>NW_023425360.1:0-2400000 GCF_014108415.1 Molossus molossus | reverse complement strand
TTTTCTTTTCCTAACCTTTACCTTTCCTTGGAAATGGCAACATGCCACTCACTATAAAATAATACATTAAACACACACACACACACACACACACACACAGATAAACACACAAAAACTTGGGTCCTTTCCTGGAGGAGCTCATGTTCAATGTGAACAGACACAGATTTTTCTTTCTTGTATTCACTGTATCTTACCGAACAACCTAATTGATTTTATTTCCTCATTTTCTTTTCCAGTTTGCCTTGGTTTGTAATGATCACTTCCAGGAATTTTATGTACAATTAGGAATACAACCAGGGCCACTTCTGTGGCACTTTCGTGTTTTAAAACTACTACAGGTGGCCAAGCTCCGCAAGCAATCAGTTAATGAAATTTTAAAACTGTTTTCTTTATGACTCTGAGAATATTCCTCTAAGATTCAAGAGAGCCACTGTGTTACAAGGAAATGACCAGCTGCTGCTGGTAACCTTTAGTTCACTGTGGATGCTACATAAAAACACGCTCCCCATAGCTGTTCATTTCCTACTTGGCAAATCCATCCAGGGACTCCCTACAGAACTCCCGAAGTCACAAATCTTGCCCCTTTCAGCAGTAGGGCCCTACGGTATGAACATCGCCAGTGTTCCACCATGAAGATGGCTTTATTCAAGGACGACCTGCAGTTCAGATGTGGAGAAAGAACAGTGATTTGCACGGCCTGAACAAGCCTGTTTTTCCCACTTGCAATGGGGGGCTGTCCGTGGTGGAAGGACTCCTGGGGATGCTCCTTTTCCACCTGCAGAAATGGATGTGCAGACCGCTGAAAAGCTGAGCCCAGGTCGGGGCCCGGGGCCCCGATTCCTGGCCTTGCCATTTCGCGATCGCGCCTCACTAAGTCCAAGCGTAAAAGACGAACCACGACGCGATCATGTCCACCCTGGGCTCCAACTTCACTCAGCTGCAGTCTGGTCACCCATGATGTCACTTCCTTTTCTGAAGGGGTGTATTTTGGGGGGGGTGGGGGGGTTGTTTTGCCTGCATCATTCGACCCCAGGACAACACTTCACACTCACGTTCATGCCAACACTGCCCATGTCTGGTTCGCTAACCCAAGGACACCCACGCCGCCTCCGAGGTGCCCTGACCCCTCCTTTCCATTGTTTCTCCTTCTAAGCCATGAACGGGCAACTGCGAGCAAAGGGAACGAAAGGGAGGTGGTGTCGAGCACAAAGCGCGCAGGGGCGTGTGGCATCTCCCCCTCGCTCGAGGGGCCTCCCGCAAAAAGAAACGTCCCCGCCGCGGTAGGCGCGACAGGCAGCGGCGGTCCCGAGAGGCGGCGGCGACAGCCCGGCTCCCAGGCCCGGCGCGCGGCGGGGGCGGCGGCGCGAGGCCAAGGATCAGGTCCGCCAGCGACCTGAACCAACATGGAGGTGAAGCGGCGCGAGGGGCGTCCGGGTCCCGCCAGCCCGCTCCCGGGCGTCGGGTCGCGGGGGCGAGGCGAACGGGGAGGCACGCACCCGGGGCACGGATGGGCAGGCGGGGGCGCCGCCATCGCGCTCCGGGGACGCTCAACAAGTCCGGATGGCGGAGGATGCTCCGAGCGATGGCCGAGCGAGCGAGCGAGCGCCCGCGGACGGCCATTTGCCGCGCGCGCCCCGACGCCCGGCCCGGCCGCCGCCGCCGCCCCAGGCCGCGGGTTCCGCCGGCGCCGGGTTCCGCCAGCGCCGGCTCCGGGGGCGGGCGCGCCCTCGCGAAGGGAAGATGGGGGCGGGCGGGCCCGCGCCGTACTCACCCGGGCCGGCCAGTGCGGGTAGCCCTTCATCTTGGCGAACACCAGGTCGCCCGCCTTGTACTCGCGGGGCCGCGGACGCGCCATCCCGGCCGCTCCCCTTCCCGGTCGCCCTTGGTCGCCGCGAAGACGCCGCAGGCCGCCCCCCCGCGGGCCGACGGACTGCGCCGCGCTCCCCGCGGCCGCTCCGACGAGGGGAAGCGGCGAACGGCAGCGGGGGCGCCGGGTGGGCGGGGGGCGCCGCGGGCCCGCAAATCACGGCCCGGAGGCGGGGAGGGGCGCCCGGCCTCGGCTCGGCCCGCCGCGCGCTCACGGACGCCGCGCCGCCTGCCTCATGCCGCCGCGGGCCTCCCTCCCGGCTCCGGGCGCGGCGGGCCGGGCCTCGCGCCTCCTGCGAACCCTCCGCGGGCGGCAACCGCAGCCGCGACCCGCGCTTGTGCCCGCGCGCTCAGCCCGCCCCTCCCACGCCGGCCGCTGGTGCCGAGGTCCTCGGCCGGCTTCCGCCCAGAGCCGGAGCGCGCCGGCCGCTGCGCGGGGAGCGGCGGGCGGTGGGCGCGTCCTCCCAGCACCGAGCCCGCGCCGGGCGGGCGGGAGCGCCGACTCCGGGGCCGCCCGCCGCCGCGCTCTTTTGTTCTCGGCCCCGAGCTGCCCGCGCGGCCCAGCCAATCACCACCCGGCCGCCCCTCCCCGCGTCCGCGCCACGCGGGGCGCCCCCGGCCCCACGCCCCCCGCCCGGCTCCCCGCGGACGGGCCCGGGCGCCATCGGGACGCGGCCCGGCCCCGCTCTGCGCGCGGCGACCTTGGTGCTGGGCTCTGGCCCCAGGTCTGCCCCTGGCGAGGCAGCGCCACCCGCCCAGGGGGGCGCCGGCGGGATTCGAACTCGGGGCTCCAGACTCCAGAGCCCAGCGGTCGTGCTGTGTCCTCACACCCAGGCCTCAGGGGCCCGTGGTTGTGCGAACGGGACTCGCGCTGGCAGGCCCCTCGTTTCTGATCCCGGCCACCTTTCGGACGAGGCGTTTTCGAACCTGCCCCATGGGTGAACGGGGCCTCGCATCACCCTGAAACCCGCTCCAAGAGGCGGCGCGGCTCCTCAGGGCAGCTGAGTTTGTGGCCTTCCTCTGGTCACGAGGACAGGGCTCCCTGTTTGTCTGTACCCCTTGGTCTAGGCTTGCCTGCCCTCTCTCCCTTGCATAGAAGTTTCTCCTGGCATCTGCCTTCCCGACTTGCCCTGGAGGATTGCGTGTGTGTGTGCATGTGTGTGCATGTGCGTGTGTGCGTGTGCGTGTGTGTGTGCATGCATGTGTGCGTGTGTGTGTGCGTGCGTGCGTGCATGTGCGTGTGTGCATGTGTGTGTGCATGCGCGTGTGCATGCGTGCATGTGTGTGTGTGCATGCGCGTGTGCATGCGTGCATGTGTGTGTGTGCATGCGTGCGAGCCCTTGCTCATGTGCCTTGATGCTGGACTCCCCATAATGGGGCTTTCAAGTTCCCAGACTTCCTATGGGTTGTTGGCCTTGTTCATAGTACTTGACACCACCTACTAATGCATTTCCTTACTAGTTGATCTGGGGAGTGTCCTTGTAGCTGTTTACCCTTGCTCACCAGTCCTACAGGTTCACCTTTTCCTCTTCTCTCACCGTAGAAGGCTAGTCTAGGTCCTCTGGCCTCCGTTGTAATAGCCCTTAGTCCGGTTAGAACACAGAATTCAACTGAGTACGTTTTAAAGATCTTATGGGCTCTTCTTCATCGATTGGTGAATGGGCAGCATCTCACCTAGCAGAAAGAAGCTCTTGAGAGCTGTCCTCAATGGAAGACTTATAGGTGGAAGGGGGTGGGGCAAGGAGGTTATTAGTGAAGAGTAGATTGTTTCAGACAAGGTCATGTTTCTTTGGGGAGCTTCAGGGGTCTGTCAGGTCAGGTAGTGCTGACCAGGTAATTCCTGATTGAATGGTCTCAGATTTCACTCCTGGGAGAGGTTGAAACTATAATTGTTAGGTATTAAGTCTCAGTTTGGTGATGTGGCTTAGCACAAGGGACTACATTTGGGGCCTGTTGTCTCTTTTTTTTTTTTAACAGTCCCTTTGGGTTCCTATAATGAAATAGCACAGAATGGGTGACGTATAAACAATGAAAATTTATTTCTCACAGTTCTGGAGGCTTGGAGGTCCAAGAAAATGGCATGGGCAATTCTGTTATCTGGTGTGGTCTGGCTTCATAATGGTCTTGTCAGCAGTCTTTTCCCACAGGGGACTGGAGAGGGAGGAGGGCAAGGAAACTCTGGGGTCTGTTTTATAAGGGCATCAATCCCATTCGTGAGGGCCCCATCCTCATGACCTAATCACCTCCCATAGGCCCCATTTCCAAATACATTGGGCTTAGGATTTAACATATTACTTTTGGGAGGACACAGACATTCAGTATACAGCCGTCTGCTGGAGTGTTTGTCTCCCAGTTGTAGGACCTGTCCTCTGTACCTGTCATCATGCCATCATGCCCACCCTGCTCCTGAACCTGTGAATGGTTCCCATATTCTCTTATGTCAAACCCAAATGCGTCTGACTAGCTGCCAGACTCTTAGCTGTTGGCTGCTTGCCCGCTGTGGTCTGGACTCCCAGTTGGAAGTCATGGGAAGACTTTTAGCAGGGGAGGGACATAATCATGATTTGTTTTAGACAGATTATTCTGGTGGCCAGTGTGGAGGTGGATTTGAGGGTGAGAGGCCGGAGCAATTGGGGGGGCTCTCACCAGAAGAAAGAAGAAAAAGGCTTAGATGGGGCTTGCTGACTCATTCAGTGGTACCTGGATAGGAACAAGGAAGAGTCAAAAACCATTCCCTGGTTTCTGGCTTACGCAAAGGATGATTACGTTTGATCCTCACCAAGTTGAACAGATCCATAAAGAATGGGCGAGTTGGGAATGAGATCATGAATGATTTTGTGTGGTGACATTTCCTTGGGGTACCCAGAGAGAAATGTTTAGCGAACAGTTGAATATGCAACTTAGAGAAAGTGGTCAAGGGAGCACGGAGAGAGATCTGGATGATGTCAATACACAGGCAGTGGCTGAAACCAGCAGGGAGGTTCGCTAGCAGGAGAAAAGGAGTGGCCGAGGATGGAGCCAGGTAACGGCAACATTTAAGGGTCAGGCAGGAAAAGAAAGGAGTGTAGCCCTCTTTCTGTGGGAACCAAAGAATTAAAGACTTTCCAGAAGGAGGGATATGTCCAGATAGGTGCCACAGAGAGGTCAAGTAAGATAAGGAAGAAGATGGGTCCACTGAAGCTGGTGATTGAGAAGTCGTCGGTGACTTTGTTGGGAACCGGTTTACTGAAATGGTGTCGGGAAGAACCCGAGGTGTGATGAGAGGTGAAAATATGCAGGCAAGAAGGATAGACAGTCCCTTCCCAACAGCGGAGAAGGAGCAGCATGAAAGCAGGAAGGAAGAGTCGGTCTGATTGGTCAGCCGGTTTTTAGAGATTGGAGAAACAAGAGCTTGTAATGAGGAGAAGGAGCCAGTAGAGTGGTTGAAGACAGCGGCCAAAAGGGGATAATTGATGGGGTGTGGTTATTTTGAGAACATGGGGATTTCTTGCAGTCTAGGCTTTGCTGTCAGGTTTTTGGTGTTCAGCACACGTCATTTATCCGCCTCTCATGCCCTACCAAGTCAGACTTAAGAACACACGCACATAGGATCCCCTTGTTAGGCTTCCTCTGGTCATCAGGAATCCCCTGATGTGCCTAAGATCTAAGAGCCGGTCTGTCCCTGCAGCGAGGTTGGATGCAGACCACCTTGTCAACACAATTTTGCCAGCGATGAAGCATTGCCCTGTGGCCTTCAGTGCAGACAGAGGTTCAGACTGGTTCCTCCGCTTTTTTGCAAAGGACCATTCCTGTGGCTATTCCAGAACAATGCTCTATTCCAACATTTAACAAATAATAAGTAACCCTTCCACTGAGACCATTAAAAGAGTCTGATGTATTTCATTAATAGGCGATGTGGCCCCAAGAGCTGGTCTACTTGCTTTGTCAAAATAGAACATGTTAATGTTACTTCTGAAACTTGGAAAGAACTCCATTCACAAATGGCGATAATTTCAACTTCCTTTGATCACTTTTGCTTACCACATCCTCAAATCCCTCCAGGCTATAACTTCTCTTTCCCTCAATCTATTTTTTGCCGGTCTTCTCATTCACAGACACCCACACATTTTGTGGGCCCCATCCTGTTTTCACCTTCCCCTTTCATATCTTGATTCAGCTTTTTTTTTTTTTATCCTCACCCGAGGACATCCCTCCACTTTTTGTTCAGATAGAGTGGGAGGGAGAGAGAGGAAGAGGGAGAGAGAGAGAAACATTGATGTGAAAAGGACACATCGAGTGGCTGCTTCTCGCACAACCCAACCAGGGCCGGCGACAAACTGCAACTGAGGTACGTGCCCTTAGCGGGAACCAAACCCGCGTCTCTCTGGACCGCAGGCCGACACTCTAACCGCTGAGCCAAACCGGCCAGGGCTTGATTCAGCTTCTTAATAAAACTCTAACAAGTCCTTCAAATATTTTCCCCAAAATTCACCCATTCCATGATGTTTCAAGTACCCCAAATCTGTTCCTCCACCCCAAATTATACATGACACATATAAAGCACTTAGAAAAGGGCTTGGCACATAGTAAGTACTATTAAATGTCAGTTAATGTTATTATCTTTGTTGGTATTGTTTACATGGTGTAATGAAAAGAATTATGGAAAGGGAGTGAGGAAATTCTGGTGTTAATCACACACACACTCAGCATGTCAGAAAGGATGGGTTGTTCAGATAACTGAAGCAGGGTTTAACAGCAGATTAGATACAGCTAAACAGAGCTGCTGATCTGGAAGATAGGTCAAAAGGAAAAATGTTCAGACTGAGACAGAAAAGGAAGGCAAAGACGGAAAGGAATCTAGTATAACCACACCATCTTTCTAATGGTTAATATTTGTAAGGTATGCCCTGGCCAGTTTGGCTCAGCGGTTGAGCGTTGACCTGCGGACCAGAGAGTCCCAGGTTCAGTTCCCGCTAGGGGCACGTACCACAAAAAGGAAAAAAAAAATGTGTAAGGTATTTTCTGTCCATGAGCTACAGTGAAAAGTCTACTATGCCATCTCAAATGATGATGATGATGATGAGAGAATGGGATAGAGGCAATATTTGAACCAGTGGTGGCCAAGAGTTTTACAAAATTGATGAAGGCTATCAAGCCATGGATTGAAAAGAATTTTGAATACTAATCATGATTTAAAAAAACCCCAAAAGCATATTATAGTAAAAATGCTGAAACTCATAGACAAAGAGAAGACAGAGGCAGACATGTGTGATCATCAAGGGGCTGCAGAAAAAACTGACAGTCGATGTATCAAGAGGAAGAAAAAGAACAGAAAGGTAAGTCCAGAAAAGGAGAAGGAAGGAAATAACAAAGAGTAGAAATTAATAAACTATAAAAATATATCATAGGATCAACAAAGCCAAAATCTGGCTTTCTAAAAGGACTAATAAAACGGATAAGCCTCTGTCAAGACCGATCAAAAGAAACAGAAAAAGCACAGATCACAAATACGAGGTCTAATAAAGGAATCTGAAAGAGGCCTTCCACATTCTACAGATACGTAAAGTAATACAAAGGGCACTGTGTACAACTTTGTGCCATTATATTTGAAATTTTAGATGAAACTGACAATGTACTGGGAAAACACACCTTCCCAAACTTGACACAAGAAGAAAGGTGAACAGTCCTAAATCCACTAAAGAAAGAAACTTCATCTGTAATTGAAATCTTCCCCCAAAGAAAATGTCAGGTCTAGATGGCTTCACTTGTGTATCATAACAAATATTTTAGGGAGAAATCATGTCAATTTCACACTCTTTCAGAGAACAGGAGAAGAGAGAAGACTTTCCAACCTATTTGAGGAGGTCAGCACGATCTTCATACCAAAACCTCACAAGCAAAACACAAAAAAGGAAAACGGCGTACCAATCTCTCTATAACATAGATTTAAAAAGAAAAAAACAACTAAAATATTAGCAAACCAAATTCTGGTGTACATAAAAAGAATAATATATCACAACAAATTTAAATCTCATCCAGAGTATACGTTGATTCACATTTGAAAACCAATCGATGTCATTCACAACATTAATATATTAAAGGGGAGAAAAATCACACAATGCTTTCTAGAGATGCAGGAAAGCTGGTATAATTCAGCATATATTAAAAACACACACACATAGCAAACTTGGAATAGGTGGGTATTTTCCTTTTTTTTTTTTCAATCCTCGATATTTTTCCATTGATTTTTAGATAGAATAGGAGGAAGAGAGGGAGAGGGGGAGAGAGACACACACTGATTGCCTCCCACGTGACCCCGACCTGGGCCGGGGGATCTTACCTGCAATCAAGGTATGTGCCCTTTACTGGTAATACAGCCTGAAACTCTGGTCTACCAACAAACATAGTTAATGGTGAAACACTGAAATTTTTTTCTAAAATTATGAAGACGTGTACTATTGTTTCTTGTATTCAAGACTGTACTAGAGTTTTAGCCTATGAAATAAGGTAAGGGAAAAAAAGTATAAGGATTGAAAACAATTTTGTTCAGTTTGCTATCTTTTGTTAGGTTCTGTAACATATTAGAGGCTCTAAGAATCTCCACAGTCAAGATGTCTTAACCATGCCTCAATTTAGCATTTGCCCAACTTATTTGACCAATTTGTGTGCGTGTGTGTCCTAAACTTCTTACTGTACCAGACGCAGATCTACGTCAGAGGAATCCTGGCCCCAGGCCCTGCATATCACAAAGACTGCTCAGGACCTCAAAACCGAAGTTGACTGTGTCAAAACACGGTGAAGATTTGGGGGTGGTGGGCGGGGTGTGTGGACATCTGAGTGTGAGATAGATTAGAGAAGAGAAAATTACCAATTGGCTTGTAAAATCCTCCTCTGATAGCTTGAATACAACACATTTTTGCATAACAAAATACCTTTGAATTCCAATTCATCATTTTGGCATGAATTAGCAAGGTGTCAGCCAACAGTAACACAGGGCGGCTGAAGAACATTTTGAAATACTAAACAATTAAAACTAATCTTATTGTGTATATGTCTACATTTGTCTAGATGTGCCATGTAATACTTGAGACTAATTTTTACCCTTAGCATAAAATGGACATTTTATGTTTGAACGGCAAGTACTTTTTCACAGAAATGTTTTATAAAGATTAAAAAAAGTAAAACATTTTTGTTTTAGATGCATAATGTATTATATAAGTAAAGTAAAATATTGCCAAGGGCTATTTTTCTGAAGGTATGCAGATGGCCAACAGGTATATGAAAAGGTGCTCAGTATCACTTATTATGAGGGAAATGCAAATAAAAACCACCAAGAGATATCATACTTCCAGGAGGAGGGCTTAAAAACACTCAAGAAACATGTTCTTTTTCCAGCTAGCCTTGGAACTGAAGGACATGGGTGAGTCACAAGGGGAATTTCCAAACACATTTCCTAGGTCTGACAGGAGTCAAGAGAAATTGCACAATTGCAGTAACTAATACATTCCAGAAGAGGGCACCATTCACCAACAATCCTAAATGCGAATCTGCAAATATGTTTGAGAATCAGTGATCTAAGAAACCAGTCTGGCGCTTCTTCCAAAAGTCAAACATTACAGTTACCTGATCACCCAGCAATTTCACTCCTAGGTATATACCCAAGTGACGTAAGAACATGTTCACACAAAAACCTGTATACAAATGTTCATAGCACCATTATTCATAACAGCCAAAAAGTGGAAACCACTCAAATGTCCATCAACTGATGAACTGAAAACCAAATTAAAATAAATGTGATAGCCCTGGCCGGTTTGGCTCAGCGGTTGGAACGCAGGCCTGCGGACCAGAGAGTCCTGGGTTCGGTTCCGGCTAGGAGCACGTACCAAATAAATAAACAAACAAATAAATAAATAAATGTGGTATATCCATCCAATGGAATATTATTTAGCCATAAGAAGAAATGATACATGACACAGGATGGATGAACCTTGAAAACAAGGAAGCCAAATGCAAAAGGCCACGTATTATACAATTCCCTTTATATGGCAATAAGCAAATCCATGGAGGCAGAAAGGAGATTAGTGGTTGCCAGGGGCTGGTGTGAGGGGAGAAGGGAGAGTGTCTGCTTCATGGGTACAGGGTTTTATTTGGGGCGGGCGAAAATGTTTCAGAACTAGGTAAATGTTGCACAACTTTGTGAATGAACTGAATACCACTGGATCATACTTCTTATAATGGTAAATTTTGTTATGTGAACTTTATTTCAATAAAGAAAAGAAAAAACCCTGGCCGGTTTGGCTCAGTGGTTAGAACATTGGCCTGTGGACCAGAGAGTCCCATGTTCGGTTCCCGCTAAGGGCATGTACCTTGGTTGCAGTTTGTCCCCGGCCCCAGTTGGGGTCATGTGGGTGGCAGCCAGTCAATGTGTCTCTCTCACGTCTATGTTTCTCTTTCTCTCTTTCCCCCTCTCTCCCTCCGGCTCTATCTGAAGATGAATGCAAAAATGTCCTCGGGTGAGGACAAAAAAAAAAAAGAAAAATCCTATTAACCTTCCTAATAGAGGTAGATTTTAAGTCATCAAGGCACAATCTGAATGTGAGTGGATTAGCTCACTCAGAAAACCACCCTAAGCCCTGGTCTGTTTGGCTCAGCTGTTAGAGCATTGGACCCCTGGACCAAAGGGTCACAGGTTCGATTTCCAGTCAAGGGCACATACCTTGGTTGCGGGTTTGATTCCCGACCCGGAGGGAGGCAGCCAGTCGATGTGTCTCTTTCACATCAATGTTTCTCTCTCTCTGCCTCCCTCCCTCCCACTCTCTAAAAAAAAAAAAATCAATGGACAAATATCCTCAAGTGAGGATTTAAAAAAAAAGAAAAGAAAAAGCACCCTGAGACAGACCAAAAGGCTCTATACGTGCCCCATGGTCTTTGACCTCTGCTAGGGTAGGAAGCAAACACTTTTTGAGAGCTTGATCAGAGGAGTAGATAATGTCAGATCCTTACATTTAAGGGCACAAAAGCCACTTTTCATTTGTCAGCCGAAGGTCTGATTTGGAAGAAGGCTCTTGGAAGCCGGGAGGCCCATGCCTGCCTGGTGTTCAGAGGCTGGTGGAGACAGTGACTGCTGCGATCCGTTTCTCAGGCGGAGGGTGGAGGTTCAGGTTAATTAGAAGATAAACTAGAGGGTGCAGCCTCAAGGCTGAAGGTTTAGGGATGTTGCAACTGACAGTTAAGTTACATTTCTGTAGCCACATACCTGGGAGTGGAGACTGACAGTGCCCAACCTTGGGGGGAGAGGTCATGACCCCATGCCCTCCGTCACATGGACCGGGCCAGGAGAGATGCTGGTGATTTGAAGACAGAGACCTCTCTTCTGGATATTCCTCATGCATAATTTATTTTTATGTGTTGGTTGCACATCTGTCTCCCAGGTTGGCCTCTAAATTCCACAAGGGCAGGGACCGTGTGTGTTGAATTCACCCCTGTATTCTCAGTGGCGTCTGGTACATAGTAGGTGGGTTCTCAGTTGGTGCCTGTGGCTTGCTGGCCAAGGCCCCAGGACAGCCCCTAGGGGAGGGGTGGATGCTCGCAGGGGGACTGCCCATTGAGGCGTGGGGGCAGGGTAAGGTGAACCTGTGAGCTAAGCTTGACAACACCTGGTACCAAGGACAGACTCACTGCTCTCAACGCTGAGCGGGGCGGAGAGGGCGGTCACCAGGAGTGTCCTGGAAGTGACCACACCTGAGCTGCATTTCAAAGGAGGACCAAGGGTTTGTGAAAGGCAGTTCTTGCAGAGGAAGCGGCACACGCAGGGCCACACGGGCTGACCAGCCCTGGGTGGTGGGCGATTGCACGGGTCAGCTGGCTGAGGCACCCTGTGGGCGTTCTAGTCCAAGGGCAGTGGGAAGCACCTGGAGGCCAGGGCCACCCGCGGGCACACCTACGAGATTCTGTGGGTTTGGTTCCACTCGACCACAGTAAAGCACATGTCACAATAAAGAGAGTCACACAAATTTTTCAGTTTCCCAGAGCATGTAAAAGTTATGTTTAACTATCCTGTAGTCTACTAAGAGTGCAATCATTATGTCTAATGTACAATATACATACCTTAATTAAAAAACACTTTATCGCTAAAAAAAAATGCTAACCGTCATAAGCCTTCAGTGAGTCGTCATCTTGAGAGCTTGTTTGGGGGTTCTAGCAGGGGAGCGCGGCTTCTTGTATACCCTTCACCAGAGACCGGTCCTCTCCTTTGGGGGGAAGGTCATCCTCTTAGGCGGAGGGCGCAGCTTTGGGAGGGACACACATAGATCGGTGAGGGAGGAGGGGGACACCCGCCTAACCAGTCGGATCAGCCGAGTCAACCCTGGCGATCAATAGGCTGGCAGATGTCGCAGTCAGACTGCCCTCCAATCCGAGTTGTCATCTTTTTCCTGGCGGAGGGTCTTGCCTCGATGTTGCTGCAAACGTAGTATCTGCGAAGCACAATAAAGCGAGGTCTGCCTGTGGTCAGATGAGGGTTATGGTATAACCCCTTCAGGCTGTTATCTGGAGGATGGATGTGAGAGGGAAATAAAAGTAGGAGGCTGCTGACCCTGGCTGGATAGCTCAGTTGGTTGGAGCATCGTCCTGATACGCCATGGTTGTGGGTTTAATCCCTGGTCAGGGAACATACGAGAGTCAACCAATGAATGTGCATCAATAAGTGGAACAACAAATTGATGTTGCTCTCTCTCCCCCTCTCTGTTTCTCCTTCTCTCTCTAAAATCAATCAATCAAACAATTTTTTAACAAATAGGAGGCTGCTGAAATATCAGAGGAGGACAGGGAAGTAGAGGGTCCCATGTTGCACCAACATTGATGATGAGCACGAGCAAGAGGAGAAGAATTTGAAAGCGTCTTTTTGGGAGGTAAGGTGTTGGGGTTCGGGGACAGAGCGGCTGCTGGGAGTGAGATGAAAGGAGAAGTCTAGACTAGTAATGACAAGGATGAGGATGATGCTTACCACGAATGTCTGAGTGCCAGGCTCTGTGCTAAGGGCTTAAAATGCACCGTGCCTTTGAGCTTCATCACAACCCACCGAAATAGAGGCTACTTTTATCCTCATTATATGGGTGAGGAAATGGAGACCCAGAGAAGCTGTCACTTGGCCAAAGTCACCTGGTTAGTAGGTGCAGTGGCCAAGGATAGCTGGACTTGAAGAGCCATGCCCTTAACCAGACCCAGGACTGTCCCAGGTGTGTAGCCTGAGTTGGCCAGGTGATGGCGCCACTTGGTCAATCTGAGGTAACAGAAGGAGGGATCATTTGATTGGCAGAGAAAGGACAAACTGAGTTGAGGACAAGCTGAGCAGGAGACACTGTGGATTATTCCACGATGTGCAGTAGTCCGGAGGGCAGCCCCAGAGATCCTGCCGGAGCTGTAGTTTGGGAGGTATCAGCCTGCAGGCAGCAGTCGAGGTCATGGGGGTGAACGAGACAACAGAGTGAGCACTGAGCGCGAGGAGAGTCGAAGGCCCAAGAGGGACCAGGGCACACCAAAGAACCACATGGGTGATTTCAGGCAAAATCTGCTATTCTAGCACCTCAGCCGCACGAGGAGGGAAGAAGTCACTATAAGGGACCCGGGGTCTAGAAAGCTGTTTTGTGGTTGTTTTTTGAATCATTAAAATGAGAGAGATTCACAAATATTACAGACCAGAGAGATGGAACCAGTAGAAAGAGCGCGTTTGATCATGAGTCGGGGAGGGGAGAAGTGACGAAATGGCCCTTTAGGCAGCTACAGGGGTGAGGGGGGATCACCAGCCTTCAAAAGGAATAGTTTTGGGACCAGTGAAAAATAGGTTTAAATCCACCTTGCACAGGACACAGGGGCTTTGGAAAGGTAAGCTCTGGCCAAGGGCTCCAGGTACTCCGCTCCAGACCCACTGCACACTCACAGAGGTCACACCTGCCATGGGATGCTTGCTGCCAAAGGCTCAGTGCGGCAGGGATACAGTTCCCAGGGAACCTTCCCGGAGACGCGGGGCTGCTCTGATGGCCGACCTGGGCTCGAGGACTCCCCGCGACCTTGCTCCACCTCCTTAGACCACATGGCAGTCTTGGATACTTTCACCCAACCGTCCCCCCTCTGGCCTTCACTTGGGGTCAGAGCTGCTTTGTGTCTGCCAGCTCCCCCGGCTCCCTTCCTATTTCCTTTCAATAAAACATGTGCACATCCTATCCTACGGACACTTGCTTCTTGGAGGACCCGGACTAACCCGTAGGCACAAGAGGACAAAATCAGAAAGGCTGAGCTAGGGGAGCTTGGACTCCTTAATGAAAGGTGAAGACTAAGATTGTGATGGGTCTGAATGTGAGAGCAAAATGGGCGGTGGGTGTACAGGGGGCTCCTGGCCACCTGGTCATAGAGCTTGCGGTGACTGTCCACCTGGCATGAGATAGTCTCCGGAGGTCCAGGCAGATGTGACCACAGGGGGATGGGTGTGAATTTGGACAAATGGATGGGGGTGGGTGGGCCATGGGGGAGAGGCTGAGGGGTTCCCACCCAGCTCTCTGAGCAGGAAGTGAGGTCAGCTACGGGGAATATGAGTCGACGTGGTGGGATCGTGCAAGGAGCAGGTGTAGGCCTTGGGAGGGGCTCCGGATTTTCCGCTTTAAGGGACGCCACTGAGATGGGCACTACATGATCGGACCTGCACCTTGGGGGACCATTCTGACTGCTGTAGGAGGGGAGAATGGATGCAGGAGACCAGTTAGGGGGCGACAGCAGGCCTCCAGGCCAGAGACAATGGGACCTAGAGTAGAGAAGACATACTACAGGTGCTGGTAGATGAGAAAGTTCTCCTCCTTTTCTCCAGTGAAATATGAAGTGCAGGGGCATCACCTCAGAGGGGACCTGGGTGGGCACCTGGACCGTGCTTTTATCTATCTGTTGGATAAGTAGGAAAAAAGGTGAGAAAGTTTTAAAGAAGTTCAAGGATGTTAATCATTAAAATAAGAGAGATTCACAAATATTGGGGGGAAAAAACCCACTGTACATTTAAGAATGAAAGAGGCTCAAATCTTTGCATTGCGTCCTATTTTGAGTATTGGTTATAAAATACACAGTCCTTTTATGAAAAATCACTTAATTTTGGTAACGAATCAGTACTTAGCCCCTCCTCCCAGGGACCTCGTGAATCGCTGCAGTTCCAGCCTTCAGGTAGCAAAAGGAACTGGTCCTCTGCGGCTCCTCCCGCCCTCCCCTGGGTTTGCAGCTCTGTAAGATTCAAAGTGTGTGCGTGTGTGTGTGTGCACACACGCGTGTGCAAGCGCGAGACCAGAAGCACTCACACAACGAGCAGTCCCTGTGACAAAACCGGTTTTACAAAATGTCTGCCTTCTTAGACAAAAAGTATGCCATATATTTTTATTAAATCATAGAAAACTCATTTGTATACAAATTTTTTCTACTTTGGGGAAACTGGAATAATGAACAGCTGGATAACAAAACAGATGAATGGTACATCTCACTTTAAACAGAGACAAGTTTTAAGTTGTCACATTTATTATTATTATTTTTTTAACGTTGAAATAATCAGTAACAGGTTGTTGGCTCCTTTCACCCTTAGACCAAGGGAATACTCTTACAACCCCCCCCCCCCCAATTCTCTTTAAGGATGTTTTTCATTACTTAAACCAACCATAACTTTCAAAGATGGTTAACTTGAAGTCTTAATATGAAATCAATTTCTTTTTTCCCCTACCACGGTTTTTAGAGTACTGTAAATGCCGAATTTCAGGAGATGGCCTCATCCCACAGGGCCGATTACGCTTCCATTCTACAGTAACAAATGTGTACAACAATGTGGAGTATATTTCAGAATAAGTTAAATATCAAGACAGAGTATGGCAGGAACACCCTACTTTTCTTTCTACCATGTAAATCCGGAAGGTCACCCTCATCCTACAGGCTTATCAAGGGCGAAGACTGGGGGAATCTGGGGATACTGAAAATGCAAAACCACCATCAGAACCACATTCTCTAAACGCCTGGGCCAAAAATATACAAAGGATCCTGCCAGAGTCGTGCCTGCATCCACTCCGCAGGGCATCGCCAGGAGCAGACTCCGGACTTCTCCAAATGAAAACGGCAGTGGTTTTAAAGACTAGGTCGTCCTTCATTCTGCTTCCGAACAAGACCAGGTCACACGGTGACATGTCTGCACTCACCACAAATACTCACATAATATAAACACAAATTAAATATTATCAGATTACTTTAAATTAAACCGGAGACCACTAGTTTTAAGTGCACGGTCTCCCCCTACCCCCCAGCATCTTGAATGCGTGTCACGGAGCGAGAACGAACGTCCTCGGTAACATTCACGTTCCTATGTCTTAGAGGCCAACCAACTTCCTCCGAGAACTCCCTGGAGTAACACATGAGACCTTCATGGGGGGAAAAAAGCAATTTTCCACTCCAAATGGAGGGATTGTGTCAAAAAGTCCTGTTCCCAAACTGAAGTCTGGATTTCAGACTAATTAAAGCAGGAACTGAAAAATGTGATCTCTGGGACTGGCTCCTCACCCCTGGTGACAGCCTGCTTCCCCAGGACACTCAATCGACCCTTAATTCTGCAAGCCTCACTCTAAGCCACCCCCAGGTCCGGGCCCCCTGCTGTCAATCTGCAGACCTGGAGATCTCCCAGAGAATGTGCAAACGGATCTGGGAAAAACTGCGTTTCTGCAAGTTCTTGTCATGTCAGTGAAAAATACCTTGGGCTAAGAAAAATAACAGGAAAGGCTGCCCCCTGTCAACTTCCCACAAGGCGCGTCCTCACTCATCCTGCGGTGCAAGACGAGAAAGTCCACACACACACTTTCTGCCTGGTTTGTCCCAAAAGGTACTAAACAAAGTCAGAGACCTCTCTTCGGACTACCTTCTTCGTGAAATAACGCAAATGCTTATTATCCAGTCGCGTCACTGGAGGTGACTCGGCGAGGAGACCAGGCTTTTGTGCAGGTTGGGATTCTGGCTGTGTCTGTTTCGGCTGCGAACAGACGAGAACATGGTGTTGCAGCCCGGAACCTTGCATTTGTGCAGCTGGCGCAAGTGCACAGTTTTGTAGTGGGCCCTGAAGGTCCCTTTATTACTGTACGTCTTTTGGCAGAGATGACATGTAATGGGCAACCCAGAAGGCAGGCTGGCGAGGCTCTGTTCGGCCTTTTCCATCAGGACACAAATGGGGTACTCGTCTTCCCCGGGGACCAGGCTCGGACCTTCGCAGTTCCCATCACTGTCCTCCATGAGCACGGTGCCTTCCTCGCTCGCCCCGTCGGAGTCCCAGGAGGAATGGCTGCTGCTCTCCGACTTCATGCTCGAGGTAGTACTCAGATCCAGGACGGTGCCTTCCCTGGGCGGGGCAGAGCTGTAACTCTCCAGGGCGGCACTGTGGACTTGGGTTATCGGGTAAACCAGGCTGCCCATCCGGCTGGCTCCCTTGAAGATGACAGATGTCTGGGAGGCCTGCTGTGTGAAAGCCACCTCCCCGTAGGCCTCCTGAGCCACACCTTTCAGCAGGTGGGCTGCACGGAAACGGTCTTCGCTGCTCGCCAGTGCTTCCGAGGTCAATACTTTTTGGTGGAGGTTTAGATTCGAACTGTGTCTACAAGAGGGAAAAGATGGTTAGCAACGGATCAGGCTGTTGTTCTAAAAAGAGTCATCGCTCTGGGCAGAGACATCACTCAGAAGATACCAGATACGCGAGAAGTGATGGATGACAAGGGGCGTGGGGTGCACTGCGCGGCTGGTGGACACTGGCCCGCGGCGGTTCGCCGCTTGGCAGAAGTTAGCCTTTCACAGGAAAGTCAACAGTCTGGGAACTGGGAATATGTTTCTCTTCAACTTCCACCATCTGACTGACAAGTAACTGCTGGACCGCCTCTAAAGAGAATGGCTAGACTATTTCAATCAGGCCAGTTCAACCGGGACACTGGAGACAGGGGAATCCCAGGAAATAACTGGTCACAGATGATAAGGAACTAAACAGAGGACTCTGTTTCAAGGAAACCAGGAAATACTGTCTTCTGGAGCTGCCCTGTCCGATACAATAGCCACTTACATGTGGCTACTGTCTGGAACGTGGCTGTGTCATATATTCAAGTGACACTATTTTGGAGAGACTGACTGAAATAAAATAAGTTACGAAAACTGACTTCACCCGTTTCTTTTTACTTTTTTTTTTTTTTTTGACGTGGCTACTAGAAAATTTACAGTTTTCTTTGTGGCTCGCATCAGGGTCTAGACTAGTGTTGGCATTGCTCCAGAAGTTCTGCATGTATGAAAATCGGGTTGAGTAGAAATACCAGGGTGTGTGTGTGTATGTGTGTGTGTGTGTGTGTGTGTGTGTGTGTGTGAGAGAGAGAGAGAGAGAGAGAGAGAGAGAGAGAGCGCGTGCACTAAGTTCAGCTCATATTTGCAACGTTTCACTGTATACCAGACAGGGGTTTTGCAAAGGCAGCACTGTGAGCACACCACCAATCACCCGTCTTCTACCCGGTGATTACTCCTGAAGGGCAGATAATGAGTATCCATTATGACACATGCCTTTGACTCATACAATATCATTTGGATGTAACTTGTCAATCAATGTTGGCCTTGCTCGGAGATCCCCTGCTAACCTGATGACTAGCAAACAGCCCTTCCCAAGGGCTACACTCTTAAAGGGGAGAGGAGAATGAATCCAAACCGGGAAAACACTCCCAACCCAACCCCACTACAGCTCAGGATGCAAGCCAGGGTCAGACTGCGGCAAAACAGCCTCACCAAAATAAATAAGGATTGAGTTTTCTCTCCCAAATCTCCAAAGACAGTATAAGGAGGGGAGAAAGTTTAATCCTACTTCAAATTTACTAGTCACCTTCTCTCTTGGATCCCCTCACACGCTCTTTTTCTGGACATCATCAGAATTATACTCCCAGATCACCCACTTTGCAAGCAGCCCTTCTTAACTACAACTCTGACCTGTGATTATGTCAGCATTCTGGGTTGAAGGGGCAGGAATGTGTCAGCAGAAAACCAGACACTGGGTTGACATCCAGGTACAAGTGGTTACAAAAAAAAAAAAAAAAGCCAGACAAACACATTCACTGAAACCTTGTACAGAAAGCCCCCTGCTGCAACAAAGCAAGGCCCTGGGCCCCACGCTCAACTCCCGAGTCTCCCACAAATACCAAGAGCTGACTTGTGGGCTCCTCCAACCTTCTCCTTGAGCCTCAGAGGGTTAGATGCATTTCCCGAGGTGCCATGTCCCCTAAAACCAGTGATGACCACAACTACCAAAAGCCCTCTGCACCTCATGTCAGCTTCCTGCCTCCAGGACTTAGCTGGTGCTGTGCCCACCGCCCAGGTCTGTATTTCTCCCCTACGTCCTCTACCACCGGCCCCCACTCTTCCCTCCCGGTTTCTGACTCCTCAGATTTGTTGAGACCCGTGGTTCTCAAAGTGTGGTCTGGGTACCCCTAAGGGTTCCCTGAAGTGAAAACTCATTTCATAATGATTCTAAGACATAATTTGCCTTTTTTACTCTCCTTCTCTCACGTGTGGACAGTGGAGTTTCCCAGGGGCCACGTGACATATGACACTGCGACAGGCTGAACGCAGAAACTCCTATGAGAACCCAGCTGTCTTCTACTGAGCCGGACATTAGAAATTTGTGAAAACGTAAAACAAAGCCACTCTTCTAAGTTTTTGTTTGGAAAATGTAGGATTTGTTTTGTTTTTTTTTCTTTTCATGAAAATATTATTTATGTTAACGTATGATAGGTTTATTATTTTAAGTGATGTAAAATGTATTAATTTTTTTCAGCTTTAATTTCTAATACAGTAAATATGGGTTAGACATAAACCCAAATAGACAAAGACTCTTGAGGGTCCTGAGGTGTTAAGAGTTTGTAAAGGGCCCTGGCCAGGTAGCTCAGTTGGTCAGAATGCTGTCCCGATACACCAAGTTTGCAGGTTCGATTCCTGGTCAGGGCACATACAACCACCAACCAATGAATGCATAATTAAGTGGAACAATAAATCAATGCTTTTCTCTCTCTGTCCTTTCCCCTCTCTCTCTAAAAAAATAAAAATAAAAAGAATTTGTAAAGGATTGGAGACCACAACTTTTGAGACCTGCTGGTTTACTCATTGCCCCTCTTCCAAGAAGCCGTCCCTAATTCCTCAGAGTCTGGGTAGGCACCTTCCCCGGTGCCCACAGCAGCCTATGTTTCCCCCATTAGAGGGGATTTCAGGTGACATCTTGTGGCCAAATGAGTTAAGGTTTTAGAATTGAAAATTCAGGAGGGTGGATCTATAGGACAGCGTTTCTCCAACTGTGGTCCCACGCCCCGCAACACCTGTGTCACCTGGGCACGTAGAAATGGAAGGTCTCAGGCCCCGCCCAGACCTCCTGAAGCAGAAGGGGCCAGGTGACTCAGATGAAGGTTCCGGTTTAAGGACCACCATCTGAGGACAGACCGTTGCCCACAGGGCCTTACCTGTCCCTGCTCCTGCGGGACGGGAAGGTGGCCTCGCAGCCCTCCACAGTGCACACGTGCATCTCTTTGGCGTGCATGTTCTTGTGGTGCATCTTCACACCGCAAGCGTTCTTGAAGGTCTTTTGACAGATGTCACACCGGTGGCGACTTTCTTCCTTCTGCCTCGCCAATGCGTGCTGACCCACGTGCTCCATTTCTTTAGAATCTTCCAAGCAAGGAAAGGCCATTCCTCGGGTGGACAAAGCGCTGAAGAGCCCCCCGGCCAGCAGGTGCTGCTGCAGGCGGACGTAGTCCGGAAAAGGAACACAGGGCTCCATCCCAGGTGGGAGGTGGAGCTCCTGGCCACCATCCTCCGCCTCCCTGGGCACCATGGCCAGCGCCGGCTTCTGCTCTGTCTCCCTGTCCGCGTTGTGCGTGGCCTGCTCAGGGGTGCCGCTGATGGCTCCCCTGGGCTCGATCACTGACTGGAGATGGCAGGCCACCTGTCCATCAGGGAGAGGCTTCCCTAGGCGGCCTGACTGCGTGTGCTGCTCCGGTGGCGCCCCGTCCGAGCGCGGGCTGCAGGCCTCCGGCTCATCTTCACTGACCACCTGCAGGGGCACGTCTTCGTCCGAGCTGAGGGCGGCGTGCCTCTTCTCGGCCGCTATTTCCACGGCTTCCTTCTCTATTTTGATAGGCATGCTGGACTTCCGGGATTTCTTCTTGGGAAGGGCATCGAAAGGCATTTCGTTGGACACCAGCTGCTCTGAGATCGAGGAAGACAGCAGGGGGAGGGAAGGCAACATCCCGGGCGTGTTTGCCAGCTCGGCCGGAGTGGCCGGACTGCGGTAGAAAGGAAGGACGGGCTGGACTGTCTTCAGGTTGGGAAAGAGCACGCCGTTCTGCCCAACGCTCGGGAAGGCTACCTGGCCCCTGGAGTCCTCGCCTGAGCCCGGGCAGCCAGGGAGAGGCCTGCAGTCCGGAGATGTCACCGTGAACCCTGGGCGCTTGTAGTTCTCGGAGGTGGCCAGGCTCAGGCTGTTCCTCAGGTCCTTGTCCCTGTTGTTCCTGTTCATTGGCATGTGCAGCCGGGGGTTGGGGTTGGCACTGTGGCGGTTCCGGCTCCTCAGGGAGCTGAACACCATGTTACAGCCCTCAATGGTACACTTGTGCTTGATCTTCAGGTGCACAGCGTTGTAGTGGATCTTGAGGGTGCCTTTGTCGTAGAAGGTCTTCTCGCAGGCCGTGCAGAACACCCGGCCCTTCTTTGTGCCGAGGCTGTTCCTCTCGGGCTTCACTTTGGCCTCGGGGGACAACTGTGTCCTTTCCAGCTTAGTAACAATGTTGTAGGAGCTGGAGTCACTTAAGTGGCCACTGTCTTCCTTGCTAGTAACCGTATCGGGACAGCTCAGACACTGCTCTTTCTCAACCTGAAACGGGGTGGAGCTGGCAGTCAGGAAGCTGCTGTCAGGGAAGGGTCCGTGGATTTCCTGCCTGGGGTCCTGACTCTGGTCCTGCCCCTGCTCCAGCACATACTGCTCGGGCAGCGACCCCAGCAGCGCGGGAGGCATGGGGTTGAAGAACTGGAAGGGCAGCATGAAAGTCATGTTGTTGATGAGGTTCTCGAAGGGGTGCACGCTGCCGGGGCTTCCTTTGTCCACGGGAGCGGGGAGGCTGGCGCTCCTGTGGCCGCAGCTCTCGATGAAGGCCCTGATGTCCACGTTCGCGGAGGAGGGTGGGAGGATGATGGACTGCTCTTCCTTCTCTTGAATTGCCATGAGCTCCACTATGGACTTCGTCTCCCCAAAACGCAGGAACTGCTGCAAAGTGGCCACCTCTTCCTCGCTGGTCATGATGCTCCAGTGATCTAACACCTTTCCCGACGCGTCCTGAACCCAAACCAGGAATGAAAAGAACCGTTAATTTCCCTGCTAAGAAAGGAGCCATATGATCACGCCTCCCGGAACCACAAGGCTCCTCTGTGAATATCCGAAAATGACACCCCCTCTGGATGAGCAAGGGGCTGGTCGAGTTCGGCCCCCACTTATGGCACTCTCCGAGGCCAGAGACTGTGCAGAAAACAGACTGCACAAATGTAAGTTGTGGTCCAAAAGAGAGACATAAAATTTTACTCGAGGCCCCAGGAAGATTTGGTGATTATTTCCCATCTTATTTCAAACCAACGGGTCGTCTCGCATTAGGCATAATAATCTTCACTACAAAAATTAAAATACATATATCTTGTCCTGGCTAGGTGGCTCAGTTGGTTGGAGTGTTGTCCCATGCCGCCAGAAGGCTGCAGAAGTTTTTGATTCCCTGTCAGGGTACAAACCTAGGTTGCGGGCACATACGGGAGGCAACTGATCCATGTTTCTCTCTCACATCAGTGTTTCTCTCTCTCTCTTTCTGTTCCTCTCTCTCTCTCAAATCAATAACCATATCCTCAGGTGAGGATAAAAACAACACACAAAAAACAACAGCATACCTTTTGAACAACAGTAACTTCTTTATCTGAAGACTCTAGGTGGAGCAGTCAGACCTACCTGGAGCTCAAGTATTTATTCACTGCATTTTAATAATTCGCCCAAGCAAGTACCATCAGAAAACAAATGAACCTGTATTGATCTACGGCCCGTGTTCACAAAGCAGAGCTGTAATTACACTGGAGTGTTGGAGATCTTTCAAACTCCGGCAAGGCCTAACTTTTCCCAAAACTACAATAAATATTTTATCACAGAACATGTATTTGATGGCCTACTGAGATTTTTCACAGTGCATGTAAGGGTTTTGAAGATGATGAGGAATGTAACGTCATAAATTTTTCATGCACTACAGGCTCAAGGTAATTGATTCCATATTTTTAATCCCAACACTAGAAAGCAAGATTATTAGGATCATTAAATATTGATCCATGTCATAATGTAAGATCGTAATGCTACTCTGCATAAAAGGTTGTTTCTAACCTGCTGGGGATCCTGCACTCGAGGTGAGGAAACATGTTTCCAGAGGAAGATCATGGCTTTAGATGCAGAAAGAAGCGGGTTCAAATTCCAGGTCTGCTGCACTCAGAAGTTGAGTGACTGCAGCAAGATTCAGAAGCAACTCTGAGCCTCTGGTTTTTCAAATGGAAAAAGGGGACAGTCTACCTACTTCATAAGATTACCAGAGATGCCCTGGCTGGTTTGGCTCAGCGGTTGGAGCGTCGGCCTGCGGTCCCGGGAGACCCGGGTTCGGTTCCCGCTAAGGGCATGTACCTCGGTTACAGTTTGTCCCCGGCCCTGGTTGGTCGTGCGGGTGGCAGCCACTCGATGTGTCCCTTTCACATCGATGTTTCTCTCTCTCTCTTCCTCTCTCTCCCTCCCACTCTATCTGAACAAAAAATGGAAAAATGTCCTCGGGTGAGGATTAAAAAAAAAAAAAAAAAGATTACCAGAGAAAGGCCTAGGTCAATAAATGGTTATTACCAAAACTGGTTGACATTTTCTAGTAGAGTGGCAAGAAAAAAAAGAAGAGGCTGTATCTGTTTCATATGTTAGAGAAATGATATCATTCCTATCAGGAAATGTGTTCTGTGCTTGTGAAGACACCTTGGTGGCCTTGGATGGGAAACAGGAAGCATACCTCCCATAGCTTGTTATAGAAAGGGAGGTAAAACTACTCTGCCAAGCCCTGGATGGGTGGCTTGGTTGGTTGCCGCAGCATCCTGTACACCAAAAGGTTGCGGGTTCGATTCCCGATCAGGGCACATACCCAGGTTGTGGGTTTGATCCTTGATTGGGCGCTTACAGAGGCAAATGATTGATGGTTCTCTCCCTCCCTCCCTTTCTCTCTAAAAATCACATATCTTTGGGTAAGAATGAAAACAGATAAAACTACTCTGCCAAGTACAGAGAGGAGAAAAGGCATGAAAGGCACAGAGAGATAGGCTTTCATCTCTCCTTCATGGAGAGACACGAGACAAAATGTGAGGAGGCGGAAGAGAATGGGGGGAGGAGAACAAATAAGACCATGAACACAGAAATATCACAAGACAAATTCTAGGAAGGAAAATCAGCAGTGGGTGGCAGACGGCGTTAGAGAACAGGAATCGTAATTGTTGGCTTGTGGTTCTGCAAGGTAAGTTCACATTCTCACCCTCAAAACCTCAGTAAAATCTGACACAGACAGCATCTGTGTCGACGGGTAGTTTGCAGATAAGAAAAGAAGTGGAGCCCAGCCGGTGTGGCTCAGTGGGTTGAGCGGCGTCCCCTGCACCAAGAGGTCACCATTTTGATTCTCAGTCAGGGCACATGCCCAGGCTGCAGGCTCGATCCCCAGTGGGGGGCAGGAGGCAGCCAGTTGATGTTTATTTTATTTTATTTTTTTATTGTTGAAAGTATTGCAGATGTTCCCCCTTTTATCTCCCAATGACCCCTCCTTCCCCACTCCCCAACTGATGTTTCTCTCTCCCTCTCCCTCTAAAAAAAGCAATAAAAACAAATTTTAAAAAATATTAGAAGTGGAGCCCTGGCCGGTTTGGCTCAGCGGTTAGAGTGTCAGCCTGCGGTCCTGAGAGACCCGGGTTCGGTTCCCACTGAGGGCATGTACCTCGGTTGCAGTTTGTCCCTGGCCCTGGTTGGGTCTTGTGGGTGGCAGCCACTCGATGTGTCCCTTTCACGTCGATGTTTCTCTCTCTCTCCCTCCCACTCTATCTGAACAGATTATCAAAAAGTATCCTCAGGTGAGGATTAAAAAAAATAGAAGTGGAGATAGCACCCAAGGTGGGGCAAATGGTTTGCTGTAGTTTCAGAGACCCAGGTTACGCTCCCATAGCCTGAGTTTCATAGACACCTTGAGGACACACTGGCTTCCTCCCGAACACGGGGGAGGGTGTGAGCTGACAGAGAAGCAGTGAAGGGAAGGACGGCCGCAATGGCTGTCGCGCTGGAGGCAACGGGATGCATCCGATCCGCGGACGCGGGTGGGAAGGCGTGGAAGAAGGGCGCGCGCCCGCCGTACCTGCAGCACGTATCCACGGATGTAGTCCTGAAGGGTCCAGTCCAAGGCGTGGAGGATCTGCAGGACCTCGTCCTGCTTCAGCACGCTGAAGAGCCGGTCCAGGAGGATCTTCAGGCGGACCGGGATGGCCTGGGTCCCGTAGAGCATCAGGCTGCTGATATCAAACACCACGTTGGACTGGACGATCTCCACCTGGCTTGTTGGATACATGGGGGGGATCCTCAGCTTACTGAGAGCTGAAAACCAAAGGGAAGAAAGGACGTTTTTAAAGGTTCTACTCTCAAGAGAAACACGGCACGGGGAGGAGGCTGGTGCTAACTTTCAGTGATCTGTTCCGACAGAAAGGAACACGGCTATACAAATAATTAATTATCTTAATAGCTTTCACAGGAACTTATAAAGTGGACTGGCTGGAGACTCTTCTTTTCTCCCTTTCCTGTGGTATCCCTGAGGAGGAAAATAGCCACAAATAGGGGAAGTGCAAAAAAGGGGGGGGGTATAAAAATAAAGGTGCAGGTGTCTAATCAAGACGATGGAAAATCAGGTGAAGAACTGGACTTGCAAGCCTAGTTGTCGGCCTTGGCAAATTAAACCACCGAAGGGTATGCCGTCCGACGCGACAGCCATTAGCCCCATACGGCTACTGATATTTACATGTAAATTCGTTAACATTTAAGAAAACTGGAAATTCAGTTCTGCAGCCCCACTGGTCACACTGCAAGCACTCGGTAGCCACACGTGGCTAGTGTAGGATCAGATTCAACAGATAAAAATTCAGGATGTCCAATTAAATGTCAGATAAACAACAAGTGAGTGGGATACGCCTAGGCTAAGCAATTATGTCTTGTTTATCTGACATTGAAATGTAACGGAGCATTCCGTATTTTGTCTAGGCCAGGGCGATTCTCAGACCACACAGAACAGTTCTATCATCGCCAAACGACGGCACTGCGGCACCAGTGTGTACATCTTCAGAATGGGGCTAACAAAACACGTATCCTATGGAGTCGTCAGGATTCCAAAAGGTAACATACAAAAAGCTCTTCGCCCGTTGCCTGGCACACAGCAGTAACTCACACGTCTGCTGTCATTCTTAAGCGATTACATCCATTCCTGAATAACTGTGAGTTGTTTAGAGAGAATACTACCAGCCAAGAGAGAGGGGGAAATTAAGTTACCGTGGGCCACCCATCCATGTCTGCACTGCTCACACTGACGGTGGTTTATTTTCCCTGGTTTGAAACTTTGGCAACTGCAGTTCATAGTACAGCCAATAGCCTGCAAAAGAGAACACAGGTAAGCTTAGCGTGCTCGTGATGAGTGGGACATACATTGCATTTACGAAACAAAACCTCCACTCAGCAACATTCGTTGAGCAATGCGTGCCCACTCCGTGCCAGGCCCAGACGTGTATGCCGGACCCTGGCGAGAGGAGCAGCCGGCCCAGGACCTGGAGACGGAAGAGCATGTAACACAGACATTCTGCGCGAGAGAATAGGCTTACAAACACTGGCACTTTCTTATAAGATTATGGGTTGAAAGGAAATACCTTGCTTGTTATTAAGGACATAGAAAGGGCAAAGCGTCGCATTTTCGCCAAATCTCGAAGTTGACCAGAGCGGCAATGCTGAAATGTATACAGAGGCTGCCTTAGAACAGACACAAGGGGATTGAATGGAACTAAAAGGAAGCCACACGTGGACTCTGTTACCCATCAAGATGTGGGGGAAGCCCTGGCCAGTTTGGCTCAGCGGTTAGAGTGTCAGCCTGTGGTCCGGAGAGACCTGGGTTCGGTTCCCGCTAAGGGCACGTACTTCGGTTGCAGTTTGTCCCCGGCCCTGGTTGGTCGTGCGGGTGGCAGCCACTTGATGTGTCCCTTTCACGTCGATGTTTCTCTCTGTCTCTCTCTTCCTCTCTCTCCCTCCCACTCTATCTGTACAAAAGATGGAAAAATGTCCTTGGGTAAGGATTAAAAAAAAAAAAAAAAAAAGATGTGGGGGAAGCTAAATACCAGGATAGATTTGAGGACATGCACTGCTGGACCCCCCAACTCCATCACTGGACGTGTGACTGATGGAGAGAGACACAGGCTAGACCAGCGCTACGTGGATGCCCAGGTGCCCTGTGCGGTGTGTGAGTGTGGAGTGTGCAAACATATGTCTGAAATAAAAAATAGAGATGTACGTGCCAACAAAGGTCTAGTATTAGCAACAAAGCTTCCCATATATTTTTAAGATGAATTCCTCAAAAGTGGATAGAGGCTGCAGAATGTCATCTATTATTAAAGAGAAAAAGCCCCGCAGGAACTCTGACAGTCGGGTTCCCGGAAGGGCCGCCGGGTGGAATCCACATGATTCGAGAGAGCCTGGAACCTGGAGCGTGTGTGTGTGTTTGGGAGAGGGGATGAGAACGTCCCACAATTATGGGTTTAATCCTCCATCTGCCAATTAAGGGACAACGTGGCCCTGTGCAGGGACAGGAAGAAGAGAATCTGGCCTAGGAGTTGGGAAACTTGCTTTAAGGAGTCTACAGCTACTCTTCATTAAAAATCAGTTGCTGGTGGGACTGTAAAAGGAGCAGGCAGTTTGGAAACAGTCTGGCAGAGAGCATCATGGTTACCACATGATCCAGCAATGTCACTCCTAGGTATTCGCCCAAGACAACTGACAACATCTGTCCACACAAAAACGTGTTCCCCAACGTGGAAATAACCCCACCGTCCTTCAACAGATAAACGGACAAAGTGTGGTACACCCACACCACGGAACACTATTAGGCAATAAGAAAGAATGAAGTACTAGTATTTGCTACCACATGGATGAATCCTGAAAACATCAGGCTAAAAAAAGCATACAAAAAATGAAGTATGCAAAGTCAGAGGCTGTGTGATTTCACTCACATGAAATATCAAGAACAGGTCAATCCACAGAGGCAGAAAAGCAGACCAGCGGTTACCAGGGGTTGTGGAGGAGGAAGGGATGAGGAGCGGGTAGGGAATACTAACAGGTGGTAGTGAGGGGAGCGTGGTGTTCCTTTTTGTTTGTTTACATCTTTTTAAAAAATAGCTTTAAATTGAGATAGAATTCACATATACAATTCACCCATTTAAAATATACAGTGTAGCCCTGGCCAGTTTGGCTCAGCGGTTAGAGCGTCGGCCTGTGGTCCAGAGAGACCCGGGTTCGGTTCCCGCTAAGGGCACGTACCTCGGTTGCAGTTTGTCCCCGGTCCTGGTTGGGGTTGTGTGGGAGGCAGCCACTCGATGTGTTCCTTTCACGTCGATGTTTCTCTCTCTGTCTCTCTCTTCCTCTCTTTCCCTCCCACTCTGGCTAAGCAAAAATGGAAAAATGTCCTCGGGTGAGGATAAAAAAATATATGTACACACACAAACACACACACACAATGTAGTGATTTTCAGTTCATTCACAGAGTTGTGGAACCATCGTCACAATCTAATGTTTATCGTTCCCAAAAGGAACCCTGGCACAAGTTTACAGTAACATGTGTCTTCATTTCTCATGGGTATGTTCTTAGGAACACAATTGCTGGATCATATAGTAGCACTATGTCTAACTGTTTGAGAAACTACTGTCCAAAGGGGCTGCACCATCTTACATTCCCGCCAGCAGTGTGTGAGGGTTCCAGTTTCCCCACATCCTCACCAACACGTCACGAACAGGCAGACCACAGATGACTTTAATGGCAGTAAAAATACTCCCAGTGATGCCACAATGATGGGCACAGATCACTATACATTTGTCCAAACCCACAGGCTGGACAACACCGAGAGCAAGCTCTAAGGTGACCTATATTCTTTGGGTGGTTATAACGAGTCAATTGTAGGTTTGTCATTGCAACAAATGTACCCCCTGGTGAGGGATGTTGATAACGGGGGAGGCTCCGCAAGTGTGGAGGCAGGTGTAGAGGTAGATTCTGTACTTTCAAGTTTGCTGTGAATCTGAAAGTGTTCTAAAAATTAAAGTCATAAAAACAAATGGGTGACCTTGCTTCAATGTACATGATTTGACTGTCATTACAATTCCTCTTGGATTACAACGGGCCTGACCAGAGCAACCAGAGGTCTTCAGGTGGAGGAATAGGGCCTGTTCACAACTGAGGCCTGCAGAGAATGGCAACAATGTTACCTCATTGTCAAAAAACAGGAAATGGGAGAAAAGGTTTTACTCTTCCGAAACTCACATGGTATAAGACAAAGAACTCCAGATAATCACAACACTCCCTTCATAATGCATGCATTCTCACTGGGGGTGATGTATCATCCAAAGGGGTGACAATCTGCTATTGGGGTGTGTATGCAAAATATGACTCTTTTTATGTATAATACACAGATACATAGTATATGGTATGATAAACTTTCACAGGGGGAAGCACAGTTAGAAAAAAAATTTCTGAAGTCTCCTTACACATAAGGTTTTGGGAAGAAATGAGAAAAGACTGAGAAACACTGTGCTAATGCCAGAAATTATTTTACTTTTTGGTTATACAGTTTCTACTTGTATATTCATTTGATTAATGTGTTAAATACATGAACACACATCTATATACCTATAGGCACGATTACACAGTTATCTTGACTGGAAGCTAAAGGATGAAAATGAATAGTAATTTAATTTTTATTACACACTGCCAGAACACAAACTGTAAAGGGCACTGTCATTAGTTGGTGGCACCGGATATGTTGTCCAGCTTCCCAAACTTCCCCGCAGCTCTGAACATCGGCTCGCAGACGAACCTGCCTTCTCGGTAGCTGCCAGCACACGCAGGACTGAGCCTCTGAAATGTTTCACAACCTACACTCTATGGCTGTTTCGAAAGGAGAAAAGTTCTCATTTTGGGCAATGTCCCTGAATTAAATGCCATGCTTTAAAAACAAGACGGTCCTCCTTAGGGATTCGTGTGCAGCCGCAGGACGCTCGGGACTCTGTCTGAGGCCCGGCACAGAACTGCACAGGGAACAGCTCCCAGCCCATTTCATAGCCGAAGGTGAAACTCATTTTTCTTCTGCATCTTTGATACCTGACTCAGGGTTTCTCAACTTCAGCACTAGGGACACTTTAAGTTGGATGGTTCTTGGCGGTGGGGGGCTGTCCTGCGCACTGTAGGATGTCTTGTAGCCTCCCCAGATGTGGCACCTCCCTCCCCCAGTTGTGAAAACCAAAAGTGTCTCCAGACATTTCCAAATGCCCCTGGTGGCAAAATCACCCTCAGTTGAGACCCACTGACCTAACCTGACTATTCAGTTTTAGCAGTTTCTACTTCGGGGACAGAATTTTAAACAGTTATATCTACAATTCCAATGTATGAATGCTGCTTTATAAGAAACATTCATGTGGTTCTATATGAGCCTATCTGAATAAGGCTTAATAAAGCTCATTAGACGTCTATGGAAATAAGTCTCAGAGGAATTATTTATGAACTAAAAAGGCTAATTACGGTGTCTTAGGAAACTTCTAATATAAAGCCCTCCGCCCATCTCAGATTTCCACAATGTAGTAAAATTATAGCACCATTATCTAAAGACAAATTAAAACTTCTAAAATGAGATCAAACCAAAAATAATTGTAATTACATGACGAAAAGTACTCATGTAAATCAAACTGGAAAACTCTTAAAACTTACATCCTTTCCTTTGGACCCCTGATGGATTGTTCCTTTCTTCAGAAACATAAAGCAGATGTTTACAACATTCCGAACTCATCAAGGCATGATTATTGCTTTTTGCGCGCTCATTTTAATCAGACTATTTCTGAATTGTTATTAGTCACTTTGATGTGCCATAAATCAACATTCAAAATTCTAGTTTGCTTTTATTTATTTATTTTTTTAACTATCCTTTGCTCATTCATTCATCCAGAAATTACTGACACACCTCGTAGGTGATGGATAATCCAGTTATTTGCAGTCCTGGGATGGAAAGTTATGGCCCAGTTTTTAGGTAGGTTTGAGGGTTCCACTTCCTTTCCTGGACACCCCTGCCCTCCCTTCGGCTTGGGGAGATGCTGACTTGAACTCCTAGCAGTGGGCGGCCCAGACACAGTGGGGTAGATACCCAGGCACCCACGGCTGCGCAGTGCATGTATTTTATGGGATCTGAATGATTGAACTTGAGAATATAAACTATCTACTTCAAAGGTGTTTTCATCTCTAGTACATGCAAACATTTTCCTATCATGGAAGATAAATTCAGGGGGATATTTTGGGGGAGTAGATGGAAGGGGGGAGGAGAAACATTACAGGGGACCTTTGGGGTTTGCAGACTCATGCACTGACCCTTTCAGGGGAGTCATTTGTGACCTGGCTCAGGAACAAAATCAAACTATGCACCAGCCAGGAAGCTCTATAGGTTCATGCTACTCCATCTGTCCTGTTCAATACAGTAGCCATTAGCCCCATGTGGCTATTCAAATGAAAATTAATTAAAATCAAAATAAAATTTAGAAATCAGTTTTCTGGTCACACTGGCCACATTTCAAGTGCTCAGCAGCCCGTGGCTACTCTACTGGACATTGGAGATGAGAACATTTCTATCATCACAAAGAGTTTTACCAGGCAGTTCTGAGTCGAACGGTGAGACTAGCTACTCTTCCAGCATCTGCCCTTCTCCATGGTGGCATTTGTACTTAGGTGATCTCACTGCATCGCTGTGAGGAAGGAATTATTCTCAGGAAACGTAAATGTGCGGAGGATTTGTAATGGGTCCGAGGTCACCCAGCTGGTGAGCTTTACTGAGCATCTATTATGTGTGCGGCACGGCGGTGAAGAGCGCCCATGTGAACTGAGTCCCCCAAATGGAAAGGAGTCAGTGAAGGAGGGTTGTAGGTAGCAGGCATAGCAAGGGCACGACTGAGGCACGACTGAGGTTGGAATTTTCATGGCACAGAACAGCTGGCCAGTGTAGCTGGAGTGAAGTTAGTGAAGTGCGTGGTAAGGAATGGAGTTCAGAGAAGTGATAAGAGACCACTCTGCATAGGATCGTAGGGCAAGCCACGGCATATAGATTTTATTCTAAGTCTAAAAGAATAAAATCAATACAATGTGCCTATTAAAATGACACCTCTGGCCCTGGCTGGTTTGGCTCAGAGGTTAGAGCGTGAGCCTGCAGCCCAGAGAGACCCGGGTTCGGTTGCCGCTAAGGGCACGTACCTCGATTGCAGTTTGTCCCCGGCCCTGGTTGGGTCATGCGGGAGGCAGCCACTCGATGTGTCCCTTTCACGTCGATGTTTCTCTCTCTCTCTCTTCCTCTGTCTCCCTCCCACTCTATCAGAACAAAAAATGGAAAAATGTCCTCGGGTGAGGATAAAAATAAACAAATAAGTTAATTAACAAAATAAAATGACACCTCTGGATGCAGAGCTGGGGAGCCCGAGCTCCTCCCCCGCCCCAGCACACTGAGCATCTTTCACAGGGAGGCAGTAAAACTTACGACTGGCCTCAGGCAACTTATGTCCTACTTCCTGTTACGCCGTATAAGCTTCAGCTCCACGACTTGGAGCCTCTGACTATAAAATGGGCTGGATACCTGCTCCTGCCTCCCTCAGAGGCCTATTAGGCGCATTAATGAGAACACAGAGATGGAGAGTTGAAAAGACCAATTAGCACAGTAAGAATGTTGTTACTGCCAGGACAAGTAGGTTCTTAGGTCCTCTGGGCTCTGGTGGTCTGATTGCACAGAGCTACCAAAAACACTTATGATAAAAACCTCCATAAAGGTTGCTTCACAATGAATCATTCCTGAAAGAGGCAACAAAACTGAAATTTGAAACCAACACCTAGTGGCTGACCCTGGGCCTGACACTTGGTAAGCTTTTCACTGGTATTATTTAAGAGAATAACGAACGGGTCAATAAGAGAGCTGTACCATGCTTACGAATGACAGATGCCCACTCAACATCCCTTTGCCCGATCTGCCTCGGTAAAAGGACCTGAATTCCACAGCTCCTTTGGAGGGTAGGTTACGGATACTGGCCAGTGGTATACAAGCAGAAGTTGTTAGGTGAAGCTTTACAGAAGGCTCCTTATAAATGGGAGGTGGCTCAGCTGAGGGACTTCTTTGCCTTTCGTCCTCCTTGGGGACATGCCTTAGGGACAGCTGAGCAGAAAGGAGCTCTTATTTAGGAGCTCTTTTACTATCAGCCAAACACAGCTCCTAAGTCACACACTTATCATACTGACCATGGAGAGGGCCACATAAAAACCATGTGGAAAATGGCTAGCTAAGAGATCACTAAGGCCAATGTCAGGGGATGAGGTCTTGTCTGAAGGGTGAGATTCTACGGCTGTGCCAGATTCTCGGTGGCAAGGATCATAATTTCCCAACTTGAAATCAAAGGACCCGGTCCGCTAAATCACAAATCACTTGTTGAGAGTCGCGAAGCTTTAAAATAATAATGCTTCAAGTTTTTCCAAGTTGTAGTTTTAAATGTTAAATATAGACCATTGCTGTTAACATGTTGCGTCCTGGGGGGCAAAAAACGGCCAATCTATCCTACGAGGTATCTTCCGAAGCAGTTGGACCACCTTAGCTTGTGGGGAGAGGGCTCGGTTTCTCCCCACCTACAATGAAATTGTCGCTCCCATTCTCTGTGGCTGCAGGAGCCGGCTGCTCTGATCCAGGAGGCCAGATCATTCAAGGGCAGGGGGTCTCTACCCAACTGCTCTTTGAGGCTGCTCTGCCTCTCTGCCTCTTCTTCACAGCGTGTATGAACTTCTCACGTCTCTTATTAGAACCAGATTTTTCGTTTTTGCTCCCTACCTTCCCTTCTCCCATTTTTCTCGAACTTCTTTTATTTCTGGAGTTTTCTATTGCTTTTCTTACATATTCAAAGCCACAGAGGTTTCTGAAAATAGTAGCGCTATTTGCCAGATGTCTCAGGACAACTGGGACGAAGAGAGAGGAATACCCTTGGGGTCCCTGTGGGTGAAGTAGCTTACTTGCTGCTTGCAGCACAAGACTGAGGCCCACCTGGAGAAATACTCAGACCAGACGCCCATCTCAAGCCATCCTCTTCCATTAATAGTTTAACAAAACGATACCAATTTATTTAACAAAGTGGGCTTCTTGGTGGCTGTTTGCTTGTTTGCAAGGCACCTGCCATGTACTGGTGACCACGAGGAGCCTCGTGGGGAGAAGATGAATAACGCCCAGTGTCCGCTCTAGGGGGGCACACGGGGAGGAAAAGTCATACAAGTTGGTTGGTCAAGGAGAGTTGAACAGGCAATACAATTTGCCAGAAATTAGTGTGAGTCATTCACTGTATTAAAATCTAGCCGTTCAAAAGATACTGAAAACAAATGCAAAACTCATCGGCCACCTTTAGAGAGGCTAGGGAACCAACTAATTATTCCCCAAACTGGTAAACAAAGGGAAAGACTCAAGAGTGTATCCTTTTTTTACACAAACTGTATTTCACGGCAACCTGATGAGACCAAGATTCTCTCTCCAGAAACATTCCAGGGAATAAAGAAAGAAAGAATGAGAATATCAGCATTCCTCAACTCCTAATGAAAAAGATGACAACCAGGTCATCTGCCTCCGGATGGAAGGGTATATACTATTACATAGGGGGTGTTCTTGCCAAAAATGTTGAAATCTGAATTAGATTAAGCCTCCTGGTCAACTCCCGTTTACAGAAAATAGAGGACAGAGGAATGTTTAAACGATACCACGAGGAAGTAAAATCCAGACTGGAGAGCATTCTACGGGACAAACCATCCAGTGTTTTCAACCGATAAATTGCAAAAGTAAAGCGTAAACCTACAGATTAAGAGGGACCATGTATGAACCTTATTTGGATCTTGCACTTGAGTAAACCAACGACGATATAAAGTTTTTAAGACAATTGAGCAAATCTGGATACTGGAAATTTAATGACATTAAAGAGTGGTTAATTTTCTAGGTGTTATGTGGTAATACTGCTTTTGTCTTTTAGAGCTGTGTATTAGAATATTAATGAATGAAATTGTATGATGTCCGGGACTTGCTTCAATGTACGTCAGTGTTGGTAACGGTGGGGGAATTGGTAAGGGGTACGTACGGATGAAATGGCATTGGCCCAAAGTTGATCACTGTTGAATCTCTAAGCACATATCCCTAAACGCTGTTAAACTAGTCTAACTTTGTTTGAAGTTCTCTATAATAAGAAGTGAAATAAATAAGATACATCAAAATCGCCCCCTCTCTCCAACATCTTTTTGAGTGTGACAGCAAACGTAGAGAGAGAGAGCAGTGTTAAGAAAAGAGGCCAGAGGAGGGTTTCTCCAGGAGGCAGCAGGCACGCTCTGATCAGTGTGTGCGGGAAACACCACAGTCCTGGGCGTAAAGAAGGCTCACCCCGGACGGGTGTGTCAAGCCCAGGAGGCTGGGCCACAGAGCACAGACCTACCTGTCCCAGGATTTTGGTTTCCTGCTGCAAGTACGAGGATGAAAAAAGAGAGACCAGTCAAGAAGACTGAGAAAGCATGGAGAAAGGCCTGGCAGAGTGAGGGCAGGTGGGAGGCAGAACTCAGGGGACAGATGTTGGGCCAAGTCTACCTGCGAGTAGAAAGTATGCGTGACACCCATAATGTTCTCTTGCTGCTTAGTTCAAAGAAGGTGATGGGGAAAATATTTGTTCTTTGATCTCTATAAATCAAAGTATAAACTGTGTGCCAAAATAATTTAACAGCTGTGCCTTTTTTCTTAAAATTATTAGTTCTAAAAACAAAAAATATAAAAAAGAGAGAAATGTGAAAATATTATCTTAGAAACCAAACCAAATATTTGTTTTTAAAAAACTAACAACAACAAAACTATACATTATAAGCGATACATATATATTGTTTTTGTTTTTGTTTCTCTTTGTAATACCCTAAGTTTGGGAGATTTCAGTAGGAATCTTCAGAAGCCTCTGATAACAAAAACCAGAAGGGCGTTACCTGGGCATGTAAGGAACTTCTGAACACAACGGTCAGATGGGTGTGTGGGGGACAAAAACAGAAACAAAAAAGAGCATTTACACTTCAGGATAATTTTAACAAAGGTGGCCAGCAAATGCACTATTGCTGCTGATGCAAAACAGAGATGAGATTGTGAACATTTCTAAGTACAATTTTGCACATGTTTCTTTTAGGAAATTCAGTGCGAACTAGATTTTAAAAACAAAGTATAAAAATACCCCAGGATTTTCAAAATGAAGTTTTAAAACAGAGAAGATCAGACAGTTAATTATGCCGTCCTGATCACTGTCTTAAAATTCCGCACTGAAACATTGGAGTTGCCCGTGTAAAAATTATACCTTCATAATGAGTAATGCAAGAAACAATCAGAGGGTTACGGAATAAGGCCGATGCTTCTAGAAGCTGGTATAGAGCTGGAAAATAACTTTAATGTTTGTTAGAGTGCATGACAAGATCACAGAGACCATCTGTAAGAGAAGGAAAAACGAATATAATTGTCAACAGAAAGAAAAAAAGGTTAGCAGCCTGCACTCGAGTTTACCTGTGACGACTATTTCCCTCGTCATAGGTTGCTGGGACCTGGTCTTCACAACATTTTATTTCTCCATCTCTCTTTTCGCTCACATTAGCTAAGTGAAATTATCATCCCCCTAAGGCAGAGTCCTCCTGTGATACATTATTAGGCTGGTTTATAATAATGATTCCATGTGTGGACGGCAACAGCAATAGCCCGTTTGCTTCCAACTCTGCTAAGTTCGAGAAGGCACCAAAATGGACCCTGGCAAAAGAGGTCTTTGTTTAGACCCACCCTTTTTGTACTTTACCACAATACCAAACTGTCCCTCAGACTCATCCCTTCTGGGATAAAATAGGCACATCTGGGTAGAGAAATGGGGCCACACTGGAATCCTGGAATTTCCAGAATTAGGACAAGGGACTTCAAAAGGATGACAAGATAAGAGGAAACAAGGTTTTCAGGTAGAAACTGATTTAAAAGGAAAAAACAAAAACCCTTCCAGATGCCCCTTCTGTTATCTTTAACCTCTATTAGATAAGCCACGAAAAATAGAGTCTCTAAATAAATAAAATTTAAAATCTGTAGAAGAATACTCGGAATAAGGTAATTTAAAAAACTTAGTGACTCCGTGAACGTTGATCTTAGATCAAACTCAGTGGCTCAGCACTGAGTTTTCACCTTAGCTGGGGTCTTTCTAATTCTTTTTAAACAGGGCTGTTTCAGAGAAAAGTAACTCACTCTCAATGACATCTGTAGAGGTGAAAATTCACCCTGGGGTAAAGCATGCTCCTCCTGCAAGTAATTTACCTTGTGGAACCTTCAGGGCAACTCTTTAATGGCCACTGTCAAAATAACTTCTAAAGCCATACACAAAAGCTGAAAGACACTTCTGCCCCTCAGCCCGTACACTGCGATTTAATTTTACTGACAAACTGAACTTCTAAATTGTTTTCTCATTTATATTTGTCCCCAAGCATTCGTAAATGATAAGTGTATGCTTAAAGGACAATTGTTACTGATCCCACAGGAGAATCTAGATGGCTTTTCTCACCCAGTAGGTTGGATCACCCTTCTTTCCACACTGATGATTCTGAGGTACAGAGTGTGGGAAGCGGGCCTAACGGCAGCGTGGCAAAGATGTAAAATAAAAATAACTCTCTATGCAAGCAATTACTCCATGTTCGTTAATATTTCTAAATTGAATTCTAACCAGAGCAAACATCATTTTTTCACATCCTGGTAGGTATCAATGGCCAAATGCGCACTTCAAACTAACCACGTTCTCTCTGACTGAAGGAGGAGCATGCTGCTAAATCCTTTTCTATTCTGAAGAAATCTATGGGTACAGATGATATTCCAAATGAAATTATGCAGGTGTCTGAACATTACTATGAGTTCCCAAAGTCTGAAGAGCAGTTGTGCTAAATGAAGATTTCACCACCTCTTTTCAGCATTTAACCATAATAGGAACATGTTCAGCCAATAGTTGAGTTGAAAGAGTAATACTTTTTTGGTGAAATGAAAGTTGGCAAACTTACTGGATGAGAAATCAAATGATGACTCACATCTTATTCTTCCAGGTATGCCAAAAATGATAAAGTTATCTATCAAAATGCATCATAGCAAAAGTAGTGGCCACCTTTTCACACCTATTTAAAGCAAAACTCACATCCCGGGCACTTTATAATGCCTGAAGGAATGTTCTTTTACACGATGCACAACCACTTCACTTCGACATATCCAATTTTGATGTTTTAATCATCTCTATAAAAAGATACGGGAAGGGAGAATTGAGAAGCCAGTGTATTTATCACCGCACCAAAAACTTAACAACACGTATGTGCAAGCCGAGAGTCCCAAGAAGACTCACGAAAAGAGGCCATGAACTCCCATGGTGATTTAAAACGACAAACAAGGAATAAAAAAAGGACACCAGGAAAAAATAAAAATAAAAATAAATGACCTGCCAAGTTTTTGAATTCACTTATAGCCCAGCCAGAATCTTTGCCCTTTGATGAGAACTCAATTAAAAAAAAAAAAAAAAATTGTTGCTAGATCTGCTGCGAGGACCCAAATCTGTAGTAACACATGTTTTCCCTACACACACTCACACCCTCTGACAGGGATTCCCAGGACACCAGTGGGGCCTCTTTTGGGCCCCTTAAGTGTTAACAGCAGAGGCCTGGCTGCGACCAGGCATCTGGCCTGATTTAAATGCCCTGTCTTCAGAGGAGCGCGGGGAGCGCGGCCATAAAACCAGGGGACATTGCCGAACCTCAGCGTGTCTGATCCCCCCCTGGCCCCCCAGCTCACACAATTCCACTCCCACAATTAAGGCTGCTCGCTGGCATTCCAGCGAGCTGTCAAAGTCGGGCCGGTGGCGGCCGCACAGCCACAAAGAGACGCCTTAAATGAGAAGAACATGTTCCTACACCGCGTTTGAGAAAGTTTGGCTCCGAGCTATGCGCTGATTAATATCAGATCTCCTCCTTCCCTCGCCTCGCCACGAGCGTGTCACATCTGGCTGACAAATCCCGAGCCTCTCCGGCGGGGCCGGGGCCGCGGGGACACGGGCGGGCTCCCCGGCCGCAGGGAACCGACGCGGCGCTCCGATGGGGGTCGGCACGGGGCGCGTCCGGCCCGGCCCCGCCGCCCGGTCCCCGCTGTCACTGCAGGTGCCCGAGCCCACGCGGCCGGCGCCGCGCCCCGGGCTTCCCCGCGCGCGCCCCCCGCGCCGGCCCGTCTCCGCCCCGCGCTCGGGCCAAGCGGACGCCGGTCCCAGCACAGCGCGGGGCCGGGGCCGGGGCCGGGGCCGTCCCGCCGCCCGGACGCCCCTGCGCCCCCGCCTGCACCTTGCTCCGCGGTTTCACACCAAGATGCGCCCGCGGCCGGGGACCCGGGACCCCGTCACTCCGCCTGCCGGTCCCCGCGGTCCCCGCCGGCCGCCGCGCGCCTCGCGGTCCGGAGACCGGACCAGGTGGGAGCGGCCGTTCCGACCGGGCTGACGGCGGGGCGCGCCCGGGGTGAGAGCGGCGCGACGGGTCCGCACTTCCGACGCGCGACGCTGTCCCGGGCCGCGCAGGTGGCCTCGGCAGGCGGCCAGGGTGCGTCCCCGGTGCGGACGGGGCCGGGGCCGAGCGGCGCCCCGACCGCCCCGCGCGCCCCGCGCCCCGCTTACCTCCGCCATCCTGCGGCCGCCGCGGAGCCCGGCTCCCCCGCGTGTCCCCGGCCCGCGTCCGCCCCGGCTCGGCGGGCGGCGCCGCATCCAAGCTCCGGCCGTCGGGGCGACGCGGCGAAGTGGGCGGCTCCCCGCACGCCCGCCCCCTGCGCCCGGGTGGGGGCCTCCTCCCCGCGCGGTCCCCTCCCCGCCCCTCCCCCGCCGGCCGCCCGTCCCCCGCCCGGGAAGCCAGCCGCCCGCCGGGCCGCCCGCGGACGCACTGGGCCCGCGGAGCCCTCGCCGGCGGCCGGCGCGGAGGTGTCTGCCCCGCCGGGCTTGAAGGCACTTGTCGGGAGACACAGACGTGTCCGCGTCTGCCTCCCCGGGAGGCCAAACGCTCTGAAGTTCGCTGGCTCCCGTCTCGCCCGGCGCGGCCGCCGCCTGTCTCCCCGGGGCGCCCTCGGGGTCCCCCGCGCGCGCCACCAGGAGCTTCTTTCCAGGGGCCGCGTGGGGGCCGTCCCCGAGGGGGACACGGGGCGCCAGAGGCTTTGCTGAGAACCTACGCCAGCCCCTTCCCTGCTGGTCGCCCGGAGTTCCAGCCCCAGCTGTCCCGCGTTCCCGGGGCAAGGGGCTTGCTCTCTCCACCTCGCTTGTTTAGGTTGCAAATGGGATCCAATTTTCACCTCTCTTATTGGGTGCCAAGAATGAAATGAAACTACATGTCCTGAAGCACCAAACCGGAGCGGAGCCCCGCGAGCCCATGGGGAGGAGGGCGGCTTCCTTGACCCCTGGGAGCTGACAGAGATGGGCCGCAGCTGCCAGCACTCCCCGGGCGGGCGGCAGACGCACAACCTCGGGAGAACGCGGTTCCCTAAAGGGATTCTCTTTGAAGGCTGGGGGTTCCTGCTGCCACCTCCCCGATTTATTGCACCCACCCACCTTGCTGCTGGTGGACATCGTTGGCTGAGAAACAGCAGCCTTCTGCAGTCTGAGGGTGCAGGGGGGGCATGGGCGATGGAAGGAAAAAGGACTTGCAATCAGACAGACAGGGCGCCTGATTCTGGCTCTGAAAGGTGCAGGCCTCTGAGAGGAAGAGGAGGGAAAGGAGAGAAGAGGGTGCACGTGGAAGAGTGTGGCTATATGGGGGGGTGCTTCATGGGGTCCAGAGAACCCTGCTGCTTCTCCACAGGCAGGACACATGAAGGGCATTGAGGCCAGGTGACTGCCCTGGGTCAGCAGTGCCTGCCATGCCCTGTCTGGCAGGCATGAGATTGCCTGGCCTTATGCAATGGACTCTGCCCTCCCTTACAAGTGTCGGGAAGAGTTGTTGTTGTTTTCACATGGCTACCGTAGTTCTGTGGCTTTGCTTTGTGAATTCCAGACCCCAACTCCTTACCTTCCATTTAGCTAGTGCCAACCCCCTTTATTCCTCCGCTTTTCTCTGCCTGTTGTAACACAATACATCCTTCAAAGCTTTTCTCAAATGTCCCCCTTCCCAGAAGCCTTCCCTGACACCCCCCACCCACTCTCCACTCCAAGTGTTTTTGCCCTCTTCTGACCCCCATGCACTTGTATCTGCTTTTCTTGTGGTGCGTATTGCGTTCTCTAGTCTAGTTCCAGTGTGTCCTTGTCTTAAGTTCTTTGATCACCACTCATCTTAGTGGCTTCTGGGCTACGAGTTGTGAGGAAGTCAGCTTTCTTGGCCTTACTGTCCTCATCTTTAAAAGTAGGTATGAAACTGTCCTTGGACAGTTTGGTAGGGCTAAATAAGACAGTCTCTGTTCTTCAGACACTGCTGTCGTCCCTTTCTGCTGCACATAAAACTGGTTTTGGATTAATTTAAATTTGTTACCAGAAGAGTTCTTGGTCACAGTATTATTGAATGGCCATACTATGCTTATTATACATACACCAAAATGTCTAAGTCCCAGGCAAATGCCCACATAAATACCTTGAATCTGTCCTATCGAAGGTTTTGGTCAGTAGCTTTGTGGTTGTTGCAAGTGAATTGTATTTGTTTTAGTAAAACTTTCCATCAGCCGCAAATATGAGGGTCAACCTGTTTAACTCTATTCCTGGTTACAAATACAAAGAAGATTTTGGCAATACATAATTTAAAAACATGAAAACAGGCTGCCTCTCCCAACACACTCTATTGGGATCGGCCTTTCTTCAAATATGACAGTTTTGACCCCCCTAGAGGGAATCAGTAGGTTTAGATGAAAACTACTAAATTAATCTTCTGCAGGTTCATTCAGAATTAGGTACCTGATATTACTAAAGTCCGTCCTTGCATTTCTTCCCAGATCTGATGGACTTCTCTGTCACTCCTTGGAAACATATAAGCAGAAAATGGGACAGAGAAACCACCCCTGAGTGTAGAAAGGAAGGTGCTGCTAGCTGGGTACAGACCATCCAGAACACGCTCCTGTTCTCCTGCTGGTCAGTGATGGGACCTGGGCATGACTTGTCCCTTCTCCAGGCCTCAGTTTCTTCATCTGGCCAATGGGGGCATCCCCGAGTGCTACCTGCTCTTATAGTCCACACTTCCCGCTTCTGTGCTTCAGCCTTGCTACGTTCCTTTTGTGTCACGTTCCTCATTTAGAATGTCTCCTCTAACTTTACGATACCAAGGATTTAAAAAACAAATCTTTATTAAAAAGGGGAAAAGTTGAGACGACAAAAAAATCAGAAAATCACCGTGACCTGTTCTTACGGAGGCAGGCAGCAGCTCATCTGAAATGAGAGGCTTGCTTGGATTGCGCTGTCCCTGAGAGAGGCCTTTCCCGGAGCAGGTGTGCTGTGAGTGCCCATCCTGAGAACCACGCATGTGCCAAGGAGCTGGGGAGGTGGAGGCTGTGTGAGCTGAAGGCCAGTGCCTGCCTGAAGTGGGTAGTTGTTACTCTGCTTGTCATTGGCCAGGAATGTGGGCTCAGTTTTGCCAGATTTCCTGAGTTTTTGAGAGAAGCGAGAAATATTCTGATCCTTGGCAACTAATTCAAATTTTTGATAAATATGGTGTGAGTCAAAGTATGTTTGCAGGCTGAATCTGCTAATAAATAGTGATGTCTTCTTGAGGCCTGAGCTTGTAGTGTATAGTAGGTGTGCAGTAAATATGTATAGAATGAATATTACTCCTGATGGAGAATGGTCCACAGCCCGCCTGAGCTTTCAAATGAATTTACCGAATACTCACAGAGATGTAAATTACAGCATAGGGAATATAGTCAATAATATCATAATAACTATGAATGGGGCCTGGTGGGTACTTAAAATATTGGGGGGACCAATTTCTAAAGTCTATGATTGTCTAACCACTAAGCTGTACATCTGAAACTAATACAGAATAATATTGAATGTCAGCTGCAATTGAAACATTTTTTAAATTTAAAAAATAAACAAAATGAATCCTCCAAAACCACACAGAAATTAGTAACAACCTTTCTGTGTTGGCTTCAGAGTCCACTAAGGGGCTGGTAAATTTTTCCAGTATTCACACCCTGATAAGACTCCCTGGAGTTGTTAATAATTCTGGTAAATACAAAAGAGCCTCTCTTTGGGAAACTAACTCTCACAAGAAATTTTTCCCCAGTGAGGACAGATGAGCTTGAAAATATTTTAAATCATGGGATCATTGTAATAAAAAGAAAAAAAAATACCTTTAGCTATAGAGGTTTGGGCACTAATGATGGGAATGGCAAATTACAGCAGGGCAGGTGGGTAGTTGCCTCCCACCTGAAATCAGTGGCCTGGAGGAGGAGCCAGCCCTGGGGCTGTTGGCAAGAAGACCGAGTGAGATCCAGTGGGGCAGGGCTTTTGACGTGACAGGGTGGGTAGAGAGCTGCTGCTCTGTCACCGGCCTTCTGAGGTGGCCTCGCCTGAGTCCTTACATTCCTCTGAGGACAGTGTCTGGACACACCAGGAGACAAGAGTCACATTTGCTCCGTCACCTCCCAGCTCAGACACAGACACCTGGTGGTGGCAGGTCTGGGCACATCTGCAGCTCAGCTAGGCATCGGAGCCTGACTAAGCAGCATTTGGGCCAAGTTGCACCCCCCACACACACACAGCTGCCTGCTGGGGGGCCGCCGGCCTGCCACAGACCTGGCCCAGGTGTCCCAGTTCCTTCCCTTTCGCCCCAGGGCTGTTCCCTATTAGGAGAGAGAGCAGATGAGGCCATTCCAAAGGCAGCACAGGGCTTTGGTGGCAGAAAACTGTTCCTGTCCCTCCACCTTTCACACAGGGCCAGGTGTTGAAGGGACCAAAATGCCTGCAGCTCCTGCTACACGGAGGGGAATGAATGTACTGTGGCTCGCATTTTGGGTTTTGGCAGCCAAGATTGCCAAAATCAAGGAGGGGATGTCTGAGGAAGAGTGACTGGTACAGTTGTGAATTGCAAACTGAAAACAAGCCCCAGGCCTGATTCTGACCGTGCCTGCCAGTGGTGTAGTGTGTGAGCTTCAGGGAGAGGTGCCCGCTACACTCAGGAAAGAATACCTAGTTTCAACGTGGACAAGGTGGTTCTTTCGAACGTAATGCCTGGAGAAAAGGTTGCAGGTTTGGCTACCACTGTTTTGATATGTCTGAGGTGTGTGAAGTTAGGCTGTCATTTAATCTGTCCTCTATGGCTTTAAACAATCAACTACAGTGACTGTTTAAATTAGGCTGTGCCATGCTTTCCTAACAGCTCATTCTCTCGTCACCAAGGCAGTGGGAGGAACCTACAGGTGGACGCCTCCCTGGACACTGGATTTAATACTGCGTTTTGTCCCTGAGCTCAAGGAGCCATATTTCTAATTAAAGTAGAAGGAATATTTAGTTCTTGAGACTCTCTCAGACTGGCACTTTGCATATTGAGTTGATGAATTTGGGGTAAGTTCTGTGAGGAAAGGACAGGCTCTGCTTTGATAAGTTTTTGTGAGGCTGCTGAACATGCATTCGAAGAAAACTTTTAAGACTCGTTATATGTTGGAACATGGCGTCTTCTGCAAGTGGAATGATCCATTACCCAAGCTGAAGGAGGAAATATTTGGGTTAATATAACTGAGAATTCTACATGAGATCATATTGCTTTTGGAATTTGGAAAGAAAAAGTTAGGGAAGATAGGATCTAGGATGAGTTTTAAATCGTTCTGAGCCCGGCTGGTGTGGGTCAGTGGATCGAGTGTCCTCCCAGGGACTGAGAGGTCCTGGTTCAATTCCCAGTCAGAGCACACGCCCAGGTTGCAGGCTTATATCCCATTGCACGCGCAGGAGGCAGCCGATCAATGCTTCTCTCTCACATCGATGTTTCTATCTCTCTCTCTACAAAAAAAAAAAAAATCAATAAAACATATTTAAAAAATCGTTCTCAGTTATGGATAAGGAGGGCCATGAAAACAACACCTTGAAGCTACCCACTTAAAAAAAAGTAAAACCATCTTTAACCAGCTGACTTAGCAAATGTAAAGGAAATCGCTGGTTCTTCACAGAGCATCTCTGATATTGAATAAAAAGAAATTCGTAATCCAGCGTTTGTGAATCTAGAAGGGTTGTAGCAGACACTGTGCCGAGATTGCGTCCTCAAGTTCCAACGCAGCCCTTCCCCAGCATGTTGCTGCCATGTCCTCTGGGTAGGCACCCAACTCCAGTCCCACAGGGGATTGGTTTAGGTAACCTGGGCTGACACCAATCAGCACCAAGGTTATTCTCGTGGCTGCAGGGATTGGTTCCAGGGTGGTCCAATCAGCAAAAAGGTCAGGACTTTTGTTTGACTTCTCAGAAGGATGGTTATGAAAAGTTTAGTTCTTTTCCCACAGTTGTGAAGAAGGGAACATGTGATCCCTGTTATCGCTGGCAGCTATCTTGTTCATAATAAAGAAACTCAGAAGGGAACAGAACTGATGCGTGAGGGTGGTTCGAGTTGAGAGAATTGTAATTCAGCTGAGGCTCTGAAAACCATGCCTGAAGCCTTTGAGCTTTTTAGATTTGTAAACAAATCACTTTTATTATTTATACCAACATGAGATTTTTTTTTTCCCCTTATTTTCAATAGAAAGTGTCTCGACTGATATAGAAACTTAACATTCGGTTTTACTGCAGGATTATTCTGGGTTGAAGGACAAATGAAATAGAGTTGTCCTCAGTCATAACAGTCTTTGTTCATGCATCCACTTTTAGATGAGTTTGGTCATAGAGCATTAGGAGAGAACCTCCTAATACAGGCTCTCAAGCCACAAACCCTGGGCCAAATGAAGAGATTCTTCCAATCAGAGCATGTTGATGCTTAAGTCATGATTTTTCTCCTTGATCTTAAGTAAAATATTGTCCAGAAGTGCACTGACCATATACTTTAATTGTTTGGTGTTGTTAATCCTCACCCAAGGATATTTTTCCATTGATTTTCTTTTCTTTTAAAGATAGAATGGAAGGAAAGAAGGGAGGGAGAAAATGAGGGAGGGAGGGAGGGAGAAAAGGAGGGAGGGAGGGAGGTAAGGAGGGAGGGAGAGAGAGAGAGAGAGAATCAGAGAGAGACACATCAATTGGCTGCCTCCCACACAACCCCAACCAGGGCCAAACCTGCAACCAGCAAACCTGCAACCCAGATATGTACCCTTGACCAGGAATCAAACTCGAGACCCTTTGCTCCAAGGGTCAATACTCTAATCACTGAGCCATACTGGCCAAGGTCACATACTTTAATTTTTGAAGATACTTTTCTTCATTGGCTTTTGAGATTTTGGAAGGAAGGGACTGTTGGTTTTTTTAAAAAATATATGTTTTGATTGATTTTTTTTAGGGAGAGAGGGATAGAAACATCTATGTGAGAGAGAAACATTGATCAGCTGCCTCCTACACACCCCCTATTGGGGATCAAGCCTGCAACCCGGGCATGTGCCCTGACGGGGAATTGAACTGGGACCTCTCAGTCCAGGGGATAACACTCCATCTAATGAGCCACACTGACAGGGTGGGACTGTTGATTTTTACTGAATTTAGCACAGTGCTCTTCTATATACAGTAGGTGCTTCTTAAATATGGGCATTACTCATAAATGAATAAATGAAGAGATTTAAAAACATGTTCCTGACTTGTAGCTTCTTTTAAAAGTAACTTCTTGTAAATGACATCATTGAAGACTTCTAAAAATGTGTTGCTAACATCCATTGTGTCAAATGGTGGCTTCTCACACCTTCAACACCAAATCAGTTTTGATACCAACGTTTCCCAGAGGTGTGGCTTTTCATCTTCAAATTACACCACAAGTTTTAACAGGCCAGTTTTGTCTGTCACCAGGAGTTTAGTAATTAACAAAATGCCCAGCACTAATGGTTTATCAAAAGGCCAGTAAAGCAAGTAAGAGACATCAGACAGGAAACAGACCTGGTATGCTCACTGAAGGAACTCGGTTAGGGAGCACCCTGCTTACATCTTATGCTCAATTCTAGCCCCGTCTCTGAAGTTTAATGTAAGACTGTCGAAGGGAGGCCAGAAGCAAGCCCTGCGCATAGAGCCTGTCTATTAACAAAATCCAGGGACTTTCTTGATGCCTATTCTAGGATCACACATCTCCAAACGATTTTCACAGCCACGGGTATTTTGCAACAACAGCCTTTGCCCCACACGCATTAATACAAGCTAGTGGTTTTCTTGGGAGTCTGAACCAGGGCACATAACAGCCAGTGAGTAACGTGCAAGTCATGCCTTCGGTGACAACTTTGCTTTGTTCTGTGGGAGTGTGAGAAGCCGAGTTAGGACACGGGTCGCTCTCCATGAGTGTTGGGAAAGGAAGGTCCGACATTCAAAGAGGAGAGTGTTCTCTGTATCTGAGGTGGCTGCCAAGTCTTAAACAATAAAACATGTAGGTGTACTTGAGTAAAGAGAAGGCACTGACATTTCAAAGATAACTTGACCGAAGGAAAGAAAAAAGAGGAGTTGGCTTACTTGGCAGAGATGTACGTTTACCCCTGGAAAGGTAACCTTTTTTAGAACCTCGGTGTCCTCAGATCCTGACAGAAGGGTCCGCGCACATCCTCACACTTGGTTTCTGCAGAGCAGGTTTTCTGCCTGAACCTCCCCTCTCACTTTCTCTCTCCAGGACACCCCTAATGGATTGCAGATGTCCCATTTGGTGAGAAGCACGTTTCAGATACATCTGCCCTGCTTGCTTTTATGCAAAAAACACCTGCAAATCTTTATCTGTGGTTAGATTTACCACACATTTGAAGCTTTGAAATTTTGGTCCAGTGGGAAGGAGGAGCATGTCACCACCCTCCTCCTTCCGTTGGATCCCATGATGGACAATAGCCTTTGGGGGAGATGTTTTCATTTTTCTTTCAGGATAATAGTCGGGAAGACTTCGTCAGTCTCAGACCTACTCAGCTGAAGGCTAATTAATTTCTTTAATCCTGTAGACCCCGTGGAAAAATTTATGGTGATTATGGGTGGACAGCTATAGTGTGTGTGTGTGTGTGTGTGTGTGTGTGTGTGTTTTCCTGATTTTCTGAGTCTTTACAAAGAAGATGAGACCACAGCACCAGGAGAGGAGAGAACGGTGAAATGTTAGCACACTGGTGAGGATATGGTTACAGGACCAGCTCCCTCAGATATGTCTTGAAAATACATCTGATGTATTTTCAATAAGTGCGTAAACCCCTCGAGGCCACAAACATAGGTGTTTTTTTAACCACTCCCTTTATTCATTCGACTTTGGGACATTCCACCCCAGCACCCAAGGAATGACAAATGTCATTTAAATAGTTTTGAGATAATACGATAGCAAAACCACCAGTCACCTCTGGGAAGGTCGGGAAGGACATTCGCATTCAGTGTGGTTGGATACGGAGGTAGAAAGCCTTGGCTAGCTTAATTTTGATCAATACATTTCATCTTTGGGAGCTTCCGTTTTCTCTTTTGTAAAGTGAGGGAGATGGATTAAAGTCATTTGTTTATTCCATGAATAATTCTTAATACTGAGTGCTTCTATGAGTCAGGCACCATACGGATGCCTGAGAGCACACAGACCCCGTCTCTGTCCTGATGAGCTGCCCCTCAGCAGAACTGTCTCTTCCCGGTTCTTTCCCATCATTCACCGCTGACGGTGGAGATGGGCTCGGAACTTTCCGCCCCACCTGGATCTTCACTGATTCCTGAATTGAAATGTTCATGAGGTCTGCCCATCCAGGAACGTAACCCTACCATCCTTGAAGCTTATCGGGCTTCAGCTTCTCTTCCTTCCCACATCTTTATTCATGCTTTGATCCTGTCGAGACCACCAGTTCCGGAACCCTCTTGTTCCTCACTCAGTCCCCTCCTGGCCTCTCTTTCTTACCTATTATTCAAATTACTCTCTCCAGTAACCCACAATTCCCCAGCACCACGATCCTTCTGCAGCATCCAATGACCAAATTCTAAACCTAGTTCAGTGCTATCACCAGCCTCCTCAGCTTCAACATACAGACTGAGTGTTGACACAGAAAAATGATGATGGAGTTGGTGTGACCATTAATTCCAAGTCTCTCCCCCAATGCCACATTTCCATGGACATCTCTTCCTTTCATTTCCTTCGGTGATTTAACCAAAATATATGCGCATCCAGTTTTAATCTCTCTTCCTCCAGCCTTAGAGGATGGTGCCCTCCCTCCCCCTCACCAAGCACACCCTCAGGGACCCTATTAGTAATAATCTCTCTTTATTGTATCTTCAAAGCCTCTCTTTCATCTAGTTCTTTTGGGCTCAGCCTATAAACTTTTTTTTTATCCTCACCCAAGGACATGCTTAAAGAAAGAGACAGAGAGAGAGAAAGAGAGAGAGAGAGAGGGAGGGAGAAAGAAACATCGATTAGTTGCCTTCTGCATGAGCCCTGACCGGGGATCAAACTCAAAACACAGGTATGTGCCTTGACTGGGAATCAAACCAGCAACCTTTGGTGCACAGGACGACGCTCAACCAACTGAGCCATTCTGGCCAGACTCGGCCTATAAACATTTTTAACTCTCTCCTGTATTAAGGGGGGGAAAAAACCCACCTTTATAGTGGACTGTTATACTGATAGACCCCCCTCCCAGTTCTCCCCAGACTCACACCCTTGTGAAGTCCCTGCCCATGAGGACTCTGGGCTTGACCAGGTGATTTGCTTTGGTGAAAGGTCACTAGCAGATGTGATGTGGGAAGTGCTTGCACAGGGAACTTAGCTCCCTCTGATTGGAGCCCAGCCACCATGTCATAAGGAAGCCCAGACCGTCCTGCGGGAGAGAATAGCCACATGGAAGAGGCCCCGGAGCATGAGAGACCGCTTGGGGGGACAGGCTCTGAGACCACATGGAGAGAGAAGCCTAGTGTCCCAACCAGCCCAACCAGATGACCCACCAGCCGAATGTCGCCCCAAGAGCGACCAAAGGAGAAACCCGCAGAAGAACATTAATCGAATCCAGAGAAATGATGACTCCAGAGTGGTTTGGTGTGCAGCAGCACAATCTGAGACAACCTGAAAAACAAACCCCAGAACAAACGTTCCCTCGAGCTCACACCGTCTCCCCTCCTCCTCGTGTCGAAGCTTTTCACAGTGGGCTCGCCGTGTGCTCTCCGCTCCTCGGCTTCTCATCTAAGGGGCGCTCCTCGGGGGTCTGCACTCCCCCTGTCTGCCGTCCGCCTCTGTGGACCACACTTTCCCCAGTTCCACCTTTATGCTCGGGGTTCTCATTTTTCTCTCACCAGATGTTTCTCGGTCTCTCCCACCTCCACCTGCCCTTTTCATGTTCCTCAGGTTCTGTCCCGACCCGCTTGCTTGTTGTACTTCGCACTCTGCCTCAATTGCTTTAGACCCTGTGGATGCAAGATGAAAAACAGCATGCAGAGTTACAGGTTTGTAGACCGTTGAGGTGCGTAAGAGTTTTTCTAAGCATGCCTGCCTTCTTGCCTCCACTCCCATCCCCTCTGTGCGATAGCCTCACCCTCCGAGGGGGACACTGCTCCGCACACCTCCCTTCTGGCTCATTCCTACTCTTCCTTTAGACGTATGTAAGCACACCACCCTCCAAGAAGTCTTTGCCGAGAGCACCATGGTTTTCCTTTCCTCGCTGGGCTAGATGTCCTCGCTCCTTGCCGGATACTCTGAGAACAAATTTCATTCACATTTAACACATTTGTATTGCTCTTTTATGTGTCCCCTCCCCATTAGACTCTGAGCTCCGTGTCAGCAAGGACCATATCTACTGATTTAGTATCTCCCAGGGTTTTCTTTTTTTTCTTTCTTTTTTTTTTAATCCTCATCCGAGGACATTTTTCCATTTTTTTTTGTTCAGATAGAGTGGGGAAGGAGAGAGAGAGAGAGAGAGAGAGAGAGAGAGAGAGAGAGAGAGAGAAACATCGACGTGAAAGGGACACATCGAGTGGTTGCCACCCGCACAACCCAACCAGGGCTGGGGACAAACTGCAACAGAGGCACGGCCCTTAGCGGGAACCGAACCCGGGTCTCTCTAGACCGTAGGCCGACGCTCTAACCGCTGAGCCAAACCAGCCAGGGCTCTCCCAGGGTTTTCATAGTACTTGGTGTATCATCTGTGCCCAGTAGTAGGTGTTCAAAAAAGGATTATCGAAGGGCTGCATTGTAGAGTCAGCATCCTATGAAGTTCCATTGCAGTTGAGGTTTGCATATTTGTATTTATAAGGGAAATTGGTCTGTAATTGTGTGCATGTAGGTCAAAGAAGTTTGGAGTCCATGGCCATGTTTATCAGTTTGGTAGCTTCCCATTTTCCCCAGTGCTATGGAAAAGTTTGTCTACCATGGCAATGATCTCTTTCTCTAAGATTGGACAGCATTCACCTATATATTAAAAAAAATTTTTTTTTTCTTTATTAATTTTTAGAGAGAGAAGAAGGGAGAGGGAGAGAGAGATAGAAACATCAATGAGAGAGAACATCAACTGTCCGCCTCCTGCATGCCCCCACAGGGGACCTGGCCCACAACCTGGGCATGTGCCCTGACTGGGATTGGACTGGCGACCTCTTGGTGCATGGGTCGATGCTCAACCACTGAGCCACACCGGCCAGGTACATTCAGCTATATATTCACTTTTTCCTAGTTCTTGGCGGGGATAGAAGTTTTATTTTTATAAAATTTTTCTGGCCCTGGCCGGTTTGGCTCAGCGGTTAGAGCGTGGGCCTGCGGTCTGGAGAGACCCGGGTTCGGTTCCCGCTAAGGGCATGTACCTTGGTTGCAGTTTGTCCCCGGCCCTGGTTGGTCGTGCGGGTGGCAGCCACTCGATGTGTCCCTTCACGTCGATGTTTCTCACTCTCTCTCCCTTCCTCTCTCTCCCTCCCATTCTATCTGTACCAAAAATGGAAAAAATATCCTCGGGTGAGGATAAAAAAAAAAAAAATAAAATAAAATTTTTCTGTTCATTTTCTTCTATTATTCTACTCAAGTTTTCTGTTTCTTCTACTTTCAGTTATTTATTTTTAAGGAGAAATGTCTATCTACTTGCATTTTTTTAAATCCTCACCCGAGGATATTTTTCCATTTTGGTTCAGATAGAGTGGGAGGGAGAGAGAGGAAGAGAGTGAGAGAGAGAGAAACATTGGCATGAGAGGGACACATCGAGTGGCTGCCTCCCGCATGACCCCAGTCAGGGCCAGGGATGAATTGTAACCGAGGTACGTGCCCTTGACCGGAATTGAACCTGCGACTCATTGGTCCGCGAACCAACGCTCTAACAGCTGAGCCAAACTGGCCAGGGCTAATTGCATTTTTAAATTAAATAACACAACCATGCTATTCCTATATTGATTTTCTCAATTATAACTTCTCTTTTTTTCCTCTTGATTGGATTTGCTGCTATGTAGTCTATGTAATTTATTCCTTCAGTGAGTTAACTTCTTTTACCTTTATTGTTTCCTTAGGACTTCTTTTGTGTTCCATTTCTAGAAATTTAAGTTGAATGCTAAGTTCTTTTAAAAATCATTTCATGCTATAAATTCAACTTAGAGTATACCATTAGCCACATTTTCTGGGATTTCTTATGTAATATTTCCATAACCATTTTTCTAAATCATCTTTTAATGTATTATTATTTTTCTTTGAGCCAGATATTATATAAGGCTTTTCAATTTATTAATGACCCTTTTTGTCTTAAAACTATAGGGTTTCTCAATTTACTACACTATGATCAGTGATGATAGCTAATATAATTTCTACTCATTTGAATTTATTGAGATGGTCTTATATAAAAATAATTTGTGCCCTGGACAGTTTGGCTCAGTGGTTGGAATGTCGGCCCATGGACCAAAGAGTCACAGGTTCAATTTCAGTCAAGGGCATACACCTCGGTTGCAGTTTGGTCCCCGGCCCTGGTCAGGGTTGTGCGAGAGGCAGCCAATCGATGTGTCTCTCTCACATTGATGTCTCTCTCTCTCTCTCCCTCCCACTCTATCTGAAGATAAATGGAAAAATCTCCTTGGGTGAGGATTTAAATAAAATAAAATTTTTTGAAATAATTTGTATTTCTGCTTATATAATCTATTAAAGCCACCACAAAATTATATTGTTCATATTCTCTAATTATTTTTTTGGTGCATACTCTATTTAATCTGTCACAACCTAATAACAGTGAGTTAAAAATTTTCACTGCAGTCCTGTGTGTGTGTGTGAGTGTGTGTGAGTGTGTGTGTGTTAGGCTGAGGGCATAGGAATCATGGAAGGTCGCTTGGGAGTGGTACTGACATGTGGGTAACCCAAAACAAAAGAGCTTAAACCTAGTGAGGTTGAAAAAGTCACATCGATCAACTTTTCTTATGTCCTGTACTTCGTTCATTGTTTCACTTACCATCCTGTGTCATAATTGCTTGTTGGTATTCAGTATCCGACGGAGTCAGTCTTGTTCACCAGGAATCCCAGTAGATGTTCAATAGATATTTGTTTACCAAATAAGTAAATATTGTTGGCTTCTCTTTTCTAAAGTAACCTGAGATCCCTCGTTCTCTAAAATGGTACCTGATCTATTTGCTACACTTGCTCTGACTTTAGAGATTTCTGGACACGCTTTCTCAGTCTTTCTTTTCTATTTTTGTGCTGACATAGGAAATATGTCCTGTTGACTTTTGGTGATCTGGAAGCCAATCTCCGTATTGTTAATTCTAGTAATAACTTTTTTATCAATTTTTTGTTCTGTACTTAATTGAATCTTTTTTTTTTAACTCCCTTTTGTGGGGGGGAAAAATGCCCTTCTGAGCTTTCCTCTTCTCTTTCTTCCTTTTCCCATTCTTCCCAAATCTAAACTATAACCAGACCATAGGTATATTGGTTACATATTGCCATGTAACAAATTAACTTAAAATTTAGTGGCTTCAAACAACAAACATGATCTCACAAGACATGGCTTAGCTGGGTCTCCTGGCTCAGGGTCTTTAATAAAACTGCAGTCAAGATGTTGGCTGGGGTGCAGTCATCACAAGGCTTAACTGAGGGAGAATGTGCTTCCAAGGAGTCTCACCCATGTGGCTGCTGGCAGGTGTCAGATCCTGGCTGGCTGTTTGCCAGCTTCTGGCCAGATGGGTCTGTCCAGGAAGCAGCCCACAACATGGCAATACGTCGTTCAGGGCAACCCAGGGAGAAGGCAAGAGAGACAAGAGATGGTGAGCAAGATGGAAGCCAGAATCTCTCCGTAACCTGATCCTGGAGGCGGCACCTGGTCACTTCTGCTGTCCTTTGTTAGAAGGGTGTCATCAGATGTATAGGGCAGGAGAATTCTCAAAGGCCTGAGCCACTTCGTCGATCTTTCATAATTCTGACCACAATGCCGCAAATGCTTTTGAAGAATATCTGCGTACACAGCACTGAGCTTCTTCATGTTTCTTCAGTCTCTGCAAATCTTGGAATATGTTTCTGTTTTCTTTATAAATGAACAACCAACCAGTGGCCAAGACTGAAATGTACATTTTAGTGGGCACAGGGTCTCCTTTCTCTTTTAACTTAAATGGACTATTTTAGAAGAGATCTATGAAGCAAGCTGGATTTTAACCCCTTTGCGATGACCTTTCCCCCTCCCCCAGCAGAGTATCAGATTATAATTATAATTTTCCCTTGAGGTTTAAAAATGCATAAAGATGTATTAATATTATTTCCTTTTTATTGATCTTATCTGGGATAAGGTAAGTCTTCTTGATTCCCAATGTCAATCCCCCCCACCCCCCCCAAAAAAATTCTGGGAACTTTAATAATTATTTTAAAAAATTTTTTAAATTTATTGATTGATTTCTAGAGAGAGAGGAAGGGAGAGGGAGAGAGAGATAGAAACATCGATGAGAGAGAACGTTGATTGGCTGCCTCCTGCATACCCCCACTGGGGATTTGGCCCACAACTTGGACATGTGCCCTGACCTGGAATCGAACCGATGACCTCTTGGTGCATGGGTCGACACTCAACCACTGAGCCACAATGACTGGACAATAATTAATTCTTAACCAGCTGTCCCTTCTTTATCAGGAATCCTTTAGTCATGGTTTGGCTGTCGGGTCAGTGTCCTGTTCTTTATATCTATTATCTTCTTTTATGTCATTAAAATATTTTATATTGATTTATTTGGCATTTGGTATATCATTCTTGACATTATCATCTATTTAGATAAATAGATTCTCTGTAGTTTTCACTCTGCTTTTACGGAAGACCTGATATCCGTCATTATGGGTGTAACATTGTTCTGTTCTCTTTTTATGCTGACCTGTCCATTGACTGACATCACGAATTCCTTGATCTCATTGGAAATATAAAGCAGCTTTATCTTCAAGTTAACCTTCTTGAGAGGGAAGATGTTCCTAAGGGATCTTACATATTCTTTTGTGCTGCGGAATTTTTTCATAGGTCCCATGTTCCTTTTTCGTTTGAGTTTCTCTAAAAAGTCTTTACCATGTTTGTCTGGACGACTTGAGCGACTGGATTGCTTACAAAAAAAAGGAAAAAAAACACGTCCCATGATTCATTTGAACATGGAGAGCTCTCCCTGGGAGTAGTGCCAAAGGTTCACTCAAAAGCTTGCCAATGACTCCCTTAGGAAGTTCCTGGATCTGAAAATGAAAAATAGACCAGGAATAGCTGCAGGTTAGCTAACCTAAATCTTTCTTGGAATATCTTACTGAGTATAAATCAATCAGTAGATTCAGGTTGCTCATCTCTCCCTCCTCTGCTGAATGGCTGGACAAAGACAATCTCGAGCAGATCAAGTTATTTTCTATTAAAACTATGAAGTATCTCTTTGTTTTGCCCATGTTTCAACATTTCCTTTTTGTCTTATGCATCTTCGGGTAACTTCTTGCCCAAATTTATACGCCATAGTTAACCTTCCGATATACTTTTCCCTATTTGGGGCAGTCTTTGCACCCATTTCATCTCTTTGGGCTCACTTTTCTTCTTGCTGAGGTAAATCCTTTGGTAGTCTTCTCAGTGAGGATCTGTGAATGGAAAATGCCCTTAGAGTTTATAAATCTGAAAAAGCCTTTATTTTGCTCTCACTCATGAATGATACTAAAGTTGTGTGAGGATTCCGAACTGATGGTTTTTTTCCTTCAGCACATTGATACATTTCCATTAGAATCCTTTGGCTTTTGATATTGTTGATGAGTGGTCCACGGTTGGTGTACTTATCACTTTGTAACAGGTAATCTGTCTTTGGCTTTAATTTTTTCTCTTTAGCCTTGATTTTCTGCAGTTTCCTAATGATGTGTCTAGGAACATTTTATTTTCAGTTATCCCTCTCAGTATTTGGTGCATTCTTTCAGTATGAACAAAAACCCTCAGCCAACATTTCTTCCAGTGTTGCTCTCTCTCATTTTCTCTAGCCTGTTACTCCAAACTATGATTAGACCTATGCTGGAAACTCTATCCATCACCTTGGGTTCTGAAATGCTCTTTCTTATTTATCTTTATCTTTCTATGCTCCATTCTGGCACTATCTCTTAATTTGCTACTTTTCTTTTTGTGTCCAATATAGAGGAGTCTTATTTACATTAATGGATATATTTTTCAATTCTAAGTTTTATTGTAAGTTCTTTTTCATATTCCCCTATTCTTATTTCATTTCTGCCTGTTTCATTTCAAACTTTTTATTCTTTTATGGAAATTATTCATTCATTTATCTCTTTGAAGATCCTAAAGTCATCATTTTAAAGTCATTTTCAGACAGCTCTATTATTGTCATTTCATCTGGAATGAATTTATCTACTCACTATTGATTTAAAACGTAGTGCAAGAGTGGGGACCAGATTTAGGGTCACTATAGAAAACATAGATTAGGTTGGGACTCACCTACTCATTAAAGAAGCCTGAAAAAAAATGCTAAGACTGCCATCTGGACCTATGGCTCTTAAAAAAGCCACATAGTGGTGGTGGTGGGGTGGGGTGGGGGGAAGCACTGTCTCATATCCAGGACCTGAGAACAGCTATCTTGTTGTCCAGTGTTTGGGACTCTGTTTTGTAGTGATGCTGGCTTTGGCTCCCCATCTCTCATGGGTTATTTTTGAAGCCATCAACTCTGCCTACCACCCATAAGCTTGTATTTATGGCCCATGGAGGTGCTTATTTCCTTTTTGAAAATGACTATATATTTGTAGTGTTCTGTTTTTACATTTTATTTATCATTGTCATCGGTCTAGGGTGTGAGAGGGGCTGAAAATAGGAGCTGAAGTTAATTTTGACTAAGACCTTCTTTCAAATGTGTACATTTGACCCTTGAACAATATGGGGGTACAGGGCACTAACCCCATGCAGTCAAAAATCCATATAATTTTGACTCCCCCCAAACTTAGTTGTCCCTCAGTATCCATGGATACCAAAATCCACAGATACTCAAGTCCCGTATATAAAAGGGGTAGATCAATGCAAATAGTTGACCCTCTGCATATGCGGACTCTCAACGAGATGTTATTGACCAGAAAAAGCATGTAAGTGGATCCGTGCAGTCCAAACCCATGTTGTTCAAGGGTCCACCGTAATTTATATCGGAAGTTCAGTATCAATGTCTTTTCTCTAGTGTCTCTGCATCTCAATAATGTGTTCCAATGTCTAAGAACAGTTTTAAAGTTCACTTACAACAAGTGAGTGTTAGATATGCTTCTTTAATTTTGGATTTCCTGTTTTATTATCTGTATTGAAAAATGGCATCATAACATTCCACGTTACCCTCCCAACCACGAGCTTCCATCTAGATGTAAGTGCCTTATGAATCTTTGAACTGTGGATCTCGTCAAGGATGCGGCCATTATATTGGACAACTAACCGGTGGAAGTTAATTACTGCTCACAGTTTTTGTTTATAGAGATCTGCTTGATTCTCTCAGGCAGAGATGTTTATTGATGACTTTGCTCAAGCTCAGTGCAGTGCCGGGGTCTGGGGGCAGTCAAGTGAAGTCGGCATAGGTCAGCAGAGGCCCTGTCTGCAACCAGGGAGGCTCTGGACCTCAGTGCACACGTGCATCTGTGAAATAGGCAGAACAAAGCGATAACATGGGGAGAGGGGAGATGAAGCCCCTACTGATGATGAGGGGAACCATTTGAGGTGATGGTCACTCACAACCTCTCCTTTCCATCCCACAGTCACTAAGGTATCAGTGCAACCTCTCCTCTTTCCTTCCTTGGCTCCAGGGTGTGTGTGTGTGTGTGTGTGTGTGTGTGTGTGTGTACACATGTATGTCCTCCCCCACACGTATGTACCTGTAGCTGCAAGGTAAAAACTTTTCAGAGAGAGGTCTTCTACCCATTGCCCTGCTCTAAAGGAAGGACTCCTGTCTCGGGTTTAACACGAGGTGCTGGGAGCCCGTAACTGAAGGGCATTGAGGAAGAAAGGGCTCTAGGGCTCATAGTAGGAGCTCAATCCAGACTCCGGTGGCCAATGAAACTGATAGTAGAGAATTGCATCCTCGTTTTGTGAGAGTCTCTAGGTCATGCAGCCAAGAGGACTGGTCCTACTCGGCCAGCCTGTGCGTATCCTAAGACAGATGATGCCCCAGAGGGGGCCGCCTAGGAAAACATGGCCAGGAGAAAGAGCGCATTCTCACTCCGCACCCACCCATTTTGGTGGTTTACAGTGAGAAGAGTCAGATATATAAAGACTTTGGTCCCCAACCTTGTGCCTACTATGTTGGACTTCTGGCAAGTGATTCTCCCTCTCAATACTCACCCCTAATACAAGAACACACTCTGGTATCTTCATTCTGTTCTGTTCTATCAGAGTCCTTTTTTTTTTTTTAAAGTCTGCAAGTGTTCACCAACAGAGGAATGGATAAATAAAATGCGATATTAGCCCTGGCCGGTTTGGCTCAGCGGTTAGAGTGTCGGCCTGCGGTCCAGAGAGACCCGGGTTCGGTTCCCGCTAAGGGCACGTACCTCGGTTGTAGTTTGTCCCCGGCCCTGGTTGGTCATGCGGGTGGCAGCCACTCGGTGTGTCCCTTTCACGTCGATGTTTCTCTCTCTCTCTCTCTCTCCCCTTCTCTCTCCCTCCCACTCTATCTGTACAAAAAAATGGAAAAATGTCCTCGGGTGAGGATAAAAAAAAAAATGTGATATTACATATATGTTATATAGACACAAAAATGGAAAACTATTTCACCTTAAAAAGGACGGAAGTCTTGTCACATGCTACCACATGGATGACCCTTGAGCAGCGGTTTTCAACCTTCCTGATGCCACCACCCTTTAATACAGTTCCTCATGTTGTGGCGACCCCCAACCATGAAATTATTTTCGTTGCTACTTCGTCACTGTAATTTTGCTGCTGTTCTGCCTTAGGCGACCCCTGTGAAAGGGTTGTTCGACCCCCAAAGGGGTCGCGACCCACAGGTTGAGAACTGCTGCCCTTGAGGCAGTTACACTAAAGTGAAATAGCCGGTCACAAAGAGACACATACTGTGTGACTCCATTTATTATACGAAGTACTTAAGAGTGGTCAAACTTACAGAGACAGAAAGTAGAATGGTGGTTGACAGAGGCTAGGGGAGGGGGAGATGAGGAGTTATTGTCCATTGGGGACAGAGTTTCAGTTTTGCAAGATGAAAAAATTCTGGAGATGGATGGTGATAATGGTTTCACAGAAATGTGAATATACCGAACACTATCAAACTGTTTACTTAGAGATGGTTAAACCCTGGTCGGTTTGGCTCAGTAGTTGGAGCATCGGCCTGTGCACCAGAGAGTCCCGGGTTCAGTTCCCTCTAGGGGCACGTACCAAAAAAAAAAAAAAAAGAAATGATTAAGATGCTAAATTTTATATTATTTTTTAAAATCCCTTCCCACAAAACCACAATGAGGTAATTATGATAAAGCAAGTGGGTTTCTATGGGAACATATAGTAGGGATGGTCGGCCCAATCTAGGGTCAGTTGGGGAGGTCTCCCTGGAGGAAGTGACTTTTTTTTTATTTTTTTATTTTTTTATCCTCACCCGAGGACATTTTTCCATTTTTTTGTACAGATAGAGTAGGAGGGAAAGAGAGGAAGGGAGAGAGAGAGAGAAACATCGACGCGAAGGGACACATCGAGTGGCTGCCACCCACACGACCAACCAGGGCCGGGGACAAACTGCAACCGAAGTACGTGCCCTTAGCGGGAACCGAACCCGGGTCTCTCCGGACCGCAGGCCGACGCTCTAACCGCTGAGCCAAACTGGCCAGGGCTGGAGGAAGTGACATTTAAGCCACGACTTAGGAGATGAATGAAGTTAACCATGAAAGGGTATGGAAGGTAGGGGGTGAAGAGGTTCTAGACGGTGAATAGGTTAAGCAGCCAGCGCCCAGCCCTTATCAAATCCTGTGTGGGTTACTGCAGTCAGCTGGCTTTTCTGCTTTCCATCTCGCTCTGCCTACACGGATGCCAGGTTAATTTTTCTAAAAAACAACCTGGATCATGTCACCCTCCCACCTTCCTGGTTAATCCTTCCAGAACTTTTTTTGTTTTGCCTGCTGAACGAGCCTCTGCCTCACACTCAGGGCCTCTTCACCTGGCCTCCCCTGGCTCTGCAGCTTCGTGCCTCCAGCCCGCCCACCTCCGGCGAACGCAGGCCCCAGGCGTGTCCCTCCGCTAGTGGGCTTACTAGCTCCCTCCTCAGCGCCTTTGCTTAGGTCACCTCTGCCAGGAACACCCTCCCTTTTGCCCCCGCCTGGCCTGGTCCCTTTTGTTCCTTCAAGTACCATCTGACTCCTTCCACCCCTCAGGGATCATTCCCTTTCTGGATTCTGTACCATGGAATTTAGCATTTGCTCTCCTGTCCTTTAATGTCACCCCCCCTTCCCCCACCTCGGACACATCACCCAGGAATGGAGTCCCACTCATGTCCCTAGTGCTTACTACCACGTCCAAGGGGCTAGCAACACTCCTTGGTGTCAAGCCGTCAGCCACTCATAATTAGTCCTTACGGTCAGCCGCTTATCGCAGCCAGTGGGAGCTGGTAGACCCGAGGCTGATGTCGGCCAGGGCAGCAGCCTGTTTTCCCTCAGCACCGCGCCAGGAGCCCACTTCCAGCGCCGGCCCATCTACTCCTGACATTCTTGAGCTGAACATCGCCTGACCAGGCCCTCCAGCCGCTTAACAGGATTATCTGCCCAACAGCACAGCCCTCCCAGGCGAGTGGCTTCACCCAGGGGTGCAGGGGCAGCGACAAGCACCAAGGCGCATTTTCCAAGAGGCCATGGAGGGAGGGCGCGGGAAGCAGGCGGTGGACCTGCATCGTTAGCAGCTTTAGGTGGGTGGTGTGACCGCGGAGCAAAGCCTCTTTTGCAGACTGGAGTTTTGCACAGCAACTCACTGCCTAACTATTCAATTGGCAAGTGTAGCAACCATCGTCATGGGCTGGGGAGAAGTGGGGGCGGGAGTGAGGAGGCGCAGGGGTTGGGAAATCCACCTGGATGCCATCAGTCTTGCCAGAGTAAACAGAGCTGACAGGAGTGCTTGCCGGCAGCCTGGTACAGGTTAGGGGGGGTCACAGAAAGGGCCTGGTGACCCGCCTGCCTTAAGGTAGAGACGCTCTGGAATCTGTCACAAAGGACAGAGCTGAAAGCTCATTCCTTGCAGAATGAGCTCCGTTTCCTGGCATTCCACACGATTGGGAGTGCACACGCTTTTAAAATGTTTCCAATGTGAATCTGAGCTGGGATCAAATGCACACGGTCAAAGCAAAACAAACTGCGAAAGATTCCACCCACCCTCACAGCAGGACCCATAGTATAGATGCCACTGGCAATAAAAAAAAATATTTTTTATTTAAAGCTCTTTCTCGGTTTTCTTAAGGGTTTAGAAAGAACAGCCGGATTTATAAGCAGAACCTGCCACTTAAATGATCTAGAACTCACCAACGCAACAGCAGAATCTAACTTGAGCGACGATCCCTTTATTGGATCTCATTTAATGGGAGATGGAAATCTCCCTTCGCGAGAACAAAAACCCCAAACGCTCAGTTCTTTTCAGGGCGCGCACACCTGGCACTGACGGCGGCCGCATTCGCACACTTCGAGGCCCTTCCTCCAGCGATGCGGGGTGGAGAGAAATTGTGAATAAAGGAGTTTGAGGAATTAGGGAGGAATTTTTGGATCAGACGTTCATTCTTCCAGGCACGGAGGGGCCGTTGTGTGGCTGGGATGCGCCGGAGTGGACAGGGGTCACCCAAACATTGAACGTCATGGCCGTGGCCCTCCGGCTCAAAAGACCCACCAATGGTTTCACGTGAGTCTGGAGAAAAACAGTCACCGCCTAACCCTGTCTGTGCCCTCCCCGGTGTCCCGCTGATTTGTCTTGTGACCTTGGGCAAGTCACTTCACCAGCCTGTGACTTGTTTCTTCACCTATAAAACAAAGACGGCAAAACCCCGGTGCCCTCGGGGCATTCCTGGCACTAATGAAGGCTCATAAAGCGCTTTGAGATCCTTGGGATGAAAGTGTCTTCAGAACAGTAAAGCCTGGTTATTAGGCTTCGACCATGACATTCCCATGAAAACCCGGCCAGGCTCTTACCCCACCTCTCAGTGAAGATTTAATAGCAGAGAGTTGTAATAAGTTCCTAAAGGCTGGAGACCTCCATTACTGATACAAAATATGCCGCAGCAAACTAGTATATTAAGGGCTATTATCATGAATAATTAAGGCCAGGTTCTACTGACAGATTAATGAACCAAGTGTATGTTGTGATGTAGTGAATTTTCATTGTGGCTTCCCCCAACTGGCTAATGTCCCGAACTTTTCATTTGTTCTCGGGGGACCCTCCAGTTTGCATGGGTTATCAGGTTTATGTCACAAAATAGGTTGGTGCCCAGGCCAGTGTGAGTCAGTGGTTAGAGCATCAGCCCTCAGACTGAAGGGTCTCAGATTCAATTCCTGGGCAAGGGCATGTACCTGGGTTGCAGGTTCAATCCCCAGCCCCAGTCGGGGTGCATGTGGGAGGCAACCAATCGATCTCTCTCTCTCTTTCTCTCCATCCCTCTCTTCCGCTCTTCTCTAAAAATAAATCAATGGAAAAAATATCCTTGGGTGAGGATTATCAAAAACAAAAAACAAAACAAAACAAAACAAAACAAAAATAATGGGTTGGCCAAGTGAACTGAGGGATACTTATGTATCTACTGAAAGAATAAACCCAATGAGAGGTCTCTCCTTAGCAACAAAAGAAGTTCATTAATGATAAGGGAGGGCTGAGCCACACCAGGCCCCTACCTTTGCAATTAACCTTGCACACATCTTCTAGCTTAAAAATATTGAAGACTATCCAAGCCATGTACACCGCTCCAGGCTGCCGACAAGCAACCAAAGGAGCGCAGACACATTCAAACATGTTGGCTGATCTTCGACGAGAACACTACTTCCGACGATGCGTCCACTTTGGAGGGTGGAACCATAATTAGGTCCAATAAAAGCTTTTGGGTAACTCACTAAGTTCGAATATTAAAAATCCATCCTTTCTAAATCCAACAGCATTAACAATGACGTCCAGAGTAAGGGGCAAAAGTGTGGACTTTAAAAGACAAGGCTCAAGTCAGAGAAAGACATGTACCACGTGATCTCACTTGTTTATGGAATATAATGAACAAAACAAGCTGACGATCAAAATAGATCCAGAGACGTGGACGTAGGGGAGAGACTGACAAACCTCAGAGGGAAAGGGGGTGGGAAGAGATAAACCAAAGAACTTATATGCACATATGCATAACCCATGGACACAGACAATAGTGTGGGGAAGGCAGGGGCCGGGGTGGGAACCGGGAGGAGGAAGTCAATGGGGGAAAAAATGAGGACTGTCTGTAATTCTTTCAACAATAAAGATAAAAATAAATAAGTAAATAAATAAAAGACACGGCTCAGAGGAATTACAGATGCTAATATGTCTGCATTAATTAGTGGGATGACTTAGATTATAACCATCCCAAGATTATCTCAAGCCAATATCCAAAGTATTAGTGTGTACGTCGTGTGCTCCTTTTCTGTGATTTCTATCTTTTCTTGAGATTTTTAAAATAATGCTGCCATTGGAGTGAGCCGATGTGAGGTCGTTGGCAACACCAGTGTGCCTGTGACCGTACAGAGTGGGAGGGAAGAACAGATTGCTTTCTGCTGGAGACAAGGGTCACTTTCAGATTTCTGGAGTGCTCTTGGAAAAGGGGAAGGTGCTGGATAACAGATGAGGGGTGTTACGACTGCAGTGAGCTCTGTCTCTGCAGCTGGGGAACTCATCTGCAACTCACCTTGAAGGGCCAAATACTGAAAAGATAATTAAGGCCATTCAGGACCGTTGGGTTTATAGATAAGCAGGATAAACTTTCTTTCAAGGGAATCTGCAGTCCTTTTCCTGACTGGAAGCCAGGTTTTCAGAACGTGCTGTGCCGTGGTGTGCCCCCATGCCCTTGCTCAGCAGGTACCTCCACCCAACCACCCTTTCTCTGCCTGGGAAACTCCTACTCATCCTTCATGGTGCAGGTCTGAACATCTCATGCTCTGTGGGGCCTTCCTTGGTGTTTCCAGATAGAGGTAGATGCTTCCCTCTGATTGCTCTCACACTCTCAGCTGACACCCCCTTCTATTGTGCAACAAGCATACCCCAGTGCAAGTATTTCAGCGTCTATTCACCCTCCAGGCATGAGCCTGCAGGTTCAGGGACCATACCTCCATCACGTCCGTTGTGGCTCTAGAAATAGGGGTGATGCGACAAAGTGCCGGGTGCCTAATACAGGTCCGCCCACTCTAAATTCAAATGTTTACCCATCACCATGACGCAGGCACTGGTCAATCAGAGCGGATGCTGGCTGTAAACAAACATTGGGGCTGTTCTGAATATAGCCCTCTACAGGCTGCATAACAGGTGCTGAGTAGTCATTGAAATAAATTCAACGGAAGTCACAGGGACCACGTGGGGCTTTTACCTGGATCCAGGTATCACCGTTTTCTGACCTGCAAAATGGGCGAGTAACCCCCGCCCGCTTCATGATGCTCCTTCTAAATCTAGGATGAGGAACGGTATGGTAAAGTGCCTTGAGCCCCATACGAGTCCATCGATTGTGGATGTACCTGTGGCTAAATCACCAGCAATAACACCTCTAGAAAAAAATGGCCCCTACTCTTCATTTCAAAAGGGATCCTTAGCTCCCAAGTCATCAGGACTCTTTGGGGAGTTTGGCCTGGAGCCTCTTCAGAGAAGGTCAAATGCCAGGGTTTGGGTGAAGCAGGTGGCTTAGCCTTAGGTAAAGGGAAATGGTCCATTTGGAGACAAGCAGAGCCTGGTGGAAAACACCCTGGGGTCACAGCCCTCCAGCCAGCTTGCTTTCTCAAGGGCTACAGTTCTCAAATTTTGCTGCACTTTAGAATCATCTGGGGAGCTTTAAAACTGTTCCCTACCCTGTACCCCAGGAGAATTAAATCAGAATCTCTGGGGATGGGATCCAGACATGGGTATTTTTGAAGGCTCCCTTGAATGATTCCATTGGGCAGCCAAAGCATGAGAACCAGAGACTAAGGTATGGGGATCACAGACCTACATACCTACAGAGGCCTGGCAGGGCGTGTGGACAAGCCAGTGTGAGACGATTGGGAGTAGTGAGGACTGTGGTAAACTAGAAAGCGCATGTCCTATTTCCAGATCTCCAACTTTTAAAAAAATGAATACACTGTTCAAGCCAAATGAAACACAGCTGTGAGCTGCATTTGGCCCATGGGACATGGGCTTGCAAACCCTGCTTGTGCTAAGATTGCCGGAGAGGCCACGGAAGGTTCTCGGAACAGGTCAAAGCCAGGCCTCAGGAAGGGCTGCTGAAGCTGTCAGCTGCGTGCTTCCCAAGGATTTCCCCTGCATTCCGTTCCCTTTTCCCCAGGCAGCATCTCCCCAGATGCGGCTGCTAATTGGCTTTTATTTATTTTACATGCTTTTACATCTCAGGTACCTAGAAATACATATATTTTTAAATGCCGTGCACAGCACATGCCTGTGAAGGTTGAATTTCACCCTTAGCAGAAAGTTTTTCACAGTGATTGCTGCTGACACGGCTCTTACTGAAGCTATTATACAAGTTCTTCTGTTTAAAGGGGAGGAAGTAGATCAGGTCAGCCGCTCTTTTTTTTTCCCTTCAGTAAAACGCTTGGATGTTCTTCCGGACAGATTTCTCTTTCAAGACCATCCTCGGCATGAGCTATGTCTCCTGGTAGGAGACTGCATTGTAAGTTCCTGCAGGAGAGGGCTGACATTTTTATTTTTCAACCCCAGGTACAACCTCCACGGTGTTCCTTTAACGTTCTTTGGGTTCAGAAGTCGTTGACTAAACTGGGTGTGGCCTGGACAAGGCTGAGCAAGTCCTGTAACATTTTCCGCCCAGCGCATCCCCACCCGTTATTAGTAAGTAATTCCCCTTACTGCGCTGAAGCCACAACGGCGCAGTCCTCACGGCGGGGCAGGCTCGGGTGGCGTGGCCAGGCCACAGTTCTAATCAGATTTGTCACCCCCCCCCCCCGGGGGAGGGAGGGGGATGGCCCAAACTCCGTTTTGTTTGCAGGTCTCTGTAGTCACCACAGAGTGAATTCACAGTAGTGTCGGGTATTTCCCATCTGTAGTGTCTGAACTTCTTTTCAGAAACGTACCCATTTTTGTACTGAGTCTCTATTCCCCTATCATCTGTGCGATTTAATATCTTTCACGGACGGAATCACTTAGATCAATGGGAGCAAAGAAAAACAATCACCACCGTAATGACAACGACGTAAGCATAAGCAAGCATTCTGTGTGGAAAGAACGAATGAATGAATGCCGTGGTCATCCTCGACCATATTTGTCATGGGCGGATAGCAGACACGTTTCATGGGGGCATAATGGAGGCAGTGTGTGAGTTCATTTTCAGTTCCTCTAGACATTTCTGAGCATCTGCTCTGTGTCAGTCGCTCTGTCAGAACTGGGGAACAAAGGCGAACAAGTTAAGTCCCTGCCCTCAGGGAGCTCCCTGGGGGGCGGGTGCTCTAACAGAGGGGTGCACAGGTGTTGTGGGAGCTCCAGGAGGAAGTGACTAACTCTGCCTTCGGGCACAGAGAAGTCTCAGGGAAGCGGAGCATCAGGGCTGGGTCTCAAAGACACTCCCTTTCTCAGCAGGAGCCTGACTCCAAGTTGGGGACAAGGGTTGGCCCCAGGAAAAGCCCTCGTGGGCCCCTTGCCTGGTTCCCCAACTGGTCTTTCCCAGTGACCTTCATGGAGAAAGGGGAGGGTGGGCACAGCCTTTAAAGGCCACTTCTCTCCCTCCTCCCAAATAAACCTCTCTTCGTCCTCATCCATCACTCGGGGTACCGAGAACTCCAGCGACAAGAGGGTATGGGGGTTGATGATCAGACTCACAAGGAAAATGGTGGGACGTGAGAAAAGCTAGGAATGGAAGCCGGGGTGTACCAAGGTTTGTAGTCAGGGGTGAGTGGGAGTGGTCCAGGGAGTGGTCTAATTTACCAGGTTGGGGTCTTTCATCACTGACGTTGTTGAGAATTGTTGGCACATGGAGATAATAAAAAGCAGAGAGACTCTCAGCGAGTTCTGTTACTGTTTTAAAAATTATCTGCAGACAATGCACCCCCTTATTCCGCGCACCCCAGGTGGGACTCCTCCCATGCTCCCTGCCCCATTTGTCACGGAATAAAATAACTTCCTGAAGATTCAGGGAAAAAAAGGCAACTGGAAATTCAAGACCGTTCCTTGTATCTTGGGATTTGGAACAGGCTGTGGCTCTCTGTGTGCCCAGCGTGTAGCAGCTGGCAGGAGACACTGGGGGCTTGAGCTGAGAGCCCCGAGTCTCCTGAAGGTACAGTGCTACGAGGACCTGTCACGCCCGGAGCCCCACGGTTGCCCACCCCAGTCTTGCTCTGCAGACGTCAACCTACGAGACAGTGGCATTAGGGGACAGGAAAGGAGACCCAGGGGATCCAAGGAACCCCGTGTCTCAGAGAGCAGGAGCTGTGGATATGAGACACTGTGGTTCGATAGGACCACCCTGACCCTCTCGGGAAGAGTAATCACAGCCAGGTGAGCAGGTCAAGGAGCTTTTCCAAATGACAACGGCAAGATGTTTGGACCCAGAAGTACAGAGCTATTGTTAAAGAGATCCTGCAAAGTTTAGCAAGACTCTCAGGCCAGAGTGCTTAGGTTTGGGCAAGATCCTTAATCTCTCTGTGCCTCAGTTTCTCTTCCTAAAACGGCGATAACAACAGTACTTAGTGTATCGGGTTGGTGAGGATCCAGTGAATTAACACATGGAATACACTTGGAATGCAGCCGGCCAAGTAGTAGGTGTTGAGTCAATGTTAGCTGTCATTGACCCTGGAGATGAGTTCCACTAAGTCGCTCGTGTCTGATATTGTTACCTGCTCCTTTGCTCAGTGATTTGGGGTCTCTGAATTCTATCCAAGATAAGATATTTAAGGACATAAAAATTTCTCTAAGAACACACGATACTCCTCAAGAAGCATCTCTTCCTTGCAGTTGGTGAGTTTTCTCAGGAGCACAGTGCCCTTGGTTAGCGGAATCATGCACTCTTATTATCGCAAGAATGCAGGACAGAGTGGGGCCCCTAAAGCCACCCCTATTTTATTCGGCATTTTACAGTGTTCTTGGTTTCCATTTCCTCTTCATCAGGTGCGATCTCACAAAACGGAGTGTCCCCCTCAATTTTACATTACAGCCCTTTAAAAAGTGAAAGTAATTGTTTCCTTGTTACAAGAGCACTATATAATACTTGCAGGGAAAAAACAGCTTAAAAGGAGAAAAACCTATCCTATTCTCTTCTCCTCACCCAGAAACACTGTGTGTGTGTGTGTGTGTGTGTGTGTGTGTGTGTACAGCTTTCTGGATCTTTCGTATCCCAGGCACAGCTTTTAAAACAAAAGTCAGCTCATGCTATAGACTCTATTCTGTAAACTCTATTCCCCACTTGACTCTATTAATGAGTATCTTTCCAGGGCAATAAGTATTAGTTCTACAACATCATTTTTGATGGCTGAACAGCATTGCATTTAATGGCTGAACAGACAGGTCATCTAACATAACCCTTTTCACACACAGCTCCTTTCTGATTTTTGAAATCTTTTTAAAGAAGTGTTTCAATATATTGATTGATTTGAGAGAGAGAGAGACATCGATTTGTTGTTCCACTTACTGATGCATCCATTGGTTGATTCTTGTATGTGCCCTGACCTGGGGTCGAACTTGCAACCTTGAGGTATCAGGGCTATGGTCTCCAACTGAGCCACCTGGCCAGGGCCTGATTTTTGAAATCTTAAACAAGGTTGCTGATCAACCCCCTGGAGGGTAGTTGTTTGCACACACTGCTGACTATTTCTTTAGCATAAATTCCTGTGAATGGTACTGCAGTCAACAGCTAGCTGTGCTTTAAAGATATGTTTCCAGATTGTGCCCCAGAATCAGTAGTCTGGATTCTCACCCATAAACGATTATTGTTAAAATTCTCTGTCAGTTGATTAGGCAAAAATGTATCTTAGTTGACCTTATATTTTTGATAGTGAATTAGATAGAATATTTTCACTATGGTTACCAGCCATGTGTATTTCTGCTTTTAAGAACTGGTTTGGCTCAGCAGTTGGAGCATTAGCCTAGACAAGAGTGGGTTCAATTCCCGCTCAAGGAAGCATACCTTGGTTGCAGGTTTGATCCCTGGTCATGGTCAGGGTCATTCAGGAGGCAACCAATCAATGTGTCTCTCTCACATTGATGATGTTTCTCTCTCTTCCTCTGTCCCTCTCCCTCCCTCTTTCCCTCCCCTCTCTCTGAAAAATCAATAGAAAAATATCCTCAGATGAGGATTTTAAAAAGCCTACCTGTTCATGTCTTTAGTCTATTTTTTCTGTAGAGGTGTTAGTCTTTTTCTTTTCTAGTAACTTGTAAAGTCTGAAAGAGTAAGGCTTACTGACTCTGCCATATTTGTTGCAAATCATGTTTGCAGTTTACTATACTATAAAATCCCTTTGATTTTTAGTTGTTTTATTTTAAATACATGAGTCAAATCTATAATCTTATCCTTTATAGTTTTGATCTTTAGTGACCCCAAGAACATACACGGAGCCATTTATATTTTCTTTTGGTCATCTTTATGGTTGCATTTTAAAGTTGATATGTAATTCATATGCCATAGAATTTATCATTTACAACTGTAGACTTGCCCTGGCTGGTTTGGCTCAGCGGTTAGACCATTGGCCTATGGACCAAAGAGTTGCAGGTTTGATTCCAGTCAAGGGCATGTACCTTGGTTGCAGTTTGGTCCCCAGCCCTGGTCAGGGTCTTGCGGGAGGCAGCCAATTGATGTGTCTCTCTCACATCAATCTCCCCCCCCCCCCCCTACTCTATCTGAAGATAAATGGAAAAATATCCTTGGGTGAGGATTAAAAAAAAAATGTAGCCCGGCCAGTGTAGCTCAGTAGTTGAGTGTCAACCAATGCACCAAGAGGTCGCTGGTTCGATTCCCAGTCAGGGCACATGCCCAGTGGGAGGGCATACAGGAGGCTGCCAATCAATGTTTCTCTCTCACATCGATGTTTCTGTCTGTCTCTCCCTCTCCCTTCCTCTCTCTAAAAATCAATAAAGAAAAAAATTTTTTTAAAAATGTAGACTTCATTGATTTTTAGTATAGTCACAAGGTTATACAACTATCACCACTGTTGAATTCCTAAACCTTTTCATCATACCTCCTCACAAAGCCCCATACCCATTAGCATCCCTCCTCATTACCCCTTGTCCCTGCCTTTGAAAACCGCTAATCTGCTTCCCGTCTCCATGGATTTGCCTAGTCTGGGCATTTCATATCAATGAAATCATAAATATACGTTATGTGGCCTTTGCGTTTGGCTTCTTTCACTGAGCATCATATTTTCAAGGTCCATCAGTGTTGTAGGACGGATTAGTATTTTGTTCCTTTTTATAGTTTTTACCGTGCAGATATACATCTTCTTTACTCATCAGTTATTGTAATTTAATAGTATATTTTCTATGAAGGAGGGTCTACTTCAAGTTCTTAAAGTGTGGTCCTTACACAGTCAGCATCACCGGGGAACTTGTTAGAAAGGGCAATTTTCAGGTCTGTCCAGGGCGTGTCGAATGACAACCCCGGGGTGGCAGTGGTGATGGACATAATTAAGATACTCAAAGTTGGGGATAGGGTAGAAAAAAAAGAACGTTTCAGGAGGAGGAAACGGGAGGGGAAAAGTCACAGAAGTTGGCATTATTTATGGATCACCCACTTCATTAAACGTGATTTGAAGAATCTTAGAGGTGGGAAAAATAACTCTTATTCCAGCTTCGATCCCTGTTGTGAAAAAGGGGTTTTCTCCAGTAAAGAAACCTTGTCCGATGCCGCTTCCTTTGAACCCAAGCTTATTCTATTAAAGATCAGAATGCCTGAAATGGAGACTTGATTTAAATGAAAAGATGCCGGGCTCGTCCATCCATCACTGAGCATCCATTGTCTGTGTCGGTCACTGACCCACACCACTGAGGACACGCACAAGTGAGGGTGGCCCGAGACAAGCCCATTCCTGAGGATCTTGAATAATCCTGTAGCCCACACAGCACGGCGGTTGTGAAATGGTTAAGCGGCAAATTCCTGGGAAGGCTTGCCACAGGAAGCTTGGTAGAGCCGATGATATCTGCACGGTGGGGGAGACATTTTCAAGTTGTTCTCAGCCTGGAAATAGTTCCCTTCACCAAAAAAAAAAAAAAAAAAACCCAGATGCTGTCAAAGCTCCCTCATGCAGGGTTGCAGGCTGCTGGGGAAGAGTTTGCAGGCAGGACGGGCATGGTGCACCGATAGACTCACGCAGGGCGTTCTGCACGGTGTGTGCCTGGGCTCCTTCACGTGCACACACCTGTGGCAGCCGATGAGAACGGGTCCACCCAGAGCTGCGTGAATTGGGTTGACGAAGACCTGCTTCCGGAGTGAACTCTGAGTCACTGTGGATGAGAGGAAGAGCCCACAGCTATCAACATGAAAACAGTGAACAGGAGGGGGACCTTCCCGTACCATCCGTGCTGAACCCGGCATGGCACCGGACCCAGAAGAGGACATGAACATAGAACCCCCGTGTTGAACAGAATTGGAATTACAGCAACACACACACATGATCAATTATTCTGGAAGACATATATGGTGCATTTTATATTTTTTTAAAAATCCTATTGACTTTAGACTGAGGGGTAGGGGGAGAGAGAGAAAGAGAGAGTGAAACATTGATGTGAGAGAAACATCAATTGGTTGCCACCCTGACTAGGAATCAAACCTGCAACCTTTTGGTGTACGGGACAATGCTCCTACCAACTGAGCCACCTGGCTGGGGCCCATTATGGCACATTTTATAAGATGAATTCGATTCTTAGTAATATGAGGGGCCTGGATGAGGTCAGCCCAATAGATAAAAAGACCAAACGCAGTAACTCTTCATACTGCCTCTGAGGTCCTGGGAAAGAAGCTTCACAGGGGATTTATGGACAAGGTGACCTCTACCCAGTGACCAGGTCCACTGTGTGACTGCGGTGTCCACAAAAGCCTGCTCTAGTCCGACAGTGAGGGCCCCATAAAACAGCAACAAAGAAAACACTCAAGTGTCCTCTCCCAGGGATGTGTCCTTGTCCTGCCAAAACACCGTGAGTCTGTGCAAAGTCACCATGCTGGCTGTCGGTCTATGAGCACCGTGGAGTTGGTCAGGAAGAAGGAAAAGTCCACCCTGCTCACACATGGCGAACACATTCTCTCCCTCCTTTCTGGGGGTTTTCAAAGTCACCTGCAGAGCCCCGCCTCACCCAGGTCCTCCCATGAGTGCGATCACCCGTCAGACACACCCTTCACTAGGACCTTGAGAGGAAGAAACATTTTTTCTAGAGCAGCCGAAAACCTGCAAGTATCCAGCACAGCCTATAGGCCTGTGCCCTTGGGGGAGTGTGAGGGCCTCCAACCCCTAGTTTTACAGTTAGAGAAGCTGAAGGCTTCGAAAGACTGATCCCAAAACCTACACTGCTAGAAGCCACATTCCCAGTGGGTCTGCCCACCCCCGACCCTAGGCTAAATGGGTCTGCACAGTACAGATGGGGACCTGGGACAGGATGCTGTGGCCTGTCCAGGTCCCACGGTGGGGGGGTCAGTGTCGCATCTGGGCAGAAGCAGCCTGGTTCTAACTCCTTCTGCAGGTGTCCTCCATTAGCATGTCCCCTTTCCTGTGCCTAGCGCCCCATCCCTGCACCCCCAAACGTAACCGAAAATGCTTCTAAGTGACTGTCTTCAAATCTAAACATAAAAGTAGAGCGGCAAAGGTGTGTCCAGGAAAGGCGGGTCCGTGTTGCTGTGGCCAGCTGGTCTACCTCGGGTCGGTGCTCACAGCATCAGCCGTTTCTGAGAGCGGGCACCTGGGGGGCACCGTGGGCAAGCACATCCCGCCAGTGTAATGGCAGTCGCTGCAGAATTTAGACGCGGGCCATGGGAATGCTCAGGACGGTTTAATCCTCTCTCCGGCGGCCTTTTCTCTTGGTATTTCCTGAGGCCAGTGTGGGGCCTGCAGCGACTAGCTTTGGATCTGACTAAGCGTTTTCTCCGGAGAGGAGCAAGCTGCGACGAGGCCTCATTCCTGGACGGGGGTAAGGCCGGGGGAGAGGCAGAGCGAGGATGCGGGCGGGCTCTCGGCCCGGGCCCGGGTGTCCTTCAGAGAAGGGAGGGTCTGAAGGCTTGTGACTGCACACCTAAAAATGCGTGAACTTGGCCGCAAGACACCGGCAGGCTTCGGGGAACAAGGACAAATCCAGAATTCTCCCCCACAGCTAAACACCAAGAGTTGTCCTCCGGGAATATGTGCCTCTTTCATTGTGAAATATTGGGTCTAGGAAGACCCTACATGCTGTAACACAGGGGTGTTACAAAATCATTTCCTCTGAACCCTGACATTGAGTGACCCCTATGCAAGTTCATGGGAATTTATAAAATTTCTGTTGTTTATGCATGGTGAGATATTTGTTTATCACTAAGAGCCCCACATTCTTTTTTTTTTTTTAAATGCCTTTTTAAATAAAATAAAAATGGTGACAGAGGTCAGAAGAGTGGGGACCAACAGAAGGGTGGGCTGTCTATCGAGACGGGTACCACAGAGCCTTCCGGAGAGTCATCAGAGTGTCCACTTCAGATTTGTGCCTTTTACCCGCCGTACGTAATGCCCCAAAGAAACACGAACACTCTGAGGCCGTCTTCACTGCTTTGAAAAACGGGTGGTGTCGGGAACGGTGCTTTTATTTCCAAAAGCTGAAACGTTCGTAACGTGTGCGTATCTGGGCTCCTTCCTATGGTACCTTTTGTGCCCGAGCTCTTACCTCATAAAACACGACCGACTTTTCAAGGGTCAGAGATGATTTTTCTCTCATCTGTCATTCTTGTCCGTGGCAAATGTGGACATGTCGTTCGGAATGTGGCACGGACGCCCTGATGAAATTGGAAAAGCATGTGGAGATAAAAATCGTTCTGGGATGAATCCAGACACTTCCTGCCACTCTCCAGATGTCACTGAGCTGGAAGCCACCCTCCCGGGGGGAAGGGCTTCAGCCGGCCCCAGCCAGATGTGTAGGAAGCTGCCTCGGATCCACATGCTAACACTGTCCTGATTGTGCGGAGCATATGCTTCCAGTCAAGAGTGAAAAATGCAGGCAGGGGCGCATGCCAGGAGTCTTTCAAGCATGGCCCACCAGTCAGCCGACAGCGCGGTGCACTGATCCGTCCCATCAGCAGATGGGTGTCACCGCGGCGCAGGCTGAGGCTGGTTAAACGGTAACAGAGCTCAGTGACCTAATGCACACACTCAGCCCTTCCCGGGCTGTCATGCTGCGAGATGCATATCAGCTCAATTCTAAGGCCGCCCCACGTCTCCGCTCGAGCAGCCTGGAGTGTCAGGAACGCCCTGTCCTGCACCCAGCGGTGTGTCAGAGACCCGGGTGAGCGACGAGCAGCCCTCCGGTCCCCAAGGGCAGAGTTTTAGATCCATGTCATTTGGAACAATCTCGAATGCACCCGCATGGCAGGCTGGTTCGGAAGTACCGAGTCACCGAGTTTCTCTCCGGCTCTGACTTTCCAGGGGCCCTGGCTGCCTGCGGGCAGCCTTCAAGGCGGCCGCCAGCCCCTCTTGTCCTCCATAGAATGCCCTGCGCTGGAATCTGCCCAAATGTTCTAAACGCAGGAGACAGACTTTGCACCAGTGCTGCCTGGTCTGATTAAAGAGGGGTACATGTGCATGCACACCTGCTCACAGGCACACACCCACATGCACACTTCCAGGTGAGGGCAAACAGGCAGCCACATTCCGTGTCATTCAGAGAGACGCAGACGGGAGCCAGGGACAGACACACCCCGGATGAAGCCAGAAGCCTCCTCCATGTGCATACAAACCCTGGTTGGCCCACAGTAGCAGACACCGCTCCGAGACGGAGGTCGCGGTATGTGGTTCTCGTGGGCGAAGGGAGCTGGGCAGATGTAGCAACATTGCTCAACAGTCATTCCCACCAATTGCTCAGAAAACAGGCTTCACAGAGTCCCCCGCCCCCCCGTGCTTTTATCTGCAGACCTCCCAGCCTCTGTGGAATTCACTGATGCCGCACAAGGGACTCTGTTCCCCGGGCGTCGGTAGTCGGCCGTCATTTTTGGCAAAGGCGAGTACCTGTTCTTTTCCCACCCAGACACCAGGAAAGCCAGAACGACTTCAATCATCACTTCAACTCATCAAAAAACGGTTGCCTCTCGTCCGCACAAAGATCTTCCTTTATAATCACGGCTCTGGTTGCCCTAAAGCTGGCCCTCGGTGTGGCAAGGCCGGAGGAAGTGCCTCCTCCTAACGTCTCCCTCACCTCCATTCAGCCATCAGAGTACACGCTTGGTCTGTGTGCACTGGCCTGCCTGCCGGTCACCGTGTCATTACCAAGCGCTAAAAGCAGTTGCTGCAGGGTTGCAGGGGGGACCTTCTCCGCTCGCCGAGAGAATTCTCAGGGAAAAGCAGCGGTGTGGGTGACAGTACATACCTGTGGCTCATCAGCAGGCATTTCCTTGGCTTTAAGAATTTGTTTTTGTGCTTATGTTGGAATACGGCTCTGCCTGAGGCGGTGGGAAATCACAGCACCTTAAGTAAACTAATGTTCTTCCCCTGAAAGACCTGACTCAGACAGAACCGGAGGTGGTTTCATCTATTCTGTCTGCCGCTCAGAACCAGGCATCGGGAGGGCGCTCCGTCTTCCTCTGGGAGGCCCAAGCATCTTTGGCTGCCATCGTATTGAAGGAAGTGATGGGCTTGGTCCTGCCACCTGTCCCTGTACTCCCGAGTGGCTGTCTCCCTGTGACACCTGGTCTCCTAAAAGCTTCTTATTTGACACCCTGGATTCTTGGGCTATTGAAAGGGCAACAGGGAGGTACCGGTCACTTTCCACGAGTGTTTATTTCATAGTGGTACCCTGGGTATTTCTGCGCATTTGGTGGAAATGATTTAGGTGGCTCCCACCTTGAGGGAGAAGGACTGGGGGGAAGCTGGAAGGCAGGGAAGAGACGATGCCCAAGAAAGAAGACCATCGCTAGACAGCGAGCGTCTCTAGGACGGGTTTTTCTGTTTTGTTTTCCAGCCTCTAAAACAGCGCTTGGTACGTGTCAGATAGTCCACGGATATTTGTCGAACGGATGAGGGGAATCAACGCTCCCATCTCTAGAAATTCTGGGATGTCGTTATCTTTAAAACAACACATAAATAAGCACCAAATTAAGTGTGTGTGTGTGGTGGGGGGGAACCCCCAAAAAACCCTCAACGTACTAACACTTGATTTTCTGAGCAAATGGTAAAGAAGGTCTACTTGGGTTTATTATTTATTCAACATACATTTCTTACACCCCAGTCATACGCCAAGGCCCCCGGAACGGTGGGACTTACGCTGATGAGAGAACGCAGCCCCACCCTCAGGGAGCTGCCTGTCCAATGGCACAGACGAGGGCCCCGATAATTACCGCACAATGTGAGGAGTGTTCTCCGGTCCTGCAGAGGGGCTCCGGGAGCCAGGGAGGGAGTGACTAACTTCTGACTCTGCCTGAGGGCCTTCGGGAAGGCCGGGACTTGAAGCCTTAACAGGAGTTCACATGCCTGGCAAGGGGCAGAGAGAGGGAAAGGCTCCAAATTCTCATCTTGGACCATGGTTCCATCAGATTACACACTTACCAGAGCTGCTGACAAGGAGCCAAATGGACAGGCAAATGTTGGCTCCCCTTCCCTTTTCTCCCATGAGAGATGCTAATGAACAAGAGTGGCCAAAAGGCAGGTGAGAGTAAGGAGAACCTGGATGACAGGCCAGCGGAATAGGCAGCTAGCGCCTCCTGAACCACGTGGCCATGGTCATACTTGATGCCGGCGATGCGGACGGAGGCCTGATCACCTCCTGGCCTCTCTGTCAGGCTGGGCCCTCTGAGGACAGTGATCCCAACTGTGACGCCCACTTGGTTTACCACCTGGCAGAGAGCCGGCTGCCGGGGGCTGCTTAATCAAGACGACTTGATAACATGATAGACGGGGATTCTTGAGACAAAGAGTCACTGCTCTTGAGAGAGTGGGTGCTGCTGAAAACCTGTTGGCCGTTAATTGCTGCGGAGTGCAATATGCCAAGGTATCTTAATTCAAATCTTACCTCACCGTCCTGGGGACCTTTTGTTGCTGTAGGTAAGGATGGTCCTCGGTTCCAAGAAGAAAATTAAAGACTGCTCCCGAGATGAGCACAGTCATTTGGATGAAAGAAAACACATGGTTGCATTTAGAGATCAGATCTCGACAAGACGGGGCACCACCTCCTGCCCAGAGAGGAACGGGCCGCAGGATGCAAAACTGGAATTTATGCGAGAATACTTCGCCTTATTATAGCACCTCTCGCAGGGGATCCGGACACACATTTTCAGGTGCTAATTAGTCCTTGGGGCTATTGCCACGGGTGCCTGTCACGCACGCCCATTTTGCGGATGGGAAGACTGACGAGGAGGAGATAGGCAGGAAAGACATTCTTGCAGAAAAGTAACACCTGCTGAGCCAGGGTCTCTGCCCTCCAGGGTTCGGTTCCTGACTCTGTCCCTGAATTTGGAATGAAAATGGCAAAGAGCTATGTTGGAAGCTGAAGGCTCATTGGATCGCTGCTTCTGAAGGGCAGTGTGGCAGTCAAGGGTGTGACCTCTGGAGCCAACAGGCTCTGGCTCTGTGACCTTGGCAAGTTTCTCGAGAAAGAAATCACACCTCTGTCGCCTCCGCTGTATCAGGGCCTTGATGATAACGAGTCTTTTCTCTCAGGATCACCCTGAGGATTAACTGTTTGTAAAGCTTTTGAAGCAATACCTGACCTGCTGTAAGAATTAAGCATTAGGCCCTGGCTGGTTTTGCTCAGCGGTTAGAACATCGGCCCGCAACTGGAGAGTCCCGGGTTCGGTTCCCGCTAAAGGCACGTACCTTGGTTGCAGTTTGTCCCCGGCCCCAGATGGGGTCGTGTGGGTGGCGACCAGTCAATGGGTCTCTCTCACATCGATGTTTCTCTCTCTCTTCCCCCATCTCTCCCTCCCGCTCTGTCTGAAGATAAATGCAAAAAATGTCCTCAGGTGAGGATAAAAAAAAAAAAAGAATTAAGCATTAGGTTGACCCACGTGAACTTACCAAGCCGTGACTGCCTTTGACCTACAGCAGCAGCAATTTCATGTGGCTCACTCTAATTTGTCTAATAACAAAGAAAAGGGTTTTATATAGAGATTATTTATAAAATTATTGTATGTGTTGTACTTTCATATTTTATTTTTATTACATTGGTTGTCGCTTAGTTTATTGCTTCATTATTATTATTCTGTATAGTACTGGTTTGCTACATGCCTGCTTTTCATTCCCTCACTCCGTCAAATATATTTTGAAGGCAATGCGTAATCCCCTTAAAAAAAATGCTCTGTCACAGAGTGGTGTTGGGGCTCGTATGCCTGGATCGGTGACTAACGTCTGCCACCAGGAAACAGGGGTCGAGGAGCATGCGTTCTAGGGTCAGGGAGCTGCAGCCACGGGCTGCTGGGGGAAGTGCGGGTGTCACCCCGCCAGCCCCAGCCCCTCCACACCGCCTGTAAGAGGAGGAGGACAGAGCCAGCTTGTCAGGGGAGCAGCCAAGGGAGGGAGGCCGCAGGGCAAACCCTTGTCAGGTTGGTGGGACTTGGATTCCAGGCACCCTGGCTCACTCAGGAACCTATGAAGCCTTGACCCAGCCCGGGGGGCAGCAGTGCCCAGGGTGTGGCGGAGGGGCCCGGGTGAGCCGCATGGTGGGGGCTGTGGTAGACGGGGGCAGGACGGTCTCCCCCTGCCCTGGCCCCTGGCCTGGAGTTTCCGCCCCAGCTGGAACATAAAACCGATTCTACATACGCCTGCGGGCTTAACAGTTAGCTGCTGAGGGACGTCTGGGAGTCAGTGACCACGGCTGAGCAGGACCTCAGAAGTTTGCAGCAGGGGCAGAAAGATACACGCCAAGAGTCTAAAGGGGCCGTTCCTGGCTCTGGGAGGCACCAGCTGCTGGTGTGTTGCCGCTGGGTAGGAGAGAGTGTCCCCCTGGCTGGGGCACATGGCACAATGATTCTCTTTGGCTACTTCCCCCAGGCCCAGCACAGGCCTCATTCTGGAAGCACGGAGGGCGAGGGAAGGGCGCTGAGAGAGACCACCAGAACCGCACGCCGACAGCGCCGCAGGTCCAGCCCTGCCTGGGGAGGCAGGAGGGCTGGGAGTTGGCTGTGATAACACCAAAACTCACACAGTGTTTACTCGGCGAGCGCTTTCATCTCATTTGACCCTGGCAGCAATCCTGTGAAGGAGGCTCTATCATTACGCCCATTTTACAGAGGAGAAAAGTGGGGCACAGAGAGGTTAAGTAGCTCACCCAAGGCTCTTAGCTAGGAAGTGCAGACTGGGATTCAAACCCACTGCGCCAGAGTCTGTAGTTTTCACTGAAGAAACGAAATCTTAAGGATTGAAATAAGCCCTGGCCAGGTAGCTCGGTTGGTTAGAGTGTCATCCTGACGCACTAAGGTTGTGGGTTCGATCCCGGGTCACGGCATATACGTGAATCGCCCATTGCCCTGGCCGCTGTGGCTTAGTTGGTTGAGGGCCATCCCTGAGCACTGACAGGTCGCCGGTTCAATTTCTGGTCGGGGCACATGCCCAGTTTGCAGGTTCGATCCCAGTTTGGGCGTGTGCAGGGGGCAGCTGATTGCATCAATGTTTTTCTCTTTCTCTCCCTTTTTCTCTCTCTAAACTCAATCAATAAAATAGTAATAGAAAGAATTGAAGTAATTCAACAGTCATTCAAAGCAATGACAACAGAAAATTGGATGGACTAAAAGTAGCTAAGAGCCCAGCCAGTGTGGCTCAGTAATTGAGCAACATCCCACGGACTGAGAGGTCGCCGGTTCAATTCCCGGTCAGGGCACCTGCCCAGGTTTCCGGCTCGATCCCCAGTGGGGGGCGTGCAGGAGGCAGCCGATCAATGTTTCTCTCTCACATGGATGTTTCTCTCTCGCTCTCTCTCAAAATCAAAAAAAGGAGCCAAGAACTGATAGGCCCAGAATGAAATGTCAACAGAGCTGCTTCTCCACACAAGAGGAGGGTTTGACAGGTCAGGACTAAGGGCACATTTGGGGTAAATAACACCGTTCCTTATTATCTACCCCAGTGAGTCGCGATTCCTTGATGAACAGCTTTTCCCCAGCCTGTGACGCGACATTCTCAGTATTCCCACTTGGCCGGTAAGGAACCTGAGGTTCAGAGAGGTTAAAGGAGGTGCCCAAGCTCACCCAGCCACAGAGGTGGCTGTTGGAGACTCGTTTCTACCGGCTTCACAACCTGAGCTTGGAGGACCACTGGTGCCGTGGAGGACACCACCAGGAAGGCCACACAGATCTGCACCATGTTTTTGGTCTGGTTATATGAGGGAGAAGGCACAGTGTAGAACTGCCCTGTGAGGGAGAAACGGGGGGAGACCCATGAGACAGAGGCGCCCGTGTGACCTTTGAGTGAGGGAAGGAAAGAAGGAAAACCCAAAGCTCACAGATGTTAGGTGACTTGCCCGAGGACACACAGCTCGTAAAGAGATGCGTACACATTAAAAGCAGGTGGAGTAGGTTTCTTCCCCTCAACCCCCATCCCAGCCCCGTCTGCATTCGCTGTCATACTGGCCATCACTCATTAGTGTATTAACTTAACACATCTCTGCAAAGACCATGTTTTTCCAGCCACCAGTGGATACTTAATGAACATAGGAACAAAGGCATCAATGAACGGACAGGTGAAGAGTTGTTAAAGGTCGTGGCAAAGCTGGGAAAGGAGAAGCTGGGTCTCCAGCAGGGAATTTTGGGGGCGCAGTGATGACAGGTGAGGCTGGAGGAGTAAGTAGGGTCTGGAATCGGGTGGGTCTTGTGCGCCTGTCAGGGGCTTGGATATTGTCTTACAGGCAGTAACCTTTTTTTCTTATTGGAATAGACACTCACTCTGGACACGGATTTGCCTTCCCTGCATCCAGCACTTCCGACAAAGCTGCTGTCCTGGGACTTACAGGACTCACTTCTCCATCGCCCTGCGTTCCACACAGGGAGTCACGGAAACCATAGCTGGTCCCGTGCTTCCCAGGTGTCGAGTTCCCAGGTGTCGAGTTCCCAGGTGTCAAGACAGTCTGTGGTGAGTGCACTAACGAAGCCACACCTGGTGGAATAAGGAAGCGGCAGGTGCCGGGAGGGTACAAGGATGGACACGTTCTTACTGTTGAGACGGTTGGCCCTCTCCAGGGGGTGGTCATTGTTTCGTGCACAGAGCTACCCGTGTTCATTGAACGTCAGGAGGGATGTAGCAGGCACGGAAAAAGGAGCTGGGGAAAGGGTACAAAGAGTCATCAGGGGAAAACAAGGGGGGTGTCCTCCTTCCTAATGGGTCCTCCCCCTCGGGGAGTCAGGGAAGGCTGCTGAGAGAAGTTGAGTGAGCAGGAACTGTCAGTAGAGAAAGGATAGAGGGACTTCTAGACACAGGGAAAAGCATGTGTCTGTGGGGGAACCAAGGAGCATACACCCAAGTGAAGGGGGGCGAGGGAGGATGGAGAAGGGACAATGGGGGACAAACCGTGAAGCCTTTCTTAACGCTTCGCCCAGTCGCCACCCTCTTCTCCAGCTACTGACACCCGCAGAGGATTGATTGGACCGAAGTTTAATTCTCCCTAAGGGCTTTTGAATTTTCTTCCAGATTTATCTGTTTGGTGTAGAGCACACGGAAAATGGTTTCTGTACTGAATCCGGACCATCATCCTCTCTTCCTCTCTCAGGGAAACCGTTTCCATCCTGTCCTTCCTTTGGCCATCAGGACTCCGTAAAAATAAACACTTAACTGCTTAACTCAGCACCGGGAGCCACGAACATTTCAGCAGCCAGTTCATGAGAACTTCAGAATAAGACTGTATCAAGAGAGCTGAAGTGATGAATGAACTCAGATCGGCGTTTTCAAGTTGCATAAGCGGCTGTTTCAGGAATCCAAGTATCGCCCCGGCCGGTTTGACTCCGCGGTAAGAGCATCGGCCTGTGGACCAGAGAGTCCCGGGTTCGGTTCCCGCTGAGGGCACGTACCTCGGTTGCAGTTTGTCCCCGGCCCTGGTTGGATCGTGCAGGTGGCAACCACTTGATGTGTCCCTTTCACGTCGATGTTTCTCTCTCTCTCTCTCTCTCCCTCCCACTCTATCTGAACAAAAAATGGAAAAATGTCCTCTGGTGAGGATAAAAAAAAAAAAAAGTCTCCCTTTCCCTGCCTGGATTCATGGCACACGTTGCCACTGATCTCGAGGGCTCTCCTGTCGACCCACATTACGGCCTCAGAGGCTTTGCAACCTGACTCCCAAACGCCAGTCCGCGGATCATAGGCGTGTGCGAGATGATGCCTGTTCACTGCCCTGCCATCAGCTCTGTGCTCTATCTTTTCTGAGGCTTTGAACACAGATTTCCAGCTCTGTGACACTCACCGTTTCTCCCCAGCTGCTGGCCACACTGACAGCCTCACCTTCCTCTTCTCTAACAACGGACACTCTCCTGACGTTCACGCAACAGAAGCACCGATGGCGGAATAGCAGGTGGGGAACGGCTGGGCCAGCCACGAGCCCCCGGCACTGCAGTCTTTCCCAAGTCCAAGGAGACTCCTTGCAAAAAAGAACTTGAAGAAACAAGCCCCCTTCCCTGAATGTTCCTAGCTGCGAGATTCCCCAAAAAGTTTTTTTTATAGCTTTCTCTCTCTTTTTTTTAATCTTGACCTGAGGATATTTTCCCATTGATCTTTAGATAGAGTGGGAGAGAGGGAGAAAGTAACATCGACGTGAGAGGGTCACATTGACTGGTTACCTCCTGCACAACCCCAATCAGGGCTGGGGACAAACTACAACCGAGGTACATGCCCTTGGCTGGAATCAAACCCGCGACTCATTGATTTGCGGGCCGACGCTCTACCGCTGAGCCAAACTGACCAGTGCTATAGCTTTCAATTTTTTTTTTTTATCCTCACCTGAGGACATTTTTGCATTCATCTTCAGATAGAGAGGGAGGAAGAGATAAAGAGAGAAACATCGACGTGAGAGAGACACATCGACTGGTTGCCACCCACACAACCCCAAATGGGGTCGGGATCAAACTGCAACCAAGGTACATGCCCTTAGCAGGAACCAAACCTGGGTCTCTCTGATCCACGGGCCGACACTAACTGCTGAGCCAAACCAACCAGGGCTGGCTTTCTATTTTCAAATGTTTTTTCTTTATTGATTTTTTAGAGAGAGAGGAAAGGAGAGGGAGAGAGAGATAGAAACATCGATGAAAGAGAACATCAATTGGCCACCTCCTGCATGCTCCCCGACTGGGGATCAGGCCCACAACCTGGGCATGTGCCCTGACCAGGAATCGAACTGGTGACCTCTTGATGCATGGGTCGACGCTGAACCAGTCAGCCACACCGGCCGGGCCCAAAAAATATTTTTAAGTCTAAGTGATGGAATAGAGGTGGCCTTGATGTGGCCCCAACCTCCGGCTTGGAAGGTTTTTCTCTATAAAGCTTCCGTTTGAACTCACATCAGACTATTTACATCACAGAAATAATGCATATGTGTTTATTGTAAAAACAGTCACAAAATATCGAGTAAAAGGCGAAAGTCCCCACTCTTCTTTCCAACCCCCTGAAGGTAATTACTCAGATCTTTAAGACAGTTTCCTGGGCCTGTGTCGATATCTGTCTCCCTCTGTGTAGTGGGAACATTTTTTTTTTTTTAACAAGAATGAGTTTATACCATACATATGATTCTGAAATTTGCTTTATTTCTTCTATACAACTGATACGAGTAAGTATGTCAAGATGCACTTCCTTCCATGACAATACTTATCATTCTACCCCGTTGTTTCAGTAGTTGAATAATTTTTCATATGTAGAGGTACCGCAATTATTGAACTAGTCTATAATTACTGGATTTTTAGTGTTACATATAGTGCTATAAGGACCAGGTTTATGTGTGTTTGTATAAATACTTGTGTCCTTGCATGATTTTTAAAAATGTATTGATTTCAGAGAGCAAGAGAAAGAGAGTGAGAAACATCGACTTGTTGTTCCATTCATTTATGCATTCACTGGTTGCTTCTTGTAGGTACCCTGACCGGGGATCAAACTTGCAACCTTGGTGTATTGGGATGATGCTCTAACCAACTGAGCTACCCGGCCAGGACCTAGTCCAGGGGCTCTTGATTGTGGTGGTAGTAAAACTGCAACATTGTCCTAATATATGGTGATAGAAGATCTGACTTTGGGTGGCGAGCACACAGTGCAATATACAGATCTTGTGACATAGATATCCACACCTGAAATGTATATGATCCTATTAACCAATGTCACCCCATTAAATTTAATTTTTTTTAAAAACCTAGAACATTGACAATTATAAAGTAATACTCAACAGAAATGGGGCGTTGTCTCTGTACACCGAAATGGCTAGTTCCCATATGAACTCAACGTATCTTCAAGACTGTGCTGATGACTCTCAGACAGCTTTAATTCATCCTTTCATCTTCTTCCTCAACAAACAGTTTCATAACAGTACAACTGGAAACGTCTGTACAAAGTGTTCACGCACGCAGAACTTGTGCCGAAGTGTGAGAGACTTACGCATGCACCGCGTGGTGGTTTTCACGGTGAATCGAGTCACCGTGTTGAAGCGCTTGCACCGCTATCATCTCATTTAATGATCACAGCCACCCTGCAGGGGGGTGAGACAGCTATTTCTAGGTCATGGCTGAGCAAATGAGCTCAGCGGATTAAATGGCTTGCGCAGGATCCCTTAGCTAGGAAGAGGCAGGGACTTGAACCCTGGTCTCCTGGGTGTCACTGCCATGCCCTGGTCTCCCACTTTCTTTGCTGGAGTGAAATACAAACACTGGGAAGAACGAGGGAAGACGAAAAGACCTTAGTATACCTCAGTTCTGGGAGATGAGGCACCAAGGAGAATAGTTCTGCTTATTTGTTTGTTTGTTGTTGTTTTTTTATCCTCAACCGAGGACACTTTTCCATTTTTTGTTCAGATAGAGCGGGAGGGAGAGAGAGGAAGAGAGAGAGAGAAACATCGATGTGAAGGGACACATCGAGTGGCTGCCACCCGCACGACCAACCAGGGCCTGGGACAAACAGCAACCGAGGTACATGCCCTTAGCGGGAACCGAACCCGGGTCTCTCTGTACCGCAGGCCGATGCTCTAACCGCTGAGCCAAACCGGCCAGGGCATGCTTATTTGTTTTCAGTAAAGGAAAAACAAAAACAAAACGTAGATATTCAGTAACACTGGACTTAACATGAAGACCTCTTTCATTAAATCTCACCATTTTGTATAAACAGTAATTTGTCCTCAAACGTCCCCATCAGGGAACAGACGCAGAACAAACATCCTGAGCCCCTCTTCAGTGTGAAGACTACAGGGGACAAAAGCAATGTTTTTTTATTCCTTACCCAAGGATATGTTTCCATTTCTCATCAGACAGAGTGAGAGGGAGGGGGAGAGAGAGGCAGAGAGAAACATCGAGGTGGTAGAGCCACGTCTACTGCTTGCCTCCCGCACAACTGACCAGGGCCAGGACACACCAAAACCGAGGTACGTGCCCTTGACCGGAATCAAACCCTCCTCATTGGTCTGCAGGTAGACGCTCTAACCACTGGGCCAAACCAGCCAGGGCCAAAAACAACTTTTTTAGAATGCATGGGTTTTCTGGGAGGACTTTGAAATGTGTAGGGTGAGATAATATGCAAATGGATGCATTTCAAGAGCAGTGTGGGGCCAGAGAGAGGAAGGAATTACTTCCAGAGAATGCCGTCGGGGCTATGGCGGTGGGTGAGCCTGTGAGCTGGGCCTGAGAAGCTGGGGAATAGCAGTTCAGGAAACGGGGTGAGTAAAGTCTTGGGGACATTTGATGTGGAACAGTGACTCGCCAGTTCGGCCGGGGAGCCAGGCTGAGGGAAGACCACGCTTTGGTTCTTCAGCACATCTGATTGCGTTGCCAAGCACGGAGCTGGAGCTACCCTGTAGCTCTTTGTTTAGACACTCCACCTCCTCCCAAGAAGCTTCCTGAGGAAACAGGGGAATCATGCACCTGGCAGTTTGAGAACAAAGGTAAACAGAGGGCAGACACAGCCTGAGGTCACAGAAAGCTGGTAATAACATCACCAGTTCCTAAAGGGAAGGGTGGTCTGCTTGTAGCTGCAAACACCTAATAGGAGAAGGTCGGCACCTGCCCGGGTGCTAACACACTTAATGTGCATTTTCTGGGTGCACAGGTGAATCCTTCTGTGCACCTCTCAGGGTCCTGAGGACACCCACAAATGGCCAATATCTTCAGCAAACAGGCTCCCCGATTGCCCCTGTTTAATACGTCCTGAAACAGTTGCTCATTTTGGCTTTAAGAAGATCACGATCTTTTTGGACGAAATTTGGGAGCATCTGTACGGATATGGATTTAAATAGCCATGCAAGGGAGATGACAGTGTGCGTGTGTACTAGGCCATGTGCGTTTTGTTTCAAAACAGAAACTAATATAGAACCCGGAGTTCAGTAATGTGGCCCATAATAAAATGTTAACAAGTCTAAGTTTTAACAGAATCAGAAACCAGATGCGGATAGCTCATGTCTGTGTTCCTCACAGGAAGCCAGCATCACGGGGGCATGGCCCTCATTCCCTGGGTCCCTGCTGTGTCTCCAGCACCTGGAATAGTTCCTCTTGTTTTTTGCTCGAGACCTTGAAGAGCTCCATGCAGTGGAGGTGACCACGGAGGCCCCGGTTCTTTCTCGACTCCTGAGGCTGGTCGGAAGTTTTCGGTTAGATGGGGACACAGCTCCCTTCTCCCCTTCGCTCAGGTCTTAACCCAGTGGTTCCCAGGCTTTTCCAGGGGAAAATGGGTGTTTGAGGAGCTAAAATGCATGGCCACACACAGACGTGCGTTCGGTGACACTCGCCCAGAGAGGTCTCAGGGTCCGGCGTCATTTGAGTCACTAAGCTTGCTCACAGGTGCACTTCGGATTCTCAGCTGCTCTGCAGCCAGAGGGCCTGACCGGAGAGCTTTCTGAACACGCGACAGCCTGCAGTTCTCGGGGCTCCATCTGGGGCGTGCGGGACTGTGATGTGAGTTCCTGCCTCACGACAGCCCGTTCCTCCCGTGGCTCCCCAGGCCCAAGAAGTCCCTGCTCTCTACTTAAAAATAGTCCAAAATACAGCCCTGGCTGGTTTGGCTCAGCGGTTAGAGCGTAAGTCTGCGGTCCAGAGAGATCCGGGTTCAATTCCTGCTAAGGGCACGTACCTCAGTTGCAGTTTGTCACCGGCCCTGGTTGGTCGTGTGGGTGGCAGCCACTCAATGTGTCCCTTTTGCGTCGACGTCTCTCTCTCTCTCTCTTCCCTCCCTCCCACTCTATCAGAACAAAATATCGAAAAATGTCCTTGGGTGAGGATAAAAAAAAAAAGTCCAAATACATATACTTCTCATCAGCTCTTTTTCCCTCTCACATCATCCTGCAGTTCGAGTTAGTGCTCACAGCACAGAAGGACTAAGTGCAAGGGCAGGCCGGCTGTAGAAGCCAGCCCGCTGCTCTGAGTCATCACCCCTCAACTCAGCGATCAGACCGTCCTCAGGTGAGGGGTCCCCCAGGGAGGGCGGCGGCAGGGAGACGGGAGAGGTGTGGGACCCCTGGGGCCTCCGGGTCGGACCCCGCACCTTCCTCTCCCCTCCCCTCTCGTTGGGGCTGTTCTTAGAGCAGTCATGCGCTCCGTGAAAGGCAAGGCCTGTCTGGACATGACGCGGCCGTGGAAGGTCCTCCGGGCAAGGCTTCCCATAGACAATTTGGCCAAATTCATAAATTAAGTTGAAAATTTGATCCTGCTTGCTGCCAAATGGGGCTAATTAATTTCTGTAGAGACTGATGAAGAGGAAGCACAGCTATTCACATTATTTCATCAACAATTAATTCCCTAGGCTCAGATTCATTAGTTTCCTGGCATCTGCCATCCCAAACAGTGTTGGAAGGTGTTTGTGGAGGGAGCCCGGCTATTTTAAGCCTCCCGGAGAACACCTGAAGCTTCGCAGCCCCTGCAGGTGACTTCACCCTCCCCTGGAGACGACTCATTAAGGGAGTGTTTTGCAGTCCCGGGAGGCAGGCCAGGCTGGTGCTCCATTCCTCCCTGGGACTTTCTGGAACTTTGTGGCCTCCCTGGCAGGGGGAAGCCATGTTCTGGGCCCCATATTAATCGCTGCCTCACTAATGAGCTTCACAAATGCCCCAGAGCGCTCCCGAGGACAGGAAGCTGGGAGGGATGGAGCGCCAGCTCTCAGCTTTCGGTGCGTCTCTCCCGCTGCCCTCCTCACATCCCCTCCAGACCAGGGCCCTGTGTTCCAGAGCAAAAGGTCCCCACGTCAGAGCCACTCATCAGTCCATCAGTAGGCATTGGGTGCAATCCAGAAAGGCTTCCCGGAGGAAGAACAATATAAATGCTCCACGTTTGTGAATGCGGAGCTCCATGAAGAAGGACAGGGGTCCTGTCTGTCTTACAGCGGTGTGCCCAGCTCCTAGCACAGGCCCTGATGAAGAGCAGGGAGAAAGGCAGGGAGTGAAGGAGAAACAGAGGAAGGGCAGACAGAGAGATGGAAAGCCCCAAACGGAGGTGACTGTGAGCTACCCCGATAGGAGAAACGAGGTAAAGATGGGAGTCAGAGCCACACTGTCCGGTTGTGTACTGCACACTCCCACTGTACTCCTGAGGACTCTGTTCTCATCGATGTGAATAGGGCTAGAATCCTGCCCAACTGTACATAGCAGTCCTAACAAGAGGGATAACGAGAGGGTATTTCAGACTGAGGACACAGCATGTGCAAAAGCCTGGAAGTAAAAAAAGGAAAAGGAGGAGTGTTGAGTGACCGAAAGAAGCTCAGGTGACCTAAAATCTCCCTGAGGGTGGAGATTGTATTTTCTACTTCTCTGTGTCTTCCACAGGGTAACTCGGTACCTCGCGCTGCGTGACAGGTGGGGGATGGTCCCTGAATTTAAGTAAACGTCAGGTTTCCCGCCAGAGCAAAGGGGGCCCAGGCCTCCGTGTTGGGGTTGAGCCTCATGACCGTGCCCAGCACCATATTAATTTCAGGCTGGCCTGAAAGTGAGCAAGGTATGGCTGGTGGTCCTGGTCATCTCTGAATCTAGGCTAAGAGGTGCTGTCTATTTCTGAGCCCTAAATGATGCTGTGTGGCTCAGTCTTAGTTATGAGCCCCTAGAACCTTCTCCTGCAAGACTCCTGACCTCAGAAAGCAGATGCAATGCAGACTGGTTGGATGGGCATTGTAGGCGAAAACGAGATGAAATGGTTTGGCGAGAACCACATCCACTCCCTTCCCCACCCTCCCAAGGAAGCTGTGACTGTGTGTCTGCACGGGACAGGAACTTTGCCTGCAGACATGGCTTGGTGACCATGGACATCCTCATTCAGGCTCTGGGGGAATCAGAAGGAGCCCGGTGAAGACAGGCCTCCCCAAGCCAGCCACGGGCTTGCACGGAGAGGTGGTCAGGTTGGTTCCCCTGGCCGGGCTCCAGCCTGGTGAATGAGCAGAGGCCGAGGAGAAGCCGGCCAGGAGATTCTGGCTCTCATTCTTGGCAGCGGCCACACACTTGACATTGTCTCTGCTCGTGAATTTCCTTTTTTGTCTATGCATAGTAAACGATGTGGCTAATGCTGGCTTTGGCCCACGGGGCAGGCAAGTTAGAGCCCTCGACACAGCCTCCCTCAGCAGCCCTGACTTGCTCGGACCCAGCGTCCCTGAGGAGAAACCACTCACATTTCCTCCTTCCGTGCTCTGTTCCCCGGAGGATTTTGCTCGTGACTGCGTCCCCAGTTCCCCTGGGTGCTACCAGACGCAGGATTTTAGGGAGGCTCCCATATTTGAAACATTTTGCAAAAAAAAAGTTAAATATTGCCCTCTCTCCCAACTGCAAACAGGAAGAGAGGTATCCAAGTCGAAATATTGCACTTAAGATAGTTTCCAGGTTGAACAAGCCAAACAAAAAAACACTACACTCAGCTGTCAGGGCAACGCAGCCCCTTTCCACCGCTCTCAATCAGATGACGGGGAATCCGTACAACGGGGGAAGTCTGCATTCGTGTTAGAAGCCGGGTACGGGTGCCAGCAAATGTCAGAACACCTCAAGAAATTTGAGGGCTGTGCTGGAAAGTCTGGTACAAAGGCAGCTTCATCCAGCCTCAGACCCCTGGTGGCACGGGGGTGTCGTGGGAGCTGCTGGCTGAGACCCACGTGAGGGGTGCAAGGAGAAGCTCACGGTGAGGGCAGAAGGGGGACCGGGGCCCTAGGTAGAGACTAGTGACAGAAATATGCAGACATATTACTGCTCTTTCTCTGTACACTTGGGGGGTGAGCTACTGAACTGGCCTCTGTTTTAAGATCAAATAGAAAACCAAATCAGACAGCAACATGAAGGCTGGGCGGCAGGGAAGATTCGGGGAGGATTGAACATCCAGTTTTGAATTTAAAAAAAATTTTTTTTTTTTTAATCCTCACCCGAGGATATTTTTTCCCATTTATCTTCAGATAGAGTAGGAAAGGGAGAGAGAAACATCGACAAGAGAGAGACACATTGATTGGTTGCCTCCCCCACGAGCCAACCAGGGCCAGGGACAAACCGCAACCAGGGTAAGTGCCTTTAACCGGAATCAAACCCTCAACTTTTTGGTCCATGGGCTGACACTCTAACCACTGAGCAAACCGGCCAGGGCCAGTTTTGAAAAATTTTTATTGATTGATTTTTAGAGAGAGGGGTAGAGAAGGAGAGAGAGAGAGAAAAAAACCCACATCTATTTGTTGTTCCACTTATTTTTTTTTTTAATCCTCTTCCAAGGACATTTTTCCATTTTTTGTACAGATAGAGTGGGAGGGAGAGAGAGGAAGAGAGAGAGAGGGAAACATCGATGTGAAAGGAACACATTGAGTGGCTGCCACCCGCACGACCAACCAGGGCCGGGGACAAACTGCAACCGAGGTACATGCCCTTAGCGGGAACCGAACCCGGGTCTCTCTGGACCGCAGGCGGACGCTCTAACCGCTGGGCCAAACCGGCCAGGGCTGTTGTTCCACTTATTGATGCATTCATTGATTGACTCTCAGATGTGTCCTGACTGGAGATGGACCCCACAACCTTGGCGCATCGGGACGATGTTCTAACCCAATGAGCTTCCCGGCCAGGGCTCCAGTGTTGAGTAGGGAAACAGGTCTGAAGAAAACTCTCATTGTCCAAGAATGAGAAATATCCAAAGAGCAGAGTCTACAAAAAGTCTATAAAATAATGATCATGCAGATGATGATAGTCTGATAATAGCAACAGTAGCTAACATTTGTGGAACAGTTACTAAACGCCAGGCACAGAGTTCTAAGTGCTGTTATCCTCACAAACCACCCTATGACACCTATTATGGTTATTATCCCGATGTGATAGGGAACGAAGGCTCGGCGTGGTTGAGGAAACTGTACACAGTAGGAGAGCAAGAAAACATTTCTGAAAAGTATTTACTGCAAAAAAAAAATACATTTTATATGGCATCCGCTTTATTCTCTCTATAAAATTCAGGAATGCTTTCAAGACACAAAACCTGAATTAAGATGAAAGAAAAAAAAAATAGGAAGGAAGCCGGATGACTAATGATAAAATGATGTGAATCTAAATGTTATGGTGGAATTTGAAGCCTTCAAATGGGTAAAGGGCAGAATTTATACCGGGGAAAATGAAAATGGAACCCGTTTCTTCATCTGTTGCAGGCATGGAGACAGGGGGTGATGGGAAGGTCTAGAGTTATTAGATGCCCAGGCTCAAGGCTTGATTCTTTCATTGGAAACATTTACACATTTCCATTCGCCTGGGAAGATCTGGATTTGATACCGCCTGAAGAAAGGATCAAACCAGATGGCTTTGAGGCTTGCTCTCCGGCCCTTCATCCTTCACATTTCTCTCTTATCAAGTCACAGACAGGGGACCCAGCAAAAGTGAGGTTTGGGTGTAGTGATTTGGGGTGAGTGAGATTCTTCGATCTATCTTCCTTTCTTCTATTAAAAAAACTCCTCCAGAGCCTGCCTGGGTAGATCAGTCGGTTAGAGAGTCATCCCCATACGCCAAGGTTGTGGGTTCGATCCCTGGTCAGGACACATACAAGAAAGAACCAAAGCATAAATAAGTGGAACAACAAATCGATGTTCCTCTCTCTCTCTCTCTCTCTCTCTCTCTCTGTCTCAAATCAATCAATCAATAACAATCAATAAAATTGAAAAACCCCTCCATTACGTTGCTTTGTCTGTGGGGCCCATTCCTCCTGAATTCTCCCCCACCCAGCTCCCAGGTGGGCACGGGTGGACTCCAATTCCCTGCTCACCCATGTGGGATTTAAAGCGGAGCTCCTCGGAGGGGAGATACCATCTGACAACAAAAATCAAAACACGGGAAGAACAGAGCTGTGCTGAGCACTAATAATATCGCTTGTCCCCTGAATTAACTTGGGCTTGACACGTGGCCCTGGCCAGGACTGTCCGGTAACGTGAGCCAGTCAATTCCCTTTCTGCTGAAGCCAACCTGAGTTGGGGTTTCTCTCACTTGTTACCAGAAGAGTTCCAACTGCCTCGGCGAGGCAGAATAAATCAATAGCACAGTCTCCGGGCAACCTTCCTCCGCGGAGGATCGGCGGGGTCGGATGCAGCATTAATATTAACATCTGTGCTCCTGAGGCTACTCCATCTTCAGATACTTTTGAAGAACCATCAACAGAAGAAAATCAATGAGCTGTACATGAAAGGCATGTACATAAACAGAACTTCTCCATTCATGTGTGCTTTCAGGATTTCAGGTGTCCCGAGGGCTGTCTTCACAACCAGGTGACTGACCCTCAGGGCCGCCAAGACCAAAGGAAGTGAGAAGCTAGAGGAACTGAAGACGACATGACTTGTTTCCCTGCCCCGGCGCCAAGCCCACCCAGCCTGTGTGTCTCCCAAGGGGCAGGGACGCTCTCTCATGAGACGTCCTATGGCGGCGCTACCGGAGGAAAGGAGGGAAGGAGATAATCTCGTCTGTTCATCTGACAGCATGCCCCACGCCTCCCTGCGCTCTGGCCACACTGCCTCCTGCCAGTTCCTCAAAGCTGCTGCTCTTTCCTGCTTTTCCTTCATCCGTAGCTTCCTTCTCAGCACCTGCCGGCCGTCGGTCCTAATATGCTTACTGCCGTTTATTTGCTGGATGTCCCTCCCGGTCAGCTGCAGGGTGTGCAAGTCAGGGGTCACGTAGTGTTCAGTCTCTTCTCGATAGTCACAGGGCAGCCTAGCAACAAATCTTTGTTGAACAATGAATGAATGAATGAATGAATGAGTGTATATTGCTTCTTTGAAGTTAAAAGGGATAAAGGAGTAAGTTTCTTCCTATATTACTTTTGACTGAGTCCCACCCCCCCCAAAGCTTTCCCTTTAATAACAGGAGCTATATTACCAACTGATTTTGATAGTGGATTTCTTCAGAGGAGGGGGAGGGAGGTGGGGATGCTCAGAGCCCAGTGGAGAAGGAGTAGGGACTTGGTGTTCCCTAGAAACTGGTTCTGTGGGTTTATCTTTCTCTGGGTGCAGAGTGGGCTACTTAGAGGGGAGGGAGTGAATGAAAGCTATGTTAATTCGACTTCTGGGAGGAAATCTAACAGCTGCTGCCAGAAGTCACGCAGGTGGTGCGTTCTGGTGAGCGCTCAGGTTCTGATTTGGGGTAAAAGGACGTTAATACATCTGTCCGGCCCAGAATTTTCCAATTTACCATTATCTGGAGACCTTGGAAAACCACAAGGAGAGTGTGGAATGTGAAGTAAAGCAAAGCAAACTCCCCCCCACCCCCTCTGTTTTCTCATGAAGTAAAAGATGCCTCATCCATTGGGGGGAATAGTATGTCTCCATTAAAATAGTTTATCCTAATGGGAAACATGATTATGCTATAGTGTTAAGTTCAAAACAAAACCAAAACAACTGGGACCCGATATTATAGCTGCAGAATCAGAACAACTTGTTGATAAATGCCCTGCCGGGCAGAGCCTGGCTTACCTCCCCAGCAGTGTTTCTTATCAGCCCCTCCTCCTGCAGGCCCCCCCACCCCACCCCCCGCCCTCTGCCCTCCAGCCACTCTCAACCCACATTTCACTGACACCTTCCCCCCATTGCCACCCCTCCCCTCGCCTGGACAGCTCCCCTTGATTCTGCAGGTCTGGCTGTAAACATCTCTTCCTGTAAAACCCTGTTTTAAACCCAGAGACTGAGGATGTGCCCCCAGGTCGGGTCCCTCCCACCTGCACTTCCTGGTCATCACGTTGAGCACAGGGTCTCTCACTAGGCCAGGGGCAAGGCTGTGAGGGGGGACAGTGTCACTCACGGCCTGGTCCCCAGCGCCACACAGCACCTGGTACAGGGCCTCAGCAAGTATTGTTGAATACAGACCCGAAGGAAATAAGCCAAAATGAGTTGCCTCTGAAGTAGGGTGACTAATGCTGATCTTTTCTTTTTTTTTTTTATTCTCACCCAAGGACACTTTTGAATTATCCTCAGATAGAGCAGGAGGGAGAGAGGGAAAGAGAGAGAGAGAAACATCCATGTGAGAGAGACACATCGACTGGCTGTCACCCACATGACCCCGTCCAGGGCCGGAGACAAACCGCAACCGAGGTACGTGCCCTTAGCGGGAACCGAACCCCGGACTCTCTGGTCCGAGGGCCAACGCTCTAACTGCTGAGCCAAACCGGCCAGGGCAATGCTGATCTTTTTTTGTTGTTTTCTTTCTACTTTTCTGATTTTTTTTTTTTAAACTTTCTGCAATAAGCACGGATTGCATCTATAAAAGAAAACAATAGCAACACTTTGATGGTACTATATCTGGAGAGGGCAGAATAGGGGCAATTCCAACTTCACTTTCTTTTTTCATAGAACAGGGGGAGTTCATCAGCATGTGTAGGTCTTGGTCCAGGAAAACACGCAACTGCAGCGAGCGGGCCGAGGCGGCGGGCCGTGCGGGGCTCTGTGCCACCGCCCGGGGAACTGCCGTGTGTAACGTGAACCTGACCCTGGCAGGCTCCCCCCGCGCTCCCAGCAGCCCACCCACTCGGCCTGGAACAGAGCGGCTCTTCCTTAGCAAACGTCTTCTGAATTCCTTGATACCAGTTTTAGAAACAAAATGAATGTAGATGGGTACCAAGAAAAGTGCTTTGTGTCTGGTGCCTTCGTTCTGGGAATCTGGGGACATTTCACGCAGAAACACCGGCACAGCTGGTGGACGTCCGTTCACCAAGAGCGGCGACTTTCAACCGGTGGGCTGCAGGAATGGTTAAAACACGCAATGCCGGCTGTTTCTCAGGGCACGGACCTCTTTCCCTTAGATTGTCGAGTAAAAAAATGACAACGGCTGACACAATGATAGCCGTCCAGTGTGAATGAATCAACAGTATACCTTTTTGTGTTTTTGTCAGATCGGCAAAAAATACCTTTTTTGGTGTGCCACAGAATTTTAGCAGTTAGTGTATGTGTGCCATGAGTTGAGAAAGGTTGAAAATCGCTGATCTAGAGGTCAAGATTTAAGGCAACCTCAGTCTTCCAGATGATGACTAAAAGCAAAAACAAGCAAAAGAAAGAAAGAAAGAAAGTAAAAAAAGAAAAAGAAAAAAGAGGAGGCTCCTGCATATACTCTCACAAGCTCACAAAGGCCGTGCCGTCTGGCTCATGCCCTACTAACCCCCAACAGCTTTGCAGAGCCCCCCTCCGAGCTGCTGTGGGGGCTGTGGATATAGTTCTAACAAGCACAGTCTTGGGCCTAACAAGAGTCCCAGACTGTCAAATACTAGGGGCGTTTCCCACAGGAGCACTCTGACTTCCACCAAAAAGGCACCTGGCACATTACGGAGAGAGCAATGTGAAGGGCACAGCCTTGGACAAAGAAGCACAATTAGGGAGGTCAACGGGCCTGCCCCCAATCACACAGCAACCAGAGTAAAACTGTGATATAAAATAAATAGCAAACAAACAGAAAATTCCCAGGGTCCTGGCTCCTTGTGCCCAGGTAACTGTCATCAAGGGTCGGCATGACTGAGTGCGATCAAGGAAGACAGGGGAGTAAACCCTACCTTTTAGGGTGATTCCCAGCAAAAATTCTTTCATAATTTAAAAAAAATATGTTTTTGTTTATTTTTTAGAGAGAGAGGAAGGGAGAGATAGATACATCCATCAGCTGCTTTCTGCACGCCCCCTACTGGGGATCGAGCCTGCAACCCCGGCATGTGCCCTGAATAGAACTGGTACCTCTCAGTCCATGGGACGATGCTCAATCCACTGAGCCACACCGGCTGGGCTCTTTCATAATTTTTTTTAAAACTTTTTTACTTTATTTATTTCTATTCTCACCCGAGGACATTTTTTGCATTTACCTTCAGATACAGCGAGAGGGAGAGAGGGGTGAAGAGAGAGAGAGAAATATCGATGTGAGAGAGACACATCGACTGGCTGCCACCCACATGACCCCAACCGGGGCTGGGGACAAGCTACAACAGGGGTACGTGCCCTTAGCGGGAACCGAACCTGGAACTCTCCCATCCGTGGGCCGATGCTCTAACCACTGAGCAAAACCGGCCAGGGCTCTTTCATAATTCTTAAATTGGTTCTGAAGAGTTATTCTCCTCAGTGATTAGAAATAGAAATTTCTGGGCAAAATCCCATTGCCCAATATTGACGGACAGAAAAATAAAATAAGTCCTCAATAATTGTCTTTTTCCATCTATTATTGCAGAACAGATTTTGTATCCACCCCCCCCCCATCTGCACCCCAACACATACAGTTTTCCATGTCGTTTCCCCTGGACAGACTGGGCACTTGGTGAAGGCAGGGTCCGGCTTGCCCATTTCTGTACGGTGCCTGGGCCAGTGCCTTTTCTGGGTGAATGAATAAATGAACGAGCAAATGAATAGATATTCAAGATGTAGTATAGTCGAGCTGTCCTATTTAACTTTCCACACAGCACACCCATGTCTTGAGGCCAATTCTTGTAATCCACATGGTGGATGCTTTCAGTATGACAGGAAGTAATTAAACCCAAGTATTGAGGGAACAGTTGTCATCACTCCCTCTCTAACCAACAAACAATGTAGAAATGGCAATTCGGCCTGTATACGGGGGCCTACTGACACTCGGGAATACAAACAGTCCCAACAAGATATTGCAACCTCTAGCCGCAAGAAATCACACAAAGGAGTGATCCTCCTATTTGATGTCACATTGACACAATGTAGCTTTGTGTTTCTTTTGCTAACTCACCTGTTCTTCCACGAGTAACTGTTAGAGTAACTGTTAAAGTCATTCTCTTCCTCAGTTCCCTTATGGAACACCCCCTTAACATTCAAGCTATTACTTCTTTTAATGAGCAGAATTGGGGGATGCCCTCCTTTTCTGTGCGTCTCCTCCGAGACTACAAATCAGCAGCGTGCACCTCATGTCTAGACACCCGCAGGTGTCATTGGAATCACTGACTTCAGCTGTTTACACCCCACATTGTTTTATTTATCCTTCAACATCAGGTCTCTGTTTAATTAAACTTTGCTTTGGTCCTCCCGGCAAGCCAAGACACTATCTCCATTGCGGCACAGAAGTGGTTTTGCCCTTATGAATTCCATCTTTGCCTCTGTTCTACCCAAGAACACTCCGGCCGCCCGGATCCTGAGCTTGCTCTCCTGCAAACCACAGGCAATTGCCAAGGGTGCCTCCCATCGACAAGCTGCTCCCGGCCAACGCTGATCTTCCCCAGACGCGAAATCATAATCTTCGTGTTTTTCGTATTTCACATTCTAGCCACAATTTCAACATCCCATCCCCATGACATTAGGGGATGATAAATCAACAGGCAGGACAGCTCCCCTGTACAGACTGGTACGGGTGGACTGGGCTCTGCCAACGCCCTCCCTCCTGCCAGATGTCGGCGGGGTTAACCCTTTCCCGCAGCTCTGCTTCCCCAGGCAGTTCCTTTTAACAACAGAAAACAGCTTTTATTTCTTCTCTGTCTAAACATTCCTTTTTTTTTTCCCTCGCCCCTCTTTTTCGTTCCTTGCCAAACCTAACAGTACGATAAGGCAAACAAAAATGCTATCAAACCATCAGCGATGTAGACAGATTCTCTACTTAAATAACTTCGTCGGCATTAAAACTTTTTGCTCCTTCCTAGTCACGGTATATTCGTAGGTGAGGATGAGGGTGGGAAAAGCTTATTTTAAGATGAATAAATGCTTATTGCTAATGTGTTCTTGCTTTTGTTATTTTTAAAGTAGCTTTATTGAAGTATAATTTGCATGCTATGAAATTCATCCATTTTACCAGTATAAGTCAATGGTTTGGGGTATATTTATAGAATTGTGCAACCATAGTTGTAATCTAATTTTAGAACATTTCTATTTTCCCCTCTTCTCCCTCCCCAAAAAAAAAACCTCCTCAGTGCCCATCTGTAGGTGCTCTCCCCACCCCAGGTAACCGCTAATTTACCTTCTTTCTGTCTCTGTAGATTTTCCTTTCCTGGGCATTTCATACAAATGGAATCGTACAATAGGTGGTCTTTTGTGTCTGGCTTCTTTCACTTAGCCTAATGCTTTTGAAGTTCAGTGCTAATGGCTTTTATTACAAGGCAAAGCCATTCGGAATGGCCAAACTGTCCCAGTAGACCCGGTGATCTAATGAGCACATGTTAAGAGTGCTCTCAGAATACACACCACACAGCACTGTCCCATGCAGACCCTCCCTCCTCCTCTTAGGGTCAAGTTCAAGGTGTGTGTGTTTGGGGGGAGGTGGGTCCGTCAAGAGCCACAAGCAAATACAAAGCATTGTAATTAGCAGTCGGCATTGGTTTTGTTTGAGAGAGAGAGAGAGAGAGAGAGAGAGAGAGAGAAGCCTATACCATTCCATTCACCTGTTATCTCAACGACAGATCAAGGCCATTTAACTTCATTAGACAAATACAGGAGCTTTTAAACTCTCTCCTTTTCATGTTATCTAATGAGATTACACATGTTAAAGTACTTTGCACACCGAAAGGATAAGCTCATGGGGAAAGTGTCTTTTTATGGTAAGCAGTGCTATGTATCATTGAGGGAGGAGGAAGAGAAAGGACAGGGCAGAGCGGGAGGTCACAGGCAAGGTCGAAGGCAAGCCAAAGGCAGAGAGGAGCAGAGACCGGACTGAGATTGGTGGGGCCATCAGGCAGAGGCACAGAGCAGAGCAGCCTGCCTGTCCCTGCCCCAGTTATATTCCCCGAAGTTAGTGCTGTCTTGGCAGCTTTGGGGCGGCTCTTTCAAACTTCCAAAGAGTCACAGAAGCTGCCCTGACAAAGATCCTTTATCCTTCCTGAGGGTTCTGGCGGGAGCCTTGGTCTGCAGCCATGACTACATGTCAGGATCCCCCGGAGGGCTTTTTTTTTTTTTTTTAATCCTCATCCCAGGATATGTTTCGATTGTTTTTTAGAGAGAGAGGAATGGAGCGAGAGAGAGAGAGACCGATGTGAGAGAGACACTGATCAGTGACTTCCTTGTACTCACCCTGGCCGGGGATCAAACCTCTAGGCGTATGGGACGACATGCCAGCTACTGAGCCACCTGGCCAAGGCTCTCCTGGAGGGCTTTTCAACTATACCCAGGCTCAGACGGGATCCTAAATCAGCTAGATCAAGGTCTAGAAGGTAGGGCCTGGCCACAAGTATTTTTGCAAAGTCCCCCTGGTGAATCTAATTAAGGGCCAGGATTGAGAACCAGTGGGCTAAATAGAACAGCACCCACCAAATTTAATATGCATACGAATCACCTAAGGATCCTGTTAAACTAGAGATCCCAAAAGGGGAGCTGAGAGTCAGCTCTTAGAACAATCTCCCAGGTCATTCAGATGCTGCTGGCCCCAGACTACCATTTTGCAAAGTAAGGAGCTAGAGAAAATCCACATTTTTTGTTTCTATTTGGCATGCACGGGGTGTTCCACTACCTACTTCCATTCCAGAACAGCAACGTTAGCATCCCCTGAGACCTTGCTAGAAACGCAACTCCTTGGGCCTTACCGTGGGTTTATAAAGTCAGAAACTCTGAGAGTAGGGCCCAGTGACAAATTATGTTAGCAAGCTCTTCAGGTGCTACTGAGGCATACTAATGTTTGAGAGCCTCTGAGCCACTCCCATTTCCTAAACATGTGATGCTCCTAAGTATGAATGCCTTCCGGCTGGAGCACTCTTCTTCCCTCTGACCCTCTTCCACCCAAGCATCTCCATCAAACTCCTATTCATCCTGCAAAACCCAAGTCTTCTGTGACACCTTCTCTCCAGTGTTGCACTGGTAAGTGTCTCACAGTTGGCTCTCCAGAACCCTGATTGTGTAGCGTTTGTCAGTTTCAATCTGTCAAGTTCAGTGTGTCAACGTGAAGATGCCGGAAACCGAGTTGGGGCTAGATACACGCTTATTAGCAAGAAATGAGCTGCTCCGACTGGTGGTTGCCAGAGGGGAGGTGGGCTGGGGGACAGGGTGAAAGTGGAGGAGGAATTAGAAGTACAAATTTGTAGTTACAGAATAGTCACAGGGATGTAAAGTACTGCATAGGGAATATAGTTGATAATATTGTGATAACTAGGTATGGTGCCCGGTGGGTACTAGAAACATGGTGTGTGGGGGGACACTTTGTAAAGTATATGATTGTCTAACCACTACGCCAGTGCTCTTTACCCTAAGAAGAAAGCATGAATTCAGAAAAATTTTTTTCATATGAAAAAAAAAAAAATCCTTTCTATTTTACAGAAAGGGTTAAGTACCTAACGTGCCCTGAAGAATCAAGAGCGTGTCTGGCATCTTGTCCTCCTTTGTCCTGATGAATTGCCTGACACGTCCCCGCTCCCGCAGTCCTCCTCCTTAGAAAATAACATTTGGTTCTAGTCTAGGGCAGGAGCCCAGGCCCTCCTGATTTAAGGCCAGAAAGGAATGTGACAGCAAGCTTAAATGGTTTCATATCTATAAACGCATGGGGTCCTGAAATACAAGTGTTGGCCTGAAACGCTCGTCTACGTGGGCTCTAATGGTCCCTGGTCCCGTTACTATCTGTTTATCTTTCATTCTCTTTAAGATATGCAAACTTGGGCCCTGGTCTAGCTTTCTGTACTGCTAGACGGTGGGAAGACTTACCTGTAATGTCTAGGTTCGGGTTTCAATGGGCCGGCGATCGGACGAACCATTCGGAAACACGTTTTCTCTTGTTCACTGGATGTTGGTTTCAGTGATCGCGGCACTGATTCCGGAGGGGAGGGGTTCGCCCATGCGTCGCCTCGTGTGATTTTAAGATCCAAATAAAAAGCTATGCCCATAAACGAGACCTTTTGCAAAAAAGACTCTCCAAGAAGGAGTAAATATTTCTGGCAAGTAGGAGGTGGGAGTTCAGAGCTAACTATTCCTTTTGCAACTCAAAACATAAATTAGGATAATTGTTTTCGAAAATTGAGGCAATGGGCTGATAAATGTGAGCTCTAATTAGTAGCTTCTTTTTCAGCTCATGGTGTAACTCCCTGTGCTAGTCTCTCACACGCTCACCTACTTCAGGACCATGTGTATGATCCTTTTACTGGGTTTACAACTTGGGTTTCGTCAGGAGGCAGAGGGAAGGAATAAAAGATTGCTTCGAATTTAAACAAATCACGAGTTATAGGAAAGACCTCAGTAATGTCTTTATTCATCTCCTCCTGGGGTCCCCTTAACATGTCCAACTGAAATTAGAAAACGGAATTAATTCCCTCACCCACAAAAATCAGTGCGGGGCTCCCGTGGTTGACTCTCTGGTCCGCCGGTCTCCCAGGCTCAGCCTCTGGAGGGCTTCCCTTCCCTCCCTCACCCCGTATCCAGACGGCCCTGCGGTCCTGCCAGCCGGTGCTGTAATGCGTCTAGAATATATCCTTTCTTTCCTCAACTGGAGAGAGCATTGCAGCCACCTGGGGAGTGTCATGAAAATGTACAACTCCAGGACTTTCCCCCGTGAGGTTCTGATTCAGGATGTCAGAGGTGGGCCCCAAGAACTCTGCATGTCTTACAACGCAGCCAGGTGATGCGGGCGCCTGAGTGATGAGCAGGTGGAACCAGGTGAAGAGAGAGGAAGAGAGCCAGAAGGTGAAAATCCCGGACAGGAGGAGCCGATGAGCAGGGCAAGATGGGGGGCCTCTCAGGCCCCAGGAAACAGGTCTGCTTGGTGGTCTGAGATGCCGATGAGTCTCAGTTGAAACTGTCCATTGGGAGCAGGATGTGAGGATCAATAGCCGCAGAGAAAACTCTCGGCTAGATTTGATCATTAGCTTTTGGGGAAAGAGCCTATCCGTTGGGATGAGAATGGACTCAAGCTAAAACCTTATTTAAAGTGACTGGGGAGGATGAGCCAGCAAACAATATGGGAGAAGAGGGAGAAGTACTGTTTGTTGTTTTTGTTTTTTTTTAAAAGAACTTTAAGAAAAGAGGAAGTCGTTGACTATTTCACAGTCATCCTAGTTGTGTGTGTGTGTGTGTGTGTGTGTGCCCTGAACAGAGCAGGTACATAATAAAAACATTTTTTTTAGTTTTATGTATCGATTTTGTGTTCCACTTATTGATGCATTTGATGGCTGATTCTTGTATGCGTCCTGACCAGGGATGAAACCCTCAACCTTGGCCTATTGGGGTGACTCCATCACCAACTAAGCTACTTGGCCAGGGCCGATGTTTTCTGAACTGAATGGAAGTGCTGCCCAGTCCAGGGAAGGTGGAACTATGGGGGGGGTTGCTGAGTGAAGCCATTGCAGGAGGGTCACAGTGTGACCTTGGCAAAGCCAGCCTCCCCGGAGGGGTGGACAGATTGTAGGTGGGGAGGAGGAGCTAAGAGGGTAGACAGCCAGTGTAGATGCTGAAGCTGCCTCACAGAACGAGGGAGGAGGGTGGGCGGCAGTCGGATGGGGCAGCCGGGTGGGGTGAGTTGGTTTTGCAGACGGGGGAGTTGTAAAGAAGCAGAAACGAAGGCTCTACGATTTTTCCCGGGCGAGGTGACCTCCTTCTTTCTGAAGACGTAGTTTTAACCATGGAAAACTGTCTTAACCTTTCATGGCTAAAACTATGTCTTCTCCAAAGCGTCTCCATCTGCTCTCCTGACCCAGTGATTCATGACCTCCTGCTGGCTGGTTGCGACATTGCCCCGTAGCTGCCTCGCCTGCAGGACCTCACGGTGATCCCGCAGGATGGGTGTCACATTCCGCACCGGTCCCCTGACAGGCTGACCTGCAGTGTCCCTTGGCTGATAAGTGGCGGAACTGGATCCGCCTCACTCTGTCTGACTCAGAACCCCTGCTCTGCCATCCAGGCTAGCCTTACTTCAGCTGCGTAAATTCCAAAATGACATGACTGCTTTCTCCCCAAAGTTCCTGACCTTTTTACATTCCAGACTGTTCTATCTAATTGAGGTGTAGTTTCTTCAGTCGCTAAAGGCAAAGCTCTTGCAACTCTGCCTACCGCCCCCCACCAGCCTTCTTGTCTACCTCACCCTTTGCAAACCACACAGAGAGTCAGCAAGAGGGGCTGCCTGCTGCTCACCTCCCAGAACCACACGTCTGCCCTGCACTGTGCCTCCCGCCAAGGCAGGAGCACGCCCGGGCAGCCTCGTGTGTGGTCCTCAGCTCCAACGAGTCCCTTCCATCCTGGGAGAAACCCCATCCGCTTAGCACCCTCTGGAGAGGCTGGGCGCTGTGCTGTCTACCGCATCTCATTAAATCCACCTGGTGCTGCCAGCTAGACGCTCTCGTCTCCACTGCACAGCTGAGGTCGCTGTGCCCCGTGGAGGGGAAGTGACTTTCTTTTCTTATTTTTTTAAAAATATGTTTTAATTGATTTTTTTTTAGGGAGAGAGAGATAGAAACATCGATGTGAGAGAGGAACATCGACCGGCCGCCCCCGCACACCGCCTGCAGGGGATCGAGCCTGAAACCCGGGCATGTGCCCTGACCTGGAATGGAACTAGGGCCTCTCAGTCCATTGGAAGATGCTTAGTCCACTGAGCCATACATGCCTACATCCTGTCTCAGCACAAGGATGAAGTCACAGTAGAGGGCTCCTCGGGTCCTGGGAGCCCGGGCCATTCCAGGAAGGATGCAGAAAGGAAGAATTCGGGAAAGTGATGGGTTAAAAGAATCTGTCACTACTTTGCACATTACGGTGAGAATTCAGCGGTTTAAAGGATGAGTCTATAGGTCCGGGTCGCACAGTGTGGAAGACCATCATGAACGTTTACTGCGTCTCTGGACCTGGGCTGAGTGTTTAACATGAGTTATCTCCACCGCCTAGGCTCCATAACTCACCCAAGTTCTACCAGGGCGGAGCTGGGATTCAAGCCCAGATATGCCTAGAACTTGCCAAGTCCTGCTCCTAAGCACCGTGAAATGTCCTTGGGCTCCATCAGCCCCTCTCACTATGTCCCCCTCTGCACACAGCTCCACTCCCCACCCAGCACCCCGCTGACAACATCTGCCTCTTTTCTTGTCTGTTCTCCCCGCTGGACTGGAGGTGCCCAGAGGGCAGAGATTCTTCTGATTCTAACCCCTGCCACTCCTGTTGTGTGGTAGCCACCAGCTGGGTTTTATTAATAACAGTGGGCTGAATCAGGGACTGTTCCCAGTGGAAGGGTTGGGGTTCATCTCCCTGCATCATCCACTCATTCATTCATTCATTCCATCCATTCATTCGTTCATGTTGTGTGGTATGCATTCAACAAGTACCTCCTCGGTGCCTTCTGTGTGCCAGGCACTATTTTAGCGGCAGGAGACACAACAGCGAGCAAAGCAAACAGGAAGCTGACGTGCAAGGAGGAGCAGGCAGACGCTTTCTCCGGGCACTTTGCTGAGTTTCCCTATTTTTCCTCAATGCTGGGACCCATACTAAGAGTTTGCTATCGAACTTTTCTTATATATCTTCTGAGAGTTTATAGCTTTTGTGTGCATTGCTCAGGCTAAGCGGCTGAAGAACCATAAATCCAGGCTGAACAGATATGGACGAAACAGACAAACTCTGAAGGCGTAAAAGTCACCTCCCCAAAGCCTCTGACAAAGTGTCATCCTCCCCATGGCTTCTTCTCTAATCCACACATCCTGGTCACTGATCCCAGAATTCTAGGGAGCAGCCAGGTCTGGGCAAAGGCTGGGAGTGAGCCAGGGTTCAACACTGGAGCCCAGGGTCCTCAGGTGTCAACAGAACAGGTGCCTGCCTGCTCTCTGATGAATTAGGGCCACCTTGGGCTAAATCTACCCCTCTTCCCCAATGTCCACACCCCAGCCAAGGAAGCCCACCTTGCCTCCACCCCTGTTCATGACACTGTCCAGGGGTGGGTCATGCAGGTGTGTGACCGGGGCTGCAGAGGAAGGTTTCCCGAGGCACCCCAGGAGGGCCCAAAAACCCAGCATAAGGGGATGCAGGAAGGGGCTGGATGCCAGGTGCCCCTGCCGCGCGGGATCTGGGCGCTGGAGTCTGCAGTTGCTTCAGACTTTCTGCACGCTGCTCGGAGGGACCCGCAGCGGTGGCCACGCACATCCTGGAACAGGGCTCTGTGCCCTTCCCAGCACTGTCAGCATGAGATCATCACACCAGTTGGAACTTCCTGTCCCTTAAACACTGACTGGAGACGGTCCCCACCCTCTGCCCGTCTGTGGGCTCCCAGACTCACCTAATACCTCTGGCGTTCATTGCCAGGCAGTGCCAGGCCCTGCCCTCCAGGCCTCCTCAGCGCTGGGACAAGTTACACCATCCATGGCAGAGAAGAAGCCGTGTGTGTGGCGGGGGGGGGGGGGGGGGGGTGGCGGGTCTCTGCACCAGACAGGCCAGCTTTCTGAGCAGTGGCCCCATGTGCCCCATCGGGGTTTCTCTCTCCCAGTGCTTGGCAGGGTTGGTGCAGGAGCCAGGATCTCTGGGGAAACAGGCCTGTTGAGGACAAGGGGCCCTGGGGGACACCCTGAGGAGTACACACCTTTTTTTGAAGTGAATTGACTTCACATAGCAATTAGGAAGTGAATCGCAGGCTAAGAATGTGGGCCTGCCCCTTGAAATCGGCTCTCCCTGGTCGAACAATAGCGACACAGCCTCCCTGCTGGGATGTGAGGGTGGGGACAGTTCCTGGGTGTCTGTCCTGCTCTGTCACACACACGCACTGCAGACAGCAGGGGTGCCAGAGATCTTTGTTCACAGTTACAGCTGGGACAGGCTCCTCCTGTGCTTTCTCCTGGGGCTGAGCCTATCACATCTGGCTGGGGGGGGGGGGTTCTCGGGCCAACATGTGTGCGGTGCACTGGGCTAGAGGGTGGGAGAGAGGATATGTGGTCTCAGAAACAGCCGGCTGCGGTGGGACTGGATCAGGACTCCTGAGTGAGGTTCATTAAGAGAAGGGCTAAAGGCAAGAGAGGGGACTTGTGGGGGGTTTTTGGTGGGGAGAGTGTAGGGATTCTGGGGATAAAGGGGCCCAAGGGCCAAAGTGTGACCAGAATGGGAGAGGGTACTCCTTTCTCCTCGCTCTGCATGAGCTCAGTGCATGAGGGCACCAGGCACCCTGGGCCTCACGGAGGACTCAATATTTGGGGTTCCCAGAGCCAGGCCCTGGGGCGTGCATCCTGCCTGGGCAGGTCCCTTTGGTCACGGTGGCACAGGCGCCCTCACGTGGCTTCACTGCCGCAGACCCGAAGGAGGGGGATGGCGCTCAAGAAGGTGAGCACCTGCGACACCCCTCCTCCTCCGCTTTGGGGGTCCAGGGAGATGGGTAATGAGCCCCCATCTGTATCTGCAGGCAGGAGAGATCCAAGTGAACAGAAATACTTATCTCCAAGTAAAATGACGTTGACCATGCGCCTTCTGATTACAAATTGGTGTTTGTTTACGGGAGGAAATTTGGACAATGTAGAGAAACCACACAAGGAAGATCAAAATGACTCATGTGCCGAGCCCCAGAGGTCGCGACTCTTTACATTATGTATTACACACAGAGTTCTGTAACTTACTTTATCCACTTAAAAGTAGATCATGAATCTTTTCGCATGTCAATAAATGTTCTTTTGCATTATTTTTTAATGGTCGTTTAGGATTTCTTTCTGTAGGCCTGCCAAAAATTATTTAACCAATCCTTCGAGGGGGCATCAAGGTGGCTTACAATTGTTAGCCATAAAATGAAGCTGTGATGAAAGCCCCCATAAATGAATATATGCACACATGCCTAATGAGTTTCTCAGAGTGAATTCCTAGGAATATAATTGCTGGTCAAATGCTGTGCACATTTTTAAGGCTTTGATACACATTGGCAAACTGCCTTCCAGAAAGATTATTTCAACTTGCACTCTAACCTACAAAGTATGAGAGAATGCCTATTTCCCTGCAACCTCACCCAAATGTGGCATTATCAGTCTTTTCAGATCTTGTCAGTGTGAGAGTAGAAAGCGACAGTGTTTAACTGTTCACATTGCCATTTCTTTGGTTTTTAGCAAGGGTAAGAGAAACATCTTTTCACTAATTTCCTTTCTTCTTTATGTATGTTGCCTGTTTATATCACTTGTTGGTTTTATTGAAAGATTGGTGTGTTCAGCTTTTTCTCATTAATCTTCAGAAGCTCTTTATATACTATTGTGAGTCCCTTATTTTCACGTCATGAAGACTTCATTTCTGTTTGTCTGTTCCTTTTTGTTTTTGCCTTACAGAAGTTTTAAATGTTTGTGTAGTCAGAACTGTCAACCCTACTGTTACGTCAACAAAGGTTTCTTCTTATCAAGAATATAAAAATGTAATTCTCTATTTCCCCTGAACATTTATAATTTTCTCATTGACATTTACATCTTTAATTCCTCTTGCATGTCTGACAAAAGTAAGGGCCTAATTTAATTATTTGTCAGAAGTCTGACCATTTCCCTCAATGTTGTTATTTTTTTTATTATTTTTTAAACTACATTTTCATTGATTTAAAAAAAATTTTTTTTAGAGAGAAAAGAAGGGAGAGGGTGAGAGGGAGAGAGAAACGTCGATGTGCGAGAGGAACATTGATCGGCTGCCTCCTGCACGCCCCCTACTGGGGATCGAGCTCACAACCCCGGCTTGTGCCCTGACTGGGAAGCAAACTGGGACCTCTCAGTCCATGGCAGGATGCTCAATCCACTGCACCACACTCCTGGGCTATTTTTTTATTTTTTGTTAATCCTCATTTGAGGATATTTTCCATTGATTTTTAGATAGAATGAAAGGGAGGGAGGGAGGAAGGGAAGGAGAAAGAGAGAAACATGGATATGAGAGTGACATATCAATTGGTTGCCTCCTGCACGGCCCCAGGGATTTGAACCCCAAACCCTAAGGTCCGTGGGTGGATGCTCTAGCCGCTGAGCCAAACCAGCCAGGGCTCCCAACATTATTGATTGAGCCTTCTATCTTTTCTCCAAAGGTTTAACTATGATCGTTTTGATTAATATTATCCTGATTTTCATATGCTTTATTAATAATTTGTATTTCCTGCCCTGGCCAGTTTGGTTCAGTGGTTAGAGTGTCAGCCCGCGGACCAATGAGTCATGAGTTTGATTCTGGTCAAGGGCACGAACCTTGGTTGTGGTTCTTCCCCAGCGCTGGTCGGGCCGTGCAGGAGGCGACCAGTCCATGTGTCTCTTTCACATCGATGTTTCTCTGTCTCTCCCTCTCCCTCCCTCCCTGAAGATAAATAGAAAAATAGTTTCAGGTGAGGATTAAAAATAATAATAATTTGTATCTCCTCTTTAATAAGTGCCTTTGTCTTTCTTCTATTAGCACCTTTATTTCTTAGGGATTGAAAAGGACACTTGATATGTGGAAGCCACAAATCCTGTTTTGTTCAACAATGCTGCAAATACTTTCCCCCAGCTTTACCCCATGTATTAATTTTCATACAATGTTTGGGATACGGAGGATCCTCTAGTCACAGTAACTTTTCTGTGTGTGGTTTCTGATTTGTTTGTTGTGCTGGGAACACCAGCGATGACCTCATCTTCTACCTGAGGAGACAAGTGTAAGATCTATGGGATCCTTCTCCATCTCCACCCGGCTCCCAACCTCCCCTCCTGGAGTGACAAGGATCACCCATGTGTACTGAGCCTGCTCCGTGCCAGACACCGTTCTGACCTCTTCACATGTGGCTCGGCCTCACGACTCTACAAAGCGGGCCCTGTTAGCATCCTCAGGCGACAGGAAGCGAAACTGAGGCCGAGTCATGTCATTGGCCTGCGGTCACACTACTGCCAGTGGCTGAAAAGGGGGCATCGACGCTTGGAAGCACTTCGAGAGTTCAAGTCCTTGATTCTTCTCAGTCTTGCTGCGTCTTGACAGATGCGGAGAGAGGATGACCTTGGTTTTAACCTTCGTTTGGTGGCATGGCACTAACATCACTTAGTCAACTGTTCTACAAACATTTGAGCTCCCTGTATGTGCTGGGGAGAAAGCCAGAGGCAAAACTAAAGACAGTCCCCAACCTACTGAAGCTGACGGTCTATCGGGACTGAGAGAAATCAATCAGCATCACAACAACAAACACAAAGCCACATCCAAATAAAGCATCGAAACCCCACCCAAAGGACAGGAACGCAGTCCTGTGAGAGTGGACGGTACATGCTTGAGGAGGGGGTGGGTGTTAGGAGACAGCTTTTCCATCTGTCTCACATGTCTTATATTTATCAATTGGTTCCATATTTGGGAGAGGAAAAAAAGGAGCATTATTTATCGACTGTTCCTCCCCTCCTGCCCGCCTCCCCCCACCTGTAGGATACATCTTGAGAGTATTTTCTCCATTCAAGGCTTTGTGGTACTAAATCAACTCCTCTAACCAAATGCAGGTGGAGACATCTTGAACACAAGGCTCGGTGCCCACCGCCGTCCTCCATTCCCTTGCTCGGGGGACACTGGGGACCTGAACGGGCAGCCTGGTGCCCTCTGTTCTGAGCTCCAGCATTACGCCTGAAGCTGATTTCCAGGGCACACACATGTCAAACAGCAACAGCATGAGCACCACAGAGAAGGTCTATCCCTTACCCACGATTCTGCACCCTCCACACGTCTACAGCCTCACGAATGCAGGGACTTGGGACCCCATGTCTCCGGCTAATGTGCCCAAGTTCATATTATTTACAAAGAGTGCAGACTCACACCCTCTCTGATCCACAGCTTGTCCTCCCTGCCCAGCTAACCAATGGTCACTCAAGGACCCTGAAGGTATAGAAAGACCCTTCCCTGGCCATTGGTCCTGCCTCAGCAGGTGTCAGCTGGCCCTCGGGGTTCTTACAGCAGGAATGGGGGCTGGCACAAGCTGGGGGGGAGGAGAATGACACATGGTCCCTGTGTAGCATCTGATGAGAAGGGACACACCGCAGCTTTTTCATCAGTCACCAGGTGGCACAGCATAGGAATCCCACTGACACCTTGAGGGGGGTTGGTTCACACCACTGTCTTTGGGCCCCTTTGCAAGTCTGCATTTTGGTGACTTACTGTCTATGGGGAGGGATTGTGGCTGGAGATGACGGAGGTGTCCAGGTTGCATCATGTGGAAGCAGATTGCTGGTGATCTTGGGGAAGCTTTGTGTTGGTACGGCAGGTGAGGGCAGACCCAGCAGGGCAGTGTGGCTGGCATTTATGAGGCCTTAACGCTGTGCCAAGCGTTGCGCTGAGACATAGGAGGGAGGCTGGTCAGCCCCTCTCCTCAGCTGACTGCGGAAGTACTCGCATCTAGATGAGTCTGGGGGCTCCCGAGCTCCCCCAGTCTGGTACCTGTTTGCATGTGTGGACTTGGGTAGTACAGTGATACCTCGGTTCTCGAACGCCTTGACTTTCGACCAAATCGGTATTCGACCAAATCGGTATTCGACCAGGAGATTCGAGAAACTTTTGTCTTGGAATCCGAACAAATATTTGGAACTCGAACTTCTGAGATGAGCCGAGTTGAGCCGAATGGCGTTCATTCGGCCCAGCGCGCCTTGCTCGCGTCCTCAGCGTGAGTGCAGAGAGAGAGTCACGCTTTGTGGAGAGAGTCACGCTTTACACTGAATTTAACCCTTGGACATACTGCACACTTTTATTTCTTGTTGAGACTTATGTTTTTCTACATATTATATACAAATTAGGCCAGTAAATAGGCATTTTCTGGGGCTTGGAACGAATTAATCCAGTTTCCATTATTTCCTATTGGGTTTCATTGCTTCGGTTCTCGAACAATTTGGTTCTCGACCGTCCTCCTGGAACGAATTATGTTCGAGATCCGAGGTATCACTGTACAGAGTTTACTGAGGTTGTCTTGACGCCTCTCCTACCATGATTGACAGGCCTCTGACAATCCCAGGATTCCCATAGCAAGCCCCCCCCCCCCCCAACCAGTTCCTTCTTGGAAGAGAAAGCAGCCCCATTTCCCTCCATTCTGCGGAGGAAAGGTGACCTGGCATTTCTGGAACCTTAACGAGCACACTTAGGTTCAAGTTCAGGTGCAGGATGTGTCTCACCTCTCAGCCAGAGAAGAGAAAACCAAGACAGCAGGGCGCTGTCCATGCCGACAGCCACGTCTTCACTTACCATTATTTATTTCTCAGCTATCTTGGATCCCAGGGCTTATACTCTCAGAATCTGCTGCCGGGCCTGGCGAGGACCCTGGAAGGCAAAATGCACACGGTGGGGGCTCCCTGTGGCAGTGGGAAGTCATCTTGCGCGATTTAAGGGAAAGGGAGACCGCAGGCCTTCTGAGATCGTAATTATTTGTGGTTGGGATGCTGATGTGTCTGAGACAGAGCAAGGTTGCTGTTGCCAAAAAGAAACCCCAAATTGTCCCACCGGTGTGGCTCAGTAGTTGAGCGTCAACCCCTGCACCAAGAGGTCGCCGATTTGATTCCTGTCAGGACACATGCCCAGGTTGTGGGCCTGATCCCCCGTGGGGGGCATGCAGGAGGCGGCCAGTCGATGTTTCTCTCTCTCTCTCCCTCTCCCTTCCTCTCTCTCTAAAATCAATAAAGGGAAAAAAATTTGTTTAAGAATCCCCAAATTTATTAGCGAATGGGGCATTGCTATGACACTGTCAAAGACTGGACACATTGTTAAGTATTGGTTATCACAGGCCTTCAGCAAGCCTCTTCCCTCTTTTGTCCGTCCCCAGACCCCATTCAATCCATTATGCAATATGTATTTATTTGAGGAGGAAGTACTCTTAATGCCCATAGAGTCTAAGTATCCCTTTTAGCTTCTTGAATTTAGAGTTATAAATACGTAAGATGTTTGCGCAGTGGTCTTTGATGGGGGTGTTTATCTCATCTGTGAAATGTTGAAAGGTATGACATATTCTCAGAAGTCAACTAACTGGGCCTGTCTCTCTTCCAGGAAAGGGACCCTCTCTGTATAACTGCTATTCAAGGTCAAGAAATGGAAAACCCAACTCAAAATAGCTCAGACAGCCCAGCTGGTGTGGCTCAGTGGTTTGAGTGTTGCCCCATAGACTGAGAGGTCCAGTTCAATTCTGGGTAGGGGCACATGCCCGGGTTGCAGGCTCAATCCCCAGTAGGGGGCGTGCAGGAGGCAGCTGACTGATGCTTCTCTCTCACATAGATGTTTCGATCTCTCTTTTTCTTTCTCTCTCTAAAAAAAATCAATAAAAACATATTTAAAAAATAGCTCAAACAATAAAAGGACTTATTGGTTCTTGTAACTTGAAGGACAGAAGTAGCCAGGTGGACTTCAAGGCTGGTTCGATCCAGTGGCTTAATGAGAGAATAAAAAATTGTGTTTCTTGCTACCTCTATGCTCTGACGTCATCCTCTCTGTAAGCAACATCCTAAAGCTGGTCTCCCTCATGGTGGCAAAATGGCTGCAGCAGTCCCTGACCTCACATAGAAACACCATGCTATCCAGGACATGGGGGAATGTCCTTTCCTAAAGTGCTCTCAGAAAGGTGAGCACGCTTTTTTTCATTTTCATTTTTCAGAAGTGCCTCACCTTGTGGCCCAGAGACCCGAATTGGGTCACACGCTTATCAGAGAATACTATGGGGTGACTGACTCGGGCACCCACTGTGGTGAAGTGTTTGTGATTGCCCTGGTTGGCTCAGATCAGAAAGAACTCATCTCGGAGCATCTGTATCACATGTCCTCTCCACAGTGGAGTGAGGGTGAGGGTGAGGAGTTAGTGCTGAGGACATTACCACCTTCTTCCTAGCATCCCTGGCAAGGGGTGACCCAGCTTGTATCCCAGGAACAAAAAGCGCATCACTACTGAGGCAGCTCATGCTGTCACAGGTCAACGCGGCCCCTTCTCGTAGGAGACACGGGCTGCCCCAGGCATCTGCTGTCATCTCTGCCATCTGATGCCTCCCACAAAAAAGCCAATTTCTCTCTTGAGAGACAGCCATTCTTTCTTCTGAGCAGAGGCGGGGGCGAGGGAACAGGAAGAAAACGAGACTTGACTGTCCTCCTCCCCCGCGTGCCTTCCTCGGGGCTCTGCCATCAGAAGACCCCTTCTGGAGCTGTGTCTGAGACCAGATGTGGTAGAGAGAGGCACATGCATGACACCCTAACGGAGTAGGTGGAGAAGACCTTTGAGATGTTTGTCTTAGGGTGGAGGGTGGTTCCTGGTGCCCATGCAGCTGCCCTGAAGGGTGCGCCGTGTCTTGCTTGTGCCCACGTCTGGGATGGGGCTTCTCTCCCAGGGCCAGTCCAGTTCGCGTGGGATTGTGGTGCCTCGAGAGATGATAACGGCCCCTCCCGCCATGAGACCAGGGAGGCGGGTGGGGAAGACACGTCTCTTCAGCAGAAGACGCAGGGCCGAGAGGAAGGAAACCGATCAGCTCTCTCCTTAAAGCTTCCGCCTGGCTCCACACGCAGGCAGGACTTTAAAACCTGGGACTGAGTTCTGCTCTCCTGCTGCCTCTCCTCCGGGACACGGGGCGTCTCTGCCCGGCGCGGCCTGGGGACGGGACGGGGCCCACGGGAACAAAGGGCAGCACCCTGCCCGGGCCTCAGGTGTGACAGGGAGCCGGAGCCTGGCCACACTGGCCGCCCCGCTGTGATGCTGTTTGTGAGAGGACGGCACCCCAGAAAGCAGAGGACACGGACTTGGCCGGGGAAGCATCTTCAGCTTCCGAAGACACGCGTGATCCTGAAGATGGAGACAAAGGCTTCCCTCGAAATACATCTATTGCAATAAATTGAAATCCCTAGGGGACAGACCCCTTTCTTCCTTTTTTTTTTTTAAGGATTGATTTTAAGGAGAAAGAGAAAAACATCAATTTGTTGTTTCACTTATTTATGCCTTCATTGGTTGATTCTTTTGATTCTTTTTTTTTTTTTGCTAATCTTCACCCAAGGATATTTTTCCATTGATTTTTAGATAGAGTGGAAGAGAGAAAGGGAGAGACATCAACGTGAAAGAGACACATTGATTGGTTGCCTCACACATGACCCTGATTGGAGCCAGGAATGGAACCTGCAGCCCAGGGACGTGCCCTTGACCGGCAATCAAACCCCTGACCCTTCAGTCTGAGAGATGACGCTCTAACCGCTGGGCCAGAACGGCCAGGGCATCGGTTGATTCTGGTATGTGCCCTGACTGGGGATCGAACCCACAACCTTGGCATACGAGGATGATGCTCTAATCAACAGAGCTACCCGACCAGGACCAGACTCTTCCATTCACTCTTTTTTTTCTTTTTCTCTTTTTTTTAATCCTCACCCGAGGACATTTGTTTTTGCACTTGTCTTCAGATAGAATGGGAGAAAGAGAGGGAGGAAGAGAGAGAGAGAAACATCAATATGAGAGAGACACATCGAGTGACTGCCACCCACAAGACCCCAAACGAGGCCGGGGACAAACTGAAACCGAGGTACATGCCCCTAGCAGGAACCGAACATGGGCCTCTCTGGACTGCGGGCCGATGCTCTAACCACTGAGCAAAACCGGCCAGGCCTCTTTTGTGTTTTTAATAAATAGCAAGACATCGATTTTTTTCCTTTTAAAAATGATCAGACCATGAAAAGAGCGCTATGTCTGAACCCACCCGGAGCACGATGTGAAGACGTGGATTCCGATTCAGTAGACCCCAGGCTGGGCCCAAGACTCTGCGTCTCTAACAAGCTTCCCCAGGAGCTGGTGGGAGGCACCTCACTGTACGTGCGAGAACGTGGCAGTTGGTAAAGTAGCTCCAGGCAGGAGGTGGCATCCCTGTCCCCATCTCTCAGCCCCAAGATGGACATTTCATGAGATGCAGGAAGTGTGAGTGATGGTCCCGCATGGAAGCTGAGGACTCAGAAGTGGGGGGGGAGAAAAACCAAAACAAAAAACAATGTATATTCTGAGTTTCTTAAAAAAGGGAAATGATGTTCTTGGGCAGCCTTGCTATTCGGAAACAAAAGGTTTTCATCACGCTTTGATTAAAGGTAGGCCCATCGACCAAACCGCTGACACAGCCCCTTTTGGAAAATGGTTGCCAAATGTTGTGGAATCCCCTGGCCTTGCTGGCCCTCCCGTTGGCTTGGAATTCTGCGCTCCGGACAGATGGATGTTTGGGAAATTACTTTGTGCACTGAGTGCTGCCGACCCTGCGTGATTATTACCGAAACCGCCGCTAACGAACACTTCCAAACCATGACTCATTCCCCCGACCTGACTCTTCACGGCGTCTGCTTAGCCGTACCGGTCCTGATCGCCCCTTTTGTCATCGGACTTGAAGACAGGTGCCTGGTCTCCTTTGATATACCGTACATGACATCCTGACAAACCCTCCCCTTTAATCACAGGACTCAGACATGTGCCACCATCAGGAGTGGGGCGGAGCAGATGTGTTCCTGCAGGTCAGATGGGATGAATGTATTTGGAGCATACACTTGGCATGATCTTTAGATTAACCCTGGGATCTAGTTTTAAAATAAAACCCCACGTTTTTCACGGGGCAGGAGATGTCACAGACAGGAGCTGTTCACAGAGCGAGAAAGCGAAAGGCCCCCCGTCACGTCTCATGAATCCACGCAGAAGGACGACACGACGTGCAGAGGTTCTTGGGCCACGGGGCCTCGCGGTTTTGAATATCTAAAGAAAAACATGCCTCCACATTCAAACACCCAAAGGGACATATATCTGTGCATTTCACAGCAGCCTTGTAAATAAAAGCCGATAGGTTATTTGCTGCACGTTTTAAATTTTTAAAAATTTTTAATCCTCACCCGAGGATATTTTTCCATTGATTTTCAGATAGAGTGAGAGGGAAAAGGGAGGGAGGGGGAGAGAGAGAGAGAAACATCGGTATGAGAGAGACACATCAATTGGTTGCCTCCCACACGACCCCAACCAGGACCGGGGATCGAACTGCAACTGAGGTACATGCCCTCGACCAGAATGGAACCCTCAAGTCTTTGGTTCGTGGGCCGACGCTCTAACTGCTGAGCCAAACTGGCCAGGGCTGCACATTTTAATTTTTAAAAAGTGTGCCGCCAGGTGCATGTCCAGAGTGGGCTCAAAATAAGTTAGTATTATTTTTTCTGACAACCCTGCAGGGCTGTCTTCTTTCAAAAGGGGATTAGGTGTTCAACAAAGGGTCTGTGTTGATGGACGGGCTCTTGAAGTGCTGGGAGGAGGTGCCGAGTGAACCCCATTATCTGGGGATGGCCCTTTTATGCCTGAGACGTCTGGGGCATCCACCCATGTCCTGCACCCCGGCTGAAGGCCGCTGCATGTGGGCAAGGAAGAGCCATGCCCCATGGGGCTGTCTGGGTGCACTGCCCCCGCCCCAACCTGCCTGCTCAGGAGCCCAGTGCTGCTTGGCTGACCATGGCACTGGCCCACCTTTCCCGGCAAGTGCCACCTGCTTCCTCCCCGCCCTTCCTTCTTGACCATCAGCGTCAAGTCTGAAAAGAGAGAGGCCAAATGTACTGCTCTCGAATTTCTCTCCCTCAATCCACAAGCAGCCTCCTTGTTTTCACTCGGGGAGGCAGGATGAGAAAGACTATAGTCTTTGATGACGTAGATTTGAATCCTGGCTCGGCCACTTACTGACCGGAGACATCGAGCAACTGGGTAGGTCTGCGGTGGAGACAGGTTTGTAGTCTGAAAGGTACACTTGGATCCCCGTGGAGACTGGACCCGGGTAGAGGGCGGAGCACAGGGGGTGCAGGGAGGAGGCTGTGGATGGAGTTGGGGGAAGTGTCCTGGTGGAGTTGGAGAAAGCACACGTATCTGAGAAGATGAGGTACGATCAACAGAACCTGTCATGGGGTTTTGGTAGAAGAAACAGAGAGGGGAGTCTCTGCTCACTTCACGCAAATCACAGGCAGAGTCACTGCGAAGCGTATATTCTATTTTCCTCTCTAAGCAACATTGTGGGAACCAGCTTGCACTGCAGGGAGGCATTTCCAATTACAAAATGATTCCAAGCAAAGGAAAGAAAAAGTTTGCTCGTATCGCGCAACGCCATAGAAATTTCCAAACACAGCTAGAACCACAAAACCCGCCTGAAATGAAGTACCCCAATGATTAAAGAAAGAAAAAGGAAAAAAAAAAGGAAATCCAGGAAGGGAGGGTGCAGAGATAGGACGGTTCTCCCCCAGAAGCCGCAGCCCCCCGCCGCCTCTGTCTGTGGCAGCTCCCGGGGGGTTAACTGCAAACCATCGAGCACAAACTCTCAGCACTCCATTATTCCGTCTGTAGACAAGATGAGACACCGAAGTCCCAGTGTGGGGCGGGAGACCCAACCATGCTGTGCAAAAGCAACATGAAGACCACGGTCAATACTGGGAAATACCTCCGGAAGCTTTTATATCCCCGAGACCATTAGACACAGCAGACGCGATCTGTGCAAACATCTCCGCGTCAAACTATGAATGGATAATGGAACCTACGAGGATCAATGAGGCATTGCAATTTGCAGATACAGAGAGACAGACAGATGTAGGGAGACTGTGGGATGCTGGGATTACAGCTCACCCAGGGTTTTTTTGTTTGGTTGGTTTTTTTTGGTCTGTTTGGTTTTTTTGTTTTTTGTTTTTTTTTTTGGTTTGTTTTTTAACAAAAGTTTTGACTAAACAGACTGGTTATCAAGTGTAGCCGTTATAAAATATTTGGTAAGGTTTCGGTTTAAGACCGTTGTTCTCAGCCAGAGGCAATTCTGCCCCGAGAGGACACCTGGAATTATCTAGAGACATTTTTGGTTGTCACAATGGGTGTGTGTGGGTGGGGGGCTGGCGGGGAGGGTAGTGCTTCTGGTAGAAACCAGAGATGCTGCTAGGCTTCCTACAAGGAACAGAATCCCCTCCACTCCCGGAGACAACAAACTATCTAGTCTCAAAGTCAATAGCATCAGGATTGAGAAATGCTGGTATAAGAGGAAAAAGTCATGGAAGATTAAAACAGGTTGCATGCCCGGCGGCGTGAAGCTGGACCCTCCTAAAACAAGGGCAGGGAGTTGGATTCTTGCTCCAAAACGTGCCTAAGACAAAGCCGATGTCCGCCCCTCAGGCAGGCCCTGTGGCTGAATTACCTAGTTCATCTCGGCCACGCCTTTTGTTGCTCTAATAAAAATCAGCGACTTCTGAGAATCTTGAGTACACAGTCAAGTAAGAGAGAAAAAAAATCTTTTAAAAAGTTTCTACGTATTGATTTGAGAGACAGAGAGAGAAACATCGATTTGTTGTTCCAGTTATTTATGCGTTCATTGGTTGTTTCTCATTTGTGCCCTGATGGGGGAATCGAATCCGAAACTTTTGTGTATGGGGATGACGCTCTAACCCACTGGGTACCCGGCCAGGGCTGAGAAAAGTGTCTTAATGAAACAGGAATCCTGTTGTTGGTCCCTGGGGGCTCCTGCAAGTCTCTCGTACCCAAGTTCAAAGGCAGACTGGGAAGTGACAAGGGCTGGGCCACTGACTTGTCCAGATTCCAAAACAAGTTGCACACGGGGCCACCGTGTTGAAAGGCTCACCGTGTTGGTGTTTGGTTCAGGAGCCCAGCCTAGACTTGTGACAAGCCCACACTTCCTCCAACAAATGTCGGGGTTCTGCCCCGCACCACCTCTAGCTTTCACTGTGTCTTCTCAGGTGCTCACAAGTCATTAGATAAACCAGGATGGGGAACTGCGGAGAATTTTGTCTCGGGTCAAACACATTTTAAGTGTCTCAATGCCCAGGAGTAAGAAGGCTGATTTCATTGCTTACTATTTCAAAGTGGTTTGTCTCTGCTGTCCTGTTCAGCCCAGAAGAAACGTGTCCCCATCTTTCTGCGTCTATTCTCACACCTGGTTCTGAAGCGGGTGTCCCTTGGGGCTTGTTAGATCAACTCTCCGCTTTTCTGTAACTTCTTTTGCCCCCTCCCCTTCCTTCATGGGTTGATGCCCTGACATGAAGGCCGAGCCCCCTTGGCTGAACTCAGACATCTCTGAAGGGCCGGCCCAGCCTCCTCCTCCCGTGGAAGGAACTGAGCCTTTGGTCACCATAGCATTTCGGTGTATTTCCTTTGTCCGCCTAGTTCTGCTCCCCTCCCCTCCCTTCCACAGCTGCTGATCTCTGATAAACGTCCCTGAATCAGTCTCAGATTCCATTTCCAAGAAACCCAAAGGGAGGAGCCTGTGTTGGCTCTCCACACCTCCTCCTGTCTCCACCCAGACTTCACTCATTCGAAGGACATTGACTCATCCAAGGTCACACCTTTTCCCTCTGTTTCTCATCATGTGTGGGGTTCGGGGAAAGGAGTAAAAATGCTGTCCTTCTTGCTATCTTTAAGGAGTTGACGGAGTCACAATAACTTAATCCTTCCAACTCAATTTAGACATGATTTCAAACTTTCGGAAAAGTTGCAAAAATAGAACAAAGAACTCCCGTGCACGCTTTATCCAGATTCACCAACAGCTTGCATTTTGCCCCAGTTCCTTCTTTATCATTCTCTTTCTCCGTATGTGCAGGCAAATCCACATCCATCATAGGTAAGTGCATGTTATCATTGTTAGTATTATTTGAACAATTTGACAGTAGGTGTCAGACATGGGCCCCTGACATAGACTGAATGTTTGCACCCCATTCCCCCAAATTCACGTGCTCAACTGAATCCCCAGAGTGATGGTGTTGGAGGTGAGGCCTTTGAGAGGTGACTAAGTCGCGAGGGTTGAGCCCTAAAGAACGGGATTAGTGCCCTTAAAATAGACCCCAGAGAGCTCCCTAGCCCCTTCCGCCGGGTGAGCACAGGGAGGACTTGCTCATTTGCTCCAGCCTGGAATACTCAGAAAGTAGCTTCTGAATTGCTAACATATCCCTCTGTGGGAAAGCAAAGCTAGCTAAGAGTGCATTACGTGCCTAAAAGTCTACTTATTTTTTAGGTATAATGTGCATGCAGTAAAATGCATAGATCATATGTGTACAGTGTGCTGAGGTTTGAACACTGTACACACTTATATAATTATCATTACAATCAAGACATAAAATATTTTCATCCGCCCGGAACATTCCCTCATGCCCTCTTTTAGTAAATCCTAGGCCCTACGGGTGACCACTGTTCTGAATTCGGTCCCCACGGTTTGGTTTTGCCTGTTCTGGAACTTGAACTTCATGTTTTTGGCTACTATGAATGCAGTTGCTTTAAACATTCTTGTACAAGTCTCTTTAAGGCAAAATGTTTTCATGTTTCTTGAATACATCCTGAGAATGTCATACAGTGCTCATATGTTTATAAGAAGATGCCAAACCATGTTCAAAGTAGTCCCATTGTGTGTCCCCGCCAACGCTGTGTGACTTCCAGTCGCTCTGCGTTCTTGCCAATATTTGGTGTTGTAAGTTGTTCCAGTGCATGAGAGATGGTATCTCATTATGGTTTCAACTTGCATTTGCCAGGTCACAAATGATGCCAAGCATCTTTTCATGGGCTTATTGGTCATTTGTATTTCTCCTTCTTCTTTTTTCATTTACATTTTTAAAAAAATTAAAACTATTTATTTATTTATTTTTGTTACAGATGTCCCTCCTTTTTCCCCCTTTGACACCCCCCCCCTTCACCACACTGTTGTCTGTGTCCATTCATTATGCATATATGCATATTAGTTCTTTGGTTTATTTCTCCTCATCCTCCAACCCCACCCCCCAGCAATGAGGTTTGTCAGTCTGTTCCCTAGATCCATGACTCTGGATCTATTTTGTTTGTCATCTTATTGTGTTCATTTTACTCCACAAATTAGTGAGATCATGTGGTACTTGTCTTTCTCTGACTGGCTTATTTTGCCTAGCATAACACTCTCCAGGTCCCTCCATGTCAGCTCAAAGGATAAGAGGTCTGTCTTTCTTACAGCTGCATAGTACTCCATTGTGTATATGTACCACAACTTTTTTATCCACTCATCTATTGATGGACACTTGGGCTGTTTCCAGATCTTAGCTATTGTAAATAGTGCTGCTATGAACATAGGGGTGCATATATTCTTTCTGATTGGTGTTTCAGTCTTTTTAGGATATAGTCCTAGAAGTGGGATCACTGGGTCAAATGGCAGTTCCATTTTTAATTTTTTGAGGAAACACCATATTCTTTTTCATAGTGGCTGCACCAGTCTGCATTCCCACCAGCAGTGTACTAGAGTCCCCTTTTCTCCACACCCTCGCCAGCACTTGTTGTTTGATGATTTGTTGATGGCGGCCATTCTGGCAAGTGTGAGGTGATACCTCACGGTTGTTTTAATATGCGTCTCTCTGATGATTAGTGACATTGAATGTTTTTCATATGTCTCTTGGCCATTTGTATGTCCTGTTTGGAGAAGTCTCTATTTAGGTCTTCTGCCCATTTTTTAATTGGGTTGTTTGTCTTCATTTTGTTGAGTTGTATGAGTACTCTATATATTTTGGAAATTGATCCCCTAACTGATTTATCATTGGCAAATATGTTCTCCCACACAGTGGGTTCCCCTTTCATTTTAATGCTGGTTTCTTTTGCTGTGCAGAAGCTTTTTATTTTGAGGTAGTCCTATTTATTAATTTTTTCCCTTTGTTTCTCTTGCACTAGGTTATGTATTGGTGAAAATTCTACTACGTGTGATGTGAGATTTTGCTACCGACATTTTCTTCTAGGATTTTTTTGGTTTCATGGGTAACATTTAAATCTTTTATCCATTTGAGTTTATTCTAGTGTATGGTGTAAGTTAGTAGTCTAGTTTCACTTTTTTGCATGTAGCTGTCCAATTTTCCCAAACCATTTATTGAAGAGACTGTCTTTACTCCATTGTATGCTCTTGCCACTTTTGTCAAATATTAATTGAGCATAATGTCTTGGGTCAATTTCTGGGTTCTCTGTTCTGTTCCACTGATCTATATGCCTGTTCTTGTGCCAGAACCAGGCTGTTTTGATTATAATGGCTTTGCAGTATAACCTGAAACCCGGAATCGTATATCTTCTTTTGTGAATTGTCCATTCAAGTCTTTTACCGATTTGTAATTGGACTGTTTGTCTTTTCATGTCAACTTGTAGGAGTTCTTTATATTTTCTGAATACAAGTGTTTTGTCAGACGTATGTATTGTGACTGTTTTCTCCCGGCCTGTGGTGTTTTTCCTTTTCTCAGTGGTGTCTCTTGATAAGCAGGGTGTTTTGGTTTCAATGCCATTCAGCTGATCAAAACTTTCTCTGTGTGTGTGTACCCTTTCATAAGAAATCTTTGTCCAATCTGTTTTTATCTTAGACGCTTCATAGTCTTAGCTTCTATGTTTACATCACTAATCCATCTCAGATGAATTTCTATATGTTTATCCGATGGCTTTTGCTCTGTTTATTGAAAAACTTTCTTTTCCTCCATTGCGTTGTCTTGATGCTTTAGTTGAGCATCAATCATCTTTATATACATGGGTCTCTTTCTGGACCCTATTCTCGTCCATTAACCCATCTATTCATCCCTACACTGACACCACATTTTCTCGGTTACTTTAGCTTTATAATAAAATTTGAACTCCAGTAGTATGTGTCCTTTGGTTTTCTTTTTCAAGATGGCTTTTCCTCTTCTGGGTCCTTCGCCTTTTTGTAGTTAATGCATCTATTTCCACAAAAAATTGTTCTTCAGGATTTTGACTGGATTAGTCTGCAGATTAATTTTGGGGAGAATTAAAATCTTAACAAAAATGTATCTTCCAATACGTGAACTTGGTGTAGACTTGAGCTGGACTTCGGCCCTTCGGATTTCTCTCTCACACAGCATGTGTACGTATATGTAGGTCTGGTACCTGTGTTGGACAGCTCTAGTCAATAGACATTATTTTACTCTTCTTCCACTGAGGTGGAAACTGAAACTCCAGCCACTAGCACCTGCCTGGCTCAGAAGCAGGGATGTTATGTCTCTAAGCTGATTCTGGGAATGGTCAGCAATAGGATGATCAGAAGAGGCCAGCTCAGCCTGTGGCTGTCCTGTGCAGTCACCCAGGGTGCCACATGGCATTGCTGGGAAAGGGGTGGTTAGAAATGCGGGGATACAGTCCTGGCTGAGTACCAGTTTGTTAGAGCATCACTCCAATATGCCAAGGTTGCAGGTTCGATCCCCAGTTAGGACACATACAGGAGCCAACCAATGAATGAATGCATAAATAAGTAGAACAACAAAGTGATATCTCTCTCTCTCTCTCTCAAATCAATAAATAAAAATGAAAAGAAATGGGGAGGGGGTAACACATCCCGAGTGAATATTATAGAATGCTGGGGGAGAGAGACATTGCAAAGCTTTGGCTAAAGGGGCTGGTGATTCGAAGAAGTTGATAGAAAAGTGCCCACCCTAGGCATAAGCATCCCATGTAAAATATACCTTCCCTTGGAGTGGATGTCCCATTGCGGGCCAGGCTGACTGGATGGGTCTGAAAGACAGACGTTTACTTCTCAGGGCTGGTCACGTGCGTGGCCATTTCACTGCAGCAGAAAATATCAACAACTCTTAACAGGTGAAAAATAACTCCATGCTTCCACATCAAGCCCAATATGTGCATTTTCACGACAACCCCTGGGATGTTTGGGGACAGGTCCTATTATCTGTATCTTAGAGAAGAAGACATGAAGAACTTGAATGGTCAGGTGCACCATTGGCAAATAGAGGCATCCTTGCTCCAACCCCCACACCGCCTGGTCTCTCTGCTCCACACTGATCTATAGTCACTTTCAATCCCTCCGCCTTAAGGCCCCGGAGACCTCCACATCCTGGGGGAAGCCCTGTCGATGTCTAATTCACCTTCTTGGCAACTTCTCTTCTCCATAAATCTAGACTGAGTCCAGGGTGAGCTCCTCTGTCAGATTCTGTCTCCGCCGTGCCTTAATTAGCCCAATGGAGATGGAGCGCCACGGCCATCAGGTCTAGAAATCAGACGTGGGAAATCCCCGGTGGTGCTGAGGCCATTACTCCTCAGCCTGGGCTCGCTCCTGGGCTTTTAAGCACATTAGCGCGCTTTGCATTGACTTGACTGGCTGCACCGTGCGGCTGACTCGTCAAATTACCTCTCATTTGTACAGCTCACCTGCTGTTGCCGAAGCACTTTCCTGGCATTGGGAGCTGCTGGATGGTCCTAAGGGATCTGCGGACTGGGCCTCGTGTTGTTGGTGGGGAAGCTGAGACCTGGCTGTATTGGGTAAGTGTGTATTTAGTCTCCTTCCAATGGTTCATGTGTGCATCTGCGGTGGTTTTATTTTTTTCTTTTTTCACATGGCTGGATCTCTATGTCTTAATGTTCTTAATGTCTTCATCTGTAAAATACAGATAATAGGACCCATCCCCAAATATCCTAGAGGTTGTCGTGAGAATGGAGAGCACGTATTGGCTTGACGGAGTAGCACGGAGCTCCCGTCTGGCAGTTTAATGAGCCTCCGAGTGAGGCTCTGTTTGAGGTAGAGGGGGGGCTGATTCATTCATGACTGAATATGGGCCCTGTGGCCCATCCAAAGGAGTATCTTGGCTTTGGGGTTGACTGCCATCGTCTCAGTTATCTGGACTCACGGACGGCGGGGGGATCTTAAGTTACACAGATGCCCCCGTAAGCTCATGGAAGCAAACCAGATGCTACCCAAGAGTGAGGGCAAACCCAAGACACACCTGTGATCTTGAGACTTCACCTGAGATCAGTGTCACCTCTCCGGAGGGAGGGGCGAGATGGAGAGGGACACTCCATCAACCCACCCATCCGCACCCCTAGCACCTACCATGTGCCAGTTTGGGCTCCGGAGAGACACAGGGATGGGGCTGGTTGGAAGGTCCTGAAGGAGAGGCAACCTGGCAAAGTAGGGTCTCCAGAAAATGGTTCAGGCATCAAGAATCCCAACTGCCAGCAACTGGGGCACGGCCTCCGTCCCCAAAGCCCCTGCAGAGACACACTGGGAATGGGAGTTAAGGCAGCCCTTGCTGGGAGCTGGATCTCATCTTGGAGACAGAGCTAAGGAGACAGACCAGGGAGTGCCTGGTCCTGGCCAGTGCACCAGGGCTTTGACTTCACTTTTTTTTTCTTTTATCCTCACCTGAGGACATTTTTCCATTTTTTGTTCAGATAGAGTAGGAGGAAGAGAGCGGAAGAGAGAGAGAAACATCAACATGAAAGGAACACATTGGTGGCTCCCACCCACCCACCCAACCGGGACCGGGGACAAACTGCAACCGAGGTACATGCCCTTAGCAGGAACCGAACCCGGGTCTCTCTGGACCGCAGGCTGATGCTCTAACTGCTGAGCCCAACTGGCCAAGGTTGTGACTTTACTCTTAAGTCCTTACCCAAGGCGGACTTTATAGCTCAAGTCCTACCTCCAGCCTGTCATTCTGGGGCTGGTCTTCCTTCCTTCCTTCCTTCCTTCCTTCCTTCCTTCCTTCCTTCCTTCCTTCCTTCCTTCCTTCCTTCCTTCTTTTTTTCCTTCCTTCCTTCCTTCCTTCCTTCCTTCCTTCCTTCCTTCCTTCCTTCCTTCCTTCTTTTTTCTCTTCCTTCCTTCCTGCCTTCTTTTCTTTCTTCTTTACCTGAGGATATGTTTTTATTGATTTGAGAGAGAGAAAGAAACATCAATTTGTTGTTCCACTGATTCATGCATTCATTGGTCACTTTTTTTAAAAGTTTTTTTTTCATTTATTGATTCTAGAGAGAGAGGAAGTGAGAGGGAGAGAGAGATAGAAACATGGGTGAGAGAGAACATCGATTGGCTGCCTCCTGCATGCCCCCCATTGGGGATCAGGCCCACACCCTGGGCATGTGTCCTGACAGGAATTGAACTGGCGACCTTTCGGTGCGTGGGTTGATGCTGAACCACTGAGCCACACCGGCTGGACCGTTGGTCGCTTCCTGTATGTGTCCTGACCAGGGATCGAACGTGCAACCTTGGCGTATCAGGACAACGCTCTAAGCAACTGAGCTACCCGGCCGGGACTGTCTCCTAGAACTCGACCACCTGCTGTCTTCATTCACTCTCAGCCCCCTTCCCAGGACTCCGTCCTCGTGGGTGGCTAGACCGAGAGGTTTGACTGTTACTGGTTACAAGTAAAACCTCAAAACTGAGAAAATTCTACAAGCCAACGATTCCGCCAAGAAAAGCCTTTGTCCCCAGTTGTAAATCGGTGGTGGAACATAGAACCTGAGATTTTGTGAAGTTTCTCTGACTCTCTCTTTTGAAGAGTGTAGTGACGTCAGGGCACCAGGAGAGGGGTGCTTGCAAAGAACCTGTGGGTTTCGGTTCACAGACCTGGTAACACACTGGGTTAGGGGTCCTCTGCGCCAGAAGTCCACACTCATGGGTGTCGACTCCACATTTCACATCGAGAGTTCCGTCTTGGAACTCAGGGACAGAGGCTGCCCAGCAAGGTTTTCAATCTGTGCCCGTAGGTGTTTTACCCAAGAAAAAGAGGAACTCTGAGGGGAGAAAACACAAATAAGAATATAGTTCACAACATATCAAACTTCTCTAGTGTTTCATCCAAGAAAGTGTGGCCAAGAATATAGATCTTCGGATGTTGGGGTGGGGCCGGGGATGGAGACGGAGACTGGAAAAGCATTGCCGGCCCCCTGGGCTGTTTGGGGTCGTCAGATCTGAGCAACACTGGCCGAGATGCCCTGTCCTCGAAGTGGGCTCAGCTCGAGGAGAAATAGTGATTCTGACCTCAGCAATCCCTATGTTAGTTCATGTTCGAAAGAAGTGGTATAATTGGAAAAAGAAGATTAAAAGTATCTCTACTTGAATGACTTAGTGTCCATGAAACTGTGTCCCTAAAAAAAATAATGGGCTGGCCCTGGCTGGGTAGCTCAGTTGGTTAGAGCATCGTCCCGACACACCAAGGTTGTGGGTTCGATCCCTGGTCAGGGCACATACAAGAATCAACCAATGAAGGCATGAATAAGTGGAACAACAAATCTCTCTCTCTCCCCCCCCTCCCCCTCCCTCTCTTCCTCCTTTCCTCTCTCTCTCTCATCAATAAATAAAAATAGGCTGGAGTTGGTGATGGCAGCTGCATGTACCACAGTCCCCAGGGAGGGGTCTGGATGTATATCCCAAGAGGCTGGCTTATTTCTAAAACATTTAAACGAGTAATGTCCTCTGACTAATGTCTGCACCCGTTGAGGGTGAAGTGGAATTCTGGAAATTAATCCAGAATCTTTAGGAGACAGGTGGGAGGTCAGCCCTGCTGCTCTGTGGTGGTAGATGTGGGCTGATGGTGAGTTGAATGAAGCTTAAGCCTCGAAGCCCCTGGGTTGCAGGGCCCTGTCCCAGGATCAGCAGCTCCCCCTTCAGGACGGAGTGGAGAAAGCAGCCGCCCCAGCACCACAGTCCCCACATCCCTGCTCCCTGCTAGGAGGCCACGTCTACACCCTCACCTAACACCCGTCATAGCACCTAATGAACACAAAAGCAGATAGGAAAAGACGAAAAGGGAACAAAGAACAGATGGGAGACGTAGACAATAGCAGGACAGTAGATTTAAACCCAACCATATTAACGATCCCATTCAACGTCCTGGTCAATCGACCGTCGGAGAGTCTCAGATCAGATTTATTTATTTTTTTATCCTCACCCAAGGCCATTTTTCCATTTTTTGTTCAGCTAGAGTAGGGAGGGGGGGAGAGAGAGAGAAACATCGACGTGAAAGGGACACATCGAGTGGTTGCCACCCGCACGACCCAACCAGGGCCGGGGACAAACTGCAACCGAGGTACATGCCCTTAGCGGGAACCGAACCTGGGTCTCTCTGGACCACAGGCCGACGCTGTAACTGCTGAGCCAAACCAGCCAGGGCTCAGATCAGATTTTTAAAAGGCCATCTACAGGAAACCCACTTTAAAATAAAGACAGATATGGGTTGCAACTAAAGGGTGGAAGAAATCTCCATGGAAACACCCCAGAAGCCTGCCTGGTCACAGCACAAGTGCCTGTGGACTCCGGCTCCGTGTGTGCGTGGACTCCCGGGCCTCTGGGACGAGGTGCGCCTGCTCCTTCCTGTGGACTACCTCCTCTGGGGCCTGCGGACCGAGCGCCTTCCGTGTTGCATAGTAAGATACGACCCCAGTCCTCCGCTGAGCCGTCCGTTCCCAAATCGGTGCCTTCCTACAGCTCCCTCCCAGAGCGCCGCTGCCTGTGCACCTTTCCCCTCCGAGCGACATACCTCTTGTGATAGGCCCGCGTTAGCCCCTGAAAACCATTCTGTGCAGCAGTCACCCACGCAAGGCAGGCACTCCTAGCTCCGTTTTGTGGAATTCGGATGGACACAGCACGGCACCGTCCCGGACAGCCACGGCCGTGGTTGGAGAGGAGGATGGACACAGGCCGGCAAAGCAGGGCCGCCTCACTGGTCAGCCGCCAGGCTGGCTCCATGCTGAGCCCCCGCCCTCTCACACGCTGAAGAAATCTGCACATCTGCAGGTGATTAAGGGGAGCAGAGGGGTGGTCCGATCCCCTCTCAACCCAGACCATGCACACATCTAATTCTAAAGAATGTCCAACAAATTCTTTTCAAAAATGTAATTTACTCCTTACTAAAGCAATACGCGTGCATAATTTTCAAAGTCAAATGATACGCTGTGACTTACAGGGGAGTAAGCAGGACCCGCCCCAGCTGCCCTGAGCCCGATTCCTGCTCCCCATCCCCTCTGCTCGGCGAAGCGGTTCGAACCCGGCGCTTCTGCACCGCGTGCTGCTCGCGTGTCCAGAGCTCGTCCGCTGACTTGCTGTCAGCAGAATCCTCTTTGGTTCCTGGAACCAGCACCCCCTCTTCCCTATTCAGTCGTCATCGTTTTACACAAATGAATATTTGGATGGTCGTTTGGGCGGCTATGCAGATATCGCTCACGGGTGTAATGTGTGCTGGATTATGACTTTCTTTCCCATATTGTGCCATTTTTAAGGATCACCTTTTCCGATTCACTTAGGTGCAGAACTGTTGGTTATCACTGGTTCGGCCCCAGACATTCCAAGGTGTTCCTCTTGCTCAGACAGGCCGGCGCCCCTGTCCGCTGAGTGATTTCCCCGGGGGACAGTCCTCCTGGTGTCTCTGTGCTCAGAGTTGGCTGGCGGGGGGCAGGTCCTCAAAGCCGACTTGACTCTCCTCTCTCAACCAGCCTCTCTGCTCCAGCCCCCCGAGACTAAGTCTCCTGTGTCCGCAAAGACAGGCAGGGTCGTTCCCTGCTGTGTGGGCTGGGCTTGGACTCCGGGGTCCCCCACTGCTCCTCATTCAGACTGGACCCTGCTTCCCACCGAACCCGCCCGTTCTCTCTGTTTGAAGGTGCCCACACCTCGATCCCTGGAACTCCCCGGGCTTCTGCACCCCTAATCCTTTTTTTACATCTGGCGTCCCTGCCGGCGCCCAGATTTCTGCTTTCATGGCCAAGTCAGCACCACTTACTCAACTGTTTTCAATTTCCCCAAAGTGGCTGACCTCTCTCTTCGGCCGATGCTTCTCTCGTCCCCTCTCACACTGGGGGGGTCCTCTGCGATTCGGGGGAGAGGGGAGAGAAACTCGTGTTATGTCTGCCTTGTTTAGCCAAAAACCCTCTTTCAATCAATTCCGAACTTTATGTCCAAGTCATAGCATCGATCTGTTGGGAGTAAAGAGAGGTGGTGGGAATTAGTCTACCCAGGTCACCCTCCTGTACCATTTATGAGTGGCTACTCTTTTCAAAAATATGTTTTTTGTTTTTTTTTTATCCTCACCCGAGGACATTTTTCCATTTTTTGTACAGACAGAGCGGGAGGGAGAGAGAGGAAGAGAGAGAGAGGGAAACATCGATGTGAAAGGGACACATCGAGTGGCTGCCACCCGCACGACCAACCAGGGCCGGGGACAAACTGCAACCGAGGTACATGCCCTTAGCGGAAACCGAACCCGGGTCTCTCCAGACCGCAGGCGGATGCTCCAACCGCTGAGCCAAACCGGCCAGGGCTAAAAATATGTTTTTATTGATTGTTTTTTTTAGAGAGAAAGGAAGGGAGAGGGAGATAGAAACATTGATGTGAGAGAGAAACATGTATCAGCTGCCTCCTGCACGCCCCCTACAGGGGATTGAACCTGCAACCCGGCATGTGCCCTGACCGGGAATTGAACCAGGACCTCTCAGTCCATGGGACGATGCTCAATCCGCTGAGCCACACCGGCTGGCTGAGTGGCATCTCTATTGCTACAGTTTTAAGGCTCTCTGCATGGACAGTCGTATTTATTTGTTTTCTCAGCATGTCTCCCACGCTTGGCCTCAGGCTGAGACAATCCGCGTGGGCGCATGAGCAGAGAGGGTTCTGCTTCCCCGCCGCCTGATACCCCGCCCCAGTCCCTTCATCCCTCATCTTGTCCCTGATGTGACTGCCCTTGGCCATGGCCTTGGGTGCACCCTCAGTCCATGGGCGGGGCCTTGGGTGGGTTCTCCGTTTTGGCTGGAAACAGGGTGGAGGGAGCCTCCAACCCTGCAGGTGGGAAGGAAGGAGGCCATGGTGCTCATCTGGTCTGCAGGTGGGTCACCCGCCATATATCAGATATCTCGTGCTGTTGGCATAGCGCCTGTATTTTATTATCCTGAAGGCTGTCTGCCTTCTTCCCCAGACGTGGGTCCTGTTACAAGCGCTCCCTCCGACGAGCTTAGCGGAGGAAGGCATCGGCTCCAGGGAGGGAACGGGGGCGAGAGAAACCACAAGACATTTTTTCTTCAACTCAAGCAAATAATGTTGGATGTACTCATTAGCATTTTGTGATTCCCGAATCCTTTATTTATTTTTATAGCTTTGGAAACACAGTGCAATGGAGTTTAACACATTTCTGGTGTCGCTCCTGCCTCTCTCCACCCCCACCATCTGGGCAGGCCTCGCTGACTGAGCATAAACCCTCTGTACGCCATGATTGGCTTTAACCACTGAGCCAAACCGGCCAGGGCTATTTTTTTTTTTTTAATTGATTTGAGACGGGCAGGGAGGAGAGGGAGAGATATTGTTGTTCCACTTATTTATGTGTTTCTTGGTTGGTTCTTGTGTGTGCCCTGACTGGAGATCGAACTCACAACCTTGGCATATTGAGACGATGCTCTAACCCACTGAGCTACCCAGCCAGGGCCTATAAAACCCATATTTATTTATTTATTTATTTATTTATTTATTTATTTATTTATTTCTTTTTAAACCCTCACCCAAGGATATTTTTCTATTTATCATCAGACAGAGTGGGAGGGAAGGAGAGAGAGAGAGACATTGATATGAGAGAGACACATTGACTGGTTGCCTCCCTCACGACCCTGACCAGGGCCAGGGATGAACCGTAACCGAGGTACATGCCCTTGACCGGAATCGAACCCGACACTCACTGTTCTGCGGGCCGATGCTCTAACTGCTGAGCCAAACTAACCAGGACAAAACTCAGTTTTAAATAGTCAAGTGGAATTAAGACACCTCAAAGAGATAAGTCTGGTATCTTGGGTATAAAGTCAGGGAATCTGTTAAGTATGTTCTAGAAACAGGAAAATAAAGTTTAAGTATTGCTAGAAGGAGTGGCTAAAAATAATAGTTATTGAGTCCGGCCAGCGTGGCTCAGTGGTTGAGCGTCGACCCTGCACCAAGAGGTCACCGGTTCAGTTCAGGGCACATGCCCAGGTTGTGGGCCCGATCCCCAGTGGGGGCCATGCAGGAGGCGGCCCATCGATGTTCTCTCTCTTCGATGTTTCTCTCTCTCTCTCCCTCTCCCTTCTTCTCAATCTAAAATCAATAAAGAAAAAAGAAACAAACAGTTATTGGTACAACCAAACGATATCAGAAGCTCTTTGGCTTGGCCAGTGAGTTGCTCAGTGGTCAAGCATCGGCCTGCGTACTGAAAGGGCTTGGATTTGCCTCAAGGACACGTACTTGGGTTGCAGGTTCAATCCCGGGTCCTGGCCCCGTAGGGGTGTGTGCAGGAGGCACCCAATCAATGCGTGTCTCACACCGATGTTTCTCTCTCTCTCTCTCTCTCTCTCTCTCTCTCTCTCCCCCTGTCCCCCCCTGTCCCTCCCTCCTTTCCACTCTCATGACGGAGGTGCAGTGGACAAGGCTGGGGCGGCCTGGGAGCAGAGGCTACTTTGTCTTCTGTGAACGGCGGAGACCACACAGCTGGTCCTGGGGACGTGTATCATCAAGGGAGCGGATGCTTCGGCTTTTAGGCAAATTGGGCTCCTCGGGTCCTCCAGCTGGGAACCTGACCAGGTGGCTCTTGGTGCCTCCTCGCTGGACACCTCTGTTGGTCTGGTGGACAGAAGGACAGCCTGGACCTGCAGCTCAGCCTGCTCAGCGAAAGTACCCTGTTTAGAGACCTGAGAATGCTCGAGGCCCTCAGAGACACTCAGTCCATTCCACTAGATTATTCGCAAGAACCTGAGCATCTAGACTTCCGAAGCCACTTAAAACGAGGCGCGTCTCAGCCTGGGAAGTAAGGAAACAGAAGAGCAAACAAGGGTCCGGACTGTATCAAAGGTGAACTCGGAAACTCTCGGCAGAATCCGACCCATGTTTGAGGGCAGGGAAGGGGCTCGAGTCCTTTTCTTGAAGCTGAAGACCTTGGGGGGGGGGCATCCGGCGTCGCCGCCTGTGGGAAGGGGCTGCCCCTCCTGGGGCCTGTGCCAGGGTCAGAGTGTTGGAGAGGAGCTGAGAGGGCCCAGGAAGAGACCGCACCCCCTCTTCTCCCAACCAGAAGGAGGTATGGGAGGGAAACGTGGGTTCCCAGGGTTTATTCAAGTGGAGATGTGGGGCTGGGGGGAACTCACACCACATGGACTCAATTTTCTGCAGAAAAAATCAGGTGAGGTCATCTAACGAGTGTCAGCGTTTGGGGGAGAGCGAAGGCAGAGAGAAGACAGGCTGTTTTTGAAGTTTGTAGCCTCAGCTGTGTTGCAGGGGGGAGGGGCGGGACCGGCCACTGGTGATGTGATTTGTTTTTAGGCAGAAGTGATGGATCCGCAAAGGAGAAAATCCGGGGCATTTGTTCGTCGTCATTGATCTGCATTGTGATTTAATTCCTGGTTTTAAAATTGCTGCTGCTCCACGTTGTCAAAGTCTTTCAAAGTCATGAACTTCGTGTAATGTCTTTGTGCATCTAGAAAACTGCACATATTTTGCCCCGACCGGGTAGCTCAGTTGGTTAAAGCATCGTCCTGATGCGTCAAGATTGGGGGTTTGATCCCCAGTCAGGGCACATACAAGAATCTACCAATGAATGCATCAATACGTGGAATAGTAAATCGATGTTTCTCTCTCTCTTATCAATAAATAAAAATGTAAAAATTACACATATTTGAAAGGTACAGTTAAGTATATTTTCACAAAATGACCCCCCCACGTGCCCCCCACCTGGACTGAGACAGAACATCCGCAGCCCCCACAAACCTCGCTGTGACCCCTCCAGTCGGGACGGCCCCTCCCGAGGGGACCCGGCATCCTCATTTCTCACAGCTGAGATCAGGTTTGCCTAAAACGAAATGGACTTTCAGGTCAACGCATTCCTGCTCTGTGAACCCCCGGGGAGGGTCTGAAGTCATTCGCTTAGGTCTGACCTTCTGTGGGGAGACAGAGCTCATCAGGATCCGTACCAGTCAGTGCGAGCGAGCGAGTGAGTATGTGTGTGTGTGAGTGTGTGTGTGTGTGTGTGTGTGAGTGTGCGCGCGTGTACAGAGACGGGTCAGACAGCGCCGTCCCCGCAGCTTGGTGGAGCTGAGCCCGGGGTCCGGGGGAGACTGGGTGACACCCTCCTCTCTCTCTGCAGCTGTACCAGTTCTCGTCTGCAGTGGAGGGTGCCTATAGGGGCCGGGAGTCAGGGAAAGTCACAGGATGGGACAATGGTGCTCGAAGCCATTTTTCCAGCTTATCGTCTGTAGAGAGCAAAAAGTCACCACCAACCATAAGAAAACAAGCGTCCCATTTGGGCACGAGGTACGCAGTCTCCAAGCGCACACTGCACTGTGCGGCTCGGGGACAGGCCCTGCGAGGGGTCGGTGGCGGCACACACGGGCCAGCTCTCTATCGACCAGGTTTTCCTGAGACCTCAGAGCCTCTGCGGAAACCTGCCCACACGTTTCGAAGGTCAGCCCCTACGGGACATACTCGGCATCTCCATGGGCCCAGGCTCCAGCACAAGGCCAGGCACACAGTAGGTGCTCAATCTGTGTGTCAAATGAGTGAACCCAACGTACAGCACAGCAAGGGATAGTCAAATACCCGCAGTCTCTCCAGGCCGATGGGTGGACGTTTAATTAGGCCAGAGCTTGAGAGGTGGGTCAGTCACATATTGTCCGGGACACTTCCTGCCCCCAAATCAGACAGCACCTCCCACAGGGTTGCCGTGGAAGTGCATGTGGGCCTGGCGTGTCCTGTGCACACTGTGAATTTCCCCCCTTGCACACCCAGGGCTTCCTATGGCTTGTGTCCCGGAAGGTGACACCGGCCATCAGTTCGGTGCTTCAAGGGTGCGGGCACTACTCTTGGGGCAAAAGCTGGCCAAACCAGGCTCAGAATCCTACACCTCCCTGAGCCCAGGGGATGACTGATAAGATTAGCTTCTAAGGTTTACCAGCAGATGGGAACGCAGACTGGTGCAGCCACTATGGAAAACAATATGATGTTTCCTCAAAAAATTAAAAATGGGCCCTGGCCAGTTTGGCTCAGCGGTTAGAGCATCGGCCTGCAGACCAATCCGCAGGTTTGATCCTGGTCAAGGGCATGTATCTCAGTTGCAGTTCATCCCCGGCCCTTGTTGGGTCGTGCGGGAGGCAACCAACTGATGTGTCTCTCTCACATTGATGTTTCTCCCTCTCCCTCTTTTTCTCTCTCTCCCCCTCCCTCCCACTCTATCTGATGATAAATAGAAAAGTATCCTAAGGTGAGGATTAAAAAAAACCAAACTGCCATTTGACCCAGTGATCCCACTTCTAAGAATATATCCTAAGAAGCCTGAAACACCAACCAGAAAGAATATATGCACTCCTATGTTCATAGTAGTACTATGTACAATAGCTAAGATCTGGAAACAGCCCAAGTGTCCATCAGGAGGCGAATGGATAAAAAAGCTGTGGTACATGGACACAACGGAGTACTATGCAGCTGTTAAAAAGAAAGATCTCTTACCCTTTGAGAGGACATGGAGGGACCTGGGGAGTATTATGCTAAGTGAAATAAGCCCGTCAGAGAAAGACAATTACCACATCATCTCCCTTACTTGTGGAATATAATGAACAAAATAAGCTGATGAACAAAACAGATTCAGAGACATGTAAGCAGGAAACAGACTGACAAACCTCAGAGGGAAGGAGCATGGGGAGCAGGAAGAGATAAACCCAATGGACACCGACAACAGTGTGGTGAAGGGGGTGGGGGAGGGGGCAGGAGTCGGGAGGAGAGCGTCAATGGGGGAGGGGGGAAAGGAGGGACATCTGTAATACTTCCAACAGTAAAGATAAATTACAATAAAATAAAAAGATAAAGTTTACCAGCAAAGGAGAGAAAACGACATCCCCAAGGCCAAGAGAAAGACATGTCTGGAACCCAGCCGTTTTCCATCCAGCCAGGGCATCAAACACGGGAGCTGTGTGGGGGGTGCGTGTCCACTATTCCCATAAATTAAAAGGCTGCACCCTGGGTGCCTGAGAGACCCGAGGACCTGGCATGAAGGCTCTGCTACCCAAAGTGTGTTCCCGGGCCGGAAGCATCCTCATCACCTGGGAGTTTGGGAGGAATGCAGAATCCCGGGCCCTGGGAATCTCCTGCAGAACCCGGGGAGCTGAACCTGGTTTCTAACCTGATTTCCAGGGGGGTCTGCGACCTGATTTCCAGAGCTGGGGGCTTGCACAGTGGGCTGTGGAAAGGGCTGCTGTTTCATTTTGCGGTCTTTGCTGCCATCTCGTGGCCAGAATCATAACAGCAACGAATTAACTATAAAATACAAGTCACTCCAGGGAGCGATGTTATATAAACTCTTCTTATATGCTCAGCGGCACACACACGACAAGTGGAAGATTCTTGAAATACCAGATGCGAACTGCATTGCTGCTCCATCTGCAAACATGTCAAAATTCTACACCGGAAGGGAATCAACCGCAAAGGGCAGTAAAAAGAGAAATAAAAAGTCAATGGGGGATTGATCCCCCCCCTACCCCCGAAAAATGGGGACTCATGGAAAATGGGTGGTGAAAAGCAAACTTTTTATTTAGTAGACACACCAAACAGTCCAAAATTGAATTTCTGTGTCTTGTTTTTGGGTTTTATTATAATGATTCAGTGATCTCTAATTCCATAGCAATTGCCTCTAAGTCCTAAACATTGGTGTCACTTTGATGTATTCATTTTGCACATGTTGTAAAGGGGATTGACACTCCCCACCCAGGGGCGTGGGGACAATGGGCACAGGTGGAGCATTAGTGCCTGGTGATGAGGACGGCAGAGGAACACAATGTGAACCTGGACTGCTAGTGTCTAGAGGCAGACCCTGCCAGGGCGGGCCCCGGACTTCCATACAGCCCTGGGCGGTGGCCGCAAGAGGAATCAAGTGTGTGTAACCATGATGGTAATAAAAATATCTCGTATGTTTAACAAACCTTCTCTGCATCCTGTGAGGTCAATGTTAACCTCACAGTCTTCTTTTTTCTTTTTTTATCCTCACCCGAGGACATTTTTGCACGTATCTTCAGATAGAGTGGGAGGGAGAGAGGGAGGAAGAGAGAGAGAGAAACATCGATGTGAGAGAGACACATCGACTGGCTGCCACCCACACGACCCCAACCAGGGCCGGAGACGAACCCCAACTGAGGCACGTGCCCTTAGCGGGAATCGAACCCTGGACTCCCCAGTCCGCAGGCCGACGCTCTAACTGCTGAGCCAAACCAGCCAGGGCCACCTCACAGTCTTCTTAAGGAGCTGGGGGCCCTCAAAGGGTTAGGGACACGGCCAAGCAGAAGGGGTTCCCTGCCCACTATGACGCTGCGGACATCCGCCCGGGTGCCCATGGGGAAGCCCTGCTCCCTCTGCTCTCCTGCCTCTGCTGGCTGTTCAGGCAGGACTCCTGGCCTTAGTCCAACCCCTGACCGTGAACTCGCGCCATCCATGGACGTCAGTTCTAGAAGGACCATAGCTCCCGTCTCCCTGACGGTGCAGCCTGAGCAACGACACCTCATTTCCTTGGCCCTTCAACTCCATGTTCTTTTACCACAACTCTTCCCTCATCCTCCCTGCAACTGTGTGCTCACCTCGGTCCTCAACTGGCCTCATCACGGTCATTTATTAAATGAATATCTATGTTTATTGAGCATCTCTGAGACTCCAGGTACTCTTCCGGGGGTGCTGCAGTAAATAGAGCAGAATAATCTCTTGCCTTTCTAGAGCTGTGCTACCCAACACAGGAGCCACCAGCCCCATGAAGCTATTTACATTTCATACATTAAAATGAGGTAAAACCACAGCGTGAGAGCTGCAGTTGACACTTTAAAGTGATTAAGTGATATTGGTAGCTAGAGTTGGCTAGTGGCCACTGGTATCGGACAGCACACATGCAGAAACCTCCATCAGCACAGGAAGTTCTGCTGGGCAGAGCTGCCTCACAGCGTTCATGCGCTGTGCTAGTGGGGATAGAGGATAAAAAAATTTTAAAACAGGTATTACTATATTACTATAAAGAGCGATGGAGGGAAACAAAATGATTAAAACATAATCCATAATCTAATGTCCACCCCAATAAATTCCATAAAGAAGAAAAGAAAGAACACACCTGATGGTATTGGATGCAGGGGCTCTCTCTAATGGCCACTTCCTCTGTTTTGAAATTCCTCCTTTTGTACCATGACACTGTACCCTGTTTCTTCTTCTTCTTCTACCTCTCTGGCTAGTGTCACAGTGGGTGAACGGCCCTTCTTGACATTCTTACATTAAGAACACAAGAGGCCCCCTGACTCACTAAAGTCCCAGGTGTGATCCGGGATCTCAGGGTATGCAAATTCTAGCAACATTTTTATACCCAACACCATTTAAAAGAGCATCTGTGACCAGACTAAAGGTGCTAGTGTGCTCTTTAAAAACTTTGAAATAGAGCCCCCCGATTGGGCTCAGTGGACTGAGAGGTCCTGGTTCAATTCCAGATCAGGGCACATGCCCAGGTTGTTAGCACAATCCTCAGTGGGGGGCATGCCGGAGACAGCCAATCAGTGTTCTCTCTCATCAATGTTTCTATCTCTTTCTCCCTTTCCCTTCCTCTCTCTCTAAAAATAATCAACAAAGAAAAAAATTAAAAATAAAATTAAAAACTTTGAAATAGAAATAGATTGAAAATAACCAATGTCTGATATGCTGTTGGTTCCTAAAGGTTTACCTCTGCAATTCCTCGATTCCACCACAAGGCGGCAGCATTCGCTTGAAATTAAACACTGGCCGAGCTGCTTCTGGTTCCTGAAGGTTTATCTCTGCCATTTCTCAGTTTCACCACAAGGCGGCAGCACCAGCTTACAAAAGTATATGGCGTAAAACTACAGCTGTCTGGTATGCTTGTGGTTCCTAATTACCTGTCATTCCTCACTTCCACCACGAGATGGCAGCATTCGCCTTAGCTTATATAAATAAAGGGCATGAAACTAACCATCGGCTGATGTGCGTATAGGTCCAAAAATCTTGACTTCTGATCTTCCTCACTTCCACCACGAGATGGCAGCACTAGTTTACAAAATTTAAGGGCAAAAAATTACTGGCTGATGTGCTTTTGTTTCCTAACGTGTTACTTGTGCCATTTCTCAGTTTCACCACAAGGTGGCAGCATTAGCTTACAAAGTATATGGCGTACACGGAAGAGACTGATCTCAGAAGGGAGAAGGGGCGGGGCCTGGAGGAAATTAGCCAAAGAACATATATGCATGTATGCACAGCCCATGGACACAGATAACAATGTGGTGAAGGCCAGGAGGATGGGTGAGGGGGTGGGGGAAATGGGGACATTTGTAATAGTGTCAGCAGTAAAAAAAAAAAAAAGAATAAAAAAAAATGTTGCAATAGTTGGAATAGTAATTCTACTTCTAGAAATAGGTCCTGAAGAAATAGAAATGTAGGCAGACAAGTAGGCAGGAATGTGTTCATTGTAATGTAATTTCTAGTATTATTAAAAAGGGAAACTTAGATGCCTAACAAGAAGGGATTAATTTATGTAAAAAAATGGTGCATCCATAAGAAGAAATAGTGTTTTCAAGTGATCTTTATATGTGAAAATATTAAGTTAAAAAGAGTACAAAATACGTTATATACTGAGTTCTTTCAACGCTGTCTGTCCCTACACCCACGCCTCCTCAACCATACACACACCCACACAGTAAGTCTGTTTTAATGGAACTTCACATACCTGAACTGACTGGTTGGATTAACTGATACTCTGTACTTCGGTAAATAAAGAGCTGATGCCCAAGGCACCGGGAAAGACAGTGGTAAGTCAGATTCTCAGCTGTACGCTTACCCAAAGTCCATTCTTTGTTACTCTCTTAACACTCTGCCAAAGTCTATTTGATAAATATTGAGAATTTCTGCTTCTTTATTTACAATATGCTTGGCCCACTGTGTGTGTGTGTGGGGGGCAGATTTGTTGTAAAGGTTAAAGCTAGCCTTGTAAAAGAGACTTAGAAACTTTTTTTTTTTTTTACTAAGCTCTGATTGTATAGCCTAAGAATACTCTATTTGCTAAAGGCCCAGTGCAATTTGCCTTACATACCATCTTACCTAGACATTTTTTTTTTATCCTCAACTAAGGACATTTTTCCATTTTTGTTCAGATAGAGTGGGAGGGAGGAAAAGAGAGAGCGAGAGAAACATCGACGTGAAAGGGACACATCGAGTGATCACCTCCCTCACAACCCCAACCAGGGCCGGGGACAAACTGCAACTGAGGTACGTGCCCTTGGCAGGAACCGAACCTGGGTGTCTCTAGACCACGGGCCGACCACGGGCCGACACTCTAACCGCTGAGCCAAACCGGCCAGAGGTTAACCTAGACATTTTTTAAGGACAGATCATTGACTATTTTTTCTGTATCTTCAATGGATATTAGTTTATTAATGTCCTTTACATTTTCTTTCTTTAAAAATATTTTTTCTTTATTGATTTTAGAGAGAGAGGAAGGGAGAGAAAGAAAGAGATAGAAACATTGATGAGAGAGAACATCGACTGGCCGCCTCCTGCATGTCCCTCACTGGGGATCAAGTCCACCTGGGCATGTGCCCTGACCAGGAATCCGACTGGCGACCTCTTGGTGCAGGGGGTCGATGCTCAACCACTGAGCTACACAGGCCAGGCTACATTTTCTTGAACCAACTTTGTAATTATATTTTATTAGAAAAATATAACATTCTTTGTTTACTTTTATTTTATGATTATACTATTCTGCACATTCGACTATACTTGCTTGTATTTTTTTTTGGTGAGAAATACGATTTTGAATTCTAGTAATACAAATATCTATTTTAAATAAGAAAAAAAAAGTACTGGCCGATACATTAATGGTTCCTAAAGGTTTACCTGTGCCATTTCTCAGTATCACCACAAGGTGGCAGCATTGGCTCACAAAAGCTGCCCCACTGGGCACTAATTTCTTATCCCAGGCAGAAACTTCCAGCATTATTTTATTAGAAGTAAAAAAATAAATCTTTGGCCCTGGCCGGTTTGGCTCAGCGGTTAGAGCGTCGGCCTGCGGTCCTGAGAGACCTGGGTTCGGTTCCCGCTAAGGGCACGTACCTCGGTTGCAGTTTGTCCCCGGCCCTGGTCGGTTGTGCGGGTGGCAGCCACTTGATGTGTCCCTTTCACATCGATGTTTCTCTCTCCCTCTTTCTCTGTTCCTCTCTCTCCCTCCCACTCTACCTGAACAAAGAATGGAAAAATGTCCTCGGGTGAGGATAAAAAAAAATAAATAAATAAATCTTTGGAAGTAAATATAAAAAAACAAAAATGGTATACACGTAATTAACAAAGGCCAAATAGAATTATGGCATTACCCAGAATTCTAACGGAATGTTTCTAGAGTCCGGAAGAATGGAGTCGTGTAGTGGAGATAATTGATGGGCATTAATTCACCAGCGAATTATTTTTGCTTTCACGGTCGAGATTGCACCCTTTGCCCAGTCTTTGTTTTAAAATACATGAAAGTATTTCAGTTTTCTCTTTGCATTTCAAGAATGAAAAGGTTTCTCTGGCCTTTTCTTGAACCCATCAATTGATTTTCCATCAGCTGCAGGTAACACAATGAGTGAAGAAAATCTATACCTTGGTCCCCAGGGGTGATCTCGCGAGTTCAAGGCAAATTGCCACGTTCAGCATCTGGGACCCATCACGTCTGCTGTGACCTCATCGATGGGCACACGGCCCTCCCAGACGTACGAATGGTGAGCGGAGGGAGTTGGGTGACAACTTTTTTTTAGGGGAACAATAGACACAAAGCTAGAAATGGGGAGGTCATGGTGAGGGTGATTTACGACATCAAGGGTTGCTGAGAGCCGCCCTCAGGAGCTTGTGCCGCACCGCAGATGACAGAGACAGCCACAGCATCCCGTCATTGGCCAGGGGGGACCCCCAAATGCCCGAAGATCCTTCAGTTTACAGGGGTGCTGTGCCTCAGGACCCTCCCCTTGGTCCCATACCGTGTGGACAGCAGTGTCAAAAGGCCCAGGACATTAGTGCCCGTTCCCTAAACAGACTGAGGAGCCATGGTCCTCTGGTTGCTGGAGGGGTGGCAGCAACAGGAAAGGAACCTTGAGCAGGCCCGGGCTCTAGCGAGCACAGGTCTGAACTCCTGAGCTGTTCATGCGGCAGAGCCCACGCACCTGTCACAGGTACACTGAAAACTGTCCCCTAGCAACAGAGAAAACACAGGATTTCTACGGTGCATTTAATAGGCTATATAAAAAGAAATTTCTTTTTTTTTATCAAGAACATTTTCTTTATTGATTTTACAGAGAGAGGAAGGGAGAGGGAGAGAGAGAGAAACATCAACGAGAGAGAACATCAATTGGCCGCCTCTTGCGGATTGGGCCCACAACCCGGGCATGCGCCCTGGCTGGGAATCGAACCGGCGATTCGAACCGGTGTCCCTCTTGCCACACCAGTACTTTATTTTTTATTATTTTTATTTTTTTTATGCCCACCCGAGGACACTTTTGCATTATCTTCAGATAGAGCGGGAGGGAGAGAGGGAGGAAGAGAGAGAGAGAAACATCGACGTGAGAGACACATTGACTGGCTGCCACCCACACGACCCCAACCGGGGCCGGGGACAAACTGCAACCAAGGTACATGCCCTTAGCGGGAACCAAACCTGGGTCTCTCTGGTCCGTGGGCCAACGCTCTAACCGCTGAGCCAAACCGGCCAGGGCCACGCTAGTACTTTAAATTAGAAAAAAAAGAAATTTCAGCAGACTCACGGACACAGAGAACAGACTGGCGGTGGCCAAGGGGAGGGAGGCGGGGCTGAGCGCGAAGGGCGAAGGATTGAGAAGCACAGCCGGGCAGTTTCCGAACAGTCCCGGGATGTGAAGGGAATATAGTCAATAGCACCGTAGTAACCACGTGTCCCCGGAACCGGCTGGGTACTGGGAATGTCAGGGGGACGCTTTGTAAAGTATATGACTGTCTAACCTCTGTGCTGTACACCTGAAACCAATGCAAAATAACTGAATGGAAACTGTAATCGAAAAACATAAAAAGACTTAAAAACTGGGGGGGGGGGGGTGTGGAATTCCACTAGAAACATGTTATCATTATTTTGCACAGAAAACTAGCTCTGAAAACATCCTCACCAAGAAACTAATAGCTGCATGTGTGCTAAGAGTTGGTACGAAGAATGAAATGTGTCTAAGTGTTAAATAGTGTTAGCCCTGGCCGGTTTGGCTCAGCGGTTAGAGCGTCGGCCTGTGGTCCAGAGAGACCCGGGTTCGGTTCCCACTAAGGGCACGTACCTCGGTTGCAGTTTGTCCCCGGCCCTGGTTGGTCGTGCGGGTGTCAGCCACTCGATGTGTCCCTTTCGCGTCGATGTTTCTCTCTCTCTCTCTCTCTCTCTCCCTCCCACTCTGAACAAAAAATGGAAGAAATATCCTCAGGTGAAGATAAAAAAAAAATAGTTTTAGTATTAAGCATGTTATTTCAAAAATTAAGAACTGTCAACACAAAACTTTCAGGGCACTCCCTGGAGAGAGTGGGGGAGCAGGGCCTGCAGGGACAGTAGAAGCGGACGGGTGAGCGGGAGTCCATGCGCTGGCTTTTCTCCAAGTTAAAGAGGCAACCTTCCTACACACGCAAGGAAGAGAAATTTCAAGTCGTGTTATTTGATCATCGTACCACAAGTCTAGAATTTAATACGTACTGAATAGAAGAACTCAAACCACCGAGAGCATATTTTTTAAAATTGTCCCCAAATAACATTTAGATCAAAGAGGAAATTAAAACCGCAATGACAAGTTTATTAGGAAAATAATCAGAACTGCGTTGCATAATGGAAACAAGGTGTGAAATCAAAACCACGCTCAGGAGGTCAGTTTAGCTTTACACGTGTCCATTGTACAACAAAGGAGGATAGAAATAAACCACATTGAAATGAAGAGGTTATGGGGCGCCTACAATAACATTCCTGAACATGCGCGTGGCTGTTGTTTTTAGATAATTACTAAAAGTCGCAGCTACTTTCACAAAGGAAAAAAGTCTATGAAATTCTTAAGTTTGAACATTATGAGAATGGGATGCACGAATTTACACCTGATTGAATGAAGAGATAAATCAACAAAATTAACCGAAGAGGGAAATGTGAATATACTATCAGCCATGAAGAAATGCCAGGAAGTTATTTAACAAAACCGTCCACTTCCCCAAGGGCACGGAGCCGGCTTGGCTTAGGGGGAAGTTCTTCAAACCTGTGCTATTTTTTTCCCTGGGGGGGGGGGACATCGATGTGAGAGAGACCCATTGGCTGCCACCCACATGAACAAACCACAACCGAGGTACGTGCCCTTTGTGGGAACCGAACCCGGGACTCTCTGGTCCACAGGCTGACAATCTAACCGCTGAGCCAAACCGTCCAGGGCCAAACCTGTGCTATTTAAACAACTGTAGGACGTGGAGAAAACAGGCAGCTGAGCCCGCCCCAAGCAGCCCTGCACTAGCCCAGGACAAGGGGGACTGTGACAAGGGGGACTGTGACACCAGTCCCCGCATCGGCTGCCTCTGCTTTAGTGTAGACGGTCCCCTTGGAGGTCAGGGGGCCACTAACCTAGTCAAGCCCACAGTACTCATGGAGCCTCCGCATGGCTGCCTTTGTCCCTCTGCTAAACTGGTGCTATCCCGTCAGAGGACGGAGGCTCCTGTCCACACCCTCTAAGGCAAAATGAGGGAACTGGGGCACAGGGAGGTGTAGTCACCAGTCCAAACCTCACTTGGGTGAAGTTAGGAATAAGGGAGTTGGGAGCGAATGGCTAAGGAGAGGCTGGGTGACTTATGTCCCGGAGAAAGCAGGACGCCAGGGGACAGGCAGTACGCTGGGTGTCCGGGGTGCTTGGTCAACCCTAGATGGACATGTTGGGGGCCCACAAAGAGGAACTTCCTTCTCTCAGGCGGAGGCCGGAGGAGGAAGGTGTTTCTGCCCGTGTTAAGCTTTGCTGACCGGGTTGTAGGTCTTGGGAGCCCTGGGGCCTTTGGCGGGACACGAAGCACAGACGCTGGCCTGCAGGGAGCAGCTTGGACGCCACCGTCAGCGGCTGGCCCGAGGCCGCGGACACCTAGCCTTCTGGTCCCTGTGCAGAATGTCCCTGACAGTCATCGACACACCGAGGGAGCTGGGTGTCTCATCGGGTGAATTCTAGGGGCCTGGGCGCGCGGTTCCTGGCTCCTTGGGGACGGACGCAGTGGACCGAGCGCCCGGGGAGCGAGCGCTGTTTCTCGGACACGCGGGAACGCGGGCTCCTGAGGACCGACATGGTTTGGGCAGACGGCACCCGGAGCCCCGCGTGGGGAGAGGAGGTGCGGCCCAGCCTCCGGAGGCAGGTCCCTGTCCTGTGGCCTTGCTTCCCCTCCGGGCGCCCTGGGAGCCCCGGCGCTTACAGCGTCACCCGACCCACCTGGCCGAGGGAGGGACGTTGCGCGCGGGTGGAAGCGGTTACGCGCAGTCCCAGCGGCCAGGGCCGGTGCTTGTGTCCCCAGCCGAGGCCCCGCGAGCCAGGTGCACCAGCGCGCCAGCCTCCCGAGCCGGACCCCGCGCCCAGTTTCCCAGCCGGGCGCCCCCGCCCCGGGGTCCTCCGGGTCCCCACGCAACAATGTGGCGGGGGCGGCCCCAGCGGCCTCATTTGCATGCGCCGAGGCTCCGCCAATGGGCTGCGCGGGGGCTTGGGAGCGCGGGTGGCCCGCTGCGTGCGCGCGTGTGCGGGTGTGACAGCGCGGAGACCGTGGCGGTGGCCGTGGCCCTGGGAGGCGGGCCGCGGGGACCAGCGGGGGACCAGCGCCGGCGCCTGCGCCCCCAGCGCGTCGCGGCCGCGCGGCCCGGCCCAGCCCCGAGCCCCCCCAGCCCGGCCGGGCGCAGCCGCGATGTCGGTGGCGGGGCTGAAGAAGCAGTTCCACAAAGCCAGCCAGGTAGGGGCGCAGGGCCGGGTGCGGGGGACTGGGGGGCCAGGTCCCCGAGGCCCGGGCCTTTGGGGCTCTGCGCCCCAGGCGCCTCTCTTGGGCTCCGGATCTTCCCGCCTCAGAGCGCGCGGGGTGGAGTGAGGGCCGCCGGCTCGCTCCTCCCAGCCCCCCGCCCGCGCTCCAGCCCGAGCCCCTGGAATTTTGAGGGTCTGGGGGGACAGAGGAGGTGGCCGCCCGACGCACCGCTCGTGCCTCTCCCGCCGGCGCTGGGAGGACCAGGGGGAGCGCACTGCCCGCAGGGTGCGGGCTGGGGACGCAGTGTCCTGGGTCCCCCGGGTCCTCGCCAGCCGCCTGGAGATGGACCCGCTGGACTGTGCCTCACTCGGGGCCAGGGCTCCCGCCGCCGTCCTTCCTCCCCCGCCGCCCCGGGCCGCCAGGTGGGGAGACACCTAGACAGACGTGTAAACAAACTGGGAGACACACCTCCGCGCGCAGAGGATGGAAGACACCACCGCGGGGGCGTCCGGGGGGGCTTCCCGGAGGAGGAGACGTCACTGCAGAATTAAGTGTGGGGAGCAATTTGGGGTTGGGGGTTGGGAGCTGGGAGGGAAAGAGGAAGGGCGTTCTGGGCGGAGGAAACAGGAAAACAGGCAGGGAGGCGTGAAATTGGGGGGTGTTGACGAGCCAACTGGTATTCCAGTGTTGCAGCCTCTTCCAGCCAGGCCAGGCTCTCATTGTGGAACTTGTCGTATTACTGCACCCCTGGATCTGTCGCTCCGTCCCTCCCTCCCCTCAGCCCCCCCCCTTCTATAACAAGGTGGACGACATCCCTGGGAATCCACATTTCTGAGGTCTCATCCTGCGTCTCCCACAAACGGGCCCTGAAAAGCAGCTGGAATTAGAGGCCCGAGGCCCTGCTGCCCCCTCACTGCCTCTCCGCGAAGACACTGGATGAGGCGGGTGTCTGGCTGGGGCCCAGGGGACCTGGTGCTCTCCTGCAGGAGGGGGCCGTTGGCAGGGGAGATGGGGGACTCCCTGCTGAACCTGGGCACCTGGCGGGGTCTGTGGGACATTCAGATGTGCCTGACCTGGGGCACAAGGTGTGAGGCCAGGACTGGGGCACAGACTCTTTGGCATCTCCAGCCTAAACGGACATTTAAAGATATAAGTGCAGATGGACATGAGACGGCACAATGAGCTAAGTATAGACTAGCGAGCCCCCACTTTGAGGGACATGTTTAGCCCGGTACTTGGTAAGCGTGACCACTCAGTATATATCCAGGGGATAAATACACTGTCCAGGTGGAGGACCACAGGAAGGAAGGAGCTGGGAAAAGGCAGGGGAGAGAAGGCTGTCATGGGAACCCAGGGAAGGGGGTGGCCACGGTGCTGCTGGGAGCCGGGAGCTGAGTGAGCTCAGCCTGGGGGTCACTGGGGGTCACTGCTGCCTGTGCTTGCTACCCTGGCTTCCTTCCTTCACACGGGCAGGGAGCTAACCTTCTCTTTTGAAAAGTTTTCTTGGGTATGGATGTCATAGGAGCACATCTCAGAGATGAGCAAGACATACTCTTGGATAATTCAGGTTGGTTTCGGACCACCAACCAGCGTGATGAGTGGTTAACGTTTTAGGAAGTTATTGGTATTGGGAAAGTGCTATCCCAGTGATGAGGTTGTTGAGTCCATAATCAGTCCATTACAAACGAAGTGAGCAGAGTTATCTGATGTAACCTTTTTTTCTTTTTTGCATGAGCTGAAATCTTTTTTTTTTATCCTCACCCGAGGACATTTCTTCCATTTTTTTTTCAGACAGAGTGGGAGGGAGAAAGAGAGAGAGAGAGAGAGAGAAACATCGATGTGAAAGGGACACATCGAGCGGCTGTCACCCGCACGACCAACGAGGGCCGGGGACAAACTGCAACCGAGGTACGTGCCCTTAGCGGGAACCGAACCCGGGTCTCTCTGGACCGCAGGCCGACGCTCTAACTGCTGAGCCAAACCAGCCAGGGCGAAATCTTTTGTGACTTTATCTGAAAAGAAAGATATCACAGATCGTCTCTGGGTTCGAGAGTCCACACTGTGTGGTCAGAGCACCCACTAGATAACATTTTTGTCGGTTCTAGAAGTCTTTCTAAGAACTCTTGCGATGTGACGGATTTGGTGGAGACATTAGACTGGGTTTAATATGGTAAGAGGGACCAGGGTAATAAAACATGGTAGATGTTTCTCTTAGACATTTTAACAGCAGGTTTTAATTCACGTGGAACCTTCCCAGGGCAGGGGAACAGCAGTCCCCGATGATGTCAGTGGCTTAATAATTCTCAGGGGTGCAGACCTGGGTCTGCCACTGGCCTGCTCTGTGACCTGGGGAGCGTGACTTGGGCATCTGGACCTGGTTTCTCTGTGTGATGGACTAGACGATTTAGAGGCTGTCTCTGCCCTAAAATCGATCGCGGTGATTGGTTGCACAGCTCTGTGAATGTACTAAAACTCGCTGAATCGCACACTTAACGGGTGAATCGTATGGTATGTGATTTACAGCTCAATACAGTGTGTGTGTGTGTGTGTGTGTGTATTTCCCTGTTTTGAACATTTTAAGTAATCCACTTCAAGTATTCCAGAGAAAGACAAACTTCATCAGGTTAACCGGCCTTTCTTTCCTGATACCTTACCCCCTCTGAGGGGGGAGAAAATCCTTCTTTTACAGAGAACGAAGAGCCGTAAACTCATCATGTTGGGAGCACCAAGACCAGCAGGAAAGAGGGAGAAAAAAAACTAGTGGGAAGAGGACAGGTTGAAAGCAAAATATATTTCTTCCCTTTAGCATTTGGGCTCGGAACCCGAGTGTCCCGAGGGCTTAATTCGGTGCATTTAAAAAACAAATCTTCTTTGGTTGGGGTGCAGCTTGAGTTATCAGAGTTACATTTAACTCTCTTACCGACAGCATTGTGGTTTCCTGACCAACAAAACTATAACGTGCATGAACGACACCAGCGTCACAGTCTCCTCTCCCCTCTTTTTCTTCTTCTCCCCCCAAACTAACCATATAGTGAGACACTAACTAGATGGTGAAGACAGTGTGGGCTTATGTTAAGTGGATCTTTTTTTGGTCCTTACATAGCAGTGCCCTTTAATCTCTGCCACGTGACCCAGCAACACTAGGGAATGTGGGACTATAACACAGCTTTTGGGGGGTAACTTTTCCCCTTTCTCTTTTAACGTGTTAACCAGACAAACGAGGGGTCACAAGGAGCCCGGACATTTACCCTGTCATGACAGGCTGGCCATTTACGGGTAAACTCTTCTGAGAAGGATGCTCTCAGTAAATTATAAGAGACTCCGGGGAGGCAGTGAATGTCTCTTGTTTCTTTCCTTGTTCGAGACAGAGACCAAAATGCACTTTGCAAAACCCAGAATGATTTATTCTTTTCTCTTAGACACATCAGAAACTAGGTCCCGCTGAAACATCCTTGCTTCTTTCTACGTAGGTTGCTTGGTAAATTAAATCATAAGCCTAAGGGGTATTATTTTTTAAGTCAGGGTGCTAGCGTAGGTGTTCACACCAACTGGGGGTTGATCTCTGTGCTAGCTGAAGGACAGTACAATCCAACCATTCCTTACCTCTAGTGACTCCTCCCCCCAGAATACGTGCCACTTAGGGTTATCACTTGGAATTTGATATAAAAATACGTTTGAAAGCAGCGTTGTTTTATTGGGGGCCGGGTGCGATTTTTTCAGATTAATTCTCAGTTTTCTTAACGAGTTGAATGTAAATTGTATTTCCCAAAGTTAAGTGTTGGGGGGCGTGTTGTGTATTTGGGGGAGCTGTGGTTGGCAGGCTTTACCCAGAAAATAAAACTACCAGTACACAGAACTAATATATATAGTATTTTATTTGCCTAAATACTAGGCGAATGTATTCTAAAGAGGCTCCATCAGCAAAACACGGAGGACGGGGTTTTGCTTTTCAGTGCACAGCTGGCCAGGTGTTGAGGGGGGCGGGGAGGCAGCCGGCACTGTTGCGATGCTGAGTATTCTAACCGTCCCCTCTGTGCACCCCCTGGGCTCGCCCCGCCTTTCCCAAGGTCATCGCGTGAGTTCTGACCACAGCGTCCAGCGCGGTGACCCACCTGAGCCAGGTGCTGTTCCTTCCGACTTCCCTGCTCACCCAGTGGGTGATGCTGTCTCCCCCCCTCCCCCCCCCCCCGGCACCGGATAGATCTTTCTCCAGCACCGATGCCACCTCATGTTTCCTGTTCGCGCCCCCTGCCCTGGGCGAAGCTGCTGCTGATCCAGCCTCCGTGACTTGCTGCCTCGTGAGCCAGACATGCGCGTCGCCTCTTGTCATCCACGCACGACCTTTCTAACTTATGGGCCTGATTCCGAAGGCCAGAGGGACCGGTCAGCGAGGGTGTGGCGCGCCTCGGTTTCTCCAGGTGTGCCGGGGACGCAGCGCACCTGGCTGTCCTCCCAGTGCTTCTCGCCCCTCGTTTTCCCTGGATTTGTCACCTCCCCCACGCTCGTTCCTTCTTTCCTGCATCGATGCTCGGCACCCAGGAGCAGAGGACAAGTCATCTGAGGCGGAACCCCTCGGTGGCACCCAGTGAAAACCTTCTTAGCAGATCCGACGGCCTAGGTATCCCGCATACGTTTTATATTTCAAACACTGCCTGGCACGTAGTAGGTGCTCAGCAGCCATCCTCTCCTGCCGAATGAACGTTCAGTCGGTAGTGAGGATGGTGACGTGGAGCCCGGGTGGTCTGGTTAACTCCAACCTACTGTTTGCCTAGATCCTTGTGATTTGGGGGTGGGGAGGAATGTTCAAATCCCAGATTTTCTGTCATTTCCTACTTTTGAAATACTGGCGGTGACACGACAGCGTGGCGTGCGGAGCCTGAAATATTAGCATCTGCGCTTTACAGAACAGGTCGCCGACCCTGCCCCGCACCGGCTGCCGAGGGGATTTATGGTGCGCACGTCCCGAGGCCCTGGACGGGACGCCCGGGCGGTTCAGCCGCATCTGCGCTTGGGCTGCGCGTGCTCTTGGAGACTCTCCAATCACTGAACAAGTCTGATACGTCCTGGCGACCTGGGAAGGGCCTGCTTTGGAATACGTTGTTACTTGGTAATTCAGGAGACTCCTGGACCCCCGAGTCACCTCCTCTCAGTCCTCACCGGCTGGCTGTCACTCACCCAGCGCCCCTGTCCAGGGTTCACGGTGCTGGAGAGGGTGGCCAGGTCCAGAGGCGTTTTCTGGTTACCGGGTGCCTGGCGCCTCAGTGTAATTCCTCACCAGGGAACCGGCCCTGGCTCCCCCAGCCCCACTGGGTTCACATCACTTCCCAGGGCTCCCAGTGCTTCCTGAGGGTGACATCATATTCAGGTCCTCTCTCCTCTCCAGCACGGCTCCGGTTAAATACATGCGTTCCCATCTGTGAGCCGTCTCCTACGGGACCCGATCGCTGGGTCCCCCTCGCAAAGGACTGTGACCCCTTCCAGCCTCAGCCACCCGAGCCCGTCTGTGTGATGGGAACGGCATGTTCTGCGGTGGGGGAGGCCCATCTACGTTCTGTAGGCTTTTCAGAAACTTCATGCAGAAATTATGTGAACCAGATGGTACCCTTTGGAGTTGCCAGACATGCATATTTTAAAGAAATACAGTGGATTTGTCTTCTTGGGAGACTCCGAGGGGGTTCTCTGAGAAGGCCGGTCCGCGGACATGGCCGCACTCGGAAAATCCTTCGTGGCCCCTCATCAGATTAAGGACTATAACGTGAGAAGACCAGCCCAGGGTGTTAAGGAACCAGTGTGTTTGGGTTTATTTAATTCACTTCTTTGAGAGCAGCAACACATTACCACAGACTTAGGTAAAAAGAACGCATGGTCCATGCATGTTTTTTTTCTTTCTTTGATTTGCCACTTGGATCGCGTAGGGGGCACTTGGGGCAATGAGGGAAGGGGGTACAGGCTGCAGAGACTGCCAGTGCCCAGAGGATGGATGGACAGCGAGGGCCAAGCCATCTGAGGAGAGCCAGCAGGGCGGGGCCGTGCCACCTGGAGACTAGCCTTGGGAGACCCGCGGATTCTGGCAGGGGCGAACCTCTGGGAGGACCACTCTGAGCGGCGGAGCCGAGACCAGGGCTTGTGCCTCTAAGCATCGGCTAAGCAGGGACTGCACAGCAGGGTGCCGGGTCGCTCTGCGGATACGACGAAGAGCAGAAAAGCCTAATGGAACCCCGGAGCCCCAGCCAGGTGGGGGCACCTGGTTTGGGTGTCAGCTCAACCGTTGAGTGTGGTGACCTTGCAAATGTATTTGTAAATCTGGTCATATTGGTGTAAAAATGAAAAGTACTCACTTAACTTGCCCCTTAAATAACGCTCCACTTATACATTGAACCAGTTACACCCCTCGAGCAATTCATACCGTTTGTTCTGTTCGTTTCTCTTAAACATTTTTAAGTAGAGTCACACGGTCAACGTGCATGGTTCGCATAAGGCCGTGGCTTCCAGCTTTCAATGTGTTTATATTTTCTGCTGTTTGACTGCTTACTAGCTATTCACCCAGGAAGCCAGGACTTCTTGGTTTGTATTGCTCAACGGTGGCATTAATGAGTAACTTTGTTTTTAAGTTAAGACCTGATATTTCAAATTCAGTTCCATTGGTGTGATAGATGTTGGTCCCTGTTAAGTTTCAGAACGGTAGTAAGAACACTTTTAAGAAGATGATTTCCTCTTTTGGAAAAGGAAAGAGGACAAAGTTCTTTAAAAAATAGGATCTTAAACAGTTAATTATTTAGAAATATGAATAATTCAGGGATTTCACCCCTCCCCCCCCGAAGAAGTAGAAACTAGTCTCTCATTTTTTTTTTTATCCTCACCCGAAGACATTTTTCCATTTTCTGTTCAGGTAGAGTGGGAGGGAGAGAGAGGAAGAGAGAGAGAGAGAGAAACATCGACGTGAAAGGGACACATCGAGTGGCTGCCACCCGCACAACCAACCAGGGCCGGGGACAAACTGCAACCGAGGTACATGCCCTCAGCAGGAACTGAACCCGGGTCTCTCTGGACCGCAGACTGACGCTGTAACCACTGAGCAAACCGGCCAGGGCTAGTCTCTCATTTTTGAGGGCATTTGCAATTCCTTTGGAGAGTCCCCACCCCCACCCCCCGCCTCTTTTACAAATCTATTTTAAACTACACTCTTGGAAAAAAAAAAAAATTCAAGCAAAATCAGTGCCCCAAATATTTGGTGTGGGTTCATATTTATTGATTGTGATCCACCCACTTGGCCCACACTCTCTCCATCCCCGTGGACATGCCCGTGTGGGGCCCCGTGAATACACTGTATGGGTTTGGCCACCAGGGCCTTGTGACGAGGGAGGGACAGAAGAGCGTGTCATGGAAGGAAGGCTTGAGGATTTTCTCTTCTTATTTGGTGACACAAAGTGCTTTTTGTTATTGGTGCACATGCAGTCACCAGACAACTTCATGCAGAAGGCACCGCCGTTCTGGGGTACGGCTCTGCCTGGTGCAAAATACCTCACTTTGTATAGGGATGCAGAAGTGCTGCATGGGGACCCGACAGAAGGAGTCTTTGCTTCATTCACCCATGAATAAAACGTCTTTGTTCGTGTAGAAGAAAAGTGCCTCTTATTGTTCAGAAGCTGTGTGCATTTTAAATTATGCTGATGGCCACTATAGGATATCTTTCAGGGGGAAAAGAAAATTAGTTTTGCTGATGAAGTGATCCCCTGTTCATAAGAATGAATCACGATCAGGGAAAGTCAAGGCTTATGAGGTCTGGGGGAGTGTGCTTACGTGAAATGTACATGGAAAAAGGCCTGTGGCGTGGCTGTTGCCGAGCCACGATTTTGATGTTGAGCTTCCTGGCAGCCAGAGTGAAAAGTGAAAAGCAATCAGTTAATCTTGTCTGTGGCTCTGGGAAGGGCTACTTGAAGCACGTCTGCCTCCAGGCTGGGGTGTGGTATTTGGGCTTCCTCGGAGGAAACTGGCCAATCAGAAGGGCAGGTTGAGTAAGGGATGCGGGGGTGCTGGCCCCCCCAGTGTAGAAAGTCCTCTAGAGAACCACCTACAGCAGCGGTTCTCAACCTGGGAGTCGCGACCCCTTTGGGGGTCGAACGACCCTTTCACAGGGGTTGCCTAAGACATAACTGTAGCAAAATTACAGTTATGAAGTAGCAACGAAAGTAATTTTATAGTTGGGGGTCGCCACAACACGAGGAGCTGTATTGAGGGGTCGCGGCGTTGGGAAGGTTGAGAACCACTGACCTACAGCAATATCAGCTGCAGGATGCGACCCCAGGGCTCTTGCCTTTGTGAGCTTCGGAGTATTCATGGTCCTTTGTAAAAGGAGAAAATAAGGACAAATAAGGGGGAAAACAGTGAGTTTCTAGCAAATCTGAAGTTACTTGATTTCAGAGATTGCGTTCTTCAATATTTAAAGGACCTTTTTAAAGATAAACGTTCTCCTCTGGGAAAAGGAAAGTCGGTAACACTTTGTTATATAGTATTAATAATAGTTACTATTAATTGTTAAATCTTACATTTACTGTTTTATAAGAAAAGCTGTTTTATAATATCATTAGGAAATAATTATGTAATTAATTTATCATAGTAACAAATATAATTTATGTGACAAGTAGATATAAGGGTGATTTTTGCATCATTAACACCCTTTCATTTTCAAAGGATTCTCGGGTGATACCTTTAAATAAGCAAACTTCAGAAGGGAATTTAAAATAGGTTTTGAATGATGAAAACCAGGTTTGCACATCATTTTTCAGGGACACATCCCGGGGAGGAAGAATGTAACATTCATTTCTATCTTTTCTCTGATCAGCATCTCAAAATAGACCCAAGTCCATTTTATTGTTACTGTTTATTTGCTACAGTAGGCGTGAGGTCTTCCTGATTTTTGTCCTTTAGCCTTGAGCGAAATTGGCAGGGTGGAAACAGATGACTGGAGGCGGAATTTGGAAGGGTGCGGGTGGGGCGCCCGGCTGAGAAGCGAGGTTCTTTGGAGAAGAGAGGGAGACCCTGCCCGACACCTGCTTTGTTTCCTCTGAAGGCACCAGGTAGAAGGGGGTGCAGGGGGTGGGTCCCAGCCATTCCAACCAGCACCGAGGCTTCCTCACCTTAACTTAAAAAACATATATATATATATATATATATATATATATATATATATAAAATTTATTTTATTTTTCAATCACAGTTGACGGTCAACATTTTTCTGGGTTAGTTTCAGGTGCGCAGCACAGTGGTTAGACAATCATCGACCTGCTTCTTCCCCGTTCCTCTGCCCCCCGGGACCCTAAACGACCTACCTGTCCATCAGGCGTTGCCCTGTGTCCGCTGCCTCCTCGCAGGCTCACCTGGACACCGGCTCTGTCTCCTCACCCCTGTGCTGCCACAGAAGGTGTCTGCTGAGACCGTTAGCCTGAACCAAGCTTCTCTGCACGGGCACCTTAGCATCGGAGGCATTGTCAAAGCCTCCAGAGGAAATTTCAGAGAACCTGTCAGGGGTACTTCCGAGGCTACGTGCAGTGCACAGGTCCCGTTCTCTGCAGCTCAGACGGACCGGTTCTGGGCGGGTGCTCGCGGTGTTGCGGGGACTGGGGGGTGGGGGCTTCCCCACGCGCAGCGGTGGATGGATGCACGGCTGTTCTTAGGGCATCTCCCTTCTTCCTGACCTTGGCTCCTCAGATCCTCATGGCCTTGGTTGCTCTCTGATGCCTTCAGTTGCCAAGCAATTTTAGATTTTGAAATAATTTCAGACTTTCAGCAAAGTTGCAGAACTAGAACAGAGAGCTTCTCTCCTCTTCCCGATGGTTACAATTTACAAGTAGCCTTGACTATTTGTATTTATCACCCAGCGCTGCCGTATTTATTTCCCAAGCTGATACCAGCAGGGCATGACTGCTCTCTGGCTGAGAGAACAAATACAGGCCCTGGCCCGTTTGGCTCAGCGGTTAGAGCGTCGGCCTGTGGTCCAGAGAGACCCGGGTTCGGTTCCTGCTCAGGGCACGGACCTCGGTCACAGTTTGTCCCCAGCCCTGGTTGGGTCATGTGGGTGGCAGCCACTCGATGTGTCCCTTTCACGTCGATGTTTCTCTCTCTCTCTCTCTACCTCCCACTCTGTCTGAACAAAAAATGGAAAAATGTCCTCGGCTGAGGATAAGAAAAAAAAAGAACAAATACAGGAGCCACTAGAGAGGGTGACCTTTTTGGTAAAGGGCTCCTCAGAGTGTGAACACGACTCAGGTCACTACCCTTCTGACATTTCTCCTCCAAGGAGACATCTCCTGGGACCTAACCAGGGTGGGTGTGCTGTGCCTGAGATGCCCCTCATGGGACTCTGCAATGCCCACCTTCACTCTCGAGCCTCTGAGACGCGTTCTAGTGCGAAGTCTGCTCAGTTTGCTTGTCCGATGCATGTGGTCTAGAAGCGGCCCTTTCGCCTGACGGAGGTACGTCCCGTGCAGCTAAGTGTTCAGTTGCTCTCGTAGCAAAAATGCTGTTCCGCAGGAACTTTTTATTCTTTTAAAAAATGTATTGATTTTAGAGAGAGGACGGTGGGGAGAGAGAGAGAGGAGAGAGAGACATTGATTTATCGTTCCACTTATTTGTGAATTCATCGGTTGACTCTTGAGTGTGCCCTGACGGGGGATGGAACTGGAACCTTGGCATTTGGGGACGATGCTCCAACCCACTGAGGCCCCAGCCAGGGCTGTTCTGCTGAACTGTCTACCTTCTGAGGTAGATCCATTTTGCTTCTTAACCTTTCCTCCTAGGGTCTGGCTTTCTTGCTGTTTAATTTCTTGCTTCATGAAAGGGAAGAGGGTGGAGAGGCCAAGGTTTCTTTGAAAACAGTTATTTGCACAAGGAGGCCAAGGCGGCGTGAGCGTTTACCAGTAAAACCTCAGCAACCCTCCGTGCAACGCCACACGCACAAGCTTCCAGACCCCGAATCAATCCTTTCCCTCGATGCTCCGTGGCAGTCCTTGGAAAACGCTTTTTATTTTTCTATCATCGACGACTTTGGAGCCTGCTGAGCACGAGATGGGGAAGGAGGATTCTGTGTCTGGTGGCAGCACCCAGGCACCCTGACATAGATCTGATTTGCACCCCAATTCTCTTCCTCGCTGGGGAAGAGCACACCAGGCACAGGGTGGCGCTTAGATGCGCGAGTCTGTCCGGCGAGCCCAGGTGAGACGCGGTGCTGCTGATGCACAAGCTGCAGAGCTGAGCTGTGTTTGAAGTTAGAGAGAAATTTCGATGCTCTTCCCATGTCTTCCTTGTCACAGAGTGTGGGTCCCTTTGTATCTCCAGGAGAATATCCTTGGCCACCTTCTGGGCCCCCCCGGTGCATTCTCCAAGGCTCTCTTCCTGGCATCCCTCACCTGCTTGGCATCCCCACTGCCATGAGATTCAGCTCAGCCTCAGGAGCCGGCCCGTGTGTCCCCTTCACCAGGGCCAGGACTGCACATCAGGGACCCTTACTGAGCTGTGATGCTGTTCCCCACACGTCCTCACACATCCTTCGAAACCTCGCGGGTCCTTCTAGGGACGGACGCGGGACCTTCTCACCCATGTGGTTTGCCTCCTCCGACCCGGGTTCCCATAGCAGATTCTGCCCCTCTCGTGTGGAAAAGTACCCGCCTCACGGGGTCACGCCATCTGCTTCCGCTGCTCCGCGAGGGGCTGGAATGTGGAGCCGCTGACCTTTCCGTCCTGCGGGCGATGCGGCTGGCAGACCGTCCGGTGTTTGCTGAATCCGACGGGGCGACGTTGCGTCGCTTTGGAAGGTTGAGTTGAAGTGTTGGGCTCACAGAAGATGAATTTGGGGCTCTGCGTTGTTGATTTCCAAGTACTGCGTTTGCTGCATCCCACAGACGTTGTGATGTGCAGTATTTTTATTGTTACATTTGCAAATTTTTATAATTTTTTCCCTGGCCAGGTAGCTCAGTTAGAGAGAGTGAGAGAGAGACATGGGTTTGTTGTTCCACTTACTGATGCATCCATTGGTTGACTCATGTACGTGCCCTGAGCAGGGATCAAACCTGCAACCCTGAGGGACTCGGCCAGGGCCTGGAGACATTTTTGGTTGCCACAGGGGTGTGTGTGCTGCTGGCATCTTGTGGATGGAGGTCAGGGATGCTGGTAAACATCTTGCAGTGCCCAGGACAGCCCCTCCCAAACACTTTTCTGGTCCTCAATATCCAAGTACCAAGATGGAGAAACTGTCTACACAGGGTCTTTTTTCAGTCTGGCCGCATGGGGACGCCTTTCCGTCCGTGCCGCCCGTTGCGATGTCCTTTGTCCTGAAGCAGGCAGCTCCGGTGTGAACCCTGCTAGGAAACCGCCCCGGAGTCCTGTCTGGGACCCCAGCAACCTGGCGCACACTGTTGGCGCCGCCCTGGTGACTCCCTGAGGCCCTGCCCCACCTAACTTTCAGGCCCACCCAAGCTGTTCCCAGTGGCTTTACTATAGGATTTGTCTGTCTTGGATCCTGTTTCAGATTTTCCTAAATCCTTTCAAACAAGCACCATCTGGCCTCAGCGAGCCCCATACCTCTCACTAAGTGGCCCCAGGCCTGGCACTAGAAGCAGCCAGCCTTGGTTCACAGCTTGGCTTTTCCTGGGCACCTCCAAACCCAGCACAAAAAGCAGCCATCTGCAGATCCCTTTGTAGCTTATGCCTGGTGGCCCCGGGTAGAACACAGACAGTGGCTGACCTGGCTCCGGAGCCGGCACACCTAGGGGACAGCTTCAGACCACGTCGAAGCACCACCACCCAACCACCTCTACAAGCGACACACTCAAGGAGTGGACTTAGTGGGTACCAGAGCCCTGCTGAAGTAAGTCTTACTCTGTGGTGGCCCCTACACAGCTGGTCCTCTAAGGGAGTCAGAGGTCAGTGAGCAGTGGGCACAGCCAGTCCTTGCAGCTGATCAGCCTGAGTAAATCCCTCCCATTGACGTGTCAACAGCAATCAAGACTCAATGACAACAGAAGGGTGTACAGTCTATATGGAGGGTGCACCTCGAGGGCACAGCTGGGGTGATCAGAGAGACTGTGTCACTGGACCCTACTGGACAGCTGCTACAATAGGCCACCCTGGGAAGCCTAGGAGACAGAGTAACTCTGCCTAATGCCTAGAAACAAACACAGGAGGCAGCCAAAATGAGGAGACAAAGAAACTTGTCCCCAGTGAAAGGACAGAACAAAACTCCAGGAAAAGAACTAAGCAAAATGGAGATAAACAATCTAACAGATGCAGAGTTCAAAATACTGGTTATAAGGATACTCAAGGAACTTAGAACCCCAAAAGCATAATAAAGGACCAGTCAGAAATGAAGGATGTGCTAACAAAGAATAATTTACAAGGAATCAACAGTAGAGTAGGTGAAGCCAAGAATCAGATCATTGATTTGGAATATAAGGAAACAAAACACACCCAATTATAACGAAAAGAAAAAAAGAATCCAAAAAATGAGCATAGTGTAAGGAGCCCAACATTTGCATCATGAGGATGCCAGGAGAAGAGAGAGAGCAAGAAATCGAAAACCTATTTGAAAAAAGGACAGAAAATTTCCCTAACGTGGTGAAATAAACAGACATATAAGTCTAGGAAGCACAGAGAATCCCAAACAAGATGAACCCAAAGAGGCCCACACCAAGACACATCATAATTAAAATGCAAAGGTTAAAGACAAAGAGAGAATCTTAAAAGCAGCAAGAAAAAAACAGTTAGTTACCTACAAGGGAGCTCCCATAAGACTGTCAGTCCAATTCTCAAAAGAAACTTGGCAGGCCAGAAGAGAGTGGCAAGAAACATTCAAAGTGATGAAAAGCAAGGACCTACAACCAAGATTACTTGATCCTGCAAAGCTAACATTTAGAATAAATGAACATATCAAGAGTTTCCCAGACAAGAAAAAGCTAAAGGAGTTCATCACCACCAAACCGTTATTATATGAAATGTTGAAGGGTCTTCTTGAAGAAGATAAAAAATATGAACAATAAAATGGCAATAAATACACATCTATCAACAATTGCATCTACAAATCAAATGAACAAGCAAAACAGAAACAGACTCATAGATACAGAGAACTTTTTGATGGTTGCCAGATGGGAGGGAGGCTGGGGGGATGGTGCAAAAGGTGAAGGGATTAAGAAGTACAAATTGGTTGTTAGACTGCTGAGCATCAGCGGGAAGGTGGGGAGGAGGGGGTAACAGAAGAGGTAAACCAAGGAACTTATATGCATATATATAGATATAGATATATATATAACCAGTGGACACAGTACTGTGGGGAAGGCGGGGGGTGGGGGGAGCAGGCAGGAGGGGGTCAATGGGGAAAAAAGTAGGGATATCTGTAATACTTTTAAAGATTTTAAAAAATCCAACAGGCTGAATTTGAGGGGTGTGTGTGTGTGTGTGTGTGTGTGTGTGTGTGTGTGTTTCATCATTTGGGTAGAAAATGATCACAAATCATGGTACATTGCAACTATTTGTGTTTATTTCTGCAGCTAATTAGTGAAAAAATAAGTGGCATCGAAGGAACGAAACTAGATGACGAATTTCTTGACATGGAAAGGGTAAGATCTTGTTAATGTCGACTGTATTATAAATCGGACTTTCGTTACAAGAGGAGACATGTCGCTACCGTAGAGGTTGTTATAGTGGGAGTCGAGGCTGCGTACACACAGGGGTGGGTCCTGGAATCCAAAGGGCAATTCTTTCACAGCCTGAGTCCAAACAGTGACCCCACATCTGAGCCCACATGAAGACCCTTGATTATGGAGGAGACTGAGTGTGGCTCTCTGGTTCCCCCTAATGGACAGTACTCAGAATGCTCCAAAGACTGTCCGTCTTGGCGACCAGTTCTGGTCCTTGGAGAGTCAAAACATATTTCTGGGATGAGACCCTTCACATATATACATATTGATTCTCCTCATGGAAGCCCTGACTCTGTCCCCCGGGTCCCGACCGCTGCGTCCCGAGTCACTGTACCCTGGTGCTGCCTTAGAGCGGGCCTGGGAACCTGGGGGAGTGGGTTCCTCATCTCCGGCTGTGACGCAGGGTGATAGGCTGTGCTCGTTTTGACCATTTTGCAGAACATTCGTGCATATAAAAGCATGGGGGGGAAATATGACAGGACCCTTTTTGAAAAAAAAATTTTTTTCTTTTAATCCTCACCCAAGGATATGTTTTATTGATTTTACAGAGAGAGAGAGAGAGAGATGTCAATGTGAGAGCTAAATGTCCATCGGCTGCCTCCTGTATGTGTTCTGACCAGGGATCAAACCCTCCACCTTTCAGTGTACCGGATGATGCTCCAACCAACCGAGCCACCCGGCCGGAACGGGATGGACCTTACCAGAAAGTGATTGTAGCATGTTCCCTGGTCACCTGCGTGGAGACCCCCGAGGCCCCCAGGGACCGCCAGCTTCCTCCGTTTCTTTCCCTTTGTCTCGGGTGAAAATGACTTCTCCATTGTTTTTTTTTTTCTGTGAATTCATTTACCAACATTTCATGTGCTTTTTTTGTTTTTTCCTTTTTTCCAGAAAGTAGATGTCACCAATAAAGCGGTTGCAGAAATTCTTACAAAAGCCACAGAATATCTTCAGCCAAATCCAGGTAAAGCTAGAAAATGTCTTGAGTGAGACTATTGTGCATTCGCTGTGACCGACGCTGGTCACCCACGTTTCCTGGGCCCTCGTTTGACACGATCTAGAAACAATGCTCTTGGTGCCCCAATAACGAAATTCCGTTTTTTAACGTCAAGCCTCCAGGGACTGTGGTCGCTGTGACTCCTAGCTGAGGAGACACAGGGCAGACAGTCCTGTGACCCATGGTGACATCACTTGAAATGGGTCTCGGTCCGGCAGCTGGGCACTGCTAAGAAAAGACATTTTCTATGAGATATTTCAGAAGCCTGCTAAACGTTTGGTAAATGTTTGCTGCTTATTTAGTTATTTCTTCCTTTTTAAAAAAAAAAATGTATGCCATCCTGTTCTAAAGGCGTTTATTAATTTGAAATGGCTTTTGCTATGTGGCTCAAATGCTAAAAAGACGAGGCGTGATAATACGAAAAGCAGTGTGAGGTCTGGTGTTGATGTAAGCTTCTTTTTTTTTTCTTTATTGAGAGAGAAAGAGAGAGAGACATCAATGTGAGAGAGAAACATTTATTAGTTGCCTCCTGTACACACCCAACCGGAAATCGAACCAGCAACCTTTCTGGTGCGTGGGACGACACCCAACCAGCTGGGCCACTCCGGCCGGGTGGGCTCTGCGTTTTAACAGGACCCTTGGGCAATTTGTATGCACATTCCAGTTTGAGAAGCATTGGTCCTAGAATACATCAAAACAACTATGTAGTGAAGTCAAAGAAAATAAAAGTTTACGCCTTTACCACCTAAAATGATCCGGAGCACCACAAGCTAGCGTGCGGTTCGCCCTGTGGCCCACAGAGTGAAATCCCAAATCCTTCGCTTGGTGTTCACGTAGGATGGTCGTGCGTTAATTTCCTCTTGGGTCAGACCAGCCTGCTCTTTATGGTTAAATACGGTCGCATCCCATCTCCTCCATCTTACATTGCTGCACGTTTAAGAGGCATCTGTCCATCTTTCAGCATATTGCTGTTTTTTTCCTCGGGACATCGCTCCGAAATCATTCCTAGAGTCACATTTTTAGACTCCGCGGGAAAGAATCTTGAAAAGCCCGTGAGAGGCGAAGTAGGTCACCCACGGTCTCTGACACGGTGTCCAGGGTGACCTCGATTCCACCGGCCGCCTTGGTTAAATGCTCCGTGCCTGTCACTTGAAGGAATTACAAATGACGCTGTTTTTAAGCATACAGAGCTAAGCTAGGGATGCTGAACACTGTGTCGAAGATCCGAGGGCAGGTGAAGACCACCGGGTACCCGCAGACCGAAGGCTTGTTGGGCGACTGCATGCTGAAGTACGGCAGGGAGCTCGGGGAAGGCTCCACCTTCGGTGAGTGGCCCGGTCCCCCTGGCAGGTCGTATAGGAAGCCTGTCTTTTAACAATCTGTATTTTTAAATTTTTTTTCCTGATTGCCAAAGTACCATGTATTTGTGACAGGAAGCTTAGAAAGCCTAGGCAAGTAAGACAAAGAAAGATGCTGACGTCACCCAAATCGTGTGTACGGTGGTGGGTCCAGTTACGCTCCGTGGCACAGCCTTTGCACCGTGTTTATTCTCACGTGTTCACACACACCTTTAACAAATGTACATGCGCCCTGGACGGTGTGGGTCAGTGGTTAGAGCACCGCCCAGGGCTCAGACCCTCAGCTCAGGCACATACCCTCGACCAGGAATCAAACCCGAGACCCTTTAGTGCGTGGGCTGACGCTCTAACCACTGAGTGCACCAGCCAGGGCAAGGGCTGCTTTTTGGGGCCATGTGGTGGGACCCTCCTAAAGTGCAGAAACCCCAGGGGGGTGGGGGAGACCGAGCCCTCCCCCCCCTGGAATCAGCAGCACTAAATCTTGGATGAGGAGAGAGAACGCCCGTCCATGCGGAATGTTGTCTTTGGAGTCTTCAAAGAAATATCCTTGGAAGTATTTCTGCCAAAGCTAAATTCATGGACATTCTGGGGCAGGGGCTTGGGTGGCAGAAAGAGTGGTGAGGTCAGAAGCAGAGTCCCCCCATTTCTGACTTACCGGGCAGGGGGGTCTCCAGGCTGGAAAAGGACGCCCCGTCTCCATCGGAACGAGGTCGAACCTGGCCTCCTGGGACTTCGTTAAGGAAACTGAGCCTCCCGGGAGGAGGGGAGTAAACGGATCCCCAGCTGTCATTTAAAGCAGTGTTTCCGGGGATGCACTAGTTTATTTCTTATAAAAATTAAAAACAGAATGCGGCCATAGTGCTGTCCCTGCTTTGCAGGCGAGGAAACTGCGTGCCCTCCACCAGTAGGGGAAAGGATTGAGGGTCGTATTTGTTTGAAATGCTCATTCTTGGGCTGGCCTTTAAGGTCTTTAAGCCTTTGAGTTGAGAGACCCCCAAGCTCTGTGTTCTTACAAACCCAATTTGGGCCCCTCCCCCCGCAACAGGAAAACAAGTTCAGTCTCGGGCCGCATGTCCCTGGGCTGTGTTTTATATGTGAGAACCTGCAATCTCATTGTGAACAGCCACCAGGACCCCCCGCCCCACCCCCAGCTTGCACAGTCAGCCGGAGCTGCCCATGGCTGCCCAAGCTGGGCATGGCAGCTCGCCCTGCTGGGAGCTCCCAGCGGGCACCGCCAGGCTTTCTCTGACATCAGGGAGGACAGAGAGCCTCAGCACCATCTGAAGGGCACAGGGTGCGGCCGGCTGAAGGAAGATCTGGCAGCCACAGCTGAGAGATTTTGTTCGTTTATTTCTATTGTAATCTTGATTGGTCGATGCTTAGCCCTGGTGATGACTCAATCCTTTTATTGTTTATGAAGAGGGAGGACTTTGTTCTGCTGCTTCTGAGAAACCCTGGTGCTAGTTCACAAAAAGCACATTAAAAAGATAAAAATAATAATGGAGCTCTATCCCCATCTAGTGGCCAGAATGGTAAATGCCTCGGCCTGTCCGCCTCCAGGTGAGTTGATGTAAGAACTGTGGAACGTAGAGAAGAAATGTAGAAAGTTTTTATTTTTATTCTTTTCTGAGTCAGTCCCGGAATGAAGACCTTGTTAAACCACCATTCCGCAAACTTGGGGAAAGAAAGAAATATCACCCTGGCTGGTTTGGCTCAGAGGTTGAGCATCGGCCTGCAGAGCATGTACCACCAACAAAAAAAAAAAAAAGAAAGAAAGAAAGAAAGAAATATTGCTGCTGACCTTAGAGTACCCTGCCAACGAACCCTTTGTGTTTGTATCCGTATTTCCAGGCAGCGCACTCATAGAAGTCGGCGAATCCATGAAGCTGATGGCCGAGGTGAAAGACTCCCTTGATATCAGTGTGAAGCAAACTTTTATCGACCCACTTCAGTCACTGCAAGACAAAGATTTAAAAGAGATTGGGGTAAGTTTCCTCCGTGTGAACCCACCTGTTGCCACTTAAAAGGAGGTTCCCATGTAAAACCATTAGGACATTTCTGTAGGGACCCAGGGGAAGCATCATCTCACTGTGGACGGTGAAAAAAATCCGTCATTTGTGTTCACCCGGTGCCCTGGGCGGGAGCCCCAGGATCCGGGAGCCCCAGGATCCGTGAGCCCTTTACCCCGTACATTAGTGGAGCCAGGGAGAAGCCAGGCGGAAGGTACTTATTTCCACAGCGATGTCTCACTTAAAATGATTCTAAAACCGTGTGGTGGGTTTTTTGATGACGAACGTCATACCATACCCGTTACGTCTTTTGATATGTTGCCTGAGTGGTCACGCTTTTCCAGGACTTCATTTTATATTGGAAAACTCGTAAAAAGGGCCATCCGATCTCTCGCACGGAGGGTGTGTGTCCGTCCATCGTAGAGTTTCCTCAACTTGTTCCGTAACTGCTGGGTAACTTAATGGGGGGCACATAGATATTCCAGGGGATGCTAGAAATTTGTGTTTTTATCATGTACTTCACAGAGAGGAGTTGACAATAGTGTCAAAAGTAATATTTCTATTTGATGTAATTTGGTTGGAAATTATTTGGACATTAACAGAACCAAAGTGAGGGGTCCTATAAAGAACTTTGGAAAATGGAATCTGAGTGCCCACACTGTGTCCTTATATTTATATCCACGATCATTCATTCATCCTATCATCCATTCATTCATTCCATCCATCTATCCATTTATTCATTCATTCACTTACGCTGTCTATCATCCATCCGTTCATTTATCATATCATGCATCCATCCATTCGTCCGTTTATTCATTTCATAAATGTTCTTTAAGAATTTGCAATGAGAGGAGCCTCTAACATGTTGCTGAGGTACCCACCAAAAATAAAAAAAAAAGTGTCAGACGAGTTCCTGCCCTCTAAAATTTAGGCCAAGAAAAAATAACAACTCTTTTCGTAGAAGGAAGGCCTCTCTGTGCATGTTTTGAGTGTGACAGTCCCTAAAAGTCCGTCTCCTCTGTCTGTCAGCACCACTTGAAGAAGCTGGAGGGCCGCCGGCTGGATTACGATTATAAAAAGAAACGAGTAGGTAAGATACCAGACGAAGAAATCAGACAAGCGGTAGAAAAATTTGAAGAGTCCAAGGACTTGGCTGAAAGAAGCATGTTTAATTTTTTAGAAAATGATGTAAGTATTGACACCCAACAGGAGACTTCCGTGTGAATGAAAACATTGACTCTGTCTGTGGGGAAGCACCGTAGCCTTCATTGTTATAAAAGTTTCCAGAACGTTCTGTGACCGTGTTCTCCTGCCTCGGAGATCGCGTTCGACCTTCAGCAGGTCCCAGCTCAAATCTCAGCTCTCAGGACGTCCACTTTGTCCCAGGATGGCTTCCACGCTGCGCCGGAGTTGGCCCCGGGGGGCGGGTGTCCCAGGAGTTACCCAGTTTCTGGGACCCTAGTGTCGCTGGTTTTGCAGAGCGGAAAGCCCACGTCAGGTGGCGGTTCTCATTCTTGCTGAGATGGTGAAAACCACCCTGTGGGGCAGATGTCGAAAGGGGGCACCTCTCTTGGCGAGGGGAAGCCTTCACTTGTCCTAGTGCCCACTCAGGACGTAAAAGTGTGACCGAGATTTTTGAGTTGTACCGTAGTGTTGCCTGGGAGCTTGGGGACTGTGAGGGGGACATAGGTCTTAGAAGTCCTGGTGCTCCGCGGGCTGTGATTCTCGCCATCAGCGTTGCCTGTCCGGGATAGTTTAGATGAACTGGAATTAAGGGGGAGGGTAGGATGAAGGGCCCCCTCTTTGCACTGGCGACAATGAGGTGTTGCTGGGCGGTTCTCAGTGCCCGAGTAGGGGAGCCTCGGCCACCTGCCTCCCTCCGGAGTTCCTGCCCTCAGCCTGGCCACCTGCTGTGAGCCAGGTCGGCTTGGCGCTTGCTTTGGACCTTTGTTGAACTTTCTTTATTCTTTATTGAATTTTTTTTGTAGAGCGAGGGGAAGGGAGAGGGAGAGAGATAGAGACATCGATGAGAGAGAACACTGATTGGCCGCCTCCTGCACGCCCCCCACTGGGGATCCAGCCCACAACCTGGGCATGTGCCCTGACTGGGAGTCGAACTGGCGACCTCTTGGTGCAGGGTCGATGCTCAACCACTGAGCCACATCAGCGGAGCTATTTGTCGAACTTTAATTTTTTATCCTCACCTGAGGACATTTTTCCATTGTTTGTTCAGATAGAGTGGGAGGGAGAGAGAGGAAGAGAGAGAGAGAGAGAGAAACATCGACGTGAAAGGGACACATCGAGTGGCTGCCACCTGCACAACCCAATCAGGGCTGGGGACAAACTGCAACTGAAGTACGTGCCCTTGGTGGGAACCGAACCCGGGTCTCTCTGGACTGCAGGCCGACGCTCTAACCGCCGAGCCAAACTGGCCAGCACTATTTGTCGAACTTTTAAACCCATGAGCACAAATCACAGGATTTATTTATCTGCAAAATTATGTTCTACTTCTCATAGTTTATTAAAAGGTATATCGAGGTCTCGCATCTCTGAGTAGAGTCAGATGGCGTGGGCCGAGCCCCTTTTATAGCCGTGGTGATGAGATTCAGGCGGGGTCACGTCCAGTATGGACGAGACATTAGTCCTGGAGGGAACAATTTGAAACTCCCGTGCCCATTAAACCTGAGTTCTCAGAAGCACACTGTGTTTTGTTTCTCCTTTTAAATATTTTACCAGGTTTTTTTATTTTTTTTTATTTTATGTTTTACGGGAAATGGGGAAGGGGTAAGAGTTTGCTCTGTTTTGCTTGTTTGTTTTCCCTTAAATATATACATTTCCTCTTGACATTGCCCCCAAGCGGTAGGCCATCTTGGTTTGGTTTTGACTCCAATTGCCATGTGTGATTTTTGGAAGTATTTGGAAAAGCACCTTTTGGGGTGTTTTGTATCAGATGCACCCGTCAGTGGTGGTTTAACCCCTCGGGTCGGACCCTGGGTGAGGTTTCCGGTCTCCTTTGCTCTGCCCTGGGTGGTTGACCCCAGAGACCTCAGTTTTCCCTGGAGTGTCAGTCAAAGGGCCCAAGTGATCCTTAGAAGAACGCAGTCCTTTGTCCATGCGGGACCCTGACAGTAGCCTGCTCATCACACAGGAGTGAGCTCCTCCCGCCCCGTCCTGGCCGGAGTCAGAGGACGTGGAGGGAAGCCTGCCTTCTCGTCCCCGGTGACCATCCCCGTAGATTTGTCCAGCTGAGCGGTGCAGCCAGTGGGAGAAATGTTCCACCTTCTGACAGGTTGGGGCTCTTGCGAGGCCTGGGTTTGCTGCAGCCTTGGTCTGCCCGTCCAGGTGTTTCCTTCTAAGTGTGGTTTGGAGGCGGAGGCCACCTGGCCACCGCCCGGTGCTCATGGCCCGGGCACAGCGGGGGGCTCTCCTGCCTGTCAGGGAGGGGCGGATAAGTCACAGTGACACCGTGTGCCTCCCTGTCTCTGGGGACTCAGCTTAGTGGCCACCTCTTCCCTAGTTGCACCTCTTATGTATGCATGACAGCCACATTTTAAGGGGCCCCAGGGTTCATTTCTTTCCCAAAGTCTGCCAGGAAGTGGCGAGCTCCAAGTGCATCTCTCGATGACACGGTCTTATATTTCAGCACCTCAGAGAGTCAGGATTTGCTGATGCCCCCTGCCCCGCCCAACCCCATTGTGTTTCGAAGATTGTTCCTTTCGCCTTTCCCTGTTCCTTTGCACAGTCGCAACGCCCGCAGGATGCAGAGCGAGGTTGAAGTAGAAATTGCAGGGTGGTGAGGTGCAGATTCGCCCAGCTCCCGGCTCTGGCTCTGGGAGGAGAACTTTCTTTCTTTCTGTGGCATAGTCTACCGTGATGGTGCTGGTGGAGGCTCTGGCCTTGTGTAGAAGTGTGTGTCGGAGCCAACAAGGTGAAACGCAGGGACCCCCTAAGGCTCCACAGGGCCGGGCTGCCTTCTGGTTTGCTCGGTTTTGGAAATTCCAGGCTGGGCGTGCGCTTTTCGGGCCGTCAGCGCGGCTGCCGCACTCCGTGGGGCTCCCTTGTTTCGATGCGAACCCTGGTGTGGCCACGTGGATGTCCACGGAGGTCCGAAGTGCGCGGTGGACCTGTGTTTGAAATGGTGCACGTGGGTAAGGAGAGTGCAAGGGCGTGCAGAGAAGGCAAGTGAAACGGCTTGGGTCTCCGGGCAGCCGTGTCTGGGGTGTGGCCGGGTGAGTGTGTCGGGGAGAGTGAACGGGCTACTCTGCACACAGCCGTGCCTGGGGTGTGGCCGGGTGAGTGTGTGGGAGAATGAACGGGCTACCCTGCACACAGCCGTGCCTGGGGTGTGGCCGGGTGAGTGTGGGGGAGAATGAACGGGCTACTCTGCACACAGCCGTGCCTGGGGTGTGGCCGGGTGAGTGTGGGGGAGAATGAACGGGCTACTCTGCACACAGCCGTGCCTGGGGTGTGGCCGGGTGAGTGTGTGGGAGAGTGAACGGGCTACTCTGCACACAGCCGTGCCTGGGGTGTGGCCGGGTGAGTGTGTCGGGGAGAGTGAACGGGCTACTCTGCACACAGCCGTGCCTGGGGTGTGGCCGGGTGAGTGTGTCGGGGAGAATGAACGGGCTACTCTGCACACAGCCGTGCCTGGGGTGTGGCCGGGTGAGTGTGTCGGGGAGAATGAACGGGCTACTCTGCACACAGCCGTGCCTGGGGTGTGGCCGGGTGAGTGTGTCGGGGAGAGTGAACGGGCTACTCTGCACACAGCCGTGCCTGGGGTGTGGCCGGGTGAGTGTGTGGGAGAATGAACGGGCTACCCTGCACACAGCCGTGCCTGGGGTGTGGCCGGGTGAGTGTGGGGGAGAATGAACGGGCTACTCTGCACACAGCCGTGCCTGGGGTGTGGCCGGGTGAGTGTGGGGGAGAATGAACGGGCTACTCTGCACACAGCCGTGCCTGGGGTGTGGCCGGGTGAGTGTGTGGGAGAGTGAACGGGCTACTCTGCACACAGCCGTGCCTGGGGTGTGGCCGGGTGAGTGTGTCGGGGAGAGTGAACGGGCTACTCTGCACACAGCCGTGCCTGGGGTGTGGCCGGGTGAGTGTGTCGGGGAGAATGAACGGGCTACTCTGCACACAGCCGTGCCTGGGGTGTGGCCGGGTGAGTGTGTCGGGGAGAATGAACGGGCTACTCTGCACACAGCCGTGCCTGGGGTGTGGCCGGGTGAGTGTGGGGGAGAATGAACGGGCTACTCTGCACACAGCCGTGCCTGGGGTGTGGCCGGGTGAGTGTGGGGGAGAATGAACGGGGCTACTCTGCACACAGCCGTGCCTGGGGTGTGGCCGGGTGAGTGTGGGGGAGAATGAACGGGGCTACTCTGCACACAGCCGTGCCTGGGGTGTGGCCGGGTGAGTGTGTCGGGGAGAATGAACGGGCTACTCTGCACACAGCCGTGCCTGGGGTGTGGCTGGGTGAGTGTGGGGGAGAATGAACGGGCTACTCTGCACACAGCCAGTGGGCAGAGGAGCTCAGGCAACGATGCAGAGGCTTTGGGGAGCTTGGGAAGGGGTGTTGATCGTGTTTTATGTGTTTGTCTGGAGTGACCTGCTGCTGGGGCTTCCAGAAATGACCTCAATGAGCCCCTCTTTTCCGTAGCAGCCCCTTGGACAGGTGGGGAACCAGGGACACCCTCAGGCCCGCTGGAGACTTCTCTGCCTGAAGTGATGCATTCTGGGTCTTCCATAGGGGACACAGATTATTTTATTTTATGGTCACAGATGTCTGGATTCATGGGAAAGAGAGATGCCACCGTCTTCATAGCTTATTTCTTTGAGCTGTTTCAGCAAAGGGATTTGGTACCTGTAGCAACAAGGACCTGCAGGGGGCTGGCAAGGCGTTGGCCCGGCTCCCCTCTTACCGGAGAAGAACTTCGTTAGATACGCAGTCTCCTGGTTGGCTTCACCAGGCAGGACCCACAGGGGCCCCCATTTGCTCAATGTCAGTTTCCCTTGTACACTGGAAAAGCTCAGTCTCTCTGTTTTCAATCAATGAACTTGAAAGCATAAAAACAAAACAAAAAACAAAACAACCCCAAAACCTCCAGAAACTATCTCACCGGAACAACAGGCATTTTATTGCGTTAAATCAGATTTACAATCAGAGCTAAATCTGAACGTGTCTTGCCAGCCCCCCTGGGCTCTAGAGCAGGACTGTGTGGTTGTCACCACCTCATGAAGTTCAATGAGACGGAGGAGAAGCCCAGGGGGACCTGGCAGGCTTCCCCGCGGAGCCAGGGTCTGCTGCTCGGGTCCTGTCTCCGGCCACCACGGGCTCCGGCCTCCATGGAGTGACCCTCCCCTTCTGCTGCAGGTCGAGCAAGTCAGCCAGTTGGCCGTGTTTATAGAGGCCGCCTTAGAGTATCACAGGCAGTCCACGGAGATTCTGCAGGAGCTCCAGAGCAAGCTGCACATTCGGTAAGGGCCTCCGGCGCCAGCCCAGGGGAAACCGCGTGTCTGTCTGTCTGTCTGTCTGTCTCCCCGTCTGCCCCTTCCCGTTGCCCTGCTTCGTTTCGAATGTTCTGTACCTGCTTCATGGCTGGTGTGGGTGGCACTGAGATTATATCCACATGGCTTCGGCCGGAAGGACAGGACCGGGGAAAGGGAGGCTTTTTCGTTCCACGGACGCCCTTTCTTTGCGACGTACGTTCGGGGCAACGGGCAGAGCTGTTCACGGGCCTGGAGCTCAGCCCCTGCCGGGCTGTCCTGGTCTCCCTGCCGCCGGGAGTTCAGCTCCCGTTTCAGCTGGGGGTGGCGGCGGCATGTGCCCCTCCCGCCAGCGCCGGCGGAGGAGGACGTGGTGGAGAGGGAGGGGTGCCCCGACAGGAAGACGTGTTTCACTCCGGCAGTTCACACCCCAGGCCGTATCCATGCCCTTGACTGAGAGGTGCTGAGACTCAGAAACACCTGGACCATCAAAGAAAAATTGCCGCGTTCCTTATGACTTTTTTTTTTAATCCTCACCCGAGGACGTTTTTTCGTTTTTTGTTCAGATAGAGTGGGAGGGAGAGAGAGGGAGAGAGAGAGAGAGAGAAACATTGACATGAAAGGGACACATCGAGTCCTGCCTTCTGCACGACCCAAGACCCAACCAGGACCCGCACACTCCAACCAGGGCCGGGGACAAACTGCAACCAAGGTACGTGCCCTTAGCGGGAACCGAACCCGGCTCTCTCGGGACCGCAGGCCACGCTCCAACCGCTGAGCCAAACCGGCCAGGGCACGTTGCTTATGACTTTAAGGACCCAAGTCGGCTCTACGTTTTTGAAAATCACCCTGTTCAGTAAAATAAAGGGTTAAAAAACACACACACAAACAAACAAAAAACTCCCCTATGGTTTGACCAGGTTTGATAACCGAAAATTGTCTCATACAGGATTCGGGTAATGAATAATACATTTGGAGGGATTTTTGCTTAAAGCCACACCGTACCGACAGAGGGAAGACAGAAACCTGTCCAGTCCACGAGGCTCCCACTTACGCAGGAAGTTGCCTGGAGCTCACACGAGTGGGTTTTCATGTTCTGTCTCTGGGGAGAAAGGGCGGTTGCTGTTGTCACATGCCCAGAGGGACTTTGAGAGAGACGCTTTCGAATCCGTGGCTGAATGATGGCCTTAGGGATATCACCTCTCGCACTTTGGGTTACTCGAGAACCCGCGTGTAGACGTCCCCCCTGCGGTGACCCCCGCCTCTCCCCTAGGTTTGGAGGCTCCTCAAGGCAGGGCCCGCCTGTGCTGGAGGCTCTGCACGGCTTCAGCGGGAGCCTGACTCTCTTCCCGGGTGTGTTACAGAATTTCGGCTGCGTCGTCCCTGCCCAGACGGGAGTACAAGCCGCGGACACTGAAGAGGAGTTCCAGTGAGCTCAACGGGGTGTCTGCCACCTCGCTGACAAAGACCACAGGTGAGATGCCCGTTCTGCGGGCCAGGTGTGCCCCGCAGCCCGGTCCCGCCGGAATGCCCGCCCACCTCGTGTCCCCTCGTGTCCTGTGCCGCTGAATACGTCGAGACCCCCAATTCCTTTTCCAGTTGCTTGGTGACTCCTCCCCTCCACCCACCCCCATAACACCTCTTCGCCTGCTTCTTGGTTTCGGATCTGAGGTCAGTTCCTGAAAACCAGCAGCAGGAATAATTCCCCGGCACGTTTTACTCCCTTCTGATGGCTCCCGCCTTGGCCGTAGACTGACCCATGCCACAAAATTTTAAACTCCTTCAAAATATTTTACTTATTTTCTAAAAGTTGGGACTAGCATTTGCGGAGCTGTGTCTGCCAGGCACTGTGCATCTGCCACATTGTTTTATTATTTTTTTAATCCTCACCTCAGGATATTTTTGCATTGATTTTTTTTTTTTTTTTGAGAGAGTGGAAGGGAGGGAGGAGATGGGGAGAGAGAGAGAGAGGGAGAAGCATGGATGATGAATGTGAGAGAGACACATCGATTGGTTGCTTCCCACACGCACCCCATCTCGGCCTAGGGATCGAACCACAACCAGGTACATGCCTTTGACTGAGATTCAAACCCACTCTAACCATTGAGCAGCTGTGGCCAGGGCTGAATCATTATTTTTTTAATTAGACAAATGACAAACATATTGGTGAATAAAATGATCCAACCGAGAAAAACAACATTCAAGTGGTATAAGCTATGCTGTGGTTTCCTGTGATCACCCACTGCACCCCATTTCCTTCCCTAGACCTGGCCACTGTTCACAGTTTGGTACAAACACTGTCACCTCCATTTATGAACACTGTAATCACAGTTTTAGATTATTTTCTGTTTTTCAAATACAAGACCTTACTGGGTTATTGTGTGGCTTGCTTTTGTGAATGTTTCACTATTTTTTTAAAAACTGATTTCAGAGGGAGGAAGGGAGAGAGAGAGAGAGAGAGAGAGAGAGAAAGAGAGAAACATAGATGAGAGAGAAACATCGGTCAGCTGCCTCCTGCATGCTCCCTACTAGGGGTCGAGCCTGCAACCTGGGCATGTGCCCTGACTGGGAATCGAACTGGCGACCTCCTGGTTGCATGGGTTGATGCTCAACCCACTGAGACACACTGGCCGGGCTGTTTCACTCTTTCTTGGAGTAATTTCTATGTCATGCATATAGATCTACTGTGTTATTTTTTAACAGTTTCATAGTTTTTCATTATATATACATTTCCTTATTAGTGGACATAAAGATTGTTTCCAGTTATTTGCTAAAAGGAATGTCCTGTATCTGTAGAATATTTTGTACATGCTGATGGGCAAGTCTTTCTTGGAAATGAAATTGCTGAGTTAGAGTGAATACATGTTTTAAGTGATAGTAGATATAACCAAGTTATCTCCCCAAAATGGGCACGCTGCCTGCTATTAATGTAGTAATAATAACTGCTTCCCCAAATCCATGTCATTGGGCTTCCACATTGCCAAGCATTCATGGGTAAAAAGAAATGGTATTCGATCTTAATTTGCCTTTCTGTGATAACTAGTGAGGTTACAGGCTGTTTCTCCTATATTTTAATTTGCATTTGTATTTCTCATGTCTGAATTGTCTGTTCATGGAATTCATTTTTCCTTTGGGTAGTTTACTACGTCTTATTGATTCATAAGAATTCTTTACATATGGGGAGATGACGTTCCCCCCCCCCCCAATTTGGTATTGAGTGTTTAGCGTTCTTTATATATTCTAAATACGAAATCCGTAGACATATATGTGGGTTACAGATATTTCCTTTTCCTCTGTAGCTTCTTTGTAGTCTCTCTTTTTTTTTTTTTTATCCTCGCCCGAGGACATTTTTCGATATTTTGTTCAGCTAGAGTGGGAGGGAGGGAGAGAGAGAGAGAGAGAGAGAGAGAGAGAGAAACATCGACATGAAAGGGACACATCGAGTGGCTGCCACCCGCACGACCCAACCATGGCCGGGGACAAACTGCAACCGAGGTATGTGCCCTTAGCGGGAACCGAACCCGGGTCTCTCTGGACCGCAGGCCAATGCTCTAACCGTTGAGCCAAACCGGCCAGGGCTGTAGTCTCTTTACAGTATTTTGGATCTCAAAAATTTTAAATCTTGATGAAGTCCAATTTACCAATTTTTCCTTTTAAGATCATGCTTTTGACGTGAGATCTAAGAGATTTTTGTCTGGCCTGGATCCTGCAGATTTCCTCCCGTGGTTTTTCCCAGAAGGTTCACACTTTCTTACATTTTAGGCCACTTTGACCTAGTTGTCTTGTTTTTGTTTTTAATCCTCACCTGAGGATATTTTCCCATTGATTTTGAGAGAGAAAGAGAGAGAGAGAGAGAGAGGGAGAGAGAGAGAGAGAGAGAGAAAAACATAGATGTGAGAGAGACACATCGATTGGTTACCTCCTGCACACCCCTGACCAGGCCGGGGATCGAACAGAAACTGAGGTTCGTGCCCTTGCCCAGAATCAAACCCATGACTCTTTGGTCTGAGGGCCAGCGCTCTAACTGCTGAGCCAAACCAGCCAGGCCGACCTAGTTTTTGTGTAAGTGTGAGACTTGGGTCAAAGTTCACAGACTTCAGATTTCCCCATAACACACACTGCGGGACTTTCTTCTAACACTGTTGTGCTTTAAGGATTTTCAATTAAAAATAAAAATGATCAGAGTTCATATGTATATGGTTTTATTTTTGTTGTTGTTCATCCTTACCTGAGGGTATTTTTCCATTGATTTTTAGAGAGAGTGGAAGGAGGGGGGGAGGGAGGGAGGGAGAGAAACATTGATGTGACAGAGACACATTGATTGGTTGCCTCCCGCATGATTTCCACTGGGGTTGGGGATCGAACCTGCAGCCCAGGTACGTGCCCTTGACCCGAATCGAACCCAAGATGCTCTAACTGCTGAGCCACACCAGCCAGGGCTGTATATATAGTTTCAAAAAGAAAACAGTTACTACGCGGTGTTTCATGGAAAACAGCATTCTCTCCTTCGACTCCTCCCCACCTTCTCTTCCTCCGCTCACTTGGAGCTCCTTTAGCTGTTCCTTGGGCATTTCTCTCCATTGCTCTAAATAATAGACTTATATTGCTGGTTCCTGATTCTCCAGTTTTGGTTATTATCTATCAATTTCCTGATGGGGGGAGGAGGCCTTAGCTCCCATTCTTCAGTCCCCCACAGACTTCCTCTTTCCTTACTTTCCCAGTTTACTTATAATCGCTGTTTTTTCCCCCCATAAATATTCATTGTGTCACCATCACTTTGATCACACAGGACTCTTAGAATGGCTTTTTCTCCCCGAGAGGACTCCAAGTTCTTTGCTTCCTCACCCACTCTATGCCTGTCAGTAACTTGGTTGCTCCTTCTTGGCCAGTGAGCTCAGTCCCCGGGCTGATGAAGTTGTTCGAAAGGCAGTGGTCAGCAAAAGATGGCTTTCCAGGGGGCTGAGTGTCCACTACCACCCCTGCCGGCCACTGTGTGACATGGCCTGTCCCTCCCGAGTTTCCCAGCCACCGCAGCTGACCTGCCCTCGGCAGTAGCCCTTCACCTCTGACGCTCCAGCCCCGGCCTCCTTGATTTGTGGGTGGAATTTGTGAGTGTAAAGGGTCCTGCACTGTTTGTTTCTAAGGCACAGTTTCAAAAGAACACGGCATTTTATAGCCTGCGTTAATGGGACATTACTTTCCATTAGGATTCTGAATGATTTGCACATAATGTTTATAAAGTGAAGGAAAAATGTCAAGCATTTCACTGACGATTTAAAGCAAAGCTCCCAGGGCTTTGCCAGAAATGGGATCCAAGAACATTTTCTTCATCATTTCTTCTTTCTACAGGAAAAAAAAAGGGGGGGGGGGAGAGGGAAAGAGGGGAGATGAAAGAACGTAGGTCAATTAGGCAGATGCCATCGTGGGCCTGAGATGGAATCTTTGATAATATCCTTTCTCGGTACTTAACAGGGATGAACAGAGTGAGCCAGAAAGGGAGGAGGGGGCAGGGAGTGGAAATCCCATCTCACAGTGATGGATTGCAGACCAAATCCAAGTTTAGGCCCTGGCTGGGAGAACACACCGCCGGTCCAAGCCCGTGAGTGTGGTATCGCGATGCCTCATCAGCCTGTGCAGGCAAAGTCCTTGAACTGAGCCTCGGTGGTTCCCAGAAAACCACTGGTTTTGAGGAAACTAGTATAAGAACTGGTGAGCTGTGCTCAGGTAGCTTCCCTACCCCGGGTAATTTTAACTTTTTTTTTTTTTTTTTAATATCAACTCATTTATTTATTTATGAAGGTTTTTTTTGGTTTGCTTTCTCTGGAAGTTCTTTGAGAGGGCACAACTTGATGGGATCCCAGCTAAGGGTTAATACGCTCCGAGTGGGATCCGCTTCAAAACTGCGAAAGGCTGAGGTTAGGGAGCCGACGAGGGTTCCAAAGGTGTTTTCGGAGCCGTGCAGCATAAATCTTTCCAGTGGCTCATATTAAGACATGCTAGCTCCCTTTAGGTATAAAAGGGACTTTTATACATTTCTTGATACTTCTAAGGGGGCTCGGAAATAATGTCTCGAGCCGAAGTCATTCCCCGCTTGGAACAGAATCTCTAGGATTACATTAGAAGAGAAACATGGATTCAGAGGCAAAGTGTGAAGTCTGAGAATGAGAAAAGACAAGCACTTTGCACAGAGAGAGGAAATTAAAATTTCACAGAGTCGTGGCATGGTGACGGCTAGCCAGGAACTTATTTCTTACTTCCCTTTCTTTCCCATTCTTTTCCCCCTATTTTTTGTTTTTGTTTTTGTTTTTTTCTTGCTTAGCCCCCCTCCTGGCCACGTGAATGATCAGTCTGGTTCAGAGTCAGCTTTATTGACAACAGAAAAATAAACAAGGAAACAGGAGTCCTGCAATATAGCTCAGATTCTGGCGCTTAGTAGCTGTGTGACCTTGGGAGTTTCTTGACATCTCTGGGCTGATTGGAAGTTGTCCCTGAAGGAACTGATTGGACTTCATACGTTCCAAGGTGCCTTTCCAGCTCTAACGTCTGTGGCTGCAATATTTATGTTTTATCCATACTTAGCGTTCTTAGAAATTGGAAAAGTATGCAAGTTGAACAATTTCTAATTTCCATATGTGTGTGTGTATATGTATGTGTGTATATAAATATATATATATTTAAAACAATTGTAAATTGATTTTAGAGAGAGAGGAAGGGAAAGAGAGAGAGAGAGCTAGAAACACCAATGAGAGAGAACATTGATTGGCCGCCTCCTGCATGACCCCCACTGGGGATCGGGCCCACAACCTGGGCATGTGCCCTGACCGGTAATTGAACCAGTGACCTCTTGGTGCATGGGTTGACGCTCAACCACTGAGCCACACCGGCTGCGTTTTATATATATATGTATATATATGTGTGTGTATATATATATGTATATATATGTGTGTATATATATATACACACATATATATATATATTTAATATGTTTCTCTTGATTTGAGAGAGAGGAAGGGAGACAGAGAAAGAGAGAAATGTTGATTGGTTGCCTCACAACCAGGGATTAAACTCAAAACCTAGGTATGTGCCCTGACCGGGATTGAACCTGCAACCTTTTGGTGTATGGGACGATGCTCCAACCAACCGAGTCACCCGGCTGGGGCTCTAATTTCTATATGAAAAAAACTGTGCCGGTAACCACTGATGCGGGAAAGGAGAAGAGGCCTCTTCTTAGTTTCCAGTCTAGAGAAAGCTCAGAGCCACGGGCTCTCGACCGCGGGGAGCACCGTCCTGGGCCCCTCTGGTCTGTCGGACCAGTGTTCGGAAGGCCCATGAGACGACACTTCTCACCTCACTGTGGGAGTGTAGCTCTAGAGGCTGAAATGGCGTGTGGTTGCACTATCTCAGAGGCTGCGTGTTTACAAATCCCGACCTATATCTCAGCGTGGGACATTTGGTCTTTAAGCTGAAATTTAAAACAGCATCATCCTGCCCTGGCCGGTTTGGCTCAGCGGTTAGAGCGTCGGCCCGCGAACCAGTGAGTCACAGGTTCGATTCTGGTCAAGGGCACTTACCTTGGTTGCAGTTCGTCCCTGGCCCTGGTTGGGGTCGTGTGGGAGGCAGCCACTCAGTGTGTCCCTTTCACGTCGATGTGTGTCTCTCTCTCTTTTCCACTCTCTCCCTCCCACTCTATCTGAACCAAAAAAAAAAAAAGGAAAAATCTCCTTGGGTGAGGACAAAATAAATAAATAAATAAATAAATAAATAAAATGGCATCACATAAATATTAACCAGGCATCATTATATACGTGGCTATGTCTAAAATCAATGGCGTAGAGGTCAGTTTCCAGGGTTTGCTACAGGGGGCTCTGTGTCTGAGTGCCCAGGAGTGACCCCGTGGTGTTGGCCGGTGGATGTGGCCCCAGGCGCCAGCCCTGGGATGCATGAAGGCAGGGACGGCTAAGACCACAGCGCAAGGCCAGTGACAGGCCGACACCAGGCCTCCCAGTCAGGAGCGCGCCAGGGGAGAGACCCTGTGTCCAGCCGGAGAACACCTGCCCTGCCCAAAGGGGCGGCCGAACTCGGGGGCAGCCGCGTGTTGCCTGGGAACGTGGGGCCCAGGGGAGCCTGCCTTTCGGATTTTTCAAGACAAGCCAGGAACCATATTTTTCGGTGCATTCTCCCGACTCTTCAATATCGGCACCTAACACGCATGGTACAAAGCAAGGAGCAGGCCACACAAAACACCCCCTGCACGCCAACCCCTCCGCCAGTGGCCAGGAAGCCCCCTCGGATGACGGCTGCCCTTTGTCTTCCCCTTTGCCTTCACTCAGAGTGGCCTGGGCCTGGGTGTGATGGCCGGGTCACCTCCCAGGAGGCTTTGAGACGTACATGGACCCGGCTCCTGAAATACCTGCAGAAGTCATCTCAGTTTAGCGGTCCCTGGAATAACTTCGTTTTGTCCAACGTCATTTTACCACAATGTCGATGAGATGCCGTAGGGACTTACCCCTTGTTCATGGCGAGTCTCCCAGGGTAAAATGGGTTTCACTGTACGTTATTTTGCGTAGAGTCGCGGAACCCGTGGACGGCGTTGAGGACGTCCTGTCTACGGGCTGGGGCTTTGTAAAGTGCAGGACACAAGCTGGACCGGTTAGACCTCTGTCGGCGGTGGAGGGTGGGTGTTACGATTTTTAAAACAAATCACAGGCTTATTTTGATAGATGATCATGATAACGCTTGCGTTCCATTGACAGGTTAATTTCAGCAAACCTCCCTCATCTCCTGTGGGTAAATAGGGGGTTCTGATTTCTAGAAAGACAGTTCATGGACTCTCACTAGACTTAACTTAGGCATTGGCTACTTCACTGTCTCCGACGGTTGGTGCTGTGATGGCAGAACACCACAGGCTGAGTGACTTGAACAGCCAAGATTTATTTCTCACAGCGCTGGAGGCTGGGAAGTCCGAGATCAAGATGCCAGTCAGTTCGGTGTTGGGTGAGGGCTCTCTTCCTGGCTTCCGGATGGCTGTCGTCGTCTGTGTTCTCATATAGTGTTACTGTCCCACTCAGGATGGCTCCCCCCTCATGACCTAATCACGTCCCAAAGGCCCCACCTCCGAATACCACCGCATTGGGGATTAGGGCTTCAACATATGAATTTGGAGGGGTAGGGGACACGCAGACATTCAGTTCATAGCTTCCAATAGCCGTAGATTAATACTTAACATTTACAGTTAAGGAAGCCGGAGCCCAAGGTGACCTAATGCAGAGCTAGATAACCCAAGGATCAGAAGTCTCTCTCCAGTATGTTCTTATAATAGCCCAAAATACTATTTTTTAAAATGTAGTATTATTTTTTAGTCCTCACCCAAGGATATTTTCTATTTATCATCAGATAGAGTGGGAGGGAGGGAGAGAGAGAAACATCCATGTGAGAGAGACACGTCCAGTGGTTGCCACCCAAACAACCCGACCAGGGCTGGGGACGAACTGCAACCGAGGTACATGCCCTTGACTGGAATCGAACCCGTGACTCATTGGTCCGCAGGCTGACCCTCTAACCGCTGAGCCAAACCAGCCAGGGCCAAAAGTACTATTTTAGAGATGTTGAACGCAATGGGTTTTGTGGTATTTATCAGAATGATACACCTGTGCTCTCTGTGGGTCAGCTAAAGGGAATGTGTTCGTTTCAAGAAAAATTTTGCTACAACAGCTTGAGGTTTTTCTCACCCGAGGACATTTTTGCATTTATCTTCAGATAGACCAGAAGAGAGAGAGGGAGGGAGGGAGAGAGAGAGAGAGGCAGAGAGACAGAGAGAGAGAGAGAGAGACGCATTGACTGGTTGTCACCCACACGACCCTAACTGGGGCTGGAGACAAATTACAACCGAGGTACATGCCCTGAACGGTTGCTGAACCCGGGTCTCTCTGGTCCATAGGCTGACACTCTAATCGCTGAGCCAAACTGGCCAGGGCCAGCTTGAGATTTTAAATTGGAAAAAAGATATTATAATTTTTGAAGGGTACATGGGCCAATGGTAGCAGTTCTAACTCGAGAGAGATGGTACCGGATCGGCTGAGCACGGTGCCTGGCCCGGAACGCCCACGCGGTGAGTGTTGGAGAATGAGCCTGGACCAGAAACAAACTTGAGAGTTCCAGGCCCTAAGCGTGTTAAGAGATCAATTCTGTCGTCAGACAATCCGATCTCGGTGGTCTAACCAAAGCCCCCAAAAGGACACTGGGGTCCTGTTCCCGATCGGACCACCAGATCCACCCATCATCAGGCAACTCTACTAGGCTCCCGGTCGGCCACATGGGTCGCACAGATAATAAGCAAACACTCTGAGCTCCCGGACATCAGGGAGTAAGCCCAGCCCGGACGGGTGTCACCGGCAGGCCTTCTTGGGGATGGGGCTTTGGAGTCAGCGGGAAGCCCAGATCCTGGCTCCCTACCTCTGGGTCTTAGGTTCATCGTCCAAAGAACGGGAATTATCCCGCCAACCACGCAGGGTTCTGAGGATGACCTAGGCTCCTGTAAATTAGAGGTGCTGGTCACTCACGGCGCTGGGGTCGGAGGAAGACCCCACGGCACGGTGCGGCCAGTGTTACATAACCGTTGTCTGATTTCCCAGCCTACAGCAGACTGGACAGTAGCAAGCCTGAGGGGCTCTTCGGAAGGAAACAGTGACAGGTCGCAGCCTGACTCCAAGGGAGGCAAGAGCAAAGCTATAAAAAGCAGGACCAGACCCTCAAAAGGCACAGCAGTCTTGGGCATTTGCTAAGGGACACAGAGCCCTCCGCAGGTCAGTAGCTTCCCGGGGGCGCCCTACCTTGTACCTCGGTGGAGACTCCTGTTGACGTCAGTGGTGTGGACAGACTACTCTCTCCATCCCCTTCCCCCAGCAACCAAGAGGCACGAGGAGTCCAATTTGTCTTTCCGTGGGGATGCTCTGACCCAATGCCTCCAGGTAGTGAGATCCCCAAAGTCGGGGCTCCTCTGGTGGTCTGAAAGTCGCCCAAGCTCAAATACCGCAGGGGAGCTGTGATTTTTAGTGTCTTCCATCCCACCCCATGGGCCACCCCCCACTCCAAGTGAGGATTAGAAGGACAGCCTTTGAGAACAGACTCCCAGATCCCGGCATGAGGCAGGGGAGAGGGAGGAAGAGAAAGGGAGCTTGTGAGAAGGGCCAGCTGCAGCGAACACCCGTCCTGTCGGGTGTTAGATCTCGGGGGGCTAGCCCCCCCCCTGGACTGGACAGTTTGGTTTGCTTCCAGTGGAAGTCTCGGGCGCTCATGGTGAAGCAGGGGCTCAAGCTGAGGAAGGCGGGGCTGAGAGGAAGTTCCTGAAGGACATCCCCCCAGTGAGGACACCCCAACGAGGGTACCCCGGCGAGGCAGGGCGGACCTGGGCAGACCTTCCTGGGGCTCAGAGAGGGTTTAGGTGGGGAGCTAGCCAAGGCCGGGGTCCCAGCCCCACTGACGCACACCCCCCCAGGGGTGAACTCACGAGCCGGGATTTCCCGGGTGGGTTTGTGACAGTGACCGAAGGTAGACGGAGGTCCCAGCTGTTCACTGCCTTCACCTTCTCACCCCAGTGTCCATCCACCACGTGGGCAATCGTGGTTCCCACTGGAGGGCTCCCTGGTAATTAACCCATTTCTCTCTGGGAGGCACGGAGCATGTTGGCCCGGCGGGCGGGACACCCTGCAAACGGAGGGCTGTTATTCCATCCGTGCACCGGCGGCCCTGCCCCTGCTCTTTCTGGACTTGGGGACTCGGGGTGAAAAGGGGGGGTGGGCCAAGGGCCCTCCGGAGAGCGCTCTGCTGTTGAAGCCGGAGGGGACCCGGTGTTAGAAACAGGACCGTGGTATTGCCGAGAGGGAGGGGGCGTTTGCTTTAGGGAGGACACGATTCCCCACCTGTGCAGACTGACAGCCCCCTTAGACCTCTTGTGTTAGGGTTTCTCCCCATTTTTCCTCCTACTGGGGGCCAGAGCTTGAAGGGTGACTACCTGACAGACACTGCCGTTTGTCTGTGGAAATCACCTTTGCTTCGTTGCTTTCCCGAGGACGACTGTGTTGTCCCCACCTCCGCTCACAGGCCGTGAAGCCGGGTGTCGGGGTGAGAAGTGAACACAGGCTCCGGCCAGCGCGGGGCTGGGGTTTCAGGGTGTGTCGGATGGACGGCCCAGCGCCCGCCGGCCGGAGCTCGTGGGCACCGACCCACAGATGTGCGGTGCCAGCTGCTGCGCCCGAGAGCGCGCGGAGGCAGAGGGGGTCCCACGGGGCAGGGCCCAGGTGAGCGAGGTGTGCGGGTACCTGGCCCGTGCTCATGTTGCTTCCAGTTTGAAAGACCCACGGAGCTGGTTCTGCCTGCGCTTTCGGGTCCCATCCCTGGGGACGGCGACTTCTCCTTCACTGGGAAAAGTCACACGGTCACTCAGGGCGACGGACACTTCATTTCTCTTTAACTGAACATGACGAGGAGTCTCCATCTCAGAAGGAACTTAATCTTCTTTCCATTTCTACAGTTGGCCTAAAAAAAAATTAATCTTTTTTCCATTGCTCCTAATGACGGGGAAAAAAATGTCATCTTGCAATGTCACGGTAACTTGGTCTCTTCCAAAAGAAAGCGTAGGTTATCCGTTGATTACTTTGTCCATTCAGGACCGAAACCCCGTCGGTTCAGCTGAGTGTCCTCGTTGGGGTGTTGTGTTCTCCCGCGTCTCGCCCCGAGATGTTGCCTGGGGGCGGCAGGGAGGAGGCTTGTTCAGGTCTTCCCCGCGTCCGAGCCGAGGTAGCAACCTGGGTCTGTGGCCCGAGCCTCCGCCTCTGGGTTGCCAGGTACCTGCGTTCTTTTTAAAAATTGATCTTAGAGAGAAAGAGGAAGGGAGAAGACGGAAACATTGATTTGCTGTTCTGCTTATTGCTGCATTTGTTGGTTGATTCTTGGATGTGCCCTGACTGGACATTGAACCTGCGACCTTGGCGTGTCAGGATGATGCTCTAACCGGCTGAGCCGTCCGGCCAGCATCGACATCTGTGCATTCTCAGCCTACCCCCTGGCCATCTGCAGTCCGGCGGCCTCCTCGGCGGAGATGTGGTCACAGTTCATGGGGAGACGGGGGTGGCTCGCTCGGGCCCCCTCTTTCCATGTTCACTGTGCTCGGCCAGCCCCAGAGTTCCGGGGGAAGTGGGGCCTCAGATCCCATCCCCCAGGGTGGAGTCCAGGGAGCACCCCAACCTTCTGGCTCACCCTCGTCCCTTCCCAAGCCTCCAGGAAGATCTTCTGTCTCCTCTCCGGGTGGCAGGAAACAGCCCTCCCCGCTCACAGCTGTCAGATCATCTCTGCGCTTTGCGTTCTTCAGGCTCTGGCTCCTTGGGACCCGGGAGTCTTGGCGAGTCCCTGTCAGGTCTCAGGAAAACCCGTCTGGCTCTGATACAGAGAAGCCAGAAGATGCTGGCTCCCCCAGCGCCGCACACCCGAAACGGTCTTCTTTGGGAACTGAACAGCTAAACATTGCCTGTTGTGTTCGTGAGCAGGGTGTGCGCTCCAGGACACGCCTGAGCGCTGGTAGGTGAGGCTGTACCCGGTGCCCACGCTGGGGAGGCCCGCGCTCGGCCCTTCCCGGACTCAGAGCCCAGGGCCCTCCCCGCCGTGTGCTCGGGCAGATGCTGCGTGGCGGGGTCGCTGGCTGATGGAGTGTGTGATAGGAGTGTCGGTCGCTTCTCCGCTCTTAGAAGATCCACGCGGCAGCGTGGCCACGTCCCTCGCGAGTAACCTGTGTCTTTCCCGATTTGCTTGGCGTGAGTGTGCAGGGAGCGGCCGCGTGTGCACAGGTGGGGTGGCTCAGGTGGGTGCCGGCCCGGAAGGGGTGTTTATGTCAGTCAATGCAGGTGGCTTACGGAAGGGGAGGCAAGGCCGTGTCTCAGCAGCCCCGTAGTTAGCGGGACAGTGTCCGGCCTCCCTTAGCAGTGTCATAGGTCACGTAGGAGGTGACAGCAGGAGGACAGGGCGCGGGCTGGGGTCTGGAGCCTGGTGCCTTGTTCTGGTTTCGACGTAGATCCTGGGTCAGGCTGCTGTGATCTGTTGGAGGAATTACTGCCTCCTTTTCAGACCGGAGGGTTTGTGGAAGACCTCCAGGTGACCTAGCGTTACTAGTGTTCTGTGTTCAAGGCACTGCTCCCCAAGTGTACCCGCCTGTGGTTTAGAACTATGGGAACCCCTAAGGCCATGTGTCTCCTTTGAGGGTTCAGCAAACGAGTCGGGGGGACGACGTCTTCCCCGATACTCAGTCATTATCATAACCATCCTAGAAACATTCCATGCTCAGAAGTCTGAAGGCCTAGATAACTTCGGGCAAAAATTTTATTGCCATGCCCTGGCCGGTTTGGCTCAGCGGTTAGAATGTCCACCTGCGGTCCAGAGAGACCCGGGTTCGGTTCCCGCTAAGGGCACGTACTTCGGTTGCAGTTTGTCCCCGGCCCTGGTGGGTCGTGCGGGTGGCAGCCACTTGATGTGTCCCTTCACGTCGATGTTTCTCTCTCTCTCTCCCCCTCTCTCTCCCTCCCACTCTGTCTGTACAAAAAATGGAAAAATGTCCTCGGGTGAGGATAAAAAAAAAAAATTTTATTGCCACATCTTCAAGTTCGACGATGTTACTTTATTTTTAATTTATTGGTTGATTTTAGAGCAAGAGAAGAGGAAGAGAGAGAGGGGAAGCATAGATTTGTTGTTCCATTTGTTACTGATGCGTTCAATGGTTGGTTCTTGTATGTGCCCTGACCGGGGATCACACCTGCAACTGTAGTGTATCAGGTCATTGATCCAACCAACTGAGCTACCCGGCCAGGGCCAAGTTCGACTATTTTAGCAAAGAGAAGGATTTAATTTATTTTATAATGTTCACACGCTCTGATACCAAAACCTGACCGAAGTAATTTCATTTTAAATACAGATGCAGAACTTTTTTTGTTAATCCTCACCCGAGGATATTTTTTCCCTTGATTTTAAAGAGAGTGGAAAGGAGGAAGTGGAGGGGGGGGGGGCATCAATGGGAGAGAGACACATCCATTGGTTACTTTCCACAAGCACCCTGACCGTGGCTGGGGATTGAACCTGCAACCCAAGTACATACCCTTAACTGGGAATCGAACCCAAGACCCTTTGGTCCTCAGGCCGATGCTCTAACGACTGCGCAAAACCGGCCAGGGTGCAAAACTCTTAAATACTAACAAACTCAGTCTCACTGTAGCATGAAAATACAACACATAAATGTGTAGTTTCTTTAGCACATGTGATGGTCATTCATTTTAAAAGACTCTTATAACATCAACCTTACCATTACTGAAAAAGTATGATCCAGTTAAAATCAAAATGAGATTTTTGTGGGAGAAACTTGATACTGAAGTTTACCTGGTTGAGTGGTTTTGTGAGAATAGGAAATTTTGAAATAGAAGTGTAATGAGGAGGAATTTGCATTACTATCTGTCAACACATATTTTAAAGCTACAGTATTTTCAATGATATGATAGTGACCGAAATGGATCAGTGAAACAAAATAGAGGAAACTTAAAATAGGTCTGAGCGCTCATGATAATTAAATATATGAAAAAGATGAAAAAGTATTTGACATCAGTGGGAAAAGAATGGATTATTTAGTAAAATGGGTGGAGATAGCAGCTGAAACTAATTATAATTAATGATACCTTTATTTGCCAAATTCTACATAGATTCAAAGAAAAAAACTCATGTGAAAAATTAAATTTAAAAAATTGGGGTACATTTAGTTGAACGTTTATGTCTAAAGGTAGAAAGCATGAATGAGACATTTGAGCAGGTTGACTGGTTATGCTGTTTATAATTTCTGTATGTGCCAAAAACCAGAACCCTCTTCCCTAAAACCAAATGAAAAAAAACAGATGATAAGCTGGGGATCATGTTTGTATCACACACGACAGATGGAGGCTTAATATTTATAGTATAACAGGAGCTCCTACAACTTGTAATGTAAACCATGATAGAAAAACAAATCGATAATAAATGTTAAGTCTTGGAAAAATTTATGTTGTAGGAATAGCATAGTCCCTTCTAGAAAACTTACCCTCAGGAATGAATGGTACACATTTGTAAATACACATTTGTAAATACACATTCGTCTATTAGGGTACTTTCTGCAGTCATCCATGAAAGCAGGAGAAAACAGAAGAAAGAGTAGGAAGGAATGAAGGAAGGAAGAGAGAGAGAAGAGAGAGAGGAAGGACGGTTCTCAAATACCCAATGATATATTGATAAAGAAATGATGTTACAGTACTATGATTGACAACTGGTCAGTCATTAAAAATAATCTCAAAAGACGTTCACTATAATGTATACAGGAAGCTTCTTTTATGAAGACAACTATGTAAATGCATACACAAATATATTAATAAAAATATCTGGAAATGTCAACGCCAAAATATGAGTTTAACTTTGGTTATCTCTGGGTTAGTGGTTTACAGTGGACTTTCCTTAATTTTGCATATATATATATACACACACACATTTGTGTATATATATATATATACACACATATGTGTGTGTGTGTGTGTATATATATATATGTATTTTAACTATTACCAGGTTTTAGTTTGAAATTTAAAAAGTAATTCTTTTAAAATGTGTTATTCTGAGAACTTCCGGGTTCGTCAATCACCACAATAACCCCAAGAGGTCAGGTTGGTCTGTGACCATTCAGGCTCCTGGCCACCCCCTCTGGGGCGGCGTCCCCGACCCTGGACCATCCCGGCCTTTCCTGCCTTCTTCTCTTCTGAGCTTCTGAGCTATGAGTGCTTCTACCTCCTCTTTGTCCTTTAAATGTTCTCCCTGTGTTGTCCGGTCTCCACCGAGAAACTGGGAGCTCCTGAGGGCGGGGCCTTGCGCTTGGATGTCCCAGGGGCTCTGGGCGGCGGTACAGCTGCTTCAAGGCGGAGGGCTGGGCTGTGGCCCGGAGAACTGGTGAGGGTCCCCGGCTCCGGGAGTCAGGGGGGGCAGCCGGGACAGCTGAGCAGGACAGAGCCTACAGCCAGCCGGGGGATGTGGCCCCAGCGCCCGTGTCGCTGGGGAAGGCAGGCGAGGGTCTGCTGTCCCTGGTCTCTCCCAGCCTCCACCTTGCCAGTTCCCCACGGATAACTGATTTGTCCTGTTAACTTGTGGTTTCTTGTCTCCATGTGACCTGGACAGGTTTTACGGTTCCCCTGGACCAGCCCTGCTGCCGTGGCCTCTATGACTTCGAGCCAGAAAACCAAGGAGAATTAGGATTTAAAGAAGGGGACATCATTACCTTGACCAATCAGATAGATGAGAACTGGTATGAAGGGATGCTGCACGGGGAGTCCGGATTCTTCCCCATTAACTATGTTGACGTGATTGTGCCTTTACCTCAGTAAACGTGTAACTCAAGATCTGGACGGACTTTCCTCTCTGAATGCATCCACCGCACTGTTCTCCCGCGTGGTGGTCTGTGGCGTCCTTGCTCTTTGACCAGCGTAATGACCTTTGTATGTATGTTCCCTTTATAATGTATTTTATATCCGTTTAATGTGTATAAATCATTTTCTTCTTGTAGCTACATGAAAATGCAGTTTTCCTTTTTTTTTTTTTTTTGCTTATTGCCCTAAAAAGGCATTGGTTAAATAAGTGGATGTGCTTTTGGTTTTGCTAAAAATTCAACACACCCATTGCAGCGGTGTCAGTGAACTGCCAAGCGCAAAACTCGAAACGAGGACACGCTGACTGTTCCGTGTCTTGACGTGACCGATGGCGTCTGATCTTTCCCCCTTGTCATGTTGGAGCTGACCCGTGAGTAGCCCAATAAACATGACACTGTTGGCAAATGGCCTTGGTGATTCTTAATGTTAAGTTGGTTTTTATTTATTTATTTATTATCCTCACCCGAGGGCATTTTTGCATTCATCTTCAGATAGAGCGGGAAGGAGAGAGGAAGAGAGAGAGAGAGAAACATCGATGTGAGAGAGACACATCGACTGGCTGCCACCCACATGACCCCAACTGGGGCCGGGGACAAACTGCAACCGAGGTACGTGCCCTTAGCGGGAACCGAACCCGGGTCTCTCCGGTCCGCGGGCTGACACTCTAATCGCTGAGCCAAACCGGCCAGGGCGCGTTAAGTTGATTTTTAAGCTCACCCTTCCAGCTGCTAAGTCCTGTGCCTGCGGTTGACCAGGGGACCCAGCAGAGATGTTTAGCTGTTTGCTCTTGACCATGTCAGCAGCCCCGAGGCTGGGCCTCCACTTTGCACCTGGCTCAAGCTCAGCACACCCTCATTCCGGTTTGGGGTGAAACCCCCACCCCTGCACTGTCAAGTTTACAATAGAAGAGCCTAACCCAAGCTTCCCTCTCACACCACCATGGAGCAGAAGTGAGGGTCTGATCCCTGAGCTCAGAGACGGGCGTGTGTGTGACCAAGTGCCTCCCTCTCCTCTTCCCCTCAGGACTTGGCCTGTCTGCAGAGCGTGGGACCAGAATCACTCCTGGCCATGCGTGTGCACTGTGGGTGAGGCCCAGGGTGGTGCTCCTGGGCCTGCTGGGACTGTGTGGTGGTGGGGTTCAGTAGGAGGTGGCTCCTGGCCCAGACATCTGAGCTACATTTTCCAGTGTTGCCTTCTGCAATAAGAAGATGGATTTGGTTTCCATCTTCTGTCTTTTCTGTTGGTTCTTGATCCCTATGGAAGGATCTCAGCGGGGAATGAATGAGTGGGTGGAATGAAGCATTTGAGCTCAAATCCTCTTCTTGGATCAGAAGTCTCTACCTGACCTGAAATGTCACGTCGGCACCCGTTTTCAAAAATTTCTCCTCCGTTTTCCTGATTTATGCTCTGCAGGCACGGAACATTTTGTTCTCAGTTTGCCTGAGCCCCCCCCCCCCGCCCCCCATCCATAAATTAGGGGATATTTGTTTCATGACGTGTGTTGGTTTCTTTCTTAGTGTTTAATGAAGCAGCATTTTAGCCATTTCATGGGAAATGCAGAGTGAGCCCCACTCGTCCTTTGATGGTAAACCAGAGGCCCAGGCTGGGATTATGTCAGACTTGTTTCGGAGGATTCAGGACCTTCTGAGTGTCTCCCAGGCCGGAGTTCACAGTGGCAGAGCTAAGACCAGGCCTGAGGGACATCGGTGCAGCCAGAGACCCTGAGTAGGAAAAATGGTGTGCCGCCCTGGCCAGTCTGCTAAGTGGTTAGAGCGTTGGCCTGCGGACCAAAGAGTCTCGGGTTTGATTCCGGTCAAGGGCACGTACCTTGGTTGCGATTTGGTCCCCAGCCCTGGTTGGGGTCGTGTGGGAGGCAGCCAGTTGATGTGTCCCTTTCACATCAATGCCCCCCCACCCCCAGTAGCTGAAGATAAATGGAAAAAGATCCTTGGGTGAGGATTAAAAAAAAAAAAAAATAGTGTGTCTAGGTAGATGTCAAAAGTGGCTCACAGTCTTTGCTTCTTGTTTTTTTTTTTAACAAAAAGAGCTTTGAGGTTTTCACCGTGTAGGGGAAACTTGCGGCATGCACACTACAGAATGTTTAGGAACTCCTGATAAACAGTGTGGGTAGAGGGTGGATGGATGGGCAGCCCGCTGTTTATCCACACTGTCCATCCCCATGGCTCCAGGTATCCACCGTAGGCCAATGGGCCACAGAACTCAATCCCAGCCCAGGTGGTCTTCCTGAGTCTAGACCCACAGGCATTTCCAGCTCGAAATGCTCCAGGTGAGCCATCACCTGGGCACTGCACCCTCCCACCCAACATGTTCTTCCTCTTAATTTCCCATGTCACCAAATAACACTGATGGCCCCCCCGGCCCATGTCCGACATTGGGGCACCTGCTTCCACTCGTCTGTCCTCTGTACTCATCTAAGTCATTCCCCAAGTCTTACCAATTCTACGTCTCTCATAGCTCTCAAATCGGTTTCCTTTATCCCCACTTCCACGAATGCAGGTGTAGGCCACTGTTTGCCACATTGCATCTCATTTGCTCCTTCAGGGCAGGGGCTGTATCCCAGCACACACAGCACACAGGAGGCCGTCAGGTAATACAGGTTACATTGTACCACATGCAGCTAAGCTGTTCCTTAGGCCTGAAGCTGACCAGACGTGGGTGGGTGGTGGGATGGGAGGAAAATTGGTTCTTCACCCTCACCCACAGAACATTTTGTTGCCGGGGTCTCGGTAAACTAGGGATAAAAAAAAAAAAAAAAAAAGCCTCATTGTCTATCCAAACTCTCCGAACGTTAAGTGTATTTTGCAAAACTTAATACATAGAAATGTTTTTATTGAACTTATAGTTGAGAAAAGACTTTTCAAGTATTCCTTTGTGGCGTTTCCAACCCAAATATTGCCCAGCGGAGAGAGTCAGGAACGCGCAGGGAAAGCAGACTAAACAGGCGCGTCTCGTCCCGCGGGCCGGGTGAGTGACGTGTGGTGGCACCGGGGAGGACGCCTCCGGGGCAGCTCCTCTCGACCGCGTGCAGGGCAGCGGGCTCCCGCGTTTTGAGACAGTCCAATGCACCGAGTACTTTGCACTCTGTTCTTTGCTCAAATGAATCGATTCTGGAATAAAACCTGGGTCTCCCGGAGAGGTCAGAGGTGATGTTCTAGATGTGAATTTTTTCAGAGAGCCAAGTGTGAATAGTTGAAGGATTATGTATTGCTTGGTGGTGTTTCCTTTTTCTTACATTTAACCCCTCTGTGAGTGAATGCTTTTCTGGAAAGTAGCACGTGCTTCCGACAGACAGTCTGTAAAGGACAAAGCGTGTTCACAGATAACCCGGATTCACGAACAGGAACGCAGTGCAACGTCACACTGACCTTCTCCGACCCCACCGAGGGAAACAAAGTTGTACTTGAGACTGGTACTTTTTAAAAATATGTTTTTATTGATTTTTTTAGAGAGAGAGAAACATCACGTGAGACAGAAACATCAATAGGCTGCCTCCTGCACGCCCCCTACTGGGGATTGCGCCCGCAATCCGGGCATGTGTCCTGACTGGGAATCGAACCGGGACCCCTCAGTCCATGGGAGGATGCTCAATCCACTGAGCCACAGTGGCCAGGCTCGACTGTGGTACTTTGTGTCTCTTCCAGCAATTGTGTAGCTCCTTTATGCATCCCTATGCTTTTCTTAGCAGGCATCCCGTCTCTTTCTGATTTCTAACCCCTGACCAACTCTGGAAAATGAGCTGAATGAACAAGTTAGAGGCTCTGTGCAAGGCAGGAATCCACAGTCTTGAGTGACAGCTGGGTGTTTCCTTCTGTGCGAGTAGGCTGACATCTGATGTTGGTGGGATTCCCAGAGGCCTTTTCTGGTCTGGGGGCGGTGACAGGAAGGGGGGAGATGGCTAGTGTTGTGGTCTAGATGAGGGAGGTGTTACTATGTTACGCAGGCAGATTATAAAAACAATCTCAGAGGCTATACTGGAAGGGCCGGCTGGAACACTCTAATTTTTTTTTTTTAATCCTCACCTGAGGACATTTTTGCATTTATCTTCAGATAGAGCGGGAGGGAGAGAAGGAGGAAGACAGAGAGAGAGAGAAACATTGATGCGAGAGAGACACATCGATTGCTTGCCACCCATATGACCCCAACCGGGGCCGGGGACAAACTGCAACTAAGGTATATGCTCTTAGCAGGAACTGAACCCAGGTCTCTCTGGTCCACAGGCTGATGCTCTAACCACTGAGCAAGACTGTCCTAATTTTATACTTTCATAATATAATGGAGAAAGTTGATGGTCAGAGATGTAAAGGGACTTACCCAGAATCCCCCAATTTGTGGCCAGACCTGGACAGGTGGTGGATTTCCTGACTATAGAAAGCTGCGGTGTCCTCTCCGCTCACCTTGTCTTAAGGGGAAGAAGGTAAGGGCCTTCTCAAGGGCTGAGTGAGATGAAGTCAGAGGCACTACTAGGAAATGTATTCTTCCCAGGGCACTGGTTTTGTGCACACTCTGTGGCTCCCTGTCATCCGTTAGCTGCACGTGTAGGACTGGTTGACCTTCTAGGGAGGATGGAGCTTCCATCAGGGTACTGGTGATGGCTTCTCTTCTGCTTTCTGTCCTGACCAACTGTTTCTTGAGGGGCTGGCTGGATACTAAGACCAAGGGGGAGAGAAAGGCGCAGTCCTGGCCTCCATACTTAATGTGGGGCACTCCCAAGAGGGAGGCTGGCTGAGGAATCCAAACTGCCCAGGGGAAGAAGGGACAGGAAGTCCTGCCCAGCCATTCATACCTTTGAGCAGAGCAGCTCCACTGTTCCCCAAGGAGCCCCCCACTCCAAAGGCCTTCTGAGCGCCTTCCTGAATTGCAAGCCCTGGGAACTCAGTTCAACACAGCTGCCGCTGCAAAGCATAATATCTCTTTGAATTCTCCATTTCACCTTGAATATTCATATGATTTTTGCAACAGACCCCATGATATGCCAGGGGTGGTTTTAGAATGTGAACAGTGGTAGAGTCTAGTTGCCGAGAACACGTGGTGTTAGACCTTTCTTACATCAGGTTCCTCGTTTGTAAGACGGAGTGGGGAGTGGACCTGCCTAGTCGTGACTGAGTTCATACACGTCCAGTGCCTGGTGCATCACGTGTTCTGAGATTTTTATCATTATTCCTCTCCCGATACCCTGCTAGGAGAAGCACATCCAGTCGGTCCTTGTTAGTTGCAGATTCCATATTTGTGACTTCACCTACTGGTTAGATTTTATTTGTAGCCCTGTGTGGGAGACCATTTGCATTGCATCCACCTTGTTAAAGTCTGCTCTGCTGTCTCCGGCCCCAGGACGGAGTCTCTCTGCATACAGTGTCTGCATTCCTCTAGATAATTGTTTACTCCATTCTTTGCTTATCATTTGTTCCACCTGGGGTATTTACTGGAATTTGCTTCAGGTGGGATACTCATTAACTGTTTCACCTGTTTTCCCCCTATATCTTATGTGAACTCCCCCTGAATAAACGAGACTTGATCAGAATCCTGTCTTGTCTCCATTTCTCGTGTCTCTTGTCCCTCCTCATCCTCACTCCCCCTCTAGAGTCCTCGTTGCTCGACCTGCGGGACGGGTCAGCCCTGTTGTGGTCATTTGGTGAGGGGTGAGAACTTTGAGTTGCCTGCCTGCAATTATGTTCCCAGCTGAGATGGAACCGGACAATACTCAGCCTTCTTGTCCGCAAGTGTCCAATTTATTGATTTTTAGAGAGAGAGAGAGAGAGAGAAAGAGAGACTGACTTACTGTTCCACTTATTCATGCATTCATTGGTTGATTCCTGTATGTGCCCTGACTGGGTATCGAGCCTGCAACCTTGGTGTATCCTGACAATGGTCTAACCAACTGACTATCCAGCCAGGGCCTGGACAAGTAAGTGTCCTTTCATGGCCTATGTCATAGGACTTTTCACACTTTTGTCTTTTTTATTGGTGATTTCACTGCTTACATGGCCCCCAAGCGCAGTACAGATGTTGTCTGGTGCTCCTAAGCAGAAGAGGGCCGGCATGTGCCCTCTGGAGAAAATCGTTGTTAGGTGAGATACCTGTGTTAGATCAGCTTCCTTCAGGCATGAGGTACAGTGCTGGCCACCTGTGAGTTCAATGTTAGTGAACCACCAGTACAGGTTAAATAACACGTTTTGAAAGAGAAACACACATCCAATAAGGTTATGTGTGGATCGGTTGACAAAAATGTGATGAGAGGTCAGCTGGAATCTAACCCTATATTTCCCCCAGAAGCAATGGTTCCGTGTACACAAATTCAACGACTGTATAGAACACAAGTATGGTGTCTAAGGAGACGCACCTGCACACAGGTGGGCTCAGTCAGCTTTAGCCCAGTCCTCCCTGCCCCTCACTGATTGGTCTCCTCACCTCCTCCCCCTTGGCTCCATTCACTTCCCACCAGATTCTAGTTATCTTGCATGAACTGGGCAGAGGTTCTTGAGGAGGACCTCTTGGCAAGAGGAAGTCACCAGAGTGAGGAAGGGACCCTAAGCACACAGGCAGGCAGGGCCAGTTTCTCTTGGTAGAGCTCTGACCACCTGGAATGTGCCAACCACAGAAGAGGCAGAAGACCAACCTCAGAAGAGTTGCAGGCCCCAATTCTGGCTTTGCAACTCTGTGCGCTCGGGTTATTGGTCCCCGGAGCCTGTGTCCTAGTAGGTGAAATGGGAACGATGCTAGTAACTGACACCACAAGGAAGTCCGCACCGTGGCCGGCACACACTCTGCACCCAAGGAAATGCTGACCGTGGTACTTGGGTGGGGCATACAGCTGGCTTTCTGAGCAAGCCCCTGGCCCTTGGCTTTATGCTGCTGACATTGGGCCAGTGCCCGCGACAACCATTTCGCCTTGGTTCGCTTCACCTCCAGAAGTCCGCGGGAAATTCACCCACGTCCCTGACACCGGCATTCCCATCGCAAGTCACGGGCCGGGCGCCCCACGACTGGGGCAGCTGCAGAACCGTTACACAACCCGGGCTCATGGGCAGTGGCACCAGGTTCCGGGCCAAGAGGTGGCTCTCCCGGGCCGCTCGCGGTCCCTGGCAGCCAGAGGTCCGGCGGGCAGCGAGCTCCCTGGAGTCCGCGGCCCGTGTGCCGGGCGCCGGGCGGGGCACTGGCCTCCGACGTCGGTCCTGCCTGGCCGGGAGCGCCCGAGCCCAGGCACGAGCCAGCGGTTCCGGGCAGGCGTCCGTGTGGCCGCGGGGCCTGGCGGCGCAGAGCCGGCGCCCGGCGGGGCGGGGCGGCTGGGGGCGGGGCGGCATCCCCGCGCCGGGGAGGCGGGGCGCCCGGCTGGCTCGCGCGCGGCCGCCTCTCCCCAGCGCGCCCGCCGGCGGCGTCGGCAGCCCCGGCTCTGGCACCGCGCCTGGCGGCCGGCCCGGGCGAGGAGTGGCTTCCAGGAAGCGGGCGGAGGAGCGTTCCAGCCGCGTCTCGCCGTCGCCGCGGCCCCGCGCGCTGCGAGCGCCCGGCCGGCCCCTCGCGGTCCCTGCGCGCCGACGACCCCGCGCGGGCGGACGCCGTGCACTTGCCGGGCCGGGCGGTGCAGGTGGCGGCGCGCGCCCTGCGCCCTGGGCGGGGGCCAGCGCTGCGCCGCCGGGAGGGGCGGGGGGGCGGGGCGGCCGGCTCGGCCCCATTTAACTTCGCGGCGGCGGCGCGGCGGCTGGAAGCGGCGTCGGAGAAGGTCCGGGCGGAGTCCGCACCAGGTGTCGCCGGGGCCGCCTGTCCTCGCGCGCGCCCAGCCCGCGCCGCCGGGGCTGCGGGCTCCAGACGCTCTGAGGCCAGGTCGCGGCGCGGGCGAGGGCGGCTCTCCCAGCGGTAAGACCCGAGCCCGGGCTCGGCGAGGCCGGGGCGCCCTACCCACCTTCCACCACCCAGGCTTGAAAATAAAGGTGCCAGCGCCTGGGCAACACGGAGACCCAAGACGCCCAACACAGCCCCTTCTGGGGTCCAGAGGCCTCGGGGAGGGGCGTGCGGGGCTCTGTGCGGGCCGAGGGGCGCTCTGGAGGGTTTCGGGAGGGGGGGCCTTTCAGCTTTGGGGGCGTCTAGGTAGAAACGGGCGGGCGGCAGCCCGAGCCTCGAGCGTCGTCAGGTCCCAGGTTGGCCGCGCGCGCTGGTCCGAGCGCCTGGAGGGCGGAGGGCTGAGGCGACGCGCGCGGCGCGGGGTGACAGGGACGCGGCGGGGCGCCGGAGGAGCGACGGCGTGGCCGCGGGTAGCGGAGGCTGTGCGCCGGGGCGGCTGTGCCAGCGAGCGAGCGAGGGGCGCGCGGCCCCGGCCCGGCCGCCTTCCTGCAGCCGGGAGTCGCCGCCCCAGGTCGGAAGCAGCAGCACATTTGCAGATCGCATTAGGCCAGGCCCTTAATGCTTTCTCCAGATGGAGAGGAGCCACCGACCCGCCCCCGGACACCGGCTCCGCCAAGGCGCCCGCGAGGCGAAGCGCGGGGCGAGGGTGACTTCGGCTTTTCCAGTCTCGGCTTATACTGATTTCACTGGGAACTCTCAGGAGAACTCCCAAGAAAACCCCCGCCGCCCTCCGGGTGTCACTGAGCCTCTGCTGGGTCGCCCTCCCCGCGTGGGGAGACCGTCGGCTGCCTGTCTGGCTGCAGCCCTGGGGCTCTGAGGGCGCGCGGTGTCAGCTGGTGGGGAGAGCCTGAGACTTTCAGAAGACTTGCATTCCAGTCCTGGAATAGTCGCTCTCTTGCTGTGTGACCTTAGGCAGGTCCCTTCCCCTCTTTGGGCTGGCTTAGTTGGCCTTAGACTCAGTTTTGCCTGAAGTAGCAGAAGCTGGCAGGTGCCCGAACCCTTGGCTCCATATTGGCTTCCTGAGTCGGTTGCCAATAGCCACACCCTGCTGCTGACAAATGAGCTGAAAAGTAGCGGGTGCAGAGATGCCTCAGCTTCTGGAGGGCTGGAAGTGTGGGCTGCATGCTTGAGGCAGGCCCAGCTGCCCTCCCGACCTTGGTGTGGACTCTCATCCAAAAGAGAGTCCCAGGCAGCCCGTGCCCTGGAGTAGGGAGCCCATTTCTGGACGACAAAAACCTTTCCAATCTTCCTCTGATTGGTCTGTTAGTCCTGGGAGCTGCACCTGGGTCCAGAGCTGGTTGGAAACAGAGTATTTCCTCTTTTACAGGCTACAAGTGAGAACACCGGACCCCATGGCTTCCTGGAGGAGCCCCTGGTGGCTGCTGACATGGATGGTGTTCGTGCTGTCTGCTGTCCTGCAGGTAACGGGGAGGGGAAAAGGAATGGGAGGCATGCCTCTGTTTACTTAGGAGCCCTAGTCTCGATCACCTGAGATGTGCTGAGATTCGTGTTAATACTGTACCCAAGAGAATATAACTTTCTTACCTCCAGCAAATGGTATCTCTGTGAGCAAGGGCCTTAATACCACGGTGGGTACCATGTGCCAGTGATGGCTCAGGGCAGTGATGGTCTAGGTCTTTTCGGTTTAGAATGTCTGCCTGCATGTGCCCCGTAGAGGCTGGGCTGCTAGAGGCCAGGATGCAAAGAATGGGCAGAGCTCAGCCATCAAATATTCTGAGTTTACTCCTGTCAACACATAACCACCCTGTTTTGCAGTCTTTTCTTTATTTATTTTTTATTTTTTTTTATCCTCACCGGAGGATATTTTTCTATTTTTTGTTCAGATAGAGCAGGAGGGAGAGAGAGGAAGAGAGAGAGAAACATCGATGTGAAGGGACACATCGAGTGGCTGCCACCCGCACGACCAACCAGGGCCGGGGACAAACTGCAACTGAGGTACGCGCCCTTAGCGGGAACCGAACCCAGGTCTTTCTGGACCGCAGGCCGATGCTCCAACCGCTGAACCAAACCGGCCAGGGCTGCAGTCTTTTCTTTAGACCTGTCTTTCCCACTAGTCTGGGAGGACCCAGTTTATGTCTTGCATCCTCATTTGCCGACAGGCAGACTCAAAGGAGTGAAGCTAGCATTGCCTGAGAGACAGTAGGGAGTGGTGGAGACAGTGGCAAAGTGGATGGCATAGGCTTCATCTCTTCAGAGCCACCTCTACCCAGCTCCAGCTGATCCTCGCCAAGTGGGGACGCAAGCCCATGATTGCCAGATTTTCTGATTTTTTAGCATGGCTGGATCAGCCAGATTTCCTACGCAATCTCGTAGTTTTTAAAGCAAGGGAAGTCAGACAAATGTGTGTGTAGCTTGGATATGGTCAGGCAGTTTGTAGCCCCAGATCCAAAGGTCTAGAACACATCTTAGTCAGTATCTGGAGGGCTGCTGCTACCTCATCTGTATCTTATGTGAATTAGAGCAGGCTAGCCCCTATGGTATCTCGTGAGAATTAGAACAACAAAGCCACCTCCTTGCAGATGTAATTCTCATTAGAGAACTAGGCACATGGCTTGGTGGCCTGTGTACCCTCAGGGTCTAGCAAAAGGCCTGGCACTTAGTAGGGTCTTTTCAGTCTGCATGCACACACGAATAAAGAAATCCACCTGGGCACATTAATCAGACTTCTCTGCCTTTCTTGGACTCTGTTTCCAAGGCCTCTTTCAGCTCCATCGTCCCATGATTTCTGTGACTCACGAGAACTGCTTAGCATAGTGCATCTTCTCTCTCATTATCCCATTTTATTGGTGCTGCTCTATAATCATATTTAACAGAGATCTTTTGTTAGAACGAGAGTTAAGTATTTTCAGTGATTTTTATGGTTTCCCGGTCAGCGAGGTGTCGTGTGTGGCAAAAAAGTAGACACTTGCGTTTCCGCCCATCAGCTGCTCTGGAGCAGGCTGTAAGAGCTTCGGCAGTTTGTTCTGGTCAGATGGGGCTGAGACTTCACGACAGGGTTTACGTTGTTTCCTTTCACCCTATAAAATCTGAATGTGCTTAAAGGCAGTCTGTTGACCTTTGGCCAAGGGCAGTGTGTACCCAGCTTGAATCACTCACTTAACCTCTTTTGGACTTTTCCATATCTGTGTGCCCCTGGCAGTGTGCTTCCATGTATGGGGCAGTGTGCACAGAAGGTCGTAAAAGGAGATTTCAGGCCGGCGGTGCTCATCCTGCACAGCGCCCGCTGGTTCGAATCCCAGCCCCGCCACGTCACCACCTGTCACGCAGACATCTCTGCATCTCCGTTTCCACATCTGTAGAGGGGGCCGTGTCCAACTCATAGAGTTGTTCGGAGCAGTTGGACCATTGTGGAGTGGAAGAAAGGAACAAACAAAAAACAAACAAAAACAGTGTCTGGCATGTAATGAGTGTTCAGTAAAGGTTCCCGATGGAGAACTAGTCTGAAACAAGCTCAGGGCCTGTAGTTTCTCTGTGTGGCTGTAGGGGGCACTGGGGAGGCATCAGCTGAGGAGAGAAGATGCTGCAGAGGCCGGAAGGGGCGGGGCCTGGTCTTCTCAGGGGAGGTTCCTGCAGGTGTGGACAGGATTGGCCAGGAAGAGGTCACGTGGGGCCCTGGGAGAATTCTGGTGAAGAGTAGGTCAGTCCCGGGCCCTGGGGACTTGACACTTGAGTATCTCTCTAGGGACAGCCTGAGTGTGATTCACAGCTGGCCCTCTGAGGTTTCTTGGCATTTTGGTGTTTGAGGGTCTTTAAAGTGTTCTTTAATATGTCCCCTTGTCTTATTAGTACTGCCACCAGGTGGCTGGTGGAAAATTAATACAAGTTTGAGGCCTGTCTGGTGTGGCTCAGTGGTTGAGCATCAACCCATGCACCATGAGGTCACTGGTTCAATTCCTGGTCAGGGCACATGCCCAGATTGTGGGCCAAATCCCCAGTGGGGGGCATGCAGGAGGCAGCCAACCAATGTTTCTCTCTCTCCCACTCCCTCCCTCTCTCTCTAAAATTGATAAAGAAAGAAAAAACTACACCTTTTCAGGGAGTGTGGGATGTGCCAACTTAATAATGACTGGATTTTCCTTATTTTATTTTATTTTTTTGTTAATCCTCACCTGAGGATAGGAGGATATTTTTCCATTGATTTTTTTTAGAGAGAGTAGAAGGGAGGGAGGGAGAGAAAAAGAGGAGTCAGGGGAAGAAACATCGATGTGAGAGAGACACGTCAGTTGGTTGCCTCCTGCACGACCCCAACCGGGGCTGGGGATCAGACCTGAAACCCAGGTACATGCCCTTGACCGGGAATTGAACCCGCCATTCTCTCCTTGCCGGCACCCCTCAATCTCTGTGAGCGATCGTCTTTTCCTTCACTGCATCTAAGTTCTTAGGGATGAGGAAGGGGGGGGGGAGGCCGGTGGTAACAGGGCTTACCTGCCTCTTCTTAGTGAGCTCTAAGGAAGATGTCTGTTTGATGTTGGTACCTCTCTTAAGAAGACGGGGTACGCCTCTTGGTCATCAGCTCTGGGCCCTCAAATGCAATGTTTTTCATATTGGGAAAGGTCCCCATGATTATCTTGATACTGAAATCAGACGTGTTGGCTCTAGTCTGAGAGCCCGGGCTAGCAGTTCTGGTCTCTGACTGTGATTTCAGTGGTTCTGGTCTCGTGTTTCTGGTACTTTGGTGGTTCTGGTCTCGAAGGCACTTTTGTCTGTGTGGCCGTTGCATTCGTACTTCTTGTCTTGGTGTTGGCTCTGCCTTTGGGGGCACTGCTCTACCCTGCAAGTAAATTACGCAAATAAAACGTTTCACCTGTAGCAAAGTAGAAGCTATAGATAAATGAAGGGAAAATAAAAATGGAAATTTTTCCTTGATACTGCCACCCAGGTAATAACTATTAACATTTCCATGGCTGATCTGTCAGGTTTTTGCGGGCATTTTTGTTTTTAAATGTTGTGTTCCTTTCTTACAGAAATATCGTAGGTCTGAGGTAGGTTGTAAATTATTTGGAAATGATGGGTTCATTTAAAAATAATTGTCGGCTAGGTTTGCATCATACAACTTTTACCCCCAGAATCGAGCCACCCAGGGAAGAGGGCGTAACTTGTTACCAAGGGAACCCTTGCTGATTTGAAAAAATGAAATTAAACAGCGTTCAAAGAATGTATTAAGATAGTCATTATTGTCATCATTATTATGAATGATAATAACAAAAGATAGCATCACAGGATTTTGCAAACTCTTATGCACAAAAAGTGGGAAACACACTTCTCTTGGCAAAGAAAGAAAGAAAGAAGGAAAGAAAACAAGACACTGAGAAAATTACGTGGAAGAAATCAGATACTTCTATTGAAAGAGAACAGGAGAATTGTTCTTTCTTTTTTTTTTTTAAACTTGAGGACCTCTCCAAAATGAAGAGGACTAGCGTCTCGGAGGGGCTTCTGCGTGCCATGGGCTGTAGATCAGTGTGTCCACGAGCCTGTGACCCCTCCACCAGATGCTCCCAGGGGGCCTCCAGCACAGCACCCCTACATGGAAGTCCTCGCCGCCCCCCAGCTCTGCTTCAGGGCCTGGCTTCTCCATCATCTCGTCATTGCAACCAGAGTCCTGGGGTCCCTCTTGATGCCTTCTTTTCTGTCGCCCCTACTCTGTACCCATTTATCTATCTCAGAAATGGCTCTTAAATCTGCTTTTTTCCCCCTCTTTCCACTGATACTATATGAAGAGTAGGGTCCATGGCAGCATCGATAAGGGTGATAAAGACAGTTGTGGCTGCACTGGGGAGGACCTTGAGAAGCATAGTAAACGCATAATAAAGAGGACTTCATTCAGTTGCAGCGTACGGTTCTGTGGGTGTTGATCAGGGGGTGATGGGAGGCCCTGCTAAGACTCCATTGGACCACTGGGGATGCACCTGAGCAAGGGACACTCGGGAGGCTGCTGGTCCTGGTCCTGGTCCTGGTCCGTGATGATGAGACCCTCAGCTCGGTTCACGTGGGTCAGGACTTGTCATAGACAAGAGGCTGAATATGGGATCCATTTAAGAACCGGAAGTCATAGAACTTGAGACAAGTGATTACGGGGGATTAGGAGAGAGAACCCGTGAAAAATGGATAATTCCTTGAGGTTTCTGAACCAGTGTTAGGGGACACACAAAGGTGAAAATTCACCCTGGTCTTATGGATCGGTGGGTTACGTTTGAAGGAGCGGTTTCGGAGGGAAGGTGTGGATGGTGGACGGTGAGGAAATGAATAACACTCTTCGAGAGAGGAACAGGATCACCGGGAAGGTGTTTTTTTTCTTTGAAGCAAAGCGAACATTCAGTATATATGTCCTCCAGAAGGAATCAGCCAGGAGCAAGGGAGGGATTGAAGAGACAAGAGGGAAAAACCAGAGCTAACATCTTATGGAAACCACATTCCGGAGCTGATGATTGTCATGGCTGTCCGTTTATTTTTACAGAGATGCTAATTTCCATAAATAGCATGGCAGCATAAAGCAATTTCCTTTCCAAGTGTTTCATGCAATTACTTTCTGGAATTTGTCAGCCCCGAACAGCTCCGGCCAGTGCGTGCTGTAGATTAACGTGGTCCCGGCCTCAGGCGTGCGTTTGCTGTCCCGGCCTTCGGATGGAAACGTCACAGCCTCTTACTGTGAGACTAATTTAAAAACAGGGAAGGACTCTTGTTTTATTAATGAAAAGTTATTTACGGTATGAATAGACTCGTAAGTTCTCTTTACTGTCTCTTTTGACATTTCCATTGGTTCCCCCCCCCCCTTCTTATTTAAAAACATACACATTTTTCATTATACAAATGTGGAAGCCCTGGCCAGTTTGGCTCAGTGGTTAGGGTTGGCCCTTGGACTGAAGGGTTGAGGGTTCAATTCCCGGTTGAGGGCTTGTACCTGGGTTTCAGGTTCAATCCCTGACCCAGTCAGGCTCATTCAGGAGGCAACCAGTTGATGTCTCTCTCCCTCCCTCCCACACTATCTAAAAATCAATGGAGCCCTGGCCGGTTTGGCTCAGCGGTTAGAGCGTCGACCTGCGGTCCTGAGAGACCCGGGTTCGGTTCCCATTAAGGGCACGTGCCTCGGTTGCAGTTTGCCCCAGCCCTGGTTGGGTCGTGTGGGTGGCAACCACTCGACGTGTCCCTTTCACGTCGATGTTTCTCTCTCTCTCTCTCCCTCTCCCTCCCACACTCTATCTGAACAAAAAATAGAAAAAAATGTCCTCGGGTGAGGATAAAAAATAAATAAATAAATAAATAAAATAAAAATCAATGGAAAGATATCCTCAGGTGAGGATCCACAGCAACACAAATGTGGAAAACACAGGAAAGAACAAAGGTGGGGGAAAAAAATCACCTTTAATTCTACCACGTGTAAGGATTTTTTAGTGTTTATTTTAATATTCTTAGATGGTTAACATATATACATATGTATTTTATAAAGAGTGATGGCACTATATTTGCCTGTAACTTTTTAAAATATTTTTTAAATTGACTTTTTAGAGAGAGGGAAGAAGGGAGAGAGAGAGAAATACCGACGTGAGAGAGAAACATGGATCAGCTGCCTCCGGCACGCGTAGGAAGGGAGCCAGCCTGGACGGGAGGGACGGCTGGTGGGCAGCACTGAGTGTCCTCCTCCGCCCGGTTGAGAGAGGGGGGAAATGTGTGTGTGTGGGGGGCAGGGCCAGTGCCCGTGTCTGTTCAAAGAGAATTCCTTTCCGTGCGAACGCTTCATTCACATCTAGGACCTAGAGCCTTCTTTTTTTTTAAAAAAAAAAATATATATTTTCTTTTATAGATTTTTTTTTTTTTTTAGAGAGAGAGAGCGGAAATGAAAGGGAGAGAGAGAGAGAAACATCGATGAGAGAGAACATCAATTGTCCGCCTCCTGCATGCTCCCCACTGGGCATCGGGCCCACAACCTGGGCATGTGCCTTGACCGGGAATCGAACCGGCGAACTCTTGGTGCAGGGTCGATGCTCAACCACTGAGACACACCGGCTGGACTCAGAGCCTTCTTTACCTGGAGCCCTGCACCCCCGTGGCTCTCTGAAGGATGCGCACCCTCCCGGACCTTTGCCTCCGCCGGCCAGGCTTTTCGACCTTGCGTGTTGGAGGTAGCCCAGTGGCCTTGAGCTGGTGGCCTTCAGGCCCCTTCCCGTCGTTGGGAGGTCCAGCATGTGTCCGCATCGCTGTGCACAGCTTCGGGGGTGGGGCGCTCCTGCTGCACACACTGTGCACAGCTTCTGGGACGCATTAGCCGCTGCCATGGTCAGAGCCAGGGAAGCGTTTGGCGCGTGGGACGGAAGGCACACATGGCGTGGCAGGCGGCCATGCCCTGCGGGCTCTGCTCAGCCCTGATGAGGGAGACCGTTCCCCAGCCAGGCCCACTGTGCACCTGGCTGATGACTACCGACGCCTGGTGGATCCTTAACGATGCTCTTAGCAACCAGACACTTTAAAAGACAACTAATTCAGCCCTGGCCCGTTTGGCTCAGCGGTAGAGCATAGGCCCACAGACCAACGAATCGCAGGCTTGATTCCGGCCAAGGGCACGGATCTTGGTTGTGGTTCGTCCCTGACCCTGGTCAGGGTCATGCAGGAAGCAACCGGTTGATGTGTCTCTCTCACATCCATGTTTCTCTCTCTCTTTCTCTCTCTCTCTCCCCCCCCATCCCCCTTCCACTCTATTTTATTTATTTATTTTTTTATCCTCACCCGAGGACATTTTTCCATCTTTTGTTCAGGTAGAGTGGGAGGGAGAGAGAAGAACAGAGAGAGAGAGAAACATCGATGTGAAAGGAACACATCGAGTGGCTGCCACCTGCACAACCGACCAGGGCCGGGGACAAACTGCAACTGAGGTACGTGCCCTTAGCGGGAACCGAACCCGCGTCTCTCAGGGCCGCAGGCCGACGCTCTAACCGCTGAGCCAAACTGGCCAGGGCCCCTTCCACTCTATTTAAAAAAATCAATGGAAAAATATCCTCGGGTGTGGATTAAAAATAAATAAAAGACAACTGAAAATTTGGGGGTTGGGGGACAGAGAAGAATCCAACTCACACTAGGGAATGGACTAGCCTCCGTTTATTATATAGTTGGCTGATAAGACTAATAGGTGGACACATATTCATCCATGTACACAGACAGAGCGATGTGTGTGCTGGGGTAGCCCCCAGTCCTTCCTCAGTGGGGCATGGGTCACTCCCTTGAGGGTGACCGACCAAGTGTCTCTGTCCTTGTTGGCCGCATTGCTGATTTTTTCCTACGTTGTCAGCTGATCCTTTTCGGTGCCCACCCCAGGACACAAGGTGCACTGAGTAGTGAGCAGGCCTTGGCCAGCCCTGGAGTCCTGGGTGGATATTAACAGTTTTTTCCACTGGAGGAGTAGCCGGGGTAGCGCGTTCAGAAGGCGTATGGCATCTTTTTATTTTCTTAACTCATGTGGAAGTGCTCCCTGAGCTCAGCCCTCCGTTTTATAGCGTAAGACTGTGGGATTAGCACATAGTTCTGAGATTCAATTAAAAATCCATTGGCCGACGGTCCCTGTTGAGGTCAAGGAAGAAAACGGTCTTAATGGAAACTAATACGACACTGGAGTTGGAAGTGAAAGTGCAAATGGACTCCTAATCTGTATTTAGCACTTAGAATTCACAGATTCTCTCCTCCTTTCTCTTTGATGGGAAGGCGAGTGTATATTAAAGAATTTTGGCTTCTTTGATATGTTAGAATTCCCTTAATGGGACATGTGGCTTGGATATATTTTCTCCTGCTCTGTAGCTTGATTTTTTACCCTCTTATTGTTTTTTTGCAAAACAAAAAATTTATTTTATTTATTTTTTATTTTTCTTCCTCACCCGAGGACATTTTTCCATTTTTTGTTCAGATAGAGTGGGAGGGAGAGAGAGAGAGAAACATCGATGTGAAAGGGACACATTGAGTGGTTGCCACCCGCACAACCCCAATCAGGGCCGGGGACAAACTGCAGCCAAGGTATGTGCCCTTAATGGGAACCGAACCCGGGTCTCTCTGGACCGCAGGCTGACGCTCTAAATGCTGAGCCAAACCAGCCAGGGCAATTTATTTTATTTTTATTAATTTTTTAAGTCCTCAGCTGAGGATATTATTTCTTTCTTTCTTTCTCTTTTTTTTAGACTGGAAGGGAGGGAGGGAGAGAGAAACATTGATGTGAGGGTTAGATGCTCTAACCACTGAGCAAACCGGCCAGGGCTAAAACCCCAAAATTTTACATTTTCATCAAGTCCAAGTTACCAATTTTTTAAAATCTGTGGATCATGGATTTTGGTGTCATACCTAAGAGCTCTTTGGGTCCTGAAGATTTTCTCCTCAGTTTTATTCTAAATGTTTTATAGCTTTACCTGTGTATGTTTAAATTTGTGAATTGTTTTGAATGAATTTGTATGAGGTGTGAGGTTCAAGTCAAGACTCATTTTTGCCTATGGATGTCCCATTGCTGCAACCTCATTGGTGGAAAAGACTATCCTTCCTCCATTGAATGGCTGCTTCTTTGTCAGAAATCAACTGAGAGTACTTGTGTAGGTCTGTTTCCAGACTCAGTTTTGTTCCATTGACGTGTGTAGTATTCGGTGATCCTCCAGTACTTCGCTGTCTTTATTACATATGGTATTAAATCGAGTACAGTGATTCCTCCCACTTTAATCTTCTTTATCAAAAATACGTTAGCTATTCTAGTGCCTTTGCATTTCCATATACATTTTTTAAATTGATTGATTTTAAAGATAGAGAAGAAGGGGGTGAAGAAAAACATCGATTTATTGTCCCATTTATTGATACATCCATTGGTTGACTCTTGTATATGCCCTGACTGGGGATCAAACCTGCAACCTTGGTGTATTGGGACAATGCTCTAACCAACTGAGCTCTCGGCCAGGGCTGTTTGCTTTGTTGAGGTTTGTTTTACGTCCAAGGATATGGTCTGTCCTGAGGAATGTTCTATGGACACTTGAAAGAAATGTATATTCTGCTGTTGTTGGGTTCCCGAAATGTCAGTTACATTTTGTTGGTTGACGATGTTGTTTAGTTCTTCTATATCCTTGATGATTGTCCTATCTAGTTATTGACTCAACTGCTGAGAGAAGGGGTGTTGAAATCCCCAATGGAAATGGTGGATTTGTCTATTTTCCCTTCAATATTATTATCAGCTTTTGCCTCAGGTGTTTCAAAGCTGCGCTGTTTGGTGTCTCCACACTTAGGGTTCCTATGTTTCTTGGTGGAATGTTGCCTTGTGTCCCTCTTTTACTGTGAAACTGCAGCAGGCTTCTCTATGGCCCAATATGGGGTAGACCAGTTGTGTTTAAACACTTGGTGCACAGAGCATCAAAGATCATGGAGCCCTGGCCGGTTTGGCTCAGCGGTGGAGCACTGGCCCTTGGACTAAGGAGTCACAGGTTTGATTCCAGCCAAGGGCACGTGCCTTGGTTGTGGTTTGTCCCCTACCCTGGTTGGGGTTGTGCAGGAGGCATCCAGTCGATGTGTCCCTCTCATGTTGATGTTTCTCTCCCTCCCATTCTATATGAAGATAAAGAGAAAAATATCCTCAGGTGAGGATTGAAAAAAAAAAAAAGATCATGGAACACAAAATAGACCTAACCATGATCTCAGATAGGTGAGGGGCAGAGCTAAGACTAGACACTCCTCTAGTTCATTTGATGTCTTGCTCAGGATGACCAGGGCATCAGGGCCAGTGACCAATGGCTGAGTCACTTACCTGTCCCTGCTTAGGCACATCTTCCTTTACTTCTTTTCTTACTCTTCCTTCCCCAGTATGTTAGGACTGCCATGGGAGCCCTCATCCTTGCTGTTGGCACTATGAGTACATCATCGACTGGGGTGTTGGGAGAAGGAAGCACTTGGTGTGTCGTTGGAGAACAGTGGTGTCAGAGGGTAGAGAGAGTCCGTGTCTGTTTATTGTTCCAGGAAGCAAGATTGTGCTGTAGTCTAAATAATGCTAATTGGTCTTTCCCTTGGCCTGGCTGTTTTCCTTAAATTTTCCACCGGAGAGCAGATGTCATCTAATGGCTGTCCTATAAATGCTTGCTTTCTTAGAAGCAAGCTGTGTTTATTTCTTCGGTTACGAAAACGTGTTGTTTATAACTTGTAAAGAAATGCGAATCTATTCTGACTTGCTTCCCATTTACTCTTCTCCCTGGGTCGTTAGCCAGCCTGTGGTCAGGTGGACCAAACTGCCTTCATCCTATCTCGGTGGAGGAAGGTGTCTCAGGCTGAGGTTTCGGAGTCTACGGAAATGCGCTTGGAGATATTTGGGCTTTGGCCACAAATTCCATTGAAGGTATTGGCTCCATGAAACCGGTTATTCCTTTGAGCCAAGATGAAACCAGTGTTAGTGGGGAGTCTGAAAGAAACTAGGTACTTGGTTAGACCTTCTCTTTGGGATCATCGAGGTGGGCATCATTGGGTTCTCTCTCTGCCCTCGTACGTGGCTCCTCATTCCCCCCAGTAGCGTGGTTGATCATGTTGGCCGGCATTTGGACGTTCATGTCTGCAGATCGCTTCTTCTTACCTTTTGCCATGAGTTTTCCTGTTTTTTGTTTTTTGTTTTTCTTGTCTTCTCATTTATTTGTAGACATCACTGAGAAATGCTAGAAACGAGTCCTTTGTCGGTTACATGTATTTTCTGTACCTTTTTACCTTTTATGGTGAACAAAAACATTCCTTTGAATTTCAGTGTAGTTCCTCCCTGGCGTACAGATTCCGGAGAGCAGGGATTTTGGCCTCTTTGGTTCAACAGTGTGCCCTGGGTGCCCAGAGCAGGACTTGCCCATGGCAGGTGTTCAAAAGCACTTACTGAAGGAAGGGATGGAGGGCTGTTTGCTCACCTTATTGCGCATAGTGTGACATTTTGTGTGTGCCTTCTTACCTTGATGCCACACAGTTGTCCCATTATATTTTCTTCTGAATGTTTAGCCATATATAGATACATGTTTTTGCCCAAGAAAATGGTGTAATATCCTGTATGGCTCTGTGAGGAGGAAATGGATGAGTTTTCCAACAGACTCTGATGCTTACTGACCATGACACTAGATAATTCTCTTTACCCCCAGAACTTCCAATTCTCCTCCTTATTTGAAAGAGGGGGCTGATAGTAACTGCCCTGCAGGGTTGATGTGAGATTAGTTTATTTTTTTATCCTCACCCGAGGACATTTTTGAATTTATCTTCAGATAGAGAGGGAGGAAGGGAGAGAGAGAAACATTGACGTGAAGGGACACATCGAGTGGCTGCCACCCACACGACCCCAACCAGGGCCGGGGACAAACTGCAACCGAGGTACGTGCCCTTAGCGGGAACCGAACCCGGGTCTCTCCGGTCTGCGGGCTGACACTCTAACCACTGAGCCAAACCAGCCAGGGCGATGTGAAATTAATTTAGATAAACTGTGCAGAGCATCGGATATGTGCCTGGCACATTGTTGTTGTTCGATGAGGTGGCTGTTTCTTCCTGCCCTTGTATCTTCACTGGGGACAGCCAGGCGAGAGCAAGACCCGGCGAATGTGGGGGTGTCTTTCCCTGAGACTTCCAGTGCACTTGTTGAACCCCACAGCGGGCCCTTTCCAGTCTCTCTGGTGCTGGCTCATCGCCCTCCTTCCTCCGGCTCTGGCTTCATCTCCACAGCCTGGGTTTCCTAAGCCACGCAGCAGATGGCTCCGTTACAGCCTGTCGCAAACTCCTGAGTGGATGCAGGCAAGGAAATACCATGTTTCCTTCTGAAGACTTAAAGGCACTTTTCATCATCGGAACAGAACTGTTTTCAAACAAGGATGTAGACTGGTTTCCTCACAAGGGAGGGGTGTAAATCACGTGTGTCTCTGTTACTCCAAAACACGACAGGCAGCGTTGGGTCACTCTTCACGGGTGGCGTGGACTTGCTTTGGGAGGGGACGCAGAGGTTCGTGGGGACAGCCACGTATAAGGACTCGTTGTAGCCTCGCTGTTTGGGGTACGTCCGCATCGCAGCTGCGGCAGTGGGAGGCGTTTGGTGTCTCCTTGCACCGGACAGGACGTTTGGGATGTTTCACGTTTTTTTTTTTCGCGAGTCCGGTTCAATTCAGTTGCTCAGCTTCATGTGTGTTCCTGGCACTTGGGTGTCTCACACTGGTTTGAGGTTGACGCCCATCCTCCGCAGAGCCCGTCTTTGATGTGGGGCCGGGACCCCCGTCTTAGGCATGGAGTCTGCAAGGCCATGAGGTCTTGATTATTTCTTCCTGAAGCCTCTTTAGGTACCATCTGCTTAGTGCTGAACCCAAGACCATCCCGGCGAGTAAGGTGTGTCGGAGATGCCTCCCTGTCTCAGATCCGTGGGGTTCCTGCTCCTGAGAACATTCAGAGACGTGAGAACACTCCGGCACCCTGTGGGGCACCCCGTCCAATCGAAATGGAGTTCAAGCCACATTCGTAACTTGACATTTTTCTGGTCGCCACATGAAATAAGTTAAAAGAAATAGGCGAAAGTTCATTTTAGTCATATATCTCATATTACTCAAAATATCCAAGTACAATTATTTTCAACATTAAATCAGTATAAAAATTGTTTTTTTTATAAATCTTCACCTGAGGATGTGTTTTTTATTGATTTTTAGAGGGAGAGAAAGAAGAGAGAGAGAAACATTGATGTGAGAGAGAAACACTGATCAGTTGTCTCCTGTACAAGCCACAACCCAGACCAAGGATTCACCCCGAAACCTTTTTGGTGTACGGGACAGTGCTCCAACCAACCGAGCCATATGGCCAGGGTGAATTTTATATATAAATATAAATGTATATTTTAACATGCTTTTTTTATTCATATGGAATTGATTTTCACGCATTGATTGAGGAAGGCTCAAGTTTTCCTTTTTCCTCGTACTTTACCCATTGCCCAGAAGCATTTATTGAATAATGTACCACTTTTCCATTTATAAAAGTCTATGTTTATCAGGTGTGAAACAAATTTGTATACATGTCCATGTCTGACTTAAAACTTACTTTATTATAAATTATTATAATTGTTTCATACACATACATGCGAAATATATATGTACGCACATATTGCAAATACATACATAACATAGATACACATATATACACAGATATATGCACTCTACCTATACACACTCACATGCACACACGCAAAGCAACATATGTAGCACGATGTTTAAAGGACAAGGGGTAGCCCCGGAGTAGTGATGTCATGAACACCTGTGTACCCACCATGGAGCTTATGAAATGAGACCCGATCAATACCCCTGAAGCCTTTCTTACTGCATCTTTCTGTCTGCTCAGAAGTCCCCCCAGCAAAAGGGAGATTTTGTGCCTGTATTTTTGCTTTTTTTAGTTTTTTTTTTTCCCTTTTTGATTTTAGAGAGAGAGGAAGGGAAAGGGAGAGAGATACAGAAACATGGATGAGCAAGAACCTCGATTGTCCACCTCCTGCCTGCCCCCCACCGGGGATCAGGCCCACAACCTGGGCTGTGCCCTGACCGGGAATCGAACCGGCGACCTCTGGGTGCAGGGTCGACGCTCAACCACTGAGCCACACCAGCCGGACAGTGCCTGTATTTTCTTTAACCACTTGAGTATGTATCCCGAAATACTACATTACACGCGTCCGTCCGCCTTCTCTGAATTTTATCGGAGTGAAATCATACCGTCTCTTCTGCTCAGATTTCCGCTCCGTGGGTGTGTGAAGTGGAGATCACGCACTCTCGCCGCCCCGTCGTGTTCCGGGGCACGAAGGCACCACAGTTTATTGGTTCGCCCTACCGTGGACGGTTCCTTTCTGTACAGTGTCGGATTTATGGTGATGCTTTATTTGGGACGTTTGCATTCATTTCAAGGGTGAGATTGATATGTGATTCCTCTCACGTATCGCTCTTGTCTGGTTTTGTTATCAAGGTTATGATCTCATAGAATGAATGGTCGGGTGTCCTCCCTCCTTTTTTTCCCCCCATGTGTTGAAAGAGTTTTTGAAAGGTTGGAATTATTTGCATTTTGAGTGTTTTCTGGTGTTCACCTGTAAAACCTTCTGGGTCTCTGTTGTCTTCCTGGGAAGAATGTTAAATACCGATTCTGTTGCTTTAAGAATGCAAGAACCGCCGAGATTTTTACTTTTTAATCCTCACCTGAGCATATTTCTCCACTGATGTTTAGAGAGAGTAGAAGGGGTTAGGGGGTGGGGGAGAGGAACGTCAATATGAGAGAGACACATCGATTGGTTGCCTCCCACACGACCCCAACAGGGTCGGGAACCAAACCGAAACCGAGGTACGTGCCCTTGACCAGAATCAAACCTGAGACTCGCGGGTCCGCGGGCCGACGCTCTAACCACTGAGCACATGGGCCGGGGCCGGCATAACGAGTTCTGAGACAGGTCGTCTTCCCTCTGGTCTCGCCGGCGGTGGGAGTAGCCTGTGGTCCCCGCCTCTGCCTCACTCCCCCTCCGGCCTGTTCTCTGCGATCTCGTAGTTGCACTTCTCTTCGTAATGGGATCCACGCTGACTTTCCCGTCCGCCTTCCCAGACCCCCTGCAGGTCCAGCCCGGTCCGCCCTCCAGCTCCCTCCACTCTCCCGGCTCTGGTCCAGCGATGCTTTCTGAATCCGTGCCAGCGGTATTGCTTTGAGTATGTGAAAGGAAAATACAGGAAAGAAACAGAGTGACTGCTCCTTCATCTCCCTGTCTGGTCGTCCCTGGTTATGAGGAGTTTTGGGGTTCATCTCGCCTGGTCCCCTCCGTTGAACCGTGTGAGGAGTGGGACCTGGGAGGGGGAAGGCACGTGCCGAGAGCCACGCGGTTTCCGGTGCAGGTGGGCTGGGGCCCTGGGCCCCCGACTGCAGACCTGGCCCCTTCCTAACCTGAGTGTGCACCCCCAGCTCCCGCAGGCGTGCAGGGTCCCCCACTTTGTCTAGTTGATGAACGTCATTCCCCACCTCCGGCACCGTTAGTAAAACGAATCCAAGGGACGTTTTCCTGTCAAACAAATAGGGAATGGTGCGATGAGTTTTTAAACACGCAAAAGATTAGTTATCTGTATGTCAGCAAGAAATTAAAATTATGCCTTAAAAAGAGACCCACTTAAATTGGTAAATCTGTATATACCCAACACCCCACTTGGACCAAACACTATCATGTGCATTACTCTTTTTTTTTTTAAACAAAAAAATAGTGGCCCGGCTGGTGTGGCTCAGTGGTTGAGTGTCGACCCTGCACCAAGAGGTCGCAGGTTCGATTCCCAGTCAGGGCACATGCCCAGGTTGTGGGCCTGATCCCCAGTGGGGGGCATGCAGGAGGCGGCCAATCGATGTTCTTTCTCATCCATGTTTTATTTCTCTCTTCCTTCCTCTCTCTCTAAAATCAATAAAGAAAAAGGAAAAAAAAGAAATAAAAAAAAAATAGTGTGTTTGTAGTAGTTTCTTCTGCGGGTTGGTGGTTCTGTTGTGACTCGGTTACCCCTGAATTGCAGGGAGCGACGATGGTAGCATCTTCATTGCATAAAAGCATTGCCGTGTGTTCGCAAGAAGTCCGTAACGTTTGGCACTAGACCCCCAGTTTTCTGTCTTTTTTGGACATCACAGTGATGCCGTCATGAGCATGGAGCCTAGATGCGCGGCCCGAATCGCACGTGCCCTAGGTCTCGCTGGCTCGGAGCTCCGGAAGGCGTGAGCATCCCAGCAGGGGCTCTGGCCGCCGCCGGCGGGTCGCACTGCAGGTCCTGCCCTGAGCTTAGAGGAACAAACCGGCTCACGACGACTATCAGCGTTTTCGGGAGCGTGTGCAAACAGCACATTTCTGTCGTTTTCTCCTGGAAGGCTGCGTCTGGAAAGCCTGCAGGATTTCAGCCACACAGACGAGCTGTTTCCTGGAAGGGAGAACGCTGTAGGGGTGGAAAAACCTCGAATAAACAGGAATACGTTCCCCACATGCTTCTGGACTGTGTCAGGTGGGGTGCGATCCCATTGCCAAGCTGGGAAGAGCTGGTAACGCTTCTCTCTCTCTCTCTCTCTCTCTCTCTCTCTCTCTCTCTCTCTCTCGCTGCTGAGTTAATACACCTTCACGCATGAGGGATGTACACAGATTCGCCAGGGCCTCAGTGCTGGTCTCTGAGGTTGGCCACAAAGAGTCGGTGCCTGCGTAATTCATCCGTTGCCAGGTGACGCTGTTCCTGCACAGTTACTACCCTGGGTGGGCCCGGGCTGTGGCTCACGGGGAGCCGGAGTCGTGGGAGCAACCAGGGCGAGGCCTGGCTGGAGCCGGAGGGCTGCGGAGGCAGAGAGGAACTCGGGGCCAGGGAGCAAAGGGTCACATCACTGCTGTAGGTAGAAGCAGAAGACTCAGAGCCTGCAGACCCCAGCCAGGTGTCTAGAGAGCGTAGACATTTTGCAGCCTCCACGGACCACGGCAGGATCCAGCATGTTTGTTTAGAAAATCAGACAAAAAAATAGCGATTCCTTAAGGAGCCTGGTCTGACCACTGTTTCAAACTGTAATTTGTACCTCATCTCCGGCCACCCCATCTCCTTTTCCTGTATGATACAGTGTGTAGTTTACTCACGTATTGTGTTCATTTTCTGCTTCCATACCGTGAGCTCCTTGGGAGACGTAATTCTTTAAAAATTTTTTTTTATCCTCACCCAAGGACATTTTTTTTTTTTTTTGCATTTATCTTCAGATAAAGTGGGAGGAAGAGAGAGAAACATCGACGTGAGAGAGACAAATGGACTGGTCGCCACCCACACAACCCCAACCCGGGGCTGGGGACAAACTTCAACCAAGGTACATGCCCTTAGCGGAAACCGAACCCAGGTCTCTTTGGTCCGCGGGCCGACGCTCTAACGGCTGAGCCAAACCGGCCAGGGTGGGAGACACGATTCCTGACAGTTGCATTCTCCATGTCAGAACCAGCCTCGGTACGCAGTAGGTGCTCAATTAACGCATGTCGACTGAGTGGCTGGATATACTCTATGCACCCCAAGATCCAAGAAGGACTTGGGCACCCTGTAGTTTTGGATATCCCCTTCCACCACTTTGGTCAAACGACACACTTACTTGAACTTCATTGGAGAGGTCCAGATGCCTTTTCTCGGCCAGGGAGACGCTCATGAGTGGTGCAGAGGCTGTGGTTAGCGTCACGGTGCAAATTCCTGGGCCTGCAGGGGCCTGAAAGTGTGTCCTTCCTAAACCCGGAGTTCCCTCCGGGGAACGGCAGCAGCCCCGGGAGAGAACCCCAGACAGTCCCCCGGAAAACACCCCGCTGCCCGGTGATCCTCACCCAGAGCGTGTCCTGTCACCACCAGGACGCTCACGGTCCTCACTGCCTTCCCGCCGATGGCCTTGGTGGGGACAGATGAACCCTGAGCGCTGTGACGAGACCAGGGGGAGCCGAGTGGGGTGGGGAGCTAGCAGCCTAGCCCGGCTTGAGCTGACCGTCCATCTGGTGGTTTTTGTGTGTGTTTTTTCTTTAACCCACATAGCCCTGTTCATGGAATACAATTTCCATTGTCTCCTGAGGTATTTTAAGGGAGTTATTTCCATGGGACCTTTTGCTAACTGAGGCTGTTTCCAGCTTACTTCAAGGTCCTGGAAAATGGACTCAAGTAAAATCCTTGGGGTGGGGGTGGGCTCCAGAGAAAGAGGGCCCGTGCTGTGGGTATTGATTGGCGGGGGGGCTGCCTGTCCTCCGCCCGTTCAGAGGAGTTTTTAAAGAACCCCTGGGGGACGGCGGCACAGTTTTCGGCCGGAGTGTTTGGTCTTCCCGTGGGGGGGGGGATGTTCAGACCGGCGTCCTGCAGGGCTCGGTGCAGGAGGGGGGCAGCCTCCGCTGGTCTCTGTGGGAAGAAAAGTCATTGTTGAATGTCTGCGCCCACAGACGGCTCAGTGGTGTCCAGAAGGGCAAGGACTCCATCTTCAGGGTTTGTCCTTCCAGGGAACAGACGGAGAAGTCTGTTCCTGTGAGGTCTTGTCACTGAGCCCTGCTGGCCGGTGCTGATTCAAGGTGTGTGTGTGGTGTGTGTGTGTGTGTGTGTGTGTGTGTAGGAGGGAAGGGGAGAGAAAGAAAATTCGAGCGAGAATGTGTGTTTAGTGGCAGACAGAAGAACAGTGCTGTGCAGGACGTTTGTTAGATCCAGGTGCCAGGTTGCCAAAGAGTCTGAGTGTGGTAAGTTCAAGGCAAGACCGTCTGGGTAGCAGCTCGTTCTGAACACGTGTACCCCCGAGGCACCCACCACCCCTCGGCTCGGGGGGGCCTCAGAGGGGTCGCTGCTCATGTTTCTATTGGAAATGGGACTCAGGGCAAAGCCAGCGTGGGAACTGGGAAATCACATGGTATTCTGGCTGAGGGATCCGCCCAGGGTTATTCAAATGTTCGGTCCTTTGGCCCAGTAGTGTCTGGAGAACATATTAGTTAGCTGATGGGAGATAGAGAAGACAAACCTTCAATCCCTAGTCTTCATTTTTATTTTTTTAATTTTTTAAAAAATATATTTTTATTGATTTTTTTTTTTTTTAGAGAGAGAGAGAGAGGAAGGGAGAGAGAGACAGAAACATCAATGTGAGAGAGAAACATCGATCGGCTGCCTCCCACACGCCCCCTACTGGGGATCGAGCCTGCAACCCGGGCATGTGTCCTGACCGGGAATCGAACCGGGACCTCAGTCCATGGGATGATGCTCCATCCACTGAGCCACACTGGCCGGGCATATAGCCTTCATTTTTAAAAACTCAGGGAAAAAATGTGAAAAGAAATGTTCTTTCAGCCCACCTTTGCAACCCCACCAAAGGAAATGCATTTTGTGTATAATCAGAAAGTTTCGGGGACACCTAAGACTTTGAAAAGTCTTGGAATGATGACATTTTATTGGAAAAACCAAAGTGATCTGGAATTTATTTATTTTTTTAATCCTCACCCAAGGATATATTTTTATTGATTTTACACAGAGAGGAAGGGGGGGGGGAAGGGGGAAACATCGGTGTGGGAGATAAGCGTCGATCGGTTGTCTCTTGTACCCACCCAGAAGTGACTGCCTCACTTTTGATGCACATTGGATCCCCTTCCCTACTGTATGCTTCTCCCCTTCTCTCCTTTCATTGTATCAGCCAAACCTGTGCCCAGCCTCGATAGGCGTCCTCTGTCACTTACGGGGTGCAGGTCGAGCCCTGGGTCTCTGAAATGTTGTCTTTGAATCGCCGCCCCATATTCACTTTCTCCCGCCAGAGTCAAAGCCTTCCTCCAGAGGGGGGACACCTGCACCCCCACGCTCGGATCACACTTCCTAGTCCGGCCTCTCTCCCCCTCCCTGTCCTACAACTCCCGCTTCCTAAGGACCCTGACCTCTCTGGTCGCCTCGTCCTGTGAGGAGTGACCCGCTGCCCAGCCTCCCGACATTCAGGAGGTCACCTCCATCCGGGTGAGAATGTCAGTGCGTGGCCTTTGCTGCCCGTTGGCCTGGCGCTTGCTTTCTGAAGCCGGGGGCGAGCTCAGCCGCGGCTCCTCAGGGAGGCCCGGTTTCCGTGAGGCTGCCTTCCATGGAGCGGCAGGGAGGGAAGGACACGGAACGGAGGTGACCTCTCACTCAGAACGGGCAGTCTGTGTGTCCCCAGGAGAGTGACCCCGGCTGCCTGTGTCTAGGTTTCTTCCCGCCTTTTGGGGGAGCTGGGGCAGGACGGGGCCGTTTTCACAGTTCTTAGCTCACAGTAGGTGCTCAGTAAACTAGAATGTTCTTCTTTCCCAGCTTTCTTGCCCAAGGACGTCCTTCGACTCTGTGTGTCTGCCTGCTGGAGCTGCTGCAGGAGGCTGGGGTCCCACCGCCTCTCAGAGGCCTTCTGATGCCCATTCTGTGACGCAGAGGCTCACTCTGCGCCGGCTCCCGAATTCAGCGGAGAATGCGTGTGTGTTCACGCAGGGAGGACGAGAGTGAGAGAGGGCGATGGGAAAGGTGTCGGTGGTCAGGGCACCTCATGCTCAGCTGGGGAGCGGTGCACCTCTTCAGGCTCAGGTGGTATCTGTGAGCTTGCTGGATGCTCTCAGACCCCTGCTGCCTTGGGAGAGGGTGAGCTCCCCATCACTAAGAGCACTCAAGTAGAGGCTGCAGGGCATGAGAGCAGGATTGCTGAGGCAGACAGCCCCTCCCTCCCCAGAAGGCGGCGTAACGGGAAAACCGCCACGGAATGTGAGCAAGTTGACGACGCGGTGACGGAGTCGCTGGCAGGTGTGGGACGGGCGGCAGGCATCAGAGAATAAAGACTGCCCGTGCCAGTGTGAGCGGAGCAGGGCGAGCTGATCCCGGCTGCCTCCACCGAGACGCCTGGTGGGTCTCACCTTGGCCTTTGCCAAGAGAGGGCACGTCTACTGGGGCCGCACTGGTGACAAGCGATCTTGCCTTTCAGACCACAGCGGAGACGTCTCCGGGAGCCTATTTTCTGCCCGAGTTTGCACTGTCCCCCCAGGGAAGTTTTCTGGAAGATACAACAGGGGAGCAGTTCCTCACCTATCGCTATGACGACCAGGTAAGAGCCTCCTTTAGCTTTGCTGTTTGCCAAAGGGCAGGAAACAGTTTCTCAAGAAATGACTTCCAGAGAGTTCTGTTTTCCCGATTCTATCGGCACAACCGATCCAGTATACCCTGGACACCCCAGGTGGGTCCCAACATGCTGCATGTACTCTCCCACACAGCGCATGGTTCTCACGCTGTTTAGGGCCTTGAGTTGAGAGTCACTGTTTCTTGTTTTTGACAGAGCTGTATGCCGGATTCATTTATTTTATCGACCACTAAATGGATGACTCGCTACTGAAATTATCCAAAAATGCTGTTTTTTGATTCAGCGTACCTTTCTTTGACCTCTGAGCTTTGACTAGCACCAAAGTTGTTTTTTTTTGTACCAAGCTTGCTTTCCAAAGAGGAACAAAGTAGGCATGCCTGTGTGTGCACATGTGCGTGTGCGAGCGTGTGCATATGTGCACAACTATGTACATGTGCACATGCATGGGAATCTGTGCACATGTGACTACATGTGTACGCACATGTGCACATGTGAGTGCACGTGTGTGTGAACATGAGCAACTGTGCACATGTGTGTATATGAGCGTGTGCATGTGTGTGAGCATGTGCACGTGTGGGTGCATGTGCATGTGTGTGTATGTGAGCATGTGCATGCGTGTGACTACGTGTGAATGTGTTGCACACGTGTGTATGTGAACATGTGCACGTGTTTAAATCACTTCACGAAGGCCAGCTGAATAAGGCTGCGTGTGGTGAGGTGTGGGCACTGGGCACTCAGGACCCTGATTCCTTTCTCCTCACAATTTACGTTGATGTCTGAACGTCGCCGCAGACCATACGTGTCTTTGAAGTCACTCACAACTCAACGTTGCCCGACACAGAGGTTTCTAGCAGGTAGGGCCTGAATTCATGGGGCAGAGGAGCCAGCGGACGTGGGATTTAAGGTGACGAGGGACTGTGATGGGTCTGGTGCACCTTGGCACCAACAGGGACGAGTGCGGTGAGGCTGGAAGACCTCCCAGCCCACGGCAGGTGCAGGGAGATGGCCCCGGGACCGAGGTCAAGGCCCACAAGTCCGGCTTGAGGGGCAGGGCTGGCGGGGAGGAAGGTATTTCTCAGCAGGAGCAGCTCCAGGAGTCCGTCAGCCCGCGGCAGGCGTGAGGGCGGGGAGAGGGCCCGGCTGCGGGACCGGCTGGCGCTGGCGGAGTGCGGGAACCCAGGTGGGGAGCAGTGTTCCGTCCGGGGCAGGACAGGCTGATGAAGAACCAAGCCGATCAGGCCGGTGGAGGCGTCTGCTGCCTGGTACCCTGCGTCCCAGTGGGGGGGGAGGGGGGCGCTCCATTAGTTTTATCCTCCAGGCTGCTGCTGAATGAGCTCGGAGTGGGGTTGGGGTGAGAGGCAGCTGTGAACCCAGCTGTGGACAGGGAGTTACCCAGGTAGTCGGGGGCAGGGGCGGGAGGAAACCAATATTTTATAAACAATTTCAGCATTCCATCATTTTTTCAAATTGCTTGAAAAGCAAGTGTGTGCATAGTTATTGTGGGCACAGGGGTCGGGGGTGAGCTGTCTTCACGAGGAGCTTGGGGCACGGACTCGGGCCCGTGCCGCCTCTGCCCTTCACCACCGAGGTTGAGGGGCCCGTGTCTTGCGGCTCCTCTGAATCGCGACCTCGGCGACTCGGGTTTTATGTGTGGACTTCAGGGGAGCTAACTGAGGTAAGAGGGCGTCTGGAAAATGACGCACCACGTGTTTCGTGATGAAAGAGCGGTTCCTGCCGTCTCCCAGGTCCTACAGCTCTGCTGTGTTTACTATAATAACAATATAAAAGCTAGAAAAAGAGTGGCAAGAATAAGCCCTTCGGTCTTTTCAAAAGGCCCAAAGCAGACCGTGGAAGTGTGTGGCGCCCTAGGACAGGGCGCTCCCGAGCCCGGGGGGCGGCGTGTGCAAAGTGGTGCTGCCCCCACTGGGTGCGTCTTTGAAGGGACAGGAATAAGGGCAAACGGGCACACGCCAGTAACAGCACCCTGCTCCGTGCTGCTAAGGGTGGCGGAAACGGCTCGTGTGCCAGACGAGCGCATCTCCGGAACATCCCCGAGAACATGCGTGAGAGACTGCTAGCCCACCTCCCCGGGTCTTGACTCTCTCACGGCCCAGTGTTCAGACTGCATCGCGGTGTCGGGACGCACTGGACAAAAACGGACCCCGCTGGGAACTTCCCCTCCTGCAGCCCACGGTACAGCGCTCAGACTAGCGAAGAATGCAGGCTTGGCGTCGCTGCGTTAGGGTCGCATCCCAGGTCCTACACCTGACTTGCTGTGTGAGTTTTTGGACAAGTTACTTCTCTGTGCTTCAGTTGCCTTGTCTGAGCAATGGAGATAGGGACGGGTTTCACCTCCTGGAAATGTTTTAAGGATTAAAGGAGATAATTCAATGTAATGCCTATGTCCCCCCGCACGGGGGCCTGGTGCCTATAGGCACTTAAAGTAGCTGCTGTTACTGCTAATGATATCTTTGCAAAGACTCAATTCAGGGAATCTCAGTTATCCTTATGCTAAAGCAAATGAAGAAACATATTCTCCATGTCCATCGCAAAGTATTTTAAATGACATTTTTATTGAGGTATGACATGTAAACAGCAAAGTACACACATGGCTGACGTGTAGAACTTGCTGAGTTTTCAGATCTCTTTATACCTGCGTAACCACCACCCAGATCAAGAAATGGACTGTTTCTAGGCCTCCCCACCCCCGAAGCTTCTTGTGCCGGGACGCCACACCACCCCTACAATGCAGCCGGCGTTCTGACGTCTGTCACTGTTACAGACTGGTTTTCTATTTTTGTTTTCCATTTTATAGAAATGGAAACCGTTCAGCACATACTCCTTGGTGTCTGGCTTCTTTCGCACATCATTATGTCTGAGATTCAACCCAGTTGTTGGATCCAGCATAATCCAGGGTTTAGTGTCTGTCGGTTGTATTCATTGGAGCAGATGGTCTCATGTTGGAACAAACTGCAGCGTATTAGGTGGCATGCAGCATTGTCCCCTCACGGGGCTTCCCAGGTTGTCCCTACAAGGTGTTCAGGACGGTCCCGCTGAAGATGCCATCCTATGGGAGTTGTGGGGCTGTCTGTGACACTCGTCTGATAAAATGGGAAGCGGCGGGTGGTGTGTAGATCTTTGCTGTCTTCGACAAGCCTCGGAGGACTTCTTCACGTCTTTTATCCTGGCGAATTTTCATGAAGACCTCCAGGTCACTCTTGAAATGTCTTCGGGATTAGGTGTCTGGAGAAGGAATAACCCGGAGGCCCGTAATGCACAGCCGTGACGTGGGCTGTGTTTAACGAGTCGCACGAAGGGCACAGTGTGGATTCTACAGGGGCTGAGCCAGCTGGGGAATGGGCAGGTCGGTGCAAGCAGCCCTCGACTCCATTCTGCCACTGATTAGCTTGTCATTTCAACAGCTTCTTCCGCATCTCTGACCTCAGCTTCTTGATCTGTTTTGAAAGACACAGTGGCTGGATTTCACGACCCAAACCCCTTCCCCTCTTTTTCGAGACCATAAATAGAATATTCTGCATTTTGGAGCATTCATTGGATTGTTCTGATGACGGAGGTGGTCTTGCCAGCGACACCGTGAACAATTGCTTAGGGGATCGTAGAATTTTACAGCTGGTAGAGATGGGCACAGATGCCTTGTGTTACAAGTCAAGAGAACAGAGGTACTGAATATGCAAATAACTTAGGGACACCCAGATGGTCATGTGAAAAAAACCATCACCCTCCAAACCCTAGGCTCCCTACTCTGAGATCTGTCCGGTCACCTGACTCAGAAGACTCGCCCAAAAAATGATCTCGGTTCCTAAAAATGTTGATTCCACTATTCTGGTCAATAGAACTTTGCAGACCTTAGTCAACCACACGGAGTGAAATGGCTGTTTCATCAGCTCACTCTTAAGCTCCTTCCGGAATTTGGAATCAGTTACGCTGATAGCATCTATAAGCGTCATTATTATCACCTGGAAATGACATTCGTTTCAGTGTCTGAGGGCAACATTGTAGCTGGAATAAAACTGACCCGAACTTCCCATTTGGTGAGTGTGTCCTTGGGATGAAAACCTCCCGACATTTGGTTACAGTAGTTGTGTGCGATTGTTAAAATGTGTTAGTTTGTGATGACTCACTCAAGTCCTCGTGGTGGAAAGACTTGTCGGTAAGCCAGGCTCTGGGGTAGATTCCTTTGTCCTTCCTCATGGTGGTTTTGGCATCTGCTCTGCAGGGGACCTGTTCCCAGGCGGACAGCTAACGGCCGGCTGGTTCTAGGCAGGGGAGTCCTGAGCTCTCCACTTTCTCCCGTCGCTGACGAAGAGCTGCCTTGGTCTCTCTCTGGGAAGGAGGAGGGTCATTCTTCCCACCTTACCTTCCACTCACGGAAGCTTTAAATGTGGGACCTCGTAAGTTATTATGGGGACCAACTTCAAAGTCTGTTCCAGGCTTAGCGTGTCATAGTTGGAAGTCATTAGAAAACAAGTTCGAGAAACTCTGTTTTGCATGACTATTCTTTTAGTTTTGTGTTTATTTATTTACTTAGCATTTGTTAGGCTCAGGGAAATGTGGAAGGTGTGTCTTCCCAGACCTTGTGGGCCGGCTGGAATGTGTCCCTTGTGGGCGGGCACTGTGGGACAACGGGGGTTAGACACACTTTGAAATGAGTGACTGCGTACAGTTTTTTAATGGTCCATGGGTTGTCTTTATGTGTGTACATGTTGGTGGATGTTTCCCTTTCCACCCTTAGGGTGCGAGGCACCAAGAGGCAGAAAACACTTTAATAATTGGATTCTAGGCTCGCAGGACCAGACTGAGTGTTCGGTTAGCCGTGGGCTCTGACCTTCCTAAAAGTAGCCTCGGGGAAATTCTCACGTGAGCATGAAGCCGTTCAGAAGAGAACCTCCTTGATTTCATGTCACAGGGTCCTTTTTGCTCCTGTGCACACCCATCATCCCTGGTCCCCTGGGGCCTTCTCTCTCCCCTGTAGACGCCAGGCGGGGAGCCCAACTAGTACGGCATTTGTTTTGTATATTTTCAGTGGATTCAAGATTTTTTTCCAAACTAAAAATGCTGTTACCTAGCCTCTGATCTACCATTGCTTTCATGCTTTCTCCTACTCGTTTTAGCTCTTAAAATCTGACTTCCCGTCTCATCTCATCCACTTCACCTTAGAGGGGCGTCCTTTCGAAGCATTTCAGTTACTGTTCCAAATCCAGAATCTGGCGTGAATCGTTCCGCGCTGGGTAAAATTCTACGTTCGCACAGTCCTGCATTTGTAAAACCCCTAAGGCGCTGGGACATCCTCGGTGGAATCGTGGCTGATTCCTGCCTTCGGTGCCACTGACCGACCAGCTGTGTGAGTCTCCGTTCATGAGTCTTCTCTCCTGTTTGTCTTTGCTTTACCATCTCCACGGCCAGGGAAGCAAAGGGCTGGCTGTGTGGCCCCGACCGGCACCTGGGATTGTAGCGTGGCGGGGTTGGAAGGAAGCGTAAAAATTCTGTTTTTTCAGGTGAGGCCCCCGGGCCCCCGAGAGGACCAGTGCCTTCCCCCAGATCACACAGCCAGGCAGCAGCCACGCCCCGGACTGCTCCTCGCCCTTCAGCTCAGGCAAGACCTCCTCACATCTCTGCGGGAAGGAAAAGTATGAGAGACATGTTTGAATGAAGCTTTAATTCCGGGAGTTAACCAGCAGATAATAAGTTTCTGTGGAGTCTCACTTCTAAACGCCTTTTACATCTTGTTTCTTAGGCTGTTACGACAGACCTCATTTTCCGTGTCCTTCTTTAACTGTTGATTTATACATTCTTTCTGTGGAGGAGCGGTCCGTGGGCTGTGGGTACGTCTTTCTCAAAGTAACTTCTCCCGAGCTTCTTGTGAATGTCTTGGCCGGACTCGCCTCGTGGTTAAACTGTTGGCAGGCCTCAGAAATATCACTCCATTTCCAAGTTATTTATGTAATCGTTTTGAACTTGGGAAGTCTATACCAACTTCTGAAACTTCTAGAGAAGTCAGATGGACACAGGCCTCGGATCTAGAGGGTACTGTCTTCTTCGTTACTGACCCACAGGAGCCGCTCACATGGTCTTCATACAGGAGACTTTCCATGTTGTTTCTGGCCCGTGTGTACGATGTGTTTAAGCAGAAAGCCATTTGAGTTTGGAGAGTTCATTCCTTTGTTACTGAGTAATCTTGGTCAAACGTAGTTATGTTCCTGAAATATTCCAAAGATTTTGTGATCTGATGAGAAAGCGAGCTCGTGGTCTACTAGGAGACAAGAACTCACTAGTTGGAATAGTTTGTAGCCTTCCGTGTGCAGGCGCATTGCAAACTCACAGGCCTTGCACATGGGGTGGTACATGCCGTCCTGACCGACTCTGGCAAGTGTGCACTCGGAATTTCATCATGGGTGAGGTCTTTGCAAAATCGGTTATTTCTCAGGGATGAAAGAATTAGGTCTGTGAATGGGGATGCAGTATCCAGCTCTTTATTTTATTTTTTTATTGTTTAAAAAAACTTTTTTTAAATTGATTTTAGAGAGGAAAGGAGAGGGAGAGAGAGATAGAAACATCGATGAGAGAGAACATCAATTGGCCGCCTCCTGCACGCCCCCCACTGGGGATTTGGCCCTCAACCAGGACATGTGCCCTGACCGGGAATTGAACCGGTGACTTCTTGGTGCATAGGTTGACGCTCAACCTCTGAGCCACACTGGCCAGGCTAATTGTTTCTTTTTATTAATCCTCACCTGAGAATACTTTTTCCATTGCTTTTTAGAGAGAGTGAAGGGGCAGGAGGAGGAGGAGAGAGAGAGAGAGAGAGAGAGAAAGAAACATTGATGTGAGAGAGACACATTGATTGGTTGCCTCCCGCATGCTCCCTGACCAGGACTGGGGACCCACCCTGCAACCCAGGTACATGCCCTTGACTGGGAATTGCTTCCGTGACCCTTCGGGGCCGATGCTCTAGCTGCTGAGCCACACTGGCCAGGGCACAATATCCAGCTTCGGAACTGTTCAGACATCTTCCTCCCCGGAGTCTATCTTCCATTTTGGGGGTGCCAGATGATTTTCTTAAAATAACTTTCACCAAATAGGTTGAACGGTGGATGCAGGGTGGAAAAGTTCAAGACAGCCCTTCCCTGTGGGCAGGGATGCCAAGAGACAGGTGCCACCCTGACAGAGCCTAGCTGGCTGTGCCCAGACACCCCTGCTCGCTGACGTGGGCCAGGCCCTGCTGGAAGACGGAGACTGGGTCCCTGTGAGCACATGCCGCCTTCCTCCCCGGATGAAAGGACACCAAGGCCCTCTCCTCCCTTCCACGCCACTTGGTGTGTGTTTCTCTTCGATGAATGCCAGGCTTGATTCGGCTTTGGCCTGTCCTCTTCAAGCGTAGCACAGGGTGGGCTGCATTGGGGAAATGGGGGCTCGGGACAGACTGGACGCGCAGGGTTGCTGTGAGGGTTGGGTAATGCCAGGGGAGCGTTGGAGGGTGGGAGTGTCGTATTTCTCTCCCTGTCGAGAAAAAGCAGCAGAGAGCAACAGAGTGGCAAAGCGCTGGCTGGTGTGCTCAATGGTTAGAGCATCAGCCCATGCCCCGAAGGGTTGAGGGTTCGATTCCCGGTCAAGAGCACATACCTAGGTTGCAGGTTCAATCTTCAGCCTCTGTCGGGGCGCATGCGGGAGGCAACCAATCGATGTCTCTCTCACATCGGTATTCTCACCCCCCCCCCCCGCCTTCCACTCTCTTTAAAAAAAGTCAGTGGAAACAATATCCTCTGGCGAGGATTAACAAACAGAAAGAGACAGCAACGAAAGCAAAGGTGTGTTGGCTTGCTGGCCAGGGGAGAGAGAGACAGGCAGGACAAAACTTGCCCGGTTCTCTCCAAGCTGACGTTGGAAGGACTAGATGTAGCGGCCGTCCGGGATGTAGTCACTGTCGCGAGGGGTTTCAAGCGAGCGTTTGGTTGGCTCCTCGGGAGTTCGGAAGTGTTCTGTTTGGTCGGCGGTTCCGGCCTCCACCACGGCAGTGTAGGCACCGTCCGTCCGCAGTGCGGTGCCTGAAGGGCGGAGGGTCTGCGGGGCTCTGTGGCTCCCTGGACACTTCTGTCTGCTCGGGCGCTGGGCTCAGTTACTCCAGGGCGTATATTCTGGGGTCTGGACTTTGGGGGCTGAGGCATTCTAGAAGGTTCTTCCAGGTGGAGGAAATGGCTCACCATGAGGATGTGTGGGGCCAGGTGGAGAATACGTTGGGCGTGCCTGTTGTGTTACTCTCTCTATTTAGTTACCTTTTATAATACTCTTTTTTTTTAAATCCTTACTCTAGAATATTCTTCCTTTATCTTCAGCTAGAGAGGGGAGAGGGAGGGAGGGGAAAAAGAGAGAGACGGACAGACAGAGTGGGAGAAACATCTACACAAAAGAGACACATGAGATTGGTTGCTTCCCGCTCGACCTTGACCAGGGCTGGAGATTAAACTGCAACCGAGGTATGTGCCCTTGACTGGAATCGAACCTGCGATGCTTTGGTCTGTGGGCCAACACTCTAGGCCAGTGGTTCTCACCCTTCCTGAGGCCGCGACCGTTTGATACAGCTCCTCATGCTGTCTGTGGGTGTGTCTGCATGTGGGCGTGTCTGCACGTGGGCATGTCTGCACGTGGGCGTGTCTGCACCTGGGCGTGTCTGCACCTGGGCGTGTCTGCACCTGGGCGCGCCCGCCTGGAGACCGGCAGAGGGGCCTTGTCTCGGTTCCTCAGACCATCGGGAATGTGTGTTTTCCGATGGTCTCAGGTGACCCCTATGAAAGGGTCCTTCGACCCCCAGAGGGGTTTTGACTCAAAGGGTGAGAACCACTGCGTCACCTGCTGAGCCAATCCAGCCGGGGCACCTTGTATAAAACTCTTTATACAAGTCTTACGTAAACGTCGGTAGGGTGGCCAGTTGTCCCAGTGTCCTCGGGGCTGGGATACTCCAGGCAAACGGGGACGCCTGATCTCCCGAGTTTCCCGCCGGGACTTGACTGTCCGCTCTCGGGCTGCGGTTACCAAATGAGGTCAGTGGCTCTGCGGTCGGGGTGCTGCGGCCGCTGCGCTGGGCAGGACGTTCCAAGGTCAAGTAGGGGACACGTGTGCAGCTGTCGGGTGACCCACTTGGTCTCTGTGTCCACATTGCTGCCCAGTGAATTTCTAGGCCTGGCTGGATGACTCAAGCTTTTGTATGTCCTTTCACGAGGCTCTTCTCCGCTGTCTCCCTGGCTGCTTGTACCATCCCCTGCCATCTGTGGACTCCTTGTTCATTCAGCTGATTACCTCCACGGGGACGGCCCCTGGTGCTCCCCTCACCTTGACTTCCCACCCAGGTGACAGATGTGCATCCTTCCTGCAGCGCCGGGGTTTTCCTAGAGTATTTTGTGCCTCCCGGGCAGACCGTGCCTTCGTGGGTGGCGGCTGTGAGTGAGCAGAGCCGAGCGTTTGGCGTGTTGAGAGTGCGCTTGGTCAGCTGGCATTTCTAGTGCTAGTCTGGGCGACTTCTTTATGCAAACGGCAGCCCCGTGGGGATGCTGTATCCTGAACCGTTTCAAGAAAACGGGTCCAGGGGCTGCGGTTTGGAGGACTTTGTGCTGAGTGAGCCTCATGCCCCAGGGTCAGTGGGGATCGCCCGGGGCAGTGACTGATGGCTCTTAGTATTACCTCCTCGCAGAAACCATTTTCGTTACGTTCGTTGTTTTGGGCAGGTTTCCATTGCTGAAAGCTGAAAATCTGAGGCTGCTTCCATGAGCCCATGTGAGTTACGGGGGAGTGAGTGTATGTAACATAACGTACGCCTCCCTTTCCAGACCTGGACTCAGCCACGGACTTTCTCCATTAAGTCCTCCCTCACCTCCTCCGAGACTCTCATGTTCACTCCCTCTCCTCTGCCCCCAGCACGGGGATTATTTCTCCCTCTGACTTGTCCACTGGGCTCTGAGGGGCAGGGACCGTGTCTTTTCATCACGAGAGTCTTGGCTCTTACTCCGTGGCCTGGTGCATAGTAAATGCACATCGAACGTTTGTTTGTTGAAGGTCATATCCCTTGTCAGAAACGTTCAGTGGGTCCCATTTGTTTCTGCCTTTGAAATAGCTCGTGTCCCACATTCTTGGCTCAGTTACCTGTCTTTTCTTCTCCTCATTGCTTTTTGTGGGCCTTGTGCTCTGGCCAAACGTGACTGCAGGCCCGTCCTGACCTTGACATGCTGTGCCAGGCCCCTGACCTGTGACGCCCTTCACCGATGTCCATGTTCCCCGCACTGCCCACCGCAGGCGGCATCTCAGGGAAGGTCTCAGCCCACAGTGGTTTCTTCCCGCTCTTTGGAGAGCATCCAGGCTATGGCCCCAAGGCTTCGTCTGCATTTGTAATTATTCACGTGGATGTCTTCTGTCTCCGGCGAGAGTGTGACTTCTCTGTAGCGCATTTACTTCTATTTTTTACTCTCTACCTGCAGCTGGGAGGAAATAAGCTTCCTTCCAAACGCGGTTGGTCTGGAGGCTTGGTAGGAGAACCGGGTTTTCCTTTGCTGTTGGACACCGCTTTTCATTCTCGGTTCTTTCACCGGCTGACCACCCACAAGGACAGAACCCCAGGTCCGTTTGGGTGGATCCTTCCCTTAATCCCTTCTGCAGGGTTCACGGTGGCTGAGCAGATTTTCCTTTCTTATTAGGAAAAGTAAAGAAAAGTATATTTTTGCTTCAGAACTTTGCCTTTGTTTTTAGGCTTCTGTTACATTAAGATGTCTATGATCTATTAAATATATGCATTAAATGTACAACTGTGCTGTATTTAAAAACCTAGTCCTGAACACGCTGTTTTTATGCAAGATTATAATGCCTTGAACTGAGACATACCCGATCCCCTCCCTCTACATTTGGCTAAAATCATACTCCTGTAAGGCGAACATGAATATCCATCTGTCAATGTGAACACTAATCACTAAAGAGTTCATTAGAAACCGTGATTTGTTCAGTTCGTTAAAATAACTCATGTTAAATCATTTCGTAGACTATTTTTGTGATTACAAGGTACAGAAAATTGAGGTTGTTTATGTTTAATTTGGGCACAGAACCCCCTAGAAATGTTCTCGTGCAATAGCACTCAAACCTGAGCACCGGCACCCAGTCTGAGAAAGATTGCCTTGCAGGTAAAACCCAATCACTTCGGGCGATCAATCAACTTGAGAGCAATCATCAACACAAATACAAAAGGGAACAGGGACATCACTTGGGTAGAAGGTGTCCCCACCCTCAGATGTGCCACAATATGCTTAGATTCCTTTTTCAGATTATTTCTGAAAAGGAAAGTCTGCTTTAAAAATTTCACCAGGAGTAGAACTGCACCTCTGTGGACCTCAATTTGAAAAAGATCACCCAGGATATGGTTTTTGCTTCAATCTCTCAGGTACAGAATTATCACAAAGCAGGTAACTTAGTGGAGTGGTTTCTGACTTGCAGGTCCTAATTTTTTTTTTTTCTTTAAGAAATGGATAATGTCGCCCTGGCCGGTTTGGCTCAGCGGTTAGAGCATCAGCCTGTGGTCCCGAGAGACCCAGGTTCGGTTCCCGCTAAGGGCATGTACCTCGGTTGCAGTTTGTCCCCGGCCCTGGTTGGTCGTGCGGGTGGCAGCCACTCCATGTGTCCCTTTCACATCGATGTTTCTCTCTCTCTCTCCCTCCTACTCTATCTGAACAAAAATGTCCTCGGGTGAGGGAAAAAAAAAAAAGAAAAAGAAAGAAAGGGATAATGTCTAAAAACTGAAATTAAAATCTTATTTAAAAAGGCATGAAACCACCCTGGCTGGTTTGGCTCAGCGGTTAAGAGCATCGGCCTCTGGATGGAAGGGTTGTGGGTTCGATTCCCGGTCCAGGGCATGTACCTGGGTTGCAGGTTTGATCCCTGGCCCTGGTGCGGGTCATGCAGGAGAGGCAACCAGTCGGTGTGTCTCTCTCACATCGATGTTTCTCTCTCTCTCCCTCTCCCTTCCACTCTATCTGAAAGGCAGTGGAAAAATATCCTCAGGTGAGGATTTTTAAAAAAGGCACAAACGTTATAGAAGATACAGAGTCACTCGTGAGGACTGATTGCCCAGGGACGGTGCGAGGTGGGGAGGACAGGGGCGCTGGTCACCTGGCCAGTGGGTTTCTTGGGGCTCCAGGGATAAAGCCAGCAGGGTTGACTCTGACAGGGCTCCAAGGTCTGGGGTGGTGAACTAAGGAGGGCTGAGGCTGGAGGCTCCTCTGCGTTTGGGGGAAGGACGGGAGAGGAGGGCAGAGGCTGGTTGGAGACGGGGCAGAGAAGCCGCAGCTCAGCTCCCAGCACGTAGGAACCGGCTCCAGGACGCACAGGCTCCGTGGCGGCGGCATCGGGAGTCGCGCGGATTGGCTCACGGCCTTCACGGTGACGGGTCTCCAGAGAGGGAGCTGGGCATGAAGGTGTGAACGGATTTTCCAGGTTCCTTCTCTGAAGGCTGCAGTGGACCCTTTCAATGTCAAAGGAGTTAAACTGTAAATGATGTTCTGAAGGGAACCCTTCATTCCCTGGAGAAGAACGTTCCCTGCTGGTGTCGGATACATGAGTCATCACTGTGTGTTTTTCCACCTACTAGATGCTTCCTTGGTCGATCAAAACGCACAAGGGATTTAAAGGAACAGGTTGGGACCAGTGTTTTTTTTTCTTTTTTATCTTCACCCTAGGACATTTTAGCATTTATCTTCAGATAGAGTGGGAGGGAGAGAGGGAGGAAGAGAGAGAGAGAAACATTGATGTGCGAGAGACACATCGACTGGTTGCCACCCACACGACCCCACACGACCCCAACCAGGCCGGGGACAAACCACAACCGAGGTACGTGCCCTCAGCGGGAACCGAACCCGGGCCTCTCCTGTCCGTGGGCCGACGCTCTAACCGCTGAACCACACCAGCCAGGGTGGGACCAGTGTTACTTCTTAAAAATGGATTTCCCTGGAAAATTCTATGCTTTTTGAATAATAATGGGCAATAATATATACCAGGGGAGCCCTGGCTGGTGTGCTCAGTGGTTAGAGCATTGGCCTGAGCGCCAAAGGTCGTGGGTTTTATTCCCAGTCAAGGGCATTTACTTGGGTTGTTGGTTTGATTCCCAGCCCCTGGGGCGGGTGCATCTCTCTCACATTGTTGTTTCTCTCTCTCTTCCTCTCTCCCTCTCTCCCTTCCACTCTCTCTAAAAATCAGTGGAAAAAATATCCTCGGATGAGAATGAACAACATACATACACACATACACATGGGGGGCGGGGTTGACTGGACAGAAGGTGAAGGGATTAGCTAAAGAGCATATATGCACACCCCGTGGACATAGACAATAGTTTGGTGAAGGCTAAGGGACGGGGAGGCAGAGGTGGGTGGAGGTGGACAAAGGGGAGGGGAATGGGGACACCTGTAATTATGTCAGCATTAAACATTTTAATTAAAAATGCAGACAGGGCCCTGGCCAGTTTGGCTCAGCGGTTGGAGCGTCGGCCTGCGGTCCGGAGAGACCCGGGTTCGGTTCCCGCTAAGGGCATGTACCTCGGTTGCAGTTTGTCCCCGGCCCTGGTTGGTCATGCGGGTGGCAGCCACTCGATGTGTCCCTTTCATGTCGATGTTTCCCTCTCTCTCTCTTCCTCTCTCTCCCTCCCACTCTGTCTGTACAAAAAAAAAAAAATGCAGACAGAAACACACACACACATCTCTTATGATATGGGAACAGATACCCTTAATAAATTGTAAAAAAGTAAAGTATCACATGCCATGCAAAAAATACAGATATATAGTCACCAGGGCTATTGCTTTTACATTTATTAATGAGTTTGGATTAGACCTGTAAAGTTAGACTCTGTAAAAACAGTATTCAGCTCTGTTTCCACCAGGTGATCATATTCCAGCAAACCATTATTTTCACTCCGTGGACGTTGCACGGACTTGGTTGGATTTTCCGTGTCTGTGCTACTCCATCTCTCTGTTGGATTTTCCCCAGAACATCACGCGTGCCTGTTTGTCCGTCTTGGTGCTGAAGGGGTGTGTGTCTTGAGAAACTGCCAGTTTGGGGTTTGGTGTCCCTCTGAACGTGATTCCTGTCAGGCTGCCTTGGTCGCAGGTCATGGATATTGTCGTCGATGACGTTTGCTTCATTAGGACCTGTCAGAACGCACCGGCTGAATCATGGCCCTTGGAGCGAGCCCAACGCTGCGCTGTATTGGGGACACACGCTCGGGAACTCCTGAGCTGGCACTCACTGCTCTCTGCCACATCCCTGCCGCTTTCTGTCCCATTCCATTTACCTGGGCTTGACGGCAGGAGCGAAATGGGAGGTGTCATGTAAAGTGTCCCCTTGGACTCCTGGACAAGAATGAACTGCGTCTTTCCTTCAGTCGGGCAACTCTTGGGGGCGAAATGAGTAACGGGGCAGCTTCTGTGTCCACCAGCTCACAGCCCAGCAGGGGCGACAAAGGGCCCACACCGACCCTCAAGTGAATCTCGGCTGGAGGCGCTGGTAGAGCGGGGAGCGGAGACAGCGGCTCTCTCCGTGGGGGGACGGACGTAGGCGTGGGTGCCTTCCCATTAGGCACCCGCCTCGGCGGGGAGAGACTGAGTCACAGCTTCTAGGTGTTTTGGAAATCTCGGGCTGGGGCCGACGGGGTCCGTTGCGCTTGGGCATTTTTGTGGTCTGCACACACTAAATGGATGGAATTCCTGTCATCTTGACTCACCAGAGTCGCTGTGCGAGTCTAGGGATTTGGAAAACAACTCACTTCGCTGTGTGCCACATTTTACTACAGATCTTGCACGTGGTCCTGCCATGCTCGCCACACTTTGTCTGTTGGAAGCGCTCTCGCTGTGTGGACACAATGGTGTCCCGTACATGTACAGGGGCGCGACTTTACAGCACGCTCTAGTTTGTCGACAGCGCTCACCCTTTGTAAAATAGAGTGTGGGATCCCGGATTTCAGATGAGTAAACACGTACTAATGCTGACGTCTGTTATGAATGCTTAGACCATTTATGTGTCTTAGTGCCTAGTAAAAAGCAGGAAAGTGACTCGAACAACCACAAAATGGTCCAGGGACCCCCCCTTCCTACTGGAGCGACCTGTAGAAATGATACGTGAGGAGCAGACATTGCAGGTGGGCATTCGGTTAAAGGTTGGTCGTCAGACTGAGCCTCTCAGTATAAAGAGAATACTGAGTGCCGGAAACAAAAATTGTTAATCGTTTTGTTTTTATAATAATGCTTTCTTTCTTTTTTTTTTTTTTACAGCTCGAAACAGTTTATAAAATATAGATTGTGAACTCATAATGACATTAAGTTCAGATAGTAGTTTTGATGGCAATAATTTATGATACATCGCTGTGGGTTTTTTGTTTTATTTAAAACATTTTTTTCTTTATTGATTTTTTTAGAGAGCGGAGGGGAGAGGGAGAGAGATAGAAACACTGATGAGAGAGAACATCAATTGGCCGCCTCCTGCATGCCCCCCACTGGGGATTGAGCCCACAACCTGGGCATGTGCCCTGACCAGGAATTGAACCAGCGACCTCTTGGTGTGTGGGTCAGCGCTCAACCACTGAGCCACACCGGCCGGGTGGAGTGGGTTGTTTAAAGGTGAAAAGGTCGCCCTGGCCAGTGTGGTTCAGTGTTCAGAGAGTGTCAACCTGAGCACCAAAGAGTCACAGATTTAATTCCCAGTCAAGGGCACGTACCTGGGTTGTAGGTTTGATACCTCACCTCAGTCAGGGTGCTTTGGAGAGGCAATGAATTGATGTGTCTCTCTCACATCGATGTTTCTCTCTCTCTCTCTCTTCTTCCCTCTGTCCCTCCCTCCCTTCTACTCTCTCTAAAAATCAGTGGAGAAAAGATAGCCTTGGATGAGGATTAACAAAAAGAAAAAAAGTCCTTGTCATATATTTTGCAGTTTACAAATAATAATAATAATGATGATAATAATAATATAAACTGTCTAGAGCATAGGAAGAGATAGAAATTTATTTATTTATTTCCTCACCCAAGGATATTTTTCCATTGATTTTTAGATAGAGTGGAAGGGAGGGAGAGAGAGGAACATTGGTGTGAGAGAGATCACGTCAATCAGTTGCCTCCCGCATGAACTTGACCAGGGCCAGGGATCAAACCTGCAACCCAGGTACCCGCCCTTGACTGGGAATTGAACCTGCGACCCTTCGGTGCTTAGCCGATGCTGTCACCTCTGAGGCACACTGGCCAGGGCTGTACTTGGTTTTTAATTCCCTGAAGGTCCTGTAACCGTCTTTACATCTTCTCTTTGCCTACGTGAGCCCCCTCTTGGTAAGCGTTTATTACCTCATCATCCCGCTTGTATTTCTTTTCCCACCGTGTCCACGTGCCTTGAATTTAAATGAGCAATAACAGAAATCTGCCTAACATTTGGCTTTGATTTGAACAACTTTGAAAAGTGTGTTCTCTTGCCTTTTGGGTGGTGTGGACTCTTGTTTCCCCCCCACAAAAGCATCTACGTGTCTAATGAGTTTGACGTTTACAACTGTCTGATGTCTCCGCCGGTCACTGGGGCGGGGAGGGGGGCATAAGCTAAATGGTAGCTGGGAGTTGCTATTTGAATGTGCACGGCAGCCAGACCCCCCCGGGATGTGCTTTGCCGAGCGACTTTCCTAGGCGGCGTCTTTAGTCTTTGCAGCCGCCCTGGGGGTTAGCGTGTGTCCAAGCGGAAGAAGGAAACTCCGTAGCAGTAGCCACTTCAGCAGACTGGGCTGATTCAGGAGCTCAGGGGCCCCGCCAGAGACCCAGGCCCCACCCCGCTCTCTGTGCTCAGTGCGCTGGCCGTCCCCCTCATTGCTCCCAGAGCGCTCTGGCCGCCTCAGGCACCGCAGCGAGGTCCAAGGAGGAAGGGGGAGAGAAAAGTCAGGGAACTACCCAGTCCCATGAATCAGCGCAGCAACATTTGCCCAGAACACCTAGAGCACCTGCCCTCCTATTGGCCAGAACTGGGTCACATGCCACCCAAGACGGCCAGGGAGGCTGGGACTGTGGGAACAAGGTTGTCATGTTGAATTACAGTTCACCACCTGGCTTTCTGTTAGAAATAAGGAAGAGGGCGTGGATATTGGGGGGTCAACTCTTAGCGTCGGACACGATCCTGTATTTATTACACCCATGGACAAGTTCAGATTGAGATAGGCTAAATCATTAAACCCAAATCACCAGCTCTTGGGTGTCAGTCTATTAGCCAAGGGCTTTTTATTTTATTTTTTAATCTTCACCCAAGGATATTTTTCTGTTTATCTTCAGATAGAGAGGGAGAGAAAGGGAGATAGAGAGAAACATCGACTTGAGAGGGACACATCGACTGGTTACCTCCCGCATGAGCCCGACCAGAGCTGGGAACGAGCCAAAACTGAGGTCCATGCCCTTGGCAGGAATTGAACCCACGACTCATTGGTCCAAGGGCCGACGCTCTACTGCTGAGCCAAACTGGCTAGGGCTCTTTTTTTTTTTTTTTTTTAATTTTCTTCCCCTTTATTGATTTTAGAGAGAGAGGAAGGGAGAGGGAGAGAGATAGAAACATCAATGAGAGAGAACATCGATGGGCCGCCTCCTGCATGCCCCCCCACTGGGGATCAGGCCCACAACCTGGGCATGTGCCCTGACCGGGAATCGAACTGATGACCTCTTGGTACCTGGGTTGACGCTCGGCCACTGAGCCACACCGGCCGGGCAGCCGAGGTGTTTTTCAAGTCTGAGCCCATTCTCCTGACTGGTTGTGCAGGGCATTTCGTGAAGAACAGTGGGTACCACGAGAGATCTGTATGGTGACGGTTACACAGTGAAACTAGCCTCCGGTGGAAACAGGACACTTCAGGTAGTTCCTCATGTTCCTCAGGTAGCAAAATAGGAAGGTTTCTTACCATTCCCGATGGAATAAATAATTCCCAATCGTGTAAGGCAAAGCTTTGTCCTAGATTTTTCTGGGGGAAATAGAAAAACCAGCACTTTCTCATAACCGATCTCTGTTCGGACACCAAGGACATGCCCCAAGCTAACAGAAGTGATAGGCTCGATTGGGTTCCTAGCTGTAATTTGGAAACTGAGTTACCCAAGGCAGTGCTGGGCTCCCCTCCTGCTGCTGGGCCCTTCCAGGCAGGGGCCGTGTCACGGACTTTCTGTCCTGGCAGGGATGCTGTTTCCCACCGGCGAGGTGTCCTGTCAGGTACGCGACCACTCTGTGCACACGTGTCCGAGAAGGGCCAGTGCGGTGCCTCTCGCCATTCAGAGCAGGGAGGGACCCTCGCTGGAGGACGTTATCCAAGGTCAACGGTTACGTTTCCCCAGGAGGGAGGGGGGTGGCGAGGAGTTTCCTCCTTGCTTTTCAGAATGTGCTCTCCTGTCCCCAAATTCAAGCCTAGGTAGGAAGTTCTCCCAGCGCGTTTTTGTTTATTTTTTTGTCTACTATTCTGATGCAGTTCATTTTAATGAAGACAAACCCATCATTTCCCGAACATCCACTGCTGTCCGTGAGAAGGGAATCAAAGGAATAGTTTTGCTGGGCTGCTTCAGGATGGAGAAGTGCGTCCTGCAGGGGGAGGGGGCAGCTTGTGCCCGGCGGTCAGATCTTTCGTGCCTAGACTCCTGGGCACCAGAGTGGCAGCTCTCAGCCAGTGTCTGCTCAGTGTCTGCTGAGGTCTTCAGGCATGGAAGAGAGACCCTACCCTGCGCGACATTCCTATCTGTCATTCCCCCGACGCAACACAGTTCTTCTGCTTCCCTTCCTCTGCTCACCTCCTCTCCGGGTGACCATTCACCTCCATTCTGAAGGGGGTACGTCGTGAGGTGTGCAGGTGGTTCTTCAGCGCCTGTCCTGAGGGGCGCAGGGAGAGCTGTCCTCGCCCTCAGGGACCTGCGTCCGGGTGGGAGAGCAATGCCATGTTGGTTGAAATAGGTGGTTGATTCATGATCAACATTGTCACCACGAGCAGTCGATCGCTCACCGTGTACGTGGTCATGCTGCTCCTTGTTTGGGGTACAAACAGCTCTAAACACAAGCAGGATGCCTCTAACTTCACGTACCCAGGGAGTGAGTGGTGGCCGGGGTGGTTCACGGGAACGTAACATACGCGAAGCGATCTCCCTGGACTACGGAACTTCTGAGGAGGGGCGTGGGAGTAGACCTCGAAAGAGGACGGAGGAAGGACTTTGGGGGGGTGTACGTTACATGTTGGGTTTTCCTGGGGGCAGACTATGAGAGGAGTTGAGCAGGCAGTGTGCTTATTTGGGAGCTCCTTGGGATCGACACCCCGAAGGGAGGGAAGGACGGGGGCTGGGCAGAGGGCAGAGTGGCAGACACAGCCTCAACCCCGCCCACAAGGAGCTCGGGAGCAGGTAACGCCCTGAGAGTCGCCCCGGTTGCCCCGAGATGGCCAGGTCTCCAGACCTCGGCTGCAGTCAGTCACCGGAGGGGGCCGCCCCGGACGTGGCCGAGCTGTGTGAGAACACCCCTGCAGGGGCGGCCGCCAGCTTCATTGCTGGGGACTCTGGGCAGCCTCTGCCACCACAGGGGGGTGGGCACAGGCCAGCGTGTGCAGAGCCAGCACTGTGAGGGCAACAACTGAACCAAGAGGTCATGTGGGACGTGCTGGCAGGAGGCAGAAGGTGGGGATCTTGACTACCAGGCTGAGGACTTTGACCTTTGCCTTGTGGATAATCGGAATACACCCGAGTAGCAAGCGGGTTGACAGATGTGACCTGAAGTGTTAAAGGGACCTGTTGGGCTTAAAGACCTGGGATAAGTCGTGGCAGAGCTGAAAGGCAGGACGATGACTGTGGACAAGGCGTTTGGGAAAGTGGCTGTCGTGGCCAGTGGAGGGATCACGTTCTCATCCAGCCTCTCGCCATCGCGTGGACTGGGTAGCTTTGCCCCTGGGCCTTTGCTTTATCGTCTGCAAAAATGATGAGCCTTTCCAGCTCCAACCGCTTGTGAGTCCACGTTAAAGTCATCTGTGCATCTGGGTTCCTGAACTGTTCCCTCGGGAAAGACGAGGAGGCCCGGTTAGTGTCAGAGCAGACTTCTCAGAGCCTCAGGCTGGATGTTTGTACGTGGATTCGTTCCTCTCCTCCGACGGCTTCCCAAATCCCCGGATTTCCACACAGGTTGTGAAGCCAGTGGATTACGGGGTCAAGCTCAGCCAGAGTCATGGATCAGCTGTGACACGTGTGAGGGGTTTGTTTTTTAATCAATTACAGCATATCCGGTAACTCGACCCAGCGCCACACAAGACAGAATTAGCTTTCCTTGCTGCACCGGGTGGGCTGTCTTTACCCTGACTCCGGCTGAAATAGCGATGAGGTCCGGATGAACTCTGTCCATAACGGAATGAGCCAGTGTGAGCCCGTGCTCATGGAGGGCGTGGGGAAGCTGTGTTTCTGTCCTGCGGGTCCTGTGGCATGGCTTGGTACTCTGACCAGCACCCAACAGCTCATTCAGAAGAACAGAAATAAGACAATAAACAAAGGAGGAGAAGTCCCTCATTGGGACCCTAGCCCCTTCTCTTTTAACCTGGTTCTTAAAGATATTTTCCTATCGTGGAGAAATTTTAATTCTTTGATTCATCGACTCAGGATAGGACTTTTTCTCCAAACCCAGTGATCATCGAAAGTATGAACTCTGTGCCTGTGTTTAGTACCTAAGGGATTAATTAATGCATTCATTTCTTTCATAACCATTTTCACGAAGTGCCCGTGTAGCTCAGGCACCATGCTAAGTGCTGGGGACACCCTGGCAGGTACACCCACATCAGCTCCCTAATTTTATGGAGCTTACAGTCTAGTCGATGAGACAGACATTATTCTGATGACCCCATGGTTTGCTCTTCAGTTGCAGACTGAAGTCAGGCCAAGTTCCTTGAAGAAGTGACGTCAAGGTCCAAGCTCAGTGGACTGAGTTAACTAGGTGAGGTTGGATTGTACCCTTGAGTCATTAATGGATACAGTTTCAAGGTCATTAAAATGTGGGCATGTTTGTATTATTAGGACCAAAGAGAAAAACCAAGTGTTGGAGGTCATCCAGTACGTTAGAGACGGCCGAATTGCTACTGGCCTTGAAATTAAGCCTCAGGTGACAGGGAGATAGACATGATTGGAGGCTTGTTGGCTGCTATGGGTCCAGGTAAATGAAACACCGGAGGGACCATATTAAACACGAACCCGCAGGTCTTTGTGATTTGCTTGGATGTATATTCTCCCCCGCCCCTGACACGTTTGGGCCCTTCCCAAGAAGGTGAGCAGCTGTCTCGGAATTTACTGGGTGTGGTACGGAGGCTCTTATGACCAGGAAGCTGCATGTGGGAACCTCACCCTTTGATACAGTATCTGCACGTGGGAACCTCACCCTTTGATACAGTATCTGCATGTGGGAACCTCACCCTTTGATACAGTATCTGCACGTGGGAACCTCACCCTTTGATACAGTATCTGCACGTGGGAACCTCACCCTTTGATACAGTATCTGCACGTGGGAACCTCACCCCTTTGATACAGTATCTGCACGTGGGAACCTCACCCTTTGATACAGTATCTGCACGTGGGAACCTCACCCTTTGATACAGTATCTGCACGTGGGAACCTCACCTCTTGATACAGTATCTGCACGTGGGAACCTCACCCTTTGATACAGTATCTGCATGTGGGAACCTCACCCTTTGATACAGTATCTGCACGTGGGAACCTCACTCTTTGATACAGTATCTGCACGTGGGAACCTCACCCTTTGATACAGTATCTGCATGTGGGAACCTCACCCTTTGATACAGTATCTGCACGTGGGAACCTCACTCTTTGATACAGTATCTGCACGTGGGAACCTCACCCTTTGATACAGTATCTGCACGTGGGAACCTCACCCTTTGATACAGTATCTGCACGTGGGAACCTCACCCTTTGATACAGTATCTGCACGTGGGAACCTCACTCTTTGATACAGTATCTGCACGTGGGAACCTCACCCTTTGATACAGTATCTGCACGTGGGAACCTCACCCTTTGATACAGTATCTGCATGTGGGAACCTCACCCTTTGATACAGTATCTGCACGTGGGAACCTCACTCTTTGATACAGTATCTGCACGTGGGAAGCTCACTCTTTTTTTTATCCTCACCTGAGGACATTTTTCCATTTTTTGTTCAGATAGAGTGGGAGGGAGAGAGAGGAAGAGAGAGAGAGAGAAACATCGATGTGAAAGGGACACATCGAGTGGCTGCCACCCGCACGACCAACCAGGGCCGGGACAAACTGTAACCGAGGTACATGCCCTTAGCGGGAACTGAACCCGGGTCTCTCTGTACCACAGGCCGATGCTCTAACCGCTGAGCCACACCTCACTCTTTGATACAGAGGCGAGACAGCAGAGGTGATATTTTCTCTCTGGGATTATTTTCGGTCCTGATCCCCTATCTACTCCTTCCTCGCCGAACCCTGGGTGTAAGGGATTCCGTCGTGTCCGGCTGAGAAGTGAGAATCGATTCACTCAGGCACCAGCCTAGAATAGATCGCTTCTTTGTTATCAGGAGTCAAAACCAACAATCATAACATGAGAAATGTGAAAAGGTGCTGCACCGTAACATCACAGTGTATCCTACAGATGTGAGGAAGGACTATTTAGAAGGTATTTTACTACAGGAAACAAACACATAGTAAATAACTTTTGCTTTGGCTGTTGGTGAAATTGAAGATAACCTTGAGTGTATGAACAACAAAATGACATGATAAAGGGGCTTAAAAGTTCAAATGAATTATTGACTAATATAAGGTTGTGTTATACATCTATATGTATGTGCGCACGCACACACACACACACACACACACACTTTTTTCCAGTAACATTTTTGGTTTAGCTTTCAACTTGGCGACATTTCTGAGAGTTGCCTACACTGTTGAAGTCTAACAGAACTGCGACCGGAGGTTTTCTGGATTTGCACAAATTTAGTAGCCGTTAGCCACGTGTGTGCATCGTGTCCTTTAATGTGGCCACTGTACGCTTACGGCCACCTTCCGATGGTAGATGAAAATCTAACTTAGATGATGCACTCCCCAGAAGGTACCATATTCCTCTGATGACTCTAGATACAACCCACTTGAGTTTATATGAGTATTTCTCCTTTCCCCCTAAATTATAGACACTTTTTGTTCATGTGCTCACTGTTGACCTTTCCTAAACTCTTGTTTATCCATCAAGATTCAGCTCGACCCTGGCTGGATTGATTAGCTCAGTTGGTTAGAGCGTCATCCAATACACCAAGGTTGCGGGTTCGACTTCTGTTCCCCGATCGGGGCACGTACAGGAAACAACCAATGAATGCATAAATGAGTGGAACAACAAATCGACCTTTCTCTCTCCCTCTCCAAATCAATACCAGAAAAGCCCTGATGGGGCGGCTCAGTTGGTTGAGCATCGTCCTGTGTACTGAAAGGTTGCCGGTGTGATTCCCAATCAGGGCACATACCGGGGTTGCAGGTTCAGTCCCCGGTTGGGCACCTACAGAAGGCAGCTAATTGATGTTTCTCTCTCATGTCGATGTTCCTCCCTCCCTCTCTCCAGGGAGGATGAAAAACAAATAACTAACATGATTCAGCTCGAGTGACGCCTTCTCAGGCCGTTTCCCAGGGAGCACCCACGACCCCTGAGGCTTGCGCGCTTGTTCCTGGAGCCCCGGGGGCCTGCTTGCAATCCTGTGTGTGCCTGCGTCTTCCACATCGATTACTCCTCCTGGGGGCGTGATTATATCGGGCTCAGTGAATGCTGTTGAAAGATTAAGTGGACTTTGACTTTACTAAAGCCGGAGAAGCCGTCTCAAACTCAGGGAACCTCGGGGCTGACCCAAGGCCATTGTCATCTGACCAGGGAGACCGTCCTCCCGTTTTTAGCCAAGAAACTACGGTTTTGCTGTCAGCTCTCCCAAACCGAGTGCCGTCGGGTGTGCAGAATGTCCCAGTTTTCTCTCTTCACCTGGGGTGACTCACCACCCACGGGTGGCCCAGAGCCGCCGACCGCCAGCCAGTCCCAGGACAGGCGCGAGAGAAAAACAACACCCTGGCTTCTCTCGTTACCGACTTTCGTAGCTGTCAAGTAATATTTCTTTGGGGAGTTTGTTTAAAGGCTGTGCCCCTAAAATGTGGTCTGGGTAATATTCTTGATGAGTTGTTGGCACAAAACCCATGTTTTTCTATGTGAAATGGCTAACCATGGATGGAAGTAAATCACTGAGGAAAGTCTGAGAAAGGTTTTTAAAAAGAAAAAAAAAACTTGATAGGGTTAGACTTGAAAATCTGTGCTTGTTATTTTCTTGGGAAGTCCACTGTGGATTGCACATAGGAAAGCTGGGAATATGGGTTGAGCATGTTGAAATGAAGACCTTCTTAAGACTCTTGTGTGGCTCTTGATGGAGTGCAAGAAAGTTCATAAATAGGATTTGGTAGGTGTGGCTTCCCTGTGTCCGTCATTAACAGCTGCTGTGGAGAAGGCAGACTGGTCCCCTCACAGGTGGCTGTCCTGGTCACGGAAATTCTCCCTGTGCCCATCGTTCAAGGAGCTTCCTTTTTTTTTTGTTGTTTTAATTAGAAAAAAAAAATCTAAGGGAAAATGCAGAGATTCGTCTGCCAGACTCGTGTGATCATGTTTGGGCCACAGTACTGACTCTGTCAGTATCTGTCATGTATATAGTTTCAAACGTTTCTTGGGGTGGGGTCTGAGAGGCAGAGCTGAGAGGAGGACTTGTGAGCAGGTGATTTATTCAGGAAGTATTTCCGGGGGACCCAATCAGGGAGCCGGAGAAGCTGGGTGGGGTGGGGGAGGGGCGGGGAGGAGCACAGCTCAGGTGGGGTTTCAGGGGAGTCCCAGCCCCTGCCTCATCCCTTGGGAGCTCTGGAGGGTACATTTCTCTGCAGTTTGTCCTGCCTCAATTTCGAAATATATTACCATAAAGATACTTTCTGTCCCCTTTCTTAGTGCCTGCAGAATCTCTCTTTTTTTTCAGTACTCTTGCCAAAGAACTTGTCAACTTGATTAGACTTTAGAATGGAACCATTTTTATATTTTATTTTATTTTTTATGCTCACCCAAGGACATTTTTGCATTTATTTTCAGATAGAGCGGGAGGGAGAGAGGGGGGAAGAGAGAGAGAGAAACATCAATGTGAGAGAGACACATCGACTGGTTGCCACCCACACGACCCTAACCAGGGCCGGGGACAAACTGCAACCGAGGTACGTGCCCTTAGCAAGAACCGAACCCGGGACTCTGCTCCTCAGGCCGATGCTCCGTCCGCTGGGCCAAACCAGCCAGGGCCAGAATGAACCCATTGTTAGATTTGTTGATCCCCTTTTTCACATTTTTGTTTTCTGTTTCATAATTGCTGTTCTCATCTTTATTATTTTCTTTCTTCCATTTGCTTTGGGTTTCATTGGGTGCAATTTTTCCAAATGTCTTGCATAACCTGAGATAACTGGTTTTTAAAAAACTTTGCTCTTTTCAAATATGTACATTTAAATCTACACATTTCCTTCTCGGCTCAGCTTTAGCTGCTTCCCTTAAGTTTTGATATGTAATAAATTCGCCTTCATTTGTTAGGATTATTTTCTGGTTTTTAGGGTGATTTATTTTTTGATGTGGGTTATTTAAAAGAAGATCTCATAATTTCCACATGTTTGGGAATTTTTTAGTTTTCTTTTTTAACTGATATTTAGCTTATTTGATTTGTGGGCAGAGAAAATATGGATATGATTTTAATTCTTTGAATTGTTGAGATTTGCTACGTGGCCCAGCTTGTAATCAAATTTTACAAACATTTTATAGCTACAAAGAATGTATGTTCCTTAGTGGTTGATTATAGCTTTCTATACATGTAGAGTCATTCAGTATGTAATTGAAGCATTTCAGTATCCTATACCATTACTGGGTTGGTTTGTTTTCTCTCTCTTTTTTTTTAATCCTTACTCGAGGACATTTTTTGATATTTTGTTCAGATAGAGTGGGAGGGAGAGAGAGAGAGAGAAACATCAACGTGAAAGGGACACATCAAGTGGCTGCCACCCACACGACCCAACCAGGGCCGGGGACAAACTGCAACCGAGGTACATGCCCTTAGCGGGAACCGAACCCGGGTCTCTCAGGACCGCAGGCCGACGCTCTAACCGCTGAGCCAAACTGGCCAGGGCTGTTTTTTCATCTGTTTGATAAGTTAATAAAAGAGGTGTGTTAAAATCTCCCCCATAATTGTGTTTTTTGTTTTTTTTTCTGTTTCTCCTTATAGTTCTATAAGTTTTGCTTTATGGGTTTTGAGGTTATGTTAGTAGGTACATCCACTTTTTTTTTAAAAACTTTTTTACTTTTGTTATTCCTCACTTGAGGATATTTTTCTGTTGATTTTTTTGGAGAGAGTAGAAGGGTGTGGTGGGGAGGGGGGGAGAGAGAGAGAGAAAGAAAGAGAAGAGAAGAGAAGAGAAGAGAAGAGAAGAGAAGAGAAGAGAAGAGAAGAGAAGAGAAGAGAAGAGAAGAGAAAGAGAAACAGTGATGTGAGAGACACACATTGATTGGTTGCCTCCTGCACGTACCTCAACCAGGGCTGGGGATCGAACCTGCTACCCAGGTATGTGCCCTTGACCGGAAAGTTGTCTTTTTCCCCCCAGTCCTTTATTTTCAGTATTTCTGGTCATTATATCTAAGGACTCTCTTTAAAATAGGATATAAGGGAATTTTCAAAATGCACCCTCATGATCTTATATAGTGGTGCACTTATTCTGTTTGGGTTTAATGCAGTTATTGATAGACGTGCATGTCAGTTTTCCACTCACCAGTCACCTCCGCATCGATGGAAAGCAGGACTTGGCAGACGTGGTTTTTAGGGGGAATCGTGAGAAACACGGTGTGCGTTGATGGGATGGATGGGGTGTGGTGTGAGCCCCACAGAACCTGGAGCTGGAGGCTGAGGCAGGGCGGGTCAGGGGGAGCCTGGAGGTGTGGGGCATGTGTCCCTGGGAGTTACTAAAGGACTTTAAGGAGGTGGTAAATAACCAGGAACACATGGTCCAGGAAAGGGTAGACCGAATCTGAGAGGTCGCTGACCATCAGGGTAACGAGTTGTGACACAGACACTTTTCAGGAGAGGGTGGGAGGGACGCAGGCAGGGGCAGGTGAAGGGTACCTGGCTCAGCTGCGGGCCTGCTGCTGTTGAACGCATCCTGGCTGAACTGAGTTCTTGAGTCTGTGTGACCGTTTGAGTGACATTTTTATGTCCCTTACCCGATTCATTAAACTTCTTTTGTGTGTGTTGTTACAAGGCAGTAGTAGCCTGAAAGAATGTATCGACTGTGAACGAAATCTGGGTCGTGCGTGATCTCCTTAGGTAACCTTTGTGCTGCCACGAACATTTATTTGATGTCTGGGAAGGAATATCCCAGTGGAACGTGGGTTATTTTGGGTTGTTTTTAATACGGAGCTGTTAATAGAGCCTTTCCAATGTGACCTTCTACGCGAAATCTGTGTTTAATTACTGACGTTTTTGCAGGACTGGTCGGGCTGTGCTATTCCGCACAAGCCTCCGAGTTAGGAACTCGTCAGGAAAGTATTTTATGATTTGATCTGTGCACGGGGATCCGAGAACAGCCAGTCTTCGCGTCTCCAAGGGGTTGTGAGCACACTTATTCCTACAGTATTCTCGGTGTTTCCAGTCCTGTCACATCACGAGTAAACAATATCTTCTGAATTTATTTTCATCCAAAGTATGCACTCGCTAGAACTTCACTTAAGAAAATGAGATTTCCGAAGAGATTGTTCAGCCTGATAGTTTTAACCAAACAACACGGTGCATTTTGCTTCTCCGGATGTGGGTTTTTTCCCCACTTTAAAAAGAGAGAGAGAGAGAGAGAGAGAGAGAACTTTTATTGGGTGTTTTATTGCATAAAGTATGCATGTTCATTGTATAAAGTTGGGAAATGTAGATGAGCAAAAGGAAGAAAATGAAAAGTTTTGCCCTTGCCTCTCAGAAAGGGGAGATGAGCCAGGAGTCCAAACTCACGGAAGTGCCATCCCCTGGAGGAGATGGAGGGGACACTGGAGGCTCCGGCCGAGCTTCAGCCGAATTGGTGTGTCCCCTGGAGAGTCACACTCTCCTGACCGAGCTGCCTCCTTCCTCTGGGTCCCTGTGTCTGTGACCGGGAGCTGACCCGGCGTTGCTGTGTCCCACCAGCCTCTGTCGCCCGCTGCCCATCACTTCGAGGGACCTGTGCTCGTCCTCCCAGGGCACCAGCCTTGAACTTCACCAGCCCTTGGTGTCTGTTTGGCTGAGAGAACTAACAAAGCGCCCCCCTGCTCGGGGCTACACGCATCCGTGGAGAACACCAATTCCTCGGGTAATAACCTAGAGAAAATCAAATCCTTTTGAAAATCACGTGTGCAGCTCTGCTTGCAATACGGGCGGGGGGCGGGGGTGGGTGGGTGAGAGACTCACTGAGATGCTGAAGGAACGTTGTGGTCACACATCACAGCAGCGGGGTGTCCCATCCCCTGTGCGGAGCTTTGGGGTCCGGCCTGAAAGCGATTCTGTCCAGGCTCCCTCACACCTCGGACACGTGGTTTTGTTTTGTTTTTTTTAATCCTCATCCGAGGACATTTTTTTTTTTTTCATTTATCTTCAAATAGAGTGGGAGGAAGAGAGAGAGAGAAACATCGACGTGAGAGAGACACATCAAGTGTCTGCCACCCACCCAACCCCAACCGGGGCCGGGGACAAACCGTAACTGAAGTACATGCCCTTAGCGGGAACCGAACCCGGGTCTCTCTGGTCCGCAGGCCGACGCTCTAACCGCTGAGCCAAACCGGCCAGGGCGGACAGTGGTTCTTAAAGCCACGGTTCACCTAGGGAAGGCGGATGGTGTTCTCCCCTTCAGGTTCACGGAGAAGGTTAGGGTGACTTTGGCATAAGCAGCGGCTGCCTCCCGCAGGACCAGCTCTGATCTTCCGAGCGCGCAGAGTGACGGGTGACAGGCTGTGGGTGGACTCGAGCAAGGGGTGGATGGGGACAGACTTCATAACAGCTTCCCTTCGCCAGTAGCGGTCACATGGGATCTGAATGATTGAGACAGCCTTTGGAGACGTGCGAAAGGGGAGAACCGGGGGCAGTGGTACCCCGCGGACTGATGTGGGTGTTGCCTCTTTAGGGTTTCCGTCTGGCCAGACATGGGGCCGATACCTGTCACCATATTTTATCGTCACCAGATCTCGGAGCGGGTGCTGGCTGAGCACTCCTCGTAGGAAACTCACCAGCAGCACGCGGCCCAAGAACATAGGCCCCGCCGTCCCCTCCCCGAAACCCTTTCTGCCTCCCGGCATCGGATGGCGGGCGTTGGTATTATTTTCTATTTTTATTGTAACATTAAGCCACGTCCACCGATTCCCAAGTCTGATTAGTTGGCTGCTCCCTGGGCACCATGGTCTGCTTACTGCTTTGAAAAAACAGAAATAGGCGTTAATGGGATTCTGCAAGATTCTGTGTTCAGCTCATTTATCAGGGACCTGGGTGGAGCGTAGAAGCCGCAGAGCTGAGCAAAACCAGCTCGCGGATGGGGTGGCGGGACCCGGGTTCCAGTAGATCTCAGCAGGCTGGTGTCCTGGGCCAAAACCAACACGAGAGAAATTCGGTAGTGATGAATGTTAAGTCTTGCATAAGTGGACACGGGAGGGAGCTGAGTCTACTGTCGTTTTGAAAAGACATTTATGGTGAGGAACAAGAATAGCCTACTCTTACTGAGACATTCACTCATTCCACGTGTTAAGCTGCCGCGTGACTTCATTTAGCGTTCTCTGTGTTATTTTACTCGGGGTAAACATTACCCATCTCCATTTTATAGGCGAGTTTCAGAAAGTTTAAGAAATACTGCTCCCAGTAAATGGTATGACTGAGAGAGGGAGGAAAAGGAAGGAAGGAAGAAAGGAAGGAAGGAAGGAAGGACGGAGGAAGGAGGGGAGGAAGGAAAGAAATAAACTTAGACCCGTCAGCAGAAACCTGGGTCATAGGAGCAATGCACGGTCAAGACAGCGCTGCATTCTAAACGTTACACTTTAAGGTGAAAAGATGCAAACGCATGTATGTGCAGAAAGAGAAAATATTCGTGAAGGAGCTGGACCCTTGAAGGAAGCAGATGACCTTAGGAAGCCTGAGGTCTTCTGTGGAAGAGGACAGACATGTGCTGTCCCTGCTCTGGATTGGCCTGAGTCAGGGGGGCGGGCTGCGTTTCCCTGGAGACAGCAGCCCACAGCGTCACTGTCAGACGTGACCCCGTGACCCTGGGGGCGCTTTATTCTGCTCACAGGTTTTTTTCTGTTGCTGGTTGTTTGCATTACTATCATGCTGTTGCATCGCAGGGCAGAGATGGGAACCGAGTAGGAGTCTGGGATATTGCTACTCTGCAGAAAGAAGAACTCATGAGAGGGCAGGAAATGGCCAAATTCAAAGCAAAATCTGACCATCTCCCAGGAGAGGAGGGACACATAAGGATCCTGCTTGAGATGTCATTGTCTCTCTGTTTTCTTAGGGGGACATGTCTTACCGATCCAACCAGAAATACCAACTGTCTGCATTGATAACATGCCTAGGTCAGAATCAAGAATTGTTTTTTAATTTATTTTCTTGTAAGTAAAAGTGGAGAAGTTATGGAAAGAAAACTTGACTCGAACCATAAACTGAACAGATGGGAGAGTAAAAATAAATTAAAACGATATTGCAAAGGACTCAACTTTCACTTTAAAATATATATGATGATGTTTTTCAACTTTTCACATGCAGCCTATCAGCGTATCGGGTGACAAAATGAAAAATCAGTTGCAGCTGTGTATATTTCCAGGTTTACCTCAGTGATCCGGACTCACCTACCCCCAAAGTCCAGATGAACGTCTTAAACTGCTTATTGTATTGTTTTTATGAATTAAAACTCTATTTTATAGTATGTTATAGGCAAGACACGGCTGTATCTGGTGACGTTTAATGTAGAAAATTGAACTGAACAGTGGTCTAATTGGAAGCATAAATAGTATGGCTTTAATTAGCCCTTATTCCCGATGACAGATTTGACAAGTTGCCAGGTCCTTATCCTTTACCGAAATATTGCCTCTAGCCGGGGGCTGCTCACTGTGCTATAAATAGGTAGCTTGGCAAGACGCCACCCAACCCACTGGCTGGTGAGACTTGGGTGAAAATCACTGGAAAAGCCTCTCCTTGCGTCTAGTCGCTATTTCTTCATTTCACATTTGAAGGTCCTTTTCACAGATCCCTCTCTTAATTTAATTTTTAAACATTTTTTTCGGTTGGATGAGGTAAGTTGGCCTCGTGCTTAAGGAAGGGAGCGCAGTATCGGGTTCAGCCCCAGGCTGGATGTCAGGGTTTCCTTCTCACACACTTCTGGTCCCCGACTTAGAACTAACCTGGAAACTTCTGTCTGACTTGGACGTTTGCGGATGCCAACAGGATGTGGTTCTTGTTTGTTTGCTTGTTGTTGTTGTTTGTTTGTTTTCAGTCGAACTCTTCCAGTATTTGCTTAAAAAGAAAACTGTACAGAGTGCAGAGAAATCACAACAAAGACAGAAGATGTTAACATCACCCAGAGTCCTCCGGCACAGAGGCCACCACTGCTAACATTTTAATTAACCACTCAATACTCACTCCTTTCTCTAGGCACGTACATGTCTACCTGTATTAAAACAACATAGGCCCTGGCTGGTTTGGCTCAGTGGTGAGAGTGTCGGCCCGTGGACCAGTGAGTCTCGGGTTCGATTCTGATCAAGGGCATGTATCTTGGTTGCGGTTCATCCCCAGCCCTGGTTGGGTGGTGTGGGAGGCAACCAGTCGATGTAGCTCTATCACATTGATGTTTCTCTCTGTCTCTCTCTCTCCCTCCCTCCCACTCTCTCTGATAGTAAATAGAAAAATATCCTCAGGTGAGGAATTAAAAAAATAAAAAATAAAAACAGCATAGGCTTAGATGGTTCTGTAATGATTGCCTTTTGGCTCAAAAAACATTTTAAAAAAAGAAATTTGAAAAACCACAGAAGTTCAGATAAAACGAACATCCATTATAACATCACCTGGCTTCATCACGTTGAACACGCTTGTCAGATTTGCTCCAGGTCTGTGAAGGGGGTAAGAGAAGTGAACGTTCCCTCGGCGCTCCCTTCGTGTGTTTCCCCAGTTAGCATTCCTCCTCGTCTTGTCCGTACTTAGAGGCAGCCTGCCGTACTTATTTCCAGCCTGTATATTTTGCGTTTACACTACATTTTCGCTTGTATATTCATCGACTGACACCTGTGTCTGTAGGTGACGAGATGGAAAATGCTAAATGGGTTTTTATCTTGACCTCATCAATCCCATCAGTTTTTTCCCCCCTATACTTTCTACCATTGTTGACATCTGTAGGGCCATCTTTCCTGTATCAGGTTTATATGACTCCAAATCTGTGATTTTTCCAGCATTTTATGGTTTGGGCATTTTTAATATAAAGTTCTGATATATCTGGAATTCATTTTGGTGTATTTTAGGAAGACGTTATCTATTATTTTTTTTAAACCATTCATCATATTGACTTGTGGCCCCGTACTACATCCTCACACTTGGGTCTGTTTCTAGACTCTTGTTTTTTTTTAAATTTAATCCATCTGACTACGATCACTGTGCCAATTCTATACTCTTTTAATTGAGGCAATTTCCCTCTCATTTCCGTTCTTTTACAGTTTTTTTTTCCCTTGGCTCTTGTAGGCATTTACTCTACCAGATGAATTTTAGAATCATTCTGTTAGGTTCCAAAAAAATTCCCTTTGGCAAAGATGTTGATCGGAGTTGCTATAAATACATAGATTAATTTGGAGAGAATTAACATGTTACAGTATTGAGTCTGCCCACTTAAGAATACAGCATGTTTCTCCAATTATTCAAGTCTGCTTCGGTCCCTTAGTAAAGTTTTGTAACTTTGAGTAATAAACACCCCCTTTTTAACATATCTGTATCTATTTACCTATCTTTTAAAGTTGATTCTAGAGAGGGGAAGGGAGAGGGAGAGAGAGAACATTGATGAGAGAGAAACATTCATTGGCTGCCTTTTGCAGGCCCCCCGTCGGGGATTGAGCCCACAACCTGGGTGTGTGCCCCGACCGGGAATCAAACCAACAACCTTGCGGTGTACCGGACGACGCTCAACCAGTCAAGCCACGCTGGCCAGAGCTATCTGTGCACGCTTAACTTGAAACTCCCTCTTTCTCTTTCTTCTGAAGCCCCGGCCTGCGTCAGTGGTGGCGAGTCCAGGAAACAAACTAAACCACACTCTCTTCATAAACGACCCTTCCTTATGTTCGTGGACCCCTGACCCTCTTTATTAACTTGCTTTTCTTAGAATGGAGCCTCTCTCAGGAGGCTCCACAAATCCTTATGCTACGAGTGCCCTTGAGTTAGTGCCAGCCTAGCAGATGGGCACACCCGCATTCAGGGGTGAGAACTTCTCGGGTGCAAGCTGGTACCCTGCTGTGCAGGCCAGGAAACGAATTAAGAAGAAGAAGAACTATTACTGATACGCGGCAAGTTTATTTAAATTCCGGGACGATGACATTGCAGGTTTAAAATGGAGCTTGGGGGCATCAGGACAAGACCTGTGCCAGGGGCAGGTGCCCTCCTGGGCCGGTCTCCCACGCGGACCGCTGTCGTGTGGTCTCCGTGAAGGCAGCCTGTGCAAAGCAGAGCGTGTCTGGGCGACGTCGGTGTCTGAGGAGCTTCGCCCGCGACGGAGGAACAGCTCGGCAGGGCGTGGGGTGTTCCCGCGCATCGCCTGTGATTTACTGTGGCCTTTTCCTGTTCTAGACGTCAAGGAACACGCGGGCAGACGAAGACAAGGACAGCAACTGGGACGCGTGGGGAGACTGGAGTGACTGCTCGCGGACATGCGGGGGCGGAGCGTCCTATTCTCTGCGGAGATGCTTGACCGGGAGGTGAGAGGTGGCCGTGGGCTCCGTGGGGTGCCCGGGCCTGGGTGGGCGGGGGTGAGGGGACACCTGGCTTGTTGGCTTTGGCGGGGCCTGTAATGGGGGTGTCTCATCTGCTGTCTACATATTAGCACATAACAGGGTCCCCCTTGCGTGGGTGTGGCGGCGCTGGACATTTGGGGGGAAGGCTGGCGTGCTCGGCCTCCGGTCCAGAGTTGTGGCCTCAGGTCACTTGCAGGAGAGGTTTCCGGCCTGAGAGGGCCAGGATCTTAGCATCTGTGGCTCTAATTCTGAGGGGTCTGAATCATTTGCAGTGACTGCTAAGGTTCAGGTGGGAGAGGGGCGGCGTTTATTTGTTTGCCTTTATTTATTTATTTATTTATTTATTTATTTATTTATTTTTATTTAATACTCGGTTCAGGTGGGAGAGGGGCGGCGTTTATTTGTTTGCCTTTATTTATTTATTTATTTATTTATTTATTTATTTATTTATTTATTTTTATTTAATACTCACCCGAGGACATTTTTCCATTTTTTGTACAGATAGAGTGGGAGGGAGAGAGAGGAAGAGAGAGAGAGAAACATGGATGTGAAAGGGACACATCGAGTGGCTGCCACCCGCACGACCAACCAGGGCCGGGGACAAACTGCAACCGAGGTACGTGCCCTTAGCGGGAACCGAACCCGGGTCTCTCTGGACCGCTGGCCAACGCTCTAACCGCTGAGCCAAACCGGCCAGGGCTATTTGTTTGCCTTTTAAAAGTGGCACGCACGCTGTTTGCTCAGAGGCACGGGGGAGTATATTAAGGACCACAACCAACCAGCTTACACGACCGCCGACTCTTTCATTTATGTTTAGGTTACTTGGGTTTTGCCTGGAGAGAGCTACCTCCCTGGAGTAAAATCACTGTCACTTTGCCGAGCGGTGGTCTCAGAGTGCACGCGAATTTATGTCTCCTCCTCCCCTGCTGGGGTCAGCTGTTTCTCGGGGGGAGGGCAGCTGCTCAGCATTGTCCCCTCTCTGCACACGTTCAGAAAGGACGTTTGGGTAAACGGGAAACGCAGGCGGCGAGTTCTGCCCAGACCGTCGTCGTGAGCGGGCACCGGCTTTCTGGTGTGACAGGTGTTCACGCTGGCTCGTGCTAGTGGGCACTTTGATGGACGGCTCCGGGACACTCCCCCCACCCCCAGTCCCGCGCCATCTCCTGCCTGCTGTCCCTTGAGATGTGCCCATCGCCATCCTCTCCCTTGGTCATGCAGCTCTCTGCCCAGTTGTTGGACAGCGAGGGAGACTCCCAGCGTCTCCCTTCTTGTGTCTGCTCACCCCCCTCCGCGGTCTTGGTTAGCCCCAGGGACCTGGCTCCCACAGGCTGCCTTGCAAGCCCCCCCATCCACCTGTTTCTCCGGAGACCCCCAGATTGCGAGACGGACTCTGAGTCCAGGGACCCCCAGCTCCTCTGCTTACACAGGCCGCTGCAGCTCACCTGTCCGCCCCCACCGTCCTTGGGGTGAGCTAGACACCACCGCTGCAGGAGACACACCAGTCTCCTTGCGTTTCTTCCTGTGGATTTGGGGTTAGCAGACTGAAGTCCTCATCCCTTCTCTCTCTTTCTTTCTTTTCTTTCTTTTTTTTCAGTCCTCACCTGAGGATATTTTTCCATTTATCTTCAGATAGAGGGAAGGGAGGGAGGGTGGGAAGGAAGGAGAGAGAGAAAGAAACATTGATGTGAGAGAGACACATCGATCGGATGCGACCGAATTGCAACCGAGGTACGTGCCCTTGACTGGAATCGAACCTGCAACTCTGCGGTCTGTAGGCCAACGCTCTGATCCCTGAGCCGGACTGGCCAGGGCCCTTCTCTCTCTTGGTGGGAGGTGGGTCACAGCACAGATGTCGCAAAGAAATTTTCCAAAGTCCTTCCAGTGTCTGAGCCTCCAACTCTGCATGCTCGTCATACCTTGATGTGGGGAAGGAGTTCATCAGCAGCGGAGTAAACTAACACGGAGCCTACTCTGACGAGTCCTCTAGTCCAGGGACGGACAATAAGTAACTACGTTACCATCCCTGGCCGGTTTGGCTCAGTGGTTAGAGCATCAGCCTGAGGACCAAGGAGTCTCGGGTTTAATTCCGGTCAAGGGCACGTACCCCGGTTTCATTCGGTTCCCTGGCTCTGGTCAGGGGTGTGCAGGAGGCAACCAGTCGATGTGTCTCTCTCACATAGATGTTTCCCTCTCTCTCTCTTTCTCTCCCCCTCTCTGTCTGAAAATAAATGGAAAAATATCCGCAGGTGAGGATTTTTAAAAAATAAATAAATAGAAATTAAATGAGAGAATCATACCTTCTGTGGTATTTACACTAAGGCAAGTGTGAGGTGATAAATGTCCTTATTCCCGCTTGGTTCCTGGCCCGGGGCCAGGCCTGTGGCACACCCACTCACTCTCCGTTCCTGGGAAGAAACCGGGACAGTACCATCATTTCTTTGCACTAAAAATTAAATTAGAGTCATTCAAAACAAGGGCCGCAGGTTCGTTAATAATTCACGCATTCCTGCATTCCTGCTTACCCCCTTTTAGGCACCCCAAACCTCACACGCCCCCTCCGTGTTAAGAACTTCCAACTTCATTCGGAAAGTTCTCCGAGACGCGAAAGCAGGGATCCCGCTTCCTTTGGAAAAGCTTCTCAGGTCTCTATCCTAGAGACTCATGAAATCCTCATAAACATTGAGTTCTCGTGGCCGAATTTTCCTGGAAGAGGAATACAGAGGGGTTATATAGAAAACCTAGAGAAAGCTGTCCCCAAGCCGGAGAAAGCATTTTGGAGCCTTCTCCTTTCATCAGCGTGCTTTTTCGGATTTGTGATTTGGGGAAGGGGATGAATGTAGCCACTTTGCTCATTTGTGTCTCTGTGGATAAAGTTGTTTCAGAGTTGGATCACGTGGAGATACAATGTGAGTTCTTCTGCACTGTGCCATGTGCCAGCCAGAATGTCTCTTTCTCTTGCAGAAATGTGTAACTTGATAGCCTGTTCAAGTGCCAACCCTGGGAAACACAGGTTTAAGTTAACTGCTATTTTAAAGAAAAATTAATATATTTTTATTCTTTAAAACACATGCTTCTCAGTTTTTAAGACGCTAGTTTTTGAGTCAATATATCATCAAATGAATGTAATAAATTACAGTGCTATAAACTCCAGGGCGATTTTATTAATGTTTTTAATGTACCCTCATGTGGAATCAACATATGTTTTTTATATATTCATAAATTTATGGCTTCAAAAATCTCCAGTTTCAGGGTGTGATGAATGTTGTAATGGACAGAGAATACATAATTGTGAAACGATGTTCTCGAATTTTCATATACTCCTGATAACCATTAGCTCTTGCACTATAATAATTAGAATGAAATTAAAGGCTTGGAAGTAATATTTCTGCAGCTCTGTTTCTTTGAGCCAAAGGAATTATTTCCAGAATAAGCTGCCAGGTTCCTGCTCAGGGAATTAGGACTCCAGTGTCCTTAACTTTAAAATAACTTGCATTTAGCCTGGCCGGTGTGGCTTGCTTGGTTGAGCATCATCCCATGCACCGGGAGGTCGCTGGTTTGATTCCCAGTCAGGACACATGCCCGGGTTTGGGGCTCAATCCCCAGTAGGGGGCCTGCAGGAGGAGGCCAATGGATGTTCTCTCTTACATCAGTCTCTGTCTCTCTCTCCCACTTCCTCTCTCTCTCAAATCATTAAAAACATATTCTTGTGTGAAGATTAAAACAAAACAAAACCTCACTCTGACTTGTTAAGAGAACCGAGAGAGACTCTCCCTGATTTTTTCCCCCCAATTTTTCAATCCTCACCCAAGGACATATATAGACTTTAGAAAGAGAGGAAGGGGAGAGAGAGAAAGAGAGAAATGTTTATGTGAGAGAGAAACATCAGTCGCTTACCTCCTGCATGTGCCTCAACCTGGGTCGGACCCACAACGCAGGTATGTGCCCTGACTGGGACTCAAACCCAAAACCTTCTGGTGCACGGGACCACGCTCCAGCTAACTGAACCACCTGGCCAGGGGTCTCCTTGTGTCTTTACGTCCACATCCTGGTCCCTAGCAGGTTCACCATAAGAAGTAGTTGTAGAAAATACCACACTGGTACTTTGTATTTTGAGAATTCATGAAATAAAAGGATCTCTTTCAACATCCCTGTACTGTGGCTGCAGCAGCATTTATAGTGGAGATTGCTCTGGCCGGCTCAGCAGTTAGAACATCGACCCTCGGACCGAAGGGTCACGGGTTCAATCTCTGGCCCTGGTTGGGGTCGTGCGGGAGGCAACCAATTGATGTGTCTCTCTCACGTTGATGTTTTTTTCTCTCTCCCTCCCACTCTATCTAAAAATCAATGAAAATATATTCTCGGGTGAGGATTAACAAAAGGAAAATTTTACATACAGTGGAGCTATGCTGATGTTTTGGGTTTAGATTTTCAGGCTTGACACTCAAGAAGCAAGTTCCTCCTTCATGGTTTGGACACAGCAGGCGGCCATAAGGGTAGACCATGGACCCTGTGGGGCTGGGACACAACCGTAAGCTGCCTTCAACGGACACGATGTTCTTTTTGGGGGGTTTTAGATTTTTTTTTTTTTATCCTCACCCGAGGACATTTTTCCATTTTTTGTTCAGATAGAGCAGGAGGGAGAGAGAGGAAGAGAGAGAGAGAGAAACATCGACCTGAAGGGACACATCGAGCAGCCGCCACCCGCACGACCAACCAGGGCCGGGGACAAACTGCAACCGAGGTACATGCCCTTAGCGGGAACCGAACCCGGGTCTCTCTGTACCACAGGTCGACGCTCCAACCGCTGAGCCAAACCGGCCAGGGCATAGATTTCTTTTTATAGAGGTGGTTTTGTTGTTCACGTGAATTGCTAAAATTAAGCAGTTCCTAAAAATGCATCTGAAAAAATCACTTCTGAGGTTGTCCTGCACTTTTGAAGAAAATGCCACTCTTTGTAAGTTTCAACAGGTTTCTGTGTGTGCATGTGTGTGTGTGTGTGTACATGCACGCACACATTCCAGTATTTAGATCGATTCCGATATTCTCGTGAACGGTGCCTCTGTCATTTGCCTGGCCCCTTGAAATTAGAATCAAAAGCTTTTTAGGGTTATAAGTCAGCATGATTCCGAAAGCTTGAAGTTATCACTTCCCGAATCTATTAGCTGCTTTCCTCAATTGGGGCTTTTTCAAAATAAACAGAGCACTTGAAATCGCCCTTTCACTTTCCCTGTGATTTATGTTCTTCTTTCGTCCACACGCGAAGAGCACAATGGAGTCAGTCATGCAAGCAAGTGACCTTGTGTCGTTCCCAGGAGAGCGGGGTCATTTCCCTTTGGCCGGGAGAAAGACCCCTCCGCCCTAAGACAGTCGCCCCGCCGGCTGGACGAAGCCTCGGCAGAGCTGAGTGAGTTTCAGAGCCGCGCACCTAGGACGAGTCTCGGAGTTGGCAATGCACAGGGTCACAGGATACGGAGCCTGGGCCAGCCGGTGGCCATGAGCTGGGAGGATGTCCTCACACAGAAGTCAGGGGAACCGATGAACAGGCGCGAGCGATGGGCACGCTGTCTGTGTCCCACTCAGAGCGCACGCTGTCATCTGGGTAACGCGGTTCTCTCCACCGTGAGACCCCCCTCTCCCGAATGTCTTCTCACGGAGGCTGGGAGGAGGCCGGGGCTTTTGTACGTGATTGAAATGTGCACAGTAAATATTGGAAAGAAGGAACAGAAAGGAAGGCGAGGATGGCATGGGATGCAAAGCGAGAAGGGGGAGACGGGGAAGGATGGCAGAGAGGGACTGTCTCAGACACTAAAATACAAAACCTCCACTGCAGAAAAGGAAGGTCAGCCCCGTGGAGGGGTGTGTCTGGAGGTGGTGTTTGGGCACATAGGAGAAGCTTGAGATGCATCTCAGAAGAGAGCGATGAGATGTGTCGAAGAGAAAACCAGGCATCGGAGCAGAGGGGGCTCTAACTCGGGAATCATGGCTGTTTTTGGAACAAGAGCTGCAATCAGAGTTATAACCGGGGACTACTTCCTGGCACTGCAAATAAAAACCTCGAGCATCGCAGTCAAAGGGGCTCACCGTTTTTACTCAGAATTGTTCAGAAGAAACTCACAGCTGGATACACCCTGGCTACAGATTTTACTGCACATACCAACACACGCACACTAACCCCACCAAAAACTAAGCTTCCAGGCAGAACAGTGGAACACATGTAGTGTACCAAAGAACAAACTTTAGACTTCTCTGCAGGCCTGCATGTCAGAGGCCGGGGAAACACACCTGCAGTTTTGAGGAAAAAGATCACGGAAAAAGTTCGGTATCGTGTGCGCTGCTGCCTCCCCTTTGTGAAATGCAGAGGCCCCGTCCTGTGCCAGCCATGCACCTGCTCGAAACAACCACCAGATAACATGGAGCCGACGCAGACGTAGACACTCGCTCAGGAAAAAGGCCCGTGTCGAAGGACTGGCCGTGGTATTGATGAGGGAAGGTGCTGGAGCCCCAGCCAGCGTGGGTCTGGTCCTCGATGAGGGAGAACTTCTGCTATTGGCACATTCCACAGAAGTGCCCTGCTGGTCGCTTTTCCTTCATTGTCATAGAAAAATACACATTTGCACACATCTCTCTCACTCACAACACATGGATTTCAGTGGTTATGTGGTCCCCAGGGTGAGAGCTGCGTGTAAGTCACATTATTGCGTTAATGAAACTAAAGAATTCACTCTCTATTTCATAAAGTGGTGCTGCCATGAGACTTTATAGCCTCCCGATCCGTGAAAGTTGTTTCTTAGAATTTAAACTTTCAATTTTTGAGAGGTTCTGTGAGCCAAGAAAAGTTTTACCAGGGCCTTGCTTTGGCTTCTACCCCTCCCCCCCCCCGCCCCCGTTTGCCATTTTCATGAAATCATTGTTTTCTTCTTTCCCTCTCTATTTTTCCCCTTTAGGAATTGTGAAGGGCAGAATATTCGCTACAGGACGTGCAGCAATCATGTAAGTTCTGTAATAAAAATATGGAATCTAATAAAAGACGTTCATGGTTTCGGTTATAATACTGTTGTGTGTACTGTGACGCTCATGGTCTCTGGTGCCTTCACGGAAATGCTGCATATTTGTTTAATGGACAGCAGGTTGTGTGTGTCTCTTGGCTCCCATGTGCACTACCTTTGGAGAACCTTTCACACGTATGATCTGACTTGGGAAGTATGTCCTAATTTCCGAATTCGTAGACGCAAGGCCTCGTTTCTGTAAACGCCCTCAGAATTCCAAGTGCTCCGTTTGCGGCACCTCACCCGGCCCTGGAGGCCTCCGGGGTGTGGTCGTTTCTCTTGCAAATGAGGAGGAGGCTGGGCCGAGGGAGGTGGAATTATTTCCCAAAGGCCACCTAAAAAACACAGACTGGAACTCATCTGTCCTGCCCACAGCAAGATGAGTTCAGGAGAATGGTAGGTAACGCGAGGACTCACACACGAGGAAGGGTTTATAAACCTGACTCTTCTATAAACTGCGGTAACGTTGGTTTATAATATAAGCGTCAGGCATTCAGCACTATAGTTTGCTCTCTCTGTTCACTGCAGCGTGTTCACCACCGAAAGTCTGTTGGTCATCTGTCGCCAAACACTTGACCCCAGCCTCCTTCCCTCTGTAATCACCTGTCTGTTGTCTGTATATGTGTGTATGTGCATGTGTGTTCTTCTTTTATTTTGTATTTCACATAGGAGTGAAATCATACATGGGTTTCTTTTTCCATCTGACTTATCTCACTGAGCATAGCATCCTCAAATTCCGTCCATGCCGACACACAAATGGCAATATTTCATTTTTTACAGCAGAGCGTGTCCCATGGTATATATCTTCTTTTTGTTTAATTCTCACCTGAGGATACTTTTCCATTTATCTTCAGAGAGAGCGAGAGGGAGAGAGAGAGTAACATCGACGTGAGAGAGACACATTGACTTGGCTGCCTCCTACACGACCCCGACCAGGGCCGAGGCCGAACCGCAACCGAGGGACGTGCCCTTGACCAGAATGTGGACCCATGACTCATTGGTCCACAGGCCGACACTCTAGCTGCTGAGCCAAACAGGCCAGGGCTGTACCCCATCTTTTTTATCCATTTGTCCATCGGTGGACACTTAGGTGGCTCCCACATCTTGGCTGTGGTAAATAACACTGCAGTCAACAGATGCAGATATCTTTTCGAAGTAGTGTTCTGTATTCTTCGGGTGAATACCCAGATGTGGAAGAGCTTTGTCATAGGGTGGTTCTCGTCTTAATCTTTTTTTTTATTTTTTTTATTTTTTATTTATTTATTTATTTATTTTTTTGTACAGATAGAGTGGGAGGGAGAGAGAGGAAGGGAAAGAGAGTGAGAAACATCGACGTGAAGGGACACATCGAGTGGCTGCCACCCGCACAACCAACCAGGGCCGGGGACAAACTGCAACCGAAGTACGTGCCCTTAGCGGGAACCGAACCCGGGCCTCTCCGGACCGCAGGCCGACACTCTAACCGCTGAGCCAAACTGGCCAGGGCTCGTCTTAATCTTTTGAGGAGCCACTCAGCTGTATGAACCTTACTCTGAGGACCTTCCCCAGCGCCGGATGGAGGACACAGTCCTCATTCTGGTCGTAGCCTTCTTCAGTCTGACTCCTCCGCAGGTGTGACCTGGGTTAAGGTGTAGTCTTGCCGGACAGAAGAATGTGGCCGCAGTATCGGGTTCTGGATGGATTCACAGCAAACTCATATAATTAATCCTGGGAGAAAGTTTATTTGTTATGTTTTATTTATTCCCTACTGACTTCCAGAAAGGATTTGAGGCAAGTGTATAAAGGCATAAACACAGTAAAATACAAAAGTCAAGTAGTAAATAAAGGCAGAAACTAAATTTTGAAATTCTGGCTGATAATTTATTAGTAGTTATCTGTGGAAAACATGAAGTTAAATTTTTACATTATACTACACATCAAAATAAATTTTAGATGTGGCCAAGAGGTCAATATAATTTCTGTTAGGGAATAGAGTCAGTAATATTATAATAACTATGGTGCCAGATGGGTACTAGACTTGGGGTGATTACTTCATAAGGTAGAGAACTACCTCATCACTAAGTTGTACACCTGAAACTAATATAACATTGTACGTCAACTGTAATTGAAAAATAAATTTAACGTAATTGTTAGACCATAAAGGAACAAGAAGAATACATTTAAGTATTTATCTGTTCTGAGGGAGATGGCAAAAGCATTTCTAAGCTTATTAATAAGGAAAGAAACCTTAAAGGAAATCTTAATAGAGCTGACTACACGAAAATTTAGAACTTCTTGAATTCATAAAGCTCCAAAATTAAATGGAGAAAATCTTTTCAATACCAAGGACAGAGCGTTAATAACTAACTTTACTGTGAAGTTAAATAGTTTTATCTGTTAAAAATAATAAAATGACAAACATTCCAATAGATAAATTTTTGAAGAATCACTGCCATAAACAAATATACATGAAAATATATGAAACCTAAATAATTAAAAGGAAATGCAAATCTATGTAACAATTATGACTGGAAAAACTTCTAGGGAATTATAATACCCAGCCCTGGCCAGTTTGGCTTCGCAGTTAAGAGTATTGGCCTATTGGCCTAAGGACCGAAGAGTCATGGGTTCGATTCCAGTAAGGGCATGTGCCTGGGTTGCAGGTTTGATCCTTGGACCCAGTAGGGTTGTGCAGGAGGCAACCAAATGATGTGTCTCTCTCTCACATCGATGTTTCTCTCTCTCTTTCTCTCCCCTCTTCCCTCCCACTCTCTTTAAAAATCAGTGGAAAAATATCCTCAAGTGAGAATTAATAATAATAATAATAATATCCAAACTGAGAAGAGGTATTGAGTAAAGGGAACTTACATAGCCTGAGAATATTAATAATACCTTCCTGGAGCGCAGTTTTGCAATATTTTTTAAAAGCCTGTGAAACACACCCTTCTTCTCAGAAATTTTATTTCCAGAGATTTGTCCTTGGGAAGCAGTCAAGGATCTGGGTAAAGATTTAGGCACAAGGGTCTTTCCTAGTTATTCTTTTTTTGAACAGAAACTATTTTTCAAGTTTACAGTAAACATTACTTTTGTCAAAAGAAAAAAAATATACAATACCATATTGCCATTCTGTGCCCGTTCTGGGGAAGTTTCTGTACAATTCGTTAATTCCATTCATCAGGACGTTTGTACTTTGTATCCGAGTGAAAGAACATTTTTGTCATCCGGCATCTCGCTTCGGAAATAGCTAATGGGAGGGATCGGCAGTTAAGTTAAAACATCCTTGGGTCATCAAGACTTGTACAAACACTTTTCACTGTGATTACGAGAGCGCCCCAGGGTGGTTACTCAGAATGTATGTGCGTTTGTTGTAGACAGAATTAGAAAAAGCTACCCTGTCTCTCCATCCTACAATCTGTCGGAGGCAGGCACTTGGCTGGGGTCTGGGAACAAGGCAGATGAATTAAACAACAATAATATTTTTTTAAAAAAGCAACGAACACGAGGTCTCCCCACGCACAGCAGTTTGGGGCCGGCATGGGGCCAAATCATCCTTCCCGTGGAAATGGCCCCGAAGGTGTTCGTGATAATTCGTATTCCCTGGGAAGACCTTGAGTCACCTGCAAGAGTCGAAAGCATTGTGTTCCCCTTGTTTCAAAAAGAAGGGGACCGTGTCATGTGAATGAAAGTGTACATCCGAGGTGGATGAGACAGCAGAGCGTGGCGTCCACGGAAGCATTCATTATTTGGGGTTGGGGTGTGATCCGAGTAAATGGTGATTCCCCCGTGTGGATCATTACCCTGGAGGTTTTGCTAGAGTCCCCCAGCGGAGGGTTCTGTTTTGAATGTTCAGAGGGAAAGAGGTGACTCCCAGGAGAGGGGCAGGGGGGATCAGGTCTCACGGGACTCGGGTGGACACGTCCAGGGCTCCCATGTGACTGGGTGACGTGCGTGTGCCCTTGTCTTCCCCAGGACTGCCCCCCTGACGCGGAGGACTTCAGAGCCCAGCAGTGCTCCGCCTACAATGACGTCCAGTACCAGGGCCGTTACTATGAGTGGCTTCCGCGGTACAATGACCCCACCGCCCCCTGTGCGCTCAAGTGTCACGCACGGGGACAGAGCTTGGTCGTGGAGTTGGCCCCCAAGGTCCTGGATGGCACACGCTGCCACACTGACTCCCTGGGCATGTGCATCAGTGGCATTTGTCAGGTAAGCCCCCTGCTCACCCTCCCCCCAGTTCACGGGGGTGCCACCCCACTCTCAGTAAACAGCATCTCTCTCTTCTTTCCTTTTGTCCGTGCACATGAGATCCTTGTTTTTGATCATTTTCATGTAAAAAATATTCTAGAGAGGATTCCTCGCCTTTTAAGTTGTTTTGCTTATTTAAAATAGTTTAATTTTTGCCCAAGTAGAGTCCTGAAGATTGCAACGTGAAACCTTTTAGGGTGCACCTTAGGCCAGTGGTTCTGCAGCTTGGAAGCTCATCGGAACCGCCGGAAGGGGTTGTTAAAACACAGTGTGCTGGGCTCCAACCCCAGACTTTCTGAACCCGTGGATTTGGGGTGGGGCCTGAAGATTTGCATTTTCGGCAAGTTCTGGGAGATGCTGATCCTGGGCCCGAGGACCTCACTTTGAGAACCACTGGTTTGGAAGGTTAATGATGCTATATTCTCTGGGCCTTTTTTTTTTTTCTTCGTCTTCTTTTTTTAAATGTTTTTCTTTATTGATTGTAGAGAGAGAGGAAGTGAGAGGGAGAGAGAGAGAAATATCTAAGAGAGAACAATTGATTGGCTGCCTCCTGCATGCCCCCCACTGGGGACTGGGCCCACAACCTGGGCATGTGTCCTGACCGGGAGTCAAACTGGTGACCTCTTGGTGCAGGGTCGATGCTCAGCCATTGAGCCACACCAACTAGGTATCTCTGAGACTTTTAATTCATTGTTTTACTCTTGTAGTTCATTGTCTCGGGTCCTTAGGGGCAGTGACTTATTTGCTGAAGAAGCATGGACCCATTCTGAGTGGCCGTTCAGAGTGGACTTTGCAGGGCAGTGATGAGTGGCTGAGGCAGAACCCCACACGGGTGTTTCGGTGTGAGCATTGGGGGTCCTCTGACAGGTTGTTGAGATAGTGTGGGGATGGCTGGGAAAGGATGGGATTCCCCCTCTGTTCCTTCGATTTCTGAGGGGTGGGGGGGAATTAAAATAATGAATGGCTAGTATTCCATCTACCCTTTTACGCTCATTATCAACAATAGTCACAACAGCAAGCAAACCACCAAACCACCGACTGAGTGCCAGGTTCAGAGGTGACCCATCATCTTGCTCCTCAAACTAGCTTTTTCTTTCCTTCGTCCAGAAAATCAACTCCAGCTGCTCACGGCAGCACTCCGGGTCATTCTGGATTCTTCTCTTTCCACTTACACATCTAACCCACCGCCAAGTCCTGTCAGGTCTACCTTCAAAGTCTGTTTTGGACTCACTGTTGCTTTCTGCGGCCGCCGACTTCTTAGTCTAGGCCTCCGCCAACTACTCTGACCTCACGGCATTAATAGCCGCCTGTTCTGATGTCTCAGCTCCACGTGGTCTCCCTTGGATCCGATCTCCACACGGTGGCCAAAGCGATTGTCTTTTTTTTTTTTGGCTGGAAAATACACTCTTTTTTTTTTTTAATTTTAATTTTTTTAAATATATTTTTTATTGATTTTCGAGAGAGAGGAAGGGAGAGACACATCGATGTGAAAGAGATACATCAATTGGCCACCTCCTGCACGCCCCCTACTGGGGGTGGAGCCCACAACCTGGGCATGTGCCCCGGGCGGGAATCGAACCAGCCACCTCTCGGTGCACGGGACAACGCTCAGACAACTGAGCCACACCGGCTAGGGCTGTACTCTGTATTTTTATTTATTTACTTTAAACTATAGCTGACATACAGTACTGTGTTAGTTTTAGGCGTACCGCATAGTGATTTGACGTTTGCATGCCGTACAGAGTCATCACCGCAGGGGGTCTAGTCACCGTGTGTCACCCTGCACGGTTATGATATTACTGACTCTGTTGTGTCCTGCGCCACAAAGTGATCACCCTACATGTCCATCAGTATGTTACCCCTCGCACCCCAACCCCTCCATGGCTTGTCATTGAAGGGCCCTGGCCGCCTGTCCAGGCTCTCTCTGAACTCTGCCCTCCCCTTCCTCACTTCCTCTTAAAATAGACTTAATTTTTCGGATTCACAGCAAAACTGAGTGGAAGGTACAGGGATCCCCCCACCCCATCCTACGTAGGCTCCGCTTCCCTCATTGCTGGTCCCACATCAGAGGGTACATCCCTTCCAGCCGGTGACCCCCGTGGATGTCATCACCACCCACACAGACAGAAACGTGCTACAGATTTTAGTTGTCAGCAGAAGCCAGGAATCTGCGAACTGTCCCGTTGAGAACAACACCGCCCCTGTTGCTGACCCTGCTTTCTCCACGCGTGATTCCGTGGCGCCCCTGCGTAACCAGCAACCCCCAAAACGCAGTGGTTGGAAACAATTCAAGGTTATTTCTGGCCAATGCTCCTTGTCCGACAGGGGTCGGCAGGGGTCTCTGCTCTTGGAACGTCTGAGACCCAGACGGAGGGACACTTTGTTCGAACGCCTGTTTTCCACCATAACTGCAGAAGTGAGGACACGGTCACATGACTCACGCTCTGACCCTCCCATGAGTCCACGTGGTGGGGTCATGTCTCACTGGCCAGAGACGGTCAGTGACATCTTCGCGTCTCGGGGTGGGCAGTGCTGTCCTCCCACAGGCTGGAAGGAGAAGCTCATGGACAGCCTTAATGACGGTCATACCTCCATCCTAAAATTACAATTGTTTAGGCAGGAATGTTAGAGTCTTTTCTAACATGGAATCCAATTTTCAGGGTTGATCTGAAGCGGAACCTGACTCAAAAACAATGTTGGCTTCTTGAAGGATTAAATTGGACTTATTTAGGAAATTCATATATATCTTAATTTGGAGTAATGTCCCTTCTTTAAACACTGTCTTCTCTTAGCTGATTAGGAAATCATAGGCAGGAACTCTGCAATCATCCTCAGTGAAGCGATGATTTATATACGGACATTTATTCCAAGAAGCACTGCTCATGTAGTTTAAGTATCTGTTTAGGTTATCAGCAGTCTCGTGTAACTTGTCTCATGAATTACGAATCTCATTTATACTCTGCCTTGCCTGGCTGTACAGAAATTCTTATTTCATAGATGTTAATACATTTTATTGATATAGTCAATCATTTAGTGGTTTTAAAATCATTATAATTAGAGGTCTTGTCTTCGGGAGATGCCACAGAAGCTGAAAACCCTTCAGGCCGTTTTTAAACGTTGCTTATTGTTGATTACGAAGGGGCCCAAGAGCCCGAATCCAGTCATTTCTCAATTTAAAGGGCAGTTCTGGCTTAGGTCCTATGAATCATGGGGCAACCCGACCTTCTCTTCAGATATTATTTTCCTGTGAAGTTTGCACACGCTTGTTTTGGCTGTAAGATTTGGATGAACTGCAACTTTAAAAAAAAAGTTATGGAACAAACATAGGAGCTCAGGGAGGTGTTCAATCGCCCACGTTCTTGCAAGGCCCTGAACACTGTTCCAAACAAGGCCATGTTGGCTCCCAAGCCCACGCCCTCCCTGGACGGCCGGAGAGAGGGTGATTCGCATTCTCATGAAATGCAAAGTGCTCAGGGACCCCGATGTGTGAGGACAGAGCTTGGCCCAGGAACTGTGTGGCTGTAATTCGATCGTGGAATATTACTCCCCGTGGAGAGAGTTGCATGGACACAAGCTATTCATTGATTGAATCTCAACCTTGCAAGTGTGTTTCCAAAATCAATCACTCTTAAGTTGTTCCACATGTACTTGTAAATATTCCTAGAATGGCCCCTGTGACTGGGCTCTTTATCATCCATCTGCTGATTAACCAAAGATGAGCAAGGTGTTAAGATGGGGGTGTCGGATGACCTGGGTTTTCAAAACCATGACTGACATGAAATACTAGCCGTGTAATGTTGGAAAAGTCATTTAACCTCGGCAACAGTCAGATGCCTTATTTGTAAAACAGAGATAAAAGGTATCAAGTGTATTATAAGGTTGCTGTGAAGAGTAAATGAAATAATGTCTTTATAATGTGCTTGGCAGTTCTGCCAGGAACATGGCAGGCACTCAATAAAAATCAACGTTTGCCATTAATATTTTATGACTCTTTATAAAATCATATAATCAGGATGAAAGGATCTTAAAAGCCATTGGATTCAGCTACTCATTGAATAATTTGACCCCTTCTCCAGTGTTCCCACCAAGAAGCCTCCTGGCCCACGGTTGAATACTTACCGTTCGACGCGTCTGACGGTCTCACAGTGAATTCCGTTAGGCTTAAACCTGTCGTTTTCATCACTTGGAAACACGCAGAGCGAATGCAAGCCGTTTCCCCTGACGGCCCTGTATGAATTAGAAAATATCTCTAGTCATAGGCTTTTGCTTAAACTTCCTTGGAACTTTTTCCTTACTCTCCTTGAAGTTTTCATTTGATCTTTCTCCTTCCCTTCAGCACCAAAACCTTGGAAAGAATCTACAGTGGGTTTCAGCTGCCTCCGGTTTTGTGTTCAGAACCTTGGATGTCATGTCGAATTCATGCTGAACACGGGGGCTCCCACCTGAGTCAAAACGCAATGAAAAACAGATAATAGAATGGGCCCCCTTTCTACGAGCCCTTTAATCACTGTACTGAGAGTTTTACTTATATTTTCTCATTTAATCCTTATTAGACCCTCTGTGCAGTACGGATTATTATCCCCATTTTCCTCCGGAGGAAAATGTCTGTGAAAATTTAATTGTTCAATCTCCTGCATCTGGAAAGGGGCGGAAGGGCGGGTCAGGTTCTGTGTGTCGACTGTGGGCCTTCGAAGTCCCTTCAGTGCCGTTAAGCATCAGGTAAATAAACACAAATAAAGATGAGTTAGTGTGGAGAGGTAGAGGTAAACTCTCACTTTAGTCAATATCATGGGGAATATTATGTAAATACATACTGGTGAAATAAGAAGGATAAGCTACAGCCTCTTTTCTCATATAAGGAAGCTCACAACCCAACACATATGCGCACACAAATAACTCACAAAAATCATAAGTCACAGGAGTCTGGTATAAGCCTATTCTATATGAGACGGCTCTCTCAGTCACTCCTTTCTTACATTTTAAAAAGTGTTTATAAAGACAAATATATAGATACAATGGCACAGAGGCAGAACCCTGTCTGAGCAGGTGCCCATAATGATAGAGAGGAAATGCTAAGATACAGATATAGAGTATATAGAGAGAGATGGATGTATCGATGGTAAAATGCAGGTATGTGGGGATTCAGATGAAAACAGAGAAAAAAGGATTTAAAACTGTGGACCGATGGTTATACCATGATTTCAGGATAGTGGTTGTTTTGGGAGGAACTGAGAGACTAAGACTAGAGAGTAGAGGGAGGAAGAGGTGGGGAGAGGGGAGAGAGGAAACATTATCTGTAAAATTCCATTTATTTATTTATCCTCACTCAAGAATATTTTTTCTGTTGATTTTGAGAGAGAGTGGAAGGAAGGGAGCGAGGTGGGGTGAGGGTCTGAGAGAGAGAGAAACGTTGATGTGAGAGACACATTGCTTGGTTGCCTCCAGCACGCGTCCCGGCTGAACCTAGGGATTGAACCTGCAACCGGGTAGGTACCCTTCACCGAGAAGTGAACCTGTGACCCTTCGGGGCCCAGTCTGACGCTCCAGCCACTGAGCCACACTGGCCGGGGCAAGTTCCACTCATTTTATACACACACAAATAACCTGAATAGAAACACAAATACAGTAAGAGTGGGGGACAGCTTCAGGTCTTCCCTTTTCAGGATTTGGGCCTTGACTAGAATCATGTTATGCTCTAAAAGCTTTATGTTAGTCACAGTTTAACAAGCTGTGTTCTTCTACAAGGACAACCAAGTCACACGTTTAAGAAGGATAGCCCCATAAATAAGAAAAAAAAAATTGCGTTTTGCCTCCCGCGTTCTCACGGGTCCTGACGCCTTCTCTGTCCCAGGCGGTGGGCTGTGACCGGCACCTGGGGAGTCTCGCCAAGGAGGACAGCTGCGGGGTCTGCGCTGGCGACGGCTCCACCTGCAGGCTTGTGCGGGGACAGTCCAAGGCTCACGTGTCTCCGGAGAAAAGTAGGTTTCCAGCCCAGTACAATGTTACCATAGAACAAGGTGCGCTTTAGACTGTTGCTGGAATAACATTGTCCTAACACTACCGGTTTCCTGAAAGTCACCTGTCTCCTGAAAACGCTATCAAATGTCTGTTCCCCCTGGTTCTCCCAGGAATACCTGTTTCTCTGCACCTTTGCCAACTTGAGTAGGACTATTTTAAAATATCTGCTGCTTTTTTTTTGTAAATCACGAAATAATAATTTATTTGCCGCCCTTTGATTGCTAACAAGGTAAAAACATTGTCCTTGTTGCTCATTGCTACTTTTTCACTTTTCAGTTAGCTGCTGAAGGCATGGATTCATTTTCCCATTGGGTGTTTCCCTCCCTGCTGTGACCGTTGCCTGTTTCACCGATGCTACCTTTTATCTGCAACATCTGTTTCCAGGGTTGCCCTCAGTGTGCCATTGGATTTAAATGTTGTGTGTATTTTTAGAATCAATAGTTTCTCCATTTTCTGCATTCAGAAATGTCCGTCTTTTCATTTCAGTAATATCTGCCCTTTTTTAAATCCTTTAATTTGGGGGAACAGTGTACTTTTTCTGGAGTATACATTTCCAGGGAGTAAATGTGTTCGGGCTTCGCGGGGCATTGGTCCCCGTCACCCATTCCGCACTGACATTGTGGTGCAACGCCTCCCACAGACAGCCGTGAACAAACGGGCTCAGCTGCGTTCCGATAAAACTTTATTTGCACCATAGGCTGCAGTCTGCATTAGACCCTCAGGCTGTGGCGTGCTGACCTTCACCTTAGAGGGGCCAACGGATATTGGTTGTAGCCGGAGCAGTATCACAGAAGCCCCAGGAAGGAGTCACCTCACAAAGGAGGGCTGGGCTGCCCTGTTATAGGCTGCTGTGAGCCCAAGTGGGGTGAGGGGCCCCCACATTTCTAACATTGGCAGTTGGAAGATCATTTGTGGTCTTGGCAAGAGTGGTTTCGGTGGATTGCAGGCTGAACCCCAAGCGTGGTTGTGGTGAGTGGCTGAGCGAACAGAAGGTGAGGATACCGAGGGAAGGATCCTCCCAGGACCGAAGGAGGGGTGCGCGCCCACAGGTCGAGAGCCGCAGTGAGCGCTGGCTTCAGGAGTGTGGGGGTCTCATTAGAAAAGACAGCGCTGGGTCGGGGTCCCAACGAGACTAGAAACTGAGAGAATTCTGATCGAACCGGGGTGGACGCTGGTTGAAATCAGGTCAAGGAGCCAGTCTTTCTGGAGAAGGGTGCGGAGGAGGCCCTGGCGTGGGAGAGGATGGGGTGCTGTTGGCTGAAGGGGGTCTCTGCCGGTTTGTACTGCTTGGTAAGATACACACACACACCCCACACTGATACTCAGTTTTTTAATTGTAGATCCTTTCAAAGTTCAGTTGAAAGTTAGGCATTTCCTCTCCATGAACATGCACATAGTCCCATAAGCTCCAAATTAGCCATTCTGATTTTTCAAGGGGGATCTCAGACCCCCGATGTCTGTCCAGAGCATTCCAGGTGAAGAGCCCCTGGAAACCCAGTGTTTTTGATTAATTTCTGCAAAGAAAGGGCCGCCGGGCTGTAGGCACAGATCCTCGAATGCAGAGGGGACGAGAGCCGGTCGGGGCGTGGGCAGCCCCAGGCCGCCCCCAGATTCTGTCTGCGCACCTGGTCCGAGGCCAGAGGCGGCCAAGCTTCCTGCCCGTGTGAAAACACGGTGCTTCTGGGCCTTGCTTTCCACGAGAGCCCCTCATGTCCGTCGCTGCCCCGAAGCTGGCCCGCTGCAGCCCGTTCTGGCTGGGGTTTTCCACGGGCCATATGGAAGCACTTTGCTGTAATCACGCTGTGTGTGAAGGAAATGTGGGGAGCGGAGCCACGTCCCCCCCGAGTGTGCGTCCCCGGCCTGCGGCGCCCACGGAGCCCCTCCGGGCTCCCCTTGCCAAGCCGTCATCCCTGCACAGCCTCCTGGGACGCGCGCTGAGTGAGGACGGGCACCGCCCTGCTCCGGGGACGGTCCACAGGGTGGCCGCCAGGCTGTCATTTCCATCATGCTGTGCGGCGGGTTCAAGGTGTAAGAGCCCGGAGCCAAAACCTTCGCTCTGAGAAACATCAGAAACCCGTCCAGATACATAAATTTCCTGTGCGGAGGGAGGAGGACAGAGGCTGAGCTAACAACTGGCGTAAACAGCGCTGGGTGTTGGAACACGGTGTTTAAAGCGAGAAGACTCTGCAAACAGCCACTAGGAAGCAGACGTGTTGATTTGGAGGGTCTTGGCCGAGCGCCCGGGGCCCAGTTCTGTTTCCAGGTTTGCCTCTTGCGTTGGTCTTGTCCACGAAGGGGCATGCGTGCATGAGGCGGACAAATAAGCCTGCTCAGCATGTCTGGTTGGAGCTCCGGCCCATTTTAACCTGGTGGCAACTAAGTGCCTGGGGTACCTATGGGAGCAGGGATTCCTCAGGCTGGCCAGACACACCAGCGCGCCACTCATCACTGGTTGTTATGACGATAACGCCTCCTCCTCGCAAAGCATCCCTGGTACTCCCGACAAAACGAGAGTCCTGGGCTGAGTGACGGTGGGACCATGTCACAGGGTGGTGCTCAGGATGTTTATTTCTCCTTTGACTCCCACTCCCCCAAATAAATCTAACTTACTCGTGACAAGGAGGGCTGGCCAGGTGGTCCTGTGTTCTGATGCCACCTCTCTCTGCCTCCCCACTTAACCTTTCTAGGGCGAGACCCCGAGTGATAATATTCCTATACAAGGACGGTGGTGGGAAAGGAATACTCAAACTAAAGACCCTGATAATTTTTTTAATGTATTTTTAAAAATATGTTTTTATTGCCTGGCCGGTGTGGCTCGGTGGTTGAGCATCAACCCTGCACCAGGAGGCCGCTGGTTTGATTCCCGGTCAGGGCACATGCCCAGGTTGTGGGCCAAATCCCCAGTGGGGGGCGTGCAGGAGGCGGACAGTTGATGTTCTCTCTCATCGATGTTTCCATTTCTCTCTTCCTCTCCCTCTCTTTCTAAAAATCAATAAAGAAAAAAAATTAAAATGTTTTTGTTTTTGCTTTTTTTTATCCTCACCCGAGGACATTTTTCCATTTTTTGTTCAGGTAGAGTGGGAGGGAGAGAGAGGAACAGAGAGAGAGAGAGACAAACATCGATGCGAAAGGAACACATCGAGTGGCTGCCACCCGCACAACCGACCAGGTCTGGGGACAAACTGCAACTGAGGTACGTGCCCTTAGCGGGAACCGAATCCGGGTCTCTCAGGACTGCAGGCCGACGCTCTAACCACTGAGCCAAACTGGCCAGGGCGTATTTATCTTCAGATAGAGCACAAGGGAGACAGGGATGAAGAGAGAGAGGGAGCAACATTGATGTGAGAGAGACACATCAACTGGTTGCCACCCACCCGACCCCAACCGGAGCCGGGGACAAACCGCAACCGAGGTACGTGCCCTTAGCAGGAACCGAGCCGGGGACTCTCTGGCCCACAGGCCGACGCTCTAACTGCTGAGCCAAACCGGCCAGGGCTAAAATATGTTTTTATGGATTTTAGAGGAAGGAAGGGACAAGGAGAGAGGGAAACATCGATAAGAGAGAAACCATGATTGGCTGCTTCGTGCACGCCCCCTACTGGGAATTGAACCCACTACCCAGGCATGTGCCCTGAGCAGGAACCAAACCAGCGACCTCCTGGTGCAAGGGACAATGCTCAATCCACTGAGCCACTCCAGCCAGGCAGGACCCTGCTCATTTTCATGGGATGTTTCCTCCCCGTTTCATGCTATAAGAGAGGGCATGACACGGAAGGAGGACCCTGGGACAGAGCATCGGTCGCCCTGGGTTCTGTTTGCCTAATTTTCGTCATGACTTTGCGTGTCTTCGGCGCGCTCTGTGTGTAGAGAAACGGGAGAGGAGTGAGGTGCAGGCCCCGAGGGGAAGCAGGGTCGGAGGCTCTGATTCTCAGAGTGGCCCACCAATGAACACCAGGCTTCAGACCGCCGGGAGTTGCCTGCCCCAGGATGAAATCCACACCCTCTCCGGGACCTCCAGAGTCTTGCATCGTCCGGCTCCCGTGTGACTGCCTGTGCCGCTGTCTGCCCCGTACACGGCTGCAGGCATACGACTTTCTGGAAGACTCTAGAATGCCAGGTGCCCTCCCACTGCCCCCTGGGCCTCCGCAGCGACCGATCCCTGCCCCTGAAGCTACTCGCAGCTCCCCGTGTGGCTGCTCGTTCTCGTCCCTGAGCTCGCTGTCGCCGCAGTGAGCCCTTCTTTGACCAGTGGACCTGAAGTCCACCCTTCTCTTTTCTATTTCCTAACCCTTTTTTTTTTGGCAAGAGGTAATTATTGCCCTGGCCGGTTTGCTCAGTGGTCAGAGCGTCGGCCTGTGGTCCAGAGAGACCTGTGGACCAAAGAGTCTTGGGTTTGATTCAGGTTAAGGGCACATTCCTCAGTTTCGGTTCGTCCCTGGCCCTGGTTGGGGTTGTGTCGGAGGCAACCGATCAATGTGTCTTTCTCACATCGATCTCTCTCTCTCTCTCTGTCTCTCCCTCCCTCCCTCTCGATCTGAAAATAAGTGGAAAAATATCCTCCGGTGAGGGTTAAAAAAAAAAGAAAAGAAAAGATGGGAATGAGTTTGTCAAAGTGCAAGTAACTAAAACATCTCTTTTCTTTTGTGACCAGGGTGAGTATCTGTTTAGGTTGGTATAGGTCTAGTTGGAATTTATAGTGAGTATAAACGATCTGATATAAATTTACAGTGCTTCTGGGCTGAAACGAATCTTTATTGATTAGTGAATAGTGTGTGGACAATTCATTTCCTGTTCGTCTTGCTACTTAGCAAAGCTGTGATCTGGGCAGGAAATGAGACAGAGAAAAAATATGAGGGACCAGCTGGACTTGAGCATTTCTGTGTGGGAGGGGGGCGAGTGGACACAAACATCATGTGCCTTCAGGTCGGCCCACGACTGCAAAGTCAGACAAGTACAGCCCGGGCAGACAGCTTCTGTAATGAATAGATACGTTTGCGTCAATACGAGGAAAACTTGGTCTCACGGCCGAAGGGTTCAGAGTGTCGATTTGGGTTCCGACCCCAGCTCTGCTGATTTGGAACTCTCTGATCTGAAGTCACTTAAACTTGGAAAACTTTAGTGTTTTTTTTTGTTGTTGTGGAAGTGGGTATTCGTTAGACAGAAGGAGTCATGTATCTTGTTACTTAGCGTCATGCCTGGCGGTACACTAGTGCTCAGCATGGTTTTAATAACCTACACTTACCAAGACCTCGTTGGACCCTCTCAGCAACCCCTAGAAACAAACATTCCTGTGATCCTATGTTCTTTGTATAATAGGCACAGGGAAGGTAGAAGTGTGCCCGAGGTCTGATGGCCCGGCCCAGGCTGTCTGGCTTTGGTCTGTGATCTTAACCACCGTTCCATAGTGCCTGTCACTAGTAGCTTGTAAAGTAATGTGGATGACCCTGGTGTGATGAGGTGGAGCCCTGGCTGATAGCACCGTGGTTAGTGGTATCAAGGATCTCTTACCCCAAATTTCAATTAAAAATTTGTTTGGAAAAGTTTCAAATAATGGAAGTGTTCAGCAGGAACCAATTACCACTATCCCCACCACCACCATCCCCACCATCACCACCAACTCTACCATCACCATCCCCACCACCACCACAACCACCACCACCACCATCACCATCACCATTCCCACCATCACTACCATCACAACCATCACAACCACCACCATCACCACCACCACCACCACCACCACCATTACCACCATCCTCAACATCACCACTATCACCATCACCTCCAACTCCACCGTCACCTCCAACTCCACCGTCACCTCCAACTCCACCATCACCACCACTACCACCACCACCATCACCATTATCACCACCATAACCATCACCACCATCACCACCCTCGCCAGCACTATCCATTTATCTTCAGATAGAGTGGGAGGGAGAGAGAGAGAAATATCGACATGAGAGGGACACATTGACTGGTTTCTTCCCACACGACCCCAACCGGGGCCGGGGACAAACCGCCACTGAAGTACATGCCCTTGACTGGCATCAAACCCGCAACTCCTTGGTCCGCAGGCTGACGCTCCAACCGCTGAGCCAAACCCAGGGCCATTTGTGTGGTTTTGAAAGTGGCCCATTGTGACAGACGAGATAAAGCATGGTAGCAATATGTATAGCAGAACTGACTGAATTTCAGACAAAAAAATAACAAAACAGGTGTTTTATATCCTTCGATAATTTAAAAGTCTTAACAGTTTGTGACCAAACACCATCATATCAGAACACAAAGAAAAACACACGCTAGTTATAGGAGGAGAGACTAAAGAAGTAAGGTTTCTAGGAGAGAGGATAACACACTTAAAGGAGCAAAAACGACACCTAGGCTCTTTATGACGTCATTATTACTGTCACATCAATAGCTGTGTGTTGAGCACTGCATTGTGAGGGTCTAGACTCTCTGTGCACTGATGAGCCATTTACAAAAGCCGACTCTGTTAGACTCCGGAGAAGACTGCAAAAAAATAAAATAAAATAGAAATCTCAGTAGAACAGAAACAGCCCGCAGAGGCCCCGCAGCTGCACCCTAGCCCCGTCCTCGCTCCCTCCCGCCGGAGCCACGGGGTGTCTTCCTTCCCAGGGCTAGTTAATCCCCATCTGCTTGTGGGTTCCACCCCCGCTTCCTCAGAGATCCCGCTCCACTCATCGTCCCGCTCGCTCTCTCTCTCCTTCTCCCCTGCCCCCAGTCAGGGATAAACATGATCACCTCTCTTCCATGTTAAATAAGAGTGCGATTTTAAAATGTGCATATGTGCGTATATCAACATATGTGTGTGTAGATGTATGTCTGTGTGCATATATATACATTTTTTTATCCTCACCTGAGGACATTTTTGCATTTATCTTCAGATAGAGTGGGAGGGAGAGAGAAGGAAGAGAGAGAGAGAGAAACATTGATGTGAGAGAGACATCGAGTGGCTGCCACCCACACGACCCCAACCGGGGCCGGGGACAAACTGCAACCGAGGTACGTGCCCTTAGCGGGAACCGAACCTGGGTCTCTCTGGTCTGCGGGCCGACGCTCCAACCGCTGAGCTGAACGGGCCAGGCTGCGTCTCCGGCTGTGCATGTCACGTCCCTACCTGTCCTCCTCGTTACTCCTCGACGCACAGCCTCTGAGCCTGCCGCTCAGCTGAAGCTGCCGTGCAGAGCCCGTCAGTGGCCTCTGTCCTGCTCCCTACAGAGAAGTCCCTCCGTCCAGGTCCCCCCCTCGCCAGGGCTCCGCCTCCTCTCCCCTCTGAGCCAGCCAGGCCGGTCCTGCGGGAGGACGAAGAAATGCCGACAGGTCGGTGACGAAGGCACAGCCCTCCCTCCAGTCCCCATGACCCGCGTGTTCTCACCACGCCCGGGGTCGGGGCCACTCAAATCCTGGTCACCGATGCCAGGGACCAGGGTCACCTGGGCAGCTTCCTGGGCTCACCCTGAACTTCTGGGTCAGGAATGCTGGGGGCAGGCAGGGTTCGGGGGAGGCAGGAACCTGTATTTTAAGTTTGTTCAGGTGGTTCTAGGAGGCTTATCACAGGGTCCCAGAGACCCCCGCAGATGTTCAGCCTTTTCCTAGAGAGCAACAGACCCGAAAGCGAGGGGCACATTAAGGGAAAATTTAAAAAGAGGAAGCCTTTATTTAAAAAAATTTTTTTTTCTCCGTTATTGATTTTGGAGAGAGAGGAAGTAATAGGGAGAGATAGAAACATCAATGAGAGAGAACATCGATGGGCCGCCTCCTGCATGCCCCCCACTGGGGATCAGGCCCACAACCTGGGCATGTGCCCTGACCGGGAATCGAACTGGCGACCTCTTGGTGCAGGGTCGACGCTCAGCCACTGAGCCACACCGGCCGGACAAGAGGAAGCATTTAAAGCTGTGCGGTATAGATTGCTTGTCCCACAATAAGGAAGAGGGGTCCCCTTGCGGTGGTCCCCCGACCCCAGCCTCGCCCAGCTCTCCCGCAACGTGCGTTTCTCTCCACAGGTAATGTGAGCACCTGCGGATTCAGTGCCCTCTACCCAGCACCCCAGCGCCACACATGAATGTTGTGTTAAACATGCATTTAAATCAGTCATGGGAGTCGTTTTAACATGCCTTGTACGTAGTAGGTGCCTTCTGAAGACGTTCGGGCTGTAGGACGGAAGCCACGCGGAGTCGCGAACGCTTCGCCCTCGCCCCGGTGTGGACGGCCTGGCGTCCGCGCCTTTCGCGCACTTTTCCCACGTTTGCCCGTGTTCTTTCCCAGGGGAGGAAAGTGTGATCGCCGTTCCCCTGGGGAGTCGGAGTGTCAGGATTTCAGTGAAAGGACCTGCTCATCTGTGTAAGTACGATTTTATCTTCACCTTGTTTGGTTTCCTGAACGTTTATTCAGGCCCCCCCGAATCGTTCTTTGTGTTAGCTGCGGTTCTCAACCTGTGGGTTGCGACCCCTTTGGGGGTCGAATGACCCTTTCACGGGGTCGCCTAAGACCATCGAAAATACGTGTTTTCCGATGGGCTCAGGCACCGAGACACGGCCCCTCTGCCCGTCTCCAGGCGGGCGCGCCACATGCAGACACGCCCACGGACAGCATGAGGAGCTGTACCAAAGGGTCGCGGCCTCAGGAAGGGTGAGAACCACTGTGTTAATGGGTGGACAAAAACGTCAAGGATTTTGACTCTGAAATAGCTTAGATCAGTAGGGAAATTATCTAAACCTGCATTTTTGTGTTCTCCTACCACAGTGGGAAATCTAACCATTTGGGATTAACCCCTCAGGGGAGAGGAAAGTCAAGTTGTCCGTGAAATCTACGTATTTTTACGTAGAAAGTAGCATCCCATGTAAAATGTAACCTAACGAGATGTAAACCACGCCGGTGAATGTAGCTGAGGAGGGTCAGCTTTGCTGTCAGGATACCAGGGTCAGGGCCCTGGGCACGGAGCATAAACACTGGTTTCCCAAAACACGGAGAGTTTGAGACAGCGCAGGGTTGCGTTTGAGGACGAGTTTATACTCAAAATTGGCACTGTCCCAAGAACAGGGCTCAATAGGGTTCCCGTTTCTGCAAAGGTGACAGATGTGTAGCTTAGAATACCCCCCCCTTCTGAACAATCTCAGAGTTGGCTCTAGAACTGTGTTTGCAAAGGATTTAGTTAACATTTCTGGACAGCTAAATTTAGATGTGGTTTTATGTTCTTGATTTATACAACTGTTTTCTCCATGTTTATTTTCAACAAACACAGAGTCCTGAAATTCAGCTTATTTTGCAATAACAAATCATTCATTTTCTAAGATCTGTATTAACTTCAACTCTGCCCCCCCCCCCCCAGCAGTGTTATTAAGGGCCGAGAACACCCAGGGGCGTTGACCTCAGTCTCTTTGCTGCAGACTGGAATTTAACGACGGACGGAACAGCTTTGTTCTGCCCAGAAGTGTTCAGATTCTGAATTTCCAGTCCTGTCCCAGGTCCGGCCCAACATTACAGCAAGCACACGGCTCCGAATGTCCCGGCTCTGTCCCCCTTCCAAATGGAAGCAATACCAGGTCCCTGCAAGAGATACTTTATTGTAGCAGAACTTCAGCATTAAACGTGTCTGACTAATAATAAACTTGAGAAGCCGAGATGCCTTACGTTGAAACCTTCCATTGTCAGTTGGAAAAAAAAAATTTTTTTTTTTTTGGTCCTCCAAGTCTTGTCTAATGACTGCATGGAGAGATACAGAAATGTAATCCGGACATGGTGCATCACGGCCAGAGGGGACGGATGCTCAGTGACTGTGCGTGTACCGTAAGGCACAACTCCACGGGAAGCATGACTTGGGTGCGCTTGTAACGAAGCTAAGCGTGCTGCACGCCCTTACCTGTTCCCTAACCACACCCTCGCGGCCTTCTCGGAACGTGAGGCGTCCTCTCGGGGATGAGGAGCAGGACCTCGCCCGTTGAAAGAAGCCGGACGGATGCGTCTCTGCGCAAGCCCGTCGGTGAGAAGCAAAGAGAACCGTTCGTCCTCCACTGGGTCGTCATGTCTTTGGAGAATAACTAATATGGATTCAGATATTGAAGGGTGTCCGCCTAGACTTGTGTTGGGAAGATTCGGGGGTTTAAGAGGGTCTTGATTTCTGATTCTGTGTTTTTTCTGTTTTTTTGTTTGTGTTTTTTTTAATCCTCATCCGAGGACATTTTTACATTTATCTTCAGATAGAGCGGGAGGGAGAGAGGGAGGAAGAGGGAGGGAAACATCGATGTGAGAGAGACACATGGAGTGGTCGCCACCCACACGACCCCAGCCAGGGCCGGGGACAAACTGCAACCGAGGTACGCGCCCTTAGCGGGAACCGAACCCCGGTCTCTCCGGTCCGTGGGCCGACGCTCTAACTGCTGAGCCAAACCGGCCAGGGCTGTTTTACTTTTCTTTGAGGCTACATATCGTGTCTTCCTCACCTCTTCCCTGCACGCCCATGCCCACCAAAGTAAGCATCAGGAAGAGAGAGCAGTCAGGGCGGGCAGCCAGGGGGGGGCTTCCACCAGCACAGACCACAGCGGGTCCCCGGGAGCCTGGAAGGGCCCGTGGGCACCGCCCTGGCAGCACGGGGCTGCGGGCACACGTGGCCCTGCTGGCAACTAGTCAGCACTGCGCGGAGTCCGTGAGTCCGCACCATCGGCATTGGGGATGTTCCCAGTCTTCTTTCCTGGCGTGTGACAGGCACAGGCATGACGGAGGAGCTAGTCTGACAACACTGAATAAGGACACGTCCCCTGCACTGTGGGTTGCTCCCAGTGGCTTTGTTGATCCACAAGATCAGAACCGTTTGCATCCAAAAACTCTCATCAGAGCCCTTCATATTTCGTCTCCACTTTTGACCCCTTTACACCGTTGGGGGCAGAGCACCCGCTTCTGCCCCCACTCTGTCCCCCGGTGTTTTGCGACCCCGAGAGCTGGGAGTCTTGTGAAATAATGGGAATTATGCTCTTTCACGATAAGCACGTGGTTCCGGCAGGAGAGGAGGAGTTTGGGTAATTTGTGTGCGGTTGAAAACTGGCGTTGCTCCTTGGTTTCTGTCCTTGTCACCGAAGATTTTGGACGCCGTGGAAAAGTAACGGAACAGACTCGACGTGAAGAAACAAACATCACCAAACGATACAAACAGAAGCCTTTGCGTGAGAGGAGGGGTGTCATGCCATCGCCCCTTCCTCCCAGGTCACCTTCGCAGATGCCGACACCCCCCTGCCTGAACTCTGCCTCCAGGGAAACGTGGGAACCGTGACCCAGAAGGTTAGCGCCGCGGTAACGCGGTCCCCCAGCGGCGGAACCCATCGCACGCCGTTTGCATTCGATCACGTCATTTGCCCGGTCTAGAAACGGCTGCTTTGCATGTCTTCAGTGAGGATGGATTTCTTCCAACTTCGTTTTGCGTTTTGATATTGCCCGAATGCTCACTGTTTCTCCTCCTTTTTTGTCAGAGGGCAAATTCATCCACTTTGGGGCCCTCCGACGATCTCCAGTTTCCCATCTCATTTTTACTGACAACTCACTTCATAACACTCGGCTTTATATCTTCATTGGAACGAGGAAATGGATTTAATCTCACCCTTTCCAAAAAGCGACTGCGGTCGTGGAGACCAGGGCCAAGGTGGTTGGGATTTTGCGTGCCTGGGAGTAGCCGGCATTGTTCTCTGACCGCTAATGACTCCTGCAGATCAAGGGGCTCGTGTCCAGCCTTTAAACTCCCAGCAAAGTTCCCAGCCTGCCCGTCAGGGATAATCAGAGATGTCTCCTGGTGCCGGTCATGCTGTCTGTCTCGGGCGCTGGATTCCGGCAGCTGCTGCTGTGGCAGAGGGAAGTTTTGCAGAGCAAAACCACCGGGGCACGTGGATAGCAGCAGCCCTGAGGCCGGGCTGTTTGCCTGGGTTTTATCAGCTTCCCATTTCTAAGTTCGAAACCAAATGGAGTTTGTGTTCTGTTGTGTCCTTGGTTGGAAACGGCTAAAGAACCTTTGAACACCGGTGAACCAAGTGCCGGTTTCAGAGCAGAAGAGGACCTGGGGGGTGGTCTGCTCTGACTCCTTATTTTTTTTGAGGCAACAAAAACCCAAGGCGGTGACTTAGGGAGAGAGATGGGACCAGAAACCGAGATGCCCCAGCATGTGTTGTTGTTAAAAAGTATTGCATCTCTCCTGGCTGATGTGGCTCAGTGGTTGAGCATCAACCCTGCACCAAGAGGTCGCCGGTTCAATTCCCGGTCAGGACACATGCCCAGGTTGTGGGCCTGATCCCCAGTGCGGGGCATGCAGGAGGCGGCCAGTCGATGTTCTCTCTCATCGATGTTTCTACCTCTCTCTCCCTCTCTCAAAACAATAAAGAAAAAAAATTTAAAAAAATGAAAAAGTATTGCATCTCTCAACCTCAGACCAAGTCCGCTAAGTCTGGTGGCATGTACAAAATGAAAAGAGCAAAGAAAGAAATCATTTAGATGCAGCAGAAATGCTATTTTGGCGAAACTGCCGACCGTCAGTTTTCTGTAGGACGTCCACTTTTGATCACATGGAATGCGACCGAGTTGCAGCATGCACTCGGTGGGTATGGAAAAGGTTAAATTTTGTTTTTAATCCTCAAATGGTTTATATCTTAATTGCAGAATGAACGTTGTGTTAGCAAACAGGAACACAACATTAATCTCCTTGTCCAGCTCCATCAGAGATCTTGGATGACCGGGTGCATTGTCAGTGGACAGTGATATTTTATCTGTTTTGATTGTGGTGACATGTGGTGACATGGGGCAGTTTCCTGGTCTGGACACGGGACGACCGTTACGTATGTGGCATACGTATCACGATAGCCGTGTGCCGTTGGGTGGAACTGGCTGAAGGATACTCAGCACCTCCTACTGTTTTTGTAACTTCCTATGACTCTACTATTTCAAAATAAAGTTTGTTTTTTTAAAAGCAAATTTAAGATTCACTATGGTTTTGTCTAAATAAAAGACTAGATGTAAGATCTTCGGCGTGGGGGATAACAGGAGTAACATACTTTCACTTGGAGAAATGGCTGCGTCATAAAAATAGATACAAAAGACGTATTCTCCTTCCCTTGTGGCAGAAATGACTTCAAAGGGTTGGATAGACCTAATTGGACCCAGCACCTGGTTAGCGCCTTGAGGGGGGCACCTGGAAGTCTCCCATGTCGGATCAGCGTTTGCGGACTGAGTGGGTGTACCGCTACTGTGTCGCTATCATATGCTGTTGTGTGTAGTAAAACATCTTTCTGGAATACAAAGCTCTTAAGGTAGTTCTCTCATCGAGAACAGATTGTTGGTTGCTAGAGGCAAGAGAGGGGGTGGTGGGAGAAGTGGGTGAAGGGAGTCAAAGGTACAGACTTCCAGTTTTAAGATAAATAAGTCCCGGGGATGTCATGGACAGCGTGGTGACTCTATTGTATACGGTTAACAACGCTGTGTATTTGAAAGTAGCTAAGAGAGAAAGTCTTAGACGTTCTCACTACGAGAAAAATAATTATGCCCTGGCCGGTGTGATTCAGTGGTTAGAGCGTCGACCCTAGCACTGCAGGGTCGCAGGTTTGCCTGCCAGTCAAGGGCACGCACCTGGGTTGCAGGTTGGATCCGCGGCCCAAGTTGGGGCTCGTGCGGGAGGCAGCCAATCAGTGTGTCTCTCTCACATCCGTGTTTCTCTCTCTTCCTCCCTTCCACTTTCTCTAAAAATCAATGGAAAAATATATCCTTGGGTGAGGATTAACCAAAAAAATTTATTTTAAGAAAAAATTAAAACTATGTGAGGTGGAGGATGTTAACTGGACTTACGGTGGTGATCATTTCACAGTAGATACAAATAATCGAACCATTATGTCGTACCCCTGAAACTGATAGCATGTCCTATAATAATTTAACTCAGAAAGGCAGTGCTCTCCTTTACATTTTATTTTTAAATTTTAGTTATCGAATCAAAAACGCTTCAAGGAAACAAAGGAGAACACATCTTCAGCAGCCCCGGCGTTTTCGTCATAGAAAACACGACCGTGGAGTTTCAGCAAGGCCCGGAGAGGCAGAACTTCAAGATCCCCGGGCCCCTGATGGCTGATTTCATCTTCAAGGTAGGACAGTCCTCTTCGTAAACCGTGGGCCTTGAAGCTCGGCACATCTTGGATTTTAACAGTAAGTGTGTTCAGCAGGAAGTCACCGATGACTGTTTTTACGCAGAGTGTTTCCTTCTTATTTCCATCACGGTGGTAATTCCAAAAAAAAAAAAATTGTTCATCTCTCTTGCGTTTCTGCCCCTGATCCCCAATAGTTAACACGTCATTGACCGGCAATTTTACACAGAAGTTCTCTCATGTCACCGGCTATTTTTTCGTAATTGCGTAGGAAAGTGAAACAATCTCAATAAACTTCATGTGCTTTATTTACACATAAAGGATTTCCATGAAACTGTGTACATATCTGCTACATATTTTATACATGTTATATATTTTAGCAATTTTTTTGGTGCGGTGTACTGTTTTGCAGTCGGCTTTTGAAACACACACTTTACACGTTCTAGTTGGATTTTGTTTTTATACCCCTGGTTATTTTTTCTAAAACGTGGTCTTTTAGTTGCCCTGAAAGGCTAACAGGTGAACAGTGTCAGGAGCGCTTTCAGAAGGACCAGAAGTGTTAGGTTCTGAGCGCACTCGTGTGAGCCAGCAGATACCCATTCCCCAGCTACTTCAAGAACATAGAAGGATGTGTTGGTTTTCAAACTTCGACCCTCAGGGCAGAGACTCACAAATACAATAAACCTATATTACCCTGAGTCTCAGAAATCGAAATAGCTCATGCAGGTGCAAACGCGAGTTAACGCGTGCGCGGTCAACAGTTGAAGAAAAGGAACTTCTGGGCGCGAGAGGCGGTTTGTGTTCACAGCCTCAGGAGACCGTGTCCAGTTGCAAAGCCCCAGGAGGGGCTTGGGGGCCAATGGTGAAAGGCTCCTCGTCCTCAACCGGTTCTGCGTTATCGCGTGTGTTCTCACAGAGCAGAGAAGACAGAGGCTTTTTCTGCCCTTTCATTTGCCCAAGGGATGCCCGGGCAGTGCTGGGCACTTGTCTGGGCACCTGCTGCAGGTACCTCTGAAGAACTCTTCTTCCCTTAACCACGCACCTGTGTCTCCTCTCCGGGTAAATCTGGAACCTTTTCATATCCTCATTCACAGGATATAAAACGTAGTGGCCAGCATATTCCCCAAGCGACACAGTATGAAATTCTTCTGATAAAATCGCAACTACCTCACAGTTGAAAAGAAAAAGGCATTTCGGTGGGGGCTTCTGTTCTATCCCTTCTCAAAAACTCATTCCAAAATAGAAACCCGAAAAAGAAAAGGACAATGACCCTGACAGCGAGGGGTGTCCTTGCCTAGGAAAAGGCACAGTGCCATCGGAAGAGTCGTCTGTTGCACACATTAATCCGTCAGGGCCTGTTCCTTGGGACGTGGTGCGGCGGCAGCCGTGCGGATGGACTTGGAGAACAGTTACAGGCTGGTGTCCCGGCCCCGAAGGCAGGCCGTCGCGTCTCCACTGTGGTGTGTTGTTTTGAAACTTGGGATTGTAAATGGTCAACATGTAAAAACCAAGAGATTTTTTTTTACGTACAAATGCCAGTTATTTCTGCTGCTTTTTAAGAGTGGGGAGGTCTGACCCTTGGCCCGCACGGTGCCGCTGGGGAACAGCTACCCTCTCAGGACACCTTTTCCCCTTTGCCGTGGTCCGCACCACTCTCTAGTGTGCCCCTCCATCAAAGGCATGAGCCTTGTTGCCATCTATAGATATTTCTTACTATTCATGGACATTTAAATGACTCTTTCAGACGCTGGAAGCATCCCCCCAGTGTTCTTTGGTGGTAGCCTCCTGACCGGTGTTTGGGAACAGTGATCGTCGTCATTCTTTCTCTCTGGGCTGTTGTTACGCATAAATTCTGCGCTTGTCACGCTCGCTTACGTATGTTCCGTTTTGACTCTCAGGTAGTTAACTATGTATTTCTACAAGCGTGTGTGTGTTCACCCGGGCATGCGCACACAGAAATATGTGTGTGCATGTCTACTTTTTTTTTTTTTTAAGATTTGGAAGGATACGCTCCCAACTGAAAACACTAAAACAAACAAACAAACAAACAAAACAAAACAAAAATGGCTAATTTAGAAGGGATAGGTTCTTTGGGGGGAAGTGAGCTTAGTTTTACTTAAAATGTTCTGATACAGAGAATAATTTTTCAGGAGAAGGGAGGTGTCTGCCACTCGCACAATTTGAAAGCAGGTTGTGCCTTCTTGCCCAGGTGATGCACTCGCCTCTCAGTAGAATACCTTTCTGGCAGCGTGCTGGCCGGTCTGAATTATACTCCGTCTTCTGTTTTCCTGTGTCGAAGTTCTGCTTTTCTCACATTTAGCAAACAATTCTGGGCTTTGGCTTCAACTTCTGGAGAAGCTTTTGATCTCTCTCGACTGAAGAGGTTTTTAAAAATATATATTTACGCAAGAGGGTGTCACATGCCACCGTCTGACTCATACGTAAACACAGCCTGCTGTCCGCGTCCACAGCCATTCTCATTCGTGGACGCGGTGTGCGTGGTGGGCGAGAATCTGGCAGCTCCGGGACACGCGGCGAGGCAGGGGTGACTGATGTTGTTTCTCCCGGCTCACAAGCCTGTCCAAATAATGTGCATTTCTAGGAATTACCTCTTTCCTGGGTCACTTTTGTGTTTTTTTCTGGGAACACTGGCGTTCTTGCCCACTGTGTGTTGCTGCTATTGGCTGCAACTTTGAGGGGGAGAGAGGTTGAGAGTGCATGAGGGGTCACAGGTGAGGGTTAGCCGTGTTTCACTGTGTCTCTTTCCACCCGGTCTACCGAGACCTGGTGTCATCCTGGGAGGGGAGGACAGGGGAGGGGAAGACCAGCTCCGTTGGCCTCGTGCTGATTTTAGCTCAGTGGTGGGTGCATTGGGATGGATCTTCTTCATACGGTTCATACGAGATCTTATTTCGTGGGCTTTGAATAAATGGACAGTTGACAAGCACTGTATCCTTACATAGAGAAACTGAAGACAGAGGCTCATATCGCAGAAAACTGTGGAAAAGCAGCCAGAACACATTTTCCTGCAGAAACACAAACTCTCCGGATGGGAGGATGGTACCAGACAGACAACGGGCATGAAAAGGAAGCTTTCAGACCCCAAGGAAGAGAACTTCCTCCCTGAAGACGGACGTACATTTTCACCGAGAGGAAAATCCACCGGCCATAGTTAAAAATAGCCTCGGAGCCCTGGCCGGTTTGGCTCAGCGGCTAGAGCGTTGGCCCGTGGACCGGAGGGTCCTGGGTTCGGTTCCCGCTAAGGGCATGTGCCTTGGTTGCAGCTTGTCCCCGGCCCCGGTTGGGGTCTTGTGGGTGGCGGCCACTTGATGTGTCTCACATTGATGTTTCTCTCTCTCTTCCTCCCTCTCTCCCTCCCGCTCTATCTGAAGACAAATGCAAAAATGCCCTCGGGTGAGGATTAAAAAAAAGGGGACAGGACGAAGGAAGCGAGGCATGTGCGTGATGGCCGTCGCTCCCCATGCAGGGGAGCTGACTTATTCAGTAGGTTTCAAAGGGAACTGACTTCCCTCTCCATTTCAGCCCCCAAGGAGAAAATCCTCCGAGGGCGCCCACCTCCGTCCACGGCCCCCCGTGGAAGCCACCTCGAGAGGCACTGGGCGCCAGCGTCACGCAGTGCTCAGTCACAGGTCGGGCCTGGGTTCGGGTCCGTGCAGTCTCCCTCAGCTCCTATGTGGCGTGGAAGGTTTCCAGAAGATTCCAGTTACTCTTGGCTGGCCAGCCTCGGAGGGGGTGACAGGTGGGGACACAGTGACCCTGTAGCTGCGGGGTAAGGGTGGAGGGACCGTACACCCTGGTTCGTTCAGAGAAGACCCCGTGTGTGCCGGTGGCCCCGGCTCCATCAGCAGTAGCTCCTCCGTTCTCTCAGAAGCGTCCTGGCTTGGACGCTAAAGCACGTGGCCTCGGGACTGGTCAGGGGCTCGAAGCCAGGCCAGGGATGGGGCAGGAGTCCTGGCCACACCACACACAACCGGCAGCACGAGAGGAGTGTGGAATGGGGAGGTCACCCGAGGCGTCCACCAGCCCTGGCCGGGAAAGAACACAGCCACGTCCACGGACACTGGAGCACCCGTGGGCCTTCCCGTGACCTGAGGGACAAGGGACATGACCGGAAGGACAAGGTCTGCTGACTCCTGGATTATGCATGTGTGGGCACATGGCTTGGCCTCGGGCTCTGTTGTCTGGAGCTAGACTAGGGCACTATGGCTAAAAGGTTCAAGGAATTCCACGAGCCCGAGCTGGTGTGGGTCAGTGGTTAGAGCGCAGCCCAGGCACTGAAGTTTAATGGCCACGGAATCGAATGAGGTGTTGCCAGGCCCCGCGAGGAGGGAAATGAGAGATGAAATCGAGGCCAGGGTTGGAGGGGGTGGTCGACATACACTTTTTTTTAACTTTCCGTCCGTTCATGCCCATATCTGGACGTCTTGTAATTTTGTTTATAATGTCTGTTTCTTCCCCTTTTTTGGTTGTTGGTAAATTTTATCCTTTTTCGTATTTATTTAAAGTATATTATTTATTTATTTAATATAATAAATATTATTTATTTATTTAAAGTATATTTTTATTGATTTTTTAGAGAGAGAGGAAGGGAGAGGAAGAGATAGAAACGTCGGTGTGAAAAAGATATATTGATCGGCCGCCTCCTGCACGCCCCACACTGGGGATCGAGCCTGCAACCCGGGCACGTGTCCTGACCCGGAATCGAGCCAGCGACCTCCTTGTCTGTGGGTTGATGCTCAACCCCTGAGCCACACCGGCTGAGCCGCATACCTAGTTATTTTTAAGTTTTGTTGTATATAGCAGATGCAAGATCCTAGATATCATTTGAGACCGAATTAATTTTGCTTCTGGAAAACAGGTTGGCAGTCAGTTTCCTCCATCCAAGAAAGAATGAAAATAATTTGAAGCTGGGCTCTATTCCCATTGGAAACTGGTCTGTTTCCAGTTCACTCTTGTTCTGGGATGGAGCTTTTCGGGGTCCCGGCTGGGAGCCAGGGGGGTAGACGGACACCCCGCACCTTGGCAGGTTCGGAGCTCGAGTTCTTGCTGCCCTGGCCCGTGAGTCTGACGACAGGTCTGTCAGCTTCTCAGCCTGTCCGTCACCTCTCGCCAAATGGAAAATGCCACGAGCAGAACGTTGGTGCTAGATGTCATGCTCACCTGTCTGGTTTACTTTGCGTCTGCGACCTCGGGCCCATAGAGCCTCACTCATGCTCGTTTTCCGATGCCTTCACAGGCGCGACTGGACATATTTTATGCGGCATTTTTACTGCTTTCTGGAAGGGCTCCTCGGAAACAGCCATCCTGCCACGGTCAGGAGCAAAACTCCTTCAAAGTGTTCTCGGCCACTGTGAGGGCAGACCTCTGCTCTCTCCTGCCCCGCCCGGAGCCTGCCCCGCCCGCCGTCCACACATCTGGCTGGAATGCTGATACTGTCTTAGAAAGAAATGCATTGAGCTATTAATTTTGTCAGCCAAACCTTATTTACATGTACTAATAAGCTTTACTGATTTATGTCATCATTTCCGCTCCTTGCATCTCACTACTTTCTTCTGCATTTGTATCAGCTCTTGGTCAGTATATTCTTTCGTCATTTTTTTTCTTTTTCTTTCTTTTTTTTTTTTTTTGTAGAGAGGGCCTCTGACGGGTAAAGTGTCAGTCATTTTGTATCTGAAAATATCTTTATTTCACTGATAACTGATAATTTTATCATAGAGTGATTATAGATTTATGAATCGATCATCAATTAGTGGCTAATGTGGTTACAGGATTAAGATGAACAGTGATTCCTTAGGTATGATTTTGTGGAGTTTTTTTTGTATTCAATGTTGCCAATGAGAAATCTGATGACATACTGATTTTTAAGTGATCTTTTATTTTCTTTTCGATAACTTCTAGAATGTTTTTTTATTATCCTTGTTGTATTTTTTTAAATGTCTGCTCAGAATCTGATGAATATATATTTTTTTGCATTTATCTTCAGATAGAGCAGGAGGGAGAGAGGGAGGAAGAGAGAGAGAAACATCGATGTGAGAGAGACACATCAAGTGGTTGCCACCCACACGACACGACCCCGACCGGGGCCGGGGACAAACTGCAACTGAGATACATGCCCTTAGCGGGAACCGAACCCGGGACTCTCCAGTCTCTAGGCTGTTGCTCTAACTGCTGAGCAAAATGGCCAGGGCCTGGTGGATATTTTTAAACGGAGCTCTCTCATCTTTTTAAGGTATGGGAGGTGCTCAGCAAATGCATAATCCAGTCTCCCCTCTGATTACTGCCCCGTCTCCATCTTGAACCAATGATGCTGGTGTTCCTGGCCTCACCTCCGTGGGCTTCACTCTTATTTCCCAGCTCTTTGACTTTTTGTGCGGCATTCGGGGACTTGCCTGAAGTTTGCTCGTGTGTTTAGTCTCTGGGGGAGGAAAGAAAACACTGTGGAGGAACCTTCTGCTTGGGTGAGACCACCTGAAGTTCACTGGCCTCCGGCCGGCCTCCGGCTCAGTCCCTTCCCTTCAGTTAGGTCCGGAAATGCTCACTCGTGACCCTGTGCTTGGTGCACTGGGGTGTCTGCGGTTGTCCCTTCCGAAGCAGTTTTCACAAGTATCTGCTGAAAGACGTTACTTTTTAAAATGTCAGGGTCCCGCCCTGGCCGATTTGGCTCAGCGGTGGAGCATCAGCCTGCGGACCAATGAGTCGCGGGTTCGATTTCCCAGCCCTGGTCGGGGTCGTGTGGGAGGCAACCAGTTGATGTATCCCTCTCACCTCGATGTTTCTCTCTCTGTCCTTTCTCTCTCTATCTTCCTCCCACTCTATCTGCAAATAAATAGAAAAATATCCTCAGGTGAGGATTAAAAAAAAAAAAAAAATGTCAGAGTCCCACCCTGGCTGGGTGGCTCAGATAGTTGCAGCGTCATCCTGTACACCAAAAGGTTTCAGGTTCGATCCTGGTTGGGGCACATAGTGGAGGCAACCGACCAATGTTTCTCTCTCACGTTGATGTCTCTCTCTCTCTCTCTCTCCTCCTTCCTCTCTCTCTCAAATCAATAAAACCATATCCTCAAGTGAGGTTTAAAAACAAAAAATGGGAGCGTCCCATTTATGTGCCTTCTTGTCGGCAACCCCCGATTAAGCCTCCGTTCCTGCTCTTGTCGGCGTTAAAATCAAACGTATCCGGCGGAAGAACAGAAGCGGGACCAACACGCAGAAAAGCGCACCTGCCTTTTGGTACACTCATTCGCAGGCTTGTAATTACCTGGAGAAATGACTCCAAGGAGACGGGAGCTCGTCTGAACCCCCATATAGGATACGTCCAAGGGAAGTGCTACCCCGTGAAGTCCTGGGAAATCCTCACGAGCCGTAGCTGGTTGCCATGGGTGTGCTCGTCTGTGTCGGCGACGCGCAATTCGCCTTGTTTTGGGGTGTGGACAGCGCCAGCCGGTTATTTGCAGACGCGTTATCACAGCTCTCTCTGTTCAGACCAGGTTCACGGTGGCCAAGGACAGCATGGTCCAGTTCTTCTTCTACCAGCCCATCAGTCATCAGTGGCGACAAACCGACTTTTTCCCCTGCACTGTGACCTGCGGAGGAGGTGAGGCTCGGACTGGGCTCGGGGATATTTGGAGCGGAGTGAGAAACCCACCTTGCTTTTGCGAAGCTGACTTGAAAATGGGCGTAGGAAGGGGGGAGCTGGCCCTGCTGGACCCGAGGAGACGGGCAGGGCCTCATATGAGGCCACGCACCACAGGTTGGCAGTTGTAGGAACAGGAGGAGGACGTTGGCTCCTTGGCCGGGGTCCCACTATCGCTGCCCATTTTTGAGCACTGGCGGAATTTCAGTACGTTTGTTCATAATATAACAAGGCCGCCTGCCTTATTTCTTTCCCTTTTGGTTATGTCTGCACTGCCGTAAAGTTGAGGGAAAGTCATTGTCTCTCAAAATATAAACACCTGGATGTTCCTTGTCTCCTTCTCGATGTATGTTTGCATCCCGTGCAAAGGCTTTTGTTTGATTAAAGGAGCTACAGTCTCATTCTGTTTCTGTTTTGGGAGGTAAATACACACACACACACACACACACACACACGCACACCCCACAAGGAAAGCATTATGGAAATGTAATTATATTGGTCATCAAATCTGCATGATTTGTGCAAATGGTGTGTTGGAGGGATTTTTGTTTTTTCTTTTCTTTGTTTGGCTAATCGGGAAAATGAGCTCGCTGGTCTCCAAAGTACTTGGATGGACCTTCCTGGGCTTGTCTGTAGCCATCAGTGTAGAACCATTGAGATTGGTCTGGAGAAGGGCCACCGGGTGTCACGGACTTCCTGGCGGATGCTGGCTCCCGAGTGACATTTTATTGACGCTGTTTGGATTTTCGTTCTTGTGGTTTTGACCTCGCTTTTTATGATGCATACCAGTCTGTCCTGCACTCCACTTCCATCCGCGCCAGGACGTGTAGAAAGCTGTCCAGTGGTTTAGAAAGTCAGATTCTTCTCGGCAGCCAGGCCTGTGAGTGTATTTTTAGACTTTTAGACCCGTTGGCGGAGGCTGAGAATTTAACTTGGGGCTTTTTTTTTTTTTTTTTCTTGTCCTTGGAGAGCTCACTCTGGTTTTAAAAAATTACTGTTAAAAACAACAACAACCACCAAACAAAAAGCCTTAATGTGACACTCTGTAGCGACAAGAAACCTGGACACATCTTTCAGGAGATAGAGCGTCACTTTGCAAGTTGTTTTTAAAAGGTGCAGCACCGATCCGTGTAGGGTGCTGGCTTTCCGCAGGGACGATGCAAAGCGTGTTGAACAGAATCAGGAGTCCCTTGCCCTTGGAGGGCTGTGAGGTGAGGGAGACATAGGGGGAGGGATTTTGTTCTTCCCCGTTAGACAAGCCAGCCGGCGCTGGAGGTACCCAGGACGGCGAAAGAGTGACTGGTGTCTGCAGGTGATGGACTATCATGTAGCAGACGGGAGCACAGACCAGCCAGGAGGCTCTCGGAAATGTAACGTTGTGTGAGGAAAGTAGAAAACAGAACAAGATGGAAAACAGTATCACTTGTTTAGTTAAGACAGTTACACGCACGAGACAAGCTCACCTAAGATCAGTGCGTTTGCAGGGGGTGTAAACGTTCAGTAGGGTCTCGGGGGGGGGGGGTGCCGAATAGGAGCAGGTATGGGGGGAAAGGGGGGATGGAAGGAGACGTGAGGGCCCCGTGCATGTCTGTGATAACGGCGAACTCAGGGTAGTGAATAACCTGTTACACCCAGGTCCAAGCATTTTTCTTTATTATTTTTTTTATCCTCACCCGAGGACATTTTAGCATTTATCTTCAGATAGAGCGGGAGGGAGAGAGGGAGGAAGAGAGAGAGAGAAACATCGATGTGAGAGAGACACATCGACTGGCTGCCACCCACACCACCCCAACCGGGACCGGGGACAAACTGCAACCGAGGCACGTGCCCTTAGCGGGAACCGAACCCGGGACCCTCTGGTCTGTGGGCCGACGCTCTAACCACTGAGCCAAACCAGCCAGGGCCAAGCATTTTTTTAAAAAGGAGACTATGGTAACTTTTTAGTTATAATAGCTAAGACTATCAGAAGCCGTTCATGTCGTCATTCTCAATCTTTTAGTCATTTTAGAAGAACCTGAGAATTAAAAACAACAACAACAACAACAACAAACTGATTCCTGGACCCAGCCATCGTGTTTCTGACTTACTGGGACTGTGAAGGGATTCGGGTATCTGTGTGTAGTCATGAGCCCACGTGGTTCTGTCACACAGCCAGGGTTGAGCATCACTGAGCTCAGTTTCTTGAAGCGGGAGAAACGGTGCTGTGTGGGGACCGAAAACATTCAGGTAGAGAAAAGCAGGTGCATCTCTCAGACTGTCCTTTTCTCCCGTGTCAGGTTACCAGCTCAACTCGGCCGAATGTGTGGACACACGCTTGAAGAGGGTGGTCCCTGACCATTACTGCCACTACTACCCCGAAAACGTCAAACCCAAGCCCAAACTGAAAGAGTGCAGCATGGACCCTTGTCCGTCCAGGTGGGCGTCACTGTCCGCTCTCTTTCCTTTGACGCGAAAGAAACCACCTGCCGCAGACGACCCCGCACGTGTCCGCCGTGAACGCGCCCTGGGGGCAGCTCCCTGTGTCGGCGTGGGTGGCCCGGTCGGTAGGAGTTAGCTGTACCGGATGCTGCCGTCTGCGCTCTTGGTTGCCACGTGGGCTGTGCCCTGGGGCTGGGATGTTTCAGCCTTTATAACGAACCTCTCTGAGCATCTGCATCCACAGTATTTAAGGTCTCTTTACCCAAACGCCGTGTCTGGTCCATCTGCCAGTCATGAGTGTCTTTAACCCACTGTTTTAGTTTTTATTTATTTATTTATTTATTTATTTATTTTTTAATCCTCACCCGAGGACATTTTTTCCATTTTTTGTACAGACAGAGTGGGAGGGAGAGAGAGGAAGAGAGAGAGAGGGAAACATCGATGTGAAGGGACACATCGAGTGGCTGCCACCCGCACGACCAACCAGGGCCGGGGACAAACTGCAACCGAGGTACATGCCCTTAGCGGGAACCGAACCCGGGTCTCTCCGGACCGCAGGCGGACGCTCTAACCGCTGAGCCAAACTGGCCAGGGCTGTTTTAGTTTCTAAACGGGGTCGCCCATGCCCACGTTTGGGCTTCTGAAAGTGTTCGCATTACATTCAGGATAAATGATGCGTTGTGCTGGGAGGGCAGATGTGTCCGTCCCAGAGCGGAGACGCTGTGTGGAAGCTCTGCTGTTGCATAATTTAGTACCTGCTGACTTGGATCGCCCTGGGGCGTTTCCTGGACTTGCTACAGTATCTTAAAATAACAGCGCAGTATCGAGTCCCAGAATCCCCCCGGTCCCTGCCAGCTGGCCGAGGCGGAGGTGTGCCCGTGGAAAGGGAAGCGTTCTAGGTGAATTTCATTTCCTATCCCCAACCTGCCCATTTCCTGTAATCCCATGGTTATTAATAGAGACCTTTGCAAGGGCCCGATTCTGTGAAATAAAATGGTTTTCCTGAAGACCTACTTATATGACAGTGTTAGGACCATCAGTATACTTTATCAGGATAACCATTGTAGATGATGAAAAGGAATACATAGATTGAGCCAAATCAGGAGAAATTTTCTCCTTTGATTGATACATGTGAGCGGCTTCCTCTCCTGTGTTCCCGTGTGAAGCTGGAGATGGTGTATGTCAGAGGCGTTTCTGGAAACGAAGGAGGTGGTGGCCGAATTTGGGGGAATAGTTCACGGCACTTGGCATACTTACTTTGAATTCGAAAGAGATTCGTCTTTGGGGATGTCAGCTTGGAATCAGTCAAGTTAACAAATGTGTTCGTGGATTTAGAAATGATACTGTCACAATGGTTTCCTTTGTAGTGATGGATTTAAAGAGATCATGCCCTACGACCACTTCCAACCTCTACCTCGGTGAGTAATGGTGTTACTTTTGGTAACTTAATCCACGTTGTCTGCCAGCAATGGTTGTACCTGTAGCAGAGCTTTAACCAGCAGAGGGATAGGGAGCTGACCCTGCACAGAGCGCGGAGGGAAACACGTCAGTGCAGTACTGGGTGGAGCAGTCTCCTCCCACCTGACGTTTGCCATCACCTGCCTGCCTGGTTGTTACGGGGTGGGGGGCTCACACCTCGCAAGGGATCAGAAATGTGGATCCGCTTTCCCACCTAAAGGACTAGTACGGTCCTTTCTGACTTTGAGCCTCTGTGACTCTCTAGTAGTATCGTCCTTTAGTATTTTACAGTTGGGAGACGGTTGAAAGATGCCTTCACACTCTGTTGAATGACTTTGACCCTCACCTCACCCTGTCAGGGGTGACCCGGGCAGGTGGATTGCTCCCCCTGGGGTCAGAGGCGTTGGTCCCTCTGACTGTAGGTTGTGTGTAGCGGTTAAGACGAAAGTCTTATCTTTCCGTGTCCCGTGCTCTTTGAGCTGAACCAGAACTGTTATATTCTTACAACCAGAACTGTTACATTCTTACAACCAGAACTGTTACATTCTTACAACCAGACTTGCAAACTTGAAACAAACCTGCCGGCAGCCAAGATAAACAAATAATAATAATAATGTGTCTTCCTTTGTTTGCTTTTGAGCTGGGAACATAACCCTTGGACGGCGTGTTCGGTGTCCTGTGGAGGCGGGATCCAGAGGCGTAGCTTCGTGTGTGTGGAGGAGTCCCTGCACGGGGAGATCCTGCAGGTGGACCAGTGGAAGTGCATGTACGCCCCCAAGCCCAAGGTCGTGCAGACCTGCAATCTCTTCGACTGCCCCAAGTGGATCGCCATGGATTGGTCTCAGGTAGACGGGACCATGGCCGCCCTTCGTGACATCCCTGCCTTCCGTCAGTGTCTGCTGCGGGTTATTGGTTCTTTCTGGTTCACTTTCCCCCTGAAAGAGGTTTGGAAAAGGACATGCCCTTTCACATATGTTTAGATTGACATCTAAAATTATGTCCAGCACAAGTTTATTTGTCTTTACTGTTGAGAGTATTTCAGATGTCCCCCTTCCCCCCCACATTGCCCCCTCTACCTGATTCCTGCCCCGCCCCAGGCCTCCACCACCCCATTGTCTGTGTCTATATGGATGTACGTTCTTTGGGTACTCTTCTGTCACCAGTTTAAATAACGTCAGAATAGGTCATGTCTAGCATGTTGTGAATGCTGACATTTTAAAATAATGCGTGAAAGCATTTTATAAAATGTGTCCACGAGAGTGTAAATGCTACGATGATTTCTGTTCTTGCCATCCTTGCTTTAGAAAACGTGAACAAGTTCTTCTCGAGGAATTTGGGTATTTTGCATGTCCCCCCTTGAACGCAGTTTTAATTCACTGTCTTCCCATATATTTATCCTAATATTATGAACTTTTATGCTTCAAAGACTTTTATTTTTTTGAATATGTTTTTATTGATTTTTAGAGAGAGAGGAAAGAAGAAGGAGAGAGAGAAAGACATTGATGGGCCGCCTCCTGCACACCTCCCCCTGGGGATGGAGCCCGGAACCTGGGCATGGGACTTGACCAGGAATCCAAGCTGGTCATGGGACATGGGACAGCGCTCGTGGGACACAGGACAGCGCTCAATCAACTGAGCCATGCCGGTCAAGCTGAAGTCTTTTATTAATACACTATTCTACTTTTCCCCAAGAAAAGAAATTACTTTTTAATTTCCTGTGACCCTGGATTAAGTTATTATTATACTTTATTTTACTACAGACTAAAAAACACGAATATATTTCAAAATTGGTAAATAATTATTACACATAAACTGTTACATTTTCATCTGGAATCAGTCTTTCCTGATGATGCGTGGGCCTTAGTACAGAATGAGATGTGGAGTTGCAATAATCTCATTCTTCTCATTTTACTGTTGATTTCTCGTTTTGTTTCGTTCTACGTGTACGCCCCGGGGCAACGTGTTCATGTCAGTAGACTGAGCTGGAAGGGTGTTATGAGAGCAAGGTCGTTTCTTTGAACTGCTGAGTTACGTGCCGGAAAGCACCCCCTGATGGATCATCAAAAATGAGCATCACTTCTACAACCTGCGGAGCCTGTTTTCAGCCCAGAGGTGGTGTCCATACGTTTTTTGTTGGCTTTACAGCTGTGATATCACGCCCTCCCCCCTAAAATGCCACCAGTGACTCATCACCTGTAATAGCAACACAACGAATCATTAGCCACCTCAGCTCATCGCCTTCCTTGGCTCTGCACGCTCCATTTGTTCTCAGAAAATCAAGTGTCTTCGCAGTGATGAGACTCTGCTCTCATTGCGGCTACGCTCGGCTCCGAAGGGGAGGTCAGGGAATGTAAACACGGACAGCGTCACGGGTCAGTGTGCACGTTCCCAGTCCTCTGGGTTGGCTGGTTCCGGTCAAGCGATACCTTAGAACCATATTGTTTTCTTTCTCTTTGGGCGGAATTTCTTTTTTCTTGGCCAATGTAAAATCCCCTCTCAAGATCATATATATTTCAGATTTGATAAATGTGGGTAGACGAGTCAGTTTCCCAGGAATAGGACCTAATCTCAAAGGTCACTCCATTTTTGCAGAACTTTTGTCACCATCCGAGTGGCCTGAGGAAGTAGCAGAGGCTTCTGCTCTTCTTGGCGGTGTTGTACCGGAAGAGGCCCCTGTAGCCTCCGAAATGCACCTGTGATGATGCAGATGGCATCACGGATTGAGGACAGAATCTGTGAGCTTTATGAAGCGGCGGACGGCGAAGCCATGGTTTCGGCAACAGGAATTTCTGGGATGGAAGCACTCTGCCTCTTAGGAACCGTGTGACCTTGAGCAAGGTCCTTAGGGCGCGGGCTGTCTGTTCATCTGTGAAATGGGAATGAAGCTAATGATCCATAAGTGTGGGGGGCGGGTTAGTGAGGCCCACCCGCAGGACAGCGGCTGCTCTGTAACCAGGGGCCGGGGACTCTGCCTCCCCCAGGGGTGGATGCAGAATTACCGAGGCCTGACGCTTACACAGTTCGGTGGCGACTCTTCAAGAAAAAGGAATAGGAAACACAAATATTGGGTATCTAAGTGAATGTGCTTTTAGAATAAGACGAGAAATTATAGATTTTTAAAAGCTGACAATAACCCTAATATGCACCCTGGACTTCAGCTCATAAATGTACCCGTCGTTTTGGTCCATCAGTGGTGATAACACCACCACACGAAAGCAAGGTGTTAACAGGGAAATGTGTAGGGAGGCGAAGAGGAGCTTTGTACTATCTGCTCATTTTGTCTGAAAACCTAAAATAGTCCTAAAAATTAAGTCTATTAATTTTTTATAAAAACATACATGCATGCCCTGGCTGGTGAGGCTCAGCAGTCAGAACATCGGTCTGAGAACCAAAGGGTCTCAGGTTCGATTCCGGTCAAGGGCACATACCTGAGTTGCAGGTTCAGTCCCCAACCCTGCTCAGGGTTGTGCGGGAGGCAGTCAATCGATGTGTCTTTCTCACATCGATGTTTTTCTTTCTCCCCTGCCCCTTCCAGTATAACTAAAAATCAGTGGAAAAATGTCCTTGGGTGAGGATCAACAGAATTAAAAAAAAAAACAAAACCATACATGCACAAATATGTACTCACTGACATGTAGATACATTGAAAAGACAGGTGAGATTTTCGCAACATGCAAATACTACATTTGTAATTGGAAGTACCTTCTAAATGGAAAATAAATAAGTCAGCAAAAAAAACCGACAACACACATTTCATATGTGTTCAGAAAACAAAGCATAATGTTTTATTCATTTTAACTGCTTGCTATACCATTAGCATTTTTTTCCTAAATTTTTCAGCTATCTACTCTTTGATGACCTACTCTCCTTGTGACAATAGCTTTGAACGATTGATTTCTACAGACAGAAGAGAAAGTGCTCTGGTGTGGTCGATCAGATTTGTTCTTTTAAATAGATAGTTCAGAAACGTTTCTTCCATCTTCACGAACTGTTTTGGAGACTGTCATGTAACATTTTCATCGAATTTGAGAAAACTGCAGTTCTTTCATATTTGAACAGAAAGATTTCAGGGTTTCTCAATATTTCCTGCATCCTCCATGTTTAACATCCGTGTCCACCAGCGGCGTCTCCTTTGCACGCGATGCGGGTCCCTTTGCGGGTCTCCGCGTGAACAGGAGTTTCACTGGCTTCTCTCTTCCTCTCTGAAGTGCACGGTGACGTGTGGCCGGGGGCTGCGCTACCGGGTCGTGCTGTGTATCAACCATCGGGGACAGCACGTGGGCGGCTGCAATCCGCAGCTGAAGCTACACATCAAAGAGGAGTGCATCATCCCGGTCCCGTGTTACAAACCAAAAGGTGGGTGTGCGCGGCGCTTTAAGGTTAAGTCGGAGGGTGCTCCCCAGCCCGCGTTCCAGTGTTGCGGCGTTTATGTTTCTGTTTACCAGCTTTCTCATGAAATTGTTTTACTCACAGATTACAGTAGACCTAGACAGAGAAGTTGAACCTCTGGGTTTAATGGATCTGGGGGTGGGGGTGGGGTCTCGAGCTCTTGTTGAGGGGTTCCTCTCAGGCGAGGCTTCTACTAACATCTCTCAGTGGATATAAAATAACCCGATGCAGTCTCTGCCTTGAAGAAAAGGGGAAAGAGGATGAAGGGGGGAGGAGCATGAAGACTCCCCCAAGGTCCTCATCCTTCTTCTCTCCCGGTATTTGCCATGCCTTCCCCTGGAGGGGACATTTCTTGAGGGAGGAATGCCGTCGTCACCAGAGTGTGTCCCGTTGCCTACCGCCGAGTGAATGAAGACCCCCGTTCACAAGGAGACCCACGCAGGAGCCCGCATCTCATGAAGTCTTTCTGTTCCTGGTCTGGATCTACAGACAGGCTTAGAATTCCTCTGGTGGTTCCCATTTGTTCCGCATGAACTGGCCGAAATGGGCAGCATCCATGGGTAGAACCTCTTGACATCACCTCTCGGATAGGTGTTCCTCTCTGTCCATGGCTGCCTGTTTCCCTATACACCAGTAAGGTATCCCAGCCCTCAAGACACAGACCTCCCTCCTGTCTGGGAATGGAAAAGGCCTATCCCCACCTGTTAGTGCAGGTGTTAGACTCAGCCCCACCTGTTAGTGCCAGGTGTTAGCCTCAGTCCCACCTGTTAGTGCCAGGTGTTAGCCTCAGTCCCACCTGTTAGTGCCAGGTGTTAGCCTCAGCCCCACCTGTTAGTGCCAGGTGTTAGCCTCAGCCCCACCTGTTAGTGCCAGGTGTTAGCCTCAGCCCCACCTGTTAGTGCCAGGTGTTAGCCTCAGCCCCACCTGTTAGTGCCAGGTGTTAGCCTCAGCCCCACCTGTTAGTGCCAGGTGTTAGACTCAGCCCCACCTGTTAGTGCCAGGTGTTAGACTCGGCCCCACCTGTTAGTGCCAAGGAATCTTCCCAGGTACATTTAGAGAGGATGGTAAAATTCTCCTTCATCATTTCTGCGTTAATTATCCTTGTAGTGAACCAGGTATTTATTGGATGACATCTGTGCCCCAGAAAAGTCCCTGGTTGCCAGGTGAGGGACAAAGACCTGTACACCTTGCTCAGGGAAGTCTTTCTCCTTCCTTCACTCCATGGTATCTCCGTGGCCACTTTGTTGGGGTCTGAGTTCCCGGAAGTGGCCCATGTCACTTTCCTTCTCACTTCATGACTAGATTGTTTCCTCCTTACGTCTCAGGAGGCCTCAGGGGACAGAAAGGGGCACCAGCCTTCCCCCATGGGGGCTGTGAGTCACAGTGGTCTCCCCAACCATGGCAACAGCTGCAGAAGAAGCTACAGCATAGGCTCTGCTCCCAGGATTCTCAACGTCTGTGTTAGTTGTATGTCTCTACTAAATTCTTCATTCAAGGGGCAAAAAAGGGTCTGCGGTCGAGGCCAGCAAGCTGTCGTGGTTGAGGGGAGAGCTTTGCCATGTCAACAACACGTTGGCATTAATGGATAAAAGGCATTTTGGGGTTAAATTGGAGCATGTATCAACCGCGCCAGGGGACCTTTTGGTTGCCTTTTGATCGTGTTAATTCAAAAAATTGAAGACAGCCCAGCCGGTGTGGCTCAGTGGATGGAGCATTGTCCCATGGACTGAGAGGTCCCAGTTCGATTCCCGGTCAGGGCACATGCCTGGGTTGTGGGGTCGATCCCCAGTAGGGGGCGTGCAGGAGGCAGCCAATCGGTGTTTCTCTCGCACATCGATGTTTCTCTTTAAAAACAATCCATGAAAGCATATTTTTAAAAAAATCGACAATGGCAATTTCTGGTTCCGTCCAGAAACCAAAGGACTCAGCCTCACTGATGAAGTCTTCAACAAGTAACAATCGCATATCCAGCTCCTTAACGCTTCACGCTCATTCAGCTTCTCGTGTTCCTTTTCTCTTAGAAAAAAGTCCGGTGGAAGCGAAACTCCCTTGGCTGAAACAAGCTCGTGAACTAGAAGAGACCAGAACAGCAACAGAAGAACCAACGTGAGTCCAGGCCCTTTTGGGGGAGTGATGGGGGCATAGCCCGCTACCATGATATATGTGATTTTCGTCCTTTCAAATCCAAGTGACCGGCTTTGCAGACTCGAGAAGTCTGAGCTGGCTGGAGTCCTCCATGTCACCATCCGGCAGCCCGGCTTCGGCAGTGTCTGCGAGAAGCTCACAAGAGCACAGGTCGTTGAACTCAGAGCTGTTACAGTTACAGGGGTCTGTTACAGTGTAGGATACTTCCTACATCTAGTGAACACACAACTTGACCAAGGACCCTGTAGCATGAAACAGTCACACTCGGTGGTTAGGCCCCGGCCCGTCTCTATGAAAACAATCACACTGAAATGTTTCAGGGTGGCCCAGAGGACTCTAAGGCGGTAACCCAGAGCGACTGTGGTGCGGCGCGGTGGGAAGAACATCGTGCCCCTGGGTTTGGGGCCTGGAACCGCCGCTTTTGACCATGTGACCTTAGACAAGTCTCTCTTTGTTCTGTGTGTCATTTTTCAGGTTGGATTTAATCTCTCCCGGGTCCATTCCAAGTCAAAAATCCAATGGCTTCCAATCTCATATGATTTGGGAAGTCTGGGTTGAAATGTTATCAGGGGAAATTCAGAATTAAGAGCAAATGAAAGAAACATTCCGGAGGCAGAGGTGTAGGGACCGAAAGAGCAAGGAATCAAAGGTGCCACGATCCCAAGTGCCCATGAACAGATGAGTGGCTTAAAAAGCTGTGGTACATTTACACATTGGAGTACTATGCATCTGTAAAAAAGAAAGATCTCTTACCCTTTGTAACAGGTGGTTGGACCTGGACAGTATTATGCTAAGGAAATAAACCAATCAGAGAAAGATAAATAACCATATGCTCTCACCACTATGTAGAAAATACTGTTCATTTTATTGAATTGGAAAGGGCGATACCATGTAGCCACAGTGGGTTCGGGTCCCCTTCTTCCCGGCCAGGTCACGGAGCCCACAGCCCCTGATCCCCGGCCAGCGGCCGCCGCTCCTACCTCCACCCTGTCTTCTCTGTGCGTTCTAGCCATTTGCCCGCATCACCCCGTCTCTGGCCTGTTCCTGGCTGTGTAGTGTGAAGTTTATAGCTTCCTCCCTCCCCTTCTGACGGTTCATTCCCTCGATTTCCGAGCAAAACCGCAACACAGCTCAGCTTCCAGTTCATCCTTTTATCCCCGCCGTCCTTCGTGGTTGGGGGATGCGTGCTCGCTGACAGCGAGGGAAGAGACGAGCGGAGCCGTATCTCCAGCCCCCCGGGGGAGCCTGCCGAAGCCGCCTGCAGAAGATAAATATTTCTGCTGCTGTGGTTTCCCGTGGCCGGGCCCTGAATGACACAGGCAGCGGATGTTCAAAAGACGTGCTTGCTTGCTTTTTTTTTTCTTTCTTAATTGGGAAAATAAAAATGATAGCTTCTAACGCTAAGCCAAGGGAACGGCAGTTTTGACCTTGGCTTTCCACGGTGGAATGTGTTGACAGTTGATACGGTTCCCCGTTGTCTTAAAAGTTCTTCCCTGGCGTCCTCACTGTTTCTGGGGGGTTCTTCTGAGAGGGCCCCTCTCTCGTCGCCCACGTACGAAGATCAAGGAGAGAGGACAGATTGAGAGCCCTGCACTGATGTCCTCCGCTGCTGTCTCAGCGTCTCCGTGTGCAGAAACCGTACTGGCTCAAATCAGGCCAGGTGGCATTTCAGGAGTCAGTTTGCTGGCACCGGAATATCCACCGACAGGGAGACCTTCTTCTGTGGCAGACCATGTTCTACTCGCTGAATTCTTACGAGGACCCCCCGAGGAGGCACCGTTATTATCCTCATTTTGGGGAGGAGGAAACCCAGGCGCAGAAAGATTAAGACGTCGTCCGACCCGTCGAGCTAGTCGGTGGCAGACCGTGACTCTCTGGCAGGCGATACTGGAGAGAGCTCTGGTTTTGTGTCGGGTGACCCGATTCACGTCTCATCCATCCTGAGGATGGTTTCGTGGGGGAGACAGAGAAGGTAGCAAATATCCTATGATACGGTGAGGTGTAGGGGTCAGGCGTGGCTTCTGAGGAGAGAGGGTCCGGGACCTGAGGTTCCGGGGCGCACACTTGTCAGGTGTTTGGGGCTGCAGGTCCATGTGGTCACGCCTCGATGCTGAGGCACTGAGTGTGCGGCAGGGGGGTTACCACGCAGCAGGGAGGCTGCTAGAAAAGTAAGCAGATCTTAGAGGAAAATCTTTTTTTTCCTGATTCTATTTTTTATTAATTTATTTTTGTTAACAGATGTTTCTCTTTTTTTCCCCATTGACACCCTCCTCCTAATCCTGCCCCCTACCCAGCATGGTTGTCTATGTCCATTGGTTACGCATACAGGCATTAAGTTCTGTGGTTTATCTCTTCCCTCCCCCTCCACTCCCTCCTCTGAGGTTTGTCAGTCTGTACCCTACTTTTATGTCTCTTGGTCTGTATTGTTCATCACCTTATTTTGTTCATTCTATTCCTCAAATAAGTGAGATCATGTGATATTTGTCTTTCTCTGATTGGCTTATTTTGCTCAGTCTAATACTCTCCAGGTCCCTGCATGTTGTCTCAAAAGATATGAGATCTTTCTTTCTTACAGCTGCATAGTACTCCATTGTGTACATGTACCACAGCTGTTTTATCCACTCATCTACTGATGGACACTTGGGGTGTTTTCCAGATCTTAGCTATTGTAAATAGTGCTGCTGTGAACATAGGGGTCCATATATTCTTTCTGATTGGTGTTTTAGGCTTCTTAGGATAGGAGGAAAAAGCTCAACTTACACTTCTCAAACTTACATTTTTTTAATCCTACACATCGTTCATGATGCTGTGTCTATTGACTTTTCCATTTTTGAAATGAGTACACGGACATAGCTTTCTTCCCAACTTACTTCCTGAAAGTTCCTGACTCTGGTTATCAAACGCGGGGGTTGGGAGCCAGGATAACCGCTGTGTCTTCATTAGGCTCCTGTGTAGCAGCGGAGTTTCATTTGTGCTGATTGGGACGTACCATGGGGACGACCGTAGTGAATGATGCCTTCCTTGTCTGGGGCAGGAAGGTTGGATGACTCTGAGCGACCCTGACAGCCTCATCTTTCGAGAATTTAAACATTAAGCTTTGTAACTGCGTCTTCAGCAAACATCCCAGCGGCATCTTCTGACATTACTTAGCACAGCATTGCCCCTTGAGGAGAGGGCTGTGGCCACTCACATTTATGAAACGAGGCACTGTAAGCACCTAAGTATTTGTGGTATGCAGTCCCGTGTCACAGTCTTAGGGAATGTTTTGCAGGAAATACACTGTTTGAACATTATGAAGCCCGGAGTTTCCGAAACTTGTTCTGCCCCTGAAGGCTCCTTTGCCTGTCACTTGTTAATAATGCGCCATGCAGGTGTTGCTTCGGACTCTCTTAGCTATGCATGCCCCTTCTGGATCTATTTTTCAAACTCAGTACAGGAATCAGTGAAATTTTTCAATAAAGGGCCAGATAGTAAATATTTTAGGCTTTGCAGGCCAATCAGCTACAGCCTCAGCTCAGCCATGTAGCCCAGAAACAGCCAGAAATAGCAGGTGAACAAGCAGGGGGGGGGGGGGGGGGGGCTTTTCCAATAAATATTTAATTACGGACGCATACATTGAATTGTATATACTTTTTTGCATGACACAAAATATGATCCTTTTCTGCCCCCAACCATTTAAAACTGTACCAGTTATTCTTAGCTGGCACCTAGGTGGTACAGATGCAGGTGGGCTGCATTTGCCCTTTGGCCATAGATTGACAACCTCTATTTAGTGGATGATAATTCAGGATGAAAAAAAAAATGAATGCTTGGCCCTAGCTGGGTAGCTCAGTTGGTTATAGCACCATCCTGCTACACCAGGGTTGCAGGTTGGATCCCCGGTCAGGGCACATACAAGAATCAACCGCTAAATGCGTAAATGAGTGGAATGACAGATTGCTCTCTCTCCCCCCTCTCCTTTCTCTCCCTAAAAAAAATCACTGAAATAATTTTTTTTTTAATCTTCACCTGAAGACATTTTCCATTTTTCTGTTCAAATAGAGTGGTAGGGAGAGACAGGAAGAGAGAGAGAGAGAGAAACATTGACGTGAAAGGGACACATTGAGTGGCTACCACCTGCATGGCCCAACCAGGACCGGGGACAAACTGCAACCCTTAGCGGGAACCGAACCTGGGTTTCTCTGGACCGCAGGCCGATGCTCTAACCGCTGAGCCAAACTGGCCAGGGCATGAAATAAAATTTTTAAAAAATGCTTTATTCAGCCAGATTGTACAGTACCTTTATTTCCTAAGAGATTCAGATGTTTGATGTGTTTATCAGTTACATGGAAGAGAATATTAAAGCTTCATGTATTCTTCAGAAAGCACTTGTGAGCCAGCAGTTTTGTTCCTAAATATTGAGACAGTTGAATAAAATTCTACGTGTTAGCAAAGGATACGCCGGAGAAAGGTTTCTTGGATAAGGATTGGTGGAAATCCCCACGTTATAAAAGAAACCGGATTAGAAGTATCGCTGCTGAACCGTCTCGTTGTTGCCACGTCTTAAGGATGTCTTGTGAAGGCCAGAGCACAGAATTTGCATGACTGAACCGATGCAGAACTTGAGCTTATCTGTGGTGAAAAATTCTCCGTGATGCTCGAGAAATTCGAAACTGCTGAGCGCCTCAGTGAGCGTCCACAGAAGTACAGCATTCCCAATGGATTGGCTTTTGTCTGCATGCAGTTGTTCCTGCCTTACGCAGAATGCTAGTCACTCCTCCTGTGGTGGCCTGCGTGTCACCCCTGTCTCCCTGGTTTTCCGTAGGTTCGTGCCGGAGCCCTGGTCAGTCTGCAGCACCACGTGCGGGCCGGGCGTTCAGGTCCGGGAGGTCAAGTGCCGCGTGCTCCTCACGTTCACGCAGACGGAGACCGAGCTGCCCGAGGAGGAGTGTGACGGCCCCACGCTGCCCACCGAGCGGCCCTGCCTCCTCCGAGCCTGTGAGGACAGCGCTGCCTCCCCCGAGCTGGACGTCTCCCTCCCCAAGAAGGACAGCGAGATGACCTACCAGTGGGAGTACGCCGGGTTCACCCCCTGCACAGCGACATGTTTGGGAGGTATTGGATCCTTTGCTTCAGGGGCAGTGGTGTTTGTGTTGCTGTTGGTTTGAGAAATGACGAAATTGGTTAGGCCAGCTGTGCCAATGAGCAAGAGTCTGAAGAAGGTAACTGAACAGCCCTGGCACTTTGCTGGGTCCACAGCCTATATTACCTTTTCCATCGCTGGGTGTTCACGGTAGTGCTCACCCTAGTATCCTGACTAATGAGCAGAGAGAGGAACATATACCAACTCTCCTTTCTCATCTGGCCCTGAGCATGTGTCTGTATAGTCTGTGCCTGTGTATATGGTGTGTGTGTTATATACAAGATGTCCCCCAAAAATGTGTACAGGGTGTCTGTAGATTCTGTTACATTTTGCAAATGGAATGTATTTTAATAAACACTGACTTTACCATTATTCCAAGTAGCATACACATTTCCTGGGACACCCTGTATTTCTGAAAAAGAGCGTCATCGTATATAGCACAGTGTTGTACAAGGCAACGACTACATGAGGTGTTTTTTTTTTTTCTTTGACGGAGTTATGGTAGTTTGTCAGATGAATTGGACTTCTTCCACACCTTTCAATAATCTTTAAAAAAAATGTTTGTTTTTTTTATTTATTGATTTTAGAGAGAGAGAAAGGGAGAGGGAGAGAGAGAGAAACATCGATGAGAGAGAGCATTGACTGGCTGCCTCCTGCATGCCCCCCGACTGGGGATCGGGCCCGCAACCTGGGCATGTGCCCTGGCCGGGAATCGAACCAGCTACCTCTTGGTGCTTGGGTCGACGCTCAAACACTGAGCCACACTGGCCGGTCACTTTCAATAATCTTTAATAGTGCGTATCATCTGTTTAAAACTTTTGCAAGAGCTGGTTGCTCCAACTGTCTAAATCCAGTTTTTCTTTTCCCTCCTGGGGGCAGCACTGAGGGGAAGGGTCATGGCCCCATGCTGACCATCATTTTCCAGGTTCCTCCCTCTTATTGTTATAGTCAATTCAAGTTCTTAATTCTTCAGTAAATCTCATCATTTAGATTCTCTTGGGGGAAAGAAAAGCAGCTGTTTCATGAAGATACTGCGATTATTCACCTCGTCTCAAGTTGCTTGAAGCCTTTCTCTTTTTTTCTTGCCACAACTAATGTATAATCTTTTCACTCCTTTGACCTTGGAGTTTTATAGGGAGTGACTTTCTAATGGTAGGATGGGGGAGGCAGTAATAGTCTGTTATTCATTTATAGTTGGACACTATCGTGGTCAGGAATGTTACAATGTCTAGCTTTTGGAGATTATTGTAGTTTCTTTATAGACTAATATAGGATCCGTTTTTGCTACTGTTCCATTAAGTGCTTAAAGAGGGTGTATTACATCTATTTCCAGGGCCCAAGGCTACTTGGTTATTAAATCAACATAATTTTTTAATTCAAATCCCTTTTCCATATTTATTTCACCATTTGATGTATTAAGTACTGGGTGGCATCTTAAAGGCTCTGGCAATAGATTTTTTTTCATTGCTCTGGCTGTGTGTGTGTGTGTGTGTGCGCTGCTTGGCATGTTGAATTAGTCAAGACTTTGTTTGCAAGAAACCCAACTCACACTAACCTTAAACCAAAAAAAGGGGGTGCATTAGCTCATTTATTGGCTCATTTATTGGCTTATCCTCCTAGAGTCTGTGTTTTTACCCTTTAATCACTCATTTCTTGGTGAAATCTTTGAATATCTTTTTGCCAAAAAAATAAATAAATAACCTTCTTTTTTATTTTTTTATTTTTTTATCCTCACCGGAGAACATCCCTCCATTTTTTGTTCAGGTAGAGTGGAGGGAGAGAGAGGAACAGAGAGAGAGAGAGAAAGATCGATGTGAAAGGAACACATCGAGTGGCTGCCACCCTCACGACCAACCAGGGCTGGGGACAAACTGCAACCGAGGTACGTGCCCTTAGCGGGAACTGAACCCGGGTCTCTCAGGACCGCAGGCCAACGCTCTAACCGCTGAGCCAAACTGGCCAGGGCAATAAATAACCTTCTTGTTATGATATTGCAGAGGTCAACTATGGAGTTGAGAGATGTTGCCTCGTGCTACCAAAGAGATTCGTTAGAGAGATTTACTAAAATGTCAACACATGATTTATTTCATATATTCTAATGCTTACTGCGTGAATTGTCGCTCAAAGTTTGTTAAGTCTAAAATGAAGTAAACCTGATTTTATGATGTTCGCTTTTTACTTGATCAAACTTCTTGAAGTGAAAAGTGTTAACATTGTGGTGAGGGCCCAGTAGTTGGGATGGAGATAGTCTTGTGGCCTCTTTGGAAAAAATCCACCCTATGTCAGTGAGTATCCTAAGTCATCTATTAAACTTTTTTTTTTAATCCTCACCTGAGGATTTTTTTCCATTTTTGTTCAGATAGAGTGAGGAGAGAGAGGATGAGAGAGAGAGAGAAACATCGACATGAAAGGGACACATTGAGTGGCTACCTCCCGCACAACCCAACCAGGGCCGGGGATGAATCGCAACTGAGGTACGTGCCCTTGACCAGAATCGAACCCGTAACTCATTGGTTCATGGGCCGATGCTCTAACCACTGAGCAAAACTGGCCAGGGCTCATCTATTAAACTTTTACATTATTTTGAGTAACTTGCTTGAAGACAGAAAAGTTTGCCAAGAGTGTTATAAACATTCAAAATGGTTAAAAAGAGGTAATAGTCGTCCTGCATTGGCCCCCAGACCTGAGGGACCCGGGTTTGGTTCCCGCTAAGAGCACATACCTCGGTTGCAGTTTGTCCCCAGCCCTGGCTGGGGTCATGTGGGTGGCAACCAGTGGATGTGTCTCTCTCACATCAATGTTTCTCTCTCTCTTCCTCTCCCTCCTGCTCTATCTGAAGATAAATGCAAAAATGTCCTTGGGTGAGGATAAAAAAGAGAGAGAGAGAGATAACTATGGTGCCTTCAGGCCCACCCACCTGAACTCCAGAAAACACTCCAAAATAGTCTCAGTATATTTCTTAAAGAATTTTAATTACAAAGAAAAATATATGTGAAAGGGTGCTTTATTTTTCTCAGGTTAAAAAGAAATAAAATCTACCCTGGCCGGTGTGGCTCAGCCATTAGAGCATCGGCCCGTGGACCAAAGAGTCATGGGTTTGATTCCGGTCAGGGGCATGTACCTCAGTTGTGGTTCGTCCCTGGCCCTGGTCAGGGTCATGTGGAAGGCAGCCAGTCGATGATGTCGATGTTTCTCTCTTTCTCTCCCTCTCCCCCTCCCGCCCTATCTGAACATAAAAGGAAAATATCCCCAGGTGAGAATTAAAAAAAAAAAAAAGAAATGAAACCTGCTAGAAAGTGGTCATGTATGTCCCTCTCGAGTCCCTACAGAGTTTGAAGTCAGAAGATAGGACGCAGCATTGCTAAGTGGTCAAAGTGTCTCCTTATACTCAGATTAGCCAGTGTCTTTTACAGTTTATGGAAGATGCTTGGAGACTTAAGACTGTATTCTGCCATGGTCAGGAACCTAAGATTACAGCCGAAGAAAGCAGAGGGGGAAAAATCACAGATATGTATTTTCTATATACTTTGGCCCATACCGCATCCTATAAAATACTATAAAATGGTTGGATTGAAACATGGCATTTGGAAAAAGAACCACATCTTATAACATAATGGAACCCACATTCTTGCATGAAACTGAACCATTTGCATATTTCCACTCGCGTAGTCGGTTACTGTTACGATTTTTATTAGTTTTTTTTATTTTTTTTCCATCAAAAGTTTGATTTATATTTTTGTTCGGTCCTGACTTCCCAATAATCCTTTGTATCGCCGTGGACAAAGAATAGCGGTCGAGACGTGGGCTCTGGGGTCAGACAGACCTGTCTGGCCTCGGAGGAAATGTTACGCCGGGGAGAGTTTATATTTGAGCCGGGAGGTGGTCACTGCTTTGGGGAGCCAGTTGGCAGGGGTGCCTTTTGGACTCCTTAGGGTACAAGAGGAACACGGCCGAACGAGGAAGCAGGAAATCTAATTTTTAGCTTTGAGTTGACCACGTTTTTGCTGTCTTCGTTTCTCTCTACACCTCTGTCTCCTTACTGTGACACCACCCGCATGGAGGTGACACCACCGTTCCTGGGCCCTCACACGATTGTGGTGGGCTCGCACAGTAGATGCGCCAGCACTTGGCACGCGGCACGGCCCTTCCCGATGGGAGGCTCAGCCATCGACCTGTTCCTGCTTCTGGTGCCAGTGAACAGGAACTCGGGCCACAGTGGAAACTGTAATGAAACTTGCACATCAAAGTCAGCACATGAGCAGGGAGGGAGAGAAAAGGTTCTCCAGCAGCTCATCCCGCAGTGCCTCTCGGGGAGCGATTGTATGTGTTTGGAAGGAACACGTGTGAGGGACCTCCTGGCTTGGCGCACATTTGAATGTAGATAGGTTTGAAGGCGGGGGGAGTCAGGGATGCTCCTTCGTGTTTCAGGGTGAGGGTCTTTGGGGCAGAGGGAGTAGAGGGGCTGAGGTAAAAGGTGACCGAGAGGAGGTCAAAGATTGGGGGAGCTTCAGAAAATGCAGAAGTACTTGCTCCCACGCATACCCTACATGTCGCCTGTAGCTCCGCAATGGAGTCCAAAGGGCAGTGACTTGCCCTTGAGGGTTTGGCTCAGCGGTGAGAGCGTCGGACTGAGCACCAAATGGTCCGGGGTTCGATTTCCGGTCAAGAGCATGTACCTGGGTTGCAGGTTCAATCGCTGGCCCTGGTCAGGTCTGTGTGGGATCAGCCAGTGGCTGGGTCTCTCTCACATCGATGTTTCTCTCTCTCTCTCTCTTCCCCTCCCTCCCTCCCTTCCACTCTTTCTAATAATCAGTGGGAAAAATATCCTCGGGTGAGGTTAACAAAAGTAGGCGGGGGCGGGGAGTGGGTTAAGCACCAGCCGTGCCAAGACGTGGTTTTGTTCTTCCCATCAGTCGCTTGCAATCTTTCTCTTTCCGACCCGCAGGCCACCAGGAAGCCATTGCCGTGTGCCTGCATGTCCAGACCCAGCAGACGGTCAACGACACACTGTGCGACACGGTCCACCGGCCTCCAGCCATGAGCCAGGCTTGTAACACGGAGCCCTGCCCGCCCAGGTACGTGCTGTCTTGTGCTCCTGGGACACGCGGTGTCTGGAAGTGACTCCCTTTCCCGCAGAGCAACGCACTTTAAACATGAGTGGCAGGGAAGTGGCCACACCCCGCGGGGAGCCGGCGGATGCTCTCTCTCCTCCCGTGTTCTCGGGGCTGCCTCTCCGCCTGAGGCCACACGGCAGCGCAGGACTGAGCAGGGGTAGCGCTGGCCCGACGTGTCGGACGGCCGAGCGGTCTGTCCCCAGAGCTCACACTGGTGTGTCCGCCCTTCCCACCCACTTGCTCTGGGTCTCAGGGATCCAGGCGCCGAAGGACACACTTCTTTCGGTCTCCTCGGTTGGAAAGGCGGACCCTTAAAGGTCATCGGCTTCCCTGCTTACGTCCTTATAAGGTCCTGGGGAATTTTATCGGGGGGAGGTCCCCGTTTCTCTGTCGCTGGTGCTGCTGGCCACAGAGGGTCGTAGCTCTTGGCTCCTCACACGAGACCTTCGGGGATCCAGCCCCAGCGCTCCGGCCTCCTCTCTCCTTTGCCTTCATCCTCTCGGTCGGTCTTCCACGATGATCGTGGCATTTTCTGGTTTCAGTTCCCCTCTGACGACACGAACGTGGCCTTCTTGACCGTCCCCGTCACAGTATTTCATCAGCCTGTCGCGCGTTCGAAACGCCCTTCCCCCCTCGTTCCGACGTGTGTGGTCTGAACCGTGTTCTGCTCTGATCCGTGTGGACACGTTTGATACGAAAGGCTTTTCTGAACTGCAGAGTGTGAACCCCCCACGTAAAACCCTCGCACTGTGGATTAAAACACAGTCTCGGCTTTGGCGTTAGGTCTTGCTTTCCCGGGGCTGCCAGAACAAAGTGTCACCGACCCAAGGACACGTTCTCTCTGTGTCTTCATACCACCCTCTGCCTGTGTCAGTGCCCAGAGCCCCCCTTTGACAAAGGTTGCCGCTTGCCCGGCTGGTGTGGCTCCGTGGATTGAGCGTCGCCCCCTGGACTGAGAGGGCCTAGTTCAATTACCGGTCAGGGCACATGCCCGGGTTGCAGGCTTGATCCCCAGTAGGGGGCGTGCAAGAGGCAGCTGATTAGTGTCTGTCTCTCACATCCATGTTTCTATCTCTCTCTCTCTAAAAAAATCAATCAAGACATGTTATTAAAAAATAAAAAAGGGTTGCCCTGGCCGGTTTGGCTCAGCGGTTAGAGCGTCGGCCTGCGGTCCAGAGAGACCCGGGTTTGGTTCCTGCTAAGGGCACGTACCTCGGTTGCAATTTGTCCCCGGCCCTGGTCGGTCGTGTGGGTGGCAGCCACTCAGTGTGTCCCATTCACGTCGATGTTTCTCTCTCTCTCTCTCTCTTCCTCTCTCTCCCTCCCACTCTATCTGAACAAAAAAAATGGAAGAATGTCCTCGGGTGAGGATAAAAAAAAAGGGTTGCCACTGATATTGATTAGAGCCCCCCCCCCCCCCCGTAATGACTCATGCCTTGATTATCTGCAAAGACCCCATTCCCAAATAAGGTCACATGTACACTTACCAGGGGTTAGGACATCAACATCTTTTGGGGGGGGGGGGACAATTCAACCCAAAACAGCATATAAAGTCCTTTGTGACCCTGGTTTTAGGTTTTTGAACATCTCCTGATACTACCTCCCTTGCCACACACATACACACACACACACTCTCTCTCTCTCTCTCTCTCTCCCCCCCTCCCCCATCCTAAGGAACTGCTCAGTGGCCACAGTGCATCTTTACCATGACCCACTCATGCTCCTTCATGGATTCTGGGCCTTTCTTCTCTGACAGGAAATAAGCTCCTTCTCTCCCATCGAAGTAAATCTTGGCTCATCTCTCGCGGTGTAGTGGAGTCCGGCCGAATGGGAAATGAGGCCTCACCTGAGGCCCTCGACAGAGGAAACTAATCTCAAAGTCCCGAGAGAGGTCGGAACGGCTCCGGGACGTGGGACAGACGCCCAGTCAGGTCCCCCTCTGTCCAGGAATCTCTGACAAGTCCTTAGGTGTCCGGGTCCAGCTTCTTAACCTGAGTATCGAGGAAAGAGACTAGGCTTCGAGATCGCCCAGGTTTCTCCCCGCTTCCACCTTTCCTGGCGGAGGAGAGTTTTCCGTTGACTGTCGCGCCGGCGTCTCCGGGACTGCGCCTGGTCTCGATGAGCTCATCCTCGCGGCTACTCGGGAGCGGTTCTAGATGCTCCGGGCTCCTTGTAGTTCTAAGAACAGCCTTTGCTTGGCTTGCCCAGGAGGTCAAGGCAGGGTTGAGGTTGGTTTGCTGTCCTTCCCCTGCTCAGCAGATCAGAGCCAGAGCCAGCAAGTCTAGAAACTCTCTCAGGCTGTGGAGGGAGGCCCTGGGTTACGGGCGCACCAGCCTTGGGCAGGACTCTCCCTCACCGCCGTGCCCAGCAGCAGCCATGCAACGTTATCTTCCAGCAACATCTTGCCCACAGAGCTCTCGAGCTCCAAATAATAGCACACACAGCCCGTCTTGGCCACTTTGCAAAGTGACGAGTCTGTTTTTTTGCGAAGGGAAACACTGTCCCTCGCTGCAAAGTTGCAGCTTTGGGAAACGTTTTGAAGGTTGAGAGTTCTATTGCGAAACAATCAGCAGAGACAAAGGGTCGATGCCAAAATAAAGGTAAGTTTACAAAAATGTTTTAAGTTCTAGAAACCAGCGGTGGAGGAATAACAGGAACAGGGTGCTGCGTAATATTTTCCGTACAAATATTTACGGACTCCAAGGGCAATAGCAGTAAAATAGCACCACAGGGTGAAGCTTACCACCGAGGCTGGGTTGGACACTCAGCGCATCTTTATTTACCCAAAGGCAAGTAATGTATTTGATGTATTAACCTGGCCTCTCCGAGGCAGGGTGTTGCGTGTTTATTTGCTCTTTGGGGTTACTCCCCTGGTCTGTCCTCTAACTGCTGAGTGTCTGCTATTTGTGGAGTTTGCTTTTTCCAGGGGAGAGCCAGACACATGCAAGGTTACATAATGGTCCCTCTACTCTCAGGAGAGCCTTTGTCTCTGACAGGATTCAGCACCAGTAGGGAGGGACGTGGGCAAGCCAGAGGCAAGAGTGATGTGATTTCCGGACCGATTCTTGAATTTAAAGAAAAAGTTCTTCATTTAGTCCGTCGTCCATTTATAAGAAATTGTGAACCCATTTCTTGGATAATAATGGTTCCGTTTCCAGTCCCTTGTGCCCCCAACAGATTGTTCTAACTTTCTTGAAAGGGGATCATCCTGATATCATTCCCAGTATCTTACTTAAGCTGAATTGTTTTCAGCTTCAACAGTGAAACAGAAACCTAGTCAGGCCCTGGCTGGGTACCCAGTGGTTAGAGCATCATCCCGATATGCCAAGGTTAGTTTCGATTCCCAGTCCGGACACAAATAGGAATCAACCAATGAATGCATAAATGAGTGGAACAACAGATCAATGTTTTGTTTTGTTTTTTTCCCCTCTCTCTCTCTTCCTAAAATCAATAATAGCCCTGGCTGGTTTGGCTCAGCAGTTAGAGCATCGGCCCATGGACCAAAGGATTGAAAGTTTGATTCCCGGTCAAGGGCACATACCTGGGTTGCAGGTTCAATCCCTGGCCCTGGTCAGGGTGGGTGGGGGAGGCAACCAGTCAATGATTATTTTCAGCCTTTCTTTTTAACATGCAGTGAAGGCTAGGGGTTCTCTTCTAATCATGACATTGCACCCCACAGATTTTGACATTTCCTATTTTTATTAACATGCATTTAAAAGTACCATCTAATTTTCATTGCGATGTCTTCCTTGGCCCATGAGTAATTTAGAAGATTATTGCATGATTTCTAACTATTTGGGGATTGTTTAATATAGTTCCACTGGGGTTCAGAAAACATACTCTCTTATCTCGGGTTGTGATAAAATATCATGGACTGGGTGGCTTAAACACAGACATTTATTTTCTCACTGTTCTGGAGGTTGGAAAGTCCAAGGTCAAGGTGCCATCAGGGTTCAGTTCCGGGAGTGGTCTCTTCTCGGCTGGTGGACAGTTGCCTTCTTCCTGTGTGGTCACAGTGGAGGGAGAGAGCAAGCTCTCTTCTTAGAAGGGCACTAATCCCATCACTGGGGCCCCACCCTCATGACCTCATCTAACCTCATTGCCTCCCAAAGGCCTGATCTCCCAATACCATCACACTGGGTGAGGGCTTCAATATACGACATTAACGAGGGACACTCAGTCCATAGCATGTACTGTGTATCGTTTTAACCTTTGATTAACTTGCTTTGGTTTTACTTTGAACTTATACTTCTCTTTTATTTAGGATTTAGAATATATAATCATCTATAAACTTTTTTTCCTTTCTTCATGTTTGTCATATTTTTGTGCTCAGGTTTTTTTCTACCGTCTCAGTATGCATTAAAATATTTAATCCTCTCTTTTTACTTTGGGACATTTTAAATAACATGGGAATTCACCTGCTTCTTGAAAACTTATAGGAATTCAGGCACAAAATTAGTGGGATCTAGTTTATTCTTAAATAGAAATTTTCATAGTTTCCTAAAAAGTTACCTATTTCGTCAAGATTTTCAAATATATTATTAAATTCTCTATATTCTTATTAAATTTGCATTCTTGATATTCCAGGGGCTTACAGAAATATTTTACAGCTTTCAAATCCTTTTTGTTATATATCTTTCTACTTTTCTTATAGCTGCTAGCTCCCACTTCATACATATTAATGCTTTTTATTCAGTTTCCGTACCTGTATAATTAATGTGTCTTCACTGTGAACTTTTGCCTTTATAAAGTAAAATTATCCTATTACATTTGTCTTGAATGTTGTTTTTATTTTTCCTCTTATTTGCACAATAGAACATTTATTATAGAAAATGAGAAAAACTGAAAACCAGCTTTAACACTAAGTTTTTTCAAAAGACTTATTTTCTTCTGAGAACGAGTTATTATTATGTGAAAAATCACTGGCAAGAATAGAGAAGATAAAAATTCTGTAACTTAAAGTTCATCACAGTTAACATTTAGGTGTATAATTATCTAGGCTTTTCCTGCATGCGTTTATAAATGCGTAAAACAATATGATTATACTCTCTAAGGTTTTTTATGACCTTTTTTTTTCCTAATAAAAGTATATTATGGATGTTTTTCATGTCAATAACTGTACATATACCTTATTATTATTCTTTTTAAAAATACGTGTTTTTTTTTATCCTCACCCGAGGATATTTTTCCATTTTTTGTACAGATAGAGTGGGAGGGAGAGAGAGAGAGAAACATCGACGTGAAGGGACACATCGAGTGGCTGCCACCCAGACGACCAACCAGGGCCGGGGACAAACTGCAACCGAAGTACGTGCCCTTAGCGGGAACCGAACCCGGGTCTCTCCGGACCGCAGGAGGACGCTCTAACCGCTGAGCCAAACTGGCCAGGGCTAAAAATACATTTTTATTGATTGTTTTAGAGAGAGAAACATTGATGTGAGGCAGAAACAGATCGGCTGCCTCCCAAACGCCCCCTACTGGGGATAGAGGGTGCAACCCAGGCTTCTGCTCTGACCGGGAATTGAGCCAGGACCTCTCAGTCCACGGGATGACGCTCAGTCCACTGAGCCACACTGGCTGGGCTGCTTTATTTTAATGACTGCTAGCATCGTGGGATACCAGTAGTCAGTTATTTACTGAGCTCTTCTCCTTCCTCCCATTTTGTAAAATTTAATGAATTCATTTCTCTTTATTTTCTGCTCTTTGCAAACAACCCTGGCACAGACATCCTGTTATGTACATGGTAAGCATTTTAGAAGTGTCTCCTCACGGTGTAGCTCCACAGTCCGCGAGTTAAGAATCTATGTTCGCTAATAAAATACCCACGAATGAAAATGACCACGGTGTTTACTTTCTCACCCCTCCGATGGCAGAGGCGCCGAGATGATGTTACCTGCTGTCGGTGTGGGTGTAGGAAACGGGGCGCTCGTGCTTCTGGGGGGAGCATGAACGAGAGTCGTCCTTGAAGGCAGAGTGGGAGTGGGTGCCAGAAGCAACAGCCCCAGCTTGTTCATTTCTACAGATGTTTCATGAGAAAACCCGATTTTTCCAAGATCTTACTGGAAGGGAGTCACGGTCTATATACATGTGTAGTAAATCCAATCCCAACATGAAAGAATTTTTCTGAGGGATATTCCAAATAATGAATCCAGGTGCCCTGAAAACGTCCTGAAGGGTACTTCTCAGCGTTTAAAACGTCTTCTGACACCTCTATAAATCATCCTTCGCCTTGAGCTCTATTGAAAACAAAACCCAGGTTTTGTTATTCCTGTGGGTTGGGTAGGTTAGGATGGGGAGAAATGGGCCGTGTTTTACTCTGGACTTTCCCCCCGATGGGTCAGATCTTTAACCCTGTCCCTGACTTTTCTTGCCTGTAAGCATCATCTTTCGTAAGGGAGCTGCAGGTACTGGGAGCGGGGTCCGCAGGTCCAGAGAACCTGAAGTTGTCCCCGTTTTGGTGGTTGAATGTGAGCTCATCCGACAGTCCCCACTTGTGTCTCGGTACAGGTGGCACACGGGCTCGTGGGGGCCCTGCTCAGCGACCTGCGGCGTTGGGATCCAGACCCGAGATGTTCACTGCCTGAACCCCGGGGAAGCCCCCGCCCCCGCCGAGGCGTGCAGGGAGGAAAAGCCCCACACCTTACGAGCGTGCAATCAGTTTGACTGCCCGCCTAGCTGGCACATTGAAGAATGGCAGCAGGTATGGCAGCCTGGTGGCCCCCCTGCCCCCCGCCGGCTCCTGCGGGTGAGAGCCCCGCCCTGACTCCCCTCCTCCCGGCTCCTCAGTGCTCCAGGACCTGTGGCGGGGGCACCCAGCACCGCAGGGTCACCTGTCGGCAGCTCCTGACCGACGGCAGCTTTCTGAGCCTCTCCGATGAATTGTGTCCAGGACCTAAGGCATCGGCTCACAAGTCCTGTGCCAGGACAGACTGCCCTCCACACTTAACCGTGGGCGACTGGTCGAAGGTGAGAGCTGTTCCCCGCTTCGCAGACCCTGCTCCGTGCCCCTCCTCTGTCTCAGCGCCGAGTCGTCCCTCCCCAGGACGAGAGCTGGGACTGGTCTCCTGAAATCCTACGGACGTCCCAGCTCTAACTCACAGCTGCCTGAATCGTTACTGCGTTTCCGTGGGGAGCCGCCTCCCGGGCGTCCTTGTAGCGTCTCCACCTGGCTTACAGTGTCTTTGAGGCCGTGGCTGGGAGATCAGACAGGTCCTGAGCTCCGAGCAGGTGGATGCTCACCTTCTTGGTGCAGTCGGAGGAAATGCCAAACGGTGTTGATTTAGTGATTTGTAGGAACGCTCGGAGCTGTAACGCAGGACAGGAAGATTATTCCGGGGGTGGGTTTTGCTGGGAAAGAGGAGACACAAGGGGTTACCTACGGAGCTGGTTGGACCTGAGGCTGGTCAGCGTCCCAGGAGACCATTCTTCGGGGCAAAAGCACGCTGGCCACCCGCACGAGGTCTGCCCAAGCACAGCCGAGCCCTCCTCCTGCCCCAGCCGGGCCACACCTCTGGGCAGCCCGGGGAACGGAGCAGGTGTGCCCCCTGCAGGACGGCAGACCCGCCTCGGCCTTTCGGCCCAACGGCCGCCCTTCAGACCCGGTCGGCTCAGGCACACCTGCTGCCCGGAGGTGTGGGTTTTCTACCGGGTTCATTTTTTTTCCCTGTTAGTTGAAATTCCCTCTCGTTTGAGAGTTGCTTTGTTTCGGCAGCGACTCTGCCACCAAATGGCCGCCCTCCCCGGAGCTTCCGGCCAGAGGAGTCCCTCTCCTTGTTCTAGACTCTGGAGCACACGACCAGGGTGTCCACCTTCGTCACTCTAACTTCGTGGCATCCCTTGGTCTTTTTTATGGTTTTCCGCTTACCTGACGGCTCTTTTCTCTCGGTTTGTCTTCTCCACCTCTCCCAGAGCCCACTCTGGGGCCCCTTCACCTCCGCCACGGCATTTCCCCCTGCAGCTGAGTCTGTGTCCTGACCTCTCCTCCGGCCTCTCCAGGTGACCCTCTGTTTCACACCGTGTCCCCAGCTCTCCCCCCAGGACATGCCCTCATCATGGGGAAGCGCAGGGGCCGCCTCTTCCTGTCATTCCCATCAGCCCCCGTCACACTCCTGTCCCCCTCCAACTGTCATCGCTGCGACCTCTCCTCCCCTCTCCACTTACCTGCCCCGCCAGCATTCCGTTCCTGAAACACGCCCACCCGCAAAGTGCAACAGAAAAGATCTCTACACGCGCGAGAGACAAAGCGCATAGAGCACCGGACAGGATTGCCAGGGGGGAGGGACAACACAGAAAACAGGTGGGACAGACGTGATGTGGGAGGAGAGGCCAGACTCGGCCGAGTAGCAGAATGGTGACTGCAGCAGGTGGCAGAGATGTACAGGAAGAGAGGAGACGGCCGTGGAGCACAGACCTCAACAAGGATTGGCGCTGGCGCTGGCCGCCTTGGTCGTGCGCTGTGTTTCACCCGTGGCCGACTTCCCTTGCAGTGCTCGGTCAGCTGCGGTGTCGGAACCCAGCGGAGGAAGCCGGTGTGCCAGAGGCTGACGGCCAAGGGCCGGCGCATCCCCCTCAGCGAGACCTCGTGCAGGGATCTTCCGGGGCCCCCCCTCCTGAGATCCTGCCAGATGCCCCCGTGCAGCAGTAAGTATGTGGAGATTCTGTGCGTCTTGTTCCGATGGCTTCATCTTCCGAACATCAGCTGATTTTTTCACTGATGTTTAGGGCGAGCGAGGAAGGGAGACAGAAACTTCAGCTTGTTGTTTCATTTATCTGTGTGTTCATTGGTTGGTGGTTGTATGTGGGGATCAAACCCCCAACCTTCCAGTAGCTAGACAATGCTCTGAGCAACTGAGCCAGCCTGCCAGGGTTCAACTAAATATATCGACTCTGTAGGTCAAGCAAACCAAGCAGAAGTTAGAATTGGGTGGTTTTTGTTGTTGTTGTTAATCCTCACCCGAGGATGTTTTTCCATTGATTTTTAGATAGAGTGGAAGGTAGGGAGGGAGGGAGGGAGGGAGGGAGAGAGAAACATCAGTGTGAGAGAGAGACCGATTGGTTGCCTCCCACAGGACCCTGACTGGGACTGGGGACTGAACCAGCAGCCCGGGTATGTGCCCTTGACCGGGAATCAGACCTGAGACCCTTCGGTCTGCAAGCTGATGATGTTCTAACCACTGAGAAACCCGGCCAGGGCTAGAATTATTTTAAGCAGCAAACAATAGAATGTTGAAGACTAAGATAACGTTCTAAGAAAAGTCAGTCTTAAGGACTGTCCCCCAAGGAACAGAGGTCTTTTAGGGCTCCTCGCCTGGATTGCTACTGCCTTAGATCCTCCACCGGCCACGGTTTCTCCTCTGAGGATTCAGGAGTGTTCCTGGGAAGTTAAGCCGAAATACTTGCTGGGTTTTGTTTTCTCGTTTGTTTAGTTTTTTGCTCATGATGTATTTGGACTCATTCTGTAAGAGTATAAGCAATAAGCATTTTTAAGTATCCAAGTATCACCCTAGCTGGTTTGGCTCAGCGGTTAGAGCATCAGCCCGCAGACCAATGAGTCTCGGGTTCAATTCCAGTCAAGGGCACGTAGCTCAGTTGGGGTTCATCCCTGACCCTGGTCGGGGTCGTGTGGGAGGCAACCAGTCGATGTGTGTGTGTGTGAGTGTGTGTGTCCCCCTCTCTCTGTCTCCCTCCCACTCTGTCTGAACAAAAATGGAAAAATGTCCTCGTGTGAGGATTAAAAAAATAATAATTATTAAGTATCCAAGTCTCTCTTCTTGTGTATAATCTAAAAACAGCAAGGGTGAGAACTTGAAATAGCTTTGGTTTTTAAAAATGGCCATTTGGATACTTCTTCAGTTACTTAGGTTATAATTAATTATAATTAGTTATAACTTACATGAGCTTGGTATAAAGAGTTCATATGATGGCTTCATGATATCCCAAAGCCGATACGTATGTAGCAGTTGTCTGTATTTTCAGTGTACATGAGAGAACATATGTTTACATGTGCATATGTATGTTTTATGCAGGAGGGGGACAAGAAAGGAGTTGAAAATAAAGCAGAGAACACAGAGGGAGGAGGGTAGGGAGGTCGGGACCAGCCACACTGGAAACACACAGCTTCTGGGTCCATTTTTTTAGCTTTATCTTTCACTGTCTTCAATGATTCACCTGTAAAATAACATTAATTGCCGCAGGTACTCTCCTGAGCTTATGGTAAGGAAAAAAATCAGAAATTACCTATTATGTTAATGCTGCTTAGGGGAAAAAAATATAAATTTTTTTAGGCATAAATGTAAGTTTGCCAACAACGTCCCTGGAGAAACTCACAAAACAAAGTAAGAAAGATAATAATAACCTTTTAAAAAGTAGTAGCATCCCTGGCTGTCATTGCTCAGTGGTTAGACCGTCGGCCTAAGCACCAGAGGGTCACGGGTTTGATTCCCGGTCAAGGGCACATACCTGGGTTGCTGGTTTGATTTCTGGTCCCTGGTCCAGGCTCACGTGGGAGGCAACCAATTGATGTGTGTCTCTCACATCGATGGTTTTCTCTCTTTCTCTCTCTCCCCTTCTGTCCCTCCCTTCCACTCTCTCAAAAAAAAAAAAAAAAAATCAATGGAAAAATATCCTTAGGTGAGGATGAACAAGAAATCAAAAAATAAAAGTAATAGCATATACTGAGCACTTATTATGTGGAATTCCTTTCATGCATTAACCCATTTAGTCCCACAACGTTTCGAGACAAATATAACCCCGTGTAGAGACCAGGAACCCAAGATCAGAGAAGGTCTGAGACCTGACCAGGGATCCGCGGCTGCCAGTTGGCCCCTGGGCCCGTTGACCACACGTCTGTCTGACTGCGGAGCCCACGCTCTCAGCCACCCCTTCGTGCTGATTCACGGGCCACGTTAACGTTCTCCCCCGCTCCCGGGAACACATTTTTAAAATCTTGAGCTTCCAAGAATTTGAGATCCCAAGTTTTACAGGGTCCTGGAATTCGGCACTGTCTGTGGCACAGGGCAGACTGTCGTGTCTCGGGCTGCTTATCGACCTAATTTGTATTAATTGTGGGTGGTTTTATAGCCGTGTGGCTAGACCATAAACTGCCTGAGAGGAGAGTGAAATTCAAGTCACACTGGCAGCTGCCTCTAAAATAACAGAATAACATGTGGGAAGACATCGTGGTTAGGAGGGCATGCCATGTGGTACCAGATGAAATTATAAATTATGATGGCACGCAGCGGAGAGCGGAGGAAAATGATAAGTCTTACGGAAACAAGAAAAAGACAGGACTATTTCTTCGGCCCCCACCCCGTTCTCCGGCTTGCCAAGGAGTAGGTCATGGAAGCAGACAGGAGACAGGAATGCACACTCAGCACCGCCAGCTCGCCCTCGCCGGGCCTCCCCTCCAGCTGCAGCCTGGCCGCAGGCCACCACCTTTGCTCGGGGCCCTTGCCTCCCGCGTGCGGCTTCTCCCCCACAGGCTCGAGGGCGTCCCCTCTCCCCACCGTGTCACAGAGCCAAGCCAGCAGCTCCCGTCCACCCGTCCTCCCGACCCTTGTGTCTGCACCATCTCCCTGACGTTGTCCTTGTCACCCCTTCAGATGTGTCGTGTGCAGACCTACAAGACACTTTCTGCCTTCCCAGGATGCACCGCCACCAGGTCCATTCTTTGTCTCCAGCCTCTGCCAGCATCCTTACTGATGGCCTTCCCAACCCCCTGAGATCCCGGTCTCCCATCACCATCAGTATCACCACCCCCACCGCCTGGCGTGGGACACCGAGACCTTCTCATTTCTGGGCTCAGAAAGAGCTGCCTGCTCTTGCACCTGCCCCCCCCCCCCATGTCATTCTGCTTATTTGGTTAATGCCCCACCTTGAGCTGGGTTCTTCCAGACCTCCCTCGTGTCCCCAGACTTCCTCCTGTTGCGTTGGAAACCCTCCTCTTAGCTGACATTTCCCAGTGAACCGCTTCTGAATCTTTCTCCCTGGGTCACCCTGCCCACCTTCAGCCTGTTAATACCTTCCAGGTGAGTTTTGTTTGGCTGGTTTTTGGTTCCCTGGCGTGAGCTACTGGGATTTGCTAGAGGAAATAACATCACCAGGCCCATTAGACATACTTCATATTCATGCTGTCTGAATCCAGCTAGGCAATCATGTGTTGTTTTCTTCCTATTTCCTAAGAATTCCCCTCAAAAGTCACCACGCCCACCTGTGCTGGGATCTTTATTCCACTCCTAGATACCTATCCTAATCGGTGCTTTGGGTTTAAGTAAAAACCATGCTCCTTGCAGGAGTGAATTGTCTAGATCTTTGTTTTGACCATTTTTTTTTTTCATTTTTTTTTTTTGTTCAGGTAGAGTGGGAGGGAGAGAGGGGAAGATAGAGAGAAACATCGATGTGAAAGGAACACATCGAGTGGCTGCCACCCGCACAACCGACCAGGTCTGGGGACAAACTGCAACCGAGGGTACGCGCCCTTAGCGGGAACCGAACCCGGGTCTCTCAGGACCGCAGGCCGACGCTCCAACCGCTGAGCCAAACCGGCCAGGGCCGTTTTGACCATTTTGATGTGAGTCAGGGGACCAGCAGGTGGGACCGGTGTCCTGAGCTCCCCCTAGAGGCCAGTGGTGCACCATACAGTCCGATTGCATCACCTGCCCACTTCCCCAGAAACTTCCCTGTGTTCTCCCATCTCCCGCATTCATTCCTTGCTCACCAGGGACAAACGGCAACCGAGGTACGTGCCGTTAGCGGGAACCGAACCCGGGTCTCTCTGGACCGCAGGCCGCCGCTCTAACCGCTGAGCCAAACCGGCCAGGGCGTCTTCCCATTTTTGAAGGACAACACAAAGCGTACTCTCCGCCATGGTCTTTCTCAGTTGCACTTCGTTTCTGAAAGGAAATGTGACATTGTGGTTAATCTCCTCCCTTGAGTTCAAATCCCACTGGTTCTGGTGCCTCCGGAGGCTGCCCTTGGTACCTGGTCACACTCTGCAGGTGGAAGACACCTCGTCCTAATCAGACTTGGCCAGGGTTGCAGTTTGGGGACATGTTCAGATGCAGAAGGAGATGCCCTGGCTGGTTTGGCTCAGTGGTTGGAGCATCGGCCCCTGGACCAGAGAGTCCCGGGTTCGGTCCCCGCTAAGGGCACGTACTTCGGTTGTAGTTTGTCCCCGGCTGGGGCCAAGTGGGTAGCAACCACTCGATGTGTCTCACTCACATCGATGTTTCTCTCTTTTCCTCCCTCTCTCCCTCCTGCTTTATCTGAAGATAAATGCAAAAATAAAAATAAAAATGTCCTTGGGTGAGGATAAAAAACAAAAAATAGATGCAGAAGGAGGGAGTCACCCCAAAGCAGACCAGTTCCTTGCCCAGGAACAGTGTCTGATGGCTCCACACTCCAGGCTTTGCTCTGCAGAAGCTCACAGCAGCCCCAGGAGAGGGACTGGCCCAGCTGTGCAACCCCCAGCCCGGCAGAACTTGGCTCCCAGGTCACCCCCATACCATCTGCTAGCAGAACCACTGTGCCCAGCGTGAGCGGTGCCGGAGCGGGGTCGGTCATGCAGACAGCGGAGGCCACGGGCCAACCTTCCAACAAGTGGACACGCGGCCAGAGGGGGCAGGTGGGCTTCGGATGTGGCTCACCAGCCACCTGGGTAGATTCTTCACGAAGGCTGAACCCTGCCCGCCACCCTCCAACCACCCGGTGGCCACATCACACCTCTCTCTGCAGAGTCCCCTCTGAATGGGGGAGAGCGCTCCTCCCCTTGGGGGCGGGGCTTGAGAACGGTCCTCTCTGGCCCTCACCCATCGGACCTGATGCCCAGGAACAAGTGAGCCAGCCCGTCTCTGATTCCCTCTCCGATGGCCCGATGCTGCTGGCTGTGTCCGCGGATGGTCCAGCTCACTGTCACATCCCTCTCACGAAGGCACGCGCATGGCCCGCGTTTCAAAGGCAGGGAAACAGGCTCAGGGAGATGAAATGGCTCATCCAAATGGCAGAGCTGAGTCAAACTCAGGTTTGTCTGGCCTCAAAGTACCCCTTGTGCCTTTGCTTCGTCAAGCGCCCTGCCTGGGTTTCCTGCTATATTCGCCAGCCTGTCGTTTCAGATCTCAGATGTGTTCACCATGCCCCCCCCTTCCTCCCGCCCCCCCCCCCGGCTGGCACGCCCATGGCTCAGCAGAGCAGCTCCCTGGTCCTTTCAGAAGGGGAGACCCAACGTATAACACAGCCCTTCTTTTATCCTCACCAAGGACGTGTTTTTTTTTGGGGGGGGGGTGTTGATTTTAGAGAGAGAGAGAAACATGAATGTGAGAGAGAAGCATCCATCGGTTGCCTCAGGTACGCACCCTGACCAGGAATTGGACCTGCCCCCTCTTGGTGTCCAGGATCACACTCTAACCAACTGCGTTCCTCAGCCAGGGCAGACATCCATTCTTTTTTTTGTTTTTTTTAATCCTCACCCGAGGACATTTTTCCATCTTTTGTACAGATAGAGTGGGAGGGAGAGAGAGGAAGAGAGAGAGAGAGAGAGAAACATCGACGTGAAAGGGACACATCGAGTGGCTGCCACCCGCACGACCAACCAGGGCCGGGGACAAACTGCAACCGAGGTACGTACCCTTAGCGGGAACCGAACCCAGGTCTCTCCGGACCGCAGGCCGACGCTCTAACCGCTGAGCCAAACTGGCCAGGGCCAGACATCCATTCTTGATGGGAACATTTCCCGTTGAACTTCACGCCTCCCCTGACCGGGGCTTTGCAAAATAACGGACACGTTTTCCTGCGTTTCATTCAACGTTGCATTCTTTGCTGCTCAAGTCCTCGGTACCGGTGCGACTTGCCCCACTCTACGGTGTCTGCCTTTATCCGCGTTTTAATCCGCAGGTGTTTTCGAAGAGGAAGAAAGGACGCTTTCGTTGGCTTGTATCAGCCTCGGAAGATTACCGTCGAAAAATGTATATTATTGAGATATTTACAGGTGTTCTCTTCTTTGTTTTCCCGCAGAAACGAAAGCAGAGGGGAAGACGAAGCCTGGCGAGCAGGGTCCTCAGATCCTGGGTGTCCAGCGAGTGTACATTCAGACGAGGGAAGAAAAGCGTATCAACCTGACCGTTGGTAGCAGGGCCTATTTGCTGCCCAACACGTCCGTGATCATCAAATGCCCGGTGCGCCGATTCCAGAAGTCCCTGATCCGGTGGGAGAAGGATGGCCGCTGTCTGCAGAACTCCAAACGCCTGGGCGTCACCAAGTCAGGCTCCCTGAAAATCCACAGCCTCGCGGCCCCCGACAGCGGCGTGTACCGCTGCGTCGCGGGCCCTGCCCAGGACACCGTGGTCCTCAAGCTCATTGGGACGAACAACCGGCTCATCGCACCCCCGGCCCTCGGAGAGCGCCCCAGGGGACTCCCGGGGCTGGACCACAGCAAGGCCGACAGTTTGGGAGCCACGTGGCATAAGATGAGGCAGATGTGGAATAACAAAAACGAGCTTTATCGGGACGACGGCCAAATGAATAACCAGCCTTTCTTCAGGGCTCTGCTGGGCCACTGCCACAATTCCGCCGGAAACCCCGGCTCCTGGGGGCTGAAGAATAAGCAGTTTGAAGCGGCCGTGAAGCAGGGCGCGTATAGCATGGACACGGCCCAGTTTGACGAGCTGATAAGAAACATGAGTCAGCTCATGGAGACCGGGGAGGTCAGCGATGACCTGGCGTCCCAGGTGATCTATCAGCTGGTGGCTGAGTTAGCGAAGGCGCAGCCGGGACACCTGCCGTGGAGGGCCACCCAGGAGGAGGTGCCTCCCGAGGCTCAGCTAAGAGGGGACACAGGACATGTACCCCAAAGCTCGAGGGTCAAAAACTCGGGCAAGCTGACATTCAAGCCTAAGGGGCCAGTTCTTGTGAGACAAAGCCAACCCTCCTCGATTTCATTCAATAAAACGGTGACTGCGAGGATCGGAAATACAGTGTACATCACAAAAGGGACGGCGGCCATCGATATCCTGTGTGAGCTAGCTACCCCCAGCGAGGTCACGTATGCGTGGACCAAGGATGGAGCGCCGCTACAGCCCTCAGAAAAGTAAGTAGAATCAGAACCCGGGGTCCCCTTTTGCATGACCTTGTTAATGGTTATTCCAGTTTTCTTGAAAATGCTTTCGCATTCCTTCTCCTAAGAATGTGTTTCCAGCAGGATTCTTTAGGAAAGAAACTCAAGAAGTGTTAGGATGTGTTTTTTTCGCATATGCCTTGGGATTTTAAAAATGAAACGGCGTTATTCCCCATCACCTGCGTGTAGGTGTGATACAACACCGGATTCGTGAGACTGAGTCGAAGCAGGTTGGGTATGTGCCCTGACTGGGAATCGAACCTGCAACCTTTCCGTGCATGGGATAACACGCAGCCGTCGGAGCCGCTCCGGCCAGGCTGCCGTCATCCTGTTTGGTGTAGGAGCTGCAAATCAGAACTGACAGTGTTCTTGCATCTCTCGGACACGTGGGACCTCATTCGAGCTGACGTCAGCCCTGGAGCTTGGCAGGGCAGGTGTTAATAGTCTTCTGTGACGTCACTGAGAAACAGCATCCCGTGACCGATTCACGGCCAATCAGAACCAGGGACCCTATCTTCTGAATGCCTCCAGCGATGCTTGATGATCACACACATCATAGCCTTGGCGGAAAGATGGGGCATCTGAATTCGTTTTCTGTATCGTGCAGCTTTTTATGCCGTAAGATCCAAAACTATAGGAAACTATGGTGCAGAGTATTTTTGAGCTGTTCAAAACAAAACATTAAGTCCTGTGTTATTATTATTATTTTTTGAATCCTCACCCAAGGATATTTTTACATTTATCATTAGATAGAGTGGGAAGGAGGGAGGGAGAGAGAGAAACATTGATGTGAGAGATACACTGACTGGTTGCCTCCTGCATGACCATGACCAGGGCCAGGGACAAACCGCAACCGAGGTCCGTGCCCTTGACCGGAATCGAACCCGTGACTCTTTGGTCCACGGTCTGACACTCTAACTGCTCAGCCAAACCGGCCAGGGCGAGTCCTGTGTTTTTTTATTGTGCTCTGTCAGTGCAACAATGTCACAGTTTGTTCACTTTACCTAAAGTAACAGGGAATGACAGACATGTTCCTGTTGCATTCTTTGCTGTCTCCAAATCTTGCTATTTGTACATTTAAGACTGTAGACATTTTGTTTTTTTTAAATTTGCATTGAAGAGCTCAAGCTGCACCTTATCAGCCTCTGGGGACTGTTCAGAGACGCAAACAAAACAGCAGATGTTAAACGCGTTTGCAGAACATACGGCATGTTAAAAAGGCAAGTTTTATTTTTATCACATCTTTTGTGTATTGAGCCTAATATGTGATCCATCAGAAGAAAACTAGGTAAAAAAAAAAAAATCATTTTTTTTATAATGACATACTAAGCTATGTCTTAGAAGGAAAAGGTAGAACAAGTTTAATTTTAAAAAATTGTTGTTTGCCCTGGCGTGAAATGAAATTTATAAATTTCAGACCAACTAGCTTAGCAGTTCTCAAATCTTCTAGTCTTCAAACCTCTTTCAATGATTGAGAAGCCCAAAGGGCCTTTGTTCATGTGAGTTATATCTCTTGCTGTTTACTATGTTGGAAATTAAAACCAAAACACATTTAAAACATCTGTGTATTCATCCATTTAGAAATAACAGCAATCAGCCCGACAGGTTCCCATAAATAACATCATTTTTGAAAGGCAACATGGTCAAAAAATTTACTGGGAACAATGACATCGTTTTACATCTTTGCAAATTATTGTCTAGATTAATAAAATACATCTGGATTCTCATACATGCTCCTGCGTTCAATCTGTTGGGATATGTTGTTTGAATTGCAGCTTCTAGAGAAAATTTGGCCTCGTGCAGAGATGTTAGTTGGAAAAAGGAGGAATAATTTAATAGCCTTTTCAGATGATTTTTACCCTTAAAGGCAAGTTGGAATGTGGAACCTAGTGAAAGTTTGGTACTCTGTTACAATGAAATCTATTGGTTCATCTTGCACTTTAAATGGATCTTTACCTGCACAAGATTTTATACCCTCACACATTGGTCATTTGGAAAATATTGGCTCACTGAGCTATAGAGGTCTTCCAAACATTGCTGTGTTCATGAAAAATGTTAAAAATACGCATGGTCTCTAATATCACTACTCATCTCATCAGGAAGGTCTTTGAGCTTTTGGAAAGTCTTTGCATTCTCTTATCAAGCTCACACGGTGGGGATAGGATTTTCTGAAATTCTAACCTTCACTTGAAAGTTTGAAGTTTATCGTTGGCAGCAAATTCTGCCAGTTGTGTTCCTTGAGTCGGCCAGCTCATTTTTGTTCATTAAAAAAATATATATTTACTGCCCAGGCTGGTGTAACTCGGTTGGTTGGGCATTGTCCTGTGCACTAGAAGGTTGCCAGTTCGATTCCCAGTCAGGGCACATTCGAGGGTTTCGGGCTCGATCCCCAGTAGGGGGCGTGCAGGAGGCAGCTGATGGGTGTTTCACTCTCACATCAATGTTTCTCTCTCTCTCACAAATCAATAAAAACCTATTTTTTTAAAAAGAGATTTTTGCCAGATGCCCCAGTCCAAATAATCATAGTTTGTCAGTCTCTGAAGAAAAAATGGTTTTCTGTGACCAAAGCAGCGAGTTCAGCTAGCCGCTCAGACCCTCGCACCCGCGTACTGCATCAGGGAGCAGACACGTGCTGTGTGGACTTCCCCTTGGGACATGCAGAATATGCAAATCATATGTGCGCAAGGGTTGTCACATTCACGAGTGTTACTGCTTCAGTAAGGACATTCTCACGGGAAACTGGCATTTTTGCTTTTCTGCACGTGTGTGGAAATGAAGAACACAGCGACTACTGTTTGTGCTATCCGTGCACTGGTGGACACAGGAAAAAGGCAAAAGGATGCTTGCTGTTGTCATGACAACCGTTTTGACCTCACGGACCCCAGGGGTCCATAGACCGCCCTTTGGGGACTGCTCAGCAATTTCATTTTAGAAACTGTAAGGACTCAGAGGCTGAGGAAGTTGAATTGATTGTTGCCTGGTGGATGGGCATAGAAGTCCTGCAGGGATAGATTAAAGCAGGTGAGTTTAAGCAAGTATTTGTTGAATTGAGTTGACTTGGAATAGTTTAACTTGATCAAATGGAATTAACATTAGTTTCAGAGGCTGAGACTCCTGGAGGTCATCATGTAAAGAAGAGGGGTGTGTGTGTGTTCAGATACACTGGGAGGGGCAGAGAGAGAGAAACATCGACATGAGAGAGACACATCGACTGGTTGCCTCCCACATGACCCCACCAGGGCCGGGGACCAAACTGCAACCAAGGTACTGCCCTTGGCTGGAATCAAACTCAGGACTCTGGTCCGCAGGCTGACACTCTAACCGCTGAGCCAAACTAGCCAGGGCAAGAAGAGGTTTCAACATAATACTTCCTACTCTGTGGGTGTTTCTGAAGTAACTTAAGAACACTGTGGCCCTGCCCCAGCCGGTTTGGCTCAGCGGTTAGAGCATCGGCCTGTGGTCAGGAGAGATCTGGGTTCGGTTCCCGCTAAGGGCACGTACCTCTGTTGCAGTTTGTCCCCGGCCCTGGTTGGGTCATGTGAGTGGCAGCCACTCGATGTGTCCCTTTCACGTTGATGTTTCTCTCTCCCTCCCACTCTATCTGAACAAAATATCGAAAAATGTCCTCGAGCAAGGATAAAAAAAAAGAAAGAAAACTGTGTAGTATACTTTTTCTTTTTAAAATTTTTAATTGATTTTTAAAGAGAAAGGGAGGAGGGGGGAGAGAAACATTGACGTGAGAGTGTAACATCGATTGACCGCCTCTTGTACGCCTTCTACTGGGGATCAAGCCCGCAACCCCGGCGTGTGCCCTGACTGGGAATTAAACCAACGACATTTTGGTGCACGGGGCAATGCTCCAACCAACTGAGCCACACCAGCCAGGGCTGTAGTATACTTACTTTTCAAGTATAGTTACTAGTCATCCTTTTGTTCTTAATCAACTATTCCTTCATAGGGATTTGAAAGTGCGCATCTAGCCCTACTCATAGCTGGGTCTGCCATGCTCCTGCCTTTTTCCAGGGAAATCCAGCTGTTTCGATTTTCCACGTTTGTATATTTCCTATGTCTGGGGGGTGGGGGTTGCGTCTTCCTGGTACATCCGCCCTGTGCCACTCTCCTGTTGTGTTCTTTCGTCGTCTAAGGTTTTTGCGAACTCGCTGTGTCAAAGTTGCTGAGAACACACAGCTGTGAATAAAACTGGGTGCTCTCGACAAGACCCCAACTAGTGGGAAAAAATAGACATGTCATCAGATAAATACATGAACCAGAACCAAAGGGGCCCAGAGGGAGCCGAAGATAAAACTCTGGGAGGAGTATTGGGAAAAGCTGTAGGGGAAATGACTCGGTGGGTTGGGGGAGTTTGCCAGAGGGGGCGGGGAGGGAGATTCCAAATAAAGTGAACAACATATGCAAAAGCTCAGGGTGATGAAAGGTTATGGAATGTTCTGGAAACTGTTAGAAGTTCGTTCTGGCAGGAGCATAGGGCAAGCCACGTGAAGTGACAGGAAGTGAAGATGTGGCCCCGCTCACAGGGGGAGACACAGTCTTTAGTAGCCAGAACAGCCCCCGTATTGCTAAGATCTGTGAAGTGGTCTGGGTGGGGCGAGACAGGAGTGGATGGGCTGACCCAGGTGGTCTAGCAGCAGCTTCTAATTATTAAGAAAAAGATAGAAAGCTGCCCAGCCGGTGTGGCTCAGCGGATTGAGCGTCGTCCCATGGACTGAGAGGTCCTGGTTTGATTCCCACTCAGGGCACATGCCTGGGTTGCATGCTCGATCCCCAGTAGGGGGCGTGCAGGAGGCAGCCAAGGGATGTTTCTCTCTCACATTGATGTTTCTCCCCCCCCCATCCCTCCTTCCCTTTCTTCTACTCTCTAAAAAAATAAATACATGGAAAGAAATATCTTTGGGTGAGGATTAACCAAACAAACAAATGTGGAAGATAAAGCCTTGAGTCCATCCTGAAAAGTCTACTGTCATGCAAAGTGACATGCGACACGGGATCCGGAAGCTCTGTCCAGCTCGGTCTACCCTTTTGACACGTTTAAGCCGAGTGGGACGGCTCTCCCACCCTCTGCTGTGTCTTTTCCGCCCATGGGCAGGATGCTGGACGCGGTCCTCTCCCGGGGTCCCTGCTAGCCCGAAGTCTGTAGCTGCCGGCTTCTTTCTCTGTGGTCCCTGGCACAGTGAAATGTGTAGCATCACTACATCTCTTTCTCACTGTCCTACAGAATAATGTTGTCTGGAACGGGGAGATTGCAGATACGGAACCCTACAAAGAAAGAACAGGGACTGTACGGGTGCTCCGTGGCCAGTCGTCTCGGTTCCGACTCGGAAAGTTCTCCGGTGCTGTACGCAGGTAACGCCCGCTGTCGAAACCCAGAGCACCTGGGTTTGGGGGTTAACGAACCCTAGAGCAGTACTCCCCGAACTTCAGAATGGCCTGCTGGGGTGAGGGTGGCACCAGTGCTGATGGCCATGCTCCAAACACAGCTTTTCCAGAGCTCGATTTCTGAGAGTTGGGAGTGAATGAGACGGTTTAATGGGTGGTGGTTTTGTGTTTAAAGTGCCACCAGCCACGGAAAGAGAGTAAGTATCCTTCCAAGTCTGCTGTATACCTCCCAGCGGCAAACTTCCTGAACCTTAGACACAATGCAAGGGAGTTGCAACTATGTATCTTCCCAGCAATGCCGCTGCGGTACTGAAATGTGCTGTTAACAGGAAGGAACATTTTTGAGGCAAACTTCCTGAACCTTAGACACAATGCAAGGGAGTTGCAACTATGTATCTTCCCAGTAATGCCGCTGCGGTACTGAAATGTGCTGTTAACACGAGGAGCGTTTCTGGGTGGTAACGTGGCCAGCAGTGCTTCCTTGTGGTTAGCTCCTGTTCTGGGATTGAAAGGAGTGGTTCCCCCACTCCCCACTCTGGTCGGTGACTGCAGTAGACGAGGGATGAGCAGAGGGACGGGGTCGGGGATTGGAATCCAGCACGTAGACAAGTACGTGCTGAGCTGTGTCGCAGGAAATGAAGACGTGGCCCAGGTCACAGGAGAGACAGATGGCCTCCAGCAGCCGGAACGGTCTATGAAGCGAAGAGGTCGGGCCGGTCGAGTCCGTATGGCCTCTCCGCCCCTCCCCTGGCTGCGTTCCCGAGGTGCAGCCTTCCGGCCTTAATCATCCGCCTGGGTTGTTCTCTGCTATGAGCATCACCCCCTTTCCAGAGAACATCTGTTCTGAGGCTCTGAAGTTCCTGGGAGGAATAGACGTCTCCCCCTTGCAACTCACAAGTCTCTTAGAACAATCCACATTCCCCGCAGAGCTGATGCAAGGTCCCATGGGGGCCAGGGGTCCTGCTGAGACAGCCCCAGCCCTCGTCCAACCCAGGACCCCCCGGCGTTTCAAATATCAGAACTTTCCGCCACCCCAGGTCCTCCAGGAGGGGGGGAAATATATGTTGGGCCTGACCTGGAAATGGGAAAAAGAGTTGAAAAGTACTCATTCTTTAAAAAAAATTTTTATTTAAAAAATTAAATTATTTTTAAATTAAAATTAATATATTTTTGTTACAGATGTTTCTTCTTTTCCCTCCATGGTGGTTCCTCAGTTCCCTTCCCCAGAATACACAGTAACCAAACAGCTGCCTGGCGTTGCTCATATGTGCCCTTTGCATAGGTGATCGATCACACAGGATAAGGAGATGGTCCCATTCTCTTGGTGGAGTGGGTGCTGCTCTGTCAATACCCTCCCTGACCCCCACATGCGTCTGAGCGGCCCTGGTAACCAGACCTTTTTCTGTCTCGTGCCCACCACCCTGTATGGTCACAGTGTCCCCCAGGAGCTGTCCACAAGTTGCCTGAGGGCAAGAATGGGTACTTCCCACTTAATAGCTGAGTGGATAAAAGAGCTGTGGTACATGTACACAATGGAGTACTATGCAGCTGTAAGAAAGAAAGATCTCTTATCCTTTGAGACGACATGGAGGGACCTGGAGAGCATTACGCTAAGTGAAACAAGCCAGTCAGAGAAAGACAAATACCACATGATCTCACTTATTTGAGGACTATAAGGAACAAAATAAGCTGATGAACAAAATAGACCCAGAGACATAGAAATAGGGTTCAGACTGAGAAACCTCAGAGAAGGGGGTGGGGGTAGGGAAAAGATAAACCAAGGAACTTATATGCATGTATGCATGACCAATGGGCATAGACGACAATGCTGGGGGTGGGGGAGGGGGGTGTCAATGGAGGGAAAAGGAGAAACATCTGGAACAAAAATATATTAATTTTAATTTAAAAATAAAAATTTTTTTAAATTAAAAAAAAAATTTAAAAGAATGAGTACTTTTCGCCCTGGCCGGTTTGGCTCAGCGGTTAGAGCATCGGCCTGCGGTCCTGAGAGACCCAGGTTCGGTTTCCGCTAAGGGCACGTACCTCGGTTGCGGTTTGTCCCCGGCCCTGGTTGGTCGTGCGGGTGGCAGCCACTCGATGTGTCCCTTTCACGTCGATGTTTCTCTCTCTCTCTCGGTTCCTCTCTCTCTGTCCCACTCTACCTGAACAAAAGTGGAAAAATGTCCTCGGGCGAGGATAAAAAAAAAAAAAAAAAAAAAAGAATGAGTACTTTTCAACTCTTTTTCCCATTTCCGGGTCAGGTCCAACATATACTTCCTGAGTTAATGAATCAGTGTGTGAAAAGTACCTAGTTCTCAGAAGCCCAGGGAGGCGCGAGCCTGGACTGGTCCCTGATCTTGGCGACCTTGTTTGCATCATTTTTGCTTTGCAAGCTTTAGGCAGGTTCCCCTTTTCAACTTTCCTTCCGGAGACGGAGTCCCGTTTGGTCCCACTTCCGCTCGCCCGAGGCTGTGCTGCGGAGATGCTCTCTGCACCGCGACGTCCACTTCTGACTTCCTTCCTTTCCGCGTATCCAATTTATCAAAGAGGGATTCGCTTGTAACACCAGAAGCCTCCCGCAGCCCATCTCTGGTTGTCGCGATGCAGCTCTGTAGCTATCTCCGACTGTACCATCTGTCCATCCGTCCATCGGTCTGTCCACTGAGCACCCCAGGCTGGGCGTATCCCTGCCGTGAGGGTACAGAGAGGGCCGGGACTCCCCCTGCTCTCGGGAGCTGAAGCCCACACCTAACCATGTTCTGTTCCCTCGGAATTAAGAGGCGCCTGTCATCTTGTTCGCGGAGAGAAACATCTCCAGACCGGAGCACGGCCCTCTGTCCGCCGTGGTTGGAAGCACCGTGATAGCAGCCCTGGGAGCAAACGTGACCATCCAGTGTCCTGTAAGAGGTAAGTGTGGTCTCTCCCCGTGGGAGGGCAGATGGCCCGTGGCCGGGAGACACCTAGACCTCAGCCCGACCGTCTTAAAACTCTCATTTTCCAGCAAGTGACAGTGGGTCTGTCTCCCGGGGGTGAGCTCCCACGCTCATGGGACCACTGTGTGAAACAGAAGGGCCCCTTCATTCATTTCCGGTGAGGGCTGCAGCCGCCCGGCCCGCTGGCAGGTTCATGCTGGCGAGACCAGGACGCTCTCCCGAGACAAAGTTATCCTGGTCTGTCTCCCAGCCTCATGGGGCGCCGGTAGCTGCAGCCACTTCAAATGGACCTTCTAGTCAGGCGGCTGCTGGTGACTGTGCAGTTTGAGCAGTGAGCTGACGTGTGGGGAATCGTTGGACGTGTCCTCCGGCTAGGCTGAGCCTGCGCTGGGCAGGGCCGGGGCAGGGAGGGGGAACCTCAAGCGCCCCGGCCTCGCCTCTGTCCTGGACCGTCCGCGGTGAAGCTCACCTGTGTGGGCATCAGGATCTCTTTCTGCTTTGTTTACAACAGCAGATAAAACTCTTTTCTACTGGACTTGTTCTTTCCATGATACATGTAACACTTTCAGTCCGCCTTAATCTCGAGCCGTTCACCTCTTTAAGATACAATTTCTTTTTTTAAATTTATCTTTATTGTGGAAAGTGTTACCGATGCCCCCCCCCCCCTTTATTCCCCTATTGACACCCTGCACCCTGCTCCCACCCCACCTCTTGGCCTTCATCCCAGTGTTGTCTGTGTCCATGGGTTATGCACATACGCATATAGATTCTTCTGTTAATCCCCCCCACTTCCCTTTGAGATTTGTCATTCTGCTTCCTGTTTCCACGACTCTGAGTCAATTTTGTTCATCGATTTATTTTGTTCATTAGATATCACATATATAAGTGAGATCATGTGGTACTTATCTTTCTCTGACTGGCTTATTTTGCTTAGCATAATAATCTCCAGGTCTCTCCATGCTGTCTCAGAGGGGAAGAAATCCTTCTTTTTTACAGCTGCATAGTACTCCATTGTGTATATATATCACAGCTTTTTTTATCCACTCATCTACTGATGGGCTCTCGGGCTGTTTCTAGATCTTAGCTATTGTACATAGTGCTGCTATGAACATAGGGGTGCAAATATTCTTTCTAACTGGTGTTTCAGGCTTCTTAGGATATAGTCCTAGAAGTGGGCTCACTGGGTCAAATGGCAGTTTCCATTTTTTTGAGGAACTTCCATACTGTTTTCCATAGAGGCTGCACCGTCTTCTGTCCCACTAGCAGCGTACGAGGTTCCCTTTCCTTCACATCCTCGCCCAGATTCTTAAGTCTTAACCTGGACCCCTGTGTGCACCAAACTGAAGTCAGGGTTACAGACTGCGCATGTGTCCGTTGTGTGGGGGGCAGAGGGAGGGGACTGTGTGAACAGCTTTGGTCTGTTTCTCAGAGACATTGTGAACTCAAAACGAAGATCCACTCTATACAGGTGACCCTGCAGGTGCCCCTGAGTTGCTGTGCACTGATTTAATTCTCTGCACAACTATATTTTCCTGGTCCCCAAGTGCTGATGGGGCAGTTGCTGTAGTTGTAGCTACTTAGGAGGAGTCTTGCCTGGGCCGTGACCCACAGATCCCTGAACTAGAGGTGCCTCCGCTGCTTTTCCCCGGCACACAGCGAAGATGTACCTAGTTGGAGGCTCCCAGGACACAGGCTCCAGTTTTCAAGCCCCCCTCCCCCCACTGGCCAGTCGCCTTTTTCCCCCGAACTGCACCTCTGGCTCCACAAACAGTGGAAATTTGCTAACCCCCAAGGTATAAGTTTTCACCCCTTGGAAGTCCCTGCAGTGTTTGGCCTACACAGATTTTTGAGGGGGGAAAAAAAAAATCCCTCCGGCTTCCCAACTGACTCCACCCACAAGTATGTGAGTTTTCTGGCAAACGCCTACCATTACCGAAGGGGCCGGCGCTCTGGCCCGCGGAGGGAGGCAGGACGGGCCTTCGCCCTTGCCAAGCCGCAGATGTCTGGAGTTCCGACAGCCCTACACCTGCAGAGGACTCTGCAGAATAGATCTGACTTCTATTAGGAGAAACCTCAACGTTTAACATTATTTCTAAATTTCTTACTTCCACGATGGTTTGAAACCAGGCTTTTGGGGGGTCAGCCACCGGAAGGGCTGTGGTGTGTTATTTGCCGTCGTGAGTCAGGGAAGGAGTGGAGCCTCCAGCCCTCGGCGTGGGGCCACCTCTGCCCTGTGCTGGGGTCCCCCCTCCCCCCACATTCGGCTCTTACTAGAAATGGTCCCATGTGGTCTTTTTTTTACCTGGCAGGCGTCCCCTGTGGACGGACCCCAAGATCACATCAGGAGTCCTTTCCTTTGCAAAATAAACCCGCTCCGTTCTGAGTTCTGGGCCATTTCAAATAAACCTGTAGTGAACTGCTCTGCGTTCTCATGGGCCGAAGCCATAGCTAACTTAGCCTTTTATGGAGATACCTCCTTTTAAAGACAGATGGGGAAGCCGATGGAGGGAAAGAATACTTGTGTTTCCCACACAGTTCTGTCACCAGCTTGTACGTGGCCACAGGTGAGTCAGGGGTCCTTCTGTGCTCACCTCTGAAACAGGAAATGTGTCATGAGTGGATGAAGACACTTTGCATTTTATAGATGAGGCCATTGTCACATTGACAGAGTTGAATTTTGCTTTATGGAATTATATTTTCATATTGCAAATTGGGGCATTTTTGGTCAATCAGTGGCATGCGTACATTTTTCTTTCCTTTTCCAGTTGTCCTTTTCAGACATTTTCACTGCTAATGATAATGAGCTCATCTATTCCTACCCTGCAGACAGATTCATAGTTCTTTGCCGTAGTCAAATCCAGTTTATTTAACCCAAGTGATACAGAGATGAATAGTGATTGTCTCTAGGAACCCTGGGATGATGATACCGGTGTGTGCAGATCTATTTCTAAAGGTTAAAAGTTCTAAAAAAATGTAACTGCACCCGCTACGCCACCTTCTGGCGAGAAAGGCAAGTTTCATCTGAGAACTGGTAAATATCAGGAGTTGTATTTTTTTCTGCCTTGTGTCAGTGCTTAGTAAGAATATTGTCCTAAAATGCCCGGTTATGTGTGTTTTCTCTGTTGGTTGTTTTTTCTCCCTCGTTACGCTAAAAGATTCTTGTCGTATCAAACTGAATTATTAGCTTTCTTTGCCGGGTTTAATAATTCCCCTTACAGGGGAGGGTTGGGAGAACATTTTTGTGGTGCAGCAAGATTATGTGGTTAAATTCCTAACCGGAGCCTCATCTCTGACAATTATTTTCCCCCTTCGAAGGAATATTGGTTTATATTATATAGTGTGGAATTTAGTGGTAGTGATTTCAGATCTTTGTCATAAATCCCTTTGACCATCCTCCCCCTGAAAAAGGACCATCTCTCTAGAAAAATACATTTACTCATAATGCTTTGCATATAATTTTCATTTTATTTATTTTTTTATTCTCATCCAAGGACATTTTTCCATTTTTTGTTCAGAGAGAGTGGGAGGGAGAGAGAGGAGGAGAGGGAGAGAGAGAAACATCGACGTGAAAGGGACACATCGAGTGGCTGCCTCCTGCACAACCCCAACCAGGGCCGGGGACAAACTGCAACCGAGGTACATGCCCTTAGCGGGAACCGAACCTGGGTCTCCCTGGACCATGGGCCAATGCTCTAACCGCTGAGCCAAACCGGCCAGGCCTGCATATAATTTTCGGAGCACTTAAAAGGAAAAGCCGAGAAGAGTCAGCTTCGTACTGTTGTGTGAACTGAACGTGTGCTCTCAGCCGTAATCCACATGGAAGCTCATTTGTTTCCTGAATCCGTGGTTTTTGAAATGTGTCCCCTCTGCGATTGTTTATCTCTTTTAAAAAACCATACAAAAGTCTTCGAAAGAACTGAAATTATTTTCTTAAACCTTTATTTTTATTTTAAAATTTTTTTATTGATTTTTTTTTTTTTTTGAGAGAGAGGAAGGGAGAGAGAGAAACATTGATGTGAGAGTGACATCTATCGGCTGCCTCCTGCACGCCCCCTACTGGGGATCAAGCCCGCAACCCAGGCATGTCCCCTGATTGAGACTTGAACCAGGACCTCTTAGTCCATGGGATGATGCTCAATCCACTGAGCCACACCAGCCGGGCTAAAATTATTTTTAAAGTATGTTTCAAACCTCTTCTTCCACTCAGAAAGGCTGTAGCCCCCACCCTGTTCTCCCTACGTTTGTCCCTAGTACTGAAACCTTCCAACAACCGCCTGTCTGAGCCCTCCATTCAGTCAATCAATCAATCAATCACTGGTGGCTGGAAATCCCACCCATCCATTCAGCTCGCATTCCCTAAGCCCGGTCTAATTTCTTTCTTTCTTTTTTTCTTTCTTTTCTTTTTTTTTTTGTAGTGTACAGAGTTCACTAAAATCTGGCTTCTGTAACTGTATAAAAAAGGAAACTATGATATAACGAATGCAAAAGTGTAAGTGTTTGCAAAGTACCTCGGCCCCACGAAGGCAGGAATGGTTAAGGCTTCTGGAGGATGAGAGAGGACGTTTTCGTCAGGACACTTGCAGCCAAGGACGTGGCGCCTGTGCACGAGGGCTGGACACGGGAGCGCCCGCTGGTTTGCAAACCACAGGCAGATCTGTGCGACTTGAAACAGGGTGTGAGGCCGTGGCCGGTTTGGCTCAGCGGTTAGAGCGTCAGCCGCTGGACCGGGGAGTCCAGGTTTGATTCCTCTCCATCTCTCAAATCGATAAACAATATTTTTATAAACGACAATTCTAACTTGACTTCAGGACTCATTGATTGCGTTGCTGGGCCGGTCACTCCGGATTAAACCCCAATTCCATGCCTCTGGTTCATCTGAGAGCACGCAGCCATGTCTGGGATTTGTCAATGGACGTGCCATTCATGGAGGGCCCCGGACACAGGCTGTTCCCAGGCTGGAGCTGGTGTTGGCACCCAGAGGTTGAATTAAACATGGAAAGAAACTATGTTGCTAAGAGCTGAGCTTAGTGTGTGTGTGGACAGGCAGCATCTCAGTAAGGAATCTGTTGACAAACCGTCGAAAATACCAATACCTGGAGTAGCTGGTACGTGTCCGTTTGGACAGCCTATGTGGAGGAGACGTGTGTCCTCCGCTGACGAGTAACTGTGTTCAGATGTGTGCAGGGTTTGGCCCGTCTCTACAGGGTGGGCAAGAGTAGGTTTTCGGTTGTGAGTGCGCAGAACACAGTTTATTCTGGTGTTATCATTTATGAATTACCTTTTTTTGCCATGCGAACAACTGTAAACCTGTTTTTGCCCCGCCCTGTACACTTAAGATTTTATCCCAAATCGGTGTGACCCCAAAGGAACTGGATGGAGAAGACTTGGGCTTGAGACACCAGAATGGGGACCCCGGAGGTCCAACCAGAGAGGAGAGTCAGCGGGCTGAGGAAGGGCTTGGGCGGTGCCTGAGCCTGGGGAAAAGGGTCCGAGGCTCGGTGCAGGCGGCAGCCAGGGCCCATCTCCCCCGGAGAACGGCCCCGCGGGGCGAGACCTGGGATCCGGCCTGCGGGACGGCAGCCAGTGTTAGGTCGGCCCGACGGACTGCTCGTTCAGTCCCCAAGCTGATGGGCATCCTTGTTTTTCTTCCCACAAGTTGACCTCCCCCGCCAGGTATGTATTTGATACATAACATACTAAAGCCATTTTAAAAACATTTTTTTCCTTTATTGATTTTTAGAGAGAGAGAGGAAGGGAGAAGGAGAGAGAGATAGAAACATCGATGAGAGAGAACATCGACCGGCCGCCTCCTGCATGCCCCCCGCTGGGGATTGGGCCCACAACCTGGGCATGTGCCCTGACTGGGAATCAAACCGGAGACCTCTTGGTGCAGGGTCGACGCTCAACCACTGAGCCACACCGGCCGGGCCATTTTATTATGATGGATAGTGTCTGTTTAGGCCTGAGGTCAGCTCCACCCCACATCCCTCCCCACCGGAGAGTCTGCTCTCACGTATCTGCCACGTGGCCTGCGACGGGGCTTTTCAAGCCCCAGGATGGTCTAATGTGTGGCCAAGAAGCACTGCTTTCTCTAGCGAATGGGGCTAAAGAGTCTCCGGGGACTTAGCTCGACTGTTAATCTCAAAAGGAGAGACTCTTCCTGGGGAAACAGGATGGGGGTGAGCCAGACGCTGGGGCCGAATGGCAGGTGCGGGTCTCGGCAGGTGCGGGTCTAGGCAGGTGCGGGTCTAGGCAGGTGCGGGTCTAGGCAGGTGCGGGTCTAGGCAGGTGCGGGTCTAGGCTCTGGGCTCTTTCCGAGGGGGAATCAGGTGCGTCAGCATCTGGTCGCTCGGTGAACTGAGGTCCAGAGAGGAGGGTCCTTCCGTGCCAGAGAGGGTTATGGAAGCGAGGCCTGAAGATGGACCGTTAAGGACGAGGGGGAATTCTCCAGGGAGTAAAAGAGAACACAGCACAGGCCCTGTGGAGGGAGCAGGACCTAGGAAATCAGTGTCACTCCCAGCGAGCTTCCTGGGGCTGGGGGGCGGGCTGCTGCTGAGCAGAGGTGCCCCTAGGCCGTGAGGCTTCATGCTTCCCCTCCGAGGCGGGCACGAGCTGGGCCCTGGGGACCCTGACCCTCCCTCCCCGCCATTCCGAAGGGGAGAGGGACCATGAGGTGGAGTAAGTGAGGGCAGGTCAGGGAGACAAGGGAGGGGTCAGGGAGACAAGGGAGGGGTCAGGGAGACAAGAGAGGGGTCCATGCTTGAGGGAGGAAGAAAGGGTGCCATGGGCGGCAGCCCAGCGTGGAGATGTCACCTCAGGAGCTCACAGGTAGATCTGTCTCTAGGGTGTGATGGGGACAGTAAGCAGGACCAACTTGAAGACCAAGGAGATAGAACGTAGAGCAGATATCATGGGCTCTTCCCGGGCTATCACGAGACCGCAGAGGACAGTCCAGGAGTGAACTGCGTAGGGAGAACGGCTCCGTCCCAGGCAAAGCCGGAGTCCAGGGTCCTGAGAAGTGAGGGGTGACCCCCGGGAAGAGAGAGGAACCCTGTTTTCAAGCCTTCGAGGAAACACTTGATAACACAGAACTGGAGATAGATGCTATGCCTGATCGTTTCTAAGACCTCAGATCAAAGGGCTGGGGGCCTGCGTCGGCCAGTCTGGTCACATCGTTTTGCCAGAGAAGAGAAAGAACTTCACAGCTGGTCAAGAGCCTTTTGCAAATGGTAAAAGCCACAGCCTTGTATGCGGGGGGAGTTCTGTGTGCAGCGCCACTGATGGATAGTCTTTGATATCCACAAAGGACAAGAGGGCCCTGGTTGGCATGGCCCAGTGGTTAGAGCGTTGGGTCGCAGGTTTGATTCCCGGTCAAGGGTACATACCTGAGTTGCAGGTTCAATCCCTGGCTCCGATCCAGGCACGTGGGAGAGGCAGCCGATCGATGTGTCTCTCACCCTCCTCTTCTCCCTTTCAGTGTCTCTAAAAATCAGTGGAAAAAAAATCCTCGGATGAGGATCAGCCAAAAGAACAAGAGGGTATGCCGTTAACTCAAAAGAGAAGAAGTCCTTGCAGAATTTCCTACATCACGCAGCTGGGCCTGCCGCGGAGAAGGCGACCCTCTCTGTGCTGGGCTTTGAGATATTTTCCCTGACACTGAAACTGTGAACTGTTGTTGATTCGTTTCATCTATCAGTCATGACTTCCTCAGTGGTTTGTCTACTGTGTATTCACTTTCCCTCTTGTCTGCTGCCTGGGGACATCATTTCTTCCTAAGCCCTTGAGGCAGCTAATTGCAGCTGATACTTTGAGTTGTCACACGTGAAAAAGATACAAACTATCCCACAAGTGTTGTGTGGCTGGAGGAAACAACAAACTCTGACAGGTAGGAGCCGGGTGACACATTATATAAAAATGTAGCATGTAGCGCCGTCTGAGTGAGCCAAGGATTTTACAGTGCGGAATATTTCATGGGCCTTTCAAGGATGAAGGAAATTTGTTTTAAAACAGTGACAATTGTAAAGACACCCCAGAGGTGTGGACTTCTCGCAACACATGTTTTTACAGCCCCTGCAGATCTGAACTCTTCCCCCCACCGCGTCCGCCTTCCAAAAACAATCTCAGCGTTGTGGAAACAGAACGCTGGCTCCTTCTGAGCTGTATGCCTTGGGGGAAATGGCTTGTCGTTGAGGTTAGATAAATACGTCTAAACCGTTTCTGACGTTTTATGGCTGTTTCCACAGAGCAAACGTTTGTAGCTTTGAAGGTCCGTGAAGCGCAGGGGTCTGGGTCTCCTCTGGCTCTTCCGATGCTTTGAAAAGGTTCACACGGGCCACGACACTTCTCCGTGCTCAGTCTGGGGGTCCACTTCCTTCCTCAGCCCGGGAGACCTTTGTGTGCGTCTCCGTTTGCATCTAAAAACCCACCGGGCTTAGTTCTGTCTTCTGCTGTCCCTGCACAGGAGGCATGTCACCGTCTGGGTAAACGCAGTGACGCAGCTTTGCCATTCTCAGGTTTAGGTTCCAGTGGGGTTATCTCTGGCCCCTGTGGGTTCCAGAGTTTGGAAATTGCAAAGCCTCCGGGGACCCCCTTGCGCCCGTTCTGGGGGCTACCCTGCCGGGGCCCTCGCCCCTGGCTGCCCCTCTCTCTTGCCCTTCAGAAACCACGGAGGAGCATCGTTACTTGTGTACGGCTTGTCGTGGTGACAGGTCCTTTTTACCCAGAAGTCTTGCTGTACCTGCTTCCCTGCGGGAGGAGAGGGCACCTCGAAACCACTTGCCTGCTCGACCACAGGCTCAATGGTTAGCGCGTCAGCCCACAGAGCAGAGAGTCGCGGGTTTGATTCCGGTCAAGGGCACGTACCTCATGCGGTTCAGTCCCCGATCCCAGCTGGGGTCGTGCAGGAGGCAACCAGTCAATCTCTCTCTCTCACATCGATGTTTCTCTCTCCCACTCTCTCTGAAGATAAAGGTGGGAAAAAGTATTCTCAGGTGAGGATTTAAAAACAACACAAAACCAAAAAAAAAACACAAATGAGATTCCTTCGAGTCTCACACCCCGCAAAACGCTGAGACTTCTCCAGATTTGGGGGAAGAAATTCTTTCAATTTCACACGTTCCCCTCTGTGTTCAGAGATGCTGCCGACCTTCCCTCTACCTCGCGACATCGACCCAGACTTGACACTCGACACTTCCTTTTCCTCTCTGAAATGTTTCTCTTCTACGGAAGCGTTAAGGAGCAAAATCTATTTCCCGGAAGCATTTCTGTTCCTCCCGAAGGGAGAACACGTAAGCGTGCGCACAGTGAGCGATGCAAAGATCCGGTCTGGGTATTTTTGTTGTCCAAGGACTTCTTTGTGACCGCCCAGCACTGGGTCTTCTGTCTCTGCCTCCACGCTCACCTGGCTTTTCCAGCTCCTTGACCGCGGTCCCGACAGCCCCACTCAGGTTCAGAATTCCCTGTCTCCCCCGTGCAGAGCAACGAGCCACTGTGTGCTCCGTGGCCCACAGACCTTTCTGCAGCAGGTGGAGAAGCTGTAGGAACGGAAGTCGCCGTTTTTCCTCTTGTGTGTGATTAAACCCACTTGCTGCTTTGTGGTCAGCATCCTCTGTGGCATTTGTCCTGTGGTTCCGTGGCCCTGTTCCTAAAGGAATCTGCCTCTGTCTATTTGTTTTCGCCCCAAAGGTGTCCCTCGGCCCACGGTGCGGTGGGTGAAGAGAGGAGGGTCTCTGAGTGACAGTGTCTCCCTGCTTTCCGATGGGTCCCTGCTGCTGCGGAACGTTTCCCTCGAAAACAAAGGAAGCTACGTCTGCAGAGCCAGCAACGCGCTCGGAAAGGCAGCGGCGACGTCCGTGCTGCACCTGCTGGGTGAGCGCCCGTCTGGGTTCTTCGCGTGCTTCTCGCCGCCGTGGGGCTTGGAGTGTGGGTTCTGGCGCCGAGGAGCCAACGAGATGGACGCGAAGGGGGGTTAACGGTTAACCAGCAGTCGCTCTTCTCTTAGAAGGCTGTAACTTGCTGCCTAAGAACCGGCTCTGGGATCTAAACTTTTCCTGCCCGGAATCAAGACCCTTCGTGTTCCGCTCCGGCACCTGCCTCGCTCCTGACCCCAGCTCCGCCCGAGCCTGCCTTGGCCTGCTGGCCGGGAAGCCCTGGCCGAGTCCCCCCTCCTGCCCTCCGCCCTCCTCAGCCCCTCGCCCCTCGCTCTTCTGTGCTTCCGCTTGGCCCCTCCATATTGAATCATTTGGGGAACAGGAAGTCACCCCTGACCAAGCCCACAGCGTTCGTGTCCCGAGAGGACATCGCTGTCTGTGCTAACACAGGTATCCGTCCTCCAGTTTCAGAGTGGTTGCCCCTGTCAATAGAGGGAAGATTGGCTAAGAATTCTGGAATCGGTTCTGTTTTCTCTTCCCACAAATGTCATTTTCTGGACATGCCGACGTAGGTGTGCATCCGTGCCCGGTGAGGAGAACCTAGTCTAAGTACTTCAAGCTTGCAAAATTCTGCGGGAGGACAGGGGAGAGGCAGTGTTAAGAAAATCGGCAATTCTGCCCTGGCCGGTTTTGCTCAGTGGTTAGAGCGTCGGCCTGTGATCCAGAGAGACCCGGGTTCGGTTCCCGCTAAGGGCACGTACCTCGGTTGCAGTTTGTCCCCAGCCCTGGTTGGTCGTGCGGGTGGCAGCCACTCGATGTGTCTCTTTCACGTCGATGTTTCTCTCTCTCTCTCTCCCTTCCTCTCTCTCCCTCCCGCTCTATCTGAACAAAAAATAGAAAATGTCCTCGGGTGAGGATAAAAAAACAAACAAACAAAAAAAAATCAGGAGGAAAAACTGAAAAACAAGTTAAACGGCTCGGTTACGTAAAGGAGCCTGTGGACACAGCGGGTAGCTATCAATTACTCGTGATTATTACAAGAAAACCTGGCCCCTGCTGTGTCCATACACACATCTGTTCGCGTCACACTGGAGCTCATCTCGTTACCGGGGGTCAGAGGGACGGGAAAGGCCCTTCGCCATGGGGACGGACTCGAGAAAACTGTGACTGCTGACGTGCTCAGCTGCCACTCTCCCGGAGGGGACGCCCATCCTTACCTTCCAGGTGCCTTCAGGGAGAATTACCTGTGCCGTGGCAGGACTCACCTGAAGCCTGGCGTGAGCATGAGTGGAAACATTAACAACAGGAGGGACATGCCTCTTGCACCTTCCTGCGCAAGCCCCGGCCTTTGCTGAGTCATCTTTCATGTCTCCGCCTGATCCGCTGTGGGGACCTTGACCCCCGTGGAGCGCCCTGGAGAGGCCGTCCTGTCCTGTCCTTGTGGCTCGGCAGGAGAACGCCCAGGAGGCTCCCTCGTGCCTCCTCCCTCTGGCTGGGATGTTTCTGGCAGGTCTAGTTGGCCTACACCAGCCCCTCTCAGGCTGTGGTCCAAGGGCCCCATTCTGGCCAGTTATTACAATAAGTTCATTGAGGGAAAATGAGACTTAAAAGCCCCCCTTGGGCTCTATGTTGGCTCACTCCCTGCGTACTCCTCAAAGAGACAGACGGACGGCCCAGCAGAAAACAGCTCGTGGTGGTCTTTGGCCGTGTCCTGTCCAGCCCGGCATCATTTCTCACTCGGGGCTGTCATGACATCTCATTTCCTTCCTGCAGAGCCTTTTTGGAAGCTTGGTAACTGGACACCATGCTCTGCCACCTGCGGCCGCTGGGGAGCCCGAGTTCAGAGACCCCAGTGCGTGATGGCCAACGGGCAGGAAGTGAGCGAGGCCCTCTGCGGTCACCTCCAGAAGCCGCTGGCGGCGTCGCAGCCCTGTCACATCCGGGACTGCCCCTCGAGGTACGTGGCCACTCTTCTGATCTCGTCAGTGCCGGGCTCTTGCTGGTCTTCAGGGCACCGTCGCTCGGACTTCCTGGCTCCATCGCTAAGGTTATTTAGCAAGGACTGTGCCCCCGGCGTGTGGCGAGGTGCTTTCTGTGGGTGGGGAACTCCCCTGGGTCTGAGTTCAAGTCAAGACAGTCTGATCTCAGAGCCTCTGCTCTGAGCCTCTCCCCGAAGTTGGCTGCCTGTTCCTCACGACGGAGCTGAATTTGTGGGTTCGGGTGGGCCGGGGGTCACTGCAGACACTAGTTAAAGGCACAGCTCCCCAGACTCCCATCCTGCAGGTAAAAACCACAAACAACCTTTCTGTGTAATAGATGATACAAATCAATCTTTTTTATATATATATAATTCCTCACCTGAGGATATTTTTCTATTTCTCATTAGATAGAGTGGAAGGGCGGGAGGGAGGGAGAGAGAGAGAGAAACATTGATGGGATAGAGCCACATCGACTGGTTGCCTCCTGCACCACCCGACCAGGGCCGGGGACGAACGGCAAGTGAGGTACGTGCTCTTGGCCGGAATCAAACCTGAGACTCGTTGGTCCGTGGGCTGACGCTCTAACCGCTGACCCAAACTGGCCAGGGCAATCTTTATTTTTTAAATGTCCAAAATCAAATCCCTGTGGCTCCCACACCGGATCTGTCCTCGGAGCCTCCTGGACACTCCTCCCTCACGTCCGTCCCTTCTCGTCCGTTTCCACTGTCGCCCCGGGGTCCAAGCACCAGCGTTCCTCATGTGGGCTGTTCCAGGACCCTCCTGATTCTCGTCTCCCTCCCCAGGGAGCTTTTCCACTCTGTGAGCAGAATCATCTTTTAGGCTATAATTGTTTTTTTTTTTTTATCCTCACCCGAGAACATTTTTCCATTCTTTGTTCAGATAGAGTGGGAGGGAGAGAGAGGAAGAGAGAGAGAGAAACATCGATGTGAAAGGGACACATCGAGTGGCTGCCACCCACACGACCAACCAGGGCCGGGGACAAACTGCAACCGAGGTACATGCCCTTAGCGGGAACCGAACCCGGGACCGCAGGCCGACGCTCTAACCGCTGAGCCAAACCAGCCAGAACCGGAATCATCTTTTAAAGCCCACTTCCGTCATGCTGTTAACGCCCTGTGTGTAAAATAGCGCCTGGCACACAATAGGTGCTCAGTAAACACTTGCTGCCTGATGGAAGAAATGAGGGAGTGATGCGAGGTCCCTCCGCGCTTGGGCCTCAGGCTGTCGCTCTGTCTGGTTGCTTCTCTCTTCCAGCCTGTGGTGCGGTCCGTGTAGCAAGACGCTGGCCTGACATACCAGGCCTCCCTAAGCCCCCGTGGTTGTCGCCCCCAGGTGGTTCACGAGCCCGTGGTCACAGTGCTCTGTGTCGTGCGGGGAAGGGTTCCGAGTTCGGCGAGTGACCTGTAAACGCACGAAAGCCAGTGGCACGGCGGGGGTGCTGCCTGCAGGAGCCTGCGACCCCAAAGGCCGGCCTCTGGGAAGAGGACCGTGTTCCAGCCACCCCTGCACCGCCGAGCCGGCGGCCCAGGTACAGCTCCAGAGGCTTGTGCTTTGACAGCATGATGGTCCCCTTGCTTCTGATGGATTTTGAAAGCGCTTATTTTTCGGTTGCCCTTGACATTCAGTGTTGTCGTATTTTTTAAATTCTTTTTTCTTTATTGATTTTTAGAAAGGAAGGGAGAGGGAGAGAGAGATAGAAGCATCAATGACAGAGAAAATGATTGGCCGCCTCTTGCACGCCCCCCACTGGGGATCGGGCCCACAACCTGGGCATGTGCCCTGACCGGGAGTCCAACTGGCGACCTCTTGGTGCAGGGTTGATGTTCAACCACTGAGCCACACTGACCGGGCCAGTGTTGTTTTTATAGTCATTTCAGATGTACAGCATAGTGCTTAGACAGTCGTATTCTTTATAAAGTGATCCCCGATATTCTCAGCACCCGCCTGGCACCATGCATGGTTATGACGGTGTTACTGACTACACGCCCCCTGCTGTACTTTACCTCCCGGACTGTCCCGTAGCCACCAATTGTACTTCTTGATTCCTTCTCCGCTCTGGAGGCCGGAAGTCTAAGATCCAGGTGCTGTCAGGGCGGCTGGTGACACCCCTCCTTCCGGCCTGTAGACAGGACGCAGGCGCTCACGAGGTTGTCACTCACTGTGCTTCTTTCCAGTGTCCCGGACGCTGCCTGGGGCGCACCGTGAGATTGCAGCAGCACCCCCTCGCGTGTCCGCACAACAGCTCCGACTCCGGCTGTGACGACGGCAGGAGGTACGCCCCCCCCCCCCCCGACTGTTCCTGGAAACTGACGTCCCGCAGTCCATCCTCAAGAGTATACATTGTACCGAGACGGGAATTAACGTGGACCGATAATGACACATTATTTGGATGCTGAACATACAGAGAGACACACCCCAAAGAGAAAAAAACACAGTAGTATTGAGAATAGACTTATTTGTTCCATCGATGAAGGGGGCCAAGCCCAGTAATGCTTCATGTAGGGTTGCAGATTCGGTCCGCGGATGTTTTCAATGGACTGCTTCACTGCTGTCTGCGAACCGGTGTGAGGAGGAGATTGGCACGGTAGTTTAGCAGAGGATGAAGTGAGCGTCTCTTGTTGAGGGCTCAAACAAAGATGGGAGTTTGCTTTCCGCTTGTGTAAAAGTCTGAGCTGGTCAATGGTTTGGGGGCAAAGAGCTTTGCTCCAGGAAGTTGCCCCGAGACCCAGGCTCCTGTCGGGTGTGGCCTTCTCAGAGAGTATGCCCAGCCAGCCGAGCCCGAGGAGAGAGCCCACAGGTGCACTAAGAAGGCAGTTTAGAGTTCTTTTCTTTCTTTATCTTTTTTTTTATAATCCTCACCTGAGACATTTTTGCATTTATCTTCAGATAGAGCAGGAGGGAGAGAGGGAGGAAGAGAGAGAGAGAAACATCTATGTGAGAGAGACACATTGACTGGCTACCACCCACACGACCCCATCTGGGGCCAGGGACCAAAGTGCAATCGAGCCCTGGCCGGTTTGGCTCAGCGGTTAGAGCGTCGGCCTACGGTCCGGAGAGACCCGGGTTCGGTTCCCGCTAAGGGCACGTACTTCGGTTGCAGTTTGTCCCCGGCCCTGGTTGGTCGTGTGGGTGGCAGCCACTCGATGTGTCCCTTTCACGTCGATGTTTCTCTCTCTCTCTTTCTCCCTCCCACTCTATCTGTATAAAAATTGTAAAAATGTCCTCGGGTGAGGATAAAAATAAATAAATAAATAAACAAAGTGCAATCGAGGTACGTGCCCTTGACTGCAATCAAACCCGTGATTCTTTGGGCTGAGGGCTAACACTCTAACCTCTGAGCCAAACTGGCCAGGGCTTTATCTTATTTTTTAAATTGATTTTTAGAGAGAGAGAGAGAAGCATCAATTGGTTACCTCCACAGATGCTCTGACCAGGAATCGAACCTGCCACCTTTTGGTTTACGGGATAATGCTCCAACCAATTGAGCCACACCAGCCAGGGCTGGAGTTCCATCTTTGTCCTGTTGTGTGACCTTGGACTGCCTCCCTCCTATTCTGCAAAATGGGGGACTATGTGAAATCAGGGTTGGGAGGTCGTGATCCCTTAGCTTCAGCAGCCTGGGTCACAGCAGGTGCTCAGGATGCTGCCCTCTCCCTCCCCCACACCCCAAGTCTTGCTGGAGAAGATGACACGACCTTGAGAGTCCGTTGTTACCTTCCCGAGCCTTCAGCAAGGTTTGGCAGTGTCCGGTCAGCTGCACTTCCTCCCCCACCACAGTTCGAGCCAGAGTCTCTCTCGTCGAACGGAAAATGTTTGGAACAGCTGCCTTTAGTCTCAGCAGACAGCCTCCTCTCTCATGCTGCCGAGAAGATGGAGACCACACGCAGACTGAGGCGTGCCAGGGACATGTTTTTTGTGGCATTCTCCAAGGTGCATTTGTAACACAAACCTATGCCCGAGTTGACCTTTCTTTTGAACATACTGGGCATATTTTTCGGAAACTTGCCATGTGTCTACTTATACGTTATAGACATTTCCCCCACCTTAATCCATAAGATTCAGTTTATTATTATTTTTTAAATGTGTTTATTGATTTTTGAGAGAGAGGGAGAGATAGAAACATCGATGTGAGAGAGAAACATCAATAGGTTGCCTCCTGCACGTCCCCTACTGGGGATCGAGCCCACAATGCAGGTGTGCACCCCGACTGGGAATCGAACCAGGACCTCTCTGTCCATGGGATGATGCTCAACCCACTAAGCCACACTAGTCGGACTCAGTTTATTATTTTTAACTGTGGCTAACAACACCTCACTCTATTGCTGTGGACATTTGATTGTGTGAAATGTTTTGCTATTATAAACAAATGTAAACATCTGGAACATATATCTTTATGCACAAAGGCTAATGTTCTTACAGGATCGATTTCAGATATGGACATGAATTGACTGGCATGTTCATTTTGATACTAAATTACCATCAAAATGTCTATACCACCCTGGTCAGTTTAGATCAACAGTTAGTGTCAGCCCTCGAACTGAAGGGTCACGGGTTCAGTTCCTGGCCCCAGTTGGGGTTGTGCGGAAGGCAATCCATCAATGTGTCTCTGTCACATCGATGTTTCTTTCTCTCTCTCTTTCCCTCCCTTCCTTCCACTTTATCTAAAAATCAATGGAAATAATATCCTCAGGTGAACATTAACAAAAACTGTACCAACAGCATATAAGAGCCCCCATTATATATGTCATCAATATAATATAGGTTTTTGGTCTTATAAAAATTTTGCCAGTCTGCCCTGACTGATTTGGCTCAGCAGTTAGAGCATTGGCCCACAGACTGATGAGTCGAGGGTTTGATTCCAGACAAGGTACGTACCTCGGTTGTGGTTCGTCCCCTGCCCTGGTCGGGGTCATGCGGGAGGCAGCCAGTCAATGTGTCCCTCTCACATGGATGTTTCTCTCTCTCTCCCTCCCTCCCTCCCACTCTATCTGAAGATAAATGGAGAAATGTCCTGGGATGAGGATTTAAAAAAAAATTTTTTGCCAGTCTGATGGGTGAAAAAGTATGTCTTATTGTAATTTGTAAATTTCTGATTACTTTTTATATCCTTTTGGCTGTCTGTATTTTGTTTTTCTGGAACTCATCCACTTTTTTCCATCTCTGTGACCATTACCCTCGGCCAAGCCATCCGACTGGTCTCTGTCCATCCACCCCATCCTTTCCAGCCCCGTCTCCCCCCTGCAGCCAGAATCATCTTTCCCAAAATGCAGATCTGATCCTTCCACCCTGCACCCCCTCTTCCTGTAGATTAAAATGACGTGAGATGGACCAGAGTCCATAACTGGCCGATGAAAGTCTGCACGGTCCGCCTCCCTTCACAGCCTCATCCAAGACCTCGCTGTCTCTCACCTTGGTGCTCAGCCGTATCACCTTCGGTTCCTTGGTGATACTTTTTTCCCCCTTCATATATATTAGAGAGACAGAGGAAGGGAGAGAGAGAGAGAGACATGGATGAGAGAGAACATCCTTTGCCGCCTCCTGCACGCCCCCACTGGGGATCGGGCCCACAACCTGGGCATGTGCCCTGACCGGGAATCGAACCGGCGACCTCTTGGTGCAGGGTCGACGCTCAACCACTGAGCCACACCGGCCGGGCCGCCGTGCACTTTGTAAACAAGGGCGGCAGAAACAAGTAGAAAATACGATACAGTGGATGAAAGGCATGGAGGGATCTATCAGGGGGTTAAATATCTGATGAAGTGGGGTTTTAGAAGAAGAAGATACGGAAATGGACATTTTTAAAAAGAAATCGTAGAAGAAAAATGCCTAGAGCGGAGGTGGAGGGGGGGAAAGTCGTCAAGTGGCCCTTCATTTCCCCTGTTATTTCTGCTTTCTCCAAGGCTGGCTGTTCTCTTGGGATATCCTGGGGATTTCTTCCATGCTGCTAGTTGTCCTCAAATACCTGGAGGTGTATCCCCCTTCCCTGCCACCACCCTTATAAATCCCACCGTGGGTGGTGACAGTGTAAACTCTTGGGTGGAGTCTCCCCCTCCTGGCTGATCCAGGTATTGCTGCCAAATGATCCTTTCCCAAGAGAAGTTGAGAGCATCATCATTTTCTCTATCTTACTACAGTTCTGGTGTAGTGTCAGCACCTTATAGAATATGTGCCCTGACAAGGACTCTTTTATACCAATACAGAGAGTCGAAAGGGAGATGCTGTCAGACTTCGGGAAGGGGACAGTCACCAAGACGGGAACAGGCGGGGTGGGTTTTTTCTCTCCTCATGTTCCCAGCTCTGTGTGTTTCTGCTTCATTCTTTTTTTTTTCTCACCCGAGGACATTTTTCCTTTTTTTTGCACAGATAGAGTAGGAGGGAGAGAGAGAGAAACATCGATGTGAAAGGGACACATCGAGTGGCTGCCACCCGCACGACCAACCAGGGCCGGGGACAAACTGCAACCGAGGTACGTGCCCTTAGCGGGAACCGAACCCGGGTCTCTCTGGACCGCAGGCGGACGCTCTAACCGCTGAGCCAAACCGGCCAGGGCTCTGCTTCATTCTTTGTTCTTTCTGAATACTGTTTCGTGGTGTTCTACCTCTCTGGCCCGTGTGGCAGAATATGGCCACCACTGCCCCGGACCCCAGCAACTTCCAAATTCTTGGGAGAAAGACAGTTACTGAACCAGCTCAAGTGAGGTTGCTTTCTAGTCTCCTTTGCGTGGGGAGACATTGTCATGGCATGCAAATACATTATTATCCAGGAGCCCCTAGGGGACAAAGGCACATACCCCACAGGGGCCCCACTAAGGTAGCTCCAGGGTAAATACCCTTTTCAAAACTCAGAGGGCATTCATTAACGTCCTGTTCTGTTTCCAACAGTAAGGGACCATAGTCTCCCCTTCCCGAGTGGTCTTTGCCAGGTCCGATGATGACGAGTTGCGTCATGGCCTGAATGTACACAGGAGAGCATCCCTCTTAGTAGACAGGATGGCTCAGGTGCTTCTATAAACAACACTGAAAGTGTGCGAACAGATGTGAAGTGTTTTGCAACCATTCTTCTCGGGCAAGTGCGTCTTGGGAGGTGTGTGCCTCGACTTGGTGCTGGAAGTTGGCAGAAGTACCCTGTGTGCCACCTTTACTGCGGCCACATCAGCCCACCACTTTGCCTGAGAGCCGTCCACGAATCACGCACACCCGTTTCCGGACAGACGGGGTCCCAGTGGTCCACCCTGTAACGCGTTGAACACGTAGTGTGGTGAAAGGCTTGGTCCCGGCAAGAAATGATGTCCACTGTCCCCCCTTTCCATCTCCTGTTCTTTCCCCTTCAGGGCCACCTTCGGGAGGAACTGCTCGTCGGGGGCCTGTGACGTGTGCTGGCACGCGGGCCCCTGGAGGCCCTGCTCGACCGCCTGCGGCAAGGGCTTCCAGTCCCGGAGGGTGGACTGTGTCCACACCAGGAGCTGCAGGCCGGTGGCCGAGAGGCACTGTCTGCAGAGGAAAAAACCAGCTTCCTGGCAGCACTGTGTCGGGCCCTCCTGTGACAGTATGTACCCCTCCCAGGTATCACGACCACCCCCGAAAACGTGTTCGAACCAGACCCTCATGGTGCCTACTTTGTCACTGTCTTGTCTGCGGGCTCAGTCAGAACGGATGTGGTTTCTGGGGACATCGGGAGATGAGCTGCTTTGATGTGGGTGCAACTCAGGGATCTTTAGAGATAAAACATTTGGGTCAGGAGGGCACCGGGCACTGGTTGGTGCCTGCTCACCAGCACGGGCAGCTGCGCCCCAGACTCTGCCTGGGAGAGCCGTCCCGTGGACGGGGATTTGTGGATGGGACAGAGCAGGAGCAAACATCCTGAGGTTATACGGAGAAGTTAATCATAATGTATTTTTTTTGTTGGGGGGGGCAATGTCCATAACTTCCCTAAGTGTTACATGGGGTCCATGACCCTCCCAGAGCTAAGCACTGCTTCTCGGGGCCCAGCCAGAAGGGCTGCGAGGTCCCCGGGGACCAGTGAGAAGCCGCCTGGCCCGGCGGGGACGCGGGTTCAATGTGCTTCGGACTCTGTGCCGAGCGGGGGCCCTGAGCCAACGAGGTCTCGTCACTCCGCGATCTCGGCATCCACCCTTCGGGAAATCGGGTGGTTTGGACTAGGCCTCTGATGAGCGTGCTCCACGCACACTCGGGTGGTTTGGACTAGGCCTCTGATGAGCGTGCCCCACGCACACTCGGGTGGTTCGGACCAGGCCCCTGATGAGCGTGCCCCACGCACACTCGGGTGGTTCGGACCAGGCCTCTGATGAGCGTGCTCCACGCACACTCGGGTGGTTTGGACCAGGCCCCTGATGAGCGTGCCCCACGCACACTCGGGTGGTTCGGACCAGGCCTCTGAGGAGCGTGCCCCACGCACACTCGGGTGGTTTGGACCAGGCCTCTGATGAGCGTGCCCCACGCACACTCGGGTGGTTTGGACCAGGCCTCTGATGAGCGTGCCCCACGCACACTCGGGTGGTTTGGACCAGGCCTCTGATGAGCGTGCCCCACGCACACTCGGGTGGTTCGGACCAGGCCTCTGAGGAGCGTGCCCCACGCACACTCGGGTGGTTTGGACCAGGCCCCTGATGAGCGTGCCCCACGCACACGGCTGTTCTGTGTTGTCGTTGACAGGGAACTGCACAGACACAACTTACTACTGTGCGTTTGTAAAGCATCTTCACCTCTGCTCGCTGGACCTCTACGGACAAAGGTGCTGCCGATCTTGCCACGCGGGATGAGCCTCGGCAGGGGTCAGAGCGCGGCTGTGAAGAGAAAACAGAAATGTGAAAGCCCCCCCTCCCGCCCCCGTGTCGCTGGTCCACACACGTGTGTTTCTTCAGAACGAAACCGAGGAACGCGCGATCCTGCCGTCCCACGCCCGTTGGCGTGCCGCCACATCGGTGTGCCGGCCCACGTTTGCCGGGGGCTCTCCCGGTGTGCCGCCCAGACTCCCATCGGTGATACGGTCCAGGACTGACCGGAGCACCGCCGCGGGCTGGCCACGGCACCTGGGACCTCGTCTGTCCTCCTGATCGGGCGCTCACCATGGCCACCCGCAGCGATGTCACCTGCTCCTTCCTGAGATGTAGGCTCGTGTAGCCCAGGACAGTCCTGGAGGCTTGGGAAACACAGTGACGGGGCCTCCCTCTTCTCCCCGGTTTTAGCAGGTGGATAAGGCGTGTACGTGTCCGCGGCTCTCTGGCCAGTCACCGCGCACAGGCCGACGCTAACGGCATTCTTACGGAGCCTTAGGGTTAGTCTGTGAACGAGAGACCGTCACTCTGGCCAGGGGTGGACGGAAGCAACAGTGTTGCTGCCATTCTCACAACCTTGGAGATCTGTCTGTGACCCACGAGGCACCTTGGAAATCAGAGGAGAGGGGGGTTAACCTTGGCTGCTGGGGCTGAAGTCAGTCTGACCCCTTGAGAACCGTGAATGAGATTCCCCCCCAGCACCATTTTCTTGCACGTGCTCCGAAAAGCCTTATGAGACCTAATTTATGCATAAAGTGGCATTCCTAAGGATTTGTATTTTGGAAAAGTGATGAGAAAGTAATCCAAGTAGGAAACACGGTCGTTGGGGGGAAAAATCATTTCTAGTAAATCATTGTTTTCATTTGAATTGATGTTTCAGGACATTCAGAGTGAATTCGGGTTGGGCTGGACGTTGTAGTTGGGACACGGGGGTCAGAGTTAGGGTTTGGTGGCCACGGTTAGGGTTAGTTTTAGTTTTGGGACGGGGTTGGGTGAGAAGGGTCGGTAAGTTAGGGTGAAGGCTGGAGTTGGCTTTGGGACTTAGGCGAGGGCCAGGGTAGGTCGGAGGGGCTGAGTTTAGATCGAAGCCAGTGCCGGTGTCCGTGATGTCGGCAGGCTGGACACTGGGTTTCCAGTCAGTGTTGCTGCTGAAGTAGTTTGGGACTAGCATTAAATTGTAAGTTCTAAAGCTGATGTTTTGTGTGTTAATCCTCACCCAAGGATATGTTTATTGATTTTAATGAGAGGGGAGAGAGAGAAACCTGGATGTGAGAGATAAACAGCAGTCGGTTACCTCTTGCACGTACCCCAACCTGGGACCGAACCCCCCCACGTGGGTATGTGCCCTGACTAGGAACCGAACCCACGACCTTTCGGTGTATGGGACGATGCTCCAACCAACTGAGCCACCCGGCCAGGGCTACAGCCGATTTTGTAAGGGGCTCTTTCCTTTTCGTCCCACCAATTACGGCTTAGATGTCCCTCAGCCCGAAGTAAGTGGCCCTGCCTCTTCATTCGCTGTCCCAGCTGCCTGGACCCCCGCTGTCTCCGGCTGGCAGCAAAGTTCCGTGAAGTGGGCTGTGCGGGACCTTGTCCCTGGTCACTCGTAAACAATTGGTGAGCTTGGCTCTGTCTGTGGACGTGCTCACTAGGTCTCTCTACCGTCTCCCGAGCACCGGGTCTCCTGTCGAACTTGAGCCTCGCAGACGCTGGGGTGAGCACTACTGTACGCGGAGGGGGCGGCAGCTGGGAAGGGACGGGGCATGTGCAGGGGACACACCAGCCCACGAGGGACCGGTCATCAGTCAACACTTGAGTGTTGATGGTTCTTAAATTAAAAGAGAGGTCATTTGTAAAAAAAAAACAAAAAAAAACTCTTTGTATATACTTCTAGGACATAAAGCTGCAATATTTTATTTTGTACAGTATGTAATAAAGACATGGGGCATATATTTTTCTTGTTAACAAGATTTCTTATTGACTCACCTTTGTATTTAAAGTTGCTCTTTTGCATTGGCTATTGTACTTTGTCTCATCATTCAGAGGACGTTCCTGTGTACTGTATTTTACTACTGTTTCTACAACAGAAGAGTAATGTTTCTCTTTCACGATCCTGAAGTAATTCAGAAATAAATCGACTGTGGTTATTCAGTGGCATCCTTATAAAGGCGGTGGCTTATTTGCGTCACGTTTTTTGTGTGGCCTTGGATTTGGTCACCTTGGCTGCCTCCGTGTGACTCCAGGACCAACCTTGATGGGTCTGATGTCCTGCACTGTCCTTTGTCCTTTGTCATGTGGGTGACAAGATTCAAGGCGGATCACACAGAGACTCCGCTAACTCCCTTGTCCCCGTCATGTATGTCCTGCGACTCAGGGTTAAAAGAATGTCCAAGGAAGAAGGGGTGGAGAGAAGGTCCGAATGGACATCCTGAAACAGGTCTCGGAACAGGTGGCAGTCGGGAGGACGGGAGGTGCTAACACCCTTTCATTCTGTCCACTGTGAGGAGTTTAGGGACTGACGGGAGGGGTCTGCACTGAGAGATGGCGACCAGCAGTCGGTGAGTGACCCTTTGTCCACCCCCAGTCTCCTGTGTCGTGCTGGGGGATTAGTAGTGAGTCCGACAGACAGCAGGCACGGTCTTGGAACTGAGATTCCCCTTCGTTTGCCCGGGGCCTTGGAGATTCCAACGTCACTTAACTGCAAAAAGAAAGCGATCGTTTTGCAGTCACTTTGAGACTATGTTAGCCTCGGGCGGAGGAGCCACACGGGAGATAAACTGGTGTAACTCAAGTATCTCAAACAGGATTTCTTTTTTCTTTTCTAATTTGAGAGAGAGAGAGAGAAACATCGATGAGAGAGAATGTCGATTGGCCACCTTCTTCATGCCCCGCACTGGGGATTGGGCCCACAACCTGGGCATGGAATCGAACCAGCAACCTCTTGGTGCATGGGTCAGTGCTCAACCACTGAGCCCCACCAGCCGGGCTTATTGATTGATTTTAGAGAGAGACAGTGAGGAAGGGGGAGAGCCAGGAGAGAGATAGAGTTGTTCCACTTCCGCTTATTGATGCATTCATTGGTTGACTCTTGTATGTGCCCCGACCGGGGATCAAACCCGCAACCTTCACGTATCTGGAAGATGCTCCTACCAGCGGAGCTACCCAGCTAGGCTCTTTGTTTTTTTCTTTCACTGAGGCCCACGTAGGTTCGAAGGAGCGGAGAGCACCATCAGGAGAGAGAGGGAAAGTTACCAACTCCGCTCCCCGTTCAGAGACATTTCCCTGATGACTAAGGATGCTGGAGTATCTTTTCATATGCTTATTTACCATCTTTTATCGGTAGACTTGTTTCCTCCTGACCCAAACTTTCTAACTGCCACAGTGAGAACTTATTTGGAAACAGGGTCCTTGCAGATGATTCAGTTAAGGTGTAATTATTAGGGTGAGTGCCGTTGGAGAGAGTCCTATGTCTGTGAATGCCAGTATGACTGATAGTTTTGTGCGTTTAGACACAGGTGTGTGTGTGCAAGGGAGCCAGCAAGACAGACTCCCCCTCACACCTGCAAAGGAGCCAGCTCTGCTGACACCTGGCTTCTGGCCTCCGCCACCGCGGGACGGGCTCCTTCTGTCTGAATCCACCCGGTTCTTGGTATTTGTTTCAGCAGCCTCCGCAATAATACCTACATCTGCATATGTTCTTGGGTGAATGATCTGTTTATGTAGTTTAGTTGTGTCTTCCTATTGTGGAGTTTTAAAAGCTCTCGGGACACGGGCTAGCTTTTGGGTGGTCCCAGGGTCTCTCACACTGGTGCAGAGATGACACCTCTGAGTCTGTGCTGGTCCCGCCTCCCTGCTTTGCCTGATTTGGCGAGTTCCTACTTACCTGTGGAGACTCAGCTCAGCTGTCCCCTCCTTAAGGAAGCCCGTCCTGAACGCCCAGCCACCTGTCCCATGAGCATGACACTCCAGTCTCTGTTCACACCTGTGGTATCGAGGGCTAGCTTCGGGGGTGACACCATTTATCGCTGTCCTCAGTCCAGGCCGACTGCTTCAGGAACACCAGTAGATGTCCCAGGGAGGAGACCACCCACAGCAGCTTTGGGGGGACCTGGACCCCCAGCACCAGGAAGTGGGCCTGGATGAGAGCACCCCAGTGTCCCCAGTTCTTCGTCTTCAGTACATTGTGACGTTTTCTGTTACAGAGGTAAGAACGTCAGATGATGTACAGATTAGCCTGGGTAAGACTTTCTTAAAAGCTCTATTTCCCGGAGAAAATTGGGTACAGAAACTACTCCACAAAAATTCCTTCCTTTTATTGATGCTTGATTGATGTTGCCGAGAAATACAGAATCTTACATAATTTTAATAAGTACAAATGTGAATTAGAACAAACTACTTTCAAATCATTAGAAACATTTTAACCACATGGACTTAGTCTTCATTAAGTATATGGTTTGAAACAAATGAAAAGCAACAGAAGCCTCAACTTGATGATAAATCATATTCTCCCGTAATGCAGTCATTTATCCAAAAAACAAAGAAACAAAACACTACCACGCAATAAGGGCTTAATTCAGTGGGTGATGTTCAGCATTTATAGGTGCAGTCTGATCTTTCTACTTATGGAGACCGAGAAGGATCCGGTTATGCCCCATAGTGAGCCCAGTTTTTCGGAACTGTGACTCTGGGCGTGGCATCCGGGGGCCTAATTACCTAAGGCGACCCTGAAGGTTTCTCTAGAGCTGCCCATCATTCCTGAAACTACTCTAGCGAGTGCTTTTTCCTATCTGGAAACACGACCGCCGTTCGAGCCCTGCCCCCGGGCCACGCTCTCCATCCTCTGTAACAATTTCCCAGGGGCGCGCGAAGCTTTAGTCGGAAGGCTTCTCCGAAATCGTACCATTAGTAAGCTTGACCCAAGTTAGGGTGTTTGACTACAATCCTTGCTTAGCCCAGAGAGTGATTGCCGAGAAGGTGGTTATCCTGATTCGGGAAAGGAGAAAACAGGAGCAGGAAGGGACGAAGTGACTTACGGACCGTCCCTGATGTTTGTTTGGCACTTTGACTCTCTGGATGATGCTGCACAGAACGGTTTGGGGGAGGCAGGCAGGGCAGATACCATTTTACAGAGGAAGATACTGAGGCTCGAAGACATGAGTCCCTTGTCCAGGGTGGCAGGGGTAGAGTCCGACGTCCTCAGAATTTCAACTCGGAGCCTTTGACTTTCGGCCTGCAGGGCCCCCCTTGTCACACCACGGGGGCTCTTCCTCGAACCCAGTGATGCCTGAAGTCAGGGAAATGGACCTGGTGTGTGGAAGAGGGACCCGTGCGTCATTTCCAGGGGTGCTGTAGACAGTCCTAAAGTGCTTGGGACGTGACGGCCGGCAAGGGCCCCCATCCACTTGCCGTGGCTGGAAACACAAGTAGAAACGGCAGGAGAGCGGAGACAGGCTCCTGAGCAGCGTCTTGGAGATGGAAGTAGTTCCGATGGGAATGTGCCACCCTCAATGGTCAGAAATGGATATTTAAGCACAGTCTTGGTTTCATTATCAAAACAGTGGATTTTAAGATCCCAATTTCCTTTGATACATTTTTTTCCTCGATTAAAAATGTGAAGATGATTTTTTTTGACTCTCTCATAATCTATTCTCTAACTGGAAGCAATCGGTTCTGCCCTCGGAGAGCCAACACCGTCTGGGTGAGCCTCCTTTTCCGCAGGACCCGCGGGCTCCGCGGCCTCCACGCGGGGTGTGATCCTGCGGAAGAATTTGTGACCTTGGGGGTTTGTGTTTTCGAAGACGTAGCCTGGGGGCGAAGGGAAGCTGGCAGGGCAGACTCCCAGCTTCTTCGGGGTGTACGCGGTGGAGTACACGGTCACGTCATCGAACGGGCTGGGGCTGTGCAGGGGAGCACGGGCAGGCTTGCAGCTCTCCGCGGGCACCGGCTGGTGCGGCACGTAGTGAGATCTGAAGGTGCTCAGACCGTCGAACTTCCCGGCGGGGCTGTGGATCTGCGGCTGCGGTTTGATGAGCCCTGGGCGGCAGCTCTCCCATGCCGGGAAATCCTCCTGCGTGGTGCTTTTCCCTTGGAAAGGGAACCTGTTACTTCTCCTCTGAGGCACGGGCCTGATGGGGGCGGCGCGGGTGGCCGGGTAGGACACGTAGTCCAGGTGGCTGGTGCTGTGTAGCTGCATGGTCCCCGCAGGGGGGACGTACTCCTGTGCTCTCCTGACTTCGGGGGGTGGGATTTCCCAGGGTTGAAAACTGTCGCGGAATTCAGTGCTTCCTTCAAACTGAGCGTCCGAGGTGGTTCTGGCCTGGGCGGGTCGGCAGGTCCTGGCAGTTTCGCCAGCGAGCCCCTGGAAGGCACATCGGTGAGTGGTGAGACCCTCGAAGGGCTGGGAGGTTGGCCTGTACACTTCTTTTGGCCGAGCGGACTTGGGTTCCAGCCGATGCGGCACGTAATCCAGGCGGTGGCTCGTGTCACCGTTGAAAGGGACGGTGGGGCGTTGGGCCCCGGCACTGGGCTTGAAGCTGTGCCTGGGCTGCGTCTCCCGGGGAACGTAGTCTTCCTGAAACGTAGTCGAATTTCCAAATTTCACGGTAGGGGGACAGTAAGCCTGTTCTGGTTTATAGAGTTCACTTTTCTGAACGTCCCAAGCTCTGTAGTCATCTGGGGAGGGAGGGGGAGAAGAGAGCAGTTTTAAATACTGAAGGAAACTGTGACCTTGCCGAAATCATGACCTGATTCTCAGCGCCGAACATCCTCGCGTTTCCTTTAGAAATCTGAGCACGCGTCAAGTAGGCAGTGCTTCCGATTTCCACCGGGTCTGCTCTTCTCGTTTCTACCTGGCTCCTCCTATCCCCACCTTTTTTTGATCCTTACCTGAGGGTATTTTTCCACTCAGATAGAGAGGGAGGGAGAGAGAGACACACACATCCATCTAGGTGAGAGAGACACATTATTGGTTGCCTCCCTCACGCCCCAAACTGCAACCGATAGGTACATGCCCTTAGCGGGAACCGAACCCGGGTCTCTCTGGACCGCAGGCCGATGCTCTAACCGCTGAGCCAAACCGGCCAGGGCTTATCTTTAATACTTGAAACACTCCACTTCTAGATTCATCCAACCACACCTCGGGGGGAGGAACTTCAGAACCTGACTGCCGATCGGTTTTGAAAGCCCAGCCCGGTGTGTTTTGGGTGGAGACCGCTGAGGAGGTATGGCTGTGTTCCCAGGAGCTGGTTGGGATTCTGGCCGTAACTCACAGGATGCTGAAGTAAACCATGAAATCTAGGATTGACGTAAAAAGCAAGGGCCCTGCTGTGTGAGCAAAGTGACGTGGGTATTACTCCTTGCTCTGGAGGGGCCCCTCGAAGCAGAGGGAGCCCCAGCTCCTTTATCTGAACAGAGAGACGGGGTAGCTCGTACTGTCCCAGGAAGACCACCGGCTTCCATTTTCCTCCGCGGAAACGGACTCAGGCGCACCCAGCACGCGGAGGGCCGCTGAGGCCAGGGACCTGCCCTGTGTGCTTTCAGAAGTGGGAGGAATTGTGCACACACTTTAGAAGTGACACACACGCGCTCAGTGTGGGGTCTGGCGTTACATACCGACTCCACCTCTTGCTGCTTACTGAGACCCTGGAAGACGGAGGTGCGCACACTTCAACTGGGGGCTACTGGCGTTTCCCGCTTTCTAGATCGGAAGGCAGAACGCCGAGAACAGCTACAGAACTGACATCCCCTGGCAGGTGGGTTCCCAAAAGACCAGAAGTTAACTTTGTAAGGGGGAGAAGTTACACACGGTGAAGGGGGAGAGTCTAGACGAGAGTCCGCGGCTGTGTTTATTGGAAAGGCCAAGTCTCGGACGCTTGTTGTGATCCCTCCTTTGAAGAGAAAATTTCCTCATCCATAGACACGTCTGCCCAGACGGCCAAGTTCGGGGGCACACTATCGGCCCCGCCTCCAGCTACTGATGTTTGGGGGAGAGTGGACACCTGAGCCAAGAGCGGGCAATATTTCGGCCGGCAGGGGCCTAGGGAAAGCAACCTGGGAGAAAAGATGAGTTGGGTCAAGCACATTCTTGTTCTTGTGGGGAGTGTGGGGGGGAGAACACAGAGCTTTGAATCTTCTAATCCAGCATTCCTTGCTCTGAAGGCTACATTTTCTGATATTAATAGAGTCAGGCCAACAGCCTTCTCTGAATTAGACGTGGCATGGTATGCATTTTTCCATTCTTACTTTTATCCTACCTATAGATGTTTGGATTTAAGGTAGGTTTAACATAGACAGCACCTAGTTGGGGTTTTTTGTTGTTGTTGTTTTCACATACTATGACAATCCCTGTGTTTTAATCACCGTGGTTAGAGCGTTTACCTTAATGTCATTATGGATATGGTCGAATTAAAACCTATGCTCTTGTTGGTTTTGAAGGAGGTTGCTGGTGTGCTTGGTAGAGTTTAAACTCATCCTGGGATGGAGGGGCAGGAACGGTAACAACTGAATGTGATGACTGTGACATGTTTATTCCGCGGCATCCTTTGTGGTTTTATGTTTTGAGGTAGAGAAAACTAGGCTGGATTTGGACAGGAATCCAGGTCTCTCAACCCTCAATCAGGCAAATGTACACACACACACCACACACACACACGTTACCGACCACAGAGAAGAAAGAATTTTCCTAAACCATGAGAACAGAGTTTGGCGATGCACCAACACCAAACGCGGGGTTTGTGGTTGAGTGTCAGCCGGGAGGAAGTCCCCATTTCGGCCCGTCGTCTCTGAAGCGGCGTTACCTTGGTAGGTGGGGACCGTGTCGACCTTCCCTTTCCTGACCCGCCGTCTCTCCAGGGGCCGGACTCTGGCCACAGGCTGCACGTTGTAGGAGTTGAAATCCCGCCTGTAGGTCGTGTGAAGGTCAAGGTCCCCCTGCTTTGGTTTGTATTCTTCCGGCACGCGGCGAGGCGGCTGGGCTATTTCGTAAGGACGATAGTCTGATCTGAAATACATAAATGTGAGACACAGACTCACAGATTCTTGTATTTCTAACTGTTTCTGGGCGGTATCAGAATTTCCAAAGGAAAGTTTGAGCGGATGCTAAAATGGTGATAGTTGATAAACGACTTGAGAGAAGTCGCCTGAACTCCGGTGTGCCCTGTGCAGGGACCGAATACCTCAAGGAACAGCTACGTCCAAAGTCCTAGTCTTCAAGACATCATTGGACCTTAGTTCTCTAGATCTTACATAAATGACATCTTCCCGTAATTATATTTCTTGCTAACCTGGAAGTTTCAGGTGACAAGTTTAATGAATCCGAAAAAACTTTTTTTTTTTTTTAAATGAATCCCTTGGATCTACTTTGTCAAAATGCTTATTCATCCTTCCAGACGCTTGTCGATGTTGGGACATGCTTTCATCTTGGGGCCGCGCCTTCTGGCTCACTGTTCAGGAACAGACTTTCGACATAAATCAGTCACAGTATGGGCGTGAGTCTCTCTCACCCTTGGGTCCCCCCGGAAGCCCTTGCCATGAGTGGGGCCACGTGGCAGTCCAGCCCCGGGGGGCCTCGTGTAACCCTGTGAGGCAGAGCCAGGACCACAACCGAGGCTGCCTGGTGGGGTGGAGGAGACCACCGTCTGAGGGATCGCACTGCCTGGGTCCAAATCCTGGTGTCATTCCCTAGATGCACGACCTTGACGTCTTCACCGCCTATGCCCCAGTTCCCTTATATATAAAATAGGACAATATCATCTACCTCCTGGGGCTGTTTTTAAAGATACACACACACACACTCATACACATGTGCTTGGTACATAGTAAGGGCAGGATGTCACCTACTATTCTTAGTACCACACGTTTTCAAAATTGCCCCCCCCTTCTGGACTCTACTGACTGTCATTCATTTTGTGGCTTGTTTAAACCATCCTGAATCAGTCATGCTTTCTGTGTATGTCCATAAGCTCCGAACAACAAAACCAAACTCACTGAACCCTTGGTCCTGTTCCCACTATGACGTCTGGGACGTGACTTCATCCCCACTGCCCCGCTGTCCCCCTGCACCCGGCTCCCAGCAGGGTCCCTCTCTGACCCAGCTTGAGCACTTGCGAGGGCTCTGCGGTGAAGCCCATCGGGCAGCTGCAGCCCTCACCGTGCGTAGCCTGTGGGGCAGTGCTTGGCGTTGCTGCCTCCGTTTCCTGGGAATTCCCCTCGTCCTCCTCTCTGCCCCTCTCGCCAGCGTCCACTCCCAGGACCACTGCTCTGCTCCCACCGTCCACTCCCAGGACCACTGCTCTGCTCCCAGCGTCCACTCCCAGGACCACTGCTCTGCGCCCAGCGTCCACTCCCAGGACCACTGCTCTGCTCCCCCCGTCCACTCCCAGGACCACTGCTCTGCCCCCAGCGTCCACTCCCAGGACCACTGCTCTGCTCCCCCCGTCCACTCCCAGGACCACTGCTCTGCTCCCAGCGTCCACTCCCAGGACCACTGCTCTGCTCCCAGCGTCCACTCCCAGGACCACTGCTCTGCTCCCCCCGTCCACTCCCAGGACCACTGCTCTGCTCCCCCCGTCCACTCCCAGGACCACTGCTCTGCTCCCAGCGTCCACTCCCAGGACCACTGCTCTGCTCCCACCGTCCACTCCCAGGACCACTGCTCTGCTCCCAGCGTCCACTCCCAGGACCACTGCTCTGCTCCCAGCGTCCACTCCCAGGACCACTGCTGTGCTCCCAGCGTCCACTCCCAGGACCACTGCTCTGCTCCCAGCGTCCACTCCCAGGACCACTGCTCTGCTCCCAGCGTCCACTCCCAGGACCACTGCTCTGCTCCCAGCGTCCACTCCCAGGACCACTGCTCTGCGCCCACCGCTCTCCCAGGACCACTGCTCTATTCCCACCGCTCCGTCCACCACGTGCATAGAAGCAGCGGCTCCCATTTCTCTCGGCCAGACCTCTCTTCTGAGCCCCGTCGCAGCATTTACAAGGGCCTCTTGGATATTCAGTGGTACCTCAAAACTTAAACTGCCCCTCATCAAGGTCACTATTCCCCCCCGAGAAATGTGCTGCTTGGGGCTCGTTCCCATTTTAGTAGGCGGCACAGCCAGAAACCGAAGACTCACCCTTCAAGCCTCACTTCCCTCCTGGGTCTAGCGCCTCATCAACTCCGGTTTTGCCCCCAGAACATCGCTCACCTCTGACCGCTTTCCCTCCTCTCTTCGCCACCATCGTAGCCCAGGCTTTCGAGTCAGTCCTGTGGCTTCCTGAGCTGTTCCCTGCGCCCGCTCTGGTCTCTCCCCCACCTTTCTCCACATTGCCCCAACACCCCTTCCCCGTGTGCACGTGAGCAGGCCATTCTTGCTCTCGTCTCCCTGGTCTCTCCCCTACCCCCTTCCCCCCTCCCCAATAAACACACAAAAGCAAGCAAGGCCCCGTGGTGGCCTTCACCAGCTCGGGCACCTGTGCTCCCCCTGCCCAGCTGGCCCGTACAGTGTCCTGCTTTCTAGGCTCCTCCCTGCGACCTGTGCTCCCTTCCGGGAATGCGGGGCCTTGCCCGCGGAATCCGGTCAGCTGCTGCCCATCGTCCAGCCTGAGCTCGTTCTCCGCGTGTCCCCGACACAGTCAAACCTCTGATTCTGGCTCTCCGGCTACGTTGTGCTCGCCTTTGTAGATGCCATCGTTTGTTGTTGCACTTTGATACTTATTTCAAGGGATGTGTTTAATTGCTGCCTTCACTAGATGCAACATCTGTGAGCACAGAGAGGCTGTGACCACAGAGAGATCACGACCGTTTCGTTTGTGCTCATCTCTGGATCCCAGGTGCCTGCCACTGAACAGATGCTTAATCAGTATTATCGAGCGGATGAATGGCAGGAGAAACCACATACCTCTGCCTCTTCAGACTTGCAGGTTGCTCTTTGCTCTCTTCCTAAACACCAGCTAGAAGGGTACAGGCTGAACACAATGGGGGAGCAGGAGAATTGGGGAGGACAGAGAAAGCTTAGAGGTCCGAGTTTCTCTCGTCAGATAAGGTGACTGTTAGAAAGTATACCTCCGAACCCAAAGCAACTTTCTAGAAAGAAGCAGTAAAGGGTAAGTGTGTTTGTATTCATCTGACCTCTCCGGAGGACATTTGACACGTCCAGGGTCCTGCCTTCAGGGCAGGCTTCCTGCCGACTGGCCGTCACCTGGGCCACAGAAGCACAATGAGCTCTATCGGAAATGAGATGAAAACGGATGACACTAAATATGAAAGTTGTTGAGCATTTTTCCAAACCCCGAATTACAGAAACCTGACGTGTTCCTTGAGAGCAGGCACCTTTCATTGCTGCCTTTGTACTTATTGCCTAAGGCTGTGCCTTGGATACAGGGTACACATTCGCAGAATAAAGGAAATCAACCTATTGTATTGACAGATGCACAGAGAGATTAAAAAAAAAAAAAAGCTAAGTCCAAATAAAAAGTGTAGGCTTAGGGGGCCTTTTTAATCACCCGCTGAACAAACACTGAGAGTCTACTATGTGCTGGCAGGCATTGCACTAGGCGTCTGGAAACAATGCTGAGATGAGACTAGACCTCGTTTCTGCACACGGAACAGAGACGGATCCATCGATCCATTGAAGAGGCTTGGAGAGCTGACACGGGGACTTGAACCCAGCCCGGCAACGGGGCGGTGTCAGAGGCCTTCCAGAGTGGTAACTGAGTTGAGATGTACAGGCTGGAGGGGCATCAACAAGGGTAAGGAGGAGGACAATTTTCAGGCAGGTGAAATAGTATCTTGGAAGGCTCTGTGGTAAGTTAAACTTGACACTTTCAAGAAATGAAAAATGTCCTACGGGATGTAAGTGCAAGAGTACAAAGGGCATTGCAGTGAAAATAAATCAGAGAGGCGAGTGGCGATCAAGCCATGAAGGGATTTTGGTAAGGATGTTGGTGTATATTAAATCCAATAAATTCAATTTAAAAAATTGCAACCTGAAAAAAAAAATAGCACTTGATTTTTCTTCAAGAAAGAAAGAAAGAAAAAGAACTACAAGGGGAAAGTACAAGTATTTTAAGCAGGGAGGTGAAAGGATTAGATCTGCATTTCTAAAAGATTTTGTCGGCAGGCTGAAGTATAGAAAACAGATCAGAGATGCAAACTCCAGAGGAGATACAGATACGACAGTGAGGAAACCACTACGTTCTGGGTCGAGAAGATAGTAGAAAGCAGATTAATACAAGAGATTTTAGCAGGTAAAAACATATCAATAAAGCTTTTTATTTCCTTTTTCATTGTTTGTCATTCAAACTTAATTCTCATTTTTCTTTTTCTCAAGTTGTGATTCAGCTAGTATTTTGCTTCTTGGATATGGTTCAACTTAAATCCACGGAAGAGTTCAATGTAAAGAGTGAAACAACTTTATTAAGACCAGAAGAGTTGGGAGAAAAATAAGTAAAGAAAATAATTTCTCAATATTTACTTAAATGTTGTTATTCCTTCCATTTTCCCACGGTATGCTCGAAATTCCTGCTTGGGTTTAAGACTCTGAGCTGGGAGAACACTGCCATATGTAGGATATTTTTCCAAATATTCAGTGGTTGGGCAATACACGCCAGAATTTTCGTAAATCTTTGTGGCTCCATGTGGACAATGATGTCGCCTGTGCAAACAAACAAACCGGAAGGTTAGTTTCACCGTCAGACATTTTCCTTTGATGCACACATTACAATCAGACCTGCAGTAAACTCAGCATCTCTAAATTCAAGAGCGACTTTACTAAAAAACAAAGCGAAAACCTTCCATTGCCCTGGCTGCTGTGGCTCAGTCGGCTGAGCGTCATCCCTGCACCATAAGGTCACTGGTTCGGTTCCCAGTCAGCGCACATGTCCAGGCTGAGGGTTCGATCCCCGGCTGGGGTGAGTACAAGAGGCAACCGATTGATGTCTCCCTCTCACATCCATTTTTCTCTCTCACATTGATGTTTCTCTCTCTTTCTCTCTAAAAATCAATAAAATCTTATTTGAAAACAACAAAACGCCTTCACCTTCTCTGCAGGGCGTGTGTGGAAGCCGCGAGTAAGGGACGAGTAAGGGACGGCACATCCTCGGACGGTGAGAACGCCGGCTTTGCTCTGACAAGGCAGAGTGTCTTCTCCTGCCGGTGCTGAAACGCGGATACCGCAGGCCCCTGGCAGGCAGGTTCCAGGACTGAGGTCTCACCTACCAGACGTGCTCGTGACACTGACTCCGAGAGCCCCGGGACGCCCACTGGGCCTGGGCGTGGTGAGGCGCAGGGCGCAGCCAGCGGCGGGAGGCGGCGTGCTGGTTTGCAGGGTGGCTTCCGGACGGCAGCGCCCCACCTTGGCAGTGAGCAGAGGTCCCGGGCCCAGGGCTCTGTTGCAGTGTCCTGGCTGCGGCACAGGCAGTGGCCCCCTGGGCAGCCCAGTTTCGCGGTGAGATTTTGGGGAATTTTTCCTGAAAGCTTAGTTCAAAACAGTTTCTTTCTCTAACAATTCTGTGAGCTACACGGACTCCTTAATAAATCCCTTTATGCCTAAACTAGCCAGAGTAGATTCCAGTGTCGGTGACCAAGAATCCTGGCCAACACACTGCTAACAGTGTGCGGTTGTTAAAGAGGTTGACCTCTATGCACAGTTATTGGGAGATGGAGAGGCGGTAAACCATGAAAAAGTGGGTTATAAAATAGTATGTGTAGTCTGCTATCCCTCCCTTCTTAAAGAAGGTGAATGTAAAACAAGTCTCAAAGAACATCTGTTATCTGTGGGGAATAGGATTACGAGGGGTTTGACTGTGACACATTGTTTATAGGTAGGCTTCTTCATAAGAGCAGGGAGAACATTTTCTACTCCGTGGCTTCAACACCATGACCCCAAGAGCATTCAAAGTAAAAGGGTCCTAGCTTCAAGATTAAATTGTCTTTTCTTTCATGCTCTCAACTTTTAATACTTTAAAAATCATTCTAAATTTGATGTCATATATGAACTTTAATTTTATTGTATAGCTTTTTTATTTTTCTAAAGTTTTTAGTACCTTTAATTCCTCTTAATTCTTTGCATTTTACATGCACTGGCAGTTTTCAGTCTCTCTATTGTACCATCTATTTTATTGAGTCCACTTTTTTCATGGTAGGTGTCCACAGTTGGAGTCTTAACTGTCCCTAGACACTCAATTTAAATTCCTTAAGGAATCATTCTTCCTCCCTTCCCTTGGTGGTAGGTATCAGCTGCCTGGGCTTCATTTGATGGTGGCTGACTGCAGGACATGGGAAGGCTAAGCAATATAGGTGTTTTGGATTCAACCCTCAAACTCTTTCTGTGTACACCCTACCCTTCTGTCCTCTGTTGACCCTGTGAACTTAGACTTGACTTGAGTCTGTTCAGGCCCTGTGTGACAGACAGACAGGCTCCCATGTCTACTCTAGAATATTTACTTCAATTTAACTGTTTTGTTTTTTGTGGGTTTTTTTTTTATCCTCACCCGAGGACATTTTGCATTTTTGTTCAGATAGAGTGGGAGGGAGAGAGAGGAAGGAAGAGAAAGAGAGAGAGAGACAGAGACATTGAGTGACTGCCTCCCACACGACCCAACCAGGGCCAGGGACAAATCACAACCGAGGTAGGGCCCCTTGACCAGAATTGAACCCACGACTCATTGGTCCACGAGCAGACGCTCTAACCACTGAGCCAAACCAGCCAGGGCTGTTTTGGTTTTATCTGTCAGTATTCCTATCATCTTTCTATATGCCAAAAATTTATTGAAATTTCATCTGTGAGTCCTCTTTCCATTCTCTTCAATAATACAGGTTTATTTCTACTCTGGTTTCTATCATTTTCTTTCAGTAGATCCTAGGGGTGTACTGAATGAAGAAATAGGCTCTTTTTCTCTTCCCTCAGGAACCTGAGACACAGACAAGTCAAATGATTTCCTGTCCTGTAAACATCATGCGTTCTCTCCTCTCTCCTCCAAATCTCATTCAGACCAGGTTTACAAGGACAGTTGGTTATTGTCACCAATTCTGTTTTTTTTTTTTTTCTAGCATCCCCCAACTTTGTTTTCCAATATAAAAGAACTCCATCACAGTTTCACTCGCATGAGCAATTGTATATATACACACTGCAGAGAAAATTAGATGGATGGTTTGCTTTGACTGATATAGTGAAAGAAATAGACTTTTGAAAATAGTTAGGCTAAATAGTATGAAAAATAAAAAAGATTCAAACAGCAAGATGAAAAAGTAGCAGAAGCAGGTCACAATTTCCCTGAGGAGGTCTCTGGACAAAGATCCTTCTAGAGAGAGATCATGTATTGACGTATTAATGTTCTCCTTTGTTTTTCTTCCCCCTCCTTTATTTCAAGCAGGTAGCCAGGGCCTTCACTGTTGACCCAGGGATTAGATCAATACTGGCTAAATAAATATTACGAATAGGTCACTCCCTTCGCATTGTGACCTCAGAGAATAGAAGCTGTCTGAAGTCAACACATTTCCCTGTCTTTCAAAAAAAAAAACAATCCATGGAAAAAATGAAATCGGGTGTCCCTCTAGAGATGAAAAGTAGTCGTTTCTTAGGGTCCCCAGGGGAAACAAATGGTCTTAGACTGAAAAAGAAGAAAGAGGGAAAGATTCTCCCAAAGAGAGGAAGGAGATAAAAGATTAGGGCAAAGGATTTATACAAAATCGGGGGGTGGGGTGGGGGGGTCTTTCTCCCAGCAGGTGGCCAGATTTCAAATAGAGCTGGCTAAAATGAGAAACCCTACAGCCCTGGCTCCCAGCTTTTAGAAAGATAATCCCAGCTTCACCCAACATACTTGTGCCCACACAACAACCCGAAGAAAGTGATGGTGATACCACTCGAAGGAGCATGTGAACTTCTGCAAGAGAGAGCCAGTGGGGAGCATCACCAATGCTCCAAGTCCAAAGGGAGCTTACACTGGCAACGCCTCGGCTCCCTGGGCCCCTGAGAGAAAGGGGCACCTCCCCAGTCATGAACACCGAGTTTCCTGACAGCTGCGTGGGAAAGCATGTTGGGCTGGATATAAAGGAAAGATTAGAAAAACATGTGACCAATTGTCGCACATCCCGGTTTTCTGATTCCTACCCCACCTGTTTATCTTTTCAGGTACATCCACTTATTCATGATAAACAACGTCTTATCATGAATCTGGGGTGGGGTGGGGGGCTGCTTTCCCTCACCATGCCAGTGATCTTCCTTTGGAGGGGGTCACAATGCGAAGGGGGTGCCCGAGGCGTACTATTCATTTAGCCGGTCTTGATCTAACCCTGGGTCAACAGTGAAGCCGAAGAAGGATGTCCACAGGGGTGGAGGGTTGTCAGGCAGGACCCAGACCAATCCTGGCCCTCGGGGTGGCGACTGCTACCGTCCTAGTCACCCAGACCCCAAAGGAGCGCTGCCTGGGGTGGGGGTGCGGTGGGGGGGCCGCGTACGTCGTGGTCACAAAGCCGGCGATGGAAAGATGCCCCAGGGGAGCTGACGACTCGGGGATCGCCCACCACTCTGCTCTATTCCTTCCCCTTCGAAAGGAAAACGTGGTTTTGGCGGGACGTGCAGCCTCCCAGGCGGTGCCGATCGCTCCACGGAGCCTTGCTCCGGCCGCACCGTCACGTCTACCGCCTGCCCGGCCGAGCGCGGGGCGCTGTGCACGCTGGACGGGGCGCCCGCAGCGGCGGCGTGTAGCCCGCGCCCTGCCCCCCGGCGGCCGCCCGCCGGCCCGCGTCTCACCCGCACGTGCAGATCTGACACAGGCACCGGGTCCTCATGCTCTCCGCGCGCAGGGTCCCCGGGCGGTGCGTCGGCGCGTCGGCTCCCGGCTGCACCGCGCGGGCGGTCGTCCAGGCAACGCGGGCTCCCGGGAGACGGACGCGGCGCCAGCTTCCGGTGACGTCAGCGCGCGCGGGTCAGAGGTCGTGCGTCCCAGCCCCGCCCGCGCGCTGCCGCTCTGCTGCCGCTCTGCTGCCGCCGGAGCTCCGCGTACCTCCGCCGCTCGTGGGCCACCGGGCGCGGGTCCGAGGGTGAGTGCGGCCGGCGCTGGGCTGCGGCGGCCCGTCGGCGGCCCCGAGCGGGGTGCGGACCGGGGGCGCGGCCGGGCCGAGCCGGGCCGGGCCCCGCGGGCTGAGGGGACGGGTGGGACCGCAGGTGTTCCCTTCTCCTTGGAAGCGGCGCCGGACCTTAGGAGGCACGTGACCCCAAACTTTTCCAGGCTCCTGGGCGGCCCTGAGCCGTGGACTTCGGCCTCCGGGGAGCGCGTGGGGGGCGGTCCCCGGTGTCCCCTCGAGCACCCCGCGCCCGGAGCTGCGGGTCCTCGCCGCCGCCGGGGGTGCGGCCTCGGGGAGCGCGTGGGGGGCGGTCCCCGGTGTCCCCTCGAGCACCCCGCGCCCGGAGCTGCGGGTCCTCGCCGCCGCCGGGGGTGCGGCCGGCCCGCGGGCGCCGCCGGGACCGGGCGTTGGCGTCCGCGCTGCGCCGGGCCCGGCTGGTGTCTCCCTTCGGGATCGTCCCGCGCCGGCTTCCGGGTGCAGGCACCTGCGCTGCGTGTTTACTCATCTGTGCGTTTCGTTGCCTGTCCCGCCCCTGCCCAGGTGCCCTGGTGCCCTTCCCAGCCGTCCGCCCGGGCAGCGCGTGGCCATGGGGCTCAGCAGCCTGGAGAAGATGGTTCAGCTGCAGAAGAACACCGCGAACATCAGGAACATCTGCGTCTTGGCTCACGTGGACCACGGTGAGGGTGCTTTGCCGTGGCCTCGTGGGCGAGGAGGGGCCCGGCGTGTCGGGGCGGGCGCGGCGCAGAGGCGGGTCGGTTTCGCTGAAAAGGGTCCGAGAAGCTCGCGGGTCCGACATTTGCGATCAAGGCAGCCGGCTGGCGGTTTGCATGCTGGGGTGTTACATTGTGTTCTGTTCTGTTTTGTTTTGTGTCTCCATTGAAACAAATTTTTGTGTATCCTCACCTGAGGATATGTTTCTATCCATCTGCAGGTAGAGTGGGAGGGAGGGAGGGAGGAAGAGGGCTGTGTGGATGGGTTGCTGGGTTGCCTCCCGCAGGACCCCGACCAGGGCGGGGGGATTGAACTGCAGGCACAGCCGAGGTGCGTGCCCTTGACCGGAATCAAACCCGAGACTCTGGTCCGTAGGCCGATGCTCCCATGCTGAGCCAAACCGGCCAGGACAGATTTTTATTATTACTATTTTATATTTTAAAGGGGATCCGGGCATTGCTTGTATTTAAGGAGTGTTTTATCTGATAGTAGGTTAAACGAGAACTGAAGTGGTCCAAGTATGAAGAATTTTTGGAATGACCCAGGGTATAGCATTCAGAGAAAGAAACAATAACAGCGAAAACATTGCTGTGCTACGTTTTTGTCCTTGTGAGCTATTGAAAGTTTCCGTGCATAGCCATAGCCATAGTTTCCGTGCACCGCTACAGGTACCGGGTGATCTGTGCGATGATCAGGATGAACTTGATCAGAGTCACCGAGGACAGATCGTGGTGACTGGGCGAAGTCGTTTTCGGCGTGTTTTGATCTGCAGGGCAGGTTGTCTCCTCACTGGAGAGCCTGAGCGTGTGTGTACATGACTCCTTGATGCAGAAAAGAAGGCTGCGTTTAAAAGACAAGTCTCTGGGCAGCTTTTCGGTTTGATCGATCGATGGATGAGATCTCCAGAGTTGGAGAAACACAGATTCTAGTGCTATAGAGAGAACTCTGTGTCCTTCCAGAGGATATTCTGTTTAAAACCGTATTCAGACTTTTTCTTTTTGTTAATCCTCACTCGAGGATATTTTTGCATTGATTTTTAGAGAGATTGGAAGGGAGGGAGAGAGAGAAAGAAACATCAGTGTGAGAGAGAGACACCGATTGGTTGTCTCCCGTGTGAGTACCTGCCCTTGGCCAGGAATCAAACCTGTGACTCTCTGGTCCCTGGGTTGACGCTTTCGATGCTGAGCCAAACCGGCCAGGGCTGTAATTAAACTCTTTAAAGTGCCTCCTTGTCTGCCTCACTCAGTATAGGTGAATAGGAAATCTTTGCTGAACCAGTTCTTACGGTTAGATGTTAAAGCTGTAGAGATGTAACACGCCTCCACTTGAAAAAAAGAAATAGAGACTTGGCTGCTGTGACTCAGTTGGTTAGAGTGTCATCCCGTGCACTGAATGGTCTTCTCAGGTTCAGTTCCTGGTCAGGGCACATACCGAGGTTTCCAGTTTGATCCCCGGTTAGGTGCCTATGGGAGGCAACCTGTCGATGTTACTCGCTCCCCCTCCCCCTTCCTTTCTCTCTAGAATCAATGCAAAAAGCGTATTCTTGGGTGAGGATTAAAAAAATAAATAAATAAGAATACATATATATAAAAATAAAATAAGCAGATTTGCATTAATACTGTTATTTCAACAGGAAAAACTACTCTGGCTGACTGTCTCATTTCTAGCAATGGAATCATCTCCAGCCGCCTGGCAGGCAAGGTATGTTGTTACATTTGGTAAATAACTTGGCTGCATTTCAGGAAGTGTCAGCTGTCTACAGTGTGATGAACCATTTGTCGTGTTCTTCGGGATCCTGTAAGTGCAACAAGTCAGGTGATGTCCTGGCACAGTTGTGGAAGTTTGCACAGAGGAAGAGATTCTTCCCAGGTGGAGGAGTTGGGTGGTTTGAGAAGTCAGAGAAACCATCAGCTGGAGGAAAGTAACATGGACAAAGTGGGGAAAGGCTCATTTGTGAGGTGTGCTTGGTTTGAGTGGAAGTTTTGTATATAAGCTACTGAGAGAGAACACGCACTGGTAGAGAGCATGTATTATCAGATTATCAGAGACTTTGAAGGCTGAACTAAGTACCACAGGAAGGTTTCTGGAACCTGTGAGTCATGATAAAAATTGTGTTTTAGGAAATGAAGTTAAAGAGATCTTCATTTCCAGCTGTACTTCGAAAGGACTTGGAGTAATTTACTTGCAGTATAGAAATAGAGATGTTCCTCCTCGTAGTGAATTTGGAATATGAACAGCAGGATTTGTCAGGTGACTGTGCACAGAGAGAAAAAATGGAGAAGCAAATTTGAATCCAAAAAGTATACGTAGGAGACTGAAGAAGAAGCATACACATATAGAATCACAAGAGACAGACTCTTCAGAGGAAGGCCTTTGAGAGGTTGGAGAGGTGAAGAGGAGCCTAGGGTGGGGGCTAAGGAGAGGCAGAAAGGAAACTAGGAGATTTTCACGGGCATGAGCACACACATACACAGACGGTAGTTAACTAGGTGTGTCTAATGCCACACTGCTCAAGAAGAGTGAGGATCAAAAAGGATTATTATGTTTGGCCAGAGGTCATTGGTAGCTTTTAAGAGTTTGGTTTGCCAGAGCTGTGAGAAATGAAGCTTTTCTGAAAATTAAAGAATGAATGCCGGATGAATAAATGTGGGAATCCCATGACAATAAATTGCTCTCAAGGCTTTTAAATGAAAAAAAATTAGTAAGTGTAAAGGTTAAGAAGTTTTCCAAAGTTTGACAGTGGAGGGAAGTAGGGCAGGGAACAGACCATTCTGCAGAGGGAGGAGGGAGGTTAGCGAGGTACTTAGGGCTGAGGAGCTGGAGAAGGGTGGATTCTGCAGCTAAGTGAAGCTACAATCAGTGCTGATGCTCTGCAAGGCCCAGAGAATGGATGCAGGCCCTTATCTGTGGCATTTACGCTTAATGAAAGCCATCAGCTAAGTGGCAATGTTGGAAATATCTTCTACCCTATCATTCTTTTTTTTTAATGTGTATAAAATTTAATTTAGGAAATGGAGTGAAGGCTTCTCTTGCTTCTAGAGACCTTCTGTTTGAATCTCTGTTCAGACTTTATCAACGAGTCTGTGAATAGGAAAGAATGGCTGTGTTCTTGATGAAGGGAAGAAAATTCCCCAAATACTACCTTCTGTGAATTGTTCATGGATGACCAGTCATTCATGGGCTGCCATCTGAACGAGCAGCTCTCTGGGGAGGGTGTGTGGTGTGTGAATACATTTGGAAAGTGGTAATGTCTTGCAGTTTATCTGTGTTCTCTTCCCCATGACAACTTCCATTCTCCATCCCCTCCCCCCTTAAAAAAATAGAAACGACATTTAGTTTAAAGGGTAAGCATTTAAAACCAAAGTCCAAATTATTCCATTTTAATGTTACATTTTAATTCATTGGGAAGTAAGGATGCATATATTGCGTTTTTACAGTTACGGTACATGGACAGCAGAGAAGACGAACAGGTCCGAGGCATCACCATGAAATCCAGTGCCATTTCACTGCATTATGCAAAAGGTGAATCGATCTGTCTATTAAAGAAAAATAGTTTTGAACCTTCTGTGTGTGTTAATTGCATGCCTTAGTTTCTTTGCTTTATATTTCCACAATTGGCATCCTGGCCTCTCCAAATAATTTGTTGTCAGAATCAGACTCTCTGGGCTTAGATGCAGTTGAGGACCTCTAGTTGTCTTGCAGGCAGAAAAACTGGCTGTTCACACCTGGCCTCCATCCACCCAGGTGACTGTGTGGATTTCTTCAGAAGGAAGGTCAGGAGTCCTAGGACCTTGCAGGCTTAGCCTTCGTGTTCCATTTCCTGGCTGGATCCTTGTCCTGTCCTGCGGCCTGTGTGTTGTGTTTAGAGTCTTATTTACGGTACAGTGGGTTGCCATGATCATTACAGCTTGCTATCCTCAAATAAGGATGTCATTTTGACAGTAACTCTAGGAATTGAAAAGGATTATTATGTTTGGCCAGAGGACATTGGTAGGTGGCCACAGCTATGGGAATGGAAGCCTTTCTGGAAATTAAGGAATTTGTGTGGGATGCATACATGTGACCTTCCCATGACAATATGTTATTCTCAAGGCCCCAGTGCACTTTGGAATCCTTAACCTAGTGTTCGGCAGCCACTACCAGTGAAATCTTACTTTGCGGCATGAAATGCGTGCCGTCTCGAGTACAGTGGTCGAAGGCGTGTCTTTGGAGTTAGGTGGGCTTGAACTTCCGCTCTACCATTTTGCAGTATTTGGTCTTAGATAGTGTACCTCAGTGTCGCATTCTAGCTGCATGTCCTGCAGAAAGACATTCAACTTTTTGTGCCCCTGTGTTCTGCTCTGTGAAATTGGGCTAATGGTAGTAACTGCCACAAAGGGTTGTTGTAGGTAGATATTAATAATGTCTGTAAAATGCGTGTAACAGTGCCAGGCACAGATGTGAGCTCTGGCCTTGGTTATTGTTGTTGTTTTATCAGTATCGGTATCACTTAGGGCAGAGGCCAAGTCATCAAGTTGTTAGCATCACGCTGGGGACCCTTCCCGGCTCGTGACGACGCGCAGCCGTGGCAGTTCTGGGGCCGCGGAGCTGAGGAGCAGAGCTGGGAGGGAGCAGCGGTCGAGTGTATCGGTATCACTTAGGGCAGAGGCCAAGTCATCGAGTTGTTAGCATCACGCTGGGGAACCTTCCCGGCTCGTGACAACGCGCAGCCGTGGCAGTTCTGGGGCCGCGGGAGCTGAGGAGCAGAGCTGGGAGGGAGCAGCGGTCAAGTGCATGTGCAGTGCTGGAGCCTTCGGATTATTTTGCCTTTAGAAGAGAATTATGTCAAATTAGTAATAAATGGGGAGTAAGGATAGAATTCTAATGAATTACTGTTTTTCTGCATGGGTTACTTACGTTTTAATGTTAAATCTCTGTAACTTGGATGGCCAGTTGTTCTAGTTTGCCTGGGGCTGACGTAGGGTTAGTGGGATGTGACACTTGGTGCTAAAACAGGGCAAGTCAGCATGTGTGGTCACCCTGCTGTAAGCTTAATGCTTTTATTGTGAGGATTGCAGGAGATAGTATATGTGAGGACACTTAGAACACTGCTTGGCACATGGTAACTGCTCCTTACATTTTTGTAGAATTCACTGAATTTTTTTTTTTTTTTTTTTAATCCTCACCTGAGGGTATTTTTCCATTTTTTGTACAGATAGAATGGGAGGGAGAGAGAGAAACATCGATGTGAAGGGACACATCGAGTGGCTGCCACCCGCACGACCAACCAGGGCCGGGGACAAACTGCAACTGAAGTACATGCCCTTAGCGGGAACCGAACCCGGGTCTCTCTGGACCGCAGGCCGACACTCTAACCGCTGAGCCAAACTGGCCAGGGCGAATTCACTGAATTTTGATTGAGCAGATTCATACCTGCTTTTTGAGATTTTGTAGGGAAGGAGTTGCCCAACTGCTTTGTGTCTTTTTAAGTTGGCATTTCCTGCCCTGGCTGGTTTTGCTCAGCGGTTAGAGCATCGGCCCGCGGACCAGAGAAACCCGTGTTCGGTTCCCACTAAGGGCACGTACCTCAGTTGCAGTTAGTCCCAGCCCCGGTTGGGGTCGTGTGAGTGGCAGCCAGTCGATGTGTCTCTCTCACATTCGATGTTTCTCTCTCTCCCTCCCTCCCTTTCTCCCTCCTGCTCTGTCTGAAGATAAATGCAAAAATGTCCTTGAGTGAGGATAAAAAGAAATAAGTTGACATTTCCTGCTTTGGCCCCTTTGAACAGCCTTCCTTCTCCGACATTGGTTTGTTTTAGTTTCAACTTCCCAATCAGTAAAATGAGTATAGTAATGTTTATCTAATAGGGTTACAGTAAGAATTCAATAATGTGTGATTAGCACATTAAAATTGTTTACTTAGCACAGTGCCTGGCTTACAGGAGGCTCTTAGTAAGTGGTAACTATTAGAATAAAGTCTTTGAATGTTTTATAATGATACTGTTTGGAATCAATATTCCATCAGTGGGAATTCTAGATTGGCACGACAGCTGTTGATTGAGCCTGTGCCATCTCTACCTTCACAGTCATCTCCAGATGCTTTCTTATTCCGGATGCCTGAGGAAGAGTGTGGTACCCTGCATGGCTGACAATGTCTGTCCTCACATTTCATTTCAGATAACGAGGAGTACCTGATTAATCTGATAGACTCTCCGGGACACGTGGATTTCTCCTCCGAAGTGTCGACGGCTGTTCGCATCTGTGATGGGTGCATCATTGTGGTCGATGCTGTGGAAGGAGTCTGTCCGCAGGTAGTGGGTTGGGAAGTGACAATACGTAACTGTTCAGGAAGGTGGGGAAAGAGGAGGAACTGACTGGTTGATTACTATGTGCACTTAGATTTCATTGAGAATCAGAAAGTTGGTTTTACGTTTTATAATTTGATAACGTTCTAGTCTGTTACGGAGTTAAATTTCCCAAGTTTTAAAGGGATGTTAGAGAGGATGACTTTAACTTAGGTACTTGAAGTGTCTCTGATATCTTCTTACAGAGGGACTCAGCAAAAGTGGGAGAAATGTTGAATTTTGGGATGCTATGGTGGTTTTACTCCCAATGGGAAAGGTTTCTGAACTGAGAGGTTATTGGGAGCAGACTCCTGAGCTAGTTCTCCCCTAGGTAAGAGAACTCCTCCTCTGTTGGCTTTGCAGTCTACAGTTGTGCCTCTGTCTCCCTCCACACACGCCGCCCTCTCTCCCTCCTTCCTCTCCTGCTCTTCCACATCCTCCATCTAGTGTTTGTCATCTTTTCCTTCGAAGTTGGAAAAGTTCACCCCTAAGGCTAGCTTGAAACATTTAGCTCTGGTGGGCATGGAATTCGAGAGTGTCTCTATTCTTAGTTATTTTTTTGTTTTGTTTTTGTGGGGGGTTTTTGTTTGTTAATCCTTACCCGAGGATATTTTCCCATTGATTTTCAGATTGAGTGGAAGGGAGAGAGGGTGGGGGGTGGGGAGAGGGAGAGAGAGAGACAGAGAGATAGAGACATTGATGCAAGACAGAAACATCGATGCAAGAGAGACACATCGATTGGTTGCCTCCCGCACGACCCCGACCAGGGCCAGGGATCGAACCTGCAAGCGAGGCACGTGAACTCTCGACCCTTCGGTCCAAGGTACGGGTTCGTGCGGGAGGCACTAATCGATGTGTCTCTCTTGCATCGATGTTTCTGTGTTGCATCAATGTCTCTCTCCCTCTTTCTTTCTCCCTCCCACTCTCCCTCCCTCTTTCCCTTCCACTCTATCTGAACATCTAACTGCTCTAACTGCTGAAGCAAACCTGCCAGGGCTAATCTCAGTTTTTTAAATAATTTTTTCTTGAAACCTTGTGTTTTATCTTATAAATGTTGTCACTTTATATCCTACCTCTTTTTTTTTTTTTTTCATCCTCACCTGAAGACTGTTTTTTTTTTGTTTTTTTTTACATTCATCTTCAGATAGAGCGGGAGGAAAAGAGGGGAGAAGAGAGAGAGAGAGAAAAACATTAATGTGAGAGAGACACATCGAGTGGTTGTCACCCACACGACCCCAACCGGGGCTGGGGACAAACTATAACCAAGGTACGTGCTCTTAGCGGGAACCAAACCCGGGACTCTCTGGTCCGCAGACCGACGCTCTAACCACTGAACCAAACCAGCCAGGGCATATCCTACTTCTTAATACACCCTTGTTTGTTCTAATGTTTAGTTACATTTTATAGAAAGAAGAACTAAAGGTTTAAATTAAGTGGAGGAAAGTTGATAATTCTAAGAGGTGCCCTAATTATCCTGTAGCTTCCCCTCTGATTTCCCTTAGGGCACAGGTAGCTCAGCTTGAGGAGCACAGACTTGGTCTGTGTGGTGCTTCAGGCATCCTGATAAGTGAGTGAGCAGACCTGGCCTCAGCAGAGTGGTGGTGAATGCCGGGAGACAGGATTATGCTCAGTGAGGTGCACATAGGGACTTTGGCAGAATGTTCTGCTCTTTCACCAATTTATTGGCAGCATAAGTGTTTGTTTTATATTTATTCAGTAAAATCTGTATGTGTGCGTGTAAAATTCCACCAAACTCCTCACTGTCTTTTACACAGTTTTACGTATCTTAGTCAGTTTCATGAAGGCAGGGACGATTTCTAGCCTGTAGTTCTTTGCTGATGTGTTCTGTACTTTGTGTATGTCTAGAGAGCACCTGTGTCTGCCTGGCATAGTCTGAGTTACAGTGAAGGAGTGTGGAGATGAGCTGATCATTGGTCCAGATTTTCGCTGTGTTCTGTTTCAATCACGAGCTTTGTTTCCTCTCTGCTGGATCAGACGCAGGCGGTTCTGCGGCAGGCCTGGCTCGAGAACATCCGCCCAGTCCTGGTGATTAATAAGCTAGACCGCTTGATCGTGGAGCTGAAGTTCACCCCGCAGGAGGCCTATTCTCACCTCAAGAATATTTTAGAACAGGTATTTTATTTTTTACTTCTGTCTTAAAAATCAGGGCTCAAAGAAGAGTTTTAAGGAGTTGCTAAGTTGAATACTAGGCATTGCTATGGAAAATTCACTTCGAATTTGTTCATTTAAGATGCACATGTGCTGGAATGACTGTACTTCAGCAGAGGTAGCAGGACACGCGCCCTCTCAGGAGTCCCCTCCTCCTGGAAGCACCCTTGTGCCTGAAACTTAGACAATAAGTTATAATGCTCTGTTGTTTATAATTTTGTAAGTTGGTTCCAACAGGAGACAATATTAGCAGGCCCTTTGGTTTTTCATGACCTGTCTTGAGATGAACTTTTACCCAAACATACATTCATTTTATTCAGCAGACATTTACATAGTTACATGTTGAATAATGAGTTCTTGGATGTCCATCAGGTGCGGGAGATTGTGACTATAATGACAGAAAGGTCAGAGTCCCTATTTTCAAAGATCTCACAGTGTGGAGGGAGAGACAGACAAGCAGTCGAGGTATCTGGAGAACGATGAGGTGAGCCCTGATGTGACTGGGATCACAGGTGAGGCCACCTCACTCGTCGGCTCCAGAGGGAAGAGAGGGAAAGTTTCACAACAGAAGCCGTGAGACTGAAGAAAGATAGTGTTTGCCAGGTAGAAGATTGTGGCGGGGCATTTGACAGAGAAGGAATAAATGTACAGTCAGTCGTAAAGGCAAGAAAAAGCATAGTACAGTGTTTTGTTCAAAGAACTGTATAGCTGTCACGTTACACAGTGACAAGAGGTGGGAGTAGAAAGGAATAGAGGGCTTACATGCGAACCTCGTGTGCCATGCGTGGAGGTTTGAACTTTCTTCTTCAAGCAAGGGAGCACCATGGTGAGACCAACTGGAGAATCTCGGAAGGGGGAACGTGGAGCAGCAGTGGACAAGAACGGCAGTGGGTCTGGCTCCCTGGAGACACACGGCAGCGGAGTGGGCACAGGGAGGCAGTCCTGCCTGCAGAGGAAGGGGACAGGCCGGCAGGGTTGCAAACGTGGACAGGCTGATGGGTTGGGGTGTGGGGGGCTTGCAGGAGTGTTGAAGAATAGGCTCCATTTTCTCTCTGAGATGGGAAATAAGACGACAGTTACAATGGTTGGGAGTTAGAGGTCAGAAAGAGGGCCTGCAGGGGGTGGGGAAAGTTCAGTTGACAGGAGAAATGGCCACGGAGTTGCCTGAGGTCGCAAGCGAGGATCGAGGGGTTGAGACCATGTGTTCCCAGGGACGCCAGGCCTCAGTGCTGAAAAACAAGGTGAGGCATGATATATTAGTGTTTGTATTCAAGTAATAATCTCAAAAATGACCTTTCCAGAGCCTTACAATTCAGTTTCGCTGCGTTCAGGAAGAATGGGTTGATAACATGGAAGTTATTTATTGTGGTAAGCGTCTATTTAACATGAGCCTAAACTGACTGATGGATGACTCTAGGCTTAACCAGTGTTAGTCACGGGGTCTTCTACCATGGGCACACTAATCATCTGATTGACATTCTGCCATTTTACCATCTCTCCTAGATTAATGCTCTCACGGGAACTCTTTTTACTTCTAAAGTCCTAGAAGAACGAGCAGAGAGAGAGAGCGAATCCCAGGGGAACCCAAATTCCGACCCAGGAGAGCAAGTGTATGACTGGAGCACTGGCCTGGAGGACACAGATGACTCTCACCTGTACTTCTCTCCAGACCAGGGGAACGTGGTGTTTGCAAGTGCGATAGATGGCTGGGGCTTTGGGTAGGTTCTTCTGCGTCTAATTAACTCTCTCTGTGGATTGTATACGCAACTGATATTTAAATTGAACTTTTTATTTTGAGACATTTATAGATGCACTACAGTTGTAAGAAAGAATACAGAGTTTTCTTTTTACTGATCCCTGGAGTAGGCAGCAAGCCAGGGCCTGTTTTCTTCTTGAGGCAATAACTGCACCAGTGGGTGCCCACCATGGCCCTCCTGTCCTCTCGAGTGGTGGCTGAGGTGGGGGAGACACAGGGCTGCTTCTGTCCGCCCTGTCGGGGAGGATGTGGGGCTGCGGAGAGGTGAGAGTGTGCAGAATGGTTCCCTCCTCCAGAAGGACGCAAGCACAGGTTAACAGTATAGTGATGACAATAAACAGCATCATTTATAGTCATATAAATTACTTCTTCTATGAATAAGTGGTATGTCATGTCTGTGTCATAAATATAAATAATATAATAGTAAAATATTGGAATTTTTTTTAAAGACCTCTGCTAAATAAGTAACTGTTGTATCAAATGGGAAATAAAGTTTCCCAGCGTGAACTGCTCTGAGAGTGAGGGACGCGTGAGGCCGGCTCCAGAACCTCGCACCTGTCTCTGTATCTGAGTCTTGATTCTCGGCTGGCTCTCTTCTGTCTCTGGCCTCTGAGAGGAGACCTGGACACTTACCTTAGTTGTTTCTCACAGTGTCTGCCTCTGCTTCTAGGCTACTGCCTGATGCTCTTCGCAGTCCGGGTCCGATCTGGTTATTAACTTCCACCCTCTCGCTTCGCATTGCTGTTGTCAGGCTGCCTGTGTCGGCTAATTAGGCCGAGTGCTTGTTGGCCGCCGGATTCCAAGCACTGCAGCTGGCTGGCATGTAAAGAATTGTCTGCAGTGTGTTAACTTTGGGTTTCTTTTAAGATGCTGCTACTTTGAGAGTTAGACTCAGACCTTAGGTTAAAAATAGTGTTCACTGCAGAAAAGAGGTTTTTCCTAGTCCATGATGCAGACAAGGCAGACAGTGCATAGCACTCTGACTTGCTGGGTGTCTGCTCTCACGCGGCCGGGAGCGCAGCTGAGGCTCAGGAGGGGAGAGGCCATTTGTGCGTGTGTTTCCTCTCTACCCCAGGATGCTAAACCCCTTTGCAGGTTCTGGCTGTGCAGTACATTTTCTTTAAGTTTTTTTTTCTTTATTGATTTTAGAGAGAGAAGAAGGGAGAGAGAGAGAGAAACATCGATGAGCGAGAACATCTGTTGGCCACCTCCTGCATGCCCCCCACTGGGGATCGGGCCCACAACCGGGGCATGTGCCCTGAGCGGGAATCGAACCAACAACCTCTTGGTGCAGGGTCGGTGCTCAAACACTGAACCACACCGGCCAGGCGAAGTTTGTTTTCTTTGTGAGCAGCAGGCACCCAGAGCAGGGAAGGCTGAAACAATTTTTGTTGGCATAGCTGCACTGGGCTACTGAAGCCTGTATTTCCTTGGCCACTGTCCCCCTATCCTGTTTTACATGCAGAATTAACAAAGGGAGCCCTGGCTGGGGGGGTTAGTTGGCACATTGTCCCACACACCAAAAAGGTTGTAGGTTTGATTTCCGGTTAGGACACATACCTAGGGTGCAGGTTATATCCCCCGTCGGGGTGTGTATGGGAGGCAATCAGTCGATGTTTCGCTGTCACGTCGGTGTTTCTGTAGCATGAATTCTGATTTATATAAAGGTGGAGAGAAGTCGCTAAGAACATGGGCTCTGGGGCCAGACTGCTTGGGGTGAACCCAACTTCACTATCACCTATGGAATATCTGTTCCTCTTTATCCTTTCTGTGAAAGTGGGAGATCATTAGGCCCTGCCTTGTAAGAGAGTAGGAATGATTACATTCAGTAATATATTTGAAGCACTGTGGATCGAATAGTGTCTGGCGCAGAAAATGTCAGGTGTTAGCTATACTCATTGTTTTTACTAATAACATAAACACTTGCTTTTCTTTCAGCATTGAGCATTTTGCCAAAATCTACAGTCAAAAAATTGGCATAAAGAAGGAAGTTCTTTTGAAAACATTATGGGGAGATTATTATATAAATATGAAGGCTAAGAAGATTATGAAGGTTGATCAGGTAATGTGGCATGTGTCCCTTTTGAATGTTGGTTCCCTGCTTTAAGGGAACCTGTACTGGAACACCTTTAATAGATGTAATTTGGCTTTGGCTTATTCGGTCAGTTCATGGAGGATTTTTCACTGTGGATATGTGGTTAAAGGTCATGAATCTTATATCCAAGTACTGCTCAGCTGGAGGACTTTACATACAGGGAACAAAGAATTGCTTTTTTCTTTCTTTAGAGGAGAAAAATCTCAGGTCCTGGTTACTTGAAGACACATACTGTACATCATGCATTTGTGTGTCCCCTTTACAATACACAGACATCTCTTTCGCACATCTCTGTGTGGCCCACGCTGCATGCCTAGTCTCAGCCAAGGCCTTCTCTGACCAGTGCCAGCCACCGTGAGTGCTCATGGGAGGGCAGGGCTCCCTGGAAGCCTGCCTTCTGTAGACTCGGGACTGCCGAGTCACATGACCTCAGAGTGGCCTTTCCTGAAGCTTTTTTCCTAAATGTAAAATTCAGGGGTTTATGAATTTATTCTCATTGAAAAGCGTGAATATTCTTTTTAGAAAGTACTCATAAAGGCACAGGAAAGAAACAGTTCAGAGACCAGCAGCCGCCAATGCTATGGTTTTAATTTCTTTCATTCTTTTTAAATAGATATGTACATCCCTCAGTTTAGATTATACTATTTATATCATGTGGCTGCTTTTTTGCTTAATAGTATGTCTAAAAAAACATGGTGAGCATCTTTTCTTTTCCATGAAATGCTTTTCATAAACAGTATATTTGAAAAGGAGCCAGTGCGGTGAAATGGGAAGGGCATGTTTGAGAGTCTGGTTGAATGTTGGCCCAGCACTCACCCTCCCTGTGACCTGTGTCTCAGTTTTTTCATCTGTAAAATGGAGGTGGTTATAACCCTATGAAGTCATCCAAGAAGAGCCTGGAGAACAGCTCCTGTCATTACTTTTTGTTGGTATTATAAGTACCCTGTTATTATTTTATGTTGTCAGTGCATCGTTTATGTAGTCACTCTCCTAATATTGGACATAGTTTCTATTTCTAGTTTTCAGTTGTGTTTATAAGAAAAGCTATGGTGGGCATCTTTGCTTAAATTTTTTGTCTTCATGGTGACTTTTTTTTAACCAAATATTCAAAGTTAATGACTTAATTTCCTGATACCTTGCCACCAGCTTCAGACAGGAGGTCTCAGTTCATAGTCTGCCTGACATGACATGAGAGTGTCCATCTCAAGCTCTTCAGACAGGAGGTCTCAGTTCATAGTCTGCCTGACATGACATGAGAGTGTCCATCTCAAGCTCTTCAGACAGGAGGTCTCAGTTCATAGTCTGCCTGACATGACGTGAGAGTGTCCATCTCAGGGGCTCTGGCTGTTTTATTATGCTGCATAGTTTGATAAGAGAAATGGTAGGTTTTAAAAATTCATTTCTCCTTCCTCGAAGTTGATTATTTTTTATGTTTAAGAACATCCTCATGCAGGGTCAAGTTTTCGGTTTCACCTTGGGTGTGAAATGGTTCTTTGACAACAGTAGTGGGGTAGCCGCAGTGATATATCATTTGTGAAGTCCATAGTTCCCGTAGGAAGAGAGCAGTGGCTTATTATAATCACTTTCCCCCACTTTGCTGTTTAATAAATATTTGCTAATAGAAATGTGACTTACTGATAATAAAACATGCCAGGAATGAATATTTAAGATACCTATTACATACTCGGAAACCTAAGCATATATGTTCTTTTTTACAGGCAAAAGGAAAGAAACCGTTATTTGTACAGTTAATCCTGGAAAATATATGGAGTTTGTATGATGCTGTCCTGAAAAAGTAAGACTATTATAAAACTGTTTATCTTCGGGCAGTATCATTTGCCTCAGTTTCCAGTTTGATGAGTCATACTCGGGAAAGCTGAGAGAGACGAGCAGGTGAAGCGAGCCCGTTCAGATGAGCCGACTACAGGGCTGGAGAGTGTGTGAAGGAACGTGTGCGACCCCGTCAGGGCTGACACCAGGAGGGGCAGAGCGGGCGGGCAGAGCGCTGAGCTGAGAGATAAGGGGTGGGAAGGAACACTGGACTCTGTTTTTACAGACCCCGTTGAAATAAAGTAGTCATTGTAGTAGAAAGGCACTTGCTGTCTAGGATCATTAATGGGGAACTTGGGCAAACAGTTGCTTGATACAAGTGAAAAAGAAAGTTTGCTTTAGTGAGTTTAGTTTCTAGGTTACTTCAGAGTTGGAGTAATGCCATTTTAGTGTGCATTTGTAAAATCGCTTCACTGGGTGACATAGCTTGTTTACAGAGGCTGTGGCACAGCACCCCATGCACAGTTCTGAAGAAGGTCCGTGTGACAGTGCGAGCGTGGAGACTGAGCAGTCCTCCACTGTGGTCGGGGCTCTTTCCAGTCGTTTCTAGTGGGGTTGTTTGTAGAAAAAGTAACACATTAGGAATACATGTTTCGAGTAATGTTGGGTGTCTTTTCCTTGCTGCTCCTTCATATCTCTATGTGACCTTCCCCTCCACCCCAAACCTGTGTGTTTTCTTGTAGGGACAAAGAAAAAATTGATAAAATCGTGACTTCTTTAGGATTAAAAGTTGGAGTCCGGGAAGCTCGACATTCGGATCCGAAAGTCCAGATCAGTGCCATTTGTGGGCAGTGGCTGCCCATATCCCATGCTGTCCTTGGTATCCTTACTGTGATGGTTGCAGTGGAACCTTGGTCCTGATAGAGCAAGAGGGCAGTTGTTGGCAACCAAGAAACCCTCCGGAAGTAATGCGTTCCAGTCCGAACTCAGTCTTCCGTGGTATTTTTGTGGTGTTCTACTATGAAACTGGATTTGTGCCTTAAAAATCATACTAATACCAAATATTTGTACTAATACCAGTCCAAACGAATGTTCTTCTAAGGACATATTTCTTTTATTTTTGTTTAATCTGTAAAAATAGAAACTTTTATTATACTAAGATTTATATGTTAAGTAGATAATTTAGGTGTTTGTGTTAGATCACTTTTATTTAGTACCATATTTTTTTAGTGTGTTGATATTTCCCATCATATTTGCGATTCCAAAAAGACTTAATTTTAAGTGACTTTCATTAACTGAGATAATTTTATAGATGGACTGAAACTCTCCTCATTGATTTGCGTGTACAGTAGTGCCCGTGTGGTGGGCAGGGCGCCGTGTCGTCTCGGCCCACCGCTCGGATGGACACCTGCCCTGCGCTGACACTGGCTCTAGAGGGGACTTTCCTCTGGCAGAGCTAGTGGTGGTGGTGGTTTTATTAAAGTTTATAGAGACTGAGACCATATGAAAACATTTTAGGATTTCACGGTCACAGGCAGATAACTTGTGAAGCGAGCGCTGTTTTCGCTTGTTCTCTAGGTCATCAGCACGTCAGAATATCTGCTGTAGTCCTTCCTGGGCGTCAGAGTCCAAGGAGTCCCTGGAGTTGCATCCATACTCTGAGATAGATGTAGAAAGTAATGCTGCCTGACAGCCCAGGCTGTTTTGTGGAGCGTACATTGTTACCTCAGTATTTAGTGTGTATCGTGTATCTCTTCCTTGGTGGGGTGCAGGTCCTCAAGTGTTTGAGTCCTTAACAACAGACTTCAGCTATGGTGTGTCAGAAACTTCCTAGTCCCCTTGAGATATCATCCGAGAGAGTGGAGAGGCTGATGTGCACAGGGTCGCAGACCTTTGACTCTCTTCCAGCAGAGACCCAGGCGCTGAAAGCAGGTGAGTAAGGGGAACCTGGCAGGCACCCTCGTTTCCTTTATATTCCTCACCGGAGGAAATGCTCTACCTGTTGTCAGACAAGAGTGGAAGGAAGGGAGAGAAAGAGACAGAGAAACATTGACATGATAGAGCCACATCGACTGGTTGTCTCCCGCACGACCTGACCAGGGCCAGGGACGAACCACAACCAAGGTACGTGCCCTTGACTGGAGTCGAACCCGAGACTCATTGGACCACGGGCCCACACTCTAACTGCAGAGCCAAACCGGCCAGGGCTGTGGTTCATGTTTAATTCTGACTTTGGAATATTTTTTTCTTGTTTGAATTTTACTGGTGGATTCTTTAACTTATCAATAAAATATTTTGATGTGGAGTGATTTTTTAAAAGCATTACTATTACCTCCAGTGTAGGCTAAGAAAAATGTCAATATGTGCTATGAATTGTATAAAATCTATAGATTTAGGCCCTTGCCGGGTGGCTCCATTGGTTGGAGCATCATCCCATACACCAAAAGGTTGTGGGTTTGATTTCCAGTCAAGGCACATACCTAGGTTGTGGGTTCGATCCCTGGTCAGGACATGTCCAGGAGGCAACCGATAGATGTTATCTCTCACATCAGTGTTTTTCTCTCTCTCTCTCTTCTCTCCATCCCGCAATGTTTTCTCTCTCTAAACATATCCTGGGGTGAGGATTAAAAGGAAAAATTTTTTTGTAGACTTAGGGAAAGCTGACATCTTTATAATAATGGATCTCAGTTTATTTCTAAGATTTGTCATTACTGTCATGATAGTATATTTTTGTCTGTTTTCTAACTTGTTATTGTGGGGATTGGTAGAAAAGCTATTGATTTTTATGTATTTTATCAGCAGGCTCCTTTGTTGACCTTTGGTAATATTCCTCAGTTCTGTGCCTTCTCCATTGGATAGAGAGAAACATTAATTAGGGCTTGTGGTGGGTGGTTAACCCATTTCCTGGTTTCAGTTCTGTATAGGAGTTGTCCCAGCCCTCCTCCCACCCTGTTAATTTTGCTTTTCTTTTCTTATTTTTGCCATTTCTACTTGTTCTTGCTCTACTTTTCCAGCAATTTTATAGTTTTCTAAGTGGAATTTTTATTGTAGTTATAAAAGATTATAGACTGCTAACATATTTAGATGATGCCATAGTCAAAACATCTTAATTATTCTTCAGAAAAATCTGGATTTTTAATAAGGGAAAAAATAATGACATGTTTGCTTTCTGTTTGTTTAGCTTTTATGAAATGTGGAAGTGAAGATACTGCTCCAGTTATTATATTTGTTTCCAAAATGTTTGCAGTTGATGCTAAGGCTTTGCCTCAGAATAAGCCAAGGTAAGGGTAAGGGGAGGTTGGGCTGGGGAAATGGTGTATGTTGGTGGAAGGATGGGTATCTGAGAAAGGTACATGCTACTATGAGGCTCTCTGTGGGAACATGGGCTCTTTTTTTTTTTTATCCTCACTTAAGGACGTTTTTGCATTTATCTTCAGATAGAGCGGAGGGAGAGAGGGAGGAAGACAAAGAGAGAAACATCGACATGAGAGAGAGACACATTGAGTGGTTGCCACCCACACAACCCCAACTGGGGCTGGGGACAAACTGCAACCGAGGTACGTGCCCTTAGTGGGAACCAAACCCGGGACTTTCTGGTCCGCAGGCCGGCGCTCTAACCGCTGAGCCAAACCAGCCAGGGCGGGACATGGGCTCTTGCATGTCAGCTCACAGGCTCAGAATAGCTGGGGACACAGCATTCGCAGAGAAAGCCCGATAGGCCTCCTCTCCTGTTGGTACAGCTCGGAGAGCACTTGGAGGGACCTTCTGCCTGGAAGGGACCTGGAGCCGGTGGTCACCCAGTCACATTAACACTTGTGTTTTCCTTCTGGAGCCGCCCGGGAGGTGCCGATGCTGACCTGTCTGTGCTGTCCCGCAGGCCTGTCACTCAGGAAGAGATGGCGCGGAGGCGCGAGCGCGCACGGCAAAGGCACGCGGAGAGGCTCGCAGCGGCGCGGGGCCAGGCGCCCGTGGGGCGCTCCTCCGACGGGGGTGCTCTCGAAGCAAGTCCGGAGGCAGAGGAGCCGCCAGGTGCAGCCCTCCTGAACAGGCCGTGGTGCAAAGTCTTTTTCTGCTTAATTTGGGACACTCATCCTTTAGCTCTTGAGCTTCTAGCTTGAATTGTAGCTTTTATCAGTATTCTGTTATTCCTGGTGTTTTCTTTCCCAAAACTGGGCCAAATGTACATCATCCTCACTGTCCCCTCTGTCTCCAGGCAGCGCCCAGAGAGCATTCCTGGCACTCATTGTCTTCTTGTTCCTGGCAGGGGAGCAGCAGGGGCAGAGTGAGACCCCCGACCCTGTGCCACAGGAAGAAAGCAACCAAGAGACTTTCATTGCGTTTGCTCGGGTGTTCAGTGGTGTGGCTCGAAGAGGCAAGAAAATTTTTGTTTTGGGGCCCAAATACAGTCCTGTGGAGTTTCTGCAGCGGGTAAGAATTAAAAGTAAAACATTAGTATATTGTTTCAAGGTTTTGATATCTTTTAGGTTGGTGAGATTGGTGATTACCTTATCGGTAGATTTATTGTCTCGAGAGAGGCACATTGGATGAATTCATATATCTCCTTTTGTGTTGCCTTGGTAACATTTGGTGAACCTGTCTCATGTAGTAGCATTTAGGAAACTGGTATACAAACCAAGTTTTCAGGCCTTAATAGTTACAAGGCTTTTCTCTTCAAGGCTGGAAGAAAGAACTGGTAAGAACAGATGTCATGCTAGAGCCAGGACAGATCTTCAGGAAATAGGGAGATCCAAAATCTTGGGTGCAGGGCCTGGACAGTGAGCTGGGACAAGCACTAGTCGCACACCAGGCAGTCTGTAAGCAGGTGAACAGCTCGCATCCAAATGTGCCTGAATCAAAGGGCAAAAGGAATGGCAAGCTGAACAGAACATTTAGGAATAGTAATTAAACACTGGAGCTCATGGGAGGGTGAAGTTGCCAGAGGTCCAGGGAGCCAGGCAGGATCAGCAAGAAGCAGACAGAACTTACTCGTCAGGTTACATGAAAAGCCTGCTAACCCTTTAAATCAGTACCTGCGTTTGTCATGAGTCAATATTTTGCAGTGTGTTGATTAGGTGTATCTGTTTATTCAGGTAATTTTAAATGTTTTTCATTTGAAGTTTTATAATTTTCTCCATAAAGATCTTTAATCACATTTATTAGACTTATTCTTAACTATCTTTTGTTGCTATTCTAAAAATTAGTATTTTTTAAAATATATATTTTCTATTGCTGATCTATAGATATACTTTTGTGTGTTGATCTTGTGTCTAGCAACCTTGCTAAACTGTCTTACTAATTATAATTTATCTGTGGTTTAGTGGACATTCATATTGCTTATGGGTCATTCTGTTCTTTCCTATTTAATCCTTCTGTTTAATAGTTCTTTCCAACCTATCTTTAGAGCTACCCTGCAGAGTTGTCATTGAGTCAGAACATGTACATTTAAAGTCCTTTAATAAACTTTTAATGTAATAGAGTTAAGAAAAATAAAATAAAATAAAAAATATATGGCACGTGCCTGCAAGGCCATCTTTTTTGTGGAGTTGCTGAGTTTAACCTAACATAATAGCTTCCCCTCCTCTGAGCTTCAGTGAATTATTTGCTGTCTTGCTTTTTTTGCACTCCATGTTTGTGACCTTAGTTATCTTTGTTTTATCCTAACCCTTTTTTCTCTCCTAGCACTTTCACAATGCCTCTGGCCTATAGATACAAAGATAAGTTGGTGATTGAAATGCTCTCAGGGTATTAGCATATATATGGAGGTCACTGAATAATTCAAGACAGTATCTTGAATACTCTTTAAGATGTTGAATAATTCTTTTTTTTATCCTCACCTGAGGACATTTTTCTATATTTTGTTCAGATAGAACGGGAGGGAGAGAGAGAGAGAGAGAGAGAGAGAGAGAGAGAAACATCGACGTGAAGGGACACATCGAGTGGCTGCCACCCACACAACCAACCAGGGCCGGGGACAAACTGCAACTGAGGTACATGCCCTTAGCGGGAACTGAACCCCGGTCTCTCTGGACCGTAGGCCGATGCTCTGACCACTGAGAAAACCAGCCAGGGCAAGATGTTTAATAATTCTTGACAAAACTTGAATAATTTGAGACGATATCTGCACAAGAATAAATATGATATAGGGGGAGCTCCTAAATCTGTTCTCCTTGCAGAATATTTACGTCTCAGAGTTACTCGTTCCTGTGTGTTCCCGAGCACTGGCGCCAGCCGTTGTTGGGTGCGTGAAGGGATGCAACAGTATCGAAACAGCAATAATGAGTGCTGAAGTAGTAGCACAGTCGTCCAGAACCGCTGTGACAGTGCTCACGTGAATATAGCAAGGGTTATGTATGGGGAGTTTTGTTTATAGCTTATGTGTTGCTACCAGGTTACAACATGATTTGTGGTAACTGAGCTATAAAGCTTATGATTATTTGGGATTAATGACTATTTTCGTATATTTATTTCTTTTAGTGTTGTTGTTTTTTTTGATCCTCACCCAATGATATGTTTATTGATTTTAGAGAGGAAGGGAAAGAGAGAGACAGACAGACAGACATCAGTGTGAGAGAGAAACATTTACCAGTTGCCTCCCATACACGTCCCAATGGAATTGAACCCACAACCTCAATATGGGTCCTGACCAGGAATTGAACTCAAGACCTTTCGGTTTATGGGGTGATACTCCAACCGAGCCACATTGGCCAGGGCTTGACCATTTTTATTTTTACTTACTTATTTATTTTTATCCTCACCTGAGGACATTTTTCCATTTTTGTTCAGATAGAGTGGGAAGAAGAGAGAGAGAGAGAAACATCGACATGAAAGGGACACACAGAGTGGTTGCCTTCCGCATGACCCCAACCAGGGCCGGGGACATATCGCAACCGAGGTAGGTGCCCTCGACTGGAATCGAACCCGTAACTCATTGGTCCGTGGGCTGACGCTTTAACTGCTGAGCCAAACCGGCCAGGGCAGGGCTTGACTATTTTTAAATATATGAGAGGTTTCACTATTTAGATCTTATTCATAAAGTGAGACTTATTTTTATATAACACCATTTCAGATTTGCATGTGTCAGATTTACATGAAATGTCACTGCACCACATCTTACTTATGAATGAAAATAACTTTATAGATGTCAACTAATGTTATCATTTAATGCTTCCTAACTTACATTCAATCATTTTTCTTCTTCCAGGTGCCATTGGGCTTCTCAGCTCCACTAGACGACCTGCCCCCTGTCCCCCACATGGCGCGCTGCACCCTGGAGCACCTGTATCTTCTGATGGGAAGGGAGCTGCAAGACCTCGAGGAGGTGCCTCCAGGAAACGTGCTAGGTAGGCTGGCGCCGTGCCCTGTGTGTCTGTGAGGGTCGCCTGACACATCACAAGACCTCGAGGAGGTGCCTCCAGGAAACGTGCTAGGTAGGCTGGCGCCGTGTCCTGTGTGTCTGTGAGGGTCGCCTGACACATCACAAGACCTCGAGGAGGTGCCTCCAGGAAACGTGCTAGGTAGGCTGGCGCCGTGCCCTGTGTGTCTGTGAGGGTCACCTGACACATCACAAGACCTCGAGGAGGTGCCTCCAGGAAACGTGCTAGGTAGGCTGGCGCCGTGTCCTGTGTGTCTCTGCTGAGGGTCACCTGACACATCACAAGCCAGCGAAATCTCTGACGGAAATGGCTGTGACCTCTTTCTCAGTTCGGTTCATTTTATTTTCTGGTGTGCTTAGACTTTCACTTCATACGTTTGAGTAATTAGCACAGAGATCAATAACTTGGTGTGAATTGTGGTAGTTCTATTTTTTTAAAAATGTACTGCTCTCGCCCTGGCCAGTTTTACTCAGCGGTTAGAGTGTCGGCCTGCGGTCCAGTGACCCGGGTTCGGTTCCTGCTAAGGGCACGTACCTCGGTTGCAGTTTGTCCCTGGCCCTGGTTGGTTGTGCGGGTGGCGGCCACTCGATGTGTCCCTTTCATGTCGATGTTTCTGTCCCTCTCTCTTCCTCTCTCTCCCTCCTACTCTATCTGAACATAAAATGGAAAAATGTCCTCGGGTGAGGATATAAAAAAAAAAAGTACTGCTCTCCTTGGCTGGTTTTGCTCAGTGGTTAGAGCTTTAGCCCATGGACCAGAGTCCAAAATGTCTAGGGTTTGATTCCTGGTCAAGGACATGTATCTGGGTTGCAGGTTTGATCCCCGGCCCTGGTTGGGGTTGTGTGGGAGGCAACCATTCAATGTGTCTCTCTCATGTCGATGTTTCTCTCTCTCTCTCTCCCCCCCCATTCCCTCCTTTCCACTGGGGCTAAAAAAAAAGTACTGCTCAAGTAGTCTGTGAATGCTCTAAGCTGGGGTTCCTTTCGTTTGGTACAAGAAGAATTCCTGCTCATGTCAGTCTAGATGACTGAGACTCTTTTGGTTCTAAATTATTGGACACTATTAAGGCTTGGGTTTCTTGGAGAACAATCTTACTTGGATAATTAGGGTATTTCCTTTCCCTAGTGTTCATTAGAATGAACAGTGAATTTTTAATTTGGTTCCTTGGTTGGGTTGGTAATGGCTCCATCAGAACATCTGGAACTAGTTACCAGCCTTACAATCAGAATTACTTTTTTTCACTTGTTCAGTGATTTGAAAACTTGAGCATATTTAGCAGTAGCAGCAGTTTCATAAGCCATGCGTGTAATAAGAGCAGCCTTTCAAAGCTGGGAATAAGCGTGAGGCAGGGCAGAGGGGAAGGCCTCGGATTCTGGCTGTCAGTGCGTGAGGAGCAGACAGCCCGAGAGAGCGCCAGCTGGCGGCCAGGGGTGGTGGGCGCGGGTGCTCGCCGCCAGCTGCCCGGCTGGGTCGGTGAGAGCAGGTTTGTCAGCACAGTTCTTTGTTGCTGTTGTTTTTAAACTTCAGGACAGGTTTGTCTTTGGGTGGGGCAGTGACATGGAGAGCATGAGGTGGTGGTTGATCTGGCTGAACTGATCTGCATATTGCGTTTATCTCTTGCTGCACAAACCACCCAAAGCCTAGTGGCTTAACACAGAGACAGCTTTTATTTTCTCGTGAATCTTCAACGGACGTGGCCTGTCTTGTTGGACAGCTTTTGTTCTGTTCCACCTGTTATCATTTGAGGTACTCAGAGCTTGGGCACTAGGATGATATGAAGGCTCTCTTCATTCATGTCTGGTGGCTGCTGATTGTCTGCTGGGACATTGGGTGGGAGAGGGACTGGGCTGGAACGTGTGGCCTTCGGTGCGACTGCCTAGCGTCCTCACAGCATGGCGGCTGGTTCTGCAGGGGAGCATCCCGTGGGCAGAGGACGAGGAAGCGGTATCAGCTTGTATGACCCAGCCTCCAAAGCCTTCAGCCTCACTCTGCCACATTCTTTTTGTAAGATAGAAGTGAGTCATTAAGACTGGCCTATATCCCAAAGGAGGGAACTAACTCCACCTTTTGATGGGAGACATGTCTAAGAATTTGCGGACATGTTTTAAAACGGCCACACCACTAATCATAGATCATCTCTTGTTTTCTTTTATATGTTAACAGGCCCATGATAGGAGACAGATTACAAATTAGGACATAGCAGTGTTTACAATGATCAAGGCAGGCCTGTAAATTTCATCTTTTTTTTTTAGTCTTGTTGGCTTAGGGGGAGTTGTAATTCCTGTTTAATAGGAAATTAGTGGAGAGTGATGTGACTGACACCCATATGCTTTGCATCAGAAGTGACACAGAGTCAGATTTATCAAATGCAGATGAAAATTTTTGTTGGAGGAGGAAATGAAAACATTATATGGCATTCATAAACAAGTCCATGTATATGTCAGAGTCTAAAAAAAAGTTCTTTTATTGGCACTTGAAAAATGCAGATTTCACTTTTGAACTCGGCCATAACTCACTTAGAGAATTTATACTGACCAGTAAGTGTGGAATGGATTTTGTGGTCTGGAAATAGTTAATTTAAAGCTTAAAATTATTTAATTCCAACCTGATGTTTGAAAAGTTGGTATAGATGAAACTGGAGAGACCTCACATGTTTAACACACAATAGCCTTTTGTTCATTTCCCTACCGAGAATATCTCTAAAAGTGAATGTTTGCTACAGACTCCTGTTAAAATGTGAGGGGAAATTGAATTAGGATTCCAAATCTTTAGCTTTTTCTTACACACTTTCAGATCTCTTCCATATGGTTAAATCTTTAAAATTTCAGGGGCATATTTTAAGAGGAAATATGATATTCCTCTTTTTACAACATGAGGAGAATAATAAATACTACCTAGCCTTTCTCTGAACTGGTTTTAGTTCTGCCATGGTAGGTTGCCGGGTTGGTAGGAAGTCGGTGAATGAGTGTGTATGTGTGTCTCCTTACTCAGGTGCGTAACTAAGGAGTCAGAACCCTTTGTTGAAGGGTTTTACTAACAGATTTGATTTTTTTTTATTTAAAGAAAAATCAAAACAGTTTGTGATTCTTAAGCCTTGTGGAACTTTTTTAATACTTAAAATTCACTTACTAGTGAATTTCTTTTGAATATATTTTACTACCAACATTTCCACTTGGAAAGTATTTTAATCAGTGAATATTGGTGTAATGAATGAATCAATTAATCAGTTAATAAGATCACTGAGTTTAGGTTGGGAGAACACATGAGCAGCCAGAGCTACCTAGTATTCATCATTTATTTTTAAAGTTTAAAATATTCTCAGGTACAAAAGGAAGTTTGAAAGTGTGGAAAACATTTTTGTTTGTTTGTTTGTTTGTTTAGACGTGAACACATTTGGTATTTATTAAAAATATTCTGGAATTTCGTAGGTGAGAGCAAAATCCTTTTAGTCTGAACATTTCTCATTAAAGGCTATCAGAACAGTGACATTTTAAGTTGATAACATTGTCCAGGACCCCAGAGCCAAGGTGATGTTACCAATGGAAATTCTTTGTTTAGCTCACACCATGCACTGAAGCTAATTGCTTCTTCCTCCCCTCGGTGTGTCCCAGGCATTCTGGCAGGTACATTCTGGGCTGTTTGATGTCAGAGAAGCAGGGATGCTCTGAGTCTCAGCTCATTCTTCTCAGCCTTGGTCCATTCAAGAGCAGAGCTTTGTCCTCGCCTTCCTAAGGCCAGAGTTGTCCCCAGGAGTCACTTGAAGCCCCTTTCTGATCTGGGCTAAGGGTACCCCCAAGGGAAGGCAGGGCTCAGTTGCGTCCTAGTCTAGAGAGCTCTTCTGCCCGAGTTGTGATTGTGCAGTTTTCTCCAAGGTGTTATGTATGGGAACCTAAGCTTCACTGGTCAGTTTTCATTCTCTTGTTCTCTCTCCCATACTTTGGCACTTGTACTCTTTCTGCATTGTTTGGTGCTATATAAGTCTTGTGTGCTCGTCAAAGCTCTAGGTTACTCGTCGAGGGACCAGGTTGACTGTTGGCTGCGTATTCAGGTTCATTTCTCCCCGATGCATGGTGTTGTGCTAGCAGTGTATCACATCACCCTCCCCTCACCCCCGAGTCTTACTGCCACTTCGTCATTGTGAAGCTTCCACAGATACTGTAGTCTGTTTCTGGGCCCTATTTGCTATTCTGATGTATTTGCCAGTCTATATTGTTTGGTTTTGATGGTTTCAGTAACTCATTATTTAATCTAGTATTTATCACTGTTCATCTCAGTGTTTTGACTGTTCTTGGACATTTATTTTTCAATGTTAACTTGATATTTTTATCTTATTCTAGTACATGAAATATCTATTAACACATTTTATTTACAGAAGTAAATCGTAATCACTTTTTTTATTCAGTATAAAGCTCAATAATGTAGGAAAAACTAGGGGTAATTACTCTAGGGGTTATCAGTGTAATGTATGTTCTTCCAGCTTCTATCCACACGTAAACACATTCATGTGTGCACATGTCTTACAGTAAGGAACTGTTTTATTTGTGTGATTTTACACGTTCACTGGGGGGGAATCTACAGTGTTTACTGTATTTAGCCTTTTTTAGTGAAAGGGGGAAGAGAAGGGCTGGACTTAAACCCAGCACTGTGTTATCCTGGTCCCTAACGTTGCCGTTACCAGTCATGTCCAGCAGTTAGAGCTGGGCCAGCCCTGATCTCTGCTAGGGAGGAGCCCTTCTCATCTGCATATGAGGGCCTCGGCTGTGGCCCGGGCCTCGCCGTCTCAGACTGGACCCTAGCAGCAGCCAGAATTACCTCTTTTGCCGCAGGGTCTTGGCCCTTGGCCTTCTTTTTATTTTTTATTATGTTTTTATTTATTTTAATTTTAGAGAGAGAAGAAGTGAGAGGGAGATAGAAACAGATGTGATAGAGAAGCATCGATCAGCTGCCTCCTACACACTCCCTACAGGGGATCGAGTCTGTAATCTGGGCATGTGCCCTGAACAGGAATCGAACCAGGGCCTCTCAGTCATGGGACAACGCTCAAACCACTGAACCACAAGGTGCCTTTGGCCTCCTACTCAGGAGTATTTGTGAGGTCCAGCATCTCATAACTTCTGGAGAGACCAACTGCTCTCTTAGCGGCACAAATTAATTCTGGTATGCTTGGGTGACCTTTAATCTAGTGCCAGTTTTCAAAGTGTTTGGAATTTGAATGAGACCTTTTCCTATGTTGACATAGCCTGACCCTAATTGTTACCTTTCTGTGGACATCTCACTTGAGATTTGGGGGTGGAGGGTATGGGGACGGAGGAGGGGCATCAACTGCTTGATGGGCCTTCCTTTCTCAGGGTCCAAAGTCTCCTAAAAGGAAACATAAGATGCGTTATGTTTGCATGTAGTGATCTGTTGTTTACTCTGAGAACATAAGGTTTGCTTAATTTAATAGCCTAATCATTCTTTCACATGTCTTTTGTGCTTAGCATGTGTTTGGTTCTATACTCCCCACGTGATTAGATTCGCACTCTGGCTACTTTAATTCCATCTTCCAAGCTATTTCTAGGCCTTCACAGTTTTGATCCCTGACCAGCTAATGAGCCAGCCTCTTGTGTGAGAAGCAGCACCGGGTTTGCAGTCAGACCTCTGGCAAGTTGGCCACTTTTTTGGGCACGTCCAGACCTGAATCTATACCCTCATAAAGTGAGGTTGGGTCAAGTGACCTCTGTGGCCTCTCCTTTTCTCTTGGTTGGTTTTCCAGCAACTTCCCCACTGCCCGTGACTTGGATTTTCCTATCGCCATTAATTGCTTTGCTGTTCTCAGTATCTTCTCTGTCTGCCCTCTGTCTGTGGATTGCTCGGAGTGACATTCAGAAAGCCATTAGACAGGAGCCCCCACCCTCTGGAGATCTCTCTTCACCCTGGGGCTTGGGGAATGCTTTTCCGCACTCCGATTGGATTCTCCAGGGCCAGCCCGCACGCTGTGCTTCCAGAGTGACCCGGACCGCTCCTCACTCCGAGCGAGCCCGAGGCACCGCCGCGTCCTCTGAAAGCACAGCGTGATCTGCACGCCGGCCTCGTTGCCGGGCAGAGGTGGAGAGGCTGAGTCTGTTCTCGGAAGCCATTGAGCCTGTGCAAGGTGATGGAGACTGCAGCCTCGTTCTCCAGCTCCTGCCGGGCCCGCAGCTGCACCCAGACGGCCACAAGGGGGCAGCCGTCCCCACGGGTTTCCATCGTGCCAGAAAACAGAACAAAGACGGGGGTCTGTGTGAGCATGTGCAGGGGCCTTGCTCTGCGCCACAGCCCACATGTGACACTTGTAACCTTGACCTCTGTGTTTATAAAGACACTGAGCTGTTGGTTGGGTGGCATATGTGTGGTAAGTGGGTTTTGTGCTTTGTGGGCTGAACGTAGTTAATATACGCAGGACTCCTCTGTGGAGGTCTGAGACCTACCCCCTTGCCCAGTCCAGATTGCTGCACATGGCAGGCAGGCGTTTTTTATTATTGGATGTTTAGAGCTGTCCGAATCGTTAAAACAGAGAGGTTGAGATGAGTTTAGCTTTCTGTTCAAACCTGAAGAACAATTTCAAAGCAGTCATGTAAATTTATTTTGGCCCTTTCTTTCTCTCTCCTGCCCCTCCTGCCTCTCGTCCAAATACTGGGGGCATTGTTTCCGTTGTATATTTTTCCCCTTCGGTTTCCTCTTCATCTTGGAAATTGAATTATGACTCCTTGGGTTGTTTCTACTTGGAAAGAGCATCATTATGAGAATATATGCTGCTCAGTGGACAGTGAAGCAGAGTATGAAATGTCTCTAACATCCGATCGCCCATGCAATTAGAAGCACATTGTCACAAGGTTTGTTTTATGTTTCCCAGATGACTGTTAATTTATGGCAGTTCAACGCATAATTGCATTGATGATCATATTTCAAAGGACTTGGGTCTATTGGTTTAAGTGCAGAATTGAAGTAAGAAGAGTTGTTATTCTTCACTTCGCTGTTGTATCTAAACCCGTCTTATTATTTGAGTCTGTAGTGGCGGGAAGAAATCAGATACCCTTTGAAAATCAAAGGCAGGGAAAGCCCCTTCCCCCAGGGTAGAGAGAGGAGCATTTTCTTTTAGGTCTCTACAGAGCAGCAATTAGTAAATTTATTGTATAATAGTTGTTTTTCTTCAAAGCCACAAGCCTTCATTTTTTCGAAAATGACAATTATAAAATTTTATTTTCAAAACAATTTACATAATGTCATTGTATTTGCATATCTTTTGTTAACTGATGCAAAGGATGCCACACTTACAACACTTGAGAGACGCATCAAGCTAGATTAATTCAACATTTACTTAGACCTATTGCGTGCCAGGTGTTCAGAGTCACTTCTGTAGGTTTTTTATCATTTGAGCCTCACGACAGACTTGAGCGGTAAATGTGTTGTCTTCACGTGGCAGATGAGTAAACTGAGACCGAGAAGGTTTCACTTGTGCACCTTGTTACACCATCCCGGCCTCCCTTACTAGCTAGCTTGTGTTTCTGTAGGGTTGTGTGGCCGAGATTATTTTAGACACTTTTGCTACTGATTCTCTTCCCCTTCTGTGATTGTTAAAATGAAAATAAGCTATTTTTTACATTCTGCTTATAGAGTCCCTGAATTTTATAGTTCTCGTAGTCCAGTTGCTTCCTCCTAAAAAACGGAATCTGAGACTCATACTGGGTCTTCTCTAAGCTTGGCTAATTAGAGTTGAAATTAGAACCCTGCCTTAGAACACGGATTCCACTGCATCGGCTGTGTTCCCAGTTGGTGTCTCTGAGCTCCTGGAGTGAGGATCGTCCTTCTCTGGGCGTATCTGTGCTGCCGAGCCTGGCCCGTTGTCACCGAGCGGTGCACGCCCGGGACACGTGCTGCGGTGTGGGTGTGCGTGGAGAGGCGTGACTGGCTGTCCCAGGTGCTCCCTGGAGCACTGAAAGGACTGGAGTTCTGAGCAGGAGGAAGAGTGTGGGAGACCTGGGACGTGTTACAGTTAGTCACCAGTTCACTGGTGTTTGGTTTCTAGATTGTATGTGGGAAAACTGAGGGACTACCGATCAGAAAGGGAGAATGGAGGTCCAGCTTCTACTAAGAACGTGAATTTCCAGCATATGACCACCAGTCATGTGCTCTTTGGTTGCTTCTGATGTTCCCTGTGTTCACCAGGAATTAATGTCTCCCAAGGGCCTACATTTGAGTACAGGCTTGGAGGACCCGGTGTGGCTGTGTGTCTTTCATGCACAGATTCATTAATCTGCCCAGATGGGAGCTGCCGTAGGGCTGTCCACAGCTGGAGAGCTCAGAGCCGTAAGAGTTTGCAAGTAATGTAACATTGGTCTTACTCAGATCTTTCAAAAATAATCTTTTTTTTTTTTTTTTTAGTAACTTTCAGTGTTTTCTAGATTTGTTTGGCCCATAAAAGTTTGATTTTCTACAGAAGTCTAATATGTCCATAGTGTTTTGGATACTAAATTTGACAATTCCCTTTATGAGGTTAGACAAATTTATAATTGAAACCCAGGTATGTGAAACCTATGTTAAAAATATGAAATTGTCTTTTTTTAAAAATACATGTTTTTATTGGGGTTTTTTGTTTGTTTGTTTGTTTTTTGTTTTGAGGGAGAGGGGGAGAGAGAGAGAAACATCCATTGGCTGCCTTCTGCATGCCCCTCACTGGGGGTCAAGCCCACAACCCAGGCTTGTGCCCTGAAGGGAAATCAAATTGGTGACATCTTGGTGCACAGGATGACACTCAACCAACTGAGCCACACCTGCTGGGCTGAAACTGTCTTTTTGAAAAAAGTCCAAACAAGTAGAAGGTGTTAGTTTATTGGTACAGTTACAGATAAATTGCATTTATTGATTCTAATTCTAAATATATAAAAATATTTCCAAAACTTACATCATGACTAAATTTAAATTTATTTTGGAATGTAACAAGACTGTAGATTTGCTTTGCATACATCATAGGATATTTTTTGTGTTTCCTGTTTGGTTTTCTGTTTTTTTCAGTGTGCCTCATCAGGCTTTAGACTGAAACCGAACTGTGGGTTAGTGGAGAGGAAGACGAGCATTTGCCCATCACTTCGTCTCCCTCTCCTGGTCAGAGAGCTATCTTTGTGTCCCTGCCAGTTCTGCAGTGCACTTGAACTAAGAAGTGCTCAAGAACTGTTTATGGAACGAATCATGGGAAACAGTTTGGCCTTATAGAATGAAGCTGAAATTCTGCCTAGTCTGAGGATAATATAAGCTCCCTCATATAAGGGTAAGGGAGCCGGGATTGAGCTGGGCTGAGCATCCAGTGAGCCCCCCACAGCACCACTGACCAAACCCAAGTTTGGAAGAAAGTCTAATTATCTTGTTTTGTTTCCTAGGGACTCCAAATAAGTTCTCATTAAATTCTTTTTCAATAAAGCTCCTTCTCAGAGATCACACTCTACTGAGCGTAAAGGTAATGGCGTTTCCAGTGCCCGCAGAGGGCAGAACAGCCTAATCGGCCGCTGTGCCACCAGCAGTGGTGGCAGCGACACTCTGGAGCTGGGGGCCACAGAGTAGGTGGGAGCAGCTCGGTGGGACAGGGGTTGGAGGGCCACGGAAGGAGGTCAGGAAGAGGACAGACACGTTTGTGAGCATATTCAGTTGATTGAGCCATGTGTATTTCTAAAGAATAGGTTTGGCTTTTTTTTCTTTCTTTATTAATCTTAGAGAGAGAGGAAGGGAGAAGGAGAGAGAGAGAACATGGATTGACCGCTTCCTGCATGCCCCCCGCCTGGGGATTTGGCCCACAACCTGGGCATGTGCCCTGACCGGGAATCCAACAGGCAACCTCTTGGTGCAGGGTCAACTTGCAACCACTGAGCCACTCTGGCCAGGCAGGTTTGGCTTCTTAATTTGCAAGGGAGGTGTATTCAGTAACAGTTACTTAGCTTGAGCCAGAGCGGGGAGGAACGCCCATTTTTAGAATTTAAGTTGTAAAATATGCCCTTGTACTTTGGTAGGCAGTTTACAAACCAGAAAAAATTAGTCTTTATAAAAATGTTTTGCCAAATTTTACTCTAGCTAAATGCCTACAAACTTAGGAAGAAGCCCTGACCCGTTTGGCTCCGCGGTTAGAGCGTCGGCCCACGGACCAGAGAGACCCGGGTTCGGTTCCCGCTAAGGGCACATACCTCGGTTGCAGTTTGTCCCCAGCCCCGGTTGGGGTCTTGTAGGTGGCAACCACTCGCTGTGTCTCTCTTATGTCAATGTTTCTCTCTCTTCCTCCCTCTCTCCCTCCTGCTCTAAAAAAAAAAAAAAAAAAATTAGGCAGAAAATGGGCAGTTTAACAGTTCTTACATATAATAATGCTCTTGACACTCTTGAATAAAAACCTTTGATAATGAGAAGCATAGTAATCTTTGATTTTGTGTTCAAAGTGTAAGGGCTGCTTACCTACAAAGGGGATATAATTGGGTGTAAATGAGGAAGGCTGTGGGAAAATTGAGTGCGCATGTTCTCTAAGTCTTAAATCGTTAGATAACTGCTTAGCATTTCATTGATGCTTAGAATATATTAGTTGAATCTGTATTTTTTTTTTCCTACAGCAAGTATATCTGGTCATTAAATTTACTGTTCCATTTTTGGGATCCAATAGTCACAAACAATAGCATAACCCTAGAGTGGTTTTTTTTGTTTGTTTAGAAAAAAACTGTAATTTGAATTGTTCTGTGTTTTAAAAACAACTACTCATTCTTTGTTGGCAAATATAGTTAAGTTTTTATTTTTATTTCATTTGGATTTCAAACATAATTTATGCTTATAGTAAAAATCCAAACACTACAGAAAAGTCAGTAATTAATTGTCTCATCTCTGCAACTACTTCTTTGATATAACCATTGATAACGATCAGTAAGTGTCCTTCCATAGGTGTCTTTATACAACACACGTGCACACAATATTTGCCTCTTTGGTTTGTTTCATCCAATTAGTATTGACTATATTAAGAGTTAGGTACAGTTTAGCCACTATGCCGCGAACTCCTGCTCCAACAGCGTCAAGAGGCACATGCACTGGGGCTGTGTGTAATCTCTGTCCTTGGGCAGTCTGCCGCTTCTCTTCTGACATTTCCAAATGCATGACTATTGTCAGTCCCTCTATCAATTCTCAAGAGGACTTTCTGTTGTCCTTGTGACTATTATATAACCAACTATTTAGCTGCAGCCAGAGGTTTTTAACTTTGCCACAAATATAAAACTTTTCTTTGTCAAAAAGACTACCGCAACTTTATCTTAAAAAGTTACTTTCAAATTTGGTCACATAGTTTTCAGACGTCCTTGAAGAAAGGGAGCGTGATGGCTTTAGTGGAGATCTGTGGCCCTTGCCCTGTGGGCTGGAGTGTAATTGGATTCCAGTTGACTGGCCTGAAAGGATCCCGGGAAGATGTAGAACTGGATCTGGATTAAAGTCTCACAATTTTCTGCCCTCGTCCAAGATTTAAGGGAATCACTGAAGTGAATGAGTTTGGGATTTCATGTCCAAAGCCATTTTTAATACCACCACCTTATGTTTTTATAGCACTGTATGCTTTTCAAAATGCTTTTATCTGTAGTATTTGATCTGTCCAGCCTGCTTTTAGCTTCTATATTTCAAAGGCCAGTAATGGTTAGGTTGGAAGTAATACCTATTAGAATAGTGACTTTGAAAACTTTCAAATCATTTCCAGGTGTTGTCAATGAATGATGAAACTTTAAACCTTCTTTTCTATAAAAGAAAACTCTACTGCTTTAAGTAATCTTCTTAGAAATTACAGCTCCAAAAATTTCAACTTGTTGTTGTTCTTTTTTTATAGTAAATAAATATATATAACTTATTGAGATATGACTAATGAATAATATGTGTAGGGAAAGGTGTAGATATAACCAAGCAGAGAAGATGGTGGGAAGAAAACTGTCAGTTTTCCTTAAATACCTAAGGTGGTGGAAGTGAGTTTTAAATACTTTTCATCACAGGAACCCCCCCCCCCCCCTTTTTTTTAATTTATTGCAGTAGGGATGCAAACTAGGACGGGAGAAGGAGGAAAATCAGAAAATACCGTTGATAGCTATGCCGTAGATTTGGCTTGTGATCTAATATACCCTTTTAAAATGTTCTACAGACATTAAAGATAATTTGCGCACACATACCCCGCTATTCAGTCATTGTTATTGCTTATGTTACTTAAGACATGAAGACGGTATCACTTGAGACAGAAGTAAACCCCCTGCTTTCATTCCCCTTGCCGACCCTTTCATTCCGCAGAGATGATTGCACCACACGACGGCCAAGAACCGGACAGTGATTCTGAAATCTCCCCGCCCCTTTCTGTGAAGACTGCAGGTTTGAGCAGAAGCTTGCATGCTCTCCAGCACAGCTCCTCCTCACTCCCAAAACAAACATGGCACTTCCCTTTCTGGGAGCGAATATAGAAGAGCCAGTGGACATATAGAAAAACACAGCATTTCTAAAGAAGAACACCAGTATAACCAACAAAAGCAATAGAACTGTTTGAAGTAGACTTCTTGTAAGAAAGCAGCCAAAAACAGGTTTGGTGATAAATGCACCCATCCTCCCTGGTCTGGTGGAAGAAGTTGGAAGAAATGTAATAATAACAAAGGTTCTCTGATAGTCCAGCAAAATTTACTTTGTAGCTCTGAGGTGCTGAATTTTTAGCCAATTTGAATATTGTCACTGGGTTTACAATAGGCCCTTGTGTTCTCTGTTTTTGAATAGGGTCAGTTGGCAGCTGGTTAAATTTCTTAGGGAGTCACTGAAGCCAACATTAAAACAGAACCGAGCTCAGGATTCCCTGAGCCTGGAAGTCTGCCCAGAAGAGCAATGTCAGGCCGTCTTACGAGTCCAAGAGCAGAGTGTGCGAGCGGCGCGCATTATTAGTGAAGGGCTCACCTTTCCGGGCCGGCTAGAGCCAGTCACGCTTTTATCCCCATGGTTTTGGTTTCCTTTCTATGGGGCTGTGGCCCTCCAGGGCCTCAGAGGTGAGGAGAGATGAGAAGCAGGCTAGACCCGTAGCTAAGAAGAGTGACTCAGGCTTACAGCCATCATTACAGTCAGTGGTTAACGGTTCTTCTTAATCTAATTATGCTGCCTTTGATATTGTTAGGAAAGTCATCATTATAAATATTCACCTGGGAAGGTCTGACTGCTGTATTACTCTGCAGAATCTCTGCAGTTGAGATATACAGGATTCTGAATAGTAAATAATATACTGGTACACGCAGGACTCAGCAGAGGCATAAGGAAAGTTCAGACCATAACCATTAACACATTCGCAGCAAATGTGTTAATAGAGAGTGATTTAGGAGCATTAATTAACTTTCAAAAAGTCATTCTAATGTCAAAAAGACGAAAGCCTGTAATCAGGTTGACCTGTGAACCACCGAGCTCGGTCCCCTGCTGGAGGCAGGGGCAGTGACCACAGTGCATCTTCTCCCTTAGAAGGAACCACCCTCCTGCTGCTCTTTAAGTCACACTTGACTCCAACTCAGAGAGCCAGCCCTGCCCCAGGAGGACCAGCTGCACAGATGGAGCGAGCCCCCTTCTGCCCTGCAAGGGACAGGCAGCTGCCCGAGCCAGCCCGACGCTCGGTGGTGCTCGCTCCTGCCTCCCCAGCTGTGTCTAGCATTTCAGGTCCTTCGTGTTATTTGGGGAATTTCCCTCCACATTTGGAAGTAAATGGAAACTGGGTAGATTGTAAAGAAGAGGATGAAAATTCCAAATTACTCAGAGTTCGGCAGAAAAGCCATTATTGGATAAAATGGGGTGAAAGAATCTACTCTTCAGCCAAAATATGTGCAATCATGAAACAAAGAATTGTCAAGTTTTCTCATCTGAGGACTTGGGTCCAAAAACAACTCAAAGAGTGGGGTGAATAATGATTCCACCGTTCTGCTAAAAACTTAGGAGATCTTCATTTCCCGAGACTGTTAACATGAAGGAAATGCTTCAGTGAAGGAAAAGAAATCTCTTTGTAAATCAGTCCCCTGCCACGGTGACCTCTCAGAGACGAAGCCAGTTTGAGCTCTGCTGACGACGCAGCCAAAGTCACACATAAATATGACTTCCACCCAGAAGACGTGCAGTTCTGAGGAGGGTGTGTTTCTGTGTGTGCCCATTCCTCTCCGCAGAGTGAGGTCACCTGTTCAAAAATGAAGTTACAGTTAAAATTACATCTTTGCCTCGTGCAGTAAGGCAAGAGAAAAATCCAGGTGCATTAAAAACGGACATATGCATTTTGTTTGTATAAGCAACACAAACACTAAGCACTAGCAGAAGGAGTGTTGATCAGGAGCAAGGCCAAGGCTGTTTTCTCTACGTGCCAGTTTTGCTTAATTCATTACAACGCATATCTTCTTAAATAAAAAGAGAAAGTAAAGTTCAGAACAAAAAACTATTCTCAATACCTAAAAGAAATTAAGAAAAGGAAAAAATTAATGTCACCTGAGATTCTGAATGTTGCCAGTAGAGGGCTGGAGGCGGAGATAGGACAGCGGGTGCTGCCCCAGCCTCGTCACCGGGCGGTGCCTGTTGTCAGGGCATTTCCCTCTTCTGCCCCGTGAAGTTCAGCTGCTGTGACTTTCAGGCCAGCTTCCCCTGTGTGAAGATATTCGTAGGCAGGGCACCCGGCCTGTCGTCCCTCCCGGAGGACGGTCCTGGTTGCAGACACAAGTCTTCAGGAGGCACTGCTCCATCCCGCCCACCAGCGGCACCTGCGCCCGAGTCTAACCAGCTCTGCAGGAGTATCTGGCCGGCACTGCCTCTGGCCCAGTTCTCCTCCCCTCCCCTACCAGGCTTGCATTTCCACTCTTCCCCAGTGGAGGCAAGGCTTGTGAGTGGGTTTCAGCGGTTCTGGAAAGGAGCAGAAATGTTATCATTATTTTTCAGCTTTGGGAAAATACAGCTCATGTTGTACATTGAAGAAGCAGGGCATAGAGGAGAAAGCTCTGGCCTGGGCGGCAGGAAGACTGGGCTTCCTCAGAGCCACCAGGGACTGATCTGGGGTCGGCCTTTCCCACCCTACCCCGAGGATTCCTCATCTGTAAAACAAATGAGGTTTAGGACTTGCTGCGGGTAAATTTTGTGTTTCTGTCTTCAATCTGGGACAATGCTATTTTCCAAGCAATCTATAAAAGTTTGCAAAACTTTCAAGAAGTCCCTTGATGTTCACTAAAAAGAAGACTATTTTAGAGATGACTGTTTTCCAGATAAGGCTTTTACCAGTCCCCTCCCTCCCTGAAGGCTTCTCCACTTCCTGAGTGGGCTCGCAAGCGTTGCTGCACCCTCCTCCCTGCCACCTGTGCTGAACGTCGTGAGCCGTTCTTTTAGTGTAGAGAGTCTCTCAGATAGTATCAGGGATCAGTGTCGGTGTGCTGCGTCATCTTCTGGGGTGCAGACGTGGTGCAGAGCCAGACAACTGGCAGATTGGGCCCTTGGAGGTGATGGGCACCTCCTGCAGGCAGCTGTTCCTGAGGAACGAGGAACCGGGCGTGGCAGAGAAGTCCAGGGGCAGCGTTAGTTTCCAGAGGAGCAGGGGTGTGGTTCCTGGCACGAGATGGCCTTTGGCCCTGGCCTGCTGCTCCCCTGCCTGAGACCTTGGGAAGACAAGAGTAAGACCTGGGGGATGGACCTCACACGGCTTTGGGTTCCAGTCTGCCCTCTGCCCTCTGCCCTCTGACAGCGTGGCACGCAGAAGCAGCACTTCCCCTGCCGGGACGCCCTGCAGAGGTTAGCACTGTGACAGGGCCCCGGGCCTGGGGGACAGCCTCAGAGGGCGATGGGCAGGTTCCAGGCAAGGCCCGTGTGAACTGTGGGGACAGAACCAGTGGGGCTGGTTACTGCTAGCCTGACTCCCTAGCCGGCAGGGGCCGGGAGCCTTCGCAGGGTCTGACTAGTCTGTCTGAGAAAGCTGCCTCGCAGGTGCTGTCAGCATTTCTGCGCTGTTACAGTGCGACTCCAGTTTGCAGCCGGTGTCACTGGGACAGAGCTTGTTAATAATCAAAAGAACACTGTGGTTGTTGAGAAAACACACCTCGGTGCCCTGGTAGAGTGGAGGAGGTTCTCATGACATCCCCTCGTGGGCCTGCTCGGCCAGTCAGAAGTGACCCTCTCCCCAACAGCACTTCTAGGGTCTTGGCCTAGAGATGCACATACAAGGCTGCCACGGACCATGGTGCGCAGTCAGCTCGACACAACGTTCACATTATCTTGCTGACCTACTTGTTGCAGCACTTTTCTGTTTCCTTAGAGCTGAAGGAACACTTACCGTGATGTGAGCTGAGGTGAGCTTACTCTAGTGGTGGTTGGCTTTAGCAGTGGTACCTGGCAAGAGTGGAAGGCGACACTTGGAAATATTTTGGGTAATGTATTGGATAAACAAAGGCAGTAGTAGAGCTCTGGGCGGTTTGGCTCAGCGGTTAGAGCATCGGCCTGCGGTCCCGAGAGACCTGGATTCGGTTCCTGCTAAGGGCATGTACCTCGGTTGCAGTTTGTCCCCGGTTGTGCGGGTGGCAGCCACTCCATGTGTCCCTTTCACGTCGATGTTTCTCTCCCTCTCTCTTCCTCTCTCTCCCTCCCGCTCTACCTGAACAAAAAATGGAAAAATGTCCTCGGGTGAGGATAAAAAAAAAAAGGGCAGCAGTAGAGAATTGTGTGATGCTTGCTGGAGATAGTTTTGTGTTCCTGAAAACCGACACAGACCAAAAACCAAAGAAACCCCTTTGAGCATCTTTCAAGGAGAATTTAGAAGAACTAATCTCTGAATGAACCTCGGAGTGTCAGGAACCAGAGGGTAGACAGAAGCCAGCAGCCAGGAGGAGGCTGACTGCCTATTCGAATGAAGAAGAGATTTGTTCAAGGATAGACATGTTCAGAAGAATCCGTGTAAGAACATTTCTGTGAAAGACACATTTCATTAGTCATTGGATGATGTGGAGGGAAAGATACAAGGAGACAAACCATGTGCTCTTTCTTTTGCTACCAGTTTCTTTTCAAGGCTCTGAAATGGTTTATCTTGATTAGGTGCAGTTAATGGCATCTCTAAAAGACTCAAAAGCACTTTAAATATCTATGTAATTTTTGTCCAATAACACGTTCAAGTAAATTTTTATTGATGTACAAAAGGCCTATAGAAAAGTATGCAGACCTTAAACCACAGCTTGATGGATTCTCATGCTCTGAACACACCCGGTGTTGCTCGCGCTAACAGAACATGCGCCGCGTGCTGAAGTGCGTTCCAGTCCTGCCGCGCGCCTCCACCCCTGAGGGCGGCGCTCTCCTGCTCCTAGCAGACTGAGCATACCTGCTTCGAGTTCTGTGCAAGCCGAGTCGTAGAGAATATAACACACTCTTGTTTGAGGCTCCTTTCCGTCAGTGTTCTGGCTGTGAGATTCATGTGTCGCTGCACAAAGTTGCGATGAGTTCATTCTCATTGCTGTATTGTGTGACTACCACAATTCATCCTCTCTCCTCTTGGTGGACATTTAGTTTATGGCTACAATCTGGCTATGGTAAATATCGTTACTTTGAATATTCTTTTCTTTTGCTGAGTATTTGTACACATTTCTGTTGAAAGAGCAATTGCTGTGTCATAGGGCAGGTGTATGTTCAAGCCTTGTGAGTGGTTCAGTCTGTGCTTCTGCCGGGAGAACCTGGAAGTTCCAGTTCTCTGTGTCTCTGTGCTGACACCTGTCATGTTCTCATGACCCAGTCTCTCCGTGTCTGTGTGCACCTGTCATGTTCTCATGGACCAGTCTCTCCGTGTCTCTGTGCACCTGTCGTGTTCTCATGGACCCGGTCTCTCCGTGTCTCTGTGCACCTGTCGTGTTCTCATGGACCCGGTCTCTCCGTGTCTCTGTGCGCCTGTCATGTTCTCATGGACCTGGTCTCTCCGTGTCTCTGTGCCGGCACCTGTCATGTTCTCATGGACCAGTCTCTCCGTGTCTCTGTGCACCTGTCATGTTCTCATGGACCAGTCTCTCCATGTCTCTGTGCACCTGTCATGTTCTCATGGACCAGTCTCTCCATGTCTCTGTGCACCTGTCATGTTCTCATGGACCAGTCTCTCCGTGTCTCTGTGCACCTGTCATGTTCTCATGGACCCGGTCTCTCCGTGTCTCTGTGCACCTGTCATGTTCTCATGGACCTGGTCTCTCCGTGTCTCTGTGCACCTGTCATGTTCTCATGGACCTGGTCTCTCTGTGTCTCTGTGCACCTGTCATGTTCTCATGGACCAGTCTCTCCGTGTCTCTGTGCACCTGTCATGTTCTCATGCACCAGTCTCTCCGTGTCTCTGTGCCGGCACCTGTCATGTTCTCATGGACCAGTCTCTCCGTGTCTCTGTGCACCTGTCATGTTCTCATGGACCAGTCTCTCTGTGTCTCTGTGCCGGCACCTGTCATGTTCTCATGGACCAGTCTCTCCGTGTCTCTGTGCACCTGTCATGTTCTCATGGACCCGGTCTCTCCGTGTCTCTGTGCCTGCACCTGTCATGTTCTCATGGACCAGTCTCTCCGTGTCTCTGTGCGCCTGTCATGTTCTCATGGACCGGTCTCTCCGTGTCTCTGTGCGCCTGTCATGTTCTCATGGACCAGTCTCTCCGTGTCTGTGTGCACCTGTCATGTTCTCATGGACCAGTCTCTCCGGGGCTCTGTGCACCTGTCATGTTCTCATGGACCAGTCTCTCCGTGTCTCTGTGCACCTGTCATGTTCTCATGGACCAGTCTCTCCGTGTCTGTGTGCACCTGTCATGTTCTCATGGACCAGTCTCTCCGTGTCTGTGTGCACCTGTCATGTTCTCATGCACCAGTCTCTCCGTGTCTGTGTGCACCTGTCATGTTCTCATGGACCAGTCTCTCCGTGTCTCTGTGCACCTGTCATGTTCTCATGGACCAGTCTCTCCGTGTCTCTGTGCACCTGTCATGTTCTCATGGACCAGTCTCTCCGTGTCTCTGTGCACCTGTCATGTTCTCATGGACCAGTTCTCTCCGTGTCTGTGTGCACCTGTCATGTTCTCATGGACCAGTCTCTCCGTGTCTGTGTGCACCTGTCATGTTCTCATGGACCAGTCTCTCCGTGTCTCTGTGCACCTGTCATGTTCTCATGGACCAGTCTCTCTCTGTCTCTGTGCACCTGTCATGTTCTCATGGACCAGTCTCTCTGTGTCTCTGTGCACCTGTCATGTTCTCATGAGCCGGTCTCTCCGTGTCTCTGTGCACCTGTCATGTTCTCATGGACCAGTGTCTCCGTGTCTCTGTGCACCTGTCATGTTCTCATGGACCAGTCTCTCTCTGTCTCTGTGCACCTGTCATGTTCTCATGGACCAGTCTCTCTGTGTCTCTGTGCACCTGTCATGTTCTCATGAGCCGGTCTCTCCGTGTCTCTGTGCACCTGTCATGTTCTCATGGACCAGTCTCTCCGTGTCTCTGTGCACCTGTCATGTTCTCATGGACCAGTCTCTCCGTGTCTGTGTGCACCTGTCATGTTCTCATGGACCAGTCTCTCTGTGTCTCTGTGCACCTGTCATGTTCTCATGACCCGGTCTCGTGTATGGCATAGTAGCTTATGTTGGTTTCCCTGATGACTAGTGAAGTTAAGTTCCTTTTATTTATTGACCATTGATTTTTACTCATTTATGAAATGCCTGTTAAGTCTTTGTCCATTTATTTATTTATTTTAGATCCTCTGCCCCTTTCTTTGCATTGATGTATAGGCATTCCGCATATGTTTTCATGGAAGTCCCAGTTGGATGTATTTATTGCGGATAGTCTTTCTGCTCTCGGAGTGACCTTTCTGCTCTCCAATGATGTCCTTCAATGAACACCGCCTGACACTTTTCCATTTTTTACGATTAGTGTTTTTTGTGTGTGTCCTGTTGAAGAAGTCTGTTTACTCCAAAGTCATGAAGTTCTGTTTATTCTTCTATAACCTCTTTTAGTTCTACTTATGAGAATTTGGTTTTGTAAATGTTTTTGTAAATGGTGTGGGTGGCGGTCAGACTGTGTCTGCGGTGTGGACGTGCCGTTGATGTGGTCACACTGCCTCCGCGTCGTTTCACGCAGCTTACTTCTTTGACTCAGAAGTTCTCGTAGCTGGCACCGAAAACCTTTCCCTTATTTTAAAATTATCATTCATCATCTCAACACTATTACAGTTTTTATTTTCAGTTGTATTTCTCTTATTTTTAATTTATATAATTCTGTCTACATAGAGTTTTATGTTCTGCCTTAACCATGCCTAAGTAGTCTTCAAAGTTCAATTTATTAGTGGCTGTATGGTATTTAATTTAGTTAACCGGTCTTCTATGGTAGGCATTTAGGATGTTCTTATTAATAAAAACTGCTGCCTTATAGAAATGTACTGATCCGTCATTTTACAAGAGGGTAGCAAATGACAATGGGGTAACCATTGGGGGCCTCGTCTTTAGTTAGTGTCTCCATTAATCCAACTTCTAGCACAGATTCCTTCGTCCTTTATGAGGGGGATCACTTTACAGCAGCTGTGCTTGCAGAGTGTTACGAAATGAAGAATGAAGGCCCGTCACCCCCATATTATAAACCCTTCCTAACATTTCAATGGTGTCAACATGGAAATTCACCTGTGGCGCTCATTCTCATTCTGCTCGTCTGCGAGGCGGTCCGTCCGTGACGGCAACTGCTTGAAAGCTGCCGCTTCTCGCAGGGAAGTCGGTGCGCTGGGGGGAGTGTTGGCTTGAATCGAAATGACCTGTGTTTAATTAACAGTTAGTTAATATTCTAATATTGCTGCTTTTCCCCTTAGGAATTCCTTTTCTTCAGACGGTTCTAATATCAAGTAAGTTGTATCAGTGCCATAGTAACTGCCACATCAGTATGCAGACACATGGCCATAGTCCCGACAATCTCTGGCTCCGCAGCTCAGGGATTGGAATATATTACCAGCAATAATGTGACTGAGTTTTAAAAATGTTTTAGCAGCACTTACAATAACAAATTCCAGAAAATGGAATGTGGGGTCTTGGGGTCTTCATCTCTGTCTCCTCTGTGGCGCTCAGCACAGATCTGTAAACATAATTCGTCAGTGATTATTTGGGAACATAAACCTAAAAAGCACAGGAATTCTTCTCAAATTGTGATGCATTAGACTATAAAGTTCTATATAGCACCCTCTAAATTCCATAATTCCTGAAGTGACTTTCAGGAAAATATCACCCGTTGTGGAAGTGATCATTACAAGTGGTAAAGAACACAGGGTTGGCGTCAGATGACGCAGGGCCGTCTAATGAAGGTGGCCTGTGAGTAGGCCTGGAGATGGGGTCTTTCTCTGGGACTAAGACTGAACAGCGCCTTCACTCTGAGCTGTCAGGCTGCTTACTCCCAGGACCTTGATTAACCTCAAGAAACATGCCCGCTCCTATCAGATAGGAACCCAAGACTCCCTCTGCGGACACCAGGCACCAGGGAAGCCCCGGTCTGGGTAGTTCAGAGGTGAGCGTAGTTTCAGTGTTGAGGGCCTCAAGTGATTCATGCAAATATAGTGCATCACAGCATAGTCCCAGGGTTTATTGCTGAGTGAGCATTCAAACAATGCAAGCATTCGAGGCACAGTCCACAGGAAGACTTTTTTTACTTTCTGGTTTAAAAAATATGTTTTAGCCCTGGCTGGTTTGGCTCAGCAGTTAGCGTCGGCCTGCGGTCCGGAGAGACCCGGGTTCGGTTCCCGCTAAGGGCACGTACCTCGGTTGCAGTTTGTCCCCGGCCCTGGTCGGTTGTGCGGGTGGCAGCCACTCGATGTGTCCCTTTCACGTCGATGTTTCTCTCCCTCTCTCTGTTCCTCTCTCTCCCTCCCACTCTACCTGGACAAAAAATGGAAAAATGTCCTCGGGTGAGGATAAAAAAATATATATATATATGTTTTATAATTATAAAAATAGTATATAAGAGAGCGAAAATTCGCCTAGAAATGACATGGAAAGATAATCTACCTGCCAACCTAATTTCAAAAACATCAATACAGCCCTGGCCGCTTCGCTCAGTGGTTGGAGCGTCAGCCTGTGCACCAGAGAGTCCCGGGTTTGGTACCCGCTAGGGGCATGTACCCCCCCCCTCAAAAAAAAACAAGAACAAAACATCAATACAATACCTTAACTGTGATATCAAGGATAAATAAAAGTGAAATGATTTGCAGTAAAATCAAGTCCGCCGCCGTTTGTCCGTGTTCTAGTTTGTGCTGACTGGGAGACCAGGTCACACGCTTGCAGCCCCGTGAGTGTGGCGGCTGCAGCTGCAGTTCGACTGCAGATGTGTGGGACTCAGGACTCAGGTGCCACGAGTGGCTGTTGGGAAGACGGTGAATGGCTCGTTTTCAGTTCAACATTCCTGAAAATTCAGTGCATATTAAACTGCAAAAGAAGACTTTGTTATTAAAATGAAGTTGGATTTAAGGTCAGATCATTATGAACGGGTTTGTACGGAAGATTGCACAAAAACCACGCATCTTGGGAAAATTCTTTGTGTAGGACATGCCCACACATTGCAGGGCACTGGTCTCTGACCTTACCTACTACTAAATGCCAGCAGTGGACCCCAACCAGAAATGCCCCCACCAGTTCCCAAGGCCCCTGGATTTGTAGCATGAGAGTTGTACCACTGTTTATGGTATACTTATTGGTCCACTTTTGTACCTGTTCTCAATATTGTTTTGAGATATAACAACTTGAACTCTTAACTGGTGAGCTGCACAGTCTGAGCGTTCTTTGTTGGACTTTGCAGAGGAGTTCTTCCACACAGCTGCCAGAGTTCTGTCCCCATCTCCAGAGCATGAGGCCTACCTTACCAGTATTATTGTTGTGCAATGGTGTTTCATTGTGTTAGTTTACATTTACTTTGTTATTTATTAGACTGAGTGTTTTTTATTCATTTATTTTATTGCATAGGGCTTTTTTTTTTCCTTTTGTGTCTTTTCTTGGAACTGTTTATATTCTTTGCTAAATTCCTCTTGGATTGCCTGTCTTTTTCATTGATTTGTACAACTTCTTTATATATTATGCTTACTAATCCTTTGCCTCTTGTAAACATTGAAAACATCTATTTTGTAACTTTTAACTTTGTGGTATCTTGGTCACATGGTTTTTAGAATGTAGTAAGATTTATCATTCTTTACTTGACAGTGTCATCTTATGGTGTGTGTTTTCAATTTTTATGTTTTGCGTTTAGGTTTTTAATTCACGTGACATTTCTTTTTCTAGATAGTATATGTTATAGATGAAATTTATTATTTTTTCTATTTTATTGGTTCATTGCTTCAGTGCTGTTTACTGAATAGTTCCTCCTTTCTGCTACTGTGGCCCCTTTGTCATTTCCGTGTTCCCACATCTATGTTTCTGGGGTCCTCGTTCAGTTCCATTGGTCTGTTACCAGACAGACACCATTACTACACTGTCTGCATTTGTTTTTCTAAGTTGTGTTACTTTCTCAAGGAAGGAGTTATGAACTGACCCTTGCTGTTTTTCTTTTAATCTGATCCACAGCTAACAGAAATAGCTCATAGTTTAAAGTGCCCTTCTCCCCTTTCACTATTCATTCAGGTTTTTCTTAGCTTTTTCTTTGATCGTTTCAACCAGGATCTTTTGTGTACTTGTGATGAAGTTTCATTTCATCCAGAAGTGACTCTGCTTTCTGTTTTTAATTGGAAATATTTTTATTTTAAAGGTAGAAGAAATCCAGTTATAATTTCCTAGTGGTGTAAAGCCATGTCTCTTTTCTTTTTTTTTTTTTATCCTCACCCGAGGATATTTTTCCATTTTTTGTACAGATAGAGTGGGAGGGAGAGAGAGGAAGGGAGAGAGAGAGAGAAACATCGACGTGAAGGGACACATCGAGTGGCTGCCAACCGCACGACCAACCAGGGCCGGGGACAAACTGCAACCGAAGTACGTGCCCTTAGCGGGAACCGAACCCGGGTCTCTCCGGACCGCAGGCAGACGCTCTAACCGCTGAGCCAAACTGGCCAGGGCCATGTCTCTTTTCTTTTTTTAATCTTAAAACAAAATGTTAGCATTTTATGCTTCTTAGGTGCTAAACGTTGTTATGTTTCCCATTTATTTAAATCATTTGAATTCGAATGCACATCTTGAAGGAACACATTTAAAGCCATGTGTTCCTATATAAAATATAAATTTAAGTCAAGTGGCGTAGGATACAGCGTTCATAACTGGATCTGATTAAGAATATGAATTTGTGCCTCATAGAGAAGTTATTACAACCCCTTCTCTACAGTTCACTAGTATATACAAAATTAATATGCGATTCATATTATACACCAGAAAAACTCTAAGTTGATGAACATATTTAGTAGCAAAACAACTACTAATATTGTGACCATTATCACACCACTGCCACCACCTGCGCTGAGTGCTCACTCTGGGCCTGGGACTTTGTCTGGCAGTAAGACTGTGAAAGTGCCACATGTGTTACGTGAATGTTACATAGATGGATCTAAAACTTGGGAGAGCGAGGTAGCTGACATAGGTTAATTAGAGCTGTAATTAAATTTAAGTTCCTCTGATTCCAAATGGAACATAACAGAAATGTCGTGTCGGCTGAAGGAAAGAAGTGATGGCAGTTGCAGGCCGTAGAGCGGTGGAAAGGGGGGTGGAGATGTCTCTTCAGTGGCCGTGGGCTCCGCACTGCAGCTGCAGCTGTGACCGGGTCCCTGCTTGGGCCTCCGGCGGTGCGTCTCCCAGCTCGGCGCTCCTCCCACATCTGCGGGGCGGCTCGGGGCTCGCATTCAGCTTTGCTAGAAGTCTCACCTTCCACCTCTCCTCTCCACACAAGCAGACCTCGTCCTTTTCCCGTCACAGTGCTGTCACGTCATGTGGGCACTGCCTGCTCACTGCCTTTGTCCCCCTCCAGATGGGACGCTCCGAGGACAGGACGGTGCTCACGTGCAATGGAGAGACTTTGTCAAGTGTGTGTTTGTGCTTCTGCCTTTAAAACTAAAGCATTAGAAAACAAAGTTGGATAAATACTTACCAGTTTTTTGAAAGCCTGACTTTTTAAGCTTTCAAGCTTAGACACTGAGTGGAAAGGCTGGGTCCTTTCCCCACCATTGCGGGGCTTTCCTGTCAGTTCTTCGCATCTACTTCTGTTCTAATAGAAAACATTTAAAAATATTTGAGGACTAACCAAAAAAAGGAAAACATAAAATACATGGATTCATGAAGTGTGAGCTTCCTTCTTTCCCCTGGACCAGCCTCTACAGATATCCTGGCAGGACGGACAGGAGACGGCAGAGGCTTTTTAACCGAGCGCCCTTTGTTCGCTCTGAGATAGACCTTCGGCAGTTTGCAGGTGTTCTGCTTCGGGCTCACAGTGGAATCCCTTCTGTTTGAACCCTGCACCTCCTGCCTGTGTGTCCCTCGGGGAGAGCCAGGCTCTGATGGGCCATCTGTGCCTGCAGGAGTGGAGGTGGTCTGGCTCCCTTGTGATCCTTCTTGGGGCATAAACGGAGACCCGTAGTGGCACCCAGTTAGAACTCTACCTGGTTGAGGACACAGAGAGGCAGTTCTTGAGTGTAGACAAAGACAGCAAGCCTACATATCTGTAAAAAAATTTTTTTATTCTTTAGTCATTACTTTTTCTTATAGACTGTGGTCTGTCTTCTGAGAAAAGGGCCCTACATCTTAATGTAGTTCACTTAAGAATTATTATTAGCTGTTATGAGCTTCGTCTGCCTCTATGAGAAGAAAGAAAAAACCTGCCATAGTGATGTCATTGTTGCAAGACTTCTCCCTGGGGCCTCTTACAACACCAAGAAGCTAAGGGGCAGTAGATTTAATGGATTGTTTAACATCCTGGACAGACTTGACCCATCCTCTGAAAACCTTAGCTGAACAATACTGGTCTGCTTTGGAGATGCTAGCCAAGCCGCCCGGGAAAAGGCCCGTATTATATATGTGTCCCTACCTGCCCGCCTAAGTCCATGACAGGGGTTACCACAGGCGTGGGTCCCCTGAGAGAGGGTATTTTTAGTGGAGTCAAAGAGAGCAGAATCTGAGTTTCTGTGAAAGGTACAGAATAAGGGCATAAAATCGGGAGCAGAGGAAGGACATTGGCTTCTAGAGGACCTGGAACAGAATGTGGTCTTCCAAACACAAGCGTTTTCGATACCCACCACCCTGCGAACTTGTACTTAAAAAAAAGTATTATATTCGTGTGAATCCTCATGTCTCCTCCAAAGCAAGCTCCATGCTCTCGCAAGCCTGAGGCTCTGTAGATGTCCGTGCGCATAAACGTCTCTTCCTGTGAAGGTTCGAAGAAGTTCATTTACTCAGGTTGATTGAACAGATCGAAATGAACAGGCTGATGGTTCGTGGGTGTGGTGATGATAAAGTTGGCTTGAAATAAAGCTTTGGTGATTAGGAGACCATGTTCTAGTTAGTGTAGTCACATCTTTTTTCCCACAGAGTTTTTTTTATCCCAATAATGTGCTCATGCCCGCAATGAAAGCGTGCTTTGCAAATCCAAACTCCCCTAAAGGCAGCAGTGCTGCCCTGTCCAGGCAGCGAGCAGACTTGTCCCAGGAAGCAGTGTCGGGCTTCAGCAGTGATCTCACCATCTCTGCCGGCCAGTGTGACCTCATCCGAGATTGCTTCAACCTGTGCAGCAGGACGATGTTGAGGAGAGAGACAGTCATCAGCAGGAGGCCATTCATCTCTCAGGCCCCACGCAATCGTATCGTAAAAGATGAAATGTAAACGCTGCTTCTTTAAGGGGAACATTAGAGAGAACCTGGAAAACATTTTGGCCTGACAGTATTTGCAAAATGCTGATTTTTGGTTAAGAAGCATTTGAAGGTGTGGTTACACCCTGGCAGGGCTGTGTATACCCAGTGGAAGAACTCAGCGTTGACTTGGGTGTTGTCAGTTCTCTAGTGTGTGAGCTGGAGTTCACATACGTGTGTGTCTAACTGTGTGTGTGTAGAGAAAAATCAGGACCAGAGAGGGCTTGGGTCCTTATCTTCAATCAGACAAAAGTACTGGTGTTTGTACAAAAAACAGCTAGAATTCTTGGTGTTTAGTAAATTGCTTTCACTCCATATTTCTAATTTCTCTCTCTTATTTAAGCCTTGTTCCTGTTTTTGATAAAAATTTTAAAAATTGTACCCTCTTTTAATCCTCGAAACACTAATTTTGGATCTTTTTTCTGAACTGGCACTTCTGTCCCAGAAATCTGAAAGGATCCTCTTGAAGAAACATGTCCTCCCCCTCCCACCCCAGTCCCAGTTGAAAAATGCTTTAGCAAATGTGCTTTCTGTAAAGGACGGATTCCTCCTTCACTGTTGTAACTGTTACGAAAGCAGCTGAGTGCAAGCAAACAGATACAAGAGTGTAGGGGCTGTGCCCGAGGAGGACATAACCAGAATGAGGCGGTCGCCGTATTAGGTGGTGTGACTGTGGGCACACGGTCTTTTTTCAGATTGCACTGATGCTGACATTGCATTACTTTAAAAACAAAGGTCTTGTTTTAAAGTATGTTTGACATAAATATTAAGTTATACACTTAATAATTATCTAATGGTTTATTGAGAAATTCTCAAAGTGATTTTAAACTGTGATTCACTCAAAAAAAAAATCATAATGGACTCTTTCCTAGATTTTAAAATTATATTTTAAGATAAGTGAAGATGATGACATGTAGTTTTACTATCTTTGGAGCATTGGTTTTTTAATAAATTCTTAATCTTGACAAGGAATACTGTGGTATTGACTTTTTTCTTTGTTTTTAAGGAAATTATAATCATGTTCACAAATCTGGGCATGTGTAAATACCTAGTAGATTGGTAATTTGAACAGCAAAATATGAAACAGAAGTTCAGAAAGACAGTGTTCAGAATATACTGATCATCTGTAGCCTGCGTCCCTGGTGATACAGAGGAGACACCAGCTTTATTTTTTCATTGCAACCATGTGCCGTGTGTGCAGGAAGGAAATGCATGCTGGTCACAGGTCAGAAGCAGGATGGATGAGGTTTGAAGGAGAATATTTACTGTGGGGTTTTCCTAAACCCCTGACCTCATGGAAGATGCTATTTCTAGTAGACTTGGTGGAAACTTGGGCAGACCCGGATCTGTCGCATTGTGGTACCAGCAGGGGCCGTTAACAAGAAGCTATGGCCAGGTGTAGACCTCTGTGTGCTGGCCCAATAGGTGCAGTTACAGACTTGGACTGTGACCAAATCCCTACACTGCGCAGGCACTGAATTTGGGACCTTGCGGACTTCGATCTGAAGAGGGGCTCCTGCACACGGAAGGCCTAGAAATCGAAAGGTCTGCAAATTGTGTCGTGAACTGGACAGTTAAAGGAGCTAATGATGTTTCGTGTGAGGCAGAGAAAGGTTCAGGGGATCTGACAGATGCCTTCAAAATCTAAAGGGTAGTTTGTAAAAGTAGAAGCAGCATGTTTTCCATGTACCTTTGGAAGACTTAACTAAGAATGTGTACAGGCGGGGAGACAGGTGTGGCTACTGTGAGATTTTCTCACAGCTGGAGCAACCTTTCACGCAGTGAGCTGGGGGGTTCTGGCTGCATCCAGGCGGGGTGTTCGGTGAGAGACACCTCGGAACCGCTCACCTTCCAAGCCTGTGTGTCAGAAGCCTCCTCTTCTCCACCCCGCTGAAGGCTGGGCTGCGTGGCATCCCACGCCCCTGTCCTTCACATCCGTTTGCCCGCTGAGCCCAAGATGCAGAAGTAGGATGCTGACTGAGTGCTCGCGCCTGAGGCAGGCAGCCTCCCTTTCTCTGCCTTCCTCAATCTTCATCTGATCCCAAAAGCAAAAAAATGACCCTCCTATGTGTTTCTTAATTTGTTCTAAAATATTGTCTGCTCTCCTCTGGACGTGAGGTTCAGTGTGCCCCTTCACCTTTCTTTTTGAGGCGTTCTCTCAGCTCCCGTCTCCACAAAGACAACCCATCCTGTAGAATCTTATGTAGACATCAGCCAGGAGTGGGCAGAGGGGCCGACTGATACTCTTCTAAAAGCGGGGCAGTGTGGAGGGTGGCGTAGGGTCAGGTACTCTGTAGCGACACCAAACTGTAAATCTCTTAATTACCTTTAGCCATATGCAAGTAGATTTGCAGGAGAGAAACTCATCTTCATCAAATTAATGTATTTGAAAAACTAAAACTTGTAATTAGAAATATATTAGCATTTTGAGACATATGTATCTGGACATGATCATTTCTGTTGTCAGATAAGGTGTTGGCCCAATTTGTTATAAAATAATTCATAACAAGAAGTAGCAGAATTTCTGAATTGTTAACAGCAATTAAATAGTGCCCTGGTTGGTTTTGTTCAGTGGTTAGAGTGTCGGCCCTCAGACCAAAGAGTCTCGGGTTCAATTCCAGTCAAGGGCACGTACCTCGGTTGCAGTTCATCCCTGGCCCTGGTCCTGTGTGGGAGGCAGCCAATCCATGCGTCTCTCTTGACTCAGTATTTCTCTCTCTCTCTCTCTCTTTCCCCCTCTCTACCCCCCCCCCCCCCGGTCTATCTCTCTCTACCCCTCCCTCCCACTCTATCTGAAAATAAATGGAAAAATATTCTCAGGTGAGGATTTAAAAAAAAAAAAAAAAAAGTATCCACGGGTCCAAAACCTCAATGCAGGTGTGCCCCATTCCTTGCAACATTCCCTTAGTGTTTTCCCTGTCACCTGCACACTGGGTTGATGCTCTTTTCTAACTTAAATTTAGAATTTATCATCTTTCATTGACCCCGTGGATCTCTGCTTCCTACAGGAATAGGGGGCCTTCAGGACTTCGTGCTGAAATCCGCCACACTGTGCAGCTTGCCCTCCTGCCCGCCGTTCATACCACTCAACTTCGAAGCTACTCCTATTGTGAGGGTTGCTGTTGAGCCGAAGCATCCAAGTAAGATGACTTTGTTTTTAAAAGCATGATATTCATGACACTTTTTAAATGCATTTAAGACTCGATTCCCCACGGTTTCAGCAGTATTCTGTGCATTTTCATGCGGGTATGTAACAGAAGTCGTCTTGCCAGCCAGGAGGCCATACTGACCTCCCACTCTTCAGAAGGATTCTGACCTCTGTCTTAGGGTCGTGGCCTATTTAGGCACCTTTGCTCCCCCAAGGAGACTGTTTTCTTCTTGATGGCAGAGACAGGGTCATCTCTGCACCCCAGCTTGAAATCAGCATTGTTCTGACAGTGGAGTGACTCCCAGTGCAGGTGTCGCCAGCTTGTTGTCTCCGTAGCTTTTGTGAAAAAGTTTCTTCTTTGCCTGTTGAACTGTCACCCTTACCATGAAGACACAGATTTGAGTGTTTATGTTTTTTGTTTTTTAAAGCATTTGTTCGTCCTGTCCGGTTTGGCTCCGCAGTCGGAGGGTCGGCCGTGCACCGGGGGGTCTCAGGTCGGAGTCCAGTCGAGGGCACTTCCCTGGGTTTCAGAGCCGGACCCTGGCCGGCCGTTCAGGAGGCAGCCAGGCCTCTCTCTCCGATGTCCTGTCTCTCTCTCTCCGATGTCCTGTCTCTCTCTCTCCGATGTCCTGTCTCTCTCTCTCCGATGTCCTGTCTCTCCCCCTCCCTCCCACTGTCCGAGAAATCAGTGGAAAATACTCTCAGTAAGGCTTAAGAAAAAAGATTTAAAGACTTTGCTCGAGTCTCATATTGGTGACAGCCATTGTTTTTAGTAATTTTTCCCTTGTGCTTGTTATTCGTGTTATCAGTGGTCTTTTTGCAGGAATCCTTTTAAACCACATTTCAAATTCGGTGAAGGTTAAGTCAGTTAATGCCCGATGATACCTGTGAATCTACTTAGCTAGATGAAGGAAACTACCGTGTGCCTGAAGGGACAGGGGGTGCCCCGTCGACCCCACGGGCAGCGCAGTCCGCTCCGTCTTCCCTCCAGATTCCGTGCATCCCGGGTGGGGCCCAGAGCCAGCAGCCTGTGGGCTTCGCAGGCAGTGACTCGGATCTTGACACAAGTTCCTTGGCTTCTCTGTGCCTGTCTCCTCACCTATAAAATGGGACCAATCATCACCTCTTCTTGTGGTTAGAGTCTGACACATTGTTAGCTAGTATGACATGTTCGTTATTATTAGAAAAGCTTTATCTAAAAAATAGACTTGGAATACATGTGAATAACGAACCCTAATAACACGGCGAGACCCACTGATGGCAGAAAGCTCCGGTGCTTGCCCGGCGTGTGGAAGACGAGCCTTGAGGAGTGGCTGGTTCTTTGGAGCGTGGAAGTGAAACCGGCTGCATAAAACCTGCGAAGCCGGGGCCTCTGCCGGCTGGTCCCGGGGCTCCCTCTGGCCTGCCTGGAGTGAGCAGGAGCTGCGAGGCTGGCAGAGGGGCGAGAAAGCACGTACCCCAAGATGTGATCAGACCCACCCACACCTCGCCCCCAGGAGCCGCGGGAAAGCAGTGGGCGCCGAGCGCGAGCAGAGCAGAGAGCAGGCGGGGCTGAGCCCGCGGGGCGGTGGCTGTCAGCGCTGCGGCAGCCCAGCCGAAGGCCAGCGCCCTCCCGTCCCGCGCGCCCGTCAGGGTCCCGTGAGCGTTTTAAGTAGGGGGCTCTGCTGCATTCTCTTGAACTGACTATCATATCAAATGCTTATTTTGCTTATTTGCTGATTTTAGAGGTACTGCTTAGGGAAGAGTTCTGTTACATTGCTAGGCATATAGTATGTACAGTTGCAATAAGTTTTAGGTGTGTTCACAGGTGTGACGATGGTAGGTAGTTTATATGTGCTGAATATCTGAAGAATGTCTGGATCAGCTTGTGGAGTCTTGATGATGAGCATGTGTCTCATTTTAGCTCTCTATACAAATACATTACCAGAAGATAGTTTTCTTCTCGTCACTACATTATTTGGAAGGAAAATAAACTTATTTTAAGAGTTTATTTCATTGTTCTTTTCCCTTCAGTGGCAAGGACGCTAGCTGTAGATTGTGTTAGTCCTTACGTTGTATTGAATCAGTATTCCTTTTGTTAACCTAGGTGAGATGCCTCAGCTCGTCAGAGGGATGAAACTGTTAAACCAGGCTGATCCCTGTGTCCAGATTTTGATTCAGGAGACAGGAGAGCATGTTCTGGTCACGGCGGGGGAAATCCACCTTCAGCGCTGCTTGGACGACTTGAAAGAAAGGTGAGCTCATGGTCGAGCTGCAGAAAAGATCGCTCCGAGACCAAGGGGTGCTTTCATGTTTCCTGAGCCGTCTGAACTTAAACTGTGTTTGTTTAGGAGAAAAAGTGAAATGCCCCGAACTATTACTTGTTATTGGATCACAGATTTAATTTTTAATAACTGGCATTCACTTTTATACTTCAGGAGATTTGCATTTTTAGCTTGTCCAAATATTTTCATGAATGTATTTTACTTTAAGTATATACACACGCTCAGCATATCAGGACAACAAAACAAAATTTCCTTTGGCAAACTTAGGCTATGATTAGGACCTATTTCTTTCCTTATTGATGTGGTCTCTGCAGTGCAAATCCCAGGAAGTCTTGATATTTCTCTATTAGGAAATTTGTGTCATGAAATAGGCATCCCAGATCACTTTGTAGAACAGTTTTCCTGTTCCAAAGGCAAGGTGTATACAATGTGGTAGCAATTAGGAAAATGCAGAGAGGAGGCGGGAGTGGGCGGAGGAAAGGCTGTGGCCCCTGCCCCGCTCATGCTCAGAGTGCTGGTTCAGTGGAGAGGCCTGCCAGGGGGGCGTGTCCTCATTTCTGTTCTCGGTTGGAGATGCTGGTGGTGTGGCTGTCCCTCCTTGAAATGTTTTCTTAGCCACAGTCAGTACAGAATCGGAAGGTAGCTCTTCCGTCTCCGTCACGTTCATTACCATTTTCTTGGCATTTCTGAAGGTTCTAATAGGTTAGAGAATAATGCTAATTGGATAAATCATGATGTGTAGTGTATTTCAAAATAATTTAATTATTAGGGATTTTAAAAAAAACTATTATTTTGGGGAGGGGGTCTTTGAACTAAATTATTTTCTCTTCACATTCTTTGGTACCAAATTAAAATCCATGTCAAATAACCCTACATTTCTTAGGCCATTAACTCTTCTTTAAAAGTAATTTGTTTTGTTTTGTTTGGTACTTAGAATTATATTTCAAGTAATACTCACCCTGTAAGCCTAAAACGAATTTCAGCTGAATTGTTTATTAGTTTCTTTGTTTAGACTTTTAATTTTTATCTCATGGTTTTCATCATGGGTACTTTTTAATCTCAGGAGAAACAAAAACTATACTTTATAATAAGAGAAATTAGTTTTCTAGAAATATCCCTTTAACATGCATTATAATATTTTAATAAATAATTCATTATGAAAACCACTATGTAGACCTTTTTTAGAAACTATTCATATCCAAACACCTAAAAATAATTTAGACTGAATGAGGATAATAAAAGCAATAACACATCTGCTTTTCAACAACTCTATACTGCTTTAATAAGGTGCTTGACGAATTCTGGAGTGTTTGTTCACTGCTGCTCCTGAGAATGTCAGCATCTGAGTGACGCCACCTCCCCCACAGTCCCCGCCGTGTGGGTCCAGAGGGGACAGAGCTCACGGGCAGGTGTGGTGTCTGCCCAGGTGGTCACTGTGCTCGTTTCCTCCAGGCATTACACTGGCAAATAGTATTTTAAAGAATTCGTGTGTCAGATCTTATTAAAATATGTATTTCCCCTTCAGAACATTCTTATCTAAATAGATGGCTTATTTTAAGAATGAATAAAGTAGTGAAATTCTACTACATGCAAAGAACCCCCTGAAGGTTTTTTCCCCGTTAGTTTTTCAGTCTGAAATGAAAGCAGTTTATCTTTCTTAGTAAAATAATTTTTATATTTTTGTTTTTTTAAGAATCTCCATTGTGTGATATTTCTACATGGGAATTTTTTTTTTTTTTTATCCTCACCCGAGGACATTTTTCCATTTTTTGTTCAGATAGAGTGGGAGGGAGAGAGAGGACCAGAGAGAGAGAGAGAAACATCGACGTGAAGGGACACATCGAGTGGCTGCCACCCGCATGACCAACCAGGGCCGGGGACAAACTGCAACTGAAGTACGTGCCCTTAGCGGGAACCGAACCCGGGTCTCTGGAACGCAGGCCGACACTCTAACCGCTGAGCAAAACCGGCCAGGGCTACATGGGAGTTTTGATGCTATTTTGGTTATAACCTTTTGTTATGTTTCTCTTGAATTTGTCTTTAGGTTTGCAAAGATTCAAATCAGTGTATCTGAACCCATTATTCCATTCAGAGAAACAATCACAAAACCCCCCAAAGTGGACATGGTCAACGAAGAAATAGGCAAACAACAGAAAGTTGCAGTCATACACCAGATGAAAGAAGATCAAAGCAAAATCCCTGAGGGAGTCCAGGTTGACTCTGATGGTCTAATCACCATGACAACTCCCAACAAATTGGTCACGCTCAGTGTCCGAGCCGTGCCCCTTCCAGAAGAAGTCACTCGGATCCTGGAAGGAAACAGTGATCTGATTCGTTCGATGGAACAGTTGACGTCATCGTTGAATGAGGGCAAGAACACTCAGGTGATTCACCAGAAGACCCAAGAGAAAATGTGGGAATTCAAAGGAAAACTGGAGCAACACCTAACAGGGAGAAAGTGGAGGAATACTGTTGACCACATCTGGTCATTTGGCCCAAGAAAATGTGGGCCCAACATATTAGTAAACAAAAGTGAATATTTTCAGAACTCTGTGTGGACAGGCCCAGCTGGCAAAGCTTCCCAAGAAGCCAGCAGACACCGAGACATGGGTAACAGCATCGTGAGTGGCTTCCAGCTAGCGACTCTCTCTGGCCCCATGTGTGAGGAGCCTCTCATGGGTGTTTGTTTTGTTCTGGAAAAGTGGGACCAAAGTAAACTTGAGGAACAAGGAGCAAGTGATAAACAGAATCAAGATCTGGTGCGAGAGGGACGGGGGCAAGGGGTGAGCTGTTGCCTGGGAGACGGGGTAGAGGAGCGGCAGGACCGGCAGGACGGCCACTCCGAGCCCTTGGAGAAGAGCCCTGCCCAGAGGGGGGAGCCTCCCCTCCCCGACTGCTACGGGCCCTTGTCAGGACAGCTGATCGCCACCATGAAAGAAGCCTGTCGCTACGCACTGCAGGTGAAACCACAGCGTCTGATGGCGGCCATGTACACGTGCGACATCATGGCCACCAGTGATGTTCTCGGTAAGGAGGGAAGATGAAGGGAAGTCTCCCCAATAAGGACATTTAATCTCGTTTAACTTTTTTTTTTTTATAGAAGCTCCATTAGCATCTAATTTACTAAGGCACTAAGATCTTTGAAAGCCAGAGGACTTAAATATTAAAATTCTTGAGAGAGGGGGAAAAACTTGATTACTAAAGATCTTTTGCAACAAAAAGACTCTTTTCTGTAATGAAAGGTCTGGTAAATGAGGTTTAAAAAGCCCGTATATGTTACTGTCCAAACCTGTGCAGCGTTTTTTTCTCAAGTGAATAACCATATCAGTCTGGGTAACCAGAGTCATTCTAAACATGATCAAAGAGGGAGACGACATTCTTGTAGTCCCAACACAAAGGGGTTTCTGTGAATTCCGGGTCCCGTCCGAAGAAGAAAATCATGTGGGCTTTATTCAGTGCTAACCATTATATCAAATTCTCCATTTTTTTCCCCCTTTTGGGGAGACCTCAGAAGACATGAAGCCCTGGCACTTAGTAGCTATTTTGACTTTTGACAGGTAGTATTTCACTGAGACTAATTTCCTTCACCTAAAAAGATGATGAGGATTCATTGGAGGCTGTGAACATCGGTCTGAGAATACAGACACGGCCTCAACGATGCCTGGCGCGCCGCAGCTGTGCCACCCTCGCGACCGCGCAGCTTTCCGGGGCGAGGAGGGTGGGGGGGAGCCCGGCTGTGAGAGTGGGCCCGGCCAGCCAGTGCCTCCGCCCCCGGCCTTCCGGTCGGGACGTGCCTCCTCCCTGTAGGGAGATCCTGTCGCCGATTAGTCCTAGAAGCACGAATCTAAATTGATTTCTTTTTCCTAAAGAAATTTAGCCTCGCCTGGCAGTGAGGTTCCGGTGGGATGAGCTGGGCATCCGAGGACAGCTGGGTCGACAGTGACGAGATGTTAGAACGTGTGCCTCGGGAGTCAGACCTGCGAGCACGACACACAGTGCACAGTGCTGCTCGCCTGGCAGTGAGGTCCCGGTGGGATGAGCTGGGCATCCGAGGACAGCTGGGTCGACAGTGACGAGATGTTAGAACGTGTGCCTCGGGAGTCAGACCTGCGAGCACGACACACAGTGCACAGTGCTGCTCGCCTGGCAGTGAGGTTCCGGTGGGATGAGCTGGGCATCCGAGGACAGCTGGGTCGACAGTGACGAGATGTTAGAACGTGTGCCTCGGGAGTCAGATCTGCGAGCATGACACACAGTGCACAGTGCTGCTCGCCTGGCAGTGAGGTCCCGGTGGGATGAGCTGGGCATCCGAGGACAGCTGGGTCGACAGTGACGAGATGTTAGAACGTGTGCCTCGGGAGTCAGATCTGCGAGCACGACACACAGCACAGTGCTGCTCGCCTGGCAGTGAGGTTCCGGTGGGATGAGCTGGGCATCCGAGGACAGCTGGGTCGACAGTGACGAGGTGGTTAGAACGTGTGCCTCGGGAGTCAGATCTGCGAGCATGACACACAGCACAGTGCTGCTCGCCTGGCAGTGAGGTTCCGGTGGGATGAGCTGGGCATCCGAGGACAGCTGGGTCGACAGTGACGAGATGTTAGAACGTGTGCCTCGGGAGTCAGATCTGCGAGCATGACACAGTGCACAGTGCTGCTCGCCTGGCAGTGAGGTTCCGGTGGGATGAGCTGGGCATCCGAGGACAGCTGGGTCGACAGTGACGAGATGTTAGAACGTGTGCCTCGGGAGTCAGATCTGCGAGCACGACACACAGTGCACAGTGCTGCTCGCCTGGCTGGGACACAGCCCATCTGTTGACGTCCGTGGGCGGGGCATCTTCATTTGAGGAGCACCAGTCTAGACCATTCCCAGATGTTACTCTTTATTGTCATCAAAAACTGTCTTCATGTAAGAAGGCAGAGGTAGTGTTAGCAGCAGGGAAGCATGATGCCTCACGTGCTTGCAGACCTCGCAGACTTCTCCAGTCGTGCTGAGAGGTGCCCGTGCCACTTGCATCTGAGCACTGCTGTTGGTGGGCGACTCACAGCCAGTCCCACGGTCGGACGGTCTTTTCTGTTGATCAGAAAGTCTCATCTCCCGCTACTTCCCACCCATTTCCACCACCATTCATGCCTCTTGCAGTCAACTTCACATATTTGGGGAGAGCATTCATTTTCTAGTTTTATATCCAGGAGAAAACTCCCGATCCCTCCGCTGTTTTTGACAATATGATTTTTGTTACCCTTCACCATTTCAGTTGCTGTCCTCTGGATGTACTCTTTTTTTTTTTAATCACCAAAGGATATGAGGATATGTTTTTATTTATTTTTAGAGAGAGAGGAAGGGGAGGAGAGAGAGAGAGAAACATTGCTGTGAGAAATAGTGACCGATGTCCCCTGCACACACCCCGCCTGGGGATCAGACTCGAAGCCTTTTTGACCTGTGGGATGATCGCTCCAACAACTGCACTACCCAGCCAGGCAGCCAACCACCCTCCTAGACACAGCAGCTCAGATATCCGACCTGTACAGAACATAGACACACTGTTAACCTCTACATGTGTCCGACATTCTCCTTTTAATGCAGTTTAGCAACTGCATCTTCTCATTAACTGGTGAGAAGTCAGGATCAGTCTCGTTTCTTTTTCTTTTTTTTTTTTTTTTTCCTCACCCGAGGATATTTTTCCATTTTTTGTACAGATAGAGTGGGAGGGAGAGAGAGGAAGGGAGGGAGAGAGAGGAACATCGATGTGAAGGGACACATCGAGTGACTGCCACCCGCACGACCAACCAGGGCCGGGGACAAACTGCAACCGAGGTATGTGCCCTTAGCGGGAACCGAACCCGGGTCTCTCCAGACCGCAGGCCGACGCTCTAACCGCTGAGCCAAACCGGCCAGGGCTCTTTTTCTTTTTTTAAATAAGTTACATGTTCTCATTTTGTTCCCCAAAAAGCCAAATCTGAATTTTGGTTATTAAAACTAGAATTCCTTTATTTACATATGAGTAAACAGGATCTATACAATTGATTTTTAAAAAATATGTTTTTAGCCCTGGCCGGTTTTGCTCAGTGGTTAGAGCGTCGGCCTGCGGTACAGAGGGACCCGGGTTCGGTTCCTGCTAAGGGCACGTGCTTCGGTTGCAGTTTGTCCCCAGCCCTGGTTGGGTCGTGTAGGTGGCAGCCACTCGATGTGTCCTTTTCACGTTGATGTTTCTCTCTCTCTCTCTCTCCCTCCCACTCCCTCCCACTCTCATCTGAACAAAAAAAATGGAAGAATGTCCTCGAGTAAGGATAAAATATATATATATATATTTATATATGTTTTTATTGGTTTTTTAGAGAGAGAGGTAGGAACATTGATGTGAGGACAAAACGTCAATCGGCTGCCTCCTCCACGCCCCCTTTTGGGATCAATCCCGCAACCCAGGCACGTGCCCTGATGGAGTCAAACCGGGACCGCTCAGTCCACGGGACGACGCTCTGTCCACGGAGCACACCGGCTGGGCTGTACAATTAATTTCTTCTTGGCTTATATGTATAAAAGGGTAAACATTACAATAATAGTGAGTAAAGTTTTTAAATGCCAAGAAAAAGAAGTCCCAACATAATATTAACACATTGATTCCTTTTTTAATTTTTTTATGTGTCTGGTGAGGAATGAAACTCAAGAGGCAGGGAATCAAATATTCTAGTGAGGGTAGGGCCCTTTGTGCGCATGTAGCTTTTCCTGATTATCAGCCCCCAGCCGTATGAGAAGGAACACGCTCCAGTCGATGCGATTTCGTGTTGGAAAGTGAATCAAATATTCTAGTGAGGGTAGGGCCCTTTGTGCGCATGTAGCTTTTCCTGATTATCAGCCCCCAGCCGTATGAGAAGGAGCACGCTCCAGTCGATGCGATTTCGTGTTGGAAAGTGAATCAAATATTCTAGTGAGGGTAGGGCCCTTTGTGCGCATGTAGCTTTTCCTGATTATCAGCCCCCAGCCGTATGAGAAGGAGCACGCTCCAGTCGATGCGATTTCGTGTTGGAAAGTGAATCAAATATTCTAGTGAGGGTAGGGTCCTTTGTGCGCATGTAGCTTTTCCTGATTATCAGCCCCCAGCCGTATGAGAAGGAACACGCTCCAGTTGATGCGATTTCGTGTTGGAAAGTGAATCAAATATTCTAGTGAGGGTAGGGCCCTTTGTGCGCATGTAGCTTTTCCTGATTATCAGCCCCCAGCCGTATGAGAAGGAACAACGCTCCAGTCGATGCGATTTCGTGTTGGAAAGTGAATCAAATATTCTAGTGAGGGTAGGGCCCTTTGTGTGCATGTAGCTTTTCCTGATTATCAGCCCCCAGCCGTATGAGAAGGAACACGCTCCAGTTGATGCGATTTCGTGTTGGGAAGTGAATCAAATATTCTAGTGAGGGTAGGGTCCTTTGTGCGCATGTAGCTTTTCCTGATTATCAGCCCCCAGCCGTATGAGAAGGAACACGCTCCAGTTGATGCGATTTCGTGTTGGAAAGTGAATCAAATATTCTAGTGAGGGTAGGGCCCTTTGTGCGCATGTAGCTTTTCCTGATTATCAGCCCCCAGCCGTATGAGAAGGAACACGCTCCAGTCGATGCGATTTCGTGTTGGAAAGTGAATCAAATATTCTAGTGAGGGTAGGGCCCTTTGTGTGCATGTAGCTTTTCCTGATTATCAGCCCCCAGCCGTATGAGAAGGAGCACGCTCCAGTCGATGCGATTTCGTGTTGGGAAGTCTGTGTCGTCTTCAAAGGTTTACCTCAGACTTGTTTAAATATGAACATGTTTTTATAATGTTTTCTCAAAATTCTGTAGGAAATGAGCATATAGCTTTCTGTCACCAGCCGCTCACTATCTTGAACTTCACTGTTCTCTCTACTGTGTCTGTTCCTCTTGCTCTGGTTGGTTCACCTTCTCCTTACTGATGAAAGCAGAGGTCACAGGTATTGAGAACCAACTGTGCTTTCTTGCTGATATCTGTTAACATCACCCTGGCTTCTCCAAGTCGTAGGTCTGCATTTTGACAGTAATGGAAAGACCCTTTCTGCTGTCTTAGCTCTGCTGTTTGGTGGCTCAGCTCGTTCTGGTTCGGCCTCCTGGCCGTGCTGCTGATCCCCCCGCAGTTGGTACCCCTTCGTTCCATCCGCGGTGCGTTTCCCCTTAAAATGGGCGTTAGAGGGCGCAGCAGAGCACTGTCCGTGACCCGCAGGTACGTTTTGGAGCTATTGTCATATTTTGGGTTAGAGAACAGCTCCTCCTTTTTCGCTCATTAAGGTAATTCAGGATTGATATTTCACTCTTGTTATTCCAAAAGGAATTTTATCTTAGGGTCTATTATCCTAAAAACTGTTTTGTTTTGTTTTTCTTTAGCCACTTGAAATGATCATTTCTAAAGTCTAGGGTCCGTATAGATTAATGCGAGGCCTTTTACTCCCTTGAACTTCCGGGATAATGGGAACTCATATTTCCTTTCCAAATTGCCACCTCTCCTATGTTATCCATTTGGAGTGGCATGTCCTTTGTTTTTTGAAAGGTGTTCGTGGCACCACATGAAGCTAGGGTCAGCTGTTGGCATTTACCAGACTGAAACTCCCAGCAGGCTATTGAGTCACATCTGTTGAGTCAGCCCTCTGTGCCTGTTCACTGATTTCTATGAGGAAGGCGTCACCAGGACCCTGTGTGTGACCAGGCAGTCCTAGGCCAGCCAGTCCCTCGAAATATTCCTTGTCACCCTATCCTTTATCTTGATCCTGGCTGTCTTCGCCTGGCCCTCAGACAGTTCCGGTACATCCCAGGGAGAGATGCATGTCTTACCTCTCAGGACTATTGGCCCTCTTCTCTCTCAAGAACAAAACACGTCTTTGCCTTGCCTCATCCAGGTGCAACTCCCGCTGTGCAAGGCCTCACTGACCCCTGCGAGATGGCGGCTGAGTGTATGTGGGTTGGTTAGCAAACAGTCTCTGTACCCCGACTCTGGTCTGCCTTTAGAGAGAGAGGAAGGGAAACATCAATGAGAGAGAACATCAGTTGGCCGCCTCCTGCATGCCCTCCACTGGGGATTGGGCCCACAACCTGGGCATGTGCCCTGACCGGGAATTAGACACACCGGCTGGGCTGGTCGGCCTTCTTAATACATTTCTCAGAGACCAGCTGGCTCGGACACTCTCTGCCGCACAGAGAGCTGTGTTCAGATTTGATCTGCATTTTTCCCCCCTGAATTGGTTTCACAATTTTTCCCTCCTGCTGCAACTGGAGAACCTCCTCCTAAGTTCATTTTCTCATTTCTTTTGAGGAATTCTCCTGTAGTGATGACCGACCTCTAGTATCCAAATCTGTCAGAACAGTCAGCTCTTCACTTCTCCTGTGGTCTTTTTATCTTAAATTGCCTCCTGTGGCTGGAGAAGGAGTGCGGAGACCTGTTTCGAAGGCCTTTTGTTTCCTGCCTGGTGTTCAGAGGTCTTCTGAGCAGTACCTTGGACTTTGCCGACGGTTGCTTTAACTATCCAACAATTGACACGTGACAAATAAAAAGACAAGTTTAGCCCTGGCCGGTTTGGCTCAGCGGTTAGAGCATCGGCCTGTGGTCCAGGGAGACCCGGGTTCAGTTCCCGCTAAGGGCACGTACCTCGGTTGCAGTTTGTCCCCGGCCCTGGTTGGGTCGTGCGGGTGGCAGCCACTCAATGTGTCCCTTTCACGTTGATGTTTCTCTCTCTCTCTCTGTTTCTCTCTCTCCCTCTGTTTCTCTCTCTCCCTCCCACTCTATCTGAACAAAAAATGGGAAAATGTCCTCGGATGAGGATAAAATAAATAAATAAAAAGACAAGTTTAGGTCTTTCTTTAATTAGCAAAATGAGTTTCCTTAGTTTCTTTTTAAACTTAGCTTATTTTACACAGATTATTTAAACAAGAACTCCTTTTGTAAATGGATAGAATTGCTTATGGCCAAAATGGGAAATTTTGTAGAAAAATAATCTCAAAATCATTTTATCCAATCCCAAGAAAATGATTTTTTTTACTTGCAAGGTCTAATTCCCTAAAGATTTGGTTTGATTATCATATATTACGCATGAAAATTGACTTGGATAGGCTTGAATCAACATCAGAATTGGTTTGTGATTTTGATTGTCATGTAACTAGTAAATCATCTTTTTCATGTTTCTGATCTGTTTTTTTCATTCTTGCTTTTCACTTTCTTTATCTTTGCCAGTAACTTCAGGTATAAAAAATAAAATTTTCTTTTAGACAGTGTTAAAGTTTTAATCACAGCTATAATTATTGTAGTTCTTCCATCTGTTCATAGAGATAAAGGCCTATACTGTTAGAACATATATGCCTTACTGTATTAGAAACATTCTTAGTAGGTATCACTGTTTACTTTTTTGTTGTTGCTGTTAGTCCTCACCCGAGGATATTTTTCCATTGATTTTTTTAGATAGAGTGGAAAGGAGGGAGGGAGGAGAAGGAGGGGGGGAGAGAGAGAAACACTAATGTGTCTACATCGATTGGTTACCTCCCACATGGCCCTGGGGCTTGGCATTGAATCTGCAACCAGGTATGTGCCTTTGACCAGGAATCGAACCTGTGACCCTTGGGTCTACAGGCTGACGCTCTAACTAGTGAGCCAAACTATAAAACCTTGCACTTACCGTGCTAACTAGTGTCTTGTTAAATTAGACTTTGCACCTGATTATTCTGATTTTGTCAGTTTATTACCTTGCCAGCTTCATGTCCAATGTGGCTTTGCTTTCACGCCTTCTGAACCTTGAAGTTGCTGATTAGAAACATTCTTTGTCATAGTAAGAACACAAAGCTGTGAGCAGAACGCGGACACTTCACTAAGGACATCATCCCAGGGTGGGGGCAACTTGTTGACATCTATAAACGCAGCTGAATTGGCCTATACGATAGCCAGCAGCCCACACTCCGCATTATGTCCGCAGCATACTTTATCTCATATTTGGGCAAAGCCCATCTGCATCCTGTCGGCCACATCTGCTTGACTTAGCAGTCTGGTTGCTCTGTGGCGAAAGGAAGAGAGGTTAGGGTGACCTGGTTTGTGAGAATGAGAAGTGACTGCTGGTTTCTCTGTTGTGTTACCAACAGTAACGAAATCCACAAGCGAAAGGAAAATCTTCCTCCTCGAAATGTTACCTATCATTTTCCATTTTCTTTTATAATTTTTGCCCATAATAGTATATTTTGCGTAAATATAATCTCATGGTAGAAGCAGTTTAATGTTCTGCTTTTTACATTTATTATTTATTTTATAAGCATGCTTCTTTTGGCTATTAAGTATTCATAATGTTCATTTTAATCTCTGCATAATATCCTCTCAGTTTGATATGCTATAATTTACTTCCTGTCATTTCCAGATTGGAAATTCACATTGTTTCCTGTTTGTTTACTTTTGGAGAAAACATTGCTGTGAACAGCTGTTTCCTTTCCTAAATTCTGGGGGAAAAAATTAAAAAAACAACATAACTTTAATTGCCAAACTTCTAGCTCTAAAAAATTGTAAAGCCTGCAAACCAATCTGACTGTCTATGATGGAAGAAGGGATGCAGGTACCAGGGTCTGTGATGCCACAAAGTGGGTGGGGAGCATCTGCCCTTGAGCCATATAAGTAAAGCCCGTGAAATCAGTACCAGCTAACGTCACACGCATCACCAAATTAGCCTGACCAAACACAGCAGGCTAATTTTTCAGTTGATAATTTTGCATGGCCTGCAAATGATGTTATAAATATCCAGTGGCCCTCGGCAGAAAGAGAGGTTCCGCACCCTTGCCGTTAAAGAACATACTAGGGCCCTGGCTGGTTTGGTTCAGTGGTTAGAGCGTCGGCCTGCGGTACAGAGAGACCCGGGTTCGGTTCCCGCTAAGGGCGCGTGCCTCGGTTGCAGTTTGTCCCCGGCCCTGGTCGGTCGTGCAGGTGGCAGCCACTCGATGTGTCCCTTTCACATCGATGTTTCTCTCTCTCTCCCTCTCCCTCCCACTCTACCTGAACAAAAAATGGGAAAATGTCCTCGGGTGAGGATAAAAATAAAAAAAAATAAATAAAAGAGCATACTAGGGCCAGTGAAGCCCAGTAATGCTGAGATTGTTTTGAGTTTGGATTTCACAGGAGACCGTGGAGCAAGTTGTTTTTCAGTGGGTCTGAAACGCTAGACAGGATCTGGCTGTGGAGTTGGGCCGAGCGTATGCACGTCAGAGAGACTGCTCCGGGTGGGAGGCTCGCGTGCCGGGGGCAGGGGCCTTGGCTCCGGGCACAGCTCTGCTCCGGGCGCGCTCGGGCCTGGCGGTGGGAGCTGGAGGTGGCTTCTGCCAGTCCCGAGGGCCCGGGTGCAGGCTGAGATATCCGTGACAGGTCTGCGGAAGCAGAGCCTGAGCGGAGCGTTCCCATCTAGTAACCTTTGTGTTGCGTTTTCCCCTGGTGGCTGCCTCCCCGGGGCCTCGCTCACAGCGGGCACACGGTGATCCGTCCTCGAGCGAGTGAGCAGGTGACTGAGGTACAATGGGCAGAGGCTCAGTGGAGGGGTACAGACTATTTTCATTGCGAGGCCACAGGACCAGCAGTCCTTGTTATAGGGCCACATTCATTTCTCAGCGGCCACAGTGGCAGGTTGGAGGGTCTCTGAATGCATCCAGGCCGTGGACACACCTGTCATGAGAGCCAAGTGTATTTGGAAGGTTTTATTATAGCTGTTTTCTTTTGTTCGGTGATCCATCACAATACCCCAGTTTTAGGATTTCGGTGTAGTGGAATTAAAACTGAATGGCTCAAAATTACATGATTAATTATATTTAGTTTTGATTACAATTATTGATCCAAGCCTGCTGGCATGACCCATGAAGGAAGGGGAGGAGCTGCTGGCTTCTGTCCTACCTCTTCATGGTCCGTTTTCTCCAGTTTAATCGATCTTTCTACCAGCCCCCTGCCCCCCCCCCCCCACACACACACTGATGTTTTGTATTTAATAAACCACCTTAAAGTTTTCTTAGAATGAGACAGCCTGACAAATAAAGATCACTCACTCACACATACTAGCTTTAGAGTGGGCCTTTCTCCCCGTGCAGACTCGGGGCGGATAACACACAGCCCAGCGGGATCACTAGTCCATCACGATCGCCGGCTTTTCTCAGAGCTTTCCAGCCACACTGGCGTCGCTGTCACTCCCAGGCCCCTTCCCAGAAGGAAGGAGGGAATCGTGGCGGTTTCAATAGGAAAGCAGGGTCTTGTCCCAGAAAGACGGGAGGCATTTAGACTGGAAAAGGAGGCCGGAATGCTGTCTTCAGGAAGGCTGACCAGCCCCGGTCGGTTTGGCTCAGCGGTTAGAGCGTCGGCCTGTGGTCCAGAGAGACCTGTGTTCGGTTCCCGCTAAGGGCACGGACCTCGGTTGCAGTTTGTCCCCGGCCCTGGTTGGTCGTGCGGGTGGCAGCCACTCGATGTGTCCCTTTCACGTCGATGTTTTTCTCTCTCTCTCTCCCCCTCCCTCCCTCCCTCCCTCCCTCCCTCCTACTCTATCAGAACAAAAAATGGGAAAAAAAGAAGAAGAAGAAGGCTGATCTGTGGAACTGTGGCTACACCTGTTCCATATGGTAAAAACTGGGACTAGAAATGGTTAGAAACTTCAGGGGGACTGATTTGGGGCTCAGGACTTGTCTCCAGTAAGGCTAAGAATGGAGTGGGCTGCCAGGGAGGGAGTCAGCTGTAGACGTGTGCGTGCCGTGTCAGGGGCGATTGTGGTAGAGCTTGTGACCAGAAGTCCCCTTCCAACCCACTGCTCTGTGATGCTGTGACAGATTTCTAGAATGAATGACGGGAAGCGACTGTTTAGAACTGGGAAGTGGAGTCACCTTTTGCAACAGGGGAATGTATTCTATCTGGACCTGTTGAATGTAAGAGAATGTTGGACTCCATGGTGGGGAGGCCCCCGGTCACTGTGAATGTGGGTTTGAAGCTCTCGTGAGAGGCTTGGCTGAGAACAGTCTCAGGAGTGCCCGGCATAAAATTAGTAATTTAAACCACACAAATGATCAACGAATTGGCTCTCTACGGGGAGAGTTTGTTGAGAGAAGAGGTCAGGGCCTCAAGGGACGCTCTTAGGAAGAAGCTACGCCTTTAAGAATCAGTGAAGGGAAAGGTGAGAGATTTAAACGATCTGAAGAAAAACGAGGGTGTGGAGAAAGGGGCTCTGGTGCACTGCTGGGGGGTGCAGACTGGGGCAGCCACCATGGAAATCAGTATGGTGTTTCCTCAGATAATTAAAGATGAAATTCTAGGAATATGTCCTAAGAAGCCTCAGACACCCATCAGGAAGAACCTGTGCACCCCTGTGTTCATAGCAGCCCTATGTACAATAGCTGAGACTAGAAACAGCCCGTGTCCATCAGTAGATGAGTGGATGAAAGAGCTGTGGTACGTGGACACGATGTACATATACACAATGTACTATGCAGCTGTTAGAAAGAAAGATCTCTTACCCTTTGAGACACCATGGAGGGACCTGGAGAGTATCATACTAAGCGAAATAAGCCAGTCAGAGAAAGACAAGTACCGCACGATCTCACTTATTTGTGGAGTATAATGAGCACAATAAACTGACCAACAGAGCAAATCCAGGACATGGAATTAGGAAACAGACCGACAAACCTCGGGGGGGGAGGGGAGACACCAGAGAACGTGCATGGTGACCAGTGGGCCTGGACAGCAGCGCACTGAAGGGGGAGCACAGGTGGGCAGGGAGGAGGGAGTCAGTGGGGAGAGAGGAGGGACATCTGCAACACGTTAAGAAATAAAGACAGCCCTGGCCGGTTTGGCTGAGCGGTTAGAGCATCGGCCTGCGGACCAGAATCCTGGGTTCAGTTCCCACTAAGGGCACGCACCTCGGTCGCGGTTGGTCCCCGGCCCTGGTTGGGGTCGTGTGGGTGGCAGCCACTCGGTGTGTGTCTCGCACATTAACGTGTCTCTTTCTCTCTTCCTCCCTCTCTCCCTCTCTATCTGAAGATAAATGCAAAAATGTCCTCAGGTGAGGATAAATAAATAAATAACGATAAATTAAATCTAAAAAAAGAAAAAGTTAAAAGCCAAAAAAAAAGAGAATTGCTCAAGTAAAGGGAAGCCACCCAGTGAGGACAGGGGCTGAAGGGAGGGCGGTGTGGTGGCCGGAAGAGGCGGAGTCCACGGGGCGCCTCTCAGTCCTGGTGTAATTTTTAATGTGTTCTTAGGGAACCCTGGCCAGGAGGAAGGCCCATTACAGAGGTGTTTTATTTTTATTCTTAAGGCCTTGTGCCAGGAGGGGTTTCCTCCCTTTGTTTCCCTTTATCTCCCTGGTCACCATCACAGAGGGAAATCGGAGTCAGAGACAAAGGTCTGGGAGTCAGCCACCTTTGCTGTGTCCTCAGTTCCCAGGTAGAAACAAACAAGGTGAGTGGCAGGCACCAGGCCCTCAGGTGCCCTGTCACTTAGGGGGAGGAGTCAGCTGGTCGCTGTGGTAGTCACAGGAGACTCCCTGGCTGCTTCGCTGGACATTTCTAAGGATACTGTATTCACAGACCACTTATGTAATTAATTCTTTCCTAAAGCGTGTTGTGCGGAAGGAGAGTGTCCGCTGCTGCCGGATGCTCCTCAGTGTCTGCGATGTTCCGTCCTCCGCGTGGCTCTCTGGTGGGCAGGACCCTCCCGAGCACCCGCGGGCAGGGGGTGCCTCGTCCGGAGTGTGAGGCAGATGGTGAAGGTGAAGAGGTGTCAGCCAAGGGAGTTTGCTAGAATTCTTGTGATGTGGTGGTTGGAATTGTTACCAGACGTTCGTTGCAAAGACCATCAGTTTTCATGGAATGAAACTCATACTTGTGCCACTTAAGTATTGACAGGTGTTTTGTTTTTTTAATATGATCAAGCATATAAATATGTGTAGCTTTAATTTTTAGTGTAAAAATGTCATGCCAGTTGCTTTTCACAATGTCTCGTAATTATTGAGTTCTCTTGATATTTACAAAACCCAGGCACACTCGTCTCATTGGATTCACACCCAAAGGGCTCGTGGGTGAGGTGCATTGAAAACCTGAGTCTTCTGTGTGAGATGATTGGCTTTGGGTAGTGCACTTTGGGGTGATTTCACTGTTTGTTTGTAATTTTTCTATAATTGTCATGCTTTACTTTTTTTTGTTTTTTGTGTTTCTTTGTTTTGTTGTTGTTGTTGTTGTTGTTGTTCAGATAGAGGGGGACAGAGAGAGAGAGAAACATCGACGTGAAAGGGACACATCGAGTGGCTGCCACCCGCACGACCCAACCAGGGCCAGGGACAAACCGCAACTGAGGTACATGCCCTTAGCGGGAACCGAACCCGGGTCTCTCTGGACCGTAGGCCGACGCTCTAACCGCTGAGCCAAACCGGCCAGGGCTACTTTTTAAATAAACACTTAAAAATGTCCATACTTTTGTAAACCAGCATTATTGGGAACAGACTTACCCACACTAGCAGACTGCTCCGGGGCCTGTCGGGAAGCGTGAGTGTGCGGCTTGATGAACTTAGGACCTTGCGTTGCAGGTCGGGTCTACGCGGTCCTGTCGAAGAGAGAAGGGCGTGTGCTGCAAGAAGAGATGAAGGAGGGCACAGACATGTTCATCATCAAGGCCGTGCTGCCCGTGGCCGAAAGCTTCGGCTTCGCTGACGAGATCAGGAAGAGGACCAGTGGCCTGGCCAGCCCGCAGCTGGTGTTCAGCCACTGGGAGGTAAGGACCTCAGTCCCCCGTTTCTCCCTCCTCTGCGGCCCGGCTTCCTACCGGTGACGCCAAGAGCAGCAAGTACAGCTCCCCGGGCCATGTGGCCTTGGGTGGCGCTGCTCTGTCAGAGGGACAGGAGGAGCAGACGGTCTCCATCCATCCAGACTGAGAGCCTCAGGCTACAGGGGGCCCCTCACACGCACACTCGCCCCGACACACCTGCCTGTTCCTTCTTTTTATTGATGCAAAATTTCAAACAGAACATTTCATTCCCTCCCCCCCGATGTATTGTAGATTTTTAAAAGAAAGTCCCAGACATTTTTGAAAGTAAAACTTGAAGGAACTTTTTTCCTGAGGAAAGCTACTTCTAGCATTTAGAAGGGAACCTTATCTGTAGTCAAAAGTGAAAACTTCGCAGACCCACGTTGCTGGGGGGAGAGGGAAGGTTGGGAAACACGTGGTTTTTAACGTGGGGGAAATCACATCGAGGGACAGGCCGGCCAGCCTTCCTGAGCAGACCCTAAGGAGAGGCAGAAGCTGACAGCTGGGGAGGAGGGCAGTGCGCGGGGTGCACGTGAGAGCCGGTGGTGAAGGGACAGGGCATCCGCAGAAACAACTGGTAATGCTTCAAGGCAAGGCTGAGGTCAGGAGTAGAATTTCTAAACTGCAGGATGTGATTAGAAAGGTGTGGAGAGAGCAGTCCTGCTGTCACCGTGTGCAGGTGACGTAGCTTCACGCTCTGCACGCTCACCGTGGAGGACCGTGGTCAGTGGAGGGAGCACCAACCCGTGTCAGGGCTCTGGTCCAGTGCCAGCTCTGCCGCTCGTCTCGGCAGATCGCAGCCGCCCTGAGTTTGCTCCGTCCCTGAGGCGAAGTACTGGGTGTCTGACCTCCGGCCTTCGCGGTGCTGGCGTCTCGCCGGCTCAGGCTGTGCGGCGCGCGGGCTGGTCCCAGCGGGGCCTCGCACCAGCAGCGGCACTCTTTCTGTCTTTCTTTCTGTCTGTCTGTCTTTCTTTTTTTTAGTCCTCACCCGAGGACTTTTTTTTTTTTTTTCATTTTTTGATACTTTGTTCAGATAGAGTGAGAGGGAGAGTGAGAGAGAGAAACATCGATGTAAAAGGGACACATCGAGTGGCTGCCACTCGCACGACCCAACCAGGGCCGGGGACAAACTGCAACCGAGGTCCGTGCCCTTAGTGGGAACCGAACCCGGGTCTCTCTGGACCGCAGGCCGACGCTCCAACCGCTGAGTCAAACCGGCCAGGGCCCGGCACTCTTTCTAAATGTCACTGGAGCAGAGCTCGTGGCTTGGCTCCCATGCGGAGCTGTTCTGATTTCTCTCCCTCTCTTCTGCCAGATCGGTCCCTGTCTCTAGAACACTTTAAATGAGCTGTTTAAATTTAGATAATAACGTGGAGTGGGAATAATTAAGAGAGAACTTTCTTTTTAAAGTGAATTTTGCAGTCAAGTGAATCTGCAAAGTAAAGAATGGCGACACTAGCCCTGGCCGGTTGGGCTCAGCAGATCAGAGAGGCCCGGGTTCGGCTCCCGCTAAGGGCATGTACCTCAGTTGCGGTTTGTCCTCAGCCACGGTTGAGGTTGTGTGGGTGGCGGCCACTCCATGTGTCTCTCATGTCAATGTTTCTCTCTCTTCCCTCCTCTCTCTCTTCTGCTCTATCTGAAGATAAATGCAAAAATGTCCTCGGGTGAGGATAAAAAAAAAAGAATGATGACACCAGAAAAATTGACTTTGGACCAAGGAAGTTTAATCTTAATTGTGTCTGCTTCTCCTTTAAAAAAGTCACATTCTTCATCCTTGATAGAACTAACATTAATGCTGTTCTGATTTCATTTACATAATTTTTTTGTCAGTACAAATTACATTTTAACAGTGATTTACTTTGAAATTTTTCTTGCATTTTCTATCTTTGTCTAGAAATGAAATGGTGTTTTTGATGGTTTTTTTGGCTTATATCTGAATACCTATCATTGCTGTATTTTGTTATGTGGAAAACATCTCCAAAATATTTAAGTTATTTGCTAATCCCCAAGCTTATGGGTAGTAATTTTCCAGTTATTCCAACCTCTAGCTCTTTGGTTTTGGTTTTTGGCACTCAACTTGTGTGTAAGAACTCACACCAGTAAGATATACAGGAATGGTAACGTCATCGTTATCGGGAGGAGTGTATATCGGAATTCATGTGTTTGTTTGTGTGTTTAAAATACCTCATCATGTTACAGTCGGTCTTGTCCTTGAAGGTGATTTTATAAAGCAGAGTGGCCCAGATAAGGCAGGAGATTCTCTGAGTCTGGGCAGCAGAGTCCAGGCGCTCTGTCTCGCTGCCTTTCTCAGCCCTCGGCTCCCACTGATGGCCAGAGCGGCCGTCTCGCCTCCCGCCGTCACCTCTGCGTCCTGGCCGGCAGGGACCGGAAGTGGGGAGGCGGGCACACACCTTCCCCGTAAGCACGCAGACTGGGTGCTACGCCAGTCGCCAGTCCTGCAGCACAGCTGACACGGCCCCGACGAGGAGGCCGGGGGGTGCAGCCCTCACCTGGGTCAGGTGCCCTGCCACCTGCTTGGTAAATGGATGTCCTGGAGTATAGTCATGTCCGTCATGGACACGCTTCTGCGCTGCATTCAGCAGAGCTGAGCCGCTGTGACAAGGCCGTCTCCGTGCCTGCGATCTAAAACGTGCGCCGTCTGGATCTTTGTGGAAAACTGTCCACCCTCCACTCTCCAGGCCACTCCCAAACCGAGGGGCCTTGTGTGTCCACCAGGATGACCTCTTACCAAAGGGAAAGGACAGAATGGATATTTAGGATCAAATAGTGTAAAAACAGCAAGCTTTACCAAGTAGGCAGTCTTTGTTCATTTGAAAACCATGATGATTTTTCACTCTCTCTCTCAAAATGAAATAAAATAAAGGTGAAAACTAATCTTACATACTTAGTTTTTAAAATATAGTTTCTGGCTCAGTTATAGCTTGTTATTAAAAATTAGTCTCTTAATAAATACCTGTGGGGAAGGCGCAGTCGCTTGCCCAGCTCTGCGCCGCCTCCTCGTCCCCTCGCCGCCCCGTGGCCTTCCCACAGCGCCACAGCTCGCAAAGTCTGCGAAACGACATTGTAATGAAATGTCAGCGATCCGGTATTTTCTGGCTGTCTCGGGTCTTCCCCCATCGTTAGGTTTAGAAATAACACAGTTGTTGAGAGCTGGCTTCTCACTCCGAGGACCTTTTCCATTGGTGCTCCACCACACCATGTAATTTACAATCAAGAGCTTTTGACAGAAAGTGCTTCAAAAAAATAGAGAAAATAAAATTGCAGGCATTTTCCACGAGGAAACCTTTGAAGTCAGCAATCTCATGATTTCTCTTTCTATGTTTGACCTTCTGTGAAAAAGGGAGAAAAGGAGCTAATAACAAGCGCAGAAGGAAAACTGTGCCAACCCCTGCCGTTCTACACGTATGTCAGCACAACCTCAAGATCAGCTGTTCAGCTCGGAGGTTACTCAGGGTGGGCTGAAGTCCACGCAGGGGAGGAAGAAGTGACACAGAGCATTGAAGAAGTTTGTTTCCGCCGCGGTGGTTCCCACCTGCTGGCTGTAATCATGGTGAAAGTTGGGCAAAAAGTGAAATAGAGCCCCCAAAGCATTGTCCTTCTAGGCTTCTTTTAAAATGCCCAGGCTAACAGCGAGCTAGCACTCGGGCGCCTTCCTCCCTGGGAACTGGCATCGGATCCGACTGCGCTCTCACTGTCGGCAGACGGATTCTGGGCGAGCCCGTCAGCCAAGGGCACCTTTCCTCCAGACCGTTAGCAGGCTCTGCTCTGCTCTGCTCTGCTCTGCAGCCTCGAGGGGCCTGTCCGTTGTAGCACAACCTGGATGACCTTCGGGGTCACCTTTTGGTGCGTCAGTAAGGAAATGCCACACGCGCTTGATGGGGCCAGGGGTTCCTCCGTCTTCTGTCCTGAGCGTCCAGTTGGCATGTGGAGGCCCAGGGCTTCAGGACGTCCGCAGAGACGCAGGGCCGTGCGGTGAAGACAGCATCTGGGCAGACGGCACGAGGGGGGGCTCCAGCCGGTCTCAGAGGAGCCCCTGGCAGCTGGAGCTGAGTGCAGAACGCGTCCTGCAGTCCTGGGAAAAGACCGAGCACATGTCAGGAGTATATGCCAGAGGCCCAGACAAAATTGGATTCTTTTGAAACTCCTGGGTCTTATATTTTTGAAACAGGGACTCTGGTCTTAAATTGGACAGTCTGAGTCTGGTGTCTCTCAACCAACACCTCATTTATTTCTCCTTATAAAATTTGTCACTTTTTTTTTTTTTTGTCACTTAACAGGACTAAATTATTCACCACTGCCACTCAGACCTGCAGAGAAAGTGCAGCTTCTTTATACTCTGTGGTGGGCTCACTGTCCCGCTGGTTTGGGGAGGGCGCCAGGATCCACCTTAAAACCAGTGTCTTGGCGCGTAGCTGGTCTTTGCGTGTGACTGCCCGCGTAATGGCCATTCCATTTCTTCCCCGCCCCGCCGAGCAGGAGGCTTCCGTGACTGTGCGGTGGGGGTAGGCCTCAGCCGCACCCCACGCCCCGCGGGACCTCCCTGCTCTTGGCCGTGAGTGACTCGTCCGGTCCGGTCCCGTGTGGCACTCGAGCAGCACCTACCTGTCTCAGGAATCTCGTGGCAAGCACTTGTCTCCAGCCACAAAATCCCTACCCCCAGCTGCCTTTGTCCTGCCGCAGGCTCGGCCAGCCCCTCAGCACCTCCACATCCTTTCCGCGGGGTGTGGGAGCATGGGGCCAGCAGAGCCGCCCATTGCTCTGGAGCCTTGTCCGGTTTCTCCGAGGGTCACAGGCTCTGCCTGCACAGGTGTCAGGTGTTCAGGAGGAAGGGGAGAAAATAGCCATTTGTAATAATAAGCTGAGCCTTCCGTGACCAAGGCAGGTATGTAGCCGCTCATTTCACATATGTTCACCCAGCATACACTAGGGGTGCCTGCCCTCAAAGAAGACAGGCGTCCGTCTCTTCCTGTGCAGAGCGAAGGCCCCGGCGCAGGGAGAACAGGGCGCAGGGCCCGGCAGAGGGTCCAGAGCAAGGCCTCGCTCTGCACGTGAGTCTGCACCACCTACCGGCGGGCCCCGGCGGGCAGGCCGACCGCTGGGCCTGCAGGTGGTGAGGGCTGTGTGAGCGCTCCCGGGACAGCCCTGTGTCCCTCTGGCCGTCGGCGAGTGGCCAGGACAGAGCAGAGGAGTGACAGGCTTGGGCAGGGCGGGGGGGGTTGCTGCTGCGTCTGCCTCTGGGGTAAAGCTCAGAGTCGTCAAGAATGGGTTTGACGTGTGCTGGTCTTTGCTGGGGACAAAGGCAAATTTAATGAAGACTGAAACGCAAATATATTCTATTGAAAGAGAGGGAGAGTTTTTATATTATTCAAAATCAATAGTTTTTTTCTTCCTGAGTGGTACGTAAAGGCTGTACAAGGAAAAATCACACACGTTGCAAGTTCTGTTGGGTCCACTTCCATTAGTTCATCCCCCGTTTTCATGGTTACTGTTCCTCCAAGCGACTCTCGTTGTTCACTTTTATTCTTCAGCAAAGACTGTGTGAATTGGCATTTGGAGTGAAAGTGTAGCGGCCTAATCTAGCACGTTCTGTCACCTTCTTTTCCAAGGTCATCCCCAGCGACCCCTTCTGGGTGCCCACCACGGAGGAGGAGTACTTGCACTTCGGGGAGAAGGCCGACTCTGAGAACCAGGCCCGGAAGTACAGGGACGCGGTGCGGAAGCGCAAGGGCCTCCACGTGGCAGAGAAGATTGTGGAGCACGCCGAAAAGCAGAGAACCCTCAGCAAGAACAAGTAGCTGCTGTTGGTGGGTTCTCTGTTTCTGATCAGTAAGACGGCCCCTGCCCCCCGGGGCTGACCCTGGAACACTTGTTTCTGCTGCAGCATCTCTGTGCGTCCATGTCAGTAAAATCGACCCACACAAGTGCTCGAGAGGGGACATTCGAGAGCACGTGTCCCAAGTGGTTTTTAATTGATTCTGGTGTGAGGCAAGACGTGACCGTGATTGTCACGGTGGAGACGTCACCACCTCTGTGTGACCCGTGACCGTGAGCGTGCGGGCAGCATCTCTACGCTGAGCAGCCGCGCCCCTGCCTGTCATCAGGTCACACTTCCCTTAGTCGTAAACAGCCCATCGTTCCCCGTCCAGTCCCTGCGCTCAGCGTCGTCCGGAGAGACCGCGTGCTCGAGAGACCAGCCACCTTGAATTAGCTCAGCCGAGTCACTGTCACAGCCGACCCAGCTCAGAGTTCACTTGTCTAGAGAGCAATGCGGTGTTCATTGGGCAGCCTCCAAACCTGATTTCATGTTCCCTCCTAGATCCATCGCTCATATCTCAGTAAGTGTTCATGACAGTTACACTCGATACCTTTTTCTTTAAAAAAAGTAAATTTTTATAATGTTCTTGGCTATTTCTTCTTAGCCCTCCTAAAAGGATATTAGCTAATGTGACAAGATCATTGCCCTTATTGTAGCTCTTATTCCAAAATCTCAGTTGCCTCGTTCAGGGAGATCCACATATAAGGGAATAAGTGCACGTCAGTCAAAAATAGATTTTGTAATTTTTGACATTTAATAATTTTTACAGGCACTTATAACAAAAAGGATTCTTTTTCAAAACTCATAAAATGATCAAACCAGACCTTGTTTTTGGAATGTTTTTAATGTGTGTTTTGTTTTTTCCCCCAATAAACTAGGTTATTCTTAATGCTAGCTGTAGGCATCTTAACTTTACTCTTGAGAGCTCTGCATAGCTGGTCAGATCTACTTAACCCAGACTGTGGGGACAGTGTAGCGGATAACTCACGGTCTCGAGTTTACCGGTACTGATGTCTGGATCAGTCTAGGGAAGCTCTCCCACGCACTGGTCATCGGAGAACTCGGGTCACGTAGGAAGCGCCAACACTTCGATTTATAGCATTTGTAAGGAACGTCGTTCAGAGTGCCAGATGTGCTATTAAAGGTGTGGGGGGGCATCTGTAACAAAAATTAATTAATAAAAATTGACCCCCCCAAAAAATGTTTTTAGACTCTACACTCTGTCAGCAAGCGCTGCACTTGGTGGAGGAGAGCAGGGCCCGGAGGAGGGCCCCCTGCAGTCTGCTGGGCAGGTGTGCTGGCGGGGCGATGGCACGTCCCGTTGACGGAGTGCCTCTCCCCTCTCCGAGTGTAGGAGACCGTAGTGACGATGCAGTGCCCGTGGAGAGGCAGGCCAGGGGATGCAGCTGATCTGCATGTGAGTGGTCTGCCCGCTGGTCATTCGTAAGGGGACCCCAGTCACTGACACTGTCCTCACTCCCTGCCCCAGGGCCACGCCCTGACCCTCACCCCCTGTGCTGAACTCGGTGGAAGTGAGCCAAGTTCTCGTTCCCAGCACGGGTGGGAGGGTCCTTCTCCTACAGCAGGGGTGGCTTCTTGCAGCTGCAGAGGGGCCTCGGACAGTGGGGTGGCTGGGTTGAGGACGCCACAAGACCACACCCCTCGCCCTGGAGGGTTCTCTGCATGGAAGTTCAGGAGCAACTGCCCTGCTCACGGACAGGCAGCGGCATCATCAGCACACTGCCCTTTCCCAGCCAGCCTCGGCCCAGGGGGGCAGGGAGGCCGGGAAGGGCCTGTCGCCTGGGTCAGAATTTCCGTGGACCTGAGTGGAAATACCCATTTCCTGTTCTGACCCTGTTCTGACCCTGGCGTATTGAGACAGACATGTAGGTAGGTGGATGGATAGGTAGAATGTATGTGTGTACAGGGAGGAGTATTGATCCTCGAGCATGAAGTAGGGAGAAGGAAACCTGGGGCCTGGTAAAGTGGAGCTCACAGCGGGGTCCTGCCTCCCATCCGGCCACACTCCTGGCGGCCCTGCCCCGGCTGCACACGAGCAGGTCGCAGGCGAGGTTGCCGGATCCGTGTCAGGGTCGGAGGCGGCATCGCAGCCGAAGCGCAGGCACCCCCGCTGTCCAAGGCCGAAGCAGGATCCCTCCGCTGCTCGCCCGGGCCTGGGGGGCTGGGGTTGGGTTCAGGATCACGTCGTTAGCCTGGGGGCTTCTACATCTTGGCCCGTCCTTTGGACCTGGCTGAGATTTTGTCTGGGTCGGGTTCGTGGCCAAAGGTTTAACAGCTCTGTGCTGTCCCGGATTTCTCCGAAGGAAACGGCCTTGAATGCCCACTTGAAAGGTCTCTTTACCACAGCCCCTCCACCCGACAGCCATCCCCGCACAGACCCGGCACCTTCTCTGCCAGAGCCCGGCTCCGGCCCAGCCAGCCCCTGACGGCCGACTCCTCGGCGGTGCCTGTTCCTCCCCCTTTCCAGGAGCAGGGGCACGTGGGGATGCATCATGGAGGAGCGCGTGTGGCGCTTCCCGGGCGCCCGCCTGCCTGGGGGCGGCTCAGCGGAAGGAGCTTGAGTAGCAGGGCTCGGGCTCTGCCGCCGGTCTCAGCCGCAGCCAGGGGCAGGGAAGCCCGGAGCCGTCTAGGAAGGTGAGCACTCCAGGGCTGCGGGGGAGCCTGCGCGGAGGCGGAGCTGACCCCCGATCAGTCCCTTGGAAACCTCTGGCTCGAGGCCTGGTCGAGCTGCGGGGTCCCCCTGCAGGGCTCCTGGGGCTGTGAGGAAGGGAAGCCATAGGCGCGGGGGACAGGAACAGGCACCGCCCTGGACCAGACCCTGCAGGCGCAGCCGGGGTGTGCCAGGCCCTGGCAAGGGACCTGGGAGGGAGGGAGGGACATTTGGTCAACCCGGCTCCTGCTCTGAGGCTTACCTGTTGCACCCCCAGCTTCGGGCTGTCACTTATATTGATAGTAGTTCTGAGGTTGCCCCCGAACAATTTCTCGTACGGAAGGCCCGAAAATGGCACCCTGAAAACCACCTCCTCTCTCAGTCCTAAGGTCTGAGCAGGCCGACCTCACCGTGCCTGTGTGGCGCAGACCGGGACAAGCGTGTGCTTCGCTGGGTGGACGCAGCGCAGCGGAGGCCTAGGAGGTCCCGGTGCTGCCTAGGAGCCTGGAGTGTACCCATGAAGCTCAGGGTGTGGGCACAGCCCTCATTCCTAGGCCGCCGGGATGCACGCCCGCAGCCACAGCGACTTCCCTCGACACTGACCTAAAATTACACGTTTCACTGCTGGCCCTTTGTATTAGCGGCGCCGTGACTTACCCGGGAACACGCACACTATTTCTCTTCCCTGTGACTTGAAGTAAAATTCGGCCTCATTTGAATGGTGCCAACTTCCTTCCACCTTGGACGGTAGATACAGAAGTTCCTACGTGTGTTCAAATGCGAACACGTTTGTTTTAGTGTTTGGCACTAAAAGTTCAAGGAGGAGACGAAGCCAAACGTTTATGTAACTTGAAAAAGAGCACCTATGTGGTGTCCACTCTGGACAGCGCCGGCGGGCTGGGGAGCAAGGGATCTGTCTTTCAAACCCAGCAGGGGCAAGAAAGGGAAGAGCCACGGAGAGACCGAGGGGCTTGTGAATGTGCCTTCAGGACAGAGGAGTGGGCTGGACTGCAGAGTCCTTTCAACATCAAACTCCAATGTTTGCTTGTTTTATTGTTTGCCCTAATTTAAAAAAAAAAAAAGGAAATGACCTCATGAGATGTCTAGTTATGAATGTTTACTCCCTTTCTTTTATCTGTTTTTTTTTTTTTTTTTTTTGAGCGTCTAGAAAAACCAGAGCTGGGAGATATTTCCGTCATGCGTTTCACATGAGATTCTTGAGAATATACACTTTTCATTTTATGTGCTCCCCTTTCCAAAGACATTGTCTTGTATTCAAACAACTTCCCTTTCGAGAATGTCAATTAGAGGGGAATTCGTTTGGCCGTTTTCAGAGGCTCTGACGCGTGCTTAAGTCATTACCACCACGCCCTGTATCTATCTTCCTTCCTTCCTTCCTTCCTTCCTTCCTTCCTTCCTTCCTTCCTTCCTTCCTTCCTTCCTTCCTTCCTTTTTTGTTCAGGTAGAGTGGGAGGGAGAGAGAGAAACATCGACGTGAAAGGGACACATCGAGTGTCTGCCACCCGCACGACCAACCAGGGCCGGGGACAAACTGCAACCGAGGTACGTGCCCTTAGCGGGAACCGAACCCGGGTCTCTCCGGACCACAGGCCGACGCTCTAACCGCTGAGTCAAACCGGCCAGGGCCGCCCTGTATCTTTCAAAGCAGAGAGGATTTCGCGTTTGGGATGGAGCTGGGCACAGAAGCGGTGCTTACTGGTCGATGTTTTCTGAAGAAGCAGAAGTATCCTCGAGTCTGAGACTTTCCCTGGCCTGCTCTCTGTGAGACCTGACTTCCTTCCCCAGAAAAGGTTAATGTTTCATAAGTAGTGTGCAGGGATCCTTACTGACGTCCCCTGAGCTCACCCAGCCCGAAGGGACCACTCTGCGCATGGCCCTGCTCATGCAGGGCCTGCAGGGCGTCAGAGCCCCGCCCTCGGAGCCCTGCCCTGCCTGGGGACCACGCTCCCTTCTACAGCTGTCCCAGCTTCACTGCCTGCACCCCGGTCCCGCCAGCTGTGGCCACTGTCCACTGAGCCATTCCTGCCAAGGCTGTGGGGTGGACTCTTGTTTCTTGTCTTCCTCTTTGCGGTGTGATGTTGGAAAGGTCTCAAAGCAGTGGTTCTTGTGTCCTGGGGTTTTATGGGGTTTTGAGTGAATCAGCTCCTTGGCGCCCTCCTCTCATAAGACCAGATAAATGTCCCCAGGCCTGGCCTGGGATGGGTTCCAATGGCCGTCATTAACGTGAATCAAGTTGTTGCTCCTGTTCTCAACCAGTCGTCGGCTTCCTTCTTCCTCCTGCAGTACGTTTCTCTCCCAGGGAGGTCCTCAGAGTCCCCCGCGATCTCCGCGTCACACCCGCTGCCCCTAGCACACCCTCACTGCCGGTAGGTTTTATTACGTCCGGTGGAGGCTGCGTTTGCATCGAGCCCGTTGACAGCTGGTCACAATGTCAGCCAGAGGGGAACTGCACATGCTCTGTATTGTTGACTCTGACACAGACAAGTGGCTTCGAGAGGTGGCCCCGCCCCTTCTGGGGGTCGGTGTTAGAAGGCCCATCGGTCACACGCTGAACCTCCATGGCTCTCTAGAATCCCTCCAGAAGCATTCACGCGCGTGCACAGGGAACACCTGAGCAAGGCCTGTGCAGCAGCCGCGGGGAACCCCGTTTCCGTCAGGTGTGACGTGCTTGATTGCACTGGGGTGTAGTTAATAGTTGTCAAAGAGTTTGAGATCTTTTTTTTTTAAATCCAAGTATATTTTTCCATTTATCTTCACACACAGTGGGAGAGAGAGAGAGAAACATCGATGTGAGAGACACACCGACTGCCTCCCGCACGACCCCAACCAGGGCCGGGGACCAAACTGCAACCGAGGTGCATGCCCTTGACCGGAATCGAACCTGCGACTCTGGTCCGAGGGTCGATGCTCTAACCACTAAGCCAAACCGGCCAGGGCTGAATGAGATCTTTACTTAATGACACAGAAGTCCAAGGTACATTGGAATATTTTTTAAAAAAACAATCTACAAAACTATATATTTTTTGAGCCCCTGCCACGTGCCAGACTCCATTGCCAAGCGCTTTATAAGGATGATCTCCCTTGGCATCCCATGACTCCCGAGAGCCCTTTCCAGTGCCCGAGAAACCCGGGGCGCGGCTTGCTCAAGGAACGTGCTCCACATCACACAGGCGTCGGCTTGCAGGAACTGCAGTGTTCATCAGCGACCTGGACCGTCTCATCGGTTGTGTTTTTCTACCGAGGAAGGTCCTTGTGAGCATCTCAGTCCCTGATGGGATCTGCGCTCCTAGTGTCCAGACCACAGGTGACGGGACATGGCAGGTGGCGTGAGTGCTGGGCCCTGGAGTGGGCAGGGAGGCCTCGGACCTGGCCCCGCTGCGGGGGTGACCCCAGAGCCGCCACCGTTTCCCAGGTAGGCAAACACCCACAGCCGTTCCAGCTGTGGCCAGAGAAGCCGCTGGCGTGAGGTCCAGCTCTGGGGCGAACGGAGTCAGAGGCCGGGGCCGAGGCTGTGGGGTGCGTGCGTGAGACGGGGAGGGAGACTGGAAGGAGCGGGCATGCGGCGTGGGTCCCTGGAAATGACCCACGGGTCAGCCCTTTCGAGAGGGAAACGCCCATGAACCCTCGCCCACCGAGTGTTGTCTCCTGCTGACCACCAGCCTGGCCCTGGCACAGCCCGCTCAGGGCGAATGGAGGGACACGCGGGACTAGAGAGCGGGGCCGTCCTGAGCGGCCTGGTTTGAGGGTCTCCTGACACCACGAAACTTTTAGCTGGTGCACACAGTTCTAGAACGTTCTGGCTTTTTAAACCTAGAACAGGGATTCTCAGCCGGGGGTGACGTGGCTCCCGGAGGACATTCGGCAGGGTCCGGAGACCCTCTTGGCGTCTTGTGGGTGGAGGCCAGGATGCTACTTAAACGTCCACAGCTCACAGGACAGCCCCGAAACGGAACCCTCCAGACCAGATGGGGCAGGGGGCAGAGGGGAGCAGCAGCCCTTCCCACCCCGTTTATGTTCCCCTGCTCCCCGTCTGGGACGGCATCCGGCCTTGGGAGTGGAGGGCGCAGGGGCAGGTGCCGGATGGTGCCCAGGGCCGAGGGCGCCCGGGTGGGGGGCAGAGGGTGAGCTTGTGAATGACCGTGGCTGCGCGCGCCGGTTAGCGCGTGTCCAGTTCGCCAGCGTTTCTGGGAAGTGTCCTGCGTGTATCCGTCTGTCCAAACCCCACTGTTCGGGGGGGGCGTGGGAAGCTCCGCTTGGGGTGGGACTTCCCAGCATCGCTGCCTCACTGTGGAGGCAGGAAAGTCAAGGGGAGGAGGAGAAAGCCAGGCTCCCTCAGCTGCCGAGGACACAGGCAGGACTTGGAAAGCCAAGCATCGTCTGAAGGTCAGCTCCGTAGCTGCGTGCTTGGGGGACTGTAAACCGAGGTTTTGCAGGCCCAGGACAATGTGAAAATCACAAAAGTCCCACCAAGAATTAAAAAACATCTTACTGGCACAGCCAAGTCTTGTGTAGCTCCCGCCCCCACCAGCTCTACTCCCCAACATTTTGGGGACCGTGCCTGTTTGTAGCCTCTGTGGTCAGAATCAGGCCTCCAGGATGGCTGCCTTAGGGCTGAATACCAGAGACGTGCTGGTCCCTCAACTGGATGGCGTTTCAAGGTTTGATCTCCCACTTAAAATCGCCTCCCAGGACCTGCCTGGGAGCCACACCACGAGACTTCCCAGGCGCGTTGGGCAGTGTTTGGAAACAGAACATACTTTCCTTACGGCTCACGTCCCCTCTGGGTGGTGTGGCTTGCGCATTGCTCTCCCTGTGGCCATGCTTTGGGAATGCCCGCGGAGCCCACAGTGCCGATCCGGGCTCTGCGGCTGGCCGTTCCTGGACGTGCACGCCATCCGGTGCCAAGCAGTTTTGATAAAGGACGGAGGTTCCCGAAATGCAAGTGGGCGGTGTCTGGTTCCCTCTCTGCTCCACGCGGGTAAACATGTGGTCCAAATTAAGACGCTCGAGATGGTTTTTAAAACATGCTGGCCCTGTGTGAGGACTTCGGTTGGATCCTGGACCTCGGAAACGGTGCAGAAGACACCTTGGAGACCACCGGGAACGTCTGAATACATCTGAGTATTGGATGGTAAGAGCACTGTTCATTTTGTTAAGTGTGATAACAGTATTTTTGTTACGGGAGTGAGTGTCCTTTTTTTTTTTTTGAGAGATGTACGTGGAAGTATTTGACAGTAAATTGTCATGAAGTCCGTCATTTACTTTAAAATACTCTCCTTCTTCCTTCTCTTGTATGCCGACAATGTGCCTAGTGAAAAGTAAAAGCAGCCAAAAGACCCGAGAAACGCTCAGGTTTCTCATCTGAAAACTAAAACGCTGCTCTGACTTTGAGGTAAAGGAAAAGCAAAGTGTGAGGGAGAGAAAGGCCCCAGTTCTTCAGAGAGGCAGGGCCGGCACCCCCTTCTGCCCTGGCTCCCCCGACCTTCTCTGCTGGGCTGACTTCTCGCCCGAGCTCTCTCTTCTACAAACGGAGAACGTGGTTGCCCCCCAGCGGAACTGTGACAGGTCATTCACTCACTCCGCTGTTTGCTTATCCGGTCACTCAGCACATCCTGGTCGAGGGGCCGTAGTCTGCCCATGTCTGGAGGGGGCTGGGCACAGTCATGGGTGAACACGGACACAGTCCCTGCACCCACAGAGCTGTAATCTTGTTAGGGAGGCAGGTGTTCATCAAAGAACCACAAAGATCAATGTAAAATCACAACCACATAAAACTGCAAATGTCATAGAAGAAAGTATGAAAGAGAAGTAAGTGACCGAGCCAGGAAGCTGAGGTTGAACGGTAGAGAAAGGATGTGCAAAGGCCCTGGGGCTGGAAGAAGTGTGGCAGCACTGAGGGCCCGTGTGGCTGCTCTGGAGGGAGCGGAGGAGAGGCTGGGCCTGGAGAGGAAGGTGGAGGCAGAGGCAGAGGCTGGGGCCCTGCTCCGTGGGCCACTGCTCCCAGGTACGGAGATTAACTTGAAATTCGTCTTCTTGGCTGGATTGTGGACCAGCTGCTGAGTTGGGGCTCAGCCCATGGCTTTCATCTGCTGGCTCTGGTCCCCTCAAGGCCAAGGAAGGCCGGGACGTTTAACTCGGGCCTCTCTCCCCCTCACCCGCGGTCTCATTGTATTGTGCGGTTGCTTCGTATCAGGGAGAAAGGCTTGTGGCAAAGAAGTCGGCTCCCCGAGCCTGACCCGGAGGCAGAGCGCCGGCGCCCACCACCTCCACCTTGAGTCTTCCCCAAACCCTTGCTCACACCCGCCCCCGCCGTGGGCTGCAGGCTGGACGGGGAGCTGCCACACACGTGTCTGGCCCATTGTCCTGCTCCGCGTCTCTTCCTTCCGTGGACCAGCCAGAGGAAATAGCAGGACCTCCATGTCCTCTTCCTGTCTGGAAGTCTCCTGCACACAATGCCTCCCAGCTCCCTGGGTCCTGGCCCACGACGGCGGGGGGCACCTGCTCTGCGCTCCAGGAGACGCTCTGTGACCTGGGTCGGCAGTGAGGTGGCCCCCAAACACGGTACCAGCACACTCAGTTAATAGCAGCTGCTGCTCCCCTCCCTTCTGAAAGAGCTTCCGGTCTCCTCTTCGATCCGAGAGCCACACTGGCCCCGGCCCCGCCGGGTCCCTGCCTTCACGCAGTTCCCGGCCCACAGCAGGTGCTCTGGAAGCGGTAGCCCGCACGCCCGGCCGGTGAGCCCCGCGGTTAGAGCGTCGGCCCGCGGACCAAGGAGTCGCAGGTTCGATTCCAGACAAGGGCACGTACCTCGGTTGCAGTGCATCCCCGGCCCTGGTCGGGGTCGTGTGGGAGGCAGCCAGTCGATGTTTCTCTCTGTCTCTCTCTCTCCCTCCCACTCTGATGATAAACAGGAAAATATCCTCAGGTGAGGATTAAACAAATAAAAAATAAAAGGTAGCCAGCAGGGCTGGAATGAGAGACCACTTCTCTCCTCCGCTGTAGCTGTTTTTCGTGCCATCTTTACAAGAGTTACATAGAGGCAAACCCATGATCACTTCTAAATCAGAGACATGGGAGGTCGCTAGGAGGTCGCTTTGAGACTCTGGACGTGGCCTTTAAGGAGGGTCTTGAAGAATCAGTGAGCAGCACCAGTCAGGGGCAGGGATCAGGTTTCCAAACCTCTTTCCAAGGTTGTCAGAGGAGGACCTCACAACGCATGCTCCTCTGCCCCCGTCACCTTCGCTCCTCGTCCGAGGTGACCTCAGCACGGCCCATCGGCCTCATCCTCCCCCTTTCGATCTCTCTTCCCCTGCACCCCCTTTACTCAGCGATTCCAGATGAACCTGTGAACCAGGCTGCTCTCTGGTGATCGTTCAGCCTCTTCGTGACACAGCCACGTGTGTCAGCTTGGAACCAAGGGGGGGGGCTTAGCTCCCACGGAGAGAGACAGGAAACACGGCCCCAGGTGGGATTTTATCTGTCAGGCTACGGTGAGGGACACATCACAGCGACACGTGCTAATATATTTCTGATCAACTGGTATCTTTATGATATTTTGTGGTCAAGCTAGGAGGAAAGTCAAGTCACAAATACGCGGCGTGGCAGTGGTGTTGGTAGGCAAGCCGACAGCCACACAAGAGGCTCCTGAATTCCTCCTCCCACGTGTCTCCTCCTCGTCACCTGCCACCCAGGCTCTCGCATTCTCCTGCCCGTACATCCTGAAGACAAGACGAGTGACCAGCGAGGCCTGGCCGGCGGGGCGCAGGCTGAGCCGTCCCTGAGCGCGTCCCTGAGCCCGTCCGCCGCAGTCCTTGCTCCTGTACTCCGGGAGAGGACGTCGCATGAAGTGTGTCCCCTCCGGGCAGCGGGGAAGTCCTCTCAGCCTCGAGCACCTGCAGGGACTGCTAAGGGAAACTGAGGCACGGCTCAGCGTTTCCCAAGCGGGAATGCCGTTCTTACGAAGTGGGCGTCCCTTCCTGCTGAACCGGCTGTGCTGAGGCTCCTGGCAAGTGTTGGAGCTAGAACGTCTGTTGTGCCCTAAAAGTCGTCGGGCGGAGGCCCGACTCTGCTGCCGTTAGAGCCCAACAGCAAGAAGATCTTGGCTGACCGCGTGGCCCCGGGTGACAAGAGGGCTCCTCGGAGCTTCAGAGAGCGCGGGTGGACGGAGGGGCGGGAGGGCGCCAATCGGAAAGGCCCGTGGGGAGAGGGGTTGACTGCTCAGTGCGGGGGTTGTGACTCCAGCTTCCTGACCCCACTTCCTCCAGCCCAGACAGATTAGTGCAAAGACGACACCCAAGAGGGTGGCAAAGTTCTGAGGAGGAAATTGCGGCCGATGCCCCTGCAAAAGGGGCAGAGAATGCGGTGGGGCGGCTGTGGGCTCCTGGAGGGTCATCTGAGGAGCAGCGGCCGGGCCAGTGGCCAGTGGCCAGAGCGGGCTCGGCAGTGGTCTGGGCAGAAGCCTTTCACTTGGCTCCTCGGCATGTCTGTGACTAGAAAAGCGTTCAGCTACTTCCTCTCTTGTACATCCAAGTACAGATTGTGGCTGGGTAATTAGAAACTTTGCTCCTTTCCTCTGCTGGGCCACAGGGCGGCCGTGCACCAGCCAGACGGCTCCGTGCTCCGCGTGGGTCGCTCCTGGGCCGTTTTCCCGAGTTCTGGCACGTGACGGATTTGTGTCTGTGATGCAACCGTTTGTGGCGGTAAATGTGCAGTTCGGGCTCACGTTATTTTCTTTAAATGTCCATCACGCCGCTGGAAAGAGTTCAGCCGTTGTCACCGCAGCGGCACAGCAGGGGTCTGACAAGCAGCTGGGAGAGGCCGTCAGAAGCCCGGCTTCCAGGGGGCTTCTTCTCCACGGGCCCCTGGGAAAGTGGTCAGATCACTGGAGGCTGAGGAAGCGGATGGAGGCCGCTACTGAACACCCTCAGACGTTCCTTCTTCGGGCCCTGTGCATCTCCTGCCTCGTGTTTTGGCCTGAAACTGAAGACAGTGACAACAATCTCTGTGTTTCCCATTGTGGGGTGATTCTGGTATCAGTACGGGGTCCCAGCTCTAGGACCACGCGCTCTGGAGTCAGGTCCAGCCCTTGTCTCTTCGGGCTGTGCAGCCTGTGGGAGCTGATTCCGACTTTGGGCCGCAGGTTCCCCTTCCGGAGTACACGGGGACGGCTAACTGGATTGTTAGCCTGAAAGGTTAAGAGCAGACGTGAATCCCCGTGACTCCAGGCTTTGTACCTGCAGGAACAAAAGCAAGTGCTTGAAGCGATGGTTTAAATAAAATGTAATCTCAGGATTCACTTCATAAAGCCTCATGTGATTCCTCCCCCCCCACACACACACTTGAGAAAAGAATATTTCATCCCGGGTTGGGAAATTCTTTGCTTGTCTGAGGAGAGTTCTACGGCAGCTACATTAATGCTGCTGTTGCCACCTGGGTGAGGAGGGGCAGGCAAGGGCTTCTGCTCGTTCCCAGGAGCTGCCCTGGGTGCAGTGACCCTGGAACCAGGGAGCCCCGTCAGAAAGACACGGGCCCCACTTCAATGCTATGCATATGGACACTCAGTTTTCCCAACACCGTTTGTTGAAGAGACTGTATTCTGTCTCCACTGAGTGCTCTTGGCTGTCTGTCAAATATTAGTTGGCCGTATGTGCATGGGTTTATTTCTGGGCTGTTGGCTGTGTTCCATTGATCTGTGTCTGATTTAATGCCAGTGCCATGCTATTTTGATTACTGTAGCTTTGTAATGTAGTTTGACACCAGGAACTGTGATGCCTCCAGCTTTGTTCTTTCTCGGGATTGCTTTGGGATTTGGAGTCTTTTGTGGTTCGGCCCGGGGCCCTAGCCAAGCTGCCAGCCATGTGTGTGAACATTGCTAGGAACAGGGGGAGCCAGGGGAGGATTCTGCCTGCAGCAAGACCTGTGACCCAGAGGTGGGCTATTCCGGGGGCTGGAAAGACCACACCTGGGTTTTCTGCTTGGCTCTCAGTGCCACAAAGAGCCCCTCCTTCCTCAGCCTCCTTGCCCCCTCCCCAATCCCTGCTCGCGCCCATTTTCACCTCACCATGCAGGCACATTCCCATCTCATCTGCCCTGGGTCCTCCCTGGCCTCCTCCTGCCCTGTCACCAGCCCCTTGAACCCACCTTGGATGCTCTCGGGCCCCTTCTTCCCCAAACCTTCTGCCACCCTGCACACGGGCACCAAAGAAACCTCGCAACACGGAGGCATCGACGTCCATCCCGTCACCTCCCACCCCAACCTTCCTGTGGGCCCTAACAAGTCACACCCCACAGGCAGCGAGGCACCGAGGCGGGGGATTGCACACCGAGCTGCGCTTGGCCGCGCCCCGCCCTCCCACCCCTCACCGCGCCCTGCACACAGATTAGCTACTCAGCGATTTCTATTTCCAAGGATCAACCAGCAAGAAGGAAAACAGATGTTCTGCAGGGGTGCTAACGAGTGAATGGTGCGGGCCTTGCCCAGGAGCGAGGAGCGCGCACCCGGCCAGGGAACAGCCTGCACCCGCCCCTGCGGCCCCGCTCGCCAGCGTGTTCTCCGCGGAGCTGCGCGGGGCAGGAGCCCGGGCGCCGAGGCCCCCCGGCGCAGGTGGAACGTGCCCTCTGCTCTCTGCCCTGGGTCCTGTTCCCAAGTCTGTTTTCACAAGGAACAAGTACATGCCTCTGCGGCCGGGGCCAGGCACGGCCAGCCCCTTCCCGTGGGCGACCCAGTGGCTGCCCACGCTTCTTCCCGGCCACACGAGCACGTTTTCCTTTACTTCCCACGGCACACCTGAGGGGACGCAGGGACGGCACAGAACTGGTCGGACTGGCGCAGAGAAGGAGCAGGAAGGCTGGGCCCTCCGCACCTGCGGCTGCGCCACCCGGAGGAGACGGTCCTTCGCCCCCCTTGGAGCAGGTGCAGCACCGCCCGGTCCGCGGGCGCAGCCCCCCGAGGCTTCCCCAGCCTGCGCCGTGTGAGCGCGCCCGTGTGCCCACGGCGTCATCTTCAGGCTGGCTCCGTCTGCCGCTGTTTGGGGTTGGAAACGCATCTCTGACCAGATCACGGAAACAGGTCCCTGGATAATTTTTGCAGCAGCACACCATGCCCCTCAGCAGCTCCGAGCCTCTGTGTTCGCCACCGTCTGCCGTAAGCAGGGGAGGTGTGGCCGTGTGGAGTGGACCCTGCTCCCCACGGCGTGGCTTTGGGTGGATTTTCAGTGACATTCAACAAATGAAGGGGGGGAAAATATCCATAAACCTAAACCACTCTATTTTTATGACAGGGTATGGATATTTATATAACGGTCTCATATTTAAATGTCCCAGTTTGGGCTATGGTTTTTTTATAAAGTGCTATTTTTTTTCTTTTTATAGAAACAGGGTACTTTGAATTGTGGCTGATTTTTTTTTTTTTTCCCCTTTTCCTCTGGTAAAGAAAAAGCTACCTTTGAACTTTAGAGCTGAAAGACGTCTGGGCCATAGCAACCCCATGAACAAGAGTTGGAGAAGCCCCAGGGGGCCCCCCCCGAAATGGAACCGAGGGCTCGGCGTCCCTGTCGCTCATGGTTAAGCACGGGGGCCTGTGGTCCTGACCACAGACTTGTGACTAGGGATTCAGAGGAGGGTGCGGGCTGAGTCAGGTCTTCTGCTTGCCCAGGCCCGGGCACTGCAGAAGGCAGAGCCCAGGCAGATGCCTCCCCCTGTCCGTGCGGCCCGCCCTGCCCATGCCCCTGGCTGAGGCCGGGGCTGTGATCCCTGCCAGGCCACCCCGCTCCCGGGCTTGGCTCCACAGAACCTGCCTCTTGGTGGGAGGACGTGCAGAGACGGAGGAGGAAGCGGGTGCGGAGTGCGGCCCAGCGCTGCGCCCGGCAGGTGGCGGAGGAGCCTGGCTCCTCTCTGCCAGGTGCGCACAGGTGTAAGCCAGGCTCACCAGCGGGGTGTGCGTTCCGTCCCCCCCGAACCCCACTTGCGGGCCAGACCCCGGTTTGCGTTTGTCTCTGGCGGGGAGACGAGCTCAGCGTGCCGACCCTGAGGGCGAGAAGAACAGCCTAGTCCGGTGCCTGGCCCCCTCTGATGCCAGGCCTCCCGCGGAGCTCGGTGAGCCGCGGACAGCTGCTGTGACAACGGAATGCCCTCGGCAGATGGCTGAATGGGTGACAACGAGGTTGGACACACCTGCGTGGATGTGTGACTCATTCTCAAGTTTGTCCGAGCCTCTGGCTGGACCTTGCTCATGCTCGTCCTGTGCCCCCAGCCCTGTGCCCCCAGCCTCACTTCTCCTGTGTGCTCCCCGAGGTCATCGTGGTGCTCCGCCCTGTCAGAGCTACCCCGTCCTGACACTCCTGCCTGCCGCTGAGCTTGGGTAGCCCTGAGCAAGTAGAGGGCGATGGGACAGGTGAGCAGCAGAGGTACCGTGGGCGCTCAGCCCCGTGCTTCTGCCCGGCCGGCGTGGCTCTGTGGCTGAGCATCGACCCAGGCACCAAGAGGTCGCCCGTTTGATTCCCAGTCAGGACACGTGCCCAGGTTGTGGGCCTGATCCCCAGTAGGGGGCGTGCAGGAGGCGGCCGATCGGTGTTCTCTCTCATCGATGTTTCTCTCTGTCTCCCTCTCACTTCCTCTCTCTCAAATCAATAAAGGGGGAAAAAAATTATTAAAAAAAAAATCAGCCCTGGCCAGTTTGGCCCAGCGGTTAGAACATCAGCCCAGCCCTGGCCAGTTTGGCTCAGCGGTTAGAGCGTCGGCCTGCGGTCCGGAGAGACCCGGGTTCGGTTCCCGCTAAGGGCACGTGCTTCGGTTGCAGTTTGTCCCCGGCCCTGGTTGGTCGTGTGGGTGGCAGCCACTCGATGTGTCCCTTCACATCGATGTTTCTCTCTCTCTCTCCCTTCCTCTCTCTCCCTCCCACTCTATCTGTACAAAAAAAAATGGAAAAATATCCTTGGGTGAGGATAAAAAAAAAAAAAAAAAAAATTAAAAAAAAAAGAACATCAGCCCATGGACCAGAGAGACCCGAGTTCAGTTCCCGCTAAAGGCATGTACCTCAGTTGCAGTTTGCCCCTGACCCTGGTTGGGGTCGTGCAGCTGGCAACCACTCGATGTGTCCCTTTCACGTTGATGTTTCTCTCTCTCTCTTCCTCTCTCTCTCTCCCTCCCGCTCTATCTGAAAATAAAAATGCAAAAATGTCCTCAGGTGAGGATACAAAAAAATAAAATAAAAATCAACCCTATGCTTCTGGCTGGGGGTGGGCAGTCTAAGCCGGTTTCCTCTATTCCTGGCTCAGGGGGACCCCCCCCACACTGGCCATGGTAGAAAGAGAAGAAAGAAATCTTGAAGTCCACCCCTCACCTGGGGCAGAAACCATCAGAGCCTGCCCCATCCACTTCGTCTCAGAAAACATCACACTTGCTCAAAATGAAATAGAAAAACACATCTCTCCTGTGTCTACAGTTACAGCCACCTGATGCGTGGTCGGAGGGTTTCACACTCCTCGTGGGGGATTCTTCTCTTCATAAAGATGCCAGGGTGGGAGAGCCACCGCCCTCAGTCCCCACCGCCATCAACCCCCACAACCCAAACAGGATTGGCACAAGCCCACGGGCCCAGGAGGGGACAGGCAGGAAGGCAGGGCCTTCTGCGGCTACTTGTCGTTTTGTCTTCCAGGGAAACCTGCTGGTAAAAACTCTGTGGACATTTACTATTAGCAAAGAGGTTCTCCCGTTTCCTACCACGGAGTCACGAGGAGTGTAAACGCCGGTGGGCGGGAGCAGGGCCCACGCAGGTTGCGTAGACAGAAATGTAATTCGTATGGAATTAAAACCAACTCCGCGAAAGTCCCTGTAGTCTAGAATCTTCTGGGAAAGTGCTGCCCTAAATTACGGCGTTTGTTCATGGAGATGAAAGTTTATGTCTCAGGGTGTAATTATTATTTTAACCAGTTTGGAAGGAAATGATTCTCCCCGAAGCCTGAGTTCCTGGGATACAGAGCCGTGTAGTCATCTCTGCCTCACCCGCGGTGCCCAGCACTAATACGTGTCTTCTCAGTACCTTGCTTTCTTTTCCTCCTTACTAACAGAACCTCCGTACTATTGGGAGCTGCAGGAAAAACCTACATTTCCCCTTCTTCTTGTACGTAGAGATGGTTGTGAGATGTACACCAAATTGGGTGAAGCTGTTTACATGAAAGCTGTTCGAAAGAGGTTGGTTCAGACGGAAAGTACACCTTTGTTGCCATTTCCGACTGGAATTCAGATGCAATGACTGGAATTGCAGCAGCCACCTTGTGATCATGCTAAGAATGCTGAAGCGAATAGATAGAAGGAAGGTTACTGATGAATTCAAGAAGTCATCATAACAACCCGGATTCCCTGCATCTGGGTTCCCTGTTATGTGAGAGAAAAATACCCCCCACACCTTGTTTAAATCACTCTTATTTTGGGTCTTTGTAACTAGCAACCAAAAGCAATAGCTGACTCATAGGCTGGCACAGAGCGAGGGCTTGGTAAGAGACTGGAGAAATGCACAGGATGGTTGTATAGTGAGCCTTCAAGGCCTTGAGCTGTACAACTCGATTAGTAACGGCCCAGATTTCCATGTAATGGCCCAGATTTCCAAACTGACTTCGTGATTTCTCGCTCTCCTTTTAGGACCTTTCTGTTCATTTCCAGTTTGTTTCTGCTGATCGACTGTTAGTTCAGAAACCCACATCTGAACTTGTTCGGTGTGGGGGAGTGTTTGAAGCAATACAAAGACCAGACAACACACTGGACGTAAAAAGTAAATAAGAGGAGTACGGTACTGGAAAGAGAGCCAGCGATGTCATCGTTTCTGAGGGCATGATGTCATTACCTGACTAGATGCCAGAAGGCATCTGAAGAAGTATTTGTGGATACATGGCAATGGAGAAGCCGCAGATAACACCACGCATAATAAAAACACGGAGAAAGGATGTGTTTTTTTCTTCCAACTCCTCTTGAGAATCCAGTCAGGTGTTTCTCAAGAACGTTTTGATGTTGATGATAATTTTTCACAAATGTCAGGAGAAGGGGCACAGACAGGCGCATGCGTAACAGCCCTGGTTGTGTCCAAGGTCTGGGACTCGAAGCCCAGGCAAGGGGAGGGGACGCGCCAGGCACAGCTCTTGGGAAAGTAGTAGCTTGTTTTCTGCTTTTGCCAAAAGGTAGACTGTGGAGAGTGTGGGACGCCCAGGCCACATCTGTGGCAGGTGCACTTCTCCGATGCATGAGCTACGTTCCCCCAGAATTTCATGCCAAGCCAATGATTATAAGCCGAATCCGATGTCCAGACCTTCGGGGGGAACCTGCACTCTCCTCTGATATACTTTTCTTTTTAAATTTTTTCTTTTTATTGATTTTCGAGAGAGAGGAAGGGAGAGGGAAAGAGAGAGAAACATCGATGAGAGAGAACATCAATTGGCTGCCTCCTGCACACCCCCCAGTGGGGATCGAGCCCACAACCTGGGCATGTGCCCTGGCGGGGAAGCCAATCAGTGACCTCTTGGTGCAGGGACGATGCTCAGCCACTGAGCCACACCCGCCGGGCTCCTCCGAAACACTCCTAAACCCCCTTTGTAAAATGGAACACATCCCCCTCATTAGCATTTGTACATGATAATATTGTTAAAATCAGAAAAGCAAAAGCATTTTTGTTTTGGTAAGAGACGGAGTTCACCGGACCAGTCATCCGGATGAACCTATTTGTGCTCAGTGCTCTGTCCTGAACTGCAGGTCAGGCGGTGCAGCCAGCTCCCCTTCACTTAGCCAACGTGGAGGAGAAGGAGCAGGCACTCACTTTTTAAAAACTGTGTTTTAAAAGCCCTAGGGGATGGTGCTATTTAAAGGAACAATGGGGTGAATGGAGCTGTAATGAGAGGACTCCCGCTCTGGGCTTTGGAGTAAGGAGTTCCCCCTGGCTTCTCTCTCCACGGGCTCCCAAGCAAATAAACAAGCACCCTTTGATGGGGAGGTTCGTGAGCAGGGCTGCCCACGGTTACTGCCCAGCCCCCACCCAGCCCCCCGAAGCAGGTGGAGAAGGGGGGGTTGGCTAGGAGAGCCAGCAGCTCCCAGGGGTGCTGCTGCCAGCTTCCAGTTAAGAAGCACTGCTAATGGGTCTTATTTAAAAGCTCGGGTTTTTCACATTCAGCAAAATCCTTTGCTTTTAAAACGGGCCACCTTTGGGGTAACCAGCCAATTATGTCCCACAGTGGGACTCTTCCCCTTGGAAAGAGAGAAACGATGGGATGAGACGCCGTGCCAGGATGGTGCAGGGGGTGGGCTTCCCTTGGCACCAGGAGATGGCAGGGGACGGGGGACGGGGGACGGGGGACCGCAGGGCACTCAGTGCCTGAACACGCAGCGAGCCAGCCTTTTAATTACCTGGACATGCTGGGTAACAAGGCTATTTCTGCATGAAAGTTCCTTCATTGAAAGGGGGGGAAACGTATTTTTTAAAAAATATTTTCAAAATCGCCTAGCGTGAGCATTATTCATTTTGCAATAAGAAACATAAAAGGTATTTATTACGGACACGCATCTGGCCGCTGAGCCGGCTTCGCCCTGCCTGGTGGGTAGGCTGTGCCCGGGATGCACGGGGACAGAAGGCGGCGTGGTCGAGCGTATTACTGTGCAATTGTTACAGGCATTTTCCCTGCAAAATCACTCGTGCCTAAGTGTCCCCGGTTGTCTTCCAGCCCGTCACCTACCAGCCAGTCCTCTGGCTCTGCGGTGACCCCCGGGGAAGTAGTTGGTGGCCTCTCCGTCACCCATGCTTTCAGAAGCCGTTTCCTCCGCACGGACCATGGGGTACCTCCGTCCCTTCTGCTTCCTTCCCTCCGCAGCCTCTAGCTCCCTCCAGTCAGATTGCATGTCGCCTGCCCTGCCTCGGTTGAAATGTCGCCTCTGAGGACATCTCCGGGCGATAGGCAACTGATCCAACGGCAGTTGGTTGGTTGCATGAAAATTGCGTGTTTGCGTGTATGCCTGTCTCCCCGCCCTCACGCGAGTTGGCGCTCCCTAGCAGTTCGGTGGATCAGGCCCTGTGCTAGCCCCGGACGGTCCTCCCCATCGGATCCTTCCGGCAATCCTACAAGGTAGCTCTACCTGTTCCCCCACTTCCCAGCTCAACAGACCGAGGCCCAGAGCTCCGTGCCTGCCCAAGTCTCGCAATACAGCAGTACGGCCAGGCTCCTCCTAAGTTTGTGTTCTTCCCCACCCCACGAGCAAATTCAGGGCAGCCTCCATCTTCATACTGGTCTCTGCCGTGCCCTGCAGGGGAGGTGCTCCGTGGCCACTTGCTGGAGGAGTGAATGAATCTGCTGCTCCGGGCTCGGCAGACGCCACTCCGCACGCGTCATTCCCGGGGCGTTCGTGACCTTCCGGGCTCCCTCCTCGGACACCGGACGCCGGCCTGCTCAGCAGACCCAGGACTCTGTCTTCCGCAACGATCACAGAAGCATAAGAGGAAATCAGGTGCCCCAGCCGGTGTGGCTCAGCGGTTGGAGCATCAGCCTGCGGTCCACAGAGACCCGGGTTCGGTTCCCGCTAAGGGCACGTACCTCGGTTGCAGTTTGTCCCCGGCCCTGGTTGGGTCGTGCGGGAGGCAGCCACTTGATGTGTCCCTTTCACGTCGATGTTTCTCTCTCTCTCTCCCTCCCACTCTAGCTGAACAAAAAATGGAAAAAAGTCCTCGGGTGAGGATTAAAAGAAGAGAGGGTATCAGGCAAATGTGGGTGGACTGCTTCACACACTGGCACTTGTGTGTGTTTTAAGATTTACTCCAAAGGCTGAGGGTTTTTAAATAATGATGACTGTCTCTGAGACTCTTCATCTTTTTTTAAAAATTCTGACCCTCACCGACAGTAGATTGGATAAAAGTGTTCTATCAACGTTGAATTGACTGACGCGGGTAACTGTAGCCTGGGTTTGAGAGAAGACCGCTCTTCTGAGGACATGTCGATGAAGCATCTGAGGATACAGTGTCGTGATGTGCACCCTGAGTCTCAAATGTACGTGTGAGAGAGAGAGTACATAGATCTAGAACTAGACACGGATCGATAGAGCACACATGATCAATGGTAACATAGAGAAGGGATCTATGAGTGTTCTATGTACTGTTCTTGGTTTTGCAACTTTTCTGTAAGTTTAAATTATGTCCAAATAAAAACTTAGGGGCGGGGGGAAGCTGGCCCGGCTGGTGTGGCTCGGTGGTTGAGCGTTGACCCCATGCACCAAGAGGTCGCCGGTTCAATTCCTGGTCAGGGCACATGCCCAGGCTGTGCGCCAAATCCCCTGTGGGGGGTTATGCAGGAGGCGGCCAGTCGATGTTCTGTCTCATCGATGTTTCTGTCTCTCTCTCCCTGTCCCTTCCTCTCTCTCTAAAACCAATATAGAAAAAAAAAAAAAGCTGGCTTTGGAAGAAATGAACACCCCAGAGAAGAAGGTGTCATGAATGTTTTCTTTCAACGACAGCGAGCAGGGCCAGGGGTGGGATGAGTCTGCCCTCGGACGGACTTGCAATGGCTGGTTTTCTTTCCCCGTTGATGTGCCCTGAATCTGCTTACAGTTCAGCTGCCCCGTCTGTGAGAGGCGGCTGGGTTTGCTCGCAGATGGGGCGCCCGGAGGACAGTGAGGCCTGTGCCCCGAGCAGCCACGCCACGCGCTGGGGCGGAGGCCCATATGGTGCCAGGAGCCCGGCGCAGATGCGGCTCCCCCGGGAACAGTGGGGCCTGCAGTTGGAAGGCCCCCCCTCGGGGCGCAGGGCTGTGCGGACAGAGGCATCTGTGTGACTGCCAACCTGCCCACTGGGAGTGGGGACAGTGCCGGCGGGCGGTGGCCCTCACATCTGCAGCCTCGCTCACTGCCGCCACACTGTGCGCCTCCGGGTCTGGGCCTGCTCAGCCCGAACCCACGCACGCCCTCTGCCCTGAGTCACCCACCAGTTCACGCCCTTGACCGGGAAAGGAGCCTGAGACCCTTTGGTCCGTGGGCCAGTGCTCTAACCACTGACCCACCCTGGCCAGGGCACGTGTAGCATTTTACGTTGTTCTGATGCCGAGGCTGTGAGCATCGGGCAGTGACTGTTCCCCCATTTCCCAAAGGTGGACACTGAGGCACGGGGTTAAGCAGTCTCAATGAGGCAACACAGAAGACGTGGAGCGGAGATTCACGAACATACTGCAGCCTTGCAGGGAGGGGAGGAGACTCATTCAGGAACATCGACAAATGCCCGAAGGAAGGGGGTGCCCCGGAGCCCCTAACTCTTGGTGGGAGAGGGTGTGAAAGAGGAGAGCGATCACTTTGGATTCTGGGTTCCGTCTGGGAGGTTTCAGCGGGGAGGAGGCATGTGTGTGGAGCCCCGTAGGGTGACAACAATCCTGGAAGAAAGTGACTTTAACAGGAGGAGGGACAGGTGCAGGGCCCGCTGTGCCCGGCGCTGGGGAGGCACCTTAGAGGTATCTGCGCCTTTAAAACAGCAGCTGTCTGAGGGGAGCCTGCTGCCGTCCACCACCGGCGGGGCAGCAGAGCCCACGGCTGACCAAGTGCTTCGGGGTGACAGACAAACGAGAGTGACATCACGGGGGAGCAGGGGGAATCGGTAGTGGCAATGGCGGTGGTGGTGGTGATGCCCTGGAGCTCCGGAAGCATCTGGTGGAGTCTGGTCGTCCCCCCCCCTCCCCCCGTCCGCCTTCAGCAGGGGGACCCCTGCCTCGTACTCGGCTGCTTGGCAGCACTGAAGAGGTTTATAAAACCTCCAGGCTCGGCCCTGGCTGGTTTGGCTCAGCAGTGAGAGTGTCGGCCCGAGGACCAAAGAGTCTCGGGTTCGATTCCGGTCAAAGGCACGTACCTCGGTGGTGGTTCTGGCCCTGGTCGGGGTCGTGCGGGAGGCGGCCAGTCGCTGTGTCCCTCTCACGTCGATGTTTCTCTCTCTCTCTCTCCCTCCCACTCTGTCTGAAGATAAATGGAAAAACATCCTTTAAAAAAAGCAGTTGCAGGTTCATAGGATAAAAGATGCTTCTGCTCGGGAATCAAGATGGTCTCCCTTCCTCGGCCATGTCCCGTTCTTTCCTGCTGCTTGATATTTTCCCAAACCCTGCAAAAGAAAACCCAGGAACCAACAGCAACAAACCAGCACTTGGCAGTTTGCAGGTGACTCAGAGGAAGCACAGCACAGGGGGACACACGGGGTGGGGGGAAGAGGGCGGAGCAGGTGAGACACAGCGGGGAGGGGGAAGGGCAGGTCAGTCACGGCAGCCAGGCCAGGCTGGCCCCAGGGCAGCCTCTGGGCACTGCCGGGCAGCAGGGCACCCGTCTGAGGGGCGGCAGACCCCCCGCAGAGCATTCCACTTCCCACCGGCACCCCCACCCCTGCAGGGGGACCGTGCTGGGAGGCCCGTGTGCACCGCAGCACAGCTTCCAAACTAAGGTTTTCCTCTGCAGGGAACACACTTTCTACCAAGCTGGGACGTTCATTCCGGGGTGGGGTGGGAGGGAAGGGAAGATGAGGTGCTTTCGCCTCTTGGGGGGCGTTTGCCTGACCGACCCTGAAGTATGGGGGAGAGATGTAATCGGTCCTTTCCCAAGGTACACTTCACGGGGATTTATTGACGCCTCACGGGGAACCATGAAAACCGTTAGTGAAAAGTTGTGAGCTCAGCAGGCAGTCAGGACGCCCAGAGGCCAACGTGAACGGCAGAAGCAGATTTTCCTGCTCGGGTCCTCCCCTCAATGCAAAGCGTCCAGGCCTTGTCGGCCTAAGTCCACGTGGACAGTGCTACCGGCTGTGTGAACACTGCGTCACACTGCTGTGCAGAGCGGGGCCAGCACCCTGCTTCCCGCCAAGTGTTTGTCCCGCTTCGAAGAGACGGCTGCCCGGCCCCCTCACCTTGAGCACCCATTTACTAGAAATCATCTGGGGCAGGGTCATTGGAAGCAAAGTAGTGAGACATCAGCCACCATCCGCCACGTTGTGGCACCTCGCGTACGCTGTCATTCAGGGACAGAAGGAAGGAAAATGGATCTCTTACTAGAGCTTAGAGACCCCCTCCCGCCCTGCCTTCTGCATTTCCCTAAGAATTCTGGTACCAGGGGCTCTAGTAAAACCCCCATTTTCCATCACTGGACAGTTGGCTTTGTCCCACGGTAGAAGCCTGTGCCTCTGACCTTTTAGGTCCCGTTTCCCTCAAGTCGTGGGGTTGATTTAACACCGTCAGCGTGTCCGACGGCAGGAAGCACAGTGCGGCCGAGCTGTGTGACCTGCATCCCTGTCAGAGGTTGGTGAAAATATGTGAGGCCCTGGCTTTAAGGAAAAACAGATTTGCATTCCTCCCCGTCGCAGCAGGAAACCGTAAATCAAAGGCAACCAACAGATCAACACATGCTCATCCGTCAGTGCACTTGTCCTGGTTTGTAACTTCAGGCTTATTGGTGTGTGATTGATGCCGGTCTCCTTATTAGACTGTAAACTCCCCAACGGGATTCGCCTTCCACCCCAGGTCCAGGCAGTGCCTGGCACGCAGGGCGCTCTCTCGGCATCTCTGTGACCAAGGGGGGTGGGGGGGGGGAAGACAGGATGCGAGGGAGTGGGGGGAAGCAAACAGGAAGGAAACCCCGCGGAAGTGCTCAGAAAGTGTCCATGACCATCCTGCTCCAGAGGTGCACTCGTACTATTTCCCCTCATAGCAAATGGAGCTAATAATAGCGCTGATTTCCACTGCCGTTTTATACTCAAATAGGGATGTTTAAGTTATCCTGTGTGTCAGACCGGAGAGGCCGTGCCCCGTGCCCACTCTTGCTGGCCCCTCCCCAGAGTATGACATCACAGCTGGACTTCCTTACCCAGAATGCCCCAGTGCACCATCGGTGTCTGTATGGGCCTCTGCCTCAGTCCATCCAAGTTTTCCACCGAAAATGTGTGTGTCTCTAGGTGCCAGTACGTCCAAGGCAACGACTGTTTCCAGGTGACAAGGTGTGGATGGAGCTGGGGTGTCTGCCAACGTGTTTGAGACCCCCTAGTGGTATGAGAAGGAACCTGGAGGTGGGGGAAGATGAAGGGTGGGAATCATGGGTCATGGCCAAGGCCACCTGTCCCTGTAGACCAGGGTCCAGGGCAGAGCCCCAGAAGGCTGAGGCTCCGAACACGAACCTCAGCTTTCCAGGTCCTATCGTCTAGGTCGGAGGTTAGGACCTCGTTTATGCAACTGCTGGTCACCTGAGTTATAACTCTGAAATATTTAGAGACATGGCATGTGGCCAGATGTTAAGGACACACACGTGTGTGTGTGTATAATTCTAAAATTCAACTGGCGTCATGATTAAGAAAGAGAAATGTTTTTACTCAGGTCCTTTGCCCATTCTTCAATGAATTATTGTGTTTTTGTTTTTGCTATCGAGTTGTAAGATTTCCTGATGTATCTTGGGTATTTGTTACCCGATGTATGGTTTTCGAATTGTTTCTCCTACTCCGTCGGCTGCCTTTTCATCCTCTTAATGGTTTGATTTCATGTAGTCGCACTTGTTTGTTTATGTGTTTGTTGAGTGTGTTTTGGTGTCACATCCATGATTTCACTGCCAAGACCAGAATTTAAAAAAAAAAAAAAAGGCAAATGGCTTGAATAGACATTTCTCCAAAGAAGACATAACAAGCGGACAAGAGATATATGAAAAGATGCTCAATGTCACTGACCGTCAGGTAAATGTAGATCAAAACCACAACGAGGTATCACTGCATGCCTGCTAGGTGACTATAAAAAACAAAACAGCCCTGGCCAGTTTGGCTGAGCAGTTAGAGCGGCGGCCTGCGGACCACAGAGTCCCGGGTTCGGTTCCCACTAAGGGCACATACCTCGGTTGCAGTTTGTCCCCACCCCGGTTGGGGTCGTGTGGGTGGCAGCCAGTCGATGTGTCTCTCCCACATCGATGTTTCTCTCTCTCTCTTCCTACCCCCCCCCCTGCTCTATCTGAAGATAAATGCAAAGAAAAAAATGTCCTCGGGTGAGGATAAAAAACAAATACACAAGTGTTGGCAAGTATGTGGAGAAATTGGAACCCTTGTACTCTGTTGGTAGAAACAGCAAAAGGTACAGCTGCTATGGAAAAGAGTACAGAGTTTCATCAAAAAAAAAACAAAAAAAAAAACAAAAGCAGAACCACTCTCTGACCCAGCAATGCCCAAACTGGAATCATATTCATAAAGAGATACTGCACCTCCATGTTCTTTGCAGCATTATTCACAATCACCAAGATACGGAAACAACCGCAAATGTCCAAGATGAACGGATAAAGAAAATGAGGTATATACACAAAATGGAATATTACTCAGCCTTGAAAAAGGAGATCCCACCATGCCTGGCAACATGGATGAACCAGGAGGACATTATGCTGAGTGAAATAAGTCACAGAAGAACAAAGACTGCCTGATTCTACTTCTGTGGGGGAACTAAAATAGTCCCAGAAGCAGAGAATAGAACGGTGGTTACCAGGGACTGGGGCCCCACCGAGAAAATGGAGAGTTGTTTAATTGGTATACAGTACAGTTTCAGTTATACAAATGGATACGTTCTAAGTTTCTGCTGTATAACACATGATTAACAATACCGTATTGTGCCCTTAAAAGCTTAGTGAACACCCAGTTCCTGCTGAGACCACACACCATGCTCGGCACGGGTCTCAGTGACTTCTTACACCTTGTTATTTGAAAGCACAACTCAAATGTCCTGCCTCTGGGAAATCTTCCCAGGACCCTACTGTCTTGGCACTTACTCTGCCTGTAACTGGGTTGGGATATGACCAAGGCTCAAGGGGAAGGACCACCCCCACCCTGGCCTTGTTCATTTCTGCATTGTCAGCACTTTGCCCGGTGCCTGGGAAGTAGGTAGGCACTCCGTGATGTTAAAGGGGTTGACTTTAAAGCGCAAGCTTGTTTTCCAAGAGAATGTGTTTCTTTTCCCAGCTACTTAATTTGCAGAAGTAAGCAAGATGTGTGCAAACTAGCTCGAGGCCTCCGGAAACTAGTACGAGGTGGTCTCGTTAATCTTGGTTATTTTCGTGTGACTTTACCTTTTCTTATTTTATGACAATTGTGGTCTCAATTACCAGACCACACTCTGCAAGCTTCTCTCATGCTAATAAAAAAATAATATGGCCATACTGGGGACGTCCTTGGGGAACATGTCCTGTATCAGGAAAAGTAGTTAAGCTCCGGGGTCTTAAAGGAGCCTGGGAAAGTCTAACCAGAAACGGTGGGGTTGGGTGTATTATCTATTTAAAAACAGAACTGGGTTTTGCAAATTTGATGATGCCTTGGCTTATTACGTCCATGAACTGAGAATTAAAATTTCCAGTTGTTACTTTTACAATAGCATTCATGTGTGAGTCAGTGTCGGACACAAGAAGACCAGAAGCGACTGTGGGCAAAGCACTCGTCGATTCTCATTCACGTAGGCTGGGAACCAGGTCTGTCGGAGTCATAGCTCCTTCCACCACAGTCCTAACGCTCCTGGACTCTCAGGAAGGCCTTTGGTTTCTTTGTGGGTGTCTGCAGGAAACCCTCTAATCTTTGTGCATCTCTCACTGAAGCATTCTGGTCTGTGGACCGGGATCTGGGCTGCATGAACACCTCAGGGGCACCATGAATTCCTGTGGTCAGAGTTTCAGCTTCTCCGTGTGGGCTAAGATGTGTGATTTCATTGAACACTTGCAGTCCCCGGCAGGTACACTTCCTGCTTCCATAATCTTCCAGGGAAGAAAGACATCAAGCATGTCATTTCCCCCAAGGGTTGCTCTCACCTTCCTGGGACTGACCCAAGGATTCCAGGGGCCCTGCAGCATTCAGTCCCTCTGACCGAATTTCTGAGTTAACCCTTCTGATATCTGATCACTGCAGGGAGGAGGGAAGGTGGTACGGTAGGCCTGTTCCCTAGCACAAGCAAATGGGGGGGGGTGTCCCCATTTACTAAGGAACAACTTTACCTTCATCATATTATTTGAGAAAAGAAATCTCAGTTGGCCCAAACAGAAGGCTAGTCGATTTCTAGAAACAGAGAGACCAGCAGGTAGTCTGTTGAGTTGGCAACATGCAAATGATGAGGCCTTTGGAGCACTTCACCCAGCGGGCTTGGTGCTCACAGGCTCTGCCTGAGTGGAGTGGCGGGAGTGAGGGTCTCAAAGCGGGGCCTCCCCTGTGGCCTCCCCCAGCCAGGACCCCTGGGAGCCCCCCACCCAGCAGAAATTCTCAAGGGCACGCCCTCCTCATTCGCAAATTAGTCCATAAACCAGGTCAAAAGATACAAAAATTCTCTACTGGAGATGGAGGTGGTGACTCTCTGGGAGGACTCAGCAACCCCGCCCGCGCATCAAGCATTCCCTTTGAAGAAAACCACATCAGGCCCTTGGAAGGTGCCATAAACATCCCGAGGAAATGGCCACTGTGAGTGGCCGCTAAGCTGCATCTCCCTAGGGAAATAATCAGCACCTCTTCCCCCAGACAGCTCCAGGTGAGCGAGTGAGGAAGGGCGCATCTTCGTGTTCTCGGCCTAACTGTGCGCTGGTGACAAAGCGCGCTCCTCTATTGTCCCCTGTGATGCTCAGTCCGGCAGGTGTGATTTCCCCCGGGGCGCTCGCTCACTCTTCCAGTGGTCCAGCAGCGCGCACTTAGGGAGCCTCTGCCTTCGAGCCCAGTAATCACCCCGCTATCCCCCGAGAAAGGCCGTAGCTGTAGCGGCCACATGGCCTCATTGTCTTCGGTAGGCGTCTGGCAGACCGGGCACAGGGGGCGCAGTGAGCCCGGCGGCGCCAGAACAAAGGAGCGGAGCGCGCGCGGGCTCGAGGGGGCATCGCCGGGCCGGCGCGGAGGGAGACCGAGCAGAGAGGGACCCAGCGGCGCGCCGCCCGCCCCTCAAAGCCTCCTTTCTTCTCGCTCGCTCCAGGAGCGGCCCCCGGGACATCCGGGAGGGGGCGCAGCTAGCGGTTCCCGTCCGCTCGTCCCGTCGCACCCTCTCTCCGCCGCCCCCACCCGAGAAGTGCACAAAGAGCGGTGCGGGGCGAGCGCACACCTCCCGTCGGGGCGGAGCCGCGGGCGGGGCTGCTGCGCTCCGCCGCGCCCGCCTTAAAGAACCCGCCACTCCTCGCGACCACTGCGCATGCCCCACCGTGGGGCGGGGAGGGACCGAAAGCTGGGCGCGCACCCTGCGTCTCCGGCTGGCGCTGTGGCCTGCGTTCCCGCGGTGTCAGCGCTCGTGCGCGTCTCAGCGCACGCGGGGTCCGGGCCGGTGCATGGATGGGCTGGTGCAGGACCCCGGCAGGGTGCATTCCAGGGGTCGCTGGCAGCTGGGCGGGCCAGGCCAACGCTGCAGCCGGATTTATGATCCACAGTTTCAGGGCCAGTTGGGCGAAGTGCTGTCCAGGGGGACAGAATTGCGGGCGCGCGCGCGACTGGTGATTCGGCCGGGCGGATGCCTTTGTGTCTCGTGCGCTCTCGCGCAGGTGGGCAGCCCGCGCCGCGAGCCACTTGCCCGGGGCGCACCGGGACCTCGAACCCTGCTTTCCGCGTCCGAGGGCTCGGACCACCCTTTGGGGCACGCAAAAGACCCTTCTCGCAATTGCACCTTTGGTTCTAGGGGTGGTTTATTTGGGGACAGTAACGGGACTTCCTAAGGACTGCTCTCAGAGCCGGGCCCCTGGCGTCAGAGTTGGACTTGCTCTCTTTTCTCGGTTAGGCGAGAGAGGAGACCCGGGGACAGCGACTGTCCCCGGTCGATAGATACATGCAAGTGTCCCGAGGCTGCCGGTCCCTCATTAGACAACAAAGAGAGGCGTTAGGGGCGGCGGGGGCGGGGCGCGGCCGAGAAGAGGACGAGCGGGCTGCGGCGAGCTTGGGTTTGGGGGCGCTCGCGCTCCGCTTGCTCAGCCCGCGGCCTCCGCCCGCCCCCTGCCCGGCGCGCGCCAATCGCCTCCCCCAGCGATAGTGTCAGTAGCATTGTAGTGTCAGCTCCCGCCGGTGACGTTGCGCCTCCCTCGTCCCCCTCCGGAGCCGTCTGGCTGCAGAGGCTCAGTCAAGAGGCGGGGAGCAGAGAAGGAAAAAGCGCTGAGTGAGGGCGGGCGGGAGGGAGTGGAGGAGCCGGGGAGGGGCTCCTTAAAGAAACGCTGCTGTCGCTCGCCTGCTCGCTTCTCTCTCGGCATTGTGGCCGGCCAGCCGGGCACTCGGGGGGCACGCGCGGCTGCCACTCGAACTCAGCCCCCACCCCACCCGCCAGCAGACCTGGGGTGGGGACCCAGGCGGGGGCTCCCGCAGCCACTGCCCGGCGCGGACCGCACGGAGCGACCCACTCCTTCCGGCGCAGAGAAAGGAGCCACGGAACCCTCTGCAGCCAGCCGGCCTCCCCACCCCGACCGCTCGCTTCCCGGCTGCCTTTGTGGCCAGATCTTCTGAGCCGAGGGCCGGCGGGGGCGCGGCGCGCACGGCCGAGCGATGCCCAGCTCGCTGTTTGCAGACCTGGAGCGCAACGGCAGCGGAGGGGGAGGCGGCGGCGGGGGAGGCGGCGGCGGCGGCGGCGGGGGAGAGACCCTGGATGACCAAAGAGCCCTGCAGCTCGCTTTGGACCAGCTCTCCCTCCTGGGGCTGGACAGTGACGAGGGCGCCTCTCTGTACGACAGCGAGCCGCGCAAGAAGAGCGTGAACATGACCGAGTGCGTGCCGGTGCCGAGTTCGGAGCATGTCGCCGAGATCGTGGGGCGACAAGGTGGGTCCGGCGAGGATGGGGAACTGGAGCGGAGCGGGTCTCCGGCCACCGCCCAGCGGGGAGGGCTCGCGAGGGATCGGGACCCGCGGAGCCCGGGAGCCTTGGGGAGGGAGGAAGAGCCGCGCGAAGGGCCGGCGCCCCAGACAAAGAAAGTGCTGGCAGGCTGTCTCCCAGACCCACGCCGCGGCCACGGCGGGATGCAATTCTCTTGCTAAAACCACTGCCTTCTCCCCTGGCGCCCCCCACCCAGCCGACCCCGGGAAATACAATTTAAATAGAAGATGCTTGGGGGAGGGGGCCTTTGATCGGTCCACTGGGAGGGGGGAGGAGGAGGAGTGAGCATCGGATGGAGGAGGATTCTGGATTTCTGCAAAGCATAATGGAGCCCAGAGGAGGAACAATGGGTCCCGGGACTGCCCCCCTTTCCCAGCGGTCCCCCAGCGCTGGGGGATCGCAGCTCCGGCTGCCTTCCCAGAACCCCTTAGCCGCGTCTTCAGGGCGGACGGCGCGCCCCGCTGGATCCCAGAGGCGTCTCCCCAGTTGACTTTTTCTGGGATTCTGGGGTTTGGCTCCGGACAACTGCAGTCACTGGGGAAGGTCTGGGCAGCCAATGGGCTGTTCCTCGAGCGCTTCGCGGGTGGAACCCGCTTCCCGGCCCGGGGTCAGGGCGGGAGCCGCCCCCTTTCTGCCCCTCGAGTGTCCTGCCGGTCCGCTGCCCTGGACACGGGCTGTCCCAAGTCTCCTCGCTTATTCCGGGGTAATGGGCGTGTCTCTCTCTCTCTCCCACTCCCTCCCCTGCACCCTGGCTCCCAGGTTGTAAAATCAAAGCGCTGCGGGCGAAGACCAACACTTACATCAAGACCCCGGTTCGCGGGGAGGAGCCTGTCTTTGTTGTGACTGGCAGGAAGGAGGATGTGGCCATGGCTCGGAGAGAGATTATCTCTGCGGCGGAGCACTTCTCCATGATCCGCGCCTCGCGGAATAAGAACACGGCGCTCAACGGCGCGGTGCCGGGGCCACCCAACCTGCCGGGGCAGACCACCATCCAGGTGCGGGTACCCTACCGCGTGGTGGGCCTGGTGGTGGGGCCCAAGGGCGCCACGATCAAGCGCATCCAGCAGCAGACGCACACGTACATCGTGACGCCCAGCCGCGACAAGGAACCTGTGTTCGAGGTGACCGGCATGCCCGAGAACGTGGACCGCGCTCGCGAAGAGATCGAGGCGCACATAGCCCTGCGCACTGGAGGCATCATTGAGCTCACGGACGAGAACGACTTCCACGCCAACGGCACGGATGTGGGCTTCGATCTGCACGGCGGGTCCGGCGGGTCCGGCCCAGGCAGCCTGTGGAGCAAGCCCACCCCCAGCATCACGCCCACCCCCGGCCGCAAGCCTTTCTCCAGCTACCGCAACGACAGCTCCAGCTCTCTCGGCAGCGCCTCCACAGACTCTTACTTCGGCGGGGGTACGGGGGGCAGCGCGGCCGCCACCCCGCGCTTGGCGGACTACAGCCCTCCTAGCCCTGCGCTCAGCTTTGCCCACAACGGGAACAACAACAATGGCAATGGATACACCTACACTGCAGGGGAGGCTTCCGTGCCTTCCCCCGATGGCTGTCCGGAGCTCCAACCCACCTTCGACCCGGCTCCCGCCCCCCCGCCTGGGGCGCCCCTTCTCTGGGCCCAGTTCGAGCGGTCCCCTGGAGGCGGACCTGCAGCTCCCGTCTCTTCTTCATGCTCTTCCTCTGCGTCTTCATCAGCTTCCTCGTCTTCAGTGGTCTTTCCCGGGAGCGGCGCCAGCGCGCCCTCCAACGCCAACCTGGGGCTGCTGGTGCACCGCCGGCTGCACCCGGGCGCCAGCTGCCCACGCTTGTCCCCGCCCTTGCACATGGCCCCGGGGGCGGGCGAGCACCACCTGGCTCGCCGGGTGCGCAGCGACCCGGGCGGAGGGGGCCTGGCCTACGCGGCCTATGCCAACGGGCTAGGGGCGCAGCTGCCGGGCCTGCAGCCTTCCGACACGTCCGGCTCCTCGTCGTCCTCCAGCTCCTCCTCCAGCTCCTCCTCCTCCTCCTCCGGGTTGCGGCGCAAGGGCAGCCGCGACTGCTCCGTGTGCTTCGAGAGCGAGGTGATCGCCGCTCTGGTGCCCTGCGGCCACAACCTCTTCTGCATGGAGTGCGCCAACCGCATCTGCGAGAAGAGCGAGCCCGAGTGCCCAGTCTGCCACACCGCGGTCACTCAGGCCATCCGCATCTTTTCCTGAGGGCAGTGCGCTTGCGCGCCCCGCGCCGGGGCGGGGAGGACCCTCCTCTCCATCCTCGCTCCCCGCGCGCGCGCGCCCGCCCGCCTCCCCGGTGCCCGACCTTCTCCTCCCCGCCCCGCTCGCACTCTGCGATCCGAGAGGAGCTTGGAAAGCTGCAGTATCCACTCCGTGTCACCTTTTAAGTGTTCAGCCAAGGAACTTGCCGGGATGTCTGCATCGAGAGTACTGTAGCCTGGGAAACCTGCGCACCACCTGCAATGCATGCTTTATAAATAATAGGAACGGCGACCTTCTAGTAACGATAGTTTTTACACTGTACTTAATAGGAAGCTTCCGAGAGAAGACAACCCCACGAGTGTTCCATTTTCTTAAACAGTAGGAGAGCAGTGAACAGTAATTATTATGGAGATGATAAGAATAGTGCTATGGGATGTGTAGACTTGTCTTAGTGTGTACCCCTGTGTGGCTGGGTTCCGACGACGCTTGCTCTAGGACACAGCGGACCCTTTCTGAATGTCCGCGGGAGGGCCCGACGTTCCTGTGAAGGATACTGCAGCTTTATTAAAGTTAAAGAAACTGTAACATATCTCTTATATATGAAAAAAAAAAAACACACGAAACGTTTAAAAGTTTTAAAGAGAAATTGCATTAATACAGATGGAAGTATTTTATTCTTTTTTGACTTGAAAAATTATATTTCATATTGCAAAGATGTTTACAAGTATTTTAATTTAAGTTCAGTGAACTTTTTTGTAGCTGGGTTAAATCTTTTTATTTTAGTATGGCCTTATGGCAAAGAACACTGTATTATTTTAATAATCACACAGTTGTGACCGAATTACAAAAACCATAAATGTGTAATGTTTTGAACAGTATTCTGTTGGGATGGAGATTTTATAGGTTCAGACAAATCTTCTAGATCTGCTTCACCCAGCATATTTTCAGTGATATAAAGCATATTTTATTCTATATTATTACAAAAAGAAAAAAAAACGGAAATGTATAAACACGTCAAAAGGAACGGTTGCTTTCTAACATTTGTATAAATAGAATTCAGTGCAAGTCACAAAAATTCTGCCGCACCACTCTAGTTTTAGTATTTCTATTTTAATACATTTGTTTACCACTTGTTTATGTATATGTAGGTGATGTTACTTGAGCTTAAATGTACTTTACTGAGCAAAGTTTAAAAAAACAAAGTATATTTTATTTTATGATAAAGGGCCTTTAACCTCATGGTCAAATACTAATATTATATTTGCTGAGACAAGATTTGAAATTGTATCAAGAGTTTTATTTTTCTGACATTTAAAGTTCTACATAATAAAGGTAAAACTTAAGTAATGGTGCTACTTCATTTTTTAAGTATTTCTATATAAATAAAATATTGAAGAAAATCTATATGGTGTGGTGACTTGATTTTTTTTTTTCTTTAAGCCTTTTGGTGTACCTGTATAAGGAATCACTATTATGTGACAAGTTAAATAGCTAACTTCCAGGCATATTATGTCAGTAATTTTTTTTATCAATAGAATGGACTTACAAAAGAGGCCAGAGTTGTGTTTGGTTGGATGTATGGGCCATGGGTAACAATATATATGTGTGTGTGTGTATATATACATATATATGTGTGTGTATATATGTATCAATATATATGTATATCTATGTACATATATGTATATGTATATATATGTATGTATGCATATATATATATATTTTTTTAATAGCAAGTTTCTACTGAGTCGGGGCTTCTCCATGAACAGTGGGCACAGTGCCTAGGGCTCACGATACTTTCAGGGGCCCAGGAAAATGTTTAATTAAAAAGAAATTAAAAGGAAAACCATCTCAAAAGCAATGTTTTAATTTTCAGACCTATACAAACCTATTGGACATTGCCTAGAATTTAAGAAAATAAAACGTTACAAGTATTTAAAGTTACTATCAAAAATAAATTTTGGTATCATTACTGTGGAGGAAGCAGCCCAGAAAGACAGAAGTGTGTGGGGTCCAGGAAAGTCATAATCTGGCCCAGCCGGGGCGCCTAACAGCACAGGGCGCCTAAGGGCTGTGCTTGCTGTGAGTTTCCACTAAGGGTCCCTTCCTTGGGGAGCTGCGGGGATGCCGGCTTCTGCTTGCGGCCTGAGCTGGATTTGAACACTGTCTTAATAGGCTGCGGGCGCAGGGCTTGCTAATTGGTGTTGACAGGCTCCTGGTGTTAACTGTTTGTTGTTGTTTCAGAGAAGTTATTGTTTGCTCTTGGCAGGCTACACCTGCTCCCTGGCCCCGGGGCTTTGTCAAGGGGTGGAGCCCCGCGTTCCCTTGGCCCCAACTCTGCCTTTTGCAGAGAACTCGGGAATGACCAGACCCCCGGATCCCCAGCGAACTTCCTGGCCCAGCTGCCCTTGGAGAGCGGTGTGTGCCCAGCCTGGGGCTTTTATTTTCATGTGTGTGTGTGTGTGGTGACAGGTGGGCGGCATTTAGCAGGTGAATCCAAAGAGTGCCCATGATAGGTGAGTGGTTCCCGTTACCGCTTTGTGTTGTATTGAGAGGTTCAGTCGCTGCCCACGCTGCCGTAGCTCCTGGTTTGCTTGGTGCACATGGAAAGGCAGGACGCCGGCGTCAGAGGTGGAGGGGGGAAAGGGGTGTCCTTGCTTGGGAGATTCCTGGCACCACCTTCAACTCGGGAACGTTCCCAGACCACGTTTACCCCGTTTCCTCTCCCTCAAGGGCCGGAGGTTACCTGAGGCCTGGCAAGGGGCAATACTATAGCCCCTTGCCCCGTGGTCGCTGTTCCGAAACACCGAGGACAGAACCGAGATCTTTGTACACTTACTTCTCTGGGAATGCGACTTTGCTTGTCTGCGTTATCCGAATGATTCCCGAGGAGGCAAGGAAACGTCCAAAGCCTTGATTGGTTGTGTTCCGCAAGGGCTCTAGTGGGGGGGGCGGGGGGGGGGGCTCAGTCCGTAACTGCTTTGGAAAATGGAAAAAGATCAGATTTTGAGGCTGCTTACAAACCCTCAGGTGGCCTATATTTGTGCTTTGTTGAGAGACAAGTTTCCTTTGTTGACATGCAACTATGGGGCTATATTAGGAATAAAACTACACTTCTTAGGCGAGATCTTTCTGTCACTGGGTTCCCCCCGAGGGCAGGCCCTTGTCACCCACGAGGGTGTGGACACTTGCTTATGGTAGTCGTAGCGTTAGATTTCGATCCAAGGCAAGCCTCTGTCTCCCCAGCTCCCCAAAATGACAGCTGTGGAGGCGGCCACTGGCTGTGGAGGTGACGGTCCTGCTGGAGAGATGAGAGGCCCCCCGTTTATGCCCTGACTGCCGGCGGCTGCCCTTTTTGCACCCCTCTGAAAGCTTCCTGCAAAATGCCAGCTGACAGCTCTCTCCCTAAGTGCCCATCTCACACACTAGTGGTGCTCAGCTGGGGGTGCTTTTGCAAACCCCTCTCCCCCTGGATTTGACGGTCTCTAAGAGGCAGTTTTGGGTGTGACAACTGGAGGCCCCGCTACCGCCATCTAATGGGTGGTGGCCGGGATGCTGCTGAACGTCCTCCAAGGCACCCAACCCAGGTGGAGAGACTGTGATATGCAAAAGTAGACTCTTCCCTGCTTGACCCTCTGCCTTGACATTGGGGATGCCCTTGTGACTCTTAACTGCATGAAGATCGACCCCCGTGGTGTTCTGGAGTTACCCCCTACCCAGGGGGGTGCTGGTGGTATCAGGAGTATTGGGGGGGGGGAGGGGACGGCCTGACATCTGAACAGGAGGTCAAACTGAGGAACTGTTTTTATTCGCCAGAGGTGTGTTGTGCTCAGACAACAGTCATGTGTACGTGGACTGTTCGAAGAGCCTCGGTTTCCCTTTCTCTCCCGTGGTCCTCTCCACGACCCCAAGGGCAGTGCGCTCAGATGTGACTGTGCCTGTTGGTAGTACAATGCGAGGACTCCAAGCGCAGGCCGGGGTTTCTCACCCCCACTCGCGCCCCTCCGGCCTCGCCAGGCTGCCTGAGCTCCGAGCTGCGCGGCCAGTTCACGCAGAAATTCTGGGCGTGGACCTGTGCCCGCGGCTCCTCCCCGGCCCCTGACCGTGGGTCCCCTTGTCCTACCAGAATGGGGCTCGGGGAAGCTCCTGTCTCCGGTGCACTTGAGACACTGAGCTGATCCGGGGCTTTGCTCTCTGCAGCCTCATCTTTCCATGACGTGCGCATCCATCTGCCCCTCTGAAGGGGTTTGGCGCCTGCGGGCCGGTGCCATCCTGGTAGGCATGGCCCTCGCGGCGGTGGGGGGCGAGGTGACGAGAAAGGATGGACATTGTACGGCTGCGCTCACTTTCGCCCTGTGATAAGAGCATCCCCAGCTGGCTGGCCAACGGGGCCCTTCTGGCCTGGGTCCTCCCTCCCTCCCCTGTCCCAGTCGAAACCTGCCCTTGCCTCCCCCACCCCGACAATGATGGCGTAGTGCCAGCGGCTCTTCCCACCTAGGCCAGCCTGTTTTCCGGGAGGGGGACGTGGGGGAGTTAGGCATTCCCGGCATTGGCCCTGGCGACGTTGGACGACGGTGGCCCTAGTTGAGGGAGCTTCACGCTGAGTCAGACTCCCCTGCTTGGGCTTTACCCTAACCCGCCCCAGTGGGGTAGGTACGAGTAAGCCCTCTTCCAAGACAAGGAACCGAGTCGGAGAGAAGTTAAATGACTGACTGGAGCTCACCCAGCCCCCAAGCCCCGGACCTAGGATTCCACCTTAGTCTGTCCAAATCCGAGGCCCTGTCTTTCCTCCTTCACACAAATGACTTTTATCGGAGGTGTTCTCAGAAACAGTGGGCACTCACCGATTGCAACAGAGTCAACCTTGGTGGAGACGGGCCTTCCTTAATAAGTGCAAGTAATTTGAAAAAGTGGAGCAGGGCCCGGCCGGTGTGGCTCAGTGGTTGAGCATTGACCCTGCCCCAAGAGGTGGCCGGTTCAATTCCCGGTCAGGGCACATGCCCAGGTTGTGGGCCCGATCCGCAGTGGGGGGCGTGCAGGAGGCGGCCAATCGATGTCCTCTCTCATCGATGTTTCTATCTCTCTCCCCCTCCCTCCCTTCCTCTCTAAAATTCAATAACAAAAAAAAGAAGCAGAGCCCAGTAGCTATAACGATGCCAGGCCACACACCCTGCCACTGAGCAGAACCAAGGACACAAATAGCACCTTACGGGCTCACGGGCCCTTCGGTGAGTGTTCCCAACGCCCCGGTATCTCGGCTGCTTTGTGACCAAACAGGGAACAATAGGCCAGTTCTGTAACATATCCCCTCCAGGTGAACCTAAGACATTTGCCTCTGATGAGGGTAAAACGAGTACAGAATCCTAAGGAGGGGAAAAGCTCCATAAAAATGTCACATGAACTAATTGAGATAGTGACTGACGGAGGCCAACACCCCGGCTGAAAAGGGGAAGGCACTCAATCGCTCCGTCCCCGGAACACCAGGTGCTTTGGTTTGTCCCTTGTTTTCTCCCACGGATGTCATTCTCCAGGGCACTGGTTCGACCTTGTGGGACCTGGTGCAGCCCCTTGGGAGTCTTGGGGGCCAGTCCTTCAGTGCACACGTGTGCTCGGAAGGGGTGCGTGACTCTGAGGGCCGCTGTGGGCCTCCGTTTGCTCATCTGCGAAAAGGGAGGTGGGTCCCTCCCTTCTGGAATTCTAGGACATGCTCAGGCTCTCTTTGAGCTTGCGTGACGCCCTGTACCTTTGCCACGGTGCTTTGTACTTGTCTTTTCTCCCGTGAGGCTGACTCTGCCTCCAGGGCAGGGGTCTCATCCGTCCGTCTCTGTGCCCCCAACACCCGACGCAGAACCCCTAGGGGTGTGCAATGCACACTTGGAAAAATTAGTGAAAAAAGGCTGTTTTTACTTGAAATAACCTACGTGCCCATGGGTAGGGGACTTGCGTACTGAGTTAGGTAACTTCCGCACAGTGGACTTCTCAGCGTGATCATAAACAGGGATATCGCCTGAAAAGGCAAAACGCAAAGGATATGCTTTTCGTGCCCTGGCCGGTTTGGCTCAGCGGTTAGAGCGTCGGCCCCTGGACCAGAGAGACCCGGGTTCAGTTCCCACTGAGGTCACGTACCTCAGTTGTGGTTTGTCCCCGGGCCTGGTTGGGTCGTGTGGAAGGCAACCAGTCAATGTCTCTCTCACGTCGATATTTCTTTCTCTCTCTCTCTCTCTCTCTCTCCCCTCCCCCCCACTCTGTCTGAAGATAAATGTAAAAATGTCCTCAGATAAGGATTAAAAATAATAATAATAATTCTGTCTGGCTGGTGTGGCTCAGTGGTTGAGCGTCAACCCATGCGCAAAGAGGTCACGGGTTCGATTCCCAGTCAGGGCACATGCCCAGGTTGTGGGCCTGACCCCAGTGGGGGGCATGCAGGAGGCGGCTTGTTGATGTTCTCTCTCATCGATGTTTCTACCTCTCTCTCCCTCTCACTTCCTCTCTCTGTAAAATCAATAAAGGAAAAAAAATCCTTATACCCATCAGTGGGGGATGGTAAGTAAACATATCCCTTAGATAGCTCTGCAGAATGCCCTTTGAAAGAACGGAGCAGCTCAGTGTCTACTGCTATCGAACAATGTTCAACATGTGTTATCAAGAGGAAACAGTCAAGGTGTGCGATAGTGTGTAGATAGTAGACTACACATCTGTTAAAACTGTACATGGAGCCCGGCTGGTAGCCCAGGTGGTGGGAGCATCATCCCATATACCGAAAAGATTGCGGGTTTGGTTCCTGGTCAGGGCAAGACTCGGGTTACAGGTTTGATTCCCAGTTGGGAGGTAACCGATTGATGTTTCTCTCTCACATCAATGTTTTTCTCCCTCTCTCCTTCCTCTCTTTCTAAATAAATAAAAACACATCCTCTGGTGAGGATTAAAAATTTTTTTTAAATTGTATATAGAGATATATATACAAGGCTCATTGTACAGGGGTGGGCAAAGGTAGGTTTACAGTAGTAAGTACACAAAACAGATATTTATTTATTTATGTTGATCCTCACTGAGGATATTTTGCCATTGATTTTTTTTATCCTCACCGGAGGACATTTTTTTTCCATTTTTTGTTCAGATAGAGTGGGAGGGAGAGAGAGAGAGAGAAACATCAGTGTGAAAGGGACACATCGAGTGGCTGCCACCTGCACAACCCAACCAAGGTCAAGGACAAACTGCAACCGAGGTACGTGCCCTTAGCGGGAACCAAACCCGGGTCTCTCTGGACCACAGGCTGATGCTCTAACCACTGAGCAAAGCCGGCCAGGGCCCATTGGTTTTTTTTTAAGAGAGAGTGGTAGCGGAGGGTGGGGGGGGAGAGAGAGAGAAACATCAGTGTGAGAGAGACACTGATTGGCTGCCTCCCACACGACCCTGATTGGGGCGGGAGAAACCTGCAACCTAGGCCTGTGCCCTTGACCGGACTCAAACCCAAGACCCTTCAGTCCTTCAGCCGGATTGATGCTCCAACCTCTGAGCCAAACCAGCCAGGGCCAAAACAGGTATCTTTAAATTATTTTATGATTTGTATTACAACTGTAGGTTTACAGTTGTGAGTAGGCAAGACAGAGTTTATTCGTGTATTATTTTCCGCACAAACAACTGTGGACCAACTTCTGCTGCACCCTCAGGGTATATATAGAGTATACTCCGGGGAGGGAGACGGGGTCAGAGTTCAGGGGCTACAGAGAGACTTACTTTTTGCTGTATATCCTTTTATAGCGTTCGGATATTTTAAAATATTTTACATATTCCCCACTCAAGAACATTTTTCTGGAGTCAATAACAATGTGTCTGTGTTGGTTGGTGTTCACAAATGTTCCTGCCACACTGCTCTGGGGTGTTGATGGGGGGGGGGAGGCTGTGTGTGGGGGGGGGAGGGGGTACATGGGAACTCCATAGAATCTGCTCTGCTTTAACGTGAACCTAAAACTGCTCTAGCAAAGCAAAGCAAGTCTGTTAATAATATTTTAAGTGCTAGGCATAGTAGCTTAAATATGAATGAATGCTAGATTGATGATGATGGATGGATGGATGGATGGATGGATGGACTGACAAAGTCAAAGCTCCTGGAATTCTGATGCGAAGCCAGGTTGGGAGGCACTGAAAAGGGCCAGCCCCATGGCCCTGCAGTGGGGAGCAGAAGGTAAGTTTGCAGAAGCAGGTCATTTGCAGGCTGTAGAGACCCCAGCAGGCTCGCCCGAGCGTTCCGGGGTGTGTTTGCGGGCCTCAGGGGACACTGTTTTCATGTTGTTTTGCAGTATCCACGGGCCCCATGGGCTGGGGAAGTGCCAGGACCGGAGCGGGGCGGCTGGCGAGGAGGCCCGGGCACGGTCTGGGGTTTAGACAGAACGTGAGATAGGGGAGCGTCTCGGGTGCTGAGCGGAGGGAGAGAGTCCTAAGGGCCTAGAAAGAATCCCGTCAGGTTGAGCCGTGGTTTCTCTGCTGGGCCGTTCTGACCCACAGCGGTTCTGTGGGGGTCAGCCTGACAGAATGGCCAGCGTGAGGCAGCAGAGGGGGTCCCGGGGAGGGAGGCGGGATGGGGTGATTGGTTCAGTCTTCACGGCGGGGTCACCGTCGTTAAACACAGAGGAATGAGGGTGTCTGAGGTCTGAGCAAGGGGAGAGTCGTGGAGCAAGTGCTCCGCTCCCGTTTTCTGAGTACGTCTGTGCCTCTGCCGGAGCCGGCCCCTCGGCCTAGGATGTGTTAGAGAGAAGGAGGGTCTGCCGGGCGTCGAGTTTATGGTCACCGGAGCGGGGGGGTTGTTGAGGGTTAGAAAGGCAGAGAAGCAGTGTTGATGTGGTTGGGAAAAGACCTTTGAACAGAGCAACACCCTATGAGCATGTCTCTCTCTCTCTTTTTTTTTATCCTCACCCGAGGACACTTTTGAACCTATCTTCCGATAGAGCGGGAGGGAGAGAGGGGGCGAGAGAGAGAGAGAAACATCCATGTGAGAGAGACACATGGACTGGCTGCCACCCACACGACCCCAACCAGGGCCGGGGACAAACCACAACCGAGGTCCGTGCCCTTAGTGGGAACCGAACCCGGGTCTCTCTGGACCGCAGGCCGACGCTCTAACCGCTGAGCGAAACCAGCCAGGGTAATTTTAAGGTTAATTTAAATTAAAAAACCGTGGTAAGATATAACACAAAATTTACCATTTTTAAACTTTTTAATTGCATTTCTGGGGGTGACATTGGTGAATAAAACGATCATTTCAACCACTTTTTATTTATTTATTTATTTTTTTATCCTCACCCGAGGACATTTTTCACTTTTTTGTTGAGATAGAGTGGGAGGGAGAAAGAGGAAGAGAGAGAAAGAGAGAAACATCGACGTGAAAGGGACACATCGAGTGGCTGCCACCTGCACGACCAACCGGGGCCGGGGACAAACTGCAACCGAGGTACGTGCCCTTAGCGGGAACCGAACCCGGGTCTCTCTGGACCGCAGGCCGACGCTCTAACCACTGAGCCAAACTGGCCAGGGCCATTTCAGCCACTTTTAAGTGCACAGTTCAGTGGCATTAAGTCCATTCACTTTGTTGTATAATCATCACCAACCATCCATTCGCAAAACTTGTTAACGTCCCAAACTGAATCTCTGTCCCCATAAGACATTGCTTCCAACTACGAACCCTCCCCCACAGCTGCTGGTAACCCTAATTCTGCCTTTTGTGTCTATGAATTAACCATTTTCAGTCATATCCTTCTTTTTCATACTCTTGTTTATCACAGACTTCCTTCCCACTAGGGGAAGGTGGATAGGGGGGAAACAACCCAGTCTGGGGAGAAGCAGCTTTGGAACATGTGACTCGTGATGTTCCGACCATGCTGAGAAATCTGACCTTCAGGTGACGGCCCTGGGGGGATGGTCCCGTCCGTCAGGATGATTCAAATAAGAAGGGAACTGTTCTCCATAGGAGGACTGGGCAGGATGGTTTGTGTGCAGCTTGAAACTATTTCCTTTACATTTCTCTTGATTATGCACATTAAAAAGTCTACTTCCAGCCTTCAGTCAGACTGTGCATTTAGAAGCAAAGACAGGACAGGCTGAGAAAGAAGTGGAGATGATGAGAGAGTCTCAGCGTGCTTGCTAATTTCAAAGTGATTTCTGTGTGAGAGACACTGCGTGTGTGCGTGTGTGTGTGTGTGTGTGTGTGTGTGCAGAGCTTAAATGTTCCCCAGCTTCTCCAGACTGTGGTTTTTACATAATCATTTTAACCAACGCGTATACAATTAGAGAGACGATGTGAAAATCTTCATTGTTGATTTATGCTCATGTTGATTCTCATAGGTGACAGGCACATTCCTTCTGTTTGTAGGAATAAGTACATTTCTGAGGGTTCATATATTTACTCTATTTTATTTTTTTCTTTATTGATTTTAGAGAGAGAAGAAGGGAGAGGGAGGGAGGAGAGAGAGAAACATCAATGAGAGAGAACATCGATTGACCGCTTCCTGCATGCCCCCCACTGGGGATCGGGCCCACAACCTGGGCATGTGCCCTGACCGGGAATCCAACCGGCGACCTCTTGGTGCAGGGTCGACGCTCAACCACTGAGCCACACCGGCCAGGCTATTTACTATATTTTAAAATGAAATTTGGAAATTTGACAACGTTTAAGGTTAAACCTTGGTCACCCAGTTTGAACTTACTACAGCGAAATGTTATTAGAAAAATCTGTGTTTCTGAGCGTTTATGCACACGAAGGTCAAAGATTTTTAACAAGTGTAGAAGTGTAGCCCCTACACGTGCACTTCAAGTTTTCATGGCGTGTAGCCGAACCGTGGCAGCCGGAGAAGAAACGGTAGCAACATTGCTCTGGAGGAGACGGCGGGCGGAGTCCCAGGATGGAGAAGAACAGGGCAGAAACAGCAGAGTCCCTGGGGAGAGGCGGGAAGGTTACACAAATGGGCGCACAGGGTGCAGCCCGCCAGCACGCGCTGATGAGGAGGAAGGGCGTACACCGGACGCACACGACAGCCAGGAGCCCTGACCTGCGAGTTGCTGGGAAGCAGGGTTAACCCACATTGAGCAAATCCCCGAAATGCTGCAGGATGGAGAAGCCCATTCCACCTTCGTTGTTTATGACGGGGACCATTCACAGAGCACCTGTGGGCAGGTTCACACACAGGAGCGCAGTAAGGGGAACAGATCTGACCCTCGGACTTGCCCATGTCTCATCGGAGATGGAAAAAGAATGTCAACTGGCCCTGGTTGGTTTGGCTCAACGGTTAGAGCCTTGGCCCTTGGATTGAAGGGTCTCGGGTTCAATTCTGGTCAAGGGCGTGGACTTAGGTTGCAGGTCTGATCCCTGGCCCTGGTGTGCAGGATGGAAAAATATCCTCAGGTGCGGAGTAACCAAAAAATTAATTAATTAATTAAAATTAATTTAAAAAAGAATGCTGACTGTATTCAATGGCCCAGGAGTAAAATAACGCCGGGTTCTTTTATTAGTCACCACTCAGATTTGCTAAACGGCGTGTCTTATACTGGATCCCGCTCGTGTTAATTAAATATCAAAGACCCACGGTTGTTACTAGGAGGCTTGTAAGACGCCTTTGTTCGTAGTAGCAGTATCTTAAATCTTCTCTTGGTGTGAGCACGTCCATCAGCGTGTTACTGTCATAAAAGTTTAATTTCAGTAGCTCAGTCTTCGCTGATACACGTTTAGACGAAGTGCCCGCCCGATTCCGCGATTCCACTGCGAGGAAGAGATCGAAATGGACGGAATCCTCCGATCTGTGTCTCCCACTCAGGGAGAGAAGTCTCCTTGAATCTCGTTCAAAAACCGAGGAGAGGTGGGGACCAAGCAAAGGATGGAAGGGGTGTGAGCCTGAATTTACCGCCCAAGTGGCTCGCTCTGTGCCGGGTGGGGTGGGCGCTGCCCAGGAGCTTGCTGGCAGAGCGAGTGACCCGGCCCCCAGCTCCCAGAATCCCGCCTCCATGGCGAGCGTGTTGAAACTCCTGCCTCCAAACCGTCTCCAGAATCCGTCAATCAAACGCAGAAGCTTCTCAATAGACAGGTGTCCCCGAGATTTATCGCAGTAAGAACAGGGAAACGCATCACCGCGTGGCGCTCTTACTGAAGGGATGTGTGCTCCCCGGGGGTCGGTGCCCAACTGGACGCCCCTGAGAAAGGGCTGGGCCCGTGTGAGGGGAGGAGCTGCCTCTGCCTCTCGCTAGCAGCGCTGAGTGGAAGCGTGGGACTCTCCATTGTCCCCTGGCCCTTGGTGCTCCTTACGCAGTTGGCTGTCCCCACAGCTCCCCAAACAGCCATCGTAAGTCACGGAGATTTTTCCAAACATTGCGTTCTATCAGAGGCTCGAGGGGGTCCCACTTAGGGTGAGGGCCGGGGAGACGGCGGAGCCGGGAGACGGCCTAGCTTGTCGAGCAGGAATATATCCAGTTCCAAATACCGGAAACCCTCCCGTGTTGGTTGGCGAGGGCTGTGGCCAAAGCGCCACAGACTGAACGGTGGACACCACAGAAATGTATTGTCTCTGAGCACGGGGGCGAGCAGTCATCATTTCCCATGTGTGTCTGCCTCTGTGTCCATGTTGTTTTTTTTTTTTATAAGGACACCAGCCACCTTGGAGTAGGGCCCATGTCCATGATGTCACTTTCAACGTGACCTCTGCAGGGACCCTCTCTCCAAATGAGGTTGCACTCCCAGCTACCGGGGATTAGGAATACAACGTACGTTTCTATAGGAACACGGTCCAACCCATGACACTTCCGCTAGTGGCTCAAGCAGAGTCGGACTGGACTGACCTGCAGGCCTCCCCAGGGTAGGACTCAGACACAACCAGGGGCCACAGCTCTTTCTGCACCACTTTCTGGGGTGGCCGACGACATGGGCTGGCTGAAGACCGCTGGCCAGGTCATGCTGTCTGGTTGGTGTCCATTGTCTCTTCTGCGGTGGACGCTCGCTGGGGGGCATGCACATGAGACGCGAAAACCACCCATACAGCGCCCGCTCCCGTGCCATCTGCCTGCCTGTGTCCTTCCTTCCGGTCCTCTCTCTCTTCGGGCCCCCAGCTGAGCTCGGGAGACCACAGCCCTTGCTTAGGAATCTGGGTCTTCCTTCAGCCACCTCTTCCACACAAAACGTGTCCCCAGGGCCGCCGCTGGCCACCGGGGCGATGTCCCCGTCCCTCGCGCTTCAGGACCACCTGGGAATGTGGCTGCACCCACGTTCAGCCTGTGCCCGCCCACCAAGTGCACCCAGCAGCGAGCCAGGCGGGCGTCCTCCTCCTCCTTCCGTTGGTCCTGTGGGACCCCCTGACCTAGACGAGTTGAGAAAACGGTTGCGGGTGCCTTGGGCGTCCGAGCTCCCCGTGCCTGTGGTTCCCTGTGCCTGCTGGTCCTGCCGTGACCCAGCCTTGGATGGACCGTCTCCTTCTGAGGCTGTGAGCCATGTGAGTCCATGGTGAGGACCCAGCTGTGGAGGTACGGTCTCCGGGTGCCCATAACCAAGCACCCAGCTCTCCCGGGGCCCAATAACACGCCAGGGGCGGTTTCTTTTTTTTTTTGGTACGTGCCCCTAGCGGGAACCGAACCCGGGACTCTGGTCCGCAGGCCGACGCTCCAACCACTGAGCCAGACCGGCCAGGGCTGGAGCGGTTTCTTGAAAGTCATGTCTCAGCTTCAGGGGGTGTGGCCTCTGTCCAGCACCCCAGAGACTTGCCTGTGGTTTTTCCCACAGGCCTTTACGGTGACCTTCTCACTGGACCTTCTGCCACCCAGACACCTCCAAGTCACAGGGTCTCCAGACCGCCGGGCCGTGGCAGGGCTGCCCCTCCAGCGTCCGCCTCTGTCAGCTGGTCTGTGCGCCAGGGCCCTGTTCCTCATGGGGGGCCCGGGGGGCCAGCCTTGCTTCCTCGGGGCGGGCAACACAAGCTGGGCAGAGCGTCCTTCCCAGTGAGGTGACCCCTGGTCTGTCCCTGAGCAGCCGGCGCTGCTGCATGAGCCTCCTCTTGGGGCCCGCGGCTCTGACCAGTGAAGGCAGTGTTGCCAAGAAGAATCAGACCCCAGTGGGGGAAGGGCTCCTGGAGCCTGTCCTTTGCCTCTCTCGAGGGAGAGACCCGTGACGGCTGGCAATGCAGAGGCCGAGGTGGAGCGTCTCGGAAGAGATGCCGGGAAAACACGGGTGCTGGGAGTCGGGGTCTGTGCGGGCAGCTGGCGAGATGGCGGAGCCGGACCCCTGTCTTAAGAAGTGCCGAGAGCCCGGCCGGTGCGGCTCAGTGGTTGAACATCGACCCTGCACCAAGAGGTCGCTGGTTCGATTCCCGGTCAGGGCACCTGCCCAGGCTGTGGGCCTGATCCCCAGTGGGGGGCCTGCAGGAGGCGGCCAATCGATGTTCTCTCTCATCGATGTTTCTATCTCTCTCCCTCTCCCTTCGTCTCTCTCTAAAATCAATAAAGAAAAAATAATAATAATGAAAAAGAAGTACTGAGGGGTTGACGGGATCCAACCTCAATGTGGGTTCGAAAGGAAACTGGAAGGTCACGAGAGTGGGGTGGAGGGAGACTGCCCGATGCTGGGTTTTGGTGGCCAGGGTCCCCACGCTGCCGCAGTGAGGATGGACTTGGGCCAGAAGGTGGGGGGGTCGGCCCTCCCATTCCACGCTTCATCTCTGCCCTTCTCTGTCTCTCCAGCCACCCGCACCAGGCGTCCAGAGTGATGGACGAAATTCGTATTTCCCTTAAGAAGTGTTGCTGGGCCTGACTCGGGAGTGTGGACGTTCTCGTCGGCGGGGCCCTGCCATGCTTCAGTCTGCGCACAGCGTCCCTGGCCCCAAGTGCCCCTGCCCTCTGCTGTCCCCTTTCCCTGTCCCCTCCGCCGTCTGTCTGCCTGCCCCATGGCTCCCCAGAGCCCCACTTGCTCGTCTTCCTCACTCTGCCTGCTTTCCTTCCCGTCCTTCCCCTTCCCGGTGCACCCCCACTTCCTGCCGCCGCCTCGTGGCCCCACCAGCCCACGTTCACGCCTGAGGACTCCCCAGCCACACACAGACGCACATGCATGCACGCACACACACGCACACACCTGCACGCACCCCCCCATGCACACACATGCACGCGCACACACACCTGCACGCATGCGCGCGCACACCTGCACATGCACACACGCACACATGTGCACACACGCGCACACGCACACACGTGCACACCGCACACTCTTGTTCCCTTCGAGTTCCCCGGATCCCCTCTTGGCCGAGGAATCGACTTCCGACTTGGACACTTTCAGACACAATAGATGTCAGTGATCTGACTTTCACTCCAGAGGTTAATCTGAATCCAAGAACTCTAACTCGAGAGGCAAATGTTTAGAGAAAAGGCGATTTCATGACGTGCAGGTCGATAGATGACCCCGCCGCAGCCCGGCCGGGGAGAAGGCGAACATCTCTGTATCGGGAAATCTCGCCAAAGCCTTTGAAGAAAGATAAGAGTCACTCCCGTTCCTTAAATGACATTTGCTGATGTAAATGGCCTTACTTTTAAAGGGGTCAATATTTCCTCTGCTTGAACTACAAAATTACTAAGGAAAATCACACATTCCTCTGTTGAGCTAAAACTGCTTTATGAAGGTTTAGTTAAAAAAAATTATTTCCCAGTCCTGACGAACAGCTTCATCCAACATTCAACAAATACATGTTGGAATAAAAAGTTAAACTGGCCCTGGCCAGTTTGGCTCAGAGGTTAGAGCGTCAGCCTGCAGACCAGAGAGACCCGGGTTCGGTTCCCGCTAAGGGCATGTACCTCGGTTGCAGTTTGTCCCCGGCCCCAGCTGGGTCATGTGGGTGGCAACCACTCGATGTGTCTCTCTCACATCGATGTTTCTCTCTCTCTCTCTTCCCCCCCCCCCTCCTACTCTATCTGAAGATAAATGCAAAAAAAAAGTTAAACTGATAAGCACTCCACAAACACAAAATACATCACGTATGCCACCCCCGCACACAGACAAAGTACTTTTTCGTTACGCGGTGCAGTTTTGTGATTAGGAATTACTGTTGTCAGTCTGTCTGAAGCTGCCCTGACAGGATGTCCCCCAAGTACTTGGCACCCAGAACTTGAGGTCTGGGTGGGGGTTCGCCTCTGGGGTGGGAGCGGGAAGGGGCTGATGGGTTCAGGGGCTGCAGACAACCTCCTGGCTCCCTCGAGGTTTGTCAGCCTCGCCACGTGACCTTTGGGGACGGGCAGTCTTTGCGGAGGGGGCTGTTCTGAGTGCTGAGGGACGTGTACAGCCTCCTGGCCTGTGCCCACTGGACGCCAGGGGCTCCCTGCATTCTCTCCTGACCGTCAGGACTGCCTCCCGACACCGCCAGACGTTCCTCGTGGGGCAAAGCGCCCCTGGCTGAGCGTCTGCCTTAGGCTGTGAACAAGGAAGGGGACCCAGACACCCCAAGGGGTTTCCACTCGGAGAAAGTGAAGGATGTTCCTCCAAGCACAGAGGCCCACCCAAGCCAGCGAGACCCAGAGGGTCGCCGAGAGGGTCCCCCTCCAGGCCAACACGCGGGACCTGGAGGCATCAGAGAGGCAGTGGGGACCCCCGTGGGAGGGGCGGGGGAACGGGAAGCGGAGACCACGTTTCCGCCCCCCGAGGTTGCCTCCTCCCCGGACCAGGCCTGAGCTTGCAGGAGACGCTGCTTGTCGCCCACTGGAGCCCAGGTCAGTCCCGGGGGGCCTTGAAGACGAGACAGGGTCTGAAATAGCAGTGCTGGTCCCGAGAGAGAAGGAGAGGCCCCAGGCAGTGACCCCGGCTGAAGTAGCCGGTTACTCCTGGTGGCTTCTGTTGCTTGGCCGGCCGCCAAGAGGGAGAAGCATGTCCAGTCCTGTAGGAGCAGACGCAGCAGCTGCACAGGCTGGGAAACAGCTGGACGGGATGCAGAAAACAGGAGGCCGGCAGGGAGGAAAGGGAGCCCCTGCTCCCAAGACGAGGCTGAGGATAAGACCCCTCAGCTCTGGAGAGAACTCAGTGAAGTGGGATGTTTTCCTCTTCCTCAAGGCTCCCAACCAGAAACCTGGCCTCTGCCACCCTCCCCCACGCCCGGCCGCCAGCAGGGCTGGTCCCAGGAGCAGGTGCTCTGGGAGGACGCTCAGAATAGCTGACCAGAGAGGGCCACCAGGCCCAGGAGAAGAGGGTGGGACCAGGGACGAAGAGGTTAGCATGTCAGGACGAGCCTCACATTTACGTGGGACAGAGATCTCTGTGGGTAATGGCAGATGGGAGAGGTTCTAGGAATGTCAGCCGTGCCTGTGTGTGTGCGTGTGTGACAGTATACGTGCGCACGTGCGTGTGCGCCTGTGCGTGCATCTGTGTGTGCCTGTGCATGCATGCATGTGTGTGCCTGTGCGTGCGTGTGTGTGCATCTGTGCATGCATGTGTGTGCCTGTGTGTGTGCCTGTGCATGCATGTGCGTGCATGTGTGTGCCTGTGCATGCATGTGTGTGTGCCTGTGCATGCATGCGTGTGCGCGTGCCTGTGCGTGCATCTGTGTGTGCATGCGCATGTGCGTGTGTGTGCGTGCGCACCAGGCCCCGTGGGCATCTTACCAGGCAGGAGACCTGGGCTTACGTCCCTTCCTCTAGAAGCTACACATCCCCCACTCTTCCTCGCATCCCTGAGAGAAGCAGCTTCTGGCTCCTGAAATCTCTCCAGAAAGCCGAGGAGAACCCGTGATTCATGAAGAAATTTGAGTTCAGAGTCCAAGGCTGTTTGGCTGGAAGGGGACTGTTTTCTTTTAACTCCCTTGTCCATACCTCCAGGGAGGGGAGCATCCATGAACACTCCGCTCTCTGGTGCCCAGGGCCCTGTGGGGGCCCTACCCTGTTTTGGCAAAGGGATTCTGCCAAAGGGACCTGGAGACTCCTTGTAGGGAAGTCCCCGGGGACGCGGCCTTGGAGGAGAGGCGCGTGAGTCATCCGTCCCCGCTGCCCGGCACGGGGCCTGGCATATGCTTGGAGGCTGATGTGATGAATTTGTTGATTAATTAGAAGGGAAACATCTCTGCACATCGGAGCCTGCTGGGCTCCATCAGTGGACTCTGCCGGCTTCCGGAGGCTTCTCTCATGGGACACGTGGGGCTGACGGCACAGGTCCGGCTCTGGTTCGAATCACGCTCTCGTCACCGACACAGGTGGCCCCAGAGTACAGAGGAGCTTGAGGGCTAAGACCAGGTCCAGAGGCTCGGGGAGGGGCTCCGTCCATCACCGAAGATGCCAAGTACAGCGTGCTGAGCAGCAGCGAAGGAGGTGTGTCCCCACGTGACAGCGTCGGCCCCTTGACGTGCTCTTCCCTGGATTGTCCCCGCGCAGCTCCCTCCAAGGAGGAGAGGGCCACGGGTGACGTAGAACGTGTCGTGGGTCTGGCCGAGTTCGGACACGAAACTGACGGTCTCTGCGGCGGTCTTCCGTCTGAGCTGACCCCGTCAGTTCTGAGATGCGGGGACCGAAGGAAGTGGGGGGTGGGGCGGCTGGCTGGGCCCCGGGGCCAGGGGACCCATCTGGAATTTAGAGGAAGGGATTGGGACGGGCAACCCTTCCGCCGGCTCCAGCCTAGCGGGTGGGCAAACAATGCCCGGGTTACGGTTGCCGGCTGCGCCGTGTCGGCGACCCAGGTGTCGGGAATCAGACATTTAGGGGCTCAGGGGAGACACCGCGGGAGGCACGGGTGTTAGCGAGGGAGGGGTGGGTGTAGGGAGACAGCAGGACAGTCATCTGCCTACTGCTGTGTCTCTGCTTCCTGTGGAGACAGGGAGGTGCCGGGTGTCCCGAGGGTCCAGCAGGAGGGTCCTGATGCCCACAAGTGCAGGGCTCTTGGCGCCAGGGAGAGGCTCCCTCAGACACTGAGCTGTCCGAGGGGCACCTCGCCAGAGTCCCCTTTCCCCCCTGAAAGTTGTCCTCCATCAAAACAGTCGCTTCCACCTTTTATCCCGGGACGAGCCCCCGGCCCGGTAGGCGGGCCTCTCCCTCCTTTCGGATAGAAGCCAGTGAACAGCACAATGCGTGTCACCGAGGACAGCCCACCGGCACCCCCTGTTCCAAGCAGAGCGCATGTCCTGTCTGTCCAGCCCACTCATTCACCTGGAGCATGTGCTCGACAAACGACTAAAATGGCTTCAAACAGCCCATTGCTCTGGGGGCCACTTGTGCACCCAGAAACCGGAACAGAATGCTAAATTAAAACGTGGGAGCTGGATGCATGCGGCAGAACGCGCTGGTGACCACGTGCATGTTCTCCTCCTTCTGAGAACAGAGCTAATCGGCTTTGCCCAGCCGCCTCTGCAAGGTGTGTGCTCACGCGATCGAGTCCCGGCAGGGCTGCTCCGCATCTCACCTTGCACGCGGTCGCCTTGGTCTTCTGCACAGTTCGGGGGGGGGGGCGGCGTGAGACCGGAGGATTCTGGGTTCCTGGGTCCGCACTGAAGGGCAGCAAGCAGCTCGATCAGGAACACCAGCGTTGGATTCCCGCACGTCGAAAATGCACTCCTACCACGTCCTGCCACTGGAGTTCTGTGGTTTACCTGCTGTGTCACAGCTGGTGTCCCCTCATTCAGAAGTCGGTACCTGGTATCTCGAGGGGAGGTGCTGCCGTGACAACATCCTGAAAGGCGTGGCCGTGGTTTCTGCGTAACCACCGAAGGCTGGTGACAGAGCCACGGAGCCACGTAGCCACGTGCTGCAGCGAAACACTTGGTAAAACCGTCCCCCTTGACCACGTTCAGAGCAGGCTGTCTGTTAATGGAGCAGCGGCGCCGGGGAAAATGTGTCCGTTTTACTTTTTGACTTTTGTCTTATGAGATGCAGGTGTACTGTGGCAATAACCGACCGATGTGCAAGCATAAATGAAAGAAAATTTAGGGAAAAGATGGTGTTTTTATTTCATATTAAAAATTATTTTTCTTTATTGATTTTAGAGAGAGAGGAAAGGAGAGGGAGAGATAGAAATATCGATGAGAGAGAACATCGATTGGCCACCTCCTGCATGCCCCCCACTGGGGATCGGGCCCACCACCTGGGCATGTGTCCTGACCGGAAATCGATCTGGTGACCTCTTGGTGCAGGGTCGACGCTCAACCACTGAGCCACACCAGCCAGGCAACATGAGACTTTTCCTTGTGGTTTTCCTGTCCCGGCGACACCAGTGCTTAATCCGTGTGTATTTGTATGTGTGGTGGTGGTGGGGGGGTGCAGATAATCTGTCCTTCCTGGGCCACTGGTGGCTGCATCATGAAGGCCACGACTAGACCTGTTCATCCCCTGACGTCCTGCACTGGGAGCGGGACACAGTGACAGGGAGACTTGGGTTGCCTCCGCTGGGGACGCATGAGCCCGAGTGTGTTTCACAGGTACCGAGACGGGAGAGACAGACATTTGGTGCCCAGACAGAAGGGGGTGGCAGACACTGTGGTCGCGGGGCGAACCTCTTCCCTCCCTTTCTGGGCACACGGCCACACTGATTCCCCAGCATGTCTTGTAGAGGGGTGTCTGGATTTTAAGCTGAGCGGATATGGGGGAAAGTGATAGGCATGACCCTCTTTTCCATAAACCCCCCACATTCAGCACTCCCGCCCCTCTCATGGCGACCCTAGAAGCCACACGCTGAAGATGGCCAAGCTGCATGATAGAAGGAGCCCGAGTCCCCGTCACTCCTTGGACGACAGTCACCTGATGGTCTAAGGCTCCATTCTGGGGGCCTGACATGAGAGATAATCCTGTTTTTGCCCTGCCGAGGGTTTATCGGCCTCAGCAGCTAGTGTTGCCTCAGCCAATCCGATATTGAAGGAAAAATGTACGTTTTTCCTTTCTTCTTTTTTTTTTGAATTGCAAAGACAACCTTCAATAAGTAAGGGCAATGAGGTTTGGGTTAGTTTTGCTTTAAAATACCACAAAATAGAATTGCAGCAATTGAAACAGGGTGGTAACATCCTAAAAGGTTCACGATGAAAAATGTTCAACATCACTAATCATCAGAGAGATGCAAATTAAAACAACAATGAGGTATCACCACACACCTGTCAGAATGGCAGCCATCAACAAATCATCAAACAACAAATGCTGGCGAGGGTGTGGAGAAAAGGGGACTCTAGCACACTGCTGGGGGGAATGCAGACTGGTGCAGCCACTATGGAAATCAATATGGTGTTTCCTCAAACATTAAAACTGGATCTGCCATTTGACCAAGTGATCCCACTTCTAGGAATATATCCTAAGAAGCCTGAAACACCAATCAGAAAGAATATTTGCACCCCTGTGTTCATAGCAGCACTATGTACAATGGCCAAGATCTGGAAACAAGTGTCCATCAGTGGATGAGTGGATAAAAGAGCTGTGGTACATTTACACAATGGAATACTATGCAGCTGTCAAAAGGAAGGATCTTTTACCCTTTGAGACAGCATGGAGGGACCTGGAGATTATTAGGCTAAGCAAAATGATTCTTTACTCTTCACAGTGGGTCCCTTGGGGAACAGATCCCACCTTGCTCCTGTTCCCCAGAATGTGGACAGTCACTGGCCGGGGGGGGGGGAGGGGCGGGGATTGGGCGCTCTGGCAGCAGCCACAATTCTGGCACTATGTCCCAGCTGAGTGGCTCTGAGTTGATTTGTACCCCAGTTATTCCTGTGTCTCATCAGGGTATTAGTAAGAGACCTGCCTATTTTATTAGGTAAGTGTTTAAAACAAATGACACAAGACTTATGAAGCTGCTTTCAGACCGTGTAAGCGTTGGGTTTTGCTCTTGCCGAGGGCCTTCTCGACACGCGCGAACCTCCCTGCACGTTCGGCCGTGAAGAACATGATTTCATCTCCTCCAGGCTCCTTGCTCCCATCCCGCCAGGGGGTCAACACTCTCTCCCTTGCAGGATCAGTGTGGGGACTCCATGCCGTGACAGGCACAGCATGACAGGTCCAGAGGGCCCGGCCCTTAGCTGCTCAGTGAAGGCTAGTTTCAGAATTACATCTTTTTCTGTCCTGTCCTGGGCATCCCTGGTGCCCGCCACGGGGGTGACTGTGGATGGGACACTGCCCCTGCGTTCGGGGAACGTGGGACCGAAAACTGAGCGTGTTTCCCTCCCACTCGCCCCTCCGTGTTTCTCTAACCCAGGCCGGAGAGGAGCCCGCAGCCCCCCTTGGCCAGCTCTTCCCCACACTTCCCGCTCAGCTTCCGGCAGCTTCTCCCCCGGCTCCTACGTCCCTTCTCCAAGCTGCCCCTCTGCCAGCTACCCTCGTCTTTTCCGTAGACTGTCCTCACTGTCCCGACGCGCTCTGTCCCCGCGGGTCTGTCCCCGCCTGGTCCGCCCTCCCTGCGCGGTGCCTGCCGCCCTAACTCGCCGCCCTATTGGTCCTCCGGCCAGCACCCTGCTTGAGGGCGGTCCTGGAGCAGGCCAGGTGCCAGTTGTCGGGAAGCGCCTCTTACTTGGCATCAGCCGCAGGTGCCAGCCAAGCGCTTGACAGAGGGGGACACGGCTTCATGACTCATTCTGGTAAGACCCTCAGCGGAAGCCTGGCGCCCAGCGTTTACATACAAGCCGTGCTGCGTGACACCGTCCCTGACGAGGGGCACCTGTCCTTCCTGTCCCGCCCGAGGTAGCTCAGAGGCATCGCGTAATTATCAGTAAAAGTGAAATGGCGTTTCGGAGATCCCCCGAGGCCATTACTTCTGAATTCCGCTGCACGGACACCGAGATAACAGCACCGCCCTCCAGGCCGGCCCGGCGAGGGCTCGAAGGGGCGGGTGAGCGACACAGGCCCTGAGCTGGCTCTGGTTGTCTGTCCTAGAAACCTGCTCCCAATTAAAGTTAATTACCGGAGCCTCTTAATGTCACACACACAGAGGACGGACTCGGTGTCATCCTGTTTATTTTGTAATCCAGGGAGGGCGGCGGACAAGCGAAGCAAAGCCATCCTCAGTTCCTTATTCTGCTACTCGGCAGCAAACAACTCCCAATGTTTTCTTCCTCTCAGGCTAATTCCGGATAAAACGGCAGCTCCACCATATATATGTGAAGATAGAAGAGTGGGAGGGAGGGAGGGAGGGAGAGAAACATTGATGTGAGAGAGACACATCCGTGGGTTGCCTCCTGCATGACCCTGACCGGGGACTGAACCTGAAACCAAGGTATGTGCCCTTGACTGGGAATCAAACCTGCCACACTTCGGTCCGAGGTCTGGCGCTTGAACCACTGAACCACACCGGCCAGGGCCCATTCATAGACTTTTTGAACTTCAGCTTTTCCCCCTATAAAAGAGCAGTAACACACACCCTTTTCCACCTCTCTCGGCAGTTGTCCTGAGAAACGAGATGCTGTTTGCAGGATCACTGCCACGAACCCAACCCTTCCCACGGCGGAGGGGCTGAACGGACGGGCAGGGGACAGAGCAACAGCAAGCGGGACACAGAGCTGGACGCCGCGTCAGGAGGCAGGAGGGTCGTGTGCAGCAGTGTGGGCTGTGGCCGGTGATCCGCAGGCAAGTGCTGTTGTCGGAATTCGGTGTTAAGTGCACGACTCTCAGGTCTGTGGAGGGTGGATTTCAGGAGGATGAGGGGAGGGGCCAGGAGACCAGAGAAGCGGTTGTGACAATAAAGATCATGAGTGTGAGAGGCAGTAGGACAGTGGCAGGTGGTTGGGATGGACAGTGGAGGAAACACTAAACCTCAGAGGTAAAATCAGGAGCCCGTGAGGACGGACCAGCTGGTGGGAGAGGGAGAGGCCGTGGTCAGTGAGAGATGAGGTGGGTTTTTGGCACGAGTATTTAGGTATCACGGGATCACATTTTTCTGACAAGAACAAAAATTAAGCTTCAAATCAAGCTCAAAAGAGAATGAAAAAAACCTCCTCCATGTGGAGATGAAAAGTACTTCTAATTAATTCAGAAGTCAAAGAGGAGATAAGGAAATTCAAATGTATATAAAGCTGAACAACAAAACGCAATGTCAGAATTCGGTAGAGGGCAACTTCAAGCCCTAGATACTTCTGCCAGAAAAGGTGCAAGGCTGAAGATTCATGACCTGAGTAATTCTAAGTACATCAGAAAAGTGGAAACAAAATACTCCTCCCCTAAAAGAAAATAGTAAAGGTAACATGAAATGTATTTAAGTAGAAGACACTGAGACAATAAAGAAAATAAGCAAAGTATGTTGTTTGGAAAGATTAATAATGTTGATAAAACTTTGGCAATATTGATCAACAACATAAAGCTGAGATGAGCAACATTAAAATAAAAAGGTGCCCCAGCCCTGGTCGGTTTGGCTCAGCGGTTAGAGCGTCCGCCTGCGGTCCGGAGAGACCCGGGTTTGGTTCCCGCTAAGGGCATGTACCTCAGTTGCAGTTTGTCCCCGGCCCTGGTTGGTCGTGCGGGTGGCGGCCACTCGATGTGTCCCTTTCGCATCAATGTTTCTCTCTCTCTCTCTCTTCCTCTCTCTCCCTCCCACTCTGTCTGTACAAAAAATGGGAAAATGTCCTTGGATGAGGATAAAAAAAAAAAAAAAAAAAAAAAAGGTGCCCCAGCCCGGTAGCTTAGCTGGTTAGATCGTCGTCCTCATACGCCAATGTCGCAGGTTCTGTCTCCGGTCAGGGCACATACAGGAAGCGACCAATAAATTCATAAATTAAGTGGAACAACAAATCTATGTTTCTCTCTCTCTCTCTCTCCACCCCCCTTCCTCTCTCTCTCGGAAATCAATTAAAAAATAAATAAAAGACAATATAACTGCATATACTGGAGAGGTCAAAATGTAATGAGATACCACCATGAATAACTTTGTGCTCCATTTTAAAAAACTTTGGTAAAATGAACAAATTCCCAGAAAAATATAACTTACCAAAACTGACTCAAGAAAAATAGAAAACATAAATTGCCCTGTAACCATTAAGGAAAGGAATTAGTAGTTAAAAACTTACCTAAAAAGAAATACTTACATCTAGAGCTTCCATAGACAGGCCCTTACAAACAATTAAGAGACATATAGTTCTGGTCTCACACAACATAGTCCATACAATTGGAAGAAAAGGCATTTTCTCCCACTCACTTAGTGAAGCAAGTATAACATTGATAGCAAAACCAGACAGAGACAGTAAGAAAAAAAATGAAACTTTAAACTGGTTTCAAACACGAACCAATGGACCGAGAATTAGCGAGCCGCATCCAGCAATGTGTGCAAATGACCATGGATCACGACCAGGGGGACGATCCCAGGAATGGAAGAATCGTGGAACATTAGAGTATCTATTACTCATTGTTCTGCTGCCCTCACTAATTAAAGCGGACAAACCGTAGGATCATTTAAATAGATGCAGGAAAAACGGGTAAAAAAATCAAACATTCATTCATGGTACACTTTTCACCAAGTAGGAAGAGAAGGAGCTTTCTTAACCTGCTAACTAGTATCTTCGAAAGTCTATTGCAGCCCGGCTGGTGTGGCTCAGTGGTTGAGCGTCGACCCTGCACCAAGAGGTCGCCGGTTCAATTCCCAGTCAGGGCACACGCCCAGGTTGTGGGCCTGATCCCCAGTGGGGGGTGTGCAGGAGGCAGCCAATCGGTGTTCTCTCTCATCGATGTTTCTATCTCTCTCTCCTTCTCCCTTCCTCTCTCTCTAAAATCAATAAAGAAAAAAATATATATATTTTAAAAACCAACTACAAAGATAAGTCAGACATAATTCCTGCCCTCGAGGGGTTGACAGTCGGGGACAAGGTGCAGAAACACCTACAGCCATGAATGACACTGTCATTTTGAAGTCCTCTTTCCAGAGAAGAAAATAAGAGCCCCACTGAGCAAATGTCATCACACTGAATTTTTCTTCTGTGACAAAGTTGCTCCTACGTCCCCGTGCCTGTGACCTAATCGTGTAATCGTCTCGTTCTTGTTGCATGTCTGGTCTGCAGGTACATCCCGCAGCGAGTTGTCCGATGCTTTGCGGACACTCAAGCTACCCTGGGAGCGCGCTGCCCAACCTAGTCGCCATGACCTCCGACTCCGATCTTTCTTTAAAAAAATCCTGGGGACATTTTTACATGACTTTAAAACGGTAATACTGTTTTGTTTTGTTTTATCCTCACCTGAGGACATTTTTCCATTTTTTGTTCAGAAAGAGTGGGAGGGAGGAAGAGAGGGAGAGAGAGAAACATCGACGTGAAAGGGACACATCGAGTGGCTGCCACCTGCACGACCAACCAGGGCCGGGGACAAACTGCAACCAAGGTACGTGCCCTTAGCGGGAACCGAACCCGGGTCTCTCTGGACAGCAGGCCAACGCTCTAACCGCTGAACCAAACCGGCCAGGGCTGTTTTTTTTTGTTTGTTTGTTTTTTTAATTCATATCATATTCACAGATGAGTCACCACATCCCAGGGTTGGGGTCCCAGGGCATCAGCCGCTGAGGAGTGGGGAGGAACGGGGCGAAGGAGAATCCAAGAGTTAGGGGGACAAGGTCAGGGTGTCCATGGTGACCTGCATTCAGCAATAAGAGAAAACCTGACATGTGAATGTTCTTTCGTTTAAGGGTTAATGATAAGTGCCAATAGCAAACCTTGAATGTCATGTCTCTCTATTCTAAAAAGACCGTGCAGCATAGGGGCGGGGGGAAGGGACCTCTTGAATACGTTAGTTGACAAGAAAATGCTGCAAGTTTTTAGAATGCCTCTTGAAAAGTGTCATGTTTATATGTGGTCATTTTAGTGTGTGTGTGTGTTTGCAAAGTATCAGTCCCCAGTTGATGTGCGGGGCAGGGAGTTGCTTCCCCACACATAGTTTGAGAGACACTGTAACAGACTCCATTAAAATGAAGAAATGCTGTTCACGAAAAGGCACTAGAAAGACGGAAAGACAAGCTACACAGCGGAAGAAAATGTTTGCAACACACACAGCGCACAAAGGCCTCGTATCTAGTATAAAGAACTCATTCAAATCAATTAGAAAAATGGGCAAAAAAAACTTAAAGAGGCACTTCCTATAAAAAGAAATCCTAATGTCCAATAAACATATTAAAAGGCCTCCACCTCATTAGTCATCAGGGAAATGAAAATTAAAACCACAGTGAAAACCACACACACAGTCGCCAGATTGGCAGACAGTTCTAAGTTCCCCAAGCCTCGGTGTTGGTGGGGATACTACGAGCTACGGAAACTCTCACGTATGTATTGTTTCTGAGAGTGTAAACGGGTCGATGACCTTGGAAAACTCATTTGCAGTATCTCCTAAAGGTGAAGCCAGTAATTCCTAGGGACCCAACCTGTGTTACATAGTTAATAAATGACATCAACGAGGATGCTCACAGAATTATTATTTTTAATAGCCTTCCAATGAAAACAACTCGGATGTCCATCAACAGTATAAAATGTGGCTCAACTGCAGCACAGTGACATGGGGAACCTCCACAGCAGCGGTCCTCAAAGCACAGACCGGGGAGCAGCAGCATCCGCCTCTCCTGGGACCTGGTCCGGAACATTCTCAGGTCCCCATTCAGAGGTCTCCACGCTGTCACGGTCCCTATCCAGGTAGTCAGCTCCGCCTTGGGGCCAGAGTGACATGGTGGGGATTGTAACATAAACCAAACACCTCTCCTTTCTTGACCATCCTCAGAACCGATCCAAACCACAGCTCATGACGATATACATATATGCCTCTTGAACTTGTGATCAGATGTTTAGATTCCGGAGTGTAGCTTCCAGAATTAAACATCCACTGGGGAAAAATAATTTACGGTGAAGCTGATCCCTTGTTCTGTCATCATTAAAGGGCTCCACGTGGTAACCCCCACTTTCGTAATCACTTCCTGTCCTCCTTACCCTGGGTTCCCTCTTGTGGATTCCCGGACAGCTCCTCTACCCTATCGAGTCCCTTTCTCTTCCCCCCGCCCCTTCTAATTCCGATCATATGGAGACACATGAATTCACATACATGGCTGCACACGCGCACACACCCCTCCTTGGAAGGTGGTGGGGAAGAAGTCAGGAAGCAAAGCCAGAATGCTTTAGCAGGCATGAGGACTGGAGGGATATTTTTCTTCGTGTAATACACTTGGTGGTGTCCTTAAATACTCCCTTCCTCCCACACGCCTGCAGCTGGCCACCATGTGTTGACACCCCTCATGTACACGTCAAGTCCATCTGCTTGCTCATCCATGTACCCAGTTCCCAGTGCACTGCCTCTTACCTGGGTGTTTTCCATGACTCGCTCCCCTGTCTGAACCTTCACTGAGGTTCATTCATCTTCTCCTGGTACCTATCACCTTTCTGCCCCAAATCTTCAGTCTCCTCCTCTTGTCCTCACGATCCAGTCCAAGCGCTTCAGAATGACATTTGGTTTCTTCTAGGTCCGGGACCAATCTATTACCCCGAGCCTCCCATCGGACAGCTTCGGGAATCCATTCTGCCTCTCTGCTTCCCGCGGAAACTCTGCCTTCATCCCTCAGGGTTCGCTCACGCTGTCTCCTCCCTGGTCTGCTACCACTGTCCACTCAACTTGTAAAGTCTCCGTGGTCCTTCAAGGCTCAGTTCAACTTACCACCCGTGACGCCCCCATCCTTCCAGCCCGAAGGGACCTTAGCCCGTCCTGGTCCCGCCTCCTCGGGGTCCCTCTGCTTTTCGTTTTAGTTCTTTGTACCTTTATCTTATGTCCGTGGAGGAAAGCATGACATCTTGTTCCTCTTGGTCCCTACAGAACCCAGAACACTGCCCCGCCCAGAGTGTCTGCAAAATGAAATAGAAAGAGAAGGCTTTCTGTTTACCAGAAATATTTACACTCTGCATATTTTCCTTCCACCATACTTTGACTAATTTTGTCGGAATAAGCATATGCATGTCGATGCAACTCTCTTAATTTAAAAGTGAGTTTGATGAGAACCCGCTTCAAGTCTGGGCAACATGACTCAATATTTGCATTTTAGAGCGAGTCCAGTTTTTACTCTTCATTCTAATTTATTTGTTCTCTAAGATGGGATGACGTGAGGTCGGAACACTTTCTCTACTCCTAAGTGCCTGAAAAAATGATCAGTTTTAGAATTATGTTGTAGTTCTGGGGAACCTGTCGATGTACTTACTTCTCTCTGGCAACCCCTAAAATTTAGACTTTTACTGTGGCCCATGGACTCTTGTTGTTATAGAAATATTGAAGCAACTGTGTGAATACATGTCCCCAATGACTATATAATGACAGAACAGGAAAGTATCATCCCTTTTCTTCACCTTCAATATATCTTGAATTGGAACAATTTGAGATTATCATTTGACTTCAGTAAAAATAGATTTTATTTTTTTAACTCCATTCACAAAAAGTAGAAATTATTTTACCCATCAGGGTAGTGGAAAAACTTGAGCTGAGACCGATCGGCAGGGGTGTCCCGTGCGCCCACCACGTTTATCCAAGTATGTCCCGAGCATGTGATTGGAAGCGGTGGCGCCGGACTCCAGGGACAGCTCATAACTCACGCCCGTCGCCGCTTTCCCAGTACAGTGTTTATGACGCTCTTCCTTGGGCTTGGGGCCGTCTTGGCTGTTTCCGAATTTTGGTGAGCAGATTGAGTGATAATTTTAGGCTTCTAAAATCAGTCTGTGTCCCCTCAGTCACATGATGTCATAAGCAGCTGGTGTTGCCTTGGCAACTTGACAGAATAAAAGTGCTGCTTTTGGCAAAACTTTGGGTCACGTGACCTCCCTCTGTAGCTGGGAAAGACGGCACAAAATTATTACTTGCTCTCCACCAAAACAAACCCAGATCCGCATAAGAGAAAAACAAACGCGGAACTCCACGTCCCATGCGCGTTCACCACCCGCCCTGCCGTCACGAGGAAGCGGAATCTGTTTCCCTGGGTGATGTCAACAGGCTGCACACCCTGCGATACTTTGGATGTGTCCCCTACTGCCCCAGACACCCCTGCCGCCCAGAAAAGTGCATCTTAGTCAGTGTGGGGGCGGAGGACAACGCAGCAGAGGAGGAATGTGACTGCCCCACCTTCAACCCATTGCTCGGCCCGTGCTGTGCTGAGTTCAGTTATTGCCACGGATTTGCTGTGTGATTTAGGGACAGTAGACCCGCCTCCTCGTCAGGCCCCACCCCCACCGCACATGGGCCCTTACTGTCAAGAGACCACGTGTGACTCAGTGAATGGGTCAGTTCTGGGCAACAATCCTCATCGACATGGCCACTTCCCATGGCCCTTGAAATGAGGCAACTACTCCGTTCAGTTTTTTTTCTGATTAAAATTTCTCAAACCTCTATTTTAGGTTATTCAGACCCAAGAAGAAAGGAGTAGTGTTAGAGGTCAGAAACAGAAATGTAAAAACTTGACCTCCTTCTAGTCCCACTTCTTAATCTTTGTTTCTATGATTAGAAATGTTATATCTTGATGGGTATTACTTTGTGCACATTATTTCCTTCACAAGGGTAATTTTTCCTCTTTGCCTTTGATTGTGTGACCCGCTGTAGGACAGACACCCTCGTCTCACTGTATATGGTTTGCAGGTGCACTGCCATTTCATTTATAACAGGGATTTCCCATTTCTTGGCTTTGAATGTCGCTGGCTTCTCCCTTGGAGAATACCTTCCAGGTTGTATTCAAGGTGTTGCTGAACTCAAGGGGTTTGCTGCTTGAGGTGCTTTATTGAAAAACGAGGCATGGTTGTTGCAAGGCAGTGTTATCTATTTGCAGCAAGTCAAAGTAGGGGAGGGTTAGCCACCCCACCGCTTAGACTCGCTATTTGGTCAATTACATGTTGATTTCTTCTTTGCAGTTGGCTACTTTTATCAGGTTGAGCTCCTGTGGGCACATCCTGTTTATAGCGGGTCTGCAAAATAATGGGCTACATTTTAATATTTAGCAAGAAGTAATATTTAGAACCTTACAGACCTTGACATCCTTGTCCTGCCTAACAAAGGTGGTGTATTTGAGACCTTAACCATGTCTGATGATGGGGTTCCTGTTGTTTTGAAATCTGACCAATACAATTCTTGGGTCACCACACTTACCCTGAGAACTCCAGAGCCATTAATCCATCATCTTGTGACATTTAAAGTGGGAGAGAAGACTGACTACAGTTTGATTTAGTTCTTTTTTTTTTTTTTTAGGTATAACCCTTTTCTTTCTCTGCATGTATAGTTGTAGCGTTTTCTTTATTCCTGTCACACAAAAATATTTTTTTTTGATGCAACCATGCGTCCCTTAATGATGATGAGTTCCCAGAAATGGGTGATGAGGTGGTTTTGTGGCTACCGGAACATCCTCGCTGGTACAGCCCACGACCCTGCTTGTAGGTGAGATGCTTTTATAGGACTGGCAGTCAGGCACCTTTGTTTACATACACAGGGCCACAGACACCTGCACACGTGCAGCGGTCCCTGAAACGCAAGTGCGAGACCTCAGCGTTGATCAGGCATCTCTGCCTCCACAGAGGTTATTTCTGTCTTTTATAAACACACTTCCAGCCGCTGGACCAGATAAAGAGCCAGGCTGCCCCCTGTGTTTTGGATCTTGGTTAACTTGATAACTGGCCATCGGGCTATTTGTCCTCTTCCCTGGCTTTAAACACCCACTCTCGGTTCTAACGGCAAATTAGGAGCCAGCCCCGCGGAAAGCCACGCCCCGGCGCAGGTGTGCTCGCAGGTGCTCATGCACCTGTGCAGGCGGCGCTCTGGCGTGCACGCAGGCGCAAGCGTGCTTATATTTGCTCGCAGGCTGTCTCCACCCGGGACCTCTGGGCGCCCTCGCCTGCCCTGCAGCCTCGGGGCCTGTGAGTAAGAAACTCTTTTTCTTTTCTTCAAACTTTCTTAATGGTTACGGCCGAAGGCCGCCTTGCCTTCGTAATAAGCAGGACAGGGGTCCGATTGTCACGCCGGTTTGGAAAGGGGACCGGTGGAAGCGCCCGTCCCCAGGGCAGGTGTCTCTGAACCGGGCCGCAGGGCGTCGGTACCGCGGGCCGGGACCTTTGTGGGCCGGCTCCGGCCTGGGGCCCAGGGAGGCCTTAGTACGTGGGTTCGGTTGTTCTCTCTCTGTTTGCTGAAAATCTCTCCAGTCTAGTGCCAGGAAACAGGATGGGCAGGTACACACGCATTTTAGTCCCCTAGGTGGGTGCTGGAGACAGGGACACAGGGACAGGGTGCCTGTGCCCGCTCAGGCCCGTTTTCATTTATGAAAAATTCTGAGGCAACAAAAGAAAATCAACTCGTGCTTCCGTGAAGCCAGGAAGGGGATCTTGCCACGTCGGAACATTCCAGCTGAAGCCAGGGAAACTGAGTCTCCGGTGGGGAAAGGCTTTGCCAGCATCTCCCAGCTGAGGTGCATGAGCCGTTCGGTCTGCGAGCCCTAAACTAGGTACGGTTCCCACCTGCGTCTCTTCTCCCCTCCCCAGGATAAAATCCCTGCTTGCTTTCTGGATGCAAACAGTTCTAAACAGGTTTTAACAGTTGTACTTTAGGAATCAACTCATTCAAAACAGGAGTGTGTGTGTGTGTGTTTATCCTCACTCAAGGGCATTCTTGCATTTATCTTCTGATAGAATGGGAGGGAGAGAGGGAGGGAGGGAGAGAAACATTGATGTGAGAGAGACCCATCGAGTGGCTGCCGCCCACACGGCCTCAACCAGGGCCGGGGACAAACTGCAACCGAGGTACGTGCCCTTAGCAGGAACCAAACCCGGGGTTCTCTGGTCTGTGGGCCAATGCTCTAACCACTGAGAAAAACCAGCCAGGGCTGTGTGTGTGTTAACATTAAACTTACGGGAGTGACATTGATGAGTGAGAGTGTACAGGTTTCGGCTCTGTGTTGTGTCCTCTGTATGGGGCATTGTGTGCTCACCACCCAAGGGCACATCTGCTGCCAGGACTGCGTGTCTTTACATCTGTAACTTGTTCCTCTCCAGCCATGTTCACCCCCCCACCATGCATGTGTGTGGCCTCCCTTTTGCATTTAAAATACAAAATCTGAGAATATGCCCGAAAGTTTTGGTTGAGAAGGACTTACAGATCTGGCAGGTTGGAAGGTCAGCATTACCGTGAGAGGCCCCGTTCCAACCCTCACGGGGAGAAAGGCACCTGCATTCGAACAGCGTGGTCTAGGTCTGCGTCGTTCTTTTCTCATAATAGGTAGATTTATTTATTAAAAATTTTTTTTTCCTTTATTGATTTGAGAGAGAGGGGAACATCAATGAGAGAGAACATCGATGGGCCGCCTCCTGCACGCCCCCCACTGGGGATCGGGCCCGCAACCTGGGCATGTGCCCTGACCAGGAATCAAAATGGCACCTTCTTGGTGCAGGGCTGATGTTCAACCACTCAGCCACACCAGTCAGACAATTGGTACATTTATTAAAATTATAGACGAATAGTTCTGTGCTTAAATGTTGCTGTGGTTGTGGACTGGTTACCATAAAACATAGCTAATCACGAGCTCTCCAACAGCTATACTCCAGACAGAAGTCAAAGGGTCAACAGGCGTGACGGACCAAAGACGATGCCATGGCGGCCGTACTCCGCTTCCATGAGTAACACTCGCTAGGAAGTGGAGTTCGACGTGATTTGCGGTTGCACCAACATTCATGGAGGCTGAATATCACACGCATAAGGGCGTGCCCACGTCTCTTCATACCTCCCAGATGGTTTTCTGGCTGAAGCTCAGTTCCCAGAGCTAGTCTTGTTCTTTGTTTGTCTGTTTTATTTTTTATCCTCACCCAAGGACATTTTCCCATTTTTTGTTCAGATAGAGTAGGAGGGAGAGAGAGAGAGAAACATCGACGTGAAAGGGACACATCGAGTGGCTGCCACCTGCACGACCAACCAGGGCCGGGGACAAACCGCAACCGAGGTCCGTGCCCTTAGCGGGAACCGAACCCGGGTCTCTCTGGACCGCAGGCCGACGCTCTAACCGCTGAGCGAAACCGGCCAGGGCACTAGTCTTGTTCTTAAGTAGAAGTTCTGCGTCCACTGAGTGCCTGTCGCATCTCTCTGGGCCTGTTCGTTTGCACCGTGGGAGCCGTAACCGGGTTCTTCGTATCACGCAGTCACGAGATGCCCAATCTTGACTCGTCCAGTTTCTTTAAGGTAACAGGAGTGACCGGCAGGAGCACGTAGACGAGGAAGTTCTCGATGGAGCATCAGCACCTCGGGGTGTGGCGTCAGCCAGGGGCCCCGGACAGGGAATGTCCGGCCTCTGCCTTCCTGGTTCCCCTCGCCCCCCAGGTCTGCGTCTCCGTGTGGTCCTTCATGTTCGCACCGTCATCTCCCTTCGGGTCAGCCAAGCCGTCTGCCCTGCAGGGTTCGTAGCAGCAGCGGAGTGGATGTGCGCTCATGCCGAGGCGGGAAACGCACGCGGGCTTCCTGGAGGTACGGGCCTCGCCGCAGGTCCTCCCCGTGCTGGCCGTGCGGGACTCGGCGCTGGGGCCCGGCTGGCGATTCCCTTCCCTTCCGGAGGCAGTTTCTGGAAAGCGCACGAGTAGATTATTCCGTGATGATGCGATGGAGGCGAAGCTCCATGTGTGCTGCTGGTAGTTTATTAACTTCTTTTTAAAAAGAGAAAATGCGTTTTGATGATTGACAGACGGTACACTGGAGCCGTGGACTGTGATGCGCAGAGTGACTTGACTGAGCCGCACTTGTGGCAAAGAGAAACTAATAACCCTAATAACGAAACAGCCTCGGCTTCCTTTACGTTCTCTTAACGTCTAGAGAGCAGCAAATACACGACCGCGTGAATAAAAGGAGCGGAACGCTTAATTGCTATTTTAAAATGCAGCAAAACATCAGCGCCTGGTCTGGAAACTCTGCCAAGTGAAATTTAAAAGCCATACTTATTTCTTACATGACTTTTCTAATTTTAAACCTCCCTTTTGTACCCTATGTGAAACCCTCTATGAAGAATTCAAATACCATAGTTGAAATACACTGGAACTTATGAATAAGCAAGTAAGGATGCTTAGAGGTGAAGCATTGTGTTGTCAACTTTTTTGTGTCCTTTGCCAGCATCCGGAGGGAGTAAGAAAGCAGAGTCCCCAGGGTCACATGCTGACGCGTGACGACGCTGGGACTTGAAGTGCATCTGCAGGCCGGGGCCCCTGCACTGCCTCCTGCTGCGCTGGACGCTGTGTGCGTCTCCGGCTGTAGTCACCGCTCTCGCGAGTCTGCGGCCAGCTGCCGTTTAGGGTTATAGGAATCGCTTGGCTTCTGGTGCTTGACCACTCACATGAATACTGAAGTCATACCTGAGTGTGCAAAAAAGAAAAAAAATCTTTTAGATAAACGTGCAGAACAAAAATGGGCCAGTAGGATGGGCTTCTGATTGTCCCTCTTTACATAATTATCCATCTGTTCATCCATCCATCCATCCATCCATCATATATCCATCCATCCATCTATCATTCATCCATCATCCATCCACCCACCATCCACCCAGCTATGCATCCATCCACCCATCCAACCACCCACCCACCCATCCATCATCCATTCACCAACCCATCCTTTCATCCATCCATCCTTCCATCCACCATCCATCACCCATCCACCACCTATCACCCATCCACCATCCGTCCACCATCCATTTACCATCTATCACTCATCCATCACCCATCCACCGCCCATCCACCATCCATCTACCATCCATCCATCCATCATATATCCATCCATCCATCCATCCATCCATCATATATCCATCCATCCATCCATCCATCATATATCCATCCATCCATCCATCCATCCATCATATATCCATCCATCCATCCATCCATCCATCATATATCCATCCATCCATCCATCCATCCATCATATATCCATCCATCCATCCATCCATCCATCCATCATATATCCATCATATATCCATCCATCCATCCATCCATCCATCATATATCCATCCATCCATCCATCATATATCCATCCATCCATCCATCCATCCATCATATATCCATCCATCCATCCATCATATATCCATCCATCCATCCATCCATCCATCCATCATATATCCATCCATCCATCCATCATATATCCATCCATCCATCCATCCATCATATATCCATCCATCCATCCATCCATCCATCATATATCCATCCATCCATCCATCCATCATATATCCATCCATCCATCCATCCATCCATCATATATCCATCCATCCATCCATCCATCCATCCATCCATCATATATCCATCCATCCATCCATCCATCCATCATATATCCATCCATCCATCCATCCATCATATATCCATCCATCCATCCATCCATCATATATCCATCCATCCATCCATCCATCCATCATATATCCATCATATATCCATCCATCCATCCATCCATCATATATCCATCCATCCATCCATCATATATCCATCCATCCATCCATCCATCCATCCATCATATATCCATCCATCCATCCATCCATCATATATCCATCCATCCATCCATCCTTGTATTATCCATCCACCCACCCACCCACCTGTCCATCCAACAACATCAGTGGATTCCAGTCATTCCAGGCTCTGTTCTGGATAAAGGAGGGTGCAGTGGTGAACAGAATACACACAGTCGGTCCATTCAAGGAACTTAGCCACCAGCAGGGGTACAGACGTCAGACAGCGAGATCGGTGTGCCCGAGGGAGACTGGTGCTGGCAGGAGCGAGCACACCGTCTTGGGAGGCAGGAGCATGACCTTGAGAAGTGCTGGAGGCCATCATTAGGAGTTTGGTTTCCATCCTGAAACCAATGGGAAGGGACTCGAAGGCTTACGTGATCAAATGCCCGTTTCGGAGGTGGTGTTTGGGCCGCAGCGTGGGGAGTGTTAGGGATGAACAAAGGGGGCAGAGGAAGGGGGTAGCATGTCGCAGGCACACGATGAAGAAATGATGGGGGGTGGAGAGGGGAGGTGGTGAGAACCAACATCGGTTTAGAAGGAAAGATGGACACAACTCGGTGAAGAACTGTCAGGAAGTTACCAAGGTGGGGGCGTCCATGATGCTCCCTAGTTTCTGGTTTGAAACCTCTGTGGACAGTGGACCCGCCACTTATTAACAAAGGGAAATAACCTCTGTGTTCCTTCATTTCTTCATTTGTAGAAGAGTGCTAATGAAATCCCAACCTTAGAATTGTTGTGCAAAGTCACAGATTCATAGAAGTCGCTCGTAATACGTGTAGCTCGGTGCTGGGGATGTGACAAGCAGAGAGAGTGTGTTTGTTCTCATTTTACTTTTTTTTTTTTTTTTTTTTTAATCCTCTCCCGAGGACATTTTACCTTTTTTTTTTTTTTTGGTTCAGATATTGTGGGAGGGAGAGAGAAACATTGACGTGAAAGGGACACATCGAGTGGCTGCCACCTGCACGACCAACCAGGGCCGGGGACAAACTGAAACCGAGGTACATGCCCTTAGCGGGAACCGAACCCGGGTCTCTCCGGTCCACAGGCCGACGCTCTAACCGCTGAGCCAAACCGGCCAGGGCTCATTCTTACTCTTTTTCGATATTAACCAGGAGGAGGGATTTGGGAAGAGAACCAGGTTGGAGGCAGATTGATTACATGTTCTGTTTTGGACACGCGGATTACGAGATGTCCTTGAGATGGCCAAGTGGAGATGAAAGTGTACAGTTAGAGCTCTTGGGCGCCCCGAGAAGTGCTGTGACACCCTGGGTGGCACCGGGGTACTGAAGCCTCGCGCATGGCTGAGTCTGCTCAGGGAAGGGGTACAGGTAACAGAACGAGAGTCTGGACTGGAGTCGAGGGAAGTGAAGTGTGTGCGTTTGCAGAGGGGAGGCCGCGGAGCGTAGGGAAGACCCAGCCAGCGTCGGGACAGCTGTGGGTGGCAGTGTGACATCACCGAAGTCAAGGCGGAGGAGTGAGTGTCTCAGGTGGGGAGTGTCGCCCGCACTCTGGCTGCTGCGAAGCCCCGTGGGATGAGGACTCCCCAGCACCCGTGGGGTCTGTTGGCATCCGTGTTGGAACGAGGGGCTCATGGACAACTCGGGGTTTGAGGGGGGAGGGAAGATGACCTGCTGTGAACGAGAGGAGAGACGCCCCTCCCCCCTCCCCGAGGGCTCGAAGAATGCGGGGTCCCTGGCTCAGCTCCCCCACTTATCTGCAAATGAAGGGTGTGCCCTTGTATCTTAGAAGTGACGAGTAGCCATCCTTTCCTGGCCCGGGCGTATAGGAGACTTGTAATAATAGTAACCAAAGAGAGAGCTGGCTCTGGACCTGCATGGGTGTGCTGGAACCCCACTCTTCCTGACCAGTGTGGGCTCCCCAGGGGAGCCGAGCCTGCCTCCTTACTCTCCTTTGCGCACCCCTCTCCCGAGCCATCCTAATGTTGGGCGTGGGGGCCCCAAAGATGAAAGGCCCGTGTTCCACAGAAACTGTTGCTTAAATAGTATTTGTCTGGACACTGTGTTCTCAGAGCTGGGGAACGCCAGGGTTGAGGTTCTATAGAAGCCGCTGAGTTCTGCTTATGTAACTAACTCTAACTGGGGCCCCTTGTAGAGCATCATTTAAAAATTAAAAGGCCCTCGGAATAATAGAATCGAAAACACTGCCAGTGTTTTACTTAGTGTCTTGAAAACCCTCCAGGGGGGAAGATAGCAGGCGGGGTGGGGGAGCATTCTTAATGCATAGCAACACTTCTTATAAACCCTCTTCCCACGTTCCCCTCCGGGTATCCCCACATGGGCTGCAGCTGTTCCCATAAAACCGTGTTCGGCCCAAATTGCCCTGGACGCCCCGTCTCGCCTCTCGCTCCCCTCCCCGTATTTTCCCGGACAGCCTGTCCCCCTGCGACGCGGATGCGCTCCGTCCCTGACCCCCCGCTGCCGTCAACCCCTCCTTGGCTCCATTTGAACCGCTTTGCTCTCCATCATCAGCGCTTCTCACCCCAAATTCCGAGGAGTGGAAGCTGTATCTGTGGCTCTGTTTGCAAAGACCCGCGAGGTGGGTGCCCGTGTATGGGACCTGTTACTGCGGAGACCAGGGGCCCGGCTGCCCTCAGCAGCCCTGGGGACAGGCGGCCTCTCGCTCGCCGGCAAGGACCCCGGGGTGAGGAAGACAAAGGTTTGGTTCAGGACTCCTGCTGTGCATTGTGGGCCAGAGTGGGCCCGGAGCGCCAAGTGGGTGGAGGCTGCTGGGTCTGGGTTATTTATAAGGGATTTCGGAGGAAGAGGAGGGGAGGGTCCTGACTGGGCCGATGGTCCCGGCAGCTTGGAATTCTGCACGCAGTGCCGTGACTCTGTCCCTCCAGTGAACAGGCTCCGTGCATTTGACAGTGTCCCCAAGTGCAGGTGGCCTGGGGGACAGCCCCACGACTCCACTCCTTTCTGCCTCTGGGGGCAGATTCTGGAGGTCCATCTGGACAGAGGCCTTCATGAAAGCACCTCTCCTTTCTCCTGACGCATCAGGGATCTAGTTCCCCAGCGTACCTCTTCTCTTCTGTCCGGGACAGGCCGGGTGCACGTCACAACGCGTTGACTGTCGTGACCAAACCGTCCTAATAGTAGCTCGTTTCATTCATGTGAACAGGTGACAAGGCAGGCGTGAGTATTGCCCACATTTTACTGATGAGAAAAGAGGGAGACACAGAGGGGTCAAGTCGCTAGCCAGAGGTCGCTCAGCTGGTAGACAACACAGCCAGCCTCTCCGTCCTGGGGCGCTCTCCCCAGTACGTGCTGATCACCCCGACCTCCGCGGCCTCTCACGGGAAGGCGTCCTTCACCCTCACGGGAGGTGTAAACAGGATGAGGCTTGTACTAACGGGACTATCTCATCGGGATGACACAGGGATCGGGATTGGGTGCGGCCAGGGATGGGAAGCACCCCCATGCTCTTCGGCACGTGACTCAGTCTAAAAACTGAGGCTCTAGGGGCCAGTGACTGGTCAAGGTCACAGGAAGAGTTGTCCAGCCGACACGTCGGCATTGCCTCTCCTCCCAGGACGTCTAGACAAAGTCGTGCGGCCGCACGTCACAGAACCTCCTGAGCTTGTTCACGTTGTAAGGACAGAGTGCAGGGGGCCCCCGGTGCCCGTGACTACTGGGGTCGCCAGCTGTACACACCCCGCGTGGTCCGAAGGGCAGCGCAACGGCCAGCCGCGGGCACGCGTGGACTCCCTGCGCGAGGGGGGCATTTTCTGGGACTTCGCGCCCGCCGGGAGTGTCAGGGGAGTTAATGCAGATGTGCTTGTGGGAAACGTTCTGTATTTGTAGACAACCTTCAATTAACACACTTTGTATGTCTCAGGGACCAAATCATATGTTGCCACTTGAAGGCTGTCAGAAGGGGAAACAGTGCAGGAAGCTTCTAAAAGCGGCTTTGCTTATTTTTATCTGAGATGCAGCCAGGGAGCCCCTTGCAGGGACACAGCTCTCTCTCGCTCGCTACAAAATTACATGAAGTCGATGCACAGAATGTTCCCCGACTTCTGTTTCATTTGCTGGGCTCCACGCAGCCTGGGGAGGGGTCAGCCTGAGAGCGGTGAGCTTCGCCTGGGCCTCCGCCAAAGGCTCATGACCTATAAGACCTTTTAATCAGTGGATACAATTGCTTATTGGCCTTAGCACCCAAATATAAGGTGATTTGCAAGAAGGCGAAACCTAGGTTGCTTGAGTTGCAAGTGATGGTGCATATGCCTGAGGGGGTGGGCATTTTGTCTAGGTGGGGAGGCAACTCTGCTAGAAGGTAAAAATAGTGTTTTTATTGCCAGGGAACCGTGCCTCTGCCCTTCCCCCATTCCCGATCCCCCTCCCATTCGCTGCTGGTTTTAAGACACACGGGTTGATGCTCCTTCCTTCAGGGGGTGGAGTCTAGCTCGCTCCCCTCCTGTTAAGTGTGGGCTGGACCTAGTGACTCACTTCGTGCAGCAAATCCAGTAGAGATGACGGTCTCTGTTGCAGAGATTAGGTCCTCTGGTGGCCTCGGGAGTTCCTCTTGCTTTGTCTTTGGATCACTTATTTTGGGAGAAGTCAGCCGCCAGGTCCTAGGGCTGCGGAGCCTGCGGAGAGGCCCAGGTGACGTGGAGGGAGCCTGGGAACCATTCAGATAACAGAAAGCCCCGTGGGCTCGGCCACGTGGGCTCGGCCACGTCCAAGCTCCTCACCAGCAGAACTGGCTAGGTAGTAAATGTTTGCTGCTTCAGGTCGCTCGGTTGGGGGGGTAAGGTTTACGCGGCAGTAGGTGGTCCATGTGCACCCCGACTTCCCAGCCCCACCTTCGCTGTGACCGGCCCCACCCCCCCGGCTGTTGCATTTCTCGGGAGCTCTGTCTCGTCTTCACAAGTGCCCGGCAGCATCCAGTCCCCCCTCTCGCTCCGCGTTGGCAGGTAAGGGTGTGCCCTGCACAGCAGAGGAGCTTAAAGGACGTCAGCCCTCCGCTCTCGGCCCCGTTGTTCAGGTGCCCTGCCTTTAGGGGCAGCTGGTCCCTGCTTGAATGATACCCGGTGACCCTTGTCCATCCTGAGCCACAAAGTGAGCAGGCCTCCCCGGGGTCCCCAGGAACGTCCTGCCGATGCTCAGCCCGAGTCCTGAAGGACTTGGTTTGCCCTCCCCTGGCGCTGGAGAGGGAGCAAGGAAGAGAGGAGCTGGGGGGGCACCTGTGATTGCTCCTCATCGGTGCGGCCCCCGCGGATGGGCACGCGCCCCGGGAACCGAGTGCCCACCCTCAGGGCCGCACCGCAACGCCTGTGCCTGGGCTCCCGAGACACAGTGTAATCACACTTGGGAATGAAGGGGGACTGTTTGCAAAGTGTACCTAAGGAAAACTGGGGAGTCTGGGGCAAGATACAGCAATATTAAAATCAAGTGGCGAAGGATCTCAGACTGGTGTTTCTGTTTTTATTCCTCACCCGAGGATATTTTTCTACTTATTATCAGATAGCGTGGGAGGGAGGGAGGGAGAGAGACAGGGAGAAACATCAGTGTGATAGAGCCACGTCGACTGGTTGCCTCCCGCACGACCCGACCAGGGCCGGGACCAAACCGCAGCTGAGGTACGTGCCCTTGACAGGAATCGAACCCACAACTCTGGTCTGCAGGCCGTTGCTCTAATTGCTGAGCCAAACTGGCCGGGGCCAGCCACATTGCTTTTAATTTGCATTTTGCAAATTCGTCGTGTGTATGCAGAGGTCGGGGACTGCCGGTTGGGAACGGACAAGTACACGAAAAAGAACAAACTCCGAAGTCGCTGTAGTGCAGGTGGATCTGAATTCACTCTCGCCCACTCACCAGCCACGATAATGAAGCGACCTGAGTTTTAGTCCTGTCCTCTGGAAATCGGGGACCAGTGAGACACCGGAGCGGAAGCACGCAGCACGGTAGCTGATGTGCTCCCCAAGTTTCCCCTCTCCCTTTTCACCTCTCCCAGTAGCAGGTGACTGGGAAGTCACAGTCCTTATTTCTTTTTTATCCTCACCTGAGGACATTTTTCCATTTTTTAATTCAAACAGAGTGGGAGGGAGAGAGAGGAAGAGAGAGCGAGAAACATCGACGTGAAAGGGACACATCGAGTGGCTGCCACCCGCACGACCAACCAGGGCCGGGGACAAACTGCAACCGAGGTACATGCCCTCAGTGGGAACCGAATCCGGGTCTCTTGGTTCCGCAGGCTGACGCTCTAACCGCTGAGCCAAACCGGCCAGGGCACAGTCCTTATTTCTAATTTCGGTGGCACTCACCCCTCGGACCCTGGGCAGGAAAAGGGCAGGTGAGCGGCATGACATGTGATTGGTCTAGAAACGGAATTTTGTGTTATTGGTGTGGTAAGCAAAACAGTGTCTCCCCACTTCCCCAAGACATCTGTGTCCTAATCCCCAGAATCCGTGACTTGAGGTTAAGTGGTAAAGGGAATTACGCTGCAGATAAAACTAAGGTGACCTTGCTTGGCCAGTGTGACTCAGTGGTTGAGCGTCGACCCTGCACCAAGAGGTCGCCAGTTCGATTCCCGGTCAGGGCATATGCCCAGGTTGTGGGCCCGATCCCCAGTGGGGGGCCTGCAGGAGGCAGCCAATCGATGTTCTCTCTCATCAATGTTTCTCCCTCTCCCTCTCCCTTCCTCTAAAAATAAATTAAAACACACACACGCACGCGCGCACACACACACACTAAGGTGACCTTAGTGGGGTCGGATGACCTTGAGATAGAGCATCCTGGATGAGCTGGTGAGGCCCAGTGTAATCACGAGAGTCCGTCGAAATGGAGAAGAGCATCTGGAGGGAGACCCCGAGGGGGGCCGGTGAGCAGGACTGGAGGAAGGAGGAGGGGTGCGGGTGGCCTCTAGAAGCTGCAGAAGGAAGCAGTCCCCCCCCCCCCGACACTGATGACTCTGAGATCATCACGGGATGGAATGTGCTTGGATGCACGTGTCGAACACGTTGTAGGTAGGTGACCCCTTAGGAGCACTTCAAGAAACTTCACGACCTAGAAAGCCACGTCTTGCATTTGCAGGCGCCGACGCGCTTCTTTTGGGAAGGGAGGCGTGTTGAACCGGGAGGTGCCAGACCGGCGCCCCGTGTTCTTCTTGAACGTTGCCAGCCTTTTAGGTGTCGCGGCCTCAGGTGTCCATGAGTGCACTTCTGCGGAGTGAGCGTCCCAACTCACCCTGCCGTACAAAGCCCCTTTATCTGACAAGAGCACCTGCCGCAGGGTGTCCTCCGGGTGCTCACCGAAGATATTTTCTAAGGTCATTTGTTTTTCTGTTTGGAGTTGAAGGTTTCGCACAGTTTTGCTTTTCACTCACATCTGCAGAGGTTCTCAGAACACTGCACGCTCTGTTTCAACGTCTTAGGTGATTTTCCCCGTGGGGTAGATACATGTACTTCTTAAGGTCTTGTAATTCACTTGAAAATGTACATTTACTCACACTAATAAAATTTTCTTCCAGCTTTCTATTTTCCTGCATTACCTCATCTCATTAAGGACTAGAATCCCTCCAGCCTGGATTTCCCCTAAAGATTGTGGGAAATTTGTGACTGGCTCCGTAAAATGAGCTGTTATGCTGGGCTGGTCTAAAAATAGTTGCACCAAACCGCAAAAACATATTGCAAGCGACGTAGATTAATGCGTCTCTTCTGTGTTTAGGAGTTATTAGGTGATGGGGTCGGGAGGAGCCTCAGACATCATCTGGGCAAGGCTTTGAGTTTTAAGATAAGAAAATTGAGGCCCTGAGAAGCGACGTGATTTGCGCGTGGTCCACAGTGAGCCCTTGGCACATGTCGCCCGGGAACTCGCATCTCTGAGTTCCCTGCTGTGATGACAAAATGCCCGACTTCCATGCTTGGAATATGGGAGAGGAAGACATCTGGAACCCTTCAGATGGGGCTTAAAATTCCAACTTGATCACTTACGTATCTCTGTTTACCTTACGAAATCTCAGCACGTCTCAGCTCAGTCGACTCATTTCTCCAGCGGGTGTCATCGTAGAAGACTCCTCATAGAACTGTTATGCAAGTAAATGACATCATCTGTGCAAAGAGATTAATACAGTGTCTGGCACGAAGTGACTGTTCAGTGACGGGTAGATCATAGTCTTACTTTCATGAATATTGGATCAAGAGGGAATCTTTGTTTTACTAGGATGAAGCCATAGGAGGGAAAAGGGATTTATTTCCATAAACAGTTGCTTGAGAAAGAAATATTGGGTGTATAGGGGAGATGGAACACATTGTTGCGATCACCTTGCTATTTGGAAAGGACACATTTGGGAGTTGAGTGGTGTCCAGAATTATCTGACCCTGCAATTAGGGCAGGAGGCCACTAGGTGGCGGTAATTTCTCAGTCATGGTTCCCCGATTTCAGTCACCCAATGATTAGAGGTCATTTGAACATTTTCCCATTTATATCCATTTTGAAGTAGACTTCCTTATCACCACCCCAGATGTCTAGTAAGACAGTGTAATGACAGGACTTTGACGTCAGATATGCTTGGGTTTGAAACTCTTCTTCCCCTTCCTAGATCAACGTCAGCAAGCCTTCGGGTAACCAACGCCCAGATCAAGAAACATAGCCAGCACCCAAGATGCCCTCCTGCTGCCTCACCCCCGCCTTCCACTCCCCAAGGTAAACACTCTTCTTCCCTCTCTCACACGCATTTGTTTTCACATCTTTAAACTGGTGGTAAGTGGAAACGTACAGTGTGCACTACTTCATGTGTCTTCTTTTGCTTACTGTTGTGCTTTTTGAGATTCATCCATCTTTTTATTTTTTGTTTTTAATCCTCACCCGGGGATTATTTTTCTGTGTATCATCAGATGGAGAGGGAGGGAGTGAAGGAGGGAGAGAGAAACACTGACGTGAGACAGACACGATGATGGACTGGCTGCCTCCTGCATGACCCGACCAGGGCCGGGGATGAACCATAACGGAGGTACACGCCCTTGACTGGAATCGCACCGCGACTCATTGGTCCGAGGGCTGACACTCTTAACTGCTGAGCCAACCGGCCAGGGCAAGATTCATCCATCTTGCTATGTGTTTATTTTTCACCACAGTATAGTATTCCACTGACCATTTATAACACTATTTATCAAGTATGCTATTAATGAACATTTCAGTTTTTTGCTATTAAAATAATGGTACTAGGAATAGTCTTAAAATATATTTTGGAGCATATATACGTATGCAGTTCTTTGGGGGATATATATATATATATATGAATGGAGCTAATGGAGCATAAAGTATGTATAAATTATAGCTTTGGCACACACTGACAGGTTTCTGAAGGGTTTGTGTCAGTTTATATTTCAATCAGGTGCCTGAGAGAGTACCAGTTGCCCCTTGTCTTTGACAATTAAAAACAAGAAATGTTCTGGCAAGTATACAGTGGTGTGTCACGTTGCGTTTTTAATGTGAATTTTCTGATGACTAATTACTTTGAGGACCTTTTCATATATTTATTATCCCTTTGGACATGCTCTTTGTGAAGTTGCTGTTAAGACCATTGCCTAGGTTTGAACAGATACCTGTTATCTTGTTCTTTCAAACCGTGCGGAAGTCTTCATTGTGTGTGCAGTAAACCTCCTCGTCCACTCATTGGCTTGTTCCAGTCTCTTAATGGCGTCTTTTGATAAATAGGAATTGTTCATTTAATTCACCGTTCTTACTCTTTTTCTTTATGTCTATGCTTTGTTTTGAGCATGGTGTCTTTTTTTTTTTTTTTTTTTTTTTAAATCTTCACCTGAGGATATTTTTTCATTTATCTTCAGATAGAGGGGAGGAAGGAGGGAGAGAGGGAGGGGGGGGAGAGAAAGAGAGAGAGAGAGAGAGAGAGAGAGAAAAGAAAAGAAAAGAAAAGAAAAGAAAAGAAAAGAAAAGAAAAGAAAAGAAAAGAAAAGAAAAGAAAGAAACATTGATGTGAGAGGGACACATCGATTGGTTGCCTCCCACACGACCCCAACCAGGGCGGGGGATGGAATCACCACCGAGGTACGTGCCCTTGACCGAAATCGAACCTGAGACTCTTTAGTCCACGGGCCAGGGTGAGCATGGGGTCTTTTTAAAGAAGAATTAGCTTACCCCAAGGTCACGAAGACCTTGTGTTCTGTGTTACTGCCCACAAACTTTACTGTTTTGCTTATTACATTTGAGGCTATGGTCAGTGTGGAGTTGATGTTTGATTATGGTAAGAGGTGAGGATTCAGATATTTTAATTTTTCTGGCTAGCAAATTGACTCAGCAATGTTTATTGAAAAGATCAACCTTTGCGCAATGTACCACGATAATGTCTGCGCCATACGTCACGGGAACTTATAAGTGTGTTTCTGGCCTCTCTGTTCGCTGCGTTAATTCTTTAGTGTGGCCTGTGCTCCCCAGTCTTCACTCCTGGGGCCGTGGAAGACGTCATCTGTCTGGAGGCTTACGCTAGAATGGGATTAAGATTATTTTGGAGCTACGGTATAGACGCATTTGAGTGAACCGACCTCCATATAATAATGAGTGTTCAACTTCCTGCAGTTTTTTGGGCTCTTTAAACAATTCCTCTCAGTAGCATCTCATCACTTTCTGAGAGGAGGATTTTCACATCCTGTCTGTAGATTCTTTGGCTGTTACATTGTGTGTCGTAATGATAATTATTTCCAACACTTTCCCCAGTGTGACTGTAGCAGCAGCCGGCGGTGCAAGGTGTGTGGAACAGGAAAGAGCTGGTCCCGCGTTTCCGTGTCGCAAGGAGGTTTCCGAAGGGTCGTTTCTGTGGGCCGGTCTTTCCCACGAGGGCCTCAGTCGCCTGCCCCCGGAGCCCAGCGTCCAGTCTGACACGCTGCTGTCCAGAGGCCCGTGTGGGTCTTTGGATCTGTGGATAAATTCGGGTGACCTGACCTCCTTAGAACATTGAGTCTTCAAATCCATGTAGGTGGCACGTTCCTACCATTGTTTCGGTCTTTTGAAAATTTCTCTCGGTAACATTGTGTCATCCCACACGTGGCAGAAGAAGCCACCGTGCAGTCACACAGCCAGTAAAGGGGAAGATCAGGACCCCAGTGAGGGCTCCTGCCCGCATGTCCCCTCCTCAGCTCCGCCGCCAGCAGCTGTTACCTGTAATTGGCTTGGCCGTTTCTCCCGTCGTCTGACAAAACCTGTGCAATAAACCCTACACTTTGGGGAGAGCTAATTCAATTAGCTTTTATGAGGTGACTGGGCATTTGGAGAGAGGGGATATTAACGTAGTCAGGCAGAGCTCCGGCGTTTCCAGAAGGCCACGCTCTCGGACCATCGTCCAGGACGTATCTGGGATGCAGCCTGCGCGGGGCGCCGCGGGCACCGAGATGGACCACGTAGGCAGCTCCTCTCGCCCGGCGAGCGCGGTCCTCGCTTACGGGGTCCCTCGTCTCCTCTCCTGTGGAAGGGTCCTTCCCACGTGCAGGTTCCGGAGGGGCTCAGAGGGAAAGCAGGTGCTCTTGCTTCGGGAGTGACTGTGGTGTCACCTGGTGGTGCTGCTCGTGCCGTAAAATAAAAACCCAGTGTGATGAGCTGACCACGAGGCTGTCCTCCGAGGGGGCGGTCCCGGCACAGTTGCCAGGTGATGAGCTGACCACGAGGCTGTCCTCTGAGGGAGCGGCCCCGGCACAGTTGCCAGGTGATGAGCTGACCACGAGGCTGTCCTCCGAGGGGGAGGTCCCGGCACAGTTGCCAGGTGATGAGCTGACCACGAGGCTGTCCTCCGAGGGGGAGGTCCCGGCACAGTTGCCAGGTGATGAGCTGACCACGAGGCTGTCCTCCGAGGGGGCGGCCCAGGCACAGTTGCCAGGTGATGAGCTGACCACGAGGCTGTCCTCCGAGGGGCAGGTCCCGGCACAGTTGCCAGGTGATGAGCTGACCACGAGGCTGTCCTCCGAGGGGGCGACCCTGTCACAGTTGCCAGGTGATGAGCTGACCACGAGGCTGTCCTCCGAGGGGGCGGCCCTGGCACAGTTGCCAGGTGATGAGCTGACCACGAGGACTGTCCTCCGAGGGGGAGGTCCCGGCAAGGCCAGGTGATGAGTGACCATGAGTCTGTCCCGAGCGCACAGTTGCCAGGTGATGAGCTGACCACGAGGTTGTCCTCCGAGGGGCAGGTCCTGGCACAGTTGCCAGGTGATGAGCTGACCACGAGGCTGTCCTCCGAGGGGCAGGTCCTGGCACAGTTGCCAGGTGATGAGCTGACCACGAGGCTGTCCTCCGAGGGGCAGGTCCTGGCACAGTTGCCAGGTGATGAGCTGACCACGAGGCTGTCCTCCGAGGGGGCAGCCCCGGCACAGTTGCCAGGTGATGAGCTGACCACGAGGCTGTCCTCCGAGGGGCAGCCCCGGCACAGTTGCCAGGTGATGAGCTGACCACGAGGCTGTCCTCCGAGGGGGCGACCCTGTCACAGTTGCCATGGTTCAGTGCCTGCAGAGAGAACCCATCGCCTGGTGCTGACCACAACTGCTGGGTTCCCTGGACCTCTTGGGCTTTGGTCTCCTTTAAGGCATGATGGTCACTTGGGGAACTGATGGAGCAAAACAGCTCACGTCATGTTCAAGGTGGAAGATACAGGGGCGAACACGACCCCTGATCCCTGAGTCAGCGGGGGGTCTTTGGAGATCGCAGAGAAACCAACTCCGAGTGGCTTAAGCTACAAACGCCATGGTTTATGGCCCATGGACTAGAACCTCCAGAGGTCAGTTGACTCAGGATGGCATCGATGGTCACTCCACAGCTGCTCACGGACCCGCTTTCTCCTGTTTCTGCTCAGCCTCTGCCCTCGCCTTCAGCGCAACGTCCTCCGAGTCTGTGCAGCTGCCGTCGGGTCCCCGGCCTGGCGTGGGGACACCGTGCGGCTCAGAGCAGCCTCCCTTCTGCGTGGTCTGCTGCTTCCTTAGGGCCCTCGCCAGCCTCCCCTCACATCTCACTGGCCACCTGCTTATGTGAAACTGTTCCCTGAGGCTGGGGAGCTGCGCGCAGGTCGGCTTGCGTCAGTCACCTGACTGAGCTCTGTGGGAGGGGCAGGGGCCCGGCCCTGGGTGCCTCTGCCCAGGGCTGGACGGAGCTGGGCACCGCTGGAGGGAGAGGTGAGTGGGAGCTGGGCCGCTGGCCGCCGAGGGCCCCTGGCGGGGCCGTGCACCAAATCGGTTCGAGTCCAGGGGGGAGATGTGAGACTTGCTGTGGGAACACTCCAGAAATTCCGGACTCTTCTCGTTTAAGTTCTGTCAAATGCGGCCTGTCTGTTCTCTGGTTATGTTACCACCCGCATCATGTAGGCACATGTCCATGTCCACACCCCGTGCGTAAGCGCACACACAGACACTCGTGTGTACAAGTTCTTCACCGCGGTCGTCATACTCAAGGGGCACATCTGCCTCTCCGTCCTGTCCGTCATTCCGAGTCGCTCCGCCCCGGATGGCCGGTCTGGTCAGACGCCCGTGCGTTTCAGTGACCACCCTCGCTTGTGGGTGATGAGGGCGGGAAACGACAGACTTGACATCGACCCTCCGCCACCTCCCCACTGACAGAATTACGAAAACACAGAAGGGAATTCAAACTTCCAACAAAGTTGGGAACCAGAAATGTTACTGAATAACTTACCAGCATCCAGGAGGAACTTCTTTCTAGAATTTAGGACAAGCTCCCGGAAACTATGTGAGGATAAGAAGGGGAAAAAGGCTGTTGCAATTCTCTCCCCATTACAGAGTCAGTGTCTGTCTGTCTGTCTGTCTGTCTCTCCGGCTGACTCCTAGGCCACAGGTCCCAATATGCTAGGGGAGAAAGGACAACTTGACAACTGGAAAAGCTTGGGTTGCGTGCAAACAGGAGACCGTCTTTCACTCAGTGTTTGGAACGAGGACGTGAATATACACCGCTTCAGTCTGGCAGCCTGGCGAGCCCTCCCTCGGGAGGGAAACTGGAAATCACAGGCAGGTTGACCGGCGACGGGTGGAGACAGGACGCTCGACGGGAGGCGGAGGAATGGGGGCGGGAACCACAGCTGAACCACACACGTTTTATGAGCAACTATCAAGGCCGAGAGCTTCCCTGGATCGAAGGGTTGAAGGAGGAAGAGAGAGGGGAGGCCGAGGCCGAGGAACAGCGCTCCTTTGGAGGAGAATTTATGACAGGGAAGCGCACAGACTTTGAGGGAAATATCTACCTCGAGCTTAAGAAGCTCCAGGAAGCCAAGGATAAGAAGAAAACACGGTAGACTTTGACGAAAAGGGAGATGATGGCGATAAGGGAACCTTTTAAGGACCCGAAATTTAACGGCTTTTAACGGCGGAGGACACTGGGCGCGGACACCTACAAGAAGCACCGAACGTGGCTTTCCTCGCGGTGTGTGGTCACCAGAGCGGGTTCCACACTCTGCGCCCCTCCTACCTTCGGACAGATGTTTTCAGTAGTTCAGAACTTATTTTTACAATGTATATTGAGCCTTTTTTGTTTTTTGGTGGAAAGAAAAATCAAGTCCCTTCCTTTCCTGTTTTGGGTCTTCGAAGAGACCCACCATCGATGAATGCCAAATGTGCAATTAAAACGGCTCCCAATGTCAATAAATCTGACTTTTTATTTTTTTATTATTTTTTATCCTCACCCGAGGACATTTTCCCATTTTTTTGTTCAGGTAGAGTGGGAGGGAGAGAGAGGAACAGAGAGAGAGAGAAACATCGATGTGAAAGGGACACATCGAGTGGCTGCCACCCGCACAACCGACCAGGGCCGGGGACAAACTGCAACCGAGGTACATGCCCTTAGCGGGAACCGAACCCGGGTCTCTCAGGACCACAGGTCGACGCTCTAACCGCTGAGCCAAACCAGCCAGGGCTAAATCTGACTTTTTAAAACGTTCTGCCCGCGTTCCCGAGAGAGCCCAGTGCACGCTTGTAACAGTGCCGGCGTGTCGGGGGACGGACACAGCGCTGGGGGGTACACCAGAGGCCGCCTTTCACATTCGAAACAAGGACATCGGGTCCGAGTCAGCAGGAGGGAAAAGAAGGTGAAGACACTACAGGAAATGGAGTGAGGGAAGCAGCGGCGTGGTTTTTCACACCGAGCACCCTGGAACCACATCGGGGTGCCAGAGGCTGGTGTAGGGGGTGATGGGGCTTTAGGGAGCAGGGGCCACTCCTCAGCACCACTTCAACCAGAGTAGCTGATCCTTTTATTTCAGATCATAATAGTTCTGTATAACGGGGGCGTCTGGGATTGTGCCTGAAATGGTTTCCCTGCGGCTAAAACCACTTGAAGACAACTGATGTTGAATCCAGTTGAGAAAGGCTCCCAAATGCGGAGGAAAACGCAAAGGAACAAAGAGCGAGAGGAGATGGCATGGGTCACGGTGTCCTGTTGAAGCCACAGGGAGATGACAGAATACGTGGGGGAAGGAACCAGACAGAGGACAAGAAAGAAAGAAGAATAAGGACCGAAGAAAGCTCGTCAGAAGCCAGCTGTGTGAGCAGTAAGTAGTCAACAGCAGATGGGGCGTGACCAGGCCATCATGCACCGCCCCTTTATTAAGGTGCAATACACGTCTGTGGTCACGAGGTAGGTCGTGAAAGAACAAATGTAGTTCATTTTATTTGGTTTACATTCAGGCTTGCAGTAGACGTCTTCCAGTTACTGTTTTGAAAGAAAAATCTTTTACCGTCCAAATTTACATTAGCAAAATTGTTCACAGGCGAAAGGCACCCCGAGATTGATCATTTCTCTTTCTGGGGGCAGGGGGAGGGAGACGGGAGGTCCTGAATGTAAATCTCTGTGAACTCTCTTCGAGGAACGTCACCCCACAAAACAGTTACGTAGGCCAAGAAACGAATCAAAGTAAGTAAAAATGGGGTTGTTCCGGAGGGAAGTCCTGACTTGGAGATTAGCTAGTGAAATAAGAATTGTTTTATATACACACCTGTAAACTGAGCACGCAAACCAGAACAGATACAGTGTAAAAATGATAATCTCCTTATGCTAACATGTTTCTGAAAAACCCCAAATATTAACGAACAAAACTGGAAAGAGTCAGAGAGAGAGACATGTGAACTGCACCTGTTGGAGGAGGTGTAAAGAGAGGTCAGATTTTTGAGTTTGATCATTAGAGAAATATATTTTCATGTGTGATTTTATAAGACCAGGGTAATTGCTGATGCAAATTTTCAAAAAATTTAACACTTTAATATCACCGCAGAAGATGTTGGACTAATATGTGCAGGTAAAATAAAATCTCAAAAGACTTCCATGTTAGTATTATGTAATTAAGAATTAAAAGTATAAAAGCATTCAGATTGATGGAGGTCATTTATTTTGACAAGTACAGACACCCTGCACACGTAAGGGTCAGGAAAATGTATGCACAGTTGTTGACATATAAAACAAATTACTTTTGTATCTGTGCACATGAAGAGAAACTTAGCCCAGTTTTATACATTTCTGAAAGATCAAGCAGCCAAACTACGTGAGAATGTGAGAGAATCCAGATAATCACATCACTCAGTTTAATTAAACAGACCAAATTGGAACTTGTACCTTACAAACCGTCAAATACCCTTTGGTGGGACAACGGTGAAATGTAATTAGATACAGAGAAAACCTTAATACCTTTCAGATGGGAGGAATTACATCGTTCATTTTCTGTGATCACACACTTCAGGTGCACGGGGAGAAATCGCAGTCCTCTAAAACAACGACTCCAACTTGCGATTTCAGACGTCTTGGAAAACGGGGAGAAGGGGAGTTGTCACATCGGACGTGAAGACAGGGAAGGAAGAGCAATTCTGGAATTCTGGTAGAGAAGTACACGTCACGTACAAACAGGAAAATACATCAGAGGATGGTAAACGTAGGTGATCGGGAAGAGAATGAATGAAATTGAACAAAGGAGTCAGCCGACGTAGAAAGAAAGGCAAATAAAATCTAAAGGAAGCAGGAAGGGAAGAAAAATGTCCGGTCAAAAACGAACACGCTAAGGACAAACTGGAGATTGTAAAGAAATTAATGCCTCATATTTTGGGGTCTAGGGAGGAAGAATAGAATATAGAAAACTTTCTGTATAATTAAGAAAGTAAACATGAACATCTCAAAACACAGACTGATTTTAAGGAAAAGATCGCTATAAAAATTTACATTAGAGGTGGAAAATCTTGAAGGATAGCATCACTAAGGATCTATTTCCACAGATGCCAGAATTTCCACTTCACAATGGATGTGGGGGCTGGGATAGATGGTTTTATTGGTCAGGTTCATTCAAATGTACTATAAACAGTAAGGAAATAATGTGGAAAGTTTCCTTATTCACTTACTAATAACCTTGGTAACAGAATTGACATGATGCCCTACCTCTGCCCCAAAACACTGTAGTCCCATTTGAGTTACGAAAATAAGCCAAAAGTCCTAAATTTGAACACTAGCAAACTGACCAGCATTCTGTTAAAATAAGATAAAGCCATGACCAAATTCACCATCCGGGAAGGCCGTCATGATTTGATGTTAGACATATTTTACTTTAACATATATTCCTTGTTCAAGAGAAGAATCTCCATAGTTGCAAACGTGGGATTGGTTAGCATTTAAATTCAGTTCCTGAAGGCTGATAATGAAGGAGGCTCGGAAAGTGTCGACCTTCTGTCTTCTTCTCTCTCTTTGAAGCTGGGTCTGAACTACGAGTCCAGGGAGAGCCGGGTCGTGTCCGTCGCAGTGAATGAAGCCGGTGGGCACACAAAGTGCCGTGTGAACAGGGCAGAGTCCCCCGGAACGTTTCACAGGAGGAGGCTGACCCACCCTTGGTGACGCCTTTCCTCCGGCGAGCGCTGGTCAGGACGGGGGCAGAGAGTCCGCTGTGCTGCCCACGTCGGCAGGGACGAGGGGGAAGGATGGAGAGGCTGACCCAGGTCCCTCTGAACAGCGGCGGTGTCGTTCCGTGCATGGCTTCCTCTGTCAACACAGAAGAGCCATTTCCCAGCATAACCTGCAGAAATGCAGGCTGGTCCCGGAGACCGCTGCAGGAAGGAAGGAGTGGTTCTGTATCAAGCGTCGGCGAGGTGACTTTATGTACATGGTCTCCAAAGATGACAGCACCCAGGCACGGAGCCTTCGTAGCCTGGTTGAATCGTTACGCACACGACTATATAGATGATACGCAAAAGATATCTTTCAGTGAAAGTTATTGGGCAAATATGTCATACATGCAAAAGCCTACGTAAAACATCCATGCGCAGCTTAGTTAATAAAATGTGCACCTGTCCCGTCCCCAGCTTTGCTGTCTATGTCCATTGGTTACGCACACGTGCGTGTAAGTCCTGTGGGTGGGGGGATGGGGAGGAGGGTGTCAATGGGGGAAAAAGGAGAAACATCTGTAACAAAAATAAATTAATAAAAATAATTCAAATAGATGAATGAATAAAATGCGCACCTGCCTGCCCTCTGTTCATCTTAAGAAGACATTCCGACGCCCTCATGCTGAGCTACGGTGTGAAGTCCCACAGGCTAAACCACCGCCTTGTGTTCACGGTGCTCATTCTGTTGTTTGCACTCAGTGCTACGTGTAAGGCAGCAGACGAAGCAGTGTTTACTTTTGCCTGTTTCTGAACTTGGACATTTACCATCCTCTGAGGTATCTTCTCGGTTGTGTGTGCTGTGTGTACTCATCTCCCAGAATTCCAGACCCGAGTCCAGGTTCTGGGTGTACATGGCTCACCGCTGTATTCACAGGGTCTCCAGCGTGGTCTGGAACGTGGTCGGCCTTCGTATTTGGAGAATGGATGGATGAGTCCCTTGGCAGGAATGCTCGCTCAGATCCCCCCCAGCCCCCCGGCTTGTCTTCAGGTGACTTGGGCTGACAGTGAGGGAGTCCAGGTCTGCAGGCTCTGGGAAGGGAGGTCATCTTAGAGCCGTGTGTGCGGGACCTTGTGCTGGCCGTCTGTGGTGTCCTTGCTGGGTGGCTGGCCTGGGCCTGGCCCTGGGTCACTGCGCAGTGTCCGCTCCGGTGTGCTGGGTCCTGTGCCACTTGGGGACCTTGTGTGAGCGCCCCATGCTGCACACCAGGCCTGGGTCATTTTCCTCCGGTCTGAGGTCTGTGTCCATCCGCCCTCACAGCCCCGCTCCTGGTCGGGGGCAGCAGAGGCCTTGACGCCTTCCTTGCTCGGAGCTGCCTTCTCGTGCGATGTCGTTGCAGATGTGCTGTCAGGCTAAACGCAGGGCGTCTCCTAGATCTGCATCCTTCCTCAAGCTGCTCCCAGGGACACGAACCACCAGTCACAATATTCTTGAATTCCTCCGTGTGCAGGGGAAGCCCTGGACTCTCTACCCCCAGGGAGGGGATCTGGTGAACTCTGACATCTCACCTCTTCCGCTCCATCTCTCTCCTTCCCACATTCTTTAATCTTTTTCTTTATTGATTTTAGAGGGAGAGGAAGGGAGAGGGAGAGAGAGATAGAAACATCGATGAGAGAGAACATCAATTGGCACCTCCACTGGGGATCGGGCCCACAGCCTGGGCATGTGCCCTGACCGGGAATCGAACTGACCACCTCTTGGTGCAGGGTCGACGCTCAACCACTGAGCCACACTGGCCGGGCTCTCTCCTTCCCACATTCTGTGGACTAGCAGGGGTGGCGTTCCCCCCGTTCCACCTGGGGGATACTTGCCTGACTTCATATCTGAGTTCCGTGGTTGACTGCCAACTCTGTGGCTCCAAGTGGGCTGGGCTTGATTCTGATAAGTAAACAAGAAACATTCGGAGTTAAGAGTCCTTTCCCCTCCTGTTTTATTTATTTGAAGCTTAGCCTTCAAAACCGTTATGTTCCTGTAGGATCAAAGATTATAACTTTTTTTTTTTTTTTCCTTTTTGCCTTTCTCCTCTGACAGGGTCAATAGATGTACATTGGCACATGCACACGAGGAGACAATGAACGGAGTAGCACAACCTGCTGGGTGTAAACTCAGTTATGGGCAATAATAGCGTCTGATTTCTGTCTGCTCAACCGATGTTTTAATTAATGAGGCTTAAATGCCATAATCACTTTAACACAATTAGCATGGTCCCTGACACCCAGTAGGTGTGCTCAGTGGATACTGGCTGCTATTTCAGGGTTCCTAAAATCTCCCTGAATGCCATCCTCATTTTGAAGATGAGACATCTGCATCCTTCGGAGACTTTTTAAAAATATTTTTCTTTATTGATTTTAGAGAGAGAGGAAGGGAGAGGGAGAGAGAGAGAAACATCGATGAGAGAGAACATCGACTGGCCGCCTCCTGCACGCCCCCCTCTGGGGATGGGCCCACAACCTGGGCATGTGCCCTGACTGGGAATCGAACTGGTGACCTCTCGGTGCAGGGTCGATGGTCAACCAGTGGGCCACACTGGCCGGGCAATGCAGCTACTTTAGAAGAACCTGGTATTTAATGCCTGGCTCCCTAAAGGAAAAAGAGAGAAAAATGAGTCCAGCCGATGTGGCTTCATCGACCCTACACCAAAAGGTCACCAGTTCGATTCCCGGTCAGGGCACACACCCAGGCTGTGGGCCCAATCCCCAGTGGGGGGCATGCCGGAGGCGGCCAACAATGTTCTCTCTCACTGATGTTTCCATCTCTCTCCCCTTCCTCTCTCTCTAAAATCAATAAAGGAAAAAAATAAATAAATAAAAATGAAAGGGGGTGGGGAGTGGTATCCCTTTAAATCCCCTGGAGGTCACTTAAGCTAAATTCGAGGGACTTCCGGTGATGTACCATTGGCTGCCGGCTCCTGTGTGTGCACCTCCAGCAGCAGAGCAGCCGTCAGTGATCAGAACGTAGACACCTGATTTCCGGAGGACAGGGTCCTCATTGCCCTCCCTGGCTCCCCCCAACTCCATGCCAGCTGGCCCCGGAATGGGTGCACAGCTGCCCGCCACCGGGCTGGGGTAGGGGCGGGTGAACTAAGAGCCGAAATGGGCAGGAATGAAATGTCACCTACCCTCCAGGCCTTCCCCTGGAAGTCACCATTTTCAGTCGATGTCTGAGTGGCTCAGTACAGAGGTGACAGCAGACACGTTCCGCCTGTGCCGCCGTCACCCCGGTGGGGAGGCGGATTCCCGGTACCTCCTACTCTGCCCTCTTCCCAGGGCCCAGAAGATCTGCTTTCCTGTGGGGGAAGGGTGGGCACTAGCAGCTGCCCGGCTGGGCGAGGGCAAACCCCCACTTTCCCAGAGAAGAGATGTCAGAAGGACTCATTTGAAAAACAAAGGCGTCCTGTAGACACAGTTGATGTTCCATTCTGACTTGGTTGAGTTTTGCACAGATCACAGGGGTGCAGAGATGGGAGACATCACGATGGATCGCAGGTGGATGTTGCAAAAGCCCTCTTCCCCCTCCACCGGATACATTTTTCAGCACAATATAACATATTTCCGCTGACTTCTCCTCTCTCTCCTTTACAACCATCATGTTTAAGACCTAGTCAAAATTCTTAAAAATCCAGTGGGCCAGTTCCTGCAAATTAACTTAATTTTTTGGGGGGAAGGAATGGCTTCCATCCTTGGACGTGCCCGGCAGCCCCCCCTCTGCAGGGCTCTGCTCCGCACCCACGGAGGCGGAGCGCCCGGGGCCTGGGCAGCCCCTGCCGGGCGCTCTGCTCTGAGCTCAGCCGCCCGCCGTGAGCGGCTGAGACGGTTTTGAGACTCGAGCTCGCTTTAGAAGCTTCATACCGTGTAGAATCCAATTACTATTTAGAGCGAATGGTGGTGTTAAATATAGCTGTTCCTGTATGAAAGATAGAAAAGCTTCCCTTAATTGGAATTGAATGCAGACTCCAAAAAATGCATCTTGATTGGGGGTGGGGAGCAAATGAGACTAATTCCCTGAGGTTCTTTAGTCTGTTGACAAATGTGTGTGTATACATACACACTCACATATACACACACATATATATACACATGCACACACGTGTACACACACATGCACAGACACACATATACACATGCATGTGTGCACACACGTATATACACACACAAATATACACACGTGCACACACGTGTATACACACGTATACACACATACGTATACACACGTACACACACATACACATACACACACGTATACACACACAACCATATCTGTATGTATGTTCATGTGGGTAAGGGAAGGATATTTCTAATGGGTTGCAGTGAGCTGCTTACACACACACACACACACAACACAACCATATCTGTGTGTATGTTCATGTGGGTAAGGGAAGGATGTTTCTAATGGGTTAGAGTGAGCTGCTCACACACACACGTATACACACACGTATACACACACACACACAACCATATCTGTATGTATGTTCATGTGGGTAAGGGAAGGATGTTTCTAACGGGTGCAGTGAGCTGCTCTCTGGCAGTTTCTCACCAGAGGGAAGGTGCTGACCCAGCTTCAGTCCCGCAGTTTGTACTGCGGTAAACATTAGGGTCTCCAAACCCAACTCTGCGCGTGACCAGGCTCTGTGGAGTCGGGAGGGACACCCATGTAACAAAGGTCCCAGGCTCCCTTTTGGGGGAAGGGTGGGACATCAGCGGTGGGTGTGACTGATTTCCCCACAGAGCCCCCCCTTTTCGTCCAGGTTGGATGCTGTCTCCAAGAAGGGTAGCTTGGGGGTGGGGGGTCCTTGTCTCTGGCTGGTGGCTTTCCTCGGACTGAGCATTCTCCCAGTCCTGTCGTTTACTTGTGGGTGGCTGGACGTGGACCGGGGCACCAGACTGAAACCCAAGAAGCAGGTTCCGAGCAGCTGCCGTTGACTCTCTGAGACGGCTCGGAGGGGCCCTGCGGGGTTGCTCCAGGACGAGGGCGGGTCAGAGGGTCAGAAGGGCCCACCCCGCGCAGAGGCCGGGCAGCCGTCGGCGGACCCGCTGCACTGGAGTCGCCGGGCGTCCCCCGCGCCAGGGACTCGCGCTCAGTCCGTCCGTAACAGTTTTTCCCTTTGAGCAGCCCTATTGCTAGGTACCCGTAAGGAGACAAAACGAAAGAGCGAGAAGTCTAAAGGGTGGACTTCATTTCAACCACTCGGGTAACGGAAGTACTAAATTCTCCAAGTCGGAACCGGCCTTGGGTGATTCTGATGAACCGAACCAGAGTGTCCTGGAAGTTGTTTGGAAAATGTTTTTGTTAAGAAATGGCTTTCTCACTCCGAGGTGGGAACCCCCTGCTGCCTCTGGTTCTAGCAGGGGGTGTCAGAGGGTTTTCTCTCCGGTTCTTTCTGGGGTTCCTACACTCTCGCCTTTATCTCGGCACCCCAGGTTCTCCCCTCGCCCTCGCTTGTCCTCCCCGATGTCATCCTTCAAGTACTGCGTGTTAAAGGACACCAAAAGGAAAACAGTCGTCACCATCTTCGGTTTGCGTTTTCCTTTCCCTGGGGGGCGTTTTTCAGAAGAACCGTCCCTGCGGGTTCTGAGTCTCCCGAGGAAAGAATGCACATTCACTGGAGGAAATGTAAAAGCCATGAACCACGAGAGGAAATAACGTTTCTGCCGTCCCTCCATCCTGACTTCTGTCGTCACATGACCTGGGGCCCTGGTGGCTGGGGTCTGACCTCAGACTCCTCTGGGCCCTAAGACTTTCCATAGATTGAGAGTCAGATGTGGTGTCTCCATGGGGGGGAACACGCCGTGGATTGTACGAGCATCTCTCTTCCCCACGGAGGGCGCGCTCGGGAGGTCAAGGGCTCTCCAGTCTGTCCACTCTGTTTCCATGGCAATCCTGGTCTTCCCTGGCCTGGTCCACGGTACTGCAAGACCTCACAGTGGGTCTGATTGGGGTGGCCCATATCCACCCCAACTAAATTCCAGGCCACCCTGCACCATGTAGCCAGAATGATCCTTCTCAGTGCCAATCCCAAGCCTGGTGTCATGAACTTGGGTGGCCTCTGGTGGCCATTCGGTCCTCCTGGGGTCCAGCTGAAAGTCCACCCCTGCCTCGTGGCTCATCTCAAGCCGCGTCCGTCCGTATCTGCGTTGCAGTCTCTCTCTCTCAGTATCGAAATTACTCTCTAACCCTGCAAGCTGTGTCTTTTTAATATTTTAAATTTTAATGCGGATACATCAGTCTTCTACTTCATGGCTTCTGAGTGTTTTTTGTCTTGGAAAGAAGGTTTTTTCCCCACCCAAAGATTATACAAGTAGTCTCATGTATTTTCTCTGATAGCTTTGGTTTTTATACTTGAATTGTTCCTCTGCCTTTAGTCTTCTGTGTGGCGTGAGGTAAGGTTCAATCCTTACGTTTTTCCAAATGAATAGCCAGTTTTTCCATGCGGCATTTATTGACTATTTCTGTAACCCCCTCACTGTCCATAAAATACCATAAACTAAGTTCCTGTACAGCTGCATCTCTGGGCGTCACAGCTGTGTTCCCCTTTCTTGTTCCCTTCCGCAGACAGAAAAAGACTCGCATTACTAGGACTGTGCAGTACATTTTAAGTTTTAATAGAACTTGTTCTTCCAAATTGTTCTTATTTTCGAAATTTTCCTCTTTATTTGTGTATATTTTGTCTTCATTATGACTTTTAGATTTATCTAGACTGTCATGTAACTCAAATTCTGTGATAACCTCTGGTGGTGATTTTTACTGGGATTGAATTGAATTCAAGGATTAATTTGGGGAATACATTACCATCTTTTAAAAAAATTTTTTTATCCTCATCGGAGGACATTTTTGCATTTATCCTCAGAGCAGGAGGGAGAGAGAGAGAAACATTGATGTGAGAGAGATGCATAGAGTGGTTGCCACCCACACGACTCCAACCAGGGCCGGGGACAAACTGCAACCGAGGTACGTGCCCTTAGCGGGAACCGAACCCGGGACTCTCTGGTCTGCGGGCCGACGCTCTAACTGCTGAGCCAAACCGGCCAGGGTTCATTACCATCTTCATAGTGACTCTTCCTCGCCAAGGACAGGTAGTATGTGTGTTTCTTCAGTGAAGTGTTATAATTTGCATATAAGTCTTGCATGCTTCTCTTCAGAGTGAACTCAGAGTGTTTACGTTTTTGTTGCTTTGGAGGAAGTGGTCTCTCTTTGTTGTATCTTCTGTTCCATTCCTGCATGCATATGGATCAGATATGGACCATTTGTTTATTCATCTTGTGCCTGATGTATTACGGAGCTCTCTTACTAATTTAATAGCTTTTAAGTGGCTCGCTTTGGACTTAGAGTAAGCAGTGATGTCATCAGAAAACAATGTCTTTTGTCCCTTGCTTTCCAATATGAATTTTGATTGTTGTTGTTTCACTGTTTTGGAGTTTGGAGAGAGTGGTAACTGGGCACCGAGTTGGAAGTGGGGGCACTGATTTGATGGGGGGGAACGAATAGCTGAGTTTGGTAGCGACTGGATGGAGAAGTGGAGGCAGCCAAACGCCGCTCAGACCTTGGAAGCTGAACCGGCAGCTGCGGCTCGGTTCTGGGGAGGTGGTGAGAGGGCCGCGGGCCAGGACGTGCGTGTGGTGCTGGAAGAGAACTTCATTCGCATGTTGCGGAGCAGGGGCACAGGTGGCGTTGACCGCCCTGTGGGACCGGCAGGAGGAGAGTCCAGCAGGCACGTGGGAAATTAGAGCTTAGGACAGACCCATACTTGACGCGAACAGCTGTTCTCTCTGAAGCCATTTGGGGTCGCCCCTCCCAGCCCCACGTCTGGGTTCGGGTTGGACAGGCATCCGCTGACATGGTGCGGGGAAGCTGAGCATGCGCTGGCGGTCAGGGGGACCCCCAAGCTCACAGGGAGCTGGGGTCTCAACAGTGAGCACGTGGCAGGCAGCCGCGCATGTCGGCCAGAGCCCAGCCCTGGCAGCCGCGCGAACGTTTCGGGATGTAGATGCTGGACGTGAGCTGGTCGGCGAGGGCGATGAGCACGTTTGCAGCGCGTGCACGTGCGCTTTGATTCCCAAACGTCTCCAGGGTTACAGAGCCACATTTTAAAAGGGGGCATTGTTTTTCCACGGCTAAGAAAGGGTGGTGGGTGCGGATGGGGGAGCAGGGGGAAGAGGGAGTGGTAAGTTTCCTGTGCATTTGGAGATGGGATGGAGCCTGAATTTTGTAGAAAACTGGTCCCATGTCCTCTGACACCGGCTAATGATTCGTCTCCATGGCTGTGTTTAGACCTGGGGCTGTCAGCACCTCTGATGTGCCTCCTGCCGATCAAAGAGGGAGCAGGGTATAGCCGTGTCACCGCCTGCTCTCCTGGCACAGATAGGCTGTGTACCAGCTTGCAGGGGTTCTGCACATCATTACCCAGATTAATGAGGACAGATGGTTTCCGTATAACCAGCCTTCCTCTGCCGCCAGTCCGATTCGGTCGCCAGGTGGAATAGCGCAGTAATGAATTCTTACAAATATAGCAACCAGTTCTGACTCGGGGCGAAATGAAAGGAAAGCAGTAGGAAGAGCCTGCATTATTTTGCATGAGGTTAGCCCTGGGGGTGGGTGAGCAGGTCAAGACCAGTAGACCAGTAGGCTCCCTCTCCGCTACCTTGATAACGGGTGAGAGAGGGGGAATGTGGGGCCTCCCTTTCCTTTTCGAACCACGCCCCTGCTTTTGCGGCTCCGAGCATCCGTGGCTGCACCTGTGGTTAACATGCAGCCGCTCCAGGGTGCCTGTGCAGCTCATTCACAAAGAAAAGGGGAGGGTTTGGGAACTGGCCACGCCAAGGGTTGGCGGTGTATCTCTCGGCTGAGAGGAGGACCATGCGGGCTGGGCTGGGAAGAAAGGAGGAAGAAGTGGGGTGAGAGGTGATCGGCGGGGGCTGGCTGCCAGGTCTAATGACAGGGACCTGTGTGAGGTCTGGCCAGCGTCCCATAAGCCCGGCAGATTCACCTGTCAATCCAGTCTGTCCATGGTGACAATTCTCCAATGGCTGGTGCTTTGTTGTTGTTGTTTTTAAGAAATGAGGCCAGGGACGTCGAGAGAAACTACCGAATTTGCCAAAGTAGCTGGTAATAGCATTTAAGCTACCTGTCCTTGTCCTGGGTGCTTGCAGAGTTGCCTCTTCTTAGCTGTTTTCTTTTTCTATAAATTCTCCTAGTTCAAAGTAAAGGGTAGTTTCTCACCATACACATTCCTTTTCCTCATTACATTTATTCAGTTTGTTATGCACTTATTTTTCCACCGGGCAGACTTTATGTACTAAGATGTAAAGATCTCAAAAATGGATTTTTAAGTGAAAAATGAACTGTGAAGAATAGTAGAATGAATCCTTTTTTTGTAATTTTTATTTTAATCCTCCCCTGAGGACATTTTTCCATTTGTGTTCAGATAGAGCGGGAAGGAGGGAGAAAGAGAGAAACATCGACGTGAAAGGGACACATCGACTGGTTGCCACCCGCACGACCCAACCAGGGCCGGGGACAAACTGCAACCGAGGTACGTGCCCTCAGTGGGAACTGAACCCTGGTCTCTCCGGACTGCAGGCCAACGCTCCAACCACTGAGCCAAACAGGCCAGGGCTTTTCTTTTTTTTTTTTTTTATAATTTTTTAAACAGCTCATGTGTTTGAATGTGTACAACAGCATTGTTCACTAACGCCCCCAAATAGAAATAACCCATGTCCATCAACTGATCAATGGTTAAACAAAATGTGGCCTGTCCACACAGTATTATTCAGCAGTAAAAAGGAATGAACTACTGCCCAGTCAGTGTGGCTCAGTGGCCTGAGCACCGGCCCATGGACTGAGAGGTCCCAATTCAATTCCGGGTCAGGGCACATGCCCGTGTTGAGGCCTCGATGCCCAGTAGGGGGCGTGCAGGAGGCCGCTGATCAGTGTTTCTCACATTGGTGTTTCTATCTCTCCCCCCAAAAATCAATAAGAACATATTTTTTAAAAAAGGCATACGGTACTGATGCATTCCATAATGTGGGTAAACCATACTATGAAAACGTGCTGTGCTCAGGGAAGCAGACACAACGGCCACATGTTATATGATTTCGTTTATAGGAGAGGTCCACATAGGCAGGTCCGTAGAGACAGAATGCGGATTAGTGGTTTCCAGCGGCTGGAGAGAGGAGGAAATACATTTCTCTGGCCCAGAAATTGTGTTGAAAAGGACCCAAAATGCTACCCACAGGAAAAGATTTAGGATTTTCATCATTGCCCAGACCTGATGTTCACTGAGTATATACTGTGCCCCAGGCTTTAAGCAGAATGGTGCTTCACATGTCATCGGATCTAACAGCATGTCATCTGATCTAACAACATACCTGGCACACTGTAAATGCAGTAACCGCTCACTAATACCACCAGTATGGGCCTCTGGAAGCTGATGGACCCAGGATTGGCTCAGCAGTTCAAAGGTCCCCTTGACCCAGGTCCTTTGTCTTTCAAGTTTCCTGTCCTCAGTGAGCCGGTGGTGGCTGGCCTCATGGTCGCAAGGTGGCTGCTGCAGCTCCAGCATTATACCTCCCCAGGACAGCATCTCAAGCAGTAAAGCAGTGGAGAAAGGGACGGGTTATAAGGACTTTTCCTTTGCCAAGTTACTGATGTTTCCTTTGCCAACATCCTTCCTTGACAGCCCCAGCAGACTTTCTCTCTATGGAATGTGTCAGATACTCTTTCCCCCCAGCAGTTCCTGGCAAAGGGAAATGTAACAGGGTTTGAGCAGTTATGACCCAGATTGGGGGGCTGGGCACACAGCTGTGTTCTGTGGCAGGGGCTCAGGGGATTACCAGTAGTCTCCACCACAAGGTATGCATGTAGGGTACTACCGTTGTCCCCATTGTACAGGTGAGAAAACTGTCCCGAGGGTAAAGGATCTTTTCAAGGTCACACACACCCTCGCACACCATCTCTACAAGCAGCTAGGATTCAAATGACCGCCTTCCAGGAAAACGCGCCGAATTAAGACCCCAGATAGACTTAGACTATAAAATCCTAAAAGCATAAGCTATAACTAGTTAAAATATGGTTCTGTGTCATAGAAACATAGGAAATACAAAACATGGGCACTGGAAGGGACGTTGAGATTCCGGTGGTTCTCAAAATGTGGCCCCGATCAGCACCCGACAACTTAAAATGCAGATTCTCAGGCCCCCACCCAGACCTCGTGAGTTAGAAACTCAGTGTGTGGGGACCAAAAGTGTGTTCTAACGTGGACACATGCCAAAGTCTGAGAGCCACTGAGCTAGCTCAACCCCTTCATTTTAGAGGCACGATCAAGTTCGTTCATTTGTAAGCGGTAGCCACGGGACTGGCGATGGACCAGGCAGGGAGGTTCACCTGAATTCTGGGATAAACATTTTTTTTTTAAATTTTTTTCTTTATTGATTTTTTTAGAGAGAGAGGAAGGGAGAGGGAGAGAGATAGAAACATCCATGAGAAACATCAGTTGGCCGCCTACTGCTGCCCCCCCACTGGGGATCGGGCACACAACCTGGGCATGTGCCCTAACTGGGAATTGAACCTGTGGGCGACCTCTTGGTGCAGGGGCGACACTCAACCACTGAGCCACACCAGCCGGGCTGGGATAAACATTTAGATTATAGATTTTTCCCATGCGTGCACGTGGAAAGAGATTTTGCATTTCTTTTTAAACCAGCGTCAGAGGCACACACCTCATTAAAAAATTGTAATAGTAATGATAATAATGATGATAATAATAATAAAATACGGTGTGAAGGCCTTGTGTTACTCTCACAACAGTTCACCAAACCCTTCAGCAGCCCGGCCAGGTATGTGACATCACCTCCCCCTCAGAGGAGGGAGCCGGGTGCAGGGAGGCCGCACATTGTCCCAGTGCCCTGGCCACGGAGCCGGGGAGCCGGGTTCCAGGGCATCTCCTCCCGGCGCAGGTCTGCGGGAGACCGTGCGGGTGAGCAGGCTGGATGTGCGTCCGCGGCTTGGCCTCGTGCCCGTCCGGGAGCAGGGCCCCTGGCAGGTGTCCCTGTCCTCAGCCAGGTTCCAGCCCAGAACAGCTGAGGGCGCCGGGGTGGCACGGGGCCTGGTGAGGGGTTTGCTGAGGCCGCTGTGCCAGCTGCGGGCGGCGGGGCCGCGGGGGCGGAGCCACAGGAGGCGGGGCCGGGGAGGCGGAGCTGCCGGGGGCGGGGCTCCGGGGGCGGGGCTGTGGGCAGGCCTCCCTCCCTCCTTCCCTCCCTCCCTCCCCCTCCCCCCTCCCTCCCCCTCCCCCTCCCTCCCTCCCCCTCCCCTCCCCCTCCCCTCCCCCTCCCTCCCTCCCCCTCCCCTCCCCTCCCCTCCCTCCCCTCCCCTCCCCTCCCCTCCCCTCCCCTCCCCTCCCCTCCCCTCCCCTCCCCTCCCCTCCCCCCCTCCCCTCCCCTCCCCTCCCCTCCCCTCCCCTTCCCTCCCCTCCCCTCCCCTCCCCTCCCCTCCCCTCCCCTCCCCTCCCCTCCCCTCCCTCCCCTCCCCTCCCCCCTCCCCTTCCCCTCCCCTCCCCTCCCCCCCTCCCCTCCCCTCCCCTCCCCTCCCCTCCCCCCTCCCCTTCCCCTCCCCTCCCCTCCCCCCCTCCCCTCCCCTCCCCCCCTCCTCCCCTCCCCTCCCCTCCCCTCCCCTCCCCTCCCCTCCCCTCCCCCCCTCACTCGGCGCAGTGGCTATTTCTGGGCACTCAGGAGCCCTTGGACGTCTGTCTTCTGTAACGTTGGGGGGCCTTTAGGCCATGAGGGAGCTGGCCTGGTCGACAGGTGGGAGAAGGGGGACCATGAGCCACAAAGACCATGAAATTGCCGCCAGCATCTGCCCAGCTGTTGCCCAGCGCCTGGAGAGCCAGGGGCCGTGCCCGCTTCCGACTGGGGCCAGAGACACGCACGTGGGGCCTAGGCCTGCGGGGCCCCTCACGCCTGATGCTCCTCGCTAGTGGTTGGAGGGAGTCGTCATAGAATGACGGGCGGCCACCGCTGGGGGACTGGAGTGACCATATGGCCCAGAGGTTTCAAAGCCGGGAACAAGGTGGCGACCTTTGTTCAAATGACATTGCCGTCAGTGAAAACCAACACCAAAAACTAAGTGTGTTTGATTCACTTAGAGGCTGAAGTGTTTCTTGCTTATTCCTGGAGCCCCAGGGGTGGGGTGAGGGGTGTTCTGAGTGGTGCTTCTCTCCTTCAGTTCTGGCTGCAGAGATGGAAACTGAGGACAGAGGGGGGACTGGACCTGCGGGGCAGAGCCGGGCCCAGAAATAGCCGTGCTGGCCAGGGGAGCGGTTCCTCTGGCCAGAGACACCTCGGGGAAGCCACGGTTGGGAATCTGGGATTCAGGGGAAGGGAGGCCTCCCTCAGGAGGTTTGAGCCATGACCGTGGAGATAACCAGAGTCACAGAGCTGGTAGGCCTGAGTTTAGCTGGGGGTTAGCTGGTTCTTCCAGAAAAACATTGGGAATTTCTGCCCTGGCAGTTTTTCCCAGTGGTTAGAGCGTCGGCCCGTGGACCAGAGAGTCCCGGGTTCGGTTCCCACTCAGGGCATGTACCTCGGTTGCAGTTTGTTCCCAGCCCCGGTTGGGGTCGTGTGTGTGGCAGCCCCTCGACATGTCTCTCTCACATCGATGTTTCTCTCTCTCTCTTCCTCCTCCTCTCTCTCCCGCTCTATGTGAAAATAAATGCAAAAATGTCCTCGGGTGAGGGTGAAAAAAAAAATTGGGAACTTCTTACAGTTGTGCTCTTGAAGGGGGTGAAGGACACCTCTTTTGAGACCGGTTGAAAAGTCTTGGGAGGAAGCTGATGGGCAGTGGCCCCTGGTGTGGACTGGGTCCCTTTATGCTGTCTGAGGAAGATGTTGAAAGAATTGAGTTTGTTTCTGCCCACAGGCGTGGGGTAGAAGCCAGCTTGGGGTGGTGCCCCCAGCAGGCAGGAGAAGGGACAGGGGAGACCCTGGCTGGTGGGGATCACCGTCCTCTAGAAATGCCCCTCAGCTCTGCCTCATAGAGAAGGGCTGAGTTGTACTTGGATGTAGTCGTCACCCAACGTCATTGGTCTTTAGGTTTTATCCAGTGTCACCAGTCCCCCAAATTCTGGGCTTCCTCCAGACCCCGGACTTGCTGCAGACCTCACTCCCAGCTCTGCCAGCCCCACTGATTGGATTATTCCGGTTCTTAACCTTCATCCGCATCCAGCCCGCTGCCCTTCGTCCAGGGCTGTGGACTCGACGCAGCTGAGGATTTGTTTGTTTGTTTTTAGACTCAGACTTTGTCCCGTTTCTGCTTAAGTAAGCTAAGCCCCGAGTTAGACCTCTGCCTCGTCCCACTTTCTCCAGGTGTCTGTTTTCGCTCGCGCTTTGGCTGGGTCCTCAGCGCCTGTGCCACACCACACTGACCATAGCGCACTCTCGCCGAAGCCCTCGGAGGGCCCGTGCCTGTGCTTCAGTGGAGGGTTTATCAACGGCACCCCTGGTTCTCCTGTTCCGCGTTGCCTGTGATGACCCGGTAGAGTGTGGGTGCTCCAGGCTTGGGAGTCAGACAGCCTTGTGTGGGGTGTCAGCAAACTCCTGCTGTGGGATTTGGGGCAAGTCACTTAACCTCTCTGAGCCTCACTTCCGTTATTTGCAAGCAGCAGGGGACATGCAGGGGCAACGCCTCGCACAGTGAGCACACGGCGTGCGGTCCGCCTGGGCTACCGATTTCGGCGTCAGCCTCACGGTGCCTGTGCGGGGAAGCAGGACCGAGGGCTGGAGCTGGGCACGTGGCGAAGGGAAAAGAAAAAACTGGCGGACTTAAAAAAGCAAACAAGAGGTTGCTACCTTTTCTCCTAAGGATACAGAGCTGCAAACACAGAGTCTTGGCGGGAAGGCATCTGGGAGGGAGGGGCTGGGGGGTCAGAAACGGGGCGGCAGCACCTCCTTTAGCCGGGCTGCCTTCTGAGGATGCCCCGGGGCCCCCCCGGCCGTGTCGGCAGGGGTTCTGAGAATGGTTCCTGAACACCTTCCCTCCCCAGCCCCTCCTGGCCCCTGCCCAGAGCCCCTGCCTCTGCTGTCTCTTTCCTGGCCCTTCAGAGCTCAGAGCTGGGGGGCAGGCCTTAGAAGTGAGGGCGGCGGTGGGGCGGGGTGCTGAGTGTCGGTGCGGAGGCCTCGGTCCTGCTCCGGACTGAGGACGGAGGGCCAGCCTTTGATAGTTCTCCCAGAGCCAGGTTCCTGGAGGCTGCAGTCATTAAACCGTGACGGCTCCTCACCAGCCCTGTTCTACTCCAGTCCCCCAGGTCTTACAAACACGTGTCCGGTGGCCTCCACCAGCCTCGCTCCAGAATGCTCCCTGGAGCTGTCGGAAAGTCCGGAGCACGATGACGTTAAGGCTGATGGTATCAGTCGCTCTGAACCCCGAACGCACGCTCGCTCTAAGCCCTGTAGTTATTGTAAGTGTGTGCAGGTGACAGTGACCTCTCTCTCACTGTTGAGGACAGAGGCACCGAGAGCCCAGGACTCGCTCAAGGCCAACCAGCCAGCTTGTGACGGTGCTGGGAGTCTGGGGGTCCGGCTGCACTCTGCCTCCAAACCAGCAGGGGCCTGCTCCCCTCCCAGGGATGGGCGATCCGCAGGCCACCGAGACCGGGGTCCCATATCACCGCGACACCCCCATGACCCCCTCCGCCTTTCTCTCCCCGCGTCCCTGGCTTTTGCTCGGTTCTTTGTTCTCGGATCCTCCTTGGCCAACTCCTAGCTTTTCAACGGGGCCCTTCCGGGGCCTCTAGCTCTCTTGCGTGTGTTCCATGCTTGGACCGAGCTCAAGTCACTTGAAAAGCCCCGACTGGCGTGAAAGGCAGCCATGCCTCTTCCTGGTGGCGCTGGGTCCTACGCTGACGTCATTGTATTTTATTTGTATGAGGAGACGCTGCCCCTCGTCTCCCCGGTGGACTTCAGTGCCCTTCGCACCAGAAAAGCCAGCCGCACTGTGCGGAACCAAAGTGATCCAGGGATGACTGCTGATTTCTTCCAAACCCTTCTGGCTCCGCCCCTTTCCTCTCTCTGCTGGGGAGGGGATGAGAGGGGAGGACAGGGGGGTTTGTTCATTCAAATGTATTTACCGTTTCTGGGGCGGTTTTCTCCCAGGGAGGCTGCAGACGTCTCCACGGAGCCTGAGGCTTACCTTCCGTCTCGCTACTTAAAACCGGGTCCCTCACGAGGGCATTTGCACCAAGCTTGGGGTGAGGGCAGGGACCGGCCCCTGGCGGGCAGAGGCTGGTGGGCCCGGGGCGATTCCCACACGGCGGGAGCAGGCACGGTGCCCAGGCCCACCGTACTTGCGGGGCCTGTGGAACTGTCTTAATTTCTTTTACAAGCAGAAGAAAGAAAATGAATCTAATTAAAGCTAGATTATACCTCTCTTTCTATCACGCCGTTATAAAATATAGTTTTTAATATTGCTTTGTGGAGGAAGGGGCCCGGGAACATCAGAAGCGCCCAGGGCCCGTGGAAGGCACAACACCGTGTTCGATCGTCGCAAAGACCACGGGCTCCCCTGTCCCCATCTCTCACCTTCCTTCTTCTGAACCCATGTCTGACACCCAGACGGGAGGTGCTAACAGACAGTGGAGCAGCACGGGGCTGACCCGGCCTGCGATGCCCAGTGTTCTTCTAGCACAGCTACTGAATTCCCTGTGGCTCCTACACCAAGTGATGGAGGGGATGGGGTGCAGAAATCAAGACCACATTGTTCCCAGACCACTTTTCAGCGGTAGGACGTAAAAACGCGACCTGCAGACATTTCCAGAACGTGAGACACACACAGCCAGTCAAGCAGGAGCTGCCCGAGTGAAGGGGGGGACCCCTCCGCGGTGCACCCTTGGGGGCTCTGGGGGCTTGGGCGCATTTAGGGCGCCCTGTAGCTGGCCGACCTGGGCCTTCTCATTTCGGGGACACGGGCCTGCAGAAGGCTGGCCCTCTGTGCAGAGCCCCCCGCTCATCCCTGGCAGAGGCCGTCTGGGCCCCGGGGCGCCCTTCCAGCTCCCGGCCCTAGACCGTCCTTCAGAAACCTGCCATCTCCTGTCTGGTGGCCCTTAGGAGCCTGGACTCATGTAGTCAGGTGAGTTTGGGGGCGGGGGTGTACTGGATGTCCACCCCCACTCGGAATCAGCCCGTTTATGGTTTGCGCAAGGGTGCAAGCCTGGACACCCACACACTTGGCTTCCTCTGTAAAGGTTACACTCCGGCAAGAGCCTGGCCCTTCCCCGGCCCTCCTCCTCCTCACCTCCTCTCTCCATTCCCTGCCCTCAAGGTCCTTTGGCTGTAAATGGGAACTTGCCCCCTGCCTGCCCTGTGGTCCCCGTGATGCCCGGACCCCGGCCCACCCGCAGCAAACACTGAGCCAATAGTGCTTTGGAAGCCCTTGGAGAACGTTCTCAGCTCTAATGCACACGACCCAGGCTCTGGCTGGTGGCAGCTGCCCCGGCAGAGCCACGTAGGGCCCGACGGGGAGGGGCAGCAGAGGGCCACAGGCGTGTCAACACCGGGTCACGGGAATGCCGCCTGTCGTCATGAAGGCCGCACCGCGTGCCTGCCTGAGAGGACAGAGGCGTGCAGGTGTGCCACAGACGGTGCGTTAGGCAGTGTGTCTGCGCGGATGGAGTGCTGGTGTGCGGGCTCATTCATACACCCCCGCTCACCCTCATGGTCCATGTTTCAGGTTTATAGAAGTGGAGACGTATTTAAATACTTTTCTTTTTTGGTTAATCCTCACCCAAGGAGGTGTGCATGTGTGTTTACTTTTTCAGATTGAATGGGAGGGAGGGAGGGAGAGAAACATCGATATGAGAGAGATACATCGATTGGTTGACTCCTGCAAGACCCTGACTGGGGCCAGGGATTGAACCTGCAACCCAGGTACGTGCCCTTGACCAGGAATGGAACCTGCGACCCATTTGTCTGAGGGCTGAGGCTCTAACCACTGAGCCAAAACCGGCCAGGGCTAAATACTTTTTTAAAATTCTCACCGGAGGACATGTTTTTATTGCTTTTGAGAGAGAGAGAGAGAGAGAGAGAGAGAGAGAAGGAGGGAGAGAAAAACAGCGATTGGTTGTCTCCAGTAGGTGCCCCCACCAGAGATCACCCGAAACCTAGGTCTGCACCCCGACCGGAAAGGGAACCCCCACTATTTGGTGTGTGGGAGGACATGCCAGTGAGGACAGCCACCAGGCTAGGACCAAATCCTCCTCCGTCACCTTTTAAAAACCTTTTTCTGCCCCTTCCTTTCCCCCCATTTCTATATTTTAGAGTTTTCCATTATTAAACCCCTACACCCTCCTGTTTCCAGCTCTGTGCGGTGCCCTTACACTGGGTAAACTGTAATGAATTTAATATCCTCACACTGCGAGTCGTAACGGCGTCTCCAGTGGCTTTGTTATCTTGAAGGAGCAGAGTCCCGGTGAAGACAATCCCGCACATTAATTCTGCCTTTGTAGCTGCATCGGAAAAGGTGCCAGTTCTTCGTGTGTCTCCTCACTTTTCACTCTTGCTCGGCTCCTCCTTCCTGGCCTTTGTTGGGGTAAATCTCAGTTTATTGAGAGGATTACGCAGAGCCAGGGCAGAGGGCTTTGTGTGGGGGCCGAGCTGTGGAGAGGGGCAGAGGGAGGAGGTGAGTTGGGGCTGGCGGTGCCCCAGGGGCGGCAGGAGCTCACGGGGGCTGAGGTTGGGCAGGGGCCCAGCCTTGGTGAGCATCCTTCCTCCAGGGGGGCAGGGGCCCAGCCTTGGTGAGCATCCTTCCTCCAGGGGGACAGGGGTCTCAGCCTTGGTGAGCATCCTTCCTCCAGGGGGACAGGGGTCTCAGCCAGGGTGAGCATTCTTCCTCCAGGGGGACAGGGGTCTCAGCCAGGGTGACCATCCTTCCTCCAGGGGGGCAGGGGCCCAGCCTTGGTGAGCATCCTTCCTCCAGGGGGGCAGGGGCCCAGCCTTGGTGAGCATCCTTCCTCCAGGGGGGCAGGGGCCCAGCCTTGGTGAGCATCCTTCCTCCAGGGGGCAGGGGTCTCAGCCTTGGTGAGCATCCTTCCTCCAGGGGGCAGGGGTCTCAGCCTTGGTGAGCATCCTTCCTCCAGGGGGCAGGGGTCTCAGCCTTGGTGAGCATCCTTCCTCCAGGGGGGCAGGGGTCTCAGCCTTGGTGAGCATCCTTCCTCCAGGGGGCAGGGGTCTCAGCCTTGGTGAGCATCCTTCCTCCAGGGGGCAGGGGTCTCAGCCTTGGTGAGCTTCCTTCCTCCAGGGGGACAGGGGTCTCAGCCTTGGTGAGCATCCTTCCTCCAGGGGGCAGGGGTCTCAGCCTTGGTGAGCTTCCTTCCTCCAGGGGGACAGGGGTCTCAGCCTTGGTGAGCATCCTTTCCAGACGGGCAGGGGAGCAGGGCGTCGCCCACAGGGGCCTTGAGCACGTGGAAAAGGAAGCTGTCCTTGTCCCCTGAGACTAGACTCAGTGTAAGCGTCCCGATTCCCGGGGCGAAGGGTGGGGTTGCTGTTCGTGTACTTGATGGAAAAGGTATGGAGTCCGCCGACAGCTGTCGCAGATTCGATCTGCACGGCAAGGAGCTTGCTCCGTGGCGAACATTTCCGTGAACCGCTTGGCCTCTACGGTCGTGCTCTGGAGATGCGGTCCTAAGATCGGATTGCTGGGTTGAAAACTACGCGTTTTCCAAGGTCTTTGAAATTATCCTAAAAACGGTTGACTTAATCTTCACACCCACTGGTGATTCAGGAAGTGTTCGCGGTCCACACAGCGATCCGGTCCGTGCGGTGCTGGGCTCCTGCGGTCTCCTGCTGCGGCCCAGGAGCGAGAGTCCCAGGTAGATGCCGGCTGGGCTACCCAATCGATCAGTCTATCGTCTGTCTGTCTGTCTTTTCATCTATCTATCTGATCTATATATTTAATCTATCTTTCTATGTATCTGTTTTTCTCTCTGTATCGATCTGTCTTTCTATGTAATCAATCTATCTTTTTATTTATCCAATCTGTCTATCTAACCTACTATGTGTCTGTCTATATCTATCTGTTTTTCTATCTAATCTATCTGTATGTCTCTGTAATCTAATCTAATCTAATCTAATCTAATCTAATCTATCTATCTACCTACTTACCTACCTACCTACCTACCTATCTTTCGTTAATCTCCAAGATATTTTTCCATTTATTGATTGATTGATTGTTTTATCCTCACCCGAGGACATTTTTTAGATATGTTATTTAGATAGACTGGGAGGGAGAGAGAGAGAGAGAGAGAAACATCGATGTGAAAGGGACACATCGAGTGGCTGCCACCCGCACGACCAACCAGGGCCGGGGACAAACTGCAACCAAGGTACATGCCCTTAGCGGGAACCGAACCCGGGTCTCTCTGGACCGCAGGCCGACGCTCTAACCGCTGAGCCAAACCGGCCAGGGCTTCCATTGATTTTCAGATAGAGTGGAAGGGAGGGAGGGAGGCTGAGACAGGGAGAGAGAGGGAGACATCGATGTGACAGAGGCACATGGATTGGTGGCCTCCCACATGACCGTGACCAGGGCTGGGGATCGAACCTGCAGCCCAGGTCCGTGCCCTTGACCAGGAATCAAGCCCGTGATCCTTTGGTCCGAGGGCTGACGCTCGAACCGCTGAGCCAGACCAGCCAGGGCTGACGTGGCTTTTTCAGAAGGAACTCCCTGGAGACCTTTCTCAACCGGGGTTCGTGGGAGAACAGAGTGACACGGACAGCGATTCGAGCGGCTGTGTGCAGTGGTCCCACGGTGGTACGGGGTAGAAAGAAGCTAATTCCCGACTGCCGGGTTGTGCTCGGGCCTTTAGGGCTTCACCGTCTCCCGGAAGGGAGCCTCTTTGGGAACGCGCGAACCCTGGCCCCGACCCGGCCCGCCTGAGGGACCCCCTCCTGGTCCTGGTCCCTGCCCCCTGGGTGGCGGCGCTGGCCCTCTCTGCCTCGCTGCCCACAGGTCCTGTCCGAGGTTTGCATCGCGAACAGTCCAAGTTCTTTTAGAAAAATCGTTTTTCTTTTCAGCAATTATGAATTTCCTCGCAAACTTGGGAGAACGGATTCCTTTGCTTTCAGTCGTGCTACGTGCTCCCAACCCTTCCGGTTCCTGCCTCGGTCTCTCACTTTCCCTCTCCACGCAGTGGGGACTCAGGCGGCCACCCGAGTGTCCGCAGCAGTGCTGGGGAAGGCCACCCCTTGCAGGTCCCCGCCTGCCGTCACTGCAGTCCCCGCGGAGTCCGCGCATTTCTGCCGCTGGAAGCCTCCCTCAGGCCCTCGGACTGTTTGGGGCCTGGACGGAGCTGACGTCTCTCCCCTCACTGTGCAGACGTCGGAACCCTTCCTGGCCTCTTCTTTCTGCTTAGAAACCAGCCGAAGCGCAGCCCTTCCCAGCACCGCCCGAGTCCGGCAGGGGACCCCACACAGCGCAGGCTTTGTCCTCTGTCTCCCCTCGGGGCTCGGCAGGCACCTGTCGCGTGTCTCGGTCCCCTCGGACGGCAGGCTTTTCGAAGGCTCTGCGGCTGGATGGCGTGGACCCCCGGCCTCCCTGCCGCCACCGCTCAGCCCCCCTCGGGAAGTGGTGGTGTCGCAGACGGACGGAGAGACGCACGAACAGCCTCCGGCCCGGGCCTCTGTGCTCAGGGTTCTCCTTGGCTCATGCAGAGTCCTGGGTGGGTTTCCGTGGGTAGAGGCTCTCTCCACAGGCTCCTTCTCCAAGGGGGACTCTAGGACCAAGCCTCTTCCATCCTGTGATAATGCTGCAGCGTGTGGCCTCCATGGTTACCCCACGCAGGGACAGGGGAGCAGGGACAGGGGAGCAGGGCAGGGGAGCAGGGAGAGGTCTGTGGTTTGTTCGCAGACAGAGCCAGGCAGACGGATTGGCTGGCGTCTCTCCCCTCACGTTTTATTGTCCAGAAGGAGTCCCGTGGCCCCACCCACATGCCAAGCGGCTCGGACGTGTGTGTCCGCTCACTGGGTGAGGCCAGTGTCTAGGACCGTGCCAGCCACCCAGCGGGCATCCAGGAGGTGCTCAGTGAGTTCTGTGTCACATTTTGCATTTAATTCTAAATCTACCTTTATTCATCTGCACATCCTGCTTCAAAACTTAATTTGCTTAGGTTTATAGAAATGTTTCGTTTTTATATTTGATGAGATAAATAGATCTTACATGTGTTGAAAATTTATTTTAAAAGTACGAGGAGCACTGGCTAGTTGGTTCAGCGGTTAGAGCGTCGGCCTGCGGTCCGGAGAGACCCGGGTTCGGTTCCCGCTAAGGGCACGTACCTCGGTTGCAGTTTGTCCCCGGCCCTGGTTGGGGTTGTGCAGGTGGCAGCCACTCGATGTGTCCCTTTCATGTTGATGTTTCTCTTTCTTTCTTCCTCTCTCCCCCTCCCACTCTATCTGAACAAAAAATGGAAAAATGTCCTCAGGTGAGGAATGAAAAAAAAAAGTACAAGGAGATGGAGGGATTTGCATTCTTCCTTTTTTTTTAAATCTTCACCGGAGGCCATTTTTCCTTTTTTTTTGTTCAGATAGAGTGGGAGGGGGAGAGAGAGAGAGAAACATCGACGTGAGAGAGACACATCGGTTGCCTCCTACACGACCCTGACCAGGGCCAGGGACCAAGCCTCAACCCATGTACATGCCCTTGACCGGAATCGAATCCATGACTCCTCGGTCTGCGGGCCACTGCTCCCGCCGCTGAGCCAGACCGGCCGGGGCACAGGGCTGGTTTTCTAGGATCTGGTCCCCCACCCTCAGTCATGTTTTCTCTGCTGCACCCACATTTGCAAATGATCACAGACGCAGAAAGAAAACAGGGGCCCTGGCCTGTTGTTCCTGGGCCGTGTGGGGGTCACTTGGGATGAGGGTTCCCTTTGGTGGAGGGGGGCTCGGAAATAGTAACTCTTTAACCTGAAATTTTCAGCAAAGGCAGGGGACATGTGGACATGCATTTCGGTTTTCAGAGATCAGTGGTACGATGACACCCACATAAAAGAATCACAGTTTGCAGAAATACTTAACAAAAGCTTCTAGGCACAAATTATACCTTTTACAATAATAGAGTAGAGACTTTAAAATTGAATACTGTCATTGTTACAAGACTGCATTTCCAGCACACAAAATCAGATACAGTGGGATATTTCCAATTACTGTGAGGACTAAAGAGTATAGCTTGGGTGTATCGAGTTGGAAAAAAGTGCCAAATAAATAACATTTTATACCAATAATTGATATAAGGGCTAAAACAGTAAATATATAGTTGAACGCGTCAAGGTGGCATGTAATAATTTCCAGTCTTTTCATTAAAAATGGTTTTAATTTTTGACTCTGTCTTCAAGAACGTCAACTTTAAAATATATATCACCGTGCTTAGGATTGGAAATTCGAATATGCTCAGTGACTCATGTGCCGTAGCAACGGCCTAACGGTAAGGAGTTATTGCCGTGGAGAGTAACCAATGACAGATCCCCCCCCTGCCGCTGTGGCATAAAGTACTTGAGGCCATTTCCGATTACTGTCAAGGAAGTCTCTGCCCATATGATTCGTGGACACGCATTATAGAATCTCTGTGGTCCTATAGATTCTAGGTGGTGTCTCTCTTCTCTGTCTGGTGTCTGGAAGTCCGTAGACCAGAGGATTTAAAAACACGTGTCTGCGGTGTGTTTAGCGGCAGAGTTACTTCTGCTCGCCCAGGAGAAGCCTTAGGTAGGACATCGTGGCTCAGGGTCCCACCCAGGCCTGTGCATTGGCTTCAGGACTCGTTACCTCTGTGGCTCTTAGCGGGTCAGTCGGCTCTCGGAGCCCGTGTCCTTGACCCCTTCCCCATCTGTGGTCTGGAGAGCATCCCTGTATTGCCGTGACGCTCACTCTCCTCATCAGTGAAGCGGGGATGAATATTAGTACTTTGCTCGCCAGGTCGTTACGAGGACCGAAGTGGCGATGTCCACCATGCCTGGGGCGTGTGTCTCACCATCGCCTCCCCAGGGCCGCCATTCCCTGTCCTCTCGAATCTTCCTGTGGAGCCCCGTCGGCTAAGAGTCGGACCCCACCATTCCCAGAAGTAGCTCCCTCCTTCGAGACTTCTGCTGGGATGCTGCACGCCTGTGGCTTTTGCCTGGCTGGCATGAGCGACCCCCTCCTGGGCCGTCACTGCGCCCGCTGCTCTTGGTCTTCGTGGGTCGCGGAGCCCGGAGTCCTGGTGAGCAGGTGGTCCGGCCCGCGCGGGCTGCAGGGCCTTCTCCAGGGCGCTGGCCGTGCAGGGAGGTTCGGAGCGGGCGGGTTCCGAACGGGCCCTTCCGCTGAATTCCTGCCAGGGTTTCCGTGGAGGGGCTGTTTCTGCGGCTTGCACTCCAGGTGACACAGCCGACCAGGCCTCCAGCTCTCCTTGGCTCTAAGTGACCGGCCACGGGGAGGACCTGCTTGTCACCTGGCCTCCCTCACCTACCTGGCCACGAAGACGGGCAAACCGGAGGGAGGCGGGGCTTTCCCGGGGTTCAGCGGGGGACAGCTTCCATCCAGAAGCTGTATTTCCCCTTTTAGAAGTCTCTCCCCTCCTGCCTGTCTTTGTAGTTTCTTTTTTTTTTTTCCCACTAAAACCTTTGCCCAATTTTCCTTCTTTAAAAAAAAACACATTTTTTTTCTTTATTGATTTTTAGAGAGAGAGGAAGGGAGCCCTGGCCAGTTTGGCTCAGAGGTTAGAGTGTCGGCCTGCGGTCCAGAGAGACCCGGGTTCGGTTCCCGCTAAGGGCATGTACTTCGGTTGCAGTTTGTCCCCGGCCCTGGTTGGGGTTGTGCGGGTGGCAAACACTCGATGTGTCCCTTCATATCGATGTTTCTCTCTCTCTCTCCCTCCCTCTCTATCTGTACAAAAAATGGAAAAATATCCTCGGGTGAGGATTAAAAAAAAAAATAGGAGAGAGAGGAAGGGAGAGGGACAGAGAGATAGAAACATTGATGAGAAAGAACATTGATTGGCTGCCTCCTGCGTGCCCCCCACTAGGGATTGGACCCACAACCTGGGCATGTGCCCTGACTGGGTATTGAACCGGGATCCCTTGGTGTAGGGGTCAACGCTCAACCACTGAGCCACACCGGCTGGTCAATTCTCTTCTTCTTCTTCTTCTTCCTCTTCCTCTTCCTCTTCCTCCTCCTCCGAGGACATTTCTGCATTCATCTTCAGATAGAGTGGGAGGGAAAGTAGGAGGAAGAGAGAGAAACATTGACGTGAGAGAGACACATAGTCGCCACCCACACAACCGGGGCCGGGGACGAACTGCAGCTGAGTACGTGCCTCTAGCAGGAACCGAACTTGCGTCTCTATGGTCCACGGGTCGACGCTCTAACTGCTGAGCCAAACCGGCCAGGGCCCACCTTTTCTTTTCTAAATGAGATGCTGTTATGTGTCTGTCACACAGGGGTCAAGTGCCCCTCGGGTCCCTGCCCCCAGCCGGTGCAGCCCTCCTCCACGCAGACGGGCTGTGACATCATGCCTGGCCGCACGGGTAGTGAAGGGGAACCTTAATTTGTTTGAGTGGATGTGTTTCAAAGTCACTTTGAAACAACAAAACAAAAACAACAAAAGGCTTGTTACGGCCTCTCCTGTCACAGGAAACACACGGCCTTTGGTATTTCGGCAGTTGCAAAAAAAAAAAAAAAGTTGTATATTTCTGTTGAAATATTAACCTTTTTATAGCTTGCTTAAATCAGTAAGGAAATACCTGTGTGAGTGACAGGGTTCCAGTCTTCATAGTCATTCCCCACAGAGACCATTTATCAATAATCACCAGTTATCACTCAACTGCGAGGCAATAATTCATTGATTATTTTCACAGAGGATTTGGGGCCATATATACACACTCACATAGCAGACACCAGAAAGAGGGATCAGAAGATATACAGAAATTGCTAACTCCACTTCTGTGAAGCAGAATAAAACAACAGGCTGTAGCCCGGTCGGTGTGGCTCAGTGGATTGAGCATCATCCCATGGACTGAGAGGTCCCAGTTCAGTTCCCAGTCAGGGTACATGCCTGAGTTGTGGGCTCGATCCCCAGCGGGGGATGTGCAGGAGGCAACCCATCGATGTTTCTGTTTCATCAATGTTTCTCTCTCTCTCTCAAATAATCAATAAAAAAAAATTAAAAACCAAACCAAATAAAAAAACAGCAGGCTGCAGGAATCTTTTGCACGTAGGTTTGTAGAAGTCCCTGAAGATCGGTTATCCCAACCTGCCCCCCACGGGGTCTCCTCTCACTCAGTGTGGTGGGCGCTCCTTACTGGTGGCAGTGACAAAAGGTGTGGCCTCTTGACATTATGCAGGGTGTGTGTGTGTCTGTGTTTGTGTGCTGTTGGGGTGTCTCGTTACAACCTGGCGTAGGCACTTTGTTTACCCTTGGCTTTCTCTGCTCAGGAGGCTGTGTAGGGAAAATGTTTCCCAGACTCCCTTGCAGCTAGGGATGGCATGTAGCCTGTTCTGGCCATCGAGACACCTTTTGCTGTGGTCGTCTTTGACATCTGCTTTAAGCATGTCTCTAACTGCTTGTAGAAGCATTTTTCCTTACACTTTAAAGTCTTTGTCAGGTAATTCTGACATCTGTTTCATGTCTGTGTTGGCATCTGTTGATTGTCTTTTATTTTTTTAATTCATGTGGAGATACCCCTTGTTGCTGGTATGACAGATGATTTTTGATGGAATCAAAAGGCACTTCTGTCTTACGGTACAAGAGACGGATGCTGTTTAAACCCGTGTTAGCTTTCTTTGTCTGACATCACGGGGCAGGGAGACACTCCTGGTTACATACAGTCAGGTGAAGGTGTGAGTCCAGGTTCCCCGCGCGGCCTTTAACGGTCCCCCTGGTGGCCACGGACGTCTCCCGTGGGCTGCTGGGTGGGGTGGGAGCCTGCCCCCCACGGGGTCTCCTCTCACTCAGTGTGGTGGGCACTCCTTACTGGTGGCAGTGACAAAAGGTGTGGCCTCTTGACATTATGCAGGGTGTGTGTGTGTCTGTGTTTGTGTGCTGTTGGGGTGTCTCGTTACAACCTGGCGTAGGCACTTTGTGTGTGTGTGTGATGTTTGGCTCGAGTGCAGCGCTTATTGTCTAAAAGATTTATATATTCTAGGCTGCCCCTTACCTTTGGCGAGAGAGAATAGGCTTTAATGGGGCTTTTTGTCTGTGCCTGTTGACATCCCTGGTTCCCAGCTCCTCCTGCTCCAAGTCTGGCTCATGTAAGACACACAGGGAACAGGGAAGTCACTACAGTTTGTTCCTTGGACTCCCAGATCCCTAGTTGATCTGTCTTCTCGCTCTGTTTCAGAGTCTTATATTTAAAAAAATTTTTTTTTCTTTATTGAGAGAGGTTTAGAGAGAGAAGAAGGGAGAGGGAGAGAGAGATAGAAACATCGATGAGAGAACATCGCCTGGCCGCCTCCTGCACGCCCCCCACTGGGGATCAGGCCCACAACCTGGGCACGAGCCCTGACCGGGAATCGAACCGGCAGCCTCTTGGTGCAGGCTCGATGCTCAACCAGTGAGCCACACCAGCCAGGCGAGTCTTCTTATATTTAATTTAAATATAATCTCCATGGGTTTTCATTGTACTGAGCAGGAGAAATAGGGAGAAGTATGTCTGCTCCCCAGAGGCTGAGGTCCATGAGATGTAATCTGAAGGCCCGGGGTGAGCGTCTTTTTAAAGGGGAGAGCTCGGCTGGGAGGACCCTTGACCCTTGCCCCTCCGTGGACCTGAGGCCTGGAGAGGGGTAGCCAGCCACCTGTGACCGTGAGCGCGGAAGCCCGAGGCAGCAGGGTGCAGACCCGCAAAGAGAAGGTTCCCGAGTCGCCCTCTTCTGGGTGGCTTGTCAGTTCTTGTGACAAGGAGAGAAATCTCATATGCTTGTCTTGTTTATAGCTTGTTCAGATCCTGTCAGGTCCACGCTCCTTTGCCAGGGGAGCCGATGAGTCCGTGAGTTGTGAACATCCCAGGTCGCTCCTCTGTCTCAACTCTCCTCCCTCCTACATGAACGTCTTACTTTGTCCGCGGGCTTCACGCTGGAGAGACGGGTCTTGAGTTTTGGGGCTTACGCTTGCATGTGTTGTTTCAGTTCCAAGGACAGTAACTTGATATAAGTGGTCTGAAAATAAAAATACACGTTTCTTTCTCTCTCTCTTTTTTTTTATCCTCACCCGAAGATATTTTGTTTTGCATTTATCTTCAGATAGAGCGGGAGGAAGAGAGGGAGGAAGAGAGAGAGAGAAACATTGATGTGAGACAGACACATCGAGTGGTTGCCACCCACACGACCCAACTGGGCCAGAGACAAACTGCAACCCAGGTGCGTGTCCTTAGTGGGAACCGAACCCGGATCTCTCTGGACCACAGGCCGACACTCTAACCGCTGAGCCAAACTGGCCAGGGCTAGAGTGGTTCTTTTTATTACTTTAAATAAAATCTCATTTCAGATTCAGGATTATGAGTAAAAGTACCTTTATCTCACTAGGACTTTTTAGGTTATAAAAAATCTCTCTCTCTCTCTCTCTAACTGGACCCTTACCGGAACCCTGGGGGGTGGTTCGGAACATCTCCCCCGCCTCTCGGTGGGGAGAGGATGGTTCTGGAAGTGAAGCCCTTGCCCAGGTGTGACAGCCGCAGGTGGCGGAGTCCCCGAGTTTCCCACTCAGGCCCTTGGACTCCGAAAGCAGCGCCCGCCCCGGCCCCCTGCGGTCACACGCCGCGGGCAGCGTTTGGGAGGAGGTGTTCCCTCGGACAAGGGAGCAATCTGAGTGCAAAAGCATGAGCCCTCGGGGCCTTGAGAACATGCCTGATGCAGCAGTGCTGAGCCGTGACCCAGGCGGGACTGTGAGGGGCCAGGCAGGGAGCATTCTAGGCTGTGCAGGCCACCCTGCTCTCGTACATTCTTCTGTTCCACCCCTCCCCCCAACCCTTCTAGAACATAACAGTCATTCTCGGCTCACGGCCCCGTGAAAGCAGGCTGCCAGGGATTCGGCCGGGCCCGTGTGGCCCGCTGAGCCGTCGGAACCGGCAGGGCTGTGCACCCGGCTGCGTGGGGCGGCCGTGGCCGCGTCGGAAACCGCCCTCCTCCCCTCTCACCTGCACAGAGGTGGGCCGGCCTCCCTGTGGGCAAGAGGGACTGTGGAGTGTGCGACTTGGGCTGACTCCGTGCAGCTTGACTGCCTGCCTCCTGTGGGTGAGACAGAACCGCATGGGTCCCGGCTTTCCCTCATCAGCGAAGGCTTCTCCGCTGCCGTCAGTGTGTGTCCCTGAGGGGTGACCAGCTGTGAGAGCCGGGCCACCCCTCGGGGTGCTCACCGCCTGGTGCGTGCATGGCTGGCAGCTGGTCCTGCTTCTGCCACTTACCAGCTGGGCAGCTGGGCAGCTCCTTCATCCTCTTGGTGTCCGTTTCCGCACTGGCAAAAATGAGAACGTTGCGTTAGATCGTCTCTAAGTTCACGTCTACTCTGAGGATAACCTTATACTAATGGCTGCATGGAAAATACCGTGTCCTCGGTGACCTTCCGATCGCTCAGTTCATCAACTCATTGTTCTGCCAATTAAACACTAAAGACTTCGTGAAGCGGCCGGGTGTCCGCTTGCGTTAGACTCTCCTTACTTTAAGGTAAAAACATTTGGACCATCAAATGCAGAAATGAAATCTGAGTTGTTGACAGTATGTTTGGAAACGCAGTGTGGAGAACTGAGAACATAGCTAGGCAACTCCCTGTTTACACTTTCTTTCAGTGTTCTGGATAATTCTTGTTGGTCGTATAAGTTACCCGTTTTTTCATTGCCTTTGTTATTCGGAAGGGAATATGAACGTTATGCCCAAATAACGTTTCACAAAAAAAGCCCAATACGGGATATTTCTTCCCATTTCAAATGGCGAGTAGAGATGTTATCAACATCAGTGTAATACGTAAGGGGAACCTTCTTAGAAAATAATCTAACAATAGGTATTGAGTCTTAAAAATATTCCTATCTTTTGACCTTGTAACCCCTTATCTGTTCATCTAATTCTGATGAATGTGTGTACAAATATGCACGTTATAGTGTTCTTCACCTAGGTCCTGGGGACGCCTTAGTAGTTAGCAGCGAGGATCTGGCTGAAAACCACGGTTCCGCTACCCGTGGAATATTATAATGCAGTGGAAACAATGTAAACCAAGATGTGTAAAACCACAGATACACTCTTTTTTTTTTATCCTCACCCGAGGATATTTTTCCATTTTTTGTACAGATAGAGTGGGAGGGAGGGAGGGAGGGAGAGAGAGAGAGAGAGAAACATCGACATGAAGGGACACATCGAGTGGCTGCCACCCGCACGACTAACCAGGGCCGGGGACAAACTGCAACCGAGGTACATGCCCTCAGCGGGAATTGAACCCGGGTCTCTCTGGACCGCAGGCCGACGCTCCAACCGCTGAGCCAAACTGGCCAGGGCCACAGATACACTCTTAACGTAACAAGTGACATCAGAGTACAAAAATCGAGTGTGTTTGTTTATAATGATGTAGAAAAGGTAGCCTGTTACCACCGCTTGGTGTGCAGTTCAGGCAAGATGGTTACATGCTTTGCAATGACCCCATGAAGTGTTCGCAGCAACCCTAAGCAGGCAACGTCTTCCCATGTTGACAGTGTGGGAAGCGAAAGCTTTGAAAAAATCGGTAGCTCATCCCGGTTCACAGAGCTAGAGAGGCAGAGTCAGGATGGGAGCCTGGCACCTTACGAATGCCAGGCACTCCGGGAAAACCAGTCCCGGCCCAACCCAAGGGGTGGGAGCGAGCTCCTCCCCTGGCTGAAGCCACTGAGGCCGAGGCTGGACGAGGGGCTCAGGGGTGGCCGGGCGCTCATGGCTCAGTCCCCCCGCCTCTCACCCTCCGCGCTGGGGGAGGGTGTCCTCTGCTCCCCTCCACAGAGCAGCGGTCCTCCCAGGACCCAGCGGAGACAGGCTGCTGTGCTTGCGAAAGCTCTCGGCCTTCAAGGATCACTTGGGAAGGGAGCGGGTGCAGCTTTAACACTTCAACCAGAGCACCTCTCAGCTCCCCTCTGTCTCTTTCTTCTTCTTTTAACATCTGCGTGCAGACGTAATAAAAGCGTGTCGGGTGGCTGGGCTCTGGGCCGGCGGAGGAGCAGGAGGGGTGTAATTGAGCTGTGGCTGCCGGCCTCTCCGGGTACCATTAGCTGATAGAGCGTGTAGTCAATAAAACGCAACAAAACGATAAAACTAAGCCCTTTGGTGCTTTCTTATTGGGTGTTATGCAACTCAGAAACCCGCAGCCGTAAAAAGGGGAAGGAGGGAAACTTGACACTTGCAAGAACAAAGACACTCAGGCCCTGGGTCGGAAGTGGCGCGGGCCGAGCCGGTCCTGTTCGGCAGCACCTGGAAGCAGTTAGCGCGGGGAGCCAGGCCGGGTGGGGCTGCCGCACCGTCCCCCACAGCCCCCCACAGCCCCCCGAGACCCAGCCGGGAACGCGCACAGCAGTGGGCTTCTCGTTAGGGGAGTCAGGGATCCCCCGCAGAAATCCGCTTCTGGTAGATGATAAATGTGTTAGCCCGGGCAGAGAGATCTCTAGCAGAACTTCCCCTGTGTGGGGGGAGGGGGGACTCGAGCACGGGACTGCCCCCTGCCAGGCCCTCTGGGCTGAGATTTCAGAAGGCCGTCTCCTTTGACCGGTGGAAAATTGTAAAGCAAACCTCAACGCTTTTCTTGTCTGGTTAAGACCAAAAAAGAAGTGGAAGTTTTTATTGTCAGTGCCCTGTTAGGACTTGTTGAAAAGTAGGCCAGGGCAATTTGTCTATTTTTGGTTTTAGAAACATTTGTCCTTCCCACAAGGGGTATCTTATATACCTTCAGGACTTAGATGGCAATCCCAAACAATTCATTAAAAAACACCTTTTTTTTTTTGTTTACTTCGTTTTAAAACAAGTGTTGTTAATGGTGACGATGACTCAAGTAGGATGCCACTGTGAGCCTCACAGGGGTGCGTCGGTGAGGGGGAGGCCTGCCCCATTTGTCTGGGGGGGGCCGGGGGGGTGCCTGCTGGGGGCCGGTGTGCATGAAGGGTCGAGGGGCTCCCTGCTAATGGAAAAGAACCACATTCGAAGAAGGAGAATCATCTTGGCCAAGTAACAAAAGCTGAGTCATCAGCGAGGAAGGGCCTTTCTGAGTGGAGCCCGCTGTGGCCTTACGCAGACCTGTCGTCCAGCCCCGCCGCCCTGGCTGCCCTCCGCCCGGCGCTGTGCATGGCCCTGGAGGCCGCCTGTAGCACTCAGGTGCTGTTCAGGCCACCGCGGGCCTCAGGCCGTGAACAGACCGAGTGCAGCCTGAACGGTGAGGATTCTTAGCAGACGCGGGTGCATTCGAAGGGTACAGCGGAGGTCACAGGAGAGGAGGCTTCCGATTGCACTTGGAGACATGCTGGATACTTTGTAACTATGTGCGAGAAACGTTCTGCCTTCTTCCAAAATGAATGGAATATATGTGGGTGTGCAGTCTGTCCGTGATGTTCGTGGGGGTGGGATGACTAGATCTCACATGGGCTACAGTCCCGTATTTGTTGGGGGTGGGAAGGAAGAGGAGAGAAAAATGCCCTACATTTTCTTTCTTTTAAAAAAATTGTGTTTTTTTTTTCTGTATTGATGCTAGAGAGAGGAGGAAGGAGAGGGAGAGAGAGAGAGAAACATCGATGAAAGAGAACATCGACTGGCCGCCTCCTGCATGCCCCCCACTGGGGATCGGGCCCACAACCTGGGCATGTGCCCTGACCGGGAATCGAACTGGCGACCTCTTGGTGCAGGGTCGACACTCAACTGTTGAACCAAACTGGCCGCGCTAAGTGCATCAATATTTTTTTTTTTTTTTGCACTTATCTTCAGAGAGCAGGAGGAAGAGAGGGAGGGAGAGAGAAAGAGAGAAACATCAACAAGAGAGAGACACATCAAGTGGCTGCCACCCACATGACCCCAACTGGGGCCAGAGACAAACTGCAACCGAGGTACGTGCCCTTAGCGGGAACTGAACTCGGGACTCTCTGGTCCGCAGGCCGATGCTCTAACTGCTGAGCCAAACTGGCCAGGGCTAAGTGCATCATTTTTTACATGGAACAATTGAGTTTTACCTGTAAACATTTTTTCATCCACCCATCCATCTATTCATTTATCTATCCATCATCCATCCATCTATCATCCATAGGTTTATTTATCTATCTATATGTATTTTCTACCTTCTTTGTCTAACTTGACCCACTATAACTGATAGTTTAGGATTATATTACTTTATTGACTACTTTCCCCCAGCTTTATTGAGAAATACCACACAACATTGTGTAAGTTTAAGGTATGTAACCTGATTTCACACACACACACATCGTGAAATGTTTACCACTCTAAGATGAGTTGACACCTCCATCACCTCCCGTAATTACTTTTTGTGTGTGATGAAAACATTTGAGATCCACTCTCTAAAAAACTGTCAAGTAGAGAATGTGGTTTTGCTAACTACAGTGACTATGCTATATTCTACTACTTTTTCCCCAAATGGGAATGCAGACCTGTGAAATACAGCCGATGATGTTGCCCGGGTTCGTTTGATGAAGAAAAATGGAATAGTGACTCAAACCCTTTGTGCTTGGTCTTGGAGAGTAGATGATCCCCTTGTCCACTCTCTCCCCCTCTCTGCCTCACCCACAGAGGCAAATCTCTGAATGCTAAAAGGACTGTACTTTATCTTTCCTTGTACTTTACAGGGATAAATATTGGGAAAAAATCAACTGCAAAACACGTTTAAGAGGTTTCTTTATATCTAATGACCGAGGGTGGTGAGACACAAAGTGTAGGACACATTTTGGAGCTGGGTGTGGGACCCAGTGCTGAGTAGCATCGCACCAGAACCAGCGAGTGTCCGCCTCTCTTCCCTGTGCCCGGACCTCTGCAGCTCCATGCAACAGTAGCTTTTATGAAATGCAACTTTCCCAGCATCTTCCGTGCACGGCGGGGAGCCCTCGACTTCCCACAGTGACCTGACTTTTTCTTATCTCATTTCTTACGGAAACTTTCTTCCCCGTTACCATCACGTGAGCTGAACCCCGGGACGCTGCGCTCTTCTTTTCGGTCCGAAACCCATGTGTTTCTCCACTTTGTTGCTGCTCATTGCTTTGGGTGTCTGTTCCTCCTCTGGTCCGCGGAGACTTGCGTTTCATTCTGAGCTGGCCGGTGTCACTTGGCGTACCGATGGCTGTGCTTCCCCAGCAGGTATTTCAAGCCAAGCAGGTGTGTGGAGTATACTTGTCCAGCACTAATCACGTATGTTATCCTGATATCCCAAGTCCTGCTGCTGGTTTTGATTCATCCGTAACCTTCCGTTGACTTGAAAACACGTATCCCTACTCCACACTTAAAGAAGAATCATTTCTGGGGAAGGGGCCAACCGTGCAGATGACAGGGGCACTTTCGTGGCCACCGTTATGGGGGGAGAAGATGTAAGTATCAAAGTCTGGACTTGCATCTCCTGTTGTCTTGGAGTAGAGTCTGGGGAACCTGGGGCTGGTCTCACAAAAGGGCCAATTTCATCAGACTTAGCCTTGCTCTTGTTTTCTGCATCTCGCCTCTTACTCCTCATAGTTTTCGAATGTATTGTGTTTTAATACAGTATGTATTCCTGCCATCGCGGCCCCCTCCCATTTACTGGGGTCGAATATACGTCTCTACCCTTCGACACTGTCCTTGGCCAGTGGAATGTGAGTGGACCTGCTGGACCGAAAGTGTAAAGTGCACTTGTGCTGTTGAACTTGCTCTCTGGAATTTCACTCTGAGCAAAACAAGACTGGGATAGACCACCGGTCCCAGAAAGAGGATACGAGACGTGGGCAGAGTGACCCCAGCTCAGCACCCTAGTTAGGCCCTGATGTCAGTCGGTCGGGAGTGGAACTACAGTGGCAGGAGGGAGTTTTGCTCCCAAGACCGGGAGAGCCTCCTACATCAGTTGATTTTCTCCTCATCCACAGATGTGTGAGCCAAATAAATGTGTACTTTTCTATGCCACTGAAATTTTGTAGTTGGTTGTTACTAAAATATCTGAGTCGAATGAAGAGTAGCAGGTATGTCACCCCTAAAAATGCCACTTTGGCATAAGGATTGTTTTGAGCTGGTAGCAATTGAGAAGAAGCTGCCTGCTATCTTCCTATTTGCCTTAAAGCAGGACATAAATTTACAAAGGTGTCTCCCCCGCCACCACCAGGAAAGATACAAGTCAATCACTGGAGACAACTTTAGACCCCAACAGTCTGGGGACAGCACCAGAGGAATCTACATAACACACTTTACTAAGTAGCCTTTGTAGCTGCCTTTGGACGCCAAAAATTATTTCCCTTTGTCCTATTATTTCTCCATAAATATATTGGTTTTGTGGTTGTTGAAGATGTTATATAAGCCAGAGTTCTAAGCCACCACTTGGAGTTATTCATTTTTTTCTGGGTCCCGCGCATGTGTACACGAAGTATACATGTTAATTAACTTGTGTTTGCATTTCTCTTGTTAATCTGCCTTCTATTGCAGGAATCTCAGCCAAGCGCTCAGAGGGCAGAGGGGAAATCAGTTTTGCTTCCCCGCACAGACTACAGGCCTCCGTCGCTTGTCAGAACCTGGCATCGCATTTTGGAGCGCATTTCTTTTCCTCCCTTGTCTTCTGAACATCCTAGTGCTCATTGCTGTGATTTCGTCGTAGTGACTTTTTCTGTTTCCTATTCAGGACATCTGCCGTGTGTCCCTTGTCTAGTGAGAACTAGTGTCTTGCTGCTTGTCTCTCCTTCTTCCTCCCATAGTCAAGGGCTGAGTCCATTGGCTGAGGCCTACTATCTGTTGATAATTTATTTTTGCACTTAACCTAAATATCTTTGGGGATACCTTGCTTCTGGGCTCTTCCCATCTAGCATCATAGGAGTTTTCTTCCTATACCACCAAACACCAACCCCTTTTAAAACTGCTTTCTGGTCTCCGGTTTGTTGCTGGGTTTTGGCACCAAAAAACAACAAAACAAAACAGAAACACACCAGGAAAAAACCCTGCTTTCTGGATTTTTTTTTTTTATTATTATCTTTTTGCCTGTCACACTTTATAAACCTGGTTCTTTTTCACCAAGCATCACCGCAGTATTTGAAATATATGGAAAACAGTCGGGATTGTGCAGGGCTTACCCCAGCTGCTATTGTGATGTAGCTCTCCCCGGTGCCAGGGCGGGTCTGGCCCCTGGCCATACCTCTGCATTCCTCCTCCACCCTGCTGTAAGTACTTGGCCATGATCCATCCCATTTCAGCTGTACCTCTAGAGTAACATAATGTGGATTAATGGCGGGTGGACTGGGATTCAGTGGGCGGGTCGGTGGGGGCTGTGGAGTAAAAATGGAAGCTATTAACTCTTCCCAGAGATGAGACAGAGAAGAAAGAGGGATGAGCCTGACCTGTCTGGTCATCTTCTTTCCCAGTTCTGTGGACATCTCTGGCTCCCTGCGTGTTGTCGACAAACCCTCGAGGTTTGATTCATGCGTTTGCTTCCTCTCGGGTTGTCTAGCATTCATTCATCGGCCGGGTGTTTGGCTTGGCGAACTCCGAGAAGAGAGTGTGCGGCTCTTTGCGGCTCGTGATAAATGCCGTGCGCTCGCTGGGAAATGTAAGTCGGTGATGGATGACCCCATGCTTCTTGCTTGCTTTACGCTGAAACATTCTATCGAACTTACCCTAACTGCAGCATTCTTATAAATAAACAGCCCTTCTTGAATTATATGACCGCGGGCTCCCTGCCTAGTCTGCAGCATGGAAGTCCAGTGAACTGGAACAGAAAGGTAACTGAGAGGAGGGGATGGAACGAGAGGGATCACGAGAGCGCGGCCAGGCCCGGGGTTGAACCTGCAGCGCCGTGGACAGCCAAGGCCCGGGGCAGCCAGCCTGCTCGGGCGACAGGAAGGCCCGAGGCCGAGAGCGAGCACCACGCATGCCCCCGCACAGCTCGTGTTGGAAGCTGTCACTCCTCCATGTCCTTGCCACACGGAATTGCTGTGACTCCCTGGTGTTGAATATCAAAGTGTAACGTCAACTGTGTCCTAATCTATACCCACTGCTGGGACAGGTCCAGGTTTTTGGATTAAACACTCCAGCACGAACTTCTTGAAACCTCTCCTGAATGAGAAATTCTACGAGGCTCTCTCTGAAAGGTTTTGGCTCCCAGGGAATTAAACCCTGCTCTGCTGAGAACACAGTGACAATCTCTCTGATTGGCTGATGTCCTTCTGTCCCCGGGAAGCTGCCACACACGGCCTCACACCCTCTCTGCAGGGCCTGTGGCACCTACATTGAGCTGGGGGGAGGGGTGTTTTTCCCCTGCTTCCATTATCTATGTGGGGGGGTTGCACCAAAATGACCATGAAATGAAACCGTCCCAGCCAGCAAAGCCAAACAGAACACGAACCCTTGGCTGTGCGGCCCTGTGGCCACCGCCGCTTGCTGGTTCGGGAGAATGAGGCGTGTTTTTACTCGTCGGATCAGATGCACACATTTCTCTCTCCTTTAGATTGGGTCCTTATCACCTCTCACTGGCTGAGGAAGGATGAGGTCGCCTGTATTTCGTTGTCACTGTTTGCAATAGGTATTAGAGATGGGGTGTGGCCAGGTCTCACGTGGGAAGCGATGGGTGAAGGGGTCAAAGGGGAGAGCGCACGCGAAGGGGAGCCCGTTGGTCGCCGTAGCGGATGCCGTTGTCGCGAACAGAAGGACAGATGCTGCGGGGACACGGATACGTGGCCGGGAGACTGGTTACGGGGAGGGCAGGGTTGGGTCCAGGGCACGTGGGGTGTGTCCACGCCCTTCCGCGGTTGGTGGACGAAGGGCACGGGACGTAGCTACGGGGAAGAGGGTAAGGTTGAGGGAAGGCGTCCTTCTCAGGCGTGGGGAGTCATCCAGCTTATTCATGGGCACAGCGAAGGGGTCAGTAGAGGGTCAGCCCCAGTGACGGAGAGAGCAAGGCAGTGATGCCCTGTGTTCGTGCACAGAGGGGTCTTCCCAAGGACGTGCCTTTCAGACTCTGGGGCTAGACTTGGGTTTATTCAAGACTATGACAGCCTTGGGGAGTGGAGAACCATCTTTCCTTAAAAAAAATTTTTTTTTTCTTTATTGGTTTTAGAGAGGAAGGGAGAGGGAGAGAGAGACAGAAACATCGGTGAGAGAGAACATTGATTGGCCGCCTCCTGCATGCCCCCCACTGGGGATTTGACCCACAACCTGGGCCTGTGCCCTGACCGGGAATCGACCTGGTGACCTCCTGGTGCAGGGTCGATACTCAACCACTGAGCCACACCGGCCGGGCTAGACTTCAATTTTTAGAACTTGTTTAAGTTCACAGCAAAGCTGAGCAGAAAGTGCAGAGATGTCCTACACACTCTGCCCACACACACCCACAGCCCTTCCCGCCGTCAACAGCCCCCACCTGAGGGGACTTTTGTTACAACGCGTGAACGTACACATCACCGTCACCCAAACCCCACAGTTAACCAGGGTTCACGCTGTTGTATTTTAGAAGCTGGACACGTGTGTAATGACGTGTAGAGAGTCGTTGCTCTGCCCTACAAGTCCAGTGTTCTGCCTCGTCACCCCTGCCCCTGGCCCTGGCCGACGCTGGTATTTTATTGTCGCTACACTTTCACCTTTTCCAAAATGTCAGTGAGTTGGGGTCCTTGAACGTACCTTTCAGACGGCCCTTCTTTCACTTACGTGCATTCGAGGCTCCCGGACGCCTCCCGTGAACTGACCGGTCAGTTCTTCCTTGGGCTGAATAACGTTCCCTTGTCGGGATGGACCGCCGCTTATTCATCCAGTCGCCTACGGAAGGGCATCTCGGTTGCTTCCAACTCTTGACGATGACGGATGAGCCATGTACAGATTTCTGTGTGGACAGTTTTCACCCCTTTGGGTAAACAATAAGGAACGCAACGGCCGGATCGTGTCTAGTTCTGTAAGAAAACGTGGCTGCTCTGTGGCACCTTCCCACCCTCTCAGCCTCTGCGGATGCACCCCTCTTTTTGTACTCAGCGATTCCTGTCTTTATTTTGTACTTTATTTATTTTTGGGGTACGTGCCCCTAGCGGGAACCGAACCCGGGACTCTCTGGTCCGCGGGCCGATGCTCCAACCGCTGAGCCAAAGTGCCCAGGGCTCGGTAAATATTTTTATAATGGATACTAAGTAAATGGAAGAAGGAAGACATCCCTGGGTCCAGAACTTATTTTTTTGTATTGAATAGAAATACTCTTCCATGACTACATATTTATTTCCTTAGTTCCCTGGCCGTCCGCGGCACTTGGCTTTAATAGTTTTGTGGGGTGATTTGCATAGTCATGGAAAAAACACAAACTGTGCTAACCAGGGTAACCTTCTGTTTTCCCTTCGTCTCCGGCGTCTAGTGGGCTAGTTTGGCCTCACTGTGAAGTTATAACAGTCGTCCACGTGCCCCTAGGCTGCTGGCAAAAAAGATAATACAAACCAGTAATCGTTAAAAGTGTCCAGAGACACGGGCCTAGACTCAGACTTCAAGGATCTGCAAGAAGAGAGGATGGGAGGGCTCAGGTGGGGTCTCCAATCCCAGTGAAGAGGATCAGTCCCCGGCCTCTCAGTGCAGTTCCCACTGGGCAGCAGCCGCTGTGTGACCAGGAGGGCAGCGGCACCCCTGAACGCAAATGCACATGGCGGGGCTGTGACCTGTCCAGACGGGTGGCCCGGGCCTGATCGCGTTTGAGAAGGTGACGTCCAAGAAGCAGACGGTGCTCTGGCAGGTGTGGCTCGGTTGGCTGGAGCCTTGTCCTGTCTGCGGAAGGGTCCTGGGTTCATCCCCAGTTGCAGGGGGTACAGGAGGCAACCCATCGATGTCTCTCTCTCTCCTACCCCCCTCCACCTTCCTCTCTCTCTCAAGTCAATAAAACATGTCCTCGGGTGAGGATTAAAAAAAAAAGTAAAAGCTGCCTTCTCCTTAGGAGCTGTTAGCGTTGAGCTGTGAGAGTGGGGGTCACGCCTTCAGCCCACAGACTGACCCAGTAACGCGCCGCTGACCGGGGCCGACAGGAGGCCGGAAGGGCCCCCTCTCCACGCGGCGCCGTCCTCTGTGACCGGAACCCCGATCTCGGCGGACTTCCAGCACCGTTGGAACGCACGTGTCCTCCCCTCACCGCAGCGGTGGTGGGGCCGGGACGACGTGAACGTGAGTGCTGCGAGGTCTTGGAGAACATGTTGACGTGAACAGGAGACTGGCAGATGTCGATTGCGAAGGTCCTCGGCTGGGGTGACGTTGCCCCTGCCTCCCCGCAGGGGACACTGAGCAGCGTCTAAGGACATTTTGGTGGCCGCACCGCTGGCCTTTAGTGGGCGGAGGACAGGGGTGCTGCTGAGCGTCCTACAGCGCACAGGACAGGCCCCGCAGTGAAACATCATCTGGCCCCTGAGCGTCGCCCCGTCTGTGCGATCGGAGCTCCGTCTGCTGTGCGGAAGGGAGCCGGAGTCTGCACCGCTCGCTGCGCCCGCCGCGGGGGATGAGAGCGCAGGCCTGCTGCGGCGAGGCGGGGGCCGCGCAGGGTCTCGTGGCGCCTGCGGGCCCTTTCATGCACCGCGCCCTGGGGGTGGGTGCCCCCGGGGTGGGTGGTTCTGCAAGGCCTTGTCTGGAAGGTTGAGTTTGGTGGGGGGAACATGGAATCACTTCCTGAAAAGAGTCTCGACTTTGGAGTCAGACACCGTGGGGCTGGCGTTCTCGGTCCACGCTGGCCGTGTGACCCGAGCAAGCCAGCTGCCTCCTCCGGGCCACCTCTTCCTCCATCCACAAGATAAACACAGACTCTTGGATGGTTCCTAAGAGGGTTCCGCCTCAGTTCGACGTTTCCAAAATCGTGGTACCTCTTCCAACGGAAGGCACGCCGCTGCTTCGTTGGAAAGGATTTTGTTCTTAAGCTGATACGTGCTCCAGTGTCTTCCACCCTGCGCAATGGGGCAGTGGTGCTCACCGACGGGCACTGACGCTCCCCCACGGGCAGTGACGCTCCCCCACGGGCACTGACGCTCCCCCACGGGCAGTGACGCTCCCCCACGGGCAGTGACGCTCCCCCACGGGCACTGACGCTCCCCCACGGGCACTGACGCTCCCCCACGGGCAGTGACGCTCCCCCACGGGCACTGACGCTCCCCCACGGGCAGTGACGCTCACCCACGGGCACTGACGCTCTCCCACGGGCAGTGACGCTCACCCACGGGCAGTGACGCTCACCCACGGGCACTGACGCTCTCCCACGGGCAGTGACGCTCCCCCACGGGCACTGACGCTCCCCCACGGGCACTGACGCTCACCCACGGGCAGCACCCAATCAAACGCTTCGCTGAGCCCCGGCCACCATCCTAGAGGAAGTGCAGGGAAAACAACGTGTGCCCAGGTCCCTGCAGAATCGCTTCTCTCCTCCCAACCCCAGTTCAGCCCTCAGCCCGGGGAAGGGAAGGCGCTCCCATTCTTGAGCCTGATGGTCCTTCCTGCGTTCCGGGCTCCCTCCTTTGACATGTGTGCACGCATGGAAGCATGTGAGTGTACGTGTGTGCGTGCGTGTGTGTGAGCGTGAGCGTAGGCACAGTTCAGCAGCACCCCTGGACTGCCACATGGGAGGGGACGGCCAGGCTCCCAGACCCCCTCTCTCGGCCAGGACCGGCCCAGGAGGTGGGCTGTGCTCAGGCTCTGGGTGGTCGAGGGCTGTGAACACCTGGCATGGCGCTGGGCAGGGCCTGGCACCAACCAGGCCCAGAGCCAGGGCCGTGACTGTGCCCAGACAGAGGCTGCCCAGGGGGCCCGTGTTCTGGTTGGGGTGACAGAAGGTCAGGGCTGGATGAAACGCTGCTCGATAGTAGCTGAGAATGAATGTGGCGATGACCGAACCGCATGCTGCTGTTTTTCCTCTGAACTTGGCTCCCCTTTCTGGACGGAGCCATCGATGTTAATAACAGCCGCCCTCTGCTTTGAACACAGAGTTGTCTGCCGTCCACCTGCGGCGCAGGCCCGCTGCCGCCAGCCCGTGGTTGCATCGGCGCCCACAGCGTCCTGGGCCGCCACTGCCCACGGCCGGCCGCGGGGTCTGGGAGCGGGCGTCTCTCCCCGAAGTCTCTGCACCGGGGAATCGGGCTCAGGTGGGCAGCACCTAATTAGTGCCGTGGAGAAGACACACGCCCACGGGAAGCCCAGCCGTGCCCCAGATCTGACTCGGTCAGCCTCTGAGACTCAGCAGCCGTCACAGGGCGGCTACTGCCCCTCCCCCAACACGGTGAGGCTCAAAGAAGATGCGTAGAAGTATTTAATATAAGTCGAAGTATTTAATCAAACGCAGACACTGCCCCTCAAAGATGTGAGACGTTGGACATGGTACAGGGCCTTTGGTTTCTTATCAAGATCTAGATTTTCCCCTGTCCCTTCTCTCTGTGTTTGGTCCAGCGACGAGGGAGACCCGGTCACTCCGCTGGGTGCTGCGGTGTGTGGTCCGGTGTCAGCGGATGCGGCGCTCATGCCTCCCTGAGATGGGTGGGGACTCCCGTCTGCTTGTCCGCTCTCATTTCTACTCGCACAGACACCCTTGACCTCAGGAGAACTCGAAGGGGACGGTCCCCTGAGCTCCCTGGCGTGTCGGGTTCAGATGAGGCCCCGGTGTCTCGCGGTGGCAGCTCCCTCGTCTCTGCCCGTGTCTGACTGAGGTTTCTTCCAGGCGGTGTGGAGAGAACCCCGGGCCTTGGGGAGGTAACAGGATATTTCATTGGGAGCCGTAAAAAACTCTGGCCCGGCGGCCTCCGTGTTGCACAATTGCAGTGTTATGCGTAGGCCCGGGAAGTCAGCTGCTGCTGATTTATTTTAGACCCGAATAAGAAACAAGATTTTTACTTCAGTTGTTACCAGGACGGGAGAAAAACGATCTGAGCAGGCCGGCGGATGGGCACGCGTGGAAATGAGTTTCTCTGCTCTGAGCCTCACGCCTGGTGGGCTGGGTACAGACTGCTGGGAAGTCAGGGTTGAGCAGGTCCTGGCCGGTCTCCCAGCCTGGAGCCCAGCTTGGGACAAAGTAAACAGACAGGAGAGGGGTCCCCGAGAGGGGGGCTTGCCGGGAGCAGGGGCTGGTCCCACGACTGCCCTTTGGCCCTTCCAAATTAGATAGCCCCATGCCATTTCCAAGTAGGAGGGAATCTAATAAGCAATGGATTTTCCCCCTGCCTACCTGTAATGACATTTCCTTAGAAATAATTCCAGGAGGTCAGCTCTGAAGGGCCCTTTGGATTTAAACCCTCGATAAGTACTGTTGAAGCCTGAGAATTGGTATTTTTTTGGCCTGGAGGATGTCGCTCTATCTCCAGGCCTCAGAATCCCCACGTAGGAAACGTGGGGCTCAGGCAGGTGCGTCCTCACTGTCGCCTCCCGCTGTAAGCGTTGGGTCCCCCCCCCCAGCCTGTTTTGCTCCTCCTGCAACTGTTTCTGTTAACAACCTGCCGAGTCTCAAGGGAGAACCAGCCTTTCCTCCCGATCTCTGCCGTTTCCCGCACCTTCGCCGCCACAGAAATCCGACCCGTGGGTGCTCTCTGTGTTTTTTATTTTTTATTGTCTTTCTTTTCCTTGGGGAACTGGCGTCTGCAGTCCTCCTGTGCAGTGGTCATTCGCACAACAAACATCCTAGCGTCTCCCGAGGGGCAGACGCCGCTCCTTCCTGTGAGGCGGCCGAGACGTATCACAGAGCCCCCCCAGGAGCACCCCCCGGTGGTGGGGTCCCGACGGGGCGCTGGCACAGAGCACGGGGTGGCCAGCTGGACGCGTGCAGGAAAGGGGAGGGTAATGCAGGGGTGTCGTCGGTCTAGATCAGCTTTCTGATGCCGGCGGTGCCAAAGGGTGTGTGATGGAGCTTTGGGGTGCTCCTGGGGACAAGGGCGCGGGCCGAACATGCCTGAGAGAACGTGGGTCCTGTTACCGCCCTGGGAGGTTCTCGGGGCCGACTGGCGGATGAAGGTGCTGAGGGCCCCTCGCCTGCCGACCCACACCCCCCCCCCACATCTCTCTTTTGCATGGTGGCAAAATACCGCAAAGCATGTCTTTTTGGAAATAAAAAAAAAAAAGACTAGGAAGTGGATAAATCGTGAGCTTGAGCATCAAAAATCCTGGGCATAGCCCGGCCAGTGTGGCTCAGTGGTTGAGCGTGGACCCTGCACCAAGAGGTCGCCGGTTCGATTCCCGGTCAGGGCACATGCCCAGGCTGTGGGCCCGATCCCCAGTGGGGGGCATGCAGGAGGCGGCCAGTCGATGTTCTCTCTCATCGATGTTTCTCTCTCCCTCTCCCTTCCTCTCTCTCTAAAAATCAAGAAAAAATAAAGAAAATATAAGCAGAACTCCGGGGCATATTCCCAGCTTTCTTACTGCCCCTCCCCTCTGCCCTCGCTGTGCGTGTGGGTCACATTGACGTCCGAGCCGACACGCTGACGAGAGCTCGCGGCAGCACCCCGTCGGCAGCGTCCGTTTCCTTGCGCCTCGGTTGTTCGCCAGTGAAATGGGCCTCGTCCCCGTGCCTCCTGCACAGGGCTGCGCCTCGGTGGAGAGTCCGCATGAGTGAAGCGCTCAGATCAGTGTCCGGCCGTAGCAGGTGCTCCGTGGAAGAATCGCAGGGAGGCGGCACCGGGGTGCTGCCGACGGACGTGGCCAGCATGTCGAGTCTCTTTGGAAATCGTCTGGTTACGTCCTGTGTCAGCACATTGTCATCGGGGACAATGCCAGAGCCGGAGGGCGCTTAGGACATCTGTCCGGTTTCCAGGCCCCAGAACGGGGAGGGTTTCCCCCGGCAGGACGTCCCATGTCAGCGGAGCCCAGGAAATAAGAGAAGGGGCCTCTCACTGAGACCGATAGAAGCTCTGCTGGGGGTGCCCAGTCGGCCCCCGGAGCCCCGCCCATACAGGGGAAAAGGCCACACCTGACGACTGACTTCGCCTGCTTGTGGCCTGAGGGAGGTCCGGGGGCGCACAGATGAGGGGAGGGATCCGGTGACTTGTTAAGGGGGGACATCGCACAGCTGATTCAGTGACAAGCAGGAGAGGACGCAGGCAGCCAGAGTCCGAGTGGGGGGGCAGCCGTGCTCACCCTCCCCTCCAGTGAGCGCATTCCAAGTCCACGTGGGTCAAGACACATGGTGCCTTTGCCCTCTCAGCCCATCTAGTCTTCCGGCCCCTGAGTGTGATTCTGGTCTTTTTTCCTTTTTAATCCTCACCCGAGCATATTTTTCCATTTATTTTCAAATAGAGTGGGAGGGAGGCGGAGAGAGAGAGAAACATCGATGAGAGAGACACATCGATGGGTTGCCTCCCACATGACCCTGACCAGGGCCGGGGAAAAACCGCAACCGAGGTACATGCTCTTGATCGAACCCGCAACTCTGGTTTTGGGCTGACGCTAACCACTGAGCAAACTGGCCAGGGCGTGATTCTGGTCTTTAAAGGTGTTTACTTCTCGGACAATTTGGGCTGAAACACTCGCCACCTGTTTCACCGGGGGCCTCGCTAGGGACCCCAAGCCTCTCGCGTCCTAAACAGGTAATGGGCTGAGTTAGACCTGTCGGGCTGGGACTCGAGGAGCAAGCTGACGCGATGTGATTTTCGCCTTTCGCGGTGGATGTGAGGCTGAGTGAGCTGTGCATCTGGCTTCTGGGCTGACCGTCCCTGAAGCTGGCGTGGAGCAGGGGGCATCCCCTTCCGGAAAGTTCCTAGGCTCCGGTCCGAGAAGGTCGTCCCCGCAGGCTGAGCCGTCCGTCCGTGCTCGTCGGTCCTGTCTCCCTCTGGAGAGGTGTGTGGCCTCTGGCTGCCAAGATCCATGCACACCCAAGCCTAAAGCTCGGACCCCTAACTGTGGGAGGACCTCCTCCATTCTCCTCTCAGTGACAGTGGCCACAGTGGCAGCTCCCGATGGGCGCGTCCCTGTTCCTCATCCCCCTGGTCCTCACTTACCTCCCCGAGACGGGCTGGGCAGCTGTGGCCGCCACATTCACACGGGGAAGGGGGCCAGGGCTCACTGAACCAGGGACAGGGCCCTGAGCTGGGAGCCGACCTGTGGCCCCGCGTCCGGGGGGTTTCAGGTGGTGGCAGAAAGCCCAGCCCCAGACTGGCCCCCCGACGGCATCTCCCAGCTATGGGGCAGCAGACACGTTTCAGGCAAACGCGGCGTCTGCTCCCCTGAAGCGTGCGCCCCCCAGAGCACGAGCGGCAGGTGGGCACTAACCACTGGCCTGCGACTGGAGCATGAGCTCCCTCTGCCTCGTTCTGGGTACCTCCCTCCTCGCTCGAGATGCGGCCACGTCGCCTCCCATCTCTGCGCCTCAGTTTCTGCCGACACTAACCGTCTGGCTCCAGGGACCCCTTTGGAAAGAGCCCCATGTGGAAGATGTCCCCGCCTCTCCGCTCCTTTGGCTTAGCGCCTCTCTCCTCCCTCACCGCTGAGAATAAAGACAGGAGTCAAGATTCCAGGGACATGGGCTGTTTTCTGATTTCTTTGCCTCTTTGCCTCTTTTCTATCTATAGAGCCTTAAATTCGATCACAGTTATCTACTCCTAAAAATATTTACCAAGTCTGCGTATCCACCAGCTAAGCAAGTGCTAATTTATGTGGGCTGTCCGCAGCCGCCCTCCTTGGGAAATCACAGCCCTTTCCACGCTGATTTGCTCGTAACCGGATCGAGGCTGTGCATGCCGCCGGCACACACGGAGCCAGGAAGGAATTGGCCACCTCCCCTCCCGCGTTAGACTCATCATGAATAGTTCAGATGTGACATCATGGCCAGCCGGGTGCCAAGATGCTGTGGGATCGCATCGAAAACACTACATTAGCCGGGGAACAGGGATTAAACCAGAAACGAGCTGGAGAGGCTGATGCAGAAGTTTGTGTTTCAGCGCGAGGCCCCGGGCCAGAGGGCCCGCTCTCAGCCGTGTGTGTGCACAGGGAGCTTCCCAGGAGGGGGCGCCTCCCCCGCCCCGCCCTGCTGGGCTGCCGCTCGGGTCACATTGGGGCCGGAGGCTGAGGGATGCTTTCCCGGTCAGCCGATGCCTGAACGATGAGATTTTTGGATCTTGTCTTTCCCACGGAAAAGCGAAAAGGGAGGCCAAACGGTCCGAATTCCCTCAAGTCTTTCCTTCTCCGAGTCCAGTCGGTCCTGGGAAACCTCACTCCCCTTCTCCTGGGCTGGTCTCAGGAAAACTGGCAGAACATGGGAAAGAGGTGGTCTCAGAGCCTTGTTGTCACACTTCCAGACATCTCGGGAAAACGATTCTGCCCTTCAGCGTCCTCGCCCAAGCTGCCCGGTGGGCTCCTGGCCTGGGCGGCCTGCACCTCACCATGCGGGCTGCGCCCGGGTCGCTCTGGGCCGCAGGCCGCCGCGCTAACCGCCGAGCCAGACCGGCCAGGGCTGTTGTCTGCCTTCACTGAAGAGGAAAATTGGTTTCCTATACATCGATTATCAATATATCTTAGGCTTTGGAGAATCGCAAAATAGTCATTCACAAAATATAAGTACTTAGATCCTGCACATGCACCGTGGACCCAAGCTGCTGTGTAGTGTTTTGAATGCATGCAATTACAGCATCCGATAGTATTTTAGACCTGGAAGGAATCATTTAAATCAGCCCCCTCACAGGAAGAGATGGGTCTGGAGAGAAAGTCGTTTCTTTTCAAGTTGCACATGTGAGTTAGAACCAGGAACTCATTCTCCTGATATCAAAGGTGTGTTTACTTGGAAATCTCTGAATCTGTTGCAGGGAGGTTTTATTGATTGATTGATTGATTTAATATTTATTGTTGGAAATATTACCAATGTTCTTCCTTCCTCCCCCACCCCCTTGAGCCCCTTTCCCATTTTCGCCATGAAAACAATTCCTGTGGGAAGGAGCTCGGCAGGTGCACATCCCCAGATTGAGTTGTTTCTTTAGATTTACCCAGAACTAGATGGTCAACTACCTAGAACTCTTTTAAATACATGTTAACAAATGTATCTCCAAAAACATCCTCTCAGGGTATACTTTGTATACCTGCAGGGTAAGGTGGCAACATTATTGCGCTAGGAAATGAAGCTGTAGAAAGGTTAAAAAAAATCTCTCGTTTGAATGTAAAGTTTTCCGAGCTCCAACGTGCTAACGCATGTTGGTGGTGAACCAGGACAGGGTGTGTTGTTAACCGTTTCTCCAGCTGTGCAGGGATGGAACTTCGCGTGTGTGCCTGTGTTACATGAACACTGAGGAATTCACTCGTGTTTCCTAAAACGCTCTTTGGTAAATGTTGCCTTCGATTTATTTTCTGGAGTTCACTGAGCTCTGTGAGTGGATCCAGGTTTAATCCTTTTGTGACTGTTTATTTCTTTTGAAAGATGGAAGCATTTCGGGCTGTTGGTATTCCGAGTGCTGAGTGCAGTTAGCCCCGCCCCGCCGCTCCTATAGGTACGGTTTCCCCTGTATCGCTGCGGCTGTCTCCTCAGTGACACGCAATGGCAACGCCGGTGTTCCCTCAGAAACGGTTTTCAAATTTCCAAGCGGTTGCTTTCTAAATATTAATAGCTGGTTTTTCTGCCTGGTGGGAAGAGTGGATGCTGTCATTTTTACTTTAGGGAGGTTGTTGTGGTTTTTATGTTGCCCTGACAGATACATTTTTTTTTTTTTAGGTACATGTTTCACGTTTGTTTAAAAGGGATGCACAGACGGTAAATGACAAAGCTCGTTATTTTCTGTAAATAATACTCTAAATTGTATTATGCAATTTAAAAATTTCTTGCGCAGGCCGGTGTTCTAAGCGCTGAGCAACACCGGCCAGGGCTCGATTGATCACATTTGAACTTCATCCCTGCCCTTTGCATGTCTGTATGGTTTGTGTGTGTGCGTTGGGGGGAGGGGGCATATAAGACTTTATCTTAGCCCATATATTTGAAGTTAAATAAATCAAATAATGTAGGTCAGATCTTATTGATGTTTTCATGAGGAAGCCTTTGTCCAGGAAAGTTCTGTGACGTTCACGTTGTTTATAGTCATGCTTAGCAGTATTGAGCCATCAGCTGAATGTCTCTGACTTACGTGCTCATCACCATGGCTGTTGAATGAGATCTTCTCCGTTTCAGTATTCTTTATCTTGATACGTGTCCTGTCCGGTGGGGGGGCTCTTTCAAAAAGTTGGTTTCCAGAAAATTAAATGGAAGGTTTTTCCCCCTCATTTCCCATGTTCTCTTTCTCTCTCTCTCTCTTTTTTAATCCTCACCTGAGGACATTTTTCCTTTTTTTGTTCAGATAGAGTGGGAGGGAGAGAGAGAGAGAGAAACATCGATGTGAAAGAGACACATTGAGTGGCTGCCTCCTGCACGACCCAACCAGGGCCGGGGACAAACTGCAACCGAGGTACGTGCCCTTAGCGGGAACCGAACCCGGGTCTCTCTGGACCGCAGGCTGATGCTCTAACCGCTGAGCCAAACCGGCCAGGGCTTGTTTCCCATTTTCTAACACCCAAGGAACATTCTGCTCATTTGTTGTTGTTGCAACACTGAGTTTGTGAAATGTTTATTCTCAAATTGACTTCATTGAACTTGAACTTGGTCTTTTGGTTTCTTGGGCCTCTGTTTTAAAATGCCACTGTTGCCCAGCCGGTGTGGCTCACTGGTTGAGCATCGACCCTGCACCAAGAGGTCGCCGGTTCAATTCCCCATCAGGGCACTTGCCCAGGTTGTGGGCCTGATCCCCAGTGGGGGGCGTGCAGGAGGCGGCCAATCGATGTTCTCTCTCATCGATGTTTATATCTCTCTCTCACTCCCTCTCTCTCTAAAATCAATAAAAAGAAAAAAAATATTTAAAATATTTAAAATGCCACTCTTATTTCTGGAATTCTTCAGACATAGTTAATACACGAAGTGGTAAAGATGATATTTTAAAAAGTAAGTCTACTCTATCTCTATAATCTTCAGGCACTTGGCTGAGCCCTGAACACTGGCTGACTTGCTGCTCACTGAGTAGGTATTAGTGGTAAGTGGCCTTGCAGAAAAGGCACCGTGACTATGGGACGGACTCTCAAGCTGGAATTACTCACTTGTGTCCGTCGTTAGGACCTGCGCATGTGTGACAGGGAGTGGAATTCAGATGAACTGTGCAGGCACAGTTTCCCGGGTGCTATGCTGAGTCCATACCTCAGCTTCATTCTAGTAGGACTCCTGAGAGATAGGTTACATTATTACCATGTTCCATTTGAGGAAACTGAAGGCCAGCTCCTCCTGATACTTGTTACAATCCCAGACTAGTTAGGTGGCTTTTTTTTTGCCTCGGCTGTCAGTCTCTGAGCTGAGCCCGTCACCCTGCTGTGCTGTTTCAGAAAAGAAGCTCGGTTGTTCCTGACACGTGCTGTGTGTCCTGGGCAGGGTCGGAGCCTTGTCTGAGGACTGAACCCTTTGTAGCGGGGTCTCGGCTTTCTCCCGTGGTTGCTTCTCTTCTAGACTGTTTGCAGATCTAACTAATTGACCCTCATTAAATGATGACTCTCCATGACCGCCTCGCTAAGTCACAACTTTTACCAACACACCCTAGTAAGGGCTCCTGTCCTGGACTCTGTCATTAGCCTCGGCCGTAATCTCAACTGTAAAACGAGTTCCTCAGGGAACAAAATCAAAATAATCTTTACTTGAAGAGCAAGGCTTTTAAACCTAATTTTACACGATTTTATATCTACTGAAGAGCCTTTGTGGACGGTCTTGACGTTACGTTTACGCAGAATATTACAGTCGGTGAAGCTCGTCCATCCGCATGTCCCTAACTGCAAATGACGGAACGGTCTCTCTGTTGGGAACCTACCATGTGCTGGATCTGTGATAGGTGTTGGGGAATCAGAGATCAAGATAGGGCCACGGTCCCTGCAGGGTCACGGTGTTATACAAAGAGACCATACATTTCTGAGGTCTGTGGAGTTTCCAGTGCCACGATCTGAAAGTCCCGCTCACAGCCAAATTTATGGCACGTGTGTGCAGGCAAAAGAAGGACATTGTCAGGTTTGCAAACTCTTGGAAAATATACTGCCTCCATATTTCTTCCCCCAAAGTCTATATTTGAAGATATACGCCAGGCAGCTGGGAGATCAATCAAATCAAGAACTCAAGCATGGACAAGCCAGGACATGAAAGCAACAGGAGAAAGCCCCGAAATAGTTTAAAGGTGAATTAAATCTAAAGAATCGCTGTACATGTCGTTGTAAAAGAGAATTTAAGGGCTATAGGTAATTTTTCAAAGACGATATTCGTGATATAGTAAAAGCAATTTGTCATCAAGAAGCTGGGTTAAAAAAAATCCAGTTGGAATATTTGGGTGCCGAATTAGGAAAATTATTGTAAATGTACCAGTGTCTTTGGCTTTCGTGGTCATAGTCCATATACTGTATTGCACTTCAGTGAAGTGTATTGAAAGGAAACAGAAATGTAAACATTTGTGAAGTTTTAAAAATGGTTTTCCCCCGATTGCCACGTGAGGAAGGATCAGTGAAAAATATGGCCCAGGAAACAAGAAGCACAAAAATAAGAACATTTAATTGGATGACGGAAGGAAGGCCGTGTGTATGTATCAGTTCTGAAATGGAAGTGGGTGGGATACTTCTGTTGAAATACAAAGTATCTTAGATCAACCAAAAACGGAATTTTATTCTGTGCTGTCCGAGAGATACACCTGAAACAAAGCACTTCAGAACCTAAACCTGAAAAAGGGGAGGGGCACCTCTTACACAGAAAATAAATCAACGTGAGAGAGTTAAATTTAGCATTTCAGCGCTGAGTTAAAAGAATAACATGACCGTTGCTAACTAGTTTATTTCAGAAATGCAAGGATGGTTTAACTTTTGAAAATCGAGGCTTAAAATCAATTCTGTGACTGCCTTGGAAGCAAACAACTATCTAATCATCCTAATACTCTGAAGTGCCACTGACAAAAATTAGAGACAGTTCTTCACAACATGTTTTTCATCAACAAGGAGTTGAAAGGTAACATTTCTATCAAAGTGAGAAAAAAAAATATGGGGCAAAAAGCACAGATGTGGGAGTTCAATAGTGGTGGCCCTAAGTCCCGATGCCAGCATCTACCAACTGCGTGGGCCTCCATTTCAAGTCTCATTTTTTTTCCCCATCTGTGAAATGGTCATAAAATATCAGTCGTCACGTGGAGATACCAGCTGCCGTCACAGAATCTTGCTGTGTCAGGGATCACATTAGTGACTTAGCCATTTCATCTTATAGCAGTGCTGCAGCATAGGAGTGCTCTCGTTGTCCCCATTGCGCAGATGGGGAAACTGAGACTATGCGGTGAAGTATCTTCCCCTTCCGTAGTGTTATTTCGAACTTTCGACTGTACCCCCCTGCCAGCGTTTAGATGTGGAGACAGCTGTGAAAGGCCAAGCAATGTCAGGGCTGGCTGCTGTCGTCATGTTGCTGTCACGCACCCCTCCCGCCCGCCGAGAATAGCGTTAGCAGCCGCACAGCCCTGTGTTTCCATTCAGACCCTGTACCGAGCCTTAGGGTGGGCACCCTGGGGTCATGGAGGGTCTATGGGAAACCAGTATTTTCCACAGACCACTTTGCCTGCTCAGAACCCTTCTGGGTGAAGGCTGGGGTACAGGAGCCGGTGAGTATTGGAGCACCCCCAACAGAAAGGCTGAGTTGGGGTGCCGCACTCCCCCGCCAGTTCTAACAGCCAATCACGATGTGTTTTAGAGCTTCCAGGGACCGAGGCTCAGAGATTGCGATGCCAGATGCCGGAGCATTTCAGGACTGTTTCGACTCGGGCTGGCTGCAAGGATGCAGGGTCGAGAAGCCCCCTGTGGGCACTCAGGACAGGCAGCCCTTGTCTCGTGCGGGTGGGGCACATGCGCCGGATCTTTGAGTGGCGTCTGGAGGTGCCTCCCCGCCACATACCTGCTGGGATTCAGACCTGACCCTGAATCGTGGCTGCTGTCCATCCAGAGATGCTGGTTCAGGCCTGGTTTTTACTGCGCAGAACAGTAAGGGGACGTGATACTTGTAGAGCGGCGGAGCAACATTGTCCCGAAAACGTAATCAACCTCCCTGGCCGGACTTCCAGCTTTGCTCTTTGAGCCACGGTCCCTGAAACCCCCTCCAGAGCTCCAGAGCTCGGGAAAAAAATAAAACAGAAAACAAAAACAGAACGAGAGGGTACCGCCTGGAAACGGTCCATTCCCCAAACTGCCCAATGTCAGCGCTTGAGGAAGAGTCGGGGGGGAGAGCAGGGCAGTCGTGGTTTCTCGGCTTCGCTCTCCCAGCGGGGAGCTTTCTGCGCCCTGATTGAACTAGGAAGGCGCAAGGTGGAAGTCAAATGGAGACAGACTGTTGGTGTCTTGACAGATACGTCTTTTGACCTGTTTCAGCAGCTTCTTTAGGAACCATCGACCTTCCCAGGGGCTCACCGGGAGGCACAGAGATGCTGAGAGGAGGCGCTTTGTCCGGGAGCTTCCCGGGCACGGGCCCGGGCCCGGCAGGTTCCACCACCCTCCCCGCAGGCGGTTCAGACTCGCGAAGCCTTCAGCAGCTGAGGCTAACCCGGCTGCCCCTCCTCGCCACTCCGCTCCTTCGGTCTCTTCCTACAGGATGTCCTACTCCTTACCCCTTGCCATTTCTCCCGTCCTCATACCCAAATTACGTTATTCACGTTTTAATGTTTTCAAAGCTCTGATCCTATCAGTTCTACTTCATTAATCCGGTGACATAATCTTTATCAACCGGGACTGCGTGGTCATGGACAGCATGGGACTGGGTGTCCCGGAGACCAGATTTATTTTTTTAATCCTCACCTGAGGACATTTTTTTTTGCATTTGTCTTCAGAGAGGGAGGGTGAGAGGGAAGAAGAGAGAGAAACATCGATGTGAGAGAGACACATCGAGTGGTCACCATCCACACGACTCCAACCAGGGCTGGGGACAAACTGCAACTGAGGTACGTGCCCTTAGCAGAACCGAACCCGGGACTCGCTGGTCTGCGGGCTGACACTCTTAACGATTGAACCAAACTGGCCAGGGCCAGATTGATTTCTTCTTTAAAAAAAATTTTTTTTTTCTTTATTGATTTGAGAGAGAGAGAGAGAGAGAGAGAGACAGACAGACAGACAGACATTGATGACAGAGAACATCGATAGGCCACCTCCTGCATGCCCCCCACTGGGGATTTGGCCCACAACCTGGGCATGTGCCCTGACCAGGAATCGAACCAGCAACCTCTTGGTGCATGGGTCGACACTCAACCACTGAGTCACACCAGCCAGGCCAGATTGATTTCTTAATTGATTCAGCTTGGGTTGATGGTTTTACTGCTTTGGGGATCTGTTTGCTAATTGGTAAAACAGGCTCATGCTGCATTTCCCAGAGTCCTCCTTGTCCCAGAGGTCCCTTAGTCTCTGGGGGAGGCCTGGAGGGATACTGTGGACAATGGCTCCACTCGATCTCCCATCTCCCCCTGCCCCGCCCACTTCATGAGAACACCTTAATTTCCACCTGTTTCATGTACTAATACGCTGCCACAATCCAGTGTCCACCCACAGGCTTCCCTGCCCTCTGAGATCTAGTTGAGATGGTGTTGGATCCCCCACTTTGCCACCTGGCGGGATCTACATCATCTTCCAGGTTTACGTTCAATCCAAGGAATGTCCGCGTTCCTTTGGCCTCCTTTGTCTCTTGGCTTTTGGAGTTCTCAGGGATTACTCTGTCTCACCAGGTCAGCCCTGATATGTTTTGATAGCTGCATGAGCCGTCTGAGCGAAGTGATTTTATTTGGTTCACTTTTGTATCTCTGGCCCTGAGCATCTTAGGAGCACACTAGGTGCCCAGTGAATCCCAGTCGAAGTTCTAGCCGAGCTGAGTGGCAATACTACGCTTTGCCAGCAGGTGTTGCTGTAATGACAGAAGTTGCTGGCTTAGAACAGATCCTTTGCTAAGTGCCTGAGTCATCAGTTAATCCTCCCCCAAACTCCATCCTGTAGGGGAGGGACTGGAAGCTCAGAGAGGTCAGCCCAAGGTCACTCAGCGAGTAGGTTGGGGAACAGGATTCGAAGCCAAGGGTCATCTCCTTCCTGAGTCTGTGCTCTTAATATCAACGTGCTGTGCTCTGGTCTGAAAATGGTCCATTTCAAATGACATTCACATCAGTAAATCTGTAACGTGACTTACTAAATCACATCTAAAATTTGCGTTTGTAAAGTATATTCACTGTGTAGCAGTAGCTCACACGTGGGGTTGATTTTGCCCCCTCCCCTCCCCCGGGTGATATTTTATAATAACTAGAACATGTTTGGTAGTCTCACCAGGGGCTGGGTGCTATCTGGCATCTGGCTGGTAGAGGCAGTGAGTAGCATCCTACGGTGCTCAGGACCCCCCCCCCCCCCCAGCACAGCATGATCCAGCCCACAGCGGTCTTGAGGCTGGGAAGCCTTGCTCTGCATGAACACAATGCCTGCGTGACCTTGAAGATACTCCGTTGCCTTTAGTCTGAAATCCAAATACCTGGAGATAGAAAGTAAGGAAGGTGTTCTGTCCATGATTCGGGGAAGGGGGGTTACGGAGGCAGAGGGCCCCTCGTTTCCTGGGACGGACAGTGCGTCTCCGGGGAAGTCACAGAGCCAACACCGAGAGCCGCTGACTGTACAGCGGTAGGACCTGAGCTCCGAGGGCGAGGCTGGGTCAGCGTGGCCCGGGGCGTGGCATCCGGGTGGAGCGGGGCCTCCTCAGCCTCGTTCTCGTAGACTAATGGCAGAGAGGGATTTTGTCCTCTGGGGAAAATCCTCTGCTTTTCTTTTTGTCAGCCCGGGGTGACGCTCTCCCGGTGGAATGGAGAATAACTGTGCCGGAAACAAGAATGCTGGGCGGTAGGTGTCAGGAGGATTGGGGACTCCATCAGAAGGGGCTGCCTCCGGGCCTGCGACTCACTTCAAGCCAGGAGTCCACGGTTCCCCAGAAATCCAGAGGCCTCCTTTCCGTCCTGTGAGCCGGCAGACAGCACACACCTGGCAGTGATGTACGGGAGGATTGATAGAAGTGAACCCAGTGGTCGCCGAGGTGTTGCTGCAGCTCAACATCCCAGTCACATCCTGTCTCAGCAAGGAGGCTGAGGTGGCCAATCCTCAGAGGGCCCGGGTTGGGCCAAGATTTATGATCTAACTGGCAGAGCTCGTGGGGGTGGACAGATGAGGGTACAGCCGGCCCGGGGACCGGCCGCCCACGGGAAGCAGGCTGCGGGGACAGGCTCCCCGGCGAAAGCAATTGGCTCCTTCACAACCAGGCAATATGCCTGGAAGTTAATTCTCAAAAACCCAATTAGTCAAAATTCAATTCATCCAAGAACCAGCTCATTAAACTTACCATATTTATCAATCGCACCTCTGCAGCGTGGAAACGCGTTCAGTGACTTCTACCAACTCTGGCAGAAATGCTCATCGTTGGTCAGTGATTACATAATAAGATTTCCTAATTATGAACTCATCTAAAATTGTTTTTGCCGCCTGACAGACTGGCAAGTGAAATCCAAAAGGTTGGCCAAAGAGAAGTCCCAGTACATGAACATTCTCCGTATAAAATACGAATTTTCTGGACCTCAGACTCTGCGTTGTCAATGGGAGGAGATCTTGGTGACTTCTGACGTTTGAACGCATTTTTCTGTTTTTCAAAGCTTTCCATCATAAATATTGTTTGGCTGATCCCTCCTGTCAGCCTTTGATATACTTCTAGCAATTAAGTTTTTAAAGATAAACTAAATGGAAAAAAAAAATGCTAAAGAAATTGGAATTAACTGAAAACATGTTACTAAAATGTTGAAATGTTCACTGGTAATAAGAAACAGTTGGATATGTTGACTTGTTAATAGCTTGCAGAAAATTAGACATGAAAAGTTCAAGGCATTCAAAGCAGGCCAAACGGAATGAGAATTCACAGAGAAATGACCACAATGGACTATATGTTTGTACCTAAAATTTCACATGCCTTCACTACAAATATGACATTGTGAAAGAATTAAAAGCACCCCCCCAAATGCTAAAAGATTTTGTAAAAACAACAAGAAGACATTTAAAAGGATTTCAAGATTGATTCTATAAAACAGCAGTATTAACTGCAAAATTCTCATCTGAAATATAGCTTACGTTTTGGTTTTTGATAATGACACGTTTACTTTTTAGAACATTACATTTCCTTGTCGAGAATAAAGACGGAGTCTCCTTCCTTCAGAGTCCCCGATGTTCAAGGGACGGGAGCGTGACCGATAAATAGGTCTGGTGAGCGCCGCCAGTGACTTGGTCCGTTGTCTTCATCACGCTGGTGAATCACTGGACGGAATTGCAGTGAGTGGTTTTGGATTGACATGGAGCTAGACACCCGCAGGAGTGAGTGTTTGTGGTTGTGGGGACTGACAGGGGAAGTTGTGTCCGGTGGCCTCCGATTACCCTGTGCAGTGGGAAGTGATGTCATCTGTGAGGACAGCCCAGTGGGGGCAGGGTCACGGCGCTGGCAAGGGCCTAAAGGGTTGCTGTGACATAGGAGTCGAACAGCTGACCGTGGGCCTGTGATTACGTGGCTCCGTGGTGCGGAGGGCCCGGCTGACTTTGGACCTGTGATTACGTGGCTCCATGGTGTGGAGGGCCCAGCTGACCGTGGACCTGTGGTTACGTGGCTCTGTGGTGCAGAGGGCCCAGCTGACCGTGGACCTGTGGTTACGTGGCTCTGTGGTGCGGAGGGCCTGGCTGACCGTGGACCTGTGATAATGTGGCTCTGTGGTGCAGAGGGCCCAGCTGACCGTGGACCTGTGGTTACGTGGCTCTGTGGTGCGGAGGGCCCAGCTGACCGTGGGCCTGTGATAACGTGGCTCTGTGGTGCAGAGGGCCCGGCTGACCGTGGGCCTGTGATAACGTGGCTCCGTGGTGCAGAGGGCCCAGCTGACCATGGACCTGTGATTATGTGGCTCCGTGGTGCGGAGGGCCCAGCTGACCGTGGACCTGTGATTACGTGGCTCCGTGGTGCGGAGGGCCCAGCTGAGGGGGAGCACAGCCGTCGGGATGACATGCTCATCAGCCCTGTTCCTGTCCCTTTCCGCTTTCTCCAGCTCCCCGCCCACGGGTGTCCTGAGCACCCTGGGCGAGGCAACCTTGGTCACCTCTTCGGTCTCCTACACAGCGTGGTTCTTCCCAGTGCTGAGCCATCTGTCAGGTTGTCTGTCTGTCTCTCCTCGCCGGCATGGAAGTTGTGTGAAGTCAGGCCTGGGTGTGTTTCCTTCCCGTGTATTTCCCACGCCCGAGGCGTGCCGGCTCAGAGAAGGTGTTCAGTGCAGAGCAGCTGAAGGAATAAGGGGTGATGGATGGCGGACAGGGACCGCGGTGATAACACCCGGACCTGTCTGCCTAGTCCTGTCTTCTGCTGGCCCCCGTTCTTGGGCCATACCGAGATCCCGTAACTGTTCCCCGAGGAAACTCTCAAGTTCCTACTTGTCCTGCGTGTTTTTTAATTCACTGCCCCTCCCGCCTGGAAGCCCCCCTTCTGCCTTGCTCACGCTGTCAGTGCCTGCTCACCACTGGGCCCACCCTCGGGGACTTCCGTCGGTCACCAGGACAGCGGACCACGTGGCTGCCTCACTAGGTGGCCTGTCTCTGGAAAGGGTTTGCGTGGCCACCCCGGAATGAGAGCGTCTGTCCCATAGCTCTGTCCACGCTGTGCCACGTGCTTCCTCAGCTCCGCTGTGCCTGGGTCGGCGTCGTCCCCTCCCCGTCGGGAGGCCCAGCAACACTGTGTGGAGGAAGTGAGTCTCGAACCAGGAGGTGGGCGAGATCCTGGGAAGCAGATGTGCGTGACCCTGACCATCTGTGGTCAGCCGGGGCCCAGGGACACCAGGCCCAGACGGCGACACACCTTCCGTGCCCGGGACTCACCTGCTGCGGTGAACGGGCTGAGGCCGTGGGCGAAGGCTGTGCCCTGAGCGCTCCCCGGGCCTCTCCTCCGGTCTCCCCGCGCACGGGGAAGGGGACGGGGAAGGGGAGGACGGAATTCGGTGAGCACATCAAGATCACAGCTGTCTGTGACCGAACGGGTCCGGCGTGCGTGGCGTCCCCAAGCCTGCGGGGCCGTCCAGCCAGGGGCTCTGGTCGCACCTGCCCTGAGCGGGGGGGGGTGCAGTGTTGTTCCTCCCAGCTGCACCCTCTGTCGGTGCCCGGACACGCAGTCCTCCGCCCTGATGGCTCCCCCCTAAGGGAGGCGGTAAGGCCTTGAGCGCCTCCTAAAGGTCCCTGTGCAGCCAGGGTCCCTGGCGACACGCCGCACACACGTCAGGCCGGCTCAGCGTGTCAGGAAGCCTGCTGGCCAGGGCCCTGCGTGCCAGGTGTCGGACCCACGCCGCAGCGGAGGCGAGGATCCAGGCCGGTGTGGCAGCCTCGGCCACTCGGCAGAGGGATCTGTTTCTAAGTACAGAATTAGAAGAATCACCCGCGTCCTCTCTCGACTCTTGTCACTTCTCATTTAGCGCACTCGGGTTCCACGACTTCTCGATTTACAGCCTCTGTAATTCTTTTCTTGGACGTCACCCCCTGACAGCAGATGCTTCTGTGAACATGCATGGGAATCATTACAGGAAATCATCCCCGAGAGGCATCGGCCAAACAATACGCGACAAGACGCCTCTGGGCAGAAATCTGGAAAGGGCACATGTGAATTGTAAATGACACCCGCCCCTCCCCGACTTCTGGCTGTTTGACTCTTGGGGAGTTTTGGTGGTCATCTCCGTAATTTTCAGCAGACTGACCACACTTTGAAATGGAACCAGCCTCGTCGGCAAAGCTGGGGAGCCCCTGGCTTCTTTTCTCCCCCTCGACTACCAGCCCCACCAGAGTTTCCATTTTAGATCCGTTCCCTCCCCGGGCAAGAAGCCCATGGACAACGGCTCTTGGGCGGACACACAGATGTGCCGGTGACCTCCATACGGGGCCCCTGTCACTCGAAACCTGGGGGGCAGAAAATGGAAAAACAACGTTGCATTTTGAATGCTGTGCTCCAGAGAGCACTAAGATTTTTCCGGGGCTGTTTCAGAAAAGATGATTCATGAGTGGCATTTTTCTTTGTCGTGGTGGCTTTGACATGTTTACACCGGACGTGGTCATCCGTGGAATAATTAAGGGGTACAGGGATCGTATCTGATGCTTTGCTTTGGGATTTTAAAAACACACGACCCTCTCATGATCCCGTGATGTTAGGCGCTTTGAAAAATTAGAGGTGGCCCTGGCCGGTTTGGCTCAGCGGTTAGAGCGTCGGCCTGCGGACCAGAGAGTCCCGGGTTCGGTTTCCGCTAAGGGCACGTACCTCGGTTGCAGTTTGTCCCCGGCCCTGGTTGGGGTCATGCGAATGATGACCACTCAATGTATCCCTCTCACATTGATGTTTCTCTCTCTCTCTCTGTCCCTCTCTCCCTCCGGCTCTGTCTGAAAATAAATGCAGAAATGACCTTGGGTGAGGATTTAAAAAAAAAAGATCAGAGGGAGGCGACGGGATTGGATAGCGGTAACAATGCAAGGGCATAGGTGCCCCTTCCCTGGGCCGGGCACACGGCAGCCGGGTGTCCCCAGACTTGGGACCAGTTAGGTTGGCTGCTCTCAGGGAACGGGGGTGGGCATGTGTTTCCTGGGGGTCTAGGTTGGGTCCAGGCACACACTGGAAACGTGTCTTTATTTCTCTCTGGCACCTTTGGGGCTCGCCTTTTCTTTGGCTGGTGTGCCCCCATGTTTCCAGTTTCCAGCGTGCTTGGAAACTGTGCCCCCACATACACACAGTGGCATTGGGTAGCGCCTGACTGCTTTCCCGGGGGCGAGCGTGTGTTGGGTGGCTGTCAGGGGTCCCGGGGAAGATGGGGACACAGGGTCGGCGGGAGGCTGGACGCGGAGGTTTGTGCGTGAAGGGGACGGGGCACCGGGAAGTGCGGGGAGGGGCTGCGGGGCTGCTCTGACTCAGGACCCTGCTGGTGGCCAGGAGAGCCTTTCACCGGGTTTGACCAACAGCAAAAACACCGGCGGTGATGGCAGGAGAGGGTTTCCCGAGAAGCGCAGGAGGATGAAGACGCATTTCCCACCTCCCGTTTCTCTGCTCTGTCTGAGCGACCCCACTTCCCGTCCCCCACTTCCACGTCCCTTTCCTCCACGGCTGAGAGCGCGGCTGTCGCTACGCCCTGGAGCTCTCTCTGCACAGGAGGAGCAGGAACTGGCCGGTCCTGAGCGCCCTGGGGGCTCGCTGGGGCCGGGCGTCGGGGGACCCCTGTGAGAGCCTGCTCCCGGGCACATGCCCACCCGAGGGCTGCGGCGCGGAGGAGGGACCCTGGCTGGCTGCTGCGCCTGCATCCGTGGGAGCAAGGCGAGAAGACCCAGGGGAGGAACGGTTCTGCGATCAGAGTGCGGGGACGGGGAGCCTGCGGGGGAAATGGACATGGCTGTCCTCCCAGGCACCCATCTCTGTCCCTTTCTTCCTTCCTCAGTGACCTGGTAGCTCAGGTCGCCGACCTGGGCCCGGCCCTGTCTGACCGGACAGCAGGAAGTTCGTGGGGATCGTGTCTGGACTCGCTGCGGCTGACCACGGGGCGGTGACAGGTCGCCGAAGCCCAGTCAGGCTCACGGGGACCCTGGAGGAAACCTTCAGCTCGGGGAACCTCGTGCAAGGGACACTGGGGCCTGGGGCGAGGGACCCCATCTGTGGGTGCTGCGCCCGAGCCCCATTGAGGAGGACTGAGCGTTCACGCTTTGCACAAGCAGGAGGAGGCGACGGACCATCGCGAGGCCCCGAGACAGCAGCGTCAAGGTCGGAGCACGGGAGAAAGGCACGGAGGGTCCGAGGGTCTCACTTATCCGGGGAGGCTGGAAGTCGGGCCCTTCCTGCTCGGACACGGAGCCACCTGCTCAGGTCCCCGCAGCGCAGTGGCTGGGACGTTCCTCTGTCGGCCCAGCGTGGCCCTTCCCTGCCTCCTCCCGGCTGTGTTCCAAAGGCTCCCATCCCGAGTTCGTTGATGCCGCTGTTCTAAGCTCCGGTGCCCGCGGCAGGCCGGCCTCCTATTCTGTTTCCTCTCGGAAGCCTCGTCCTCTGGCATCGAACGTCCCTCCTCCCGCCTTGTTTTCCGAGGACCACGGCTCCCCGTCCTTCATCAGCCTGCAGGCTTTCCCGCGAGCACGCAGATTCGGAAAGCCATTGTTTCTGAAATTAAATCTCACCCCCCCCACCCCTTCTAGGGAAGGTGGGGGCAGCCAGAAGATATAGGTCATGTTTCCAATGATAAAACACAAGCGATGCTATTTTTTCCTCCTGCACGGATAAAAATAGCCACGGACGAGGGAAGCCGAGCTCTGTGTGTGTGTGAAGTGAGCGGTCTCCAACATGGCTCAAACACCCGCTTTTACCCAGAAACGGGGTCCTTCCCGGGCCCGGGCAGGAGGCCTGACAGCCAGGGGCGGTGTTTGCCTGGCAGGGTCACTAGGGGGCACCACCAATAGGAAAGGATCGTAAGTGCCCCTCGCCCGGCAGACCAGCGAGGAACAGAGCAATTCACCCCTTAAGGCGACGTGGTCCAGCGCACTGGGGTGTTAGCCCCTGAGCAGAGGAACACCAGGCCCAGGGTCCCCCCGAGACCGAGTTCCTGCAGAGGAACGCCCGCAGATGCGCCAGGCGTGGATGAGGGGTCTAGGCAGAGACCCCAAAGTGGAGCACGGGGTTTGTTTGTGGAACGGTCGGTGGCTCAGCATGTTATGGCTTCAGCGTTTCGCGGGGATGGCCGAGGGCGTGGGGTTGGAAATGGAGACGGGGATCTGACCAAGGGGAGGGTGGGATGTCACCGAGGGTTTCATCGGGGGCCCCTGGGCGATCGTTGACGTGGACGGGCCTGGCCTGTGGGTTAGGGTGCTGGCGTTACACCACCGTGAGCCGTGAGCAGCGTCTGAGCTCAGCCTCGCACAGGAGATGGAAAGAAGCTCGCGGGAGGTTGGGGCAGGAGCTGCTCCTGGGTGGGCACTGGGAGAAGGGTGATTGTGGAGGCCTGTCTCCCCAAAAGCACCCTAGTGTTGCTTTAGCCTGTTCAGTCGCCCGTCATCCGAACACAGAACCTGGACCTCACGGACCTGGTGCGCACCCCTGGGCTCCGCTCGGCAGGACACGAGGCCCAGGCAGGGCGTGGGTGGCAGGGAGTCCTGCTGGTCGGGCACCGCTGTCCTGTCAGTGCCCACGGTAGCCCAGCTGACTTGCGCCCGCGGTGTCTGCCCGCCACCCCAGCGGGCAGGGTTCCACTTTCCACAGTTTCAGTTACCCGTAGTCCAAAAGTACTCGGTGCAGAATTCCAGGAGGAAACTCTCTGTAAGTTTCTCTTCCGTCCTCACCTGAGGATATGTTTCCATTCACCTTCAGACAGAGCGAGAGGGAGGGACAGACGGAGAGAAACAGCCACGAGAGAGACACACACGGATGGGTTGCCTCCCGCACACCCGAGGTACAGGCCTGGACTCCCCGGTCCGCGGGCCGACGCTCGAACCGCTGAGCCAAACCGGCCAGGGCTGTTCTTGTCAGCGTGAAGCGTGTGCCATTCTGAGGGACGTGACGTGAACCCTTTGTCCAGCATCTGCTCCCTGTGTGCTGTCCCCACCTGCCGGTCACTCAGCGGTCGAGGTGATCAGATGACCTGCACGGCGGGAGTGCAGGGCTTGTTCCCAGCGGACGGTCTCGCGTCAGACTGGCCCCCAAGCACGAGCGAAGGCTGCTGGCGGTTCAGCCGGGCCGGAAGGTGCTGCCCTGGAGGGAACGGTGAGCGTGCCCAGCTCCGTAGGGCGTCTCAGCAGGCGGGGTGAGGATGCTCAGTAAGATACCCAGAGACCACAGTCACATAACTTCTTACAGTACGTGGGTGAGCTGGCTGTTTTATTATTGCTGCTGTTAATCTCTTGCTGTGCCTGATTTACAAGTTAAACTTTATCATAAGTGTGTGTGTGTGTGTGTGTAAAACATATAAATAGGGTTCTGGGCCTCTGCACGGGTCTGGACACCCACTGCATGTCCCCCGAGGGTGAGGGTGGATCTCTGAAGTCAGAACCACAGCTCTAGGGGTTCTGGTTTGGAGAAGGTGAAGGGCCTCTATCCAGGGTCTCCCAGGGCCCCTCAGCCCTTTGGTCACCCTCTTTGGTTCTCCATTTCGGCGGACAGTGCGTCTCACACTACAGGTCCCCCTGCCGGTCAGAACAAACCCCGGGTTCCTAAGTCCCCCAGGAGACACAGATAAGTTTCTACACCCTTGCAGAATCCACCCCCCTGATCTGTCGGCAGCTGGCGGTGGCAGCCGTGGCGGGGAGTGTGGCGGTGGCAGCCGTGGCGGGGAGTGTGGCGGGAGGGCTCCCATCCACACGTACGTCCCATCCTGCGTCTGTGGGATGTTGTCGGGGCAGCTGAGTGAGGCCATGGCCCGTTCGGAGCAGGGTGCCCGCTGACTACCTGCTCTGCCCCGGGCCCTTTATGGGACGCTGACCACCCAGGCCTGTGAAGATAAGCTGCAGACACCCCTAGGCCTCCGCATGTCGCTCCAGTCTCCCCAACTCAGTGCCAGCGGCGTCCATCTCCACGCTGGCGCTGGGGCCCGGGCCCTCGGTTTCCGCCCCTCGCCCCTCGGTGAGCTCTCTCTGCCGCCTGGCCTCGGGCCCTTCTCGGCGCCGCCCCAGCCCCACCGTTCACAGTGGCTTCGGTTGCCTCCAGGGTGGATTACCGGCCCCAACCTTAGCCCCAGGGGACACCCATTTGCTCCCGCCCCCCCCCCCCCCCACATCGTGGGCTTTAGACAACACCTCCGTGCACACAGGAGCCAGGGCTGTTGGCAGAGTGGGACCGAGACGGGCCTGTGGCAGATGGTGCTGGGCTTGGCAGGCGGCCTGCTTCCCAGACACAGTCAGGGTCCATTTGTTTTCCAGTCCCGAGGCCGGGGGAGGGGCAAGAGCGCGGAGGGGCCAATGGCTCTGCACCCCGATCCGCGGATGCTGGTCCTCTCTGCCATCCTCCTCCTTGGAGCCCGGGGCTCCTCCCCGCCCTTTGTCCATCTTCCTCCACCCCAGGGCCACGCAGAGCCTGCGAGCCAGGGCCGGACAAAGGGCTTGAAGGAGGAGGCACAGACCAGGAGGCTGAGCGTAGAAGCCCAGCGGGAACCTGTTAATGTATTTAAATGAATTCATCCTGGGGCCCTCCGCCCAGTCCACGTCCCGGGGCTAAGATTCTGTAACTCAATTTGCAAATCCCTGGGAGACCAGTGCCCAGGAGCCCGAGAGGCGGAGGTGCTGTCAGGGGATGGATTGGGGGAAGGGCTCATCTGTGACTCCACATTGTCGTTTTCATAGCTTGACTTTCTGGAAGTGGGATCGGGAGACCCAAGGAGAGCATTTCACTGTTGAATCTTGAACCTCTTATCGGATAAGTGGTTTGCAAACCCTTTTTTCCATGACGTCGGTTGCCTCTCTCTCCCATGAGTGGTGAAAGGTCCCACCACACGCCGAGGGCGGTCAACCAGTCTTCCCAAGGCTGTTCGTGGAAAAGACGGTCTCTGCGCCATTGTGTCTTCTTGGCGACCTGTCAAGTATCGGTTGCTCATCTCTGTGTGGGTTGGTTTCTGGGCTCTCCGTGCTGCTCCGTTGGTCTTTTGTCTATTTTTATGTGAGTGCCGTGTGTTTTGGTTTCTGGAGCCTTGTAGGGTAGTTTCAAACCAGGAAGCACGACCCCTCCAGCTATGCTCATCCTTCCCAGGGCTGATTTGGCTCTCCAGGGTCTTTGTTTCTTCCATACTGATTTCAGACTGCTTCCTCTAGTTCTGTGAAAAATGGCACAGGGAATTTCATAGGGATTGCATTGAAGCTATAGGTGGCTTTGGGTGGTATAGACATTTCCCCATTTATTCTTCCCATCCACAGACACAGCATCTCTCTCCAATTATTGATGTCTTCTTCGGTTATGTTCATCAGTGCCTTGTAATTTTTCAGCGTCCAATATCTTTTCCTTCTTTGCTCATTAACTGTATCCCCAGGTGTTTTATTCTGTCTGATGCTGTTGTAAATGGGGTTGGTGTTCTTGCGTTCTTTTTCAGAGAGTTTATTTTCAGCACAGAGGAACACAGCCGGGTTTCCTGTGTTGGTTTTTCAGTCCTGCAACTTGACTGAGTTGAGTTATTAGTTCTAATCACTTTTGGTGGCGTCTTTAGGATTTTCTCTATGTAAGGTCATATCATCTGCATGGGTGCCTTTGATTTTCTGCATAATTGCTCTGGTTAACGCGTCCAGTACTGTGTTGGGTAGGAGCGGTGAGATTGGGCATCCCTGTCTTGTTCCTGATCTCAGTGAGAAAGCTTCCCACCTTTGTCCATTGAGTATGACGTCAGCTGTGGGCTTGTCTTCTATTCCCTTTATTATATTGAAGTATGTTTCTTCTATACTTAATTTGTTGAGAGTTTTTTTTTTTTTTAAATCATGAAAGGGTATTGAATTTTGTTAAATGCTCTGTCTGCACCTAATGAGAACAGACAATTTTTCTCTTTCATTTTATGAATGCGATGTATCACATTTATGGACGTATGTATGTTGAACCATCCTTGCATCCCAGGGATAAATTTGACTTGATCATGGTGCATGATCCTTTCAATGTACTGTCGGATTTGGTTCGCTAGCATTTTGTTGAGAATTTCTGCACTGATGCTCAGCGGGGATGCTGCGTTGAATTTTCTTGTGATGTCTCTCTCCGGCCTTGCGTCAGGGCAATGCTGGCTCATTAAACAATTTTGGGAGTATTTCCTCCTCTTCGGTGTTTGAAAAGGATTGGTGTTCATTCTTTCTTAAATGTTGGCTACAGTTCACCAATGAAGCCATTTGGTTCTGGGCTTTTCTTTGTTGGGAGGTATTTGATTACTGTTTAAACCTCTTTATTCATTCTTGTCTGTTTTTCCTGATTCAGTCATGGTAAGTTGTATGTTTCTAAGAATTTGTTCATTTCTTCTAGGTTATCCAATTTGTTGGTGTATTATTGTTCATAGTAGTCTCGCATGGTCCTTTGAATTTCTGTTATATCAGTTGTAATGCTACCAGTTCATTTCTGAATTTATGTACCCGAGCCTTCTCTCTCTTTGTTCTTAGTCTAGCTGAGGGTTTGTCAATTTTATGTATCTTTAAAAAAAAAAACAGCTCTTAGTTCTGTGGATCTTTTCTGTTGTTTTTCTGGTCTCTAATTTATTGATTTCTGCTTTGGGTTTAGTTTGTTCTTTTTCTAGTTCCTTGCTGTGAAGTGAGCTTGTTTATTGGTGATGTTTCTTCTTCTTCTTCTTTTTTTTATCCTCACCAGAGGACATTTTTGCATTTATCTTCAGATAGAGCAGGAGAGAAGGGGGAAGAGAGAGAGAGGAACATCGATGTGAGAGAGACACGTCGAGTGGCTGCCACCCACACGACCCAACCAGGGCTGGGGACAAACTGCAACCGAGGTACATGCCCTTAGCGGGAACCGAACCTGGACTCTCTGGTCCACGGGCCGACGCTCTAACCACTAAGCCACACTGACCAGGGCTCTTCTTTCTTACTGTAAGCATTTTTCATGAAAACTTCTGCCATAGAATTGCTTTTACTGCATCCCATTATTTTTGATATGTTGTCTACATTTTTGTTTGTTGCAATGTATGTTTTATTTCTTTTACTCATGGGTTTGTTCAAGAGTGTGTTTAATTTTCACATATTTGTGACTTTTTAAAAAATATGTTTTTTGTTTTTTTTTTCCTCACCCAAGGACATTTTTGCATTTTTTTGTTCAGAGCGGGAGGGAGAGAGAGGAAGAGAGAGAGAGAGAGAAACATCGACGTGAAGGGACACATCGAGTGGTTGCACCCGCACGACCAACCAGGGCGGGGACAAACTGCAACCGAGGTACGTGCCCTTAGCGGGAACCGAACCCGGGTCTCTCTGGACCACAGGCCGATGCTCTAACCGCTGAGCCAAACCGGCCAGGGCAAAAAATATGTTTTTTGTTGATTTTTTTTTAGAGAGAGATAGAAACATCAATGTGAGAGAGAAGCACTGACCGGCTGCCTCCTGCACACCCCCTGCTGGGGATTGAGCTGGAAACCCAGGCATGTGTCCTGACCGGGAATCGAACCAGGACCGCTCAGTCCACTGGGCGGTGCTCAATCCACTGAGCCACACCAGCCGGGCTATTTATGACTTTCCCAGCGCTCCTTCTGTTATTGATTTCTAGTTTTTTAGATGACTGTGGTCAGAAAAGATACTCGGCATGATTTCAGTCTCTTCAAATGTGCTAAGATTTTTGCAACTTAACATGTGATCTGTTTTGGAGACGGTTCTGTGTAAAGCTGATAAGAACATGTCCTCTGCTGCTGTTGGATGGAATGTTTTGTATGTGCCTGTTAGGTTTGTGTTGTCTAAATATGGCTCAAGGTCAGTGTTTCCCTGTTGATTTCTTGTTTAAATGACCTACCCATCGTTGAAAGTGGGGCACTGAAGTCTCCAACTATTACTGTGTGGTTGTTTATTTCCCCCTTCGGATCTACCTGTTAGCATTTGCTTAATATATGTTGTAGGTACCCCAGTGCTGGGTACATATGTATTTACAACTGTTACATCCTCTTGATGAGTTGATTCCTTTATTTTAGTATATAATGAGCTTCTTTGTCGCTACGGATTTTGATTTAAAGTATTTTCTGGCATAAGTGTAAAAGGTCCCCCTGCTGTTCATTTACACGGAATATCTTTTCCTGTCTTTTCACTGTGAGCCTATGTGTGTCTGCTTGTGTTGTGTATCCACGTCTTTAAAAACTTGATGTTTTTCTCTGTATTTAATGGCTTATACTTTATTTTAGAGTAAAGTTTGAGATGGGGCATCTAATTCTCGTCAAATATTTCGTCAATTTCTGCACCACCATTTATTAAATAATTTTTTTACTTTAATCTTATGTTAGTTGTATCTACTCAGGATAAGATACAACTAACATAAGATCTTTGATTCTATTGCTTTTATCACAGTATTGCTTTTAGTCTGTTTTAACATATAGGAAGGCACGTTTCGACTCTTTTTTTATGCTCCAAGATAGGGGCTATTTTCATTGGTTTTTCTTTCAGATAATTTTATTTTTTTTAAATCCTCATCCGAGGACTTTTTTTGCATTTATCTTCAGAAAGAACGGGAGGGAGAGCCCTGGCCAGTTTGGCTCAGCGGTTAGAGCGTCGGCCTGCGGTCCAGAGACCCGGGTTCGGTTCCCACTAAGGGCACGTACTTCGGTTGCAGTTTGTCCCCGGCCCTGATTGGTCGTGCGGGTGGCAGCCACTCGATGTGTTCCTTTCACGTCGATGTTTCTCTCTCTCTCTCTTCCTCTCTCTCCCTCCCACTCTATCTGTACAAAAAATGGAAAAATATCCTCGGGTGAGGATAAAAAAAAAAAAAAGAACGGGAGGGAGAGAGGGAGGAAGAGAGAGAGAGAAACATCGATGTGAGAGAGATGCATCGAGTGGTTGCCACCCACACTACCCCAACCGGGGCCGGGGACAAACTGCAACCGAGGTACATGCCCTTAGTGGGAACCAAACCCGGGACTCTCTGGTCCGCGAGCGGACGCTCTAACCACTGAGCCAAACCGGCCACGGCAGTTTTCTATTCCTGTTCCGCCTGAGTACGCTTTCCTCAGCCACCTCTGTCCTGTCTGTGGTGTTACGGTGGAAACAAGGTTATTTTTCCTGTTCTTTTTGGTGCAAACGGTAACTTTCAGATTGGGTCCAAGAGCGACAGACTCAGAAATCTAGAGGCCATGATCACACCATCTCCTTGGTGTTTATGTTCACCTCACTCCGAATGTCACATGGCTTCGGTCGTGTAGGGTGTCATTTCCTTCCGGTCCCTAGGTTAGCAGGTCACGTCTTCCGGGCAGCGGGGATCAGGCAGCGTCCGCAGCCCGGCTCCGTGCCTCGTCCCCAGGGCTGCTCAGTCCGTCCCGCTCTGCGCGGTTCCCGTAGCCAGCAGAAGGTCGTGCGACATGAAACGCGGTGGGGCCATCTCAGGCGAGGTGCCTGGGAAACCAGTGGAGAACAAACACACAAAAACGGAGTGATCAGTTGAGGCTGGCTTTCCGGACTCCCTCTCCAGCCAGTGCCAAAGACGGAGGCGCTCTTCGCCGTTAGTCATTTGTCTTCCCTGGGAGGGAAGAGGGGCGGTGGGAAGTGTTCCCCTGGGGATGTGCCCCTCCCCGCGCCGGGAAATCCGTCTTGTTCAAATCCGAGGAACCTCCGGGAGACCCCTGCGGACGGTCTCAGTAGCTGCTTCGACGTGCAGGTGTTTGCGGAGATGTGTTCCTACAAAGCCGCCTTATTTTCTTTTCAAGATGGATGGGAACTTCGGAGGAAGCATGTGAAATGATCTGACACGGAGCATGTGGCTGGCTTCCTTGGGGAGGAGACTTTCATTCCAAGACGTGCGCTGAAAACGCATCAATACGAATGTGTGCGTGCGGGGCGCGAGGCGACGCTCCGAGTATTTTTCAAACGTTTGCTTTTCAAACCTTGCAGGCGCTCTCCCGCAGCTTTTGGTTTGGAAACACAAGTTCTCGTTTACAGTGTAGAACCTTTCCCGAGCCTCACGAGTTTCCTTAATACAGAACCGTAAAGTGAGAAAAGGCTGGTAGACGCACACCAGGCATTCCCCCCGACTCTGTGCTCCGCGGTCCAGTGGGCGGCGTGCACACCTCTCTGTTCCGGGGATCTGGGCACCGCTACCCAAATGCCGTTTTCCAGACCTGCTAACTTGATTGGGTTGGGGCGCCTCGCCCCCTCTCTCTCCTCCCTCTGTCACGTATTTGCACAGATGCACATGTTGTCCTAGCTTTTTCGTGACCGTCCCGTTCCTAGCTGCTCCTGAAGCGGATCTCTGCTGATCTGAGATGACGTTTCTCTGCGGCACATGCCTTCGGTCGAAAGAGGAAACCGCTCGACTCAGCAGGTCAGCGCTGAGTGTGAGGTTGACCCCGACTCTCCTGTGAACTTGAGTTCGCTGGTTGTCCTTGCCGGAGACCTTCATGATCTCGGCCGGTTCAGGGACGTCGCTGTCAGCAACGGACTAAACTGGGCCTGAATGTGACGTGGCGCCAGCCAGCGCGGTCCCCAGGGAGGGGTGACAGAGAACATCAAGGTGAAAGGCTTCATTCTCTGGATCTCCCTCCCCCGTAACTTCCCACCATCCCGTAATGCAGTATCCTGCTGCATCTGGTGAGCACACCAGCACGTATCCCGACGTACCTGTGGTACTGTTTGTGGACATTTGGGGTTTTATGTTGGTTCGTTTCTGTTTGCAGACTTAAGACGTGAGAGATATGTATAATAGACTTAGGAAAGACCCCCGAGAGCAGAGATGGGTCGCGAGAGACTGAGGAGGATGAGATCAGCCATGTCCTCTGGTTCCGTTACATGGTGCGGGTGTGGGTGTTGGACAGCTAAGGCTGATGGGGAAAAAGTCATTCCCTTGACAGACAGTGTGGAGGTGAGCGGCACAGAGACCCTGGACACCAGAAAGGTGAACAGGTAAGGCCTAGAGCAAGTGACGCCTGAGGGTCACTCAAGGCACAGTGACAGAACGGGGGCCGCCCTCCTGCAGGTGCGTCACGAGAAGGCGGGCTCTCTGGAAATGCCTGATGCTGGGAACACGGGCGGCCCCATGGGCTGCTGCATGCGGAAGCCGGGGGCCCAAGTCTGCAGGGGCCGAGCTGGGCTGAGAGGGCAGGACGTGCTGGGCATCACTCGTTACAGGGTCCCTGGGAGGCACCCGGCACTCACCTGCGAGACTGCTTTGTAGGTTTGGAGAGGAGGCTGTTAAATGTAGTTTGGGGAAAACACACAGTTAAAATTGTAAAATACGATTTTTAAAAAGTCCTCCCCCAAGGACATGCTTTTTATTGATTTCAGAGGGAGAGGAAGGGGGAGAGAGAGAGAAACAGATGTGAGAAAAACATCTCTTGGTTGCCTCCTACACGCACCCCAACCAGGGTTCGAATCTGCCAGCCAGGTATGTGCCTTGTCTGGGAATTGAACCCACAGCCTTTTAGTGTGTGGGACGATGCTCCAACCGACTGAGCCACCCAGCCAGGGTGTAAAATAGGATTGTTAAAAATGCATACGAAGTTCACCCAAATGCTCTTGTTCATAGCACCGCGGTGGAAAAGTCCCAAGTGTTCATCAGCAGTGAAATGCGTCGGGGCATTCCCAGATATTATCCTCACTGTATGTCTACGTACATGTGGTCAGGAAGCCCCACGCCGACCTTCCGGCCAGAGTTCGGAGGGTGGTCTCCTTGCGGGCCGGGCAGCGGCTGGCAAGGGCCGGCGGTGGGTCCGAGGTGCGGGTCCTGCTCCCGTTCTTGGACTGCGTGCATGTGTTCAGTCTGTGAAAGTTCACCATTGAATCACACGTAACGACTCGTGACTTACGCTTTTCTGTAAGGATGTTATATTTTAGTGTAACGTTCAAAATGTTGACCATCCCCAGCATCTAAAGGAAGAGGAAAAATAATTCTTTTTACAGCAGTCCCTTGACCGGCACCTCCCCATTCCTGACGTCCCCCCCACCCCCGATCTCACTAACCCCCCAGGATCAGTGTCTCCCAGCCTCAGCCCTTCTCCAACTAAACCCTGGAACATGATCGCCCACAGCCTAAATTACCCGAAAAAGGGTATTCATTCTGGATCCCAGAACAGCCCCTTCCCTCCTTCAAATCCGGATCCGGAGGCCTGTCTCTCTCCAGCCCCCCGCCCCCCGACCCATTGCCTGTGGCTTTGTACTGTTTGCTTCTGCGTCTGTTTGCATGGCCCCGGCCCTGGTGTCTGGGAAGCTGGACATGGTGGCCAGGACGTGCCTGGCCGGGGGGGGTCTGTCTTCAGGCCTCCCCCCCACACGTTGAACAGGAGGTGCAAACACACTTCTCCATTTCTTCATGGCTCTGGTTGGGAAACCGGGGTTCAGACAGTCAGCTGCTGGGGCTCCTCGAACCGTCAGACAGAGGGTCACGTGAGCTGGCCGGAGTTGCTTTCTCTGGCCTCGTGTGAGCACAAAACCTGTCCTGCCGGCCAGCTGCGCTTGGCCGCAAAGCCACAAATAAAACCCTGTTGGTACGGGGCTGCCAGTTGGCTGCTGTCCCTGCTGGTTCTGTGGAAGGACATGTGTCCTCAGGGGCAGGCGATCTGAAAGGCACGTGGTGGCTCCCTGTGGCAGCTGCCGCCGCCCACACCGGCCCCCTTCCTCCCTCCACAGAGCCCTGCTTGGCCCCCGTGGTCGGCAGAGCCACGGCCCCCAGACGTGTCCACACGCCGGTGCCTGGAACCCACGTCCGTTCCCTCACGTCGCAAGAAGGACTTTGCGGATAGGATTAACGCAGCGCGTGTGGAGATGGGGATTTGAACCTGGGTTATCCGGGGGACCTTCCGGCACAAGGCTGCTTACGGGGGAACCAGGGAAGGAGGAGACAGACGTGACGACAGAAGTGGAGGGGCCGGTGTGTCCAGATCATGAGCCACGGAGGGTGCCCTCGGGGAGCCGGGCCAGGCGAGAGAGGCTGCCCGGAGCGTCCAGGGGCAGTGCCGGCCCCGCGCGCACCGGGAGAGCCGCTCTGGACCTCTGACCTGCAGGGCTGCGGGAGGGTGGACTGGCCTGTCTGCAGCTGCTGGGCCGGCTCATGTGCGACGGACGAGTGGCCCCTTGGAAGGTGGCTGCCTCCCGCCAGCAGGCTAGTGAGCACCTGCCACAGGCGAGGGGCGGGCGTGTGTCCCGAGGGGGCCGAAGGACGGAGTGTCTGCAACAGAACCGGTGTTTGTGGCCACTCATGTCCCCAGGGAGGAGACCCGGGGGCGGGGGGCGGCAGCAGGTCTGTGCCCAGCACCCCGAGGGCACTGCACCTGGAAGTCGGGTGTCCGGTGCTGTCTGCCTTCCCCTCTCCTTCCTGGGCCCGCAGCCACTGCAGGGAAACGTGTGTTGAACCCTTTCCTTACCGCGTCCACTCCCCTCCACGCCGCTGACCCGTGGCTGACTCTGGGTGACGCGGGGGCCGTCCTGGCTCCTGTGGGAAGAGGGGAGACTGCTCCGTGTACTCCGTCCAGCCCCATCCAGGCCACGGTCGGACGCACCTCCTTCTGCCGCTCGCTGCCATGTCCCCAGCATCTTCTAGCAGCGGCTCCTGTCTGCTTTGACCCCGGCCCCTAGGACACACTCATTCCCACTCTGCGGTTTGGCAGCCCGATGGCCCTTCTGCGCCTGAGCCCGCAGAGCCCCTTTCTCCAAGGCCTTGGCTGCTGGCCTGCACCTGTTCCCCACTCCCTGCGGATCCAGACCGGCCTGTTCGTCCCTCTGTCCAGCTGTTCCCCGCTGCTGTCCGCGCCGGCCCCTGACGCAGCCGCCGCGGGTGCGTATCAGGCAAGCCCAGCCCGAAGGAAAACCACGTCAGTTACTGCAACAGACGGAGTTTAACAGACAGCGTGGCTCGCTAGTTATTAAGGAACGGAAAAGGCCGAAAGAGGACCCTCACGTATTAGTAGCCACGGTGGGAAGGGTCTGCCGTCCCTAAGGAGGGAGGCAGAGGGGAAAAGCTGAAATGACCTCTGAGCTGGAGCTCAGACTCCTGAGGAGGGGGCACCGGCCCGAGGGTGTGAAACGAAGCTGTTCCGCAAGGACGTGGCCGCCTGCCCACTGGTGGCTTCTCCCGGAACCCGCCACCTGCTGTGAAGAGGGTTTGGGGCCCCCGTGTCGGGGAGAGGGAGGGTGCACGTGTCCTCTGCCTGAGGTGGTCAGATCTGGAGTGTAGGGTGCCCAGTGAAAGGTACATTTCTGGTATGTCTCATGCAATGTTTGGGACATACTTCTACTAAAAAGTTACCTGTTATTGATCTGAAATTCAGATGTGTTCGGGTGTCCTGTGGTTTTGTTTTTTTTTAATCCTCACCCGAGGATATTTTTCCACTGATGTTCAGATAGAGTAGGAGGGAAGGAGAGAGAGAGAGAGAGAGAGAGAGAGAGAGAGAGAGAGGAACATCAATGTGAGAGAGTTACACTGACTGGTTGCCTCCTGCATGACCCCAACCAGGGCCGGGGTACAAACCGCCACCGAGGTACGTGCCCTTGACTGGAATTGAACCCGCGACTCCTCGGTCCTCGGGCCGACGCTCTAACCGCTGAGCCAACCCGGCCAGGGCTGTCTTGTAGTTTAATTGTCAACTCGACTCCCTCCGGCAGCCTCCCAGTCCCCCTCCGGCACCCCGACAGGGAGCAGTCGGCAGAGCGGAAATGCAGTCTGCAGAACCCTCACTCGGGCATCAGGAAGACGGGGGTCCAGGGGCGGGTTTAGCGCTACGGCCTGATAACTTCGTAACTGGCCCGTGAATTACTGTCACCTCAGCCTCTTCCTCCCACGAAGTTCCTTTAGATTGCTTGGAAAACGGATGCTAGTGCGGATGGACAGTTAGCATTTGGGGAAATGCTAAGGATTCCAGAAATCTCCTGAAACGGCCAGTTCACGGGGAAGCGTGAAATAAAAATGGCCCTGGCCGGTTTAGCTCAGCGGTTAGAGTGTCGGCCTGTGGTCCAGAGAGTCCCGGGTTTGGTTCCCACTAAGGGCACGTACCTCGGTTGCAGTTTGTCCCCAGCCCCGGTTGGGGTTGTGCGGGAGGCAGCCTCTCGATGGGTCTGTCTCACATCAATGTTTCTCTCTCTCTCTCTCTTCCTCCCTCTCTCCCTCCCTCTGTAGTTGAAGATAAATGCAAACATGTCCTGGGGTGAGGATAAAAAAATGAAAATAAATAAAAATGGCACACAGACTCATCGCTCAGACCCGGTCTTCACCCTGTCCTTGGACCTTGGACTACGTCCTAGGCCATCATCCGACCGTGAGTGCTACCTCCTCTCTCCCCGCCTTGGCCGGGGTAGCTGTGAGCAAAATGACGGGGTGGCCGACGCAGGGGCAGGGAAGGGCACAGATGTGTGCAGGGAGGTGTTAGCCGTCTTCGTCGAACAGCATCCAAGTCTCTGCTTTTATTTTCTATCCTGGAAAAGGTGAATTTTTTTTTTTTAAACTCTGTCACAGAATAAATAGCTTTTCCAACAGCTATGCCGGTTCCCCTGGGGCACTTGCTTAGAGTCAAGTCAGGACACGTTGGGTCATTTGACTCCACAGTGTTGTTATTCCTTCTCCGTCTCTCTTCTCCCTTCGAGATCATTCCTTTGGGAGCCCGAGTTCTGGGGCTGGCCCAGTCTGATGTCCACCCACGTTGGGTGTCTAGTATTTCACTTCTGTGGGACCCCCTATCCGTAGGAGGCCAAAGGAGAACTCACACTCTTACCCAAACTTGATATTCTTGTTTATTGGGAGACACGTACTTCGAGGATTATTGTCCTTCCCTAGTAACAGCCGAATGTGAGTGGACCTGAGCCCCCCAGTGACCAAGGTAATTCCCCTGAGACAGTATCAAAGTGCTTTTTACTTTCCAAAAATGGAAACAGTGTCCATGTTTCTGATTGTGAAAGTAGCACATGCCTCTCGTAGCAAAGTTCAGGGTACAGTCACGGTCACGAAAGACATCACCCAGAGACACTCACCGTTGGAACTCCGGAGTGTACCTTTCCAGGGATTTTACTGCGCGTGTACACAAAGCATGTTCACGCGTGCCCCCAGACGGCGTCCGCTCGATTTCGTTCAGAAAAGAGTGGATTCCTCACGCTAGCCGGGGCTAACTGCGAGCGGTGAGTGAGCTCTGGATTCTCAGGGGCTTCATGAAGCAAAGAGTAATTCCTGGTCCATATTTTCCAGCTCAGATCGGAAGGGGCTCTGTTCTGCTCAGCCGTTCAGTGAGCCGAGCTGACAGGTCCTGCGCGGTCTCGGGACGGCACCTGCCGGGCACATGGCCGTCGACCGCCGCGGGCAGAGAGCAGAGGCCGGAGTACGTCTCACCGGCCCGGACTAGTCATGGGTCCCACCGACCTCAATGAAGCCGAAAGGGTGGCTGTCTGCACGCCCAGCAGGGAAGGAGGCAGATACTGGTGAGCGCTAGCGACGTCGCCCACCTACGGGTTCAGACCGCCGCCACCCTGCTCTGGTCACAGGCGCAGGTGCTTAGCGATGCTGCCTGTCAGGACAGAGAGCGTGCTGCCCGCTAAGCGCCGGGCTTTGGCGGGACGGGCTTTCGTTGATTTAATCCTGAGCACTGTAAACGCTGATTAAGCGGCCACGGCGTGCCAGGAGCCGCGCTTGGCACGGGACATGGACATGAATCAGACCCGGTCTGCCCCTCAAGGAATTCACAGTCCCGGGGACAGAGACTGGCCAGTGCGTCACCGCGCAGGGTGCACATGCCTCCTCGCGGGGTGGGGAGGTGTGGGGAGCACCGGCGGACCCGGGATCGGTGAGGCTGCCTTTCGAGGGTCAGTAGCAGCTCTGAGATGACAAGTGGAGCCCTGGCCGGTCTGGCTCAGCGGTGAAAGCGTCGGCCCATGGACCAATGAGACCCAGGTTCGATTCCAGCCAAGGGCACCTACCTCGGTTGTGGTTTGTCCCCGGCCCTGGTCGGGGTCTCGCGGGAGGGCAGCCAGTCGATGTGTCTCTCTTGCATGGATGTTTCTCCCTGTCTATCTCTGCCTCCCTCCCTCCCTCCCTCCTAATCTGTCTAAAGATAAATGGAAAAATATCCTTGGGTGAGGATGAAAAAAAAGATGAGAAATGGAGAAGGCACTTGTGAGCTACAGTGACTTTAACCCATAAGTTTGTGTGTGTGTGCGCGTGCGTGCTTGCGTGCGTGTGTGTGTGAGGGGGACAGGGTTCAGCCTGTCTCACAGACAGGTGGGCAGAGGGTACCTGACCGAGGCCTGAAGGCAGCATCTCACCTGTGAAAATGGGGTGCGGCGTCTCTTTCCCCCGCGTGTCCAAAGCAGCCGATCCCAAGAGTAGGCGCGCGGGAAGCCACTCTGTAGCTGCCCCCAAAGCCCCCAACTCCATCTTTCTGCAATCGCTGTCATTTCCTGTTAGCCCCAATCCTGTTCCCTCACAGATTCCAGTGGCCAGTTCTAGACCCCGTCTGTACTCAGCGTTTTTTTTTAAGAATAAATGAATAGCCCTGGCCAATTTGGCTCAGCGGTTAGAGCGTCGGCCTGTGGTCTGGAGAGACCCGGCTTCAGTTCCCGCTAAGGGCGCGTACCTCGGTTGCAGTTGGTCCCTGGTTGGGTTGTGTAGGTGGCGACCACCCACTCAATGTGTCTCTCTCATGTCAATGTTTCTCTCTCTTAAAAAAAAAAAATGACTATTTAAGAAATGTTTATTTTCACATCTTCATTTCCCATTGTCATACGTGAGTTGCTATTTAACATTTGAATTTAGCAGATATACCTCCTTAATGGTTAATTATATACTTCAGACTACAGTAGCTTAACGATCTAAACACGTAAATGCTACCTCTAAACTGCAAGAATTGGGGATTAAATAAACCAACGAGAGACGGTCGTTTTAATTTACAAGAGTCCGGCTCATACGTATTCAAATCCTATTCATGGGCTTTGGATTGAGCAGCTGTACATTCTCCTCTGATAAGGGGACGGATGGGATGTCTCGCTGTTCAGATTTGATTGGCAAGAACAGCTGGAAGAAGTTGGGGTACGGTGCTTTAGGGAAGGGTTAGCAGTAGCTCTAAATGCTGAGCCAAACGGGTCAGGGCAGGTTCAAGTGAGTCGTCATTGTTGGGGACGTCCTGTGAGCCCTGGGGTTGTGGGGTGTTGAGCAGCACCCTGGCCTCCACCCACGGGGAGCCAGGGGTGTCTTCAGACATAGCTGAATGCCTTCTGGGGACCACACCATCGCCAGTGGAGACCCACTGTGTTAAAATACGCAAAAGTCACCCTGGCTGGTTCAGCTCAGCGGTTAGAGCATCGGCCCATGGACCAGTGAGCTGTGGGTTCGATTCCGGTCAAGCGCATGTACCTCAGTTGTAGTTCGTCCCTGACCCTGATTGGGGCGCATGCAGGAGGCAACCAGTCGATGCGTCGTCCCTCATGTCGATATTTCTCTCTCCCTCCCTCTCTTCCCGTCCACTCTCTCTGGAGATAAATAAAAAAATATCCTCAGGCGAGGATTTAAAAAATAATAATACAATATGCAAAACCACTCTGTAGCGCTGAGGTGTCATGCAGGTGTGTGGAAGGATCTGGTTTGTCCCTGTAGCCAGGGGTCTGTTACTCCCAGCTCATAGCCAGGGCAGTGGGGAAGGGGGTGTTTAAATGCTTCAGGTCCCCTGCAGACCTCGCGTGGCAGGGCAGTGGCCCCAGCTCCTACTCTGAATGGTTTAGATGGTTCTTCCCTGTAGGAAAGAGTGTTGACCCAAGACACCGCCAGGGGACGCCCGTGAGGACACTGACGGTCGGACTTGGCGCCCACAGGGCTTCCCATGGGGCTGGGGGCGGGGATGCTGCTAGCCAGTGTTGATCTCAGCATACACTTCTCATGAGATAATCCTCGCCCAGGAGACAGGCAGATCCTGTCCAGTGAGCGTCTGTTTCAGTCCAAGTTCTCCTCATGGGGGCCTGCGCCAGGGACCGGGTCCCCTTCTTCAGTGGCACACCCCCCCCCCCCAGGGTCACCAGGGTTAATCCTGCACGGCCCCCTGCTCTGGGAGGCTCAGCGACTCTCCTTAAAGGAAGCCGGAGCCGCCCGATTTCCCAGCCTGCTCCCCCTTCTCCGCCAGGGATGGTTCTGCGGTGCCCACGAAGGGCCCAGCCCACTGCCCCGTGCACTGGAGATCATCGCCGGGTGGGGAACTGAGCTCCTGCAGCGGGGCCGTGCCACCTCCGGTTATTGACAGCCTTGTCAGCAGAAATCTGGAGCCTGGGGCTTGGCAGGCAGCCAGCGTGCTCTCCACCGTCTCTCCGGCGTCTCGCTAACAGATGTGTCTCATGCCCGCAGCTGCTGGCCGCCAACCGGTGCCCGCTCCTGTTATTTATGGAGGGGCAGGAGGGGTGCGTGTTTTCCAGGAAGGGATCTGTCTTCCTCTCCAGGTTCTCTCTCTGCAGGTCGAAAACAAAAGTCACAGAAAAAGAAACCCTGGAAGCAGACTTTTTAAAATGTGGAAGAATCGGCTTATTGTTCGACGATGGAAAAAAAATCATCGGTTCCGCTCATGTAACCGTTGGAGGTGCCCGATCACAAGCCGTGCCGGTTCTGTGACTGGAGCGCTGGCCGTGGTCCGTCCACCTCGGGGCCCCGTGCCCAGGGGAAGATGCTCCGCGCCTGTGCCGTCTGGTGGTGTGCGGACCTGTGCCGTCTGGTGGTGTGCGGGCCTGTGCCGTCTGGTGGTGTGCGGGCCTGTGCCGTCTGGTGGTGTGCGGGCCTGTGCCGTCTGGTGGTGTGCGGGCCTGTGCCGGCTGGTGGTGTGCGGGCCTGTGCCGTCTGGTGGTGTGCGGGCCTGTGCCGTCTGGTGGTGTGCGGGCCTGTGCCGTCTGGTGGTGTGCGGGCCTGTGCCGTCTGGTGGTGTGCGGACCTGTGCCGTCTGGTGGTGTGTGGACCTGTGCCGTCTGGTGGTGTGCGGACCTGTGCCGTCTGGTGGTGTGCGGGCCTGTGCCGGCTGGTGGTGTGCGGGCCTGTGCCGGCTGGTGGTGTGCGGAAGCAGCCGCCGGGAGGGCTTTCCCCAGGCGGACGTCTCCCTCCTGGACAGGCCTTTCCGGGGGCAGGGGAACCCGCCAGGCATCCGTGCAGGGAGCTGGGGCAGGGCCTCAGCAGACAGAAGACGGTTTTCGGGTGGCACCTTGACTTTCAGGGGAGGAGACGGGAGCAAAGGGCGAACTTCTCAGGCACGATGGCAGCTTCTCCGTGGCATTGGCGCACATGTCCTGACCGGCCAGCCCTTCCCGGAGCCTTGCAGAAGCGCTTTGGCCACGGCATGTCTTCCCCTCACGTGTGAGCCTGTCGGCCGCTGGTCCGCGTGGACTGTGTCTGCCCGTCTGTCCAGCCGTGTCGACGGAGTCTCGGGTCAGCAGAGAGGACGCGGGGGACCAATGGCACTGAGGACAGGACGCCGTACACCTGGGCGGTGTGGGGAAGGCAGGTGGTCCTGGTGGGGGCCCTGCAGCTCCCTGAGCGGGGGTGGGGGGGTGGGGGCGTCGTTAACCGTGTTTCTCCACTGATTGCTCCTCGCCGCTGTGCACATTGACAAAGCAGAGTCCCGAGTGGGACTGACTCGGAGACCGCGCCAGGGGGAGAGCGCAGAGCGGACCCTCTCCCGACACGTGAGACCGAGCTGTCCCAGAAAGAGTGGGGCCCTGGGAGGCACCAGAGGCCTCCCGCTCCCTCCCCCTGGGTGTCCAGCGGCGGGCTGGAAGCCACCGCCTCTCCGCAGGGGCGCAGGCCGAGAGGGCCCAGACCAAGGCTCTAGGCGGTGAGCCAGGAACCAGGCTGTGTTCCATCCGTGTGCTCTGGACGCCGGTCGTCCCCTCCAGGGAGCTGCGCCCGCCCCGCAGAGCCAGAGCAGGACGCGAGCTACGGGACGTGGCCTGTCCCCGCCCGGTGGGAAGGTGCCCCTCAGCGGCCGGAGCCCTTCTCCCTGCTCCGCCTCCGTCCGTGTGCTGACAGCTCAGGAGCTGTTGCTAAGGGCTGTCGGGTTGAGGGGGATGGGGAGCAGGTGTGGGGGCTGCACCTGCCTCTGGCCCTGCCTGCTGGCAAGCTGAGCGCCCCAGGCCGGAGTCGCCGCGTTGGCGCCCTGTTCAGTCCCCAGCCCGGCCCTGCAGGATCCACTCGTTTCTCTGCGCCCGCCTGGTACCTGCAGGGAGAAGCGGGACTTGTCTGGCAGGCAGCCAGGGCCCTCCCTCTCCTTCCCTTCTTCTCCTGCTCCCTCCACTAGAACAAAACCGCGGCAGGGCCCAGGGCCGAAGGAAACGCTGGCCACCCCGCCCCCTGCCCGCCGACCAGGGACCCTCACTCCCTTCCCCTGTCCAGCTGCCAGCTGGTCCCTGCGGGGACGCGGTCCCAGGCATGTGCCAAAACAGCGTCCCGGGACCTGACATTTAAAGCTGATGACTGGAGCCGTCCAGGTGCAAGACGGTCGGAGCCACGGAGACCGCGAGGACCGTCCCATCTGCAGAGCGCACCGCCCCTCGGGGCCCGCGGCTGACGCTGTCTGACCTCCCGATTTTCAGAGAGTGGGACAGCCAGAAACACGGCTCCGCGTATCGCGTCTTCTGAACTTTCCCGTGTTGCCGGCAGTGCAAGGTTTCCTGAGCACTGAGGCACACCGCCTCTCAGCGCGGGAGGGACCCAGGACCGCCGGTGGGATTTCTCCCCTGGGCCCGGGAGGATAGAGCTGGGGCCTCAGCGCGGGGCTGGCTGGGGCCATCCTAGCTGGGCTGCTCGGGAGGGTCCCCCTTGGGTTTTGTTCTCCGGGCATAACTCAGGTCTCCCAAAAGGGAACTAAATGGTGAATGAGGAGACTTCTCTAGGGCCACTCTCGCCGGGGTTCAGTACTTGATCTCAGTGTGCTTTGTTTGCGGCCGTGAGACAAATCACCGTGAACTTGGAGCCTCAGACAACACGGGTGTGTTCTGCACAGCCCGTGGGTGGGGAGCCTGGGTGGGAGCGGGCTCCGCGGCTGGGGGCTCAGCGCATCTCCGCAGGGCTGCAGTCTCGTGTTTCCAGCGCGTTCAGGTGGTTGGCGGAACTCACTTCCTTGCTGGGACTGAGGTGCTCAGGTCCTGGGGAAGCCGGCTGTGTGTGGTCACGCAGGCCTGTCTGCGGCGCGGCCTCTTCAGGGCCCACAGCTGAACCTCCCCTTCCTTTTTGTTTTATTTGTCATTATTATTATTTTTCTTAACGTCACCCGAGGACATTTTTGCACCTATCTTCAGATAGAGCAGGAGGGAGAGAGAGAGAGAAACATCGATGTGAGAGAGAGACATTGACTGGTTGCCACCCACACAACCCCAACCAGGGCCGGGGACGAACTACAACCGAGGTACGTGCCCTTAGCGGGAACCGAACCCAGGACTCTCTGGCCCACGGGCCGACGCTCTAGCTGCTGAGCCAAACTGGCCAAGGCCCCCCTTTCTTTCTTGGACCTGCCTGATTAAGTCAGGCCCACTTTTTTATGAACTTAAAACTCTACTTAGAAGGACCTTTGTTACATTTGAGAAACTCCTCCACCTTGTCCGATATAATGTAACCACTACAGTGAAATCCCTCATATTCACGCTACCACGTGCAAGGGGAGGGGATTAAACAGGGCGTGTGCACCAGGGGCGGGGCCCTCAGGGGCCGGTTAGAATTCTACCACCACAAGAAGGAAATGCCTCTTAGTTTTTTCATATTTTTTCTTTATTGATTTTAGAGAGGAAGGGAGAGGGAGAGAGAGATAGAAACATCGATAAAAGAGAACATCGATTGGCCGCCTCCTGCACGCCCCCCACTGGGGATCAGGCCCACAACCTGGGCATGTGCCCTGACCGGGAATCGAACTGGCGACCTCTTGGTGCAGGGTCGACGCTCAACCACTGAGCCACACCGGCCGGGCGCTTCTTAGATTTTCAGTGATCTGTTGCACTGGGCTATGCTGGGTGATTTCTTACACTGGCGTTTCAGACCTCAGATGCTGCAGCTTGACCTCCAAGCGTACGCCGGGCAGGAACGACTATGATGTTTTCAACGGGAAGAGTGTAGAAGACATGGGGTCCTCAGGCCGATTCCAAAAAAAGCTGACGTTTCACTCAGTGATTTGTCTTCTGTTCGGTCCTTGGACGGATGAAACTGAAGAGACGTAAAAGGCCCACGAATACACACACACACACCAGCGCCTCCTCCTTGGTTATATTGACCCAGATCTTAGGATTCGGTGTTTCACGAACAGAGATTCGGGTAAATCGTAGGCTTGGTTGCTCCTGGGTCAGTGGCCACGAAGCTGCTCAGAGCAGGTCGGTCACGGTCCTAAAGCTGCGGTCTGCCCTGTGCCCTCGGGAAGGAGGGGCGGCGGCTACAGGCACCAGGGGGCTCTGGCCGGCCCGGTTTCTGTTGCACTCTGTTTCCACTTCGGCAAATTCTCCGCTGTTTGCAAGGTCTCAGACCCAGGAGTGTCGTGGAGTCAGGAGGCAGCCGGGGTGCAGCACCTCCAGAGAGAGCGCACAGCTGCGCGCTGACCTCCGCAGGTGCTCGCCGCGGCCTGGGCCCGCGCAGCCCGAGGAGCCGTCCGGACCTCGCCACCCAGACACACAAGCTCATTTCGTACAATTAGGATTAGCGAGTCTGGGCTGCTGAACAGCAGCAGAAGAGGGAGCCTTGTTCGGCCCTGCGCCGGTTTGTAAGGACTCTGATCTCTGCACACCCCGTTCCTGAGGGAGCAGCTCAGGGCCCAGAGTGCTCGCTGCTCGGACTCGCGCGGCTGGTGAGACGTTCGGTGCAGGAAGGAAGGACTGGCTGTCTTCTGGTTTGCTGGCTGCACAAGGCAGAACCTCTTTCCGGAAATCTGTGATGCACAACACTGGCTCTTCCCTCTCTGCACGGCATCTGTCTGCTTTCCCCGGGGTTTGGGGGATCGTGTGTGGTTGGCGCAGTTGGGCCGCGCGGGGGCTCCTGCAGGCGGCTCCGAGCGCCCCGCTGAAAACACACCAGCTCGTTTGAAAACACAGGACGAAACTCAGACACAAGGAGCAACAGGAGCCTCCTTTTCCACCCCAACGTTCACCCCGTCAGGAAACGGTCCCGAGGGGCCTTAGACTGATCCCCACAACTGGGGTTGGCAGCAAGTTTTGCCAAGATGCCTTTGACATCAATGAAATGAGAGGATGTGGATTAGCGGGCTGAATCCACTCCAGGTACAAGATAATGAGCGGTCTCACGGCGTCCTCTGTAATGACACGTTTCGCCTAAAGCCTCGGGTTTTAAGCGTATGAGAGATGCATCGAGGCGGCTGGCAGCACCGTTGCTTCGGGGAGAGGAAGGGCCTTCCTGCGAGGTGGCAGAGGTGCCCTGGTGCTCGGCGACTGGCTTCGCCCCGAGCGCCCCCGACCGACAGACCGACCGCGGTCCCAGGGCTGCAAGAGGGAGGGAGTCGGACCGATGGCCCATCTGCGGACTCTGCTGCTCCATGTCCCAGGGTTCCGTGCGGCCGGCTGGAAGCCCACAGGTGGGAAGAGAGAAGGGTCAGTGGTGGTGTCCGAGTCCGTTACGGCAGCTGTGACAAAAGGCCTCAAACCGGGTGGCATTGCCCCTTCTCTGCGTGGCCTTGATACACCTTCCCCCCCCTTGGAGTCCGGGAGGGAGACCATGGTTTCTGCCCACAGTCAGAGAAGGGGGCAGTGCCACCTCCCATTTTTGGCCGTCACTCCAGGGATGTTACTAAATGCGGAGGTTTCCGCTGTGCGGACAGGCACCCCGGCTCCCCGAGGGAACCCCGGCTCCTCCGGGCAAGTGACGGCTGTCCCTTCGGTGCCATGTTTCTGTTTCTGAGGGTGTTTGTGACTTGGGGAGCTAGTTTTTTATTTTTGACCCCAGATATCCTCTCCATGTTTATTCATTTTGTTTTCTTCAGTTTCAATCTCCTGATCTCCGTCGAGAGCCAAGTGGCTTTTTATTTCTGTGGAAAGAAATGATCTTTCTGCCTGTGGAAACATTAGTCATCCTGCCTCCTCATTGAAAAACTTTCTTCTCTTGAGAAGGTGCCAGTATCAGGGGAGCACACGCGCTGCCTGCTCCGGGGACGGCTGTCCGCGTTGCTTTCGCAGCCGTTGCTCCTCTAGCTGGAGCCTGACACCTGGCAGCCTGCGCTCTGGGGTAACATCCAGGCCGAACGGATGGCTCCGCACCCCCCGCCGCGTCTCCGGAGATTTCCTTTGCGACGGATCGAATGCGCGAGGACGAGGGAGCTTCGCCCTCCGATGGACACGGACAGGGGCAGAGCTGAGCTGACTTGTAGAAAAGAATTCACGTTCTGTTTAGATAAACAGAAGCAAAAGGTCAAGAAATAATCCTCAAATACTTGTCTTACTGAAACACTCGAAGTATGTGCAACCTGAAAACCCATTCTCATCTCCAGGTGAACACATTCATCGTCTCGGGGGTGAAAGAAGACGTCGTGAGTTCAGGGAGAGGAAATAATTTAGTTCCGACCCTCTTCGGACCTGCGGAACTGGATGAGGGAGAAGGGTCGGTTGGTTCCCAGGGCACCAACCGCACGCACGGTGGCAGGTAGACTCCGGGGCTGTGTTCAAGTCCCGTCACCTCCCCTTGAGGGTAGGTGGACCTGCGACTTGCCTCAAACCAATGGAATCTGCTAAAAGGGCCCAGGTGTCACACCTGTTACTGTGCCGTGGTGCTGCACACTCAATGAGAGGTTCCAACCTGCAGAACCGAGACCGATTTGTGTATTTGTGACTCACGCTGTCCCGGAGTCCTCTTGCCAGTTCACGCAGACCCTCCCCGCCTCTCGGTGTCTGCAGAGCGTCCCATGTTCGAATGTATCGATACGTACATCACTGCCGCTCTATTGCTGGACATCATTTTTCTAGTCTTCTGCAGAATAGCAGTGGGGTGGTTTTACGTGTCATCCTACCCATATGCAAGTATTTCTTTCTTTTTAATCCTCACTTGAGGACATTTTTCCACTTTTTGTTCAGATAGAGTGGGAGGGAGAGAGAGAGAAAGAGAGAGAAACATAGACATGAAAGGGACACATTGAGTGGCTGCCACCCGCACGACCCAACCAGGACTGGGGACAAACGGCAACCAAGGTACATGCCCTTAGTAGGAACCGAACCCGGGTCTCCCTGGACCGCAGGCGGACACTCTAACCGCTGAGCCAAACCGGCTAGGGCTGCAAGCGTTTCTTTCAGAGAGATTCCTTAGTTCAGCGCCTGGGTCAGTAAGGTCCGTCTATTTTGCGTTTTGGTCGATGGCTGCTAATCGCCCTGTGTGGAGAGCGGAACAGGAGACACTCATTAGAGTGTGCTGGGTCCTATTTCCCGACACGCTTGGCGGTGCTGGATGGTACCAGTCTTTGAAGATCCTTCCCAGCAACGCTGAAAAATTAAATAATTTTCAATTTAAATTATTTTACGAGAGCGCCTCATTCCGAATCACTCTCTTCTAAAGGGGTGTGCACTTTGCTTGTGACGTTGTTTGCATCTGCTCCTGGACTTGACGGGATAACCTGTTACTTAGAAGGTTTACGGTAGTAAGGGGAGTGGTCCCCAGTCTTCCTGGTTGAGTGATTCTGGCCTGCTCTTGTGGGCCGGACCTGGCTCTGCTGGTGCAGTTCACTGGGGGAGTTTTGTGCGTCCCTCCCTGTGCCCGGAAACACCTTATATTACGTAGGAATGTTCCGTACCTGGGAAGTTTAACAGAACTTGCTGGTCGCAATTGCTGACCTGTGTGTCTTTAGGGTCACAAATGTAAAAGGAGGACAGAGTCTTGATTCCACAACTAGGGGTACACACAGTTAGAAATACCAGATGGAATCGACACCCCCTCCCGCCCATCCGTGGCCCTGAATCTGCCAGTAAGACAACATCCTACCTTTACGGTGCGGAACAGTGGAAGGGGCGGGAGGGAAAATAAACTTGATGAGACTCACCAGGAGGGTGAAGGCCTGGAGGGAAGGAGCCGAGCTGGGCTGAGCACAAAAGCCTTTGCATGACGTGAACCCCCTTAACCGCAGAGACACCCGGCCCCGTCTCCCGCTGACCTCGGCAGGACAGGGCTCTCTCCCCACAGGGCCCGAAGGAAGGTCTTATTGTCCTTCGCAGACATGCAGCATTGAGCACAGGGTCCGGTTCCGTACACGTTGGTTTCATTCTCCCAGACCCGTGAAAGGCACCCCATTTCACGGCAGCGTCCCCGTAGGAGGCGGGGGAGCGGGGAGAGGCGGTCTCGAACTTGGTAGCCGGCAGCGGACCCAGCTGTGAGAACGTCCGCCGCAGTCGGAATTCCTGGGTCTCCGCTCAACCCGGACGTAAAAAAACAATAAAATAATTTTGCAAAGGCACGGCACCGCGAGTCAGCCAAACCTCACCCTTGGAGAAGGCCGGGCTTTCTGTCAGCTTCCATATGGATCTGAAACCCCTTTCCTTAAGACTTGGCAAGGGGGCCCCCGAGATGGGAGCCAGCATGGCTAACCCTGGGTCTCGGCCAGCAGCCGTGACTCAGCCGTCCACTCGCAGAAGCGTCGGCCTCGACGCCCGGAGCAGAGCCAGCCGTTCATTGTGCTTCACACACGGAGCAGGAGACGACGCGAGTTTTACGCTCACGGGCCGTTCCCCACGCTCCCTCCGTGTCCGGCACCGAGCCGCGGTTCTCCCGGAAAGCCAGCCTGGACTCCGCGGGCGCCCAGTAACCCAGGGCCTCGTCGTTTTAAGGGTGGCTGGGCTGCAATCAGCACACGCCCCCCGGGTTCCGACGGGCCAGACATCTGTTGGACGGGAACGTGTTTCAGATGGTTTCAATACGGCGAGATGTTCGCGATCTCACGGACACGGGCGCTCGGGCAGAATGGCCAGGAACGTGTTGTCTGTGAACTCCCCACGGGAAGTTACACATATGTGGCAGACAGCCCGTTGCTCAGTTTTCACGCTCCCTTTCTCGCTCACGGAATGCCAGTTTGGTGGCCCATCCCGCAAAATACTCCTGTGTCCAGGTCGTGGCGAAGTTGGGGACGGCTAGGTGATAGAATTCGGGACAAGGAGACACAAGCAGAAGGCAGCTGAGGATTCCGGGCGCATGTTCTCGTTTTCTTCTTTTATTTTCCTCCGTTGCATTTTTTTTTTTTTTTTTTTTTATCCTCACCCGAGGACACTTTTTCATTCTTTGTTCAGATAGAGCAGGAGGGAGAGAGAGGAACAGAGAGAGAGAGAGAGAAACATCGATGTGAAGGGACACATCGAGTGGCTGCCACCCGCACGACCAACCAGGGCCGGGGACAAACTGCAACCGAGGTACATGCCCTTAGTGGGAACCGAACCCGGGTCTCTCTGGACCACAGGCCGACGCTCTAACCGCTGAGCCAAACCAGCCAGGGCGCATTTTTTTTTAAATTCTCACCTGAGGACACCCTTGCATTTATCGTCAGATAGAGCAGGAGGGAGAGGAGGAGGAAGAGAGAGAGAGGGAGAGACACATCGAGTGGTCACCACCCACATGACCCCAGCTGGGGCCAGGGACAAACTGCAACTGAGGTACGTGCTCTTAGTGGGAACCGAGCCCGAGACTCTGTGGTCCGCGGGCTGATGCTCTAAGCGCTGAGCCAATCCGGCCAGGGCTCCTCCACTGCATTTTATTTTCCTGCCTGGTGCACGGAGTTGAGACTGGAGTTGGAGTAGCTCTGTTGACCACGAGGCAGCGCTCATTTAATGAGAGGACACGGTCAAGGCAGAGGATGGAGCGGTGCCTGGGACACTCATCCCTGCATAAGACCACTTAGGGTGTGAGGAAAATAAACCCAATTACTTAGACTACTCCAGTTACGTTTCTATTACTTGCCGTTGGACACAATCCAGATCGATCATACATAGACTTTTTCTTTTTCTCTTTCTTTCTCTTAATTTTGAATGACTGCCTCCCCATTTTACCTCTTGTTTCGGGGGGGAAAAGTTGGATTCACTTGAAGACGGTTAGAAATTTGACACTATTTCTCCTCTTCAGACTTTCCTGTTTCTGTTCGAGCTGATGATCGTATTCGTATACGCGTGGCCATTTGCAAAAAGGAACACAGGGTAGGTTTTTATGATCAATGCAAAGGCAGGGTCCAAGGGACCCCCACACCCGCCGTTGTAGATTTTTGCGCGGAAGTCACACTGTGCGCAGACTCATCACCGGCTTCCTTCTCCCGGAAGACCCCGCGGGAGGACTCCCTAGGACTGCCGCTGGCAGGGCGGTCTCCCCAGAGTCGACCACACAGCACGCCGGTCAGTAGAGAAGAATTCCGATAGACTTTGCACATGGTGCGTGCCCCGATGGGAAGTTCGTGGAGTGTGGCCCTGTGACCCTTGACTTGGAGGTTTCAGTTTCCTGTTGCTCCTTTGTGAGGGGAGAAGGTCCTGCCCGGTTCACTGGGAAGCATTCATCCCAATACTCCGAAACCCACACAAGTTCATCTTTCATTAATAGAAGGGATTGGAATGCATGCGCAGATCAGGCGTTGGTAATTCAGGGTCACACGTCTGTGCATGTTCATCTCTGAGAGGGTTAAAACAATACATTGTTTCCTGCTTTTTAAATGATGTTTTTCAGTGGCAAAGGTAATCGAGTGTTGGAACTCAGCAGATCTTGGTAAACAGAACGTGCCTCTTCTTCCAAACCCGCCAGCCTCAACGACCAGAGGCTCAGTGGATTTCCTGGGGGATTAGCAGGGCCTGTTCTTCCTCCTTCTGCAATGCGCTGGGGCCCTTCACGGTCTGTTCCCGCCTGTATCCAGGCCGAGTGTGTGGGGACAAGGCGAGAAGACAGCAATGCACAGGCTGCAGCCCGCCGCCCAGCCCTCGAGGTGGCTCAGGATTGCCTGGAGCCTTCTCAACACACAGGTCTGATCTGTGGTCCTCTGCCCCCTCCCACCCCACCCATTTCCATGGAAAAATTAAAAATTGTTTACAAAAGCATGTTTGAGGGGCAGGAGGAATGTTGACAACATTTGTCATAGATGTGTCTCCACCATGTGGCTTTAATAGAACTACTGTGACAAAAACTTTCAAACTGTTTGCCGCAGGGAAAAACCCTGCACCGACTGAAAACAGTTTTGTTTTGATGAGCTGTGCTAAAATATTTAGAGAGAGGACAAGATGTCTGGAGCCCCTAGATTCTCTGACGGAAGCCAAGAATTTCAGGTGCCAGGGCCACGAAGAAGTGAGCTACAGGCGCATTGTGAAATAGGACGGCCACGTGTCCCCATCTGGGTGGGCTCTGGGCGGAGGCCGAGTCATGGGAGCCCAGGCCCTGGGACCAAACCCACTGAGCCTTTTGCAGAGAGGACAGTGGGACTAACGTGCAGGAGAGTCCAGAGGGGAGAGAGGTCGAACCAGGGATGAAGGGACGGCGAATGCGTCACTGGGACGGTCAGGGAGGGCCGGGCCAGCAACACCACGGCTCAGACGCTTGCTGGCAGCTCCGCCTTGGAGGAAGGATGGCCCGATGGGCAAGCCCAGCGCTCAGGGACGGGGAAGTGCCGAAAGAATGGGTTTGTGACCAGGCGAGTGAATAGACCGGGCTAGAGACACAACAGAGCCCACGTGTGAGACCAGAGAGAATAATGCGAGGTTAACCGGGGGTGGGCAAACGCTTTCTGTAAAAGGACATCCACAATCTTGGCCTTGAGAGCCACGAGACGGCGGAGCTTGGCCTGTGCCGGGCAGACGCAGCCGGCCAATGACGTGGTATTACCACGCGGCTGTGCCCCTCTGCTGACTTGTCCGTGGCACTTCGACTGAAGTTGCACAGGGTTTCGCAGGCCACACAATAATCCCCCTCCCCGTTTCAGAATACAAACGTATCCTCGGCGCACAGGCTGTACAAAACCAGGCAGTGGGCAGGGGCCACATTCTGCCACATCCTGTGTTGGAACAGACTGGGTGGTGGTGGGGGTGGGGGAGGAGCGGGCGGCAGGGGGCTGAGCACAGGGTGGGAGCCAATGTCTGTCCCACCAGGGTAGCCATCGGTCTCGGCGGCCGGAATCCGCACAGCCTGTCCATCCTGCGGAAGCCCCTCCGTCTTAGAAGCGTGGACTAGGGTGCAGGTGCCTTGTTTCTCATGGAGAAGCGGGGACTCCGTGCTCCAGGAATCGGGGTGCTCTGCTGCCGCGTTCTTACTCCCTGAGTCTCTCCAGTTCCGCCACCGGCCGCCCTTCCCTGGCAGCCTTTCTTCACGTTGGGGACACTGTCTCCGAACTCGACACGTGTGGTAAGTGACTTCAGGTCTGCGAGGAGCGTGGCTTTCTTGGGAGTCTGGGTTCTGCGTTTCGGAGCTGCTTTCGCAGGAGCGTCGTCTTGGGTCTTCCCTGGGGGGCACGTTGTTCTGCTTCGGGGGGCACCGGAGCGTCAGATCGGACTGGGAACGGGCCTGGTTGCCTGGTTGCCGTTGGGCTAGTCCGGGAGCTCCCTGGAGCCAGGCAGGGCAGCAAGGGGACCTCTGCCTCTGGGCTTAGTGTCTGCGTCTCCTTCGGGCAGTGCCTGGGACCCGGTGCACTCAGCCCCGTGGGCGACGGCGTGCATGGAGGGTCGAATGCCCGGGCAAGTCAGCCGTCCGGTGGGAAGAAGGGGATGTTGTGGGACAGAAGGGGTTTATGGCCGCCGTGCCCCGGGCACCCGTGCTTCTGGAACGGTCAGAACTCGCCGGCTGTGGAAAGCACGGGGAGGGTGGCCGTCCTGGGCCAGCCTTGGTTCTTCCTGCCCACCCGGGATTCCGAGTTTCGTCCATCCGGACAGTGGGCCATGCGCACACGATTTGCCCACGGTCCGTCCGTGAAGTGTCCGTTCTGAAATGCGGTGGACGGGACCAGAACCAGGGATGTTTTCATGGTTACGTGACCTGTTTGTGGAGCTCCGGGGCCACTGGGGGCTGTGGTCAGGTCGTCGGGGACGAAAAGCTGTGGTGACTGAGGAGTTCTGGTGCCGAATTCGTCTTGTCGCCCGAGATCAGGCAGAGGGTAAAGCAGGGGAGACCCGACTTGCAGCGGTTTGGAAGCGGGGGTAACCGGAACGCCCCGAATTTGGTTTATCAACACTGGTATGAAACCAGTGCAACTTTCCCTTCTGGTTCCTGCTTTAAGAACAAGGAGACAAAGGTAGTCTGTAATTTTTTTTTTTAAATATATATTTAAAAAATGTTTTTCTCCTTTACTGTAATGATTTTAGAGAGAGAGGGAGTGAGAGGGAGAGAGAGAGAGAAACATTGATAAGAGAGAACATCGAGTGGCCGCCTCCTGCATGCCCCCCACTGGGGATCGGGCCCACAACCTGGGCATGTGCCCTGACCGGGAATCGAACCGGCGGCCTTTTGTTACATGGGCCGACGCTCAACCACTGAGCCACACCGGCCGGACGGTAGTATGTAATTTCATCACAGGTGTTCAGGGGCACACATTTAGGGAGACAGGATTAACTGTGGCCAGGTGAAAGCCAGGAGTTCCAGGTAGATGGGGCTGTGAGGAAGTAAGCTGGGGTCACGTCCAGCGAAATGGCCGTGTGTCTCCATGTGGATGACATGTGTGGGTGACCCTGTTTCCCTTGAGATCCTGGCCTAGGGTTTTCCGACAGTGCCCCGCCCCCCTCTCGGAGCCATTCTGGAAGTGGGTTCTGGGGCAGGTGGTACACGCTTCTGCCCGGGGCCGAGTGCAGCCAGCCTGGCCTGGCCGCAGCACAGTGGCTCCCAGACAGGCCAGCACACTCCATTCCGTCATCGTGGGATGAATAACCAGCGCACATACGGCCCCTGAAATCTGTTTCCCTTTCAGAGGGTCACTGTCTGGCTTGAGCTGGGCTGGGATTTTGCAAATTGGCACGTGGGCAACTGGTTTTCCGGGCCGAGGTGTCGGAGCGTTGACGATGAGCGCTCGCCCCTCCTCGCTGCCGACTGGCAGAGCGGAGTCCCCGGCTGTCCCTGCGGCCGTCGCGTCCCTCACGAGCTTGCGCAGAACGGCAGGAGGACTTGACTTCGTGTTTTTTTATGGGCAATGTAAAGAGTGCTTTGTAAATATCTAAAGACTGTAAAAAAAGAAAACACCCACCTAACTCTAACTGAAAACACACACACACTCTCTCTTTCTCTCCATCTCTAAGAAAGCTTATTTCTGCTCGTCGCAAACCTCAGGTATGCAGCACTCAAGCTACGTCCTGGCAGGAAGCAGCGCGGGGCCAGCCTGCAGGGCCTTCCCGTGGGCTAGCTCGTGCACCACAGCCCTGCCCAACGGTTCAGAATAGGGTGCAGAGCCCCGGCACCTGCCCCTTGGACCGTCTTTCTTCTGGGCACAAAACAGTCACAGAGCAATTTGAGTCCAAATAGAAAATGGAAACATACGTGGGAAACGTTGCCGGGAAGAAAGTGAACGTTTGATAAATGTTCATAATGATTCGGGGGAGACTCAGCCCCGCTGTTAGGTGACCCGGAATAAGGGGAGCCGGTGCCTGTGCTTGGAGTGCCACCAGCCTGGGGAGCCCGGGACACGGGGTTCGGCAAGCTCAGTCCTGGGCGCTGGCTTCCGCCGATGGCGTCTGCACTGATAGGAGGGGGTGGCGCACCCCGGCGAGGGTTCTGGGGTCTGCGCTGAGAATGCACGGAGTGTTGCCTGAGCTACCAGGTGCAGGGACAGGCCACCGTGCTTCCTGTGTTTCCTGGCATGACCCAGTCGGAACTGGAAGGGACCTAGTGGTCTCCTGGTCTCAACTTCCTTTCAGGGAAGAGTTCCCCTCCCTTGAAAAGACAGCCCCCTTGCTCTGGCCGGTTTGGCTCAGCGGTTAGAACGTTGGCTCGAGGACCAAAGAGTCGCGGGTTCGATTCCAGTCAAGGGCGCGTACCTCGGTTGCGGTTCATCCCCGGCCCTGGTCAGGGTTAGGCGGGAGGCAGCCAATGAATGTGTGTCTTTCACATTGAGGTTTTGCTCTCTCTCTCTCCCTCCTACTCTATGTGAAGATAAATGGAAAAATATCCTCGGGTGAGGATTTTAAAAAAAGGCGGCCTCCATGTCTCTCAGCTTAAAAAAAAAAAAATTTTTTTTTAAATTGATTTTTAGAGAGAGAAGAAGGGAGAGAGGGAGAGAGAGACAGAAACATCGATGAGAGAGAACATCGACTGGCCACGTCCTGCACGCCTGCCCTGGGGATCAGTCCCACAGTCTGGGCATGTGTCCTGACCGAGAATTGAACCGGTGACCTCTTGGTGCAGGGGTCAGTGCTCAACCACTGAGCCACACCGGCCGGGCCTCACATGAATATCTTAAGCACATTGAACTTTTGTGGGAGAGCTCACCTTTAGTCCCACTTCCTTGAGTCTTATGTCACCATGGTGGTTTGCTGGGTGCTGCCTTGTTGAGAGGTTTTCACAAAAGGTATCTGTGACCTTGTTCCAAGGGTTAGTATTTTTTAACCTTTTTTTTTTTTTTTTTTAAAAATTTTAAATTCACACAAAGGTAGAATAATGTAAAAAGTTCTCATATTTCCTTTTCCTAGATTCACCAAATATTAGTATTTTGCCATGTTTACATTCTCTTATTTTAGATTTTTCTTTCTTGCTTGCTGGCTGAGCACACGCATGTATGCACACGTGCACACACATGCACACGGACTCACACATGCACACACATCACTGCTGCGGAACCTTCTGAGAGGAAGCTACCGTGATGACATTAGACTCCTAACTATTTCAGCATGTAATGAGGACATGCTTTCTGTAACCACAGTACAAACATCAAATTCAGATAGTCTGATACATACTGTGTATTTAAATTGATCCAAATTATCCCATTAAAATGCTCTTACTTTTCCCAGTCCAGGAGCACAGACAACATTTAATCGTCACGTGTCCTTTGTGTCCTTCCGTTGTCTTTAATGACACTGATGTATTTGAAAAATATGGGTCAGTTATTTCGTTGAATATTTACCAGTTGGGTTTGTTAGCTGTTCAGTGACAGTTACGTTCCGTCTGTGCCTTTTTGCAGGAACACTGGATAAGCGATGTTGGCTCCCCCTCGGAGCCTCTCCAGAGCACCGAGTGTGCTCGCTGCCACCAAACTAGGCCAAATATTAATTGATCTTTGTGGTTGAAAGGCTTGGAGATGAGCGATGGTTGTGTTTTTCATTCTGCAGTCCTGCAGTTTCTGGACTCCAGTCCCTTTAGTCCCTTTAAGCTGACAGTCCTTTTACGAGTTCATCTCTTTATCCTGGTACCTTGTCAAATGCAGCCATGAGCGACCCAGGCTTTCTAGTAGCATTCTGCTTCCGGTCTCCGCTGAATGTCGCCCGCTCGTTAGGCTGATTATCTGCTTTCCCAGTTGCCGAGGACAGAGTTGGACCAGATGTTTTGCCGTTGCACGATGTGGGCTCATGTCTTCCGTCTCCACACCTCGCTCCCCGCTGCCTGGCCCGAGGCCAGAGCCACGCGCCCACGGTCTGTCATGTTGGTAGCAGCTGCTCCCTCTGCTGTCACCTCCGTCACCCCCCGAGCCTGAGGTGTGCTGCGCCGTGTGAGGAAAAGGATGACTCTGTGTACTGTTCGGGGTCATGAATTAGCACAGCGTAAGGCTGTAGAAATGCAGGCAGACATTAACATGCACCCTGTGAAAAATCAAGTTTCTCCCTCATTCTAACAAGCAATTCCTTACGGAGAGTCTCTCCTATAGGAAGTATCGCGGCCTGGCTACAATGTGACAAGCCAGGAACCTGGAGCTGCGCCCACAGGGAATGCGAAGGAAACTATGTTGCAATCATGCTCCGAAATGCCTTCTGCAGCCCCTGCATGGAATGAGCTGTCTTTGTCAGCTCTGCTATAGGGACATCTCTAAAGCCAGTGTTCAGTGGAAATAGATAAATACATGGAAACATGAGACCAGTCCTATAGGTCCACTTAGCTAAGAATAAGCCCAGACCACAACATGCTGGGCTGTACACGCATGTCTGGGACAGAGCAGACGGATATGCTCCAAGCTGCTAAGAAACGTTGACTTCTGGGAGGTGCGGAGCAGAGGGTAATACGCTGGGATTTAGCCTTTTACCTTAGTTATGCCTCGATTGTTTCAAGTGCTGTAAGTGTATATTATTTTTTTTAATCCTCACCCAAGGACATTTTTCCATCCTTTGTTCAGATAGAGTGGGAGGGAGAGAGAGAGAAAAACATCGACGTGAAAGGGACACATCGAGTGGCTGCCACCCACACGACCAACCAGGGCCGGCGACAAACTGCAACCGAGGTACATGCCCTTAGCGGGAACCGAACCCGGGGCTCTTTGGGCCGCAGGCCGACACTCTAACTGCTGAGCCAAACCAGCCAGGGCTGTAAGTGTGTGTTAGTATGTTACTTTTGTAAATTAGTCACTGGATAAATAATACACTTTGTAACCGAAGGGCATGGTGAACATTTAGAAGCGGTGAGAGGTGTCATGAGGATAGTTGTATGATCACTGTGATCAGTGGTCCAAATATTGAGGCATCTCTCAAGGTGAAGAAGTCCTACATCCACTGTTCACACCGCGAGGGCAGGGGGTGTGTCACCATGGAAATCAGTTCATCTCTCGGAACCGCGCGCAGGTGGAATGAGCTATTGGGGGTCCCCCGGCCCCCCTGGCCTCAGGATGCTGAGCGGTAAATCCGAGCCCTAATGAAACTTGGATTGAAAAACTTGATGTGCTATGTAATGAAAGTGGAAAAAGTTTGGATGAAAAGATTTAATCTAGATGGTTTTCATCTACAAGTTTCTCAGACAGTGCTAACTTCACATTTTGATTGATGGCCCCGGACACCGCCGTGTACGCTCTGACTTGTATATTCCTGCAGCTGGGCTTGGGCTCCTGGGGAGGCGTGTGGGTCCTGGTCATCGGCTCGCTCCCCTTTCCAATAACAGGTGTGGGGCCCAGCTCCCTGGGAGTTGCTTTAGCAGGAGGACGTCAGCCCGTCCTGAGCCACCGGGGCTCCTGCAGGGGGACTGCTGTCCCTCGGGCCCCTCCCTGAACTTCAGCCCCAGAATTCACCTTTCTGGGTTCCCAGGAAATAATGGGAAACCACAGGGCACCGGGTTTTCGATCCTTGCATGCCCTCTCTCTCGGCAAGCACACTCCCTCGCTCCCACTTACATCTCCCTGGCCACGGGGCGTCATATGGCGACCATCAGTTTCAGGGGTGAAAGGGGAGTAATGCACAGAGGTTTCCCATGCACCTCCCGCCCCCACACCTGCTTGGCCTGTCCCACTACCCACAGCCCCCTGCAGAGAGGGACCTCGGGCACCACTGAGGAGCCTGCACTGACCTGTCATCATCACCCGACGTCCACCGTTTGCTGTGGGTGTCGCGCTCGGTGCTGCACCTTCTGTGGGCTTCGGCCGGTGTGTAGCCACCTCGCATCACGCAGAGTGGGTTCACGGCCTGAAAACTCTGCTGTGCTCCACTGATTCGTCCCCCCGTCCCTCCCTCCCCCCGGTGAGCGCTGTCCTCCTACTGCGTCCGCCTCTCCCCGGGTGTCCGAGGGGGCGTAGCCTGTCCAGACTGGCTTCTTTCACTTTGTCACACGCGTTGAAGGTTCCTTGCACGGCCTGACCGCTCACTGCTTCTTAGTGCTGAATAATATTCCACTGTCTGCGCGGACACAGTTTATTTTTCCATCCCTTACGGAAGGGTATCGCGGCGGCTTCCACGTTTTGGCGGATTTCCGGGGAAAGTGCCGGAAACGCCACGGGCAGGTTTTGGTAGACGTACGTTCTCGCTGCCTTTGGGTAAAGGCCAAGGAGCAGAATTGCTGGGTCGTCTGGCAGGAGTATGTTTGGTTCGGAAGAAACTGCTGGCCTAGGAGACTGTGCCCTGGGGCGTCCCCGCCCCCAGCGGTGAAGGTGGGTTTCTGTCGCTCCTCGTCAGCACTTGGTGGTGTCCGTGCTCCGGATCCGGGCCACCCTGTGCCTTATTCAAGCCCCCTGGTATAATTTGGAGTCTAACAGAATGAGTACGCTAGTCATGTCATTGACCCGATTTAGCTGTGAGCTAAATGACGTGATGGTATCTAATCCCATTCTGTATCTGCAGATATACTCAGACTAAGGTGATTACAGGAGGGTCTGTCTTAGGTTGGGTTCACCCAGGTGAGGGTTCGAGTGCAAGTCTTTCTTGGGAGGTGAAGGAGACCTTGCCGTCAGTAGGAGAGGCCAGGCATTCCTGGGAGCAGCTGGGATCAGGAGGTGGAGCCTGTTTTCCCGCCTGGAGTGTGGGTGAAACTCTCCTTCCAAGGGCTCCTGGTGCTTCCTCCGTGGGTCCCAGCAGACGTGGGAAGACAGGAAGTGTCTGCTGTGATCCACACAGGCCTGCAGGGTCCCCGTGGGAGGCGCGTTGGTGGGGAGTTGGGGCTGGGAGGAGGAAGGGATCCTTGCACCCCCTGCCCCTGGAGGCAGATCTGTACACAGAGCTGGGATTGGGAGCTCATTCCGTGGACCGTGGACCGTGGAACGTGGACCTATCACCCAGGGTAAAGGGAAGCTTCCTTTTCTTATCATTTCGGAAGCGAAAGACAAGCAGTCAAGGAAGGGTGGTGGCTGTGGGTGATCTCAGACCCACACCTCTCTGCTTGATTGGACTCATCGGAGACTGGAAATCTCTGAGGTGAAGACGGGCCTAGGAAGGAGGCCGTGGGGCAGGGCGGAGGCCGCGACTGGACGGATCGATTTAAAAATCAAAGGATCCCGTCTCCTTGTGAAACTGTAACTCGCTCAGGCCGGCTCCTCTGGCACGTTTCCATAAGGTGGCCGTGCGCGCCATCCAGTAGTGCCCGGAGCCGCCCAGGTTAGTGGGGGCGAGGTCAGCACAGCGGGAAGAGGTCAGGCCGTGGGCTCGGACCGTTGTCACTGTGGCCGAATTCTTCTCTGGCTTCAGGACAGCTGTCATCCGTGGTCCTCTTGCAGCGAGGAGGGGGCAGAGGTGGCAGGCTAATGTCCTTCTCACACCCCGCCCATGTGGTCATCGTCACCCCCCCCGCCCTCAGGCCTGAACCCCACACCCAGCAGAACTCTCCGCCCCGCGGTCAGCCGGGCGGTCTCGTACGTGAGGGTCACTCACCTCCCTTCTTTGAACTCCCTCCTCGTCGTCTCTTGTCTGTCTCCCCTTTCGTCCCTTACTCTGCGTTTATCTTGGTGGCATCCTCCTCAGTGTTAAAGAGCCGCAGAGACATTTCCTAATGGGGTGCACTTGACCCAGAAGAGAGCAGGAGGGTCAGAAAGTTTAAGCCAGGGGAGACCTTTAACAGTGTCCGACGTGAAGCCCCCTCCTTCCCGCCGGCTCTGCCTTGCCCAGCGGACACAGAGCCACTCCTGGGGGTGCTCTTAGCTGGGACGTCGGGTCCTTGGAAAACGGTGTCAGTGGGGCCCAGGACGCGCGCTGGGCTGAGGTCCGTGAACCAGATCGTGCGTGGACTTCTGAGACGTCGGTGGTGAGGGCGCGGGCAGCGGTGCTGTGGCCTCTTACCTGCTGCCTCAGCGCAGGGCGAGGGCTCCGCGGGCCTGCGGGGTGGGCGTGGGCGCCGCTGCAGATCCGGCTCCCCAGGGACGGCACCTGGGGCACCCTCTTTCCTGCGTGTGTTTGAGGGTCTCTCCAGGCTGTGAACGTGAGGTCAGAACCCGGAGCGGGCGCCACTCTGTCCTTCCAATGCCCGTCCTGTCCAGCTAATGTATGTATGTATTTATTTAATTTGTTCAGGTTGAGGGGGAGAAGGAGAGAGAGAGAAACATCGATGTGAAAGGGACACATCAAGTGGCTGCCACCCGCACGACCAACGAGGGCCAGGGACAAACTGCAACCGAGGTATGTGCCCTTAGCGGGAACCGAACCCGGGTCTCTCTGGACCGCAGGCCGACGCTCCAACCGCTGAGCCAAACCGGCCAGGGCTCCAGCTAATTTAAATGTAGCTGTGCAGCTTTTCAGCACTGGACTTTCTGTTTGTTTTTGTTAATCCTCGCCTGAGGACAGTTTTCCACTGATTCTTTAGATAGAGAGGAAGGGAGGGAGAGATGGAGCGAGAGAAACATCGATGTGAGAGAGACACATCGCTTGGTTGCCTCTTGCAGGACCCCGACCAGGCTGGGGATTGGACCTGCGACCCAGGTACATGCCCTTGACCGGAATTGAACCCGTGACCTTTCAGACTGAGGGCCGACGCTCTAACCTCTGAGCCAAATCGGCCGGGGCCAGCACTGGACTTTTCTAGGGAGAGAGCTAACGCCTTCCTGTGTAAACTGGGGTCCTCCTCAGGTGATGGGGTGAAGTCCTGTCCACAGACCATCTGCCGTGACGGATTTAACCCCTTGTCTTACGTCATCCCACTGAAAGAGACACTTTGTACGTCTGTAAACACTTAGCGTCTCACCTGTCACAGAACATCAACTTCCATCCATTATACTGCGAACAAAATTAACATTATTGAAAGATACTCGATCGCATTTGGTGGAATGATGCACCTTACCCGGGGACCACACCCCTGCTGAATTGTCTTCAGGTTTCGGACACGGAGACCCTCCTTCTCCACTGCACGCGGACCAGGAAGTCGATGGTTTTCAAAATACACGCTTAACTTGCTTTAATAAAAGTTTTAAGTCTATCCACACGAATGTTATACAGTGATGATAAATTCAAAGAACGCGTAATTGTAGGGTCTTAAGAACGAAGTTATAGAAACCACGTATGAACGTATTTATTTGATCCCTAGGGATTCTTTGAAGTGCGGTGCACTTTCCGAAGGACATGAATTTTTACATCGACTTAGAAGAAGCTCTGCTTTTCACCGGAATTCTTTTTAACGTAAAGCAGTTTGTGATTTCTTAAATCAATATTTCATTTATGATTCATGTTTTGCCAAAGTGGGTAATGTAATGCCTTAATGGATCACGCAAGGGGGTCAGAAGGCAATTGCTACCATTAATAATCCACGTGCTGCAAGGTAATCGACAGACGGGGTCGGCATGTCCCGGGGGTATTCCTGCAGGGGCCTCGGTGATGGGCTGTGGGCAGAAATAGCCGCTGGTTTTAAGAACAGCAACTGCCGGAGCAGCGCACAGATCCGTGTGAGCATCATCCGGCCTCTGCCCACGGCAAGTCGTTTCTCTGCTCATTCAGAAACGGCAGGCTGTTCCTCACAGGAGAACTGCGTATGATTAGAGAAATTGGGATGTATTCAATAGGCGGGAAGCCGTCGTGGCAGGAGGCGTCTGCCAGACAGTCTCTCATTCATCCCCTCCCTGTTTTCTCGTCCGGCGCGTGCTCTGGGTCAGGCGCCTTCCCGAGTGCCCCCCCTCCGGCTGGAGGGCTGCGCGCCCCGTGCGGGCCATGGATGGGGCGCTCATTCTCGCACGTGCACATCGCAGACACGGGACTGCACCTGACCCCCCGCAGTCCCGGAAGGCGATCGCGCAGCCGAGGCTGTGCTTGTGGCACAGATAGTGACGCTGGGGCCCCGCCTGCTGCCGTGAACGCCCCAAGGTCTCAGAACTCGAAAGGGGTGGACTTGGGGCACCCTCTCACGTTTTCTGATTCCAAATCCATTTCTCCTCGACCATTCGATGCGGTGACGTTAGTTGGGGAAGAGGAGGGAAGAGACAACAATGCTGTCACCAGTGTGGTGTCTGTTCTCTTACAACTGCGTTTATTCTAGTGATTTTTCCCCCAATAGCACCACACATGCGCCTGCGTTCATCCGTTCCAGCCTTGCGTTCAGGGGTCTTGTGCTGGAATTGAAATCAGCCAAGGTAGGAGTTATATCATGGAAACTGGCCGAAGCCACCGATCAACGCTTTTGTCTCCAGAGAGACCTTTACCTTGCACAATGCTACTTTAAATTTGTTTAAAAAATTTGTATTTTTAAAAATGTTTTCCAGTTATCAGTGGACCTGTTAAAGTCGGCATCTGTGCTAAAAATGGAGGTTGAAAGTTAAGTATCTTTTTTTTAATCCTCCCTCGAGGACATGTTTTGCATTTATCTTCAGATAGAGCAGGAGGGAGAGAAGGAGGGAGAGAGAGAGAAACATCAATGTGAGAGAGACACACCGAGTGGTTGCCACCCACACGACCCAAACTGGGGCCGGGAACAAACTGCAATCGAGGTGCCCTGAGTGGGAACCGAACCCGGGACTCTCCGGTCTGCAGGCCGACTCTCTAACCACTAAACAGGCCAGAGTGAAAGTTAAGTATCTTGATGTATCAAGGCCTGGATAAGGGTGAGGGGACGAGCACAGAGCTGAATCTTCTCTTTCCCTTGACGTTCTAGAAATCAGCTGGCTTTACTTCTCTCAACTGTAAATTGATGTGTGAAGGCTCATGTACCTGAGCTGTGTGTGCCGCAAGCTACTGATGCGTACTCAGGACGGGTCTCGTCCTTTCCCAGTCCCGCTACGCAAAGCAGTGGTTTCCAAACACATTCTAGAGCTTGTTCCCCAAACATTCAGCGTTTAAGTATACAGCACACACCTATGTTAATAACGTTCTGTGAGAAGACACATCCCTTTTTGAAAGTGTGGGCTAACATTTCTACGTTCAGTTTGATACTTTGATACAGTCATTCAAGGAAGGTTCTACGTTCAGTTTGATACTTTGATACAGTCATTCAAGGAAGGTTCTACGTTCAGTTTGATACTTTGATACAGTCAATCAAGGAAGGTTCTACGTTCAGTTTGATACTTTGATACAGTCAATCAAGGAAGGTTCTACGTTCAGTTTGATACTTTGATACAGTCATTCAAGGAAGGTTCTACGTTCAGTTTGATACTTTGATACAGTCATTCAAGGAAGGTTCTACGTTCAGTTTGATACTTTGATACAGTCATTCAAGGATGGCTCTACATTCAGTTTGATACTTTGATACAGTCATTCAAGGAAGGTTCTACTTCAGTTTGATACTTTGATACAGTCATTCAAGGAAGGTTCTACGTTCAGTTTGATACTTTGATACAGTCATTCAAGGATGGCTCTACGTTCAGTTTGATACTTTGATACAGTCATTCAGGGATGGCTCTACGTTCAGTTTGATACTTTGATACAGTCATTCAAGGATGGTTTTACGTTCAGTTTGATATTTTGATACAGTCATTCAAGGAAGGTTCTACGTTCAGTTTGATACTTTGATACAGTCAATCAAGGAAGGTTCTACGTTCAGTTTGATACTTTGATACAGTCATTCAAGGAAGGTTCTACGTTCAGTTTGATACTTTGATACAGTCATTCAAGGAAGGTTCTACGTTCAGTTTGATACTTTGATACAGTCATTCAAGGAAGGTTCTACGTTCAGTTTGATACTTTGATACAGTCAATCAAGGAAGGTTCTACGTTCAGTTTGATACTTTGATACAGTCAATCAAGGAAGGTTCTATGTTCAGTTTGATACTTTGATACAGTCATTCAAGGAAGGTTCTACGTTCAGTTTGATACTTTGATACAGTCATTCAGGGAAGGTTCTACATTCAGTTTGATACTTTGATACAGTCATTCAGGGAAGGTTCTACGTTCAGTTTGATACTTTGATACAGTCAATCAAGGAAGGTTCTACGTTCAGTTTGATACTTTGATACAGTCATTCAGGGATGGCAAGGAAGGTTCTACGTTCAGTTTGATACCTTGTTTTACCGTCTCTCATCACTGAAGGGCTGCTTCGCAGGCTCTGTCTGTTGTACGGCGGTTCAGTGCAGGGATCAGCAGCTTTTTTTCTGAAAAGGGCCAGAGAGTATTTTAGGCTTTGTCAAACACACATTATAAACATACATAAACCACTCTTAGCTTGCAGACTGGACAGAAACAGCCACAGTAGTTTGCCTCCCTGTGGTGCTCAGAGTAAACTCTGAAGCCGCCCGCCTGGGTTTAAGTCTGCACCTCCACTCCCAGCTGTTACCTTTGGCGAGTTACTTCACTGTCCTGTGCCTCAGGAAAACGGGGGTCATCAGGGCCCTGCCTCCTCAGATGCTGTGAGGACTCAGTGATTTAATGCATGCGAGTACTTAGGAGGGCAATGGTAGAATTGGCAAAATGTAGGCCTTAGTTCTTCTCCATAGGTTTAGGAGGAGGGTCTGAGCCTGGTTGGTGCTCCCTGAGTTATCCGCGGCCGTTGCCCCGGCAGCCAGCCAGCTGTGCTTTCCTTGAGCCAGGTTGTGCACACAGAAGGGTAAATACTGGGCGCCCAGGGCACTAATGTAGTTCCCCTGTGCCACGTGGCATGAGAACAGCCCTTACCTCACAGGCCTGCTTTGCAGAATAAACGGAGCGATGGATATGAATTTGCTCGCTAGAATGTAGAGCTCTAGTTATTATGGGAGAGACCTGATTATAATTAAGAATTAGGCAGGAGCTGTTGGCGGAACCTTTCTCCGGGTGATACCCCCGACGTGATCTGGATTAAGCATGTGTACTGGGTGCACGTGTCTTCCTGTTCCCCCTCAACTCCGCACTCCCCAGAGTGCCAGCCGGGTCCCACGCACTGCTCTCTGCACCAAGCCTGGGGCCGGTGCCAAGCTCGAGAAACATGTCCTACCTGAAATAGCTGTGTGTTTCAGGCCTAATACAGAGGTTTAGGGTTTGTATGTTTGCTTATGCTTTTTGGGGATTTTTTTTTTTTTGCATTTATCTTTAGATAGAGTGGGAGGGAGGAAGACAGAGAGAGAAACATCAATGTGAGAGAGATGCATTCAGTGGTTGCCACCCCCAGGACCCAGCCAGGGCCGGGGACAAACTGCAACCGAGGTACGTGCCCTCAGTGGGAACCGAACCCGGGACTCTCTGGTCTACGGGCCAACGCTCTAACCATCGAGCCAAACCAGCCAGGGATGCTTGTGCTTTTCTTTCTTTTATCGACATTTGTAAATCACAGAAGATTTCTAATTCAAGATGGCTGTCGGAATAAACGCAAGCTAAATGTCCATTATTCCTCAGAGTTGCAGAATAAATCCGTGCAGACAAAACCGTCACGCACGCGCCATGGAGAACCCTTCGGGGATGCGTGGACTCGTCCTCCATCTGCGGTTCCTCTCTGAGTGAGGTACCAAGGGGTGGACCCTCAGCAAAGCCAACCTAACGCTCAGAGCACAGGAAGACATTTGTTTCAAAAAGAAACAGAAAATCCTAGTGGAAAAATGGAGAGAAGTCAGGTTGTCCTGTTCCTCAGAGATGAGGTACAAATGACTAACAGAGACTCAGCGTCACTACCAGCAAGGGGATGCAAGTTGGAACAGAGACGTGTGACTTTTTCTCATCGAGGGGCAGACTCGTTGTATCAAATACTGATAACGATGGAAAGGCAGGGGTGCTCGGCCTGGCGGCTGCTCCGTGGGTCAGCTTGCGCCGTGTCTGTTGGGGTGGGCCCTTCCGTCGCACCGAGAAGTGGAGATAGACACACACGCGCTCAGATTTAAACTCCAAGTGAAGGGATGTTTGGTTCCACAGCACATCGGTACGTCATTTCCTCTAGAAAGGGGACCCAGATCTTCAGTGGAGCCAAAGGAAACTTGATCTTGTACATTCGACATGTTTCAAAAAAAGGAGAATGGAGTCATGTTCTACTTTTGAATTAAAAAGTGTGGCTCAGTGGCTGAGCGTGGACCCATGTGCCAGGAGGTCGCCGGTTCGGTTCCTGGTCGAGGCACATGCCCAGGTTGTGGGCCGGATCCCCAGTGGGGTGCGTGGGAGGCGGCCAGTCGATGTTCTCTCTCCCTCTCCCTTCTGCTCTCTCTAAAATCAATAAAGAACAAATATTTTTTAAAAGAGTAAATAATTTTAGACGTATGATCCTTCACATGAGAATGGATTCATGTGTTACTTCTGAATTAAAAAGTAAATAATTTCAGAAGTGTGATCCAACCTCAGGGTAGAAAACTGGAAAATGCAAGGGGGGAAAAATCTCAAACGCTGCCACACCGAGGTAACCACAGTTAGCCTTTTGCTCTACAAATCCCTTCGGTCCTCTTCCTACCGTGCGCAGGTGGCGTTGGGAGTATCGATGCTCAGGGACTGTCCTGGAGGTGGGCAGCATGCGGTCGTCAGTGGACAGAGGTAGAAGAACGTGAGTGTGTGAGTGCTGAGCATTTGGGAGACACTGGATCACTGACACCTTGTGGAGAAACAGGAGACCGGAGGGAGGCCAGGGCGGGGTGCTCCATTGTTGGAACTTGCAGAGCAGGTGAGACTGGGCGCCCCTCCTGCCCACCTCCTCCAGGCCCGTCCCAGCACCCTAAGAGAAAGGCACGGTGGAGCAGCACACCTGGGCAGGTGTCCCCGGGGCAGGTGCGACAGGCGGCACGTGGTCTCGGGGGGCAGGGCTGGAGCTAGTCCGTCTGGGTCCCGCCTGTGAACATCTGGGCCAGTTCTGACGTTACGTATCCCAGAAACAGTGTCTGTGTCCACCATGTTTTCAGATTTGTTACAGTTTTGTATAGTGTCCTCTTACCGTTTTCAAACGTTTCGTGTAGCTGTGTGTTGGGTGTGTGTTCGTTTTCCTTTGATTTTTGATACGATTTGTGCCTTAGCTTTCCTGACTCTGTTGGCCGAAGGGTCAGGCGTTCTATCCGTCATTTCAAAGAACAGCTTTTGGTTTTGCTGATCACATTATTTCCGGGGAGGGGGACCTCTCTGCCGTTCCTGCCAGCTGTCACCACAGTGCGTCCTTCTTTGGCATTTCTTTGGGTTTTACTGTCTTGCGCTTTCCTGCCCGCTGATGAGAGTTTGGGTCTCCTCTCCGCTACGTTACTGCCTGGAGGCAGCTGAGCACAAGTTTAACAAGAAAAACAATAACCACAGGGCGGAGGAAGGGCCTGGCCCCTGGAAGTGGACTAACAGGAGGAGGTTCCCGTAGAGACAAGGAGGAGGACGTCCCTGGGACCTGGGCCTGGAGGCGGCCGTCTGAGTGAGGACAGGAAATCGTGGCTTCTGTGCGATTTTTCTCCCCCAAACCCTCCGGAGGGGCCCTCGTATTGCCCTTCCCGCTTAATTATGTTCTTGATCGATAATGCTTCTGTATTAAGAGGACAATAAGATTTGCAAGAGCTGCAGGCGTGAGCCCCAGAGGTCCAGGAGGGCCAGGCCGTCCCTGTGGACGTGGAGAGACCCGCCCTCGGTCAGGCGCAGACTTCGTCCTCTGGGTCCTGGGTTGGGGCTCCGCCGGAGTCAGCCTGCTGTGACAGTGCCTGCTACCACGCACCCTCCAGGCATCGCCTGAGACCTGGGCATTTGGGAGTCACCCCCGAGCAAGGCAGGAGGGAGAACAGAAAGTTGAGATCTCAAAGACTGACCGCTTCCCACAGGAAAGAAAAACTGTATCCTGACAGCACACCGTCCCCTCACCGTGCATGTGCTCACGTCTCAGGTGTTCAAACAACACCTCCTCCTGACCTGGCGGCACCAGGCAGCCCCCCCATCTCCTGCACACCCTGCAAAGGGGTGCCCTCCGCCGCCGCCCCTCCCTCCCGTCCCTCGGTGCACGCGGACTGGCTTTCTCATTTGCATGTTTTTAGCACACGGTGGTCTCCTCAGCCACGCAGCAGACCCGGCGCCAGGAAATCCCCTTCCAGGGAACGTAACGCAGGTTCGAGCCCACGGAGCATTGCACGGGCGTGGCCAGAGGAAGCGGTGTTTTTAGTTCGCGGTGAGCATGCCGCCTCTCAGCCCAGGCCAGCCCTGCGGGGGGCCCTTCCCGCTCAGCCCCCGCGTGCCCAGCCATGGGATGCACGCTCGCATTGCGTGACACGGGACAGCCCGCGTGCTCGTCTCCGATTCCACCGCGTCCCTGCTCGGGCACCGTGCTGTGAGCCAGACCGTGTCACCAGCGCTCGGGACGAAGCACGTGCCGTCACGGGCAGCCCACGCGGGAGGGCGTGGGGCTAGCTCTGTCTCAGCCCCGCAGGGGTGCTGCGAGCCGGGCAGACGGGCTGTTTCCCCTGCAGCTCACTCTGCGCATCCATTGAACCGTCCGCACACGGGTTCAGTGTGGTTCTCCTTACAGTTTATCTGTGTGCACGTCTTAGGTATGTATATCGATAGGTGTATCTACCCTAACAAAAATATTTTTACGAGAAGTTTACTACATCCTGGACACTGTAAATACTTGTCAAAGTAACACATGTATAAAGAAAAATAGGATGGTTCTCTGGATGCTAGATTGTAACCCAGCATTTTTATTTAAAACAGTATCTTTAGCATCTATTCATTTAAAAAAGTTTTTCTTTTTTTTTTTTTTTTCCCTCACCCGAGGACATTTTTCCTTTTTTTTTTTTTTTTTTTTTTGTTCAGGTAGAGTGGGAGGGAGAGAGAGAAACATCGACGTGAAAGGAATACATCCAGTGGCTGCCACCCGCACGACCGACCAGGGCCGGGGACAAACTGCAACCGAGGTACATGTCCTTAGCGGGAACCGAACCCGGGTCTCTCAGGACCGCAGGCCGACGCTCTAACCGCTGAGCCAAACCGGCCAGGGCTAAAAAAGTGTTTCTTTATTGATTTTAGAGAGGAAGGGAGAGAGAGAGAGAGAGAGAGAGAAGCATCCATGAGAGAGAACGTCAGTTGGCCACCTCCTGCACGCTCCCCGCTGGGGATCGGGCCCACAACCTGGGCATGTGTCCTAACCGGGAATCGAACTGGCGACCTCTTGGTGCGTGGGTCCACACTCAACCACTGAGCCACACCAGCCAGGCAGTAATTTTAAAAAAATCCTTACCCCACCCTAAAGTCTGGCAGATGCCAGGGATGAAACCTAAAAACCTAGGCAGGAATTGAACCCCCAACCTTTTGGTGTGTGGGATGACGCTTCAACCAACTGAGCCACCCAGTCAGGGTTCGTGTTAGTAATTTTTGCCCAAAACATTTTGATAATGATTTAATAGAAATTATACTACTAGAACCATTTCGGAAATAACAGTAACAGCACAATCAAAACATGCCAGAGCCGAAGTCATTTAAATAAAACATCAGGACATTTACTGTATGTATTGTTAAATAAAAAGGAATGGAAGGGATTGAAATTGGTGCACAGTACAAGAAGTCAGAATACATAATTAAATAAACATATGGAAAAAGAAGCGAGGAATTAATAGCAACACAGATTTCCGTGAGTTGGAAAACTGATTAAGAGTGTATACATGGCCCTGGCTGGTTTGGCTCAGCGGTTGGAGCGTCGGCCTGCGGTCCGGAGAGACCCGGGTTCGGTTCCCGCTAAGGGCACGTACCTCAGTTGCAGTTTGTCCCCGGCCCTGGTCGGTTGTGCGGGTGGCAGCCACTCGATGTGTCCCTTTCATGTTGATGTTTCTCTCTCTCTCTCTGTTCCTCTCTCTCCCTCCCACTCTACCTGAACAAAAAATGGAAAAATGTCCTCGGGTGAGGATAAAAAACAACAACAACAAGAGTGTATACATGTAAGAGCTGAATCTTTGGTGGTGGGGGTGGGGAGGGAGAACCAAATGAAAAAATGAAGACTCGAAAGAATTCAACCTTTCTAAATTTTAGGCTCTACTAAAAAATTTCAAAGGTAAACAGAAATATAGAAATGAGGCGGCTATATAACCACGGATGGCTGACGGGATTATAGACTTGTAAGAGACTGCGGTATGAAAATGCATGCTAATAAATTTGGAGTTTGGTGAAGCACGTGGTATTTAGGGAGATTACCAGGAACTAACATTTATTTATGAGGAAGAGGAAAAACCTGAGTAAGACCAAGAACATTGCAAATCTGAAAAACGTATCGTAGACGTGATTCTCTTTAAATAGCCGGATTCAGTTTCGCAGTCGCAGTGTTTCGGATTCTCCAAGAAATTATTTCTCTGCTCTGTGAACCTTCTCCATGAAGCCAACACCGTCCTCACCGGGACATTCGACGAAGATAACTCGAAGAAGAAATTCACATCGCTGGTATTTCTCATTATTCTAGAAATAACAATGGTGCCAAGAGGTTGAGAGATTCTAGGACAGCTGGAAACGTGTCTGTCATTGTCACAGAGCGCGGAGGCTGATCTAAGAAGTGGGAATTATTGAACGAGTTCACTGGGTTCCACGTCTGGAACGGCTGATGGGCTTCCCGCTCACTTGCTGATGCCTGGCTTGTGTGTCATTTGCTCCATGTTGTTATGACGACGGACGGAAGATATCTCCCTGGGAGAAGGTTTTAGCTGCATCTCTGTACGGGCTGGTCAACCATGACATTAAAGGCACATTTTGGTGCCTGTAATGGTGAAACAACTTTTTCTTTTTGGACTAACACCCTTTTCAACACAACAATGAAACTCTGGACAAAATACTTTTTGGGGAAAAAAAAAACCCAACTCTTTGAAGGCAGTGGCTAATGACAAAAGTGAAGAGAAAACGAAATGGGAAGGAAATCTTGAAATAAATGAACTGAACGCAAAGGATGAGACCACTTTTAGACGGATTCCTAAATGACTTGGAGGTAGGGCCCAACTTTTCCCAATTAACTAAGGTTTAGAAAAGAGTAATGTGTATAAAAACATACATGCAGCCAGCTGGCGTGGCTCCGTGGGCTGAGCACAGTCCCTGGTCCGAGAGGTCCCGGTTCGATTCCAATCGGGGCACATGCCCAGGTGGTGAGCGCGATCCCCACTAGGGGGCCTGCAGGAGGCAGCCAATCGATGTTTCTCTCTCTTCCCTCCCTTCCATTCTATCTAGAAATCAATGGGAAAATATCCTCAGGTGAGAACTAAAAAAAAAAAAAAAAAAAAAAAAATATATTACCAGAAGCGTCTCATCACTGAATTTCTGGATGTGTGCTAGGGCTTCAAAGCAATTCTAATTCCTAATCGTGAGGGTGGTTCCCAGAGCAAGAACAGGAACGAGAGAGGCACAAAAATCGTCATTTGACTTGATTCCTGGAAAATAAACAAAGAACCGATTGAACACTGCTAACAGTGGCAATTTAGAAAGCCAGTTCCAGAATGAAGTTTTAAACAAGCAATAACTTTCCTATAAAACATAAGCTATTAAAATGTAAGGGGGGAGTATTTTAATAACACCCAAACTATGAAAACTTAGCAATAAATAGAAAGGGAACATACAGAATGCCTTTTAAAAACCCAACTAAACCCTATTAAGCTGCATAAAAGAGAAATGGAGAAACACCCAGTGTTTGTGGCTGAGACGATCTATCGCCGAAACACTAGCTCCCCCTCGGTTAACATCGAAAGTGTCTTCCTCATCTCGACACAATTGTAGCAACAACAGGTGAAGGAACAACAGAACTGTTACCAGAATCTAAAGACTGAACAGAACCGAAAAGGGACCCAGGACCGGTTTTCACTATGTACTTAGATTTAGAATATAATAACTTTGTTATTTCAAAAATTGGAGAAAAGATAGACTCTATCAGTATTTTCTCCCTCTTGACTTATAGAGAATAATTGATTGTATAATAAAATGGCAAAACGTCACCTGCAGGACGTCTCTGCGAACATAGGCTCTTAACTCTGTGCCTGTGGGTGATCCGTGTCTCCTGCTCTACGCTAGTGACTTTCTGGTCGGCCCTGTCTCGTGTCCCTGTCTACTTATTCTGGCAGGAGGCAGGGTGCCCCGCACGAAGGCCCCGGGCTGAGCAGCTGGTGGGGCTGGAGCCTGGCCCCTGACCGCGTGTTCCGCTGTGATGAATGGCGTGGGCCGTGTCTGCCCGCAGGGACGCTGTCTCTGACACCTGGCCCTGTCCTAGCTTCTGTGTCCTTCAGAACCATCTCGGGGGGTCCCTCGTGTCACCCAGTTCCTGTTAGAAGTCTCCTCCGTAGCCTCAAGGTGGAACCTGGTGGTACACACAGCGCTGCCGACGGGTGTCCCGCGGTACAGGTGTCAGGAGGGCGACGTCAGGGACGGTGCAGGTGGAGATGCATCTCTGGGTGTCGGACTGTGAGTCTGCTGAACCTGCAGGCACGAGGTCGCTTTCCTGGTCGGCTTTTCCAGTTTCTACTCCACGTCCACAGCCGGCCCAGCCGGCTCCCCAAATAGCTTCCTTTCTGTAGGAAGCCCCCCTGGCATAGGGGGGCTGAGCTGCTACCAAGCCCTGCACGCACTCACTTTGTTTCAGGGGGTCTGCTGGTCCCTTCAGAAGAAACCAACAAATGTGGGTCCCTGTTGGCAGCGGGCTGCTCCCCATCTCCCTGAGACACCCTTACACATGGCCGTTCCCCCGACCTGAGCTGCTGGCCAGACCCTCCTCAGGGCCCCGTCCTCGGCCTCCCCCGACCTGAGCTGCTGGCCAGACCCTCCTCAGGGCCCCCTCCTCGGCCTCCCCCGACCTGAGCTGCTGGCCAGACCCTCCTCAGGGCCCCCTCCTCTGCCTCCCCCGACCTGAGCTGCTGGCCAGGCTGTCCTCAGGGCTCCCTCCTCTGCCTCCCCCGACCTGAGCTGCTGGCCAGGCTGTCCTCAGGGCTCCCTCCTCTGCCTCCCCCGACCTGAGCTGCTGGCCAGACCCTCCTCAGGGCCCCGTCCTCTGCCTCACCGCCGGAGGAGGAGAGACCAGACTCCGTGTCCCACAACCTCTTTCGGGCACGCGGTGGGCACCCTCCCCCCCCATTGCAGGCTTCTCCATCACTGGTTTCCTTGTGTTACCCCATCCGCGCCTGTCCCGGGAGCGTGCGGGAGGAAAGGGGGCAGGTACGGAGAGGGGTCTTTTAGGAACAACTTGCCTTCAGGCCAGCGCTGCCAGAGGGCCTGGTGGAGACGCTGGTCCTTCGGGCGAGGGAGACAGCGCCCCCAGGGTGAGACTTCTGGGAGCGGGGACTGTGCAGAGAAATCAGAACACCAGCTCCTGTCGTGTCACTGCACTGAGACATGTCCTGCTCCTAGATCCTTGGGAACATGGCTCGAACCAAGGAGGGAAGGAGGGAGAACAGAGTAGGTGAGACCGAAGACCATGAAGAAGAAACCGAGCTCCTAACACCACGTGTACGCGCTGACCCCGCCGTCTGAGAGCACCCTCTTTCCCGGTTCACAGCAACCTCAGTCAGTCCTGCCCACCGCTGTGCTCGCTGAGCCTCTGCTCCGCCTCCCGATCCTCTGCAGCCGCCACACCAGGGCCGTGAGGACGTGAGGACGGACGGATGGACGGACGGGGAGGCGATCCTGTAGCCGGGTGAATGGACATGCAGGGAAGGCGCAGGTGGGACAGGGCACGTGCTCCAGCGTGGGGTCTGCAGGGGGGCTGGGTGCATGCCAATGGGGTCCCTTTTGGGGGGATCGATAGATGCGATTCTGGAAAAGCAGGCGGAGGCCGCGTGAAGCGTCTGGTGGACGTCGTGCGGCCCTGATGGGAGGGCGAGGCGGTGTCCACGCCAGGAACGAGAGTCCGCCCGGTGATCGCCGGGGCCGGGCCTGGCTCAGGTCCCAAAGTAGCGGGGAGCGCAGCCCCGCTCGCTGTGCTCGTCTCTCGTGCCCGGCGTGGGCGTGCGTGCAGAGAGAGCGGGCAGGCCGGCGAAGACGGGATTCTAACTAACGCGCCCCCCGTGTTGCTGCCGGCTGAGCACGGCCGAGAGGCGGCGGGGGAAGGGCCGAGGTGCTCACGCGCTGGGAAAGGGGCTCCGTCTCTGGCGCCTTGGGTCCGACCATCCTTCAGCTCCATGAACCCCGAGAGATGACCTCAGGCGTGAGCGCGGCCCGCCAGGCGTTCACCGTGAACCGGGCCGGCCCCGGGCTGCGCAGCCTGTGGTGCCCTGAGAAGAGCCGAGTCCACTTGTTTGAAAACGCGCACACACGTGAAGCGACATCAGAAAGGAAACGCAAAGCGTCCCCCGTGCTCCGAGCCGGGCTCGTGGTTCCTGGGCGCCCGGAGGCTCCCCGCGTGCTCCCTCCGCTCCGGACTCCGGCAAGTCCTGCTCCGGGGACCGGTCGGCGGTGAACGGACCTCCGCTCTCCCCAGGGCCCGCGGGCCGCCTCTCCGGCCCCCCATGGCTCTGCCCGTGGCAGTACCCCCGCAGGGAGCACCCGTGTCTGGAAGGCTGTCAGCGGTCCTGTTGGGCCCTGGGGTCTTCCTGGACTTCCCTGGGGCAAGGCTCACGCCTTGTCTCTTCACAGTCCACCGTGCCCAGCACACGCCACAGCGTCCGGTAGGTACTCGATTCTCCGCACCGCGGTGTGGCTCCCCGGAACCAGATCTTCGGGGCGACGGCTGCAGCATGGGGGAGTTAGACGGGCTTGCGAGGACAGACGGGACCCCCGCCTGGACCGCTGGACACTGAAATGGAATTGGGAGGGTGCCCAGTTCCGACTAATAACAAGCGCCCCGTCATCTAGGTGGGTGAGGGCTCAGAGCCAGGCTTAAATTACTGAGAAACAACAGCACGGTTTTACCCGACAGCGCACTCGGACCTCCAGCAGCTCAGAAGGCGGTCGCTGCCCTCGGCTGTCGGGGTGACGGAGATCAGCACCCCCTCGCGGCGGGGGCCTGGGCAGCAGGGAATCCGTTCACCCAAGGGGAGTGGTCTCCGCAGCAGTGAACACAGCCCCCTTAACTCATCAGGACCTGTGATGACGGCATCTCGTATCAGCTGCATGACGTTACTGTACGGCGGTTAGGTTCCGGACTATTATAATACTTTCCCCAAACTGGCTCCAGGGAAAATACTTTCATTACCTGGTTCTCTAAACCTGACACCAGACCGAGGTGTTTCTGCAGAACTTCCCACTAGATCTTTTTTCCAAGGGGTACGTAAAATTATATTCATTAACGCCGTGACCCAAGTCTATACGAAGACCATAGGGACGGAAGGGCCGACGCTGGTTTACTGCGGCCATGGGCCAGACGCCACCCACGTCCGTTAACACGGGCGCGCCATGGACCTCAGAGTGTGGACAGATTGGTGAGGTTTCCCTGCCACGAACCGATCGCTTGGCGAATTGATCATTGTTCCCTAGTCACAGGCAGCCTGTCATTCAGACGTTTGTGCGGCGACCCCAGTGACCTTGAACAGGTGGCTTCCGAGATACAGGGAGCTCGGTCCTTCCGCCGAGTAGGTCATGAGATGATGAGGTGATGCGGAGAGAAGGGGGTTCAGGGGGTTCCTGTGACCTCAGCCGCCTCCTCCCAGGGGCGCAGTCAGCCCTGTGGCAGAGGAAGGACGTGAACCCCAGAGACGGTGACTTACTTGCCCACGGACACATTCACTCAAAAGGTAGCCTTTCTTGTCTTCCCTCCCTTTCCTTTCCCGGGGCCCACGCTCCCGTCACGGGAACTGTTAACACCCAACAAACAGAGCTCCTTTCTAGTCACGGCGGAGCGGCTCCCGTTGAACCCAACCTCCCACAGATAAGACTCGAAGCTCGGGGAAGAATGTTCAAAGCTGCGTCTTGAGGGTACCGGAGAGATTCCCCACCCAGGGGGAGACCAGGAGGGCGGAGGCTGGAAGAAGAGGGGCGCAGGGTGTTTATGTCCCCCCTTCCAAACAGCATGGGCTTTCCTCCAGGGTCCCCTGCTGGGTGGGATCTAAAGTCAGACTCCTCTGGAGAAGGTACCCGCATGGGGTGTGGACGTGTTCACGAGCTTAATCGCAGTAATCCTCTCGCAACGCCCATGTATATCCACACATCCCTGTGTGCACCTTCAGTGTATACCGTTTTTATTTGTGAATCATACCTCGACAAAGTGGGGTGAGGAATATTTGTTCGGCCATGCTGCCTGGAATACTTATCTGAAAGAGAGAGAGCCCGGCCGGTGTGGCTCGGTGCTTGAGCGTCGACCATGCGCCGAGAGGTTGTCCGTTCGATTCCCGGTCAGGGCACACGCACGGGGCGTGCAGGAGGCGGCCAGTCGATGTTCTCTCTCATCGATGTTTCTCTCTCTCTCTCTCTCCCCCCCTAAAATCAATAAAGAAAAAAAATATTTAAAAACGAAGAAAAGGGAGAACCCAGCCGGTGTGGCTCAGTGGATTGAGCGTCGCCCATGGACTGAGAGGTCCCGGTTGGATTCCCGGTCAGGGCACATGCCTGGGTTGCAGGCTCGATCCCCAGTAGGGGGCGTGCAGGAGGCAGCCCGATTGGTGTTTCTCTCTCATAATGATGTTTATATCACTCTCTCTCCACACCCCCCCCCCAAATCAATAAAATATGTTTTTAAAAAATAGAGCGCATCCTCCTAAGTTGATAATCAGGCGGGAGGGGTTATTTCTTGTCTATCAAGAGAAGTGGGCCATCACCTGATGTGTTGTTGTTATTTTTGACCCAGGAAAGCCTTGTACAAACTCAATGGACACTCTGCCACCGTTGCCGGGCCCCGAGGGTCCGCCGAGGACTCCGCAGAACGGTGAGTGGACGGCACCCGAGATAAACGTCTCGCCACAAGCGTCGCCTGTTTCCGCCTCTGTCACCGTTCATTTGCTGCGACTTTCCGGGGTGATGAATCTTACCTGAAAAACAGAGACGGGGAATGTGTTCCGCTGGTTCCCGGGAGAGTGGAGGCTCCCGTGTGGGCTGTGCGCACTGAGCGAGAGGTAAATGCGGGACGCGCAGCGGGAGGCACTCCGCCCCCCACCCCCGGGCACAGGCTGCTCCCCGCCCCTCTGCAGTCCCATGAAACGGGGTTTGGCAGTGACAGGTGATAGAACGGAAACAGTTGACACCAGGGGAGGTTGGAGGTGCTCACAGAACACCTTCATTGTGCAGGAAGTTGGCTGCAGCACGGAGGGAACGTGCCCCTTGCTGGGGGCCAGTGCTTGGACTCAGGCCGAAGCACCAGAAACCATCGTCTGCGAGGCCGTGGCCCAAACATAAACGTCCAGGGTGACCGGTTCACTCCATCATCATCTTGCCGCGTTACTGCCCCTGCCCGCCGCCCCGCCCTGGACTCTGTCTCCGGAGGTGCCGGCTTCTGGCGGCCTCGGGCTTCGGTGTCACGGGTCTAGGCAAACTGTCCGGGGCCTCGTGTAAACAACCTGTCTTGGTTTTCGGCAGATACTTCCTATTTATTTTTGGCGAATTGACTTTGAGCCCGTGACTTCCTTCGCTCGTTTAAAAATACCTACTTTCGATAAAACATCCTCAAATAGTACAGGGCGCTGAAGCGGCCGCCAGGAAGCCGAGGTTCGGCACAAACGGCGCTCCTGGGAGAGAGGCCGCCGCTCCGGGTCCCAGCCCGAAGGACCCGGGAAGCAGGCACGCCCGTTCTCAGCGTCTTTGACCTAGGATTTCTCCCCCAGCAGGGAAGTTACATCCCTTGTGGAAAAATAAGAGAGAGAGAGAGAGAGAGACCGAGACCTGTATTATCCGTCTCAGGCTTGCTTTTCCCATCCATAGTGATTTCATGGAGTCTCACGACCAATTATTGGCTTTAAAACCAGTGGGGACCCTGATCTGCCCCATAACTTAGAGTAAATTATCGATAGAGGCTTCGGCCCCCTGTCCTGCCAGACATTTCAAAGGCATTGTCGGATGTGAGGGCGATCTGGCTGCGACATCTGTCACCCCATTGATCGCCAGGGTTGATTCGGCTGATCTGGCTGGCTAGGCGGGTGTCCCCCTCCTCCCTCAACCGATCCATGTTTGTCCCTCCCGAAGCTGCGCGCTCGGTCGAAGAGGATGACCTTCCCCCCAGAGGAGAGGACCGGTCTTCGGTCAAGGGTATACGAGTAGCTGTGCTCCCCTGCTAGAACCTCCAAACAAGCTCTCAAAGGCATTGTCAACTGTGCGTTTTCTCATTCCGGCGCCGCAAGGTCAGGATGGTGGAAGCGATGGGCTCCCACGGGGGAAGCAAGGACAGCTCCCCGCCGTGCGTGGGGTGGGCAGGGGTGCCCTCTCTTGGCCCAGGTCTTTGTGGGAGATCAGCAAGCTTTAGGGGGGCCTCCAGCATGACCCCCTGAGGGCAGGGAGGGAATCATGTCAACAAGAACTTGTGTAATTAGAACAGGAACTTCAGGGTTTTTGTGTGTGTGTGTTGTTTTTTTTTTTCATCTGAGCCTTGGGGACAGTCCTCTGAGGTGGGCAGGGCAGGGGCATTGTCTTCACCCCATAAGGAGAAAATGAAAACTTGAAACCAGAGTTGCACAGGCTCCGCCCCCCCTCCCCCTCCCCCCCCCTCATTGCCCTGGGTAACAAAGGTGCCCTTTTTATAGCTCCGAAGGTGATTTTTAACGACTCAGATTTTAATGTCATTTGCTGTAGCGATCTCTGAATTAGCCATTTCTTAGCAAAATAATTAGTACGTTATTAAGTTGTTCCTTTTAAAGATTTTAAACGGACCAGTGGTGCCCTGGCTGGTTTGGCTCAGTGGTTACAGCGTCGGCCTGCGGTCCAGAGAGTCGCGGGTTCGGTTCCCGCTAAGGGCACGTATCACGGTTGCAGTTTGTCCCCGGCCCTGGTTGGGTCCCGCGGGTGGCAGCCACTCGATGTGTCCCTTTCACGTCGATGTTTCTCTCTCTCTCTTCCTCTCCCTCTCTCCCGCTCTATCTGAACAAAAAATGGAAAAATGTCCTCAGGTGAGGATAAAAAAAAAAAAAGGACCGGTGGCGTAAGGATGACAACACAGTGAACTAGAACGGGCAGATACGTGGTAACAACCCCTAGAAAACGTCCAAGTCAACAACACAATCGTGAAAGTGTTTTACACACACCGTTCAAAACTTTGAAAAATCTCTCACGAAAGCACTCCCTCAAAAAGGGACAAAAATCAATCACGGCTAACTACCCGTATGTGCCTGCATGCCTCCTGTATGTACGTTATCGTGTTTCATCTTGCTTTGGAAAATTGATTACACCCGTCATGTATTTTCTGGGAAGTGGTCCCTGTGCTTACGGTTTTAATGGGTAAATATTCCATTTGTGTTATTTCCCCAAATTAATTCCTGATTTCCTTACCCTTGGCCACTCAGGTTTTTCTCTGTGGTAAGTCGTACAACGGAAAAGGTACTCAGCCAGGCGAGGCGTTCGTCTGTCCGAGTTGTTTCTCTACCTGGGGGGACGTTAGGAGGCCGGGGTCAGGGCGCAGTCCTGGGTGGTTGGGTGTCTGCACCCTCGTCTCCAGGTTCCAGTGCGTGACACCAGTGTGTGTGTCAGTGAGACTCGGCCAACCCACGTCGGCTGTTGTCTGGCTTATTTATTTCTTTAAAATTTTTTTCTTTTATTGATTTTTTTAGAGAAAGAGAGAGAAACATCTATGAGAGAGGGAATCACCAACATCGATTGGCCGCCTCCTGCACGCCCCCTACCGGGGACTGGGCCCACAACCTGGGCATGTGCCCTGACCGGGAATCGAACCGGCGACCTCTTGGTGCAGGGTCGGCGCTCAACCACTGAGCCACACCGGCCGGGCTGGGTGTAATTTTCATTGTTGCTCTTAGCACACAGCAGCAGCACTTGGCCTCCCGCCGGAACACTGGCTCCCCGCCGGGGGTCTGAGCGTGCGGGGTCCGGCGCCTCTCCGCCCTGGCCGCTCCCTCCGTTCCACAGAGCCTTCCGGTGATCTTACCGGACGCTGCGGCCTCCCCATGGGCCGGTGCCTCATCTCCGTGTGTGGAAGAGAGAACTCAGACAGGGACTGGTTGACTGCAGGTCACAGTGTCGGTGTTAGTGGCTGTCTGGGGTCTGGGTCCCGTCTGACTGCAGCGGGGGGCCCTCCGTGCCCGAGCCCTGGGAGACCCTGGGTGTGCTGCGCATCTGTGCGACTGTCGCTCACTCCTCCCCTCTGGGATCTCAGTCCCCCTTCGGGCTTGGTGACCTGCTGGTCCCCCCACCTCCCAGCTGTGAGGCCGGAGGGAGCTGTTCAGACCCTCTGGGCCTCGGTGTCCTCAGCTGTAGATGGGGACCATCTGAGACCCCGCATCATGAAGCGGCGGTGGAGGTCGCGTGACGGTGGCACCTGCCAGCATTCCGCGGGGGGCCCGGCCAGTCCCCGTCCCGGTGAGCGTGCTCTGGGAGGGGCAGCGGACGGCAGAGTAGCAGTACCCGGACTACGGGACCCCCGGTGTCCTCTGGGCGCTGGTGCAGGACACTTCCCAGGGAGGGGGCCCTTCCCGGGCAGTCCTCTGGCTGTGTAATAGCTGATGGTGACCTTCGCTTGGAATCGCACTCGGATCCCACCCTCATGACCTGGTTCTCATTTCGGTGCGCCCTGGAAGCACCAGAGCCCCGCGGCGGTCCCTGAGGCCCGGTCCTTGGTGGGGCGCTCAAGGGGATCGAGGAACCCAGGGACTCAGGCAGGAGGCCGCCCCGGGATCGGCCCGTCCTGAGCACCGGCCCCGAGAGTGTGCACGTCCTTTGGGTGAGGGCGTCGGGATTGTTGAAAACGTTACTTCTGAGACTTAACTGGTTCGCCTGCTTCCTGGAAACACAGCCCACACAGGTCGAGGTCAGAGGGGAGCGGAGGGTGGAGGTCAGGTCGAGGGCAGAGGGAGCGGAGGGTGGAGGTCAGGTCGAGAGCAGAGGGGAGCGGAGGGTGGAGGTCAGGTCGAGAGCAGAGGGGAGCAGAGGGTGGAGGTCAGGTCGAGGTCAGAGGGAGCGGAGGGTGGAGGTCAGGGCGAGGGCAGAGGGGAGGGGAGGGTGGAGGTCAGGTCGAGAGCAGAGGGGAGCGGAGGGTGGAGGTCAGGTCGAGGTCAGAGGGGAGCGGAGGGTGGAGGTCAGGTCGAGGTCAGAGGGGAGCGGAGGGTGGAGGTCAGGTCGAGGTCAGAGGGGAGCGGAGGGTGGAGGTCAGGTCGAGGTCAGAGGGGAGGGGAGGGTGGAGGTCAGGCCGAGGGCGGAGGGGAGGGTGGAGGTCAGGCCGAGGGCGGAGGGGAGCGGAGGGTGGAGGTCAGGTCGAGGTCAGAGGGGAGCGGAGGGTGGAGGTCAGGTCGAGGTCAGAGGGGAGGGGAGGGTGGAGGTCAGGCCGAGGGCAGAGGGGAGGGGAGGGTGGAGGTCAGGCCGAGGGCAGAGGGGAGGGGAGGGTGGAGGTCAGGCCGAGGGCATAGGGGAGCGGAGGGTGGAGGTCAGGTCGAGGTCAGAGGGGAGCGGAGGGTGGAGGTCAGGTCGAGGTCAGAGGGGAGGGGAGGGTGGAGGTCAGGCCGAGGGCAGAGGGGAGCGGAGGGTGGAGGTCAGGTCGAGGGCAGAGAGAGCGGAGGGTGGGGGTCAGGTCGAGGTCAGAGGGGAGGGGAGGGTGGGGATCAGGTCGAGAGCAGAGGGGGGCGGAGGGTGGAGGTCAGGTCTAGAGCAGAGTGGAGGGGAGGGTGGGGGTCAGGTCGAGGCCAGAGGGGGGCGGAGGGTGGAGGTCAGGTCGAGAGCAGAGTGGAGGGGAGGGTGGGGGTCAGGTCGAGGGCAGAGGGGAGTGGAGGGTGGGGGTCAGGTCGAGAGCAGAGGGGGGCGGAGGGTGGAGGTCAGGTCGAGGTCAGAGGGGGGCGGAGGGTGGAGGTCAGGCCGAGGGCAGAGGGGAGGGGAGGGTGGAGGTCAGGTCGAGGTCAGAGGGGAGCGGAGGGTGGAGGTCAGGTCGAGGGCAGAGGGGAGGGGAGGGTGGAGGTCAGGCCGAGGGCAGAGGGAGCGGAGGGTGGGGGTCGGTCGAGGGCAGAGGGGAGTGGAGGGTGGGGGTCAGGTCGAGAGCAGAGGGGGGCGGAGGGTGAAGGTCAGGTCGAGAGCAGAGTGGAGGGGAGGGTGGGGGTCAGGTCGAGGGCAGAGGGGAGTGGAGGGTGGGGGTCAGGTCGAGAGCAGAGGGGGGCGGAGGGTGGAGGTCAGGTCGAGGGCAGAGGGGAGCGGAGGGTGGAGGTCAGAGGGGAGCGGAGGGTGGAGGTCAGGCCGAGAGCAGAGGGGAGGGGAGGGTGGAGGTCAGGTGGAGGTCAGAGGGAGTGGAGGGTGAGGTCAGGTCGAGGGCAGAGGGGAGGGGAGGGTGGAGGTCAGGCCGAGAGCAGAGGGGAGGGGAGGGTGGAGGTCAGGTGGAGGTCAGAGGGAGTGGAGGGTGAGGTCAGGTCGAGGGCAGAGGGGAGGGGAGGGTGGAGGTCAGGCCGAGGGCAGAGGGGAGGGGAGGGTGGAGGTCAGGCCGAGAGCAGAGGGGAGGGGAGGGTGGAGGTCAGGTGGAGGTCAGAGGGAGTGGAGGGTGAGGTCAGGTCGAGGGCAGAGGGGAGGGGAGGGTGGAGGTCAGGTCGAGGGCAGAGGGGAGGGGAGGGTGGAGGTCAGGTCGAGAGCAGAGGGGAGCGGAGGGTGGGGGTCAGGTCGAGAGCAGAGGGGGGGCAGAGGGTGGGGGTCAGGCCGAGAGCAGAGGGGAGGGGAGGGTGGAGGTCAGGTCGAGGGCAGAGGGGAGTGGAGGGTGGGGGTCAGGTCGAGGGCAGAGGGGAGGGGAGGGTGGAGGTCAGGTCGAGGGCAGAGGGGAGGGGAGGGTGGAGGTCAGGCCGAGAGCAGAGGGGAGGGGAGGGTGGAGGTCAGGTGGAGGTCAGAGGGAGTGGAGGGTGAGGTCAGGTCGAGGGCAGAGGGGAGGGGAGGGTGGAGGTCAGGTCGAGGGCAGAGGGGAGGGGAGGGTGGAGGTCAGGTCGAGAGCAGAGGGGAGCGGAGGGTGGGGGTCAGGTCGAGAGCAGAGGGGGGGCAGAGGGTGGGGGTCAGGCCGAGAGCAGAGGGGAGGGGAGGGTGGAGGTCAGGTCGAGGGCAGAGGGGAGGGGAGGGTGGAGGTCAGGTCGAGGGCAGAGGGGAGTGGAGGGTGGGGGTCAGGTCGAGGGCAGAGGGGGGCGGAGGGTGGGGGTCATGTCGAGAGCAGAGGGGGGCGGAGGGTGGAGGTCAGGCCGAGAGCAGAGGGGAGGGGAGGGTGGAGGTCAGGTGGAGGTCAGAGGGAGTGGAGGGTGAGGTCAGGTCGAGGGCAGAGGGGAGGGGAGGGTGGAGGTCAGGCCGAGGGCAGAGGGGAGGGGAGGGTGGAGGTCAGGCCGAGGGCAGAGGGGAGTGGAGGGTGGGGTTCAGGTCGAGAGCAGAGGGGAGCGGAGGGTGGAGGTCAGGTCGAGAGCAGAGGGGAACGGAGGGTGGAGGTCAGAGGGGAGCGGAGGGTGGGGTTCAGGTCGAGGGCAGAGGGTAGTGGAGGGTGGGGGTCAGGTCGAGGGCAGAGGGGAGTGGAGGGTGGGGGTCAGGTCGAGGGCAGAGGGGAGTGGAGGGTGGGGGTCAGGTCGAGGTCAGAGGGGAGGGGAGGGTGGAGGTCAGGTCGAGGGCAGAGGGGAGTGGAGGGTGGAGGTCAGGTCGAGGGCAGAGGGGAGGGGAGGGTGGAGGTCAGGTCGAGGGCAGAGGGGGGCAGAGGGAGCGGGGGTCGCTCCGGCAGGCGGGGGTCTAGGCACAGTGCAGAGACAAGGAAACACAGGCTACAGTTACCAGCGAGTCGAACCGAAAACGGAGCCCGGAGCTGGGGAACAGCTGTGCAGTTTGCACAGACTGAATGACGACCGATTCCGAACAAAACCTTCCACCTCCGTCATCTAGTCCACACAGTACAGAGTCAGGACCGCACTAGGAAGTGCCGACGAGGGTCGTGGGAGCGGCCAGGCTGGGAACCGGGGGCGTCTCCGGACAGACAGCGGCCGGGGAGGGGCTTTGGGGTTCCGTGCCCCCCGAAGCTCTGCGCAGACGGGCCTCCAGCTTTGCAGCCAACCCGGCAGCTGGTTCCTCGAGCCCACTTCTTACAAGGCATCTCTTTCTGTATACCCACATCTCCTCCGTTCTCCTGGTCTGGACCCCCCCCCCATACGCCGGCAGTCCCTGGAGGGGGCTCTGTGGGAGGCCAGCAGGGTTCCACTGCTGTGCTGGAGACTCTGAAAACTGTTTTCCTCTCTCTTGGTTGGAAAGATCACGGGATGATACGCGAAGTGATGCTGTTCTCTGGCGCATGGAGAGGTGGCCGCCTCTGGTTTGGAGACTTGGTCAGAACCGAGTTCTGGACTGTTACGTTGTAGCGTAACATTATGTCATAGTCGGGCATCCTCTGTTTCTTTCGGTGTTCCGTCCTGCTGCGTCTGATGACGAGTCATTCGAGGGCAATGGCAGTTTCAAAGCGAGAAGGAATCGCGGGGAGGCTACTCTGAGGTTAAATGTAATGAAGATGGGAGACGTGGCGCGTTCTCCTTGGACTTCTGGTTATCTGAGGGTGAGGGTGGGGAGATGGGGGAGGAGAGGCAGATACTGTCGTTTACCATGTAAAGAAATAGGGGACCAAGAGAAAACAAAACAAGAGGTATAAGAGAACAGCAGATCAGGGGTGGGTGCATGGCCATTCAGCCTTGAAGGGGAGCAAGGCATTCCATTCTGTAGTGAGCAGGGAGGAAGCTGAGGCCTGCCTGGACCCAGGAGAGGGGGTGGGGCAGGACGGCGCTGCTGCCGGGGCCGTGCTCTGGGGTGAGGTTATTGTGAGTGGAAGGCAGACCGGGCTGGGGCCTGGAGAATCAGCCCCAGCGTGAACCCTTCCTTTCAACACGGTGGGCCTGACTCCAATTCTAAGCTATTCTGATCTATCAGATAATTCTGCAGATTGGAAGCCAGTGAGCTCGTTGCTGTGTAACCACACCAGGGACGGTTAAAGAAGCTAAGGAGACCTCACCCCAGGGAAAACTCGGGGCTGACCGCACCTGTCTTCAGCTCTCCTCAGACTCGTGTGGAAGAGAAGGTCCATGTCGGACCCGTGGATGCAAGTGGCAGAGAGGCGGGTCTTGGCTCAGTAGAAGGGACATTTGCTAATCAATGTCACTGTCACACGGTGGACTCAATCTGGGTACCCGGAGGCCCCTCCGGCTGCAATGTTCCGGCTGGCACACCATCTGTCGGAGATGCTGCCAGACTCACTTTAAAAAAATAACATTCTGTAATGGTTGATGAGAGTAGACTGTGTCTACCGGAGGCTACGTGAGAGAGAAAGGCTTGAGATCCGAGATAACGGCCAAGCAGTGAGGGCTGCACGCACCTCCTTCCAGGACCAACCTGGAGTTACCGCCAAACCTAGAGCCGTCGGTCTGATAGCCATCCGACGACTAGCTGAACAGAAAGTCTTACGACCAAGGATTTACGGAAGAAGCCGCATCAAGACGGGTAGGAAGGGCCGCGGTGCGGGAAGGGCCACCCCGCATCCAGGCGCGGCAGCTGAAAATCGGAGGGAAATCTCAGCTGCAAAGCTTCCCCCTGGAAAGCATGGGGTTTCTGCCTCACGCCAGGCTCCCTAGCAGGGAGCACCAAGGCTGGAGGAGGAACCCACGTAACATCTGGCTGTGAAAATCAGCAGGGATTCCGGCCACCAGGGAGAGATGGGCGTCCGCTAGAGACACGGGCACCCTCTCCAAGGGCCAGTGCACAAAGTCTCATTTGCAGCCACTCACTCTGGGCTCTGATGGAGGGAGGGCAGCTCAGAACGGACTGGAGTTGTGCAGGGTCGTGTGGGTCCAGGGACAGAGCTGAAGGGACAGTGCCAGGTCCCGGTGCTGACTGCCTGTCCCTCTCTCCCGTAGATGGCATCTTTCTTGGGTGGAACCTCCCCCTACAGAGACATCAGCTTCCCTTACCATTGGGAACAAAACAGGGACGTCCACTTTCACCTCTTATTTAACATAGTGCTGGAAGTCTTAGCCACAGCAGTTAGATACGAAGAAGTAAGACACTTATATTGGAAAGGAAGAAATAAAATTGTTACTATTTGCAGATGACATAATACTGTATGTAGAGAATGCTAAAGAGTCCACCAAAAAAAAACTATTAGAACTGATAAGTGGATTCAGTAAAGTACCAGATACAAAATAAATATTCAGAAATCAGTAGCATTTTTAAAAAATCCTCACCCGAGGATATTTTTCCATTTATCTTCAGATAGAGTGGGAGGGAGGGTGGGAGGAAGGTAGGAAGAGAGAGAGAGGGAGACATCGATGTGAGAGAGAGAGAGACATCGACTGGTTGCCACCTGCACGACTCCAACCAGGGTCAGGGACCGAACCATAATCGAAGTATGTACCCTTGACTGGAATTAAACCTGCAACTCTTTGGTCTGTGGGCCAACGCCCTAATTGCTGAGCCAAACTGGCCAGGGCTCAGTTGCATTTTTATATACCAATAATGAGCTATCAGAAAGGTAAACTAAAAAATCACATTTACAATTGCATCCAAAAAAATAAAATACCTAGGAATAAATTTAACCAAGGAGATAAAAGACCTACACGCAGACAGTTATAAGACACTGAAGAGAGGTGTGGAAGAAGATACAGATAAATGGTCCATGCTCATGGATAGAAATAATTAGCATCATTAAAATGTCCCTACTACCCAAAGCAATCTGTAGATTCAACACAGTTCCTCTCAATATACCAATGGCATGTTTGACAGAACTAGAACAAATAATATGGGACTGCCAAAGACCCAAAATTGCTGCAACAATCTTGAGAAAGAAGAACAAAGTTGGAGTTATGCTACCTACCTGGTATCAAATATATTACAAGCCTGTAGTAATCAAAACAACATGGTATTGGCATAAAAAAAATTGGACAGATACATGCAAGAAAATGAAAGCAGACCACCTTCCTATACCATGCACAAGAATAAACTCAAAATGCATCAAAGACTTCGATGGAAGACTTGAAACCATAAAACTCCTTGAAGAAGACAAAGGTGGTAAAACCTCTGACATTTCTCTTAACCGTGTGTTTACTGAGATATCTCCTTGGGCAAAGGAAACAAGAAAAAATAAAGAAATGAGACTACATCAAACTAGAAAGGTTTTGCGCAGCCAGGGAAACCATCCAGAAATGAAAAGACAACCTACTGAATTGGAGAAGATATTTGCCAGTTATACATCTGATAAGGGGTTAATATCCAAAATTTAGAAAGAACTGAAACCAATTAGCACCAGACGAACAGTTCAGTTAAATAGTGGACAGAGGATCTGAATAGACACTTCACCAAAGAGGACATACAAATGGCAAAGAGACACATGAGAAGATGCTCAACGCCAGTAATCATCAGAGACATGCAAACTAAAGCCACAGTAAGATGTTACCTCACACCCGTCAGAATGTCTGTCATCAGGAAGCCAGCAGACAAGTGTTGATGAGGATGTGGAGAATGGGGAACTCTTGTACGTTGTCGGTGGGATTATAAACTGGTACGGCCACTATGGAAAACAGTGTGAGGTTCTTTGAAAAATTAAGACCAGAACTACCATAAGACCCTGCTGTTCCACTTCTGGGTATTTAGCTGAAGAAACCAAAAACACTCATTCAAAAAGATACACGCACTGCTATTGACCATGATTTACAACAGCCAAGATAGGGAAGCAACCTAGGTGTCCATGGAGAGAAACACTTTTCATTATATATGCTAATAAACAACCTCTGGTCTCTCATCACTGTGAAATCAGAAGCAAAATCATCACAGTTAAAAATGTGTCACAGGAGGCCCGGCTGGTGCAGCTCAGTGGATTGAGCGTCGTCCCATGGACTGAAAGGTCTCGGTTCGATTCCCGGTGAGGGCACATGCCTGGGTTGCAGGCTCAGTCCCCAGTACGGGGTGTGCAGGAGGCAGCTGATAGATGTTTCTCTCTCACATCGATGTTTCTCCCTCTAAAAATTCAATAAGCCCTGGCCAGTTTGGCTCAGCTGTTAGAGCGTTGGCCCGCGGACTGGAAAGTCCTGGGTTCGGTTCCCACTAAGGGCATGTACCTTGGCTGCAGTTTGTCCCCAGCCCCGGTTGGGGTTGTGTGGGTGGCAACCATTCGATGTGTCTCTCTCACATCGATGTTTCTCTTTCTCTCTTCCCCCCTCTCTCACCTCCCGCTCTATCTGAAGATAAATGCAAAAAATGTCCTCAGGTGAGGATAAAAAAAAATTCAATAAAAACATTTTTTAAAAATGTGTCACATGTTGAACATTGACATGGCCGGTCTGAGTGACCCCCTACAGGCCTCCTGGGCTTGCTGTGAACCCCCAGAGCAAGCACCAGGCACGGGAAGAGCATCAAGTCTAACCGGTTCCAAGGACCAGACTCCACAGCTCATCCTCCCTCTCGCTCTCTGGTCATTTCAGTGCCATCGCTGCGGTTCAGACCTGATATTTGCAGAAGCCTGCCGGTTCCAAGGATGGCTTCACGCCATGCTAGCTGGGACAGGTGCACATTTCTGCAAGGCCCCTTTGTCTCTCTCTCTCTCGCACACGCAGTGCATGTGAGTTTCTGAGGCTTGGAAACGTCAATGGAGAGAATCGTCTGATCGCCCACAAGACTGGCTTCGTGGGCGTGTGTGGAAGTGGAGAGAGGTGCATGTGGCTTGTTAGCAGAGGGAGTGTCCATGGCAACCAGCCCCATGTTTCCTTGGAGACATGGTGCTTTGGCAGGAAGCCAGTGCAAGAAGTGTATTGGAATGGAGTCCAAGAGGAACAATGACACAACCTTTGCACAGGGACAGATTGCTGCAGACATCGTACTGGACGTGGCGTGCAGAGACGTGCAGCGGACGCGTCACAACCCAGGGGTCCTGAGGCGGGATCTCTTCTGGCCCTCATGTTAGCTGAGCAAGGACGCTACATGATTTAACTTTATTTATTTATTTTTTTATCCTCACCTGAGGACATTTTTCCATTTTTTGTTCAGGTAGAGTGGGAGGGAGAGAGAGGAACAGAGTGAGAGAGAGAAACATCGACGTGAAAGGGACACATCGAGTGGCTGCCACCCGCACGACCAACCAGGGCCGGGGACAAACTGCAACCGAGGTACATGCCCTTAGCGGGAACCGAACCCGGGTCTCTCCGGACCGCAGGCCGACGCTCTAACCGCTGAGCCAAACCGGCCAGGGCTGATTTAACTTTCTAAGCAACCCCTCCCAGGATTGCCGGCTGCCGATGAAACGAATCAAAAAATTTTTCGAAAAAATAAAACTCTGAACTACAAACACAAAATTAGCCGAAAAAGAAATGAACATCACCGTCTTGATAGTGAAGCTTCTAGCGTCAGCTGGGTGTCCCTCCTCTCTAAGGAAGGCGGCCGTGTATATTCCTGTGTGTCTCTTATTTTCCTCGTCGCTCCTTCAGGTAGCTCCTGTATTTAGGAAGAGAAAAAAAAATAGAGGAAAGAGAGAGATCGGGGTTTCAGATGGCAGAAGAGCTGAGCGAGGCTTTGGGAAAAGGGCAAAGAAGTCTCAGATGAGGATCGAGGAGCCTGCAGGTGGCAGTGTGGTACACAGCCTGTGTGTACCCTGGGTGTGCAGGCTGCCCACTGACTCATGGCTAATGTTGGTGCTACACTGAACCACTTAGTTACTTTGTATCCGTGTTCCAGGAGCCCTGTGGTCACGTTCCTCTTCCCAGACCTGCGGCCCCGATTCGTTTTACATCCTGTGCGTGTGCACACGCCTGTGCACTTCCTCAGAGGGGCGGGAAGAGGAGAAAACAGACTGTGACCGTGCATCTCTTGTTCTCAACCCGAGACCCGTAATGATCGGTGTGCATTGTTCTCCGAAAGATCAGTTTTACACCTTAGCAACACACGGACAGGAAGCAGCTGGAAAAGCGTCTGGGAGGAAACCAAAGATGCGGCAGCTTGTGCTTGGCCATGGCCACGGGGGAGGAGGAAGGGACCTGCCCGTCCATCTGACGTCACCTGAGGAGAGCGTGTTCGCATCGACCGGTGCGCCTGCTAGCCGCTGGGAATGGTGTTCTGTTGGAGCGGATCACTGCCTGTCATCTGCGTCTTCGGGCGGTGTTAGGAGGAAAAGAGTCTCTCCCCTCGTTGAATGAAGGTGACCCGATTCTCCATCATCTGTCCCACGCACTAAAACGGCAGGTGTTTGCCCGGTTCAGATACGGGAGAAGGGCTGGGCCAGAGAGTGTCAGTTCTCACCCCGGGAGGTGTGTGCGTGTGCACGTGTGTGCGTGTGCGGGAAGTGAGCGGTTGTCCAACCATCTGATGGGCCTCTCAGCTTCTTGGCGTCTTGACATGTTGCCTCCTTGCTCATTAACACACTCGGATGTGTCTGGTCCATAGAATAAATCATGCAGGTGGTAGGTGGCCTTTTAAAAAGGTGGTTGTGATTTTTTTAAAATAAATTAATTGACTCATGGAAGAGAGATGGTTGAAGGAATGGATTTTCCAGGCACACAGAAAATGCTGAGAGCATACTATTACGTGAAAGGCAAATAAATCCTGCTGCGACCGTGGGCGTCACGGTGTAGACGTCGTGTGCACACTTGGGAGCGGGGGATCTTGCCGGACGCGGGGAAGGTAACAGAACGGCAGGGGTTGTCGGGGACACTTCCTCCACGGTCTTCTTCTCTCGACTGCCACTTCGATGGTGTTTGTGCAGTACATTTAAACATGGGAAAAGCCAACGCTAAGCAAGGAGTAGCCTGGGTTATTGGGCGAAAGTCTGTTATTTTGAAGACATGTCATTTAATGGGAGCAGCGGGGGATAACAGAACATCAGTGTGTTAGAGACTGAGAATCTGCGGGGGACCAGCAGGAGTAAGTGGGTCCCCGAGGCCCCTCCGTGGATGACTAGCAGTGGGGACAGGAACACAGCCATTTACGTGGGTGTAGAAATTGGGCGGCGTCAGCCCTCACAAATACTTAGGAATGGAAAGCCAAGCGTCAGCTGTCCACAAAGGCCAGTGTCGACCGGGGGTCCAAGGCTGAGTTGACTGTTCACCCTCGGAAACCGGTGCAGCCTGTCGTGCGCTCAGCACGGCGTTACCGGGTGGGTACGAAGACTCCCCGGCGTGCTCGGCGCTCCGACCAGTTGTCCGCTGCGTGTGCACCTGCCGGGTGAGCAGACTCGGCCCAGGTGCGTCTTTCGGTGCCGGCCCGGCTGGTCCCGCTCACTGCGCCGCCGCCTCCTCGCGTCCCCCTTTCTCTGCTTCTTCGTTCCCCTCAGACACGCGGCGTCCGCGTCCTCATCCGTGTCACCAGCCGCACGATCGCCCGTTGCTTTGGTTCCTGAGAACTAAAACACAAACCCACCTCCTCCCACCGGCAGTTGTGTTAAGTCAGTGAGACTTGACGCGTGAGGGGCGTCCGTCTCATCCACGGTAGCGGTCACCCTCGGCAGGGTCCGAGGGGAGCCGGGCAGTCCCTCGTTCGACAAGCAGTGGACACGCTGGAAAGGAAACGGGGGGTCGTGCTGGAAAGGCTGATTCACGTTAGATTTCCATGCTCCGTGCCAGTGGGTACCGGGGGAGGAGGGGGCGCAGGGTGTGCAGCGGCTAGACAGACCATTAAATTGGTATTAAACACTTTTCCATATGAAGGAAGCGTCCTCCTGCCAAGAGCCAGGAGCTGAGAGATCGGTTTCCACGCACATGCTGCCGGGAGGGTGCTGGGTACACGGGAGAGATTAGGGGGTCACGGGGGTGAGAGCCGGGACCAGAGCGCGTCTGGCTTCACTTCCTCGCAGACTCGCGGACTCGGCTCAGAGCAGCGGGACGAGGGGCCTCTGTAAACACGCCGGCCCGCTGACTCTCTCTTTCCATAGAACTAACTCAACCAGAAATACGTTACAAAAATAGAACAAAGCTGGCTTCCATCAGCTTTCGCCGTCCGGCCCATAAAGGATTTCTTGTCCCCCGTCCAAAGCCCAGTGGGGGAGGGGCCGCTCAGGGCCCAGACTGCGCAGCGGTGGTTCCCCGCTGACCACGGCCTGACCTCCCTCCCGGGTGAGGAGGAACAAAGGCCCCATTGAGGGAAACGCCGCCATATGGAGCAGGAGGGTCTCCCAGACCGACTTCCTCCCCCAGAACCCTCAAAGCGATTCATTTGCAAAAATCTTCTTAATAAGTACCACGTGGACTCCTGGCCGCCCCTGGGATCCTGGGAAGAATTTCCTCGCGGTGCTCGGACCCGCCTGCCTCCGCTCACGCCGGCGGGGAGACGGCCGCGTCCGCCCTGCGGAGCAGCCTGGGGCTGGCTGCCACCAAGGACGGGGTCCACATTTGGAAGCCTGTGGAGAACCCGTCCCCGGGCCCCTCCCCTCCCGCAGCTCTGGTAAACGCATTATGTGTGGTGAGAAAAATAGCAGCTTTGGAATCAGACGGGCTTGGACGATCCCATCCGTTATTGGAGAGGAACCTAAACAGGTTACGCAAAGTGCTCCGGCCTCAGTTTCTTTACTCGAGAAATGGGAATGGTTCCGACTTCATAGGCTGGAGAGAAGTAAGAAGTGAGTCTAGGGTCCGACCCGGGGATTCAGTAAGCCTGAGCTCTCTCCTCCCGCGCAGACCCCGGCTGGGACCAGCGTGAGCATACAGTGCGTCCGGCAAGTTAGAAAGTGCTCGGGCAGCATCTAGGGAACGTGAAGAAGGGTCTGAGCCCGGCGGGGTGGCTCGGCGGTGGAGCGTCGACCCTGCACCAAGAGGTCGCCGGTTCGATTCCCGGTCAGGGCACCTGCCCAGGTTGTGGGCCCGATCCCCAGTGGGGGGGTGCAGGAGGCAGCCAATCGATGTTCTCTCATCCATGTTTCTCTCTCTCCCTCTCCTTCCTCTCTCTCACAAATCGATTAAAAAAAAAGGAATGGTCGGAAACCATGGCCAAGAATTATTTTGTAGAAGAGCGTTGTCGTATGTCTTTGGCTTAAGGCTGAGTGACCCCCGCAGACCTGTCCGGATCAGGTTCTCCAGACATGTGGGACGGCGCTAGGAGTGCTCATTGGCAGGTGAACACAAAAAGCAGCAACAACAACAACAAAACCAGCGTAAAACCAGTATGTGCTAAAAACCAGGGAAGCGCTTGGAACAGAGAGGCACTGGGGGTGTCATCAAATCAGGGACTTCCGCGGAGAGCGTGACTCTTCGTGGTGAATCAATTCGCAGCCGCACAGAACTCCGTCCCCCCCAGGCCCCGGCTCGGAGGAGGACAGAGTGTCAGTGAAAGAACTTGCAGAGTAGGGGGGCCCGGCCTGGGGAGAGGGTTCCAGACTGTGGTGAGCGGACAGCGTGGCGTTTGCTCTGAAGTGTGCACGGGGCACACTCAGGGTTCAGGGCTCTGCAGGCGCGGCCCAGGCTGGGATGCCGGGGACACGGGACTTTGCCGAACGCTCTCGGTGAGGACAAGTCTCGGGCAGCTTACCACAGAGAAAGCGGGCCGTTTGTTGATTTGTTTGGGGACACCAGGAAGTGACCTTGCCGTGATCAGACAGTGGCCTGTGGGGAGACCCCGGACAGCCCATGGGTCGCGCAGAATTAGAAGCACTGAGGGAGGACATGGTTTGGGCTGGGCCAGAGCAGAAACATTCCTTCTCAGCCCCACCTGGATTGGGAATGGGCCAATCCCTCGGGAGGGTAGGTTGGGAGTTGATACCAGAACCTTTTTGATGTCTTCGCCCTGTGCGGTGAGTGTATACGTCAGTCCGTCTCCAAATGGACTGTGTGTATAGTTCAACCCATGGTGAAGGTGCTGTTCCCCTCAGCTTCCTGCTGTTCTGATGGGGGGACCCCCTTGAGAGAGTTGGGGGTCATTACCCGTAGTCAGTGGGCATAACAGTCCTTTAAGTCGGGGTCCTCCCGTTAGGAGCTCGGACGGACACCAGACATACCAAGCTCACACCGTGGGAACAGGAAGCAACTGCCCACCAAGCCTCAAAATGTCCCCAAGATATAGGACCTGCTTGAGCATCGTGCCTTGGGGTCAGTACTGTTCATTTCCCTCAGAGGTCGTACATATTCCTATTTTGATCTCGTCGGCATGGATGAGAGACGTGGCAGGGATAATTCCAGCCGATGAAATGTCAGCTTTATAACACTGGAGATCTAGTCCCTGACGGAATGCAGAAGAGTTACTACCCGAGGAGTCCCAGAAGGCAGGCTTGGGCCCCTGCTCGGTTTTATTTTAACGTGTTATTATGGCAGCCCAAACGCATCCGCATCACCACCCGTTTCTCAAACTGTTAAAACCCCTGCCTGGTGGCTGATTGTCCCCCATGTGTCCTTCGCACACTGTCTGTACAGAATCGCAGCTAAACGCGAGCATCGTCCGTCCACACGCCCAGGTCAGTGTGGGGTTGGGTGCCCGATATCTGGTCTGCGTTCTGTCCGTCGACCGGCCCTAAGAAACGGAGGTTCGCGGCTGACAGTCATTCATAGTTCACCCTGTGGAACCGGACATGGTCGGTCCTCTTGGAGTCCGTTCTTGATAGCACAGTTTGTTTGTTTGTTTATTTTCTTTATTGATTTGAGAGAGAGAGGACGTGAGAGGGAGAGAGAGATAGAAACATCAATGAGAGAGAACATCGACTGGCCGCCTCCTGCTTGCCCCCCACTGGGGATCAGGCCCACAACCTGGGCACGTGCCCTGACCGGGAATCGAACCGGGACCTCTTGGTGCAGGGGTCGACACCTAACCACTGAGCCACACTGGCCAGACAGCAGCACTGTATTTTGATGAAATTTTTAGAATTTTTGAACCAGGCATTGTACCTTTTCCTAGAATCGTGGGTGGTTGCAGATGGCTTTCTCTTTACCAATAAGAAATTATATTTCTATTTCAGTTTCGGGAAACGGCAGCAGGTAGCTGTACTTGCAAAGATTGCCGTCTAAGTCCCGAAGGGGGGCGATCGGACGAGGAGAGGGGCCCACGTTGTGAACTAGAGCCGCAGACGTGCCCGGTGGGCTGCTGTCCTCTCTTCCCCGTATCGAGGGCTTGCGCTAGAGTGTTCTGCGCTGCGGATGCCATGACTCTCCTCGCTTCCCCTCTATGGCGCTACTTTCTGGAGGGAAGTATGTTTGCATATTACTCATAAGAGCCTTATCGCGAAGTGTGACATAATTGGCGGCTCATTGAAGACGTGGGATTTTCTCTTGTCTGCAGAGTAATAGTTTCGTATAATAAGAAACATATGTGAAGTTTGTGTTTTTTTTTTTAAAAACTATGTCTAGACTTGGGATCTTTCCCAAGAGAGCTCCCAGGTGTTTATCTAAGCAAAACAGACCAAATTACTACATTTTAGAGGCTGGGAAATAGGACCGGCGTAACAAAAGCATAAATGCGACCGGACAGCCTCATAATTCTGAAATGGATTTGGAAATTGGAGAGCCTTGAGTGAAATCAATAGGCTGGAGCTCGGGGGTTGACCTTGATGAGAATGTTCTGTCTGCTCATCTACAAGGGGTGCAGTTGCTCTGAGCTCCTCGCCACAGCTGTGACGTTCCCGTCTAGCTCGGTGCCACGTCCGCAGCCGGCCTGCGGCCTCAGGTCGCTGGATACAGCTGCACGAACCCCGCTTCAAACTCGGATTCACAGCACTTACCCGGATTCTAATTCAGAAAAGCCCAAACAGCGCCCACGCCGATTCACTGTGGAAGGCTTATTCATACATCTCTGTTTCTCTCCTTGAATGGATCAAGTCGAGTCTTGGAGATTTTCGAAAGCCAAGTGGCTGTCGCGGTCACCCACGGCGTGGCGGTCACCCAGAACTCTCCCAGGCCGCTCTGGGCTTGGAGCGCCTCCTTGCCGGGTGACCTCATGGTCGCGTCTGCCACTATGGGGGACGAGGCGAGAGACAGGAGTGAGCTGCTGTGCTCGTCTGCACGCTGTTCTTGCTGGTGTCTCCAGAGCGGCATTTCTCTCCAGCAGCAAAAGTGAGTTCCGGAGCCCCCCTCCCTCAGCCTCAGCCTCTCATCGTCACGGGCTTCCCGAGCTGCCTCAGCTGCAGCGAAGCAAGCCCCGTCCCGTGGGTCGGCGTCCCGGCTCCCTCGGTTCGTCTCCCAGTTCTGCTTCCACGACCCCAAAGGCTCCCTGTCCTCCTGTCTCCCACTCCTGCGGCAGTAGCCGCTGCGTGTCTTTTTGTTGTTATTTTTTCTGGGAAACAGGTGCTAGTAAATAGGAAGAGATAGATACAGTGTTTAATGGGTTCTCACAGCTGTAGTGAAACATGTGTCTAAAATACACCATCTACCCTGTCACCACGTCCCGGTGTTCAAGTCCCTCAGTTGAAATACCTATTGTGGTTTTCACGTGGATGACTCTTAGCCCAGGAAACGGACTTCCGAGGTTGGGATACTGGTTTGCAGCTGTGTTTCTGTAAAGTATTTTGCCCCCAGTATCCATTTGCAAGGACCACCAGGAGAAGTTTGGGCCCGGAGGCAAAAAATGATGGACTTAGGTCAGGGGAGATCTGGGTACAAAGAGATGTCAACACAGGACATTTCCATATGCTCCATGAAAAGGTTAATTTGCCAGAGTTCGAAGATATTTGAAAGGTTTGAATGTGTATCACTACATTTTTGTTGTTGTTGTTGTGAATTGTCACCTGAGGGTATTTTTTTCCATTGTTTCTTTAGACAGAGTTGAAGGGAGAGGGGTGGGGAGAGAGAGAGAAACATCAACTGGTTGCCTCCTGTATGTACCCTGACCAGGGCCAGGGAGCAAACCCACAACCCACAACCTACATACATGCCCTTGACCGGAAATTGAACCTGCGACCCTTCGATCTGTGGCCTGATGCTGTAACCATTGAGCCAAACCGGCCAGGGCTGTGTCACTACATTTTTTATATTCATGTCAAAATGACTATAAATGATGACTTTTTAAAAAGATTTATTTTTAAATGCCTTTCCAAAAGCTTCACATTTGTTCAAAGGGATATGACAGTGTGTCTCTTCATTTGAGAGACAAGCATGACTCAAGGCAGGAAATCAGACTTGCAACATATTCAGTCTGAGCTGCTGAAGACAAAGTGTCTAGTGCTTCAGTGGATACATTTCTAAGATAAGATTCATGTAGAGTGAGGTTTGTTTCAAAGAATGTGGGTAACTGTAACCACGTTGCAAAACTTCAACCACCTTACAGATCTTTTTATTACACTCAGTGGTGTGTTGGTAAATGTGTATTCATCAGCTCCTCAAAATGAAGTCTTGATTTATAGAACTTGCCAATGTCCCTGGTGTAAATTCTCTAAGTACGGTTGATGTCAAGCTCCCAGCTTGAGGTCACTGGGAAGAGATTGTGCAGTTAGCTTTCCTGCCCTGGGGTGAGTCAGCTCCAACACACCACGAATCCTAGGTAAGTTCCCACAGCCTTTCAACGTGAATTTGCAGGGTTGCAACCAAAACACGGAATTATCGCGAAGTACGTTCTCGCTCCGCATGTTCAAAGTATTTTCAGTTAGGATATGGAGGACATTTCACGTTTAATAGTCAGGAAACACCCCTCTAGCCACAGAAGTCAACGTAGCCGTTTACGGAGTTAATACGGAAGATTGTGAACGCAGGTAGGGCGATAACGCATTGCTTCTCGGCCCCGAGGTGACCGTGCCAGCAAGTTCAAGCCTTTCTGTCCACACTCCGGTAAAATCAAACAAGCAACACACGAAGCCCAAGATTCCTTATGGTCATAAATATCCATTGAGTAGTTAGAATTCCTGTTCTGGTGTAAGAGTCAAAACTCCGAACTTGAACCTTCTCGGTCCCCATCGCGGCAGCTGACTTGGTGCTGGGCAGTGGGGACCCTGTAGGGGTGTCCTCTCCATCCTGACATCAGCCTCGGGCCCAGGGCTGAAGGGAGCTGACCCCACCGTGCGTTCTAGGCTGGCTGGGTGGGTGGTTACAGCTCTCGGTGCATCTGCGAGTGAATGTGAGATCCTCTGCTGGGCCCCCACTTAGCGCTCCCGAGTGCGGGGCTCCCCTGGCACTGTGCCTCCTGGGCAGGGCTTCAGGGGGCTACTGGTTTCCGTGCCATCTGCAGGCATAGCCTCAGCTGGACCCAGGCACACTCTGCACCAGGAAACATGGGGGTACTGTGACCCCAGCCAGACGGTGTGCCTGCTGCTTTGGGCCACCTGGGGTCCCTCAGATGTTTCTTTACCGTGCATCACCCCACACCCGCCCACGCTGCAGGACGCATGCGGCTGCTCTGTCACTGAGACTCGAAATCCGAGGGAAAGGCAGAGTCACATCGGTCATGCACCCTCCCCACTGGAGGAAAAAGTCCCCCTCAAACCTTCTGTGACACCGCTCCATGTTCTTGATGCGGCTGAGTCATGGGGCCACTTCTACACGTTCTTTTTAGACTCTGCCTGTGGGGTGGGGAGGAGGGGGTGTGTCTCGCATTCCCAGGGGGAGACCGGGTGTTCTTGACACGCAGCCCCTCCTGTGTGGGAGGTCTTCCTTATCACCTTTTTAAAACGCGTTGGTATTGATTTTAGAGAGAAAGAGACAGAAACATCGATGTGAGAGACACTGATTGGCCCCCTCCTGCACGCCCCCTACTGGGGATGGAGCCTGCAACCTGGGCATGTGCCCTGACTGGGATTCGAACCAGGACCTCTCAGTCCATGGGACGATGCTCAGTCCACTGAGCCACCCCGGCCGGGCTTTCATATTAACATTTGAAATGAATATATTGACTCTGGTGGTTAGGTAGGTATTAGGTGAAGTTACGTTGATAGTCACTGGACTCTCCCCAGTTATAGCAGATGGGAGGAGCCCGCCCACACGGTGGGGGAAACGGGGGGGATGCTGTTTTGTGTGCAGTGGTCAGAGAGGTCTGTCTGAGAAGGTGAGAATGCAGTGGGCTCCAAAGGAAGTGAGGAGGTGAGCTCTGCGGGCATTTCCAGGAAGAACCTTCAGTGACGGGAACCGTCAGTGCAAAGGCCCTGAGGCAGGAGGGGAGGAGGCCAGGCAGCTGGAGCCAAGCGAGGGGGAAGGGGTGGGAGATGATCAAGGAGCCAGCAGGGAACCGCGTCTCTGCAGCCCCCGGGTCCTGCTTACATGCTTTAGAATTTTTTTGAGAGAAAGAGAGTCCTTATGTGTTTACTCTCAGCGGCGGGAGAAGGGAGCCTGCCCCACGGCTGAGCATGAACATCACGAGGGAGTGCAGTGCTACCTGGACATCAGCTGGGATGGTCGGGACTCTTCATTTCAGCATTCTTTATTCTTTTATCCTCACCCGAGGACATTTTTGCATTTATCTTCAGATAGAGGGAGAGAGGGAGAGAGAGAGAGAGAAACATCCATGTGAGAGAGACACATCGAGTGGTCACCACCCACACAACCCCAACTGGGGCCGGGGACAAACTGCAACCGAGGTACGTGCCCTTAGCGGGAACCGAACCCGGGTCTCTCTGGTCCACAGGCCGATGCTCTAACCACTGACCCACACCGGCCAGGGCTATTTTATTATTCTTATCAACACTCGGGAGAGACTTAGGAGACAGTAGATGAAGGAACAGACATTGGATCCAAGGGACTTGCCCCTTCTGTGAAAAGCTGATCTTGAAGGGAGACTCACAGCTGGTCCCATGTGTTCCCTCCTCACGGAGGAGCCGGTGGCTCTATGCCTGGCCTCTCCCTGCCCGAACTCGAACTCGGAGTCCAGGCGGCACGGGGGCGGGGTCAGAGGCAGTGCTGGGCACGGGGGCGGGGTCAGAGGCAGTGCTGGGCACGGGGGCGGGGTCAGAGGCAGTGCTGGGCACGGGGGCGGGGTCAGAGGCAGTGCTGGGCACGGGGCCGGGGTCAGAGGCAGTGCTGGGCACGGGGGGCGGGGTCAGAGGCAGTGCTGGGCACGGGGGGCGGGTCAGAGGCAGTGCTGGGCACGGGGGCGGGGTCAGAGGCAGTGCTGGGCACGGGGGCGGGGTCAGAGGCAGTGCTGGGCACGGGGGGCGGGGTCAGAGGCAGTGCTGGGCACGGGGGCGGGGTCAGAGGCAGTGCTGGGCACGGGGGCGGGGTCAGAGGCAGTGCTGGGCACGGGGGCGGGGTCAGAGGCAGTGCTGGGCACGGGGGCGGGGTCAGAGGCAGTGCTGGGCACGGGGGCGGGGTCAGAGGCAGTGCTGGGCACGGGGGCGGGGTCAGAGGCAGTGCTGGCACGGGGGGCGGGGTCAGAGGCAGTGCTGGGCACGGGGGCGGGGTCAGAGGCAGTGCTGGGGTGGGAATGAAAGGGGTGGAGAGGACGCAGCAGCCGGGCAGGCTGGCCCCAGGCTGCCTCTGTGTGGGTGTGGCACAGAGGCCCAGCCTGGCACGTGCTGGAACCGCTGCTGGGCAGTCAGCCTGCCCGCCGGGCCTCCGAGCCGGGCCCTGAGCCGGGCCAGCAGCGTTGGGCTTGGGATCCCTCCTCGGGGCAGCGGAAGGCCCGCTGAGCTGCAGGCCGGTGCCTGTCCAGGTGGGAGGGGAAGCGATTGCAGCTGGGACTTGCCTCCAGGGCTGGGAGGAGACCTGTTTGTGCGGCAGCCAGAGGCCAGGAAGGGAGGCAGAGGCTGGACTGAGCCTCAGGGCAGGCCAAGGAGGCCGTGTGTTGGCCCGAACAGGCCCCCCCGCACCGTAGCCCCACCAGGTGTCAGCTGGTGCATGCGCCCGGTCTCTTCTGTGTCCCCTCCGGACGCACAGAGACAGAGCGAGCCGGGACTTTCCAGGGGCTTCTCAGTCTTGTCACACGGATCTCCGGGGGGCTTTGACGGTTGGCGCAGGGTCCCAGGGACCAGAGCTCTGGTTTGGGGTGCAAGCTGACGCTGGGATCTCCGGAAGCCCTCCGGCCTGTCCTAAGGTGCAGTCGTGGTTGGGCTGCACCCTGCCAGGTGACTTAAGGTCGCTCACCTGCTGCGTGCTTGGGGACCTCTCTCCTCAGGCTCAGGCCGGCTTCTCCGGCGTGCCCGGGACCCACGAGCTGCTAGGGACCCACAAACATGTTATAAATGGAAGGGGGGAAATGAATGTGACCTGGCCTGGGCTGTAGTTATCCTTATACCTACCCTGTTGTAAAATACGATTTGGGATTTTTTTTTTTTGGTATGGAGCCCTGGAAAGTCCTGATGCAGCCCCCGGGGACTGACCTGCTCGTCTGTGAAATAGTTATGGCAGCCACCCCTCGTGGTGCTGTGAGGGCGCAGAGGGACCCCTCTGGTCCCCTTCCTCTCTGAGGCGGGATGTCTCCAAAACCACTGCGCCTGCAGCTGCCCCCTGACACTGTCTTGCCTATGATTGCCCTGACGTTCCACGAACGCCTCTGATGTTGACAGAATTTTCCTGTGTGTCTGCGAGAGACGGGAAGCCAAGTCCACGGGGAAAGGCAGCCGCGGGCTGTGGGCATTGCAGAGGCTGGCCCGCCTGATGAGCCCTGGCCCGCGGGGCTGGTCTGCGGCGGCTGCCGTGTGTCTGCCGGGAAGCGATGCCCCAGGGTCACTCGGGGAGCCGCCGCGCACACGTCCTTGGTGCCAGCTATCATCGGAAAAACACCTGGCAACTGTCACCTCCAGGATGTGATTTGCTCGTGCTGCTGGGGACAAATCAAAGGAAGCAGAGAATGAAGGAAAACGTATGTTTTCTTCAAAAAAAAAACAACCACCTCAATTTTGTGTGTGTGTGTGTGTGGAACCTCCCCAGCTATTATATAGTTAAAAATCGCAGTTTTGCTTTCTTAGGGGGAAAAATCCCAGTGCTTTGGGAGAGCTGCCAGTTCCCGACAATGGAGCCCCCCTGGGTTTGGGGGATGGCGTTCGAGAGACCCAGGTTCCCCCATCACGCAAGGTTCGCTTTTCAAATGGAACTTGCAGGAGTCCGCGTTCAGGGCTGCCCCTCGGCCGCAGGGGTGCTGGGAGCCCGGGCAAAGGTGTTCAGCGTGAGCCCCCTTCCTGCCTCCCGCCGATCGGGGTGAATGCTCCTTACTGCTCACACAAAAGCCAACTGTGCGGCGGCCCTGGCAGCTCCTGGCCCGCGTCCAGCATTGTCAGCAGGGCAGCGTGCCGGGGTCTGCTCGGCCCCCTTCTGCAGCCACGGACCACCAGCCACCCCCACCCCGCCGAGGGCAAGGGACCTTCGTCCGCGGGGACTCAGCTTTTCCCTCGGGGCACAAAGCCACAAGCTGAACCTCCCTCCGTCCCGAGACGGGGCCGTGCCAGACGGAGGGTCAGCGCTCTCTTCCGGGTCTCTTGCGGCACGTGCAAATTTGGGGAGAGCCCTAAAAATGGATGCATTTGTAAAACGTCTTACTTTCCTGTCCCAAGGGGGATGGTCTGTTTTATTTAAAAATACTGACCCCTGCCCTGCCACTGTGGCTCAGTGGACTGAGCATCACCCCCTGGACTGAGAGGTCCCGGTTCCATTCCCGGTCAGGGCACGTGCCTGGGTTGCGGGCTCGATCCCCAGTAGGGGGTGTGCAGGAGGCAGCCATCAATGTTTCTTTCTCTATCTCTCCCTTCCTCTCTCTCTCTAAAAGAATCAATAGAAAAATATATTTAAAAAAAAAACCCTCTCTGTAAGACTAGGTCTCTGAGGCTGCTAAGCCACCCGGTCCCGTTTCTGGTTGTCCCTACCATCTCTGCCCCTGCGGACAGGGGTCCGGAGCTCTGTGGACTCGCCTGTCTCTGCCCAGTTCAGATGATGAGACTACTTCATGCTCATCTTATAAAGACTCTGGGAAATGCCAGAGGCCGTGACTCTGGACACAGTCCTGGTCCCTGTATCGCCCACGCGTATTCCCCTCTCCCCTGACCTCTCTTCTCCACGTCTGCGCACAGAATCCCGCTCCTGGTGAGCAGAACGTTCCCTGTGGCCATCCCGGAGGCTCACCCTCAGCCCCCCTCTCTCCTAGGGGCTTGTTTGTTATAAACCACGGATGCACCCCAAACCGGAGTGCAGTACCCAGCATGCGAATGTTTGTACTGAAAACAAGGAATTTTGTTCGTGGAGTGCAGCGAGCCCGTGCATTATTGAAACGTTATATAAGCACCAGACCAAGGCCAGCACCGGGCACCGTTCCCGGCTGCTTTGGTGATCTGTTCAGCGGCTCCTCTGTCCCCCAGAGGATGGGCCCCATGCCCACCCTGCCTCTGTTCCCCACCCTCCTCGCCTCTTCCTCTCCTGGCATCCAAGCCAACGTGTGTGTTTCCTCCAGGGTCGATTCGTCGGGTGGTGCCCTTGATTCCCACTGGGACACAACCAGGTACATTCTGCCCGATGTTCTTGGCATCGTGACCTGTCCCCGCCGAATCAAAGGCGGTGTGTCTGGTGGTCTCCCAGGCCGGTCCCACGCGCACCCTGGAGGCTCCTCAAGTCTCTGGCATGTGCTGCCGCTTTCCCTGTTCATGCGGATGCCGTCCCCGCTCCTATTTTTACGTCCTTCGGTCGTGTCGGTGGAAGTCTGCAGGGGACGGGCTTTACCCGGGGGGACTCATCACGTCTCCTGAAATTCAGCCGTGCGTTATCTGTCCCTAACACCATCTCAGCTCCACTGTGGAAGGGCGAAGGTGTTTGAAGTTTCTGGAATTCGAGGGACGGTACAAAGCGTTTGTCACCGATGGTCATTTGGGGGGGTTGGGGCGAGAGATACGTGTATGATTACATGGCCTCAGGTCACCTCACTGGCAGCCTGTTCTATCGATTTCTTTTTTTTTTTTTATCCTCACCCGAGGACATTTTTCCACTTTTTGTACAGATAGAGCGGGAGGGAGAGAGAGGAAGGGAGAGAGAGAGAAACATCCATGTGAAAGGGACACATCGAGTGGCTGCCACCCTCACAACCAACCAGGGCCAGGGACAAACTGCAACCGAGGTACATGCCCTTAGCGGGAACCGAACCCGGGTCTCTCTGGACCGCAGGCTGATGCTCCAACCGCTGAGCCAAACTGGCCAGGGCTCTATCGATTTCTTTCAGACTCCAGCTCCAAGCCCTGGGAGCACAGACGCGCTTGGGGGTCCTTTCCGCTGCTCTGGGCGTGGCTACAGGTGCTGCTCTGGGAGAGGTTTGACCTGGCCAAAGGGAAGAGAGAAGAAAGACAGGACGTTCCCTTGTGCAATGCACCACCTCTCCCCTCCCTCCCGCGGTGGGAGTAGACGGCAAACCGGAATTGCTCTCTCGTTGTACCTCCTTCCACTCTTAGATGCTCTCATTGGCACTTCACAGCAAAGAGACGGCAGAGAGGTAGCAACGCCCTTCAGGAGCATGGACGCGTGCGGCCGGAGGTGCTTGCAGGCTGTGCTCCTGCTGCCCGGTGAGCTGGACTCGGACGCCGCCAGCTTCCCCGCCTGCAGGACCACTCACGGCCCTTCCGACCCAGCGGTCCCCGGCTGGCTGTCCTCTGTGATTTGCCGCGGGCCTGGTCCGGTTTCCTGTCTCTCCTTCACTGTGAACGTGGCTCCGTGCGGTACACTGGTGCCCGTGTGCAGGTCACCTGGACTCACGTACGGAAAGGAAGGTCCTGTTCCCCGTGAGATGGGGAAGGGAAGAGGGGAGACCAGGCCCCGCGGAGGCCGGTTGCTCGCGTTGGCCTGTGGTGCTCTGTACAAGCTGTGGTCTGCGGCCGGTCGTGCTAACTGCGCCGGCCCCGGGGACGAGGTGGGGAACTGCCAGGTGACCCCGGCTCCCAGTGTCGGTAGGAGTGACCGACGTGCCCCAAAGCCCCTGACCGGAGTCCTGGCGGGTTTGGGGGTTGGGGAATTAGGACTCTAAGCAGGCAGACTGCCCGTGGCGGTGTGGGGGACGGGATGGGACACTGGCCTCTGGGCGGGTCTCACCCCACCTGGGAGTGTTTCAGAATCTGGGGCAGACCTGAGAGGCCCAACCCTGGGAAAGGGAACAGCCTGGAGCAAGAGGGCAGGGGCTGTGCCCCCTCCATGGGGTCAGGTCCTTGCCCCCCAAACCCCCTTCTTTCCGCAGCCCTGTCGTTTTTAACATTTATCATAGTTTGGCGTGAGAGGCCTGTCGAGAGCCGACCTGAGCCAGGCACTGTGCGGGGTGCTTCACGTTCGTGACCTCGCTGGTCCTCACCCCCCGGGGGGAGCCACGGACATTGCTGCCCACAAACCAGGGGCCACACCACGGTCTCCAGCCTGTGCTGCTGACCGCTAAGCTCTGGGCTTCTTAATGTTAGACCAACGCATTTCTTTTAAAGTACCTACATTTGTTTTTGTTTGTTTTTTTTATTATATCCTCACCCAAGGATATTTTCCCATTTATTTTCAGACAGAGTGGGAGGGAGAGATAGAGAGAAACATCGACGTGAGAGAGACACATCGACTGGTTGCATCCTGCACGACCCCGACCAGGGCCGGGGACGAACTGCAACCAAGGTTCGTTCCCTTGACCGGAATCGAACCCGCGACTATTTGTTCTGAAGGCTGACGCTCTAACCGCCGAGTCAAACCAGCCAGGGCACGTAAATTTGTTTGATCTCATTTTAATCTTTTAAGTTTTCAGGATGTCGAAGTTCTGCACAGTCATTTAAAATGTGTGTCTATTTGTCCCTTAAATATTTTATGCTTTTTATTTTTACCCTGAAGGAATTAGCACTGACTTAGTTTCTGTGTCCTTTAATGTCCGAAGTTTAATTTCCAGTAGTGAACACTTGTTCTGCCACGCAGAACGGTCCAAATTAATGTCCGTTGATTAACGAGGGAGCTTCTAGCTTTTCTATTTTTGTTCATGTGCTGTGTTCGCTTTTTGATGCTCTATCTTTTCATTTTTACTATTTACCCTTTTGTAGTTCAACTCGGACATAATCAGATCATTGCACGTTCTGAGCTGGTGCTTTTATCTGTTATGATTGTTCCCATTGGTTGTTAACAGGTTTTACACTTTTAATTTTACCTTTCAAAGTCCTGATTGAGATTTCTTTTGCTCCCTTTGATCTCCTTATGGTTAACTTCTAAATTCTTAAATTTCTGGGTTTTTTTTTTAAGCTTTCGGTTTCTTTTCTTTTCCGTGTTACAATACTGACTGTCTTCCTCCGATCATTTCATTATCTTACCCTGAATATGTCCTGAAAGTCAGGACCTGGGCAGGAGGGGAAGACAAGGTAAGACGTCTCTGTGCTCTTTCCCGTGGGCTCTCGCATCCCGTGGAATTCTAGTGGTACGAGTAGTCCAAAAAATTGTAAAAGAAAAATAAGTAGTTAACCAATATCCACATACCAGGATGAAAATCAAACCTATTTAACTGTCAGAATAGACTCAGCCATAGGCACCAACCTGTCAGGTCCAATGCCGGCTGCCCAGACCTGCGTGCAGTCTGTCTCCGCGAACGGAGGGGGGACCACCGTCTTCTTCCTCTTTCCTACACAGGAAGTCGCATGGGAACTGGGGCTATTACTCCTTTGCTTTTTCTTCTTCATGGAGCACGTGCATATGCGTTCTTCAACGATGTGTTATTTAATGCTCGCACTTTAAAAACACCTTTCTGTAAATGGATTTATACTCTGTCCTTTGTTCTATGACCGCTTCCATGGACCAGGACTAAGAAGCACCCTTGTGCCTGCCTACAGCTGTGGTTTCCTTTTTTGTTGCTGTATCATATTCCACTCTGCTGATACGCCACCATGTATTTATCCTATCTACTGTTTGTAATGTAGGATTTTCATCTGCCTTTTTGTTTGTTTGTTTGTTTACTAAGTAATGAACAGTTTGATTCTTATTTCTCGGGGCACCTTTGCAAGGGCTTCTTTCCAGATGTCAAGGGCCCAGGGCTGGGCCCCTTCAGCTCCGTTGGAGATGCCGAGCCGCAGTCATGCTCTGTGTTCCCTGAAAGTTCACACCTTCTCCTGCAGTTCACAAGGAGTTTCCTGCTCCTCCAGATCTTTGTCAACATTTGATCTTACTCGTTTGAATATTCCCGCCAACGTGACCTGTGCGACGTGAGATATCACGAGTGTTGCTTGGCCTGCTCTGAGTTATAAATACTATTGGACATCTTTTCATAAGACTTGCTACTCACTTATTTCTCCCGTACGATGCGTGATCAAGACTTCTGCCTCTGTTCCTACTGAGCCATTTCTTGTTTCTCATTAATGGGTTAAAAATCTGTTTTCTGAGCATGGCACATTGTCCATTTGCTTTGTTTATAGGCCTTTTGTTAAACATAAATTCTTAATTTGATGTAGTGAAATTTATTTGTCTTGCTGTCTGGAGTGTGCTTTCTGTGTCTCGCTTAAGAACTCCCCCGATATGGCCCTGGCCGGTTTGGCTCCGCGGTTAGAGCATCAGCCTGTGGTCCAGAGAGACCCGGGTTCGGTTCCCGCTAAGGGCACGCACCTCGGTTGCAGTTTGTCCCCGGCCCTGGTGGGTCGTGCGGGTGGCAGCCACTCGATGTGTCCCTTTCACGTCGATGTTTCTCTCTCCCTCCCTCCCTCCCACTCTATCTGAACAAAAAATGGAAAAATGTCCTCGGGTGAGGATTAAAAAAGAAAAAAGAATTCCCCCGATATACCCAAGTCATAAGCATATACTCCTGTATTTTCCTCTGAAAGTTGAATAGCTTTGTCTTACACGTGGAAGACCTCATCTCGTGTAGAACTGACCTTTGGCCTTGTCCACTGTCACTAGTCTATGCTTCATTTCTGTTTCATTAATTCTCCGTTCACTTGGCGTCAACATTGATCCTTCTGAAGATGCTTTGGTAGACATGAGTATGTGCCTACACGGAAAGCTCTCGGATCTCAGGCGTTGTCTGTTCAGAGGCTGTAAGAGGGCTCGTCTTTGGAGAACTGTCCAAACCTCTCAAGGGTAGGCCTGCATTTTTAAAATGGAACTCCGGCCGAACCTGGTGTGATCGTGGGATTCTGAGCTATGTCCTGGGCCAAGAGGATTTCAAGGAGAGGGGCTGGCCAGGTCTCAGGGGGGGTGAGGGATGCCAGAGAGAGGGTCCAGGGTCAGTGCTCAGCGTCAAACTGAATATGACACCTGGTTGGTGACTCTTAATCACCATGAGGAGTGCTGTGTTTACCGTGTTTGCGTCCTTCCACAATTTGTATTATGGCTGCTCATCCCGTAGCCTAGTGGTTAAGCTCACTGAATTTGACGTCAGACAAACTTACAGACCCTTGCTCATTGTTGGCTCATTATGTCATTGCATCAGGGGAAAAAAAAAAAAAAGAGTTTCATAAATGTATCTACCACTGTGGAGGAAACGAAATACAAAGATACAGGAAAGAGTAAAGATCGCAATTAAAAATCAGAGGTGAAAGGGACACATCTCACGAATTGATAAACAAGCCAACTGGATCTAAACGCACTCTTTAAAATGTATAGTGTATTCTTGTAAAACACTTAAACGTTGAAAAGAGACAGAGAACGGTCCAGTGACTTCTTGCATACCTATGCCTAGAATGGACATGTCAACAGGTGTCCCTGTTCTTTTAAGAAGCGAAGCATTATGGATGGAGTTGAAGTTCTCATCCCGCTGTCTGACCTGCTTTTGTTCCTTGGGAACAGCATCCTGGGTTTCTTAGCTGCGAGGCCATAGACCACATGCTCAGGCCCAGGCAAGGATGTCTATAACCCACCCTTGGAGATGTCTCTACCACCGTCCAGTAACTGGGTGGAGGTGGCCTAATGTCCAATCAGAAAGAAGCCCAAGCCCAGCTGGTGTGGCTCAGAGGTTGAGCGTCGACCCTGCACCAAGAGGTCACCGGTTCGATTCCCAGTCAGGGCACATGCCCAGGTTGTGGGCTGATCCCCAGTGGGGGCCGTGCAGGAGGCGGCCAGTCGATGTTCTCTCTCATTGATGTTTTTATCTCTCTCTCCCTCTCCCTTTCTCTCTCTCTCTCAAATCAATAAAAGAAAAATTTTTTTTTAAAGATTTAAGGCAAAAAAAAGGGAAAGATTTTTCTATAGGTATGGAAAGACATATATTCACATGAGGGCAAAGTGAGTATGTTTCTTCAGTTCCTGGTTGAAATAAATGATCAGTTGAATGCCCCTCCCGTCCTGTGCCCGATACGCCTTGGAGGGGAAGTAGGGATGGATATGCAGGGTTTGGGGTTTTGAAGAAGTCTAGCATTTTAACAAGGCGCGTGGACGCTTATAGAAATGGAAAATGGAAAGAAGGGAGACAGGTCTCGCAAGCTTCCTCGGCCGAGCACGGGGCAGGCCTTGCCCGCAGGGCTAGCCACCAGCGTGGCCTCCTTGGCGTCGCCATCACGCCCTCCGACGGGTGTCGTCGCCCCAGCACTGCAGCAGTGCGAGAAAGCGCTGCAGGGACGATAACCCCGACACGAGGGTAAAAATAGCCGATATCTAGGTTAGCTGATCGTTCCGTTTCAGCACCAAACCCCGGAACAGGGGAGGAAGCCCACTGGTCTTTTTCATCTTTATTCTCCCTTGTGTTGGTTCGAGCATCTGTGAGAGTTATTTCGGGACCTGTTTTCACACATTTCGCTTCTTTTTTTAAGCTCTCTGGGAGCAAAACCCAAGCTGTCGATGGCAGCCATGGAGATAAACAGAGATCTGAAAGCTGCCCCTGTGTCCTCTTCCTCTCTTTCAACTATTCTTAACGGGGCCGAGCTACCCTGACCCCCCGTGGGTCCCCCGGGGAGCTTTTCAAATCCCCCGATGCTCTGGACACATCCAGGGCCAATTAAACTTGACTCTGGTGAGTGGTGCCCGGCAGAGGTGCCCGCATTGTCTTGGGACCCAGATTCACGGGTATTTTTAGGTCATGAAATAAGCCCCTGTGTTGGCATAGCTTCCACCTTTTCCACAAATAGCATCTCATTTAATGTTTCCACAAGCTGGGGTGGGGTGGGGTCCATCCCTGTTTTACAAATGAGATTGAGGTCCCAGAGAACTTGTAGATGTCACACCCAGCGTGTGACTCGGCGACCTGAGTCCGCTGAGACATGAGAGCACCTGGACGGGGCCCTTTCCCAGTCCCCCCGGGATGTCACTCCCATTGCAGGGTCCCTGCTGAAGGGACCGGTGGGGCCCACGCCGTCGGGGCTCGGGGAGCACAGGAGGTGCCCTCAGCATCACCTCGCTCCCCTCGGGCACGGTCCTGGCGCCCGGGCCGAGCACTGAATGATGAGTATGATTAGAAGTCTTCATAGCCTCAGACAGTCCGTAATTTTTGGAGAACTCATGGGCTGCTGGTCATACCTCATTTTTAGTGTGGGTGGTGGTTATCTGGCCGCCGCGCCTGTGACCATTCAGTAAGCTGGGCGTTTGTGTAGTGCCCCTTTCTGGTGCATCTGTATTTCGCAATCGGCGTTCTTTTTAATTGGCTGGGGCCGGGGAGTCCATGAATTCGATGCACTCCACTTTGCTTAATCGTTCCCACATTGTTGACATTTCACTGTCTCCAATTCTTCATTCTTCTTAACAACTTGGCAGTTACCGTCCTGGTGCGGAAATCTGTGTCCGTGCTTTCGTTACAGACTCGGGTGGACGTAGCCGTGTGTGACTGCAGAGTGTGCGGAGTCAGCTTTGCCGCCGATACCCCGAGCCATCGGCTCCTGCTCTTTCTTTTCTTCCTGCTGCACGTGGTTGATGCCAACCCAGTGTTCCGCGCTCTGTGGCCTTCCCGAGTTCTGATCGGCCCTTGGCTCCGTGAGCCGGCCCTGGCCCCTGGGCCTCGCCGTCTCTCTCCCGGGAGCTGTGCCGCTCGGCGGTCAGCGTCAGCACCGTGCTCAGACCCGGCGGGAAGGAGCTCCTGGGCCGGAGACATGCGGGGGCTGCCAGGCCACCTCCGCTCTGCAATGCCCTCTTCAAACATGGGGCCTTCCCTCCGCCAGGGAACAGCGCTCAGGACCCCCCTGCAGAGACCCAACACGTGCAGGCGTGTTCTTCCCCCGGGTCAGCGAGGCACGGCGGGATGGGCGGCCACGCTGAAATGAGTTTTCTAATAGTGTCCCCACAGGGTGATTTTAAAGAAAAGTGATTTTTGAAATTATCTTCTTACCAGACGGAGCTATCCAGGTGAACCTGTAACTTCAGGGAGTGGTTTCTAAGTCAGGTGGTAACAAAGGTAAACCTTGCCCGGCCGGTGTGGCTCAGTGGTTGAGCATCGACCTGTGCATCAGGAGGTCGCCGGTTCAGTTCCCAGTCAGGGCGCGTGCCCAGGTTGTGGGCCTGATCCCCAGTGGGGGGCATGCAGGAGGCGGCCAATCGATGTTCTCCCTCATTGATGTTTCTCCTTCTCCATCTCTCTCTAAAAAATCAAACCAAGGTAAACCTGGCTGTAGTGGGCTAGACAGCAAATAACCTTTAGGGGGAGGGTTGTAAGACCCTCCCCAGAGGGCATGGAGGCGATGGGGTTCAGCTGAGTGCCCTAATAAGAAGAGGAAGAGACCAGAGCTGTCTCCTTTGTCCACGCAGGACACAGCAAGAAGATGACTCCCTCTAAGCCCTGAGACTAGCCCTCCCCTGAGTAGCTTTTTATTCCGCAGCACCGAACATGAGGGGCTGGTCGGGGAGGCTGGGGGAGGCTGGGTGCAGGGGGGAGACAGGGGCTTTTGCCGGTGAGAACTCTGTGTGTAGACCAAAGTGAGCCTGTGGAAAGGCAAGTGTTAATAGTTACGTCCTGCCAAGAGGAGCTATCATATAAAAGTACATAAAGTGATCATCTCTCCAGTTAAGGAGGAAATAGAAACTGAAGACACATTCTTGGCTGGTGGACATGCAGGGGAGATACGTTCAGCACCCCCCAGTAATCGAACGCCTGCCAATTGGGGCCTCACTGTGACTGTCCTTTTCACCTAACAAAGGGGCCAGGATTTAAAAAGCCGTCCGGTGTTTGGGACACACAGGCTCACTCCCAAAATGCTTAGGAGCGGACCCTTGGCCCAGCCTTCTGTGATGCAGCGTGTGCGTCGATATCAGCTCTCTGTGTAATGTGTGTGCTGTTGCGTTAGCCTCCACCTGGAGGCATTTGTCCCGGTGGCCACTTACATGGTGAAGTCTAAGGTGTTGCTCCTTTTTTCAAGTTCTGCCCACTCCTTCCTTATATTGAATAATCAGCCACTCTGTCTGCTTCCCTCACTGTGGTAACCCCGCACCCCACTCTCCATGTGCTCCCGCCGAGCACCCAGCCTGTGTGGGCTCATCACTGCAGACGCACCTGTCCGCTCGTCCACCACGAGCCTGCAGACTCATCGTCCTCGTCCCCTCGCCTCCCAGCACACGCGGCCCTTTCTTGACGAAGAGAAGGAATAAATCTCTCTGCACAGGCTGAAGTCCCCTTCCAGATGCCCGTGTGACATCTGTCCTGCTGGAGGTACGTTAACAAGGTGTGCCTGTGTCTCCCGGGAAAAGCAGTGACCTCCAGGCTGCTCCTCCAAGTGGACGGGCAGGTGGCTTCAGGCTCCTGGTCACCGGCTGTGAGAGGCCTGCAGAACTGCAGTCAGCCACCAGGTGGCGACCTCGTCCCAGGCCTGGGCTCGCGGTGCTCAGTCTTAGAGGGAAATCCCTTCACTAACGGGGCGCTGGCCCATCTGTAACATGGGAACACGGGGCCCAGAGAGGTCACAGACGCAGTCTCAGCGGGTGGGAGGGAGAGTCTCCTGCTGGCCTTAAAGAATGAACAGCTGTGATGGGACCTGTCTGTGGACAGGACCAGACAGTGCAGGGGTTTGGGCTGGACGCGGAGGAAAGCAAACCGCCCGGCACCCTTCAGTCTCCTGAACGCTGGGGCTCGGCACCTCCCGATGCCCCCCACCTTGTGCAGGAGGCAGGACCGTCCCTCTGCTTTCTGGCCCGTCCGTCTCCAGGTGCCCTACCTGCCCACACTCCTGGAGTGGGCAAGGTGTGGGAGCATTGATTATCTCCGGGGAGCCCCTCGCCCAGGTGGGGACCGCGAGGCGAAGAAGCCCGTCTCGGCTCCCGTATTCTGAGGCCCGTCTCTCCGCCTGTTTGTTCGGGTCCAGGTCAAAGGAGGTCATGGCGTTCATCCTCATAGTGTCGAGCGTGAACCCCGCGGACGAAGGGGTTGCTTCGTGTACCTTTACTTGAACTTCTCCGGGGGGGAGTCCATGCCTACACCTGTAGCAGGCAGGAGTCGCCTGGGGGTGCCCTTGTGAGGGACCCGCGCTCTGTTCCAAACCATCCAGTCATTTAGCTTCTCGCGGGGATGAATCGCGCCCACACTGCCAGCCCCCCAGTGTGCCAGGTCAGGGCTCTGCCGTCGGAGACGAGACCCCCCGCGACACAGAGGGGAAGGAGGCAGCAGCGAGGGTCGGCCGTGGCCTGAGGGTCCACTGAGTTAATTTTTCCCGGGGACTCAGAATTCTACCACCGATGCGTAAAATACTGCCTGGAAGGAGCTGCGTTTGTGAGGACGGGGTCTGTTTGTTTGAAGAGACTTTCTCCTGATCCCCGTCCTCCAGGAGCGAGCGGTGCCCCTGGATCCAGGGGCCCTGCAGCGGGCGGCCAGCGTCTCCCCGTTCCGACAGCAGACACTGCGGGGCAGACGCGCGGCGAGACTTCCACCGGCGACCTGCGACAGGCCCGGTTGACCCGTGAGGGCATCCGCTTCGTTCCCTACACGAGTTACAGGACGACCACCCGGCAGCAGCAGGAGCAGGGTCAGAGCACGGGAGAGGACGCGCTCGTGTGGGCTGGCTTGGGGGTTAGAAAGAACTGGAAAGGTCCGCCCCAAGGACTCACAGGAAGGGGTGAGACAGGCTGCCGTCCTCTTGGTGACTGTTAGGAGACTTTCATTGCGGAACAGACATGGGCCGGCAGGTCATCAATAGAGACGGTGTGGGGGGCGGCCTGCACTTGGCCTGGGCCCGTAGGAGCGGTCAGCGGGGGCGTGCCAGAGGGCTGCTGTCCCCATGGACGGGCAAACGGCAAATGCTCCCTGTGGTCGTTAGTGGTCATTCCGTGTCATCACAGTAAACACGTAGTTTACACAAAAGAAATCACATAAAAGGAGATGCATTTGGAAAGGTAGTTGAAGCTTTTTGTTTTGCCTACTCTTGACACTACTGTGTGTGTGTGTGTGTGTGTGTGTGTATATATATATTTTTTTATCCTCACCCGAGGACATTCTCTCCATTTTTTGTTCAGGTAGAGTGGGAGGGAGAGAGAGGAAGAGAGAAAGAGACATCGATGTGAAAGGGACACATCGAGTGGCTGCCACCCGCACGACCAACCAGGGCCAGGGACAAACTGCAACCGAGGTACATGCCCTTAGCGGGAACCAAACCCGGGTCTCTCAGGACCGCAGGCCGACGCTCTAACCGCTGAGCCAAACCGGCCAGGGCAGACACTACTGTATATTTTTAATAACCTTTACTTTTATAATAGTTTAGCTTTATTTTATTTATTTATTTACTTTTTATCTTCGCCCGAGGACATTTTTGCATGTATCTTTAGATAGAGCGGAAGGAAGAGAGAGAGAGAGAAACATTGACGTGAAAGGGACACATCGACTGGTTGCCACCCGCACGACCCCAACTGGACCGGAGACAAACCGCAGCCGAGGGACGTGCCCTTAGCGGGAACCGAACCCGGGACTCTCTGGTCCATGGGCCGACGTTCTAACCGCTGAGCCAAACTGGCCCGGGCATCATAGTTTAGCTCTAAACAATAAATGAATGAATGAATGAATGAATGAATGAATGAATGAATGAAGACAATGCAGAAAGTCCCCATCCGCCCTACGCCCGGTTTCCCGTTAGAAGTATCTTATAGTCGTGAGGTACGTTTTCACTGTGAAGAAACCAGTACTGAGGTGTGACCGTTAATTAGAACAGACACTAGATTCTGATTTCCTCAGGTTCAGCCTCATGTTCTGTGTTCACCCCCCCCCCGCCCCCCGCAGGGCCCCACCTGACATTTAGTCACCAAGTGTCCCTCTCACGTCCTGCCCAGGACACAGTGCCAGCAGGACATCACTGTCGCGCACACTGTGACCCCCGGCCGGCTGGGTCAGCCCCCCCTTCTTTACGCCTCCCTCTGGGGGAGGGGCTGGCGTCGGGAGGGCTCTCCCCGGGGCAGCAGCTGCGTGAGATCCTTGGAACCCTCGCCTTGGGGGCCAGCTGTCCCTCCCCGGTGGTTCGCGTGGTCACCAGTGGTCCACAGGGACTCGCCGACGTTTACTTTATACTCGGTTCCGACCCAGCTCTGCTTTGTTCTGTTGCTCGCGTTGTTCACGGCCATGAGGCTGGTCCTGGGGCCCTTGGACGTGCGTTTGCGTTCTGCTCCGAAGCGTGTTCCTGGCCCCAGGTGACTCAGCCGGTCTCCGGGATCCCTGGCCCGTGTGTGGGAGAGTGGAAACTCGGATCGGGGTACCAGGTATGCTCACGGACGCCGGGGCGCGGTCCTTCTCGAACGGGGGGCAGGGGGCTCTTATCTGCCAGGAGCCATTTGATATTTATAACATTATTCTTGGGCTGTACACAATTGTCAACTGAAAAATTAGCCTGCTTGCCCCGGCCAGTTGGCTCAGCGGTGAGAGTGTCAGCCCGCAGACCAAAGAGTCGCGGGTTCGATTCCGGTCAAGGGCACGAACCTCGGTGGCGGTTTGTCCCTGGCCCTGAGCATCAGGCTGCTTCTGGGAGAGGATCTTGGTATCTTGCTTTGGGTTTTGTATTTTCTTTTTTTTTTTTTAATCCTCACCCGAGGATATTTTTATATTTATCTTCATTCAGATCGAGCGGGAGGGAGGGAGGGAGGAAGAGAGAGAGAGAAACACCGATGTGAGAGAGACACATTGATTGGTCGCCACCCACACCACCCCAACCAGGGCCGGGGACGAACCGCAACCGAGGTACGTGCCCTTGATGGAATCGAACCCGGGACTCTTTGGTCCGCGGGCCGACGCTCTCACCGGTGAGCCAAACCGGCCAGGGCTGCGTTTGTATTTTCACTTTGTCCCTAAGGAGCTGCACAGGACCGGGCACCGCGCAGACCCCCAGTCATGAAAGTGCTGATTAATTCCTTATCTCCCCGTCCCGGCCAAGTCAGCTCGTCCCAGAACAGGCCGAGTCCAAGGATTCTGTGTCGGCCTCGATATCAAGCCGGATAGGAGGGGCCGGAGCAGAAAGACCTCGCCCAGTAGGAGAGGGTAGAGGCGATTCAGGAGGGGACAGAGGACGCCCGCTCTCTGCTCACGGGGAGGAAGAAAAAGGGTCAACAACAGGGGTCCCAGACGTCAGCAAGCAGACCCTGTTCATCCCCCTCCTGTGTCTCGCCGACTGCCGTCTCTGCTTCATGACCATTTGGACATCATCGGAAGTCCGTTCCGTAATGGCTTTCTAGCTCAGCTCCTTTATGCAGAAAAATGATAATGCATTTAGGATGCTTGCGGAAGTCCCCAGAGGAGATTAATTTGTTTGCAGGATTGAGTTTCCTAGGGGTAAACCAACAAGGAAAAACCCAGGCCCTGTCTGTCCGCCCTGCTGAGTGAGGTCAGCACAGGGGCATCGTCTGCAGGGCCCCAGTGAGTCCCACCGGGGAAGGGCTCCCTGTGTGGAACTGGGGCCCCTGGACACAGGTCATCAGACCACGTGTTCGAGTGTGCTCTCAAGCCCTCCGGCCTGTGGTGCCGGTCTCCATGCCCCGGTCCGCTGTCTGCGCGGGGATCCTGTTCCCTAGCGGTGCCCCTGAAGACCACACGACAACGCTCCATCATGCGTCTTCATTCCCAACACGCAGGCCGAGTCTGCGTTGTCCCAGATTCAGATCAGCCGGTGGAAGTGTCCCAGGGCCCTCTCAGGGTCACTGCTGGTGTGCCCTCCTCTTTCACCTCATGGACGTCCCCACTGTTCCTGCAGCTGTGCCAGGGCTGCGTGTTCCGTGACGCCGCGCGGTCTCGTCACGCACCGGCCTGCTTCCCGGGGGTTCTGGGACCCACAGTGTCCCCCGGCATCGGCGACTGCTCCCCTCGTCCACGGCCGGCCGCAGTCACGCAGCCCCCCCTGACCTTCTGTACGGGTTTGTTCCGTTGATTTGTGTGCTTTTGAGAAGAGAGGGAGGCATTTGGGGCATATTTTCCGCAGCTGGATTGCAGCGCACACGGTGTTTGGGCCGTCGGACAGACTCAGGCTCTCTCCCGAATCCGGTTAGTTCCTGAGACGTGATTTCAAACCAGGCTTTCGTGAAGTTCAAACAGTGCGAACGTGGCGCAGCCCTGGCCGTCCCGGTAGTTCTGACAGGACCTCTCAGCGCTCGGCCGTCTGACCGAGGAACCGGGTCACGTGAGCCCCGGGGCCTCGGGGCGTCTGCTCAGCCTCCAGCTCGCTGCAGCTGGTGATGTAAGGGGCCTGCAACAACAGCAGAGTCGTTTGTTCCCATGTCTCCACAGATGGCGTCGTGACTCACGTAATTGAAAACAATCGACTCTCCGGCATCCTCCCCGAATAACATTTTCCAGGCCCAGAACGTATTTCTGAATTTCAAGCAGAAGCTTTTAGAACCTCTGCAACACCAGGCCGGGCGTGTAAATATATCTCAGAAATGGAGAAGTCTGTCTCGTAAAACCCAAAGCGAAACACTTGATCTCTCCGGACAGGGAGCTCGGCGTTGCCGAGGGGACTCGGACGTGCTCCGGACCATTAAGTCTCAGAACAGAATTCATTTAGCAGCGGAAAAATTTTGTTTAATTGATGACGTAGGGAGTGAATGTTTTTGTTCCTGTAAGCTAAGCCATCTGATGGTTTCTGTTAAAACCTCCTGGGATTTATAACAGAATTTTACTCTTGTTTTTTTTTTCTTTAACTGAAAGAGATTTGTGTGTTATACAAATAGGTTTTCTCTGTTGCTCCCTTCTGTTTTATGCCTTTCTTCTCTCTCCACAAAGATCCTGTCAGCAAAGATCCTGTCGGTCTAGGAAATAATAGTTTCTAGCTCATTTTGACAATGGACCCTGATTTTTTTAAAAATTTGTTTCTTTTTTTATTTTAGAGAGAGAGGAAGGGAGAGGGAGAGAGAGATAGAAACATCGATAAGAGAGAACATCTATTGGCCGCCTCCTGCATGCCCCCCACTGGGGATCGGGCCCACAACCTGGGCATGTGCCCTGACCGGGAATCGAACCAGTGACCTCTTGGTGCAGGGTCGACGCTCAACCACTGAGCCACACGGGTTGACCATCAACCACTGAGCCACACTGGCCGGGCACATCCTGATTATTTTTTAAGTGTCCCAACTGGAAGACTTGGGGGCTTGTAGCTGTTTCATCTGTGCACTTGCTGGCTTAACCTCTGAGCAGATCGTGAGGGGACGTTGAATGTATATGACAACCTCCTGGCTGCCCTCCCTCAGTGTGTCTGGGCCCGGGGAGCCAGAGCTGGGGGGACCAGGGATGTGAGTCGAGCCCCTGAAGCTGGGAGCGAGGGGCACCCCTCACAGCCGAACCTCCGGCACAGGTCCAAGTGGACTCAGGCCCAGGAGCCCATGCGGAGCCCACAGACGCCTCGTCACCTCGGGTCCGAGGACGGGGGATGTGGGAGAAATGGGGCAAAGCTGCGTTTTCTACCCGGTGGCCTGTTGGTGAAATACATTTACAAAAAAATTCTTTTCAAAACCATGGAGCTGGCTTTAGACATAAAATGTATGGAAAAGTTGAGAGAAATGCATGTACACAGTAAACCTGCAAAATACACAAATACGAAGGAAAACGTGTTTGGTAGAAAGCTGAACACAGTTCCTGTCCTGACGCAATATCGCTCTAGGTGGTTTCTCCTATTTCTAATGTCCCCTCTGTTTTCATGTTTTATTTAATGACTGCGCATTACTTCCGTAATAAAAATGTTCAGGGATCTACACTTCAAAATTAGGCAAAAAATTGGGACGATTCATATTGAAAGTAGTAATGATTTCTACTTAATTATCCCAGCGTATTTATAATGTGGATATTAGAACAGTTAAATATCTTCAGGTAAGACCATTTTATCTCACCCGTGGCATCAAACAATTATGTGAGTAAACATGAAGGAAAATTAGTGGTTTGTAATAATTTGTTTTAATATATCCCTGTAGTATCTCAGAATTTGCTATGACCTCGGTCTATCCCCAAATATATGTATGTTTGTGTATACAAATATATGTATACACGCACACATGAAAGTGCTCAAAATAATTTCATAAAATTATATAAAATATGTCAAATTTTGAATAAATATCTCAAACTAAGACAGAGGAGCTTTTAGGAAAAGGATGGGGGACGAATCTCTGAAATGTCTGGATGTAGTTCCCATAAGTAAAGATCTCTGAAAGAATGCTTTTCTAAAATAGCAACAATCCTGCTACAGATGCCGCTCTGTCCGTTTCGTAAGCACACGTTTTGTCTCGTGTTACCAGGCGGGGCACCAGGCCACATGGCTTCAGGCAGACTGGCAGCCGGGCGCAGGAAGTCCAGCTCTGGCACCCGAACACTCCGTCCGGACGCCCGTCTGATGGCCCGTGACCCTCAGGCTTGGCCCCGGGGCCTGGCTGGCCCCTGCCCGTCGGGGGCGCAGACAGGAAGAGCTGGTGATTTGCGGCTGCGTTCACGGAGGGATGGAGGAAGGCAGGGTGAGTCCCGCCCCGGAGGTGCAGGCTGGAGCCCCATGCTCCTCCTCGTCTGTTTGCTGGGTGTCCAGGCGGATGGTCCAACACAAAAGGCCATTTCTACGTGTCCCGCACCTTCCCAGCCAGTTAACATACACGTAACTGTCCTGCACACACCACTTCCTGTGTGACCCAGGAAACAGGGTTTTTATACTGTGGAACTGGGGGAAAGTCCTGGGCTTGGGGGTGAATTCTCAGGCAGAGAATCCTGGTGAACAGCAGTTGTGTGAATGGCTAGAAATGGGGACCTGGGGGGGACAAGGGCCGTGGGTGCCATTCTGGCCGGGGAAGGGGAGCGGAGCCGCTGACCGTTGCCCGAGGCCCAGGACGGGCCAGGCGTGCCATGAGCCAGCAGGTGGTGGTTTCGGACTCTGTGTGATCGTCCGACGTCTGCCACAGGCTTCATTCCCACCGCGAAACCGCGGGGCCGCTGAGTCCTCTCAGCCTCACCGTCTGACCAACGTGACCACGCTTCGTGAACGTGAAATACAACAACACGTTAGTCTCACTATTGTTCGTACCCTACCGAAGTATTGAGGGTGACATGTCATTTCCGAAAACTACTTTTAAGTGCAGCAAAGTCTTAGCAGTGGGTGAATCTAGTGAGAGTATACTGACCTGGTGCTATTCTATCAACATTTTCGTCGCCGTGACTTTTTAGACTAGGGAAAAAAGCTGATAAGAAATTCATAAAATCAAGTGCTTTGACTGCGTCTCTCCTGGACGGTGCTGGTGACGGCCGTCAAAATCCGGCTCCTTGCCCTGGCCGGTTTGGCTCAGCGGTTAGAGCATCAGCCTGCGGTCTGGAGAGACCCGGGTCCGGTTCCCGCTAAGGGCATGTACCTCGGTTGCAGTTTGTCCCCGGCCCTGGTTGGTCGTGCGGGTGGCAGCCACTCGATGTGTCCCTTTCACGTCGATGTTTCTCTCTCTCTCTCTCTCTCTCTCTCTCTCTCTCTCTCTCCCTTCCTCTCTCTCCCTTCCACTCTGTCTGAACTAAAAGTGGGAAAACGTCCTCAGGTAAGGATAAAAAAAAAAAAAATCCAGCTCCTTGTAAGCCTCTTTCTTGAGAGACAGGTTGGGAGAATGTTAAGTTCTGCTTCTCCTTCTCCTTAAGTATTTTGTGGTCACCAGTCACGGTCACCAATGTACAGTGTTTTGCAAACCACAGAGCCCTGTCCGGGCACAGACGGTCCCAGATGTGGTTATTTGGTGATGCCTCGGTCACCTGGCCCAGCTCCTCACCTTGGCTGTCCAGACTCCAGCCAGTCTCTGCTGTTGCTACCACCTTAACATTCATATTCATGAGCCACGTTCATATTCATGACCCACGTTCATATTCATGACCCATATTCATATTCCTGACTGGCCTTCTGGCCTCTCCCCTGCTGTCACCAGCTGCAGACACAGTGCTGCTCCCGAGGCCTGGAGGGCAGAGCAGCCCTTGTTCGGAAACTTCCCCGGAGCAGAGCCAGCCTGCTGCTCCCGGCGCCCTGCCTGCCCGGGGATCCCTGGGCCCAGCCAGCCCCCATGAGACCCTCCAAGGCGATGCAGCGCTACAGAAGCGTCCGGAGAAATGCCAGCCAGCGCTACCTGTACCAGGAGTCCCTGCTGCTCAGGTGAGCGGGTCCCGGCCGACCTCGGGGCAGCCAGGGCAGGGGTGTGGGGAAGGGACGCATGCCCACCGCCACCCGAGGGCCACGTCCTGACTGCGCGGTGGTCCCTCTGAAGGAAACAAACTCCTTCCTGCAGGTCCTTGCGCACCTGGCGTGGCAGCTACCTCGGCGGCAGCGGCGCGGGTCTTAACCTGCTGCTGAACCGGGGGGGCCCCCTCCGCACGCCCGGCCCAGTCTGGCATGTTGCTGGCCAAGCCCCAGACACGCTTGATCTGGCTCTGTCCCCGCGGTAGCGGTGTTGACGGAGGGAAGACAATGCTCTGTCCTAACCAGGACGGTGTCTGCTGGAACGGCCTCGGGCTGCTTCGAAGTGAGGGGTCTACCCAAATGTGTTAGGCATATTCTGACGGTACCTGAAACCCTCCAGGAATTTAGGGAACTCGGACAAAGGTCTCCTTTGAATAAGTGAAAACATCTAAATTAGAGAGAAGCGGAGGGGTTGTTTCCCCTTCCTTTTCAAAGCGCGTCCCTGCTCCGACGGCCGCCGCAGAAGACGCGTGTGTCCCCCGAAGACTTGCACCACGGTCAGCGTGCTCCGGGGGACAGTGTCGCCGCGCGTTGAAAGGGATTCTCCCGGGGAGCAGCGGGTCCCCTGGAACACGTGTGCACATACGTGTGCTTAGCTCGTTCCTTGTTCACGGAAACGGCTGCCCATTCCGCCTCTGCGTTAGGTCAGATTTCAAATGCCTCCAAGTGGAGATGCGGGAAGGGGTCTCTGGGCGACATTTGGTCTCTGTGTTTTGCATCCAGAGTTAGAGATGAGGAGGAGCCTGTCAGATCCGCTGATACTTTCAGTGTGCCTGAAAAAGGCTGTTTTGCCACCAACGATGTCGTGAGGAGTGGTTATGAGCACCCTCTCGTCTGCGGACATGATGCCTTCTGAAAGTGTCTTTCACCCTGAGACCGGTTCCCTCCCACTGACCCGCGGAAGTAACGGAGCAGAGAGTCCCCTGGGCTGCCCACCCCGCCGAGCCCCTCTCCCTGGCCGAGCTGCTGCTGCGCGGACGTCCGCGGGCGGCCCTGGCGTGGCGAGGGCTGGCGTTGCTGGCAGCATCTCTGCTGACCAGACCCCCTCCTGTGCCCCTTCAGCAGCCTGGACGACAGCCTCAGCGCGGACGCGATGGGGGACAGCAGTGATCCGGAGCGCATCTTCCAGAACATACAGCTCCAGAAGGAGCTCGTGGCCAACATCCGCTGCCGACCCTGGAGCATGGGCCAGAAGCTGAGGGCGCTGAGGTGAGGGCCCCCGCAGTCGGGGTGGGGGGGGCGCTCTGCGACGCACCTGCCTGCCCCTGGCACCGAGCCCCGCGGGGAAGTCCCAGAGATGCCGGAGGGGTCCAGCTGGTCCAGGCTGCTTTTTGTTTGTCCGGGTTCCGTGTGTGCGTTGGAGGAAAGTGGACGGTTTTCTGTCTCTTTCTCAAACACTAGCTTTTAGCACTGTGTCCGGAGGTGAGCAAAGGACCTGAACTCACCAGATGCAGGGTGATACTCCAGATGAAAACCAGTGTTGGTTTTACCCGCTCGGTGAAATCCCCCTCTGGCAGGAGCAGTCTGTAGGGGAAGGCAGATGACGATGAGGCTCAGAGGCTCGTGGGGAGGCCGCTTAGATCGGGGTGATGAGCTCGGGGCTGGAAGACAGCCCACCTGAGTTCAGACCGCCCCGCTACGAATCACCATGTGATTCGCGATGTGATATCGGCTGGCTTCTTAATTTCCCTGAATACCCGCCCCATCCTCTCGAGAGCCCAAGTGATGGGGGAGCAGCAGGTGCTTCTGGAGACTCGGGGCCGCCAGGAGCTGGGGGGAGGGCGCCCCGTTTCTCGGGTGCATTCGGGCTGATTTCTTTGCCCATTCATGTTTCGATGCACCGACAGCAGGTCAAGGAGCCAGTGAGACAAAACCACCTGCGTGCCCAGCCTCGCACCCGGTGCCGGGATCACAGGGGAGTTAGCAGGTGGCCGTACTGACTGGAAGTGGATGTTGCTGGAGACACAGGGCCTGCCCCTGGCGACAGGCACGCTGTGTGTGCAGATGCCACCCACACCCCTCTCTCTCCACGCCTGCCCTGAGGCCCTTTCTGTCCCGTGAGACCAGCCTCCGCGCCCCCACGAAGGCGCAGATCTTCCCGCCGCGCAGAGAGGCCGCCTGCCTGCAGGGGGCGCGGCAAGAAGTAGGGTCACAGCCGCGGTCTCACGCCCTCCCAGGCTTCCGGTCGCCGGCCGTCTGTCACCGGCCGTCCTCACTCTGTCTCAGAGGGGCTGTTTCCCAGAGAAGCAGACAGTCAGAGGTGCTCAGTGCCCTGGGGACGCAGCTTCCGAAAGCTGGGGTTCGGCGGAGACCCCGGCTTCCTGAGCCCCGCCGCAGTTTCTGTTGTCGATGTTTCCAAAGTCAACATCGGGGCACTTCCTCTGCTTTTATTTTTATTTTTATTACTGTTGTTATTATTTTAATCCTCACCCGAGGATATTTTTCCGTTTATCTTCAGATAGAATGTGTGTGGGGGGGGGGTGAACGTGATGTGAGAGGGACACGTTGACTGGCTGCCTCTCGAACGACCCCAATCGGGGCCGGGGATGAACTGCAGCCGAGGTACATGCCCTTGACCAGAGTCGAACCCCAGACTCTCTGGTCGCTCTAACCGCTGAGCACACCGGCCAGGGCTTCTCGCAGGGTTGTCGAAATCCCACAGAAGGGCTGATGCTCAGCGGCTGTGAGCAAGGGCGGGGAAGCCTTCGTAACCTGCGGCGGAGCGGAGCGCGTGGCTCTTCCGCCAGGGCAGTCAGAGCCAGCCGGGGACCCGCCACTCGGCCCGGCCCGGCCCGGCCCCGACACCGGGCGCGAACACAGCCCACACGGGGGCTTCGGCGACCTCGGGCTCTCAGCAGCCTTCCCTCTGAGCAGCCGGAATCTGGGAGGGGCTTTAAGAAATTCCGTTGTGAGTTCGGCCAGCGTGGCTCAGTGGTTAAGCGTCGACCCTGCACCAAGAGGTCACCGGTTCGATTCCCGGTCAGGGCACATGCCCAGGTTGTGGGCTTGATCCCCAGTGGGGGGCGTGCAGGGGACAGCCAGTCGGTGTTCTCTCTCATCAGTGTTTCTCTCTCTCTCTCCCTCTCCCTTCCTCTCTCTCTCAAATCAATAAAGGGGAAAAAAGAAGTTAAAAATCCATTGTGATAACGGTGATTACCAGAGGGAAAGGGGGCAGATTATGCAGATGACGCATAGAGCATTGTACACTCGAAGCATGCACACGTTTGTTAAGTGACACAGCCCCAATCAATCCAATGACGTATACAAAAGAAATCCCGTTGTAACTGATTTGGGTATTCATTCACCCTTTGGCACGGATTAACCCATTTAAACGGTAAAGAAAATGTATCTTCCCAGTTGTGTTGAGAACTGGTGCGCACCACGGTGTCAGTGTAAGACACGCGGACAGCCTGATGGTTTGATTTGCATCACGTTGTGAAATGATCACCACAGTGGGTTCAGCTAACATCCGTCATCTGATGTTGATACAGTAGCAACAACACAACTTTCCTGCGGTTAGAACTCTTGGGATTCACTCTCTCGACAGCTTCGCTGTGCACGTGGGTGCAGCAGTGTTAAGTACAGTCCTCGTGCTATTCGCGACATTGTAGCACTTCGTATCCTACAACGAACACCCTCCACCTCCAGTAACCACGAGTCTCAATGCTCAAATATCTTTAAGAGGGTTTTCTAGTTACCAAAGGTCAGGAGATGAGAGAGCGCACGAGCCCGCCTTCCCCAACATCCCGCCCTGTGCCGTCGGGCCCCCTGTTCCTGTCGTATGTTCACGTCTTTGGCGAAGGTAGTAAGTGTGATGAAGTCACGCGCACCGTCGTGTCTTTGTTCTCGCAGACGAGCGAAGGAGATCGTGCTGAAGTTTGAAGGGCGGCTGACCAGGACCCGCGGCTACCAAGCGGCAGGGGCAGAGGTGAGGAGCACTCTGGTGGCTGCGACCCGCCCCGGCCGTGGTCTCAGCAGGGGGCACCTGCCACTGCACCTGGGCGTGCGCATCAGTCATGGGCGGTCTGCTGGGCGGGAGGTCTGCGGAGCCCCACACCTGGACTTGAGTCCCAGACGCCGTCACTTACCCGTGTGGGACCCTGGGTTGTCCTCAGTCATCAGAAATGGGTCCCTTCCATTGCGAGAAGGGTCTCACATATGTCCTGACGGAGTCCGCCCACACGGGTAGACTGCGCTCTTGTAATGAGGAAAGTCCAGGCGTAGTCCAGCGCCCCTTGTGTGATACGATGCTAAGGTGTTTCGTTTTGTTTTCTTGGTATTTTTTGTTTATTGATTTTAGACAGAGGAAGGGAGAGGGAAAGAGAGATAGAAACATCGATGAGAGAGAACATCGACTGGCCGCCTCCTGCACGCCCCCCACTGGGGATCAGCCCACAACCTGGGCATGTGCCCTGACCGGGAATCGAACCGGCGACCTCCTGGTGCAGGGTCGACGCTCAACCACTGAGCCACACCGACCGGGCTATGGTTTTTGTTTCTTCTTTTCCCCAGTCAGTTACTTGAAGCCAAACTTTAGTGTATAGTGTGATTATCTGTTTATAAAGACAGGACAATAATTTTTATAACTGCTTGGAAAAGGAAGGGAAAATCATGTCTCCTTCTGTGACCCCCCATCTCAAGAGAGTGCCTTTGCAATCTCGTGCTGCAGTCTCTGAGCATACGACTGCCTCCTCAGAGTGTGTATGGGACACAAACAAGTCGGCTCCTTTTCTCACGACCACTTTGCCAAACTGCAGCACAGTTTTTCTCTTACCACGTTCGATGACTGTGGCGTGGAAACTCGGGGCGATCGCGAGGGAAGCGGGGTGTCTGTTCCCACGCCTTCCCCATTCCTGGTCATGGGCAAATCATGCTTTTCAATCCCATTGGCCCCTGGAAGCTCCGGGAGGTAGGGCCCTTGTGGAGTCTCGGACCAGAGTGAGCCCTGGGGCCCTGGGTCCAGGGCTGTGGCCCCCCGGGTCCCACGTGAGCCCCAGAGGCGGGAGAGGGCTGTGCTCTGCCCCCCGAGCGAGATTCTCGCACAGTTGCACCTTTGAAGAGCCCTCTGAACACCACAAGTTGAATTCTTTCTTCTGTAAAATGAGGGACTTGAATGCCAGAGAAAGCAAATAAGTGTTTCCCAGGGGTGCAGCATAAGAGAGGAAGAGGCTGGGCTCGATCTCAGGTCTCCGACCCCCACCACCAAGTGCTCCTTACGCTCCTGGCTTTACAGTGGCCCCCAGATGCCAGTGTCCAGTGTCCCCCACCCGAACCCTTGCGGGGGGTGTCCGAGCACCGGCCCTGGGCGCATGGGGTTGGAGCGTCGGGAAGCTCTGGTCCGGGCGCCGCAGGGACAGCACGGCCGAGCGGGTGGGACGTGGCTGCCGTGCCGGGGACCAGGTGCGACTGTGGGAGCTGCAGACAGCAGAGGGCACTTCTGGGTGCAGAGACGCCCTGGACACGGGTCTGCAGTCACGAGCAGGGGAGGAGCCACTCCAGCTTCTGGCGGAAGAGATTCCTGCTCCCGGCGGCCGTCCTGGCCTCCGCAGACACGTCCCCAGTGGCACGACCACGGCGTCTGCGGCGTCTGCGTCCGGACCTGTGCTCAGGGCGCTGTGATGACGTCTGCAGCCCTTCTGTCTGCAGTGATGTCACCTGCTTCCGGCTGGTCTGCGTGTGAAAACGAGTCGCCTGGCAGCGTGGGTGGGTGGGGGAGCAGGGCCCGCGTCAGGGCGCACGGTCCGCTCCGTCCTCCTCCCAGGAAACAGTCCTTTGAACTTCCAGCGCCCTGAGGTCCTCGCTGAAGGCAGGCGGCGTGTCTGGGGCCCCTCCTCGGCGTGGGACCCTAGCGCCCCAAGTCACTGCGCCACAGTGAGTGCGGGGCTCGCTAATCCTGTCCCTCCTTCCAGCTCTGGCGGAAGTGTGCCCGGCTGGCCTGTAACTTCGCGGCGGTCTTCATCCCCTGGGAGACGAGGATTAAGAAAATCGAGAGTGAGTTGGCGGAATCGAACCCGTGACTCATTGCTCCACAAGCTGATGCTCTAACCACTGAGCCAAACCGGCCAGGGCAGAAATCTGTTTTTAAATACACTCTCTTAAAATACATTAAGACGTATAGGAAAGTGATAGAGACTTCCCATAACCCCTTCGCCCAGTGTCCCTTAATGTTCGCATCTAGAAGAGTATTTTGAAATTGAGAAAAAAGAATCCTTGGAAACTGATACCTGTGAACATACACGAAACGTTGCAAATTCGATAAAAGTCTTTTAGATGAATATGTCATTATGAAAGTTAATTAGGGGATTTTTTTCTGCATAAATAACTGATGTTCATGCGTGAGCGTCTTGATCCCTGTAAATGACCGTTTGGGGGACACCTGGGTGGGTGCAATCATGACGTTTTCGGTAAGAAAAGCTACAGTGTCGCTTCACGGAGACCTCGGGCTGCGGGTTTCGCACGAACCCGCTCTCCTGTCCCTCCAGGTCACTTTGGCTCCGGGGTGGCGTCCTATTTCATCTTCCTGAGATGGCTCTTTGGAATCAATATTGTGCTCACCGTGATGACGGGGGCTTTTATTGTCGTCCCAGAGGTGAGAACCACGTAGCAAATCGTTCATGTAGAAGTTAAGAAGAATCCTTGGAAAAAATCCCTGACGTTCTCGAAACCACATCAGATAAAAAAAAAGATGCGCAAAATTGTGTATCTTATTTATTTATTTATTTATTTCTATTTTTTTCTTTATTGATTTTAGAGAGAGAGGAAGGGAGAGGGAGAGAGAGAGAAACGTCGATGAGAGAGAACATCGATTGGCCGCCTCCTGCACGCCCCCCACTGGGGATCGGGCCCATGACCTGGGCATGTGCCCTGAGCGGGAATCGAAGCGGTGACCTCTTGGTGCAGGGTCGACGCTCAACCACTGAGCCACACCAGCTGGGCTGTGTATCTTTTAGAGGGAAAAAAGTGCTGTTTGTGGAAAAGAGCCGTTCGTACCCTCCCGGGCGGGGGGACCCTATGGGTGGACCGGGGCAGCGACCGCGTCTGCGCAGAGGCGAGTCCGTGTTAGACTGCGCGGGCCTTGCTGTTTCTGCCGGGACGGATCTGTGTGGTGCAAACACATGAATACATGTGGCTCGTCGAGTCTGAAACTGAGCTCCATGTGAATCTCGTGTCACCAAACGTTGTTGTTGTTAGGTTTGTCCCAGCCAGGTAAGAAGCAGAACCGTCAGCTCTCGGGCCGGACAACGAGAGAGTCCGCGGGCTGCATGTGGCCTGTGGGCCAGCTTGCCGGCACCCTGTCAAAATAAAACCTATTTCTCAACCTTTCTCCCCAAAACGTAGAGGGGGGAAAGGGAGAAAGGGGGCTCCTTCCCAAGCCACGAGAGAACCCCAGTGACCTCAGCAGCCCACCCAGAGACCACATCCAGCCCGCAAAGGGGACGCCAGGCAGGCCCTGACCAGGCAGACAGAGAATCCGGCCCCGTGGCTGACTTTCCGTCCGTGGGGACCAGGAGCAACGCGCCCTGCAGACCTCACGCCGTGTCTCCCCTCTGGCCCCAGCTCATCGCCGGCCAGCCTTTCGGGAGCACCGCCAGCAAGAGCATCCCCGAGACACACGTGGCGTCAGCCCACGACCTGGACACCGTCTGGTCCCTGGGGGTGAGGCCGGCTCGCTGCGCCTCACGCCGGAGGGAGGGAGGGAGGGAGGGGGGGGCCCGGCGGCACCCGGCGGGCGCACTGACCCCGGCGCTGTCCACGCAGGGCTACCTGCAGTCCTCCGTCCTCTTCTACGGCTACTACGGCCGGGAGCGCAGGATCGGCCGAGCGGGCTACCGGCTGCCCTTGGCCTACTTCCTGGTGGGCATGGCGGTGTTCGCGTACAGCTTCATCATCCTCCTGAGGAAGTACGGCCGCCGCTTGCTCAGGACGCGCCCGGGTGCCCTGCGCTCTCGTTCAGGCGTGTCAGGACCCCGCAGTGAGGGCGTAACTGTCCCCACCGCACAAATCAGACCACGGCGAGGGGGACCGGGTCAACCCGCAGCCGGCGAGGGCCTGCTGCCCTGTGCGGGTTCCCTGGGGCCGGAGGCCAGGATCGTGTGTGCGCAGCAGGTCCTGTCATTTGGGACGGTGGTGGGCAGTAACCCCCGGGGGGCAGAGTTACCCCCGGGGGGCAGTTAACCCCAGGAGGCAGAGTTACCCTCGGTGGGCAGAGTTACCCCCGGGGGGCAGTAACCCACGGTGGGCAGAGTTACCCTCGGGGGACAGAGTTACCCGCAGGGGGCAGAGTTAGTTACACTCGGGTGGCAGAGTTACCCCCGGTGGGCAGAGGTACCCCCGGGGGGCAGAGTTAATCTTGGTGGGCAGAGGTACCCCCGGGGGGCAGAGTTAATCTCGGTGGGCAGAGGTACCCCCGATGGGCAGAGTTACCCTCGGGGGGCAGAGTTACCCCCGGGGGGCAGAATTACCCTCAGGGGGCAGAGTTACCCTCGGGGGGCAGAGTTACCCGCAGGGGGCAGAGTTAGTTACACTCGGGTGGCAGAGTTACCCCCGGTGGGCAGAGGTACCCCCGGGGGGCAGAGTTAATCTCGGTGGGCAGAGGTACCCCCGGTGGGCAGAGTTACCCTCGGGGGGCAGAGTTACCCCCGGGGGGCAGAGTTACCCTCAGGGGGCAGAGTTACCCCCAAAGGGCAGAGTTACCCTCGGGGGGGGCAGAGTTACCCTCAGGGGGCAGAGTTACCCCCAAAGGGCAGAGTAACCCTCGGTGGGCAGAGTTACCCTCGGGGGGCAGAGTTACTCCTGGTGGGCAGAGTAACCCTCAGTGGGCAGAGTTACCCTCGGGGGGCAGAGTTACTCCCGGTGGGCAGAGTTACCCTCGGTGGGCAGAGTTACCCTCGGGGGGCAGAGGTACCCCCGGGGGGCAGAGTTACTCCTGGTGGGCAGAGTTACCCTCGGGGGGCAGAGGTACCCCCGGGGGGCAGAGTTACTCCTGGTGGGCAGAGTTACCCTCGGGGGGCAGAGTTACTCCCGGTGGGCAGAGTTACCCCCGGGGGGCAGAGTTACTCCTGGTGGGCAGAGTTACCCTCGGGGGGCAGAGTTACTCCTGGTGGGCAGAGTTACCCTCGGGGGGCAGAGTTACTCCTGGTGGGCAGAGTTACCCTCGGTGGGCAGAGTTACCCCCAGGGGGCAGAGATACCACAAGGACTGATTCACTCAAAGGAAAGCATTTTATTTCATAGCTTCCTGAGGACTAATGGGCTGGCTCCCAGGGCCAGTGACATAGCTCCAATGACCTCCTGGCCACCAGCGTGGTGGGGCCTCTGGTCCAGTGGGGTCTAATAACAGGCTATTGCTGTTCCCAGCTGTCCAGAGGGGGCAGAGGCGGGGCTGAACCAGGTGGAGGTGCGACTCACACCGACTGCCCGCCTGTGAGCCTGCAGCCCACGCTCCTCGCGGGGCCCGCGCGGTCCTGTTTTGCAGGATGGCCAAGAACTCCCGCACCAGCCTCGCCAGCGCCTCCAGCGAGAACTACACCTTCTGCTGGAGGGTCTTCTGCGCCTGGGACTACCTCATCGGGAACCCGGAGGCCGCGGAGAGCAAAGCCGCAGCCATTGTGAACAGCATCCGGGTGAGTCGGCCTGTGCGGGCCGCCGAGGTCGCCGGACGTCGCTCACACCACGGCCTTGGCCGACGTGCCCCCGACCTGTCCCACCATCCAGCCGAGTACAGGAAGAAAATACTGGAACTCCCCTTTTATTGTTGTTTTTTCAATTTCATCTTTGTGAAATTGCAGTTTGCGTACCTTTGATAATTTGCATGATGCACGGCTGCCGTATTGCACGTAGAAACCTTGTAAGTGAATAGGCCCATGGAGGTGGGGACATCAGCTTTGCGCGTGAGCCCAGAGGACACCCAGTGAAAACACCCAGAGACCCGGGTCTGCTGGGCCCATGGGCAGCTAAGTGGTACCCTTGTTGAGAGAAACATTATTGGCATCCCTTCAGACGTCTAAATAATTCACCCTACCGTGTCCTCTTCCCAATCCCCGGGTTCCCGTTTTTATCCATTTATTATCGTATGAAGCTTGGTATCAACAGGGTCTCACAGAGACGTCTGGACTTGGAAGTCATGATGTGAACTACTGGGTAAGCCCTTTCTGGTCAGGAAATACGTCCGCGTCTAGAGTAATGTCTTGTGTGTCTCTCCTTGAAGGAAGCGATCCTGGAGGAACACGAAAAGAAGAGAAGGAAAAACCTGTACGTATGAGCCCCCCGAACCCCCCTGTGCCAAGTGCCCTGAGAAGCTGGTTTAGTTCGGTTCAGAGACGGACAGACAGTCTCTGTCTTCCTTCCACACTGTCCGACTGCTCATTTTTCTCCCTGAAATCTATTCTTCCAGTAACATACGTGGAGATCCCGTAATTTTCTTTTCTTTTTTTTTTTAATCCTCACCTGAGGACATTTTTGCATTTATCTTCAGATAGAGTGGGAGGGGGAGAGAGAGAGAAACATCGATGTGAGAGAGACACACGAGGGGCTGCCACCCACATGACCCCAACCGGGGCCGGGGACAAACTGCAACCGAGGTACATGCCCTTAGCGGGAACCGAACCCGGGTCTCTCTGGACCACGGGTTGACGCTCTAACCGCTGAGCCAAACCGGCCAGGGCAGGACCCCGTAGTTTTCAACACCAGTATTTAGGAGCGGTTCCGTCTTCCCTATGTCTGGCAAGAGAGGGAGCGATCCAAGGCCGACCAGCTTTCTGTTCCTTTACGTTGATGAGAAAAGAGGTACTTGTAGCATCAGTGCCTGGTTTGGTAAAACAAGCAAGGACTGGGTGTCTTGAGTAACATTCCCCTTAGGTCACAGGACGCAAATCGGACCCAGTTCTGGTTGACCAGCCTTCCACGGCGATGCCCCGGGTCTGAGGTTCTCCGGGTGTGAGGGCTGCCTCGTTGGGGCCATTCAGCTGGAGGACTGGTCACACGGGGCCGTGCCCAGGAAAGAGCTGTGGGCCCCGGGGGGCAGGCACGTCCGCTCAGGGCCCCGCGGCCAGTGTGCCGCCCTCATGCCTGCCGCTCCCTGCAGAGCGGTGACCGTCTGCCTGAGGGTCATCGCCAACATGCTGGTGCTCCTGTCCCTGGCTGGGAGCATCTACCTCATCTACTTCGTGGTGGACCGGTCCCAGAGGCTGGAGCAGTCCAAGAAGGAGCTGACGCTCTGGGAGAAGAACGAGGTGCCCGCGCGAGCCCCCAGCCCCTCGGTTTGCGGCATTTCTGGGGAGGGTAGAGAGGCTGTCCCCGTCAAGTTCAGGCTGCGTCTCCAGCAGGAGCTGCGGGCTCTGAGCCTCGTGGCAGCACCAGCTCGGCTGAGGGGCTTTGCTGCTCTCGGGAAGGTCCTTCAGAAGCAGCTGATGTTCTTGACCTTGGAGGTTTTTGTTTGTTTGTTTGTTTTGCTTCTCTCGCATGGTGTTTCGCTGGCACACCCAGAAACAGGCCGCCCCAGGCTGGCACCACGGCCGCGGCCGTCCAGTAGGTGTCAGCACTGAGCCGACTTTTCCCGCCGTGTGTGTGTAAACATTCCCAGGAAAATCACCGAGAGGACGGTTACAAACAATTGACTAATTCTTTTTCTAAATTACTTGTATCGATTGATCCTTAGAGAGAGAAAGGGGGAAGTATAAGCAGTGAGGTGTTGTGGTGCTTATTCACGCACTCCCTGCTCGATTCTTGTCTGTGCCTTGACGGGATCGAACCCGCAACCTCGGTGTATTGGGACGATGCTCTGATTGAGGTACCTGGCCAGGGCCTCAATTTCATCATTCTTTTTTTTTTTTAATTGTCACCCAAGGTGGGCCCAGCTGTGGGGGTGGGGGCCCGACTGTGGGGGGGTGATTGTGGGGGGGCCCGGCTGTGGTGTGGGGGGCGACTGTTGGGGGGGCCTGGCTGTGTGTGAGGGGCCCAGCTATGGGGGGGCCCGGCTGTGTGTGAGGGGCCCAGATGTAGGGGGGCGTCTGTGGGGGAGCCCGGCTGTGGAGGGTCTGGCTGTGGGGGGGGGCCCGGCTGTGGGGGGGCCAGCTGTGGAGGGTCCGGCTGTGGGGGGGGCCCAGCTGTGGGGCTCCAGGACAGTGTGCAGGGGACACGGACTCATTCAGCCTCCGTGCTCAGCCAGTCGTCCAAGCCTGAGACTCATTAGTAACCTCTCCCCGGATCGCTTTCCATGTGTCGTTTAAGTGGGTTCTGTCAGGTGGGTGTTTAGATACGTTCCTGAAAGACACGTTCAGAATCACTTCTGCCTTCAGCTCTCACCTCTGTGAACCAGCTGGGGCTCCGCTCTCATTGGCCATAAGTCCAGGGCAGAGGGAGCCAGGCCCAGTGTGGGACGCTGAGCGTCTGCGGAGAGCACCTCAGTTACTCCCCGCCGCCCCCTGATCCTGGGGCTGCAGGGATCCCGCCCCCACTGGCTCAGGGACGCGAACAGAAGGATGTGGTCGCGGAAACTCGGGCAGAAATGCTGCCGGATGGCGTGCGTGGGTGTGTGCAGACTAGGGGGTCCCCAGGTGGGGTCATCTCGTGGCAACGTGGTCTTTGATCAGCAGAGATTGGGGCTCCCCGGTGAGAGCAAAGTGACCCAGGTGACCCACGCGAGGGGCCGCGATCAGAGGTGAAGGGCACGGGGCGGGGCGGCACCGGCCCTCACGGGCGCGGCTCTCTCGCAGGTGAGCGTGGTGGTCTCCCTGGTGACCATGATCGCGCCGTCTGCCTTCGACCTCATCTCCGCCCTGGAGATGTACCACCCGCGGACCACGCTGCGCTTCCAGCTGGCGAGGTGCGTAGCCCCGCGGGAGACACCACGGTGGGGGTCCCCCTCTGCTGTCCCCGGGCCGCAGCCCAAGCCCCTCGAGAGTCAAGGCTTCATTGCCCCCGACGCTCGGCAAGAACATGCCCAGTGGGCGCATCTCGACCTGAGCCAGATGCGCAGGAAGGGGGGAGGGGCCGGAGGGAGAAGAGACCAAAAGCAGACACGCGAGGACCAAGGGGACAGAGCTGTGCCCGGTTCCTTCTGCCGAGCCCCCGTGGACTGACAGGGTGCCCGGGGCCGTGTGCTTTCCAGCGGGGGCCAGCAGAGAGCTTCGCTCACGATCCCCAAAAGCATGGACTCAGGTGGTTGTGGGTGATCGCACACCTGGTCTGAGGGGACGTCCCCAGACCACCCCACGGGGGTCAGAGGAGCCACCACGTCTGCCTGAAAAGCCCCGCCCCTGGGTGGCCTCCTCACCTCTCAGCTAAACAGTCGGTGTCGGGAGGACTGGACGGAGCGTGGGCAGAGGGCGTGGTCCGGCCTGCCTGCTGCCCCAGCTCATGGTCAGTCTGCGTCCTCGCGTGTCCTGCACCCACGGGAGGCTGCTCCTCAGGGGTCGGCAGACGTTTTCCAGAAGGGACCCGAGATTAGCTTTTCAGTTTTGCGGGTCACTTGGGGTCTCTGTCGCACCTGCTGGGCTCTCGGGCCGGAGCCGCACAGCAGCCATCTGGCCACAATACGTGGCGGAAAAGACGTGGCCACGTTATTTACAGAAGCAGGTGAGGGTTGGGGTCCAGCTCGAAGGCCGCGCTGGCCACCCTCTGCGCCCACTGTCCTTCCGAGATGCAGACGTGAGACGCCTCCGTGCAGGGCCGCTCTGGGGACCCTCGGCCGCGGGGGGGCCTGGTCTTCCCCCTCCTTGGCCTGGGGGCACAGGCCACCCCGCCTCCGTCCTTGGCCATGGTCCCTGGGAGAATCAGTTCCATTATTGCATTGGGTCCAATAGCAACCCTGTTACACAGATTGGCCTCGTCATTTATGTTCTAGAAAAACAGAGGCGTTGAGAGACGGGTGGTTCTGGTAACAGTAGGAGACGTGTTGTTTTAGGGCCACTAACTCCCCCGCCGACCCTGTTGCCTCTCGGCCGAGGCCCAGTGACGAGGTACAGACGCGGAGGTTGCAGGCCCAGCGCCTCCTGAGCCAGGGCTCACCCAGTGAGCGGAGCCCCGCCCTGTGCCGGTCCTCTGGGCGCAGAGATCAGGGCATCCTGGCGTGGCCCGAGGATGGTGCTCCCCAGGGTCACAGGGAGCGAGGTCGCAGCGGCGCCCGCGGGCTGCCCTCCTGGTCTCTGCTCCTCCCTGCGCACGGTGGTGAGCTCCGCTCCCGGGGAAGGAAGGGGCGTGGAGCGGGGGCTCTCAGGGTTTCGGTGGGGAGTCCTCTCTGCACCCTAGAGCTGCTCTGTTTCCCGGACTGGCGTTGGGTTTATGGTTCCTGGTGTGCTGAACCCTGTCCCTGGAGGTGTGTTAGCCGGTGTTTCCCTTCCTCACCGAGATTTCCCAGACGGGTCAGGTGGGAGTCCGGGCTGCATCCTGGCCAATTTCACGCTGTGTTTGCAGAACCTGCCGCCTTGGGGGGAACTGGCATCAGGTCTTGGACTGTGGGCAGGGCGGGCCTGTGGCTGGCAGATCTCCTCCACATGGTGCCCACACGGTGCCCACAGGTGCGGCCGTGCCCACAGCCCCCCCTGCCTCGGCCCCTCGGCGCACCACGGGCTCAGCCTGCATGTGGGCCCGGCCTCGATAACGGGGCCCCGAGCAGGTCACTCGCCCTCCCCCGGTTCAGCGCGTGTCCCTGAGGGGCTTGCGAGGCCGTGAACCTCCCAGGCTGGAGAATCAGGCGGGACGGTGCCGGAGAATCCCCTTCGAACCCGGAACGCATGGCACAAACACGCAGGTGCACCAGCTGCCCTGCCGAGTCCTCCCTCTTTCTGCCCCTGGCGGGGTGGTGCTGAGCCGAGGACGGGCACAGTGCAGCCAGCAGGACGGCGACACGGAGCCCCCGGCCCCCACGACGATGGGCAGGGTGGAGCCTGGGATTCTGTGTCTCAGCCCCCGCGGTGGTTCCGAGTGAAACTGCGTGTGGCAGCCGCTGTCTTGGCAGCACCACGACCATCACCTCTAAGTTGTGGCAGGTCTGGGACCAGGGACTTCTGGGTGTTGTCTCTGAAGGTGGGCGTGTGCCTTTCAGGGTCCTCGTGCTGTATCTGGGGAACCTCTACAGCCTGATCATCGCTCTGCTGGACAAAGTCAACAGCATGAGCACCGAGGTGAGAGCCCGTCCGGGCAGCTGCCCACCCGGCCACTCCACACGCACGGACACACGGACAGACACACGGACAGACACACACGGACACACGGATACATAGAGACACACACACGGACACACACATGGACACAGACACACACGGACAGACGCACACACGGACACACACATGGACACAGACACACACGGACAGATGCACACACGGACACACACACAGACATGGACACACAGACACACACACATGGACACACGGATACACACAGAGACACACACACGGACACACACATGGACACAGACACACACGTACAGATGCACACACGGACACACACAGACACACGGACAGACACACACACGGACACACGGATACACAGACACACACATGGACACACACACATGGACACACACAGAGACACACACATGGGGACACAGACACACACATGGACACAGACACACACGGACACACAGACACACACATGGACACACACACAGACACACACACGGACAGACGCACACACGGACACACACAGACACACACGGACACACACATGGACACACACACACACACATGGACACAGACAGGCACACAGGTACACACAGAGACAGACACAGACACACAACACATATACAGACAGGTACACACAGATATACATACCAACAGACAGACACACAGATACAGTCACAGACAGACTCAGATATACACAGACACTTGGACATACAGACAGACACATGCATGGACACACACACGGACACAGACAGGTGCACTGATACACACATAGAGACAGACACACATGGACACACAGACACATGCATGCACACACACAGAAACACACAGACACATGCATGAACACACAGAAACACGGACACACAGACAGACACATGCATGGACACACACACAGACACACGGACACAGACAGGTGCACTGATACACATAGAGACAGACACACACGGACACACAGACACATGCATGGAACACACACACAGACAGACACATGCATGGACACACACAGACGCACGGACACAGACAGGTGCACTGATACACACATAGAGACAGACACACAGGTACACACAGACAGACTCAGATACACACAGACACACACCCAGCAGGGTCCTCATCATCGTCCACATCACTGCTCATACTCGTACCCCCTGCATCACATTCAGAAGTCATCTCGCTGGGGGTCTTTTCAAGGGAAGGGGAGAAAAATCAGCCCCATTTGCAAGGGGAAGAAGCTGAGGCCGGGTTCAAGTCTCGCAGGGACAGCGCTGGGATGAGAGCTAACCTGGGTGTTTTGCCTCCAAGTCTCTCCGCTGTGCGTGTCCTTGAATCGCACGGGGAGACGCTGTCGGCAGCCATCGCACCTGAACCCAGGAGGCAGCGGGCTGTGGGAGCTTAGGAAACGGGGGGCTTTCCGTGGGCGCAGTCCAGAGGGCCCACCTTCCCGCCCAGGGAGCCTGGGAGCTCGGGGTGACCTGCTCCTCGGAGGACGTCCGCCCTGGGGGTCTGGGGGCGGGGGGTTCTCAGGTGTTTGCCCCGCTGCATCGGCACCCACTCAGGCTCACAGGCCGAAGAGGCGACAGAGAACGGTTCTGAGCGGGTTTGTGTATTTATTTATTTATCCTCACCCGAGGACATTTTTCCTTTTTTTTGATGTTGTTCAAATAGAGTAGGAGGGAGAGAGGGAGGGAGAAACATCGACGTGAAAGGGACACATTGTGTGGCTGCCACCCGCATGGCCAATGAGGGCCGGGGACAAACTGCAACCGAGGTACGTGCCCTTAGCGGGAACCGAACCCGGGTCTCTCTGGACCGCAGGCCGACGCTCTACCCGCTGAGCCAGACCGGCCAGGGCTCTGTGCGGGTTTTGACGTTGCGGAGACTAGGTCCCGGCCTGCCACCCGGCAGCGTGAGCTCCCAGGTGACCTCTGACGTGGGCAGTTCTTACCCGGCCCCCGTGAGTGCGGTTCCGTTCGCCCAGAACGGTCTCCGCCACGCAGCGGGGACTTGGCTCCCAGCTGTGTTCCCTTCGGGGCCGCCGCGGCCCGCGGCTTCCTGCCGGGCTCGAGAGACAGGAGACGGGGAGCTTGTCCCAGGAGGTGACGGCGGCTCCCCCTGACCGATGTGGATGCCCTTGACTTCTCCCTTCCCCTCCGCCCCTCCGCCACAGGAAGCTGCCACCAAAAGTAACTCAAGCCACTGGCCGGACGCCACCGCCCTCTTTGCCACCAGGACAGCCCCTAAAGAGGAGCAGTGGCCCATGCCCGGGCCGGGCACGGCACTCGGCAGAAACAGCACGTGGGCCCTGGGGTCAGCGGGCGTCCCCGCGTCCCCCCCGACGCTCTCCCAGGCCAACCAGACGTCCGGCACCCTGCCGAGCCCACAGGGCCAGTGCTGGGAGACCTACGTGGGGCAGGTGAGAGCCCCCCCGCGACGGCCCTGTCATCACCCCGCTCAGGCACCTCTGAAGTGTCATTATCCGTGCGGTATAGAAAAGAGAAACGGGGTTTGGTGACAATTGAGGGGTTTCCTGGTCTCACGGTGAATGATGATGATAATCAAACACTCATGTCGTGTTGTCCGTGTCCCAGGCCCTGTTCCAAGTGCTTGGTCCTCGTAAGAATCCTCTTATCACCCTGGCCGGTTTGGCTCAGTGGTTAGATCATTGGCCTGTGGTCCGGAGAGACCCGGGTTCGGTTCCTGCTAAGGGCATGTACCTCGGTTGCAGTTTGTCCCCGGCCCTGGTGGGTCGTGCGGGTGGCAGCCACTCGATGTGTCTTTTTCACATCAATGTTTCTCTCTCCCTCTCTCCCTCTGTTCCTCTCTCTCCCTCCCCCTCTCTCTGAACAAAAAATGGAAAAATGTCCTCGGGTGAGGATAAGAAAAGAAATTTTCAAAAAAATCCTATTATCATCACCCTAATAGGCCCAGATGGGAAACTGAGGCACACGGGGTTCAGACCCGACCCAGGCCCTGCTCCAGGCTCAGTGCTCAGTGCTCAGACCCAGCCTGCCACGGATAACTGTGCCAGAGACTCGCCCCCGAGGCTGAGCGACGGGCCTTGAGCAGTCTCCTGCGGATCTGGGCCACAGGCCTCAGGCTCCTGTACGTGGACTGCTGGCCCTGGACACGGACGCTCACCTGGATGGGCACTGACTCGGCACCCTTGGGTGCTGGGACGAATCAGGGCCCAGGGCCTCCAGCCCACAGGCATGAGCTGCTGCAGACGCTGAAGGGAGGGGCAGGGCCGGCGAGCATGGGGCACCGAGGACACCCGTGCTCACTGAGGACGCCTGCTTCCAGGAGATGCTGAAGCTGTCCATCATCGACATGCTCTTCACGGTGGCCAGCATCCTGCTCATCGACTTCTTCCGGGGGCTCTTCGTGCGGTACTTGAGCGACTACTGGTGCTGGGACCTGGAGAGCAAGTTCGTACGTGAGACACCACGTCCTTCAGGGAGGTTCCTGTGGGGAGACCGTCCTTCCCTGGGTCTGACCTGGGGGACACGCGGCCGAGAGAGAACTCGCGAGGGCGGGGAGAGTGGACAGAGCCGGGTCTGCGTCTCCGTGACTCTGCGGTGCCCGGGCAGGCGGCACTGGGCCGTGTCTCTAAGGGCAAAGGCCTCTCTGGTTCTGCAGGGAGCTGCGTCCCACCCACAGCTCGGGGCCACGCCTTGTGGCCATTTATTCTCTCTTGTAGCCTGAATACGGGGAATTCAAGATTGCGGAGAACGTGCTGCACCTGGTCTACAACCAGGGGACGATCTGGTAGGCGCCAGGGGTCACGGCCGTCTGGGTGGCTGTGACCGCAACAGACACATCCTGGGGTGGCCCCGTCCTCGCCCACGGGCCCAGACCGGTCACTCTCAGAAGGACCTCCGTTTGGATGATACAGGGTCGTCCACCCTCACCACAGACCAGCGATTTTCAGCCTTTTTCATCTCGTGGCAAAGAACTAAGTACTAAAATTCTGCAGCACAGATCTGACCCCCCCCCCCCCCCAAAAAAGAGAGATGATTTTGATTCATTCATACCGACCGGCTATTGTGTTGGCTATTGGTGGTGGTTTTTTTTTCCCTCTAAGGAAAAAGAGATCAGGCCCCTGCCTAGATGGTCCAGTGGTGCAGGGTGAGGATCCTGGGGCCCAGGTGTTGAAAGCGGGGCTGTGGACAGACCTGGGGAGCTCGCCCGACACTGCCTGTCCCGCTGGCTGCCATTTGCCCCATCACCAGAAGGGGGCGTTTCCTTCGCTGAGTGTGAAGACAGAGGGGTTTTAAGACAGGGCCACTGCTCACCTGCAGGAGTGACTTGCTTTTGTCTGCAGAAGGGGTGTGGGAGTTGGGGTTGGGTCTCAGCCCCTTCGGGCCCCCCAGTTCTCTGAGCGCAGGGTGTCCACCTCGGGGTCTCAGAACCACGACAGACCAGAGAGAAGCTGGGTGCTCACCGGCCTCCCTCTCGGTTCCAGGATGGGGTCCTTCTTCTCCCCGTGCCTCCCTGCCTTCAACGTCCTCAAACTGATCGGGCTCATGTACCTGCGGAGCTGGGCGGTGCTCACCTGCAACGTGCCCCATCAGCAGGTGTTCCGAGCGTCCAGGTACAGCCCAGTCTGTCCCACAGGAGCCCGTCCGCCTCGCCTGGTCCCGCGTGTCCTCCGTGCGAGCGCCTCCGCCCCCTGCCCTGTTCATTTCCTCCGCGGAGCCTCCCGGGGCCCCGCCCAGGAATTAATCTCCACGCCTCGGGAGCTCACGGGCATTTTTAGAAACTGTCCCCGAAGTTCAATAATCCGGTAGAAAGTGCACTTTTCATAAACATCCAGTTTGATGAATATTCACAAACGGAAGACATGTGACCAGCATGTCAAAACAGAACAGGGACGTCCCCCGGAACCCCTTGCACAGAACCCCAGTTTCTGCTGACTTCTGCCCGGGTTTTGCTTCGCGTGGATGGGGTCACACGCCAGGTGTTCCCCAGGCTTCTCCCTCGGCGCGAGGTCTCACCCACGCTGCCGTCGACGGGCACAGGGGCAGTGCCAGCCGCTGGCCATGTGGGCGATGCCCTTGTTGGGAGACACCCAGGCCTTCAGCGGTGGGGTCACGGGCCCACTTCTGCCCCCACCGGCCGACGGCGCCAGGAGGTCACACCTTTGCTCTCCCGCGAGGGTCCGGTTGTCCTGCGGCCTGGACAACACTTGTTTTTCCCGGTGTTTTTCAGTTTAGATGTTTTGGTGGATTTTATCACACATTTTGAACACCTTAAGCTCGTTTATTTTATTTTGACATCGTAGTTTTTTACGTGGGTCTTTATCAGTGGCTTTCAGACTTGATGACCGCGACCCGGTTAGACGGAGGCGGTATACGTCGTGTATGTTATAGGTAGTGCGGCGTATACGCAGTGGACATACGGCCGTCCATCCTCAGACATGAGCGAGGAGGTCAAGGCTGGGAGCAGGGGAGGGAGGTGTTAGGTGAAGACCAGGTGGATCGGACGGAGGTTCTAACAGTTTCCCACGAGTTCAGCTCATCGGGTGGCAGCAGGGTCCACGTCTGTCGTGCCCTGAGTGGGCGGGTGCCCGGCAGGTGTTCAGTAGACGGACAGATCGGGCGGGTGACCGGTGAGGTCTCTGTGGGCCCCGACTTCAGGTTTGCCAAGCTGCCGTGACCCTCCCAGACCCACTCCCCACCGGGGGGGTGGACAGTGCTTCTGTTTGCAGAGAGTTGGGGCTGCGGTTTCTGGGTCTGTTCTCGGGCGAAGGGTCGCTGGCGCCTGGCCGGCGGTGTCTCGCAGGTCCAACAACTTCTACCTGGCCATGCTGCTGTTCATGCTGTTCCTGTGCATGCTGCCCACCGTGTTCGCCATCGTCCGGTACAAGCCGTCCCTGCACTGCGGGCCGTTCAGGTGAGCGAGCCCCGCCCGGTCAGCCCTGCCTGCACGCGGGGACCCCTCCGGCTCAGGACCGGGTGAGGGCGGCCCTGCCCTGTGACCGTCTCCTCCGGCAGAGACACGGCCCATTGGAACCCAAAGGGCAGCAGTGTCGCTCGGGGGCTAGAGAGGCTGCCTGGTCAGCCAGTCTCCCGTCCAGAGCTCGGGGGCTCTGCCTGGAGGGGGCCCTGCTTGCTCCCCATCCTGTGTCACCCAGGCCAGGGCAGAAACCCCACGTTACCCCGCCAAGCAATTAAGTTTGTTTAGATACCTCGTCTGTGGAACATTCGAGCCTGTTCGTATACACTGTTCACACCTCACACACACACACTCACTCACACACTCACACACTCTCACACTCTTACACTCACACACTCTCTCACACTCACACACACTCACACTCACACTCTCACACTCACACACACACTCTCACACTCTTACACTCACACACTCTCTCACACTCACACACACTCACACTCTCACACTCACACTCTCACACTCACTCACACACACTCACACACTCACACACCACCCCCAGGATTCAGGACCCACCTTCAAAGCTGCACAGTAACCAGATGACCCCTCCCGGGCCGTCCGCGCGTGGTCCCTGTATCTTGCGGTCAGGGGTGCCCTCCCGTCGCACAAGGGCTCGGAGGACTGTGCTCAGCCAGGAGGCCCGGCTCTCTTCCTTGCAGTGGGCAGGAGAAGATTTACGACGTCGTGTCAGAGACGATCGAGAAGGACTTCCCGGCGTGGCTCAGCTCCGTGGTGGGGCACGTGAGCAGCCCCGTGGTGATCCTGCCCGCCGTGCTGCTGCTCCTGTGAGTGCCCCTCGCCTCCCCCAGCTGGGGGGGGGGGTCCTGTGCGGCCAGCGGGCAAGCTCTGCTTCCCATGAATTAGGTAAAACCAGGGAGTTTGTGCGCAAGTCCCTTCAGGGGCCCCAGGACCGAAGCAGGGACTCCGAGCAGGCAGGCAGGTGCCCACTGGAGGGGGTTGGGTGCCGTGGTCGCCCTCCTGTTCCCCAGACGTTTAGACCATCAGAAGGAACCTCCCAGGGCAGCTTCTGCTCGGGGTTCGAGGGTGCTCCTGCCCTTCATGGGGACCCATGCGGAGCCCCAGGCAGTGGAGGTTGCTGGGAAAGCAAGACAAGGGAAGGAAAGCAGCCCCTTCCCAGCGCTCCTGGGTTAGGAACTGGAACTGCTGAGCCCTCCTGTCTGGGGGAGGGCGGTGGGTGCCCCCTCTGGTCCCCGCGCGCAGCCGGCGGGAGCGTGGGGTCGAGGCGCGCTGAGCGTCCTTGCTGTTCTGTCCCAGCATGCTCATCTACTACCTGCAGAGCATCGCGAGGTCCCTGAAGCTCAGCAACCAGCAGCTCAAAGTGCACATCCAGAATGCAAGTACCCCGTCTGGGCCGTGCGCCTGCACCGCGCGGGCCGGTCTCCCCAGCAGGGGGGGCTAGTGAGACCACGGTTTCAAACCACTAGGACGTTGGCCACCCGGCAGGGTGCAGGCTGACCTCTCCTCCCCCCAGGTCCCCCCTGAGTCATTTCTGAGAGTCCCCCGGGGGCCAGGATGGCTCTCATCGGCCCAGGGAGGCGCCGGCCTGTGCGTCCTGATGCCCTGGACACTGCAGTGCCGTCCTGTGGCCACGCCGAGTCCTCTCTCTTCTGTGGGCTGTGCTGGACGGGGTAGGGCCCCTGGGTCTGCGTCAGCTCGGGCATCTGAGCCCCAAGGCACTGCTCAGACCCAAAGACCACCTTCAAACCTGTTAGGTTCTGGTGGTCCTCAGACCTCAGCCGTCAGAACAGCGAGGAAGCCGCCCCCCATCTCCACTGCTCCCACACCCCGCTGCCCCCCAGGCCAGCACTCAGCGAGGCGGGCGAGGCCCCGGGGCGCCAGGTCTGAGGAGGCCCCAACTGGGGGCCACACAGCCGCGCCCCTCAGCCGGCACCGGCGTTCGGGTGGCCTGGGCGCCCCGTGGCCTCACCCTGTCCCAGATCCCGTGCCAGAAACTTCCACCTCTTTTCGTTTCCTTACAAACACCTCCCCAGAATCGTCGGTTCTCGTGAAGAAGTACCGGCTTACCCCATAAACAGTTCCAAAAGCAAAGCGTTGGGGCGGCAAGCAGCGTTTTTGTGGAGACACGTCTCCCGTGTCGCCGATCGCGTTTCGTCTCGCGTGTCTCCGGCACACCGTCCTTGGCAGAATCCAAGCGGTTCTCCAGGGGCTGAAATGAGCCGTGGGGGGGGCAGGATTTGAGCTCCCCGGTGTCAGCGTCTGTCCACCCGGGGCCGAGCGCCCAGCGCCCTGTCCCTGGGCAGTTAGTTCCGTCAGGCTGGAGGTCTGAGCCGGGGGCTTACATCCTGTCCCCACGGAACGGTGCTTGTTACTGCTTCCTACTGAACCCCAACAAATAGAGGGTCACCGTTTGTATTCCAGGCAAGGTCTGAAGATAAGAAGAAGGTCGCCCAGATGGTGGAAGGTGAGTGTGGAGACAAAGGTGCGAGGTTCTTTGTTGCGGCCTTTTCATGCAGAGCAGTCTCGGGCACACAACTTGGGAGCGCTGTGGATGAGCTCTGGGCTCACCATTAACCGGGCATAGCAAAGTGGAAACGTTGGTGTAAACCTAAAGTTTTTACGTTGCCCAGGCCTGTGAATGGCTCCCAAACATGCTTGAAATCAGAAGGGGATGTTGAAGTAGGAATGAAACCCCATGAGGACACCTCTGTCTGGTTTGCTTGGTGCCTCTCCGTCCACGTCTCGTGTTTTCCCTGCAGGGCCCTTCCTCGGCCTCCGTCCAGGCCCGGCCTCCTGGGGTGCGGCCCCGGCTGGTTCACGGCTGCAGGGCAGAGTCCTGCGTGGGAACCCACCCCAGGGGACACACCTGCTCCCCTCATTGTGTGGGCTCAGAGGGGAAGGAGAGACGGCCCAGGGACAAGGGAGAATAAGGAGCAGAGGTCTTAGCTCCTTAGACGGGGCGGGCACAGCTCCAAGGACGCGGCTGGCCCCGGGGACCACCGTAGCTCAGAGGTGCCTGGGCAGAAAGGGCACCGTCCCATCCTCGGGAAAGGGAGCCCAGAAAGGTCTGTGGGCCGACTCTGCTTCTCCCCTGAGCTGACTGGTAGGGACCTGTCCCCGGGGGGAGAGGCCTGCGTGGGGTCCTGAGGTCCCCGGGTGGTCCTTGCCTATCCATGGTGCACGGAAGTCACTGTGGCAGGGACCACAGCTCATGCTACAGACATAAAACCCCCTGAATTGTCCGGTACTATTTCTCAAGGCCGTGTTTGTGGGCTTCCTCGGGGTGACGGCCCAGTTGTCCAGCCCGCGGTCTGGCTCAGGGCACGTACCTCGTTCTGTGAACTTCCCAAGAAGTCATAATTGTCATGTTAGCTTCATCACATCCATCATAGGGGAAGAGCCCGAGCCCGGCGCTGGGAGTCAGCCCCTGTGCCTCCTGGGGTGCCGGTGGTGTGCCCGCGAAGCCGGGGGTTGTCCGTCCCTCCCACACCCCCGCCCAGCCCCAGCTTCCTGGGAATCACGGCTCGTCTGGGCCACGGTTTAGGTGCATCCACACCTTCTGCAGAGCCAGCTCGGCAAGTCCTGACGCTGTTGCAGCTGAGCCCGCCGAAGGCACCCCTGAGCTCCCCTCACACCCTCCCTCTTCCTGCAGCCCGGATCCAAACCCGGGAGGACGGCCCCAGGAGGCTGCCGGAGGACAGTCAGCTTGGCAGCCAGCTGTCCCTGACTCTCTTGGCGACGCCCCAGAACAATGGCCACGTGGGCAGCTTCCACTCGGCCAGCAGCAGGAGTGGCGGGGCGGAGACGGTCACCCAGCCCGCGCCCCAGAGCCCCCTGCTGGGGCCCAGCCACCCCAGATCCGGGCCAGAGTGCGACACCTACAGGTGAGCGTGGCTGCAGGACCGCAGGACACCTGCCCCTTCCGAACGGCCGTGCGGTGGCCACGTAGTCGTCCGCCAGGCCGCGTCCGCGTTGCGCGGGGTCGGGCGTTTGTCCCTCACACGCGCGAGACAGCGTGGAAACTGCGTGATGCTCTCACCAGCTCGTGTGGAGAACCACTGTCGATCTGCGTGTGACGTGGGGTTGGCTTTTTCCTTTAAAGGCAATGCCTGAGTCAGCCCAGAATCGAGTCCTGCTGTGCCAGGGGGTGTCCTCGGTGGCGGGAGGGGGGCTCCATAGTCCCGGCCGGCTGGGCAGCTCCAGGAGAGAGGGCTGAGGAGCGTGTTCCCGACACGGGCGCCACAGGGCCAGCCCCGCTGCGTGCGCCTGCACAGGCCGTGGCGGAGTACCTTAGCAAAGCTCTGGTGCCCCCGCAGGTCACGCGCCCCTCGGGGCATGGAGGGCTCTGAGGGTCGCAGCAGGAGAAGCCTGCAGGCAGCCTGGGCTGCAGTCCCCGGACGTCCTGTAGCGAGAGCCCCAGGGCCGCGTGCTTCCCTGCCTGTCTTGCAGGCATCCACGTGGTCCGCGTGCCGGCCCAGGTGACCGTCGCCAGAACAGATCCTGCGCCCCCGTGACCGTGGCAGAGCACATCGAGGGTACTCGCTCAGAACCCCTTTTTCGAAAAGACTTTGAGCGCGTGGGCCCTCGTCTCCACGGACCAGGGGTCTCGGGCCCGGTGCCCTCTGCGCACAGACCCCGCGCCCCCAGGTACTATCTCGCGAATGAGTGTGACTCTCACAAAAGACACCACCCAACACTCTGGCCAGAAGGACATTTCAAGATAGATGCCTCGGGGGGTGTTGTGGAGGTGTACCCCAGGAGTATACAGCACTGGGGGCCCCGGGCCCCCCAGCGGGCTCGCTCCCCGCCGCCGAGTGAAGACGAGGAGACACTGAGGGGAGAGCGGAGCCGCTGGGCGCTGCAGCCCTGCTCCCTGGCACACCTGCCCGGGGCTCCTCGCTCCGCCGGCCACAGGTCAGGGAGCCACACCCCGGCTCCCGGGCACCCGAGACAGGGGCACTCCCGGCCTCGGACGGATGCTTCCGACAGGCCGACACGCGCGCAGAAGCAGCCCCGCTCCCGGCGTCCCCAGCACCACCAGCACCCTCTGCGGCCCCGCGTCCAGCCCCGGTTTGAACCGTCCCTCTCGGAGTCCGACTCCATGTCGGCGGCGTCCAGTAGCGACCAGCAGGATAGCAGCACGGACCAGTACCTGCAGGTCACCCGCAGACACGGCCGGCTCCCGAGGTGTGCGGGCCACGGCGGCAGGAGGAAGGCCTCCCCGAGGCAGGAGCTGACCTTGGAGCTGAGTGACCTGGTCTGTTCACACGTCTAGTGGGTGCTCCTGGTGGTGGGTTCGGAGGGATCAGAGCCCTCCCGGAGAGAGGCCGAGCGCGCCCGGGGGGCGTCCGAGACCTGGGGGGCAGCTGGGTTGTTTGCGGGGGTCTCCCGCATCTGGCGTCTCTCACACATTAAGCCATCGTTTCAAAAAGACTTCAGTTCTTGCCTCCGCCCAGAGCGACCGAAGTCAAAGGCAGGCCTGACAGCTCACACCAACCACAGGCTTCCCCGAGAAGTCCGTGCCTGCCCTGGGTCCTGCGAGGGCACAGTCTCCAGCAGGTGGGACTCCGTCCTCTCCAGTCAGCGCCTCGAGGGAGGTGGCCGCCCTCGGAGATGCCACGGCGCTCGGTCAGCTCACGTGCATAACCAGCTTCGCGGTGACGGGGAACTGGAATTCCTGCGACTGGCTCGGTCTCCATGTTCATTAGTCAGGACACCCAGGCTGGAGTGACAGGCCCACAGGTTTCTGGGTTCCTCTGACGGGGAAGGATAGGAGTCAAGGGGCCTTCAGGCTCAGCTGGACCCAGGACCTCGGGCATCCCTGGGGTTGCTGTTCACCTGCAGCTCTGCTTCTGTGTGCGGACTTTCTGTCCTGCTGCCGGGGGGACAGCCGTCCCTCCCGTGCGGGTTACTCTCCTGCGCGTGGAGGCCCTTGCGTCGCCAGACCTGCACCCCACTCCTGTCTCCGTGACAGCTCGTCACTCTCCTCTCCTGACTGAGTGCTTTGGGGACAGGAAAGGTGTTCACACATGTGTGCAGCCCCAGTAAATGACACATAAATGAAACGTCCTAGGATGTCCCCGGCCTGGGTGACAGCGAGAAGGGCGGCACCTGCGCTTCACAGTCCCTTTGGGTGACGGCTTCCCAGTGTCCCTCAGCTGTCAGGCCCTGGCAGGGAGGAGGCCGGGGAGGCCAAGTACCGACGGGGGTGTGCGCCTCGCTGTCAGAAATCTGTCCTAGAGCCTGGCCGGTGTGGCTCAGCGGTTAGAGCGGCCCGTGGACCACACAGTCTTGGGTTTGATTCCAGTCAAGGGCACGTACCCCGGTGGCCGCTTGGCCCCCAGCCCTGGTCGGGTCGTGCAGGAGGCAACCAGTCCATGTGTCCCTCTCACATCAGTGTTCCCCCCTCCCTCCCTCCCTCCCTCCCCCTCTATCTGAAGATAAATGGAAAAATACCCTCGGGTGAGGGTTAAAAAAGAAGTAAATCTGCCCCGGAAACACCGGAGCACACACTCCTCCCAAGCCGGAGAGGTCAGCGCAGCACACCCTTCACCTGTGAAGAGTGAGCCGGTGATCAGGGTGGTGAGGCAGATCGTGGGAGCCTGTGGTTGCGTCGCTAGAAGACTCGCTTCCAGCGACTTTGCGTGTGTTTCTGTTCTTTGTGAGGTTTTTGTTTCTCTTAGTGTTTTCCTGGCTCTTGGTAAACGGCGGTTCTCAACCTATGGGTCGCGGCCCCTTTGGGGGTCGAACGACCTTTCACAGGGGTCGCCTAAGACCATTGGAAAACATATTTCCGAGGGTCTTAGGAACCGAGACATGGCCCCTCTATCTGTCTCCTGGCGGGTGCGCCCACACACACATACGCCCACAGACAGCATGAGGAGCTGCATTAGGGGTCGCAGCCTCAGGAGGGGTGAGAACCACTGGCCTAGAGGGAGTAGGAGGCAGGAGAGGATGGGAGCAGACAGGAGGGAGAAGCTGACTGGCTGCTGGGCCCCGTTTCCTGACCTGTGAAATGGGGGCGTGGTCTCTCCCATAATGCCGTGGTGGTGTCCGGAGGGGTGAATGGCATGATATGGGCCAAGTGGTTAGTTAGAGTGGCTGGCAGGTAACGTGCTGAGTCACAGCTGTTGCTAAGCGACGTGTAAACAAACATACACAGGCCCAGAGAGTAGCTTCGCCCAGCAGCTGGGAGCGGAGTGTGCGCCCACATTTCTGTCTGTGCGGACACAGCTCCATGCAGGGGCTCTTAGGATTGGGGCGCCTGCACCTCGGCCTCGGTGGTCTGGGCTCCCTACCCCATATCATCTATTTAAAACTCCCCTGGGACTTCGTGAGGGCTGCTCCGGACTTCACGGCGGGGCCCTGAGCTGTGGAGGCCACGGAGCCCAGGCCTCCTCCTTCCTGTCGGCTCTGACCCTTAGCCACAAGCAGGTTGCAAAACAGTGCGGCTGTGTGGGCAGTCCCCACCTCCCTCCGCTCCAGGGGAGCGCATCCCGCCCCATTCCCGCAGAGGCGGAACAGGGCAAGGCCGCCCAAGGCTCCCGCTCCCAGCCCCTGCTGCAGCTCGTCCCGGCCTCCGGGTCCGCGGTGTGCTCCTTCGAATGCGCGCCTGCTGGGCTCCCCACCTTCCGGCAGGGAATCTCAGAGTGCTAAAAAGGTTTTAAACCCACGCCCCATTCTGATCAGCATAAAAACGTCTTAGGTGTTTGACGTCTGACAAAAGTCACTTTCTACAGCAGGACTGTTTCCCACCATTGTTGTCTCAGAGTTTCGCCCCCAAACAGAATCCCAGCGGGCCCCCGCCTGACCGGATCTGGGGCTGCAGCTGTAGAGAAGGAGCTACATTGATACATATTTTTTATTTTACAGAGGGTTTTTTTTTAGTTTAAAAATTCCTACATGTTAGCAGTTAAAAAATTGTATGTGGCCCTGGCCGGTTTGGCTCAGCGGTTAGAGGGTCAGCCTGCAGTCTGGAGAGACCCGGGTTCGGTTCCCGCTAAGGGCACGTACCTCGGTTGCGGTTTGTCCCCGGCCCTGGTTGGGTTGTGAGGGAGGCAGCCACTCGATGTGTCCCTTCACGTCGATGTTTCTCTCTCTCTCCCTCCCACTCTATCTGAACAAAAAATGGAAAAAATGTCCTCGGATGAGGATAAAAATATAAAATAAAATAAAAAATTGTATGTGATGATATAAAATGATAGGAAAATACCCTTTGCATTGCTTCCCACTGTTAACATTTATACCTTTCTGGAAGCGAATACCGTGTATATATATAAATATATGAGCACATTTCTAGCTATATTTCGCTCAAGATATGCGCCATTCTAATTGCTATTCATGTGTTAAATCCTTTGACCCAGGTGCCAGTTGCATGAATGAGGACTGTTTCTCTCATTTTGCAAATGGGGATGCTGAGGTCTGGAATGGTCAGTCCCTGACCAGGGTCACAGCTCGTGAGCGGTGGTGCTGAGGTTTGAGCGGGGCAATCTGACTTGAGCCCCGACTGACCTGCAGCGCGGCTTACCTTCCGCTCACGTCGCCGACTGTCGATGTACGGACTGTGGCGAGCGCTCCTTGTCGGCACACGCATCGGACATGCGAATGCTTAGGGGTGGGTGGGAGAACTGAGAGACTATTAAGCTATTTCTTTACGTTAAGTGTTAAAAGCTGTGTGTTTCGTGTGTAGAGAGGAAGTCGCTCTTGGTTAGAATCATCTGCTCATATCAGGTCATATTTCTATAGCATCTCCCTGCCCCAACACCTTCCTCTGTGCTGATACTGTTCCACTGGGGAACACCCTGCAACTTTGTTTCATCTGTTCGCAAGGAGGGTGTTTCCAGCTGCACGATTAGTCTTACATGTCTTTGTGCAGGAGTTACTGGATGGAAAAACGAGTGAGTTACAACTTGAATACTTTTGCTCTTGGAATGTTAACTAAATGTGCACAAAACCAACGGTTTCTCCCTGCACTGCAGGGAGTCAAAACTGTTCCCACTTGCTCATCAGATAGGTGTGAAAAGTGCCTCCTGTTTTAATTAGTAACTCTCCCTAATTAGGAGGAGGGTGCCGCCTCTTTATTAGCCATGCTCATTGTTTCCTGCGAATGATGATGTGTCCCTGTCCCGTGCAGTCTTCCTGACTTGTCAGGACACTTTGTACATTAAGACAGTGACTTTCAGTTAAAACGTGCTCCTCTTTGTCTCTCTGATCATTGACTTTCGACGCTAGTTTTGATGTGCTTCATTTTTTTAAATGTGGGTACTGATTGGTCTTTTCTTCTGGGGCTCCTACCCTGCTGGGCCCTCGACCTGGGCCCCTCCCAGGGCTTTGCGGGACCCGCCCTGGGGTGATGTGTCTTGCGGAGCCAGTCCTGCCAATCTCAGAGCGGGGCGGGGTCGGCCTGAGGGCCTGGGCCAATCGGGGGGCAGGGGCGGGGTGGGGCGGGGCTCTGCGCCTGCCTGGGCCCAGGTTTCCGGCCTCACGGAGCATCCACCAGCCGGGCGACCCTGCGGCCGCGTGGCCCTCGCTGCAATGGACCTGGTGCAGGCGGCGCAGCTGGGCGAGGCGGTGGCCGAGAAGATGCTCCGGTACCGGCGAGACCAGTCGGGCTGGAAGATTTGCCGCCAAGGCGTGAGTGATGAGTTGCAAGGGAGGGTCCTGGGGCCTCTGCTCCCTGGGGCTGGGGTCCATTAGGCCCCCAGGCTCTTCCTCTCCCTCTAGATTGAGATGGGGGCGGGGCGTAGGGAGGGGGTTTCCCTTTGGCACAGCTACTGGGTCATTGTGTGTACAGCTGGGGGTAAGGGTCTGCCCCTTCCTTGGTTAAGTTGAGTGTCCCCTCCCTCTGCGTTCCCAAGAGGGTGTCCTGGGGACAGTTCCCGTACTGGACACATGGACCTCAACTGCTCAAGGAAGTACAGTGGCGGCTTTGAAGGTGGTTGAACAACTACTCAGATCTTGGGGTTCGCCAGTTACGAGCCTTCCTCTGTCAGGGCCAGGATGTGATCAGTGGGGTCACCTCGGAGGCCCTGAGCCCCGTCCTGAGGACAGGGGTGCTGGGCCAGGTCACGGCCCCGGGCCCTCCTTGCTCTGACAGCCTGCGGTTCTTGCCTTCTGACAGAACGGAGTTACGGTTTCCTGGCGGCCCTCCGTGGAGTTCCCAGGGAACCTGTGAGTGCTCATCCCCGGTTCCGGGCCGGGCGGGCGCCACACCCCTCCTGAGCGCGGGGGTTTCCGTCCTGGCCGGTCCGGTCCACCCAGCCTGCCAGCGCCCTTCCAGAAAGCTTGTTTCTGGCTAAAGCACCTCCAGCCACCTGTAGCCTTCCGAAAGCTTGCCGTCCGTCCGTCCCCGCAGCCTGAGGGGCCCGGGGGCTGGCCGGCTTCAGCCCTTCCTGGGCAGGGCGGCCCCACAGCGGTGGGTGGTCCCAGGGCCGACGAGCCTGATGGAGGACGCCCTGGGTCAGTTCCGTCTCGTGCCCCAGGTACCGAGGGGAAGGCGTGGTGACCGGGAGGCCGGAGACGGTGTGGGACTTCGTGAAGCCCCTGGCCGGGAGCCTCCGGGAGAAGTGGGATGAGAACGTGACCAGTTTTGAGATTATTCAGAGCATCACCGACGTAAGTCTTCCTGGACACTGTTAGCCCCAGACAGGAGCCTGGCCTCATCCCCGCTGGATGGTTTGTGACACCTTTTGGTGAGGGGGTGCCCCGCACACCCTGGTCCCCGACTAACAGACCGCCATGCCTGCAGCACTGGTGCCCAGCCCGGCCCGGGTCCAGTGGGGAACTGTCCCGAGAAGAGGACGCAGCCCCAGCAGAGCTCAGGACAGCTGCGTGGGCAGCAGGGCCCGGGCTCTTCCCCCTGATGGGCCGTGATCGTAGTTGAGAGTCTGGGCCAAAGGGTCAGGACTCTGCCAGCCTCAGGGCTCGGTCAGGTGGCAGCTTCTCGGTGACAGGTTCTCCATTGTGAAATGTGTGTCTCGGAGGCCAGCGCCGCTGGTTAGCACCTTCTGGCAACGTTCTGCGTCCCTGTCCCGCGGTCGCCGCGAGCCCCGTGCGGCCGGAGAGCACTGGACAGGGGCCGGCTCTGACGAAAGGAGTCGTCGGTGTGAATTTAAACAGCCGCCTGGAACCAGTGGGAACCGTGTTCCACGGAGCAGATCCAGATGGTTCTGTCCTGGGCCCCTCGGTCGGGTTCAGAACCCGCCTCACTGATTACAGAAGCTAAGAAAGAAAAAAAAAGTCAGTCCGAAAGTTCCTTGGGGAACTGTTGGCTGACCTGTCTGAGGAGCATGGTCTGCGTCCTGAGGTCTGTGGACCTGGCACCTGGGTGTTTCCGCCGCTGGTGGTGTGAAACCCGAGCAGTTGTCTGTGGGTCAGTCAGCGGGGCCCGGGTGTCCTGGGTGCGGACCACGTTTCACACGGCACGCCCGTCTGTCATCAGAGGGGTGTGTGTCAGGGTTCCCCGGGGAGGGGCACACATCGGGGGTGCAACAGGCGGCTGAAGTGCGGTCACGGTGGGCACCCCACCGCAGGTCTTTCGTGAGGGGGAGCCCCGGGTACCTGCTCATCTCCTTCACCCCGACACGGACCCTCAGACTCAGAACTAGAACGAGAACCTCACCATTTCTTGTCTGTGTGGTGGGCACTTGCTTTTCACGTATGCCAAGGGATACTTTTTTCCATTCCCAGTAGCCAAATATCTTTCTTTGCAAATAAATCTCCCTAACTTTTCAAAAGCACGCGCGTTGGAGACAGCGTTGGAGGTAGGATGGGCGTGCCCAGAGAGAGCGGAGGGTCGCAGCCAGTCCTCGGAGAGCCTGCCCAAAGCAGAAGCGTGGGTAGTGCCCTTCAACCCTAATCCAGTGCGATGACGAAACGGCCAGGGGAGGGTGTTCTTGGGGGTGAAGTGGCCGGTGTTTCTCAGCCTGCGGAGGCTTTGTGTTGACGTAGTGACGGGTGGGACCTGAGAGAAGGCTTAGGGATCGGGTCCCTTGACCCTGCCTACCTGCCCCGAGGTCACAGCGGTGGTCCGAGCAGAGTAGGTGCTGACAGCCTTGCCCCGGCTCCTGTGGGTCCTGCTGCCTGGTCCTGGAGCCCCCCAGTGGCCCTGGTGGCCCTCGGTGACCACGCTCTCCCTGAGCCTGCGGCTGCGGAGGGCCACCTGTGCGGACCTCCCCTCCGGAGCACGCCGCTCCTCCTTGGCCAGCGTGCCAGGGGGCTGGAGGGTGATATGCGGGGGCTCTCTCCCCGGTGGGAACCCTGAGGCAGGCTGCGCGGGACCCTCCTCCTGGGCAGCCGTGTCCCTGTTCCCTGCCTGGCGCGTGTGCTCACGCCGTGTCCACACCTGCTCGACGCTGACATGGAGTTGACATCTAAGTCCCCAGCGGGTCTCTGTTACCATGTAGCACACCTGGCATCACTCTCCGATGTAGCAAAATGTTACCGCCAGCGTCCCCTTCACGACGCGGCAACACACTTGCCTCGGTGGGGAACGTCACATCGTGTTCCCCCTGGAACGCACATTTCTGGATGTCACCCGGATCCACGCATTGTTGAAAACCATCAATCACCCTGCGTCACGAATGCGTGTGTGAACTGGGACTAAATATTTAGACTGTTGCCTGAGCCTCCGGGTGTCGGAAGCGTCTGGGTTGGGTGTGCTTGTGACTCGCGGAGAGAACATCACGGTCCCCTCGGCTTTGACAGACCATGTGTGTAACCAGAACCGCCACGCCCTCGGCTGCCATGAAGCTCATTTCCCCCCGAGACTTTGTGGACCTGGTGCTGGTGAAGACGCTCGAGGACGGCACCATCGTCTCCAACGGTGAGGGACAGGCGGGCGCCGCGGGCTTCGGGGGACGCTGGGCTCTTCCCGCTCCTCGCCCGCTCCCTGCCCCAAGGACGCCGACCGCCGGCCCGTCTCTGCGCCGTGTCGGGTGGGGCGTCTGCTGTGCGGTCAGAGGTGGCACAGCCTCATCATTTTTCTTGGAAGTCACGGATGGTCACAGCCCCTTTTCCTGCTGAGGCTCATGGCTGTGCCCACAACTGAGGGTCAGTGTGGCCTCACAGGACGTCAGGGCACAGCGATTCCCAGGGGCCACCGCTGCCTCATGGTGTGTTGTCCCCTCCTGAAGCCACAGGCCTGCTCTGCCCCCGTCCCCCCCCACACACCCCACGCCCTGCTGGCTGAGATCTGGGAGGGCACCCCCTCCTCCTGTCCCCAAGCGGCACTTTCTGAAGTGTTCTTGTCTCCGCCCTTCTTGCCGGGTTAAGGGACAGTGAGTGGGGGCAGCCGGGCTCCTTGCCAGGCGGCGGGCGGGTGCAGCCCCGTGGGTGCCGAGGGCGTCAGCGGCCACCGTCTGCCGTTGCGGCTCAGCAGCCCTTTGGTGTCTTCCAGCGGCCAACGTGGAGCACCCGCTGTGCCCCCCAAAGCCCGGCTACGTGCGAGGACGGAACCACCCTTGCGGCTGCTTCTGCGAACCTGTGCCAGGGTGAGGAGAGCCCCCGGGCCGGGGCACGGGCCAGGTGGGCACAGTGGTTGGGCCCTGGGCACGCGGGGGGGAGTGGATGGGGGAGTCCTTCCCGCAGCCCCAGGCAGCTGGCAGAGGTGGTCCCCGCAGCAGATGAGGAAGTGGAGGCTTTGGGAGGAGGGGGTTTGTGCGGTTCCGGGGGTGTGGGCCCTGTAAGAACTTGGCACGGAGAAGGCCCTGCAGGGTTCAGTGCCGGGAATCGAACCCGCGACCCTTGGGTCCGCAGGCTGACGCTCTAACCGCTGGGCCACACCGGCCAGGGCATCTTAAAGGTTCTGAGTGCAGGTCTTTTACCCGTCGGGTTAAATGTGTTCGCAAGTGTTTTATTCTTTTTGATGCAGTTGTACATGTGCTTTGTTTTCCTGTTCTTTCTGACAAGCAGTGTGGGAAAACATGACACTCAGGTGTTTCCCAGGGCGTTAGAGGGTCTCTGTCCGTCACTGTTTACTGTGTTTAAAAGTTGAAAATGGGAAATGTTGGCAGTATTTAAAAAATAACACACTTATTACATATTAACAGATATTTTATGGAAAATAACTGCTGTTCTAGGCAAAGAAACAGTGAGAGGCTTTGTTTCTCATCCGCCAGTGCCCTTAACTCAGGCTTAGAGCAACTCTTCCGGCGCCGGCTCTGTGGCTCTGTGGCCCTGTGGCCCCGTGGCCCCGCCCGCCACGGCACTCCCCGGGAAGGGGTGGGCAAGGCGAGGTGCCTCCTAGTGCCGTGATGAAATTGTTCTGACCTTGAAAGGGTGTCAGGAACCCCCAGCACCCCAGCACCTCGTTCCTCCCAGGCCCCCCGCAGACAGAGCGTGTTCTCTGAATCCGTGCGAGGAATTGACGACCCTCGTGGGCTGGAGCTGGGGCTGCTCCTGCTGGCCCGGCGCAGCTGTGGAAATCCGCCCCCAGGGCACGGTCTGCACCCTGCGCACAGCAGGTCCCGGGAGACCCCTGGGCAGGGGCACCGCTGTCCCCGTCTCTCCTGGGCTGGCCGCTCCTGCCTACCCCACCCCAGCCCGGTGCCTCTGCCGACCCAGCTCTGCGGTTGCCTCACAGGGAGCCCAACAGGACCAGGCTGGTCACCTTCTTCCAGACGGACCTGAGCGGCTTCCTGCCGCAGAGCGTGGTGGACGCCTTCTTCCCGCGCAGCATGGCCGGGTTCTACGCCAACCTCCAGCGGGCAGTGAGGTCAGTGCGCTCGCCCCGCCCCGCCCCCCGCGGTGCCCCCGGCCGTGCCCCCGGCAGCCACGCAGCTCTGCCGTGTCGTGGGTGGTAACTGTATTTTCCAAAAGCAGCCTCAGTGAGACCTCCCCTCCCCTTCCACCCGGGCAGGCTGGTGCCAGCTGTGACCGAGGGCGCCGAGGCTGCAGTGCCCTTGCAGTGACAAGGCCCACGGGGACACAGCCGTGGCACCCAGGACCAGGGAGCCAGGGAGCGGCCCTGCACGCCCACCAGCCTGCGAGGGCTCCGGCCCTGCCCGCCGCAGGTCCCTGGGCGAGCGTGTGGCTGTCTGGGGAGGGCGTCACACCCCTTCCTGACGCTCGGGGGTCTCCAGAGCAGGACCAGACGTCGTCAGACGGCGACACGCCCTCCACTTTATTCACAGAGCCCTGTACACAGTTCGTGGTCCGTGGCAGCCACCCCACTGAGCCTCTGCCCGCCCGGTGGGACAGCCCTCCGGCTGGGGGCCCCCCGGGTGGGGCTGGCAGGGACCCTGAGAGAGCGGGTGCGGTGGGCCCTGGCGTCCGGCTGTGCCTAAGGGTTTGCGGCGGCCGGGGCCCCCTGCGGGCTCTTCCTCCTGAGGAGGACGGGGACCGGCCCGTCGGGCAGCGCCTTGATGACGTTCCAGGCTTCGAAGCGGGTGAGGCCCTGCACGGCCGTGCCGGCCACCTGCACGACCTCGTCCCCTGGCCGCACGGTCTCCGTCTGTCCTGAGGCCGCCCCTGGGATGGGGAGGAGGAGGCGGGGGTCAGGTGACGGGAACGAGGGAAGCACCCCCTCCGCCACGGGGAGGAAGGAAGAGCCGCACGCGGCGCACCTGTGAAGATCCGGTTGACGGTGAGCGGCCGGTCCCCGTGCAGGGAGCCCCTGCCGCCTTCCAGACTGAAGCCCAGCCCCGCGGAGGTCTTCTCCAGCGTCAGCGCCAGCGTGCGGACCGCGGCCTCTGCTGCGGGGACCGGGGTTGGTTGGGGTGCTCTCCTCTCGGGCCACGCCGCCCCCGTACGTGTCTCCGGCAGCCCACGAGGCCCGGCCCTCCCACCGGCCGAGCTGACAACTCACCCGGCTCTGCCGAGGCGGCACTGGCCACGGAGGCCGAGGCGTCCGCGGAGGGGTCCAGGTCGGGCGTGGCCTCCAGCGCCGGCCGCCTGGAGACCACGACAGCCTGCCTGGGGTCGCGGGCCTGGCGCAGGATGGCCAGCGCGTCGCTGTGGGTGGCCCCCTTGAGGGACTTGCCGTTGATGGACAGAACCTCATTGCCCTTCTGGATGGTCCCTTCCTGCGAGGCCAGCCCGTCGGGGAACACCCTGTGCACCTGCGGAAGCCACAGGAAGTCGGCTCGGAGTCGCCTGCGTCGGGTCTGAGCCCGTTAGTCCCACGGAGGGTCCTCAGGCCGAAGACAACGGAACTGCCCTGAACCCGGGCCAGCACGTCCTCGTCCCTCAGAGCGGAGATCACGGACAGCGATGGACAGGGGCCCCGACCCTCCCCAGACAAGCCTCACCCCTGTCCACCTGAACGTCCGCGCTCGAGTGGGCAGGCCCAGGGAGCAGCCGCCTCCCCGGGTCCGCCGTCCCGGCACGGCCTGTGGGCGCCGGTCACCCTGTCCCCAAACCCGTGCCCACAGCTTACGACGCTCTGACTTGGCGACTCGAGAGCAAGGCCGAGCCCCCTGGGTCTTTCTTCAGGCCCCACTCGGACGCCAGTGACGGGCTCTAGCGTCGGGGGACCGTCCCTGAGCCACGCGGCGTGACGAGGGTTGAACGTGGGGTCACGTGACTGCTGCTGGCCCCGCTCCTTGAGGACGGTCCCGCCCTGAGCGCCCGCCGGCGGCCCCTCGTCCCCAGCACTGAGCCGGCCACTCACCGTGACCACCTTGTTCTCCAGGTCCGCGCCCCCCGCCAGGCTGAAGCCAAGGCCAGCCCCCTCCTCCTTGTGCAGGATGGTGACATGGATGTTGTCCAGCTGCTGCAGGAGGAAATAAAACAGTGAAAATGTTCCGTGTGGCAGCGTGCACGGTTTGACCGCTCGGCCGTCCCCTCCTCGGACCAGTGTGGCCGTCCGGGAAGGGAGGACGATGCTCTCTGGAGTTGGGAGCTCAGAGGAAAACGCAGTGTGTGCAGCCCCAAGGCTAGGTCTCTGCCTCGTGTGCACCCCACCCCCACGCGTACGAACAGGAGTGGGTGCTGCCCCGTCCGCGGGGAGCCCTAGGGTGCAGGACCACAGCTCTGCCGTCTCGGGGTGAAGCGTGGGCTCCGAGACCCAGGGCTGCTGTGAGGAAGCTGCTGTCCCTCCCCCTGCTCCCCGAGGGCACAGCACCCAGGAGCCCAGCCAAGCTCCTGCCCAGAGCACACGTGTGTGCACCTGCTCTGACACATGCCCACGGCCCACCCCCGGAGCCAGGACAGTCCTCTGCGGTGAGTCAGAGAATCTGGCTGTTCTCATCCAGGGCCTCGCATGCTCCTGGGCCATGCACGTGGGCAGAGGGGCACAGGCTGGGGGAGCACGTGGGCAGAGGTGGCACAGGCTGGGGGAGCACGTGGGCAGAGGGGCACAGGAGGGGAGCTGGGGCCCGGGGAGCACACCACCTCGACACGACCAGTAGGAAGGCGGACCCAGTGCTATCAGGTTCCCGTTCAGAGGCCAGAAACCCAGGTTTGGTCTCGGCTCAGTAGTGTTCAGAGTAAGTGTCTTCGGGGATCACCGTATGGACCAGATGAAACGGACGGACAGGTCCGTGTGGCTCCCGGCCACCAGTGTGCGCCCTGGTGCTGGGGGGCACCTCACCTCCCAGATGCAGCTGCTCTGACCTGGGGTCCCCAGGGCCCAGCCTTTGCCCGGGGCAGCCGGCGCGCCTGGTGTGAGGCCCGGCACCCTGCAGGGGCCCTCGGTCCACAGGGCACTTGGCCTCTGTCACTTCGGTTGAGCGTCTTGGGCCTGGGACGCGGAGCTGTCTCCACGCAGGGCACCCTGTGGGCCGGGCTCACCCTGCTCGGAGCCCAGCGACCCGGAGCCCAGCCGCCGGCCACTTCCTCTCACGCTCTGAGCCGCGCTCAGGAAGTGGGGGACGTGGGACTTTCAGAATGAGAGTGTGCCGCCCTGGGAACCGGCAGCGCTCGGGGTGCAGGGGGGTCCCCGGGTGAGTGCTCACAAAGCAGCGTCTCAGGACGCGCACAGGAACAGGAAGTCGGGTGCCTGGAGGGAACCTGGCCCCGCGACCTTGGTCTCGTTGACAAGGGCAGAGAGGGAGGCAGCCAGGGATTGGAAGCGTTTCATAAGCTACGAAGCCCCTTCCCCGTGGCAGGTCTCCCTGTGGTCTCGTGACACTGTCCCCACCACGGGCAGGTGTCCCCCCGAGACACCTCCAGGAGCTTGGGGCTCGTGGGGCTGCCTCCCCTGGGCCCCGCGAGGGCGGCCACGCGTCTCTGTGTCTACGAAAGGCCCACCTTCAGCGTCGCTTCGTCCAGAACCTTCACCTCCTCGATGAGGTTCTTCAGCTCCTCAGCGCTCAGCAGGGAGATGACCGACTGGCCGGACGCGGGGCCGCAGTCCCCGGCCCCTGTGGGCTCGCTGAGCCCCTCCGTGTATTCTCTCAGCTCCGAGAGGCTGTGGGGAGGAAGGGCAGGTGAGCCGTGTGCTCCCAGAGTGGTGTCCCGGGCGCTCAGCTGGGCCCTCTGCACCCTGGGCCTGTGGCCCTGAACCTCTGGCCGCCCCGCCCCGCCCCCAGCGGTGAGGAAGTGGGGTTCAGGGAGGTGGAGAGCTGGGTCTGCCAGGCGGCTCCCCGCCCAGCAGCTCACCCAGACCCTGGGCAGCTCTGGACCGGGCGGTGGTCCAGGCTGATGGCCGCCTGCCCCCCGCTCGCTGCAGAGGGCGCCCACCCCGCCGGCCGCCCACCCGCCTTTTCCTGTTGAGCTCACGTTGGCGTCGAGCCATTTCATAGCTTCACGTTTTGTGAGACACTGGTTTTGGTAATAGGGCTCACTCCCCTTGATGGACGGGGGCCCCCACGCCTCCGAGGGGCAGCTGCTCGGCCTGAAGGTTCTAGGCCCAGCCTTCCGACCCTTCTGGGTCCCCAGGTCCGCCCTGGGCCCTCAGCTGCCTGTGCAGGCCTAGCCCGCGGCAGCAGAGGGGAGGAGGCAGAGCTGAGGAGGCAGAGCAGCCGCGGAAGGGGGAGAGGGAGCCCCAGGCTGCGGCAGGAGCCCCAGGCCACTTCCCCTGTGAACTGGGGGTGGGGCGTGCAGAGGGGAGGGGTCCACAGTGAGAGGGACCCTGTCCCCAGGGACAGCAGGAGGGAGCAGCCCAGGGAAAGGCCGACCCTTACTTGAGCGAGAACCCTGTGTCCGCACCGGCAGGCGGGTCTCGGCTGGGCCAGGGCGCGGCAGGCGCCCCGTCCTTGGGGCTGCAGGGGCTCTGGCCTCCGGACAGGGACGAGGGCAGGCACAGCAGGGACCTCATGACCGCGGAGGACACTTGGCTGCTGATGGCGTGCAGCCTGCCGGCCCTGTCGTCCCCGGGCTGCGCCTCGCACGACTGTGTCCTGGTCAGCGGGAAGCTGCGGGCCCGCTGGCTGGGCGTCTTGACCCCCGCGCCCGCCGAGTCCACGGTGTGCGTGGTCAGCAGCCTCAGCAAGGGGTCAGCGGTGAGGGCTCGCTCTCTGGGCAGCCGCCCCAGGGGAGGGGTGTCTGACACACCCGGGTCCTGAGTCTCCGCGGCTGGAGGGGAGCCAGGGCACGGCTGCTCCGTGGTGGGGGGAGCCCCTCTTGAGAGGCCAGGACCCCCTCCTCCTCCTTTCCCAGGAGGCCTCTCGGCCTCGGCGCTGGGGGCCGGGGGGCTCAGTCTCCGGGCCCCCCTGTCAGGTAACTGAGAGGAGCCGAACGTCTCGAAGCTGCTGATTCTCTGCCTGATGGAGCTGGAGGCCCGCGTGTGGGGCCCCTGGTGCTCCCGGGGGGCCGGCGTGGGCTTCGGGGGGGCGGCTGCGGGCGGTGGCCTGGGCTCTGGACCGCGGTGCCGCAGCCCCTTCAGGCTCTGGCGAAACCAGGCTGGCTTGGGGGCCACGGGAGGCCCCTTCTTCACGACGCCGCCGTCCGCCGGCTTGTACGCCCGGGGGGCACCGTTCACGCCGTCCAGCTCGGGGGGCGTCCCGGCGGAGGGGGTCTGCGTCCCGTCTTCGCTGAGGCCGATGGCGGGCTGCAGCGGCGCGTGGCCATGGCTGTCACTCATGATGGGGCTGAACAGGCTCTTGATGCAGTCGGAGATCCTCACCCAGGGGTCCTCGGCCGCGCCGTCCGGGCCGCCGTCCACCCGCGCCTGCCGCTTCAGCACCGGGTGTTTCGGGGGCGTTGCTGGGGAGCGGAAACGGGACGAGGGCTGGCGGTGCTGGTGGGGCGTGTCCTCCGAGCTCTGCTCACAAAGCTGGGGGGCTGGGGGGCAGTGGGGAACCCTGAGGTACGTGCCCTTGACCAGAATCCAACCCGCGACTCTGGTCTGCAGGCCAACGTGCTAACCGCCGAGCCAGACCGAAACCACGACCTTGCTCGTTGGGAGACGCTGGGCCTCTGACCCCGCCAGCAGGATGGGCCCCCTTGTCCCCCAGGCGGGGGGTGCGGGCACCATCCACACTGGTCTGCCTTCCAGACCTGACTGCCCCGCACCGTGGCCGCCAGGTGCCCGTGTCCTCCTCCTCGGGCTCCATTCTCCTGACCTACGCTGTCCTGCCTTTCTCCCCTCAGCACCAAGCATCCCCGTGCAGACAGAGGGTCCCCACCCTGGGCGGCACCCACGGTCCTGCTGCCTTCACGAGGGGTTCCGCCGCCACGGGATGCAGGACACGGACGCTCGGGTGGGTCGCGCGTCTTACCTTCTCCCTGCCCTTCCTTCGGGAAGAGCTGCGCCGTCCCGCCCGGGCTGCCCGGCTCCTCTGCGGGGGGCGCCGTCTGCAGGCCGGTGGCACCGGGGGCCCTCGCCGCCGCGACTTCCTGCGGTGGCAGCAGCTCTCCGGCTTCCTGTGGTGTCAACAGGAAGTGAGCCTGTGTGGACACGGCAGCCTCCAGCTGCGAGAACAGAAGGCAGGGGCTTGGGCTGGGGGCGGCGTGGGGCTCCGTGAGGAGGTGCCCAGCGCCCCACAGGGCCCTTCCTGCCGCCAGGGTCGCCCCGTCGTAGGTGTGGTCACTGGGAACAAGGGCTTTGGTTCTCTGGGGGTGTTTGGGTTTTGTTGTGTAGAAACTGAAGGTGTTTTGTTAACAGCAAGAGGTGCCGTGTTTTCGTACAAGAGAGCGCACAGCACGTGGGAACAAACGTCTCAGACGGGGCAGCTGGTCAGGGACGCCTGGACCAGCCAGGCCACTTGGACGTACACACAACCACACAGACGGTGCAGGGGTGTGAGCAGAGCGGTGGGGGCACACCGTCGGGAAGGGCGGACACGGCCGCGTGCACACACGTGCGTCTGACCGCGAGCGCACAGGTTTGGTCTTGGGGGAGGGGGAGGGGCAGTGTGGGTCCCCGATTCGGTTAGGCTCTGTGTTCTTTCCTGACCGCTAAATCCTCCCTGAGCCTATGGTTTCGCAAGAAATCCTGTGTGCGAAGTAACGAACTTGAAATGCAGAACAGGGCCCACGTCCAAGCCCCGCCCTGACGCACTGTGTCCGCGCTCAGTGTCCCTGCGACGGGCGTTCCCGCCTGGGGTTTGCTGAAGGTGTCGGCCTAGGGGGACAGGTCTCCGCACGTTTAACCTGTTGCTGTAGGGCTCAGGGGGGCAGTTTCACAGTCGTCGTCTGGGGTTCGGGCTGAGCATGGTGGGGCGTCTCATCCCGCTCTGGGTCCTAGCTGGCGTGTGGTCAGGGTCTGAAGTTATTTTCGTGGGTTTTGTTGTGGATCTAGCTTTTCACTTCGTTTGGGTTCATCCCGTGGCTGCGGTTCTGGCGGGACATCCTGTCTGGGCCAACAGGAAGCACCCGGCGTCCCGGGTGCGGCCGCCGCCGTGAGGGCCGCAGGTGCGCGACGTTTCTGGGGTTGTGACGTTTCTGGGGTTGTGACGAGTAGGTATCGGATTTGATCGCCGGAGTGGGAGCGGGCACGGGTGTCCGTGCTGGGCTCCCAGGACCACCCGCTTCGAATGGGCCGAGTGTCCCGGTGCCGTCGGGACACTCGGGCCGTCGGGACACGAGGGTGTGGCTCCTGAAAACGCAGGCGTGGAGAAATGCCCGTGACGGCTGGTCACGGCCCGTGGTTACCGACGTGAGACCTGGTGGGCTGGCGGAAGGACAGGTCACTGTGTTTACTATTGTTCTGGGGTGTGTGCTGTGTACACAGGTTGCTCGGTGTACGGGGCTGAAACCAGTAGGCAGGTGTCTGCTGTGCCTGAGTGGCGTGGGCTCAGACAGGTGTGGGGCGCTGGCCCTGAAGGTGGTCACGGCGGGGGAGCCCCAGGGGCAGGGCTTCTGGTTGGAGCCGGGTGGCGTCAAGGCTGCGTGGAGGGGCCTGTGGGAGAGCTCACGGGCCTCGGGGTGTTTGGCCAGCTCCTCGCCGGACGGGGGGTGTGACTCCTACTTCCGCTCGCCGGATGATGGTGGGAAGAACGGTCGGGGTGACCGAGAGTGTAGCTGGGCTGAGAAGCGAGCAGGTGTGTAAACACTTGAATACTAGGATCTGAGTGTGCGACAAACAGTGATCTGGCTAAGGCAGCAGTTAGGGCGCCGGCCCGCGGACCTAGGAGCCCGGGTTGATTCTGGTCGAGGGCATGTGCCTCCGCTGGGGTTCGGGCCCGTGCGGGAGGCCAACAGACCAGCCGATGGGTCTCTCTCCCTCCCATCCACCTGAAATGGGTGGAGGAATGTCCTGGAGTGAGGATTTAAAAATAAACGTGCACATACTTGTGATTCACTCACGTCCTCGTTCAATTTGCCGCCTGAGGGCAGAGAGGTCGTGGCGGGCTGGCCGCCTGGCGGTGTTCAGACTTCGACCGGCCGCGCTGTACCGTCCACAGGGGACTGTCCTTGGCCCGCGCGGGGAGTTCGTTGGGGTCAGGCTGCTGACCAGGCGGTGGCCAGTGCAGTTTCACAGTGTGGCCGCGGCTCCCGTTTGTAGGTTGTGGAGGTGCCGGCTTGGACGGTCAGGGTTCGTGTGAGCAAATCAATGATCGAGGAGACACATTTCTTCTATTTCTAGTTTCAGAAATGGAGGTTCTGGAGACCAACGGGTAGCTCCTGTCCTTTCAAGGTTTGAAAAGTCACCTTGTCATATATGGCGTGAGTCAGTGAATAAGAATTTGTAGTCTGGACACCAGACGGACCAGCGAACGCTTTCCCTGGGCAGTGCCGACGCGGCAGGGCCCCGGAGGGCGGGGGGCGTCCGGGATGGGGGCGGCGCTTGCACTACTGGGTTTCGGCTGCGCCTCGGCCCTGTCGTTGGCGAGAAGCCCGGGTTGTTGTGAGGCCGGTTCGGTGTGGGGGAGCGGAGGGAGCTCCTTCCCAAACTAGGTTGTGGCGATTCCCGGTGGTGACCACGGGCAGGTTGAGAGCGAGTTCGTAGGCAGGACCGCGTGTCGGTTGGAGCCCCCTCATTTGGTCGGGGTGCTTGGGGTCGGTTATCCCGTAGAAATGTAACGGGTACGAGGGAGTTGTTCAGGGGGGAAGGGTGCATGCCATGGGGTCTGAATACTGCGACGAGGAGGCGGATACTTTCTGTTGACCACACAGGTTCCCACACGCTGAGCCCAAGCAATGTCTCGTGTGTCCTTGTCATCATTTGGGGTTAATTATTTTGCAGGATTACTCTGGAAATCAGTGGTTAGAGGTCAGCAGGGCAGGCTGACATCGGCCAGCAGGTGGGCAAACTCCAGGAGCCAGAGGCTGCCAGGAGGGGCGTCTCTCTGTAGAGATTGGGGGAGAAGGCAGACGCGCTGGGGTCCCAGGACAGGTGTTTGTGTTGCTGCCGGGCTGAGTCTCCAGGCACCGAGCACACCGGCCGACCTGGGTGTCCCTCAGCAGCAGGCCCTGAGGAAGGGGAGCCGCCTGACTCCCCGCGACACACACCCCACTCACCAGGTCGGGGCCGCTGTCCACGCTCCCCTGCGGGTCGCTGTCGCTCTTGAAGTACTTCCTGGGGGGGGGCTTGGGCTTGGACGACGTAGGCTTCCTCACGAAGATCTCAAAAGACTTCTTCAGTCTCAGGGGCGGGTGCTCCTGGCTGTCCTGGGGGGGCTGCTCGGGGCCGCCGTCGCTGCTGGAGCGCATCATGGTCCTCGGAGGTCTGCGCTGCGGGGCCGCCGCCCGCTGCTGCTGCTCCTGCTCCTGCTCCGCGGTCGGCCGCCCGTGCCAGCTGCCCTCCAGCCTCTTGACACCTGCAGGGGAGCCCCGAGGTGCTGAGCTCCGGGGGCCCTCATTCCCCTTTCCGCCCAGGTGGTGGGTACGGGTACCCTCCCAGCCTGGCCCCCGGGGGGGACCGGGTGTCCTAGCTGTCAGAGCCCCCAGAAGCCGTGAGCGCTCAGCAGACAGCTGTAATGTGAGCCCGTCAACTGCTGGTTCGCAGACGTGTCCACGGTGACCGTCCCCGTGTACCCTGGGGTGCAGGGGGGGCTCGTTTACGAAGCCAGCTCACCGGTCCCTTACCTTCCAGACTCCACGGCTGCCGCTCCTTCCCAAACCTCAGCGTCTCCGCAGCCTGGGCCACAGCGTCTTTGAGCTGCTGCTCGGACACCTGGAAAACAGCGGTCACCTCCAGTAGCCCTCAGGTGCGCTGTCCCCGTCCCCGGCAGGGCGCGGAGACCCTTTCTGCTGCTGTGCACCTGCGCGGGAAGCAGGGTCTTCCTCTGTGCCACCCTCCCTGCTCCACAACCAGGCACCGGCGTGTGCTAGTTCAGGCTTCTGAGCCTCAGTCCCTCACCTGAGCGGGAAGGGGATGTCACAGCGACTTCATTATGGGGGGTGCGCACTAAATACTCCACGCATTGGGAGGGTTCCCCAAAGTGATCTCCTCTGTGCCAGGCTTTAGCTCCCAAGTCCAGCCCGGATCACACACTCATCCACTGGACGACCCACACTGAGATCCCCCTGTTCCGTTGCTCAGTCGTCTTACAACCCAAGAACACTCCTCTCCCCACACATGTCCCACCCGTAGACACGGACAGGCCTCCCTGAACCCCACCTTCAGTACTGTCCCCCAGGAACGCTGCCCAGAGCCCTCAAGCAGGGGTCCTTCCGTAAGGACGATCCGGGGGACTGACCAAACTTCCAGGACTCTGCAGCCAGACCCCCGCATTCGAATAAACACGTTTGCTCCCCGTCTGTGTGTGGAGATGCCGCCCTGAGCCCCGGTCTCCTGTGTGGCTGACGGATCAACTCTGTTTCTGTATAAAACCTGCTGCCTTACTTCGCTGGGGAAGTTCACCCAACATTCAGAGAAGAACCAACAACTGTCCTCCTCAAACAACTCCAGAAACTTCAAGAGGCAGGCAGGCGCCCAAGCTCGTTTCATGAGGCCGGCATCCTACTTCCAAAACGAGGTAAAGACACGACAAAGGAAGAAAGCTGTAGGCCACCATCCCTGATGAGCGCAGATGCCAACATCCTCAACAAAGTATCAGCAAACTAGGTCCAGCAGTTCATTAAAAGGATCACACACCCCATACACAAAATGAAGGGCAAAAGCCACGTGATCACAGCAACAGCTGGGGAAAAGGCATTTGACAAAATCCGGCACCTCTTTCTAAAGACTCTCAGCAAAGTGGGAATACGGGGACCATCCCTCACTACAGCCAACGTCATACTCAGTGGGACACACACTACCCAAGTAGCTATGGCTTCAACGCCATTCCTAGCAAGGTACCAACGACATTCTTCGTGGAACTAGAATATGCCCAAGACCCCGACTAGCCACAGCCTGGCTCCTCTGTGCAGGACGGGCCCCCCGACCCCATCACTGTGCACGGAAGGGCCCGCTCACTGCCTGGGGAACACTGGCTTCTGTTTCCATGGCGATCACCGCGCCGTGTCAGGCTCTCTGGGGAGACTATGAGTCAGGTCACGGCCTGTGTGTACTCGGAACTGACCTCCACGTGCTCGGTGCCACTCTGGGCTGGAGGGGCCATTTGTCCCCCGCTGCAGACCTTTGTTACGACATAGCCTTGGGACACACGCTAAGAAATGAGGCTGAAACAGCCCTTTCTTGCTCCTGTTTCAGCACTAGCAGAGTGAGCCTCGGACAGACAGGCTGCCCCAGCAGGTCCTACCTGTGGGTCTGGGTGTCGGCTGACGATGATGGGGACGGGGCCCGGGTCGCAGTGGCTCAGGACTGCGTAGACGTCGTTGAGCGACATGCAGTGCACGGGGGCGTCGTTGATCTCCACAATCTCGTCGCCACACCTGCGGAAGCACAGACAGGAGGCCGTGGGCAAGTGCGTCCAGGTGGTGCCGGACGTCGGGGGGAGGGGCACTCCTGCCGGGCTGTTTGCTGAGACCTGAAAACCATGTTATTAAAAGATGTCACGTGGCAACGTGGCGGAAACTTGTCTGTGGGCCTCGTGTTCCCGGGCGGACGAGGGTTAGAAGGGGTGGGGAGCAGCTGAGGTTCCTGCAGAACACCCTAAGGAGAGAAGGCGATGGATGGCTTCGTTCTTATCATAAAGCGAGAACCGAGTTACTGGCACCTGAACGGGGAAAAAACGAGGCACAAAAGGTATGCTAGCATCAATGCGTGGGGGTTTGTACTCCAGCCTCCTGTTTCGCAGAGGGGACACGATCTCCTCAATACCTTGCCATAGCAACCCCACTTCTGGGAATAGATCTTAAGCAGCCTGAAACACCCATCAGAAAGAATAACGCACTCCTGTGTGCAAGAGCGAAGATTTGGAAACAGCTCAGGTGTGCATCAGTAGACAAGCGGATAAAACACACTGTGGTACATGTACACCGTGGAATATTATGCAGCCATAAAAAAGAATAAAATCTTACCTTTGTGACAGCATGGGTGGACCTGGGGAGTATTATGCTAAGTGAAATAAGCCAGTCAGAGAAAGACAAGTACCAAATCTAATGAATAGAAACAGACTCATGGATGCAGAGAACAGACTGGTAGCTGAAAGGTGGGGTGTAAAAGGTGAAGGGACTGAGCACAGAAACTCCTGGACAACAGTATGGCGAATAGCAGAGGGGGAGGAGTGAGGGAGAAGTGATGATGGAAGGAGACTTGATTTGGGGTGAAGACACAATGCAATATACAAATGACGTTACAGAATTGTACACTTGAAACCTATATCATCTTATTAACCAATGTCACCCCAATAAATCGAATAAAAATTTTTATGAAAGGTATGCCTGAAAATATTTTTCCTTCCGGCAAGAAATTCAGGGAACACAACCGGTTTGCTCAGTAAGCTTCCTTCTGTAAACCAGTATGCAGGTGAACCTCAGGAACACGCCGACCTCTGTCCCTGTCCGCGCTGCGCTCCAGGTCTGAGCCGGGGTGGTTCCTCACCCCCACCCCCGGCCCCTCACTGCAGGTCTGGGAGGGGCCCGGGGCGCTGCGTTCCTAACGGACTGCCCGTGGTCCCCACGCTGCTGGGTCATTCCGAGTATCTGGCCTCCAGAAGAATCCGACAGCCCGAGGACCCCCTCCTGTCGTCGGGCGGGTCTTCCCCAAAGCAGAAAGAGGGACGTACCGGAGTCTCCCGTCCAGATGCGCCACCGAGCCTGGGGACAGCGTGTGCACGAAGATGCCGGAGACGCACTGGGAGTGGGGGACGCTGCACAGCCCGATGCCCAGACCCACGCCGGCCTCTGGGGGAGAACGGGGGCTGACGGGCTTGCCCAAGGCTGGCTGGCCTCCGGGTGCCCACGGTCACGGTCAGACGCCGTCCCCCGCTCACGATGGCCCTGATCCCGTGTTTTCGGGACATCCCCTGTGGGTGGGTGCTGCCCGGGGGTCAGCGGCAGGGACCTGGGTGGTGAGGTCGCCCCGTGCAAGTGGAGAAGGACGGGAGGAGGCGGCGGCAGAGACAGGGTCACACCGAGGATTAGCGGGGAACAGGGTAGAGAGGACAGGGCGTCACTTCAGGCCTCAGGGGGGGCAACACCGCCAGGGACGTGGCCCAAAGCGGGGAAGCCGCCTGCCTTGTTGCTGGCCCGCAGCTGGTCAGAGGGACCGTGGTGGGGGCACCTCAGTGGGGCCCTGTGAACGAGGGGTAGGGACGTGGGGGTGGAGAAGGGGGACCAGGTAAGAGCCACACAGTGGGGGCTTAGACTTTCAAGCATGTTAAGTTCAAGTAGAGAGGGGGGTGGCTTTCCGTGCGGTCCCTCTGCGCTTGCTTTTCTGTGTCGGCCCTGGAGCCCGGACACGGACCCGTGTGGGCGTGTCCCCCGGGATCCCTCGGGACCCAGAGCTCTGGCCCTTCTGCTAAGTGGTGGCCCTGAGCTCTGCTCTGGACCAGGTACCAGTGGGGAACGTCTGGGGGACGGGGACACCCTACCTTTCTGCAGAGACACCTCCACCATGACTCTGTAGTTGGGCTTGGTGCCTGCAGGAGGCTCGGGGTTCTCCAGGAGGAAGGAGCGGCTGCCCTTGGCGACGACGCAGGTGCTGGAGCTCAGCGAGCGGCCCAGCGGGGGCGACAGCGGGGAGCTCAGGGGGTGGGGGGCCGTCAGGCGGGTCCTGACGGTGAGCGTGAGCAGCCCCCTCTTGGCTTGCTGTAAGAAAGGGGGTCTGCGTCCAGGGCTGACTCTGGGCGGGGCGCAGAACCGGGCCTCGGGATGTGGGGGCCTACGTGTGACATGCCTGCGTTCACGCGTCAGGCAGGCGTGTGGTGCGTGCAAGGGTGACAGTCTTGAACCAGAGGGAGACTCAAAAATACCTTCCCGTCACGGCCTGAAAAACCTGCAAGAGGGCTGTAACCTCGGTACACACACAGGATGTTCTTAAACATCCACGGCCTCACGGTGGCAGTGCCCCGATCGTCCTGATCCACCTTTTCTGGGCCGTCTTCCTCCAGCACTGCCCACCCGCGTCCCCGGGACCCCGTGAGGGCCCCACCACTTGAACGTGGAGGTGATGCTGGGGCTCCGATTGCCGGAGGCCCAGCCCGACAGCGGACGGTACCTTGAACCTCTGCAGGGCGCCCTGGTGAGTCAGCCCGGCCATGGACTCGCCGTTGAGCTCCAGGACCTCATCGCCTGTGGGACGGGACGCCGTGTGAGCGCGCGGCCCGTCGGGGCGAGCATCCTGACCTTGGGCTCGAGTCCCGCCAGAGGCACGGTGCTCGGGGAAATGGGTCGGACAGAAGGAGACAGACACCGTGTGGTCTCACACGTGGGCGCTAAAGAGACGGCATTGCGGGCAAGCAAAACGGAAACAAACTAACAGAGGACAGACTGCCAGATGGGAGGGGCCGGACCGCGGTGGACACGGGAGGGACTGAGCGCGAAATGCCGGCCTAGGAACAGGCGCAGGTGTGACAGCGGCGTCCGGTGGGCACCAGACTCACAGGGGGTCAGTTGGGGACCGTACAAACGCACAGCCACTGTGCTGCGCGTCACTGCGTTTCCGAGGACATGGAGAAGGCCCGTGACCTGCCTGCCGGCTGCCTCTCCCGCACCCGTCTCCCTGTGACACGTCCTCTTCCCGTCCGAGGCCAGGAGTCCCCGCGGCCTGCTGGACGCTGCCCCTGTCCTCCCAGCAGGCCCAGCCCCTGAACTGGTGACTGCCCGCCCCCTCCGCCCTAGGCTGTGCTTCCTGAGTCACCTGACCTCACCCCTCCCTCCCGCACAGGGAAACCCCCTTCCTGCCTGGAGCAGAGGCTCGGGGCTGCGGGTTCTGTGGGCCCCTGTGCCCCAAGCACCACAGACGAGGCGAATGAAGGACCACGTCCCCATAAAGCCCTCCCACGGAGACAAAAATCTGAATTTCATTTGATTGACACACGTCGCCCAAGAATCAAACATGCGTTGACCTTGTCTGACCATCTGGAAGGGTAGAAAGCCCTCCACGCTGAGCTGGATGACAACAGGCAGAATGGGCCCTGGAAGGTGGGCTGGGCCCGGCCCGGGATGGCGGAGGGCAGAGCCGTCTCCTGCGCCCCCTGCGTACGGTGGGGCCCTCAGGGCTGCCTGCCTGCCTGCCCCGGGGCGTCCTGGGGCCCAGCCTGTTGCCCAACAGCCCAAACATGGCTTTGGGGTGCAGCTGGGCTGGGTGGACACCGCTGCCCCTCAGCCCCACCCAGGGCAGGGCACTCAGGAGGCCCCTCGCTGAGGATGAGGTGGCGGCTGGGGGGAGAGGGGGCGGCGGGAGGACGGCAGCTGGCGGACCTCCCCTCCCCCGAGGGGTCTCGGCTAAAATCCCATGTCCCACAGCCTGGAGCAGGGATGTTTCGCTTATTGTTCTTTATCCTCACCCGAGGACATTTTTCCATTTTTTGTACAGATAGAGTGGGAGGGAGGGAGAGAGAGGAAGGGAGAGAGAGAGAGAAACATCGAGTGGCTGCCACCCGCACGACCAACCAGGGCCGGGGACAAACTGCAACCGAGGTACGTGCCCTTAGCGGGAACCGAACCCGGGTCTCTCTGGACCGCAGGCCGACGCTCTAACCGCTGAGCCAAACAGGCCAGGGCTGACTTTTTAATTGTTGAAAGTATTGCAGCTGTCCCTCCTCTCTCCCCATGGAGGGACACCTCCCCCTCCCCCTCGCCGCTCCCCCTCCCCCGCCCTGTTTGTATCCACCGTCCCTGGGCTGTGCACATACACGCACACAGCTCTTTGGTTTACTCCTCGCGGCCCCCCCCACCCTCTGAGGCTTGCCAGTCTGGTCCCTTCCATGTTACTGATTTTTTAGAGAGAGAAGAAGACGGAGAGAGATATATCGATGTGAGAAAGAAACTTCGACTGGTTGCCTCCCGCACCCCCCAACTGGGGACCAAGCCCACAGCCTAGGTCCGTGCCCCGACGGAGACTCGAACCTGCAACCTTCGGTACTCGGGATGACGCGCCAACAAACTGAGCCACCGGCCAGGCTCACGGGGAGTTTCCCGAGCTCACTGGACACAGGGCCTGGTTCCCCCGAGGCAGGGGAGCAACCAGGGAGGCGCCTCGGCAGGTGCAGGGAGACAGACAGCCGGACAGACTGGCAGACGTTTACCAGACACACGAGGTCACCCCCCCGGGAGAGAACATCCAGACCCAGAAAAGCAGCAAAGCCAGGTGGGCGAAGCCAGGACGAGCTGCCGTGACCAGTGACCGCTGCCCTGACACTGACCAGCCAGGAAACCGCGCCCTGAAAAGGCGCCTCTGGGAAGCTCCACATTGTGCTGAAATCCTCCCGAGACCTCCCCTAAAACTCCCGCCTGCAAGAGAAATAAAGTGCTGGGTCGGAGGACCCGGTGTGCGCCCTCCGGGGAGCAGCCCCTGCCATCCCCGTCCCCTCTTCCCCACAGGCAGGCACCTCCTAACCTGAGGGCCCCAGGACACCTGCAACCAGGGGAGCGCTGGGCAGCGGCAGCTCGTTCCAGGCTACCCCCGAACCTGTCCCCAAGCCCTGCTGACTCCCCGGAGGGCTGGCAGCCCAGCCTCGCCTCCTGTCGCTCTGCTAAGCCCTTCCTTGTTGACGGGCCCGGCTCCGACCAACGTCCCCTCACAGTCACCTGGACTCCAGCCCCAAGTCCAGAACCCACACAGACCGCTCAGGGCCGGGTCCCTGCCCCGTGACCTTCTGGGGGGTGACAGGGACAGCAGGGGCGTGAAGGAAGGGCATCGGGGTGCAGGAGCCCAGAGGGGACTTGACAAGAAGGGGCAGGGGACATGGGAGCTGCTCCGCCTTCTGACGGGCTGGCGGCGGACCGAGTGCAGACGCACGGCCACCAGACGCTGCACTCGGCAGGTCCTCGGGGGTCAGGCCAGGCCACCCTCCCGGCGCCTTCTGCCGCCGGCGAGTCGGGGCTGGACACGTACCTTCCTGTAGCCGGCCGTCGGCGGCCGCGGCGCCCCCCGCGAAGATGGTTTTGACGTAGATCCCGATGGGGCCGTAGATGCTGTCCTGCCCCCCGACGATGCTGAAGCCCAGGCCCTGGGGACACGAGGAGCCGTCAGAGTCCCCGGTGTCCGTTCCTGGGGCCACGTTTCTGAGGGCCGGCCCGGCCCTGAACGAAGACCGGGGAGCGGCGGGGGCTGTCGACTCTCGGGTCCCCAGACTCAGTGGGAAGAGCTGTGGCTGAGCCCAGACAGGGCCCTTGGGTCTGATGTCCCCACACAGGCCCCTGGACGGAGGCCCTTCTGCTGGCAGTTAGGACAGATCATGGCCTGTCTGACCTCACGTCACCATCTCGCAAAACGAGACTGACGTCACCCCCCACAGGCTGTCTCAATAGGACACAAGACGCCACAACCTCCACCGTGTCACTGCGGCCATGTCCACAGAGCGGCTCCCCATGGAAGACGCTGCCTTGTCCGGCCAGAGACCGTCACCACCCTGTGTGCCCCCGCCCCTGGTCCAGCACACGCGTCCCTCCGTGCGCCCCCGCCCCGGTCCAGCACACGCGTCCCTCCGTGCGCCCCCGCCCCGGTCCAGCACACGCGTCCCTCCGTGCGCCCCCCGCCCCGGTCCAGCACACGCGTCCCTCCGTGCGCCCCCCGCCCCGGTCCAGCACACGTGTCCCTCCGTGCGCCCCCCGCCCCGGTATAGCACACGCGTCCCTCCGTGCGCCCCCGCCCTGGTCCAGCACACGCGTCCCTCTGTGCACCCCCCTTGCCCTGGTCGAGGAAATGCGTCCCTCCGTGGGCCCCCCGCCGCCGGCCTCGCTCACCTTGGCCTGGCCCTTGGCCAGCACAATGTTGGAGATGACAGACGCCTGGAGGCCCCCCGAGGGCGGGGCGAGCTGGGCGGTGCTCAGGGACCGCGTGGGTCTGGACGGGCCCTGCAATGAGGAGCCAGGGGAGCGGTGAGTTCACGGGACAGAGCACACACCTCACGGAGGGGGGGGCCCGCCACGGAGGACACATGCCCCCTCTCTCCCGAGGGCCCACGCCTGCCGCTTGCACCGGCTGGGGTCTGGGCAGGGCTCCAGGCGGCCCTGAGCCGGTCTCCCCCAGCCCCGCAGCCGTGGGCTCAGCGGGGACAGTCAGGCCACGCCGACCACACTGGCCGGGACGCTGGTCTGGCACCAACGTCTCAAGCAAGGCCGGGAGCTGACTGCAGAGTTCAGGACACTGACTGAGCCCCTTCTCTGTGCCAGGCAAGGGGTGTGGGGGGCAGGGCGCAGACTGCAGCCCACCTCTCCTGACTCGGCCACTGTCACCTGGTGCCCTGGGGCAGTGACCCTCCGTGCCCCAGCTTCCTCGCCTATACTGGGGAAGCCATTTGTCCAAGTGCTGGTCACCCACTAGCTCTCCATTTGCGGCTGGAAAACGACCCCGGGGAGGGGAAGGGAGGGGGTAGGGGAGGGGAAGGGGGTAGGGGAGGGGAGGGGGGGAGGGGAGGGGAAATGAAGTGTCAGGTGTCTGCTGTGTGACGTGTGGGCAGAGGCAAACACGGGGAGCTCTCGATGTGCTGGGGAGACGGGGTGTTGGCAGAGAGAGTGCCACCAAGACACCCCGGGGTGAGCCCTGGCGAGGGGCACTGGGAGCTCAGGAGGCCTCCAGCAGGGGGGTGGGGTTTGCAGGAGATGGGGCAGGAGAGGAGGGCACAGCACTGCCGCCAGGGGGCGCTGTGGGACCATGCGTGGCTGTGGGAGGCCCCTGGAGGTGTCTGTGCCTTGGCTGAGACCTAGGTCACCGGAGATTGACGGACAGGCTGGAGGGACTGGGGTGGGCGACACTATGCTTCCTATTTGCTTAGCACCCCATCTGCAAGCTGATGCCCTATCGTGGGAAGGGCATGAACTGGGGAGCCACCGGGGGCTTGGTTCCAATCCTGGCCCCTCGGTCTTAAGATGTGGGAACAGCCCAGTCGAGCTCCCCTTCCTCCCTGTGAAACGGGGCCAACAGTGCCTTTCACCGCTTGTCAAGAATCGGAGGCCGTGCGTGTCAAGCAAGTCACACGTCACGGGGGTTAAGCGCCCGGGTTTGGAGCCCACAAGACCCAGCGTCAAGTGCCCGCTGTCTGACAGTCCGTGGGACTTGTCCAGCTGGACCCTGCCTGTCCCTTGGCGACTGTGCAGGTGACAGGGCTGCAGACAGCGAGGTGGGGCCGCACGGTCCCTGCTGATGCACAAGCGTGGCGGTGGCGGCGGCAAGTCCCTGGCACACCGGGCGGCCCGGGAGGTGCCGGCCCTGAAGTGCCCCTTGGCCCCGAGGTAGCTGTGCCCCCAGGCCAGCCCCGCTCCCCTGCAGTTCCGTGGCCTGAAGCCCCGAAGTGGGCCCCTCCCCATGGCCTCACCCCAGCCTTCCCTGCAGGGGAGTCCAGCTGCTGGGACAGAGACTTCCTGCTGCTGCACAGGGCACAGGGCGGCCGGTCTGCGGAAGCGCCGGTGTCCCTGGCCGCCGGGAAGCCTGCCTCCGCGGTGCAGTCGGGGTTCGCGCCTAGACCGGGAGAGAGAGGAGGAAGCTCTGTGCTCACAGAGAACAGCAGCCCCCACACAGTGTCCTACTTTCCATACAGACCGGCCCCACCTTTGCTGCACCCTGTATATCAAAATTACAGTGTGTGTGTGTGTGGGGGGGGGGGGTCAAACCAGTTCAACACGCAACACTGAGGCCGCTGGAAATGCGGTTGTGAAATCCAAAGCAAAAGCCAAAGTAATATTTGAAAGGGAAACTATCTGTTGAGATGATTTCTTCATCATAACACCAGCTGATCATGCACCACGAAGCTGGATTAGGAGGTGGGAAATGGGCGAGGAGGTGAGGGACACCCCGGAAAACAGGCTCAAGTCTTAGCTCCTTAATTAAACCTGGTCCGCGAGGTCACGGGAAACCAGAAGTGGAGACAGACATGGAAGAAAGCGCTCAGACGACTGCAGAAAAGAAACACACACTCGCACCCAGAGGAAGACGCGGAACACACATGGCAGAGCCAGAAAGCACAGAAAACCCAAGTAAAAGCAAATATTATTTATAACAACAATGCCAGCGGCGCGAGCTTCTGCCTTGACAATGATCTGCCAGATTTGCTTTCAAGATGCAGCCGCGTGTCCTTTGCGAGAGAGGAACAAGGCGGCCAGACAAGGACGAGATGGAAAGTGGGCAGAGGCCGATCATGGGGTCGCGGGAATCCGCGACCCGCTCGGGAAAATGCTCCCGCGATGCCTGTTCGCCAACATCCAAAGTGCACAGTATGTTCGAGAAAAATCACACAAAGCAAAAGAAAACACAGGCTAAGCGCTCTCTGGGTGTGGAAGAAACGCGAACGTTCGGGAGTTGGGAAAACGCCGATGTGCTGAGCTTACAAAGACAAAAACACCTTCCCGAAGGGAAAACCTCGAAGAAATGACACAGAGGAGTGTGTGCCACAGAAGGACGGCCAGACCCTGTTCTACCAGGCGGCGTTTCACACAGGGGAGGTGAAGCAGGGACTGTCCGGCGGAAGCCAGCCCCCCACCGAGGGGCACTAACGGGAGGCGCAGGTGACCCCAGCTGCACCGGGCGCGGGGAGGCGCTCTGCCCACCTCGCTACAGGGCGCGGGGCCAGGCAGGTGGCAAAGGCCTGTATCAGCCAGGGCCTGGGAAGGACGAGGGACGGGGCCACCACAAAGGGCAGAGGGGGTCTGAGAAAGTGCCGAGGCGGACTGAGGCGCCCAGGAACCGGCTCGAGCTGGAGGCTGCGCCCATGCTGGGCTTGAAGGGCCAGAGGAGGCAGGGGGCGCGCCGGAGCCCGGTGGGCGCTGGACCCAGGCTCTGCCAGGGCTGCAGAGGGGGTGGGACGGACACCCGGCGGCCGCCCTCCGCCCTCCTGCCGGCGCCTTCACTGACTGAGCGCCACTAGAACCCCGAGGGCCGGGGCCCCGAGGACGCGCCTGCACATCAGTGCCCAGAGCCCCACACGTAGAGTCGGCTGCGTGCCGGGCCGGCCGTGACGTCATAGAGCCCCACACGTAGGCTGCGTGCCGGGCCGACTGTGACATCACAGCCCCACACGTAGGCTGCGTGCCGGGCCGGCCGTGACGTCACAGCCCCGCACCCAGAAGGCTCAGCGCCGGGCTCCTGCGGTGCAGGGTTCCTCACGGTCTCCGAGCAGAGGTCTCACGCTCTCATTTCACACTGATGCCCGCAAAGGCAGCGGGTCCTGGGTGCGGAACGAGACGGACAGAGCAGACGGCTGGGGCGGGGAGTGAGGGGTGTAGGGCCTCACCCGCGTGGGCTGAGACTGAGTGGACGTTCCTGTGCTGACCCTGAGCAGCACGGACCACGGCCTGACCAGGAAACCGCTCAAGGAAAGAAAGTAAAAGCTACGATGAAAAACAGCCACCAGGGTACAGAAACGGACGGTCCATCTGATGGCCTTGACCCTGCAACACACTAGGAGGAGGGTGGACCGTGCAAGGGACTGTCCACCGCGACACAAACAACCCCTCGGGAGGCAGCATCCACCACCCGAGTGGGCGCTGGGGCCACGCACGGTCGGCGCCTTTGGCACCTCCCGAGAAAACCGGCCCGGCCGAGCCCAACGCCCGAGCAGCACCAGCACCGTGGACGCGGTGGGTGGGCTGAGGCGAGGGACCCGGCTCACACCAGGCAGCGGGCTGGCTAGACCGGCACGGCCGCACGTGGGATCCTGCGGACCCACGAACACCGGAGTCTACAGGGGGTCCAGGGGCACGGGGCGCACACAGTCCTGGCGGGAGGAGACTGGAATGTCAGCACTGACCGTCCGAGCCCAGCCTGCGGTCTCCTGACCCTGCGCTCTGCCTGCAGCCACCTACACCCGGGCACCTTCCAGCGTCCCCGCCGTCCTGGGAGACGAGGCCACAGCCCCAGGACAGGGTGGCCTTGCTAAGACCAAGGGATGTCTCGCCGTGAGAGTCCAAAGAGGAGTGAGGCCCGCGGCGTGAGGACCCTCCCACAGGGCTCGGGTCTGCTCCCCCGGACCCGAGACCCGCCTCCCCGCGCCCCTCACTGGCACCCTGACACCCCACAGAAGCCGTGAGGGGCACTTACTGGTCGAGTTGCTGCGTGTCCTTTGGTGACAGGCTTTGGGGAGCAGGAAGCTACTACTCTGCGCTTCAGGTTTTCCGGACTTTTCTCGAGAGGAAGTTGTAGGAGCTTCCTGCAAAACAATTCCCGTCTTTTACTCACCAGGTTCGTGAGGATCAAAAAAGACGCTCAGAAAACTGAGAGTTTTGACGCCGACCTCGGTGTACGGTCCGCCTGTCCCCTCCGCTACATTACAGGCTCCACCAGGGGGGAGTAGTGTCCTCCATCAACTCACCGATCTAGGAATTCAGTTTTTAAGGACTGAAGAGACACAGAGGTGTGGACACAGCTGTGAGCAAGGATCCTGACCTCGGAGGAGTGCGTTCGGGTGAAACGTAAACAAGAAAACAAACGAGAGAGAATTGCCCACAATGGCAAGTGTTGCAAGTGGCATCAGTGGGGAGTAGGGGGCACATGTTTTAGAGACGACGACCCAGTGGGGACCGTTTTTCAGGCACATGTGGGCCCCCAGAAACATCCGTGGAGTGGATGCCCTATGAACAGATTTCCTTACGTTGAACCGTCCATGCATTCTTGACAGTGTTAGACGTAGTTTGATCATGTTGCTGTTTCTTCTGCGTGATTTAATTGAGGACTCTAACATTCTACATTTTGAAGTTAAATCTGGCTGTTGTTCTGTTTTTCTTTTCCTCCCGTGCCATATGGATCACGCTGTCTTTGCTTCTTTATACTAAGTTAAGAAATGCTCCCCCTGCGTGGGGCCCATCAGCAGCGCACGGGACAGCGGCGGGGACGCGCTTCTCCATCGGGGCCGGTGACACGACGCAGCACACCCAGCTCTCCCGCAGGTGAGGGGGGCACCTGAGCCGGGTTCGCGCTCCTCCCTCCCTCCCCCTGGGACCTCAGGGACAGAGGGCGCAGGGTTACAGGTGGATAATGAAGATGATGACATTGCTTATTTTACGTCTCTTCCCAGAACCGTGTTTATGCTGTTTTCCTCTTTCATAACTTTATGAGCCACAGTGAGTTGGACTTAATTCCTGAGTGATGTTGGCTTCATTACTCACTACCGTAATCCGGTGGGGGAGGGGGGTGGAGAGAGGGGGAGAGAGAAATCTCCTTTGGGAAACTGTGCAGATGGAGAAGTCCGTCCCACCTGAGTGATTTGCTGAGCACAGAATCCCTGGGTGTGGGGTCACTTAGTCTGGAAGCTGGAGTCTGCCCAGTGCTACCTGGGACTCAGTGCCCCAGGGCGGAGGCGGGTGAGGGGCACCTGCCACCCTGCTCTGACTACAGGCCTGGCCAGCGCCTGGCTAATCTCGCATGCCGAGCGCCTGCGGACCTCGGCCCCTGGCACCCTGCCCGGACACAAGGAGGCTCTCCTGCCGCCCCAACTATGCACCTGCTCTCCGCTCCAGCCCGAGGTGGTCGGCACGGGGCGGGGGTTCTGCCAGCATCTGTCCGCTCGCTCGTCTCCCTCCCTGTGGCCAGCGGCGGGCCAAGGAGCCCTCAGCCCAGCCCCACCTGCACCACGGCAGACGTTCTTGTGGGCTTCAGAGGGGGCTCGGCCCCTTTCCACGGCTTCGTGTTCTGACATAGCTTCCTCCCTGTTTGTACACACATTTTTGGATTTCACAGAAATTTCTAAGAGGTGTGTGTCGGGGCCGGAAGGGGGGACGAAATGCACTCTGGCACCCTCTGCTGCCAGAAGTCCCTCAGGGCCCTGGTTCTTGGGGAGCCCTGCTCGAGCCAGAGCCCCCTTCTTCCCAGGTGCTCCTCTTCCTCCCCAGCAGCAGGTGGCGCCACATTAACCCAGACAGCCAGCTCCTCTCCCCAGGCGGCCGGGGAATCTTCAGGAGAGGGATGGGATGATGTGGGAGGTGAGTTCCTGAGACTACCTTTCCAGACCTTGGCGCAGAGACAACCTCTTTGAATTACCTGCTGCACACAATATACTACTCGGACATTTCTGAGACCACAGTCGTCCCGGAGGTTACGTCCTGACCTGGCTGTGGCGGGGACTGGCCGGCCGGGCGGCTGCCACAGGGAAGGATGGACACGGGCTGCCAAGAACCAGAGGAGAGCCAGGTCTCGATGTTCTATCAGACTTAAAAACATCAACAAAGACAGACAGCTATCGGGCCCCTAAAAGCTCCCCACACAGGCCATGCACCGACGGACCCAGGCTCACCCACGTGCTGGGGTCACGTCAAGGCATCGTTCACTCTCGTGCATCCGCGAAACCCTGAGCTTCATGGTTCTTCACCAGAGAGGCACAGAGGGACAGAGTGGGCGGAGGATCGTGGGACCAGCAGCATTAACTCTCTCATGCCCTGGACTTGTCTCTCCATTCTTTGGGCTCGGTTTCCCCTTTTGCACGCTGAGGGGTGCACTGACCCCCGCAACCACTGTCAGCGCCATGGTTTTGAACATGACTGATGCTTCCATTTAAGGAGCCACGGAGCCCTGTCCTCTCGGACATGGTCACAGCGGATCACCCCCAAGCACCGAGCCTCTTTCCTGGGCCCCAGGGAGCCGGGGCGCTGCGGGCAAGGACGTTCCGGTGCTGCCTCAAAGGAGTCTCTGTGCTGCCCCCTGGCCCGGCTCCCTCCCAGCCGCAGAACAAAGCTCTTCTGTTCCTGCTCCAAGGTGGGGCCGCCTGGAGACCAGGGGTTTGTCGCCGAGGTCGGGCTGGCAAAGTCATTTCCTCTTGTTCTCACCGGAGACGGCTGTGGGCAGCGCTCTGGGGGCGGGCGCCCCGTTACTGCCTGAGGGGCAGTCTGTACGTTTATGGGGGGTATGACTACGCAAGGACACGCACCAACCAGCCACCTGACAGCCCTGGGGGACTGAGGCACCTGCATTTCTTGCAACCTCGCGGGAATCTACAGTCATCTTAAGATAAAGGGTTTAATTTACAAAACGATTTTAACACTGCATTTCCACACCCCAGAAAACAGCCGTTAGAAAACAGAATCGCTACGGAGATGACATGTACAGCTGCGCCAGGAAACACAGAGTGCCCAGGGGCCGGGGGACGAGAGGAAGCCACAGACTCTGAGAACCCCGCAGCGTCAGGAAACGGGGACCCGGTAATGCACGCTGGTCAGTGCCCCCAGCGCGTGGGAAGTTCAGTGAGGCACTAACAAAAGTCAAGTGTTGTTTTTTTAAAAAGTATCCCAAATGGATCCTTAAACTTTTATCAAGAAGCAAAAGGCCAAAAACAAACATTCCTAAACAAGCAAAAGAAGGGAGAAAGCTCCATACGCGAGAACAATACTGAGGTTAAAATATGATCGAGACCGTGGAGTTAGGAAACAGGGTAACGACTGACCATGAAACAGGACGCAGAGCCTAGAACGGCCGGAGACAGAACTAACGTCTGGGGAAGATGTCCCGTCAGCAGGAGCAGCGGGCACACGGAGCCGTGCGGGAAAACGACGAGGCCCCCCCTTCACCAACATCCGCTCCGGGTGCGAGAACCACCGTACGAAAGGCAAAAGGCCGTGGCACGTTCCGAAGACGAGGAGAGAGGAGATGTCGTCATCGAATGCGTCCGCGTTAACAAATGACACGAAGCTTTAAGTAAGACACAAACGCACACACTCTAAAGGGCGCGACGGATGAACGCCACGTGGAAACCAAAGGCTTCTGCACAGTGGAACACTACGCGGCTGTGAGAAAGGTTCTCTCACCCTTTGCGACGACGTGGAGGGGCCTGGAGAATTTATACTGAGCGAAATAAGCCGGTCAGAGAAAGACAAGTACCCCAGGATCTCACTTATTTATGGAACATCATGAACAAAATCACCTGGAGGTCAAAACAGACCCCGAGCCATGGAAGTCGGGGACAGACAGACACACCTGAGACGGAGGGGGTGGGAGGGGTGGGGAGAGAAACTGAAGGGCTTGTGTGTACATATGCACAACCAATGGGCACAGACGTTAGGTTGGGAGAGCAGGAGGTGGGGGAGGGGGTCAATGGGGAAAAAAGAGGAACATCTGTAATACTTTCCATAAAAAATAAATAAAATAAAGTGAACGGCCCTGCCCGGTTTTGCTCAGTGGTTAGAGCATCGGCCCGCGGACCAGTGAGTCGCAGGTTTGATACCGGTCAAGGGCACGTACCTCGGTTGTGGTTTGGCCCTGGTTGGGTCGTGTAGGAGGCGGCCAATGGATGTGTCTCTCTCACATCAATGTTTCTCTCTCTCCCCCTCCCACTCTATATGAGGGTACAGGGGAAAATACCCTTCGCTACCGACGGAGGTCACAGTGGAACCGCATCCGTGTGACACGCAGACCTGAGTGGGGCTGAGACCTCCAGGGCCAGTGTGTTCCCCTCCCTGCCACACGCAGCCGAACGCCCTGGAGTGACCCCACGGACAGCGGTCATCGGACGCTGAAGGCCCAGAGGGCACAGCCAAGGCCAGGAGCCTCGGGACGAGAGGGACGACAAATGCGTGTGCCTGGGCGATGTCTGTCTGTCTGCCTGCCGCACAGCCTCTGTCTGTCTGCCTGCCTGCCGCACAGCCGACCAGCTGCTGGGGACCAGGACAGTGCTCCCGGCCAAACACCAGGAGGGGCCAGCCAAGACCTGGGTGGGGGGAGCCCAGCCTCTGCCCCCACGAGGCCCCGGCAGGGCGGCAGGGCTGCGTGTCCCTGCGGCAGTGGCCACAGCAGAGCCCTGGCCAGGCTCCCAGCCCCCGTCCAGGACCAGGGCACAGGCAGCAGGGCCCACCTGCAGGGGCCCATCAGCTGAGTGTCCTGCTCCTGCCCCTCCCCCCACCCAGTGACAGCAGAGACCCCGGGCCCCACAGCTTCTGCCCGGCCCCACCTGAACGACAGATGGTCACCCTGTGCCACAGGCCAGCCAGAGCAGCTCTTCCCACCCCAGCAGGCGACCGGCTGGGGCCCAGCGAACCCTCCAGCAGTGCGGGAAGAACGAGGCCGACCGAGGCTGACCGAGGCCGACCGGTGCTGACCGGGGCCGACGGGGGCTGACCGGGGCCGACGGAGGCCGACCGGGCCGACAGGGGCTGACCCGAGGCTCACCCGCAGCACGGCAGGGGCTCCGCAGCACTTCCCAGCGCCTGTTCTCCTGCCCCTCGGACCCAGGGGCCCAGCACCCAGCTCCGTCCTCTGCCCACACGAGTCTGGCAGCCGGTCAGCAAGGGCGGCCACCGCACCTCTGAGCCCGCCCCCACCCCGGGGACCACCCTGCCCCGCCTCCCCGCCTCCCGCACACTGGCTGCGCCTCCTGCAGCCCCAGGCTCCCTCCCCGCGGCTGCGCTCAGCCAGAGCCCGTCTGTGGCAGGAAGAGGCAGCTGGCCAAAGGCTTGGGTTTCCCGGTCGCCAAGGAGGCCGGGGCCTCGAAGCCACAGGCTGAGCTGCTCTCGGGAGCAGAATGAGCCCCCTTGTCCGCCCACGGGGGCCTGGCCACCCTGTCTCCAGCCCCGGCGCAGGCGGCTGACTTGACCTCATCACAGCCCGACTCGCGCTCTGTGAGTGGTGCTTTGCCTAACCAATATTTTGAATTTGTGAGAAAAAAAAAAAACAGGAGACTTTTCCCCACCACGGAGGCCATTCCCACATGGATCAAAGCTCTGAGCCCCAGGCGGCAGCCCCGGGGACAGGACCTCCCAGGCGTCCGGTCTCGGGCAGTGGGAATACCAGAGCTTGTCCAGTGTAAACCGCTTCGTTGGCGAAAACCCCACGGGAGCCTGGGCTGTGTCAGCAGGCTGCTTGCCTGAGGGTGGCCTCGTGAGCTCACCGAGCACCCTCCTGCACGCAGGTCCACAGGGCCGCCCCTGGGTGCCCGTCCCCATCCCGACCGCTGAAGGGCACCAGCCGAGGTGGTGGGCACCGCACTACGGGCAGTTTGGGGAGCTGCCGATTATGCAGCGGGAGGGAAACTGAGGAACAGAGGCGGCGGCGGCATCGGACTACATCCCAGGACCTGCACCCCCGGGTCTGTCCCGCCAGGAGCCCAGCGCCCACTGGCACCGCAGCTGGGCTGCAGGAGCCCGCGCACTGGCAGAGGCCCCGTGGTCGGCCGGGCGCCGTGGAGAGGGGTCAGGCAGGACACGGAAGTGGCGCCGGCTCTGGGGAGCCCAACCCCTTCTCTGAGCTTGGCCGTCCAAGTTCTTCTGGAGGTGTGTTTGCCAAGGGAGGTGGGCAGGAAAATCTGTGTTTACATGTACTCTGCCTTGGTTTATGACCTGTAAACATTCAGGCCTCTGGCGTGAAGGTCGCCCTTGCCCCCTGCCCGTCCCTGCCCGTCCCTGCCCGTGGTAGAGCTGCTCTGGGGAAGGGGGGTGGCGAGTCGGCGGGGGGCAGGCACGCAGGACGGTGAAGACGACGGGGGGAGAAAGCACGCGAGTCACTCTGAGTGGACACAGGCTCTGCAGGACCTCGGCCACGACCTCATCCTCGGTTTTCAACGTCCGCCGGACGGTCGTGGGACGATGACGCCGGAAAACGGGCAGGGTGCGTGGACTGGTGTGTTCCAGGTCTTGGTGTTGTCTGAGAACTGAAAAGGGACTAATTCATATGAGACTCTGATACATTCAGAACACAATGGAAGTGTTTGTGATTCAAAGAATAGTAAAAATGGCCCTGGCCGGTTTGGCTCAGCGGTTAGAGCGTTGGCCTGCAGACCAGAGACCTGGGTTCGATTCCCGCTAAGGGCACGTACCTTGGTTGCAGTTTGTCCCCGGCCCCCGTTGGGGTCATGTGGGTGGCAACCACTCTATGTTTCTCTCTCACACATCGATGTTGCTCTCTCTCTCTTTCCCCCTCTCTCCCTCCTGCTCGATCTGAAGATAAATGCAAAAAAAAAAAAAAAAAAAAGGAGAGTAAAAATGTATAAGTAACAAGCTAACTACAGAAGGAAAGTAGTAAAAATGTATCAACCCAAAAGAGGGCAAGGAGAAGGAGAAAACCAAGCGGAAACCTTCGGACACAACCATAACCAAGTACCGGGAGTAGACGACACCCGCCCGGACACCTTACACGGATGCGGCGCCCACACTGTAAGATGGTGGAAACCACAGGGGGTGTGATCCACAACCCGACCTAACGGACATGTATCCCTACACGGGTGCATCCAGCAACCGCAATATATTCACGGATTCTGTCTCAACCAGTTCCCCCTGGTGAAACTCATTTGCAGTACGTTCTCTTACCTCACGACAGAAAAATCAATGTCGAAATTCATCGATGGCAAGAGACAAAGACAGAGAACCTAAAAGTCCTGGAAATTAAATGTTTGTAAATAAGCCACGAGTCACACTAAGAAATCACACTACACGCCCATAGATATCTATTGAGCTAAAATCATGAAAAAAATGGAATATCAAAATTTATAGATGAACTTACTAAACTTAGAGGGACATGTACAGCCTCAAATTGAGAAAGAGTAGCTGAAAATCAACTATCCAAGCTTTCTTCTCAAAAATCTAGGAAAAAAAGGACCAAAAAGTTAGACCTAAAGAAAAAGAATACGGATCTGAGATTGATTAAAGAGAAAACACAAAACAGAGAAAATTCAACAAAATCAGAAGCCAGTTGATGGAAAAGCTCTTTCATTCAAAGCAAATAATAACAACATAAAGCAAACGTATACCAAAAAATTGGACTTTAAAACAAAGGCTCTCAGAAGAGGCCGAGAAAGACCCAGCAACTTTACTTCTGGGTGTCTACCTGAAGAACACTTCATTCAAAAAGATACACGCACCCCTACGTTCACTGCAGCTTTATCTGCAACAGCCAAGACGGGGGGGCGACCTCAGCGCCCTCCGATCGTCGACGGGTGAGCAGAGGATGCACACGGTGGACCAGGGCTCAGCCGTAGACATGAATGAAATATTGACGTTGGCGAGAGCGCGGACGGACTTGGAGGGGGTTACGCTCGGTGAAATAAGTCAGACAGAGAAAGACAAATACCATATGATTTCACTTATAAGTGAAATCGAACAACACAAAACAAATGAACAAACAAAACAGAAACAGACTCGCCGATACAGAGAACAAACGGGTGGTGGCCAGATGGGAGGGGGCTGGGCGAACAAGGGAGAGGGATTATGAAATACAAATTGGCAATTACAGAAGAGTCACAGGGATACAAAGCGCAGCGCAGGGAATCCAGTCAGTAACATTGGAATGACTCTGCGTGGGGCCAGACGGGTTCTGGGTTCTAGACGTGTTGGGGTGGCCACTACGCAGGCTGTGTCAATGTTTACTCACTGTGTACACCTGAAACTAATACAATAGTGCACGTCAGCGGTAATGGAACAAAATAAAGAGTGAAAAGTATCTTAAGTAAATAAAATTCTAGGAGTGTGTCTAGAAAAAGAAAATTAAGTATGGCTTTGTATTTTAAAAAGTTAGTTCTTTGAGAACTCGACATCATTAACACGCCCCTAGAATGATAGATTTTTTTAAAGAGAGGAAACAAAGTATCCATATCGGGAATGAAAAATGGACATCACTACAGTGCCCACCAAGGTCTCAGAAGTCCCGCACACACAGTACATGTAACAGTGGGGGGTCCGACTACACTAAGTGGATTGTCTAGACGGCAACACACAGGCTGGATCCTGGACTCCAGTTTTGCAAAATGTTACTTTTGGGGGGAGCTGAGAGGGGACACACAAGCTCTCTCTGTACTATTCTTTTTTTTTTTTTTTTAATCCTCATCCGAGGACATTTTTCCATTTTTTGTTCAGGTGGAGTGGGAGGGAGAGAGAGGAACAGAGAGAGAGAGAAACATCGATGTGAAAGGGACACATCGAGTGGCTGCCACCCGCACAACCGACCAGGGCCGGGGACAAACTGCAACCGAGGTACATGCCCTTAGCGGGAACCGAACCCGGGTCTCTCAGGACCGCAGGCCGACGCTCTAACCGCTGAACCAAACTGGCCAGGGCTGTACTATTCTTTACAACGTCAAGAAAGTCTACAATGAATCTGATAAAAATCTCAATTAAAATGTACTAAGATTTTATGACAACTTTACAGTAATACCTTCAGACAAAAACAAAAAACAAACAAAAAAATCCTGGAACAAAAATGCATCTTACCTAAGTGGGAGAAATAAAAAATCTGAATATTCCCTGTCTATTCAACAGACGCAATGGTAATTTAAAACTTTCGCACAAAGAAATCTCCAGGCCCAGATGGCTCCCAGGTGAATCCTTCCACCACTGAAGAAAGGAGAGTCGGACTATTTTCGGGGATGGAAAAGGGAAAATATTTCCCAACTCGCTTCATGAGGCCGACGTACCTGCCCCATGAAACCAGACGAGGAACTTAGAAGAAAGACATTACCCCCGTGACTGCACCCCCAGGGGTCTGGAAGGTCCCCCTGAAGGAGGGGCCCCACGGGCACCTTCACACGCCCCACGAGTCTGATGCCCCTCAGGCCTGCGCGCCCCTGGGCCCCGAGGCACCGGGTCCAGGTTCTGCCAAGCACAACACAGGCAATGAGGCCGCTTCTCTGAGCCGACTGTTGACGTAACTTCCTCCTTGATTTTCGCACCGGGCGTCTCTAGATGAGAGATGTCACAGGGCCGCCTTCCCGAAGCTGAACTCAGTGCAGCCATGGCATTGCGGAGCCTGACCAGGCCCTGAGCCCCGGCACAGGACAGCAGGAGCCGAGCGGAGATGAGCGGCCTCTGCGAGAAGGGGATGGGGGACCAGCGGTCACCTTGGACCTTTCTGTCCTGGCACTTTCGATGAGGGACCTGCTCCCACCGCTGAATCCCTCACCTGCTTAGACTCATTAATGGACGGGACATGGTCACCTGTGCTCCGGGGAATGAACCCCTACATCTCTGCTCGTTGCACCGCTCGCTGAGGCCTGGGCTTGTTTCCTTGGACACCCCGCCCTGCGCAGGACGGACGTCCGTCCCCGGTCACGGCTGCGTGTCCCTCCTCGGCGCCCCGCCCCTCCTGTGACTTCCCTTGTATCTCTGTCCCTGAGCCCTAAGATAGACATGACCCTTCCGGCCCCGCCTCCCTCACCGGCCCGGGAGCATCTGCAAAGCCCATGACTCTTGCACGCGGACCAGCCCACTGAAGCCCTCGGTCCATCAGTCACTTAGTTACTCGGATCGGTCCCTGTCCCCAACCCAAAACAGAAACGATACTTAGGAGGCAGTTCTACAGGGAACGGCTGCTTCAGGCACATGTCCTCGTGGAGGTGACCACCGCGTCTGCTGGCAAAGCCGCACGAGGCCAGGCCGCTACTGACACTCCTGAGTGCGAACCCCGAGGCCCGGAGAACGGTGGGGGAGCCCACACGGGAAACGCGTACTCACGCCCGAGCAGTCGGACTAACAACCCCACCCCGAACCCCGCAATAATAATGCCGCCGGGACCGCCTTCTTCCTGGGGTATTGGGAGGAGACTAGAGCTGCAAAAACATTTCTTAAACCAAGCACGGTGCGTGTGAAATCAGAGGGGGGTGCTGCTGGTCTAGGACCCCTTCCCGTCTCCTAGCGCCCGGGCACCCCGCTCCCCCCGGCACCCCACCCCTGCCGCCGGCCAGGCGCCAGGCACAAGCTGCCCACGAAGGGCTCAGCCCGCTCCCTCCGCCCGTCCGCCGCACAGGCCCCTCCTCTGGGCTGCTCCCTGTCACACGCCTCGTCCTCCGTCCACGAAGCCCACGGGCTTCGCCTTGGAAGTAAACCCAACCCTGACCCTGCGCGGGGGCCCCCACACCGCCCCTGGGCCGAGACGCGTCCCTTCCCCAGGCACTGCCGAGCCCCCGAACCGGGCCCTGCACCCCCCCCCCCCCGCCCAGCAGCCGCACAGCCCCCCAAGGCCCGCGCCCCTCCCCCGCCAGCCCGGAGGCTCTGAGAGTAAGATCCCAGGCCAGCCCTGCCAGCACCCGACTTCATCTTCTCCGGGCTCCCCTCCCTGACCCTGCTCCAGAGCCCTCGCTGTTCGATATTATATTATATACACGTATCTGTTGATCCTCACCCAAGGACAGTTTTCTCATTGATCCGTAGAGCGAGTGGGACGGAGGGAGGGAGGAGGAGAGTAACATCGATGAGAGACGACATCCTGACTAGTTGCCTCCCGAAGGCGCCTGGACCGGGGCTGGGGATCGAACCTGCAACCCAGGTAGGCGCCCTTGACCGAAAGCGAACCTGTGACCCCCTGGTCCGGGGCCGACACTCTAACCACTGACCCACTCCGGCCAGGGCCATATCGTAAACTGAGTTGTTAACATCCACGTCCCCGACCAGAATCAAAGTAGCGTGAGGGCGGAGACGCACTCTGCCTGGCCGGCTCCCTGGAACCACCCTGCACAGCCCAGTGCGACCTGGAGACCTGTCCTCCCTGGGGCCTCCCGCAGCCTCGCTGCTGCAAGCAGGTCCCGAGGGCAGGGCCGGGTCCCTCGGCGGTGCCCCACGGGGCTCAGGAAACACCACGCGGTGGAACAGAGGCGCACACCCTCCCGGGAGTCCACTAGACTCGCAAATGATTTTTGAATTAGGTTGATCTGAGCTCTACCCTGGATCAATCGGTATCATCATTAATAAATCTGACGCTCGGTGGCTGGACTGTACACTTGTCACATCATCGTGCAAACAGGACGTGGGCAGACGCTGACGTCCCAGGACAGGACTGCTGCACCGGCCGCTCCGGCAGGGACCGGCCCAGCGGCTTCAGGCCGACAGTCTCCCTGGGGCCCTCAGCAGGGGCAGCTGAGCCGGGGTCACCGCCACGCCCACTGCTGCCACCGGGGCCTCAGACTCCTCCCTGCTCGGTTCCGGCTCAGAACCACGCCTGGGTGAGGGGAGGGGAGGGAGGGGAGGGAGGGGAGGGAGGGCCCAGGGGCTCGGGCCGCGGCCCTCCAGCCCAGCAGACCAGTCCTGGCCTACCTTCAGGAAGAACATCCTCCGGCAGGTCCTGCCTCCATCGCCGGCCGCGGGGAGAGCAGGGGCCTCGGGGGACGGCGCCAGGTCAGGCGCGCTGCGGGGCCCGGCCTCCGACGTGTCGGCCAGCTGCTCCGGCGAGTGGAAAAGCCCCTCGCTGCCCTGGCCCAGCGACCCCTCGAGGGGGTCCGGGTACCTCTCGTCGGGGCTGGAGCCGTCGTCACTGGTCTTCGCGTTGCAGAGGATCAGGGACCGGGAGATGGAGCGGAGCTTTGTGGACTTCCTGCTCCTGGCGGAACGGCTGTGCGGCTCCATCCTCAGGGAGGACGTGAGGCCGGCCTTCTTCCGCGGCTGCTCGCGGGCCCTTGGTGGACGGGTGGCCACTGCGCTGGGCTTAGCCGCCCCTTCGCGAGTCCCTGGAGGAGAGAGGACACGGAGGGAGCCATGTGACCTGCTGCTGACAAGGGAGCCGCCCAGGGTCCGAGCTGAGCCGCCGGTGTCCGGTGCCCGAGGAGCAGGACGGACGGCAGGTTGTCCTCAGTGTCCCCCTCCCTTCCGTGCGGTTGACCAAACGGAGTTAGTGACCCCGAGCGGTGACCACCCTCTCCATTCCCACACTCACGGAGACCAGAGCTTCCCAGACAGGGAAACCGAGGCACGGGGCAGGGACACGCAAGCCCCGGGCCAGAAGCAGCTGGCGGAGGGGCGAGGGGTCAGGCACGGGAGGGCGCAGATCCGACAGACCTGGGCCTGTGGCAAGTCTCCCCTTACAGGCCCTTCTTCAGACGGAGATTTACCGGAAATCCCGCCGGTAGAGCAGGTCGGAGGGCGAAAGGGAGACTAAGCTGTACTGCCCCCCGAGACGCCGAGCAGCCCCAAAGACCCCAGGATTCCGGAGCCCTCACTCCCCGGAGGCGCCTACGACTGGGAAGGGTGGGGGCCTGGCCCGGTGCTGAGCTGCCAGGCTGATGGAGTGAACAGGAGCAGCCTGCAAACCTGGGTGCCCACCCCCGGGCCCAAGGTCTCCTCGGCCAACAGCACAGCACGGACGAGGCCCAAGGCGTCCTGCTCCGTCCCCATCGGGTCAGCCCCTCACAGCTCAGGGGTCAAAGACTGGCTTCGCCCAGCAGGGCAACCGCTGGCTCAGCCCGCGGCTCGGCTGGGTGGCAGGCACGGCCCCCGGACCCCGTTGCCATGAGGCAGGTGGCAAGGGGCCCGCGCTGGCTCATGCGGAACTCCGACTCGTGCCCAAGCCACGGAGCAGACCGGCTGCCAGGGCAGCCAGTGGAGCTGGGCCCAGTGGGCCCGCTGCCTGGGCGCCTCCCAGCGCCTGACCCACGGCCCTTCCGCAGACCCGCCCCCACAGAGGTTTCTTCTTAAAGCACCGCTGCGCGTCAGCGACCAAGCTGCGCAGACGCATCCTTTTCCGGTTCGCCTTTTGTCTGTATCTGCGCCTTCACCAGCCACCTGGAGCCGCCGACGGCAACGAACAGAAACGAATGAAGACCTACCCCCGAGTCCACTCTCCGCGGGCTTTGTGTCGTTAGCTCAGTGCTGGCCCCTCTCATCAAGGACCCTCGTCCCTCGTGCCTGTATCCCAAAGCCCCGTGTGCGTCCTTCCATCGCGGACGACAACACAAGCCCAGCCGCAGATGAGCATTTTCCACGACGCAAGTATGTGGGCACCTTGGGGCCAGGACAGGGCTGTGTACTTGGTGGGAAAGTTGGCGACATACCGAATTTAAGAGAGCGGAGGACGTCGGTCCCCTGGTGGAGACCGTGCTAATCCGGGTGGACCGGTTCCAGGAGCGTCTGAGGAGTACTGTCCGATGTGTGTGTGTGTGTTTTTTTTAAAATAAGCTTTTCCAGAGGGACCGGTGACGTCTACAGCCTTGGCTCTCACAGGGGGTGTGGCCCCTTTGGACAGGAGCAAAGCTGGTTTTCAAAAGGAGCTTTGTCATTGTGGAAATGTTTACAAACCCGAAGGAAGAAGCACGGAAGGGTTGCGCAGGAGAAAGCAGAAGGGGACTTCTGTGGGAGACTGCGCTCCCTACAAGCAGAGAGAGCGGAGCGCACAGTGTGTGGCCACATGGCTCGGCTCAGCCCGGCACCGAGCAGGATGGTGACCAGCCGCGGCTCCCGAGGGAACCGATGTCCGCAGAGCTGGGGGCGGCTGGGGCCCTGGCCACCCTCCCAGGCCGGCCACAGGCCAGAACGCGGAACTCCTCCGACTCTGCCACAGACTCCACGGCGTCTGCCAAACAACTGTCACAGTCCCTGCCTTGTGGATCCTCCACAGGACGGCCTTGGGGTCCCTTCCGGAGCCTCCTGGGGAAGCACAGCGGAGGTCTCCAACGTGGCTGAGCTCAGAGAGCCCGCCGCCCTCACTTCCCAAAAGTGAACCTCAAGGACCTGCCTTTCCAGGACACGGTGGGCCGCTCTGCGCTCCAGAGCCCTTTCCCCAAACCCTGCCGGTGTTTGCTCTTCCCCGAACGAACGCCAGGGCTGGACGGGCCGCGCCCGCACGCCAGGGCTGGACGGGCCGCTCCGCCCGCAGGGAGCAAAGGACAGACTCATCATCACAGTCCTGGGGGACCCGTCCATGACGGTGGTCGTCAGGACAAGGACGTGCCCAGCCAGGGACAGGGCTGGAGGGTGAGCGGCTCCCAGACTGCGCTGGGAGCCGGGTCCGTCCGTCCTCCGCCCGTCCTCCGCCCTCGTCCCCTCCCCTGCACTTGCCTCCCTCACGAGCGCGCCGCGCGTGGAGCCACCACCTTCCATCTGGATAAAGCGCTCTCAGCTCGCGGAGCACGCCGCGGGGTGAACAGCCACAGGGGGAGAGGGGACCTGCTGGAGGAAATGTGTTTTACATTCTGAATTCTCCAACAGTGTTTTATATCAAAGGCACTTTTCAAATTGTGGGCGCGCCAGCCCGGGGGGTAGCTCTGCTTGCGCGGCGGGGTGACTCAGAGATAGGAAATGAAGGGAGCACATTCCTGATTCCTTCCCCCAGATTCTGGGTTCTCCTCCATGTAGGCTCTAAGTGTCTCTAATGACACCTTTCTCGGCATTTTTGTCTCTCCTTCGAAGGCAACCACTCGGAAAAGGCACTTTCTCGTCAGTTACGGCTCGCAGATGGTACGACCTCGGCGTGTGTACATTTCACAACTGGGGACCCCGCAGACCTCGCCCATGAATTCCAGGCACCAGACAACAGCTTCTCTTGGGTTTCCGTGACCTCGGAATGGCAGTGAGCTTGCTTCATTTACAAAATACTTACACCACTTTTTATTTGTTTTTTTTTTTTAATCCTCACCCAAGCACATTTTTGCATTTATCTTGAGATGGAGCGGGAGGGAGAGGGGGAGGAAGAGAGAGAGAGAGAAACATGATGTGAGAGAGACGCATCGACTGGTTGCCACCCTCATGACCCCCAACCAGGGCCAGGGACAAACTGCAACCGAGGTCCGTGCCCTTAGCGGGAACCGAACCCGGGCCTTTCTGGTCCGCGGGCCGACGCTCTGACCGCTGAGCCAAACCGGCCAGGGCTACACCACTTATTTCATTTGTTTTCTGATGTTACTGATGAAGGTTTCCGGAACACGAGCCAATAATGGCTGTAGCCTGGGGGTTCTGTGTTTTTCTCTAGACATTCACGGCTATTCCTCGAGTGTTCTCTGGCCACTGGGATACTGACTGCCACGTGTGGAGATCAAATCACGGCGTGTTTGGGAAGAATTCTCACCAAGAGCGGACGTTGTGTGTTCAAGGCCTTGTCAGCTCCTGGGCATGATCGTGGATCAGCCTCTTTCGATTTCCCCGTGCGCAGAGACACTCGTGACGGCTGAGACAAAACCACCCTTTTGTTGGTGCAAGTCTCGCTGATTGCAGCGTGCGGTTCCTTGGAGACAGAGTGCAGCTTCCCTTTAGGGCTTGGCGACCGTCTTCACAGATGCAAAGGGCCTGCGGCCGCCCCGTGCTGTCTTAGGCGCACGGACCCTGTAAAAGGAGTCAGAGGCCAGACATCACCCCCTTCTCTCCAAAAGAGCTTAACGGCGTAGATACGTCTAATCCCCAAGCTCTTGAGGTAGTTTTCCCATAAAAATCTCTTGGTCCTGCGTCACTGTTGAGGTGGTTCTTTGACACTTTCCATTGCTTCCTTGATTTTGGGAAATCTTTTTTCTTTGTCAGTTTTGATCAACCTATATTGTCGTTAGACTGCTCTTTCATCCAGATTTTCATATGTATTAGTAGAGTCCGGCCGGTGTGGCTCAGTGGCTGAGCACTGACCCTGCACCAAGAGGTCGCCGGTTCGATTCCCGGTCAGGGCACATGCCCAGGTGGTGGGCCTGATCCCCAGTGGGGGGCGTGCAGGAGGCGGCCAATGTTCTCTCTCATCCATGTTTCTCTCTCTCTCTCCCTCTCACTTCCTCTCTCTCTAAAATCAATAAAAGGAAAAAAAAAATTTTTTTTTAAATAGAGAGCTGTCCCTTACAGGCTCACAATTTAAAACTTTTTCTCCGAAACAGTGCGTGGTTGATGTTCCTCCTTTTTGCTCTGATTTCTCTTAACCGGAAGGCGGCTGTTCTGTGGGTCCTTTCGAGGGGCCTGTTCCCAGGATTTGTGAAAACATCTCCCCTCTTCAGTTTGCTTTCCAGTGTATTTATTCCCACTGGAGTTTTAATTACTTTTCCCTCCCTGTTTTTCTTATATTTGTTTTGTTCTTTTTTCTGTCTTCTAGAATGTAATGTTCATTTCTCTCATCCATTTTTTTTTCTGTTTTAGAAACGACAGCACCCCATGCAGCGGTCACAGGCTCTGGCTTTGAGTCCAGCGAGACCTGGGTTCAAATCCCAGCCCAATGGTTTCCTAAGTGTCTGGCCTTCGAAATCTCCTTGACCTTCCTGTGCCTCAGTTTTGTTATCTGTGTAATGGGGACAATTGTAGTTGCTACCTCACCGCAACTCTGTGATGATAAACTGAAACACCGGAGGTACGTCCTGTAGCACGGACTGCTGGCTGGCCATGGTTACCACCGTGTCGTCATCACCATTTAAAGCTAGAAATTCCCCTCTGAGTATCCTTTTCACCACAACCCATGAGTTTTGAAATATGATGTTCTCATGGTTATTTTGGAAATAGTTGGTAATGGCAGTGTTGACTTCAATTTAAACCCAGTCCTTTAAGACTGCGTGTTGCTAGGGTTCATTACTTGTGGTTCAATTTCCAAGAGTTATCCTTGCTGTTCTAATTTTTTATTAGAAAATTCCAGTTTAATTGCATCGTGGCCACAGGATGTGTCCCGGACACTTTTTATTTGTTGGAATTTATTGAGGTTTACTCTGTAAGCCAGTGTGTGATGTGACCAAGTGTTTTCAGTGTTCTGTGCACATTTGAAAAGAATGATTATTCTCTGTTTAGAGTTTCAAATGTGTGTGTATTCAAATGTGAGGTTACAGCACACATATAAATATATATATATTCGATCTTTTGAGTCATAGGATTCCAAACCTCGCACTCTTTACTTATAGTTTGTCTCATCAATGTGAAACAGCTTAGAGTGGTAAGCGTGGACTATGGCCCCAGTGGTGGTAAAACTCCGAAATTTGTTCTGATTTTCCTGTCTCACTGTGCACCCTTCTCTCAGTCCGTAAAAAGTACTCATCAACTATATAATGCCGCGGTTCTCAACCTGTGGGTTGCGACCCCTTTGGGGGTCGAATTACCCTTTCACAGGGGTCGCCTAAGACGTAACAGTAGCAAAATTACAGTTATGAAGTAGCAACAAAAATAATTTTATGGACGGGGGGGGGTCACCACAACATGGGGAACTGTATTAATTAGGAAGGTTGAGAATCACTGAATGGCTGCCTCGATTTTTATCTTGTCTGACAGAACTAACATCACCACCTTGCCTTCTCTTGATCTGCATTTGCACGGTATTTGCCCTCTACTTTTTGTTGTTGTTCTTGTTCAGATAGAGTGGGAGGGAGGGAGAGAGAGAGAGAAACATCGACGCGAAAGGGACACATCGAGTGGCTGCCACCCACACAACCCAACCAAGGCCGGGGACAAACCGCAACCGAGGCACGTGCCCTTAGCGGGAACCAAACCCGGGTCTCTCTGGACCGCAGGCCGACGCTCTAACCGCTGAGCCAAACCAGTGGAGGTTATTCATTCTGTTTTTATATTACTGGCTGCTCTGTCAAAAATGTTCGAAAGCAGTACTGGAAGTCTCAGCCACAGCAATCAGACAAGAAGGAACAATAAAAGGCATCCAAACTGGAAAGGAGGAAGTGAAACTGTCATTATGTGCAGATGACATAGAAAACCCTAAAGACTCCATCAAAAAAGCTACTAGATTTAATATATGAATTCGGCAAAGTAGCACGATACAAAATTAACATCCAGAAATCGATAGCATTCTTATATGCCAATAATAAACTCTCAGAAAAAGAAATTATATCCCGTTTACCATTGCAAAAAAACGCAATTAAGATACATAGGAAGAAATGTAACCAAGGAGGTAAAAGACCTGTTCTCCAGAAACTACAGGACATTGAAAAAAGATATAGAGGGAGATATCAAAAAGTGAAAGCATATACATGTTCATGGATTGAAGAATCAACATCATTAAAATGTCCATACCCAAAGCAATCTATAAATTCAATGCAATCCGTACTAAAGTACCAACGGCATATGTCACAGAACTAGAACAAATACTCCGAACATTTATATGGAACCAAAAGAGACCCCGAATAGCCACAGCAATCTTGAAAAACAAGAAGAAAGTAGGGAGGATCACAATACTGGGTATCAGGATACACTACAAAGCCATCGTAATCAAAACAGTCTGGTACTGGCACAAGAACAGGTATATAGATCAATGGAACAGAACAGAGAACCCAGAAATCGACCCAAGACATTATGCACAATTGATATTTGCAAAAGGAGGCAAGAGCATACAGTGGAGATAATACAGTCTCTTCAATAAATGGTGTTGGGATAGGCATATGCAAAAAAATGAAATTAAACCACCAACTTATACCATACACAAGAACAAACTCAAAATGGATAAAAGACTTAAATGTACGTTGTGAAATCATAAAAATCCTAGAAGAAAATGTCAGCGGCAAAATCTCAGACATCACATATAGTAGAATTGTCACAAATACACAGGCTAGGGCAAGAGAAACAAAGGAAAAAAATTCATAAATGGAACTACATCTAATGAAAAAGCTTCTGCACAACAAAAGAAACCAGCATAAAATGGAAAGGGAACCTACTGTATGACAGAACATATTTGCCAACAATATATCAGATAAGTGGTTAATTTCCAAAGTATATATAGAGTACTTATACAACACAACAAAAGGAAGACAAACAATCCAATTAAAAAATGGGCAGAGGACCTAAATAGACACTTCTCCGAATGGGACATACAAATGGTCAAGAGACATATGAAAAAATGCTCGTCACTAATCATCAGAGAGATGCAAATTAAAAGGATTATGAGGTATCACCTCACACCTGTCAGAATGGCCGCCATCAACAAATCATCAAACAACAAGTGCTGGCGAGGATGTGGAGAAAAGGGGACTCTAGTACACTGCTGGTGGGAATGCAGACTGGTGCAGCCACTATGGAAAACAATATGGTGTTTCTTCCAAAAATTAAAAATAGACCTGCCATTTAACCCAGTGATCCCACTTCTAGGAATATATCCTAAGAGCCTGAAACATCAATCAGAAAGAATATATGCACCCCTATGTTTACAGTAGCACTATTTACAATCACTAAGATCTGGAAAACAGCCCAAGTGCCTATCAGTAGATGAGTGGATAAAAAAGCTGTGGTACATTTACACAATGGAATACTATGCAGCTGTGAAAAAAGAAAGATTTCTTACCCTTTGAGATAGCGTGGCGGGACCCAGAGAGCATTATGCTAAGTGAAATAAGCCAGTCAGAGAAAGACGAGTACCACATGATCTCAGTTATTTATGGAATATAATGAACAAAATAAGCTAATGATCAGAATAGATCCAGAGACGTGGAAGTAGGGGACAGACTGACAAACCTCAGAGGGAAGGGGGATAGGGGAGGGTGGGAAGAGATAAACCAAAGAACTACATGCCTATATGCGTAACCAATGGACACAGACAACAGTGAGGTGAAGGCGGGGGGCGGGGGAGCGGGGAGGAGGGGGTCAATGGGGGAAATAGGCAGGACATCTGTAATGCTTTCAATAATATTCAAATAAATAAGTAAACTTTTTAAAGATAAGATAACGTGGGCATTAAAAACGTGTTTGAAAGCACTGCCTAAGCCTATATTTTCTCCTGTGCATCCATCCCAGGAATGCCCTGCACCCAGTGCCTTTTCCCCACACAAAGTGAGGTGCCGGGACGTCTCGGGTCCTCTCGGATCCCAGCCTCTCCGTCTGCGTCAGAAGAAAGGACGGTCCGGGAGACATTATGCATCGTCTCTTTCAGTGTTAGTTTACCGTCTGTATTATCTCAGAGCCTGGTTAAGGGCAATGATTGAGATGCAGCCCTTTGTGGCTCAAGGTCAGCTCTGACCCAGCAGGTCTGCCCACCACCCTCTCCAGAGCCTCACTGGTTCTTCCTAAAACTCCGTCTACCACTCGACTACGCCCTCAGCCTCCTGAATGCCCAGCGTTCTCTGGCCCCGGCGGCACAGGCCCTCTCTACCCTCCACGCCACCTTGGATCTTCAGGTCCCTTTCAGATCACACTTCTTTCAAACCACGCCACCCCCTCCCCGGACCTGTGTGCTGCAGCTGGACTCACTCACTCCCGAGGGGGTGGAGCCCCGGTCAGCTCTCCTGACCCCTGAGCTCCTGGAAGGAGGACAGGTTCCTGTCCACTGTGTTCAGAGCTGAACCCCCAGGCCTGGCTCAGTGAGGACTCCCACCAACTGCTCAGTAAGTATCTGCTGAATGACTAAGGATGCCCGCGCCTAAAGTACAAGGTGCTTCCTTCCGGCCAGACGAAGCGTACAGGGTAGAACCCGACATGGCGCACACGGCATGCTGCCCCGCCGACCGACCCCGCGTGGGGGACAGTCTCTGTAGCAAGCCCATTTCTGGGAGCGGTCGGGGAGCTGTCCGTCTCACCTGCATTATATCTGGGCGACTGTGGAGATACACGGACCGCCCCAGGCGTGGAGGCGGCGGCAAGCCCCTCTGGACCCCTGGACAGGGGTGGAAAGTGTTGCTGGGCCGTGCGTGTGAGATGATGGGTTTTGGTTTGCGTTTCGGTACGAAATTAGGTATCACCTCTTTCAAGATGATTTCTATGTCTCTCTTTGTACACACCCTTCCGCTTTTATTCTCTGCTGAGGCTCAGCCTGTGCAGGGCTTTCACTTGGCGAGGGGATGAGGGGCGGGCGGAGCGTGGACTCTGCTGGGGGGCTGGGTTGAAGCGCGCCGTCCGCGCAGAGCACCAGCCCGGGGCTGACCCATGCGGTGACGGACAGGCTGCCAGACCCGCCTCTGCAGGCTGGCCCACCGGGAGAGGAGGGGCCTGGGGGGGGGGGAGCAGCGGGGAGGCCGCTCGGTTCTCCGTCCTCTCCTCTCCTCCCGCCTCCCCAGTCCCAAGGATGAGGTCAAGGCTGAGGTCGGGCATCTCAGAACCAGAGGCTCCGGGGCTGCAGAGCGAAGACAAGCGACACCCTGCCCCCGCCCCAACTCTCCAAGCTGCTTGGGCCTCACCTCCCTGGGCAACAAGGCAGCATGCGGGTCCTGCCCGGGGACTCTGGCTCCTGCCCTGCCCGAGCCCAGCACAGCGTCCAAATGTGAAGTCAAGTGCCGGCAGCCGAGAGCCTCCCCCGCCCGCTCACAGGGGCCGGCCGCCTGGTCAGAGCGGCCGCCGGCCCGTCCACTCACCTGGGCACACCTGCCTGCTCACAGCCCCGGGAGGTCACTTCCTCCCGCCTCTCTGCAGCGGCCCGCGGGGACCCGGGCACCGGTTATCCCAGGACGGAGGGGCCCGGGCTGGGCCAGAGCCGGCCAGAGTGGGAATCGGACACGCTCTGCCCACGGAGGCCCGTGTCCGTGTCAGGTCCACGCTCTGATGGCTGGGACGCTGTAAGTAGACCTGCCTCGCCACCTGCTCCGGGCAGGTGACTCAGGACGAGCGTGTCCGAGCTGGCACGACTTCGCTGGGGCTCCCCGCCGCCGCCATCTGCCGTCTCCGCAGGAAGAGGCTCCGGCAGAGGGGCTGCCAGCGCGGGAGGCTCGGAACAGGTCCACCATCTGCTGGGCTGGCAGAGGGCAGCCAGGGCGCCCGCCCAGCCCCAGCCGGCTCCGGCCTTCCCTGGACGGCCCCGCGGCAGCGGGAGGGCAGGAAGGGAGCGGACGCTACGCGAGCTTCACAGACACGTCAGCTCACAGTCCTGCCGCCCGCCCCGTACATGTCGTTAGACCGTTTTACAGGTGAAAACGTCACTGCACGAAATTCCCCGAGCCCCTGGTATGCTCCCGGCCGGGTGGCCCTGGGTCCCAGCCCATCGCCAGCTCAGGGCACCCGGCCCGCACACGGTCAAGCCAGGAGTCCCCTCAGCGCCACCCGATCCGAAGCTCAGGCTCCCTCCGGGGCATCACGGTGCCCGTCTGGGCCAGGCTGTCCCCGAAATAACGAGCCGGTCCCAGGAGCTTCAGCAGCTCAGGGGTTCTCAAAGCCCCGTCCTGGGGCCGGCAGAGTCAGTGTCACCTGCTGGAAATGCACATTCTCAGGCTGCCCCTGGCCTCCTGGACCAGAGCCCTGAGGGTGGGGCCCCTACTGTGGCCTGTAGGTGACGCTGGTGCATGTTCAGGTCTGAGACCAGGGACCAAGTCACACACAGCGCAGAGGGCCAGGCATCTCTGTCTGTCCCGTGAGGGTTAGCGCATGTGACAAAGGCTCCTTCCCCCGCACGTCCCCTCGGAGAGCTTAATCTAAGGGTGACATTGAGCCCACGTGCCCCTGCCGACCGTCCCACACGCCGCTCCTAAGAACAGCCTGTGCGAGCCGTTTGTGCTGCCCACGGGCTCTGTGGGCCCCGGGGGCTCCAGTGAGGGAGGCGGCGTCACCGCGGGAACCCCTGGAATTTCACGCAAGGCGGCGGCCTCGGTCCCCGGGGAGGCGACAGGACACAGAGTGCCTCTGTCAGCTCCCCACTGCGGGCGTCGGGGTGCAGAGGGCAGGGGGGCGTGGGCCTCACCCTGGGCCTCGCTCAGCTCCCTGGGCACAGCGCAGCCAGGGCTCAGGCCTGGGCTGGGGCCCCGAGGCCGTCTTGCTGGCAGTCCGGCAGCAGGCCAGCCTCGCCCTGCCCAGGTCCTGAGGACGGTGCGGGGCCCACGGCCTCCCTGCCTCTCGTCAGCGGTGCCCGAACCAGCCCTGCTGCTCCCTCTGTCTTCAGGGGACGCGTCCTGGCCCACTCTCGGAAGGGGATTCACTACGAAGTACAGCTGAGACCCTGCTGAGACCCTCCCCGAGGACGGGTGGTCTGCACCTCCGATGGAAACTGCGCCCCACGGGGCGCCCAGGACCTCCTCCAGGGGAAGGGACGTTGCCCACTGCACCCAGCACCCTCCACGGGAGGAAGGTGCCATGGGAGGGCCGCGTTCTGGGGCACCCCCACATCCCCCGGCAGCTGGTCCTCACCAGCGGCAGCCTCAGCCTGCACTGGACTTTCCGAAAATCTCCCTGAGACCCACACACCCCGACGAGCGGCGGCCGGCCTCAGCACGCCCAGCCCTCTTGCTAAGTGGCTCCGAGCCGGGCGCGTGTGGCTGCCAGCCTGGGTTCCCAGTGTGGCCTCCCCCAGCCACCGCCAGCCCAGCACGGGGAGCTACCAACGGCAGATCACTCTGCAGCTTCTGCCAGGCCGCCTGGGCTGGGCACAGGCACCAGATCACTGGGCCTGCACCAGAGGCCCTGGAACCAGCACAGCCGATGGCTGCTTCAGACCACACAGAGGAGCACCCAGTTCACTCCACAAACACACAGCCCAGGGGTGGCCTTGTCAGGCACCAGCGCCTGCCGTGGCCACCCCTGCTCAGGGGCCAGCGCCTGCCATGACCACCCCTGCACAGGGGTCAGCGCCTGCCATGACCACCCCTGCACAGGGGTCAGCGCCTGCCATGACCACCCCTGCACAGGGGTCAGCGCCTGCTCAGGGGCCAGCGCCTGCCATGACCACCCCTGCTCAGGGGCCAGCGCCTGCCATGACCACCCCTGCTCAGGGGTCAGCGCCTGCTCAGGGGCCAGCGCCTGCCATGACCACCCCTGCTCAGGGGCCAGCGCCTGCCATGACCACCCCTGCACAGGGGTCAGCGCCTGCCATGACCACCCCTGCTCAGGGGCCAGGGCCTGCCATGACCACCCCTGCTCAGGGGCCAGCGCCTGCCATGACCACCCCTGCTCAGGGGTCAGCGCCTGCTCAGGGGCCAGCGCCTGCCATGACCACCCCTGCTCAGGGGCCAGCGCCTGCCATGACCACCCCTGCTCAGGGGTCAGCGCCTGCCATGGCCACCCCTGCTCAGGCGTCAGCGCCTGCCATGACCACCCCTGCTCAGGGGCCAGCGCCTGCCATGACCACCCCTGCTCAGGGGTCAGCGCCTGCATAGCAGCTTGTCAGCTGTCGTCACAGCCAGTCTTCACGACCAGCCAACCTGAAGGGCAGTCCCACCCATGACGTGCGCACAGCAATCAAGGCTCAACTACAACAGGGGGGACGCATATAACCCACACTAGGCACCCCCGGAGCACCCAACTCAGGTGGTCAGGGAGACTGCACCGCAGGGCCCCACAGGCCACCCTGCCAGGACCAGGAGATGTAGCGGCTCTGCCGGATACTTAGAAACAAATGCAGGGAGTCAGCCACAATGAGGAGACAAAGAAACATGCCCCAAATAAAAGAAAAGGTGAAAACTCCAGAAAAAAAACAAACAGGAAAGAAAAAGGGAGACAAGCAATCTATTGGATGCAGAGTTCAAAACACAGGTTATAGGATTGCCCAGTGAGCCCTGGCTGCTTTGGCTCAGCAGTTAGAGCATCAACCTGCGGACCAAAGAGTCATAGGTTCGATTTTGGTCAAGGGCACGTACCTTGGTTGCGGTTTGGTCCCCGGCCCTGGTTGGGGCCATGCAGGAGGCAGCCAATCAATGTGTCCCTCTCACATCAATGTTTCTCTTTCTCCCTCCCTCCCTCCCTCCTTCCCTCCTTCTCTGTCTGAAAATAAATGGAAAAATATCCTCAGGTGAGGATTTTAAAAAAAGAATGCTCAGTGAACATACGGGAAGAATAAAAGAACTCAGTGAGAACTTACACAAAGAGATAGAAACCATAACGACAGCCCATCAGGCCCTGGCCAGTTTGCTCAGTGGTTAGCGCATCGGCCCATGGACCAATGAGTCATGGGTTCAATTCTGGTCAAGGGCAAGTACCTTGGTTGTGGTTTGTCCCTGGCCCTGGTCGGGGTGGTGTGGGAGGCAACCAGTTGATGTGGCTCTATCACATCCATGTTTCTCTGTCTCTCTCTCTCCCTCCCACTCTATCTGATAATAAGTAGAAAAATATCCTCAGGTGAGGAATTAAAACAAACAAAAAAGACAGCCCATGGGAACTAAAGAACTTAATAACGGAAATGAAGAATACATTAGAGGGAATTAACAGCAGATTAGAAGAAGTGGGTGACTGAATCAGCAATTTGGAAGACAAGATAGCAAAAGCAAAAAACCAATTTGAAAAGCAAAAACAAAACAAAACAAAAACAATTTTTAAAAATTAGGATAATTTAAGTGTGGGAGTCCCTTAAATTATCCTATCAAGTGTAATAACATTCGCATCATAGGGGTACCAGAAGGAGAAGAGAAAGAGAAGGAATTGAAAACCTCTTTGAAGAAATAATGACTGAAAACTTTCCTGACGTGGCAAAGGAGTTAGACACACAAGTCCAGGAAGCACAGAGCGTCTCATACAAGATGTACCCAAAGAGATCCAGCCCACGCCAAGATGCATAATTAAAATAGCAAAGGTTAGAGACAAAGATCATTTTAAAAGCAGTAAGACAGAAGCAGTTAGTTAACTTCAAGGGAACTTCCATGAAACTGTTAGCTGAACCCTGGCCAGTTTGGCTCTGCTGTTAGAGTATCGGCCCGCAGACCAATGAGTCCCGGGTTCAATTCCAGTCAAGGGCACACACCTCGAATGTAGTTCATCCCGGCCCTGGTCAGGGTTGTGTGGGAGGCAACCAGTCGATGTGTCCTGTCAATGTTTCTCTCTCTCCTCCCCCCTCTCTTTCTCTCACTCTATCTGATGATAGAAAAATATCCTTGGGTGAGGATAAAAAAAAATTAAAAAAAAAGACTATCAGCTGATTTCTTAACAGAAACTTTGCAGGCCAGAAGGGAGTGGCAGAAAATATTCAAAGTGATAAAAAGCAAGGACCACCCTGGCCAGTTAGGCTTAGTGGTTGGAGCCTCAGCCCATGGACCAATGAGTCGTGGGTTCGATTCCAGTCAAGGGCAGGTACCTGGGTTGCAGTGCAAGAGGCAACCAGTCGATGTGTCTCTCTCACATTGATCTCTCTCTCTCTTTCTCTCTCTCTCTCTCCCTCCCTCCCACCCACCGTACCTGAACAAAAATGAAAAAATATCCTCAGGTGAGGATTGAAACAAAAAAACAAAACAAGGCCTACAACTAAGATTACCCAGTAAAGCTATCATTTAGAATCAAAGGATAGATAATGAGCTTCCCAGACAAGGAAAAAACAAAAGCCTTTGTCACCCCAAACCAGTGGTGACCCTTTAACCCAGTTAAAGACCCTTTAACTACTAGAAATGTTAAAGGGTCTTTAAGAAGGGGAAAAAAAACATCAAAAACATGAATAAAATGGCAGTAAATTAACATACATAACAAGAAGTACTTTAAATGCTCCAATCAAAAGAACTAGGCGACTGAATGGATAAGAAAACAAAGACCCTTACACACACTGTCTGTGAGACCCGCTTCAGACTCTCACAGACAGCAAATGCACACACAGACAGCAAAGGGATGGGAAAAGATATGTCGTGAAAAAGGCAAAGAAAAAACAGGGGTAGCAGTGCTTATAACCAGGCAAAATAGACTTTCAAACAAAAAACAAAAGACATTGCGTAATGATAAAAAGATCAACTTAACCAGAGGAGATAAGCCTTATAAACATCCGTGCATCCAACACAGGAGTATCTAATAATATAAAGCAAATCTTGATGAGTGTAAACAGATTGACGGTCATAGTAGGGGATTTTAATACCCCATTGACGTCACTGGATAGTTCTCCCAGACGGAACATCAACCGGGAAACAGTGCCCTTAAATGACACATGAGACCAGATGGATTTAATTGATACTTTTAGAGCATCTCAGCCAGAAGCAGAACATACATTCCCTTCACGTGCACACGGGACATTTTCCGGAAGAGACCACATATTAGGACTCAAAACAAGTGTCAATCAATGTAAGGAGACTGAAATCAGGTTAAGCACCTTCTCTGACTGGAATGGTATGAAACTAGGAATGAATTACAAGAAGAAAACAGACAGACACACAGACACATGCAGGCTGGAGAACATGTTCCAAAACAGTGACTTTTTAACAAGATCAAGGCATAAGTCGAAAGAGCCTGAGACCATGTAAACACAACAACCCTAAATCTACGGGACCCACAACAGAAGCAGTTCTAGGAGAGACCGTCACAGCAACACAGGCCTATCTCCACAAACAAGAAAACTTGCAAGTAAACAAATAAACCATCTAACCTTACACCTGAAGGAACTAGAAAACGAACAACAAAGCCCAAAGTGAGAAGAGAGGATATAATGAAGATTACAGCAGAAATAAATAAAACAGAGTTTTAAAAAACAAAATATCGACGAAACCAAGAGCTGGTTCTTTGGAAAAATGAACAATGTTGATAAACCTTTAGATGAACTCAGGAAAAAAGAGAGAGAGGGCCCAAATAAATTCAGAAACAAAAGACTAGAAGTAACAACGGACACCACAGAAATATCAAGGATTATGAGAAATTAATCTGAATAATTACATGCCAACAAACTGGACAACATGGGAGAAATGGATCAACTCCTAGAAACATACAATATTCCGAGACTGAATCAAGAACAGACCAGTTACTACTCATGACATAAAACCAGTAATAAAAAAAAACTCCCAATAAATAAAAATCCTGGACTAGATGGCTTCACGGGTGAATTTTAGCAAACATTCAAAGAAGAACTAACATCTATCTTTCTCAAACTCTTCCAAAAAATTCAAGAGGAGGGAAGACCCCCAAACTCATTTTGTGAGGCCAGAATTACCCTGACCCCCAAACCAGACAGAGACATCACCAAAAAAAAAAAAAAAGAAAGAAAATTATATAGGCCAACCTCCCTGATGAACATAGATGCAAAAATCCTTAATAAAATATTAGCAAGACAAATTCAGCAATACATTAAAAAGATCATACACTATAATCAAGTGAGAAATATTCCTGGGACGCAAGGTGGGCACAAAATCCTCATGTTGATTAACGTGATACACCACATAAACAAAATGAAGAATTAGAATTATCTGATAATATAAACACAGGGGTGGGCAAACACTGGTTTACAGTTGTGAGTACGTGAAACTCTGTACATGTACAAAAAGCACTTGACAAAATCCAACATCTATTTATGATAAAAACTCTCGGCCAAGTGGGAACAGAGGGAACTTGCCTCGACATAATCAAGGCTCTATAGGCTAAACCCACAGCTAGCTCCATCCTCAACAGGGAAAAGCCAAAAACATTTTCCTTAGGGTCAGGAACAAGACAACCCACCGAATGGGAGAAGATATTTGTTAATGATACATAGGATAGGGTTTAATATCCAGAATCTATAAAAAAACTCATATAACAACAAAAAATCCAGTTTTTTTTAAAAAGGACAAAGGATCTGGATAGACTTTTCTCCAAAGAAGACATACAAATGGCCAATAGGCATGAAAGAAAATGCTCAACATCAATCATCAAGGAAATCCAAGTTCAAACCACGGTGAGATAGCACCTTGCACCTGTCAGAACGGCTACCGTCAATCCATCAACAAGTAAATGTCGCGAGGATGTGCAGAGAAGGGACCCGTGTGCACTGTTGGTGGGAGTGTAAACCGGTGCAGCCAACATGGAAAACAGTGTGGAGGTTCCCCCCCAAATTAAAGATAGAACTACCATATGACCCAGCAATTCCACTTCTGGGTATTTATCCAAAGAAATTCAAAACTCTAATTTGCAAAGATATGTGCACCCCTGTGTTCACTGCAGTGTTCTTTACAACAGCCGAGGTATGGAAGCAACCCGAGTGTCCATCGATAGACGAGCGGACAAAGACGGGGTGCGTGCATAAATGGAGCATGGCCCGGCCATAAAAACGAATGAGATCTTGCATTGGTGACGTGGGTGCACCTAGAAGGCATTATACCAGGTGAAATAAGTCAGACAGCAAAAGACAAATACCATACGATCTCACTTTTAATAACTGTGGTGCCAGGCAGGCACTAGACTTATCAGTGGGATCACTTTGTAAGGAACATAAACGTCTAACCACTGTACACCTGAAACTAATACAATACTGAATGTCTACTGTGGCTGAAACACGGAATAAACAGAACTCTGGCTAACCTTATACACACCGTGCAGCCCTCCCCTCGTGCACTGTGTCCATTCTGGGCTTTGCACCCTTTCTCATCCCTAATACACTGCACAGGTGTACACGTCCTGCCCGCTGCCCCATGCCCCCAGCCCCCACATCCACGGTGCCAGCCCTGGACTTTCTTCTGAGCCCTGAACTCTTTCTTCCTACCACCTGCTTAACATCCCCACCTGGGGGCCTGACAGGCCTCTCAAAATCAATGCGATCAAATAATACTCTCGGCTCCCACCCGGCCTTAAACCTATTCCTCCGAGACTTGTTTCTTTGGGAAGTGTCCACCAACCGCTCAACGTCATGAGCCAAAAAACAGCACAGAGGGCTTCATGCCTGGATTCCCTCTGGGGTGTGCCCTGGCCAGGTGAGTCCCCGTGAGGAAGAGGACCTGTGACTGGCTTACTCACCACAGGACCCGCCTCGCGGGCAGTCTGAATGGGGGGGGGGTACCATCAAGTTCCTGGCGAACTGTCTGCCTCACTGTCAGTTACCCCCCGCCCTCTCGCTGAGTCCCCACATCACACCCCCTGCGTCCGCCTGGCTGCCACACTCGCCCTCTGTCCGGGCCTCGGCAATCCATCTTCACACCAAAGCCAGCTAGGTTTATTTATTTATTTATCCTCACCTGAGGATATTTTTCCAATTATCTTTAGACAGATTATCAGGGATAGAAGGAGGGAAGGAGGGAGAGGGAGAGACAGAGAAACATCGATGTGAGAGAGACACATCGACTGTTGGTCTCCCGTGGGACCCTGACCAGGGCCGCGGACAAACCGCAACTGAGGTACGTGCCCTTTTTTTTTTTTTTTATCCTCACCCGAGGATATTTTTCCATTTTTTGTTCAGATAGAGTGGGAGGGAGAGAGAGGGAGAGAGAGAGAGAGAGAAACATCGACGTGAAAGGGACACATCGAGTGGCTGCGACCCGCACGACCAACCAGGGCCGGGGACAAACTGCAACCGAGGTACGTGCCCTTAGCGGGAACCGAACCCGGGTCTCTCCGGACCGCAGGCCGACGCTCTAACCACTGAGCCAAACCGGCCAGGGCCCAGGAAGTTGTTTTTTTTCATATAGAACGGATCACGGCGCTCACCTACGCAACACCCTCCAAGGACTTCACGTTGCTTGAACAAGGTTTTTCTAAGAGGCTCTACCTCTAGAGCCGTTTCAAGCTCACAGAGGCCCCAGCCCTGCTGGTCTGATGCTTCGCCTCCGTGTGGAACACACATGACGAGGCAGAACCGAGACGTGGAGAACTCAAGTCCCCGGTTCCCGGCAGGGCTCACGGTCTGCGCGGCACAGTCCATGGCTTTGACACACACAGTGTCCCGTCCGCAGGTCCTGCGGGAGAGGGTGCCCCTCCCAGTCGCCCTCCCCAAGACTGCCATTGTTTCCAAAGTAAAATCCAAACCCCCTGTCCTGTCCCAGAGATTGACGTCATCTCACCCACCTGTCTCCCCTTTTCCAGGAAGTCAGGTGCATGTCACCCAAGCTGTCCTCACCTCTCGAAGGTCCCCCCCAATCTCCACACGGCTGGCTCCTTCCCGCCTTGGTCCCACATGTGGCCTCTCTCCCCACCCAGTCAAGCTAGCCCCTGGGCACCGGCTCACACACCCCTCCCTCCGCGGAGCTGCACCCTCTGTTAGCCTTTGAGGGTCTGTGGGCCCCTGGGACTGTGAGCACCCCCAAACAGGAGCTCATCAGCCGGCTCCAGCCAGGTCTCCGGCCCCAGGGCATGCCTGGCCCACGACCCAGTGAACAGTTACTGAGTGAAGCAACCCGAACTGAAGGAATAAATAAATGACGCTTCCACGTTTGTTTGCGTTTTCGAGTTCGCAGACTCTTGCGTGGTCTTGATCTAATTCGTGTGCTTAGCTCAGATTGAGAGGGAACTGGAAAACCGTGGTCACTCTCTCTCCTGGTGCCTCGGGGCCACAGATCCGGAGAGAGGGGGCATGCTCCCTCCCGGAGAAGTTTGCTCCCAGGAGCCTCTGGATGGACAAGCCCATCTCCGGTTCATTCTCAGCTGTAGGACAGCGGGATACGTGGGGACACAGGACTGATGACGGGCACGGCGACCACTCGCTGTGGACACTGACGGGCACTCTGAGCACGCCTCCCCTGAGCCCCCGGAGTTCCTGACCAGGGAGGGAGGCTCAGAGCTTCCGTCCACCTCGCTGACAGCCACCTTTGCCCTCGGGGTAAAAACCGACCAGATAAACCGCTGGAGGCCCCTCCCTGCCCCAGCGGCCGGCAGGCGGAGGGGCCCACCAAGGGTTAAACAGCACAGCCGGGAGCGGTCGGCTGGGTGGCGCTCGGCCCAGGCCAAGGCGAGGACGGACCCCAAGAAACGGCCAGGTATTCGTGAGGGACACGGGGGGAGACTGCCTCTCCGCGCAGGCCTTTGGTAGGAAGGCTGCGTCCGGTTCAGGGGCTCTCCTTTTACGAGGGTGTGGGGACAGTCGAGTCCGTGAGTCCGTGTCTTTTCTGCTGTCGGGGGGATGCCAGAGAACCCGGCCAGGGCTGGCCCTCCCGAGTGTTCCGAGCGGCGGGCGGGCAGAGGTGGAGCGTGCTGGGCTGTGCCGGGCAGGCTCGGCCCCTCCCGCGTCCTCTGCCCACACAATCATCTGAGGCACGCTGCCTGCCGCCTTGCCTCAGAAAGCAAGACTTTCAAAGATGAAGAAACCCCTGCTTTCTTTCCTGATCTGTTATTGTCATGACAGGCTGACTCAGTAAGGAAAAATGTGGAGCCCCGGCCCAAGGTCGCGGGCCTGGCTCCCCCACGCGGGAAGCTGCTCCGGAGGCCCTGCCTTCGCCCACCTCTGCTCCTCCACAGACGCCTGGGCTGCCCTGGGCGACGCGGACCTCCCGCGGCTGGCCGTGCTCTTGTTTCCAGGGATGGGCTCAGGGTCGCCTCCTCCAGGAAGTCCTCCCTGACACCCCCTCCGACTCACGGGTTGAAGTAGGAGCTGCCCTCTGTCCTCGGACAGCTCTCCGGGCTGACCTCGCGCATCTGTGTCTTATCCAGGAACTGAGGTCCTGGGTGCCAGGGACAGGATTCTGGCTCTGTGGTCTAACACAGGCCCTGGCATCCGGTGGGTGCTAGGGCTGGACAGCTGACAGAAGAAGGGCTGTGAAGAGGAGGAGAGGGGACCGGGGTGTTGGTGGTCACACGCAGACGGACGGATGCCACCCACACTCAGGCAGGGGGCAGAGAGAGCGGGGTCTGCAGTCTGGGACCTGGTGGGACCTGGAACAGGCCACGCCCCTTCCTGAGCGTCAGAGGTCTCCCTCGGGAAATGAGCTGTGACAGGGCTGAAGGGAGAACACCCTCACTGCCCGACCCACGGCGGTGCTTCCGAGAACCAGCTCTGCCTTCCCGACCACCCTCGGCGGGCAGCGGGGAGCATGGAGGGGCGGGCGCGGGAGCCCACCCTGCCAGCCCACATCCCATCTCGGCAGCGTGCGTGCCTCTTCCCCGTGAGAGAGGCGCCCCCTGACTCCTATCCCTGCACAGCCTGGGCCGTGCAGGAGGTGAGGGCAGCCCTGGTGGGAACTGAGCCCGGGCCGTGCAGGAGGTGAGGGCAGTTCTGGTGGGAACTGAGCCCGGGCCGTGCAGGAGGTGAGGGCAGTTCTGGTGGGAACTGAGCCTGGGCCATGCAGGAGGTGAGGGCAGTTCTGGTGGGAACTGAGCCCGGGCCGTGCAGGAGGTGAGGGCAGTTCTGGTGGGAACTGAGCCTGGGCCGTGCAGGAGGTGAGGGCAGTTCTGGTGGGAACTGAGCCTGGGCCGTGCAGGAGGTGAGGGCAGTTCTGGTGGGAACTGAGCCTGGGCCGTGCGGGAGGTGAGGGCAGCCCTGGTGGGAACTGAGCCCGGGCCGTGCAGGAGGTGAGGGCAACCCCGGTGGGAACTGAGCCTGGGCCGTGCAGGAGGGGAGGGCAGCCCTGGTGGGAACTGAGCCTGGGCCGTGCAGGAGGGGAGGGCAGCCCTGGTGGGAACTGAGCCTGGTCCGTGCAGGAGGGGAGGGCAGCCCTGGTGGGAACTGAGCCCGGGCCGTGCAGGAGGTGAGGGCAGCCCTGGTGGGAACTGAGCCTGGACCGTGCAGGAGGTGGGGGCAGCCCTGGTGGGAACAGCTTGGCACCCAGCACCCCGGCTCAGGATCCACGGTGGCCCCACGGGACGCCCTAGGACGCAGGCAGGTACACAGGGCCCTGACCTAGCTCTCCCCACCCCCAGGGCCCAGATCCCATGGCAGGGCCCCTGTTCCCGCCCCGTGGTCCTGACCTGTCCCCCAGACTACTGTCGGAACCCAGAACCCCAGCCCAGACACCCCGCACCACTCTGCCTCCGACGTCCCTTCAGCCCCAAGGAACCTACTGCCTGCTGCTCCCCCTCCCACAACCCCAGCCAAGGGCAGCACCGTGACGGAGCAAGTCTGCCCTTCGCCCAGGCAGGACAGAGCCGGTACTCTACTCTACCCAACAGGTCTTCAGATTCGGGGCCGCCTTCCATCCTGTTCGGGAAGCCCGAGGGCCACTGAGAGGGAGCGAGGGAGGGTTTTCCGGAGCAAAGAGCATCGGTCCCCTCGTGTTAACGGGCCGTCTTGCACAGGTGTGTCCACTCTTCAGCACTAGCTGAAGGGTGCACTTGGACACATGCATTTCCCTGCAGGGAAGTTTCACCTAAAAGAACAGTAAAGAAATACTGCACCTGAGTTAACCGCGTACATGCTGAAGGGCCTAGAACCTCAGTGTCGCCGGCCATGTATTTGGAAATGCATCAAAAATAAGGGGGGGCATGGGTGGACAGAGGCGTGGACAGACGGATGGACGTGTGGTAAGGCAGACGGAGTAACACGCTCCTCGCGGAGTCTAGGTGGTGGCGATAGGCCCACTGACCACAGTGTTTCCTACTTTCCCGTGTGTGTGGAATCTCTGCAACACTATTTTGGAGAAATGTGATCGAAAGCGAGTTGAGGTCGGCAGTTTGGGGAACCAGGCACCAGCTGGGGTTTTCTGAGGCCAGAGTGGTTCTAACACCTTTGCAGGCGCGGAGAGGTTGTCCATGACCCGGGGGGGCGGGGGGACACAGCGCATGGAGCGGGGACACAGCACATGGAGCGGCGGCGTGTCCGTGGCCACTGCTGTCCCTCAGCGGCGGCCTACAGGTTGTGGGAGGCCCCAGGGCAGGGCCTGGGCTGAGAAGCCCTCAGGAGGAAGGAGGGGCTGTAGCCCCCTCCTGGGGGCTGACACCCACTGTGGGGGACAGAGGCAAGGGCTCCAGGGTTTTGTCCCCCCAGCAAAAGCTCTTGTTCCCTAAGCTAACCAGTCACCGTGATTATTTTTTAAAAGATGCTGCCACAAAACAGCCTGGAGGAGCACACGTCCAAGCTCCCGGGGACCAGCTTCGGCTGGTAGGATTTTCATCCTCCTTCAGGACGTCCGGTCCCCTTTGCCTGGAGCTCATTTCTCCTCCCCTGCTCCCGCCCACGTCCCGCACACCCTCCAGGACACGGCCGAGGCGGCACCCCCGGGAGAGGCCCACCCTGGCCCATCAGACTGCGTGGTTCCCAGGTAGCGCACACGGCCCCTGACCCTCCTTGCCACTGTAATACTGGTGCGGGACATGTTCCATGGGTCCCACTGGCTCCCTGGAGCCCCGCACGGGGACACAGAACGCGCCAGCTGAAGGCTGTGGAAAACGAGTAAGTATTTGAGACGGTGACTTCGCACTTCAGCAAATGAAAAATAAACAGCGAGTGGGTGGTGGGGCAGGAGGACAATAAAACCGATCCAGCTCTGTGTGTCCCAGCAGAAGGAAGAGACCCTGGGGCTGAGCACTGGGGGCCGGCAGCAGGGCCACAGGCTCAGAACCTGCTGAGGTGGCAGAGCCGGGAGGGTCAGGGGCGCCCCCCCCCCCCGCACCCACGTGCTGCAGTCCGCTTCCTAGACGGGACAGTGAGCCCCGGCTGTGCAAGGGCGCGTCCATCACTGCCGTGTGAGGACTGGACTGACAGGTGTCCATGCGTCCGCTCCCCAACCTGCCAGCAGCAGGACCTGTTGTTGAGAAGAGGCTCGGTTACCTGTACTGAGTGACGCCCAGAGGGGCTGCCGGCGAAGCCCCGCCCACCGCCAGCCTCACTCCAGGGGGGGGGGGGGGGGCGGCCTAAGCTGCAGCAGCCATCCTGGCCCCAGGGGCAGCCCCCACGCAGGGACAGGCCACTGCAGGTACAAAGCCCCACGGGGTCAGCCGGCTCAACATCTCTCCTGTCCAGCTCTCCCCTCACAGGCGTGGTCGCACGAACACTCTCCAGTGACCTCCTAACAAGTGTTTGCCAGTCTGTTACCAGGGAAACTGACCAAAGACAGCGACTCGGCCAGCGACCGGAAGCAGGGAGACCTCCCATGAATGAGATGCTTTAAGGAAACGGGGCACCTCCACACACCGGGTCCAGTCCAGCCCTCGAAGACCCCTCAGCGCCAGTCAATGCCCTGTGCCATCCACCCCCAAAGGGACATGCTGAAGGCTTGGCCCGCTTTCTGTAAGAGCATGGCCACCTGGGGTCTCCGTGAGGTCACCGGGACACCATGGGCGGCAGCCCGCTCAGGGTGCCCACCTGCTGTCTCGGACACAGCCGCTCGGGCCATGGCACAGCCTCTCTTGCTTATCGCCCCCAGAGCTCTGTGAGGGGGGAGCTGAGCCTCAGCAAGGACCCTGCCACTCCCAGAGGGAGCCCCCCTGGGGCCGCGCCCCACAGCCCGCTCTGGCCCCTGCTGTGTGCGGAGCTCAGAGATGCTTTGCTGGAACCCGCGCGGGCCCCGGGGCTCCGGCGTCTTCCCTACCGACCGTCCTGGCGCGAGAGCCGGAGGGCGCCTCTGCCTCGCCTTGTTCTCCTCGTTAAAGAAAACCATGTGTTTACTCCGTGATGCCAAACTCACAACAGCTGACGTTCCGCCAGTGTTGACTTTAAAAGCTGGGCACAGGGTGAAAATGCGTCTCCCTGGTGCCTGTTTACGTCTCTGGAGTAGAAGGGGGGTGTTCTCGGAGGCATCTGTGGGCTGTGCCTGCAGGGTGCATGGACCCCCGGTGCAGGTCTGGGAGGCTCCGAGGGTCCCCGTTGCAGCCTTCGCCCCCACCCAGGGGCCCAGCTGGAGGTTCTGCCACCAGGGCCATTTGTACCCTGATGCCCCGAGCTTGGCCACCAACACTGACGACGGAGGGAGTCAATGCACAGAAACCGCCGGCCGGGGCTCAGTCTCATCCCTTTGGGGTCTGGCGACCCCCCACGCCCCTGCCAAGCAGCGGGGTGCGCGCTCTGCCAGCCCCTGCAAGGACTCTGCCGCAGACGCTGCCAGTCCGGCTGTGTCACTCATGGGGAGCACATCCTATGCGCAGACTGCACAGCCCAACGGCACTGTGCCCCTCATCCCGGGGCGGCACCTCCCACCCTCCGTCCCCACGGGTCCCCAAGAAGCAGCCTCACTCACCGGCCCCCCTTTGGGGGAAGATTCTCCTCTGCAAGCTCATCTCCTGGGGCTTGGAAGGTGAGCGGGAGCCGGAGCCAGGAGCGGGGGTCCCGCGGCAGCTCCCCGGCCGCGGAGTGTGGAAACGAGAGAGAACCACCCGGCCAGTCCTCCTCAGAGCTGCCTCCCTGGGCAGGGCAGGGCGGGAGGGAAGAAAGTCCCCTGCCCGGCTGCCAGATCTTCAGCGTCTGGAGCCGCCGCTTCCAACTCCTGCCCCCCGCGCGCGGCAGCACATGAAAGCGATGCTGTTTCACTGCCTGCAGCCCTCAGATCTCCAGCCCTTCCCTGCCCGCAAACAGAAATGCAAAACCTCAAACTTTCCTCCGGGCTCGCGGTCGGCTGGGAGCGGGCGGAACACAGCCCCTGCCGAGGTCTGAGGGATGGGGATCGCCCCGGTGCTTGGCCAGCCCCCGGGCGCCCCCTCCCTTCTTCCTTCAAGAGTTCGGGTGTGTTTATGCACTTGCCAGGGACGGACACACACCTCCGATCCCCGCCCGCCGTCGAAGTGATTCATTGGCTCCTTCGCGCCCAAACACAGCGACTGTTGAGTCGTAAAGTCTGCCCAGCGCTGGGGCAGAGGGCTCTTGAATGTAGCCTGTGTCCCCAGGAGGGCGGGCGGGCTGGGGGAGGTGGAGGCTGAGTTGGATCAAGACAAACAGTCACTCCTGCCCACGTCAGATGAGGAGGGACCGCGGCAAAGCGGCCGCCAGCCCCGTGAGGGTTCTGAAGTCCTCTCGGCCCCGTCCACCCCGGTCCCTGCTCCCCTTTCTCTAGCGGGAGAATCTATTTTTAGACTTGGACAAAACGGACTATTATTTTAAATGACCGATTGGGTTGCTGGGTTAAATAAATCCTTGGACTCCCCACCGAAAAGACCAAAAAAATAAAAAATAATAAAAAAAAAATGGCAGTGAGTGGGCAAAGCGTCAGCTGCCAACGGGGAGGCTGAAGGCTGGGGGACAAGGGAGAGCCGGCGTTTGACAGAGGACGGCACAGGGAGGCGAGTGACACAGACCCTGGTCCGGTCTCTGAGCTGCCTGTTTACGCAACTGCAAGCGAAAACCACAACCGTGGTCGCCTGCCGGTGTCCCAGGTCTTCTGGGAAGGGTGCCCCAGCATTGGCTGCCTCGGGCCCTCGGCCGATGCCATTCCCACCGCTCGAAGCCTCGGAGACTCACAGGCTTCAGAGTCTCCGTCCCTTTGCTCAAACCCCCTCCGGGCCACCGTGACCCCTCTACCCACCCACGCCCGCACCTTAACCACGGTGCTCCTTCCTCAAGGCCTTGTTGCTCTGAGCACCTGGAGCCCGAACAGCTCCCCGACAGTCACCCTCACCCCAGGAGGAGGGTTTGAAACTACACCTGGCCCGCCCCTCCCCCAGCTCCCCGTGGCCCTGAGATGGGAGAGGCCCAGCTGAGCCTGGGGCACGGGACCGAACTACCCTTAGAGGCACCACCTGCTCCGTTCCTGGGAGGCGGGCTCGTGGGTGGCCAATACTCTGCAGAAATTCAAGTGGTTTATCCTCACAGAAAGATGTTGGCATTATGTTGCGAAAGGAATTAATCTGGTCCCAAAGGCAGGATATGTGCCGTGAACCATATACATAAAACAAGATGGGGTTTGGAGAATTAACATCGAAGGTTTCTATTTCCGCGCGAGCCCCCCAATATCCATCTGGGCTTTCCGACATCCCCATATTGCCCTGCGATTCAGGGGACAGCGATAACGTTGGACGAATACCGTTTAGAGAAAGGTAGAAACAATGTTCAAGTAAAAAAGTTTCTTTTCGGTCGAATCACCGCCTTTGCAGGGCCCAAGCAGCAGACCTGGTTAAATCAGCGGCAAAGGCTGTGATTTTTAACGCCACGGCCTTTGATCGTATGAATCAAGCCTTTGACAAAGGAGTAATTATTCAGTGTGGGAGACAGCACAACGCCCCCCACGCCCCGAAGATGTCCACATCCCGCCCTGAGGACCTGTGAGTACGTCACACAGGCTGCAGGGTGCCGGGGATGCTGATCTGATGACTTAAATGAAAGGGATTATTCTGGGTTCTCCAGCTGGGCCCAGCGTCCTTACAGGACAGGGAGGCGGAGGAGGGGTCAGAGCCGGAGACGGAGCTGAGGAAGCCACACTGCTGGCCCTGGACGGAGGGAGGGGCCAGGAGCCCAGGCCGCAGGTGCGGGCGTTCAGGGCCGTGCACCCCGCCCCCGAAGGGAGCCATAGGCCGGCTGGGATTTCAGCCAGGTGCGGCCCCCAGCACTGTGAGACACCCGCCCCACGTGTCCAGCCTGTGCGCCTGCGCGATGTGTACGGTGGCAACAGAAAACGGACACATTTGGGCTTGTCCACGCTGTGTGGCTTCCGTGTCAGAAGCTTGGTTCTGGCGGCGGGGAGCAAAGTGAGGGCTCGGAGCCCATGTGTGCCGCACGCCCACAGGTCGGGGAAGAATGTGTGAGGGTGACGGAGCAGTGGTGCCCACAGGGAATCGGGGATGACAGGCTGCCCGGCCAGAGGGAGGGCGGGCGGGCGACCGCGAATTGGCTGCAGCAGCCGTCCGTCACCCGCAGACACGGCGGAACGGGTTGCATTCAGTGACAGAGGAATAAGGAAGGTTGCGTGTTTTTACATGAGTTTCCTTTTTGGTAAGTAGCCTATCGGGTACCCGTCTAGCTGTGTAGAGGTTATCTCTGGCTAGAGGATTATGGGCGCTTTTACTCTGACTTTCCTAATTCTTTTTGTTCTTAAGTTTGACTCAGACAAGAAAAAGGTGGGTGAAGCCCTGGTCCTTGGGAGGCCAGAGCCTGTCCCATACAGAAGCCACATCCTTGGCACCCTCCCCCTGAGTACATGACTGAGAGGACCTTCTTGTCCCCCATGGTTGGCAACGAAGAGTGGGAGGTCCCGCCTCTACCGTGACATCACCTGGGGAGGGACACAGCCTCGGCCTCCTGCATACCAGCCGTCCCCTTGGCCCGGGCCTGCCTCCCAGGGCCCAGGCTGTGCACTGTCAGACCCCCCCGGACTCAGCAGGACCCCTGAGTGCTCACGTCAGGGGATGTGTCACCTGCCGGGCAGGCCCTTGTGTCCTGCAGCCGTCAGGGTCACAGACACAGACCCCTCCCTTTGCACCCCCCTTCCCAGTCCTGAGCCACGTCTGACCAGGCAGCCAGGTGCTGGGGGCTCAGAGATCTTGCTGGTGAGCCTATGATGACCCCCACGGCTGTGGGTCTGCTGTGCCCGTGTTGAGCCCGAGTCTCCCCAGTTCCCCCGTCGGCCTGACGGCCAAGCCTGCTTCCAGGGCCCTGTCCGCTCCCTGAGGACCGGGGGCCTCGCCTGCAGTGCACCTGGTGTGCAGCCTCCGCATGGACCCCGGACTGCGCTCCAGTCTCCCCACCCAAGCTCAGTCTCCTTCCTGGGCGGGACCCCCCAGCTCCCCCCAGCAGCCCTTCCCATGGCCCTGCCTCCCTCTGCCCACTGAACACTCAGGAAGGTCTGAGCCATCGCTGCCGGCGCCTCCCCAAAGCACACACCTCTACGGCCCCGCTCCTCCTTCTCGACCCGGGCCCTGTGCCGCAAGTGGCCGGCTCTGCGGCCTCGAACCCTGGCCACTTCCCCCACGTCCTCACAGATGTGGAAGTGGAGGCTCAGTGCGCTGGAGGGACTTGCCTGGGGGCACAGAACTGAGAAATAATGAGGGTGAGACATGGGTGTTCCTATAGTAAAGACCGGAGAAGCGCCTGCTACGGTGTCTCGGTCAAGAACTCGATATCTGAATGCGTTAGTGGAAAGGACCTACCCAGTGCGTCCCCGGATGGAAGGCGGTGATCTTCAGTACCCGATCCAAGCCCTGAGAGATCACAGCCGTGGATCCAAGGAGCTCTGGGAGGGCTCAGGGACGAGCTCACCCACGTGGTCTGCAAACTTTCAGCAGGACCGGATCTCTCTCTTTCCAACATCTTCCCTGTAACGTCAATACAGAAACAGCTCGGTGTGAAGGTGTTCTGGGTGGAGGCAGTATGGCGAGTCTGTTCCCCAGCCCCCAGCCTCCTGCTTTACCACTCGGCAGCCCCCCGAGCTCTGCCGAGCACACCTGGGAACCCCTGACCTGAAGCAACCCTCTCATCGTGCACACGGGGAGGCTGAGGCCTCCAGGCAAAACGACCTGCTCAAGGGCCAGGGTCACAGACATGGCCAGGGTTCAGAAGGCCGCCTAGGCCAACCGCTCCTCTGCTGCGAGAGCCCCTTTCAACCAGCTCTTAGTGACCAGTCCGCAGCACGCTGAGAAGCCCAAAGAAGCCCACGCAGGGACACAGCCCCCCCAAACCCCAGATACAGACAGAACTTGCTTTATCCATCTTTCACACCGTTTGTGCTTTTGAAAGCCCGTTCACAAATATCTTATGTTTTTCATTTATCTGAAAATATTTTCTGCAGACTCAAAGGTATAAAGGCTTTATTCTGAAAACGCTCTGTTGTTTCACGGCAAAAGTTTTACATTATGCGTGTGTGTATGTTTTACATTATGTGTATATACACGCATATACGTATACCCACACACACTTTTCATTACTTACCATGGCCAGACACAAAATTCCACAAACACCGTGTTGACCGTGTACGAGTCCCCGCGAGCTACCCGCAAGCAAGCACAAGCCACAGGGAAGACACGCCCCTTGGCATCGGGAAGTCAGCCAAAGCAACAGGGCTCCTGCATCTGCAGTGAGCAGGCACCAGGGACTCCTGTGCCTTCTCTCCATATCACTCTCTCTGTCCTCGTCCTCACAGGTCTGACCCGATCCACTTCCTGGTGCGGCGAGAACTTTGCAGTTGAGTCCAGCATCCATGAGCTACTTCATAGCCTGTCTTCCACCCGGTCCTGCTCCCTCCTCCGGGAGCCCTGCACCCTGAGGTCCCAGACTTGCTCCTTTTCTCCAACCTCTTCTCACCTCAAGACTGATCACTGATGGATGGAGCCCAGTGACCTCCAGACTTCAGGGCCTCTGGCGTCACTCCTTGGACAACAGCTCATCTTTTCCTCTCTGCGTATGAAACCTGCTCACTGTGCTCTGGGAGCAGCCCCTTCCATTCAAGACGCCAGGTGCAGGTGCACTGACTGAGGGCCATCTGACAGCATCTGGTCTGGACAGTGGGCGAGGCAGAGATCATATGTAGGTGATTGTAATAAACAATGACGATGATGATGATGATGATGAACATGGTGGTGATGATAGTGACAGTGGTTAGGGTGATGATGATGGTGATAATAATGGTATGATGATAGTTATAGTGATAATGATGGTGATGATGGTGATGACAACTGTAATGGTGATGATGAAGATGGTGATGATGGTGATGACAATGATGGTGTTGATGTTGATGATGGTCATGGTGATGATGATGGTCGTGGTAGCAAAGATGGTGTTGATGAAGATGGTGTTGATGGTGATGATGGTCACAGTGGTGATAATGATGGTGGTAGCAAAGATGGTAATGATGAAGATGGTGATGGTGGTCATGGTGATGGTGGTCATGGTGGTGATGGTGATGGTGGTGGTGGTGCTGATGGTGGTGATGGTGATGGTGATGGTGGTGATGGTGATGGTGATGGTGGTGGTGGTGATGGTGATGGTGATGATGGTGATGATGATGGTGAAGATGATGATAGTACAAGATGGCAGTCACCACTTCCCGAGTCCTGACTCTACGGCAGGCCCTGCACTCATCACTTCACGTCCACCCCCCTCTGAGTCAGGCCATAGCCAGCAACACGTGCAGAAAGCCTCCAACCTCGACCAGAGAGCAGGACGGAACCAAGGAGTCAGGACACGTACTGGCGGCCGTGCTCTGGCTTGTTCTCCACGGAGGGTCAGCCAGGCCGCCTGTCGCGGCAGAGGCAACGAGGACAGTGGCTTCATTAGCAACCCGGGCAGGGACCCAGGAAGGAGTAGGGGACCCAGCAAGTGGTGAGGGGCACGGGGGTGACCTGGGCCCCAGAACCAACATGAAAGTCCCATGGTGAGCCCTGGGGGTCATAACTTTGCCGTCCCTGGAGCAGGTGGACAGGAATAAATCCACCACTGGGAGGGGCAACCGCAAGTCGGTTTGGTCCAGTTACATGGAACGAATTCGGTGGGTCTCCCAACTTCCCTACCTTCCTCTGTCTTACTCTCCACAAGCTAGTCCTCTCCCACAGCCACACAAGTCAGACCTTTGTATGTCCTACCCGACCCTGCTCTGAGATTCCACATAAACCCTATCTACGGAATCCAAGCCTCTGAGCAGGGGTGTGAGACCTCCCGTTCTGCGGCCCTGGCACCCTGCACCCCAGAGCGGCCCTCACAGCCTCAAGCTCCCCACGCCAACCACCCGGGAACTCTGTCCGCCCCGCCCTGCTGCCTCCCACCTCGTGCCTGGTGCAGGCTCCGCTCCTGGACCCGACTCGACCTTCACTTCCAGCTCGAGCATCGGCCTCCTGAAACCCTCCTCTGAGCACCCCCACCCCCAACGCGCCCTGGGCCCCGTCCCCACCCTGCGTGAGGTCCTCTGCAGGGTTCTCGTGCTGTGCTTCCCGGTACCCCCCAGTCATCTGCTCACGTGCCCATCTACCATCCCAGGCTGTGTGGACACGGAGAGCAGGCACTTGGTCTTAGCATCTCTGTGCCCCCTTACGGAACCCAGTCCCTCCCCGACAGTGAATACTGTTTCCTGAATGAATCCAGTACCGGCTCTGGTGACGGAATGACGGTGCGTCCAGAGGATGCGGGCAGATTGGCTGGAGTGACGGGGACCGGAGGGGACCGGAGGGGAGGGGAGGGGAGGGGAGGGGAGGGGAGGGGAGGCGGAGGGAGGGAGACATGCAGTTTGTACACAGTGGGTCTGGAGCCTCTATGGTCCCAGAGGGTAGAGATGCCTGGTGGGCGCATGGATGCAGAAACCGGATGTCAGGAGAGATCTGGGTGGGGGGCAGGAATTCGAGCACCATCAGCATTTAGAAACTTCCCGAAACCAAGGGTTGACAGCGGAAATGACCTGGAAAGTAAGGACTAGGGGCTCAGGAGGGAGCCTCGGGAAGAGACTAAGGAAACTTAAAAACTGAGGCAGTTCCCACGCAGGGAGGGACCGTCCTGCATTTTGTTTCGTCTTCGCTTGGGGACAAAACCAACAAACCCTGCGGACTTGGGGCAAATCGTTTGGCCTCCCTTCTTTCTTGAAGGAAAGACTAGCTTTCAGCACCCCCGGAATTACACCGCTGTCATTTTTAGGGTGCGGAGAAGGAAACCATCGAGGGGGGCAGATGGACATAGCAGGGTCTGGTCGGCGACTCAACCAGTGTCCCAAACCCAGTGCTAGTTCATGTAGCCCACGGCCCTTTTCCCACAAACTGAACCCCCCTGCATCCGAACCAAAACGCAGCCCACGTGTCCGTGATTCATCGGCACTTTATGTAACCGAGCGCCGGGCTGTAGCTGTTTGATGTCCAAGAGTCCATCTGAAGCAGCTTTGCAGCCAGGACTCAGGAGTTGCCAAGGAAATGAAAAGGAGGCAGCCCCTGGCCAGCCCCATCCGTAATCCGGGGCTGACAGCAGGGGGTGCGCAGTGTGGGAGACAGAGGCGCCCCATCGGCCAGGCATCGGACCAGACCCAGCGCCGCGCCCCAGGCGGCAGGCATGACGCTGAGCAAGACCCATCGACACACAGGCGGTGCCCGGGACCACTGTCCTGTGCGTAACGATCCGCCACCATCGGACACGTAGCCTAGTCCCAGTCCTGATAGTATAAGTGAAGCTAAAACAAAAAACTTTGTCCCTAAAGGTTTGCCCACAACTCTATGTCCTGAGGATACGTTTCCAGAAATAGAAGCACTGACTCCAAGGGGTAACCATGTTGCTACGCTGTATTTTGGAAAAACGGTCTAAGTGACCCATGACACACAGGGAAGGAAGCAATTGGTCTTCCCCCCCCTCCCGTCCCCAACGCTGCGCGTGATCGATGAGAGAGTCCAAGGAAATACTGGGGGGCTATCAAAGGCTGTTTTCAAAGGCTGTTTTACATAGTGTGGGAGGCTGCTCGTGATGTAAATTTAAAATGGTGTAATTGCATATGTGTCGTGTTCAAGTATAAACTCAGTTTTGTTTGAATTACGAGACAGATGTGACGTGTACTCTACCGAGCGGCTTCAGCGGCAGCAGCGGCACGTGAGCCCCTCAACAGGCTGTTCCTCACCCACATGGCGCCGGGCACTCTGCCGGGCAGCCTTCCCGCAGGTGCCTCGGGACCCAGGCCGTCTCCTTCCCCCCCCCCCGGGGAGATGCCCGCAGCCCCCCCTCGCAGCACCCGGCTCCCCTGCATCCAGCATCTGGTTCTCTTAGGCCAGACTTCAAGGACAGGCACACGCAAACTTTTTCTTAAGGGCCATGAAGTCTGGTGCAAGGACTCAGCCGCCACGGCTGCCCCAGAGCAGGCACAGGCGCTGTGTGTGTGAACAGGCGAGGCCGCGTCCCGATCAGACCTGGTTACAGTAACACGCGCAGGCTGCATTTAGCCAGCGGGCAGCCGGCTGCCAGCTGCTGACGTCGACATTCAAGTTAGCTGCCCCTTGACACCTCGCGGGGAGCAGCCAGAGCACCCCATTCGCGGGCTCGGGGAGGAGTGGGGGCACCCGGTGGCTGTGGGCCGGTCCGCAGGAATTCTGAAGCTGGACTCGCCTGTCAGGCCGCACCTCAGGGAGAGGGCCACCTGCACACCCCAGAGGGGAGCCACCACGCGAACGCAGGTGGGCAGCGCCCCGTCCCTGCGCTGTGCCCGCGAGGAGGCACAGCTTACCCGTGGCGGGGACAGAGTGGCCACACCCGAGGCCCGGGACAGCCACAGCGCCACTGAGAACTGAGGTGAAGCCAGGTCAACCATGAAGGACCAGGCGGTCCTGACCGGGCCAAAGGAGAGAGCAGGTCTCTGACCGCTCCCGCCAGACTTCTGCCACCAGTGTCCACTGCCCGGCAGAGCCAGGGCGAGCAGAGAGAAGACCGGGGCAGCCAAGGGGGAAGGTGTTGGAGCAAGAAAGGGGGAGCGAACTGGCAGGGCCGTGCCTACCGCCCCTCGCTCTGGCCTCCCTTTTCCTGTACCAAGGACTGTCTCTGGGTGCGGCCGTGTCCCCTCGGCACTTCCCACCCCCACAGGGACGCTCGCCTGCGGCTCTTCCGCAGCCCCTGTGGGCCACAGGCCAGAGCCAGGAGCTGGGTGCCCGGGAGTAGCCCAGGGTCAGGGGCGAGGGGGCGAAGGGCCATCTCCCCTCCTGCCCACCCCACACTGGGGCCACCGAGGCTCGTCGTGTCTGTCAGGGGCCTCGGTGGGATAAGGTCTCAGTTGTCCCCAGCGTCACCTGCTTGATGAAGCACCTTTTATAGGCCTCCTTCCCTCTCTTCCCTGTTTCCCATCGCCCCCATAAACTGCACGCAGCAGGTCGGGGGTCTGTTCCCAGGGAACCATAAAGGCAGCTTCTTCCCACGCCCACCCAGCAGGGCACTTCTCGTCCCCTTCCCTTCTCCCAGGGCAGGAGGGACCACAACACAAACCCCGTCCCCCTCCTGCTATGACCTCCATCTCCCGTCCACTGCATGGCCCTGCCCCTCCAGAGGAGGGAGGGTGTAACCAAGAGGCCTCTGCTCCCCGCGCCCAGGCCCCCAGAGACCGGGTCTGCGCGCGGGGTCCCCCGGCCCGGCCGTGTCCAGGGCGGCAGCTCCCCAGCCCTGGCCCTTCAGCGCAGGGTGGTGCTCTTCCTGCTGTCTGCCCGGGAGCACACTCGGGAGACAGGAGCAGATGTTTGGCTCACGGCCAACCTTGTCCGCCTCGGCCAACAGTAACACGGCGCAGGGAGGCTGCAGGGAAGCAGGAAGGGCGGAGGCTCTTGCCCGGCAGCTGGGGACAGCCACAGCCATAGCCGCACCAGCTCCGCTCCCATGGGGGGAGGGGCAGCGGCTGCACAGGGTGCCAGTGTTCCAGGGTGGGGGCCTGGGTGGGCCAGCTCCCCAGACGGAGCCCACAGCCCAGCGCAGGCAGCCTGGCCGCCCGGGGAGGCCTGGAGGAGCTGCAGGTTCGGGTCCACCAGGAAGGGCGGGGTGGGGCCCGCCGGCTACTCGGTGCCCCCGGCCCCCTCCCGGACACACGGCCGTCTCTAAGGCTCTCTGCACTCACTGGCTGTGGCCCCAGTGCTGCCCAGCGCGGGGCTCCAAGCCTCGACCTGTCGGCAGAGTTGGTGCCTGAGATGAACCTCCGCAGCACGGGCCAGGCCGGTGGGGTATGCCAGGTGACCGAGGGTCCGGGCGTCGGGGCAGCCTGTGGTGTTGGCACTGTGACGGCCTCCTGCAGGGCAGAGCTGCCCACGGCCCGTCTTTCCCCACAGCCCTACCACTGCACCCCGCTGCGCGAGCTGAGGTCCCCGAGGCCCCGCGGGCTGGCCTCCTGGCCTCCACGGAGGGCACTGACGGCAGGTCTGCGCAGACTTGCACACGCCCCGAGGTCGCCCCCGTCATGTACTGTACTGTGGCTTCGTTTCCCACCTTACTGCTTCGCGCCAGTCCAACCAAACCTGGGGACCTCGGCCTCAGACGGGCACCACGGAGGGGTCAGGGGCTCGGCCCCGCCCCAGGCCGCCTGGCTGTCCCCCTGAGGCATTTGGCAACAGGCAGATCCACCTTCCCACGCCTCGGTGCCCGTCACACTCACAGGATCACGGTACGCCCTCACGGGTTTCACGTGAGAGTCAGTGGCTAACACGTGAAAAGTGCTTAGAACCGGTCACTGCTCCACAAACGTTAGCTGTGTCGGAAATATTGCAACACTGGGCAGCAGCTCCCCACAAGCTCCCGCCCTGGGGGCTCAGAGTCGAGCGTGGACAGAGGCGCACACACAGGGATCGAGCAGTGACCAGAGCTGGGGCAGAGGGCGCTCATCACTGCGGTGCTGCCCCCCCTTCCCCTCTGGGCCTCGGCTGCAAAGTGAGGGGGAAGGAAGTGCCGACCCTTGTAGTAGGAACACGAGGACGGTCTTGCCACTGACAGTCTCTATCCCCATCCCCAAGCCCACGAGACGGACACGTCTGCCTTGTTTTTAAACCTGGGAGCAAATGGAGGCTCAAGGTGCAGTGACTTCAAGGTCACACAGCCAGGAAGGGGCCCGTGTCCACCCTGTGCTGTCTGACCCACAGCCAGGGGTCATACCAATGTCCCCTGAGCCTCTCTCGAATACATGTCCTCAATTCACTGCCTCTTCCAACGACTCTCTGAGGAAGTTATTAACCCGAAGAGGAAACAGGCTTGGTGAGGGGACGGACCTGGGAAAGGCTAAAAATTGCCCTTTGAACGACTTGGGTCACTTGGGCAGCTTCGGGGCCCCGGGCCCCCAGGCCTGGGTTCAGAGACGACTCCCTGGGGCGGGCTCTGGACTCGGGCGGAAGGTCTGTGAAGGCCCCAGAGAGGCTGCACTCTCGCCGGAAGCCCCGGCACAGCCCCTGGAGCGCTGCCAAGGCAGCTGGGCCTCGCACCCTCTCTGTAAGGAACACGAAGATCGGCTACTCTGGCTTTTACGGTGTTTCCCCTCTTAAAATGCGCCTTCTGGAATCGGGAAGCTCCCTCTGTTCTGAAGGGAACGTCAGCAGCACAGCACCGCAGGGGTTGGCTGTTCGTAACAGTGACCTCTTCTGGCCACGTTTGAGAAGGGCAAGACCAAACCCACCGAGACCCGGGCGCTGGCTTCCCGGAGACTCCAGGCTGAGTCCCACGGGGTCAGGTCCGCTCTCCGGGTGCGGAGCAGTGGCGGCGGCAGTCACTGCCCGCCAGAGGGGTCCGCGGGCCCTGCGCTGTCCTCCCTGCGCCTGGGGCGTGTCCCTTCTCCGACGGCCCCTTTCCCCACCTGTACAACGACCAGGCAGGGCCGCCAGCTGCCACGCGGCCTCTCAGCGCCCTCCAGCGGAGGGGGGACAGTGAGCGGGCCGCCTGCTGTCCGCACGTGAACCTGGGAGCAGCGCCCGCCGGACGCCCATCTCCTCTTGCAGCCAGCAGTCCGAGCCCTTCCTTTGCTCGAGTGGGAAGTCTGTCCTCTCACGTGTGACCTTCTTTCTGGTACCCGGCCACGGCCCCCAGGAAGTGAGTCCCCATGGTAACCCGGGTCACGGGTCATCATGGGATCGACGAGGCCCTAGCTGGGGCTCCGAGCAAAGCAGCCGTGCCCCCTGCAGAGCTCCCAGGATGTCCCCTCAGTTTATCCACGACTCGACTGTCTTCGCCTGGGCTTGGACGTGAGTAGACAGAAGGGGACTCACCTGCTGTCCCCGCGGTCAGGCCTCCGGCCGCTCCACACCCTCCAGCCCGGGCCTGTCCTCAGGAGCGGGCGCCCTCCGGCCTCTGCCCTGCGGCCCGTGCCTCCCTCCCCACTCCTCTTACTCGGTGCCACAGAGCCAACGCCTGACAGCTTCCCAAACACCCGTGTTCGCCCAAGTCAGCCGCTTCCCCTCACGCTGCTGGTTGTTTGTCTGTTTCTCTTTCACAACAGGAACAGCCTCTCTCGTCCCTTCAGTGGAGGGCCTGGAGGCAGGAACGGTTCTTCCTCCCTGGGCCCCAGGGTCCGGCGCAGTGCCTGGAGGAGACGGGCAGCGAGGACCGCTGGGTTCACCCGCTGGCGAGACGGGGGCTCCGGCATGGACGTCTCTGCTGCTAACCTCCCGCAAGAGGCAGAGGGAAACGGGGAGGCTACGCACAGACGCCCTGGGACCAGCTTCACCGCTCAGCCCCCAGACTGCCCACTGCTCAAAGGCCATCGCTCCCCACTTCACAGGTGCTGCCCTGGTTCTCGGTCACCTCCGGGCCAGCGGGGGCCGCTCCTGGTTCTCGGTCACCTCCGGGCCAGCAGGGGGCCGCTCCTGGTTCTCGGTCACGTCCGGGCCAGCAGGGGGCCGCTCCTGGTTCTCGGTCACCTCCAGGCCAGCGGGTGGCCACTCCTGGTTCTCGGTCACGTCCTGGCCAGCAGGTGGCCGCTCCTGGTTCTCGGTCACCTCCGGGCCAGCGGGTGGCCACTCCTGGTTCTCAGTCACGTCCGGGCCAGCAGGGGGCCGCTCCTGGCCTCCCGGCAGGACGATGAACACAACTTCTAGCCTGAGGCTGTGTCCGCTGCCGACGGCCCTCCACCGGTTCCTGGTGGGCCAGCAGCCCAGCAGGTGCCCGCGCCCGGGAAGGCCGTGTACCTGCGCTCCAGCTACAGCCGCAGGGAAACAGCCTCCGTCAGGGTCAGACATCCCCAGGCAGCACCCCGACTTCCCTGCACAGCTACTGTCCTGTGTCTGGGACCTCAGAGATGGGCACACACCACAAACTGAGCACCCTTCCTTCCCACCTCTGCAGGGTCCTCTCCCTCGCTCTCACCCCCCCCCCCCCGCCACAGGCCCCCTGCCTCAGTGCTGAGCCCCTCTCCCCGGGACCCCTCTTCCCCCTGCTGCCTCCACACTGATCTTTCTCAAAGTCACTCGACTTCCCTCCTCCAACTTTCAAAGGCTGACTGTCACCTTCAAGAAGAACTTCAAATTCAGTGACGTGATACACACGACCCAGAGATACTCGGAGCTGTCGACAACCTGCCCGTTGTTCCTCCGTATTCCTGGGCACCAGCCCCTCAAACAGACTCAGGCCAGGCTCCTGTGCCGGGTCAGGGCCTCGCAGGCCCCCCGAGGGGCGAGCATTTACTCTGAAGTTGCTGGGTTGTGGGGAAGTTCAGGGGTCCCCCCAGGGAAGTGTGAGCATGGGTCGGGAGCACCTTCCACCCAGAGGCGGGGGCGCTGTTCACAGCCGTGCCGTCTGGCGGGGTCCCGCTGAGCGTCAGCTCTGCACACAGCCCGCTGTGAACCCTCCCCTGGCCAGGACCCGCCTCACCGCTGCAGGGCCGCAGGGCCGCCTGCCCGGGGCGGTGCTGTCCGAGCTCACGGCTCATGTCATCTGAGGACAGCCGTCCCGTCCTGGGCAGTCCTGGGCGTGAGTCACTGCCTTGCTCTCCACCGGGACCCTGGACGCTGGCTCGGGCAGTCACACTGGTGGTGCCCCCCCCGCCCCGGGGCAGGGTCTTTGCCCGGTTTCTCACTGTCCCCTCCACCCCGGCAAGGGCACCAGCAGATGCTAACTGATTGGTAAACATTGGTCCGATTGAGCAAAAGTGAACCTTAAGGCTTGGGGAGCCTGTGTCCATGACTCAGGACACGGCTATGCAGCAACAGTGACTCAGGGGCATTTGCCGTGTCACCAGCACCCGCAGCACACAAGGGCCTCCCGTTCGTCCCTACACCCTTCCCGGGACTTCTGAGCCTGCGCCAGACACACACAGACTCACACTCACACACTCACTCACAGACACTTATTCCTGGGTCTTATACACATATTTATAAACGTTGTCCCGTGCCTGCCTATCGAACTCTCCTGCACACAGAGACGAACATTTTGAGCAGCAGAAAACACGTCTGCGCATTCCGAAGGTCACACTCCTGACATTCTTAGGAGCTACAAGCTTTTCCTGTCACAGCTCGGTGGCCGTCTCGTGTGCCCCCCTGGAGGCCATGGCTCCCACTTCAACCTGCCCTCAAGGGCCAACCCGCACAAAATTCTCGTTACCCCGATGCCCAGATCAATGCTAAGTGCAGATTCTTAGCATTCCTGGAAGTTACCTGAGACGGCAAATTCTCCGCTCCATAGAGCAAGTAGAAGTAGAGGCGGGGGGACCCTCAGCATCCTCTGTGGGCAGTGAATGAAGACAGCCTGGAGGCCCTGGCGCAGTGGCAGCCCCAGAGGACACTGGGCAGTGTCCAGAGACATTTGGGGTGGTCACGGCAGAGGTGTGCTACCGCCCCCGGTGGGCAGGTGGCAGAGATGCGCAGACATCTCAATTCTCGGAACAGCCCCCCACCGGTGAAGGGGACCCATGAAGTCGAGAGTGCCAAGGTCAGGAACCGAGGTTCAGAAGGTCTAGGTCTGACTGGTCGTGCGTGGTGACAGCTGTGTGGGCCTGAGCCAATCACTTAACCGTGGGCCCACTGGGAAGCACCTCCCCAACGCAGGGCTCCAACCCTGGCTGCCCAGTAAATCAGAGACTCTGTGGGCAAATCCAATGCCCAGAAAGGACGGGGTCTCAGCCCTCAGCCTGCAGCTCCTTACGGCAGTGCTGCCTCCCCGAAGACAGTCCGTCCACACCGGCTTGAAGGCGCATCTGTCTAACCTGCGTTTACCTCACCTCTGCCTCACTTCCTGCCTCTCAGTGTATTTCTGCGGGAACCAGCCTTAGAGCTCACGGTTACCTATGGGGCTGGGTCTGTTCAACCCATGAGGACACCTTCCCCACCACAGATCCTGACACAGCAGGACAGATGGACAGATACAGGGAAGGACACGTGTATTGTGACACGTGGGCACCACTGCTGATGTGGCATTTCCGGAGATCGGTAGCAACAGCCCTGGCCGGTGTGGCTCTGTGGTTAGAGCGTCGGCCCGCAGACCAAAGGGTCATGGGTTCGATTCCTGGTTAAGGTACCTGAGTTGCAGGTTCGATCCCGGGCCCTGGTCAGGGTCGTGCGGGAGGCAACCGATCGATGTGTCTCTCTCACATCAATGTTTCTCTCTCTCTCCCTCCCTTCTGTCTAAAACAACCAATGGAAAATTATCCTCAGGTGAGGATTAATAAAAACAGATAGGTAGCAATAAAGAGATGCTGTAGTTTAAAAATCACTACAAAATAACACGTGACCGGCCAGGGGGAGACCCCAGCCCCCAAGCAGAGGTGGAAACAACGCAGGGGAAACAGCTCCTAGGTGGGGCCACAGCTCGCTGGACGCCGGGGTCTCAGCGCCCGAGGGGACAGGGGGGGCCGCACGCAGAGCAGTCCGGGGGGCCCCACTGCAGACAGCTGTACACGCCGGCCCACAGCCGGAGACCATGCGGCGGCACGGGCTCTCAGCAGAAGCTGGGAATTCGCCTGTCGCTTTCAAATCCCACTCTGAGCTACTCCAGGATGCTTTAGTGTGTGTCCTAGACACCCCCCCCCCCCCCAATTCAACAGTCGTCATATAGTCTCATTCCAACAGAGCGCTCCGAGAGCTCAGAATCTTAAAAAGAGCGCCAGGCAGGACCACAGCGGCTGGTTTCTTGCAAAGCCGCACTGGACGAGAGCACACCTGGCGTGTCACTGGGCCCTGGGGCCGCCGCCTGCTCCAGGGGTGCCCTCCAGGGGCCGTCTGCGCACGTCCAACATGGTGGGCGCGCCCTCCCTGGGGCCCCCGGTCACCAGCATCCAGTGGTTCCTGGGCTTCTCCACCCGGTGCACGTCCAGGTGTGTGTGAGCAGCGACCTCCACCTCCTTTCCGAAGTAGGTCCTGGGCGGGGAGAAGGCAGCTGTGGGGTGCAGGAGGCTCTCACCCCGTCCCCGCATCTCAGAAGCTCCGCCCTCAGCAGACGCTGTGCGCCCTGGGGAGGGGCCCTAAGGTACAGCCTATGTGGCCAGAAGTGTCACCCTGTCTGGCAAGGCTGCAGGATGGGGGCTGGGGTGGGGGTACCCCATATGGCTAAACCCTCCCGAGGTGCAGGCGCCTGAGTAACAGAAGGGGCTCCGATAGGGTCCTGCCGCCAGCAGAGTTCTCTGGGACAGTGTCCCTCATCAGAGGACTTCCGCACGATGCCCACTTGAAGGGGAGCCCTCAGGGCACCCAGGGGCCCGCCCCCAGCACCGCACCTTAGGAAGAGATGCCGGTGGGCCGCCAGGGCCCGGTTGGTGTGGCAGTGATTGATGAGGACGCTGGCGTTCGCCTTCGGGATAGAGAGAGGGTGTCGCTTGCATGATGAGTTAAGGCCTCCAATTTCTCAAAAGCAAAAATCTGTGACTGCACTACACGTTCATTTCAATTTAGTTTAACACACACACACACTAACCTAGATGGCAAACCATAATAAATACACATAGGATAAACATTACACAACCCTTCAAAGTCATCTTGGAGACAACCTTTGACCACATGGGTCAGTGGAGTGTTTTTTTTAATCCTCACTCAAGGATATGCTTAGACAGAGGAAGGGACGGGGGAGTGAGTGAGGGAGAGAAACATCGATCGGTTGCTTTCCGTACACGCTCTGACAGGGATGGAACCCGTAACCCAGGCAGGTGTCCTGACTGGGGGTCAAACTGACAGCCGTCGGGTGCACCGGACGACAGTGCTCAACCAGCTGACTGGCCAGGCTGTCAGTGGTGTTATTAAGTGAATACAATAAGAACATTCCTGCCCTGGCCGGTTTGGCTCAGCGGTTAGAGCGTTGGCCTGCGGTCCAGAGAGACCCGGGTTCGGTTCCCGCTAAGGGCACGTACCTCGGTTGCAGTTTGTCCCCGGCCCTGGTTGGTCGTGCGGGTGGCAGCCACTTGATGTGTCCCTTTCACGTCGATGTTTCTCTCTCTCTTCCTCTCCCTCCCGCTCTATCTGAACAAAAAAATGGAAAAATGTCCTCGGGTGAGGATAAAAAAAAAAAAAAAAGAACATTCCTGCCCTGGCTGGTGTGGCTCAGTGGTTAGAGTGTCGGCCTACGGACCAAAGAGTTGTGGGTTCAATTCCAGTCAGTGGCACGTACCTCTACTGCAGTTTGGTCCCCAGCCCTGGTCAGGGTCATGCGAGAGGCAACCAATCGATGAGTCTCTCTCACATCAATGTTTCCCTCTCCCTCTCTTCCTCCCTCTCTCCCTTCCACCCTGTCTGAAGATAAATGGCAAAATATCCTCAAGTGAGGATTTGCAAAAAAAAAAAAAGAATATTCCTGATGCCTTTATTTTATTTTTTATTTTTTAATTTTTTTTGTACGTGCCCCTAGCGGGAACTGAACCCGAGACTCTCTGGTCCGCAGGCCAGCGCTCCAACCGCTGAGCCAAACCGGCCAGGGCTGCCTTATTTTATAAAATAAAAAAAAAACTAAATGAAATTAAATAAAAAACGTATGTATAGAAAAAGACATGAATGATAAACAACAGTGACTTCCTCTGAAAGGCGGAACTACTGGAAATTTTCAGGCGATTCGTTGTCTCTTTCTGAGTTTCCACGGAGCTGAGGTCAGAAACATTTAGATCCGAGAACCACCTTTGTGAGTGTATTGGAACCGAAACAACTGCCGGAGAGCAAAACCCCAGCGGACGGCGGAGACAACGCTCAGAGAAGGGCGTCCTGACTCCGTGCATCACGGTCAGAGGGGGAGAGGGTTAGGGCTACAGGAGACCCTGGGGATGGATCAGGGAGGCGGGAGAAAGCAGTGTGGGGGGGCCTCTGGGCTTGGAGGAAAAGTAGAAGGACAGACACGTGCTTCTTTTACATAGGTGGGGCCAGGACTGTCAGCAGTCTCCACCCTGACACACTGGGAAAAGGGAAGCTAGCCTGCCTGAGGTCATCCGAGGTGCAGAAAGACAATAGGCTCAGTTAAGGTGAAAACTGGCCTTTGTCAGGGAAGACGCAGGCCTAGGACGTGACTCCCTGCTATCAACTGCCTGCAGTTAAGTCTCCACTTCAGGGCCTCCTTTGTGGCGAGTTCAGGTCTCTGAGTATGCAGGGCTACCAGGCAGGCCTCCCTGAGCTCGGCGTCAGCCCGTGGCCCCTTTCGTCCACAACAGTGAGCGTGCATGACGCTTATACCAGGAACAATACGTCTCGTTTCCAAGTCCTGACTGAGGTAAGCTCGAAGCAGTGCGGGAGAAAGAGACCCGGCCGGCGTGGGGAGCTGGCCCGGCCCTCACAGGACGCTCCCGCACGGCCACCGGCTGCAGTCACACTGAGCACAGACCGGAGGGCACCGGCCAAGGGGCACCCGCCTCTCCCAGCAGGGTGCGTGAGGCTGTGGCTTCACTGACAGCGGCCTGGCTCTGGCCCGCCCCTCCATGGATACGCTGGGGAGGTACCCAGTGCAGTTACCCTCTTCCTGACCCCATCTGCTCAGAGCCAAGCCCACCTCCCTGAAATCCCACGCGCTGTGACTGTCCTTTCTGACACCCCTTATCCAGCCGCCCCCTCCCCACCCCAGGCCCCCCAGTCTGCAGCAAGGTCCGCCTGCTCACCCCCGGTGCTCCAGATGGTCTCTGGCTGGAGGGCCAGGGAGCTCGGGCAGGTCTGGGGGCTCCCACTTTGCAAACTGTCTGAGTGGGGCTCAGAGACACCTGCCCTGGAGGAGTCCCTGGGGCCTGGGCCCCTGCCCGTCAACCACTGTGACACTAACAACATGACAACGGGCTAAGCCGAGTGCCCACTTCCCCAACAAGCACGCAGGTGGACTAGCTGCCACCCTCGCAGAACCTCCTGAGGTGGTGTCACGCCCGTTCCAGATGAGGACAGGGGACGAGTTTAGTCACAGACACACAGGAAGCCCCCAGGGAGCAGAGCTGGGCGAGGCCGGCGGAGGGGCACCGTGCCGAGCGTGTCACCGTGGGCCAGGAGCACACTGTCCATGCGAGGACACGGAGCCCCGGGTCCACTGCCGAGCTCGGGAGAAGGGCACTGTGCCTGGGGGGTTCAGAGCACCTGTGACCGGGGCCCCTCCTGGACAGCCACCTCGGCCGGCCAGCCCTTGGTAATCCACTCTCTCCCGATGACTGCCGACCGCGCCCCGCTCTGCATGCCCTCCGGGTGAGCAGCAATGCCTCTGGCCGGCAACACAGCTCCGTGCCACTGGCCCAGCCTGCTGGCCTCGCCCCCCGCCTGCAGGGCCCAGGGTCCGGAGGACACGCCCCGCAGTCGGAAGGAAACCGCTGTGTTCACCTGTACGGCTGCCCCCCTGTCCCCTTCCCACCCCCAGGTTTCCCAGTGTCCTTGGAAATGAGGACTTAACAGAGGCCTGGAAGGAAGCAGCGTCAGTGTCCCTACAATCTCAGGTCAGGGGTTCTCAGCCCAGTCTCGGGGCAGGGCCTGGAGCTCCGTAGCTGACTCTAAGGTACAGACTGAGTTGAGACACACTGTGGCAGGACGCTGCCACGGGGCAGATGGCACCCTCCGAGCCTGAGGCGTGAAGAGAGAGGACACGGGCACAGAGGCCTCGGAGTCCCGGCAGCACCGGCTTCGGACAGCAGGCAGCTGCCTCCACTCAGCGTGCAGCACCCGCCCGCCCCCAGGCCGTGCTCACCGGGACGGGGCAGCCTTCATACTCCAGGCGCAGCTGGGGGTCGGGGAAGGCAGCCTGCCAGCAGTTCAGGTAGGAGACCTCGTCTGTCAGGTACACCTCCTGGAGCCAGGACCTCTTGGACGACTTCAGGAGGGTCCTGTGGTCACTTGACAAAAATAACTGTAAAGGACAGCAAGCAGGTGAGCTACGTTACACGTGGAAAGTCCGCGAAATGGGAAGCCATCAACTGGCTGATGGCAAGTGTGCTCAAAAGCGGTTTCAAAATCCTTGCTCTTAGCAGTCATAGGAGAACACTCATTTGTTCTCCACCTCGGGAAAGCCACCTCGGGCTCCCAGCGCCTCCAACCGCCGTGACGCAAACCACGGAGCTCGCGGAGAGATGAGCGCATCACTGAATCAGCGGGGAGACACTCCAGGAGAATAAACACTGCACTAGGTGGATGCACGGAATTTTGGAATGCCAATCAAAATACCACGCGATTTCGTTTCCTAAGGGCAGAAGGACGCGACAAAAATAATTCTAACATTTAACTCAAAGATTAATTCTTAATATAACTCTGAGAACAAAGGGTCACCGCGGGAACTAGCCCCGGGAGTGCCCAGGTATCTGCTAACGCGAGCATGGACACCGACACTTGCGGCTCCAAGGCTCCCGGGACCGCGGAGAGTTTTTACGGTATCTTTGGAGCCGGCTTGAAAGGCTCTGGGTAAGGGAAGGAAGGACAGAGAAAAGCGCTGGTAGATTTCACTCAGAAATGTAGTAGAACCGCGACAATGTAAAAGCCAAGTAGCAAGTGGGAGGAAAGAAATATCAGCAACAAACATGACAAGCTGTTGCGATGTGTCTTAGAGCAGGTAAGTCGACCCAAATGGAACATCAACCAGAGAACAGACGGTTGGGGGGGGGGGAGGCGGACAAGAAGGAAAGGAAGAAAAAGGAGAGAGAAGCCAAAAACGGGGAAGCAAAGGTATCTAATGTTGTTCTTGTAATTTCCACTACATTCAAAGTCTGTTCTCTCTCCCTTTACGGAAGACCATAAGCCAAAGTGCTACAGCGCTCACCTCTGGGAAAGAAAGACAATGCTGACTTACTCCCCCTCTTTGGACAATTTGGATAATTCCTCTGATTTCTACATTTAAGATCAGGCAGCAGCTCACCATCTACGATGTGTCGTGGTCTAACGGCCAGAGTCGACGTTACTTAGTGGCATGAGACCATGACGATGGTGACGAGAACAGTCATAATGCCACTTCACACAATAATGACTCTGCCTGGTTGAAAAAGCATTATGGCACCGGCTCTGCCCCATAGTAGCTGAGTGACCTGGAGCAAAACAACCTAACCGCCTCGTGCCTCAGTTTCCCCAGCAATACAATGGGTCAAATGGGGCCTCCGTCATGGACCGGTTTGGGGGAATAAATGAGTTCATGTACCGGCAGCACTGAAGCAGGCAGTGAGGTGTGATAGCCCCATTTTATAGATGAGAAAGACTCAAAAAGGTGAAATAACTGACCCAAAGTCCCGTCCCATCCGTATGCGTCTCGGCCGGAAGTCAAACCCAAATTTCTCTGGTTCTGCCTCACCTCCTGGCCCCCAGGCAGGGTCAAGATCAAAGACTGGTGCTGACGTAGGCCAAGGCAAGCCTCTCACATTGCTCTGCGCTCACCTCAGACAGAAGAGTGACAACCGTCAAAGTTGTCAGATCCCGCACCGGGGACGCAGAGGGCGGTCAGATTATTATTATGTGATTTAATCATCTCTCTTACAGGTGGAGGCGGCCTGCATTTTTATTTTGCCAGCTGCATCAAAGACAAGGTTTCCCCCACGTTAAGCGTGTATCTTTGAAGCCTGAGAAGTTAGAAAGAAAGAACGGACCCAGGCTGCCTGTGAGACGCTGCAGGGGTGGAGCTCATGCGTACAGAGCTCTCTGTCCACTCGGGAGGTGGCCCTTAGCCACACGGAAACACAGCGACCCGTCCCAAGTACACCGGCAACGTGACGACTCACCATTTTGTCTTCGAATCCCCCTGTAATCCCGAGGCGAAAGTTCTGCCCGTATCGAAGGACTTGACCGGCAGCCTCTCCGTCCCCACTGTTGGTGAAGAATAAATATCATGTAATTTCTCTGAGTGGGAAGCATTCCACAGCTCTGTGTTCTGTGTGTGCACTTTAGTCCGTCATTGTCTAGATCGTGTCCGTTGCCGTCTCTCGGCCTGCCGGGATCGGTGCAACACAATGAACTCCAAGCACACGCTGCTTGGAGTGAGGGGGAGCTTTGCAAGGGAGCAAGTGCTCCAGACCTTTGGACGCAGTCCCATTTATTTGCTGATTGGTCCCCCCAGGTCACAGTTGGATTTATGTAAATCATTTCCTTGAGATGGCGTCTCTGTAAACTATACAGCCTAGCTTTGTCTCTTGCTTTTTATGAGCGGAAAGAGACTTTGAAACTAAAAGATAACAAACACAGACATTCTTGAGTCCTAGGACCCATTAGTCCACCCATGCAAACCTTATCTTATTTACATGCAGATGAAGCACTCAACTCCACCTGGGCTGGCCAGACAGCGAGAATGCATTAACACGAGGTTACAAATCATCCGTCTTCCAACCCCTCAACCCCTCAGTATGTTTTTTAGTGAACTGAGTCATTAAACAAAAGCCTCAAATCCAGCCAGCACCCTACGCCTCGCCTTCCAGCATGGCCAGAACGCACAGCGTCCCCACGTGGTTGGCCGAGTGTGGACGGAGCACATCATGCTACCCTACGCGAGGGAGCTGGCTCAGGTGCAGTGTGGTCTTTAGAGAGAACCAAGGTAACACGTTTGCCGACGTTTAATACTATCTTCCTTCTCAATCCTCCAGGAACCTTAGACATTGCCGTCATGTAAATTACCTGTATTCAAAATAAATCTAAAGACTTAGAGACTATATTCCTGTAATATAAGTAGGGCCATCACAACTTAGCAACAGAGTGGAAGCAATGTTTTTAATGACTACTAAGTGTCTATTCTCTAAGGATTTAAATGCTCGTTTTCGAAATCTCCTCAAGTACATTTGTAGCGGACGATGGATTTTAAAGTAGCAAATCCTCATGTTACGCCACCTTGCATTAAATAATATATTTCTGGTGTAAAAATAACATGGCAACATGAAAAGCAACGAGAGCCCCCAAGTAAGCTCCAAGCGCTCTGAGATGTTATTAGGAAAACCCAGTCTGCTTCTAGACAGAATATAAATTTAATTCCCTGGACCCAAAAATGCCTTCGAATTAAGCATTTTGAATTGAACACAAATTGCAAATTATCCTGGTGTTTAAAGTAAAGGAACAGTAGCCCTGGCCGGTTTGGCTCAGCGGTTAGAGCGTCTGCCCACGAACCAAAGAGGCCCAGTTTCGGTTCCCGCTAAGAGCATGTACCTCGGTTGCAGTTTGTCCTTGGCCCTGGTTGGGGTTGTGCGGGTGACAGCCACTTGCTGTGTCTCTCTCACATCGATGTTTCTCTCTCTCTCTTCCTCCCTCTCTCCCTCCCGCTCTATCTGAAGATAAACGCAAAAATGTCCTCGGGTGAGGATTAAAAAAAAGTAAAGGAACAGTAAAGGCCCATTGACGATCATTCTCAAGGTCATAAAGCAAGAATGTTCAGAGAACCTCCACCTCAATCAACCCTGCTCCAATCCCAGCACATCCTTAGGCTACAAGCGAAAACAGACACGGATGACGACATTTCAAGTGTCTTCACCTCAAAAGGATAAAAGTGTTCCTGCCCACCGGGCTCATGGCTGGCGCTGCGCTCAGGCCACAGGGCACCTCCAGCTGGTCACTCAGGTGGGCTCTGATCTCATCTGGAGTCAGACACAGGCTCAGGTCCCCACGGAGAAACACATCAGCGTCCGCCTCAGGGTGGTCCGGATTCACGAGCATCACCTTGTCGCCGGTGTGGATGTAGCCATCCTCAGACACAGAAAGCCGGGTCTGCAATCGGAAGGCGCGTTTCTGTTTAAACCATGCGATTCCTCATGGCAGTGCAAGGGCATCTCCGACGGACCCCGTTTCCTGCACAGACTAGGACCGTTTCCATAAGGGATTCACTCGATGTCTCAAATCCTATCCTTCCTGTTCCTGCCACCAACCTGCTCCCAATGTGCCAAACCCAAGCCCCCCAGTAACCCAAACGAAGTACAACAAAAACCACCGAGGTTGAGCCCATTGTTAATTTACTCAACATCCACTGAAAATTTCTCCAGCACCAACTGAGGGGCGTTTTACTAATCGGAGTATCAAGGTAGTCCCATCGTAATGCCGGCCAACGTAATAGCAAGCTTCTCTCATGCGTCTTGAATCCTGGGGGGTTTTAAACATCGTGGTTTCCTGACCTAAAGGGAAAACTGGCACTTTCCAAATGATCGCGCCTTTATGGATTTCCCACTTGCTTGACATGCACTCACGCTTGGCTTGAGAGGATTCTGAAAGTGTTTGAATTCAACATTACCGGTCCCAGAAGCATCTGTTTCACTCTTCTGTTTCTCTGTATGAGAAGCTGCCCCTTATCCCTCTTCTCCAGGAAATCTTTCATGAGCTCCTGGCCGGGGGGAAAACAAATGAACAAAACCCAAAGGGAACGGTGGAAGATTTCTGTAACATTACGTTAACATTTTTATCGTATTGCACAATGTTTAGAAAAAATGACACAGACACAGAAGAGAAACATCACATATAATTACCCCAGCAGGGACAGTCATGATTACGCTTGGAGGCCATGTGCCCCCCAGTGGTGTGATGACTGACACTGGAGTCCCCCCGAGTCTGACACAGGATGGCCCAGGGCCTCATCGAGGCCACCACGGGAGAATCAAAGGCAGTGAGTGGACAGTTGGTAACAGGGACACCAGGGGGACACTCAGCGGGCACTGTGACAGGGCGGGGCATGTGGGGGGCACGTTCTGTGTACAGCCTGCCTCCTCACCATCCTACCTGGACCGCAGCCTCTGGGACTGTGAGTCTCCAGGGGACGGAGGGAAGGCACTCAGAAGGGCTCTAGACTTGGGGGGGCACGGGGGGGGGGGCGGGGCAGAGAGCTGGACTCGAGGCACCGAGTTTCAGAGGCAAGGGACCCACAGAAAGGGTAGAAGGGCACAGACCTGGGTCAGTGGGGCCGCAGGTGAGATTCCTGGATGGTCTGCGGTGGGGAGTGTGGGGATACTCGGGAGGTGCTAGGGGAGAAGGGAGCCTTGGGGTGCTCAAAGTTCAGTGGAACTTAGGGCAGGCCTGGGGGTCCCTGAGCAGCGGGGGAGCCACCCAGCCACACCCTCACCTCCTCCAGGTAGATGTCCTCGTTCCAGTTGCCCATCCGGACCCCGTGACCATACAGGTTCTGAGCCATTGCCTCCCCGATGCTGCTGTGCAGCTGCGTTAGCGTGCCAGTCGCCATGACGACCTGGCCCCCTGTGATTGGCCCAGGCACGGACCCTGCTGGCCAATGAGAGACAGCGCATGAGTCATGAGGCCCCGTTGGCCCCACCCTGGGAGCTGTCACTCCCCACAGGCTGCCTGGCTGCCTCCTCCTACAGGTCCTTGAGTTTGACTGCAAAGCAGCCCAGAGGAAGCCTGGAGCCTGCAGACCTCATGCCCGAAACACTCCCCAGAGCAGCGGTTCTCAACCTGGGGGTCGAACGACCCTTTCACAGGGGTCGCCTAAGACACAACAGTAGCAAAATTACAGTTATGAAGTAGCAACGAAAATAACGTTATGGTTGGGGGTCGCCACAACACGAGGACCTGTATCAAAGGGTCGTGGCGTTAGGAGGGTTGAGAACCAGTGGCCGGGAGAGAAATGTGAAACTTGCACGAAAGCTGCTGTAAAAGGAGAACGCGCTCCCCGAAGACAGCAGGGCAGCTGCCCCCGGACGCGCAGCCGGTGCGCGGCCTGGTCTTATGACCAGCAGGGGCACCAATTTCACGCGCATCGCAGGACGTCACGGGCTCCGTGCAGATGCCAAGACAGCGTAGAAGGAGGGGAAGGGAAGGATTCATCGAAACTTCGCCGCCTCAGAAGAAATACGTCACGTTAGCGTATTCCTATTTGCGTCTGTGAGGTGGTCCGTGTTTTTATGGACTGTCCAAGGACGAGGACAAAGCCGGGATGTGCAGGAGCCAACATCTGCTAAGACATTGTCTGGGAGGAGAAGGGGTGAACCGTTACTGCGGAGCCACCGGAGCCTGCCTGGTGCTGACTGGGTGCGGGCAGCCCTTCACCTTTGCTTAGTCTACTCGGGGCAGAGATGAAGGCCGGGGAGCCGCTCTGACCCAGAACACAGAGCCCGCAGGCTGTGAGAATGGAGATCGGGGGGCCACGGGCGGTGACTCGGGGGGCACTCTGCAGCGGACCTGGGCATTCGTCCACACCTGTGAGCCCGCCAGCTCGGCCAATGCAGCGCCACAAACGGGACAGAGGGAGGTCAGCCGTCGCCCCGCTAACTGCATCTGATGAGTCAGAAACGGAGGCTCGAGGATGCTGGCAGCTCACCCCCGTGTGAACTGCTGGACGCGCTCAGAGCGATGACCGGGCCCCGATCTTCTGACTCCGGGGTCCGGGTGTCCTCGATCGTGCCCCGTGTTCCCTGCAGAATCAGTAGTGAGACAAGTCTGGTCCCTACGTGTCCAACGCGGGCCCTCCTTCAGCCTCTCTCTTCCTCTGCGTAAGGTCCCGTTTCCTGCGTCTCTTCAGGTTTGACACTTTATTTTCAAAACGGAACGTTGTGGATCATGTAGTGCACCAACCCTGTGTACGGACCCCCTGCCCCGGTGCCTGTCTGCTGGCTCCTCCGCGTAGCTAGCTGCCCCGCGGCCGTGGCTGGACCGGTGAGGCGAGGCCCGTAGCAGCCTGCAGCCCTGTGCGTCCCCGTCCCCGTGCAGGGGTGAGGCTGGGAGCGCGCGGTCCCCTGACCCCTGACTGAATCTGGGGATAAACAGAGTCACCTAGAGAAGGACGTCACAGCTCATCACACAGGTGGACTTAAAATCCAGGTGAGAATAACAAAGCTATGCACAAACATTCAGGGAGTTATTTAAAAGTGTATTTTACCAATTTTCACTGTTATTTCTGGAAAATCATCAAATGGCTATTTCACTGTGATTGTAGAATATTTTACATTCACATTCCTCAGAAACCCTCCCGGCTCAGGCGAGGCCGGAGACGCACGCGCTCGCCTGGTCACGGGCAGCGTGTCCTGGCGCAGCAGGAGAGAGCTCCCTGCGGCCAAGCCGCCGACCCCGCCCCTTGCAGTGACGAGTGTGACACAAGCAGGTACGGGCTGGAAAATTTTCTTGCTTTATGTTTTTTCTTTCATGATTTGGTGACGCTCTTGGAACGATGTAATCGCGCCTTGTGTGACCGGCTTGTGAAACATCTGGCACGAGAAGCCAACGAGATACTTGGACAGAATCATTCTCAGACGAGAGAAGTGGGACAAAGTTCAGATATTGGGAAAGGAAAGGAGTTATGACCTTGGCAGCCAGTAACTCCAGGGTGCTGGAAGTGGGGCTTAAAGTCCTCCTGGAGGCCCTGGCCGGGTTGGCTCGGCGGTTAGAGCGTCGGCCCCCGGACCGGAGAGACCCGGGTCCGGTTCCCACTAGGGGCACGTGCCTCGGTTGCAGTTTGTCCCTGGCCCTGGTTGGGGTCGTGTGGGTGGCGACCACTCGATGCGTCTCTCTCACGTTGATGTTTCTCTCTCTCTCTTCCTTTCCCCCTCCCGCTCTATCTGAGGATAAATGCAAACTGTCCTTGGGTGAGGATGAAAACAGGCCCTCGTGCACGGCCACCGTAAGCCATCACAGCGCAGCAAACTAAACAGCGACTGAAAAATGACACTTCTATTGCTCATTCGATAGGATTCGCAGTCACTCAGTTTCTCAGGGGGCAGGCTAGGTAAGCAAACCGCAGCCCTGCCTCCAGGGACCGCCAGAAAGAGCCAACACCCCTGGACACGTAGTCAGACGGGGCAGTGCAGGGGGACCTCTCCGAAAGGGTGGCGGCCAAGGTCTTCCCAAGGGGTTGCAGTCCTCTGACACGGGGGCAGGGTCCTGGGTGTCCTGATGGGGCTGCGCACTCATCTTGTGAATGCCTCGTCCCCTCCTGTCACTCCGGAGACCCCGGGGTGCCGCCTTGCCGGAAGAGGCTCTACTGGTCTTCTGTCTCCACCTGCTTTCCCTTCTGGTTGCACCCGAGCCCTGGGGAGAGCCGCCAAGCAGGCACCTCCGCTTCCCCCCAGGCAGAAACTGCACTGCCCGGCACTCCCCAGGGACAGACCGTGGGCACTTCTCAGCCCCTCCCCCCACGCTGGCCTCCTGGGCAATGTGCTTGTACATACCCTGCAGTCCTAGAGCAGAAGAGAGGTCCCTCTGTTTACAATCCCCACTGACGTAGCAGGGTGCACCCTACTAACAGGAAGCCTCTCTGTTCTGCCGGCTCCCTGGTGGTTTGGAGATGCCCAGGTGGGCCCAGGCAGGGTTGGGCAGCGGGAGCTAGAAACTGCCGCATGGCTTTGCCTAAGAGCGAGAAGGAAGCAAGTGTCCATCGGGTGGCAGTCCGGAGCAGCAGCTGGCCCCCAGCAGCCGGGGCCAGAACAGCGGCCTCCCCGGAGGACTCTGGGATCCCAGCAGCGTGAAGAGGGGCCTCCAGTTGTCTCTTTAGACCTCGGACAGCGGGAGGCTGTCTGACTGGCACTCAGAGCAAATGGCCAGAAATTTATTTCAAACTTTCTCCCCCCTTTTTTAACTAAGGGAGCCCCCTTTTCCGACAAAAGCAAGACAGAACTCAATCGCATAAAACCCCTATTGAGTTTTACAGGAAAGAAAATTGAGACTGACAGACAAATGGATGGTCTGATGGCTGACTCCAGTGGTGAGCCCCCAAATGCTACCTTGTCCCACTGGAGAACCCCAAGACTGCAGAGCGTGGGGGAAACCACTACTCAAGTTTAAAATTTTTTAAAAATTTATTAATTTGAGAGAGAGAGAGAGAGAAAGAGAGAGAGAGAGAGAGAGAGAGAGATAGAGAGAGAGAGAGGAGAGAGAGACAGACAGACAGACAAACATTAATTTGTTGTTCCACATACTTAGGCATTTGTTGGTAAATTCCAGTGTGTGCCCTGACCAGAGATGGGGCCCAAAGCCTTGGCTTATTGGGCCGATGGGGCCGATACTCTAACCCACTGAGCGGCCTGGCCGCGGTCTCACCTATGGGCCGATGCGGATGATACTCTAACCCACTGAGGGGCCTGGCCACGGCCTCACCTATGGGCCGATGGGGACGATCCTCTAACCCACTGAGGGGCCTGGTCACGGCCTCACCTATGGGCCGATGCAGACGATACTCTAACCCACTGAGCAGCCTGGCCGTGGTCTCCCTATTGAGTTTTACAGGAAAGAAAACCGAGACTTACAGAGAGGAACCCAGTCTGCAGGGCTACAAGCTCTGTGGGAGGAAGGACAGTGACTGGAATGGATGTCACTGCCTCCCAGCCCTCACGGGTCCCCACACGGGGGACCCTCATCTGTTTGCCCCTGACCCGTTCATCTATCATCCTGGTCAGAAGAAAGCTCTGGCCTTCATGGCTGTGGAGAGATATAAACAAAAGCCGTTCACGCGTGGGGGACAAAGCTTAGACGGCGTCAAGGTCGCCCATCCGGGCCCACGCCTCCTACTCCTTCCGCAGCACGGAAGCCGACGAGTACCGACGCGTCCGAGAGCACGGGGTCGTCCACACACTCACAGTCCAGCAGCACCGAGAGGTGGACCTGTTCCAGGAAGTCTCGAGATACGGGGTGGATGTGCACACTTCCCAGACCGTCGGCCTCTCCGCTCCTTTCATGTGGTGGGAAAGGCGGGGTGTTCCTTCACTTCAAAAACAAGGAAAGGGAGGCACAGAGCGGTTGAGGGAGACACCCAAGTTTGCATCAAAGCCCACCCCAGGAATGCAGGAAGAGAGGAGGAAGGAAGAAGGAGAGAAACACAACGCCTTGCGTCTCAGTGTCCACAGGCCCCGGGTCCCTGGTCACACCGGGTCACACCGGGTCACACCGGGTCACACCCTGTTGCTCGGGTACCGCCACTACCCGAGGCTGGAAAACAATTCCGTGACTTAAAGCACAGGCTCTGGGGTCAGACATCCCCTGCTCCACTTCCGGAACGAACCCCTTGCGGACTGTGGGACCCTCGGTCAGTGTCACGACTCCTCCGTGACGCGGTCTCCCCGTCTGAGATGAGGCAATGCTGACGCTACTTCCTGCCGTCGCTGAGGTGCACAGGTGAGGTGGCCTGCGCACCCTGAGCACTCAGGACACAGCAGCCCCTCGGCGGACACGGCTGCCTGTTATTCTGGGAAGACGGACATCAAAAGAGGCTCAGCCGAGCAGGTTTCTGTTTGCAGACTCACAGATCCAAGGGTGATTTCACTTTGCAGGAGGAAACGGAGCCCAGCCGGCGGAAGGGAAGTGGGGAGGTCGGACAGCAGGGTGGCGGAGCTGGACAGAGAACCGGGCTCCTGGCGATGTCCGATCGCAAGGGTCCCAGTAGGAAGCTGGAAAATGAAGCAAGTCTTCCCCACATAACTCACAAGTAGACAGTAAAACAGCAGTGCTCAGTATCCGGGCCCTTCGGCACCCGAATTCCACACAGGAACTGAATCGTCTGCACAGCATCATTCCGCTCTCTCCTGGGGTGAGCTCTGTGGCCCAGTGGGGTCACCTGAACTGCCCAGAAGGACAAGCCAGCGCCCCGGGGACTCCAAACCCACAGGTCCCTGTGTCACACACCAGTGACACTCTCCCAAAGCGGGAGAAGAATGACACGCACTGAGTCCTCGAGTTACTGAGCTGCTCCCTCAGACGTCCTTCCAGGGACCCCGGCGAGCCCCAGTGGCCGTGGCTCCCGCCAGGATAGGGCAGCCTGTCGATCAGACCGACGGACACCCTGGGGATGTCTAGGAAGCCCTGTCACCTGCCGCCCCTGAAACAGGACACGGAAGCGACGTCCCAGGGAACAGTTCTCCCTCGGGTCATCAAGAGCCTTAAAAATAAGTCTGCCTCCAATCCCACTTCGAGGATATTTTAACCAGATGTTCACTTTGACAGAGGAAAGAAAACTACAAAGAACCGAAAGAAAACAAAATATCTAATAATAATGGGTTATTTCGGTAAACAACAGAGAATTTATCCTCTGAATGGCTAGGCAGCTATTGAAAGTCATGATCCAGGAGTGATAGTTAATGATTTAGGAAAAGCTCACAACATAGTAAAATAAAATGAGACTGCAAAAGAGTTTATAATGGCCCAGCCGGTGTGGCTCAGTGGTTGAGCGTCGACCCTGCACCAAGAGGTCGCTGGTTCAATTCCCGGTCAGGGCACATGCCCAGGTTGTGGGCCTGATCCCCAGTGGGGGGCATGCAGGAGGTGGCCAATCGATGTTCTCTCTCATTGATGTTTCTCTCTCTTTCTCTCAAATCAATAAAGAAAAAATATTTTAAAAATAAAAATAGAAGAGTTTATGATGTAAGATGTCCATTTTACATTTAAAATGTGTACTTAAAAAATAAAAACAAGCCCTAGCCAGTTTGGCTCAGTAGTTGGAGCGTTGGCCTGGGGAAAGAAGGCTCTCGGGTTCGATTCCCACTCAAGGGCACGTACCTGGGTTGCAGGTTCGATCCCGGCTACGGTCGGGGTTGTGTGGGAGGCAACCAATCAACGTGTCTCTCTTACATTGATGTTTCTCTCTCTCTTTCTCCCTCTCTCTCTTTCCCCCTCCTTTCCACTCTATCTAGAAATCATTGGAATAATATCTTCAAGTGAGAATTAACCAAAAATAAAATAAAGAAATAAATAAAAACAAAATGTATACTTACAATGAAAAATTTTCAAGTATGTATTCATAGGGGAAAATATCATCCATAGACATATATGAGGATATATATGTACATCACATGCATAATACCCACATGTGCTATATATCACATAACAGATACTACCATGTATAGTCACATACGTGTATAATCTACATAATCTATGTGGATGTACTCTACCAGTATGTACAATACGTGCGTATGTCACTGACAGGGAGTAGGAAGCAAGCGATTTTTGAGCATGTGATGTTTTTGTAATTATAAATAGATACATGTGTATATACATAAAATACTCGTATATTTATTTATTTGGAAACTTTCTGGCCAGGTGGCCTCCCACACGTACACTGAAGCTCTGGTCTGTCTGACAACCGCAAAACAGAAGGTAACAAGTCCCAGTGGTTCTGGAAGTTTGGACCAAGAACGGGACCCGGTTTTCGCTCAGATTCCTGCAGGCGCCTGAGCTCCGGAGGACGCGGCTGGCAGCTTGGCCGATGTTGGCCGCTTGTACGTAACCGGGCTGGGCCGTTTCTCACGCACTCACATGGGATCTGTGGTCCAGAGAGTCGGGGAGGACGAGGTCTTTCCTCTCTTTCTTCAGGGGAGTTTGGTTCCATCCTGGGCAACTGCACCCCCGTGTGGCCCGTCACGGTACAGCGTCCTTCCTCAAGGAGGGGCACCTTGCGGCCACAAGCGGGTCAGGGGCTCCAGGCAGGAGCTGACAGGGGTGTCTGCCCCCAAAGGGAACTGCTGAGTTGGGCCTCCAGAATTTACGACGCCGCGTCCCTCTTGATCATAAGCACTGAGGTTAAGAGCCAGTGAAATATCAAAGCCTCCTGAATCATTGTCTACTTGCAACAGTCTCAGTCCCTGTCCTATAAATAGGGCCGTTGCACATTATGTTCTCAGAGAATCACATTATTGGAGCTTTCCCACGACGATGCTTTGATTGCCTCGATGCTTCCTCTACTTGAATTTCCTGACTCAAGACACTTCTCCGGGTCATTTCTACTCGTTCATCAGGTCCGTCCCAACAGCCGTCTCCCTGGACATCTCCAGGCTGGATTAACCAGTGGCCCCTCCCCTGGGTCTCACGCAACTTTGTATCTTCTCTGAAACTCTTAACCCTAAGGGGAAAAACCACCGGGTCCTTACCAGCACGTGGTGCGGGGCACAGTGAATGGTGCCTCTCGGCCTGTTTTAGCTTTCCCAGACTTCCAGATTGGAAACGTATCAACGGCGCAGACTCCTCCACGGGGTCCCTCGGGGAATCCTCCAACGGCAGCCGCTGCGGACAGTCCACGGAAGGTCAGCGCGTGTCTCGCCACTCGTGATGCAGAACGTCTCCCTTGTAGCTCCTGGCTTCCCTTTCTGTCCCTTCCGGGTCCTGAGACTTCGCAGTCTCCTCCCCCGACCCCAGGGGGACAGACAACCAGCCCCAGGACATGGGGCTTCGGTCTCACCTCACACAAGAACCGCGCGTCGGGAGAAGGCTGAACCCAACTCCGCAGCCTGCTGGCAAGAACAGAATTTCCAGGGAAGTCTGGACCCAGCCACTCCTTCCGGACCATACACAACCGTGCCCGCTGCCGCGTCCACTCTAATCTGTCCGGAAAGTCCAGGCCCACCGACGTCCACACTCCCTGTCCCTTCTCAGCCGGGAACGGGCACCAGGTACTTCTCACAGAATGAGGGACAAATGACCTGGATCCCCGCTCTGCCTGGGAGCAGCTCCGCCTCCTCCGTTCCGCTTGCCAGACGCCCGTCCATCCCTCGTGGGTAAGAACGTGTGGGCCCACCTGACTGTGGGGTGACCTTGAATGCCACCCCACCTCCTCCACTAAGGGTCGGCAGTCTCCCCTCTTCCACACCAGCCAGTGAGACCTGCTTAGAGTCCAGCAGCGGTGCCCCCGCCCCCGCCCCCGCCCCAGCTTTCTGGCCGCCGCCCGCTCCGTGGCCTCAGTGGGAGAAGGAAGAACTGGGCAGGGAGTGGGCTGAAAGCCGTCTCTGGACACCCCACGTGGGCACCGACAGAGAGGCAGCCCGCTTTCCATGCTGAACCCTCCTGCTGTTTTCTCTGCTCTGTCGGAAAATTCCTGACTACGCGTCTGTCTGCCCACTCTTCGCCGGGGGCACAGGACTGGACAGCCAACTCCACCCCTTCTTAGCTCGGTGGCTCTGGGGTCTTTGGTCCCCTCTAGGCCTCTCTGCTCATCTGTCCCGTGGGGACAGCGCGGCTGCCCGCTCTGCTCACGCGCGGCAGCAAGTCGCTGGGTCCGGGGGTCTGAACAGTGCCAGGCGGGAGCCGCGTCAAATCCTCTCCCACCCCTCCAGCCCGCACCGCTGCTCCGCCCCTCCTCGGCCCAGCCCTGGGGGACTGAGAAACCGGCAGGCGCGCTATCTTCCCGGCCCCAGGAGGCTCCAAGCCTGCAGCTCTCCTCCTGCACCCAGTCCCTCTTCTAGGTGAGCCCTGCGTCGAGGACCAACGCCAACCATGTTTCTTGCCCATCGTCTGTCCTACCCGCCAGCTGCCTGGAGGGAGGTCTGCGGGCCCGGCCAGTGCCCTTGGGCTCGCCTGCCAGAGGCAGCAGCCTGCGCCCTCACAGGCTGTCCGGGTGTCTGCAGACTTCTGTGCCCCAGCTCCACGCCGGGTCCGTGCGCCACTGCTCAGGCATGTGCTGCGGGGACTGTGCAGGGACTGAGCCAGAGGACTGGGCCGTGGCCCCGCCCGGCACCTCCTCGCACCCCAGCCTCGCTCCGCAGCACATTCTAGGGTTTGACTCAGGGACAGTGAAGTGCCACTGTCGGCTGAGCGTCCACAGGTCAGGTGCGTCCCCAGGAGCGGTCTTGTGGCCGCGCCTTTCGCCTCGGAAGAAGAGCGCGGGCCCGGCAGCGTGGCGAGGTCAGCCAGCGGCCCGTGCTCGCAGTCCTGAGACGGTGCCATCGCTCTCGGTCCTTGCTCTGAGCTCCGGAGGACGCGGCTGGCATCCTGGCTGCGTTGGCAAAGCAGCCCATCGGGAGGACCCCGAGCAAGCAGGAACACGGGAGCGACACGGGGGACGGAGCGCCGGGGTGACACAGCAGAGCCTCGTCCCTGCTCCCACAGGCTCACGAGCACGCGCACGGCCGCTCTGCTCTGGACACGCTGACCTGCCCCTGCTCGGCCCAGCAGACAGCTCTTCCCCACACTGGCAGCGAGTGTGCTTGTGCTGGGGGCTCCCTGGCTCTGCTCCGGCCACCCAGACAGCCCCCCGCCACTACCCAACAGCCAAGGGTAGGCAGTCGGCACAAGAAGGGGCCCTCAGCCTGTGCCGCAGCCACCTCTGCTTCTTTCTGACTGGTCAGGGCAGGACGCTGAGCATTTTGGCTCCCGACCCTGGCTGGACCCATTCCCGTAGGAAGGCTAGACTGACCAGGGGTTTGATAGGAAAGTCTGCCCCAGCACAGCACAATTATGCAGAACAGGGCAGACCTAGGGATTCTCTGAGCTCCTTCCTCGAGCCGGCTGGCGGTCACCCCGAGTGAGCATCACGGACGCTGTCAGCCAGCCTTCTCCCCCCGGCCCCCGAGCTGCCCGCGCTCAGGAGGACGATCGCCGGGGACCAGGGGGGAGGAAGGGCCAGGCCAGGGCACACCTCGTGTTGTTGAGGAGAGTTCCTCAGAGATAAAGAGCGAAGACTGTTTCTACATCTCAAGGATGAAGGAAGATGACCATCGTCACCAAGGCCACGATGCCTATAAAACGTCACGTGAAGGAGGAAGACGGAGCTGGCCAAGGCCTCGCGCAAGGGGGCCGTGAACACCAGGAGTCTGCGAAGGCTCCACACCCGCAGGCCGCATGGAAGGGCGGGAGGACTGGGTGTCTGTCAGCTCCGAGTCTCTCCTGCACCTGGACTGTGAAATATGACGCAGCGGGGCTGTAAGTCAAGCTGAACAACTCAGTCCTAGGGAGGCTGTATTATAAAAGGGCTCATTAGTATATAAACTGTGAAAATATACATATCATATAAATATAGACACTGACATAGTTCAACATAAAACTAAGGTAAAATAATTATTGCAGATGTCGTGACACGATAACACATGGCTGAATAATTCTAGAAAAAAATAGTGATGAGCATTAAACTTGATCAAAAATCACAGATTAAGGGTCAATAACATCGTAATAACTAGGCGCAATGATAGATGGATAAGAGACTTATTATGGTGATCACTTTGTAAGGTATATAAATGTCTAATTTCTATGTTGTACACCTGAAACTAATACAATAGTGTATGTCAACTCTAATTAAAAATGCATTTTAAGCCCTGGATGGTTTGCTCAGTGGTTAGAGCGTCGGCCTGCGGTCCAGAGAGACCCAGGTTCGGTTCCCACTAAGGGCACGTACCTCAGTTGCGGTTTGTCCCCGGCCCTGGTTGGGTTGTGTGGGTGGCAGCCACTCGATGTGTCCCTTTCACGTCGATGTTTCTCTCTCTCTCTCTCCCGCTCCCACACTCTATCTGAACAAAGGGTGGAAAAATGTCCTTGGGTGAGGATTAAAAAAAAAATGCATTTAAAAAAATCCCAAACCCTTGTGTGGCCGGTGTGGCTCAGTGGTTGAGCACTGATCCGTGCACCAAGAGGTCGCCGGTTTGATTCCCAGTCAGGGCACATGCCCAGGTTGTGGGCCTGATCCCCAGTGGGGGGCGTGCAGGAGGCAGCCAATCAATGTTCTCTCTCATCGATGTTTCTATCTCTCTCTCCCTCTCCCTTCCTCTCTCTCTCAATTCAATTAAAAAAAAATTGTTTTAAATAAAAAATCCCAGACCATACCAAAAGCATGGGAGGCAGGCAGAGGTGAAAGAAATTTAAAATGGAAAATTTTCTCCCTTTATAATGACTCTTATTGAACAGTGGCAAACTTTTAAGTGCTTTACCTGTATTGTCTTATTTAATTTTCACACTTCTACGAGCTAAGGATCACCCCCCATTTCATAGGTGACAAAACCGATGCAGAGAAGTTAATTATTTGTGTAAATAAAAGGGAAAAAAAACTTTCAAACTAGGACAGATGTGAGGTGGGAAATAAGAGGGGCATTTGCATAACTTTATGTCTAAGAAAATAGATTTTAAAAAAGTAAGGGTTCGGGAAAACCGAAATGATTTCAGGAACACGCTGGACTGTATTTGGCCTCTCTGGCCCCCAGTTTCCTGGGCTGCAAAGGGGGTGGTGCCTCCTTCCTGCTGTGAGGTTCTGCCTGTGGTAAGGGGGTGCTCCCTCTCAACCAGCAGCCCCACAGGTTGGGGTTATTTGTGGAGCCCTCGGAATTTCCAGAGCCTGGTTCTAAGGGCTGAACTCAGCCCTTCCCAGAACTCAGGGCTCCACCGGATGCAAGGACTGAACCCCCCTTCGCACTCCAGCTCAACTCCAGGCAGCCTGCTGGGGGCGCTGCTGGGACAGCCCCTCCCGCCCCCCAGGGCCCTGGGGCAGGCCGACTTGTCATTGTCACACAGGGTGGTGGTGTTCTTCTGGTCACATCCTCAGCTGGTGACCCTCCCTCCCCCTCCTCTGGCGGACTCGGCTCCTCCCTGTCCTCTGCTTGTGGAGATAAGTTCTGATGGCTCTGTGCAGCCTCCCATTCGGGAGATAGATTTCCTATTCGGGAGGAAGTCACACCCCCTCCCCCCAGCTGAGTGCCCTGTCTCCCCACCTTCCAATGGTGGGAAGTGACCCCACCCACTCTCCCCACCCCTGGGGGATTCCAGCCTGTGGAAGTCCAGGGCTGGAAAGATAAACACCCTGCTTATCCCTCGCTCGGTTCCTCTTCAGGGCTCCGGGCTGCTGCGGGGAAACTCACCCATCTGCAGGCGTTGTTAAGGGAAACCGGCCTTCAATTACACCCCGGGCTCCTCCCTTTCCTCCGCACCAACACCCCACCCACCTCTTGAGGAAAACAAAACAAAACTCTGACTCTCGTTTCCAAGGTGAGCAGCACCAGCCGGGCCCGGCAGACACCCCGTCCTGCATTTCCAAAGATGAGCCGCGATGCAGCGAGACAAGCCCTGGACCCGGTGTGTGAGCTGGTCTCCCCCAGGCTGCCCCCTCCGATGAGGTCCCCAGGGCTCCCTCCGCAGCACGAGAGCCCGGCATAAAAAAGTCACCCAACCCCGGCTGGTTGGGCTCACCTGTCACGGTGGCGGCCCGGGACCGAAGGGCTGCAGGTTCGATTCTAGTCAAGGGGACGATTCCCAGCCCTGGCCAGGGTTGTGCAGGAAGCAGCCAATCGATGTCTCTCTCTCATCGATGTTTCTCTCTCCCTCCCTCCTTCCCTTCTGTTCGAAGAATCAGTGGAAAAATACGTATCCTCAGGTGAGGACAAAAGGAAAAGAAGAATTGTCCACTCCCCTTGGCCTACTTCACAGGGTGGTTGAACAAAAGAACATACTGAACTCAAACTGTTTATACATGACAAGCACATATCACTGTAAAAGAACACCCCTGGCTCCCCCGGCTCCTTCGTGGGTCTCACCAGCCAACTGCACTCGAGACCTAATGTTTTGGCCAAACGAGGAGGTCAGTTGACTTTTTCCTATTCGAGTCTCTATTCCACTGTCCCTCCAACAGGAATGTCCTTCCTCCGTGACCTCTGCCGTTGAAATCCATCCCGTCCTCCCCCGTCCTTCCAAGAAGCTCCCCATTCTGCCGTTTCCCAGAGTCGCTGTCTCTTCCGAACTCCTCCAGCCTTCCTCTGACCCCACCTCCAGACTGACCCCACCCTGCCTTCCTGCCAAGGTCTCCTCCACCTGCTGTCCCCCAGCGGAGCAACGCACTCCCAGCACCGGACCAGGGACTAGGCGGAGGTGACGGGACAGAGGGGCCGGGGCACCTATGGCATACATGTGTGTATGTGCACAGGATTTACGGTTCCCCAAAAGAGCCAGAGGAAGCGAGAAACGGCACAGCTCAAAGGAGGGTGCTCTGAGAGAGACAAGCTGCTCCCCCAGCGAGGCTGGGCGCACCCCCTCCCCGGTGAAAGGGGCGCTCTGGCTCGCGCACTTCTCGCTGCCCGGACCTCTGCAAGCAGCCGGCAAAAAGAGGTTTTTCCCGGCACCGTGTTCGAGGAGAAATTGTCAAGTGAGTCCTTATGTTGCAGACAGGAGGTGACACTGAGCAGCGTCTCCAGCCGGCGCTTTGCAGAAGGACACGCGTCCTCGGATGGGCACTCCCGCCGGAATGAGATGGCAGGCCCATGCCCAGGCCCTCTGCACCTGTGCAAGTCTGGAGGCCCAGAGGAAGTCAGAGTCAGCTCTGCTCCATGTCTGACCTTGGAGACCAGGCAGAGGTCCCTCTGAAGGATCTGGGAGGCAGGGAGCCAGCAAGGAGCTGGGCCGACTCCCGAGGGGCTGATATGTGCCGAGGCGGGCAGGCTCTGTGTTCCAGCGACTTTCCCTGCGTGGAGGCCCGTACTGGACGCGGTTGTGGGGCCCACTGCTCGTGAGGACATGCCCAGGCCTGGTTAGCATCCACGGAGACTCCGGGAAGTGTGGGGGCCTCGCGGATGCCATACGGGTGATGGAAGAGAGCGTGGAGAGACGGGACAGGAACACCGGCCCCGGATCTGAGGGAAGTGCTGGGGCCACCCAGCAGCAGAGGGCGCCTCTTCCTGCCTCAGGTGGGGCTGACCCAGAGGGCAGGAGCCTCGGGGGTCCCCTGTGAGTTTCAGAGGCAGGAAAGAGAGGCGGGGGCTACCCATGTCCACTCCTTCCTCCTGATGGGAGGGTGGGCCCCAGAAAGACTGAAGTCCGAGGGCTCACAGGAAGGGCTCCTCAGGCCTAAGTGGGGCTCTGGGCGTGGTGGGGCCTCCCTCCAGCCGCGGGCTCAGCCTGAGAGCCGCAGGGCTTCGGCTGCAGGTGCGCGTGACGCCGTCTCCTTCTCTCCTTGCAGTGCCTCCGCGCACGGCCGGCTCTGCCCGAAATGCCCGCTCCCCTGGCTCCTCTCGGAAGGGTCTGTGGCTGAGAAGACGGGCCGGTCTCTCCGTTCATCTCCCTCCAGTGAGAGCTCGGGGTGAGAACGCCCCGGTCAGCTCAGGCCACCGCGGACATCACGGGAGCTCAGGGTGAGAACCCCCCGGTCAGCTCGGGCCACCGCGGACATCACGGGAGCTCGGGGTGAGAACCCCCCAGTCAGCTCGGGCCACCGCGGACATCACGGGAGCTCGGGGTGAGAACCCCCCGGTCAGCTCAGGTCACCGCGGACATCATGGGAGCTCGGGGTGAGAACCCCCCGGTCAGCTCAGGTCACCGCGGACATCACGACACTGGCAAGGCAGACGCCCCGTTGACCTCGTCAGCAGGTGCCACAGGAGAGGTCAGAAAGAGGAGACGGCCAGGCTGCCCGCAGGAGTGTTGTGTCCCTCCCGGGGGTGCTGCAGCTGTGCTCCGGGGCTCCCGGTGGACATCGGCAGCCACCCCGGGGAGCAGTGAGGCACTGCCCCCGCGTTCTGTCCGACAGCACCCAGCTGGGGAGACTGAACCTCCAAGCGTCAGTGCAAGCCGAGCCTGAAGTGGGGGCGTGAGTCGCTGGGCGGCCGCGAGGATGCAAACCCCATGTCCGCGAGGATGCAAACCCCATGTCCGCGAGGATGCAAACCCCATGTCCGCGAGGATGCAAACCCCATGTCCGCGAGGATGCAAACCCCATGTCCGTGAGGATGCAAACCCCATGTCCCTCCCATCCGCCAGGAAGCGCAGGGAGCCCAGTGCGACCTCCACCTCACCTTGTCGTTACATTGTTACTACTGCTGCCAGCGACAATGACAAGAGAGGCATTATGGGTGCGACTGGTCAGAAAAGAGATGTTTTCTTCAGCTGAAAAGTCCAAAGCATCCAATTAAGTGAATGATTGGTTCGGTGGCTTTTTAAAAACCCTAATGAGCCATCCTGCTATACCGGGTGTACCGCGGTACCGGGCGCCACGCATCTGATGCTGCGCTTGATGTGCTGAGCCCTGCAGGGGTCTGCCCCCCGCAGCGGACAAGGGGCACGAAGGCTCGCGTGCCACAGGGCCCGGGGAACCGGCCGCCCATGCACGGTCCACCGGTCAGGAAGCGAGAGCCAGGTCCACCTGTCCCCTCCACGTGCAAACCCGGAGCACGGCTGGAAACCACGGGAAAATGCCACCCTCAGAGCAGCCTCAGACATAGCGAGCCACGGGAAGTAACGTCCCCAGAGGTGGACTCGACCGACACCCAGACCACACCATCGCCTCCCGTGTCTGGCTGGACTGCACCAGCCTGCAGGGCACCCCGAAGGGGCTCTCACATGGCTCACCTCACTTCGTCCTCCCACACCATTCCCGATAGACCTCCCCGTGCCGCCGACAGAGCAAACGAGGCAGAAATGAACAGTGAACTGCTGAGGATACTGGTTAACCTGTGTGAGGCACAGCCAGGGTTCAGGTCGAGAGCGAGCTCCCGAAGCACACGCCTCGGAGGGTCTGTGAGCTGTTCTGAGGGTCTGTGGGCTGTTCTGGAGGGTCTGTGGGCTGTTCTGGAGGGTCTGTGGGCTGTTCTGGAGGGTCTGTGGGCTGTTCTGGAACGCCGCGACGAAGTGAGCACGGCGAAAGAGCCAGTCCTGCGCATTTTTCGGTTTCTCAGGACACACACAAGCTACCTTCACACTGTCCCGTGGCCTGCCCCCGTGTGCGCTAGCACCGTGCCTAAAACCACGTCCATACGTAAAGCACAGGACTGCACTGCTAAAACGCGCTACCCAGCCGCTGAGCCTGCACCCAGTCACCACCCGTTTGCTGGCGGAAGACCGGGCCCCGGGTTGCCGGGGACGCAGAATCCATGGCGCGCCACCGGTTGAGCGAGGTCTGCCTGGACATGACGAGGAGAGGTCGCAGTGTCGCTTTTCGGAGTTTGCCCTAGAACGAGGGTGCGTGGCTGTCTTTGGGGAGCAGCACAGGGATGGGGGTACACTAACTGCACCTTGCGCTCGGGTTGCTGTCTTCACTGGTCTCTGTCTCCCTTCTTGCTTCCTTTCTCTCCTCCTTCCTCCCCTGCGTCTGTCTGTCTAAAAGCGGCAGGGTCTGGGGAGACTAGACCTCCCTTCCTGCTCCCCCCGGCGGGGTCATCTGGAGCTCACGTGACGGTGCTGTAACTCAGTGCATCTGCGGGCAGGGTGAGGCAGGCCTGAGCTCACAGGCCGGGAGAGGAACGGCCTTGATCTGGCTGCAGCCTGGCTCTAATTTTAGCAACAATGGAGCACTGACTTCCTGGAGGGATCAGATTGCAGGCTCCCCCTCCCGCTCTGCACTGGGCGGACACCAGACATGTGGAAGAGATTCAGATGACAGGAATCACCAAATCGGGTCACACCCTTAGCTCCTCCGGCCGGCCCACGTCTCAGAAGCTGGGGACGGGGAGTCTCGGGCCGTGCGAGCTTAGCCGGGGCGTGGGGGGAGCGGGAGACAGTCCCCCCCGGAACGGCCCGCAGAGCCAGGTCCGAGCCCCGAGTCTCCGCGTTTCCCATGCTGCCGCCCTCCGAGGTTAGGGGTGCAGCCTGAGGATGTCCTCCTCCCCTTTGAAGTGTGGGCCGTACAGGAACACGTCTAAATAAGTTTCCCGACTATTTCCACGTTTTCAATTCCACATTTTAAAATTTACATACACTGAAATGCACCTATCTCAAGTGTATACTCTGCTGAATTCTGAAAAGCGTGCGCACCCCATCAAGATAAGGGCCCCTTCATCCCCCTGGAACATTCCTTTGAGGCCCCCTCTGGTCAGTTCCCAGTCCACACCACAGGCAACGGCAGCTCTGATTTCTGTCGTCTTGGATTAGCTTGGCTGGTCCTTGGCTTCAACAGGGAATCCTGGGGTTTGGAGTCGGACAGTCCTGACCGTCCGCTTCGCGCTGGCCCTTCACTGGGTGATACAGGGGCATCTCTCTGTCCGAGGCCCCTCTTGCTGGGCCCTGTGTCTCCATCCCGAGCCCACGGACAAACAGGTCCCCAGCGATCCCTGTTCCACTGTCAGGTTTCGGGGCGCGCAGTCCGGTTCACTGCCACCATCGAGGCCTGCACCCCGAGGGTTCCGACTGCATCCTTCAGGACCTCCTGGGACAACATCTCCAGTCCTTTCCATCACTCGGTGACGACTCTCCATCCTCCAATTACCATGGGTGCTTTTTCATCAGAGCACAAGCCCATTTCTCCATGCTTTCTCCCCAGCGAAGCTGTTGAGAAACAGCACCGTAACTCCCTGAGAAAGCCCCTAATTCCATCCTCGACCTCATGGGCTGGGGTCCTCTATGTCCATCCTCGACCTCATGGGTTGGGAGCCTCTATGTCCATCCTCGACCTCATGGGCTGGGGTCCTCTATGTCATCCTCGACCTCATGGGCTTGGAGCCTCTATGTCCATCCTGCGACCTCATGGGCTGGGAGCCTCTATGTCCATCCTGCGACCTCACTGGGCTGGGAGCCTCTATGTCCATCCTCGACCTCATGGGTTGGGAGCCTCTATGTCCATCCTCGACCTCATGGGCTGGGGTCCTCTATGTCCATCCTCGACCTCATGGGCTTGGAGCCTCTATGTCCATCCTGCGACCTCATGGGCTGGGAGCCTCTATGTCCATCCTGCGACCTCACTGGGCTGGGAGCCTCTATGTCCATCCTCGACCTCACTGGGCTGGGAGCCTCTATGTCCATCCTCGACCTCATGGGCTGGGGTCCTCTATGTCCATCCTCGACCTCATGGGCTGGGGTCCTCTATGTCCATCCTCGACCTCATGGGCTGGGGTCCTCTATGTCCATCCTCGACCTCATGGGTTGGGAGCCTCTATGTCCATCCTCGACCTCATGGGCTGGGGTCCTCTATGTCCATCCTCGACCTCATGGGCTTGGAGCCTCTATGTCCATCCTGCGACCTCATGGGCTGGGAGCCTCTATGTCCATCCTGCGACCTCACTGGGCTGGGAGCCTCTATGTCCATCCTCGACCTCATGGGTTGGGAGCCTCTATGTCCATCCTCGACCTCATGGGCTGGGGTCCTCTATGTCCATCCTCGACCTCATGGGCTTGGAGACTCTATGTCCATCCTGCGACCTCCACTGGGCTGGGAGCCTCTATGTCCATCCTCGACCTCACTGGGCTGGGAGCCTCTATGTCCATCCTCGACCTCATGGGCTGGGGTCCTCTATGTCCATCCTCGACCTCATGGGCTGGGGTCCTCTATGTCCATCCTGCGACCTCATGGGCTGGGGTCCTCTATGTCCATCCTTGACCTCATGGGCTGGGACCCTCTATGTCCATCCTCGACCTCATGGGCTGGGGTCCTCTATGTCCATCCTGCGACCTCATGGGCTGGGGTCCTCTATGTCCATCCTCGACCTCATGGGCTGGGAGCCTCTATGTCCATCCTCGACCTCATGGGCTGGGGTCCTCTATGTCCATCCTCGACCTCATGGGTTGGGAGCCTCTATGTCCATCCTCGACCTCATGGGCTGGGGTCCTCTATGTCCATCCTCGACCTCATGGGCTGGGAGCCTCTATGTCCATCCTCGACCTCATGGGTTGGGAGCCTCTATGTCCATCCTCGACCTCATGGGCTGGGAGCCTCTATGTCCATCCTCGACCTCATGGGTTGGGGTCCTCTATGTCCATCCTCGACCTCATGGGCTTGGAGCCTCTATGTCCATCCTCGACCTCATGGGTTGGGGTCCTCTATGTCCATCCTCGACCTCATGGGTTGGGAGCCTCTATGTCCATCCTCGACCTCATGGGTTGGGGTCCTCTATGTCCATCCTCGACCTCATGGGTTGGGAGCCTCTATGTCCATCCTCGACCTCATGGGCTGGGAGCCTCTATGTCCATCCTCGACCTCATGGGTTGGGGTCCTCTATGTCCATCCTCGACCTCATGGGCTGGGGTCCTCTATGTCCATCCTCGACCTCATGGGCTGGGAGCCTCTATGTCCATCCTCGACCTCATGGGCTGGGGTCCTCTATGTCCATCCTCGACCTCATGGGCTGGGAGCCTCTATGTCCATCCTCGACCTCATGGGCTGGGAGCCTCTATGTCCATCCTCGACCTCATGGGTTGGGGTCCTCTATGTCCATCCTCGACCTCATGGGCTGGGGTCCTCTATGTCCATCCTCGACCTCATGGGTTGGGAGCCTCTATGTCCATCCTCGACCTCATGGGCTGGGAGCCTCTATGTCCATCCTCGACCTCATGGGTTGGGGTCCTCTATGTCCATCCTCGACCTCATGGGCTGGGGTCCTCTATGTCCATCCTCGACCTCATGGGCTGGGAGCCTCTATGTCCATCCTGCGACCTCATGGGTTGGGGTCCTCTATGTCCATCCTCGACCTCATGGGCTGGGGTCCTCTATGTCCATCCTCGACCTCATGGGCTGGGGTCCTCTATGTCCATCCTCGACCTCATGGGCTGGGAGCCTCTATGTCCATCCTCGACCTCATGGGCTGGGGTCCTCTATGTCCATCCTCGACCTCATGGGCTGGGAGCCTCTATGTCCATCCTCGACCTCATGGGCTGGGGTCCTCTATGTCCATCCTCGACCTCATGGGCTGGGGTCCTCTATGTCCATCCTCGACCTCATGGGCTGGGAGCCTCTATGTCCATCCTCGACCTCACTGGGCTGGGAGCCTCTATGTCCATCCTGCGACCTCATGGGCTGGGGTCCTCTATGTCCATCCTGCGACCTCATGGGCTGGGGTCCTCTATGTCCATCCTGCGACCTCATGGGCTGGGAGCCTCTATGTCCATCCTCGACCTCATGGGCTGGGAGCCTCTATGTCCATCCTCGACCTCATGGGCTGGGAGCCTCTATGTCCATCCTCGACCTCATGGGCTGGGGTCCTCTATGTCCATCCTCGATCTCATGGGCTGGGGTCCTCTATGTCCATCCTCGACCTCATGGGTTGGGCTCCTCTATGTCCATCCTCGACCTCATGGGCTGGGGTCCTCTATGTCCATCCTGCGACCTCATGGGTTGGGCTCCTCTATGTCCATCCTCGACCTCATGGGCTGGGGTCCTCTATGTCCATCCTCGACCTCATGGGTTGGGGTCCTCTATGTCCATCCTCGACCTCATGGGTTGGGCTCCTCTATGTCCATCCTCGACCTCATGGGTTGGGGTCCTCTATGTCCATCCTCGACCTCATGGGTTGGGGTCCTCTATGTCCATCCTCGACCTCACTGGGCTGGGGTCCTCTATGTCCATCCTCGACCTCATGGGTTGGGCTCCTCTATGTCCATCCTCGACCTCATGGGCTGGGGTCCTCTATGTCCATCCTCGACCTCATGGGCTGGGAGCCTCTATGTCCATCCTCGACCTCATGGGCTGGGAGCCTCTATGTCCATCCTCGACCTCATGGGTTGGGGTCCTCTATGTCCATCCTGCGACCTCATGGGTTGGGGTCCTCTATGTCCATCCTGCGACCTCATGGGTTGGGGTCCTCTATGTCCATCCTGCGACCTCATGGGCTGGGGTCCTCTATGTCCATCCTCGACCTCATGGGCTGGGGTCCTCTATGTCCATCCTCGACCTCATGGGCTGGGGTCCTCTATGTCCATCCTGCGACCTCATGGGTTGGGGTCCTCTATGTCCATCCTCGACCTCATGGGCTGGGAGCCTCTATGTCCATCCTCGACCTCATGGGCTGGGAGCCTCTATGTCCATCCTCGACCTCATGGGTTGGGGTCCTCTATGTCCATCCTGCGACCTCATGGGTTGGGGTCCTCTATGTCCATCCTGCGACCTCATGGGTTGGGGTCCTCTATGTCCATCCTCGACCTCATGGGCTGGGGTCCTCTATGTCCATCCTCGACCTCATGGGCTGGGGTCCTCTATGTCCATCCTCGACCTCATGGGCTGGGGTCCTCTATGTCCATCCTCGACCTCATGGGCTGGGGTCCTCTATGTCCATCCTGCGACCTCATGGGTTGGGGTCCTCTATGTCCATCCTCGACCTCATGGGCTGGGGTCCTCTATGTCCATCCTCGACCTCATGGGCTGGGGTCCTCTATGTCCATCCTTGACCTCATGGGCTGGGGTCCTCTATGTCCATCCTCGACCTCATGGGCTGGGGTCCTCTATGTCCATCCTCGACCTCATGGGCTGGGGTCCTCTATGTCCATCCTCGACCTCATGGGCTGGGGTCCTCTATGTCCATCCTCGACCTCATGGGTTGGGCTCCTCTATGTCCATCCTCGACCTCATGGGTTGGGGTCCTCTATGTCCATCCTCGACCTCATGGGCTGGGGTCCTCTATGTCCATCCTGCGACTTCATGGGCTGGGACCCCCTATGTCCGTTCTGGAAACGCAGTGACAAGCAGGCCGTGGGTCGTAACTGCTGCGCACTAGCTTGGGTTTGACTTGTAACTGCCAGTGACTGGTCCTGTTCCTGAGACTTGCCATTGTGTGTCCTCAGCAACTCGGTTGTCCCCCGTGGGAAATGTGTGTGCGTTAGCAGTCGGGGCCTCCTTGGGGCCTCCCTCACCTGGCCACACCTCCGGTCACCTGTGCTCTCTCCCCGAAGGGACAGGGAACCTTACGCTGCCTGCCCTGCACACAGCTCCTGCCAGGGTGTCAGAACACCACGTCTCCGCTACGTCCCCAGCACGAGGCCTGGCACACAAACACGAATAAATAAATGAATTAGTCAACGAATGACACTGACCAGTCTGGGGAAGAGTGGGAGACGGGTCCCCCAAGGCACTGCTCCTCCCTGCCCATAGACAGGGCGCCTTCCTGGTCCTACAGCAGGACAGAGAAGGCCCATGACCAGTTCCTGCCCCGGCCTGGAGGATCCCAGCCCCAGGGCGAGGGACGGAGAAAGAAAAGTGTGAGCATCATCCCGGTGTGTATCCCGCTCCCCTTCAACCGTGTCATCGCACCGGGGCGCCCGCCTTTCTGGTGACCACGGCTGTGTCCTCCCTGAGTCCCATTTCACCATCTTCGTCCCTGGCAGAAGCTCACGGCAGGTGCCAGCTCCCTGGACTACACGTCACACACACAGGCAGTTCCTGGAGGAACGTCTTCTGTCGCCATTTTCCAGTCTCGGTCTCAATGAGCCTTCAACCATTTTTTTAAACTTTTACTTACTTTTTTTGTGACTCCTCACCCGAGGATATCTTTCCATTGATTTTTGGATAGAGCGGGGGGCAGGGGGGGACATCGATGTGAGAGACACATCAATTGGCCTGGACTGAACCTGCAACCCAGGTCGTGCCCTCGACTGGGAACCAAACCGGCAGCCTTTCGGTCTGTGGGCCGGTGCTCTGACCGCCGAGCCAGACCGGCCGGGCAGCCCTCCACCCCCCACACTCCCCTTGGCCTCCCTGAACGTGTGCCGTGGTTCTCCTCGTTGCCTTCAGCAGGAAGATGCTTTCCCACACTCTGACGCTGTGTTAAACTGCTCACAGCTGACCTGCTGTGCTATTCACTGAGCCGTCGCTTGACAAGGGATTGCTCTCCCTTCCCGTGTGCAAAGCAAAGACACTCAGCTGGCAGGTACCCCCTTGGCCTGCCTTCCGCCAGCCCCGCACTGGGGGCGCCTTGGGCAGGACGGACCTTCCGCTGTGACCACAGAGCCTCCGACCCAACTCGAGGCGAGGATCTTTCTCCCGGCCGCCCCGTCGGCACGGCCCTGCGCCTTGGCCCCTGGCTTCCTGTTGGACTTGGAGGGCGGGAAGAGAATGAAGCCAGGGGTTTGCTCTCCAGGACCCTCTGTAAGCAGGCCTGTAGGTGACTCTGCCTCCTGATCAGAAGTCACTGCTCCTCTCAAAGCCTCTTCTCTGCAAGACGCTCCCTCAGGACCCCTGTCCGGAACCTCCCCTTGTCCGCGCAGTCCAGCCCCAGACACTGTACTCGTCCACCTCATATGTACTCCTGATTGGATCCTGCTCTTATCAGCCCAATCTGAGTGTGCCGTTTATTTCCTTTGGGGAGTCTGCTTGGTAGAGCATTTATAAAAATACCTGGAAGCGTGTTTACCTCTGGACTGTACGTGTAAATGGCGAAGGCTACGTGTTGGAAATGGTAAGAGCCACTCTACGAACTGAAAACCATGGAAAATGTCCATGTGCCTCACTTCATCAAACCTCCACGCACGCTTCCCCCACACAGGGGTGACGAGACCTGTAGCCACACGGGAAGAGGAGTGATTCTGTCGAAGCCACGCATCCACGATGCGCGTGTGGCCCGCGGCGTCCCTGTCCCAGGAGAGCTGCGACACCCCCTCTGGCTCCAGGAGGCCTCCCGTGGGCTCTCAGCCTTGGCCCTGTGCTGCTCAGTGTGTCTGAGTCTGTCGGCTTCACAGGGTCATGCAGCCTTGCGTCTACACTTCCTAACGTGAATGCCGACCTCTCAACAAACGAACGGACGGCGTGATACCGCAGGGGCAGGAGGGGCTGCACTCCGTTCTGACAGGGCTGCCTTCTCCCCGGTAGCCCGGTGCGGACCGGCACCTCGTTGACACTCCCTGAGTGACACGCCTGAGTCTCTCTGGCTGGGATTGCTCAATTCCTGGTTGACGTTCAGAGAAGGCCGTGACTCTTTACCCCACGAATTTTCACTCTCAAAACTGCCTATGAAATATATTCAAACGAGGGTACGAAACAGCGACTCCGTGCTCTGCGTTCATGCGGGGAGGCCGCTCTCCAGGCGAGTCTGCTCCCCAGGGTGCGGGGCCTGGTGTGACAGCGGGAAGCCGGGCTCAGGGCCCTGGGGCAGGACGCGTTGCATCACCGCCGCGGCCAAGCAAGGGCTCTGCAGGGCCCGGACGGGCGAATCTGCCTCCTTTGGCAGGAAATGGGTGAAGCCCAGCTCAGAATTATTACTCAGACGTTTTGTGCTGTGAAGGAAATGTCTTCTGATAGCACAAAGCTATTGGTTTCCTGTTGTGAACTGAGAATTTCTGGCCTGCCCAAAAATGAACAGGAAAGGAAAGGGTGGTTGTCCCTTGGAAGTCCTTGTTTAATTAAAATGCCAGCTTGAGGGTTTCCAGGACACTCCAAAGGGCCAGAAAGGAGGTTGGGAGAGGTCAGGTTTGTACGGGAGGCTGTCTGAGGGTCAGCTGTAGATCCACAGCACTGGCTGTGCAATCCTGTCCGCAGGGCACTGTGCTATGCGCTGGGTATACCAGATGGCTGAGGGTCAGCTGTAGATCCACAGCACTGGCTGTGCAATCCTGTCCGCAGGGCACGGTGCTATGCGCTGGGTATACCAGATGGCTGAGGGTCAGCTGTAGATCCACAGCACTGGCTGTGCAATCCTGTCCACAGGGCACGGTGCTATGCGCTGGGTATACCAGATGGCTGAGGGTCAGCTGTAGATCCACAGCACTGGCTGTGCAATCCTGTCCGCAGGGCACTGTGCTATGCGCTGGGTATACCAGATGGCTGAGGGTCAGCTGTAGATCCACAGCACTGGCTGTGCAATCCTGTCCGCAGGGCACTGTGCTATGCGCTGGGTATACCAGATGGCTGAGGGTCAGCTGTAGATCCACAGCACTGGCTGTGCAATCCTGTCCACAGGGCACGGTGCTATGCGCTGGGTATACCAGATGGCTGAGGGTCAGCTGTAGATCCACAGCACTGGCTGTGCAATCCTGTCCGCAGGGCACTGTGCTATGCGCTGGGTATACCAGATGGCTGAGGGTCAGCTGTAGATCCACAGCACTGGCTGTGCAATTCTGTCCGCAGGGCACTGTGCTATGTGCTGGGTATACCAGATGTCTGAGGGTCAGCTGTACATCCACAGCACTGGCTGTGCAATTCTGTCCACAGAGCACTGTGCTATGTGCTGGGTATACCAGATGGCTGAGGCGGGCCTCTCCTTCCCAATAGCAGTCTTAGTGGTAGAAGCTGACACAAAAATAATTTTTGAATAATATGATAGACTAGCGTGTATGTATGCTTAGAAAGCCACGGCCATCTGCAGCTGTACCTCGGAGCAATCTTCACACCTTTTGGGCTTGGTCTCCCTTGTTTTTGAGAATATAGACACGGAGTTGAACTTCCCAAGACATTTCCAGGAGAGGAGTAACAACTACTGGACACAAATTACGTTCTAAGTGTTTTCCAAGCACCTTCTCATCAAGTCCTCACAACAACCCTGTCATTTGGGTCCTCTGAGGTTTGGAGAGAAGGACTCACTGAAGGCACAGCTGGTAAGTGGCAGAGCTGGGTTCCAGTCCCTCCTCCCACCCCTGCCTGCACTCTGGACGCCTCCTTCAGTGCATTTGACGGTGATGGGCTTGACACGGACCCCGGATGTCCTGGGCCGCCCTCCTGACAGCGCTGTGTTCACCGCTGGCCCACAGGTGCAGGGCTGTCTGTGCTCACACCATGCTGTCACTGCCACGGTGGCCTCTGGGGGGGTGATGTAGGAGAGAAAAGTCTCCCCCAAGCCCCAGCCCAGAGGCCCCCCCGCCGTGCCACCTCATAAAGCTGCCTCAGGGAGGCTCATTTTATTGAACAGTTTGAGTAATTAAAGGGAATTAAAATGTAGAAGAAAGTTTTGGTGGCTCACAAGAGAGAAATGTTCCCACCATTCAGACGAGAATGATCTCTCCCAGGAAGATTAAACCCACTGGGGCGATGTTGTGTAGGCACACCCCAGTTCTTAGGCTTGCTCCCCTCTCTGAGTTTACTAATCTTGCCCTTCATGCTTCTAGTCCTCGTGCTGCCCCACACAGCTGTCGTTTGTCCTACCAGCAAGACTCACGGACCTGGAGAGAGGGCAGAGGGCGGGCCTGAGGCTCGAGGGTGACGGCCGCTGTCCTCTCTCTGCACAAACCCTTGCCTGCCGGTGCCTGTCCACCTGTGCGCTGCCCTGCATGGCCGAGGGGACAGCTTCTCTGTCCGATCAAAGAAATGACAACTCTCAAATGTTCTTCGTCAGCCCCAGTATACTGCATGCATGTGTCCATTCAAACATTTATGAGGTTTCAAGTAAGTGCCGACCAAGGGCCAACTGCCGTTCCGGGCACGAGGGATTCGAGACCAACATGAATGAACTACTGCAGTCTTCCAGGAGATGGTTCTCGGCTGATGGGAGCCCTGCCTGAAGCTGACAGGTAGTCTCACTCACTCAACACCTCATCCCAACCCCTCCTCTGCCTTCACCTCCTCTGTTAGAGAGATCAGGGAGCTAAGCACTTGTTCATCTGCCCGCCCCTCCAGCTAGAAATGGCCATGTCTATGGTCCAGGTCGATGTGACATAAATAAAAGCCTGTTGAAAGGTGCTCTGGAAAAGCCTTTGCTGTCACACGCAGAGAAGGACAGATGCAGACAGGACACTCTGCTTCCTGTCTGGAATCCACACACGACGCAGCCACCTTGGGCTGATGAGGTGACAAGCCAGGCAGAGCGGAGGGGGAGCAGCACAGAGGTCCCTGTGCTCCTGACGCCGCTGCTGAGTGCCTTTCCCAGCCATGAGCTGCCTGCTTTTGCATATTTTATGGCGAAAAAAGAATCCCACTGTCTGTAGGCGAAACTCTATTTCTTTAAGACATTCTTAACATATACCTACAAGAGTCATAGCAGCTGTGCACGAAGTGCTGTGCTAAGAGGTCAGAAAACAAGCACTGGGGGCACAAAAGAGGAATTCTCCCAGGAAGAGGCAGCAGACTTTCTCCCAGAGAACATCTTGATGGAGCAACAGGAATTCTGCAGGTGCACAAAAAGGCAGGAAGTGCGCTCGATGCAGGAGGGACAGCATGTGCCAAGGCACAGACCTGGGAAGACACGGCGAGAGAACTTCCCGAGAGTGTGAGCACAGATTAAGAGTGACAGAGAGCCCTGGCAGGTTTGGTGCAGTGGTTAGAGCTTTGCCCCCCGCCCCCCCCAAATGAAGGGTCGCAGGTTTGATTCCCAGTCAAGAGCATGTATCTAGGTTGCAAGTTCAATCCCTGGCCCCGGTCAGGGTCCTGCGGGAGGCAACCAATCGATGTCTCTCTCACATCAACAACAACACCCTGGCCAGTGTGGCTCAGTGGGTTGGGCATTGCCCTACGCACCAAGACATCAGGTCACTGGTTCGATTCCTAGTCAGGGCACATGCGTGGGTTTCAGGCTTGATCCCCAGTAGGGGTCGTGCAGGAGGCAGCCGATCGATGCTGATGTTGCCCTCTCATCGATGGTAAATCAGCCATCAGTTTGGACTTTATCTTTGGAGCAATGGAGGAGTCCTCGAAGCTTTCAAGCAGGAAGAGAAAGAGGGGTCATGGTTTGGAAAGAGAACTCAGCCAGGGGAGTGCATGATGGGTGGGAGAAAGAAGAGAGGAAAGTGTGGACGATGCTGGGAGGTTACTGAAATCTTCCGGGTGACAACTCTGAGACCTGAACTAAAGCAACGGTTACAGGGCTCAAAGGAAGGAAAGAACATGTAAAATAGATGTCGGGATCTAACCAAAACTGCAAAGAACTGCGCACACAGAGACTCGTGTATGTAAACACTGGTGAAAAATGAATGACTCTGTAGTCCAGTAAACAGCATCGTGCCAATGTGAGGTCCTGGTTTTAATATTGTACCATAGCCATGTCTGACGTCTCTACTGGGGGACACTAGGTATTATTTTAGCAGCTTCCTGTGACTCTGTAATTACTTCCAAATAAAAAAACTTAGAAGGGCTTTAAAGTGTCTTAAAATTTTCTATAAGAATCTAGGCTTTTAAAAGAAAACACATTATGCAGAGAAGAACGGAAGTCAAGCTGGCCTTCCACAACGCTAAATGCCAAACAGACAGAGCGTGGCATTGACGACATTCTGAGGATGAATCAAAATTAGAATCTCAGGACTGGGGAACACAGGGCTTGAGAGTATTACAAGTGAGCAATGAAATCACTTAAACATTGAGTTGTCTTTCGCGACGGACTGACTTTAAAAACATTTTGCAAGTGGAACAGCGTAACTCTTCAAAGACGCGGTGCGTGTTGTAAAAGTAACGATGCCACACGTATGTATTGCATTGTCTTCCCTTTGCTCGCTCACTCCTGGGCCAACATGCACTCCCTGAAGTTGATCACCTTTGCATTCCTCGTGAAGAACAAACATGCTCTTGGGCCATCTGTTTCCAGGACCATGTCAGGCGTCACCCTGGCCGGGAAGCCTGCCCTGAGCCACCAGAGCAGTGGCCTCCCTGGGTCCCATCTCAGGTTTCTAAAGGGCCACACAAGAGCTGGAGAGCGGCCCCCAGATCGGGGAACCCCTACCTCCTGCCGTGTGAGAGCTGGCCCGCCCGGTTGTTCCCCTGACAACCAGGCCCACCTCCCTTCAGCGCCACGACCCTGGCATCTGCTCTCCACCAGCTCCAGCCCTGCAGACGGAATGAGAGCAGCCCCCCAGCAAGCTGGGCGGGGGGTTCATGCCATCCTGTGGTTCCAGACGGGAAGGAATGTACTTTTAGGACAGCATTCCTCAAACTGGGTTTGATAAACTATCAGTGCGCCATGAGATAGTAATAGATGGCTTAAAAAAGAAAAAAGTTCCACTGTTACAGTGGACAAGGCAAAGTTAAATAGGGCTATGGTGGTGGTAAATCATCGCTGACTTTTGAACAGGCGAATATTTATGGCAACCATTGCGCCCAGAACTAATTCGAGGCCCTTTATTTGCGGAGACCCTCGTTTCCTTACTCAGAATCCAGACGGGGGTAGAACGATCGACTTGGGAAATGCTGTCGGGATGAGGTGTCCCCAGGGAGGACCAGCCCCGCTCCCCCCCCCCCGCCCCCCTCCCCAGTCCAAGCCTCGCTGGCAGAGGAGAAATGGCTGCGCTCCAGGACCCAGAGTCACGTTCCTTCCGTGCAAGAAGAAGGAAGCCCCCGGCGCCCGCAGGACGCACCGAGGCCGGAGCACCGGGCGGTCAGGCGGAGGGAGCAGGAGCACGTGCCCCAGGGCGGCCTCCCCGAAACCTCGGAGGGCCCGCTCTCCCGGTGGGTCGCGGACTGGGGCAGAGGAGCCGCGCAGGAGAGGCCACTGCGGGGCGTGTCCCCCCCCCCCCGCCAGTCCCAGGGGCCATGGCGGGGTCCTGGAGCCCCTGACACCGCACCTGGCCACACTCGCCTGAAACCCTTCGCCAGGAGAGAGGGGGAAGGAGGCAGGTACAGTGAGGGAAGGCAGGCTACCCGGTTCGTGAACGCACTTTTTGGATTTTTTTTTTAAAACTTCTGTGAGGGGGTCAAGAGGACCCGGGCCTCGCCCCTCTGGTGACAAACCCAATGATGCGGGCAGAGCGCAGGGGCTCCTGCGGGCAACGGGGCTGGACGACCTGCTCCCAGTAGACCGGAGAAGGAGCCAGGACAGGGCCAACGGGGGTTTGTCTCCCCCTCCACAGGGCGGTGGGGCTCCCTGGGGCCGGGCCTACCTGCAGGGGCAGCATGGTCCCAGGTGCACCGCCTGCAGCTGACAGCTGCTCCCCGTGGGCGGGCTCAGGCCGGAATGTCAAGGCCCCGTGCGCCCGGCGTCAGAGCGCACGTCCAGGTGTCAAGGCCCCGTGCGCCCGGCGTCAGAGCGCACGTCCAGGTGTCAAGGCCCCGTGCGCCCGGCGTCAGAGCGCACGTCCAGGTGTCAAGGCCCCGTGCGCCCGGCGTCAGAGCGCACGTCCAGGTGTCAAGGCCCCGTGCGCCCGGCGTCAGAGCGCACGTCCAGGTGTCAAGGCCCCGTGCGCCCGGCGTCAGAGCGCACGTCCAGGTGTCAAGGCCCCGTGCGCCTGGCGTCAGAGCGCACGTCCAGGTGTCAAGGCCCCGTGCGCCCGGCGCCCGGCGCCCAGTGCGTGCCCAGCGCCCAGAGCGCATGCTCGGCCCCATGCGGCTCCCCTACACCACCCGGCACAGGGAGCCGCTCAGAGGTCGCTCGCGCGTGACCGCTTTCCATCGGCCAAACCAGAGAGAGCAGCCACAGAGAAGAGGTGCTGAGCACCCCTATTTACGCCCTGTCCATCTCCGTAGGTCGGGCAGTGCTCTGTGCAGGGCCCTGGCCTGCCAGCTCCTGCAGTAGGTTTCTGCGAACCTCACCCGAGCCCACTGGGCCCTGAACGAAGGCAGCAAGTGGAGTCAACAGGGCGTGCAGGCCTCTGGGCTGGGGCCACACCGCCCCTGTGGGCCGGGCCGGGTGCCTAGGGCCCCGGTCTGCCCCTGCCAGCTCCCCAAAGCACCCGCACCTAGTCTACACAGAGTCCCTTCCAGTCAGGGCGCGCTGCCAACACCGGGAGAAACAGCTATTTTGTGTAATTCATATAAACAACAGACAGAGCCAGAATGAAAAGAAGAACATCTCTCAAATGAAGGAACAGCACAAAGCCTGGAGGGTTGGGGACTGGGCAAGGGAACGGAACTCAGTGGTTTTCCTGGTGGAGAATTCAAGCAGATAGTCATCATGCTGCTCATCAGATGTGGGAGTGGAATACAGGAACTTAGGGGGACCTTCAGCAGGAAGAAAGTATAATAAAGAGCCAAGCATCGACGAAATGATTATACTGAATGGGAGAAGATCGTCTCAAATGATACACCTGATATATCCAGAACACATAAGGAACTCATACCACCGAACACCAAAAGAACAAGCAATCTGATTTAAAAAATCAGGAAAATGACCTGAATAGGCATTTCTCCAAAGAGGACATACACATGACCCACAGACCTATGAAAAGAGGTTCACTAACATCACTAATCACCAGGGAAATGCAGACTAAAACCACAGGGAGATATCACCTCACCCCTCAGGATGGCTACCGTAAGTAAATCAGCAAACAAGTACTGGCAAGGATGGGTGAAGGGAAACATTGTGCACTGTTGGTGGGGTTGCAGATTGGTACCGCCAACTGTGGAAAACAATAACGAGGTTTCCCAAATGATTAAAAACCGAACTACTGTATGACCCATCAATTCCACTCCTGGGTATTTATCCCAAGAAATCCAAAGCACCGGTTCGAGAGATAGATGCGCCCCATTTACCGAAGTGCCCATCAGTAGACAAGTGGATGAGGGAAATGTATGTATATACAATGGAATATCACTTAGCCATTAAAAAAAAAGAATAGCCCTCGCCGGTTTGGCTCAGCAGTTAGAGCATTGGCCTGCGGTCCAGAGAGACCCGGGTTTGGTTCCCGCTAAGGGCACGTACTTTGGTTGCAGTTTGTCCCCGGCCCTGGTTGGTCGTGCGGGTGGCAGCCACTCCATGTGTCCCTTTCACATCAATGTTTCTCTCTCTCTCTTCTTCTTCTTCTCTCTCCCTCCCACTCAATCTGAACAAAAAAATGGAAAAATGTCCTCAGGTGAGAATTAAAAAAAGAATAAAATCTTAATCTTACTATTTGTGACAACATGGATGGCCCTAGAGGAGAGGGCATTATGCTACGTGAAATAAGTCAGAGAAAGGCAAATACTATATGATTTCACTTAAATGTGGAATCTAAAAACCAAAATAAATGAACAAACCAAACAAAAGGTACAGACAAGCCAATGGATGCCAAGGAGAAGGGGTAGGGGGGATGGGGAAAAAGTAATTATAAAATAAGAGGTTCCATGATAAGTAAATGAACAACCCAACAGATCCTTCACCTCAGTATGGGAGGAGGCTTACCTAAGTACTCAGTGTTCTTATAAAAGTTACAAAACTAACCAAGATTCATAAACTAAAAAAAAGGGGGGGGGGGGGGAGGACAAAGCCAAAGAAACAAAAAGCCCAACACCGAGGCCTTGAATTTTAAAGTTCAATGCCGTGATAAGCAGCCAGTCCTGTAGCTGGCCGTCTCTGGGCAGCCAGGAGCATGACTTCAGGATGGGGGATGAGAAAAGTCTCGAACACTGAGTTCCCGAAGTCCTCGCACCGTTTGTGACCTTTAATCATATCAGACGTGCAGATGCACCCCCCAAAAGCACTGGAGTTGTCCATTATTCAGGCTCCTTTTTAACCTTTTTTAGTTTTGTGAATTTGAAACCCTACAGGTTTAATCTTGTGTTTTCAGTCTGTGCTAACCGTCGGCCAAAGGAGCCCATCTTTTTAAAACATTTCTAATTAAAAAAATACATTGTTCATCCCCGCTGGTGTGGCTCGGTGGGTTGAGCGTTGTCCCAGGCACCGAAACGTCACCAGCTTGATTCCCAGTTGGGGCACATGCCCAGGTGTCAGGCTCAATCTCCAGTAGGGGGCGTGCAGGAGGCAGCTCATTGATGTTTCTCTCACTTGGATGTTTCTCTCTCTCTAAAAAAAACAAAAAAAAAAACAATAAAAACATATTTAAAAATAAATAAAAATGTTTCCTTATTTTAAAAAATATTGTTCGAAATTCACAAATTTAGTAAGTGTAAATGAAATTTCTAGAAATAGATTTTTTAAACTTTACTTTTATTGTTGACCCTATGACAGATGTCCCCACTGCCGCCTCCTTGCCCACCGCCACCCAACCCCTGCCCTCCCTCCCCTCCGGCCGCTGCCACACCACACCGCAGCCTGTCTGCGGGTCAAGCATACATGATCTTTGGCTAATCCCTCCCCCTTCTTTCACCCAGTCCCCCCTAGAATTACATTTTACAATAATCTCTTGTTAGACTACGCTGCCATACTGAAGCTTCGGACTGCACTAAGGCTCCTTGCACACGACGCCGCACATCTTACGTGATCAGATACTAGCATGTTACCGGCTTTGGGGAACGAAGAGGGTGCGTCTGAAGGCACTTCGAACCCCGTTTTCCCAGGTCAGGCTCCGGTCTGCCTGTGTTAGCCTGCCCCCCTCCTTCGCCCGGTCGAGGGGCGGACCTGGTGGTGGTGGTTTGGGGCGGGGAGGGGCGGCGGAGGCTCCGGCAGGACACCCTGATTTCACCCCTCTGCCCATCTTTCTGAGCATCGGAGGGCTTTCTACACCCCCCTTCTGCTTGATAGTAATTTCCCGCTCTTCCTTCCTGCCTGTGCGGTATCCGTCCTCTCCTTCCTGTGGGCTAAAAGCCTCAGGTTTTACCTTCACGGGAGAAGGCTACGGGGAAGAAAAACAGACAGTGATCAAGAGGGAAACTGGCTATTTACAGCTGACATCACTAGTGTCCTTCCAGCCTGGGGGACAGCCTGTCTCCCCCCACGCCAGCCAGCCTGCCTTGTCCTGCTGCCCCTCCTGGCCGAGGGGGGTCGCAGGCCATTCCGGTTCGGGATGTCCGGGGCAGCCCCCAGTGGTCCCGAGGCCGCGCATGGAGAGACAACTCACTCCTACCCTCTGCCCGCCTTCCCCCCTCCAGCGGCTCCTCTGCTGGGTGGGGAGCCCCAGGAAGTGAGGTGAGTTTGCACAGATGAGGAGGGACCGTGTCGTGGTGAACAGCACCCTGTGCAGAGTGAGACGCAGCAGGTGCGGACCCTGACCCTATGGTCCACGCCCTCAGCTGTAACACCCGGTTCCCAAGGGCGCCCTCCTCATTAGATCCTGATGAGCACTGACCAGAACCACCCACGCACCCCCTGACTGGCACTTGGCATGCCCTCCATAAAAGGAAGCTAATTTCCAAGTCCATGGAGACGCCCAATAATTTCTATTCTATTTCCCAGTCGTCCACAGCCATTGCCTTAGAGACTCGTCCACAGAACGTGCCAGGCGTTGACATCAGTTCACTGCCGGGGAGTTCCTAAACCCCCCCCGCTCTTCTCCCTGTCTTGGCAGGGGTCAGAGCGACGTTGACCGTTCCCCATTCCAGCGTGGCCCCTCCCAGCCCCGCTGCCCTCCGTCCTGGGAGATTCTAATGCGCTGCTTCCGCAGCTGCGTGTCCTCGAGGGTGGGCTGCTGGAATCCACTCCGTCTGAGCTCAGAGCCTTGACTCCGGTTCAAGTGGTGAGACACCCTCTGCCTTCCCCACGCACACCTTTGTCCACACCTTTGTCCGTTCATTCCCCAAACATTCCTGAGCAGCCGCTCTGTGCCAGGCAGGGCGAGTCGGCCGCTGGCAAGACCGACGTCTTAATGTCTTAACCATCAGTCCCCTTTGCACGCCACGTGTCATCCTTAGATGAAAGGCGACGTTTCCCTTTGCTGCGAAAAATGGAATGAAAGCCGGTGCTGAGCGGTTTCGCTTCCTCTCAGGCCCCTGGTAATTTTAGTTCATTTCCTCCAGCGATGGGCCGTCCCTGGTCTGGTTCTCCTTCTCCTGATGAGTTAGCATTTCCCACAAGCCTCTGCTCCTCCCGGGTCTGTCTGCACACAGCCCGTTTTCTTGGATGACCGAGCTCCTGCCTGGAATGAGCCCCGCTGGTCCCCTCACAGGCCTCTCCGGGAAGGGGGTCCGTCGGGATCAGCCAGTGTTGGGCTGCAGTAACGAGCACCACCCGTGTCTGCCTTCCCGCTCACGCACCCGGGGTGGCTCGGCCCAGCAGGCTGACCGAGGCTGTGCCGCAGCGGAGGGACGCGGGCCTCTGCCCCTCCCCGGATGGGGCCAGCACTGGCCACGTGGCTCCATCGCGGGGCGAGGGGGTGAGGAAGTGAGTTCAGGAAGGAGAGGAGAGGGTTCGGGGAGCCCAAGTTCCCGGCACAGGCTGAGTCTCGGTCACGCGAGGACTGCGGTTCAGTTCACAGACCCCCTCAGGTCTGACACAGCCCGGACCCCGCGAGGTCCTGCGACCCAGGGCCACACCTCTTTCTGGCTGACTCTCCTCTTCTAAAAGCTGAGCTGTCCAGTTGCTCCCGGCCTCTCTCCTCTCCACCCCTTGTCCTCGCGGTGGGAAATGCGTCGTTCTGACTTGGTTCCCGAACACGCTTGCTGAGCCACCCCAGGCGGGGCGATCTGAGCACCGCAGCCCTGCTGGGGACCATCGGAACACAGGACCGTGGGCGCAGGAGAGACGTGAGCCGGATGGCAAAGGAGAGCAGGCTTCTGCCGACGGGCGGGGACAGACAGTCGACGGACGGGAAGGGTCCCCCCCACCCCAAGAGCCTCGCCTACAGGCTCAAAGAGGGGCCCCTGCCTTGCCGCCCCCGCCGCCTGGCTCTCGGTCCCACAGCGACTCAGACTCTGCACGTTACCCAGGTCCCTCTGAAAGCCCTGCACCCCAGCACTTCGGGGCGCCTGGGCGGAGGGGACTGGAAGCGAGTCCCGGCGGCCCGAATGCAGCTGCCCGAGCCGGGAAGCAGAGGCACCGACAGTCACACACACGGGCGCGGAGGCTGCACCGGCTGCTGGGGCTACACGCGGACTTCCAGCAGCAAGTGAGCTCAGGAGCGTGTGTGAAACCGGAACGGAAAGGGGTGCTGCCAAGCTCCCCCCAGTACCGCACAGCGAAGGAGAACTGCTTGTGGTACCCCCCCCCGCTACTAGGAGGTGTGCTCAGTGTTACCCACAGACTCCTCGTCCGCTGTTCCATGTCGATGAAGCCGCAGATGTTAGACGGAAGCTCCGAGACTCTGCCGCGCGCTTGGCCCACCTGCGCGCGTGTCCCTAAGCGTGGACCCCACAGCCGGGGTCGGCCGCGTCGTGCCCGCCCGGACTGAGGGCACGCTTGGCTCTGTGGCTCCCAATTCCCTCGCTTCTCCCTGGCCCACCACCAGGCCTCCTCCAGGCGGCACAGAGGCCCTGTCTCCGTGGCCCCTTCTCCATTTAAAGAAGTAACCGCCCCGCGTTTACAGACCGTTCTGGTCACTTTCCGGCGGCACCCGAGGGAGGCAGCTGAGCTTTGGGAACTTGGGGGACACGGCCCAAGGGAAAGGCGAGAGGCAAACTGATTGCACCCCGAGGAGGAGCTGTTCCCTGTACGTCAGACGTGCAGGGTTGTTTCGCTCTTGGTCTGAAGCATGACTGGACGTCATCAGACAGACAGACAGAGACAGACAGACAGATATGTAACTACAGACCTATAGACACCTGCTCGTTTATCCACGCACTGATATAGAACAGTCCAGGGCTCGGTGAGAAGGACACCGACCCACCAAAAGATGCAGCGACATGGACAGCGAGCCCGCTGAGCAGTAAGGCTCCAAGGTTCGACCCTCCCGAGGCCGGGCTGGCCCCCTGCTTTTCGACTCGGCCGTAGAGGCCGCGAGTCAACTCCCTGTTTCACGAGCGAGTTCAGGCCAGGTTTCTGCTGCCTGGACCAAGAGGCTGGATGCTCCGAGGCCTGGCCGCTCCCTGCCCAGGCCCCCTCTGTGGACCGGCCCGGCGCGTGATCACATGTTGTCAGCCGGAACGCGCTGCGCTCAGCAGAGCAGGAGGTGCGGCTACTTGCACCCACGTTACGAGGCCGGTAATGGGACTGACCCATCTCTGGGGCCAGGGCCGAAACGCCCTGTTCCCAGGCCAGCTAACGGGGGAAGCAGGAACGTGTAACCGTGTCCGTCACCATCTCTGGAACAATGTAAACACACGCTCTGCTGAAGGCAGCGAAGGGACGCCTCTGGGGTCTGGTTCTAAAATCCCGCCCGGGAAGCCTTGTGAGGTGGGAGGGTGCACGGACGCACGTCATCGCTTCTGGGCTGAGCGGGCCGGGAAGGGACAGAATGCTTTCGGAGAATCTGCGTCCAGTTCCCCTGCGTTACCTCAGCCGGAGACGCGGCTGGCTCACCTGTGCTGCGGCACTCGGAGGAGGAAGCGGAGCTCGGGTCAGGCTCGGAACCGCCGGGTGGTAATGTCAGAGGTGGGGTTTGAACCCAGATCCTTCACACTCTGGAGCCCCCTACTTCCCCCAAAGCCACGCACACAGACCCCCGGGACCCAGTGGAAACACAGCTTCCGATTCAGCAGGACTGGACTTCAGGGCACGCTCCGGGGTGAGGCTGAACCTGACTGTCACCCGCGTCGAAAACAGGACCTCGGGCAGCCACGGGCCCGAGAGCCTACGTTCCCTGAGAATTAGAGCAACCTTGGGAAGGGGTCTGATTTTTGTGGACCGCGGAGCTGGTGGAGGTCGGAGCTAATTTTACGTAGCTCCTGCGGGGCAGGGGCCTCCAGCTAACATCTGGGCTACATAAGTATTTAGCTGTACAGAACACAGCTCTTTTTTTGTTTTTTTCCTAACATGCAAAGGAGTTTGAAAATTCCCTTTTGTTCTGCAAGCAGAAGCTTCCCCGGAGGAGAGAGACGGCTCATGCGGGACCCTGCTCCTTCGGGGTGTTCCGCAGCGCCGGCTCCTCGAGTTGCCCGGCCGTCGGTGGGCAGCAGCGAGGCAGTCAGCTAGCTGAGCTGTCGCGGGGCTGCCTGGTCTCCCCCCCACCTCCCCCACGTGCTTTCCAAAATGCTAAAATCACAGCGATTCTGCAAACTGCTGTGAGAGGTGGAACTGTGAGGAGGGATGAGTACAATGGAGCTCACGTCACACACCCGGGGGAAGTCCAACTTTTCAGGAAAAACAAAAATCCGAACAAGAAAAGAAAAATTTTTTGCACAAATTCCAGAAGGGGGAGGGGGGGCAAAGAAACTTGGCCCAGGGACCCTTCCGCTGAGAGTCTAGGGAACCCTGAGTGGCGCTGGCTGGTGGCTCCATGCTGGGGGGGGTGTGGTCCCCTCTCGTGACAGCCCAGTGCACTGCTCACACACAAGCGTGGCTCTGAGCTGCCTCTCCGACGCCAATGAGGTGCCACCACAGCCTTCCTCCCCGACGTGAGCTCATCGCTCATCTGTCAAGAGCTGCTGCCTCAACCCCATCACCCAGCTTGTCTGGTAGCTGCCGCTACAGTCACCCACGGGAACTCAGTGTGCGTGGGCTGTGTCCACATGGCCCATGGAACCCAGCACACGTGGGCAGTGTCCACGGAAACCCAGCATGTGTGGGCCGTGTCCACGTGGCCCATGGAACCCAGCGTGTGTGGGCAGTGTCCACGTGGCCCATGGAAACCCAGCACATGTGGGCAGTGTCCACGTGGCCCACGAAACCCAGCACATGTGGGCAGTGTCCACGTGGTCCATGGAACCCATCACGCGTGGGCTGTGTCCACGTGGCCCATGGAAACCACTGTGTTCCCCGCTTGAAGATCTGTCAAGATGCAAACTCACTATTTGGGCCCTTTTTGTGTACGTGTGTTATACTTGAATTTTAAAGTTTACATTAGAAGAAGAGAAAGCGGGACACTCCCCTCTGGGTGAAAATGTCTTCTCCGAATGATTCCAAAGCAGCACCTGGAAGGTGTGGGCACCGCTCCCCACCTGCACCAGGTCCTCTGTGGGCCTGACGTAGTCTCCTCCCTGCCCGACGGCTGCTCCTCCACCAGGACCACGGCTCCCGGACCTGCGGGAACAGGACGGCCCTCAGACGTCTCCTCGCCGGGCTCCCGCTTCCTGTCTCCCTCCCGCAGCGAAGTGACTTTTCCAGGCCCCCACTTTCACTGGGACCGTCCTTCTCAAGCCTGCAAGGCCCACACCACCACCACCACCACCACGGAGTCCGGGATAAAGCCCAATTCCTCTGCACGGTGCTCCGGTCCCTTTACAGAATCAGGCCCGGAGGTCCCTTCCAACCCTATCCACTGTGCCCCCTAATGAACCAGCTCTCCAGCCAAAGGGTCCCCTCACGGTCATTGCCCCTCCTGGGTTTGCAGCCTGCACCCCGTGCAGGAGAGAAAGTCCAGGTCCTCTCAGTCTGATGCCTTCTTCCCGGAAGGGGGCACTTGGATTTCGTTAGCCTGACCGAGGAGACCCGACCTGAGCCTCAGACGGTCCCTCTCTCCCGAGGCATCGGTCAGCCGTCAGGGGCTACCAGTAGCCACAGGACCAGCTCCAAGGGTCCGAACCAGACACTGAGTTGCTCTGCAGAAACAGACCAAAAGTCTCGCCCTGCCTCCACCCCAGAACCCAAGGACGGGATGGGACCGGAGCCTGAACACCAGGACGCTTTCAGGAGCGGAGGGTCCACTGCGCGGGAAGATGGGGTGCTGAAGCCCCTGCACTATAGATGGCCGAGCTCCGGGGTCCTCCACGTAAAACCTGCCCCCCAGTGCTTCTGCGTACCTGCTCTCCCCCTGAGCCCTGGGTGGAGAGAGTGGACTGGTGCCTCCGGTGTCTGCCAGCCAGCCCAGCGTTAAACTAAACTCTACTGCTTTCCTCAAAAGCCAGGGCCACCGTTTTGGCGTCTCTGCACCGGTCAGTGAACTCTCGGCCGGTAACATAGCCCTTGAAAGGAGCGGGTCAGAAACAGAGTTTCTGAACGGTTTTGCACCCAGGCACCCACCCCGTCTGCTCCGGACACTTCAAAACACACACCGAGTGAACTGGGCGCGGAGAAACTGCCACCCACCACCCGAGGTGACACAGCGGGGCTCCTCCAGCTGCACGGGGAGCCGCTGGGTCCCGGGGAGCTTCTGATGGCAGGGACTAAGGTCACAGGGCCTCGGGGCAGCTGACACCCCAGGGCCATGTTCCCCTCCCTCGAGGTCAAACCTTTCTGAGAAAACCCTGCTCTTTCAGGCAGTTAGGGCCAGAGTTCCCGGCCGGGGGCCTGGGCTGGGCACTTCTTGGCTCTTCCCCAGTCAGGCGGCAGGACGAGATAGGATGAGGCAACGCGGCCCGGCAGCTGCCCGGGGAGCCAGCGGAACCCTGGCCTGGGCGCACTGCCGCGGAGCTCAGGGGACGCCGGCCGCGGGGACAAGCTGCCCTCACGTGCGGGCATTCGGGAGCCTGCGTGGCTGACCCTCGCCAGCGGCCGTCCACAGGCGGGGGAAACGCCAGTGCAGATGCGGAGTCAAGACGCCTCCCATGGGCCCGAGGCCTGGCGGTGTGACCTTGGCCCCTGACTCCGCGCCTGTGAGCGGGTGCGCGGGAAGTGCCTGTCTTCAGATTAACCCTCTAGGTGCCAAGCCCCCTCCCACACCCATTCTTGGCTTCCCTTGTGCTGTGACCTCGCAAACAAGGTACCCCGTGACGACTGGGAGGGGGAACTGAGATGTCATCCAACATCAGACTAGACTAGCATGACTGGCCCGGGGGCAGACTCGGACACCAGATGAGTGTGTCCCTAAACGTCCCTCCCTGGACGCGATCTATCTGAAATCCTTCCACCCGACTGGGGACCCAGACCTTCTTTTTAAATAGGAGGCCCTCTGGGCAGATGGGGTCTCACATACCAGCGGCACACTAGCAGTCCACGACGCGGAGACTCGGGGTTTCGGGTGGGAGTCGGAGGATGAAGTTAATCGGGGAGCCCAGACCATGCGGGGGGCGGGCCTGGGCCAGGCAGAGCCTCCCCGAGAGGCTGTGAGCAGCAGCCCCCTTAAGACTGGATTCTGAAACCACAATGCCCAGGTCTCAACCCCATTGGGAAAGCTAATGAACCGCCCCGGGCCTCAGTTTCCCCAACGGTAAAATGGGGGTGATGAGCATAGGGTTGTCGTGAAGACTGAACGGGTTATTATGTATCAGTGCTTGGAACGGAGCCTGGAACACGGTGTCACACGGGTGTTAGTTACGGAGAAACTGGGGAAGCTGAGGCAAAGGTGCGTCCGACGAAGATGACGCCTAAGACAAGTGTGTCCCGTTTCCAAACCCAGGGCCCGGCCAGGGTCCCTGTCCCCCTGCAGCCCAACCACTCCCAGGTCCATAGTCTTTGCTGCCAACACAGGGAAGGGCTTCCCCATGACAGCCCAGCCACATCGGGGGGAACGAGCATGGGGGAGCACCCCGGGCAGCGCAGTACACATTCCGCCGGCGGATTTCCCGCAAGGCTGCAAGCCACTCGCTCTGCCAGTGTGTCTGTGGATCGAGGCTGTGTCTAGCTTGTCCTAAAGGATCCCCGTGAAAACAAAACTACAGGAGGAGAAAGGCAAGTGGGTAACCAGAAAAAAACACACTGCGGTTGGGGGCAAGGACTGTGACGTAAACACGGCACCTAAGACCGAAGCTGTTTATCCCCATCACCCTTCTAAAAGCCAGTTCACGCGAGGCCATGACCACACCTTGACCTCAGCCTTGGGGTGCAAAAGACAAAACTAGCTTATTCTGCTTTTCCTTGCATTTGGCCATGACCTCACTTGCCCTGGGGCAACAACCCAAAGCAGTCCCTGCCTCCTCTTCAAGCGTCACCGGCTTATAAAATAGGGGTGAAGACACTCCCCGACCAGAGCTTTGGAAGGTCTCGATGACATCATGTACGCAATGAGTGTGGAGACACCGCACGCGTAGCTGGTGAGAGTTACACCAGCACCATTCATTTTCATTTTCAGTGTCAGATGAATTGGAATTGGTCCTCGTTGAAAAGCTCCTCTTTTTAATTAATTAATTAATTAATTTTTTAAGCCTCACCTGAGGACATTTTTTCATTTTTTGTGTGCAGATAGAGTGTGGTGGGGGAGAGAGAGAGAGAAATGTCGACGTGAAAGGGACACATCGACTGGCTGCCACCCGCACGACCCAACCAGGGCCGGGGACAAACTGCAACCGAGGTACATGCCCTTAGCGGGAACCGAACCCGGGTCTCTCCGGACCGCAGGCCAACGCTCTAACCGCTGAGCCAAACCGGGCAAAGCTCCTCTTTCCTGAACACCTGGACCCTGCTCCTTCCACAACTGGGCTCGTACGAAGGTGTCATTCTGGAGCAGAGTTTGGGCCACCCCGGTGCCGGTGCCGGCCGGCACGTCCCACAGACACTGCCCCAGGCTGTTAGACGTAACCAGACACCTGGAGGAGGGAAGTACATGCCCATGCTCCCCACACCCTTCAGCGATGGAAGGGGCACAACCTGGCACCAGGAGAAGCGACCTCGGCCAGTGACCTCATTTCAAGATGAGAACACCAAGGCCCAGAGAGGACAGCACGCCCAGCGTCACGTAGTGCGTGAGATGAGCTGAGGAGAACCCTTGCCTCCGACTCCCCGGAGCGCTGAGTACTCCATCTTGGGGTCCCCGAGAAGGAAGTTTTCTGAAACCACTTACACAGGCGACGGCAGATCTCTTTCTCTGAGATGACAGTATGATGGTGTTTTGTGTTTCTGTCTTATCCCCCCAACCCCCGCCCCGGACTCTCAGCTACTGTGCACAGGACCCAGGTCCCATCAGCTCTGCACCCATGTTGTGTACCCGCTGCGTGTACAATGCCAAGTGCAGAGACAGTTTCTGTACAGTGACCAATGCCCTAAAGTTGTTCACCTGGGTCTAGAAATCTGTCCAAGTCAGTCATCAGAAATATGGAGCAAAAGAAAAAAAGGTCTTTCGTAAAGATGTCCAGGCAGGTAGTCCTTGACATAGTGAGTCACTGGCAAAACATAACTGACATCTGACTGTGAGGGAATGACCGACTGTACTGCAGTATACCCATGCAACGGTGGTGAGATTGTATTCTTTTTAAATCCTTACCCAAGGATATTTTTCCATTTATTGTCAGAGTGGGAGGGAGGGAGAGAGAGAGAAAAAAAAAAATCAACATGAGAGAGACACATTGGCTGACTGTCTCCTGTACGACCCTGACCGGGACCAAGAACTGAACAACAACCAAGGTTCACACCCTTGACCGGAATCGAACTCATGACTCTTTGGTCCATGGGCCGATGCTCTACCTGCTAAGTCAAACTGGCCAGGGCGAAATTGTATTTTAATTAACTTAATTGTATCAAAATGGGAAAAGGTTAAATGTGTAACCAGCAGGTTGTTGCAGCCGGGCCCTGGCCCTCAGCCGGCACTTAGGAACCTCTGATCGAAGTGACCACTGGGGCCAACGCTCTCTCCCCGGGACGTTGTGTAAGCAGACCCAGGGCCTTCCAGATCGCACCAGAAGCTGCAACTTGCTCTGCTGTGACCTTCGGCCCGAATGTCACAGCTCACAGACTCTCCACTGCTCCCCGTGCCCCAGCGGCCGCAAGGCTTGGCTGCTCTGTGTCTGCAGCATGATTCACACGATTCCCCGATCTTCTGCACTGAAAACACTGCCAGGCCACAGCACATTGCTAAGAATGTCCGTACGCAAGGCCCCGTCCTCCCCCCAGCACGGCCCACCCCACCCTGAAGGAACCCCCCGCATTGCTCCTAGGGGAGGAGTCACCACGTCCAATCTCAATAATGCTTCTGTCACGTTCAGTTGTGAACTGTCTGGGAACCCAGTGGGCACCCTCTCTTCTGCTGATGGTGGGGCAGGAGGGAAGGCCTGGAACCGACGCTTGCTGATGCGGGCAGAGGGCGGGCAGAGCGGCCAGGGAGGTGGTACAAGGGGCAACGAGTCCACACTCTTGTGCATGTGTTTTGCACCAGAAACACGGCCTTGGATTTATTCCTGAGCCTTGGAGGACTGGGGGCTGCAGTGGTCGCTGGGGAAACGAAGTGACGGCCTGAGCGTTCACTGTTCTCCAAGGGCCGAGCGCTCACTGTTCTCCAAGGGCCTGAGTGTTCACTCTTCTCCAAGGGCCCGAGCGCTCACTGTTCTCCAAGGGCCCGAGTGTTCACTCTTCTCCAAGGGCCCGAGCGCTCACTGTTCTCCAAGGGCCCGAGTGTTCACTCTTCTCCAAGGGCCCGAGCGTTCACTGTTCTCCAAGGGCCCGAGTGTTCACTCTTCTCCAAGGGCCCGAGCGCTCACTGTTCTCCAAGGGCCCGAGCGTTCACTCTTCTCCAAGGGCCCGAGCGCTCACTGTTCTCCAAGGGCCCGAGCGCTCACTGTTCTCCAAGGGCCCGAGTGTTCACTCTTCTCCAAGGGCCCGAGCGTTCACTGTTCTCCAAGGGCCGAGTGTTCACTGTTCTGCAAGGGCCCGAGCGCTCACTGTTCTCCAAGGGCCCGAGTGTTCACTCTTCTCCAAGGGCCCGAGCGTTCACTGTTCTCCAAGGGCCGAGTGTTCACTGTTCTCCAAGGGCCCGAGCGTTCACTGTTCTCCAAGGGCCCGAGCGCTCACTGTTCTCCAAGGGCCCGAGTGTTCACTCTTCTCCAAGGGCCCGAGCGCTCACTGTTCTCCAAGGGCCCGAGTGTTCACTGTTCTCCAAGGGCCTGAGCGTTCACTGTTCTCCAAGGGCCGAGCGCTCACTGTTCTCCAAGGGCCCGAGCGCTCACTGTTCTCCAAGGGCCCGAGCATTCACTCTTCTCCAAGGGCCCGAGTGTTCACTCCTCTCCAAGGGTCGGGAGTGGGTCTTCCTTGCCAATGGCCGATGTCTGACCCCCGAGGAGGTTTCAGGGACCTGCCAGCTGCAATTCCGGCTCCAGCAGACCCAGGCTGGCCGCGCAGCCCCCCGGCACAGTCAGAAGGACCTGCTCTGCTAGGAAATGAGGCGGTGAGCCCAGAAGGTGCTCCCGTCGGAGGGGTTACGGGCGGGTTACTTGGCGAGCTCATGGCCAAGGGTCGGGATGTGGGCATCCCAGGACTCCCAGGACGGGAGACATCTGGGGAGTGGGGAGGGAAGTGCGGAAACAGGGAGCACAGACGTCCCTCCTGTGACCGCCCTCCATATCGTGACTCCTCCTTGTGCTCCGAGAACAGGACCCTCGCCTGTGTCTTGAGCCCGGTGGTGAGTTTTGGGGCGTGTTTAAAAACAGGACCAGCAAGATCATTATTCTTTTCATTTAGTGTTCAGTTTGTTTGTTTTTTCCCCCCAAGTTGATATACACAGCCCGAGAGAAGCTGGATCACTCGCTGATATCACAGCACAGATCACCCTCCAGGTGCTCAGCCAAGGACAGCAGGCTCCCCGCCGAGCCCCAGCTCCCCAGCCCTTTCCGGGGCTCCTTCATCTGTGTCCCGTGGCCAGAAAGGGGACACGAGCAACTCACCCGCTTCTGTAAAAATTGTCCTGGCGGGGAACTCCACCTCCTCATTCCTCGTGGAAACCAGAATGTCAGTGATGGAAGGAAAAGTGAGATAATTAAGTCGATGTGACGCCTTTGTTTTCAATCATCGCTCCCATTTCAACGAGACCGCCACAACCTTACGCGTTACGGAGTGTCAACTATCAAAGGAAAAAGAAAAGCCCGCGTAGAACGGAACCCTTTGAACGGCGGGCATGAGCCCAGTGGCTGCGGACAGGTCTTCCTTGTCTGTGCTCGCTGATTAGGGCGTCCGAGGCCCAGGCAGTGCGCCCCCCCCACCCCCCGGCTTCCCTTCCCTCCGGCTTCAGCTGCTTCTCCCCCTTCACAGCGCAGGGAGGCTGGGGGGCACCGCTCGCCCCAGAGCCCTCCTTAAGTTCACGATTGCAGCCCAAACCTGATGATGGAAAAGCATGAGGGGTTTTGTGTTGTAACAATTACGGCATTGAGAGCCAGGGCTCATTCCCGTGGCCAGTTCTCAAGCCGGCTTCAAAGGCCCCCCAGGGGACGAGTTCCAAGTCCGTGTGTGGGAAAACGATGCCCTTCCCGGGGGCACGTGGTGTCCGCGTCCCCGCGGGCCCAGCCGCACCACCCTGAGGATGCCGACAGGGACCCTCACCCGTCAGCACGGACTCCCGCAGGTCACGGCCTGGCCCCGCGGAGGGAAGAGAGTCGGGTCCGTCCAGGGCCGCCCACGCCTTCCCTCGGAACCCACGCGGACCCCAGAAGGCTGCAGAGGACCAGGCACGCCAGGCAGCCCTGTCCCCGCGCTGGAAGCCGCCTGGGCCGGCAGCATGGCCCGGAGGGATGGGACGGCAGCTCAGGGACTGAAATCAGGTGGGCTGGGGTGGCGGGAGATGGGGGCCACAGCCTGACCGGGGCCGGTCTATCCACTGCGTCCACAGTCCAGCTGCACACTATCGGTGCTCCACTGACTTCCTGAAGCTGCAGCTTCTGCTCTGAATGTGCGGCACCAAAGCGCACGTGAGGGGACGGAGAGGGTGGCAAAGGCAGGGCCTGGGGGGCTGCCTGACCCGAGGTGCAGCGGAGACTCGGCACACAGCTGTCCAGGCCAAGGCCAAGGCCACGGCCAAGGCGGACCTGAGCCACCGGCAGTGCTGCTGGGCTGGGAGCAGATGTTGAGGGTCCAGAAAGGAGCACGTGAAAGACCCTGGTAACGGACCATGGACAGCCCAGACGGGGAAAGGGTATTGAAGCAGTTTTTAAAATACGTTTTCATTGATTTTATAGAGCGAGGAAGGGAGAGGGAGAGTGTGAGAATCGATGATGGGCTGCCTCCTGCACACCCCCTACTGGGGATCCAGCCTGCAATCTGGGCATGGGCCCTGCCTGGGAATCTAACCGGGCCCGGGCCAGTGTGGGTCAGTGGGTTGAGTGTTGCCTCATGGACTGAGAGGTCCGGGTTCGATTCCCAGTCAGGCACATACCTGGGTTTTGGGCTTGAGCCCCAGTACGGGGCGTGCAGGGGGCAGCCAATAGATGTTTCTCTCTCTCACACACACATTGATGCTTCTCTCTCTCTTTCTTAAAAAATTTTTTTAAAAAGTCTGCCTCCTCTTGGTGCATGGGACAGTGTCAGCCAACGGGGCCGCACTGCCGGCTTCGACAGGACTCGTGGACAGGTTCACCCACGCAGGGGTGTTTGCTGGGCCTCCTGCGTGTCGGCCCTGGAGATAAGAAGATGACTCTGCCACCGGGTGATGTCCAGGCTGGGGCCAGAGAGGTGAACTGAGCTATCGTAACTTGATGAGGCGCTGGTACAGGGACAGGCTGGCACCCAGACTGGAGTCGGGGTGGGAAGGGGAGACGAGGGAGCAGAGGGCTCTCCCGGCAGAGACGGCGTGTAGGGGGCTCGTGGGGAGGGCAGACCATGCCGTGCTCTGCACAGGCTGTCATGGGGGAAGGTGGCCGGCGAGGAGCTGGGAGGAACCACACCAGCTGCCGACGCCTCGGGGTTTGTCCGTCTCCTGCAGTCAACGAGGAGCGTTGCAATGAGCAACTAACAAAGACGGACGCGTTTCGGAAATCCAAGTGGAGGTTGCTGGACGGACCAGGGCCGGTCTTCCTCCTGCCTCCTCCAGGGCACTTGACCGCGTGTCCACGCGATCGGCTGCGCCTGCGACTTGCTGAGGAGGCTGTGGGCGTCGGGCCCTCTGTAAATGGACTGAGGCCAAAGGCCCAGGAGGAAAACCACAAAAATAAAAGATGGCCATCGGCCAGGTGAGACAGTGACGGGGTCGGGAGCACTGCAGCCGAACAGGCCGGCGGACTCCACCCTAGAGGTTCACTCACTCACTGCAGCCCCGGGGGAAGAATGCTGGGCTCTGCCAGGCAGACCTCGGTCCTTGTCCCACCCCCACGGTGTGACCCCGGGCAGGTGGTTTCGGGCCAGCACTCTCGTCTGTAACCTGAGGATGAGACGTCGCAGCTCAAAAGGCTGCTCTGAGGCTAGGAAGACAGAAGGTGAGGGTCCTGCCGACATAACCTGCTGCCTGTCCCTCTTCTTGCCCTACACAAACGTCTGAGCACGCCGGCCACCTGCTGGGGGTGCAGAGAAAGCAGAATTAAAGAGGCGGTTCTGGCCTGGGAAGGTTCCCAGTGTCAGCCCGCCCACTCCTGACCAGATGCACGTCCAGCTGCCCCAGCTGGGCTCTCGGTGTTCTGCAAAGACGGCGGGCAGCCAGGCCCAGGGCCGAGTCCCACCGGCCCCACCCAGGGCCGCGGATCCAAGGTGAGGACAGCTGCTTGGATGGGGGAGGGGGGGTTGGAGGTGGGGGAACCTGTTTTGCTTCCTGCAGAGCAAACCGGTCCAGGAACAGCCCTACACGCTGCACCAGCGCTGCTCAAAATTAACGAGCAGAGAAGCCGATGACCCCTGGGCACTGGACGAGAGCCCACGCCGTAGGAGCCTGCAGTCTGCAGCTCGAAGCGACCGTCCAGCGCAGAGAAGCTTGACGACAGCCCCACTTCCCCTGCACGTGGCCACCTGAGCGCAGGGGTGGCCGGCTCTGACGCCGACACCCTTCCTCCTAGTCGCCAGGAGCGGGTCCACGTCGAACAGCTCGAAGGACCAGAGGTCCGAAGCAGCCAAGGACCAGACTGCCGGAGCCTCGTGAACATGGACGGTGCTTGTCCTGCCCTCGCAACTCCTTCTCCCCGTCCCCCCGGCGCTCCGCTCTGGGCTCATCTCCGACTTCCGACTCCTTGTCGGACTCGGTCTTAAGAAATGTCTACTGGAGACCCCTGAAAACTTCGGGGTGAGGCTCCGAATATCACACCCCAGAGGCGCCGGTGAATGCCCCGTGCCCTGCGTGGAGTTGGAGAGGCGTTTTCTTCTCATCCAGAAAAAAAATGGGCCAAAACAACGCAGAGAAACAATGTAGGTTAGGCAATTAGGGAGTCCTTCAAACACCCTGAGCTCCCAGCGGGCACTGCAGGGTTCACTTCCCGAACCACGGAGACGGCACACCGGCCCACGTGCCTTGGCCTGCGTCCTGACCGTCTGGGCCTCACGCTCCACGGAGCTTCACGGACACGTTTACAGGGGACAACCATCAGACGGGCTCACGAGTTTTAATATAACATTCCTCATATCATATATCATATATATGTATTATATATTATATGCTATAATATACATTGTATTATATATTTAAAACCTTTCCCTTGTAGCATTTATTTCTATTTATGTATTTATTTTTCTTTATTGATTTTAGAGAGGAAGGGAGAGGGAGAGAGAGAGAGAAACACCGATGAGAGAGAACATGGACAGGCCGCCTCCTGCATGCCCCCCACTGGGGATCAGGCCCACAACCTGGGCATGTGCCCTGACCTGGAATCGAACAGGCGACCTCTTGGTGCAGGGTCGATGCTCAACCACTGAGCCACACCAGCCGGGCATTCCTTATAGCTTTTTTTTAATACTCACCCGAGGACATGAGGACCTTTTTCCATTTTTTTGTTCAGAGAGTGGGAGGGAGGGAGGGAGAGAGAGAGAAAGAGAGAGAGAGAGAGAGAGAGAGAACATCGATGTGAAAGGGACACATCGAGTGCCTGCCACCCACCAACCAGGGCCGGGGACAAACTGCAACCGAGGTACATGCCCTTAGCGGGAACCGAACCCGGATCTCTCTGGACTGCAGGCCGACGCTCTAACTGCTGAGCCAAACTGGCCAGGGCCATTCCTGATAGCTTTTCAAGTGAATAATCCTCACGTGTCAGCAGGAATCAGCCCCCACGACACTAACAGCCGCTATCACATGTCAGGGGAAGGTGTTCCGCGGAATCAGGGCTCCACACAGGGAGGCTCGGGAAGCCCCCTCGCACGGGCCGTGACTGCTGCAGTCATTGGAAGGCACCTTATTGGCGGAGAAGCAGCGTCTGTCACTGGTGTTACTGAGGACAACCAAGGATTGGGCTCTGGGACTGCTCCCGACAGTCACCGGCGTGTGGCTTTGAGTCATTGCTCTTAAATAAGGTAACAGACAGAACGTGCCTGACACTGTCCAGACGCCCAGTGTTTGCTAAATCAGAAACGTTTTGCCATCGGACTTGCTAAAGCCGACACCGTGCTAGCCTAATGACACAGTCAGAGTCATACCACTGTCGGGTCGTTGGCAAAACGTGACAGTGGTCTCACACCCTCATCTCTTTCTTATTAGGAGTTTTGTGGTTGCCTGTGAAGCAGAATGTCCCAGTGAAGCCAAGAACCGGTGCTGTTTCTAGGAACCTTAGTGAGCAAGGAGCTTTGGGTTGGGCTGCAGAGGGATGAAGGAACGGAGTCATGAAAATCATTTAATATCCATTCAGTTGATAGTTCTGCTTTAGTTCTATGGGTAATCTAGGTGGGAAAATTCTTTTTGTTTTGTTTTGTTTTGTTTTTTTATCCTCACCCGAGGACATTTTTCCATTTTTTGTTCAGATAGAGTGGGAGGGAGAGAGAGAGAGAAACATCGATGTGAAAGGGACACATCGAGTGGCTGCCACCCGCACGACCAACCAGGGCCGGGGCCAAACTGCAACCGAGGTACATGCCCTTAGCGGGAACCGAACCCGGGTCTCTCTGGACCGCAGGCTGACGCTCCAACCGCTGAGCCAAACCGGCCAGGGCAAAATTCTTATTTTTTTAAAAAAGTATTGATTGGAGAGAGAGAGAGAATCATCAACCCATCCACACATTCACTGGTTGACTCTTGCGTGTGTCCCTACCAGGGAGCAAACCCACAACCCTGGCACATCCGGACGATGCTCCAACCAACTGAACCCCCGGCCAGGGCGGAAAAGTCCGATTTTGTCCTGAGTTGCCCGAGTCACTGTGGCTGAGGCAAACTGGATGTGAGGCCACCTTCAGGGGACTTCCTTTGGGCACAAGCCACAGCTATCCAAGCCCACGGAGCAGACTCCACGTAACGAAACGGTATCACGGCAACTGCTAAGACAGCTGAAAAAAAACCAGATGACTGCTTTCCGTCGGATCTTCACACAACTTTTCACAGCATTACCAACCGTTTAAAAAATTAAATTCCAGCCCTGGCCGGGGAGCTCGGTTGGTTAGAGCACGGTCCCTGACACGCCAAGGCTGCGGGTCTAATCCCTGGTCAGGGCACACGCAAGAATCAACCCGTGAATGAATGCGTCAGGAAGCGGAACAACAAATCAATGTTTCTCTCTCTCCCCCTCTCCCTTTCTCTCCCTCTCAAATCAATTAATTAAAAAAATTAAATTTCAAGTGATAATAAAACTAGAGTCCTGTTTATGTTTTTAGAAACATCTCCATCACGGAACTCCCGGGAAAAGGAAAGTTTAAGTAAAACCTAACCGAAGGAAACACTGAGGAAGATCGTTTTACCAAAACTGTATGTGAGGGAAGGTGCTGGAATGACTTGCCAATTACCGTAGGACAGGAAGCTGGTGGTCAGCACAGAGGACAGCTGACGCCTACTGGGCACCCATCGGAGCACGCCGCATCCACCCAGGCTTCCGGAAGCGGATCTCCACGTCCAAGGTCGGACGTCCACCTTGGCCCCTCAGAGGCTGACAGCACAACCAAGGCAACTAACTAGTGACCTCGCACTTGACCAGTTTCTTGAGTGGCATCTGAAATTCAGGCAGCTTGGCACAGAGTCCGAAACTATCAGCCCGTAGGCGACACCCCGCAGTGTGGGCGGAGGGCTGCTCATACAGAGCTCCCCCCTCAAAACACAGGGTTGAAGAAGCTCCCCGTGTCCGACCTCCGCAAAATCTGGATACAGGCGTGTTAAGCTCCCCGTGTCCGACTTCAGCAAAATCTGGATACAGGCGTGTTATGAGTAGATGAAGTTTGAAACCAGTATGTGGATCTTAAAATCACGCTAACAAATCTAAATCAGCTTTCCAACCCCTCCCCGAAGTCTGAAATGTCCGGGGACACTGTGCTTTTAGGAACTGAGGACATGCAGTATTTCGGAGAACCTGGATAGTCCGCCGCGCGGAACCGAGGCAGACTCAGAAGACACGGTTCTGACCTTTAGTTGGACCATCTGTGGGGCTCCCACGATACATCTGTCCCTGGAAGGGCACAGGCAGAATTATCCAGGGAAACCGGCTTTCACACAAAATGTTGTAGATCATCCTCCTGACGACTTTATGAAGCAGCTAGAGCTTGTCTCTGGTACTCATCCCAAGGCCTTACACCTCGGGGGGACTCATCACAAATATTTAATTTAACCTTCACAGCAGGAAAACGGGCATGCGGATGTTTAATAATAGGCACAGTGACGAACACGGGCTGACCTCACACAACTGCTCTTAGGACCCGACTACATAGTGTGCGTGAGTGTACTTGATCCACTGAGACCTAAACAGACCTGATAAATGCCTACGTTCCCACAGGAGAAGACAGAGCCATGGCTCGGTCACAGCCAGGACATTTATCTCCCAAAACAGTGCTTCTCGCGGTTAATGTGCCCCAAAGTGACCTGGAGATCTTGCCACAGAGCAGATTCTGATTGGGCAGGTCTGGGGTGGGGCCCGATCCTGCTGCCCACCGGGTTCCTTGGCCAGGCCCGTGCCAGCTCCCGGGACCGCCCTGGGCAGGGAGGCACTCTGAGCAACCATCCGGATGCTTCTGCACGCCTGGCCTGGAAGGGCCCATCCCCTGAATGTAACGCAGACGCTGGTCATCCCTACATGAGCTTTGGCGTAAGTCTGCATGCGTCACTTGGTTTTGAAGAGTACCTTACAAACTTAATAGCAAAATGCTCTTTCTTGGGCAGCCAAAGAGCGAAAGGGTAGATTTTTTACGAGGTTGTCTGCCAGCTCCGGTTCTCTAGGACAGAAGTCAACGGGCAAAAACAGAGCAAGTTAATTCGCCAGTTTACTATGACTTTAGCTCATCACAGGGGGAGGTGGCAGGGGGAGGGGTGAACCCTGTACTCGTACACACGTACACGCAGGCACGCGCGCACGCACACACAGAACCTGCCAATCCCAACTGACGGGGAGACGAAATGATCTCCTCTGTCTGAAGAAAGTGGTTCACACATCCAGGGGACCCAGCACCTGAGCAAACAAGGGACGTGCAGAAACGCCGCCTCCTGACACACAGCCTGGGGACTTGCGGAGGCGGTGGGGACAGAGAGGCCCGCGGGCCCTGCAGCGTGGGTTCTGTGCATCAGCATCGCCAGGGGAGGCCAGACGATGCAGACTGACCCACCCCTAGTTTCTCCCAGCCGTCCGGAGGGAGGGCCCGGGACGCAGCGTGTCCACGGACCACACCTGACGCCACACATGTCTGCGCAGGGAGAAACCACGTGCCACTCACGGTGCCCCAGTGCCCAGCCCAGTGCTGTGTATATTGGCTCCCGGTAAATATTTGCCCCATGCGTGCCCATTAAAACTGTCATTTGAAACAGCTTTATGACTTGCTTAGGCATACTTGCCAGGGCGCCTTGTACACGTTCACTGGCAAACTGCACGTGCGCCCGGCCCTGTAGCCCCCGCACCGCGGCCTCCCTGTTACATCCACCCCTCGGAGAATTAGCACCAGCCTTCCTGCTGCTGTGGGGACGTTCGAGCTGCCGACGGCCTTCTGCCAGTGACGCTGACAACTCGCCTGTCCGAATGACCCTGAAGGAAACAGTCCACTTGGGTAAAACAGGCCCATTTATCACACACACTCATGTTCCCCTGCCCCACCCTCTAAAAACAAAAAATCCGCCGGGAAGAGAACACCAGTGTCTGTGTCCACCTGGGAGCGGCCCTCGGCTCGGACAGTTCCCTCTCCGAGTCCTTCCACCCTCCCCGGGCGGTCCTGTTTCAAATCCTGGGCCTGAACTGCATGGTCCCGGAGGCACCTTCCTTCCGAAAAACAGGTGTTTCTGTTACAACTAGCTCTTTCGAACTGCCGAATATTTCAATCCCTGTGCCAGCTTTTTTTTTTTAAAAAAAAGTGTTTGTGAAACAACCAATCAGACGTGGCTGGTGCCTCCAGAATTATAAAAGTAAGTCGTTTCTGGGGAACGTGACCGCGAATTAGGAAAAACCTGGGGCGATGAAGATACGGGTAGGGAGAAAAATACACACCCGCGCACGGAATTTCTGTATTTTCTAGCATCAACCCGGAATGAACAGAACAAGGTTCAGCTTACAACAGCCAAGGGAAGACTGGTCTGCTTATTACTAGGTACGTGTGGTGTTCGGAAGCTTTGGTCCCCTTGACTTGGGGTGACTGCGTAAATAATGGCTTTTGTTCCGAGAACTCAGCCGCGATGACTTCTTTCTCTCGGCCATTCAAAGGAAGGTTTTCAACATTCCCGGTCGGGGTGGTGCCCACCAGGCCTGTGTAAGAAAACTTGCCCTGGGAAGTCAGAAAAGTCCGAGAACCGATGTCTTAAATTAATTCTAGTGTGGCTTAATTAAAAAAAAAAAAAAAAAACCAGGTCAGTGTGACTTTATCCCTGGAACTAGTTATCTCTGCTGACCTTATTAAACCAGTGAAATAGGTCTGAGGTGCTCCTTTATAGAAACGAGGGCTATTTTAAAAACAAGTTCAGCAACTGGCACATAGGAAGAGAGTTAAAATACCAGCGGCCTGAGCCCAGATAAGCAACACGGAGACACTACACATCCCTCATGCTGGTTCCCTGAACCCAGCTGAAAAAAAAAATACCAGCAGAATCATTCTGAGCCACCTGCTGGAAGAAAACCCCTAACCTTGACCCCAGGGACAGCAAGTCAAGACCGTGACTACATGGAAATGTAACAGCAGCTACTGCTTAACCGAGAGGAAAAAAGTCCCTCAGTTAATCAGGTGACTAGCTAGTCGGCACCATCACAGTACAGAGGCAAAGTGGTTTTGGGAGGGAGTTTGCCTTTTTCTGAAAATTGCTTCTTCGAGAAATAAGTCCAATGGACAATCACCATTTTTGTTTTTGTTTTTTCATCATCACAGTTACAGAATGTCTGGCCTTCATTTTATCTTTTATCTTTTTTTCTTCGTTCCTTTCAGTTTATCCTTTGTGATCTGCGTAGGCTAAATGAACTGTAAAATTACAAACTGCGGCATTGCTGATAGAATCCCTGCAGGCAGACAGGACTGTCACCAGCACATGGTTAGCTCACTCCCCGGATATTCCTGGACCGGTCCGGTCCGGTCCAGGGCTGAAAGGCCGGGAGGGGGAGAGGATCGAACACGCGTCTTTTAATGACCTTTAAGCTTTTAAATCGACCAGGAACTGAGAGAGGAAAGTGCCAAATCCCTTGACCGATTTTTTCAATGTACATACATCCCACCACTTTAAGACTTTTCAGACTTCGAATTCAGAGAACTAAATAGTCTCAGTTTTACTGGACACAGGTTTAAAGACGTTTCACGTGTTGAATTTGTTCTCAGAATCAAGACAGCTATTCACGTAACCGTCACTAAGGCTCACGTTCCTTCCTAATACATCGGGGGAAATGTCTTTCTTTCCAGATCTGTGGGAACTGCAAAGGTTCAGGCACAACCAACCACAAGAGACAGGTACACTGAGGACATGTAGAGCACACAGGAGTTTTTATCCATGGGGCTCTCCCAGGGCAAGAACTGCAGATAAACTCGTTGTCTTCGGTGAGAAAATGTCCAAACTTTAACGAGGTTAAGCAGAACGCTACCCTCCTCTTCCTGTGTTGTTTCTTAAAATGTTTGCGGAAAACTACTTTGTTGTTGTTATTCATCCTCACCTGAGGATATTTCTCAATTGATTTTTAGAAAGAATGGAAAGGAGGGAGAGAAAAAAGAAGAGAAACGTCAATATGAAAGAGACACATCAATGGGTTGCCCTCCTGCACGACCCCAACTGGGGCTGGGGGTCAAACCTGCAACCCAGGTACGTGCCCTTGACTGGAATCAAACCCGAGACCCTTCAGTCTGCAGGCCGATGCTCTGACCGCTGAGCCAAACCAGCCACGGCAAGGAAAACTACCTTTAAATAGCTCCAAATTTCAATTAACGAAGCATTCGTCCAACCTCACATCAACCAGGGCTTATCTTACAAAATCAAGTTCACAAAAAAAAAAATAAACCCTTGGCTTAACACTTTCCAGAATACCCGCCCCTCCGTGAAAAGTTCTAGAACCCTCTAAACTCGTGCATAACCGGATGTGGTCTGCGAGGTGACACACTGCCGTTTGACATCCAGTCGACTGCACGGAACCCAGGCAGTTCCATCCGGAGATCCTCTGACCTGGGCAGGCCGGCACGCCCCACAGGACTGAGCTGAACAAGTCAGGCCGAGTCCGGAGCAGACTGCCCCCCTTCCCGAACCCTGGGCTGCTCAAAGAAGTCGCTGGATGACGTCATAGGCAGGGCTCAGGACCGGGACCCCACCTCGCTGCTGCTGAATAAAGCACACGCCCCAGGGTGCCTTTCCATAGAGGACACACAGCATCCAACATCCTAGTTAGTGAAATGGCACAGTAAGTATAAAAAGCCATCTGAGAAACATAACATTTTAATAGATGAAATAAATACTCCAGTACATGCAAGGTAAAAACTTGACATTGGGGAGGGGGGGGGGAATCACTCTAGTGTAAATTAGAAAATAAAACACACACTCACAGTAGCTTTCCCCCCATTTGCAAATCACATGGCAAGGTCAGACTCTTTCTGCACCAAGTATACGCTTAATCCAACTTAAAAAAAATAACAACATACAAAAACAAAAGGTAGCTACATCCATGTCTAAGAAGTGAAAACTGAGGTAACCTTTCTTTTAATCAGAAAAAAAAAAAAAGACCAAAAGAGAAATGAACCCATGACACCTCCTTCCTGCCCAAGTACTAAGGTTTAGGTGAGGAATTCCCGAAGAGGAAGTGGGGTGGCGGTAACCCGCAACAGCAGGTCCCACACTCCCCATCTCCAGGCTCCTCCTGTGCACGGGCTCCTGGGCGCAGGGTCCGAGTGTGGGTGTCAGCTGGATGCAGGGCCCTGCCTTCTGGAAGATTCCTCTGGAGCATGGAGCTGGGGGGCGGGGGGTGCTTCACCTATGATTCTTTGGTATACATGGAGAGGGCGACAGTCAGCATCTTCCTGCAGTCTGGGAGAGGAAGAGGGGCCGGGGCGGGGGGCTAATTCACAGAATTGGAATTCACTGGCGGTAAAGTCCTGGGCGAAGACCTCTCCCTTAAAGCCTGAGATAGCAGGGTGCAGCCTTCAGACACGGCGCAGGCCGAGTGCCTCAGCCTCTCCCTGTGGTCCGACATCTTGGCGCCCCCGTCGGGGTGCAGCGCCAGATCCCTGAGGCACTGGGTCAGGAGCACGCAGGCCGACACCACGCTCATGGCGCCGCCGAGGATGGCCGTCTGCACCGCCTTGCCCTCGGCGCTCAGGGCGGCCGCGCGGCCCAGGAACTGCGGCTCGGTGGCGAAGCCCACCAGCGCGCTCACCGCCTGCACCAGCGGCCCGCTGAAGAGCGCGCAGCGGCCGCGGGCCAGCTCGCTGGGCGCCGCCTTGACCTCGCGCACGCAGGCCAGCAGCGCCGACGCGCTCGTGCTCATGCACTTGACGCCCAGCTTGAACTGCTCGCGCGCGAAGCGGTCCCGCGACCGGTCGCTGGCCAGGGCGCACGCGTCGGTCAGGAACTTGAGGTTGCGCGACAGGCCCTGCGACACCTCCAGCAGCAGCTGCGGCGTCATGTCGGCCAGCGCGGTGGCGCGCAGCACGGCGCAGCCCTGCTCCACCTCGTGCCGGCAGCGAGTCACCCGGTAGCGGTCCACCAGCCCGGGCTGCGCCGGCTGCGCGCCCGGCGTGGCCACGGCCGCCAGGTAGGCCGCGTGGGCGGAGCACTCGGTCAGCGCCACCACCAGGTCGCCCAGCTCCAGCAGGCTGTCCCCGGCCTCGGCAAAGCGGCCCATGTTGAGCTGGCTCTGCACGTCGTGCGTGAGGATGGAGAGCCCCTTGGTGCGCGCGATGATGGTGTCCCGGCACTGCTCGAAGGACTCGGCGCCGGCGCCGGCGGGGCCCTCGGGGAGCACGGGCCGGGCCTCGCTCGACAGCAGCAGCAGGTCGGCCACCAGCTGCATCCTGCCCTTGCACTGGTCGCACACGGACACCAGCCTCTTCCGCGGCTGCGCGCCGGCCCCGCCGACGGCGCTCGTGGGAGCCGGAGAAGCCGCCTCGCCGGTGGGCTGCCCCGCGCTGCCGCTAGCCATCGCGCCCGGGGGGCACTGGCATGCCGCTGGGGAGCCCGCTACCGCCGCCGCCGCCTCCGTGGCCGTCGCGACTCAGCTGGCCGGGGCCGTGGCGCCTTCCCCGCACCATCATGCCATCCACCGCCGCGGGCGGAGGGCGCGGGGCGGCGGCGGCGCGGGGGGCGCGGGGGGCTCTCGGCGGAGCAGGAGGGCGCTGCGGGGTTCGGCCTCCGGCCTCCGGGAGGGCGTGCAGGAACCATGAACCGGGCACGGCGAACTCACAGCGCGCGCTCCTCGGGGCCGAGCCGCCAGGAAAGCCCCTGCTGCCGGGCTGCCGCTGCCGCCTTCCTGGGCATGGCCCGGCCCGGCCGGCCGCCGGGGCGCGAGGGCGGGAGGGCAGCTGGGAGTTGTCCTTCCTTCCTTCCTTTCTTTGAAATCAAACCCCTTCCTCGGGGAGGAGCGCGTGCGGCGGCCCCGCGGGCGCTGCTGTCAGCCTCCTCGGCTCGGCGGCGGGCGCACGTGGGCTTCGGGCGCCGGGACCCCGCGCGGCGGCACGGGCCCGCGACGGCGGCCGGGGCTGGCGCTGGGGGTCGCGCGGCCCCCCGGGCGCATCTCCGGCCCGCGGCTCTCGGGAAGCGGCCCGGCGGCGGCGGGCCGAGGGTGTGGCTAGTGCTGGCGCGGCCGCGCCGAGTCAGTCGGGCGGGAGCTGCGAGGATTGCGCACGGAGGCGGCCGCTCGGGTCTGTACGCCGCCTGCCCGCCACGCCCGGCGGCCCTTCCCGCCTCGCGACTCACAGTGCGCGGCCCGGCGCCCGGGCGGCACGCCCTCCGGCCCCGCGCGCCCCGCGGCCCGCAGCCGGCTGTCGGCGCGAGTCCATGCCCGGCGCCTCCTCACCTCGGGCCCGCAGCGGCTCCGCTCCCCCGGGGCCCCGGGCCCTGCGCATCGGACGTCCTGCGCGCGGATCCCCGGCGGCCGGGCCAACTCAGAAGGTGCCCGCGGCGCTGCGGCCACCCGCCCGGGCCCCGGCTCCTGCCATTTTTTGTCAACCTCCAACTTCCGAGCGAGCCGGAGAAACTGAAAGGAAGGGCGGGGGCCGCGAGGCAGAGGGAGACGCCACCTCCTCCCCGCGCTGCACCTCGGAGCGCGGCCGTGGGCGCGCCGCCCGCCCGCGGGGCTGCTGGAGACTCTCCGGGTCCCGGCCGGCCTCGCCCCCGCTCGCCGCCGCCGCGGCCGCAGCCTCCCCGGAGCCTATAGAAATCTTTTGTGTGGCGTCACCGCCTTTCGTTTAAATCCCGCTTCCTCCTCTCGCCTTCCTCCGCCCCCTCGCCGCTGCCGGATGCTTGCGCGATGCGCTGCTCCTCCCCCGGGAAGCGGGCGGCTTCGGGAGGACGCCACCGCCCACCGCGGCCGTCGGGGCCAGGCCGGCGGTTCCGGGTCTCCCCGCGGCCCTCGGGGAGACAGGAAGGGAGGACGAGATGGAGGCCCTGGGCCAGGGCTCTGCGCGCGCTCTGGGGAGTTGGGGCGAAGCCGCCAGTCTGCCTTACGTAAGCTCTCAGCCAGGCAGGGGCTCCGGGCGGCTCCCCGCCCAGAGAGCAGGTCACAAAGGTGACCTGTTTTCTGGACTAGAGGGAGGAGGACACTGGGTTCCCTCCCCTGATGACTCGCTGGGGTGCACGTCCGGTTTTCCAAGCACCCCCCTGCCCTTTGTGTGGTCTCCCGCGGAGGGTCCGAGGGGCTGAGCCCTGAGGAAGGCGCACTGGACCTGGAGCCCCAGAAGCGCAGCTGGATGCTGCCGCCTCCTCCCTAACTCCAGCCGCATGCAGTCAGAGCGTGGGCTCTGCACCAGACTTCCTGGGGTCACGCTCTCCCCAGCCGTTATCAGTCGTGAGCTAGTGAAAGTTCTCTCTCCAAGTACCCCTTCTTGCATCTTGAAATCAGATATTCTGCACTGCCTGCTTGAGCACTTAGCTCATCAATCGTAGCTGTCAGAACGAACCTTGATTGGCAGTGTGCCCTCCCATAACCTCTGGGGCTCCTGCTACATAATGGGGTAACTGTGGCCAAGCCTTTGGAGGGAGACATCATTACTGCGGCTTCTCATAAGAAATCTGATGCGCCAATGCCTCAAGTGCCTTCCTAGGGGCAGGAAGATGGCACGGCCAGGCGAGGAGCCCACCCCAACCTCGTTTCATTTCACCCAGACCTTATTTTCCAGGAAGTGGTTGAAGCACCTGGGCCTCCTCCCAGCAAGTGCCCCACCTTAGTCCTGAAACAGGCCCTCTAGGTGCCCAGCCCGCCACAGGCTGGGTGTGTACCGCCAACAGACTTGTTTGCTCCTCTGTCCCCTTCTGGGACCTGAAGTCACCTTTTTCAGCCAGTTGTCATCATTACATATAACTAGGGTGACTCTGCAATTTACTGTCCACACGGAAACACCTTGAGACACGCCACTAATAAAGTAACCTGAACAGTAGATAGAAACCTGAATGAGTAATCACCCCACTTAAAAAGTTTGCTTAGCCCGGCTGGTGTGGCTCAGCGGTTGAGCGTCGACCCTGCACCAAGAGGTCGCCAGTTCAATTCCCGGTCAGGACACATGCCCAGGTTGTGGGCCCGATCCCCAGTGGGGGCGTGCAGGAGGCGGCCAGTCGATGTTCTCTCTCATCGATGTTTCCATCCCTCTCCTTAGCTCTCTCTCTCAAAACCAGTAAGTGTGCTCAGACGCCTTCTGGAATCTGGACGAGCCTTCCTGTTCTGTGAAAAAAGGCCAATGAAACATTTTTAACAGGCGGCTGTTCTGTGCAAGGGAGAAGCAGCTGGACAGTCGAGTTCTCTCCACGGCTCTGCAGGAGCAGCACCCTAGTCTGACTTGGCTCTAAAAACATAAGAAGTCAAACCCATCCCTCTATGCCAGGTTTATTCATGAAATGGCCTTCGAATCGGGGTGTTTTCCCCCCAAAGCCACTCGGTGCCCAGGGGTCCCATTTTCCTTTCCCTCTGTGTGCAGCCTTGCTGCTGCTGCTGGAGCATGTACCCTGGCAGTGAGCTGTGTGACCCGGGCTGTCCCGTGTCCAGTGCTGTTCAGTGAGACTGTCCTCTCAGTCCCCCGCCTCACTTCTCAGATAGGGCAGCTCCTGAGCTGGTCCTTCAGGCTCCACTCCTGCCTTCCTTCCCGTCACTCCACAGACGGGCACCTACCACGTGCCAGGCCCCGTGATGGGCATATAAGCAACACGAGGGCTCTACCCCTTCTGCAAAGTCCAGCTCAGAGAGAGCAAGAGTCCAAGAGTCACACCAAGGAGGAGTACAATCTCACTCCTGGGCGGTGAGAGCAGAGCGAAGAAGCTGTAGCACAGTAAGACTGCTGACCAAGCAGTAGGGCTGCAGCTCGGCAGGGTCTCGTGAGGAGTTCTGACCAGAAACAGGGGAGTGACGCGGGGGCCGAGGCAGGGAAGGCCGGCCGCGCTTCTCGGCTCTCCCCCTTTGCTGTAACTGCCGCGGAGCCTTGTTCTAGAGGCTCGAATAAACGGCGGTGGGATGTCCACGAGTCTACGTGGCTGTGGAGTGGTCCCTCTACCGGCCTGTGCTGGACGTAAAACGTGAGCAAAAGGTAAACTCAGTGCGAGGCCACCGAGACCCAAGTTGTGGCTGCGGCAGAGCTCAGTCTAAGCTGACTAACAGGGCCGTCCGCCCCGAGTCGCTGCAGTTAGGGCGCGCTCTTCAGAAAGCAGCACTGACCCATTCTACCCCTTTTAAATTACAAGTGAGCCAAAAGTATCGTGCAAAGTATTTTTCACTAAAATGGAAAACGAGCGTGAGAAGAAAACTGAAACATGTGGACTGAAGGACTGGCTGGGAGGTGCACGGAGCAGACGGGAGGAAGCTGGGCCACGCAGGGAAGAGCCTGGCCACCGGGGAATGCATTGTCTGGCTCACGGCCACCGCTCAGTAGGACTTCAACAAGAAGCAAACAGAGCTAACAGGGTTTGGCGAGGACCAGGACGGCGGAGCTGCCAGCGGGGCAGGCTGGTGGGGAGACCCTTTCTCTCCTTTGCCTGTTCTAGATGGTGCAGCCACCACCTGGACTTCAAGCAGGTGTCAGACAACAGTGTGAGCATGTATTTATTTTATTGTGGTAAAATATTTATAAAGTTTACCATCTTATCCATTCTGTGGTATTGGGTACGTCTCATTGCTGTGCATCCATCACTACCACCCATCTCCAAAATCTTTCATCTCCCTGAACTCAAGTTCTGTACCCATTAAACAAAACTCCTCCTTTCCCTCTCCCCAGCCATGGAAACCACCATTCTCCTTCCTGTCTCTATAGATCTGACTATTCTGGGTACTGGACATAACTGGACTCATATAGTATGTGTCCTGTGTCTGGCTTATTTGATTTAGTATCTTCACGGTTCATTGACATTGTAGCATGTGTCAGAATTTCCTTCCCTTTAAGAATGAAACATTCAGCCCTGGCCGTTTGGGCTCAGCGGTTAGAGCATCTGTCCAGGGACCAATGAGTCAAGGGTTCCATTCCAATCAAGGGTATGTCCCTGGCCCTGGTGAGGAGATGTGCGGGACGCAACCAACTGATGTGCCTCTCTGACATCATGTTTCTCTTTCTCTCTCCCCCTCCCACTCTATCTGAAGATAAATGGAGAAATATCCTTGGGTGAGGATAAAAAAGAAACATCCCATCATATGTGTACAGCTGGGTTCTGATACCCAACTTTCACAATGCACTCCAAACTTTATAGACCAACAACCAAGCTGTGTCTGGCCTACAGTGCCACCTGCTGGTCAGTTCAGGACATTTTCTGCCCGAGCGGACAGTTTGGAGCAGTGTCCGTTTTGTTTTTGTGCTCACAGATGGGCCAATTCAGTCTCAGGCGATCTTTCCCACGGCCACACATCACCCTTTACCATCTTCTTTCAGTGTCTGGAAAATTAACATCCCCTCCCTTTTCCCTGACGCAGTCGTCCCCATAGGGGGTGGAGGAGGGTCTGTGATTCGTGGGGCCGGGGCTCATCAGGGAGCAGGGTCACTGCGCGACAGGTCACTCCTTACCCAGCATGTCCTCCTGCTTCAGTGTGCTGTTTCCATACAGTAAGGAGATGTGGGCAGGATCTCATCCATCACTTCCATCCCCGCCCCCATGCTCTCTCTGTTCACCTGAAGCCTAGTGGGTGAGGGAGGTCTGCATGCAGGACCAGCCACACCATGGCGGGCACCACTGATCATTCAGGCCCCAAGATCTGTGAAATCTAAAATTCCTCCAATCGACTTTACTAGAGAGCCCTGCATGGAGGTGAAGCTGGCTTTCACAGGTAAATTCTCCGTCTCATTTCCCTACTGGTTAATGAGCTTTGGATGTATTTCCCATTTTGGAGAACCCTATAAGGAAGAACATTTTCAAGGCAATTGCAGTATTATGTGTATCAATCTCAGAAGTTCTGGTGAAATTAGACTATTTTCTTTTGGTGAAGAGAACAGTATCAATCAATATTTTGGAAGCATCAGTGTGTTTTTGTGCCTCTCCTTTTAAAATATAACTGATTTGAAATACCACTGCTCAAGGTTTCCTCTTACTTAAAACAGGGACATCATCACAGTATCCCTTCCGGCCCTGACCTCCTATACTCTGTGTTGTTTGTCACCTCTGCTGCTCTGCAAGCTCCTTAGGGCAGGGGCCCTGTTACACTAACCTTCCCGTCAATGCCTCACTTGGTTCTTGGTTGACAGTAGGCCCTTACCAAACAAATTCCCAAAGAGTTGAACTAAATCAAGTTCCAAATTGCCAAAATGGTGAAAATGCAATCAGTCCAGATGTTTTCACATCAGTGGGTTATAAAATGAATTTCCTCCTTAGATAAAAGTCAGCAGCCCTGGAATTTTTTACATAATCCTGACAATTTCTTTAAAACCCTAAATGACCTTCTTCCCTGTATAACTCGATACTGTGGGTCAGGATTCCCAGCACTTCTGCACCTTGGCTTGGCAGCTGGTGAGATGAATGCACAGGGCGACCCCTCCCAGCAGAGCACATGATCGGCCACAGCTGTGCCTGTTTTTTAGCATGACTGCACCAGGACAGGGCTCTGAGCCACTGGGTGGAGCAATACGCCCTGGGGAGAAAGCTTATGACATTTCCCCTATGATTTCAAAAAAGAAAAGAAGAGAAAAAACTCTTTTTCTTATGAATTGTTTCTGCTCAATGTCAATAGAAAACGTCATAGTGTGTGTATACAGATATATGCATGACAATGTACACTATCAGCCACCACTCCAGGGAGAGAATTTAAACTACAATGGGCTTAAGAGCCAAGGTGAGGCAAATATTGTTAGCTAGTTGCCTTGTCAACCTCCACTTCCTCTCTATCCTTGACAACAGAATCCCAGTTTTATTTGAGGTGACAATGTACCAACTAGAAAACAGCTTCCCAGCCTACCTTGGAGGACTAGGATCTAAGCCAGCGAGATGTAAGCAGAAGTGCTGTGAGGAGTGTCCCGGCAGGCTGCTCCTGACGCTGACTCCACTGAAAAGTGTGTTCCCTTTGGACTTCCTTCCCTCTTCCTCTGGATGAAAGTCAGCTTGATGGCTGGAGCCCCAACGGCCATCTTGGACCTTGTGGCGACCTTGAGGATGGAAGCCACAGGCCAGTATGCTGGAGCAGGATGACAAAAAGGCCGGAGGCCACAATACCAGCCCTAGATGCTTAGTTTCCATCTGTGAAAGAAAAACCAAACAATAACAATAAAGCCCTCTTTCTTGTTAAAAATGTTTGTTTGTTTTACTTGTTTTCTGTTATAGACAACCTGTCCAAGCAAGGTGGCTCGTTTGCTAGGGCCGCCCTAAGAAAGTGCGACAGATCTGGTGGCTTAAGCAACGAAAATGTATTTATCCCTGTTTGGAGGCTGAAGCTGCAGATCCAGGTGTGGGCTGGGCTGGTTTCTTCTCAGGCCTCTCTCCTTGGCTTGTACATACTGTCTTCTCAGGTCTCCCCGCCCTCTACACGACACTGGCCGGATGTCCTCTTCTTATAAAGACACTAGTCATCTCCGGTTAGAGCCCCATCCCAACTATTTTGACTTTACCTCTTTAAAAACCCAGCCCCCCAATACAGTCACAATCTGAGGTCCTGGGGAGTCAGGGCTGTGACACAGGAGGTTAGCGCGTTATGGCCCTGGCCGGTTTGGCTCAGCGGTTAGAGCGTCGGCCTGCGGTCCCGAGAGACCCGGGTTCGGTTCCACTAAGGGCACGTACCTCGGTTGCAGTTTGTCCCCGGCCCTGGTTGGTCGTGTGGGTGGCAGCCACTCGATGTGTCCCTTCACGTCGATGTTTCTCCCTCTCCCTCCCTCCGGCTCTATCTGAACAAAATGTCCTGGGTGAGGATAGATGGACAGATAAATAAGTAAACAGGAGCGCGTTACGCGCCGTGGGAAACACTGGGTGCCAGTGTGCAGCGTGTGGACACGTGTAAATACAACACCACGTCGAGCCCTGGCTGGTGCAGATCAGCGGTTAGAGCAGTGGCCCTTGGACCCAGGGGGCCACGAGGTTCCCCGAGGAGGGCGCGTCCCTGGGGTGCAGGTTCCATCCCGGCCCGGTGGGGGTTCATGGGGCGGCGACCCATCCACGAGCCCCTCCCACTCGCTAGACCTCAGTGGGACCGCCGGGGGCGAGGACTAACGACCAGCAGGGCGTGTGGATGCGGGACACACGGACGCGAGTGACAGCGGCAGGCGGAGGGCTGCGCGGCCGGGATGCGCACCGGCCCCGCGTCCTCGTCTCCGTAGAAACGCAGCGCACGACGCAGCCTGCAGACGGGGTTGGCGTCGGAGCACACGCTGCAGCGGTTTTCAACATTGTTTAAAAAAGAAAGTTTTTTAGAGCCGTGTCGGGTCCGAGAGCTGGCGGGACCCCCGAGAAAGTTGCGGCAAGTTGTCCAACGCCGCCGAGACGGCGGGGCCGCGGGAAGCGCCTGGGCCCGGCGCCTGCGGCCGACGCAGCGCCGACTCACCTCGCCGCCCGGGACGCGGCCTCGCGAGGCCCTGAGGGGCTCTCGGCCCGGCCCGCGCCGGAGAGAGAAACGTCGTCCTCTGGCGGAAGCCGAGCGGGAGCGCAGGCCGGGTCCGCCCCGCCGCGCCGGCAGCCTCCGCGGGAGCAGGGGAGGAGCCTGGGGCGGGACAAGATGGCGGAAGGGCGGGCTTCCGGAGCGGACGGGGCGGGGCCTGGCGCGCGCGCCCGCGGGGAGGCGGGGCCGAGGGGCGTGCCCAGGGCGGCTGCCGGAAAAGCGCGTCCGGGGGCGGGGCCGGCGGCGTGCGCAGGCGTGCTCGCGTGGCGGCGGCGCGAAGATGGCGACGTCCAGCTGGGTCCGGGCGGCCGTGGTCCTGCTCTGTGCCTCGGATCTGCTGCTGCTGCTGCCGCCCCGGGCCTGCGCGGCCGACGGCCCGGCCGGGAAGCCCGGCGAGGCCGCCGCGCCTCCGCCGAAGAAGAAGAAGGACATTCGCGATTACAATGATGCGGACATGGCGCGTCTCCTGGAACAGTGGGAGGTCCGCGGCGCGCGCACCCTCGGCCTTGGCTCCGTCTCGGCCCCGCTCCCCCTGCCGCCCTCCCCCTCCGGGTCGCTGCCTCCCGACCCCCTGACCTCTGCTCGTGCCACGAGGCCTCACTGGCCCTCTCGAGCCCACGCTGACCCCCCGGGCCCCCCGTCCCCTCGCCCCGCCGCCCCCCCGTCCCCTCGCCCCGCCGCCCCCGACCGGGCTCCATCCCTTGCCCTCGTCCACCGCTTCTGCGGCCTCTGCAGTCACGGGTCAGCCTCCCGCACGGAGCTGCAGTTGACCTTCAGAGCCCTGGTCGCCCCCGCATTGCCCCCCGTGGTCAGTGAGCCCCGACTCCGGCACGGAGACCTTTCCTCTGTCTTCCTGAAGGATGGGGGGCGTGGGTGGGGCGGGCTACGGCCGGGGTCACTCTTCCAGAGGGTCAGCCCAGGTTTAACAGGTCTCCCGTCTTCCAGATCGGTAGGGTTTCAGATCGGTTGACCCTTCGGGTGCATTTCCCTGGTGAGAGTTTCGTAATTTGGGGTAAATCCAAGGCTAGCCAATCTCTCTCCTGGAACTCAACTTTTTTATTTATTTTTTCCCATTTAAAAGAGCAATGACTTCTTTTAGTGAGAGGACGCCGTCTGAGCGCGCTGGAGACCGCGACTGCAGGGAGTTTGTAAAGAGCTCGTTGGATAAAGGTCACTGGCCCAAACCACTTTGCTGCGTTTTTCACGTCCAAAGGTGGTTGTGTTGTCCTGATTAATTTAGAGTCAGAATCCAGGGTTCTACTCGTTGAGTAACCTTGGGCAAGTCAGGTCTCCGCTCTAGGCCTCAGGCTCCTTCCCTCCAAGGCGAGATTTTACTGGACGATGCCTTCCAACTAATGTTTCATTGTTTTGTGGTTATCTCTTAGTGTGTGTGTTTGATAGAGCCTCTCAGGCCTGAGTTTAAGGTACATCTGATGCACTTGACCAGCAGAAAGCAGACTGTGTTTTCATGTCAACTTGCAGCTGATAGAAAGATTGGGGTAGAGTGGAGGGGGCAGAGACCACCAGCGAAGAGAACTAACTGCATGTTGAACTTCCTTCCCCATTTGCCATCTCCCGTGCAATCTGCTAGTCTGCGCCCCAGCAGAGAGCGTTTATCTGCCCAAGTGAGAACACCGCCTCGTGAGGAAGTCCTGCCCCGGAAACACTCAGAGCCTGAGCTGGACAAAAGGGGTGCTGCAGTGATGAACAGGGGGTCCTGGTAACAGTAGATAACAATACAAATAACCATAAACAAAGTAGGGATTGCTGAATGCGGGACAAAGAAAGTGCTGTGGGAATGTCAGAGGGTTTCTGGAAGGAAAGGGCATTTTAGATGGGCCGGGGGGCTGAGGGGGAAGGGCCTCCCTACAAGCAACAGGAGCAGAGGATGGGACGCGGGGGACCTGGGCAGAGCGGTGCAGTACTAAGAGCCTGTGCTCTGCAGTTAGACCCCCTGGGTTCAAACCACTAACTGGTGGTTTGGACTGTAAAGAACTTTCGTTTCCTCTCCTGCAAAATAGACGTGTTAATAGTCTCCAAGTAGGCAGTTCTGAGGACCAACTGAGAAAGCATGGCAAGGACCCAGAATATAGTAACTGATCATTAGCTTTGATAATAAAAATCTGTCACTCGGTATAAATTGGTTTGGTTGGTTGGAATAGACTGAAGCAAAGTATGAGAAGTAAAGATGGTGGGCCCAGGTCAGGCCAGGCTTGAATGCTGTGGAAATATCACAGCATAGAAGGAAATATCAGTCCCTTATGAGTTAGAAAAGTTGTATTGCTCAAATTTTACAATACTGGAATGTTTGTATTTAATCGTCCATAATTTCATCCCAAAACATCTCTTTGAAGCCCCCTTCTGTATGCAGACAGTTGTAACTACAGTGAAAAGCGTAGCATCAGTATGTTTTCTGCTGGTTTTTTTGTTCCATAATACTTTTAAAAGGCTTCAGAATATGCCTTGGAGTTGATGTTTCAGCTGTTGACGGTTCTTAAATAGTGGAATGTCACGGTTAGAGATCAACTTGAGCAAAGTTAATTGATTAGTAAAGTTTAGGAATAGGCAGGGAGAGCATCTGAAGGCAAAGACAACTTAATAGTTAGTAAAGTAACTTGCTCAAGGTAGCATAGCAAGTTGGTTGACTTTCCAAATCCATCCCTTTAAAGCCTGTTCTAACCATTTGCTGCACAGCCATACACCCTGGGGAACAGATGTGCAAGTGGGAGGTCGTGAGGACGAGCTGACGGAGCTGGAGGCTGCAGGATGGAGTGGAAGGGAGAATGGGAGAGATTCTCTTAACAGGACTTGGTGGCTGGTTGATCGTGTGCCTGCAGGTGACAGCCACATGAAGTGAAAGGACAGTTCCGATCCCAGCTGCACCCCTTGGTACCTGTGGTCCTCCTTTCCCTTCTCCCTAGAGCCAGGGCACGTCCCCCTGCAGGGAGCACGCAGACTGAGGGGCTGGTGTTTGCAGGCACTGCGGATGGGAGGCCTCCCCAGCATCAGTGGGTTGTTCTTTCTGTGGGGAAGCATATCCATTTCCATGGCGCTTTTTTGTAGGAAACAGTACTTTCTCCCGTGGCAGCAGTGCCCAAAACCAGCCCTGCTGTTTCCCTGCTATTTCTTCTGTGACTCAGCATAACATTTTTTTTTTAATTAATTTATTTTTGTTATAGATGTTTCTCCCCCCCCCCCCAGACACCCCTCCCGGTCCCGCCCCAGCCCCTCACAGCATTGTTGTCTGTGTCCATTGGTCACGTGCACATACATATCAGTTCTTTGGTTTGTCCCTCACCCGCCCCCCTGCTCTGAGGTTTGTCAGTCTGAACCGTATCAGCGTAGCATCTTTTGAGATTGGTATGTGTTGGTGTTTGTTCCTTGCTGTGCAGCACTTTGTTGTATCACCATGCCAGAATGTGGCCGTGTCTGCAGTCTGTCCCAGTGGGTAGCTTCTTGGGGGTGAAAGAGCTGTGGGAGCCGTCGTGTGGGGCTCTGTGGGGTGGCCTGGAGGGACTGCAGTACGCCCAGTAGAGGAGGGAAGCTGCCGCGTTTTCCTATTTTCTGTCATGTCCTAGACCTGCACCTGCTGACGTCCTTGGGGTGTCCTTGCCTCTGCCAGTCGCAGAGCACATTTCTGACGACTGTCGCTCCCCCTCCCACCCTCACAGAAAGATGACGACATAGAAGAAGGAGACCTCCCGGAGCACAAAAGGCCCTCAGCGCCTGTCGACTTCTCGAAGATAGACCCAGGCAAGCCGGAGAGCATACTGAGGATGACGAAGAAGGGGAAGACCCTCATGATGTTTGCCACCGTGTCCGGAAACCCCACGGAGAAGGAGACCGAGGAGATCACCAGCCTCTGGCAGGGCAGCCTCTTCAACGCCAACTACGACGTCCAGAGGTAAGCCCGCCCGTGTGCGGGGGCTGGGCTGTGCGGGGCTCTCCTGAGGCTCTGTCTAGCGGGGTGTTCTTTGAAGCATATTCATCAGTGGTCAGAGCCAGTAAGTTGGTTTATTTTTTTAGTAACTCATTATCTTTGTATGTTTAACCTATTTTATCTGAGTAAAAAGTGGTCTCACTTAGCCTCCTTGGGGCGGTCTCCACCCCGGTTTGGCAGTGTGCTCCCGCAGCAGTTCCTGGGGCTGGAGAACGCTCCGCTGCAGCTGCGCACTTCGCCTGGGCCAGACGTTACCTGGACTGCGGCCAACGGGTCTGGTTTCCACAGCTCAGTGCGGCCCGAACGCGAATTTTAAGGAGCTCTCTTTTCCTCCTCAGTAACAGCTCTAAAATTCGGGGTCCTCACGGGTCTCGGTTCAGGAAGGTAAAGAAAGACGTGAAGGAGCGCAGAGGGAGGAGGGGGCAGCCCGCTACCGCTGGCCCAGGCGCCCTCGGACAGGTGGTGCGTCGGCAGCGCGTGGTCCACCCAGACCCCTTCTCCTCCGTGCTCCCTGGGACCTGTGGAGCGTGGGGCGGGTGCACGTGGGCTGCTTGCCGTCACGGCCTCCGGGTCAGGGTTTCTGTCCAGCCCCGTGGACCTCTGACCATGACCCAGCCCCGCGGACCTCTGACCATGAGCCAGTTGGAGCCAGGGGCTTTCAGCCTCCGTCAGCAGAAGCTTCTGGCCACGGACACCTAACTGGGCCCCTGAGAATGTGAGACCTTCCAGCAGCAGCCTGGCCCCCCAGCACAGCCCAGGCCCTCTGCAGCCGCCTCGGAGCTGCTCCTCCTGTCCCCGGCCTGCCGTCCACCTGTCCCACCCAAGGCCCAGGTCCTGCTGCTGCTCTGATCTGAGCCGAGGGCTAAGTGTGCAGTCAGCTAGGATTTCCAGACGTTAAATTTCAGAAGTTCCTGGGCCTCAACATGTCAAGTTTTGTGCTCTGTACTCATGTAGAATTGTTTTCCTGGTTCACCCTTTGCTGGCATGAGTGACTGTGACCCTTCTCCCTGTCAAGGTTCATCGTGGGCTCAGACCGCGCCATCTTCATGCTGCGTGATGGGAGCTACGCCTGGGAGATCAAGGACTTCTTGGTGAGTCAGGACCGCTGTGCTGATGTCACTCTGGAGGGACAGGTGTACCCTGGCAAAGGAGGCGGCGGCAAAGAGAAAAACAAAACAAAGCAAGAGAAGGGCAAGAAGAAGAAGGAAGGAGACCCGAAATCTCGGGCCGCGAAGGAAGGCAGTCGAGCTGGGAACAAACGAGAAGACCTGTGACGGGGCAGCCACCTCCCCGGCACGCGGGGCCGCCAGCCAGGGCCTGGGGCGGGGCGGGCGTGGGAGACCGCACACCAGACGGAGGTCCAGTTTCTTCTGCCACGTGACTAGCTCGTGGTCAGAGGAGGAATCACCCTTGAAAAGCCTTCAAGTAAGAAGTTGTTTCTGTGCTAACATTGGACACTGCCAAATCCCGGTTCACTCCGAAGCCACTGCAGCCGGAAGCCTGACCGTTGCTTTTCCCCACTGAATCGGGGGGAGCTGCTGGCTGCTGTCGAAGTCCCCTCGACACCTGCTCTGGTCTCCTATGCTCGGTGTCTGTGCTTGTATCTCGTTAACTGGAAGGTACCAGGTTCTAATCAGACGAACGCTAAGACTCGATTTGATTGAATCAGGCTCTTCCCGCCACAGAAGCATCATCTTCATTGTGTGAGGTTGAAGCACGGAGCTCCAGATACGCAGCCGGCGCTCCGATGTGACCCCAGCCCTGCAGACACTGCCGAGGACAGAGACCCTGCCACTCGGGGGGCCCGAGTATCTCCTTCCGTCTGTGGACTTGAATCCTTGTCACTCACAGAGAACTCTGGCGTCTGTCAGCTGTTCGGTGGTCTGTGGAGTTCGGGGGTTCGTTCCGGGTCCTCCCCCAGGAACCGGCGATGCTGGTGTGCAGGTTCGCGTGTTCGTTGATGGGTTTAATGGAAGGCAGCAGTCGGGAGCCGGCAGTCCCCTGCGGGTGTGGCGCAGGCTCCGGAGCCGCCTCCATTCGTAAACACGAGTCTTTGACCAAGTGCCTGGGGTTGCTGTGTCTGTGTGGCGCACACGAGGCCCACCTGCTCGCGTCTGATTTCGCCGTTCATGGTGAGAGTCTGGGATTTGTATGCCGGTATCATTTTTAAGAACTAAAATTGTTTGTAAAAACTTTCCATTGTGATTTTAACAAAGCAGCACAGGTACGTGGTTAGAAAAGGCGTTTGTTCAAAAACGGTATCGAGTAGACGTCTGCCTGGTCACCGCTGCCACTCCCGTCCCTGCGGAGGCCCCGTTCATGTTTCCAAGAACGTGTGTCCCAGCTCACAGCGGCGTGGGCCTCCCACACCGGTCTCCCCTGGTCGGGCCCCTCCGCTCCCCGTTCTGCTCGGGGTGGGCTGTCTGCCCTGCCGGCCCCCAGCTTCCAGGCCACCCCACTGCAGGGATGAAGAGCCAGCCCGGCTAAGGTAGCTGTGGTCTCGGGCAGCCTGAACCCCGAGGTGAGGGGCTGCTGCAGGCCGTGGCCGTCCAGAGCCTCCGAGGGGGCCGTGCAGGCGCGCCCGGGAGCCAGCACTCACCCTGTCCTCGGCGCAGAGCTGACCCCGGAAATTCTGCCGCACGCAGAGATACCCGATCTTTGCCTAGCTGACCAAAAACAAGGGTGGTTTTATTTCATTCACTCCGAACAGTTATTGTTGTGTTGGCCGGTGTCATTTTTTATTTGACGGTCTGAGGGAAGAGAGGTCCGTGACCCTGACGAAGCAGGCATTGTGTGTCTTAGAAATTCTTGCAGCCCCCTGGTTTGAGACCCTGGTCCACGCCTGAGTCCAGCCGCGTCTGCAGCACGCCCTGTGCCTGGTGTTCAGGGCTTTTTCTACTTTCTATTTTTTAATCCTCATCCGAGGATACTTTTTTCAACTTTTATCTTCAGATAGAGTGAGGGGCGGAGAAACATCGACGTGAGAGAGACACATCGACTGGTTGCCTCCTGCACTACCCTGACCAGGGCTGAGGACCAAACTGCAACTGAGGTATGTGCCCTTGGCCGGAGTCAAGACTCTTCGTCCGCAGGCCGACGCCCTAACTGCTGAGCCAAACCGGCAGGGCTGGGTGCTTGTTTTACAGTCATTTGTTGCGTTTCTGTCGTCGGTGGGCACGATGGTCTAGAGCGGCTCTCCCGATCACTCGCTTCTCGGGAGACGAGGGAGCAGCCTGCAGCGCCCCGTCCGTGTGTCCGCCTGGCCGTCTTCCCGCGGCAGCGCCCCCTCTGCAGCCGCCGCGGCCTGTTTCTGCCGAGGATGCAGATGCGCCCTCATTGTGAAACTTGGGGATTCGGTGGAGACGAATGAGAATCACAGATAAATCAAAACTGCAGCTGTTGTAGGAGAGAAGTGCACAGTGCCAGGAGGGGCTGGAGGAGGCGAGGAAGGAGGAGTAACCCAAACAGGACTAGAGCTGCAGAGCCCTGTGGGGGGGTCCGGAGAGGGAGGGCGGCAGGAGGTCCGTGAGGACCGGGCTGGAGAGGCAAGAGATGGCGATCGGGAGGGTGTTTCCGGAGCAGCCTGTGGGTGAAGGCGGCCCTGGTCAGCAGGTTGGCGTGAGGGCTGACCCACAGTTGGCCTGCAGTCACCAGCACTTGGGTTTCAGTGGTTTGCAGTACACAATGCTGTGGCGGACGTTTAAATATTACAAAATACTTGGGCAAACAGGTTTGTATCTGAAGGGCAGATTGCTAGAACAAACACAGTTTAACGTTTTGATGCAGTTGTCAGATTGCTGTCCCCGCAGTTTGTCAACGGCCTTTCCCAGCACTGGCCTCGGACCCTCGCCAGCCCCGCCCGGGCATTCGCTTGCCAGGTTCATGGGTGTGACCCGCAGTGGTGCCCCTGAAGCCACCACACCAGAGGAGACACCGGTGACTGGCAGCCCCCCTGCCCCAGCGCCAGGGCAGATGCGTGTGGGGAGCCAGCCTTCAAGTGCTCCCCGCCCAGCCCCCCACCCACCCAGCTTCAAGACGCCCCCCAGGGACACGGAGCGGCCAGGCGCCGCCCAGCGAGCACAGACTCACGGACAGAAGTGTGCTCAGGGTGGGAAGGACAGATGCCTGGGCAGGTGTGTTCTTTGCACAGGGGTTTTCGGGTCCCGTCTAACACGTGCATGGCGTCTCTGGGCTGTGAAACGAGTTTCAACCCCCCACCCTCATCCTCACGCCCTCTGGTGTCTGGTCATGCTGACGTTTCGGTTCTTCTGCTGGTTTCTTTGACTAGTAAACCTTTTCCTTCTTTAATTCAACCAACTTAGTATGTGAACCTGAGCCAGGTTGAGGGATTCCGCAGACTCCCTCCCGACCCTGGTTGAAGTGCTGCCTGCACACCGACAAGGCGCAGGGTGACCGCTCCCCTGCAGCAGCCAGCCCCTCGTCCCGTTTTCCGCCGGCTTCCTGCGGATTGTTCCTCACTCCGAACGTCAGTCATTTTGCTAGAAAAAGTCATTAGCGTTGGTTTTCAGGGATCATTTTTTTTATATACCCCTAGAACCTGCTGTGTCATTTTCAATTGCAGATTCGCTTTTTTTTTATTCTTTTGGAAAATGTATCTTCCATTGTTAAGTTATTCTTGGTTTTGTGTTGGAGTTTGGGGTGCTAGTTTTTTCTTAGCTCTGAAATGAGTTACAATTAAAAAAAATTTTTTTTTTGTTAATCCTCACCTGAGGATATTTTTCCACTGATTTTTTAAATAGAGTGGAAGGAAGGGGGAGAGAGAAACATCCATGTGAGAGAGACACATCAATTGGTTGCCTCCCACAAGACCCTGACCATGGCCGGGATTGAACTCGCAACCCTTCAGTCTGAGGGCTGACGCTCTAACCACTGAGCCAAACCAGCCAGGGCATGAGTTTAAATTTAAAATTTTTTGTTCTATTCCTTATCTCACTGAGCTTTTTGGAATTTACACACACCTCCCAGTTATCCACCTGTGAGCCTCACACCTGCCCTGCCCGGAGGTGTGGGCAGCTCCGGGTACAGGTGACCAGCCCTGATTGCAGAACCACCTCTTCCGCAAGACCCCTGTCGAGTGAAGTGCAACTGGTCTCCACCTTCCAGTCCAGAAAACCAAGGCACAGCGGGGGCAGTCGTTCAGCTAAAACCCTCTAACGTGATCACTGTATCCCCATGTGGAAGTCGGTTTAAAATGGAGGGATGTGTCCACTAGGGGGCAGCAGAGACAGGCCCTGCCTCAGGCCTCACCACCTGCTGCTCTGACTTGCCACCCATCCTCCAGGGAGAATTCTTCAGCTACTGTTTGAATTAATAGATCGCTCGAGCTGTGCTTGCCAGATGTCTGGAAATACGCAGACGCCTCCTCTCTGACTTTCTGGTCTCTGTGTGCTGGCGCCCTCCGTGTATCGTTTATTGCATTGTCATGGCAACCGAAAGCAGTAGGCACTGTCCTATGCCCACCTCCACACAAGGGAATGAGGTGCGTTTTCTGCAAGGCCACATCGCCAGGAAGGGACAGCCCGGATCTGAACGCGGACACACAACAATAGCCGTCTGGTGTGAAGGAATCCAATTATAGCCATTTATTTTTGTCAGATCAGCAAAAAATATAATTTTTGGTGTGCGTCAAAATTTCAATAATTAGTTTGTGTTCCATGAGATGAGAAGGTTGAAAATCACTGCATTAGTTCTTGGAAGAGAAAGAAGCAGACCAACAGGGCATTTCATCAACCCGACGTTTCTCAGAGACCCACTTCGAAGGAGACAGGGCGGGCAGACAGGTGGCCTCCGCGGCGCGTTCACGTGATGCAGCGGGTCCCGCAGCGGCGCCGTGCACTCTGGCGCCAGCGGAGGCCCTGGGACACTTGCGAGCTGGCCGAAGGACTGACTCCCCAAACGTGACATTTGAGACAGTTCATTTACCTGGCAAGGACTTCTCCAAGGGCATATGTAATAAATAAATAGAAAATATATCTATTTTCATGGTGACACCTACAAGAAATGTTTACATACGAAACACACTATACAGCTTAATTCCCGAAAAAGGACCAGCTATTTCGGCAACAGGAAGAAGACGAGCATTCCAGAGGCGTGCGTCTCCTCGAAGCCCGGCCCCGCTGGACGCTCGCGCACGGAAGGACGGGCGTTCTGAGCAGTGGGAAGCGCGCTGCTGCCGAGAACACGCCGACGGCGGCTCCTGGCGAACGGACAGGTTCTGCGCAGGACTATGTACAACCCGGGATCCTCGACAGACACTGAAGTGAACTGAACCGAAGACTATTCCCGGCCACCGGAAGTGAGCGCATCCCAAGTGGTTCACAGTGTGAGACCCTCGCACAAGAAGAGTTTGGAAAACTCCACTATGGACAAGAACATGAGGTCACTAACGCACCTCCCCTTCACTGCTCTGCCAGGGAAGGTCCTTCGCGGCCGCCGTGTCTTAGAGGCACGGGGCCCTGTGTGCTGGGGAAGCCTCTCTGGCAGTCGGCTCGGCCTGGGGAGTGGACTTGCTGACCGACCACAGGTGCCGCTGGGCAGAGGGAGCCAGGAAGGCCCTTGAGCAGAAGGGCTGTGGTGGGGAGGACGGGCCGGCCAGCTCGACAGGAGGCCAGAGCCCTGTGCTCACTAGGGTGGAACCACAGGTAGTCTCCCCTCTTCGGGGAGCTCTCAGCTCTCCCGAGGGCAAGGGGGAGAGAGGCCTAAGCAGTAGCCACAGGGCCTGGGGTGGACCCCAGAGAATGCCCGGGCGGGCAAGCCCCACGCAGACCCTCCTGCAGGACAGGCAGCACCGGCGGGGTGGCTGCAGCATGTGCCCGCGGGCGGGCCGGCAGGTGGTCTGAGCGAGTGGAGCCGCCCGCCTGTCTTCTGCAAGCCCCATCGCCGTCTCCTACGGGAAGCCTTCCTCCCCCCCGGCAGGCGTGCTCTTTCCTCTGGACTGGCCTTCGTTCCCATTTTACATTCCGATTTCCCTGCTGGCCTGCGGGCACACATCCCTGACTGCCTGTCCTACGGACTGCCAGCCCTCACTGGGCACCCCGCCTCCCTGGGTGTTCTCGTCTACTCCTCTGACACCGAAAAGCCACAGACTTCTGGGATCTCCGAATTGAAAGGGCAGCTGGTCCATCTCCACAAGCTCTGAACACCCTGCCGTCCCGCGGAGGCTGGTCTTTGCCCAGGACAAGCTCTGAACACCCTGCAGTCGCGCGGAGGCTGGTCCTCGCCCAGGACAAGCTCTGAACACCCTGCAGTCCCGCGGAGGCTGGTCCTTGCCCAGGACAAAGATGCCCAGGACACCAGGGCTCCTTTTCCTTCTACCCCTAACGTGTGCTGGGAACATGGGTCTGTGAGGGGCCCAGCACCCAGTCCGCATCCCTGCCGAGTGGACCCTGCTGCCAGCGTGGCCCCTCCACCCCCCACCAAAGAGACCGGATGGGAGAGGAGCGCCCAGGAGGCTGCAGGGAGACCAGGCCTCCAGCACCGGCCAAGCCGCCCGGGCTGCAGGTAGACACGTGGAGGGGCAGGAGGCACCAGGGGCCCCAGGCAGCTGCTGGGCGGGGGCTGGGGGGGACAGCCCCCTGCCCTGGTCTGCTGCCAAGAGTCCACCCCCGCAGTCCAGGTGGGGGCTGGGGACAGCCGTCCTCACAGCCTCTTCTTCCTCAGCACAGGCACGGGCACCACCTGGAAGATTTTGGCCTTGTGGTCGTCGGTGTCCAGAGTCACCCAGGTGGGCCGGAAGCTGCCTTTGAAGCCAACGAATACCATTTTCTCTGAAAGGCAGGGATGAGCTGCATGAGCAAACACCTGAGACAGCGGTTCCACACCCCCCCAAGGCGCTCACCGCCCCGCCCCCACCCCAGCTACCGCTCCCCAGCTGCTCTGCACTGTCCCCTGGGAAGCACTCTGTGCCCAGCTGCTGACAGTGCCTGACGATTGTGTGGGGACAGGTCTCCGCTGGGCCTCAGCGCCACCTGTGCAGATGACCCCGTGGCCACTGGGGAGTGCCTTCCCTCCCTCTCTGGAGCGCAGTGACCCTGGGGCGGGAGCTGAGGTCCCTGCCTCGACTAGGAGAGCCAGGGTCCGAGTCACCTAGCGCGTCCTTTTCCTCGTCTCTGTGCAAACAACACGCCTGCCCACGGGCTGCTCAGGACGACGGAAGCGGCTCAGCAAGGTGCTGGGCGGAACGCGACAGGGGCTCTGGCGGGCGCGCTCATTACTGTCTGCGGTTTGTCCGTCTCCCTCAGCCTCCTAGGGACCCTCTGGACAGTCTGCTGCTGACGCCACCCTGGCGTTTCTGTCCCCCCGCTGCTTCCCTGGGGTCCAGTCTAGTCCAGGCCTCAGAAGAACGGGTGGCCCTGGCCAGGCCACAGCTCTCCGGGCGCCTGGGGCAGAGGCCGCAGGCTGCGCACGCTGGCCATTGGCTGCGGAGCTGAGGCGGCGCGGGGCCTGGCCAGCCCAGGGAGCGGTGGAACTGGGGCCGTCAGACCAGGCCGCTGTCTGCTGATATTTTGTTGGGGAAGAAGGGCCTCTTGCTGAGCAGACGGCGCACAGCTCTGGTCACTGTCTGAGCCCACGCACAGGGGAGGTCTGGGCGGCACCTCGCCCACCCGGCAGCTGCACTCACCTCTCAGCTTGAGCCCCCTGTCCGCCCCGAGCTTCTCCAGCACGCGAGTCCATGGGCCTCTGGAGACGTACCTTCCCTTCGAAGCCACGAGAACGATGGAGCTGGTGAGAGAGGGGCGGTTCCAGGATGAGAGCAAAGTGGGCGAGGGCCTGGGGAGGGCCGTCCACGGGGGGGCGGGCTAGCAGCGCCAGGGGCCCGGCCAGCGGCTTCCCCTGCGTGCTGTGCTGACCGGCTCTTCCACGTGGTGGCCACGTCCTGAGCACGCCTCCCACACCTCGCTGCACCCTGCTCGGTGTGCTTGCCTCTGTCCCCAGAGAGGCAGAGCAGGGACCGAGCACCCTGCCGGGCAGGCCCTGTGGGGCGGGCATCCTGTCCTGCTGGGAGCGCGGAGAGGGCCTGGGCAACTACGGCTCAAGGAGAGTTAGCCTGTCGTGTGCCTGTCGCTTCCCTTCCTGGTCAGGTAGGACAGCGCTACTGCCCTGGTTTGCAAATGGGGAAACTGAGGCAAAGTTACTAAGGATCTGAGAGGACCTGCCAGCAGGGGGCCCTTGGGGGGGTAGAGGCTGGAGCAGTGGGTGTGCCCAGCAGAAGGTCCCAACTCCAGAAACCCACGTGGGCGCAGGGAGTGTCCACTCGCCTGCCCTGGTGGTGTTCAGGCCACAGTGCTATAGAAACAGCCTCTGTGATGGCAGAGAGCATGCTGTCCCCCAGGAATGGAAACGGCAGAAGCCCCATGGGGCCTCCAGTTCCCATCTCAAAGGAAGCTCACGGACCACAGACCACAGGCCAGACTGGAAACTGGGATCCTGGATCTGTTTTTCCACTCCTCCCGTGCCCCCCTGGGAGCAGGAGGCACCCTGTTAACAGGCAAAGGCTCAGGACAGACGAGGCCGGGAGCATCGGGAACACATCCTCGACTTCGGACCCAGGCTCTGTCCCCGTCACTCCCATTCAGAGGAGCTGAAGTCCCCTTGGCTGGGCTAAGCCTTCCTGCTGGGGAGGACTAACAGGAAGGGTCTGCCTGCGGGCAGGGATCCGGGTTAGCTCCTGGCCGCAGGACAGCAGGACAGGGCTGGTCAGCCCCTGAGGGCGGCACACTCCTGCCCGGGCCCCTGGCCCCTGGCCCCTGCCCGCAGCAGGGAGTCGCCCTCCGGGCGGCAGCCCCGAGAAGCAAGGTCCGAGCAGCTGCCTCTCCTTCCCCGGGGCCCTGGTGCCGTGGTGGCCCCTGGACGGGGCGGGCAGGGCAGGCCCGGGCCAGGACTACCAGGAGCAGCAGCGGCTGACAGCACGGGGGGAGTGTGGCAAGAGGGGAAAGAGACAGAGGAGGTGCCAGCTGTGTGGGTGGCAGTGACGATGTCACCGACACAGGGAGGCCAGGAAGACTGCCGCTTTGGGGGAGCACACAAAAACGCCTGGCGTGTGGCTCCTGGACTGAGTGGCGGCCCAGGGACCGAGAGGGCCCGGTTCGATCCCGTCGGGGCACATGCCCGGGTTGTGGGCTCGATCCCCAGGAGGGGGCGTGCAGGAGGCGTCAATTGATTTCTCTCTCACACTGATGTTTCTGTTTCCCTTCCTCTCTAAAAAATCAATAAAAACATATTTAAAAATAAAAAATAAACGAAAAACCAGTTCCACAGGAGACCTCTAGGTGGCGTCTCCAGGCAGCCATTGGGGGGCCTGCCTTCAGGAGAGCTCTGGGCTGGAGGCGCTGAGACCGCTGGCATCTGGATGGAATTAGCCGAGTGGGAGGGATGAGGTCACGCCGGGAGGCTGCCATGCCGGGGGCGAGGGCCAGGGCAGGCTTCCCACTGGTAACCGGGTAGCGGCTGCCTGGGCCTGACCTACATTCACAGGCCCTGGCCCCAGCAGGGGCTCCCAGCCCCCACCGTGGCCCCCCCAGGCGGCACCGGGAGGAAGGCGGCCCGGACCCACCCGTCAGGGATGGCCGCCACGTGGTTGAAGAGCTGCCACGGGATGCCCTGCAGGATGGCGCTCCGGAAGCTCGCGTGGCTCAGCACCCGCCCCCGGCTGCCGTCAATCACCACCACCTGGACGCCGTCCTCCGAGCTGGGGTACCTCTTGCCGTCCACCTGCCGACCAGAGCCACAGGGGAGTGAGGCGGGCGGGTCCCCTGCAGCCTGCACTCAGGCTGCCCACACAGCTCAGAACAGGACCCACGGGAACCAGCTGCTTAGCCTCCTGCTGTGGGCCGACTGCACCCCCGAAGGTACGTCCGCCCGGCGCCTGTGGGGGACTGAGGTGGCACAGGTCTTTGCAGACGTGATCAGGATCCCGAGGCGAGATCGTCCAGGATTTAGGGTGAGCCCACATCCAGTGACTACTGTCCTTATGAGAGGCGGGGGTCGTGTGAGACTGGGCCCAGGGGAGAGGGCCAGGTGAAGACAGGCAGAGGCTGCAGGGGCACCATGGACGGCGGCCGCCCCAGGAGCGAGCGCAGGCGAACCGCCTCCCCCGCAGCCTCCCGGAGGGACCACCTTGCCAGCACCTGCTGTGGACGTCCCACCTCCAGAACCGAGAGGACACACGTCTGCTGTTTTCACCCACCCAGCCTGTGAGGACACCCCGAGGAGACACTGCCCCTGCCGGGGCCCCAGCTCACTGCAGGCCGGTCCCTTACCACCCAGCCTGTGAGGACACCCCGAGGAGACACTGCCCCTGCCGGGGCCCCAGCTCACTGCAGGGCCTGGTCCCTTACCACCCAGCCTGTGAGGACACCCCGAGGAGACACACCGCCCCCTGCAGGGGCCCCAGCTCACTGCAGGGCCTGGTCCCTTATCACCCAGCCTGTGACGACACCCCGAGGAGACACTGCCCCTGCCGGGGCCCCAGCTCACTGCAGGGCCTGGTCCCTTATCACCCAGCCTGTGAGGACACCCCGAGGAGACACTGCCCCTGCCGGGGCCCCAGCTCACTGCAGGGCCTGGTCCCTTATCACCCAGCCTGTGACGACACCCCGAGGAGACACCGCCCCCTGCAGGGGCCCCAGCTGACTGCAGGCCGGTCCCTTACCACCCAGCCTGTGAGGACACCCCGAGGAGACACACCGCCCCCTGCAGGGGCCCCAGCTCACTGCAGGGCCTGGTTCCTTATCACCCAGCCTGTGAGGACACCCCGAGGAGACACTGCCCCTGCCGGGGCCCCAGCTCACTGCAGGGCCTGGTCCCTTATCACCCAGCCTGTGAGGACACCCCGAGGAGACGCCGGCCCTGCCGGGGCCCCAGCTCACTGCAGGGCCTGGTTCCTTACCACCCAGCCTGTGACGACACCCCGAGGAGACACCGCCCCCTCTTGGGGCCCCATCTCACTGCAGGGCCTGGTCCCTTACCACCCAGCCTGTGAGGACACCCCGAGGAGACGCTGGCCCTCACCTCGATGTAAGCCAGGTCGTTGAGAAGGTGGAAGAAGCGCTGCTTGGAGCTTTCCATCTTCACCTCCAGGAAGTGGTCCTTTGTCTTCTGGGGAACAAGCAGTCGCGTGGTTGTTAGCTCCAGTTACAGCCCAGCGAGTGGCCGGGACGTCCTCTGCCCCCCACAGGAAGGTGCCGGGGAGCTCAGCAGGTGTCCCCAGAAGACCCTGGTGGTGTCTGGGCCCCACTGAAGGCACAGGGGCGGGCTTGCCGCCTGCACTCACCAGCTGAGCGCCAACCAGCTTCCGGGGCATCGGCACATCCACGGTGGCCCTCTCCGCAAACCTGGGGTAGGCGGTGGCGGTGCAGTCGCTGACGCCCGCGTTCTTGGGGATCAGAGCTTTAATCCTGATTCTCTCACAGCCCCTCACGGAGCAGAAGGCGAACTTCTCCCTCTCATTCTGGGCCTTCAGCCTCAGGAACAGCAGCCTGCGGGGGGCAGAGGGCGCGGTCAGCACCACCTCAGGGCCGCGCTCCTGGCGCCCCGCTCCTGACGCCCCGCACCTGGCACCCCGCTCCTGATGGCCCCGCTCCTGATGGCCCCGCTCCTGATGGCCCCGCTCCTGACGCCCTGCACCTGATGGCCCTGCACCTGATGCCCCGCTCCTGACGCCCTGCACCTGATGGCCCTGCACCTGATGCCCCGCACCTGAACAGGACACTGGTTTATGAGTCAGCACCGCTCGCTCTGGGGCCCCTGCAAACCCTCACCCAGAACACACGAAAACACTCCAGCGCCTAGTAACCTGGGACAACAGGCACGTTCAGAGTGTGAAACGTGTGTGGACCCTCCGTGTCGGCCTATTTACTTTTCCTCTGCCCCCAGGCGTGTGACTGGGTTACCCAGTGTCCCGGCTGACAGCAGCAGAGAAGGCAGGTGCCCTGAACCTGAGAGAGAACCACGGACTGATAAGCCACAGAGACAGTTACGAAGAGCCCAAGGGTTAAGAAGGCCCCGAGTCTGTGCCCCAGCCGCAGCCGGAGGGCACCGCTGGGTAGAGCCCAGCACAGCCGGGCTGGAGATGAGCCCGCAGGACGTGCTCAGTGGCCGGGGAAGGCACGGGGCAGGGGTAGTCTCCTCCGGGACGGCGCTGGGAAACGGGACCACCTCGCACCACTCACGAGAATAAACCCAGAACAGACTCAGCACTTGACACGCAGCACCTGACGCCACCACACAGAGAACAGAGGCGGCGAGCGCTCTGGCGTTGCTCTTAGCAGAGCTGCTTTGGGGTATGTCGTCTTGTGCAAGGGAAACAAAAATCATAAACCCACGGGACGACATCAAACAGAAAAGTTTTTTTGCACAGTGAAAGAAACCCCAAAAAATGAAAAGAAACCCTGAATGGGAGAAGCTATTCACCAGTGACACTTGCCACAAGGGCTAACACCTAAAATACATAAAGGACTCCTACAACTTAATACCAAAGAAACAAACACGCTGACTGCCAAATGGGCAGAGGACCTGAGTAAACACTTCTTCAAAGAGGACAGACAGATGGCCAATAGACGTGAAAAAATGCTCAACATCACTAATCGTCAGAGATGGAAGTTAAAGCCACGATGAGAGCCTGCCCCACACCTGTCAATAAGTCAACACACAGCAAGTGTGGAGGGTGGGGAAAAGGGACCCTCGTGCACCGGTGGTGGGAATGCAGACGGGCAGCCACTGTGGAAGACAGTATGGCGGTTCCGCAAACAACGGAGGATGGAGCCGCGTGTGACGCGCAATCCTCTTGTGGGTACGGACCGGAAGAAGCCCGGCACTGATGTGGGAAGAGAGAGGCACCCCCGGGCTCACGGTGGCGCTGTGCACAGTAGCCAAGACCTGGAAGCAGCCTGTGCAGGGAAGATGCGGATTGTGTGTGCGAGGGAATGTGACTCGGCCATGAGAAGGAAGGGAATCTTGCCACTTGTGACCTGGATGGACCTGGAAGGCAGTATGTGAACTGAGATAAGTCAGAGACACCCTATGATCTCACTCATGTGTGGAACCTAAAAAACGAAAGAAATGAATAAATAAAACAGAAACAGACTTAGACATACAGGAACAAATTGATGGTTGCCAGAGGGGAGGGGTTTGGGGGACTGGGTGAGGAAGGTCCAGGGACGGAGACGCATCGACTGGCAGTTACAGAACAGCCTTCGGGCTGTGGAGTGCAGCACAGGGAACATAATCAATAACATCGCGATACCTGCACCGGGACAGACGGTTACTAGAGTTACCAGAGTGATCGCTTCATAAGGTACATAAATGTCCAATCTCTATGTTGTACGCCAGAAACTAATATAATACTTAATGTCAACTGTAATGGAAAAAATGTATTTGAAAAGCACAGCATAATCGTCAGGCAGCATATAAGTTAAGCCACCAACAAAAAGGCTGAATTGTTCAACAAAATCTGCTTCGAGGTACCGGGACCCCTTGCCGGTTCCATGTTCTGATCAGAGGGCCTGCCTGTGCGGTGCCGCTTTGCGTCCGGAAAGTCTGCATCTCTGGGACATGATTTTACAAGAAGAGAAAATGTGACCGACGGCGCCAGGGGAACGCGACTGCTCGGCTGATGTTCTTTAGTCCTAACACCTTCCACTGGGTAGGAGGGACACTGAATTCCTCCTTCATCTCCGAGGACTTTCCTTCACGCTCCAGGCCCGTCCCCGCACTTCTCCCCGGGGGAGGGGCGCCCCACTTGGCAGGTGGGTGTGGGTGTCAACAGGCCCACTCATGGGGGGCACTGTCTGCTCCTCTGCACCTACGTCGTGGGGTGGGACTCCGTGTGGGAGCCTGTGTAGGTTCCGTGCCCCTGGGCGGGGGCACACGGGGGCAGCGAGGGAGCCTGTGTAGGTTCCGTGCCCCTGGGCGGGGGCACACGGGGACAGCGAGGGAGCCTGTGTAGGTTCCATGCCCCTGGGCGGGCACAGGGGGGCAGTGAGGGAGCTCTGTCCCCCCACAGCCCTGTCGGTGGGGAGACTGTGGCCCCGCTTCACCTGCGGGCTGGTTTACAACGTGTGGGAAAGGGGTGCTCTCTAGGGCCCCCGACCCCAGCTTCTCATTCTTAAATTCTAATCTCCTGTCATCAAACTGATATCTCATAACAGGAAGAGAGCACTTCCTCCTCCTGAGGACATTGCAAGGGTGGAAAACGGCCACGCGGTGACCCCCGCACTCCCAGGGGCGGCCGTCCACAGTGCCATCGCCATCACCGTGGGGAGGCGCTGCTGTCCTTAGATGTCAGGCTCTCGCCCTGGCTGGTCTGGCTCAGTGGTCAGAGGAAGGCCCGTGGTCCAAACAGTCCGGGTTAGACTCTGGTCAAGGGCATGTACCTTGGTTGCATTTTGTCCCTGGCTGGTCAGGGTCGTGCAGGAGGCAGCCGGTCAAGGTGTCTCTCTCACGTGGATGTCTCTCTCCCTCTCTCCCCTCCCTTCTCCCTCCCACTCTGTCTGAAGGTAAATGGAGGAATATCCAAGGGTGAGGGTTAAAGAAAAAGAAGATGTTAGGCCCTCTGCAGGGGAGGGGCCCGAACAGCTCCCCCGTCTCCCCCTCATCTCTCTCTTGATCGCACCCCGTGCCGCTCAGCACAGGGTGAGGGCCTCGAACACAGATGTCTCGCTCCACACACAGCACCAGCAGCCTCCGCACACCCCGCCCGACAGGCCCTGCACTGACCGGCCCCCACGGCAGGCGGCTCTCGGGGTGCTGCACAGGCCGCGGGAGGAAGTGAGGACGCGGCCACGCGGCTCCTACCCTGAGGCCTCGTCCCAGTAGTAGTGGCTCCGGCCAGGGACGCTCTGCTGCACCTTGTCCATCTGCAGGGTCCTCACGAAGGTGCCCGTCTTGGACGTCTGCTTCAGCAGACGGTTGTGGACATCCGAGAGGATGGAGAAGCTGGTGCCTCGCGGGTAGCAGAGCCCCACGCGGATCCAGTCGCCCCTAGAAGCCAGGGCACAGTGGGTCACAAGCCGGGGGAGGGACCAGGACCCCCGGCGGGCTCGGCCCTGCCTGTGCCGGGGATGCTCCAAGAACACTTGCCGCTGGTGGTGCAAAGTGTTCGAGGAGAGGGCAGGACACTGCCGGGGCCCCTTGGGCTTCTGCAGGGTCTGCGTGGGGAGCTCCCCTCGGAACTCTGGCTGGAAAGAGATCTTCTTTCCTGGATGTCAGCTCAGTCTGCAGGACCCGGGTCAGCCCCTTCCTGGCCGCTGACTGCAGGCCCGTGTCACGCCTTCTGCGTCATGTTTTCCCATCTGATAAACATCTGCCTCACAGGAATACTGGGCATAGAAAATACTCAACCGCCAAGACACATGTGAAGCTCTATCCAGGTCAATCTCAACCCCACAGAAGCTCCTCCCCTCTTGAAAAATGGTAACATTGTCGCAGATACTTTTGGGCCTTGTATTGAGCACAGTGGAAGGCCGGGTCCTGGGCGAGGTGCCTGCCTAAGTGACCGCACTGCACCCCGGTGTGGTGTCACTATCCCCCTCTCCTAGACGAAGGGACCGAGGCTCCAAGGGGTCACCCGCACCCAAGCGGGGCTCAGTCGGGTCTTCAGGGTCTGAAGCACTGGGTGAGTCCCCCCTGCAGGTGCTCCTCCTGCAAGGGGGACTCACCAGCCTGAGGTGCCGCGGCCTCACCAGCGCTCAGAGCTCCGGGCCCCACTCACTTGTTGAAGTTGATGAGCCAGATGGCGAGCTCGGGGGGGGCCGTGTGGTTCCAGTGGATGGTGTAGCCCTTGTGCAGGGTGATGACTGGCTGGTACTGCTGGTAGTGGGTGCTCCTGGTCAGCGCCCCCTCCAGGAACAGAGGGTGGCTGGGGAAGTCGTTCTTGATGATCTTCATCCGCAGGTTACTGGTCTTGTAGGCCTGGATGTACATCTTCAAAACCCAAAAAGGAAGCACACAGCGGGGCAGTTACAAGGAAAGATTCCAGGAGCGTCTGGTTAGCATGCGGCTCAGACCCACTGTCAAGGGCACGTCCTCTGAAGGGGCCTTCTGAGGGCACAGCCGGAAGGCCCAACAGGGCGCGGCTCTGCTCAGCGCGCCCCGCGGCGCCCTGCGCTCCCTCGGAAAGCGGAGTCCCGGAGACCCCGGGGGAGGGCGGGTGGTGGGTTTCACAGGCTGAGAGCAGGGAGCAGGGACGCAGAGACACCTGCAGGTTTAGCTGAGGTGCTTCGAGTGCACTGAGCTAGAAGAACCGCGTCGCTGAGACCGGTTTCCCGCCCCCCTTTCTCAGGGGCACGGCTCGCGCTGCACCTTCGGGGGACCGGGCCGGCGACACGTTTCACACGCCGTATGTGAACCCCCGCAATCTCATTCAGGGGACTCAACCATCACCCCGACTCTACAGATGAGGAAACCGAGGCTCCAGAACCGGAGTGACTCGCCCAAGGCCATGCTGTGAGGAGGGCTGGAGCCGGCCCCGGCCCCCGGCCCCCGGAGCGCTCTTCGCGCGCATTCTGCCTACAAAGCTTTTCCACGCTGAGGTTTTGTTGTTTTGATTTGTTTTGTTTGTCAATCCTCACCCGGGGATAATTTCCCATTGATTTTTTAGGTAGAATGGAAGGGAGGGAGGGAGGAAGGGAGGGAGGGAGGGAGAAAAACATCAGTGTGAGAGACACATTGACCGGTTGCCTCCCACATGACCCTAACCGGGGCCGGAGATCAAACCTGCAGCCCAGGTTCCTGCCCTTGACTAGAATTGAGCCCATGACCCTTCAGTCTCTAACCACTGAGCAACACCGGCCAGGACCACTGAGATTTTAAAAAATTCTCCTGGGTGAGGAGGAGAAGTAGAAAGAAGGAAAGGAGGGAGGGAGGGAGGGAGGGAGGGAGGGAGGGAGGGAGGGAGGGAGGGAGGGAGGGTCCTTCGGGGCTGGCACAGAGCACAGAGCACAGAGCACAGGGCCTGGCCTGCAGCAGGCCCTCACTCAATGCTCACCCCCGAGGGAGCAACCAGAGGCGACCAGGAAGGTGTGCTTTGCCCCCACCTGTGCGTAGCGTCCACTGCAGATGGCCCCTCTCCAGTCGGGGACGTCGATGCAGTCAGGGTGCCGGACCAGCCAGTTGTCAGCCTTGGTGAGGTAGGAGCCAGGGTACTCGGACACGGAGCCGTCCACATCGTGGAACACCGACGTCTTGTCCCCATCCATGTCCAACTGGTTGAACCAGGGCCCGGGCTCCCCGAAGAACACCCTGGAAGTAATCTAAACACAGCCCGGGAAAGTCAGGAGGTGAAGGGAGACTACGGCCATCATCAGGCCGGGGCAGTTTCAGATTCCGGGGACATGACACCCCAGCCGAAGCAGAGATGCTCGTGGGCGCCGGGGAAACCACAGCTGACCTTGCAGACGAGGCCCGAGAAATGCCAGCCCCTCCCTGCGCACCAGCTCCCACACCCTGTGGGGTATTTTGGCCTCTGCTCATGGGAGGGTCGGCTGCTGTGGGTGACCTGGCCTCAGGCTTGCCAGGCTGCAGAGGTGCGCAGGGCACACGGCAGTGAGCGTGTGTGTGTGTGTGTGTGTGACACAGGGGTTGGTGCAGGTCCGCGTGAGGGCGTGTGCACACACGGGAGGGGCATGGTGAGTGTGTGTGTGTGAATGACACAGGTGTTGGTGCAGGTCCGCGTGAGGGCGTGTGCACACACGTGGGGAGGGGTATGGTGAGTGTGTGTGTTACAGGAAGAGTCTTTCCACACGGGCCTGGAGATGTCCGTGACTGGCCTTTTTCAAGCCCTGTGGCCTGAGCAAGGAAATTAGGTAACTTCAAGTTCACATCTTCTCCCCGGGAACTGGGCAGACAGAGGGCGGGGCAGAGGGAGGAGGAGGAAAGGCCTGGAAATCTGTAACCCAGGACGGAAACACACCAGGGGCCTGGCCCTGCCCAGTCTCCGGGCAGCGGCCCTGCTCTCCCACCCCAGCCCTGCCTGCCGCGGTCTGTGTGCTGCTCCCAGGGAGAGGCGGACAAGCATCTTCAGCAAAGATTCCCTCACACACTGCAGCTTCTTCAATTAATTGTGCCAGCTCAGGTGGCCCAGTCACGAGACTCAGAGGTCCAGAGCTCGAGCACGGGAGGAACAGCCTCGGACCCTGGAGCCCCGCGTACGGCTCCCTGAGGCCCGGGCGGGCTTGGCGCAGGGTGAGGGCAAGGGGCACCCGGTGCAGCCTGACCTGCGGGCACCCAGCTCGTACTTTTCCAGTCTGGATGCGGACAGAGCTGGGAGGTGGCCCAGTGTGCTCGGAGGAGGCTGTGCAAACCCTGTGGTGGTGGCAACAGCTCAAGGCCGGCCCCAGGGACCCGTGACTCACTGCCTGGATCTGGGCTGGCGGGAGCCGGCCGGTCTCACTCACCGGGACGTCCTCAAAGGCAATGTCGGACACGTTGTTGTGGGGGCAGCTCTGCCAGGCGTTGTTCAGACGGAAGGCCAGGGCGCTGGTGTGCCGGCCCTCCAGGGCCACGAACTTGCGGAACGTGCAGCTCTGGATGTTGATGGGGCCATCGTAGATCTGAATGCCCCGGACCGGGAAGTTCCTGCAGCCAGGGAAGTCGAGGGTCAGCGAGCCGCTCAGTGTGCCCCCCGAGGTGGACGGCGACAGAAACCTCCTGGGCGAACGATTCCTGCCCTCAGCAACTCACCCTCCACACAACACTGTTGACTCACCAGTTCGCGGGGAAAGCATTAATGAACATAGTAAATGTCAATAAATGGTGGCTGGACGATGGATGGATGGATGGATGGATGGATGGATGGACGGATGGACAGATAGATGATGGATGATGGATGAAGGATGGATAGATGATGGATGGATGATGGATGGATGGATGAAGGATGGATGGATGATGGATGGATGAATGAATGGATGGATGTATGGACAATGATTGGATGATGGATGGATAGAGATGGATGGGTGGATGGGTGGAGAGATGAATATCTGTCTAGTTGCTGGGTTAGGGTTTTGGGAATCTATTGCAAACCAATTCCCCAATTTTTCCGTCCCATGAAGAGTCACTGGGTAAATGCCATGACTTCTGCTGGCGAGTGCCAACACTGTGTCCCTTGGGAAGGGAGTCGTTAGTCATTATCATCTTCGTCGTAGTTGCTGTAACAATTTATTCAGATCAAGACTCGAGTGAGTATCCTGCCTGTGAGTAAGCCTTTCGACCGGGAGCTTGCTGGACTTGGGAACAGGGGGAAGGGAGCAGGACCGTGGACTGCTGGGGCACCCCCAGGAGGCCCGCACCCCGGAGGCAGGAGAGGCACAGCTTGGTATGGAGGGAGGGGACTGAAGTAGGACCCTGACTTGGAATTTTTTTTTTTTTATTCCTTACCGAGGATATTTTTCTATTTATCTTCAGATAGGGAGGGAGGGAGGGAGAGAGAGGGGGAGAGAGAGAAACATCGACATGAGAGGGACACATCAACGGGCTGCCTCCTGCACAACCCCAACCAAGGCTGGGGACGAACCGCAACCGAGGTGCGTGCCCTTGACTGGAACTGAACCCACAACTCATTGGTCCACAGGCCGGCGCTCTAACCACTGAGAAAACCGGCCAGGGCGACCCTCCTCCATCTGCCTGGGGCTTCTGAGCAGGGTGTGGGAGGCAAGGGCCTGAGAAGGACTTCCTGGTCCTGGTCCTGGTCCCGGTCCCGGTCCCGAATCTGGGCTTGCTCAACTCCCAGTTCTCCAAGCCCAGTCTTCCTGGTCTTCCTGGTACCTCTGCCTCTGGGCGGGCCCTCTCCTTCCCCAGCGAACAGGAGAAAGGGCGGAAAGACGAGAATGCAGAAACGTCTGTCTGTGCGGAGAAGCCGCACCCCGGCCCCGCCCAGCCGTCACACTGGGCCTCCAGCCTGGGCGGCGTCTCCAGGGCCACCGGGTCCTCCAGCACTCCTGCGCTGCTCTGTTGGCCGCCGCGGACCTCAGGGCCTTGACCCTGACTGCTGTGGGGCCCACGTGCCCTCTGTCCACGGCCCTTCCAGGACGGCACGTTCTCCCGGCCCTGCAGCCAGACTTCAGGCCTCAGCCCGCGGGCCCGGCTCTGGCTCGCGAGGGCAGCCGAGGGCCTGGCCCGAGCGTGGCCGAGTGAACAAACGCACCTCTGGAAATCCTCAGAGCACTCGGCCTGGGGGGCGGCCACCCCCCCCCCCCCCCCGCAAAGAGAGCCTGGCCGACAGGCTGCTCGTGGGAGCGGCGCAGGGACCTCGCCCCGCTGGGAGCACAGAGCCGGGCCCTCCGCAGCACACCGAGACCGTGGTCCTGTCTGCAGCCTCTGGAAGACGTGCGCTCGGGGTGAGGTCAGGCCTGAGCCGCACCAGCCAGGGCAGGAAGGACCCTCTTCTAAAGAGAAGACAGCTCAGGGGCAGGAAGGGCTGGTCTCAGAGGGCAGGGCCACGTGCTGAGGGCCGGTTCACGTCAACGCGGAAGCCCCTCGAGGGCACAGACTTCCTCACCACTGACCCGGGCCACTGCTCTGTTAGCCGGTCAGCTCTCTGGTCCCCCCGCCCCCACCCCGCCGGGTGGCCTCGGGCTGTGACCTCTTCAGGCCGCCCTGCTGCTCTGCCGTGAGCCAGTCCGACTGCTGGAAGGGCCCCTCAGGCCCCCAGTGCGTCTTGTGTGCGCGGCGGCCCTGAGGCATCTCCCCAAGTGGGATCACTGCTGGTGCAGGTCTGGATCTGCCTGTGACACGCTTGGGCCGGTGACCCCCAGGTCTCCCACGTGTGTCTGGGGCCTGACTCTCCACCTCCTGGGGAGGCGTGAACTGCTCCCATGGGGTGTCTCAGAGACCCTGCCGTGAAATCCTGCCGACGTAGGCAGAGCCACACCGCACACTGGTGGCCAGCAGCTCTGACCTCCCCCGCTCTGGAGTCCACCCTGCTGCTGCCCCCCCACCCCCACTGTCTCCGTGGGCAGAGGGGGGCCCCGCCGACAGGCAGGAACCACAGCCGGGCACTGCCCCTCCCCGGCCAGCACTCAGGCTACGTCCCACAGAACAAGGAGGCTGCATGGCCGCAAACCTACTGGCCCATGGGGAGGGTCCTTCCGCTGTGGTCCAGGCCGCCAGGGCCCCAGCTCCTGTTGTCGGTCATCTCGGTCCCCACGTTGCCGCTCTCGCCCACAAACAGGCTGTTCTTCACCTCCTGCTTGGAGCCGTCGTCGTAGGGGAAGGTCCCACCACTGTCGGGAGAGGAGGTCGGGGGTGAGAGGGCAGAGACCGCCGCCCACAGAGGGCCGCACGGGGACGGGGACTCTTACCTGGCCAGCGTCAGGCCGATGCCGTTGTCAGCAAACCTGGGGACGAGGGCAGACAGTCAGAGCGGGCTCTCCCGCAGGGCAGGGTCGGGAAGGCCCTTGGCGCCCCAGCCCTGCTGGCTGGCCGGTGTCGGGGGGAGTCTCTCCTGAGCACAGGGTTCGCTGCGGGAGCCGGGACAGTCCGACTCCAGAGAGGAAGGGGACCGCCGTGTCTTGGTGTCTCCTGTCCCCTGCGTCAGCACGGTGAAGACTGGGCTCCCCGGCCTCCGCCCCAGCCACCCTCCCTGGGGATGCCGGGGCTCCGTGGGGGGGCTCGCTACTCGGCCAGCTCTCCCCACTCCCATCACTGACACCCCGCCGTGCCCCACCCAGGCCTCTCACTCCCCTGTGTCCCGGGGCCTCAGACACCCCAGCTCCCAGCCCCACGGGTCTGCTTTCCAGCCTCTGGGCTGTTTCCACGGGGCAACCTCACATCATCGCGCCTCAGGCCCTTGAGCTGAACAAAACCAGACACTTCTCGCCATCTGAGCCTGGCACCGCCCGAAGCTGGGTCTCAGCCAGCTCCCACTGGACACTGGACACTGTAGTGGCTCCAAGGTGTCCCTCCCACACGGGCCCCTCTCCCTGCGCGTGCCCAGCGGTCGCTGCTGTGATCTGTCTGCGAGGGACACAGGCCACATGCTCGAAGCTCTTGCAGGAGCCCGTCTGCTGCCAACACTGTGCCAACACTGTGCCTCGTGGGGCAGCGGCCTCGGTGCCTCCGGACTCTGGGCCACCCTAGGCCGGAGTCCGGGGGAGCCTGGGCCACCCTAGGCCGGAGTCCAGGGGAGCTAGCAGGCCCCCCACTGGCAGGGGGTTCGCGGTGCGTCTCTGGGGACCCGGACTGGCAGCACACCAGGCCGAGGTCAGCCCTGGACCTGGGACACCGCGGGGAATTTTAGCACGGACACCTCGAGCATAGTCATCTCTCAAGTGTCCGTGGGCCTGTTCCAGGGGTAAGCAGCTCATCCCACCACGTGTGGAACTGCAGGGAAGTCTTCCTGCCACGGAGCTGAACAGGCCCCGTGCCCGTGCCCCCGCCCTCCAGGGCCCATCGGGACACGCCTGCCTCCGCTCCCACAGATGCCCCTCGGAACCCGGAGCCGGCCCTCGCCTCAAGGCCTCGGCTTCCTGCCCCAGGAGGCTTCTCCTGGCATCTGCCTGTCCCCGAGTCAGTGCCTGGCCGTCTGTCTCTCCCGGGCTCTGCTGTTCCGAGCAGCCTTTCTGTCTGGATCCTGTGCCTTCTCCCTCCTCGGACGCGCTCACTTCCTCTCGCTCCCTTTGCCCTGTTCTCCTGAGCGGTCACGATCAAACGCGGAAGCACCTCCTTTCCCGGCAGACTTCCCGGGGCACTGCTGCAGGGCTCGTCCCAGCTCAGCCGCCTGTCCCTGCAGGTGCTCCTGCCCGGGCCGGTGGCTCTGCAGGGGACCCGACGCCGCAGCTCACCCCTCCTGCAGGTAAGTCGTGACCCGCAGCCCCGCGGCTGAGACTGCTTGCCGGGTGCCGGGTCCCTGCCTGCGGCCCTTCTGTGCCCGTGCCTGGCCGGGGACCTCTCCGCCACGCGCTGCTCGGTCTGCCAGGGCAGGAGCGCCGTCCGCACCGTGCGCCGCCGCCACGGCCACTCACCGGCAGTGGTCCAGCCACACGTCGCCGCCGCGCAGCCAGGCCCCGTGCTCCTGGTTCTTGTAGGCGGTGAAGTGTCTGATGACGGCCGGCACGCGGGGCTTCAGCGGGTCGGCATCCTGGTGAGGGCTGTACCTGCAACGCAGCGGGCCCAGCGGCCGTGAGGGCTCCTGAATGGACCCCTCCTCGGCTGTGTGTCTCCTTGCCCACGCTGCCCACAGACTCTGACGGAACAGCCTCTCACTCCCATCGGCTGGGCTCAGGAACGAACTGTTGAAGGGCCCGGGCCCGGCCCCACGCAGCTGACTGCTGCGTCCCTTCTCTTGTCCACCAGCAGCTCTGAGGGACACCCCGCCCCAGGCTGGTCAGAGCTCGGGACGGTCAGACAGCCCCAACCCGGCACGCGATACAGGCACAGGGCGAGGAAGGAGGTGCCGCTCTCCGCCGACGGGGGTGCCTTGACCCAGGGCCTCATCCGGCCTTGGCTTCTCGGCCGTGAAGAGGGCGTGGAGCCCCGATGCTCACTGGTGTGCCCGCCAGCACTGCCTCCTGAGACAGCATCTCGTCACTGTGGCCTCACACGGAGACCAGGCGGCTTGGCCTCCTCAAAGGCCCAGCTCCCCTGATGACCCGCAGGGTGAGCAGTGACCGGCCGTGGCTGAGCGCCCGGCTCATGCGGCCTGCCCGTTCCCGCCTTCAGGCGGACGGCGCAGCTCCCTCCTCTTCCTTCCACGTTCCCAGCCCAGCCAGCCGGCGGTGGCCCTGGACGGCCTTGTGGACTTACCAGGTACGGGCCTTGCTGAACCCTGACTCCCGCCTGACGCGGAACCCACACTGGGCCCTGTCCAGAGTTTCTCCCCGGCTCCCAGCAAGTAGCTCAGCGTGCAGGACAGAGAAAGCGCTCAACAGACACCCAACGAACGAACGAATGAACGAACGAACGAGTGGAAGGGGGCTTACTTGAGGGCCCCGGGCTGATTACCTGGCAGAGATGATAGCGAGGAAGGGCCGCTTGTCCTTGGCGGAGGCCTCCGTGGTTTTGACGCCATTGTCTATGATCATGCCGGCCTGTGGGCGCAGACAGGGAGTGCTGGCTTGCAGTGCAGCTGCGCCCCCTCACACCCAGCCTCCTGCCCAGCTCTGCCCCGGGACGCGTGGGAGCAGGTCTGCGGGGAGGGAGGTGACCTCCTGCCCAGCTCTGCCCCGGGACGCGCGCGGGAGCAGGTCTGCGGGGAGGGAGGTGACCTCCCTGCTCAGGTCAGATCTTGTCCGGGCCCCTCAGCTACGTGCACGCCCCGCACTCACTCTGCCCTCGGACCCGAGTCAAGGATGATGACTGTTCTTTCCGGAAAACGTGTCCTGAACACAAGCCTCGCCTGGACCTGGGGCAGAGTCTGTGGCCCTCCCAGTCCTGTCTCGATCCCGCCTGCCTGGGGAGACAACCTCCCCCTTCTGGCTCCAAAGGGGCCCTCTGTCAGCCAGGGAGTGGGAGTCAGGGCAGCTGAGTGCTGCAGCCCAGGGAGGCCGCCCCTTCCTTCTGGGTTTGCTCGGCCTCTTAGGAAGGCCAGACTCGGGGTTCTTACTTAGACCCCTGGAGGTCATCTGGCCACTGCATCCCTAAGGAGCCGACTCCTGCGGAGCCTGGAGGTGTGAGCGGATGTGGGCTGGGCCCTGGCTGGGCCCTGGCCCCTCTCTCAGGAGCTGCCTTTAGTCTCTGCCCGGCTCAGGCCTCTGGGAGCTCGGAGAGGGGGGCCGACGGCACCTAGTGCCCAGACTGCCGAGAGCCATGGCTGTGGGGGCCCGGGCGAGCAGCCCCACACCGGACCCTACGCAGTGCGTGCGGAGCTGGGCCCGCCGAGTGTGAACCCCAGGCACGGGGCCTCCTCTGCTCAGACACCCCACCCACCCACTGCAGGCTCCCCCTCCCTATGCCACCTGCTGCCTTCCTCGGGGACCACCCTCCACCTGTGCCCTGGCCCCGCCTACTCCTGCGGGAAACCCGGTCCCCACGTATCCTCACCTGTTCCAACCTCTCCAGACATGCAGGTCCCACACGGGTCACCACCCCCTTCACGGGAAGGTCCTCAAGGGGTCTCACGAGCAGCCAGGACATTCCCTCCCCGCCCACCCCCAGCCGTATGGCTGGTTCTGCTCTGCACGGAGACAGCTCCCCACAGCCCCGGGGACCTGTGCTCATTCTCCAGGTCAGGGGCCTCCTGGCCGCTGTCCTCTGCCCCATGAGCTCCCTTCTTAGCTTCCAGGACATCGCCCCGCCCGCGTCCCCTCTCTGCCCACCCTGCCCCGCCCGCTGCACGGGCCAACCCCTCGTGTAAGTGGGGTCACTCAGGATCTCTCTCTCCTTTTCGGTCTGCTCCCTTGTTGATCCTTGTTTTGTTTCGACCCTGGACCTGTCAGTCCTCCGGGGCCTCAGGGGCCTCGTCCGCACCAGTAGGAACTGGGCCAGAGGCCCGGCCCTGACATCGGGGCTCCAGGCGCGCACGCTGGCCCCGCGGCCCAGCCCCCGGCCCAGCCCCGCGTCCCAGCCCCGGCCCAGCCCGGCCTGCATCTGCGGAGACTCACTCGGTAGTTGGAGTGTGCCCGGTTGTTGTGGAACCTCCCCAGGGGGATGTGCTCCGAGTAGCCGGGGGAGTACTTCCCTTCCGAGGGGCCTGTCGGCACGTGGTGGAAAATGAACCAAAATCCGGTTTCCTGTTGGGGAGGAAGCAGGGGAGCACAGGACTCAGCACCCGCCAGCTTCGCACTGGGGTGCCGCGTGGCCCCCAAGCCCAGCTCTGGCAGCAGCGAGAAGCCTGAGGCCGCCGCGCTGTGCGTCCACCTGACGTCAACAACGCCCCGCAGGCCGCTGTCGGCCACGGCCCAGGCTGGGCTTCAGCGTCATCTCCGGGCACATGACGGGGGGATTTCGCGAGTGTTCTCGGCTCCCCTCTTCCATTCCACAGAACGGAGCTGGGCCCCGGGATCGCACCTGCCCTGCCCAGGGTCCCTGGGGTGAGCGGTGGAGGGGCGAGAGCGAGGCGTGTCTGTGCCCCGGGCCTGCGCCCCCGGCGTCCGCTCCCTCACCCACCCGGTGGTCAGTGGTCGGCGGCAGCACTTCCTCGCGGGCGGCGTGCGGACGACTGCTCTGCCCCCAGACCACTCACGTGCTCACTGCCCTAAGAGGCGGTCGTCGGAGCAGTGAGTGAGCACCGTCAAGGGCGGCGAAGGCACAGCCCAGCGACACCCAGCCCCCACTCTGACCTGGGGTGCTGGCCCTGGCCACCCTGAACCCCGGCCCCCACCCCTAACTCCCTCCAGAGAAGACAGCCCTGCTCACCTCGGACCCTGCGGCAGCGCAGTTTATGAGGTTGTTGTTGGGGTTGGCCATCCAGAAGGTGGACACGCCGCTGCAGGAGGGGGAGGGAGAGCGTCAGGCGCCCTAACACTGGCCCACGGGCGGCTGAGAAGTAGACGCTTCCGTCTCTGAGCAGCAGTGGCTCAGCAGCCCATGTGGGAGTCGCCCTGAGCGCGGGCATGGGGGGCGAGGGCCCGGGGGACCCGGGCATGGGGGGTGCGGGCATGGGGGGCGCGGGCATGGGGGTGCTGGCACGGGGGGTACGGGCATGGGGGGCGCGGGCATGGGGGTGCAGGCATGGGGGGTGCGGGCATGGGGGCGCAGGCAGGGGGGTGCAGGCATGGGGGCACGGGCATGGGGGTACTCACTTGCAGTCCTGCCTGGGCTTGGGGATGTACCCTGGGTACGAGTCCTCTGTGATCACCCTGCACATCCTGCTGTCGCGGTCGGAGGGCAGCAGGGTGCCCGGCTTGACGAGGAGGCCGAGGCAGTGGTCAAAGGTGTTGCGCTCCTCTGGCCCGTCCTCCGTGAAGAAGCAGTGGCCCAGAGAGTCGTAGCCCACGACGTCCTTGACCTGCAGGGGTCGAGAGAGGGCACCCGTGTTCACGGATTCGTCCATTCACTCCACACACGGAACAGCGCCAGCCGCACCGCAGGCCCTGGGAGGAGCAGGGGGTTGCAGACGGGCAAACACGGGGGCCGGGCCTGGGGGGCCTGGCGGGGCTGACAGGGGACTCTGAGTCCTTGCTGGCGGGAGGTGTTCCGCTGCGGCTGCGGGGGTGGGGGAAGGGGGACAGTGTTGGAAGCAGGTCCACGGCAGGGCTCAGAGGGCCTCGCGCGGAGCCCTACCTCCCATCCGACGCGGGGATCCGTCCCTGCGCACCCCGACACGTGGCACCTGACGCGGGGATCTGTCCCTGCGCACCCGACACGTGGCACCTGACGCGGGGATCGTTTCTGCGCACCCCTGACACGTGGCACCCGACGCAGGGATCTGTCCCTGCGCACCCCTGACACGTGGCACCTGACGCGGGGATCGTCCCTGCGCACCCCTGACACGTGGCACCTGACACGGGGATCGTCCCTGCGCACCCCTGACACGTGGCACCCGATGCGGGGATCCGTCCCTGCGCACCCCGACACGTGGCACCTGACGCGGGGATCTGTCCCTGTGCACCCCTGACACGTGGCACCTGACGCGGGGATCGTCCCTGCGCACCCCTGACACGTGGCACCTGACATGGGGATCGTCCCTGCGCACCCCGACACATGGCGCCCTGCTTTTGCTAACACCTCAGGGCGGGACGCCCACGAGCCCTCAGGCGCCCGTCCCAGTGGGACGCACCTCACTCTCCTGCTGGGGTCTCCGAGCCCAGCCGCCTGGTGCTGCTGTCCCGGGGCACCGCCCGACGGGGCAGCTGCTGCTCCTCCGCGAGCTCACTGAGCCCACACCTACGACGCTGACCGAGGGGCCAGGCCCGTCCCGGACGCTGTGGGCTGTTAGGCAGCACCTGATCCCCCACGGCCTCCTCAGCCGTGACAGCAAACACGTCTGCAGACACGCACTGACAAAGGTCCCACTGGGGAGGGTGACAGACTGTCCCGACCGAGCGCGCTGACCTAAGGCAAACGCCCCGATTCCCTCCAGAGTCGTTCAGACGACAGAGCTGCCCGCTCCCCAGCCCCGGGGGGTCGGGCTCGGGGCACTGGGACCAGGACCCTTCCCGTCCCAGCACCGACTGGGCCCCTACACCTTCCAGTCCTGCTCCAGTCCTGCACGACCCTTGGTCATGTGTGTTTAGAGACAGGGAAATGAGGCTCGGAGAGTGAAGGACTTCCCAAGGTCGCACCCCTGGCGAGCCAGGGCTAGGACCCAGCTCAGCCCAGAAGGAGTCTGAACACGCCCGCAGCTCTGTTCTCGCAATCGGGGTGTGCCCGACCCCTCAGCCCCTCAGAGGGCAGTGGCCACGGCTCAGGCCGGGCACCAGCAGGGCGTCCGGCCTCCTGGTGAGCGGGCGAGGCTGCTGGCTGAGCCCAGGAAGGCAGCAGGAGGGAGCGGGAGGGAACCGGCTCTCAGGCTGCAGGGACACCGAGGGCCAGCCCACATGCCCTCACCTCACCGACGCCCAGAGAAGGGACACAAGCCTCGGGTTCATCCGCCCCGGGAGGGGGAGCCCCGTCAGACCCAGCTCCTCTGGCAAGGAGACACCCCGGTTTTCTCCCTTCTCCTGGGCTGGCAGCCTGTCAGGAGAGATCACTCTGAGACCCAAGGTGGGGACGGATCAGCCGCCGCCCTGGAGTGAGCGACTGGACCCAACTCCTTCCGGCACTGAGCCCGGGCCCCAGGAGCTGGCCTGCGCGGGGCGGGGGGGGGGGGGGGCCCTCTGGGTCCTGTCTTCCCGGGAAGAAGGTGCTTACCAACAGGCCGTTGGAGCCGTGGACGGTGACGCAGCGGGAGAAGGTGTGGTGGATGGACAGGTCCCGGACGTAGGTGGGCGGGTCGTAGCCGCCCTGTTGGTCCAGGTCCCCCGCCAGGTGGAAGTGGATGGGGTACTGGCCCACCAGCTGCTGCCCCATGTGCACCAGCTCCACGCCCTCCAGGTGTGCGGCCTTGAAGCCCAGCGCGAACTGGGGGGAGACGAGAGTCGGGAGGGTCCGGGGGCGCCCGGACCCCTCGTGGTGCCCATGCTCGGAGAACGCACAGGTGTCACCCTCAAAGTGCTCTGTTCCTCCTGCCCCCTCGGGCGAGTCTCAGATGCTCTCTGCTAAGGTGCTAAGGTGCCTGGCCCTTCCTGCCCCAGGGGGACGAGGCCCTACGTGTGGCACGGCCGTGGCAAGGCCGTGACGGGGAACGAGGGTGTGGAGGGACCGGGCGCCCTCCCGCCCCTTCTCCTCCGAGCATCTGCGTGTGACGAGGGCGAGACCACGTGGGAGCTTCTGCAGGCGACGAAGCGCTGACCGGGCCAGATGCCGGACACCCTGTGACACAGGCCTGCACGAGGAGCTGTCACCCGAGGCCAGGGGGGTCCCTGCTGTGCACCCCCAGGGTCATCGGTCCTGAAGACCAAGATTTTAGCTCCAAGGGAACCGTCCTCACAAAACTGCAGGAGACCCTTGTTCTGTCAACTTTCACCCCAACCGCTGGGAGCAAGGACACCGGGCGGCCGGTGCTCTGCAGTGTGCCCAGCAGAGGCGGGGACGCGCTCTGCAGCCCGCGGCCAGGAGGGCACCCCGTGCACGGACAGGGCTGCAGCGCCTCTCGCCCACCCGACGCTGCCTGGAGCCTCGCAGGCTCCTCCGGCCACAGGGCTCACCTTCCCTCTCGTTTGGATGGGTCTGCTGTGCCCGCGGCTCCTGGGGAGCACCCTGCCCCCGTCTCTTTCGGGAAGGGAGGGCCCCACAAAGAAGCGGGAATGAGAGCCTCCACTGGAGGGAGGTGTGACCGGGGCAGGAGCCATCCCCGGGCTGCTCCGCCACTTCTCCTGCTCCCACGTCCTGACACAAGGGCCGCACGCCAGTGGGCAGTACACAGGACTGCTCCGAATTCCGGAAGGTCCTCCTGCCTCGGGCCCCTTGCCGGCCCCTCCGGCCCCTTCCCTGCCCCAAATCCCGCCGCGGGCTGGCATCGTGGAATTCCCCTGGTGGAACTCCAGCCCTACCTTGATGTGGCCCCCGAAGGTGTCGAAGTCAAAGAAGCTGCAGGTGTGGTTGGTGTAAGGGTAGCACCCGTCCTCCATCTCCCCCATGATCACGATGTTCCGGGTCAGGAGCCCCACCTCGGCCCGCATGTCCACGCCGTCCACCTCCTCCCCGGTGTGCAGGTACAGCGGTTTCCCTGGGCAGGAGGTGAGCAAACCACTGGCCTCAACCCCGTGAATCCACAAGCACATTTTCTGGAAGCTTCTGCGTCCAGCACTGCGGCCGCGCCCTGGTGCGTCCACAGGACCACGGGGCCCGCACAGAAACGGATTCACCCGTCGTGCTGACCTCACCACACCCGCCCGCCCTCCTTCTAGAGCGGACGACGCTCGTCTCTTGTACCAGGGACCCCCGCCCCGCCCCAGGGTGCAAGAGGTTGGAACTCTGGAACTGCCTCGGATTGCCGGCCCCAAGTTCTGCCCCCACAGCACCCCGAGTCCTCCTCTGGAGTGGAGCGGGCTGAGCCTCCCCGACATCGACCCCCACAGCACCCCGAGTCCCCCTCTGGAGGGGAGCGGGCCGAGCCTCCCCGACATCGACCCCCACAGCACCCCGAGTCCTCCTCTGGAAGGGAGCGAGCCGAGCCTCCCCGACATCGGCCCCCACAGCACCCCGACTCCCCCTCTGGAGGGGAGCGGGCTGAGCCTCCCCAACATCGGCCCCCACAGCACCCCGACTGCCCCTCTGGAGGGGAGCGGGCCGAGCCTCCCCGACATTGGCCCCCACAGCACCCCGACTGCCCCTCTGGAGGGGAGCGGGCCGAGCCTCCCCGACATTGGCCCCCACAGCACCCCGACTGCCCCTCTGGAGGGGAGCGGGCCGAGCCTCCCCGACATCGGCCCCCACAGCACCCCGACTGCCCCTCTGGAGGGGAGCGGGCCGAGCCTCCCCGACATCGGCCCCCACAGCACCCCGACTGCCCCTCTGGAGGGGAGCGGGCCGAGCCTCCCCGACATTGGCCCCCACAGCACCCCGACTGCCCCTCTGGAGGGGAGCGGGCCGAGCCTCCCCGACATCGGCCCCCACAGCACCCCGACTGCCCCTCTGGAGGGGAGCGGGCCGAGCCTCCCCGACATCCGCCCCCACAGCACCCCGAGTCCCCCTCTGGAGGGGAGCGGGCCGAGCCTCCCCGACATCCGCCCCCACAGCACCCCGAGTCCCCCTCTGGAGGGGAGCGGGCCGAGCCTCCCCGACATCGGCCCCCACAGCACCCCGAGTCCCCCTCTGGAGGGGAGCGGGCCGAGCCTCCCCGACATCCGCCCCCACAGCACCCCGAGTCCCCCTCTGGAGGGGAGCGGGCCGAGCCTCCCCGACATCCGCCCCCACAGCACCCCGAGTCCCCCTCTGGAGGGGAGCGGGCCGAGCCTCCCCGACATCTGCCCCCACAGCACCCCGAGTCCCCCTCTGGAGGGGAGCGGGCCGAGCCTCCCCGACATCGGCCCCCACAGCACCCCGAGTCCCCCTCTGGAGGGGAGCGGGCCGAGCCTCCCCGACATCGGCCCCCACAGCACCCCGAGTCCCCCTCTGGAGGGGAGCGGGCCGAGCCTCCCCGACATCGGCCCCCACAGCACCCCGAGTCCCCCTCTGGAGGGGAGCGGGCCGAGCCTCCCCGACATCCGCCCCCACAGCACCCCGACTGCCCCTCTGGAGGGGAGCGGGCCGAGCCTCCCCGACATCGGCCCCCACAGCACCCCGACTGCCCCTCTGGAGGGGAGCGGGCCGAGCCTCCCCGACATCGGCCCTCGCTGGCAGGCGCCTCCCCTCCGGTGAGGACAGCGCTACAGGAGCAGCCTCTCTCCAGGGACTCGCAGCCTGACGCACACCACAGACGCCACTCGCTTCCGCTGTGACCTCGACTTGAGCCACAGAGCACACACCTCGCTCAGGCCCGACAGGGACCGCGTGCAGGGCGGCGCCCACAGGCTGAGCCCACCCTGCTCCCTCGCGCCCTGCACCGGCTCCCCGAGCTGGGCCTGCAGTACTGCTGAGGAAGAGGACTGCTTCGGGCTCTGCAGACGCAGGGAGGCGGTGGTTTCTTTGAAGCACCTTGGTTCAAAGAAGTGAACCTGACTCACAGCAAAGCCACAAAAGTATCCCCTTTGGAACCAGTACCAGCTTCCCAGGCTGCTGGAGAAATTGCCACAGACCGTGGCTTAGCACAGCCGTCACCCGTCCCTCAGGCCGGAGGTCAGAAGCCAAGAGGAGTCAGGGGCCAGCGGCCGAGCTGCAGGCAGGCGGGGTCCCTGGGAGGCTGTCGGGTTTCAGAGCCCAGTGACCTGAGCTCCCGGCTGGCGGCCCCTCCTCCACCTTCAGTGCGTCGCTCCCGTCGCCTGTCCCCACACCCGTCCCCTCTGACGCTGACCCTCCTGTCCCTCTCATGAGGACCTCGGCGACCACTGGCCCGGCAGACAATGCAGGGGCCTCACAGCCCTGCCTTCCTCGAACCTCAAAGCCCCTTGGCCGAGAAAGACAACACTCCTGGGTCCTGGCAAACAGGATGTGGACATCTTTGGGGCCATCATTTAGCTGACCGGTGGACTTCTTCTCAAAAAACAAACAAACAAAAAGGCCTAGGTATTTGAAAAATTAACTTGCCCTGGCCGGTTTGGCTCAGCGGTTAGAGCATCGGCCTGCGGTCCAGAGAGACCCAGGTTCGGTTCCCGCTAAGGGCACGTACCTCGATTGCAGTTTGTCCCCGGCCCTGGTTGGTCGTGCAGGTGGCAGCCACTCGATGTGTCCCTTTCACGTCGATGTTTCTCTCTCTCTCTCTCCCCCTCTCACTCTATCTGAAGATAAAAGCAAAACTTTCTTTAAAAAAAGAAAGAAAAATTAACTCGACAGAGTCCGTCACTGGCATGTGCTCTCATCCGAGCTCTGAGCCCACGGTCTGTGCCCCTGGCGCAGGGAGGGGCCGAGGGGAGGCTGTGGGCGGGGCTGGCAGGTCTCCGGTTCTGAGGCAGCAGAGAGCCCGAGACAGTTCTGCAGCAGGCGGGGCCCTGCCTGCCTCCAGCCAGCCCGTGGCCCTCCTTCTGGATCACAGGGCCACGTCTTTGCAGTTTTAAGGCCCAGCAGCAGGGTCCCCCTGCGGGGTGCTGCTAGCAGATGGCCTCCGGGTCAGCAGACCACCTGCCCCTGGGTAAGCTTCAGCTATTCTATTCCTCAACACTTCTCTTTGGCTGCTCCTCCGGCGGGACAGCCTTCTCCGCCTTGTCCACGCAGCAGGCCCTCGTCTGTCCGGCTCCGGCTCCGATGGATCCTTCTCCCTGAAGGCTTCCCTAAGCAGCCTCAGCATCAGCCCGTGGTCCCCATGTGCCCACAGAGCTCAGCAGAGCCAGCAAACACCCCCCCAAGACTTCCCACCAGCCCTCATAGCACATGCATTTTTGGGCTTGAGGGCTTCTCTCAATTTGTCAGTGTCCCCCTTAAAATATAATGTCCGAGCAGGACATGACCAGAGGCTTCTCATGGAGGGGATGGTCTCCAACACGCCTGGACAGACAGGGCGGTGGGTCTGAGCACTGTAACGCTGAGCCTGGCTCTCCGGGCAGACCCAAGCTCAGATCGTACCCGAGTCCCTGGGAGCTACTTGAGCCCCTGAACCTCAGGTGTCCATCTGCTCAGTGGGAACAAGGACAGCGGCGCAGGCTGGCACCGGCTCTCCCACAGCGGGCTGCACACCTGCAGTGACTGCAGGTCAGACAGCTTTCCTGTTCCCCGGGGGGCGGCAGGGTGTAGGGGGGCTGCCAGGTCGATGGGGACTGTGTGGATCACCCCCATGAGCAGGCGAGTCAGACAGAGCGGTGAGCGTGTTTCCATCACGGCCTCCTCCCCCCGCAGCGGGGCCCCTGTCAGGACGCGTACGAAACCTTACGGCAGTTTATCTGCCCTGCTGCTCTGGTCACAGGCCACCCCCAGCTGCTGTCCCACGGAAGCTGTGGCCCGGCTTCCCGGCCTCCACCTCGTCCCTCCTCCTCACAGCTGTGACACCGAAAGCTGAGCAGGGTCAGCAGACGTGGCACACTTGCCCAAACAATGCAGAAGGGCCACGTGCACGGCAAGGGGAGGGGTGGCTGGGAGCACCCCTTCCTCCCCAGTCAGGAGAAGAGTAAACATCAGGGCCCCCCCAGTGGGAGAAACAGGCGCGTCCTGTGGCTCAGCCGCGTGGGCACAGGGACTGCCTCAGCCGCGGAGGACACGCCCGGGGGCTGGGCTGGCAGGTCCCAGGCAGGCAGACTGAAGCACAGCTGCAGTCTCCTCCCACCGTGCAGCCTCGGGCGGCTGGAACCGGCCTTCGCGGAGAAGGACGAGCAGGCACACGGCCCTGGCACCACACAGCTCTGAGTTTGAATCCTGCTCGGCACAGGCACTCGAGGAGCCTTGCTGGCCCGGGCTGGGTGGCTCAGTTGGTTGGCGCGTCATCCCAATAGGCCACGGCGGCGGGTTCAGTCCCAGGTCAGGGCACACACCAGCATCAGCCAGTGAAGGGCACAAAGAGGTGAAGCAACAAGTCTCTCTCTCTCCCTCTCTCTATAAACCAATCAATAAAAAATAATTAAAGAGAGAAAAAAAACACAAGACTTCCTGGCCTACACGGGCACCCCCACTACAGCTTTGAGGTGACGTCAGGCTCTGTCCTTGCTGTCACAGGGTGGCCACTGCACACCTGAATCTGGCTCGTGTGGCCAAGGAACGGACTTTCTAATTTCATTTAGTTGCAATTATATTCGAACGGCCACATGTGGCTGGGGGCTGCCGTGTCCGAAAGTGCGAGTCCGGACATTTGATTCCCGCGACCTCGGTGTCCTCGTCTGTGTCCTGGAGGAAACAGCAGCCAGAGGAAACAGAGCGGGACAGATCGTGCGGGGCAGGTCACAGGACACCGCGGGGACGTCCACCCGGCCAACGGCGGCTGCTCCGAGGGGGGGAGGGCGGTCACGGGCAAAGCAGAAGCGGGGTGAGAAGAGGGCAGAAAACCGAGGCGCTCTCTAATTGCCGTGTCAGGAGGTGTTGGGAATTATATTGTGGTTGGCGAAACGCGGAAATATTTTTTTTTAGATGATTCACACATTTTCATGACTTTGTTACCCTCATCTGTTTCCCATCAGAAAACCCTTAAACGCCTGTTTACTGGAACGGGGCGGTGAAGAAAGACCCAGGAGGGCTGGTCCCTCTGCAGCCAGCCTGGGGGTGAAACCTAAGCGATGGGGGTGGGCGGCTTCACAGAAGGAGAAGGCAGGAGGAGCCCCTGCTCTGTCGGGGGAGATGGGGAGCCAGAGCCAGGGGCTGGGGCTTAGCAGGGGAGATGTGAGCTGCCCCTGGGCACACACACACACACACACACACACACACCCCCCTCTACCTGGGGCTTTTCCGACACTGGCCACCAGGAGGCAATGGCGAGCAGAGAAGTGGACGTCCACTCTGAGTCTAACTTAGGGCGTGGGGTCAGCTGGTGTGGGGTGCTGCAGACACAGGCACAGGCCTCGCTAAGCCGAGGGAGGCCGGAGGTCCTAAGAGGTGCAGCGGCTTCTCCACGCAGCCTCCCCCCTCGCACTCGGACCCAGAACCGCCCGGCCCCCCTCCAACCAGCCCAAGGCCTCAGGAAGCACGGCCGCAGCTGGGCCTGTGCTCGGCCGTTGCCAAGAGGAGCGGCCCCAGCAGGCGCCCAGACCACACTGTGAGGGGCATGCAGGCCTCGACATCACCGGGTCCCTCTCTCAGCCACGCGGCACCACAGCTTCACGGCCGGGCTGCTCCAGGCCTCGGGGTGCCCAGCACGGGGTGCACGTGAGGGCCGGTGTGAAGAGACCAGGGCCCCTCCCGGAGGCTCCTCCCCCTCCACGTGGACAGGAGGGGCCTCGGGGCAGGCTTGTCACCCGCCAGAAGCCACAAACGCCGCCTAGACCAGGGCTCGTAAATGAGCAGTGGCATCAGCTCCCGTGGCCTGACTGCCACTCCTGCCGAGTCCAGGAGGACGGGGCCTGTGCACGTGGGGACACAGAAGCCGTCCAACTCAGTGCCTAACTCCACGGACTCACTCCTCGTGGGGCGTCCGTGGCTGGGGACACAGGAAGTCTTTTCTCTCCGGAATCCAACAGGCCACTGCCCGCGGAGCCAGCCCCACGCTGTTCCCAGGGGCGCCTTCCCTCCGCCCACGCGGCTCTCCTGTCCTCACTGCTGCAGCCCACATGACCCTCCCCGCAGGCTCTGCCTCGGCCGGCCCTCTGAGGGCCTCCTCTCTCCTCGTCACCCTCTCTCGCGCCCTGGGGGCAGGGGCAGAGCCATGGGTATCTGGCTCACCGTGCCACCCCAAAGCCCGGAGCACGGCCTGGCATGAACGTGCCAGGCTCTGTTACGTTGTCCAGGGACGAACGTTTGGCCACCTCAGCCTCTGCCCACCAGCTGCTGCCCCCTCCCGTGTCCCTCTAGGACCCCCACCAAATGCCACCCCGGCAGCCGGACAGACTCCCTTGTGGTTCTGAGCCCTGGGACCCCAGGGCAGTGTCTGCCGACCGCCTCGGCCACCTGACCCCCAGGGTCCACTCCCCCACAAACCAAATAAGGGCATTGACCTCCAACACTGTTTCTCACCTTTTTTTAAACCTTTGCTCCCCCAAATTCTTTCTCAGGACATCCCCATCAGCCAAACAGATTGCGCTGAATTTTACTTTCTGTAGTTTTACTTCCAAAACGGTAGATATTCTGAACAGAGTGATGCTCTGCTTTCTCGCTCTGCAGTCCCCCCCTACCCCCAAATTCTAACCCTTCCCCACTGGAGCTGGTATTTGCCATGCCCAGTGTCGTGTTCTTTCTTCTCGGAATACACCCCGGTTTTCCCTGGGGATGCGACCGTTTCTGCGTGTGAAGCGGTCTTAGGACTGTCAAGGAAGCCTGGCCCAGGACTGCGCAGGTGCCTGCAGACACAGGCCTCGAGGAAGCTGCTCGCCGGTTCCACCCAGACCCCTGAAGCTGCCCCGTCTCGTCCCCTCTCAGCCTGGCCATTCCGTGTCCACGAGGTCCATTTGGTTAAAGACAGTCAAGTCGGATTCTGTTGCTTACAACCACGCAACCCTAATGGATACACAACTCTGTCCGCTAAGAGTAATCAACCTGATGACATCTGAGGTTTCTTTCCGCCACGAACAATCTACGCTTCCAGTAACCTCGCCTATCGTAAGTGACAGCATCAAAGTCCAAGTTTAGGAGAAGGAGAGACAAAACCCAGAAGCTCCAGGAAGGAGAGAGTTAAAGTCCGGAGACTGCGCTCCTGCCCGGCAAACGTTCACTCCCGACGGGAGACATAGCCCCCCCGCCACGCGCGGCGACCACCCGATGTGCTTCGGCCAATGGAGTGTGGGAGGGGGCTGCTCGTTCCGAGCCCAGGCCTTCAGCCTCCTCTCGCGCTTCCGCACACCCCCTGGGCGTGTTCGAGCTGCCCCGGGAGAAGAATGTCCCCGGGGAGAAGGAGAGTCCCGTGGAGCCAACCTGGACCGATCTGTCAGCCTGGAGAGCCCCAGACGACCTGCAGAAGCATGAGCAGGAGACCCACGCTTGCCGTGAGACGTCGAGGGTGTTTTCGCTGTTGTTGTTGTTACGCAGTGTCGTCATGGCGATAGCTGACTGATACACATCGTCTGTGATTTCAGTCCACTTTAAGCCTAACAGTCTCCAGATCCCGCCAGCCTGGGGTGGGGTGCGTGAAAGCTTACCTGCTACTCTGACCTGGTTGGGGGCGCAGGCTCTGCAGGGAAGCACCTCGAACTCTTCCGCCTGGTACATGGAGTAATCGGTGCTGGCGACGACCACAGTGTCCCCAGGCCTCCACGACCGCACGTTGTCCTCCAGGGTCAGCAGGGTGCTGTTGACGTTGGTGTCGATGGCGACGGTGAGTTTGGGCCTCACTGCGACCCAGAGCAAGAGGGGTTGAGATCTAGGCCTTTGCCCTTGGCAAACTGTTGCCTGCCTGCCCCTCCCCCCCCCTCAGTAAGTAAACGCCAGGTTTGCCGATCCGAAACCCGCATCGCCGGGCTGGCTCCTTGTCAGCCTTGCTGCAGGTTTTTGAAGTCAACAAAAGCCCGACCAGAAAAGAGCCATTCATTAGCTCTGGGCAGAGGGATTTTCCACTAAGGCCTCAGCTGGAGTTCCATGTGGTTGCCTCACCACACCCACTTCGCTCAAGACGTAAAACAAATATAGTTCCTCTCCACTGTTATTTACAGTAGCCGGGAGCCGGTTGCCCAAAGCCCTCCCGTCCCTAATGACTGCCTTCTGGGGGTGGCCAAGCGCCTCCTCGCGTAAACCGGCCATTTCCAACCCCTGGTAATGAGCATCTCGGGACCTGGGTTTAGAATAGCAGCACCCAGAGTCCAGGGGCAGCGTGTCTGCGTGGGGCGGGGCGGCAGGAAGGTCGGCTCTGTCCACTGCACCCTGGCTTTCTTGGACCAGGCCCTTCCTGACAGACAAATGGGCAGGGTGGGGCCCGCTGACTCCTGCCAACTCGGAGCACCCTCCCACTTCTCCCGTGTCGCGAAGAGCCTGGCAGGAGCTCTGTGTCCCTGAGATGCTGCGAGGCAGCAGGCCTGGCCATCCGAACTCACAACGGAAGGCTGCCGGCTCGAGGGGCGGCCGTCCCGACAGGGAGCTGCTTACCGGGCCTCCCACACAGGAACCGCACACGGTATCTCTGGCAGGCGTGGCCCTGGGCGTAGCACACAAACCTATAATCCTGGCCTCTTTTGTAGACGACCTCAGTGGTGAGGTTGGCTCCGTCCACTGTCGTGGCCTGGGAACGGCAGGGAAATTATAGATCGAAGTCAATTTTTTTTTTTTTGTAAAGAAGAAAGGTGATGATTAATGCTGTAAACATATACTCACAAGTCTAAAATCGTCCCTGAAGAGCAAAGTATGCACAATAACCTGAGACTAGTATTCCCTCGATGGCCCTGGTTTGGTTGGGAAGTCACAGGACAAATCAATGCCCTGCCGGGGGCCCTACGGAACTGGGATCCAGACCAGGGTCTACTGTGCATCACTGGGCGGCGTCTTAGGGAGCCTGCTCCACGTAGGTGCCCTCTCAGAGCTGGGCTGGCGACGAGGCTGCACCACCCCCACCAGCCCTGGGAGCAGGGCCGACATGCAGGCTCCGGGTTCGAGCCGCTGGTGGGCCCACATCACGTGAGGACTCTGAAGATACGCCCGGCCCCACCCTCGAGTCTCAGCTCCGATTGAAAAGCTGCCCCGTGACTCCCAGGGGCATGAAGTCCAAGAACCCCACCTCGCAGCTGCGGGGCTCAGTGTTCACGCACATCATTGCACTGGGTCTTCGCGGGCGAAACTACAGATCAGGAAGCAGAGGCTCAGAGGGCTGAGGAACTTGCCCAGGACCACAGAGCCAGCAGAGTCCAGCCCTTGTCCACCCGCACAGCCTAGCCTAGAGTCTGCCTCCTCCCACGACCGTGGGCTCTGGGGAGGGCAAAGAGCAGGTTTTTCCTGTCTCCTGCCCCAGCCCCCAGCCCAGGGCCTGGTCTGAGGGGGTCTCGGAGGGTGAGGCTGACGGCACAGCTGCAGGGCCAGGTGGAGAGCGTGGGCCGCGGGCCCAAGGAGGGCTGCCCCGGGCCTGGTGCGCGGCGACGGGCTGCCATCGCAGACATGCATGGCCACCGCTGCTGCCCTCCGGGCACAGAGACCAGAGGCACAGGGCTGAGCCGCAGGGACCAAGGACAGCCAGCCTGAGAGGGCGGGGCCTGTCAGCAAACACTGCTCTGAACCCGGCCGACACTGAGGGGACGGCCGCGCAGTGAATCCAGCCAACACTGGCTGCGCCTTTTCCTGCCACACGCCGCTCTCCGGGGGTCTGTGCAGCCCCCCAAGGCAGGGCTGCAGCTGGGCTCTCCCCGCAACAGGGAGGCGCAGAGGGGTCTGGAAACCCAGGGCCACCGGACCGCCACACCCAGCACCTGACCCCTGAGGCCAGCGGGCTCTTCGGCAGGAGACCCCGTCGGACCGGGCACCTCCCCGCCCACTGCAAGCAGACGGAGCCGCACCTTTCTCAAGGTACGAAATCCAACAGTTTCAACAGAACAGCTACTCGGTTCTGCTGCTCCCTTCTCTCCCTTTCCTTTTGTGAACCTGAAGACCTCGGTCTGGCTGAGGTCAACGGGCTCTGTCCCTGCACCGTGGCACCGGCCTTCGTTCACTTTAAGTAGGTGCCACTTGGTCGGGATTCGGGACGGTGAATGATAAAGTAACGAGCGGCATCGCCGCCATCATAACAACTGTAACAGAAGCTGATGGGCATTCACTGTGGGTTAGGTTCTTCACCTACTGTTGCATTAAAACCGCAAAATAACCCTGGCCCGTTTGGCTCCGCGGTTAGAGCATCGGCCCAAAGACCAGAGTCCCAGGTTCGATTCCAGTCGAGGGCACGGACCTGGGTTGCAGGTTCGATCCCCGGCCCCTGTGTGGGTTGTAGGGGAGGCAACCAGTGAATGTGAAGACACATCAATGTTACTCTCTCTCTCTCCCTCCCTCCCTTCCACTGTCTCTAAAAAAATCAATAGACAAATATATCATTTCCCCCATTTTTCCATAGGAGGACATCGAGACACCAAGTTAAGTCACTGGAGTGATGCCTCTGGCCGGGACGGAGTGTGGGGCGCCCAGGGCGCAAGACACTAGGTGGCACGCGGTCCCGGGGCGTGCAGGGCGGGGCACCAGAGGAAACCCGTGTGCCGGTCGCCAGTCTCCTCGCTCTCTCCAGCCCGCGGTGAAGTTTGGGGCCTGGGACGAGCTGTGCTCCGATGGCAGGCAGAGGCGAGTCCCCGCGAGGACGTAGCTGGAGGAGGGGCATGCCCACGGAAGGGCTGGGCTCCCTGCAGCCAAGGGAGCTGGAGGAATAAGACTGCGGCTGCCTCAGAGTTGGATGTGGGACGTTGAGGGTCGCAAGAGAAAACTGAAACTAAGTATGTGCTTTGGTGATGGGGGGTGTCAGGACTTTTTGATACTGTTGGACCCAAGAAGAGTCTACAACTTGCAACTTAATCTGGGTGAATCCCTCTCGTAACGTTGGAGCTGTGTGAGCAAACAGCTTTGCCAAACAAGCAGCAAGGTCTCCTCGGACTTTCCCGACTGCTGGACTGAGTGTCCACCCTTGGAAAAGTGGCCCCTGTCCCCAGTCCCCCCACAGAGCAAGGACGTGAAAAGCAGCAGGTGACCTTGGGACCTTCGGTCAGATCACCTGGGTGAAGGTGTTTTACTGGCTGGAAGAGGGTAACGGGCAGGGATGGTCTTCTCCAATGGCCCCTGAGTCTGTATCAGGCATGTAAGCGGCCTGACTCTTGTGTTGGGACAAGACCAGGCATAAGAAAATAAACACCATCGACTCTGCCCGTGTCTCGGCTGTTGGCCGCTGAGTCCAGGCTCTGCAACTGAGCTGGTGAGCTGTTGGGCTGTGTTTACTTCACACGTCGGTGGTGAGAAAGCCCAGGCCCTGCAGGTTAGACCCCAAGCAAACACAGCCGTCTGCGAGTGCTGCCTCCCACCCAGGGGAGCCAGGCTACGGCGCGGCCGGCCCCCAGCCCCAGCGGGGCCTGTGCACCCAGGTCCAGAGGTGGCCGAGGAGCGGACGAGGGCCCGGGCCACCCCTGCGCGGCAGCAGCAGGGGAGGAGGACGGAGGAAGGAACCTGAGCCCTGGCTCTGGAACTCGCCACCCGGGAGGCTGCAGCACATCCTGGGCCTACCACAGCGGACGCTGGTCCCTGGCTCACCTGTGTGTCCTGGGGCCACGAGAAACAGCACTCACAGGGCGACAACGTCGGAGAGCTACAACCTGCCCCAAATCACCCGTGACTGTCTTGAGTTGGTACCTGTATATCCAGTGGACGAACGCAGATTTTTCCCGGGTGAGCTGCCCAGAGGTCTGAAATCTTCTCGCCGCCTTTGGCGTGTGGCACTTTGTCGTGGATGAACCATTCCGTCCACTCCACGTCTGGGCAGAAAGCAAAGAGCCGGGCCGGACAGCAAGGCCCGGGGGGCAAGTCAGGCTCAGCGGGGCCCCAAACACCCCCCACACCCAGCTGTGCTTTTACAAACGCGGTAGATATTCTTCATTATTGCAAAGAGGAGGAGGAGGAAATCTCCACCTGTGAGCCCACCACCCAAGGATCACTGTCTTCCGCCCCCGGTCCCCATGGGTGGATACATGAGGGCCAGGACCTAGTGGTCCTGTGAGCCCACCACCCAAGGGTCACTGTCTTCCGCCCCGGTCCCCATGGGTGGACACATGAAGGCCAGGACCTAGTGGTCCTGCTCGTATCTCCTGTTCTGTGCACTCCTGGCCCGGAAAACATATTCCGTGAAAAAAATAGCATCTCTCTGGGCTACTGGCCACAGTGACTTGATGAATTTTGTTGTTGTTGTTGTTATCCTCACCCGAGGACATTTTTCCACTTTTTGTTCAGATAGAGCGGGAGGGAGAGAGAGGAAGAGAGAGAAAGAAACATTGATGTGAAAGGGATACATCGAGTGGCTGCCACCCACACGACCCAACCAGGGCCGGGGACAAACTGCAACCGAGGTACGCGCCCTTAGTGGGAACCGAACCCGGGTCTCTCTGGACCGCAGGCCGACACTCCAACCGCTGAGCCAAACTGGCCAGGGCGTGACTTGATGAATTAAAGAGACAGATTTCAGTGGCAACTTCGGCTGACTGCACATCCTGGCCTTTGGCCCAAACACTGGGCGTTACCAGGCACCCCAAACGCTCACCTTGAACCCACTCGCTGGATGAAGAGACGTTGAAGTACTCGCCGTGCTCCGTCCGGAACAGTTTGAACACCCGGGCGGCGGCGGAGCCTCGGTGACCTGTCACAGACCAGGTGATCAGCCACAGACAGACCCCCAAATCCAGAGGGGGTTCATCTAAGGCAGAGAAAGCTGCCCCCCTCCCCCGCATGCAGGGATCTTGAGCCACTGCTTTAAAAGAACAGCCCAGGCCATGTTCCACTTGGGGAGCAGCCTGCTGCCCCTTCCTTTGGCTCTGACCGCTGGGCGGTGCCCCCAGGTCTGCAGTTTGGCGCCCGTCCTTTCTCCTGCAAACTCCTCTGTGCGGTTGGACACGGCCGTGCTCCCACACGCTCCTCTGGGCAGAGGAGTCGGTGCGGGGAAGGCCTGTCCCAAGTGTCCTTTCGGCCCATGTGCTGCCCCCGCTGGCTCTGTCCCGGTGCCCGTCTTCCCTGCCCGCCGGCTGGGACACGAGGGTAAGAGCAGGAATAAACGAGGCCGCTCGGAGACGAGCTGGAGCTGCCCCCTCAGGCCACGGCCTGGCCCGGCTCACACCTCAAAACAGGGCGGATGGACCTCTGGGTGGGGTCTGAAGCCTCCTCGGTCCCAGAGGACTGTCTAACGGCCACCAGACTGAGCATGAAGACGCGGTTTGAGGTCGCGCCCCGGTTGCGTTTTCTGCACCGACAGCCAGGCCTTCCTGCCACAGAGCCGCTCCCCTTCCCTTGCTCGCCAGCGCCCCTCGCGGGGGCTTCTGCCCGGACCGATTCCCAAAGAGCTGTCCTTGCTGACCTCACACGCACACACTGCCTCTCCCTTCGAAAGGCCTCGTTTTGGGTTAGCAATGTCAGTGACGAGTTCTCCGAAAATGTACACTCTCCCTGATGCACACTCAGCAGTGCTGACTTGTGCACTGGGCGGGCACGCGGCCGGGGAGGGGCTGGCCAGCCCACGAGGTGTGGGAAGCGGGTCGGCCGTGCTCGGGGGGAGCCCTGCGCATTCTGTCAGACGCGGGGGGCGGGGGGCGGGGCGGGGTTCAGCCTCTCGCTACCCACTCATTACCGTGATACTCGATGTGGTCCTCCACAGACGAAGCCGGATTTCCCTTCACGGTGATGAAACTCCAAGGGTGTCTGGAAACAACAGCAGAGGTGAAGCTCCTCACACGCCCGAGCCTGTGGGCAGGCGGACAGGACTCGGCGCCACTCGGAGAGCAGCCGCCAGGCACCTGGGGAGGCGAGTCCCGGGCACGGGCTCCCTCTCTCCGGAGAACAGGGCCTTTCTCGCAAGCACTGGGCTTCCGACCCGCCTGGCTCACCTGCTGTTTTCAATCTGGGAGCCTCTGGCCCTCTTGGCTACACACGGGCGTGAATCACAAACAAACAAGCCGCAGACCTGCCCGCACCCGCCAGGCTCCCTCCGGTCCTGAAGCGAGTGCTCAGACTCCTTTCGGGAGGCAAGGAGCGTGTCCCAGGAGAGGCCGGTCCTCCCACCCCGGGGTCCTCAAGGCAGCCTCGAGGGAAAAGCCCGAGGCCGCAGGATGGACAGCCTGGGGTCGGCAACAGGCTTTGGGAAGGACAGAGATGCCTCTTCTTCCCGACGGGAGCAAAGGAAAAACAGCAGGTGTGATACTTTGAAAAGCTGTCCAGCCTCCTTGCCTCCACGGGAGGGCGAGGGCAGGAGGCCTTCTCCCCATCTGCTCGGCACCCGGGTACCTAGGATACGCCCTCTCTCTTGCTAGGAGCTACAGGAGCTTTTGGTCCTCAACAGCTTTGATGACTTTAGTTTTGACCTCTGAGCTTGCAGAGTAAGTGTGACTGAGGTCGGGGGTGGACTGTGTCGCTCTCTGGCTGTAACCCTTCCATGGCTCCCCATGGCCTGCTGGATAAAGACCAAGCTCCCTGGCAGGGCAGAGGCCCGCCTGTGCCCACTGGCAGCCTCACCCTCCTCCGCCCTCCGCCGCATCCCTGCTGCTGCCTGTACGTCCCCTGGTCTCCAGGAAAGCCACGTGCGCCTGGGACTCTGGACCTACTGGTCTTTCCCAGGGAATCCGCCCTCCCCCTCCCCTGCGGGTTCTGCCTCCTGCTGTCTCTCTGGCTCTCAGATGCCTCGTGACCCTATTCCTTCGTGTTCGCCTTCCCGCGAGAGCTCAGGACACCGAGTCGCGCCTGGGGCCTCACGCCAACGTCTGCTCAATAACCACTTGGAACGAACGAACAGATGAGGGGACGGGGTCTCGGTTATGGTACTGAGTTTGCCACTCAACGTGTGTCTGGTGCAAATGAGAGCTGAGCATTTCTGCACAAGCAGTGCCTTTATCCGCAGGAACGGCCGTGACCGACACGGCACGTGTCCACCCTTCCCGTGGCTCTTGGTCATACGGCAGAGTCGTTTCTGACATCTGCTGAGCCCTTACTGTGTTCACATCAGTCCCTCTCGTCCCCCAGCAGCCCCTGAGATGGCTCCCGACAGCCCCGTTCCACAGACGCAGAACCTCGCCGCGAGGGTGAGTCACTTGCCTGCGGGCACAGCTAATAGGAGGTGTAGCCCAGACTCAAAACCAGGTCAAATCGGATGCCAGGCCTCGAGGCGTCGTGTTACCTCTGCTGAGGTCCTACGTCGTCGGGCCCTGTGGCCCAGAACGAACTGGCCTTTCAGCCGGGAAACAAGCTAAGGAAGGAGCCTGGTGATGCCGCGGTGTCCCCGTCCGCCTGGCTGCTCCCGTTTCCTGCCCAAACCCTTTCCGAAGGAGCAGCCCCTGGGCGGGGGGCACGCACCCGGCACCTGGAGCGGCCCCCTCGCCCAGGGCTGTCCGCCCAGCTGGGAGGTGGCTTTGCTCTGAGCCCAGAAAGGGTGCTGGCTGGCCCCCATTTTGCCCACGATCTGCAGAGCTGAAGGGAAGGACATCACTGTCCCCAGACAGCCACAGGCAGGAGGCCTCAGCTTCCCGCCGAGCCGAGATCTGATCCAACACGATACAAAGGTGTGGCTACTGTGGCGCAAACGGCTTTCTCTCGGTGCCAACGCGTGTGTGTGCCAACCTCGGGCATGAAGTTACAGTACAGTCTGACAAACAGCTCACCGCGGAAGACATCGGGGCGCCCTTCCCGTGGGGGGCTGGGCTAGACAGGGACACTCCATATGATCTCTAAACACGTGTCTGCCCGTCCCCAGTGCACACGGCAACCCCTCTGTCAAAGAAAGACAGAGCGAACCCTGCTGTGCACTGGAGGCCTGGCTCCCGCAGGAGACGCTCCCTCAGTATCTGCAGGTGGGTGACTGAGCGGACGTGTCCCCAGAAACACAGACCTTCTGCACTGTCAGAGTGAGGTGTGCTTGTAAGAGCCTGCAGGCTCCCTCTCAGAACAAGCCCGGCGTGCCCTCTGCCGATGGAGACGGGCCTGCGTCTCCCTGTGTCCCCTGGGGGTGGTGCGGCCCGGGACAGGGCTGCAGCCGTGTTCTGGAGCCCGGTGGAGGTGGGGGCGGAGGGGACGGGCGCAGGCACCTGAATCCGAGGCGCAGGAAGCGCTTGCTGCCCAGCTTGGTCATCACCTTCCTGGCAGTGTCGTCCAGGTTCCGAGACCCTTCATCATTCACAGCGACGGACAGGATCCTGCCGGTGGGCACCGCATTCAGATACTGGACCAGGCGCTCGCTCTCCTTCTTGAATCTGTAGGTGTCGAACCTAGGGAGGGCAGAGCGAGGGAATCCTCACAGTCCCGACAGCAGCCGAGCAACAGCGGAGCTCAACTCTTCCTGCGACAACCAGTGCGCCACCCAGGGACGCCACGGCTCTGATTTCCGGAGAGTTTATGACAGCAAACTCGCCCCTGATGACCCTCCCTGGACCCATCCATGGCAGTGGGTCTCAAAAGGTCTAGACCACGGGCGACCAAATGTACAAAGGAAAGACACAACTGTGCGACGATGCATAAAGACTGTATGCAATCACAACGGAAACTCCAGAGAATTCGTCTTGGGACTCAGCAGGCAAACCCGTTCTAAAATAAATCTAGAGAAATAAACTAGTGGGAATCGCCCAGAAAAACAGTGGTCGGGGTGGGTTCGCGGGGAGGTGCTCCTGAGTCATTGTTGGCATAACCCGACCCGACCGGCCGAGGTGCCTCCCCAGGAGTAAGTCCCGTCTCAGCACATTTGCGGCCGCACCGCGCGCCCACTCCTGCCTGCCCGCCCTCATTCTTGCTGCCTCACTGGATGCCAACTACCTCTCGAGCACACACCCACGTTATCATTCCTCCAGGTAACCTCAGGTGGCTGCAGCCTGCATTTATGTCGTGTTCAGTGTGGTTACCACCTTTGCTCAGACAGACCCTCCAGGCTGCTGACACACGAGTAGAGAGGTGGAGGGGCAGGTGTCCCAGCTCTGCTGCCTCCACAGCGGCTGTCTGCAGGGCTTCACTAGGGAATTCATCTTTTTTAATTCCTCGCTTAAGGATATTTTTTCTATTCATCATCAGATAGAGTGGGAGAGAGGGAGAGAGAGGGACAGAGAGAAACATCGATGTGATGGAACCACACTGACCGGTTGCCTCGCCCCAACCAGGGCCGGGGACGAACCGCAACCAAGGTCCGTGCCCTTGGCCGGACTCCGGTCCACAGGCCAACGCTCTCACCGCTGAGCCAAACCGGCAGGGGCGCATCTCCAGTCTCGTGATCATGTCAGTCTCCTTTGTGCTCGGTTTAATCTCGTGTGGTGTTGTAGGCTCAGCGTTGTCTAAGTGCAGTGTCTATAAGTCTGCAGTCCTGTACAGTGACGTCCCACCGCCACATTCCCTCACTGCGCACTCACGACTCAGCTAGACGACTTCCAGTCCCATGAGCTCCGTTCATAAGTGGCCTATACTAGTGCAACATTGTAACAGTCTTTGATACTGTATTTTTACTGTAGCTTCTCTACGTCGAGATACACAAATACTTGCCGTTGTGTGACAGTGTCCACAGTACTCAGCACAGTAACATGCTGTACAGAGTTGCAGCCCGGCCGCAGTAGACTAGACCATCCAACCCAGGTGTGTGGTAGGCGGTGCCATCTAGGTGTGTGTGAGGAGCTGTGATGTTCCCAGAAGGACAAAGTCGCCACCGATGCATCCCCAGTGTTCAGTGACACGGGCCTGTTTGCCTGCTCCCTTTCCATCGCCCTCTGCTGGCTTTTCCGTGCTTGCGAACATCACGCCCTTCCTCTCCGCAGGCCCTTTGCACCTGCCACTGTCTTAACCCCTTGCCCCACACGCGGCCTCACCCCACACGCGGCCTCACCCCGCCGCTTCCAGCTCACACGTTGCTTCCTGGCTCTTTCCTGACCACCGGATGCAGGAGAGTCCTTCCCAGCGACTCTGCCATTCGCTCTGTCTCTTTCCCCCTAATTAGCACAATCTGAAATTTTGTTGCGTGTACATACGGGTGTGTGTGTGTGCTTGTTCCTGCTAAATTCCGCTTCTCTGGGTAAATGCCTGGTGAGGGAGCGACGTTGCTCTGCTCTGCTCCCAGCACCGGGAGCGGCGTCTGGCTGGGGCAGGAGGTCGGTACGCAAGCGTTGAACAGAGGGGCCTGTGTTTAAGCGAAGACAAACCTTACCGGTCAGAATGGATGACTGTCCCTGATTTGGGGTCAATTTCATGAACGATGACTCCACGGTGACCCCAGCTCCTTTCAAAATAGTAGCCTCCTTCCTCCATGCCACCCGGGTGAAGGGTCTTGTTCAGAAACGTCCAAGACAGCTTTTTCTGGCCGTGCAGCTCCAGGGTGCCTCCTTGGCCGACGCCAATGTACTTCAGGCCGAAGTAAGGGTCCGGCGGGGTACCTTCGTCCGCCCTGCAAGAGAACACAGCTCTCTGAGTCAGCTGGCACCTCTCTTCGCTGGACGCTGGACCCGGGGGGATTTCAGGGCCCCCTGAGTCCCCGAGGCACCGCAGAGCCAGGCCCGCGGGGTGATGCACATGGTCAGCCTCACACCCACATCTCCGAGGCGAGGCCACAGCGAGGCCAGAGGGCCGAGCGGAAAGACACAGCTTTAGCCTGTCGGCGGCTGTCTTCTCGGTGCTGAGTGTCTGGCGTTTGGTCCCTGACACACCTGGGCAGGAACCGCCGCCCTGTGTCTTCCCAGCTACTGCTGAGAGCTCCCCTCTGCTTGGAGGGAGAGCAGCCGGAGGCAACACTGCAGACTTTTCTTTGTCTTGTCCGACACAGCCAACTAAGTGAGCACGGGGCCTCCCTGAGCCCGGTGATCGGAGGTGCCGGGCACGAACTCTGGTAACAAGCACGGACCCAGGACACAACGGTCACACGCCCCGTGCACCTGCCCAGCTCCCCCCATCACGGTGTCTGACCGGTTCACGATTCCAGCCCGGCAGAGCTCGTCCTGCAGGACAGCCTGGCCATCTTGTTCGTCCCCCTCTCTCCTTTATTTATTTAAAATTTTTTTTATCCTCACCTGAGGACATTTTTCCATTTTTTGTTCAGATAGAGAGGGAGGGAGAGAGAGAGAGAGAAACATCGACATGAAAGGGACACATCGAGTGGCTGCCACCCGCACGACCAACCAGGGCCGGGGACAAACTACAACCGAGGTACACGCCCTTAGCGGGAACCGAACCCGGGTCTCCCTGGACCGCAGGCCGATGCTCTAACCGCTGAGCCAAACCGGCCAGGGCCCCCTCTTCCCTTTAAAAAGTCCTCCTCCCATCAGATCCAAGGGTGACATCTGACCCACGGACGCTGGCCACCCACCTGCCATACAGGACGATGCTGAAGTTGCCCTGGAAAGGGCAGAGGGCACTCCCAGCATGCAACTCTCCTCCACTGTCGATCAGGATGTGCCGGGTACGCAGAACAATGGGCTTGTCGTGGTCTTCAATGACCAGCTTCCCTGCGGAGGCAGGAACGGGTGAGGTTGGAGAGACGAGCCGCAGGTCACGCCGGCGCCGAGGGCCAGCCAGCAGCCGCCGACAAACACCGCTGAGCACGCTGTGCCCGCCGCGCTTGCTCCCCTCTCCGCCTCCAAAGCACCTGCTTGGTCTGCCGCCCCTGCACGTGTGGCCCTCGCTGCACAAGGCTCTGGGGGCCGGCTAAGCTGGCATGCTCGGGGCACCAGGGGCGTTTGCTCCATGAATCTCCATGTCTGGACCTCAGACAAGCCATTCCTAAGGGCTCAGAGCTGATGGGCACCTCAAGGAACCAGGTGTTCGGACAAGAACCCGAAGCGCGTGCCCTCGGCTCTGCCCACCTGCGGGGCCCCGAGGCCGGGAGGAGAGGGGGCGGGAGAGGCTGGCTCACCTCCGTCTGAGATGTGGATGGAGTGGACGGTGGCAGACGAGGTCAGCAGGAGCGCTCTGCCCTGGCCGATGTGAACGTGCTGGTCCCGGTCATGGCCAGGGTTCCAGGGCTGCAGCTCAGGGCTCTGGTCGGGGCACTTGGCCACCACTGTCAAGGACAGAGAGAGGTCACGGCTACCACGCACCAACCTCACCACGGACCACAGCAGAGGGGGCTCTCGCGCATCCTTGCGGCTCCTCCTGCCTCCTCTCTAGAGAGCTGAAAGCAAGGCCTCCAGGAGCCCCTGACCCAGGAGCCCGGGTCCAGCCACGTCTCTCATCAGCTCCTCACGTGTCTGTGCGCGGTGGCTGAGTCCCTGCCCTGGAGCCCCGGCCCTGCCTCGGGCCTTCCACCCCTTCACTGAGAAGAGGGCTCACGCTTTCTGTGTTCCTGAGACAGCTCTTCCAGCCTTCGTAAACCCCGAGGGGCTCAAGCAGGGTCGAACAGCAAAGGCAGCGAGGTGGAGCTCGATGGGATGGGAGGAGGGGGCACGAGGTCTGGGGCCTCCATCACACTGCGGGCTACTCAAGGGCTACACCGGCCTAGTCTGGCCTCGTCACTCTGTGCACGGTGAGACTGAGGCCCAGGGTGGCTTGTCTGGGACCGAGGGGTGAGCGGGAACTGTCAGAGCCGACACCCTGACCCCACCCTGCGGCTCCTTCTGCTGCCCCCGCCCAGCAGCTCCTTCTGCTGCCCCCGCCCAGCAGCTTGCTTCGACCGCTCTGCCGTGGCCCACCTGTGGTCGTGGCCCTGGGCAGGTGGGCCAGGAGGGCACTGACTGTCAGCATCGCCTTGAAGGAGCAGTACTGCCTCCCGGCCAATCCCATTCTGGCTGCGTTTCCCCTGAAACAGAAGCACACCCGGTCAGACCTGCACCCTCCACGGGCAGGCACACACGGCGGGCCACGTGCACGCGCAGAGGCAGTGCCAGGGCGGGCACGCTCCAGCCGCCATGACTCAGCGCTGGGCAGATCAGGGCACGCAAAGCCTGTCACCGTCCCGCCTGGGTCCTGCGTTTCAGAGACCCTGCGGTGGACGGAATTTCGTCTCTGATGCCCAAGCTCCCTCCCCTCCATGATGAAGCTTTTTTTCTTAGAACAGAGAAGAACAAAAATACTCCCAGTGAACAGGAGCTGGCAGTCAGATGCCACCAACTTGCTGTGTGACCTCTGCTGATTTGATTAACCTCTCTGGGCCTCGGTTTCCTCATCTGAAACAGGAGGACGTGAACAGGCTGACCCCACCGTTATGGGTCCATGCCTCTAAAGCAAGTCTTGATAATAACACTGAAATCCTAAATGTGATGCCCGTGTTTATAAACCCTCCTAGGGTCCATCCAAGAAGGTGGGACGGAGATAGCTAAGTCCTCCAACATGCATTTTCCTTCCTTTCTTGGTAAAAGAACTGATTTTTATCTGGACACTGTCACCTAGGTTGAAGGCTACTTCTCCAGCCTCTCTCTCATTAGCTGTGGCCTTGGAGTGAAGCTCTGGCCAACACAGCAGACACAGAGTGTGTGAATTTCAGGAAATGCTCCTAAAGGAAGGCAGGAAGCCTTTCTTCCCTCCTTCGTGCTGGCTGGAATCGAGACCTGACGGCTGGGTCTTCAGCAGCCACCTCTGGCCAGGTAGGGGGAGCCGGACGCCGGAGAGAGCAAAGCAGATAGAAAGAACCCAGGCTCTGACCTTGTGCAGAACTGAGCAGCCCTAGACTGCAAACTTATTTTGAGAGAGATTTACTACACTTCCACTTTGCTTCCCCCAAAGCCACTTATTGTGTTCCTTTTGCTCATACAGAAGGTGACATGGGAATCTGCCTCGGTAAACTCCGCACAGGAACTGTCTGAGAAGACGCCGCCCTGCCCTTTCAGAAGACAATGCCTCTTGGAGGAACATCTTTGTCTTCCGTCCTGTGTGGCTCACAGACGGCCTAGACGGGGCTTGGGGAGTGCCCGGGTCCCCCGCTCTTCCCCTGAGCCTGACCGCAGTGGTGCCCAGAAACAAAAAGACATTCTGCCACACGGAGAAAGCGGCTCGAACCCGTCTCGGGCCTCCCTTTGAACGAGCGAGGGCGGATCTGACCAGCCCTGACCTTTCCCTCCAGGTGAGCACTCCGTGTGAGTCCAGTGTTGGGACCCAGGAGGGTCTGAAAGGGAGCGACGGGGCCTTTGCCGGGCCGCTCGGCACAGGTGTGCGGGGAGCTGTGGGCGGGAGGGACGGTCCTCCCAGACCAATGCCCACGGTGTCCTGGTAATGGGCACCCTGCTGGCCCAGGCCTGGTCTGCAGAGAACAACGGGGCCCATTCTAGTGCCTCCGCCAGTGGCCGAGGCCACGCATCGTGGCTCCTGGGAACGGCGCCGTTCCCACGGCCCGGAGAGGAGGGTCCGATTTCATGCTCTGCAGGAGAAAGGGGGGGACCCTGGGGACAGGGGCGCTTTGTGTCCGTAGGGGAAAGCCGGAGCCTGCTCTCAAGTCTCCATCAGTTTAGAAAACCAAGGTCGTTTGCCACCTGCTGCCGCGAAGCCGCAGTCGTCAGGGAGCTGGGCTTGGGCCCCAGAGCCGGTCCCCCTGCTCGTCAAGGAGAGCGACCAGCCCTGAGGCTGGGGGTGGGGGCGTCCCTCTGAGCCTGCACGTCCTGGTGCCGAGAGGGAGGCTGACCAGGCGGGATCTCTGACACCGTCCCATCAGGTCACAGCTCACGTCAAAGACCAGAAAGATCGCTCTCTGGGTGGATGTAGAGACGATTCTACGGGGAGGGCCCGTGCTCGAACCCCGATCCCTGACGTTGAGGAGCTGTCCTCTCCAGCTGCGTCGGAGCCAGGCCTGCCGGAGCCGCGAGGCAGAGTCCCCCGCCGGAAGATGGGAGCCCCCGGTGGCTGGGGTGGTCGGCGTGATTCCTTGGCCCTGAGCACTTCCATTGCTGGGCGTATACAGCCGCCCCAGAAACAGTCTGCTGAGCGCCTCCCAGCTGGTTCTCAAACGTCACGTGGGCGGCGACCCCAAGGGGGGGGCTTTCTCGGTCAGCCCCGGAAAGCTCTCTGGCAGGGGGCTGGGTGCGCCTTCTCCGGCTGCGAGACACCCCTGGGAGATGAATCCCAGCCGCGGGAGGCCTGGGATGGGCGTTGTCGGCTAACAGTGAGGGGGTCGCTGCAGGAAGCCGGTGGCCGAGGCTGGCTGACCGCTGCCCTGGCTGGTCCCGACGGCCCCGAGCTGGCCTACTCCCCAAGGGGAGCAGTGGCCCCTCAGCAGAGCTCGTGTGGAAGAACCCACTTTGTGGAAGGGCAGCACCCGGGCTCCTCACAAGGACAAGCGCATGTTTTCTGGAAGCTGTGTCCCGTCCAGCTGTGGCTCGGTCCCTGTGTCTGCCGGACCTCACAGGGACGAGGCGAGGCAGGAGCAGAGCGGGAACCAGGGACGCTGCCGGCCACTGTGTCTCTGCCTCTCCCGCTGCCGTCACACCAGGCGCCCAGGTCTCTCCTCTTCCGGCAGGTGGCCCGGCCACAGCTGCCCTGGGTCCGGCTTGCCCCCTGCACAGGAAGAGGAACAGTGTTATTCCCGCCTCCAGAGGGGCCGCTGGAATCTTTTTTCTTAATCTTTTTATAGATTATTTTTTACACTTCTTTTTCAGTCACAGTTGACACTCATGTGCACAACACAGTGATTAGACATTGATATCACTTACAAAGTGATCCCCGGATCAGCCTAGTGCCCACCTGGCGTTACACGTCGTTATTACAATGTCATTGACGATGTTCCCTGTGCTCAGCTTCGCATCCCAGGGCTGTTTTCATAACTGGCATCCGCACTTCTTAACCCTCCCCCTGTTCCACCCCTCCCCCAGCCCCAGCCCATCCACAACCACCATTTCTTCTCTGCCTCTCGCTCGGGGAGGCACCCCCGCCCGGGGACCCATGTGCACGGGGCCACTTGCCGAATAAGCTAGGCCTCTGTTTCTTCCCCTGTGAAGTGGGGGGCCGCTGCAGTGGCCTTTGGGGATGCTGGGCGGGAGGAGAGGACACACATACGTGTGAGGCAGCGCACCAGGGCCACGGCGCCTGGGCCACGTCCGCCGGTGTCAGTGCGTCGCCATCAGCGGTCTGCCTCCTGGCCGCCGCCTCACGCAGCGGACCCTTGGCCCACGCACCACCCTGGGTTTTCGGCCCTTCCACAGATAGATGGGCAGAACTGTGTCAGCGCTTACGAGGTGCCGCTGAACAACAGGCGCTTTCTCCGAAGCTGGACATCGGGGACTGGATGCAGGAAACCCGCCCCCTCGGGGCAGCGTGTTTATGGAGAGGAGAAAATACACAAACATGACATCATGGAGCCCACGCCAGGCCCCGGGCAGGGTTCTGCCGGGATTGTGGGAGCGGGGCAGGCGCAGCCGCCTTCTCCGTGGACAGAGCGGACGGGTCGGGGACCCCACCATCCAGAGGACGGGAGTGGGGCAGGGGCCTCGCCCTTCCCGGGGGGCTCCGCCTGCCCCTGCCGGTCAAGCGATCAGAGCCCCCAGAAGACGAGGAGAGGGAGAGAACAAGATTGGAAATGATTATTTACACAGCGTGGAGTATCACACAGCCCGAGATTAAGCTGCTACTTGGGGGGAAGAGGGAGGCAGGGACAAGGCGGGCCGGGCGCAGGGCGATGGGCCCTCGGCCCCACTGTGCACTGTCCCCCTGCCGGCGATGGGCATGCAGGGTCTGAGTCCCAGGCTTGGACGCGCCTTCTCTTCACCACCGTCCTCCCAGCGGCCACGTGTACCCCCTAGAAATTCCACTCAGAAAGGAACCGGTGTCCCGGTGTCCTCCGCCCTTGGTCCCCAGTTGTTAGACACTTGACACATGGGAAGTCCGGCCCCTTGCATGGTCCCCCAGCCCCCTAGGCAGGTGTGAGCGTCCCCACGGGGGCCAGGGCCCCGGGCGCCACAGCCACAGCCCCCGTCGCCCGAGTCTGCCGCCCGGGGCTGAGCGGGGCTGCGTGCCTGCCCGCTGGGCCCGGCCCCTCGCCCCGTGGCGAGGCTGTGTCCTGCTGCACCGTGAAGCTGCCCGTCCTGGGTGAGGGGGAGAGGCTCATCTGTCTGTCCCTCCCACAGCCACTGACGGCTCCCAGGGCAGCACAGAGGCTCCTGCCGGGCTCACAGGTCCGGGCAGTGCCTGCTAGGGTGTCTGGGGATGACTACTTGACTTCAAGGACCAGCTGACCTGGGTCTCACTCGGGCTCTACCAGGCATCACCTGCGGAAGACCCCGCATCTCTGTGGGCGGGCTCTCGCTCCCTGGACAGGGAGGCGGCCCGGCTACGGGTTTTCCACCCTCTCACCTGCCCTGGGCTCATGCAGGGAGGCCCAGCCACCTGGGCCCTGGGCCCCGGCCACAGAGCTCAGCGACCTCAAAGAGAAGCCTCTCCCAGGACCGAGTCAGAGCCTGGACCCGCCGAGTCAAACCCGGCTGCGCACCTTCCCAGCTGGTGGTGTGCAGGCTTCCGGCCGGGTCAGCGACTGTGGAAATAAACACTCCGCCTCTGTTGTGTTTTCTACTGCACATTCAGCATCAGCAGCTGGCCCGGCCTGCAGTTGTGCGTGGGGGCCCACCTCCTGCCCTCTGGGCACCGTCCCCCCCGTCCAGGGTGGGCCCTTGTCACTGCCCCTGGGGTCCTGATGGCTACTGTGATCCCCTCTGCACACTGAGGGCTTCCTCCTCGTTCCCACAAGCAGCTTGATTTCCCACAGGGTCGGCGCTACGTAACAGCGAGGGTGCCCACGTGCGGGCAGCGGCCGAGATGAACAGGTCCGTCCTGAAGCACCTTAGGTGCGAAGTGGAGGCTGGACTTGACCCTGACGGGTATTTTAAGAAGACGCCGCGGGCAGGAAGCGGGAGGGATGGGCGGGGGTGCAGCCCGATGCCTCTGCCGAGCGGAATGGATTCGACGCACACGTGCTGAGTGTCTGCTGCACGGGCTCCAGGCCTGGGCGCAGCGGCAGGCAGCTCGGGAAAGCAGCCCTGGGCGAGGGGAGAGTTTGCCGTCTAGTTTGAGTGGCCGGGAGCTGAGACGCACAAATAAATGCCTCCTGGGAGTGTCTGGCTCAGGGGCTACGGAGCAAGATCAGCAGATGAGGGGGGGAAGGACTGTTTTGCAGGCTCAGGGAAGGGGTCACTGAGAAGGTGACATGTGAGCAGAGACCCGAGGGAAGGCACCGGGCAGGGCTGCCGCGCGAACACCAGGCAGAGGGGCCAGCGGGTAAGGATGAGCCCGCAGGCCGGTGTCCGCGGAGCGGACGGGGCTGGAGCTGAGGCGAGGGCAGAGGGCCCAGCGGGGAGAAGGGTTGTGGGGCGTGCACCGTGGTGGTGGCGGGAGTGTACGGAAGGGATGCCGCTCTGCAGAGAAGGGTCCCCCGGCTCAGGGCGCCCTCGGTTGTCTCATCGGGTGGGGCTGTGGAGACTGTGGTGCCCGAGGAAGAGAGGGGAGGGGACACCGGCCGACTCCTCAGAGTGGCTGCTCCTAGGCTCCGGGAAAGAGATGTTCTCAGAGCCGCTGCGTCACGGAAGAGGGCGCTGCTATGGGGGGTTCTACGTGACTGTTCTGTGCTCAGGCTGCTCTGGGGTTAGAGCCACGGTGCTCAGGCAGCCACGTCCAGAGTTAACGGGAGGGAGGGGGCGAGGGGGCACCAAGGACTCACTGCGGCTGCCCTGAGGCAGGGGCAGGCTGCCTGAGCTGGGCAGGTCCGGAGGGGAGAGAGCCACCGGCAGAGGGACGCAGAAAGGGGGCCTCTGCAGAGCTGGGTGAGCACGCAGACCCCACCCCGCCTGCACCCAGGATTCCACCGCCGCCGTGGGGGCTGGGCAGGACCCAGCCACATCTACACGCGCGCCCTGACCCTCGGGGTCCTGATGCAGGCCTGCCCTTCCGCAGCAGGGGCTGAGACCCATGTGCAGCCCCAGGATGGGCCCCAGGGGCGTGTGGCCTGTAGCAAGGGGCCCCTGCCAATGGAGGGCGAGGGAGGGCCTGTGTCTTCAGCAGCAGCAGGGCCTCACAGGTCTGAGTTTTGCCCCCAGGGAGACACAGTCTGAGTGACTGTGGGAGACAGAGGGAGACCTGGGCGGGGCGGGGCAGAACCCGGCCATGGACCCTCGGGCTGGCGTGGACATGGCGGGTTTTGCTCGCCGGCTGCCCCTCACTCCTCCTTTGAGGACCATGTCTCCCTCCCCCTCAGTCCTGTGGCTCAGATGGGGCTCAGCCACCCACCTGGGCTCCGGAAGTGGGCCTGTGGCCCAGCCGGGCCAAGGACTTCATCCCCCTCTCCTGCTGCTGCGACCGGCTCAAGGGTGGTCGTGAGACCCAAGGCGAGAAGGGGGCCTGCCCGAGGGCGCAGAGACCTCCCTGCGCCGGGTCCGCTCCACCTGACACTGGCCCTGCGCCTGACCCTTCGCTTCCACGAGCCAGTGCAGCTCCTTGGCCGCGGGAGCCAGTGCGAGCTGTGTTTTAATATTCATCATGGAAACGGTCCTGATGAACAAGGAGCCAGAGGGAAAGACGAGATGGAGGTTACTTTCCTTACGAGTCTATTTGCTCGCAGATGTTTATTTTCACCAGCAAGGCCTCGTATCACGTTACCGGCCAGAGAGACCTCCTGTCTCTCATTGCAGCGTGTCCCCAAGCAGCCATGTCCTCAGGAAAGGTGACCCCATCAGGAAGAATGGAAGTCGGGCCACCAGCACAGTCTGAGTCTCTCCTACGAGATTCCCAAGAGTCAGCTCCCAGGCTCCTCCCCAGCGCAGCCCGCGTCCCCGGACCGGCCAGCGTGGACCACAGCCCACCTGCTGGGACCCTCCCAAGGCACCCACCGTGGGGTCAGAGCTCCTCGCCTGGCCCCGCTGGCCTGGCTCCCTCTCCACCTCGCCTCAGGGTCTCCGTTCCTGCCGTGTTGGCCTCCCTGTCGTTTCCTTGAGGATGCCAAGCTCCTTTGTGCCCCAGGACCTTTTCACGTGCTGTTCCGCCTGCCGGGAACGCTTTCCCCCACGCCACCCATTCTCAAGGCTTCCCCTGACACCTGCTCATCACCCGAGGAAGGTCCTGGTGGCTTTCTCTCCACCTGCTACCGCTTACACTCCTATGTACTTGTGAGTTTGCTTGTTGTCCGTGAGCTCTGTGACGGGAGGGACGTGGCCACTGCTGGTGCTGCTCAGAGTGAGGTCCAGGGAGCAGCAGCGCCCCCGAGGGCGCCTCAGCCGAGGCCGCTGCCTGCAGACCGCAGGGACCCGTGGGCTCGCTGCGGCTCCTCAGCCTCACGGCTCGGGCCCTCCCTCTGCCGAGACACTGCTGACCTAACCTCCCGCCACGGGAGCAGTCAGGCCCACGGGCTTCTGCGCGGCTTGATAAGAGTCAGGAGGGCCCTGCACTCAGAACAGGGAGGCCGGCCACGGGGAGCTCCCTGAAGGGCTGACACGAGAGCCCGAGACAGGCAGGCTGCGGCCCACGCGGCCGCCCCTGGGCTGGGACGCGGCCGGAGGCCGGTCTGCTGGCCTGGACGCCGGGCGGGCATGTCATGGGGCCGGGCTGGCAGCTGCTCCGACAGCACAGCCTCCTCCCGGCTCCGGCTCTCGGGCTCGAACTCAGGCAGGGCAGAGACGAGGGTGTTTGCGCAGCAGACAGAGGCTCTGCGCTCCTCCCTCTGCCCAGCAGGTTGGAGTCGAAAGCCCGCGCCTGACTTGGGTTCAGGTTTGGGCCACAGCCCTCCTTTGATCTGAGGCCTTGTCTTTCCCTGGGTTATTTATTTGTAGAAACCGCTCTGGCTCCCACTACTTCAAATGCACCTCCAGGAAGCGGCAGCAGACGGGCCCCGCCAGGGCCTGTTTTACTGCCCTGTGAGCCCCCGGCTCCTGGCCTGGGATCAGTCACCTGTGTTCCTGCGGCAGGTGCGACTCGTGGCCTTGGAGCAAAAGTCCCTGATCTGTGGGAGAAAATGGGCTCTGATAGACTGATGGGAGGAGTCCCGGGTTCGAGTCCTGGGGGACCTGGGGCAACGTCGACTTTGTTGCTGCCTCGGGGCCTGGTCCAGACCAGGACTGTGACAGAGACGGGTGAGGACGGCGCCCCCGCCCGGAGAAGCTCACCTACCAGCCCTGCGCTCTGGGACCCCTGCTTCACCACTAGGGGACCCCAGGGCTCTATACAGTTGCTGTCCCCACACCCCCAACATCTCACCACGAACACTGTCAAACTCACAGCCAGGTGGGAAGAACTTCACCGAGCACGCCAACCGACCCTCAGCCTAGAGCCACCAGGAGCATCTCGCCGTATCTTCTCTGTCACGTCTCTACCATGCATCCATCCCTCCATCCACTCAGAGGAGCCCCCTTAACTTCTGGATGCATTTCGAAGGGGATTATAGGAAGCAGTGTACCTCTCCCTAAATACTTCGCACGCCTGTGATTGCCTAGAGTTCAGTATTCACTTAATGTTTAAAAATCTCCTGCGGCAAAACTTTCACGTGATGAATCGCACATCGGCTGCGCTTTGGCTCGTGCGTACACCTGTGCAGCCCAAGCCCGTCGAGGTGCAGGACACTGTCCCCGCCCTGACCCCTTCCCTGCCCATTCCCTCTTGCAACAGGCAGCACTGTTGTACGTCACAGCCCAGCAGCACCACGCCGCGGATGCATCTGGCCTGTTCTGGAACTTTCTGTGAATGGGATTATCCGGTGTGCAGTCAGCCACGCGAGGCTTCTCTCTCCAGGGCGATTCCGCGATCCAGCCCCGTGGCTGCGTGGCTCGGCCGCGTGATCCGGGTACTGCGGCGGCGCCCGACTGCACGAGCTCACCGTAGTACAGATTACCACGCCAGACGAAGTGGGGTCCGGGGGGAAATGGAGGGGCGACTTTGCTACCACAGCGCAGCCGGACAAAGCCGTGTTTGCCACTGGCCTCGAACCCAAACAGATGCTCTGGGGCAGGTGTCCCAGCCCTGCCACGCGGCGGCTGTGCAGAGCGTCCTGGGTCCCCGGAAGAGCCCCTCAGGGGCCTCTGTGAGCAGCTGGGCGGCACGCGGAGCACCTGGCGGGGCCTGGCACACACAGCCGAGAGCTGTCCTGAAGGGAAGGGGAGCTGAGGTCCACCAGGGTGTGCGCTTAAGCCTGGCAGGAGCCTCTGAGTGCCCCACCGTTCTGGGAAATTCCTGTCCCTTCTTTCCAACAGAGGGGCAGCTCTGAAATATTTTACGGCCTCATCGTGTGGCTGGCCACTCAGCTCGTTAAATTTCCTTCCATCCACGTTTCGGGCCGAGACTCCTCGGGCACACAGGGCGAGGGTGTCTCCTGGCCGGCGCGGTTTTGGGGAGAGCGGAGGGCGAGTGCGTGGGCGGTGCTCCGCGTGGGTGTGAGCAAGTGCTCTGTGAAAGCAGCCTGCCCTGAACAGACTGAAGCACATGTGCAGAAAACAGCGAACGTCGAAGGGTGCTTCTGAGATTCCTGCCTGCAGAGTCGGCTCGCCGGGCACAGAGGTCGGCCCTGGGCTTCCTGCCCCACAGAGGCCACCGCAAAACGAACTCCAGGGGTCGGCCCCTGGGCCTCGGCTGAGCCCACACCCGGGTCATGACCAGCATGGAGCCCCCTCCCCCCCGTCTCTGGCCTCCTATGCCGAGCTGCGCGGAGCCGGGAAGTTGGCCCGGGCTCAGCCGAGCTGCCTGAGGTCTTCCAGAGGCTTTAGCTGGAAAAAGTTACTCCTCGCTGTTCACCGTGAAATGGGACAGAGCTGGCGGGGAGAGGAGGTGGCACTGTCAGCTCAGGGCAGACCCTGCTGGCTCACGGGGGCCTGCCGGACGGAGCCTGGCTGGACCTGAACCCACAGCTCCCTGGCTTGCTCTTTCCCGACATGGGCTGCCAGCGGGCTCTCGGTATCGAGTCCGGATGTGAAACTTCCAGCACCTTGGAGCAGGGAGGGACCTTCAACACCACGGAGCCCATGGCTTGCTCAAGGCCCATGGCAGAGATTCAAAGCGGGTCCCCTTTCAACGTACGGGTCTCTTGTGTTGGGTTGAACAACACGAAGCTGTTTGTATTCGACCGTCTGATCTACAAAGATGCGGTTGCGTATGTTTCAACCAGCACACTCACCCACCCCCAGATGTGTACACAGCGGCGCTGGGTCTGAGAGCTGGCAGCAGGGGCACACAGATAAGGAGACAACACCTGGCTGGTGTCCAGAATCTACGTGCTACGTGGCGATCTCTCTCCTGAGGTGTCACGCCCCTCCTGTGAGATCCAGGCCGTCGGACTTTCTTGGGGCTTCAAAGGCCCCTGGGTGCCGAGGTTCCCCAATCTCGGCCCTCGGTCCATGCTTCCTACGCTCAGCGACCTACCCTTTCTCCAGGGGGGCCTCCTGGAGCCCCATGTGTTCACCGCGACCCAGCTCCTTGGCCCAGAGGAGGGGACCAGCAGTGACCAATGACCCGAACCAGGCTGGCTCCGGTCCCTCTGGCTTCACACCTGCCTTTGACTCCAGGAGACAGCCACGTCCTCATAACAAAACCAACCCCGTGCTCTTTCTCTCTCTCTTTTTTCTTTTCCATTTTTCTAAGCTTAGCTCAATTTAGTGTCCATTACTTGCAACCAAAAAAAAAAAATCTTAGTTTTCAGTCCATCCAGGAGTGATCTGACTGCTCTGTCCCATCTCACATGACTATGAATCTGGCAGACACAACCCATTTTTCTGAGTGGTTTCCACCCCGTGCTCAGGGACTCTCCTGGGTGGCTACAGCCCTGTCTGGTGGCCAGGACTTTCTGTGGACAGAGAGCACGATGCCCCCGGCTCACTCCGTGGCCCAGGGCCGAGCGGGGGTCAGTTGAGCAGGACGCTCGGAGAGGGGCACCTGGTAGGAGCCACTCTGGTGTGTTTACGACTCAGGTCACGTCGGGACAGAGGCGAGCCAGAGATCGCACCCAGCTTCCTCCCACTCGGCACGGCCACGCTCTGCCCTCCCCGTCCCTCGGGGCCCACGGACGTGGGCAGCACCTGGCCTGGCCGTTCCCCAGGGCCTGGCGCAGACACGCTCGGGCGGCACGGACTTCCCTGAGTGCGCTGCGGCGTGAGAGCCCAGGAGGAAGGCCCTTGTCTGAATGGGACAGGAGTTTCGGGAACACGTCCCGGTATAAAGACAGATGCCAGGGGAAATGCTTCCTACAGGCCCAGAAACGAACCACTGTCCTCGACACTGAACGAGTCCCCGCTCTGCTTCAGCCACAATCTGTACCGCCCCGATTCCCAGAAATACATGCTGAGCACAGCCGGCGAGTCCCCCAGGTTCAGATCCTGGCTCAGGAGACACACACTGAGTGCCTCCCACCTGCCAGGCACGGGGCTACTTCCTACTGGCTGAACCCCCGCCATGTCCCAGAGGCTGAGTCACTGAACTGTCCAATTCCACAGTCGGTACGGGATGCGTCTCTTCTGGGGTCCACACTGCCGGCCCTCTGGCCACCACCTTCATGCCGGCTGCTCTGCTAGCCTCAGGAAGGACGGTTCCTTCGGAAGACTGTGAACTCAGACAAAGGTTCCTTCCTGCCCCCAACACTCGCCCCCTCCCTCCCTTGCTCGTGACCTCGTCCTGTCCACCTGAGGTAGTAGCAGGGACTTCCACCCGGCTGCCATCTCTCCAACCGTAGCTCGAGTGTGGCTGGTGCCTCTCCGCTGCCTTCCCGACCCTCACGGTGCCGTCCTGGCCGGGCCGCCATCTCCAGACCCTTCTCCCTCCAGGGCAGACCTTACTCCTACCTCTCCGAACCTCTGCATGTCATCTGAAGTGGGCTCAGGAAGTGGCCCTGGCTGCCTACCCTAGACCACAGAGAGACCCCTCCAGCGTCCCAGGCACTGCGCCTGCCCCCGGGTGTCTCCTTCCGCCTGGGGCCTCGGTCAGCATCACTGCCTGGGAAATTCACCTCTTCCTGGATTCGCGAGAGGAGGCATCGCCGCTTCCTCCTCACTTCCGTCTCTCCCTGGCATTTGCCAATCATCATCATCATCATCATCATCGTCCTTACAGAAGTTTATTCCCGTGGGTCCCGTGCTAGAATGGAGCCCGGAGGGCAGGCAGCCTTGTTTTCTTCGCCTCTGTCCCCGGGTCCAGGGTCCGGCAGTCAGGAAATGGGTGTCACCGCACTTGCTGTCCACTGACTGTGGGCCACACTCGGCCAGGCAGCTGCTGGCCACCTCTGCCCCCTGTCCTTCCTCGCTCAGCCCCCAGCCTGGAGGACCCTCCACCACGCAGAGTTTGCTTACCTCTGAATATTTCTATCCTGCCTCACTTTTGAGAATTTCCCCGATAACCCTGACCCCTTGCTTCCCGACAAACTGCCCTTTCTCTCTCTGTCCCTCCTTCCGTCTCTCGGCGGGTCTCTCCACCTAACCACACACATCATCCCAATGAGGAGAAACCCTGCATGTCCTCCACGGTGCTCTCCTCACCTGTTCACCCAGCAGGTGTGGACACTGAGGCTGGGCCCTGCCCCGTCTCCTGGGTCCCCGGCGGGGCCGTGACCCATCGGGTGTGTGGAGGGGGTGAGCAAGCGTGAGGAGCCGGGTGACGCAGGGCTCGGTGGCTGGGGCACAAGGTGGCAACTTTCCCAGCGGCTGGCAGGCCTGCTGCACCGGGGCGCCCTGGTGGCTGAGGGTGAACGTCGCGGGCGGTAGGGTCGGGGGTGGTTGGGTCGGGGGTCAGCAGAGAGGGGTGGGCTGCAGTCACAGTGTCAGGAGGCCCCCTCGTCAGGGGACGCGGGAACCAGGAGGAGGCTGAGCCCAGAGCAGACTGGGTGGCGGGGCTGTGAGCCCACGAGGCCCTCTGAGGAGGCTGCACCCAGCTCTCGGGGGCTGGGAACCCGCGTCTGGGGATCAGCCTCCTGTCCCGTCGTCCGCCCAGGGGCCCCTCTCCATCGAGGGCAGGCCGCGCACTCCGGGCCAGCCAAGCTGTCAGACCATTTGAAGTCCCCGCCTGGAGCCTGTGGGCAGCCGCCCAGCGCCGGCACCTGGCTGCCAGCCAGGCCCACCACCTGCTCGGTCAGGTGCCCCTCTGCCGCCGCCAGCAGCTGCTGACGTGGCCTCTGCTCCCACAGGCTCCAGGCTGGTCGGCTCCCTGCGGTCTCCCCCTCCCAGGGACATCGGGTCACGGTTTCCCTCCGTTCACCCCAAGATGTCAACGACTCCCAGCTCCCCCTGGAAACGCCGTCGCTCCCTGAGTCCAGGCCGAGGAGAAGGCCCAGGGCTTAGCCCGTGGCCCACGGAGGCTCAGGGCTGTGAACGTGCCACGGCTTGGAGCAGGCTGTGTGAGGCCAGCCCCGGGCGCCGGAGCGGGGAGGGGCGCTGGGGGCCTTCTGTCCAGGAGCCCAGGCTCCTCGGCCCCTTTCCCAGAAGGCGCAGGGCAAGAGGCTCCCCGACAGGACAGGGCTCATGGGGGCAGGTGACGAGGCCAGAGCCAGAGGAACCCCTTGATGCTCCCGACCAGGAGGGCCCTGCAGGGCTCGGTCTCCATCGCCCCCGACTTTCTGATCAACAACCCACATTCTGTCTGATCTGGGCCACCCCCTTCTCAAGGGTCTGAAGGCCATCCCCGCGCCACCTGCCACGTGCAGTGCATGCAGGGCCTGCAGGGCCGTCTTGGGGATGACGCCCGTGTCCCTGCAGGAGGGGCGCCCCTGCTGGACAAGGGTCATGCTATGAAGCTAGGCTGCCTACATGGTTTGCAGGTGTGGAGGGAGGGGAGCCGCAAGGTGCTCATGGCCCCACATCTGGGAACTGCCTGAGTCTAGACGGAAGTCTCCATGGGTCCCACTCCGAAGTCTATCGCTTGTTCATTCATTTGTTCGTTCATTCAACAGTCCAGCACTGGGCCAGGCACGGGGGAACCTACACTCAACACAACAGCCGAGTCCCCGTCCTCTTGACATTTAATCTACGGGGGCGGCCAGCGTTTATTCAGCAGTCACAAACCGAACGCGCAAGGACAGACGTCGGGAGCCATAGTAAGCGGAAGTACAGGGCAGTGTGGGAGAGCACAGCAGGGGAAGCAGAGGGAGGCTGGGAGGGGGCGGGCGGGGACAGCCTCCCGGGACATTGGGACCTGCCAGCCCACAGAACCCACCCTGGGGGAGACGGTCTGTGCTCCTGGTGGAGTGACCAGGTGAGCAGGTGAACGCAGGCCCCACGCCGACCGTGAGCCTGAGTTTATGGGGCAGGTGGAAAGGGCCCCGCTCCACAGTGGACACTCTCCGGGGCTGATACCACAGAAAGGTTAGGCGAACTCTATTCCAGGACCATGCTTCCCGAGTGTCTGTCCAGACCTCTTCCAGCTGGTGTGGCCCAAAGCACAGGTCTGCGCGGGGACTCAGGCTGAGGGGGGTGTGGAGGGAGCCCTCTCCCTGACCCTGCAGGCATGGTTTCAGGGTGGGGTGGGTTTTAGCAGAGGGTGTGCCTGAGCAGAACAGGGTCAGACGTGTAGCCGGATGGGCTGGATGGGTGTGTTGGGAGGGCTCACCCAGATCGAATGGAGGAGTCAGAACGGGCCAGCCCTGCTGGGCCCCCTGGTTTCAGGGTCACCTGCATCAGACTCCAGGACCTCAGCCATCTCCTGAGTCTCACCCAGCCCCGCCCCGTGACTCCAGCAGGACTTTCTGCCATTATGGCTGGCACGCCCCATCCCAGGCCACCGCCAGAGTCACCAGGGACCTTGGATGAAAGGCTGGGCTCTGTGCTGTCCTGGACCCACTAAACCTAAGTCGGTTTGTGGAAACGTCCCACTGAAACCCCCGTCCTCCCTGACAGAGCCGGGCGCGGAGGCGAGGAGGGGACCAGACCACGGAATGGAGAGGGAGGTGGCGACCAGCAGTCTCACACTCACCGATAGGGCTCTTCAGCGCCAGGGTTACCTACCAGCTGCTCAATAGAATTCTTAAATGTGTCCGTCTCCAAATATTAGCTTCATCCTGTAATGTCTGTCAAAGCACTGATTGCTACACAAAAGGTTTTAATTCGATCCATATGTCCGTTTAAAGTCATTTCACAAGTCACTCATGTGGGGATGATCTGCAGTAGCTGAGTAGGAGGTCTCGGACATTCCTGGCTCTCCACTGTCCCCAGCTCATCCCTGAAGCGGAGGTGGGGACCCAGGAAGCGGGTGCAGCCCCATTTGGCCCGGCCCGGCCCTGTGCAGCAGCTGGTCAGGTTCAACGGGCTTAAGAGGGCCTCAGCTGAAATAAGTAGACATTCCTGTTGGGGCTGCCACAGCTCGTGAGTCAGCCTGGGGGTGGCGTTCAGGATCACACCCCCACAGAGGAGGCAGTGGCCCCGAAAAGGCCCAGAGGGGAAGGAGCGGGCAAAGCCATCACCTGGCTAAATCTGGAAGCGGGCTGGCAGCTGCTCCCACCCCCTCCTGCCCCTCCATCCTCGCATTCTGCTCACTGATGGCCTCTGCTTCTGGCCCAGCTGTGGCAGCTCTTTCCCGGGATGCACTGAGCCCTTAGGGAAGGGGCACAAGCGGGCTGGGTGGGGGGCTCAGGCAGCTGCGGCTCCTCCCCAGGAAGGGGCAGGAAGTCCACGCCTCCTGACCAGCTGCTCCTGAGCCTGGGTGTGCCGCCGGGGAGGCTGCTCCGGCAGCGGGGACCACCTGAGGGGTCACTGGTGGAGGCCTCTGTGCCCACCTTCCGGGAGGACAGTCTGTGAGGCCGGCTCCCCAAGGGCAGGCCCCACAGAGTCGGTGGTCTGGGGCGGCTCCCACCTGGCCTGTCGCTGAAGCCCCCAGGGAGCCTTGGACCAGGGCCCCCCTAGCCTCACTCCCCGTCTCTGTGGAACAAAGGGAGGTGTCCTATACTCCCAGGTGCCATGTCTCCACGGCCCTCGCTGGGAGCTGGTGACAGCACTCAGGGGAAGAGACCCCACGAGTTCTCCCCTCCCCCTGCCCGCCAGCCCAGACCCATCACCCGCACGCTCAGCATCCGCAAGCGGACACAGTGTGCGCAGTGAATTCGATCCGCACATGGGCGGGTATTCTTTCTGTACCGCAGGCCGACGCTCTAACCGCTGAGCCAAACCGGCCAGGGCTGGGCGGGTATTCTTGACTAGTGAACCAAAGCCCTTCGCAGTGCCCGCCCCGTAGCGCATGCTTGAGAAACAGTTCAAGAAATGCATGAACAAATGGTTAAAAAGATGGGCTCTCCTCTCAGCCTGTACTTGCTAGGTGCATGGCCTCGGACCAGTTAGTTACCTAACATTCCTGAGCCCCCGGACATTCACTTGAAAAGTGGGGATAATTATGGCGCCTACCCTCACAGGGCCATTGTGCCGAGTCGGTCAGATGCAACATTTCCGATGTGTCCAGCACACAGTAGGTTCACTATGACCACGTACAGGATGGCTCTCTGCCTGATGTCCTGCCAACATCTCAGAGGTCACCTTGCAGTCTGGCTTGAGTCCTCTCACTAGCAAAACCTTTATCTCTGCGGCTCTTACCCTCAGTGGGTGGCACCCACCCCATCGCCAAAAACGGGGGTTCCTACTGGCTTGCCCCATTGCTGACTGCGGGGTCCCACTGTGCCCTCCCCACCTCCCTCTCCTGTTCCATCTGCTCTCCATTGCTGCCCACGCCCCCAGCCTCTCCGCAGGTACCATGGCGTCATCCCTGCCGAAGCCTCCAGCACTGTGGTCTCCCCTTTATCCACGGCGCTACAGCCATCTGTCCACCTGCCACCCCCGTGGGCCCCTCCACAGCGAGGGGCACGGCTCTGCGCTCAGTGAATGCTGGCTGAGCCATGACTGGTGAGCACAGACCAGAGCAAAGGGCCCAGGGCGCAGGCCACGGAGGAGGGGGGCGGAACCATCCCCACGGTTGTGTTCAAAGGAGGCGAAGGAAGAAGACGGAATGGAAACGGCCCTGGAGAACACGTGCGGAGGCCGTGCACTCGCTCCTCGGCCCGGAGTGTGTGCCTGCGCCCGGCTGGGTGAGCAATGCCGGGGCAAGAAGAGTTGGTGGGAGCACGACCGCCGGGCAGGTCGCTCTGAACGCAGAGCAGGTGCCGCCTCGGATGTCATTCCCTCCCAGGAAGCAGTTACTAGCCCGCCCTGCAGGGAAGGAGCCGAGCTGCTGCAGCAGCGGGGGACGGTGTCCAGGACACAGCGCTGCGCACGAGCCATGAGCCAGTCCAGCCTGTCTGGCCCCAAAGCTTGTGCTTTCTCCCCTGGCTCTGCTGTCATGAACTCCCACCCATCTGGCCGACGGCTCTGATTGGCCAGCCACCGGCCACCCAGCCTTGTCATTGGCCAAAGTCTCCTGGGGGCGGGCCCTGGGGGCCACAGGGACCTATGAGGGGGGCAGCTGCGGCCGACCGGGACAGGGGCGGGCCAGAGAGCCCTCTGGGGCTGAACCTGCAGAAGGAGGCCAGGCCAGCGAGGCGGACAGGCCTGCAAGGGCTACACGGTCCGGTTCTGGAGACCGCAGCCCTCTCCTGCCCCTCGTCTGTGCCGAGATGGCGGGTGGGACCAAGAACTGTGGACTTCGGGGTCCTCCTCGCTCCTCCCCTCCACCCCACCTCCGTGCCATCTCGGGCGAGGGGACCCTCTGCTTTGGTGGCCTTTCCCTAACTGGCAGCCCAGGGGCCACATCTGGCCTGCAGATGTGTGGCTCAGCCTGCACAGTATTTTTAAGCATTTCAAAAATTGAGAAATTTCACACAAATATGTGGAATCACAGCTTCGCTGGAAAATCTAAAAACCTAGCCACTCCGGTCCAAAGTCCCGCATGGAAACAGTCGCGGCCGCCCCTTCGCGTTGGGCAGTCTCCTCCCATGGAGGACAAGGCGAGAAGGGAGGGCTCTAGGTGGCCCTGGCCATGACCCCGTGTCCTGGGACAGCAGCCCGAGTGTCCCCAAGAGCGGTGTCTCCCTCCACCTGGGGCCGAGGGACAGAGAGCTGCTTTGTCAGCTAATGGAGTTCAGGCATGGTGGCCGCACAGTGGGGAGCCAGACGGTCTTCAAGCCCGCTCATGTCTTGACCACTGGCCTCCGTCCACTGCAGGAAGCCTGCTGGAGTTTCCAGTATAACATAAAACACCTCTGGCTTCCTGGCCTGGACCCCTGTGGGCAGCCACGGCCCCACCCCCAGGCTGGTCTGTCCAGGGCACCTGGGCAAACACCAGGGCGCTGAGGGCCCAGGCTGCCTCCCGGCCTCAGGCTGGTGCCCTGACAACCCAGGACAATGAGCGTGTGGCCTGAGCAGCCCGCTCCCCTCGGGCAGGACTGTAGGAGCCAGGCCGGGGGTGGGGGGGGGTGTCTCTCAGAACCGCCAGGCAGATGTTTCATTGCAACTTCAAGGAGCTTCCAGAAAACCCAAACAAACATTTGAGAATGACCTAGTTGCCACTGTCCTGGAGGCAGTGCCAAGGAGAACACAGACAGGAGACGGTTGGGGGCAGGCCCAGGAGGGTTGGGACAGGCCGGCTGGCCGAACCCCGAGCCCCTGGGAATCAGTCCCCCCCGCGCATGGCGTGCAGGGGTCACCACTGCTCCCACCGTACCTGGCAGCCCCTTCCCCATCACGGCCCCGAATCCCACACAGACTTCCACCCCCTTTCAGGGGGGCTCTGACCCCATCTGAAGCCCCTCTGGACCCCTTTTCCGCTTTCCATCTCCTACCAGAATTGGGTGTTCATGGCTTTCTCTTCCCTTGAAGGAGGAAGGACAAAAGGACTCGGCTTCCAGCCCCAACCCCGCCCACACCAGCTTTGTGACCTGCGACCACTTCCTTTCTTGGGACAGTTGTGTTTCCCCGGCTGTAATGGGGTTGAGTCCCTCCCCAGCACAGGAGTAAGGGTGACGTGTGACGGGCTTAGCACCAGGCCTGGGACGTAACTGGCAGCACAGGTGTCGGGCAGATCTGGAGCCCCAACATCAGGACAAGTTCCCAAGGGGCCGAGATGCCACACGGCCAGCTCGGCGCCCCCTGCGGCCCAGGGGCACGGGTGACGGAAGGAACGGTTCCCTCCTGTGCCTGCCCTGCCTGTGAGGGGCCTCTCCAGGAGTCTCCAGGACGTCCCTGCGAGGCCTCTCGTCCTGCATCCCCTTGGTCGGCAGCAGGCAGGAGACCTGAGCAGCGGCACCCAGGACCCGCGACTTCTCCAGCCTCGTCTTTCTGCTGCCAGGGAGGCCTGGCCACTCTGCAGCCCGGTCCGGGGCAGGGGTGAAAAGGGGCACAGGGCCTCTCTGACTCTGCACTTGACTTCCTCACACACTCCCCACCTCCTGCCCACGCCCACCCCGCCCCCATCTGGGACAAAATTCCCGTCTTTGCTTGATTCTTTCTGGCCTGCAGGAGAGCCACGCACATGCACACGCACACACGTGTGCTCACATGCACCCGGCCTTGGCCCCTGACCAGCCTCCTGTGAACAGAGGGCTCCTGCGCTGTGGGATGTCCTTCTGCTGACTGAGGAGAAAGCACTCGGGTGCTTCTTACTTCGGCGAGGTGGCCGCCTCACCCCCACTGCCGTCGGGGCGTCTCTTCCTGTCCAGAACCCTGAGGCCTCAGCCCCACCCCAGCCCCACTGCCTCCACGTCCTCCGCACTCAATGGTGCAGCTACAAAATGGAGATGCTCAGACCCAGCTCCTGAGCGCCGGACCCCTTGCCTGGAGCCCTCGTCACCGCAGCAGCAAACAACGAGACTGGGCGCCTGGGGCAGGGGCGGGAGCCAGGCAGGCCCAGGGTCACCCCTCGCTCTGCTCCTCCTGGATGACTCATTGCAAGCAAGCTGCCCGACCTGTCGGAACCTCGGTGTCCTCTCTAGAGTGGGAACTCCACCTCCTGTCCAAGAGAGGAGCTACCCTGCACGCCTGAGCTGTGTGGACATGGGCTACCTCCGACTACAGGTCCGTGTCGGTGGCACCTGTCCTAGGAATGCAAGGATGAGTCACTGGGGATTCTGCCCCCGGACCTCCCCACTAGTGAGGGGCTGAGAACCACAGAGAAAGGCAGAAGGAAGAGGGCTTCTTAGAGGGACCAGATGACGTGCCAGGGAGTTCGTTCCACCCAAACGCATCTGGGCAGGAGGAGCTACCCCTGGCCTTGACCCAAGGGCGAGGCTCGGACCAGCAGAGGGGACCTGGAGGTGCCAAACCACAGAGCACTTGCGGGACCATGACCATGAGCACCCTGGGAGGGAGAAAGCCTCTCTCACCCAGACGGTAGCAGAGAGGCTGGCATGCCAGGCGTGAGCGCACACAGCCCGAGAGACCGCAGCCCCGAGGAGCTCCTGGGTGCGGGGAGCCTCCGGGGCGGGCACCTTAGCTCCTGCCAGCTGGCATCTTGCATGACATTGAATGAGCACTAATAATGTCCCAGAATAAACGCACGGATGCTTGGTTTAGAGGCTCTGGAGCGTGCGGGCACGTCCTCCGGCGGAAGGCAGATGGGCAGGAGGAGGGCTCCCGCTGGACTCTGGGTGCCTCCGGGGTGAGCGGCATGGCCCGGGGCAGCCCTGAGTGTCCCTGCGGCCTCTCGGGGGCTGTGAGGACTGGCACCAGGCGGAGCCTAGACAAGTGCTCTGGGCCAGGCTGGCAGACAGAAGTGCTTGTATTTTTCAGGTCTTGCCATTCTGATACCTTTTCCAGAGGGGCCCGGGATGCCCTCTGCTTGCGTGGCTCATTCTCTGCAGGCCTCCCTTCTCTCGGTCCCCCCGTTTGCTCACCCAGCTGCCTCCCCGCCAGGCTGGCCCCCCGTCCGCGGCACCTCGGGGTGTCTGGTCGACCTTCTGTTATTTCTACGGGGCGAGGCCTGCAGGATGGACATAGGCTCCCAGGAGCTCGGTGGTCTGGAGGGCTGGTGGGAGGGCAGCAGCCCACTGTCCTCAGGCGGGGGCCCAGCCAAGGCCGCACACGCCCTGAGACCACGCTCAGCTGAGCACTGCAGAGAGAAGGGACTCCTGGGCCAGCCCCAGAGCGGGGCGCTGGGGGTTGGGAGAAATTAGAAATAACCTTTCTGGAACAGGGCTCAGTGCAGCCAGAGGCTCAGAAACTCTTCTAGGACGTTTCTGCTTCGTCCATATAAAACCACTCTCCTACTCTGGCTCGTTAGGAAAAGATGACTTAGCACTTCCTGCGGCCACGGTCCTGGTAACGGCCCTGAGCCGGAGACCCTGTCAGCTGGAAAATGGAAATCTGGACAGGAAAGTCGACACCAGACAAAGGTACGGGGAGGCCTCTGACGTGACGGGGGAGGTGGCTGCCGGAACACCAGCGGGCGAAGGAGAGACCAGACCTGTCCGGGTCGGACCCTGAGGAGTCCGAGCCCCAGAACAGACATGTTGACGATGGTTTCCAAGCGTTGTATTTTTTTATGAAGTATGCGTCATTAAATCCTCCTTCCCCTTCAGTGTGCCCTCTGCCCTGCTCACGGATGCTCTTGGTGCAAATGGAGGAAAAACAGAGACAACCCCAGACATAGCTGGAAGTTGGCAAAAACAATTTTTTTTTTTTCATCTGGGCTTTAATTTCCTACAGAGAAAGGCCTTTTTCTGCTCTTCCCAGCACTACCCTCCGCTGCCCATTACTAACACCAGCCCGGAAAGACGCTCTCTCCCTCGTAAAGAGAGAAGCAGAACTCAAGGTCAGACACGGCTCGGAGTATTTACCTCCTCGGTGTGGGGAACAGAAGCTGCCCGGCATCATGAGGCCAGGAAAATACACCGGCAGTGGAGAGGGTGGAGACATTTTCCAGGCTTTCTTTGGTTTGAAGAGAAAAATAGAGAAAAACTTAACACAAAAAATCGCGCCTGTCTCCTCTCTAAATACGTCTAGTACAGGCCTCTTTTTATGAGCAAACCAAGTTCCACATGACCTGTTTTGACATTTCCCCACCAACAAAGGAACTTAACATTTTAAAAGGACACTTAAAAATAAACATGTGGCTATTTCCATTCTCGCCTAGATTTTATTATGTTTTCGTGAAAAAAACTCCATGGTTCCAGCTGAGGCCGAGCTCTGGTCTGTCTAGACCAGCTGTGGCCACAGTGGGCAGGGGGGAGGCCATGCAGAAGGGAGACCGTGATGGTGCACCTCATGCCCCAAGCCCCGAAGGAGAGGGGAACCCCGAGAGATCCAGGACAGCCACAAATCCTAGGGACACAGGAGGACACGCACAGCCCTCAAAGACATCTCCAGTCTGCACACACAAAGCCACCTGCTGTTTCCAGACGTTGCAGACACCTTGCGGATGCTCACCTCCCAGAGAGAGGCAGGTGAGTCCACGGCCTCGGGACAAGCGGGCTCTGCAGTGGGCCAGGGAAGCGTGGCCGGCTACCCCGCGAGGGCAAGCGTGGTCATGCATGGCCCTGGCCCGTCACCCAGGCCCATACACTGCAAATGTCACTGCTGAGCAAATGACTGAGCGCTGTCCTGTCCGTGCATGGCCACGGCACAGGGGGACGGTGGGCACCCCCTCTCTGCCTGGACATTCCCTCACCCTTCAGGACTCTGCGCCGGTGCCATACCCTCCAGGAAGGCCTCCCCGGTACTGCCCGGCCGGCACTCACTCTAGTCCAGTGTCCAGTGGCCCTCTCCACTCCCTCCTGTGCCTGCAGCTGGGTGCGTGTCCAGCGCTGTGTGCGTGTCTGGGGCTCTCGGGGTGGGTGCACGGTCCAGTCTTCCTGTAGCCCAGGATCCAGCACGGTGGCCGGCAGCTACGGGGACCCCCGGATACGACGGATGAGTGAATGCATGACCGAGTGAGTGAGCGGATCTGTCGACATGGTCCCACCCCACACTCTCCTGCAGGAGACAGACGAGCGTGACCACCCCCACACAGAGAGACAGATGCGGGGATCAATGACGTGCGAGAGTGCCGGGGGACAGGAGAAGACACCCCGCTAGGGGACGGGAGCTCAAGCAGCACTTGGTCTGGGCCTCGAAGTACGAGCGGTGGCCGGGGCAAAGGACATTCCAGGCCGGGGGAACAGCGGGGCACAGGCAGGGCCAACTGGGGGGCTCGGAGGAGCTTCCCACAGGGAGACACAGCTGGGGTCAGGGAGGGCGGGGGGGAAGGGCGGGGCCGCCTGCTCAGTGCAGGGACCTCAAGCTGGGGAGGTGGTTGCCCCTCACTGCAGTGAGGACCCCAGTTCTGCTCAGTGCAAGAAACGTAAGCTTTCAAAATGCAGAGAGATCCTTATTTTGAAAAATAACAACACTTTATTACTACAAGCCACACACACACCACACACACCACACACACATACACCAAACACACACACACACCACACACACACCACACACCACACACACCACACACACCACACACACACACACCAAACACACACCACACAAACACACACACACACCAAACACACACCCCACACATCCTCCCCCGCTGAGCCCTCACCCACACACCTGTGCCCCCGGGAGCCCAGTGGGACTGCAGTGTGGGAAATGGTGTGGCCAACCGAGCCCACCACGCTCTGTTGGCACCTGGACACTGCACACCGTCGCCCTGTGCTGTGACTGTGGACGTGAACGTCCTGGGAGGCCAGTCCCGGGCTTCGCACAGGAAAGTGTAACACTCACACGTGTTGAATGACGCACTGTGCCCAAGGCAGACATAGGGCCCTGTTGTAAAGGTGAGGAAACTCAGCCTCAGAGACGACAGAAGAACCTAGTCACACGCCCACGGCTGGGACCAGGTCACCTGCATCCATCACACCTTGCTCTGCAGTAATATGACTCAGCCCATCAGTCCCGATTAGATAACAACACTAAAAAATAAAGGTGTTTTTGTTTCCGGTTTACAAGACCTCCAAAGACAGAAGATGTGAACTGTGGGGAATCCCCTAGGGCCCAGGACCAGCTATGGCTGTGGGCAGAACAGGAGGTCGGAGAAGTTACGGCTCCAGACCCCGGAGGGCAGCCAGGGATGTCCCAGGCCTGCCTCCTGCTCCCTGCTGGGCTCCGTCCAACAAGACCAGGGACGAAAACAGAGCGGCTATTGCAGGAGCCTGCATGGCTCACGACAGTAACTGCGGCAGGAGGGTGAAGTGGGACCTGCTGCCCGCAGATGACCATGAAAGAAGCTAAACCACAAGTGCTCAGTGAGTGGCAGGCAGGAATGCTGGACAAAGAAAGTTTATGGGCATGTGTAACAGCCTCAAGCCCGAACCAGAAAACCCGGCCCGTGTGGGGCTGCAATGCCAAGTCTCCTGTGCAGAGCTGCCCAGACCCGAGAACTCTAACCGGTCAGGGATGGCCTGGACCTCGGGGCCTGGCTGCCTAGTGGAAGGATGTGCACACACACACAGACACACACATACACAGACACACACACACACAGACAGACATATACACACAAACACACACAGACACACACAGACACACACACACACAGACATACACAGACACACACACACAGACATACACAGACACACACACACAGACATATACACACAAACACACACAGACACAGATATACACACAGACACACTCACACAGACACACACACAGACATACACAGACACACACACAGACATATACACACAAACACACACAGACACACACACAGACACAGACACACACAGACATACACAGACACACACACAGACACACACACACAGACACACAGACAGACACTAACAGCCATCTCTGGGGCCATGTCTCCCCCCTCCCCGTGCCCAGGTCAGACCTGGCCCGCGACAGCAAGAGTAACAAGGTGTCTCAGGGGTGTGTGGACGTGGGGCGCACTGGAAGACTCGGCCCTCCCCCTCAGCCCTGCTCCTCCCCGTGGGACTCTGGAAGTTACAGGGCCTCCAGGTGAGCCCCGGTTCCTCCTCTGCAGGATGATCTCCGTCGAGGCATCGTAGGTTCAGCGAGAACGCTGACAGGAGGTGGCAACGCAAGCCCACGTGGGGAGGGTGGGCGAGAACGAGAAGGGAGAGGAGCGATGCGGCCTGGTGGAGCCTGTGGCCCGCGGGCCCCGATGGAAGGCCACGCGGACAGGTTCGCGCCCGACAGCAGAGGCCCAGGGCAGCTCTTCTGTGGGCCAAGCTGTACCTGTGAACGGCGTGCACCGTCTTCCGTAAGATTAGCACAGGCGGGCGCTCTGACAGGAGGCCTGCGTCCTTCAGAAGCCGAGAGACCACCACGCGGGGTCAGTCTTAGACCTCGCCCAGCCCCGCGCCGAGCAGGCAGTGAGCCGGCCACAGAGCAGCTGCAAGTGCCCTCGCGGTCACCACGGGGTGCTCAGTGGTGCTCAGTGGCCCGCTGCTCAAGCTGAGCCAAGGCCTGGAAGCACCCCGAATCCAGGCCACTGCGGGTAACTAGGCACCAGAAGGAATGGGGCGGGGAGAGCCCAGAGCCACACGCTGAGGTCGCCCCAGGAGACGGTCCAGGGGCCAACCAAAGCCTGACAGCAAACGAGCTGGTGACTAAAGCGCCGCAGGCCGCGGGTGCAGGACGAGCTGGTGACTAAAGCGCTGCAGGCCGCGGGTGCAGGACGAGCTGGAGACTAAAGCGCCGCGGGCCGCGGGTGCAGGACGCGCACAGCACACGGGGTGCAGGTCCTGGGCCGCGGGCTGTGTGCGCTCCGGACTCCCAGCCGCGCCTCAGGCAGCCGAGCGCCGGTACCACCCGGTTGGCAATAGCGGAGTGAGGGCGACTGGAAGACGCTCTGCGAAGCAGGGAGGAGGTGCGGGGTGCAGCCCCTGGTGGGGAGATGATGGAGGCAGGAGAGTCAGAGGGGGGTCTGCGTGTCACACAAGCGGGAGAGGCCCAGGGGGCAGTGACCGTTTTCTCTCAGTTTAGCTGCCCGGACAGTGACAGGCCCGAATGAATGGGCCCGCGAGTGAAGGGGAAGCTTGGGGGGGGGCGTCTGCAGGCCCTTAGTTGGGGGGAGGGGAGCATTCTTAGAGCCCAAGGCGTCTTCCCTGCGCCCAGCCGCTCCTCCAACCTGAGTGACTCCTGAGACACCCGGGCCGGGCCACCCGTGCCCGTGGCTTGGCCCCAGTGAAGGGGCTGGTGCAGACCCGGCTGTTGTCCTGCAGCCTGGCCGCCTCCCAGCGCGGGAGAGGGGGAAGAGCCGGTCAGACAGAGGCCGCCCGCCAGCCCGTCCTGGAACTTCTCACTGACATCTCCAGAGAGGGGGGGAAGGGATGCCTGCTTCTGAGGGCCGGGGGGGCGGGGGAGACGGCCTGGAGTGGGGTGCAACGTGCTGACCCTGGTTCCTGCTACCCCAGGGGGTCCTTGGACACGTCGCTAAAACCCGGGAGCCTGTTTCCTCGTCTGTGAACTGAAGGGAATGCCGGCATCGGCTCCCGTGAGTCACTGGGTGAGACCTCTCTCCACACGCACACACACACACACACACACGCACACGCACGCACACATGCACACACATGCACACGCACACACACACACGTGGTATGGGACACAGTGCCTGCCTCGTGCACAGCATAGGCTTGAGTGAGAGTCACTGGATGAGACCTCTCTCCACACACCCATGCACACACACACTCTCTCACACACACAGGCACACACACACCATGGGACACACTGCCTGCCTCGTGCACAGGGGGCGCTCAGCATCTGTCCTCGTCTATAAATGGGGGGCCGGGCTCGCTCGCGCCTGTATCCAGGTTTGCTCTGACGGCCCAAGGATGAGATAGGAGCGGTCTGGGGGAGCTGACAGCTCCTCCTCCTGCCTCCTCTGCTGATGGGGAATTATTCACGAAAACCCAAGTGGAGAACGAAACACACTGTGCTCAGGCGGCCCGGTAACGGCTAGCGGAAGAATGTCCCAGAACACCCGTTGTCCCAACCCAGCCTGATGCCAGCGCAGCCCACAGGTAGACCAGCCTGCGCCTTCCACAGGGCCGAGGCGGCCGGTCGCTTCTTTAATGAGGCTGATGGGATCTGCTCCTACTGACCTGCTTACCGCACGCGTTGAAATGCCCCCTCCCCTGCTCAGAGGTCGAAGGGTCAACGATAAAAGGCAGCGGGTCCTTCCTACGTGTTCATGCCCCTCCAAAGTCTCAACGAGTCGGATCAGCAGTGAGACAGCACGAGGGGCTGCGGCCCGTCCAGGAAGCTGGGCCAGGCCTCTGCTGTCGGTGTGGGGTGCAGACACCTCTACGCCCCCAACAGAACAGAGCCAGACGTTTCGGGCGTGGCGGGTCACAGTGCAGGGGCCAGCGACGCAGGCAGCGCCGAGCGGCCATGGGCGGGGCGGGAGGCGGAGGGTCTGGAGCAGAGGATGCTGTGACCCCACTTGGGTCACAGGAGGAAAGGACAGCATTCAGGAGGGCAGACCCAGGGGTGCAGCTGAGACTCTGACAGAGGTGGCCTGCCTGGGGGCAGTTTCGACGGGAGGCCTAAGAAATGGGATCTGAGGCCCAAGCAAGAAAAGACTGAGGGCAAGTGAAGGGGGGCACGTGGAGAAACCACAGGGGGAGGCTGGCTGAGCCAGGGGTGTGGCCGGGGCTGCTGGGACGTGAGAGCAGAGTCAGCCAAGGGGAAAGCCGACACCCCCCACTTCCCTTCTCAGGGACCCCAAAAGTGCCTTCCCCATCCGCCTGCCTTAGTTGATAAGCCCAGGTCACTGGGGGTCACCTCTGCAGCTGACCGTCGGTGAGACCGGGCAGCCATGGTGAACGTGAGCACCCCTGCACCTGGCCTGCTGCTGTGCGCATGGGGGTGCTCAGGAAGGTCAGGGGTCTGCGTCCATCATCTCACCCTCTGGAGGCGCCTCACCTTGACCTCGGTCCAAATACACAGCTCACTGAGCTGCCTATCTCCCTCTCGCTCTGAAACATCGGCCAGCCACTAAGGTTCACGAGACGTGGCCTGGCAGGGCCATCCGGTGAGCGCCGAGGTGGCGAAATAGCTCCTTCCCATCTCCATCTCGGAACGGGAGCCCGAGGGGTGCGTGGGTGTGCGAGGCTGAGAGAGGAGACAGGGTGAGTCTCCAGGGCCCAGGGAGGAAGGGGCCCCGTGGAGAGTCAGTCCTTCAGGGGCCACGTCAGGAGCCTCGGGGGGCGGGGGGCAGTGGGATCCTGAGTAACTCTGGCCCTGGGGTGCCAGTCCTGGTCACCCGGGTGACGCTGTCCTCTCCTCAGGCCCTCACACGGGTGGACGCTTTGCTCCTGGCCGACCCTCTGGGGACTCCACGTGTGTCTGAGCCGTCCACCAGCAATGGAATGACTTCTCCTTAGCGAGAGTGAACACCCACAAACATCTGGAAAACCACTCGGCCCACTCCCGGTGGGAGTAAACACAGGCACACTTCAACGGGGACCTCAGACTGCTCTCCACAGTTCCCAAACCCCGTGCTCGCGCATCCAAACCTGCGCAGGAGAAGGCTCGCGGCCCGCTGTTTCAACGTGCAAGGCAGCTGAGGCCCAGCGAGGGGGACGTTGGCCCAGACACACAGCCCTGCCGCAGCTCGGACAAGGCCGCACTCTGGCCCCTGACCCCCAGCGCCACGCTCTCCCTGCGTCGGACGACTTCCCTAGCTTGGCTCCCGCTGCTGACCATCTGTTTGCGAAGCTGGAGAGAGCGGTGCCCTGTGTGGTGGCAGATGGAAGTCAATCAAGGCGGTGAAACCAAACGGCGGGGTGGGGCGGGGGGGCTCTCTAAACTGGAGTGCCCTCATTTTGTGCCACAAACAAGGAAGGAGGAAACAAAGCCAGACAGTTAGCCAAGCAGCTGTAGTTGCTTCTCACAGACACTGAGCCTGTAGCGTCCGTCACCACTGAGCAAGCTTTGCCCTGGTGTCGACGCTGGTACTCATGTCGGGTCAGAGCTGTCCGCTCCGGGCTGGTCCACCACCCCTCTGTCCTTCCCGTGGAAAACCGAGAAGGGAGACAGAGGCTGGTGCAAACATTCCCCGCGAGAACCGCGGCGGGAGCTTCAAAGGGGGGCTCTCCATCCCCATGCCAAGGGGGACCTGGCTCCCTGCTCAGAGACCTGATGCCTGGCACAGGTGGGGCTTGGCGTGGAGAGGGACAGAGCTGTGCCCGCACAGCAAAGGCCTTCACATCAGTCACCCCTACTTCCTGCAAGGCCTCGGAGGTGGCGGCCCCAGGGGCCCGCAGCAGGAAGGCGCCTGCACTCAGCCAGCAACCACACTTGCTTTTGCAGGGAGCCAGCCCCGGGTTCGCGCTGGGACGGACTGATGGGGCACGTGCACGAGGGACCCCCTTGCAGCCAGAGAGCGTCATGGGGAGTGTCAAGGTTTCAGTCCTGCCTGGGGGCACCTGGCTGCGCCAGCGCTTCCTCAGGGACCCGCACACCCACCAGAGGTCGGACAGGTGAGATGCGGACAAGTCGGCAGGCTCTCACGTAGCCTCGGCCTGGGGTCAGGCACGTCCGAGCACTGCACCGAGTCTCAGGAGGCCACACCCAGAGGGGAGGGGACTGGCCGGTGGCTCTTCCCGTGCTCAGTGGCAAACGGCACTGAGCTTCCAGCGCGTGGCCTGGAACATCGAGAACGGCCCCCACGAGCTCCCATCTGCATCCCTTCTCATCCCATGTGCGTCACGAAGGCACACCTGAGGGCTTCCCGTAGGGCCCCTTCAAGGACCTGCACCCACAGCTGCACCCTGAGAAAGTCCGCTGTCTCCTCTCAGCCCCCACGGCAGCCCGGGAGCGTGGGAGGTCCAGGCTGCCCATAAGAAACCGCGCAGGGAGGGGAGACCCGGGGCTGTAGGAGCTCTTCTCGCTGGAAGACCTGTCTTCACGCCCACTCCCCACGCCACCCCGGACTGGGTGGCAGCCCTGCCAGTCTGTCTACTTCAGCTCTTCCAGACCTCTGGAACCTGTCCCCTGTGGTCCCTGCTATTGTCACTGGGGTGACAGGGAGACCTCCCCGCGGGTCTCCGGACGCTTATCGACCTGCTCCGCCAGCCCACGTGGCTGCCAGCAGCATCTGAGGTGCAGACGTGCCCGCCTTTCCCACTCAGACTCTGCCCATGGCTCCCAGCGGCTTGTGGGCCACAGGCCTGGGCATGAGCCTGCACACCTGGGCCTCTGCTCACCTTCCCTGTCGCTCAGCGCCGGTAGGTAAGCAAACTCTCTGAGCACAATGAGCCAGAGGGCAGGGTCTTCTGTGCTCCAGGCTCCCCCGTTGCCCTCAGCCATCTCCATCCTCACGTCGCAGCGGGGGTGGCTGCTTCCCCGCGAGCGTGTGCTCTGAGGGTGGGGGCGGGGCCCCGAGGGGGGTGGATTTGGTTCAGCTCCCAGTTCTGAGACCGGCAGAGCCTGGGGCACGCTGGGTGTCCAGCAGGTGTCGGCCAAACAGAACTCTTCGGTGACCGTTCCTCGCTAATGGCAGTGTCCCCGAAGGGGCTGCGCCCTGAGCTGAAGACCCGGCGGAACCATCCGAAGCGCCCAGGCTGCCGCAAACCCCGCACCAGACACATCCACGTTACGCGTTTGTTTGGACCTCACGCAGCCTTGCGGGCGAGACAACAATAACACGGTGATGGAAATACCCGAACTGACTGAGCACTCGGCACCTGCCCCGGATCGCCTTACGCGGTCCTGCGTTTTCATTCCTTCACTGTGCACGGCCACCAAGGGGTTAGCGACGACTGCAACCTCGTTCTGGCGGCGAGGAGACCGCGTTAGCGAGAGAGAAGGGGCCTTGCCCAAAGTCACCTAGCGGTCCAGTCCCTGGGAACAGACCCAGGCACATGGGCTTCTACAGCCCGTGCTTGGGGGGACTGCCACCACCCCATCGCACAGATGTGGAAACGGAGGCTCAGGAAATGCAGGGAGGTGCTCAGGGCCACAGAGCTGGCAGGTGGCCTCGCCGGCCCTCCCGACGCCAGGCCGCTTGGTCCCCCTCTCCCTTTATCTGATGATCGAAACCGTGGTTCCAGGGGGCTAAGGCAAGAACCTTGACTCATCAAAAACCAGGTTCCAAAGACAGGAAGCCCCACAAGGGCCTGGGACTCTGCATACAGAGGACTCGCTGTTCTGTCTGTCTGTGAAAACGCGCGCAGGCCAAGGAAGGACCTGGGCTCTGCGTCAACATTGCTGGCAGCGGGGTGGACATGTGGCTCATGGTATTTATGAGGCACAGGCTGCCTGCTTTTCTCTGACCCGTCTGGAAATCCGCTGCCCAACAGACTGCAGATGAAATACGGGGAGTCAGGGAGAGAGGAAGAAGGGCAGGCCTCTGCCCAGCTCCAGAGTGCTGGGCTCCGCATGGCAGGGGTTGACGGCGCAGGACACGGCTTCCCGGAGCCTCCCTCTCCCCGCCCATCGCGCCGGGCAGTCTGGGATGCCTTCCGTCCCATGCTCAGGCCACGTGGAGCAGGCCGGGGGTCCACGCTTGCCTCTGAACCCCGACTCTGCCCTGATGTGGCCGAGAGAGCAAGTCATTCCGTGTGAATGAGCCTCTGTCTCCGCACCCAGGACTTCGGGGGTGGAGACCTGCCTCCTCAAGGACTGTCGTACGGACCGATGATGTCATGAATGCACCAGAAATGCTGGTCCCCACTCCACAGACGGTCCTCCGTTCCCTCCTCTCCCTCCACGTAAGAGAAGACCCTTTCTCTCCCCTTAAAAAAAATAAAATAAAATGAATCCAGCCCATCATTCTACATGAGGTACGCCCCAATTTCTTGCCACGAGAGACACGGAGAGAAAGGAAGGACCATACAGGATGTGCTGCCGTGAGGAGCTGCCCCCGTGACAGCCCCTCACAACCAAACGTAAATGGGTGTGGCCGAGATCCCGGAGGAAAAGCAACTTCTGAGCCACAGCCACTGGCCTCCTGAGCAAAGCCAGCTGAACCCGCAAGACCTCTGGGACCATCCCTGAGAGCGACCATCGCTCTAGGTGGGACCCGACGTTCCCGGCTGGTGGGGCTGCAGGTCACGGTGCCATGCTTCTTCGTGGCTTCAGCCGTGGCATCTGGGCAAGAAGGGAAGTGGGTGGGGCCAGTTTCAGAATTATATAACCCTCCGTTTTTACAAGTAGGAGAGGGTATTTTTGGAAAGAACTGGCTGGGTGAGTTAATAGTTTTCTGGATAGCCCGTGGAAACTCGGAAAAGGGCTTTAGAAGATGTGCTCCCTGGTACAGTCAGAGAGGGGTGTGGGCGCCAGGCTGGCCACTTCGCATCACGACTCTGCGGACCAAGGGTGGCGTTCCCTAAGCTGTGCCCCAGCTCGGCAGGGCACGCTAGGATGAGACAGGAGCGCGCCTCCTGTGGATTGTGGGTCAGTGGGTCGTGTGTGAGTGGATCAGTGGATCATGGGTCAGTAGACTGTGGGTCCGTGGGTCGTGGATCTGTGGGCCGTGGGTTGCTGCAGCCAAGTCCCTGCATCAGCGACGGTGATACCCTCTGATGGATACAAGTGATCAAGGTGACAGAGGCCTGGCAACGGCCTCCTGTCCCCACCTCCTGTGGGACAGACAAATCGATCCCCCTCTCCTCCGCTGCGAGCCCAGATCTAATCCTTTCGCCCAACTCTTCCAGAAGCCACGGCCGTCCCTGGGGACCGGCATGAGGCGACACGGCATCACTGTCTCTGCAGTCGCGAGCGAGCAGCACGCTGGCTCCGGTTTGGGCCCCTGCTCGCTCGGGCCGACCTGAGGCTGGAACAACCAGAGGTGCTGGCATCGGGCCACCGCGCCGCGTGGCCCAGCACCAGGCGTCACTGTGACGAGCACAGCTGGAGGGAGAGGAGACATTCATCTCCGCGGGGCCGTGACAAGGACGGCCACGCCAACAGCACTGGGCCAGAGCGAGGACCATCCACAAAGACGGACTCGCCCCTCCGCCAGGCGGGGTACGTTTGCGTGTCCCTGCCCCCCCCCCCCACGCTAGGCGTGCGACTCGCTTCGGCCGGCGCGGTGTGAGTAGCCGCGATGTGGCGCCCATGAAGGTGTGAGAGCCGCGGGGTGGTGCGCCGGGACCCCGGCCCTCTGCCCTGGGGTTCCCACCAGCCTGCGCCCCAAGGAGTGACGGGGACAGCACCTCCGCTAAAATGAATGTGCTCCGAACACGACACTGTCTCATGAGCAGGTCCTAGATCTCACTGAGAAATTAAGTATCACTTGAAAGCAGACCCAGGAACAGTACAGTCATTTCCGAGATGACCAGACACAACCACTGACGGGCAGAGCCAGACTGTCCGGCCACAGCCTCCTAAATTAAGGACCGCGCTCGTCTTTGCCACAGGCACCCAAATTCTCGTATCCGGCCACGCCCCCGAATCTCTTCAGAACGCTTTCAGCCTCTGATCACGTTACTTGTGAAAATCGTACTCTCCTGTTAGCAGTATCCAACTATTTTAATCACTTTCTCTCCACTTCTGCTCTCACACACCCAGGGCAGCGTGCCCCAACCCCAGTTCCAAGCTGCATATAATCACAATAATCATATTAGCTGGTACATCTTAATTTTACCTTCTTCCTCCTTCTCCGTGGCCTTCCATATATTTTCCTACGTAAATAGCCTTGTTGTAAAGCCTTTACGGTCAGCCAACTCCATCTTTCCTGGAGGCAGGCAGAGTGTATATCACGAAGGAAAATATAACAGCAGGCTTCTCCTGCAGACACGGGGGGGGGGCCAGCCCTTCGACTTTGCCCCCCCCCCGGGCCAGGTTGTAGCAGGCTCCTGACCACGGGGTGAGCCAGCCACCCAGGCCTGCCCTGCTGTGCACCCCGTCTTCCGTCCCAGCGCTCCGTCCCGGGCCCCTCACACAAGCAGGGTGCAGGGAGAGCACGGGAGGGGTCACGGAGCTGGTTTCGGGCAGGACGCGGGGACCTGGAGTGACCGGGAGAGCTTCCCGGAGGAGCTGAGCGCGAACGGGGCCGGGAGCATGGCTTGTGAGTGGGCCACGGGAGGGCTGGCCCAGGAGAAGCAGAAACAAGACTAGGAGGAGGGAGGCGGCGGGACCGTCTGGGGGGCGCGGACATCAGCCTGAGGCGGCCCTGGAGCAGGAGGCAGAAAGGGGCCAGAGGAAACGGCCAAACTACTTTTCTGCCCGTTTCGGGGGTGTCCCTGCCAGGGCGCCCCTCCCTGGTCTGGCTCAGTGCCCCACCAGCACTGAGTGGTGACAGAGACAAGGAAGCGTGTGGGCTGAGGGTGCAGCTCAGGGGAGCGTGGAGCAGGGCCAGGAACGCGTCAGTGTCCGCAGACGCGCTGTATCCCAGCCCACAGGGTCCGCGGACGCGCCGTATCCCAGCCCATAGGGTCCGCAGATGTGCCGTATCCCAGCCCATAGACTCCACGGACGCACCGTATCCCAGCCCATAGGGTCAGGGGACACGCCGTATCCCAGCCCATAGACTCCACGGACGCACCGTATCCCAGCCCATAGGGTCAGGGGACGCGCCGTATCCCGGCCCATAGGGTCCGAGGACGCGCCGTATCCCGGCCCATAGACTCCACAGACGCACCATATCCCGGCCCATAGACTCCACGGACGCACCATATCCCAGCCCATAGGGTCAGGGGACGCGCCGTATCCCGGCCCATAGACTCCACGGACGCGCCGCATCCCAGCCCTTGACTCCACGGACGCACCATATCCCAGCCCATAGGCTCCGCGGACGCGCTGTATCCCGGCCCACAGGGTCAGGGGACGCGCTGTATCCCGGCCCACAGGGTCCGGGGACGCGCCGTATCCCGGCCCATAGGCTCCGCGGACGCGCCGTATCCCAGCCCTTGACTCCACGGACGCACCATATCCCAGCCCATAGGCTCCGCGGACGCGCTGTATCCCGGCCCACAGGGTCAGGGGACGCGCTGTATCCCGGCCCACAGGGTCCGGGGACGCGCTGTATCCCGGCCCACAAGGTCAGGGGACGCGCCGTATCCCGGCCCACAGGGTCCGCAGACGCGCCGTATCCCAGCCCACACACCTCTGAAGGAGCGGCCCTAACTCCTCGCTGCCCTGAGGCCCGTGTGCTTTGGAAAGTCACCGTCTCCGAAACTCACTCGGATTTGCAGCGTAACTTCGATCTGGATGAATGCTGGAGAGAGGACCCACGATGGACCGGTCCCAGGACAAGCATTTACTCTGGCCTTGCCCGGCAGGGAGAGTTTCTGCGCTGGAAAAAGCACCTCAGCGTGCACCGGCCGCATGGCGCGGGCATAAGTAGAAATAAAGGAGTCATTCTGACACGCTTGTCAGCTTGCCTTCAACTCCTGGAGCGCCCGCAGCAGGAAGGCCTGAGCCTTTTCCTCCCCCTTGGGGGAAATCCTGTTTCTGGAGGTTTGCAACCCCTGTCCCTCTAACGAAACGCGGTCTTTGTTTTTCTAACAGGGTCTTCCGTCCGAGGAGGTTCATCCTCACGCCTCGTTTTTGTAACTGAGAAATGAAGGGAGCAGAGCAGTCAGGGCGAGAACCCCGGAATCCAGGCCTGCGCCGTGGCCACCCACAGGCGTCTCCGGAGCCTCGCAGCCAGACTCGCCGGGAAAGGCCTGATTCCGCGACCGGAGCTGTGAGGCCCAGATGCTGGCACAGCATCTCCATGTCCCCCGTGTGGCGCACCCGTGAGCCTGCGGGCTCGGCGGATTCTTGGCTGGCTTCTAGAGTTCGCCTCTACCTCACTCCCAGCCCCGCGAGTCCAGCAGTAGATGGCCACGCGGATCCCCACCTCCCCACAGGGGTGACGTTCGGGGAGTTGGGCCAGGCAGCCATTGAATCCCCATTTTGCCAACGAAGAACCAGATTTTGCAGAGAAGCGGAAACAAAGTTAGGAGGAGCGAGGCGACAGGACCCTCTGGGGGGCACGAACGTCAGCCTGAGGGGCTTTGTCCATAGCCACAAAGTTCGTGAGCGGTAGAATTGGGCAAGAACCCAGGTCTCTCAACATTCAGCCGGAGTAGCTTCAACTGGGCTGCACAGGAGCTGGAGAAGGTGATCTTCCCGAGGGGGGGGGGTTGTTTCCCAAAGGGGAACTGCGGCTGTGACCTCACTGTCAGGCCCTCCCCAGCCTCAGGGAGAGGAGCAGGAACCTGTGCATTGACCGGTCATCAAGGGAGGGTCTGGGACCCCTGCGGCCAGACCTCCCCTCGCTCACGCCCAGGAGATGCCGTGAGGCTGCAGCCCCCCAACAGCTCTCACCACTCAGTCCTGCGTGTGTCTGCAGCCCACCCCGCACGGATCACCCACTCACTTCCGTGCACTGTTCCTGGTGCGGTGAACTGAGGCCCTTCTGTTTCAGACAAACACGCAGACTCAGACACGCAGACGGTTGTTAGTATCCCACACGCCTTCTGCCGGGACCGGGGACGGATTCCACTGTCGTTCTCAGGAGTGGCCTTCACAGCCAGCAGCACGGTCTCAACACCGTGCTCAAAAGTGGCAGATTTTTACCCTTCTCGGGATTTGGTTCCTGGAAATGGCCAGAGGTCACTTAAAGAGAAAGGTGGAAAGTATACCACTGTGCGGACGGACAGTCCTTCTCCTGGGGTTCAGACCCTCAGGCAGAAGCAGCCCCTCGGAGCCTTCCAAGCCGCTGCCCGGGGAGCAGGCTCCCTGACGGCACCCCTGCCCTCCCCCGCTCCCCACGCCAGGTGGATGGCAGCATGGAGTTCCACGCCTGCGCAGTGAGTGAATCATCCAGCGCGCCAGCTCCGTCCGGTGCTCTCTCGTGGCCCCTGGAGAACACTGTCCCCGTGAGCCGTCCGCATGTGGGGAGACCCCTTCCCTCTGGACACAGTCCCAGGGCTCCTGTGACATGAGTATTCTGAGTCACCTCACAGCAAAGCGCCGCACCAATGGACTGCGCCGGGTCAGGATGAAGCCGGAACGTCCAGGGTCCTCTGCGGCGTGTTCACAGCCCTTAGACGAGCGGTAGGAATGCCATCGCGCGCAGTGAAGCCGGCGGGCCCCCAGAAAGGTTCCCGGGCTGTCCTGCGGCAGGATGCACTGCACAGACCGTACCAGCCGGACATCCTCTAGGGGACCCCGTAGCTGCACTGGGACCTTTTCTCGTGCTCGATCTTAAGAACTGTTCTTCCCTCGACAGCAACGGGCGTGACAAAATGACGACTCTGTGGCTCAGAATGGGTTAAGTGTTGAAGGAAGCTGCCTTGGCTGGTTTGGCTCAGCGGTTAGGGCACTGGCCCTTGGACCGAAGGGTCTCAGGTTCGAGTCCGATCAAGGGCACGTACTTGGATTGCAGGTTCGATCCCGACCCTGGTCGAGGTCGTGCGGGAGGCAACCGATCGATGTGTCTCTCTCCCTCCCTCCTTCCCTTCCGCTCTGTCTAGAAGTCAGTGGGAAAATACTCTCCAGTGAGGATCACCGACAACAACAGAAGTGGGAAATCCTGCTACAGGAGACTCGCACAAGACCCTGCGTTCAAAACCAGGTAAATCGAGACACTGACAAGTGAGAGACGCGGAGATGAAGCTTCTTCGTCTGCCCGACAGCAGAGATTAGCTGTGGGATGTTGCGCTGGCCAGCTGAATTTCATCCAGGTCAGAGTTTTGTTTGCATATCGTTTGTAAATTTATTTTAGATTTATAGTTGCATACGAACGCCAAGCTGAAGGAATGTGTGCCTGGTTCTGTTTGTACACATTTAATAACATAATAATGAAGGTAATTTAAGTCAACACTGGGCATCCTTGAGCATGTCTCCCTGCAGAAAGGTTCTGTCCCTCCTTCAAGTAAGAACAACACTGGTCCGGACTCGCTGACCACACGGTAACCGCCGCGGGCGGGCAGGCTCCCCTGGCCGGCAAACGCGCTCTTTAAAAACCCAACGCGGTGCCGGGCAAGGACTGGGCACCGGCGAGCCTGGCTCCCGGGGCCATTTCACCTGAAAAGGTCTGCTTGTCTGCAGGCCTGCTCTGTAAACATCGTCCCGGGCTGGGCAGGAAGGGGCAGGTTTTAAAAACACCGTAATCATCTTCTGTGTATTCCTCTGGCTCTGGACCTGACACAGAACGCAAACAGCTTCCGTCAGCCTGGCCGGGGGAGGAGCAGACCAGTTTCTCCCGGCTGATGTGATCTCAAAGCCTCTGCTGATGCTATCGGTGCCCGGGGCTTGCTCTGCAGGCTGTTTTCATGGGCTTGTGGGAGCTGGCGGGGGGGAGGGTGCCCACAGAGATCGGGTCCCTGTGCTGGCTAAACGCATGGAGGGAAAAACACACATTGGCAAGGCGGCCACCGCGGCTGTGTCCTCGGCCACAGGACTCGCCTCCAGCATTTTCTCCCGGGAACTCAGGCCTGGGCTTCGTCGCATGCCAGAGACGAGCTAAAACCTTTCCAGTGTCAATGAAAAAGGGGTTCTGAAATAAAGCTGACAAGTCCAGGGTGATCTGATCATAAATTCCTAGCTGGGCAGGTCATGGTGGGTGGTCACGCCCCGGGCAGGTTTTTTGTTTGTTTTTTTAGGAAAAGGTTTATCTTTGCCGCGCGCAAGCCCTGCCCATTGTTTCTGTGCATCTGGGTCAACCCAACCTTTGAGAAAAGCATAACCACCCTGAAGAGAGCACATATTTTTGTTAGCTATCCTGTAATCCAATCCCAGCCTTGCTTTCTCCTATCTCCACGGAACCTTCCAGAATCTCTCACACACACACACACACACACACACACACACACACACACACGTGCGCGCACGCATCAAAGAAGCTGCAAAACGGTTCTTCTCTGGAGCATCTGAGATCTTGCTCCCCGGCAACTGTGGTCAGTTTGGCTGAAATACACTCATAAAAATTCCCTGCGTGTCGTCTGCGGGAGTCAGGATGCTGCCGCACCACCACCACCCACGGAGCAGCATCGGACCCTGTCTGGGCCCTGCAACAGGAACTCCGACCTGGCTCGCTTCCACCACGGAGGTCCCGGTTCCACACATTTGTTCGGACGTCAGTCTTCCCCCAAGTTTTAGGGTGCTCCCTGATGTCAGGGGCTCCCTTAAGAAAGACATAGGTGCTCCCAGCGAGTCTAATCGCACCTGGGACTCTGCCCTTGGACATCCACAGCCACCACCTCCGGGATCAGAGCCAGAAGGGTCTGGGGATACCGTATCTCTCAGGTGGGGATACTGAGGCTCAGAACCAACCTGCCTGAGGTCACACAGCCACGTGGTGATGAGGCTGCAAATGAACCTTGGGGCCGCTGTCCCCTGTCCCAGAACTCTCTCCACCCAACGACAACGATGTCTCAGAGTCTTCCGGCTCTCCGCCCACACGCGGCGTCTGGGCAGCAGCATCGCCCCAAACAGGGGACCCCAAAGGCACCGTTTCCCTCAGCAAGGTGAAGCCACAGGGGGCAGAGCACTTCAGAGCTATAAAGAGAGCCTGAGCCCTGGCCAGTTGGGCTCAGAGGTCAGAGTGTTGCCCCTCAGACCGGAGGGTCACGGGTTTGATTCCAGTCAAGGGCACGTCCTTGGGTTTCAGGTTCGATCCCCGGCCCCAGTCGGGACATGGTGAGAGGCAACCAACAGATGTGTCTTTCTCTCATCAATGTTCCTCTCTCTTCTCCTTCCCTCCCCTCCACTCTACCTAAAAGTCAGTGGGAAGATATCCTCGGGTGAGGATTAACACACAAAAGAGAGGGAGAGCGAGCTTGGGGTCCAACCAACCCATTCTCCAGAGGGGGTCTTTGAGGTCCAGAGATAGTCACTTGCCCACAGAGGCAAAGCAGAGACCTGAGCAGACACCCCCCCCCAACACACACACACACACACACACACACACACACACAGGTTAGCTCTGTGTCCTTGGGCCGGTTGCTTCACTTCTCCGGCCTCTTTCATGTCACCCAGACGAGATAAAACCTCACAAGCTGCTGGGCGGGTGAGGTGACGAAGGCGAAGGCGGGCAGGGGCCTGGAGACAGACAGAGGGCGGCCGGCGCTCAGCACACAGGGCGCCGCGCCCTCGCCTCCCTGCTGTCCGCTGGCCTCTGCAACACCTGCTTCCTATGCGATTCTTTTTACTTTTGCTGCCTTTTTTTTTTTGGTAAACACTGAAATCGAGCCCGTTCGGTTCGGCACTTCCTACGCCAGTGCCTGAGAATGTGGGTCGAAGCTGAACTGAACTCGGCACCTCCGCCCGGACGCCTGCCCTGCACACTCCCTCTAGGCGGGAGGGCTGCCCCGCGGCCTCCTTGTGCGTGGACGGACCGAGCCCAGCTGTGCGTGGCCCCAGGGAGGCTCTGTCCATGCGGGGCCCCCCCTGTGGCATGAGGTCTGGCTGACACCCACCATCTCTTGGGACTGCCCCACCGCTGCCCTGGGCAAGGAGGGTGGGCAGGAACTGCTGACCTTGTGTAAGGACATGCGGACAGGCGCTCGGGCGGGGACAATTTCTGACCGTGCTCAGAGTGGCCCTCTTCCCCGGGGCGCGGGGAAACGGCGGGACGGTGCTGAGAAGCCCTCTACGGGAGAAGGTCTGCACCCTCTGCCGTCACCAAGACTGGGTGGGCTGGCCTCCGGGGGCCTGGCACGCTGCTCTCGGGGACGGATCGAGAACCTCAACAGTTCACCACTGAGCAGACAGACGTCCTTCCCACAGGGGAAGCTTCCGGTACAGTCAGGCAGGAGGGAAGCAAGCACTCTACGCCAGCCTCCGTCGCCCTGACCTGTGGCCCAGGGTGACCCTCTCTCGCCACGGACGGAATGAACACAGAGAGGTCTGCGACAATGGTGACAAACTCAAAGCAAACGTATTCGAGGGGAGAAAGCTGTGCCTGAGCCGGGGCCCACCACAAGAAAGCATAGGACTGGGGGGCTTCACAGGCACCTCTGTGCGCCATCTGGAAAAGGCACCCCGTCTTTGCCCAAAAAAGGTGGCCCTTCCCTGCCGGCACCCAGCTCAGTGACAGTGGGAGGGAAACTCCCACTCATGACCCCTTGCCGGGCACTTCGTGCAGGTCACAAACCCTGGCCGCTCCATGGCGGCGGCTGCCCGCGTCTCACAAGTGAGAAAGCTGGGGCCTGGAGAGCTGAAGCTGCTGGTCCAAGTTCGCACAGCAGAGCTGGGCAGGTGGTGAACCCAGGCCCTCGGACGTCAAGGCCACGCTCTCCTGGCCACGTCACAGGGTGGGCGTGTGAGCCCGCCGCAGACACCAGGACAGGCACCAGCGAGGAGACACATTTCGGGGTTCGGAGACGCAGAGGGAAGCGGCAGGACACACCGGGAGAGTGAGGTCACCGCCCGCCTGCCCACGCTCCACGCCATCTTTACAAGCCATGAGACCACCCTCCAGGCTGGCGCTGGAGCCCTGCCCGTCAGCGTCCGGCTGTGTGGGCAGGGTGGGGGCCGTCCTCTGCGGCTGCACTGCCGACTCTGGGTCAGGGCTGGCAGGACCCCCTGCGCCCGGCCGAAGGCAAGGGCACTGGGAAGGGCGAGAGGGGCGACAGGGCTTCCTCCGGGTCTGGGGCCTGCCCTGCCGCGGCCGACAGCTGCACCTGGTGTCCAGGATATGCAGCCAAGACCCTGGGCATGTCCCCTTCCCCCCTCAGACCCCCACCTGGGTGACCCCCACTCTCAGGCGCCGACCTGTGCTGTCACTGCGCTCAGAGCATGGAGCCCACACGTCCCTTGGAGGTTCAGAGAACCCAGCGCCAGCGGGGACTGAGGCGCGTCCCAGGACAGGTCTGCAGAACCGGAGCTCACATACGTAAACAAGCAAGGCGTCACCGTGGAAACACATCCAAGTGCCACAAGCACTGCACGGCAGACAGTTCCACCCAAGGAGGGCACGGTGCGCCCATCATAAACACGGCCCCGTCCCCTCACCCTGCCCCTCTCCCCAGACCCATGGCCTTTGCACTGTGGCCCGGCCTGGAGGACACGCCCAGGCTAGCCTGTTGGATGTCGGAGCGATGTGGCCAGCCCCTCACCCCCAGCAGAAAGCCGGCAGTGCCAATGTGCGTGCGACACCCTGGGCCAGCTCGCGTGCAGACACAGCCCCCGTCGGCCGAGGAAGGTGACTGTCCGGTTACTGTTCTAAGCCCCGGGCCTGGGGGACTTTGTTACACAGCACTGCCTCCCCAGCACGCTGGAGAAGGAGGCTCAGGGGTTTCTTTGCAGAGAAGGGGGTGCCTGGGCGAGGCCAGGAGGGACGAACAGCCCTTGGCTGGACGTCGGGGCAGAGAAAACAGCGTCTGCACCAGCAAGGCGTGCAAAGCAGCACTGTGTCAGCAGGACCGTAGCCTGTCACAGGCTAAGGTGACAGAGTGAGCAGCTGGACAGGAAGCCGGGGAGCCCGGCGCCAGGCGGCTGATTCCCAGTGGTCCCCAAACCTCGGGGCCAACAGCTCCACTTTATCACAGGTGTTTGGAAAGTTAAAAGAAAGGATAAACAGTGTTTTCGCCCAGACACCAAGAACTGAAATATTTCAAGTATGACCAGAAACAGCGGAAACATCAATTACCCTCAAATCTCTTTAGAATGTGAATTTCTTCTCCCACTCGGACATCAAGTGAGGTTTCGGAAAGGATGGTTTGTAAAGATTCCTCAAGAGTGTGACTGTAAGAATACATGTACCCCATGTTCACAGCAGCACTATTTACAACAGCTAAGATCTGGAAACAGCCAAGTGTCCATCAGTAGATGAGTGGATAAAAAAGCAGTGGTACATGTACACAATGGAGTACTATGCAGCTGTAAGAAAGAAAGATCTCATATCCTTTGAGACGACATGGAGGGACCTGGAGAGTATTATCCTAAGCAAAACAAGCCAAGCAGAGAAAGACAAATATCACATGATCTCACTTATTTGTGGAATGTAATGAACAAAACAGTCTGAGGAAGGGGGTAGTCCCAGAGACATGGAAGTGGGGTACAGACTGACAGCCCCCAGAAGAGGGGGTAGGGGGGAGAGATAAACCACAGAACTTATATGCATGTGTGCATGAACAATAGACATGGACAACGAAGCTGGGGACAGGGCGGGGAGGGAGGGTGGTATCAGTGGGGGGAAAAGGAGAAACATGTGTAACAAAAATAAATAAATTTAAAAAAAAAAGAGCGTGACTGTAACATGCATTTGGTGAAAAACAAAGCTTGGAGTTGGGAAGAAGTCCTAATGTAGGATGATACTAAGTCAAGGTCTCTGGGATTGTATTAAAGAGAAAGACCAGCAGTTTAAAAGTAGTTGCCATGACCATCCTTAAGGATCCCAACTGTGGGAAGATGTGGAAAAGCCAGCCACATTCAATCAGTGGTCATCCATCTATCCATCCATCCATCATCCATCATCCATCCATTTATTTATCCACCCATCCATCTATCCATCCAATCATCCATCCATCTATTCATCCGTCATCCATCCAACCATCCATCATCCATCCATCATCCATCCATCCATCATCCATCCATCATCCATCCATCCATCCATCCATCCATCATCCATCATCCATCCATCCATCCATCCATCCATCGATTCCATAAAGGCAGCAGGCATTGACTCTGTCAGATCCTCAATAGGTCCTGAGGCTGTATAGATAAATAGACATGAGCCTCCCTCTCTCAGCACCCCCAGGCAGAGGGGAGAATGGACACATGACCATTGCCACACCAGACACCTCACACGGTCTGTATTAACAGAGGTGGTCTGGGAACCCAGAGGTCAGGGAGGTGTCTTCTGCTACCACTTTGACAGAGGCCATGAACAAATTTCCTCACACTACTTGAGAATAAAACTTGGCACAAACTCTCATTTGGGGGGGGGGGGAGGGCGCAGGAGGCTCAGACCTCAGGTCCCTCTGGTCCAGGCCTCCCTAGTCTGGACCAGGTGTGGGAGGTCTCTGTCAGGCCTCGACTCCTCAGAGGTACATGGGTGAGCCTCCAGCAGGAAGCACTGTCTAGCTTCCCTCCCCACTGGGGACACCCCAACCTGGGGCTCGCAGGCGGCCGGTGGCCCCGTGTGCCACCAGACGGATCCTCACTTGGCTCGGATCTGAGAGCAGAGAGGCAAACAGAGCCTGGGAGACCCAGCCAGGCCTGGTCCGCTGGGATGGAATCTGTGCGGTCCGCCCGGAGGGACGGCTCAAATGTCTGCCTGAATTCCTGCTGTGCTCGCCTTATCACATTCCTGACATCTTCCACACGGGTAACCGGATCGAATACGCTTTTAGTGGGAGCACGAGTCCATGGAGAAAGGGAAGCTTGTTCCCTGAAACTGTGCTTGGATAACAGGCTAGTAAATTGAGGGGAAAACAGCGTTAGAATCTCTCTTGGCACCACGAACAGAAATAAATTCCAGACGGGTCAAGGAGCTTAAGAATCGATCCGCAAGACGACCGGAAGACGGCAGACTGCGTATGGACGGTCAGAATCAAGAAGTCAGTGACCAGCAGGTTGGACTACATAAAACTATTTCCCATATGTTCCAAAACAACCAAAAAGAAAGAGGGGAGAGAGAACTGGACAGACAAGTAAAGGACCAGGTATGTTGATGAGAAGTCTATGAATTCCTCATAAATAGGCAGAGTAATATGAATAGACAATTCTTAAAAGAAAAAAACAACTAGTTAAGCAAACACACGAGCTAGCCTTTGGCTTTACTAGTCAACGTGGAAACACACACTGAAAGGTATGACTTTCACCTCCTGAAACGATCTTTAAAACATTCAGAACTGTAGCTGTGACAATAGCTCTCGTGCACAGTTTATGGGGGTGTTGATTTGAATAAATCTTTAGAGGCTACTGTATGGGAACGAATCTTGAAAGTGTCCATATACCTTGATGCACATAATTTCAGCCTCAGGCATCTTTCCTATGGAAATCACTCGAAATTTGGGAAAAACATAGACACAAACTGGGTCACTTAAAAAATTTTTCAGTAGTAAAATTGAGACACGAATTGGATGCCCTTTCATAGAAAATAAAACGATGGTTTTGGCCAGGCCGGTGTGGTTCAGTGGTTGAGCGTCGACCCTGCACCAAGAGGTCGCCGGTTCGATTCCCGGTCAGGGCACATGCCCAGGTGGTGGGCCCGATCCCCAGTGGGGGGCCTGCAGGAGGCAGCCAGTCGGTGTTCTCTCTCATCGATGTTTCTCTCTCTCTCTCCCTTCCTCTCTCTCTAAAATCAAGAAAGAAAAAACCTCTTTTTAAAGCACGACTTTGAAAATGGAGGCAAACGCTCCAGCGTGCTCATGTGCACAGCAGGGTGACCTCTCACTTCACGTGTGACGGCCACAGGTTGCCGCCCACGACTTGCTAGGCAGATCCGGCCACTTCCGTCGTGCTGGGCCCATTCGGGGCCGGGGACTCTGCCAGCCTGGTCTCGGGAGACGTCTCCGGGCAACTCTCACCCCCGAGCGTCAGCCCGCAGCACGTCTGACTTCATCGGCACATTCCGGCCGCACCGAACCCTTCCAGGCGCCAGGTGGTCTGGCCTGCCTGCGTCCAGAAAGTCCGTCTCCAATCAACAAATCCTTCCTCTGCTTCGTAGTGCTCACATCAAACCTTCAGCCCCCCGAGAACGACAGCCCCACGCCTCTGCCCCCCATCTTAGTGTCTCATTCGTTCACAGGACCGCCCCGCACCTCCACTGGTTCGCTGGGAGCAGGGGTTGCGGGGTCTTCACGCTCTGTGTCTGGTGTAGAGGTTGGCTGACACGTGTCCTCTGGACAAACTGCTGAGCGAACATAGTAGGTCGCGGTTTGATTGGCTCACCTGGCACTCACTCCCAGCTTCTCCCTCCCTGTACCTTCCTACTCACACTCGAAGGTCACACCAGTGCTCATGACCCTGCCGTCCCACGCGAGGACTTCGGGCAGAGGCGCCCAGCTGCACCCAGCGCGTGCTGGTCATTCTGCCCATGGGCACTCAGCCGAGAACGCCCCGTGCGTGCACGCGGAACGCGGGTCTCCTGGGGAACCAGGCCCAGCTCCGGACGGAGGCGGGGGCAGGGCTGTCACCTCTGCCCCTGCTGGAGGGTCACGGCGCATGCTGGTTGTAAAGGCCTCAGGAAGCCATTTGAGAAGGAAAGCCACTCGACGTGGGGTGACCCCGCGTGCCCCAGACTCACCTGACCGGCGGACACCTGTGCACAGCCCGAGGCGGCGCCGCCCCGAGAAATGTGGTTCAGGAGGTGCTGCTCTGAGCTGGCTTGTCAAGACCATGACGAGCGGCGCACTGTTCCCACCTGCGGGAAATCCTCCCTGTGGGGACCCGGCGACGGCCAGCGAAGCTCCTCCGGCAGCCACCCCAAGACGGGCCAGAGACGGGCCAGAGACGGGCCAGAGACGGGCCAGAGACGGGCACCGGCGTGGACTGCGGGCAGGGCGTGGGGTCATCCTGGTGACAAATATAAACAAGGAATGTTTAGGACGCTGGCCTCACACCCAAACCGCCGACACGCCTCCAGGGCTGCACGTGGAGGGCAGCACCAGCTGCCCCGGGGACACAGCCTTGCGGCCGGGAGGTCACGCCCTGCAACGTCACTGCCCCGCCCTCGCAGCCCTCACGGCTGCTGCCTCACACACATGCCCACTCGGGGTCCTGTCCTGGCCAGGGCACAGAGACTCCAGAAAACCTGCTGTCTGTCCTTTTGCACGATGCATTTTCTTTTTTTATCCTCACCCGAGGACATTTTTCCATTTTTTGTTCAGGTAGAGCGGGAGGGGGAGAGAGGAACAGAGAGAGAGAGAGAAACATCGATGTGAAAGGGACATATTGAGTGGCTGCCACCCGCACGACCGACCAGGGCCGGGGACAAACTGCAACCGAGGTACACGCCCTTAGCAGGAACCGAACCCGGGTCTCTCTGAACCACAGGCCGACGCTCTAACCGCTGAGCCAACCCGGCCAGGGCTCACGATGCATTTTCATCAGAAGCCAGAACATTGCCAACTCCTGTCCCTACCCTGCCTCCCAGCAACAGCCCCAAAGCAGGTAGGGATTGTGGGGCAAGGCTCCGGAGGGAGACAGGGCACACTCCTGACCCCACACTGAGACTGGACACGGACACAGGGCTGGGTCCATCCGCAAGGACTACCCCGAGGAGTCTCAGAAACATCTCCTCGAAGGCTTAGACTCCCACCTGCGGAGGGAGCAGACCTCGGGCTGGCAGGCGCTCTGGTCACTGGACCCCGAGACGTTTCCAGTGCCAGGCCCTCCCTGGTGCCCACCACGCCCTATCGCCCTGGACCAGCAGTTCACCTGGGGCTGTGTGGTTTTCCCGATGGCTCTGCTGGGTCCCCGCAGCCACATTCCCCAGTGAGAGCCGCTGTTCTGGGATGGACTTCACGCCAAGAACACTGCCCTTAAGACTGAGGGACACCAGCTCAGCCCAAGCCACCTGCCAGCAGCCACAGTGGCCTCCTAACATCCACCACCTCGACGACACTCTCCTCTCGTCAAAGTCACTGAGGCCAGAGGCCAAACTCCCCGTTCAGCTTGTAAGGACCATCCCCGCTACCCCTGCCTGTGGGCTCCCATTTCCAGACCCGGGAGGTCCTCGGCCCCCCGCCAAATACCCATGTCCTGGATTCTTGGAGCTCAGTTGAGGCTCTTCCCGCATAAACATGCCGGCTCAAAAGTCAAGGATCCAGCAGAGTCAGCCATGTTCAGAGCCCGGGCTTTCGGCCTCACGTAGACCTGGGTCCCAGTTCCAATCCCATCACCTCTCGCCACGTGGTCCCGGGGAGACCACGCCGAGTCTCACCCTCCGAGGCCCTGCTCAGAGTCGCGAGGGGTGGGTGCAGCGAGTGCTCAACACGCAGTGCGTGTTCACACGAAGGGTGGGCGCCGCCGCGGGGCGCGGGGCAGAGCCTACGGGGGTGGCGGGCGGCCATGGTCTCGCCCAGTTTACCAGAGTAGAGCACACGAGTCAGCATCAACTCGCTCCCTGGGAAATAGACATGCCTGGGGGGCTGGGCTCAGACGCGGGACTCGTGCACGTGTGCCTTTAATAAATATCTGAGCACCTACTATGTGCTCGTCCTGGGAAACGGAACGGAACGTGAAGGGTCTCTGTGCCTGAGCCCAATGGGAGCCTGTCCTGAATGAAGGAATGAGTCTGACCCCGAGCCCCCCATGGAGCAAACCCCAGCAGCCCACCGCACCTAGGGGCCCTGTGTGGACCAGACACACACCGTCAGTGTGACCTTGGAGAGGTGATGTCCTCAAGCAACCTCAGCAGAACAGAAGCTCAAGTTCAGGCTTATTAAGCAAGATTGAATCAAAGCATCATTTTTTTTTTTTTTTTTTTTGCATGTTTAAAATAGCTTCTTATTTAAAGTAACTGCATATGGGGATGTTTAAAGTAAAAATGAACTCCACTGCACGGTCACTCTCAGAAACTCCCGGGGTATGTTTATATGTCACCGTTTGTGACAATATTACCCAGGGATCTTGAAATTTAAAACAGATTTAAACTCTTTCTCAGCCACTGAGAAAACTCATGCGTACACACAGCCCATGGTTATGTGGTCAGAGGAGTCTCCAGGCCTCTTCAAAGCGGGGACCCAAACAGACACCACCGAGACGGCTGAGACTCTGTTCTCCAGAAATCATTCCAACGAGAAGCGGCTCTTGCACACGGACGTTCCAGAGGCAAGCCTACAACTGCTTTCTCTTTCACTACCAGGAACCGAGTTGAGAAATCTGGTGAACTCAGCACCTTCTGAAGAAGTCACAGGCAGTGACCTGTCAGCCCAGCAGAATGAGCAAAACATTCTGCCCCGGAAAAACCGCACGCCTGCTCTCCCCACGAGGAAGGGGCGCCAGGGAGGGGGGGGCCGGCCGCAGAGCACTGGAGGCCTGGACAGAACCCGAGCCCGTGTCTGTTCTACTCCCCACCCCCCCCCGGTTCAAATCCACAACTAAGTTAAGAGCCCAAGGCGCCTTTGGCATCACCGAAACTGTCCGCCCACCTCTGGCAGGATGGAAAGATGGGAGCAGACCCAGCACCAAGGACAAGGGACCCAGCTCGTCCGACCAGAGAAGCCCTGGAGGGTTGCTCACCAGGGTGGGGGTGAGGGGGTGACATTTAAGAGGGCATCAACAAACTCAGCCATCGGTATAAGAAATATTGCAATGCCACATTGGGAATTTGAAATTCACGCCAAAAAATATCGATGGTGAACCACATAGCAAAATTTGGAACAAAGACAGGATTGGTGTTACTGACTTTTCCTTCAGCCTCCAGTGGGTATATTAACTGTGTCTCATAAAAAACGGCCAAGCCGCTGAGCCAGGAGCAGGGGCTCAGCTGTGAGCACCAGGTGGGCAGAGCTAGGGGCCAGCTGCAGGAGTGGGGAGCAGGAGAGACATAGTAATGGCCCAGCAATGTTGGAGGAAAACAACCTTTTGCTGAGTAACACGGAAATGGATCTGAAACATATGGATTGAATTCCTCCAAAAATAAACATAATTTTTTAAAGGAAAGGAAAAGTACTTAGCCACGATGTTTGAGGTTTTCCTGAACCCAAACCTTTGGAAAATTAGCACACGAACGGATTACTCAGTGACTGTTAACACAGTCAGCTTTGAAACAGGCTTGTCATAAACCACCAGGTTGTTTTTTAAAACTGTTTTAATGGTTTGCCCAAAATCGACTCCCTACTCACTCCCTGTGAGGTTTTCCTGGGTTGTTTTTTTTTTTTTTGGTTGATTTTCACCATGGATATTTTTCCATTGATTTTTAGATAGAGTGGAAGGGAGGGAGGGAGGGGGAGAGAGAGAGAAGCATAGATGTGAGGGAGACACATCAATCGGTTGCCTCCTGCATGACCCCGACTGGGGCCGGGCATCAAACCTGCAACCCAGGCATGTGCCCTTGACTGGGAATCGAACCCAGACCTCTTTGGTCCTTGAGCAAACACTCAAGGCCATTCCTGTTTTTTTCCTGTTTTTCTTTTTTTTTAATCCTCACCTCAGGATATTTTTCCACTCATCTTCACATAGAGTGGGAGAGAGAGAAACATCGATGTGAGAGGGACACACTGAGTGGCCACCTCCCACATAACCCCGACCAGGGCCGGGGACCAAATGGCAACTGAGGTACGTGCCCTTGACTGGACCGAACCCGACACTCTTTGGTCCACAGGCTGACGCTCCAAACGCTGAGTCAAGCCGGCCAGGGCCTGTTTTTCTCCCCAGCGTGAGAGGGTCTGCAGACCCAGGATGGAATGCATGCTCCAGGAGCCCAAGCTGGGGTCACTGTCCCTACCACGCAGCCAGGACAGGAGCCCGGGAAGAGGGCAGGCGACCTAGGGAGCAGATGGGCACCCACAGTGCCACCCCTCGCCAGCTCTGCACCATGAGCATCCGCGTCCCCGTCACCCACCTGCAGACAATACGGCCCTGTGGGGAGGGAGGGCGGGCACGCAGCATGGCGAGTGGACGCAGGGCAGCTCGGGCTCACCGCTGTCCACCCGAGGCCGTTCTGCGGGATGCTGGGAACCAGGGTCACCCGCCAACAGGTCAGGGTGACCAAGGACCAGCCTAAGTCCAGCCCTAGGAAGCAGGAAGAGGCTGAATCCCCAGGGTTTGGGAGTCAGTCTCCAAGTTCACAGTGATCCAGTTTCTATGACGACGGGGACGGACACAAAGACCTCTGGACGTGAGGCAGATGCCCCCAGATGGTGAGGCTGCCCATCCCCCACCGGCATCAAGCCTCCTTGACACCGCCCAGTTCAACAGGGCAACCTCTGCCCCTCGCCTTCCCATGGCCACTGGACTTCGTCCAGAGCTGGAGGCGGACCCTACGCCCTGCCTACTGGACAGGCCACCACCTAAGTCAGGCCTGGGACCATGCTGCAGAGCGGGCTGTGCCCAGGCTCCCTCCAGTCCCGTCTGAGGATAGGACCACCCTGCAGTGAGGGGTGGGGCTCTCTCTCTGGGCGCTGTCCCTGTCCCCAGATCAGTGTCCTCCGTTGGGGGAGCCTTGTAACTGGCGGAGGGCCCGCTGCTTGAACTGGAGCCTCCCCCTCACCGGGCAAGGTTTCCATCCCCACACGCCGGGCTCATATCCCATTTCAAACCCCACTATCTAAACCATCCGCACCCGTCTGGCGACTTCTCATCGGTGAGAAGGGTTGCAAGATCCCGGCTGGGGTTCGTCACGGCTTCGACCCTAGAAATGAGCTGTTTTTGCTCCTGCCGGCTTTTACGGGATTTGAACATTCTTGGGCGACTCGACAAGGCTGACCGACGAGGGCGACATTAGAAAGCCCATTTCCGCAAGGTCACAGCGGGCTGGCCGCCTCCAGTGCTCAGCCACGGTGTGAGGTTCCCGAACCAGCCCCTGCCCCGTGGCCTTCCCCACTGGCCACCCTGGGCCCCGTGTTTTTAGGTTGTCGCACGTGGGATAATCCTGGTTTCGTGTCCTTGAGCACTGTTTTCACAAAACCCAGCAGGACACCAGATGATGAAGACGACACAGCGAGACAAGTCTCAACCAAAGGAAGGTAACACGATCAATCTGACGGCCAGGACCAAGGTGAAAAGGTCCGAACCCTGCTGCTGGGAGCCAAGCACAGACCGACCTCTGGGCACCGACCTCTGGGCACGGCCCTGGCCTGGAAGCGAGAGGGAGCCCGCACTGGCCGTGGAGATGGATCTGGCTGCAGCCCCCACACAGCCCACCCGTGCTTGTGCTTCTGTGAACTTCTGCTGCTCTGCCAACACCTCCCAGGCACTGAAGGGCTCACGGGAGCCGGAAAGGCACTGATCCCCCCACGCGCCCGCCGGCCTTCCCTAGTGAGCGCCACCTTCGCCGCCTCGTCTGTCGGCCCCAGGGACAGGGACAGGGACAGTGCCACTACAGACAGACCGCCAGAGGACCCCCGGGCGCCCCCGCTGCCCCTCAGCCCCGCTCTGCAAGTGTCCGCAGCCCGACAGCTGTCCTACCAGAGTGCGCTGCAGGGGAGGCCCCGGAGGACAGCCAGGACTTCAGGGCGGCAGGGCCCCCGCCTGCTCTGCTCACACGCTGGCTGGGTGACGTCACAGGAAGACTCCCGGCACCTGGGGGCCGCGTCCTGTACCTCCACCGCCTTCAGGTGGAGGGAGCTAGATGACTTCTGGCCTTCTGAAAGGGAAAAAAGACCAAAATTCTAGCACCAGAATGTGAAACATTCAGAAATACACACACACACACTCTCACACACACACACACACAAAACATATACTTTTCGGGGGGAAAAATAAATGCAACGGTAAGATTGGGCCCATTATAACTCCATCCTCCAAACTTCTGTGGTGTGTCATGTACTAGTGACACTAGTGATTTCTACCCAAATGGGGAGCCAGAAGGAATGTTGAAACCCAGCTGGGACGCAGTGTGTGGCCAGGGCCTCACAGCTGAGCAAGGCTCACACCGAAGGGGGGGACGTGCTTCCGCGTGGGAACGGCCACGGGAGGTCCCAGCCAAGGAGCTGCCCAGTGCCGCAAGCCTGACGCCCCAGAAGTGGGCCATGGGGCCGCTCCCCATCCCTATCCAAGAGGACCTCACCCCGCCAGGACCAAGAGGCCCTTGGAGGGCCCTGCATTCTTCCGAGAGAAAAATCAGAAAGAATGGGTCGTCAGAACCAGAGGGTGTGAGGATTTTTTGAAAACGACTTACTTTATCTTGCCTCCACGGGGTGCGGGTGGGAAAACAGGCGACAGACCCGTCTTAACAAAAATTCTTCCATTGATCTTTGAATTGGAGTTTGACTTTTTGCATTGCGATCCACTTCAGCACCTTCGTCAGTTCCATCGAGCTCCCCAAGGGGAAAGTAAAGGGGAGGCCCTGTGAATCAATTACCAGGTCAGGAGAGGACACAGAGAGCTGGTGAGCTACGTCCAAGGAAACGCACACCTGTAATGACAGCGGCTTCAGGAACTTTCTCTGGGCTGCACTGGGCTGAGGGCTTTAACTGTGCCACTTAATTCTCATTAGCCACCCCGGCTTAGGGATGAGGAAACAGGCACGCAGCTGAAGTGACTTTCGGAAACCCACACACACTGTCTCCAAAACAGCAGCAGCAGCAGCTCAATTGATCTTACTCTCCATGGGCCTGCCTCAGGCACACACGGGAGCAGGCCTGAACTTCGCGCATTTTTTAAATGGGGGAAGAGTCGCCCGTCTGTGAACGTGGAGATGCCAAAAAAAAGCCCCGGCTAACCTCATTTCTCATCGGGGAAGGATGTTTCACTTGCGGATGAACCCCTACAAGTTCTCCCACATGTTTCCAAGCAACCATTCGGGGACTCAAATGCTAAAGAGGAACGGCTGGGAGCCGCTTTAAGGGTGTTAAGCCCCTTGGAGGAAACAGAATCAGAAAACAGCGTCGTTGCTTTTGCAAAGGCGCTCGGACACATTCTCTATGAACTTGTTCTGCTTGGCTCGGTTTCATTCTGCCACCGTAACACATGCTCCCGAAACCTATTCCCTCAGCAGTGTAAGGAAAGGGAGCGGGACCCTAGGATGAGCAGTCGGAGGCCCTGGTTAGGTCTGGCTTTCCCTTGCTGCCTTGGCCAGATGCCCCAGGGGCCCTGTGGAGACACGGTACTGGAGGTCCTGTGCAGAGCCCAGGTGCAGGCTGGCCTAGGACCAGTCACAAGCCACATGCCCTCTTTCTCTGAATGGCTCACCCCGACTGGAGACAGGATACCCGGGGCTCCCACTAACTAGCTGTCCCTCTTCTCCGGCCTTGCGCCCTAACGCCGGTAGTCTGGAGCGTGCGACTTCCAGAGACCCAGGGCCACAGACCAGGCACGGAGGAAGCGGCTGGGAGCTGTCCATGGTGGCGCCGCGCCTGGGCACGCACAGCGGCGGGCTCCCCACCCCCGGGGTGCGCGCGGGCTCCCTCCAGACCGCCGGAATGGAGAGACTCGCTCCAGTCTCGCCATCTCCAGGATGGCGCTGCAGCCAGGCACTGGCTCACACATCAAAAGGTTCGTTCAAAAGGGAGTTCTCACCTGTGGGCAGCGTTGGCTGCAGGGAGCAGGACTCGGGACCTCCAATCCGGCAGCTGGCAGCGCGCAGTGTTGGACCCTCGGTCGCTGAGAGTGATTCTTCGGCTGAGGACCTCGGCGCACTGAGCTCCTTTCTCAAGAGCACCAGCGACCCACTGGTCCGGTCCAGAATGTCTTTGGCCCTCATTCCCAGAGCAGCCAGCTGGAGACCTGGCCACCACCTGGCTCGCACTCCGCCAGGTCCCTGCCTTTCCTTCCAACCTAATTTGACCTTTCTTGGAGCCGACGCCCCTTGCCAGGGACCACGGAACCCTCTTCCAGAGATGCCAGGTTTGGAATCTCAGTCTAAACATCCGCAGGGGGCCTCGTGTGATCTACCGTTCAGTTGCCTCCCCCCCGGTGCTTGGCAGCACCAGCCGGGTGCCTAGCGCTGACCGGGGGAGAGAAGGAGCCAGAGAAGACCGTGCTGAGACCCAACAGTGAGGCACAGACCTGTTTCCAGGCACACCCCCGCTGTGCGCGCGGGGGCGGCTCCCTGTCGGCTGGACTCTGCAACCTGACCCAGGGAGCGGTCCCTCCGCGGGGGACCCTGACCAGGGCGCAAACCCTGCAAGCCATTCAGAAGGGGGGACTCTACGGAAGGGAGGGATCTGCCCCTCCGCTGGGTGCGCTCCAGGGACGCTGGATGCGCTCCAGGGACACCGGCGCCCCCGGCACCTGCCTCTTGCAAAGGATCGCACGATCGCAGAAAAATCTCACAAGAGGACAGTGACAGACGCGTAGACACACAGACAGACAGACTGGCTGCACAGCACAGAGCGGACACACAGAAGCCGATGCTGGGTAACGTTATCCCCGCGACGAGCGGAGCCGCCGGACGCCCACTCCTCCCGCCCCTCCGAGGCTGGGCAGTCAGCGCAGCCCGGCGTGCCGGCCGGCCCCCTTACCTCCCGGTCCGCAGCCCAGGCGGTGCCACGCCTCCCCGGCCCGAGCGCAAGGACCGGCGCATCCGGCAGAAAACCACCCGGCCGCGAGCTCGCGGGGATGGACAGGCAGAGCTGTGCTCGGTCTGGGAAAGCGGGGTTCAGGCCCTGCCGTGGCTCCCCAAGACGCTTGGCTCGCCGGGATCGGCTCGACCTCCCTGCGCTGCGCTCCACTCCGCTCGCGCTCCCCACCGCCCGCCAGCGCCGCGCCTTTATAGCTGCCGCTCTGGCCCGCAGCGCCGCTGGCTCCTCCCCGGGCCCCAGACGCCCAGCCACCAACCCGCCCCCGCCGGAGCTCCCGCCTGCCCGAGTGGGGCGGGGGCCCGCGCCCCGGCCGGAGCCAGGCGCGCAGAGATGGCGCCACAGCCGCCGGGTGAGGGCGCTGGCGCCTCGGACTCGGAACCGTGGCCGCGGCGCCCCGAACGCGTTCTGGGGCTCCAGGGTGAGGGCCGCCTGGCACCGATGTCGAAATCCCACGCGCGCTGGTGGCTTCCCAGAGAAAAGAAAGTCCTGCGTCTGCCCGGGAATCGCTGCGAGATGGTGAAGTCTCACCATCTTACCTTTTTTAACTTAGGAAAGAGTGCCCTTAGAAAGACACGCTGGTGTAGGCACCTAGCAGTCCTTCCGAGAGGCAGATGGTTGGCTTTGGGAGAGACCTTTGACTGAAGCCGGGGTCAGACACACCAGTTACGTGACTGTGGACGAGGGTCTTCCTAACCTCTCGGGGCCTCAGTTTCTTCCTCTGAAAATGGGTTCTGTGGTGCTCCCAGCAGGACTGGAGGGTCTGAAAGAGGCTGGGACAGGAGGGGTACTAGCACGCAGTAGGTGTTCAGTAAGGCAGAGTCCTTCCCGAATGTGTACAGAGATCCTCAAGGGTCCAAGAAGGTATGACTGCCCCCGGTGTCCCTTGCAGAGGACACGGGACTCCTGGCAAGGCCCTAACAGGCTCCAGGGCCCCTGGAGCTCCCTCTCAACTCGGCCACTAACTTGCTGTGCAATCCAAGGCCACCGACGCACCCTCTCTGGGTCTCTGTTGTCTGTAAAATGAGGGCTTTGATACCAGTCCTCCACTCTTCCTCCACTTTTTTGTAGCTCACACCTTGGCCCCTTCACCTGATTAACTGGTGAGGAATATACCTTCCTCCCTTCCTTCCAGCCAGCGCCGGTGAGAGCCGACCCTGCAGGGAGGCCCAGATTCTGGGCAGCACACGCCAGCTCCCTGAATCCACATCTGGGCTTGGGAGCCAAGCTACAGGCAGACAGAAGCTGCCTGCTGGGGTCTATGGCATGTCTTCTGGGCTGGGGAGAGCTCTGACTGCTTGGCAGCACGAGGGCCATCCGCATTCCCTCCAGACCCTGCCCGGAAAGCTCGCTGGGGTCGGTCGTCAGGATTTTCAGTCCTTCCGGGACTTGTCAGGAGAGAACAGCTGGGTGCTACGGCAGGCCTCGCTGCCTTCCTTTCCAGCAAATTCACTCAGAACCAGGTGTCCCTTCCTTGTGCCATAACTCCCGTTTCCTTCCCTTTCTCTGGCAGGAGCCCCCGACACCAGAACCCACAAATGGGGGTGCAGGGCACTTGGCCCCAGTACAGGGCAGCCTGAGTCAGCCTCACTGGGCGCAGTGCGGGCCACGGGCGTGCCCTCTCCCACCAGAGGAGAGTAGGTTGAGGCCTGTGGGGCCTGCGGGCTCTGGAGAGGGGCCTCGTCCACAGGCATGTGAGAGACATACAGTCACAAAGGACTTGAGTGTGGTGATGAGCTCCTAGAAGTGCTTTGTCATGTTTTCTCAAAGCACGGAATGCCCGGCGCATTCCTCTGGCGTCCAGCGTTCTCCAGCTCAGACCGTGCCCCAGGGAAAAGAGCAATGCTGATGAGTTACAGGCAGGCTCGCGTGTCTAGAGCCAGATTCCTCAGCCGGAGCTCCGCACCGCACTCCCACTCAGCACCCAGTGATGGACGGGCTGTGTCGGGTCCTTCTTTTACGGACAGATGCTGACATTACTTCCCTCCATCCAAGGTCTTGCTCTTCGAAGTGCAGACGCAGGCGCTGGTCAGCCTGGTCAGAATTCCCAGCAGTGTCTAGGCAGAGGGAGTGCTCTTTCAGGTGCGCCGTCACCCAGGGAGCCTGCCCTGCCATGGGGCTGCTTCCAGCCACCCTTCCTCAGGCAGGGTGCCGCCCCCTCCGTGCCCTTGCCCCACAGAACGGATCCCTGCTCGCGGCTGCAGTGAGCTGCCCAAGCCCTGCATGCCCAGACCAGGTCTGTCCCTTGGCTGAGCGTCACCACCTCCACCTGCTGACCAGCAAAGCCAGCAGCCCCTGCCCTCTAGCAGCCTGCCTGCAAAGTTTGAGAGACTGGCCACACCCACCTGTGGTTCCCTCCTCCGAGCCTCCAGACCTAGTGTTCCCAGGAAAACGTCAGGCAAGCCTGCAGAGACAGGGGGCATGGAGAGGTGGGAAGCAGCATGCAGCTGGGGTAAGTAGCCAGGGGACCCCACAAAAACATAAATCTTAAGAGAAGAGGTTCACCAATCATGGGCATTTTTAAATTCCACCAACAGGGGTCGCCCTTGCACACTGAGCCTGAAGCTGGCATCTGAAAAGGGAACTTCCAGACTCGGCTCTGGAGCCAGATACCCGGGATTAACAAACTGCTCAGTTCCTGTTTTGTCAGATGCAGATGAGGCTGCCCGGCCAAGGAGACAAGTCTTCAGTTTTTCTGGTGAGTGGAGGTCGTTGCTGGAATGTGTTGGGACGGGAAGTCCTAGAACACTGGCCAAACCGCTAGGAGCTCTGAGAACGAATTTCTACATCTTCCCGTTCACACTCATCATCACCAAAGAGAAAGAACATTCATCCCCTGTGTTCTCTGATACCTAAAATACATGTCAACCTGCGCGTGATGTTTTCAGGTTGCGAACTCTTTTTTTCTAAATGCAAAAATCACATGTGTTCCTTGCAGAAGGAGAAATCACCTCACTGCAGACATCATGTCTGTAGATTACAAAAGGCTTGAAAATACAGAGAATAGAGGAAAAGTTACTTCTAATCGGATATCATCTCTGTTAGTGTCAGTACAAGTCTGTTTCCATGTATAAGATACATGCTAGACAGATGCACAGACACACACATGTAAGTTACATGCTAGACAGATGCAGATACACATATGTGTGTGCTATACTCTAGACAGATGCACAGATACACCCATGTTGGTAAGTTTCCATAAACAGTTGAATGTTTAGCTCGAAACCCTTCTCCCCAGGCTGCAGGTCTGGGAGAGCAGAGGCCAGGCCCTTAGTTCAGTCCTTCACCTACCAGTGCCCAACGCAGTGTCCGTGTGCAGGACGCATTTACACTGTGAAGAGTGAACACATGGGTGAGCGTTTATCATTAAAACAGCATACTTACAGCTGGGGGTCTTGGGAAGAAAACCCAGCGGCTCATAAACATTTGAAAAGAGGCTCAACTTTGCACACAAAGAAATGCATATTAATACTACACTGAAATACTCACCCAACTGGCAAAAACCCAGAAGTTTGATGCTATCACCTCTGCTGGGGTGCCGGAGGATGGGGAGGGTGGAGAGCAGAGCCTCGCCGCACACCGTCACTGAGAAAGGTGTAAACTGGTAAACCTCTGAGGGCAATTTGCCAAGATTTATGAAAGCGTATATAATGCCGGGCTCAGCAATTCCACTCCCAGGCATTTACCCTATAGATATATTGCACGGGGGGAGAAATGACAGTGCTGCACACCGCAGCCCTGTTTGTAAGGAGAAAGTGGAAACAGCCTGAGCGCCCAGCAGGAGGGCTAATTAGAGACTATGTTGCACCCATGCAATGGAGTACTATGCAGATACTTTTTTAAATGATAAATGAATGTACTAAAATGACAAATTAAAGTGTAAAGGAAGTGCATAGCAAGCTACCATCTGTCCACAGGGGAAAGGATACATTTCTGTACTTTTGTACAGATACAGAAGAAACCATCTCACCCTGGCAGGTGGGAAGGCTGGGTGGAAGGCTGTGGCTCAGGTTTCTGGTCAAGGCACATACCTAGGCTGTGACTTTGAGTCTTGATCAGGGCGAGTCCAGGAAGCAACCGGTCGATGTTTCTCTTTCTCTCTCTCTCTCTCTCTGTCCTTCTCTCTAAAATCAATAAACATATCCTCAAGTGAGGATCTTAAAAAATTTATAAAAAGTAATGTGTTGGCGAGGATGTGGAGCGACTGTGCCCCATGGTGAGAGTGTAAAATAATTTGGCATTCTTCAAAAAATTAAACACGGAACTACCAATGGACCTGGCAACCCCACTTCTGGGCATATATCCCCAATGGAACTGAAAACAAAGTATTGAAGAGATACTTGCACACCTGTGTTCACAGCAGCATTATTCACAATAGCCAAGAGGTGGAAGCCACCCAAGTGTCCATCAGGAGATGAGTGGACAGCCCAGCCGGTGTGGCTCAGTGGTTGAACACCGACCCATGCACCAAGAGGCTGTCGGTTCAATTCCCAGTCAGGTTGTGGGCCAAATCCCCAGTAGGGGGCATGCAGGAGGCGGCCAGTCGATGTTCTCTCTCATCGATGTTTCCATCTCTCTCTCCCTCTCCCTTCCTCTCTCTCTGAAAATCAATAAAGAAAAAAAAATTTTTAAAGAGATGAGTGGATACACAGCATGTGGTATATGTATTCAGCGGAATATTACTCAGCCTCAAAAACAGCAGAAATCCTGCCCTGGCTGATTTGGCTCATCGGTTTGAGCGTTGGCAGGTGGACCAGAGAGTCTCAGATTTGATTCCAGTCAAGGGCACGTACCTTGGTTTTGGTTTGGTCCCTGCCCCTGGTCGGGGTTGAGCAGGAGGCAACCAATCGATGTGTCCCTCTCATGTCGATGTTTCTCTCTTTCTCTCCCTCCCTCCCTCCCATCTATCTGAAGATAAATGGAAAAATATCCTTGGGTGAGGATTAAAAAAAAACCAAGCAGCAGAAATCCTGACACCTGCTGCACCAACAGGGACACTGAGGACATCACACTGAAGTGGAAGAGGACAGTCACAAAGGGACAGTGCTGTATGACCCCACTTCTCGGAGGAACTGGAGTGCTCAGAGTCACAGCGTAGAACGCAGAACGGCGCTGCCAGGGGCGTGGGAGGGATGGGGAGCTCGTTTCATGGATACAGAGCTTCGGTTCTGCTGGATGAAAACCAACCTGGAGGCTGCACAACAGTGGAATACAGTCAACCCTGCACTTTAAATTGTGACCATGGTAAATTTTATGCTGGGTGTATTACAGCGCAATTTTACAAAGAAATTATGGCTAGAGTTTTCCTTCCAAAGCAGTTGTCAGAACAGGATTTTCTACTCAAAACCCTCCCATTCACTCCTCCCTCAGAGCCAACTCCGGAGAGGTGATGGGCCCTGCTGCCGTCAACCACGGGCACTTACCCTCCTGCCCACTCCCTTGCCTTTCGATGTTTCCGCAACACAGCCCGCGTACGTGCTGTCCCTCTGCCCCTCTGCAGACACCTGCACAGCCCTGTCCCCACTCCGAGCTTCTGCTCAAACATCTTACCCTCAGAAAGGCCTGTCCCACCACCCACAGCTCAGTCTCAGGACATCTCTCTGCAGTGGAGGTGCCGTTCACCCCCACCCTGGAAGGAAAACCTGATCCACTGCTCGCGAGGCACTGAGCACAGGCGCCTGCGACCCCTGGGGACAACGGGAAGGGCGGGGCGCGGACTGGTGAGAGTCCAGGCATGAAGTGACCTTTGGCGAGGAAGCCTGCTCCCTGGAGCAAGGCAGCTGCTGACTGGTTGGGCCTCACAAGCATGTCGCTGACCGGGAAGCTGTCCCTGCTAGAGGGACAGCTGGAAAACCTGTTCTCCTGGTCACGGGGCCAAGGAAGAGAGTTTTCCTGAAGACATAGGGTATAGAAGCTGTTCTCAGTAGGTTCCCCTTTTTATATCAACGTCAAATAACCCAAGTCAGAGATTTTCAAACTTTAGTATGAACCAAATTCCATCACCTGGAGGGCTCGGTAAAACAGGCTCCTGGGCCCCACCCGCCACCGTCTGAGTCGGGGTGTGGGGTGGGCTGCAGGACCCTGCTCGCTCAAGAGCTCCCTGGGGACGCTGGGGCTGCTGGTCCCGGGACCCCACTTCCCCGGCCGCTGGTCTAGCGTTGTGGGATTTGTACTTAACGATTTGCTGGTTAAGAACATATTTAGCACAACGAGATACTAGTGAGTCTGCGAATTCTGAACAGGAATGTGTAAAATGGTTATTAATCCCAACCACGTCTACCTACCTGTGAACAATAATGGTAAATATACAGGCGGAACACAGTATCCGCTCCATCTACAGACATGGTGAGAAGTCTGAGCTCCAGGGCTCGGTACAGCAAGTCCACTGTCCTCTCCTCCCCGGGCTCCCCCCTCCCCCCAGAGTGCGGCCTGCCCCACGTGCACAGGCCCGGAACAGCATTTCCCCAGGACCCGCCAGGTGTGTGATACTATTTGTGTGGCACCGGGACTCCGGTGGTCAAGGTACGAGCCACATCAATACCGTGATAGAATCTGAAAGTACGGGAAGCCAGCTCATCTACAAAACAACGGGCAGAGAGGGGAGGGGAGGAGGGAGGAGGGGACAGGGGAGGAGGGGGAAGGAGACATTCTATTCCTATAGACGAGAACAGCCAATATTTACTGAGCACTCAGTGTGTTCCAGGCTCATGGAATGCTGTTTGGCGGTAGGTCCTGGGGAAACAGTGCCGTTATCTTATCTCTCCTTGTGGTTTTCGAAGAGTTATTGAAGTAGTAATAAAGTAAAAACCCATGAAAGGTTTGGAATTGCGTGTGCTGCAAAAGATATCATGAAGGAAGCGAAAGGCAAGGAGCATGCTGGGAGAGTATATCGCAGCCGGTGAAATAAAGGGTTAGCTTCCCGAAGAGATGAATAACCCCTGTGACAAGAAGATACAAAGCTCTCAGAAACGTGGGCAGGCGTCACACACAGGCGTCTCCTGAAAGAGAACTGACACGTGGCTCGTGTTTGTGAAAAGTCGCTTATTCTCATGAGCAACCACATCCACTCTCTGGGCAAAAATTCACCAAGTCAGGGGACACCGCGTGTGAAAGCCCAGGCTCTGCGTCCAGCTTTGGGGGGGGCTGGCCTTAACTCCTCGGGCACCAGGTGGGTGTGGCTCAGCTACATTCAAATGCGGCCCTGGGCCAGCCTCACTCACGACCAAACCAGGGACCAGCGAGTCCCAGTCTGCACTTAGATGCCCACTGGAAACCCCTGGTGAGCTTTAAAAAGTCCAGATGCCAGGCGGCACCCTCGGCGGGTTAAATTGTAATCTCAGAGGACGGGACCTGGGTACCAGTATGTTAAAACGCCTCTCGGGTCGTTGTAGCATGTCAGCAAGGTTACAAGCAGCAGCCAGCAATCTCTCCTATCATGAGATGCACAGAAGTATCTTTCACTTCAGAAATCTGGAAAACACCCTAAATGTCTACCAACAGAGCTCACACACTCTCCTGCTGTAAAGAAGAGGAGCAAGTAGAGAACTCAGGATGGGGGTACTCTGTGGGGTGTGGAGGGAGAGGAAGAGAATGGGGGAGAACGTGAGCTTCTAAGGTCCTGGGAATGTTCCATTTCTTAGGTTTAGTACTGAGAATATGAGGGTGCTCCCCCTCCCAGCCCACCCCTCCATCCGACTCCCTTAAACTGTAAAAATATGTTCAACCACTGATACAGATGAAAATTTTAAAACGTTGAAGTGTTTTAAATTATATCAGTTCCATCTGTATCAGTTCCTCTCCACCCACCTGGGTCCCTTTTATCCCTGAGGTCCTGGCCCTCACCACGTCCCAGCTCAGAAAGTTCTGGCTGAGTTCAGGAGGGACATTTGGGCCCGCATAGGCCCATCTAAGGGGCACCAGGAAGCATAGAGTCAGGAGACCTGGGGTGGGGGATTCAGACAGTATCTGTGCATCTGGAAGCCCCTGGACCCACCTCCACCCAGACACAGCCAGGCAGGGACAGGGGTGAACAAGCTGGGACCAGTCAAAGGGAAAATCATTTAGCAGCAGAGTAACGATTAACAACACAGGGAGAGCACCCACCGGGCTGACAGTCTTCGGCTAGAGTTTACACCGTTTCTGCTTTGCTCTACACCAGACCTGGGCCATCTGTTTCATGAATGCGTCCAAGCCCCATGACCTTTGCAAGGCGTTTCTGCCGAAAGAACTGCAGCGGATCCTCCTGCGGCGGCCTGGGCGGTATTGCTACCGTCTTAGAGATGAAGAACAAGGTAAGGGCAGTTCAGAGATTTGCCCAAGACCACATGGTTGCCATGGCCCAAAACTCACAGCAAGGCCTGCTGTCCCCACGCCCAGGGGTGTCTCAGTCTCACCCACCCTGGGCCTGTAAATGCGTCTGCGTCTCTGCTCCACTCCTCACAGAAGCTCTGACCACCACCCCTCCCTGGGTTTGCCTGCAGGACGAGTCCAGCTCCCAAGCCTCCGAAATCTACTCTCACAGTTCCCAGAATCTGAGAATATTAGCTTTAAAAGAACCTGTAGAGACTATCTAGCTGTTTTTTTTGTTTTTGTTTTGTTTTTTATCCTCACCCGAGGACATTTTTCCATTTTTTTTTTTGTTGTTGTTGTTGTTCAGATAGAGTGGGAGGGAGAGAGAGAGAGAAACATCAACGTGAAAGGGACACATCGAGTGGCTGCCACCCGCATGACCAACCGGGGCCGGGGACAAACTGCAACCGAGGTACGTGCCCTTAGTGGGAGAACCCGGGTTTCTCTGGACCTCAGGCCGATGCTCTAACCGCTGAGCCAAACCAGCCAGGGCTCTCGTTGTTTTTAATCTATCAGAATTATTGACACTTCTAAGAACCTATTGAAAGTGTGGAATTTCTCCCCAGAAAAATGCCCAAAGGTATAGACATCCTAAGTATGACATGGTCACAGACCCAGCTCCTGTTAAGAATTACAGATCTGGCCCTGGCCAGTTTGGCTCAGCGGTTAGAGCGTCGGCCTGCGGTCCTGAGAGACCCGGGTTCGGTTCCCGCTAAGGGCACGTACCTCGGTTGCAGTTTGTCCCCGGCCCTGGTTGGTCGTGCGGGTGGCAGCCACTCGATGTGTCCCTTCACGTCGATGCTTCTCTCTCTCTCTCCCTCCCACTCTACCTGAACAAAATATGGAAGAATGTCCTTGGGTGAGGATTAAAAAAAAAAAAAAAAAATCAACGTCAAAACTGGCCGGTTTGGCTCAGCGGCTGGAGTATCGGCCTGTGGTCCAGAGAGACCCGGGTTCGGTTCCCGCTAAGGGCACGTACCTCGGTTGCAGTTTGTCCCCAGACCTGGTTGGTCGTGCAGGTGGCAGCCACTCGATGTGTCCCTTTCACATCGATGTTTCTCTCTCTCTCCCTTCCTCTCTCTCCCTCCCACTCTACCTGAACAAAAAAAATGGAAAAATGTCCTCGGGTGAGGATAAAAAAAAAAAAGAGAGAAAAATACCCTCCAGTGAGGATTAACCAAATAATAATAATAATAATAATCATAATAAGCCTTCTCACTCATGAACATGTAGACGGTTCTCATTACCTGAGGTCTGCAACGTCTTTAAAAGAAAACTTGACGTTCTCCAGAACATTCTTGTGCACGGGGCGGCGTTACTCCCAGGTCCTTCATACTTTACAAAATGCTATAGAAAATGGGTACCTTTCTTCTTTCTACTGAATTTTAAAACTTCTGGCCGACCCGCAGAAATGAGGTCGACTTTTAGACACTGGTTTCGTGTCCGGCAACCTGGTTCCGTGATTGCATCGCGTGACTGCAGACACGAGGACCCGGGGAAGAGGTGCTCCCTGGGCCTGGACTTCGACGAGCAATTTACCTGCTGGGATAGGCTCCCCGTGGTCAACCGACATCCTAAATCTTATAAATCACGAGAAGCTACGGGCCACGTGCTTCTCACGACCCAGTGAGCCGGGAACAACCTCTTCCCGCGCTGTCCGCTTCCGGCGCTGTGACCGCTCACTTCCGGCGCTGTGACCGCTCACTTCCGGCGCTGTGACCGCTCGCTTCCGGCGCTCGGTGCGCTGGTTTTCTGCGTCCGAGTCAACCCGGGGCAACCGTGGTAAAGGAGTTCCTGCTTTCCACCTGAGACCTGGCTGGTGCAAGCCAAACGCCTGATGCCCTGGAGCCGGAGCTGTGCGATTTGGACACCTCATGTCCATGAAAGAGACCTGACTGGGGGACCTGGATGAAAACCTTCCCCGTGGTCCCGGGGAGCACATTTTCCATGTTGGCCTGGAGGCAGCGCAGGTTGCAAACGGGTCACACCTTTGACTCTCCAGTGCCTTTTGGATGTGTTTAGGATACTTTCAGGTGCTCTACACAGACTGTCATAATCTAGGAATATCGTTTTAAGTAGCCAGCATTTTCCCCCCATTACAGTTGACATATTGTTAGATCGGACAAGGGTCTCAAGACCTCAACCGTTCTTACTAAATGCTATTCTCGCTAAACGTTAAAATGTAGTACAGTATCTTGCAGACCAGCTGTAAGCAAGATGAGCTGACAGGAACGGAACCTGATGGAAGGAGCCGATGTCCAAGAAGAAATCAACACGTACTTGACCAAATAGTGTGTGCAAGCCATAGCTGAGCCTCGTTTTGGGGAAATGGTTTTGGATGTGAATCCCCTGTCTCCTTTACTGCTACAAGTAAATAAAACTAGCTTGCAATAACCAGGTCTCATTTTTGAATACAGCAGCCCGGGCTGTGGACCCCTTGAGTTCCATAACAATACAATATTATTATAGTCATTTCAGGTTAAAATTTGTATTAAGGTGTAATCTACGTATCATAAAACCCACCCCTTTATGTGCCCATTTGAACAATTTTTTTTTGTGGAAAATTTAGTGAGTTGTGCAACCACAGTAATCTGGTTTTAGAACACATTCATCCCTTTTTCCCCAATCTTAAACGTTTTTCATTTTTTGGCTCTGCTGCACTTTTGAGGGACTTTTAATTTTGAACAGCATTGAGGGAAGTTGGCACATGAGCTAATTCTCTGTCTTAAGTGGAATAATCTTCCCTTCCCCCCCCGTTTAACCACTCACTGCAATTCTTGTTTTGAGATCATCTCTCTGTATATGTCTCCTTCTATTCCTGGTTTGACGAGAGTTTTGTTTGGTTTCTAATCATGAAAGGGACATGGAAATTCCATCAAATGTTTTCTCTGGGTCTATCCAGATGGTCGTCTGATTTCCCCTAAAAAGGCAGTTTCCAACTCGTCTCCTCTCTGTGGAGGGAGCTCTGGGTCTATGGTCCCCTGAGTTCCACCAGATGGGAAACCAGTGCTCAGGTGAACCTGGATGCTCAAGTTAATTTGGCTCAGAAAATTTCTTCCAAGAGAAAATGGGTTTCAAAGCAGCTCTTCCCCTTGGTTCTCATCTGTACTCGGCATGTGCCCCTCACCACCCCCAACTACCGCTGCGTTAATTTCCTTACCAGCTCGTGCATCCATTCAAGAAGTCTTACTATTCAGTGGTCTCAGTGCCTTCTTTGGGAGAGTTGGTCCATGTCCCCAAATCCACCACCTACCCTATTTGGGTTCCATCTGCCCTGTCCAGCGACACATTTTATAGCTTGACTTCTTCCAAAAGTCATCTAAGTTCTCTGACCAAACACAAGTCTATACCTTGAGGATGGTGACGAAGTGTGTACGCCCAAGGGTTTCCTCTCAAATCGAAACAAAACGTCTCTTAATCGTGATTTTCTCCGAGGGAGAGAAGGGAAAAACGGCACAAGCCCCACGCTCTGGTCCATGCATCCTTTATTCCGTGACCCGCGGCTGAGCTGCCCCAAGCAACAGTACACAAACTGGTAACCGACCGCTTTACAATGATCAGAGGCTGACAGTAGTACATTAAGGCTTTTAAATTTGAAGGAAAAAAAAGTTAAAATAAAACCCAGAAAACCCCCTCCAAACCCAAACCCCCAACCAAATACGAACAGTGTAGCGATTTTAAGCATCTCACATTTCCTGATGCTTCTGAGAAGCAACTCCAGTGTCAAACCCAAATACCAACTAAACTAAAAAGATTAGTTTAGTGAAATTTTAATTACATAAATTCTCCAAAGCATAAACTGGTAAATTTTTTTTTTTTTTTGTCTTGGAAATGTTATAAAATTTTTTAATAGCAAAACATAGGAATAAAAACATATTAACAAAATGTATCCAATCATTTACATTACAAACAAGGAATTTGCAGTTCATTGGTGTACCCTGACAAAGGACATCTACCCATTAAGAATCTATGCACAATATGGTCGCAAATATGTACAGGACTTTTTAAAAACCCTCTCAGGAGGACTCGCCAGGTGGAAATCCGGCTCTTGGTAGGCGAACCAATCAAAAGAGGAAAAGTCTGTTGGCTAGTCATAAATTTACACTGGGAAAAAAACAAAACAAAACACCAAAAAACCAAAACCAATACACCCAGTTATTTTTGTTTAAGAATATTCCAGTTATATGTCTAGGGTTCCAGTTGGTGAAGCTGTTCCAGGAAAAGAACCTTCAAATGATCTGTTTGGGGGGAAAGGTCGGCACGTTAACAAAAGTTAAAGGAATTTCTGTCACCAGCTTTCCAGTTGCTCTATCACAGCTTCACTGATGGACTGACCCCGCGAATGCAGAGGGCATGGGGGAGGGGAGGGAGGGGGAGTCCTGCGTAAATGAATCCTAAGAGATGGGTAAGGAAGAGACACAGATGGGAGCATCCTCAGATAGCAAGAAACCCGTCCCCACCTCCAGCCCTCATTCCCAATCCCCCCCAAGGTCCCGAAGCTGGAAATCACAGCAGTTCAGTATAAGAGGTTGTGTGAATTAGTAGAAATTCTCTAGCTACACGGCTGAGGTTCCCCCAGCTCTTTGACGAGAACACCCTACAGGCCGGGCACTTCCTCGTGGTCATCGCGCGGTGACCGCTACCCAGTTAAAGCGTGTGCAAAAAGAGGACCCTTGTGTTCACAGTAAATGAGGTAAAAATCAAGTCGTCTTCAGGAGTTAGGAAGTTCGTGAGATATGAACTGTTTTAGTCTTTCTAGGTATTGTGCATAAAGCTCTATGTCATTATGCCCGGCCCCTTCGACCCAGAGGGGCTCCACGGCTCGGGGACAGCGCTCATACATGGCCAGGCCGTGGGAGAAATCGATGACCTCATCTTCGGTCCCATGAATGACCAACACCGGAGAGGTGACTTTAGAAATCTTGTCAATGCTGCAGACAGAAAACAGGGGAGCAGGAGAAAAAGGACTCTTTAGTTATGTTCACAGACAACGTCACACTCTGGGTCCCCCCCCACACACACACCTTTTTCTAGTAATTCATTTTTTTCAAATGAACTTTTCATTTTGGAATAACTTTGGATTTACAGGAAAAGTACAAAGATAATATAGATAATATAATTCCCATACACCCCTAACCCACTTCCCTATGGTTAACACCTAATATTATCACCGGATGGTTTGTCAAAACCAAGAACCGAATGTCGGTCCACTACCATTAACTAAACTCCAGACTTTATTTGGATTTCATTAGTTTTTCCAGGGATATCCATTTCTGGTCTGGGACCCAATTGAGAGTACTACATTCTGTGTAGCCATTGTGTTTTCGTTAAAGCATTTTATTAAAAACAGAGCTCCTGAAGGCACTGGACTAACAATCCAGTCACTGATATTTCTAATATATTCATATTTTTTAGAGGATTTAAAAAACAGGCTAGAGCACAGCACATCTGAACAAACGTCTCCTTTGAAAGCCGTACACTTAATCCCTGGCCGCTCGGGGTTTGAGAACTCTTCTTTGAGCGGTATCTTCAGAAATCAATGAACAAGATCCTCACAAACTGCATTTCATAGACGCTAATGCCTCGTGTTTGATAAAAGCGGTACGGCTTAGCTTGAAAACCTCACGTAATGCCGAGACCTGATTCCGAATGATTTCTGTTTACAAAAATCAAATCTACCCTCCAAAGGATAAATATTTGAGGATCTTCAAAAAAATGTGCTACAGGCTCTGAAAGTATTTCCCCAAGAGGAATTCAGAAGAGGTTAAACTGTGCTGGAATGGGTGTGTAGGCGGTTTCTCCCAGGGAGGTCATTTAATCCAGGAGCAAATCCAGAGAAGGCGGTCGGTCATCTCTGTCCAGCCCGTCCTCCTGCACGAGTCCCTCTTACAGCTGACTTCTCTCTCTGTCTTCGATCCAAGTTACAAAGGGGTAGGAACGGGTCTCTCTGCAGGGATCTTTCTCTTAAAAGTAATCGCTCACATGTGTTAAACACTGACAGCAGCCAGGAGGTTTGCCGTTTGCACACACGACCTCACGTAATCTCCAGCGGGACACACGAGAGAGAAAAGATCATCGCTGTTGAACCCGGTGGGGGGGGAACCGAAAAGCTCAGAGAGACTGTTGGATCATCTGGAGGTCGTGAACAGGAGGGGGAGCTCTGACCTCACTCACATCCCCCCGATCTACAAAAGCGCTGTCCCAGCCACGCCGAACAGTGCAGAGAGCTGCCAACCGCTTCAAGATGCCCAGGGAGACGGCAAAACCTCACCCCGGCCATGTCACTGGCCAAGATCTGACCCTTGGTGGCAGCACTCAACTTCGCAGATGAAGACTCTTATTTATGAATCTACTTCCCCCCCTGCATCTAATTTGAACGGGACTTCGAAGAATGCGAGAGTCCAGTTACATTCCACGTGGAAGATATTTCCTGGCACGGGGAGGGGCTGTGTTCCACGCTGCACGATTTGGAACCGTCCCTATCGCCGGGAGGGTGTCTCTCAAGTCCAGTGCCACGTCTGAGCCTAACTGTGAAGAGGGTAAAAGAAAATAGACAACAAACCAAAGAACAACCAGGACTCTTATTTTTTTAGTATTCAAAAGAAACGGGGCCCATCCGGTGTGGCTCAGTGGCTGAGCGTCGACCCTGCACCAAAAGGGCGCCGGTTCAATTCCCGGTCAGGGCACATGCCCAGGTCGTGGGTCCGATCCCCAGTGGGGGGCGTGCAGGAGGCGGCCAGTGATGTTCTCTCTCATCGATGTTCCTCTCTCTCTCCCTCTCCCTCTCAAATCAATAAAGAAAAAACAAATAAAATCTTTAGAAAGGAAACAGGGAGGGCCCTCCTTTAAAGAGGGACACAGCTGCGTCCGGAGTGCTCTCGGCCGCAATGATCAAGGAGGGAAGGTCGCGGGACAGCCCTGCTTCGGGGTCTAGCGCACGGACACTCCATGGGTTTGAGCAGGTGGAATGGCCGTTTCTGGCCGTCTCCACTCGCCAACCTGAAGTGAGCAAAACGCTTCACTGCCTGAGCCTTGGTTTCCCCACCTGTAACCGGACCGCCTTCCGGAGGCTGTTTTGAAGACTGAGATCCGGCTTAGCCAGATGCCTGGCGCACCCCACACGCCCTGTGAAGACTGGATGCTAGTTCACTGTTAACCAATGAGCTGCGGTGCGTTGTCAGGGCTGTGTTTTGAGACAGACGCTCACTTAGGAGGCGTAAGGAAGAAGCGCTGTTCATTCCGTTGCCCGGGGGGCTCCTCGCACGGTGCCCACAGGGATGCTCAGTCTCGGCCTCCAGCCCACGGGCCTCCCGTTCCGCATTCGGCAGGGGCCGGCCCGCTGGGCATTCCCGGCACACGGGCCTCACCAAACCCCACCCGCTGCTCCGACGGACGTCCGCCCAGGCGTGAGCAGGGGCTTCTACTTGTGCGATGCCATGTACGTAACCAAACGATGCTCTTTTTCGCCCCCAGTGACAGCAGAATGACAATTCACGGGGCCAATCCAATCCTAAAACCGGACGCTATTTCGGCAGAGACCTTCCTACTGAAGGTCGCTGAGCCAACCAGCCTGCCCTCAAGCCTCGGAGGTCACCTTAGCCAGGCAGAGCGGTCAGGGGGCCAACAGCTTTTACTAAAAATACCGTCCCTGCCCAGTTGGTGTGGCTCAGTGGCTGAGCGTCGACCCTGCACCAAGAGGTCGCCGGTTCGATTCCCGGTCAAGACACAAGCCCGGGTTGTGGGCCCGATCCCCAGTGGGGGGCATGCAGGAGGCGACCAATCAATGTTCTCTCTCATCGATGTTTCTCTCTCTCTCTCAAATCAATAAAGAAAAATTTTTTAAAAGTATACCGTCCCCGTCTTAGATCTAAAAACGAGTAGGATTTTCAGACAGAGGTCTTCATGAAGCCAGGCTTGTCGCTCTGCAGCTGTAGGGCACTGATCTGTGTTCCTTCCGAGGGGGAACCAGGACAGCCGGGCTCTCGGCCACGTGGTCCGTGGGGGGCAGGCCGCGCTGCAGGGAGGGCTTCTCGGGAACGGGGCGAGGAGGCGGCGAACAGCAGGGCGTGCGTCACGGTCCCTGTGGCTGAGACCCAAGCGTGTCCTCTGTGCGCGAGGAGCTCACTCCACCTTTTCGTTCAGCTACCCTGTCCGACTGGAAAGGTGAAGGGACGTTGCAACGGTGCGGACGCCCTGGCCAGCGTGGCTCAGCTGCCTGGAGCATCGTCCCGGACAACGAAAGGTCCAGGTTTGACTCCCAGTCAGGGCGCGTGCGGGAGGCCACCGGCGATGTTCTGCCCCACATTGATGTCTCTCTCTTTCTCTCCACCCCTTCCCCTCTCTCTAAACATCAACGACAATGTCCTTGGGTGAGGACTAAAAAAAGAAGCAAAAACTGTGGATGGCTGCAGTTTTTATCTCAGTGTGTGGCCCTTGGTGATTTAACAACACACGTTGACCCGAACGTGGCGACGTGGGCTGTGAGGTCCCTCCCTCCCGGGCCGCGCCGTGTCCTGGCACACAGCTGGAGCGAGGGAGCCTGGGCTCGGTCCGAGCAAGGTCCTCACACGTTATCGGCTGGATTTCGACAGATGAGTCATCCCCAGAGGACAAAGTCTCCGCTGCTGCCTCCTGCTCACCTCCACGTCCCCCGCATTCAGTAAATGTTTATCTATTTACATTTTTTAAAATCCTCACCCGAGGTTATTTTTCCATTTATCTTCAGATAGAGTGGGAGGGAGCGAGCAAGAGAGAGAGAGAGATAAAGACAGACAGAAAACATCGATGTGAGAGAGACACAGACTGGTTGCCTCCTGCATGACCCGACCAGGGCCAGGGATCAAACCACAACCGAGGTATGTACCCTTGACCAGAGCTGAACCCACAACTCTGCTCTGTGGGCTGACGCTCTAACTACTGAGCTATACCGGCCAGGGCAGTAAATGTTTATTACGGGCCCACAGTTTTTGGTGGCGGCAGGCCCGGACCCTCGGGGCACGGGGCACCTCGGCACCTGCTGCACAGGTGTGCGCTTACCTGGGGAACGCATCGAAGCAGTACGTTTTCCTGGTGTCGGGAAAAGCCACGCGCAGACCCGACATCAGAGGCGAGTGGAGGATCACAGCAGCGCACTCGTACCGCGAGGCGAGGTCCACCGTGGGGACCGTCCCGATGCTCTGTCCGTACAGGATGATGTTCTCGGGGCTCACGCCGTACCTGGAGAGATCAGGATTGCGTGCCATCAGCTAACGAGCGGAGAGAGGACAACCACAGTGTGTTACAGGCAGGGGACCCACAACCCCTCCTGTGTGCACGTCAGCTTAAAACGAGTGTGCACGGCACAAACACACCCTACGATGCGCCACAGAGAGGGAGGCTGTCTTCCACATTTTGCACAAGCTGTGGACAGGACATTTCAGTTCCTGGACGATAAACGACAGACATACGTCCTAAATTCCGTCGCAGTGTTCTGCACAACCATCTCATCCTCTGCTTCTCCCTGCCCGTGGTTTCTTTGATAATCCTGCATAAACAACAGCGGCCTGGCCAGTGTGGCTCAGTGGCTGATCGTCGGCCCTGCACCAAGAGGTCACTGGTTCGATTCCCGGCCAGGGCCTGTGCCCAGGTTGTGGGCCCGATGCCATCGATGTTTCTCCGTCTCTCTCCAAAAATCCATAAAGAAAAAAAATACAAATAGAGTTGATAACAAAAACAACGGCGGCCCGGCCGGTGTAGCTCGGTTGGGTTATGTATCTGTGGGAATGGTAACAACATGTGGGGTTTAGCATCTGTCTGCAAACTTCGGGGAAAATGCGCCAGGCCATCAAGAACGACACTAAGTTGCTTCTTCCCAAGCGTTACGTCGGATTTGCTTCAAACACAACACAAGGAATCCAAGTCTCCCAGTTTTACCAGGGAAAAGTCAGGTCGTGTCTCTGTGACGGGCAATGTGACGTGGCGGAGAGGAACCTGCGGAAAACCTATGATTATTTTTTTCCTTTATTGATTTTTGAGAGAGAGGAAGGGAGAGAGAGAGAGAGAGAGAGAGAAACATTGATGAGAGAGAACATCGATTGGCCGCCTCCTGCACGCCCCCCACTGGGGATCGGGCCCACAACCTGGGCCTGTGCCCTGACCGGGAATTGAACCGGCGACCTCTTGGTGCAGGGTCGGCGCTCAACCACTGAGCCACACCGGCCGGGGAACCTACGATTTTTGCCCCCGACCTCTCCACGTGTCCCCCATCTTCCTACAGTCGCAGCTACGCCGAGCCCGGGTGGACCATCAGCAATTTAGGTTTCGGGGCACGCTCTCCTTTCTGGAAGCACAGGGACCCCTTTCCCTTCCCCGCCTTCTTCTCCCACAAGCAGGCACCTCCTGGACGCCAAGGGACCCCACGAGACTTGCAACCAGGGCAGCGACAGGCAGCGGCAGCTCGTCCCTGGCTGCCCCCTGATCCTGTCCCCAGGTCCCCCTTTTCTCTGACTCCCCGTGAGCCGCAGCAACGCTGCCCAGGACGCTCCGACTGCTTCTTCTACGTCCTTCCTGGCTGCACTGTCCCTGCTTCAACAAACACTCTCAAAATGAAAAATAAATCCCAAGCGCCGAGGCTTCGGTTCCCACTCAGCACAGAGGACGTGTCCCGGGAGACAGCGTGCTGCGGGAATGATCGGGTCACCCCGAGGAGACAGCACCCTGTGTTTTCACCTCAACGCCACCCTTTCTGCCCCGGCGCCACGCGAGAGCCGGCTGCCTCCCTCAGACACGCCGCGTCCTGTTCAAGCGCACGGGCCCGACTGTCCTCTCGGGGGTATTTCCATTTATCTTCAGGAGACATGCTTGGCCCAGGGCCACCGACTTTGAAGTCAATCGTTTAAATATCTCAGAGCTCCTGTTCCGAGTGGAAATACCTTTCGCCATAGGACAAAGATAAACAGACAAGGTCACATGGATGCTAACGGAAGGAGGAGGGCTGGGGGACCGAGCCCTGGCGCTGAAGGGCGGGCGGCGGAGGGAAGCAGGTGGGTAAACAAGACGGACCAGAAAAGCACCCCGGCACCTCCCGGGACCCCGCTGCCTGTGGGCGCGTGAGGGGAGACCCGACCTTCCTTGCCGAGGCCTCGCCGACGGGTGCCTCGTCGTTCAGTCGTGAGGAAGACAGCAAAGCACCCACCCCCTGCAACGGGCTCACCTTCCTCTTTAAAAACACACCTGTGGCCCTGGCCGGCCGCTCAGCGGTTAGAGCGTCGGCCTGCGGTCCGGAGAGACCCGGGTTCGGTTCCCGCTAAGGGCATGTACCTCGGTTGCAGTTTGTCCCCGGCCCTGGTTGGTCGTGCGGGTGGCAGCCACTCGATGTGTCCCTTCACGTCGATGTTTCTCTCTCTCTCTGTTCCTCTCTCTCCCTCCCACTCTATCTGTACAAAAAAGTGGAAAAATGTCCTCGGGTGAGGATAAAAATAAAAAAATAGAAACACACCTGTGGGCCCTGGCTGGGCGGCTCAGTCGGTTGAGCGCTGTCCCATACACCACAAGGTTTCGGGTTTGATTCCCAGTCAGGGCAGATACCTAGGGTGCGGGTTCGGTCCCCGGACAGAGCAGGAATAAACGTTATGGGAACGGGGACGTCAGGACACACAGAAAGCTTGAAGCGACCGGAAAGGAGGGGAGAGGAAAGGCAACCAGGGGAGGGAGGGCAGCCCCGAACGGGGGACTGGAGCGCAGCCAGGCTGGGGCGACGCTCTGACCTCGGGGAGCTGGGGCGCGTCGCAGGGATGCCCACGAGGCCCCGGGAGGAGGCAGACAGCAGACGAGCTGTGGCCACGGGAAGGAAGGAGACTCTGGGGCGGCCCGGTCAGCTGTGCATGTGGGGGGAGCAGCTCAAAGCGAAGCTGGGAAGGAGATAAAGGTTGGAATTTTGTTTGTTTTATTAGAAAGTTCCGTTCAGTCTGGGAAGATGCTGCGTTGCAGGGCTCTGTGGCACAGTCAAACCTGCCCCGGCCGGCTTGGCTCAGCGGCTGGAGCATCAGCCCGTGGAGCAAAAAGTCGCGGGTTCGATTCCGGTCAAGGGCACGGACCCCTGTTGTGGTTTGTCCCCGGCCCCAGGGCCATGCGGGAGGCAGCCAGTCGAGGTGTCTCTTTCACATCAGTGTTTCTCTCTCTCTCTCTCCTTCCTTCCCACTCTATCTGAAGATAAACAGAAAAATATCCCCGAGTGAGGATTTAAAAAACAAACAAAAAGAAAAGTCAAAGCCTCGAGGCTGGTCACAGGAAACGTCTCCCTGAAACGAGACGAGGTGTGCTGTGCGGGCTACAGAGACCGGCTCCTCCGCCCACCCCCAGAGGAAGCAGCCGGAAGGAGACGGCGGCGGGGACAGGGCTGGGCCAGGAGCTACAGGACCGCAGCTAAGGCAGGGGCTCGGGGAGGGACCAAATGGCCCAGGTCCCAGGGAGACAGACAGATCAAAACGTAACCCAGTAAACAGGAAGATAACGTGTCCTTTTCTTAAACACACTCCTATGCCAACCACGTAACCCACAGAACAACAAGGACATTCCGGGAAGTGTCCCTGGTGTGGAGACACGCATGCCCTTTCTGAAACGTGTCCACGTGTTTCAAAACACAGCAAGACACGCGTGGTCTAGTTTGGGAAAGCGGCACCCTCCCTCGTGTGTGACGTTCCCTCAGACCCCAAATGTTGCCTCTCCTTCCGCACGGCGGTGCAGGGAAGGGCTTTTGGTGTCGGGCCCAAAGCCACCTTCAAAACGACGACTTCTTGATGTCGTTCAAGACTTTTCCCTCCTCCTCCAATGCCCCTCCTGGGTGTCAGAGCAAAAACAAACCAGATCCGGCATGGCTTTGTTTTACTTTGTGAAAAGGCACCTTGCAGAGGGCAAGTTATAGGCCTAAAGAAGACACAGCCGCCTCTCTCTTCAGATCTGCGACAATGACAACAGAACAATGTGCTCGAACTCGCTGGAGCGTAACTGGGCCTGATATGGCCGCAAGGATCCCCGAGACTCGGCACTAATTCTCCAACACGTGGGCAAAGCCGGGGAAATGCCGCCTCCCCCCCAGCAGCACGGACACCTGTGAAATGCCTGGAACACCACCTACCCCACAGCTTCTGGGGGGTCCCACGAGCTGCCTTGTGGGCATCTAGCATCTGACAAAAGCCGTTTCATCAGTGTCCGTTCTGTCCCCACCAAATACCAACGCAGACAGACACGTGCCCAAAGGACAACCTTAGGCCCTGGCTGGGTAGCTCAGTGGGTTGGAGCGTCGTCCCGCTACACCAAGGTTGCGGGTTCGATCCCCAGTTTGGGTACATACCAGAGTCAAGCAATGAATGAATGCATGAATAAGTGGAGCAACAAATCGATGTTTCTAAATAAATAAAACATAAAAAAAAAACCCCACAAAACCAGCGCTGGCCAGTTGGGCTCCGTGGTTAGAGTGTCAGCCTGTGTCCCAAAGGGTCGCAGGTTCAATCCCCAGGCCTGGTTGGGTCGTGCGGGAGGCAACCAATCGATGTCTGTTTCTCTCTCTCTCTCTCTCTCTCTCTCTCTCTCTCTCGCTGTCTCTCTCCCCCTCCCCCCAATTCTATCTAGAAATCAAAGGAAAAAATATCCTCGGGTGAGGATCCACAAAAACAAACAGAATATAGTCTCAAAGGACCTCCCTACTTCACAGCGAGGAGACGCTGCCGGAAGGAAGCTGCTTCTAGATCCCCTTCAGCCTCTGTGATGGGGGAAAACTTTTAAAATCTAATTAAATCCTCCACCTGACTGCTTAGCACTAGAAACCGGAAAATGCAAGTCTCACTATTTCATCTCCCTGTATGGTGAGTTCCTACGACAGATGACAGCCACAGCCCAGAAAACACCAGGTGGCCCTGCCCAACAGTCACAAGTGACTGTCATCTGTGGCCCTCACACCCTACATCGCTTTAGGTCCCGCAACAAACCCCGAGATGCCCACGGGGAACTCCTGGACGGCCACACACACCGGGACAGAGCGCCGCTGACCCCTGCATCTTTCCAGAGCATCTCTCTACGCCCCAGCCCCTCGGTGCTGCAGGTGTGGCCAGCTCTGGCCGGTGAGAGTGCTGGACCCCTCAGGGAGACGCACCCGGGGGGCCAACGGTGGTCACTGGGGTCCTTTGCGACCATGCAGAACGACCCTCAAGAACTACTACAAAGAGGAAGCAGAGCGGAGGCAGGCAGTGGGCCTGAGTCCACTGTCGGGGGGCCTGCACCCAGCCGCGGTCAGCTGGGGTTCGGACCTGGGTGGCCCTTCCTTGAGGCCGGCCTACACCTCGCCTTTGCCCAGCAGCTCAGAGCACAGAACACAGGGTCAGGGCCGTGAGGTCTGGTCCAGGGGACGAGAGGGGAGATTTGCAGAACAGGTGCAGAGGAGGAGGAAGCTTTGCAACCAGACCCCTCAGGGGCAGAGTCCCAGCTCCACCTCTGGCTGCTTTCCTGTTCCTAGACGTGCCCCCCGGACACCAGGCGGCACCGAAATCCGAAAGCAGGAGGCCGGCGCTCAGCCTGGGCTGGGTGCTGCCTGCACTCGCTGTCGTCAGTGGGGTTGCAACATCAGGATGGGTGTCCGTTATGTAAACACCCCCTCGGGCAGCTGGCGAGGAAGCTTTGTCCCCCCTCGATGGCACCTGACTACGTCCCTCTTCCCAGTGTCCCCCAGTGTTTATTCTGCTTCCAGAACCCCCTTCTTCCCCTTCACCTTTCTTAAGAGCACAAGTCCATTGGCATCCATGGTGGAAATGTCTCGAACCACAGGACGGGGTGGAGAAGGCCCTGGAGATCTCACCGACGGATGACTTGATAAGGAAACCAAAAGCTCCCAGTGAGGTTACTGACTTAACTCAGACTCATCATGACTGAGACAGCTGCTCTGAGTATGTCACAGCTCCGGGAGGTGGACTGACCGGGGAAGAGGTATGAGTCAGTCGCCTGAGTCACGCCGAGCCGATGCGCAGCTCGGACCAGACAGGCTGTCCAATCCCGCCCGTCTCTGGTGCGTTCGGGCACGTTGCCAACTGGCTCTCAGGTGTAGACGGGCTCCTACCTATCAAGGCTGCTGCGTCGCCACCCGAGGATGTTTGTTGTCCCCTCCGTTTAACTCAGAGGTGGAAAGCAATTCGGAATGAGCATGCCCACAGCACCAACCTGAAATTTTAGGGGTGAACCACGCTTTAGAAGTGGGCATTCCGTTTCACGGGGACGGTTTATGTTGGGGTGAGGCAAAGTTCTGAAGCTCACAGTGGCGATGACGCGACAACTTGTGACGCAATCACGACCACTGAACCGGCCACTTAAAAACGGTTCAAGTAGCAGAGGTCATGTGATGCCTTTTTTTCCTCTCCCACAATAAAAAGGAGAAATAAAGTGGACAAGCCTCTTAAGTCTGACTTGAACTGTTTCCTTGTTCAAGTAAGTATGAAGGAAAAATCCCAGCTCTGGGGAATTCAAAATGAAATTTGCCTATAAAAGTAAAAATAACAAGCCTGGCTGGTGTGGCTCAGTGGTTGAGCATTGACCCTGCACCAAGAGGTCGCCAATTCGATTCCCAATCAGGGCACATGCCCAGGTTGTGGGCAGATCCCCAGTGGGGGGCGTGCAGGAGGCGGCCAATCTTTGTTCTCTCTCACCGATGTTTCTATCTCTCTCTCTCCCTCTCTCTAACATCAATAAGAAAAAATAAATAAATAAAAATAACAAGTAGTCAACAGAACAGTAGCAAACAGTAAAATTTGGTGTCTGTTTTTTAAAAACCGTAAACTCTCCGAAATACCGTCATTACAATTTACCAGGAACACAAAGAGGGAAAGATGGTGAAGACAGACAGGCCGCCAGTACTGTGTCCTCCTGCAAACACGGAAGCATATTCTGCTCCCGACCTGTCTGTGAGAAGATGGAGCGGCTCTATTTTATTTACACCTCATGCTGACTCCCTGTCACTGTTACCATGTGTCAGCGAGATAACCAGAGACGCACAGCCAAGTCGTAAAGGTGCGTTTTATTCTCACCGGCGGGCTGCGGAGGACACAGTCTCCCCTCGGATCAGCAGCCCTGATTCTTCTTGCTGGTCTGATTTTAAAGACAGAAGCCCCATCCTCCTTTGGCTCCCCACCCCCACCCCCAGGGGACCTGTACAATAGTGGGTGTGACGCGACTACAGAAGTCAAAATTAGCATTGCAAATACCGATACTCCGCAGGTGCCTCCCAACACTATAACCTTAGGCAAAATTCCTTTACTTCTAGGGGTAATTAACCTATTATTGGAAGAATACTGATGATAAAAATGGAGTCATTTAGTCGCCTCGGGGCCCAGGTCATCACCAAGACCTGTTATCCTTTCCACGATCTCTCCACCTCACCTGGTCTATTGTTTTTTGTTTAAAAAAAGAAAAAAAAAAAAAGGAGAGGACAGAACAATTCTGCCATCATCCTTTCGCTGTCCTGGAGATGAAAGGGTTCCCGCAGGAACCTCACCTGGAGAGGAAAGGGTTCCCGCAGGAACCTCACCTGGAGAGGAAAGGGTTCCCCCAGGAACCTCACCTGGAGAGGAAAGGGTTCCCCCAGGAACCTCACCTGGAGAGGAAAGGGTTCCCGCAGGAACCTCACCTGGAGAGGAAAGGGTTCCCGCAGGAACCTCACCTGGAGATGAAAGGGTTCCCCCAGGAACCTCACCCAAAGGGCCCCAGTGCCTCGGCTCAACACAGACATGCTTCTTTGAGTGGCACCTGGCAACTGGAGAGAAGCCGGAACAGAATCCCAATGTCTATCTTTGAACACTCAAGGGCGGTTGTTGGAGAGCTTGTCTGCATTCTAAATACCACCCTCGCCGGTCAAGGGGGGCCACCCTCCGTGGTCTCCCTGGAGCAGCCCCAGAGGTCACACCCACCGGGAGCTGTCACTTCCTGCCCTGAGCCTGAAGGCAGGCCCGGGGGCACCTTCCACCGTGCACTCTAACGAGGACACTATGTAGCACGTACACTTAACCAAGCAAATGCCACGTCCTTATGTATCATAAACAGGGAGGCTTTTCCGTGGCCACTGAGAACACCGTGTGCGTGGCATCAATAATGAAAGGGCCTGGCCAGCCACACTGCACTCTGAGCACTTGACCGCGTCCCGTGGCGTCCCCTCGGAGGCCAGCCTTTGCAGTCTAAGTCCCCAGACACCGAGCGGCATACACAGACCGACTCCCCGCAGACCACGCAGGGTGTTCCCAAGCTTTCTCCACCCTCCAGTCCACGAACAATCCGAGCTCTCGGCCTCGGGGCATCTGACATCTTCTCTTGTTGGGGTCTCGGCTTTTCCTGGGCAGGATGGAAAACACCGGGCGTCTCCTACGAGGTCATTTAGGAAACTGCAGGACTTTACCTTCCAAGGAGGTGTCAGCTGGGGACAGAGGTGGACCCAGGTTTTTGTTCTGAAATGAAGCTTTGTCGCTGCAGAAGCTCCGGATGGTCCCACGATCAAGACCCACTGACCACAGGGAAGGGAGCCCGGTGCAGGGGAACTGCCCCTCGTCCGTCCAGCGGGAATTCCAGAGGGCAGAGCAGGTCAGGCCACCAGGGTGGGTTCCATGTGCTCTGGGGACGGGGGTTCAGGTCCACAGGCAGACACTGGGATTCGATGCTAAATTATACACAAGAAGGGGCGTTAATGAAGAGGGGTGGAGTGAGAGGCAGTGGGGGGCACCCTCGCTCCGGCAGTGCCCGGGAGTCTGCTATGGGGTCTTCCTTGCCCTCATTCTGAGCTTAAGAAACATGGTCCCTGCCCTGGCCGGTTTGGCTCAGCGGTTAGAGCGTCGGCCTGCGGTCCAGAGAGACCCAGGTTCGGTTCCCGCTAAGGGCATGTACCTCGGTTGCAGTTTGTCCCCGGCCGTGGTTGGGGTCGTGTGGGTGGCAGCCACTCAGTGTGTCTCTCTCATGTCGATGTTTCTCTCTCTCTTCCTCCCTCTCTCCCTCCCGCTCTATCTGAAGATAAATGCAAAATGTCCTCGGGTGAAGATAAAAAAAAAAAAAAAAAAAGGAATGTGTTCCCCTGGTCCGAGCAGGGTGCATCTGTGATTCCACAGGCCCCTCCAAGGTGCTCACCTGGGTCCCCTCTTAAACCCGTCACTGCCTCTTCAGGGGTCCCCCGGTTCTAAATCGGCTTTACTGGCAGCATCCTCTCCTCTCCCTAAGCCCACTGAACCCCAAACAGCCCCCGTCTCCCTAAACTCCTTCCCAGACGCCAATGGGAACATTACTATGCCGGCTTCCGAGCCCCTTCCCTCAGCCCCCGATGTTCCCAGTTTATTTCTAATCCGTCCGACACCCTGGCGAGACGTTGCCAAGGGCTGCAAATGCACATCGAGTCCGGGCAAGGGGCAAAAGGAGAGTTTACTGCGTGATTTCAATCGGCCACGAAGCGTGTCTTTGCACGCGCAACGTGGAAGAAATCAGAGGGACACAGAATCTTCTATCAAGCAACGGCTCGTGCTTTTGACACCTCAGTCTGTGGGTACGCATAAGTGAAGCCTGTCTTCACCCCCTCCTCACCCTATCGGAATTTCTCGGGGTTCAGACACCGGGAGGCCCGGACCGGGTGCTCGGCCGGCTGCAGCGCCATCCTGCTAGGCCAAAGCTGTGGGTTCGAGCCTCCGCCAGGACACAGACAAGAATCAACCAGTGAATTCATCGATGTGTGGACCAGCAAAGCCACGGTCCTCTCTCCCTTCACCTCCCGCTCTAAAACCAGTGCATAAAAAATCAAACACCGTGAGACAGGACGGCCGAATTTCACACCCGCTACTTCTTTGGCACAAAACAGGATGTATGAGCCAGGTTATACATTTTCATGGAGTAAATATTCGAATCGAGCCTTACACACGAAATACATCAGCTGAACTCTTTTTGTCCCTGCGGGTTACACACACGCATGCTGATGGGGTCTCTCCGGGGGGCTGTCGGGGACCAGGGACCGAGAGAGATAACTGATTCCTCAAACAGTCACCCAGTGTCCTCTACACCTACGGTGCCAGGATCCGGAGGGACAAGAATTCACGAGGACGATTTCGGCGTTGCCCTCGTGGGGGCTTATGTTCCAATGACAGCGCAGAATATTTTTATTCTAAAATAACAACGCCTGCCCTGGCCGGTTTGGCTCAGCGGTTAGAGCGTCGGCCTGCGGTCCCGAGAGACCCGGGTTCGATTCCCGCTAAGGGCATGTACCTCGGTTGCAGTTTGTCCCCGGCCCTGGTTAGTCGTGCGGGTGGCAGCCACTTGATGTGTCCCTTTCACATCGATGTTTCTCTCTCTCTTCCTCTCTCCCCCTCCCACTCTACCTGAACAAAAAATAGAAAAATGTCCTCAGGTGAGGATAAAAATAAAAATAAAAAAACAAATAAAATAACAACGCCTGATCTTACGGTCTTTTTTGTTCCATAGGGTGCCTTACATAGACTCTCAGAGAGTCCATGCGTTGAGGAAAAGATCTGATCACTCAGAAGAGAGACCATGTTTACCTTCCAGAACATTCTCCACTGTATTCAGAAGGCAGGCCTCGAGGTTAGCTGTTCACCTGGTTTCACTGGCGATAACGTGAATGGGCTAAGCAAGGAAGGTCAAGGACCCTGAGCCCACTAGCCACTACCTGGGCTCAGAGCCCGTGAAAATGCCTGTAGGCACCGAACACCTGGGGGTGGGGACGTCAGCACCCAGGGGACTTACCCGCCTTTGGGTCTCGGACCCGTGGAGGGAGGAGAATGAATCAGGCCTGGGTCTGCCCCTCCAGCCCCCCACCTCTGCTCCCCATCCCTCTGACCTGCAGGCTCACCCCTGCCAGGTCGTAGACCACACTTGATCCGGCCAGACCAGAGGTGTTCTCTCCCGGCCGCATCCGCTGTGAACGCGGCCGCATTCCAGGGGCTCCCCATGCACCAGGAACCCCTGGGGGCCTCACGGCGGTCACACGGCTGAAGCAGGGGCTCACTCTCGTCCGGCATTAGAAGGCGCCTGGCACACAGCTGGATAGGCTGTGCTCCTCCCGAGGCCTAACCGCCACCTGCAGGGCTTAGCGGCAGTGGCTCTGAGCTAGGTCAGGGCAGCCAGGTGCATGCCCAAGGCCACAGGCTGGTAGGCGGCAGAGCCGGGCTCTGAACCCAGGTCAGATGCTGCCTCCACAGGTCACAAAGAGCCAGGGCCCGCAGGCAGCAGCCATGCTGTTCCCTGGTGACCAGGTGAAGTCAGGACCATGAGGCCTCAGAACCCACCCTTTCCCGATGTACTTCAGGGTGTAACCGGCCCTTCCCCTGACTCCACACTCACATCCTTTAAAAAAAAAAATTGATTGATTTTAGAGAGAAAGAGGAAGAGGGAGGAGAGAAAGAGAGAAACATCGATTTGTTATTCCACTTATTTATACATTCTTGGTTGATTCTTGTCTGCGCCCTGACCGGGCTTGGAACCCTCAACCATGGTGCATGGGGACGACGCTCTAACCCACTGAGCCCTACAGCCAGGGCTACATACATCTTTTTATTTTTAATCCTCACCGGAGAATATTTTCCATTTATCTTCAGAGAGAGTGGGAGGGGGAGACAGAAAGAGAGAGAAACGTCAATGTGAGAGGGACACACCGCTTGGTCACCTCCAGCACAACCCAACCAGGGCCGGGGACCAAACTGCAACCGAGGCACGTGGCCCTGACCGGAATCAAACCTGCGACTCTTTGGTCCGCAGGCTGACGCTCTAACCGCTGAGCCAAAGCGGCCAGGGTGCGCTCACGTCTTTAAATGACGCGGCACCAGACCTCCCCGGCCACCCCACAACAGGTGGTGCAGCAGAAATCAGCACACACGTCACCAGACTGGTCACGGGCTCCACAGACCTCGGGCACGCTCAGACCCGCTGCCTGCGGACCCCCGGATGTCGCGTCTGCATGGCGGTCTCCCCGTCAGAAAGGGCTTGTATTCGAGTAGTCCAAGCGCTGAGTGAGGACGTCGTTCGAGGCCCCACAGTGGCTCAGGAATGCGGACGAACCACACCTCCCAGGACGGACGCACGGAGGGCATTCCTCCCCCGAGGCACACCTGCCCGGCTGGCACACGGTCTGACTCTCTCAGCTCAGATTTCTCGAGTAAGCAGACACCGCGCCACGCCCTGCCTGGCTGGTTACCCCAAATCCCTCAAGCGCGCTGAACTGCTGAGGCACCCGAGGCCGGTGGGCAGACATTCCCTTTGCGTCTTACTCTTGCGGTTCTTTGTGTGACTCTGGCTATTCTCCAAGAAACCAGAGTATAAAAATGTAAGGCCCTGGCCGGGTGGCTCAGTTGGTTGGGGCATCGTCATCCTGTACACCAAAAGATTTCGGGTTCAATACCCGGCCAGGGCACATACCCAGGTCGTAGGTTCGATCCCTGGTGGGGGTGCATATGGGACGTAACTGATGGATGCCCCCCCAACCCAGAAATCAATAAAAGCATATCCTAGGGTGAGGATTAAACACACACACACACTCACACACACACATGCACGCACGCACGTACTAGCATAACTAAGCTAACAAGGAAATGCTACTTGGTACAGGATTTTAAAGACCAGTAATGGCCCATCTAATAAAAAGTGGCTAAGTAGACCATGTGTCTCCATTCTCATCTCCTTAAAACCCACTTAACACAAGAACAGAACATTTTAAATATGAAAAAAACACAAAGCTCCCCAGATTGCTCAGGACAGGGGCATCCAGACCCCCCCAGGCCCCCCAGGCCCCCAGAGCCTGAAGGTAACCCCACGACAGAGCTCGCTGCTGTGGGCGCAGAACCAGTGCGTGGGGTCTTTCAGAAATACTTCAGCAGAAGCCGTTACAAGGTCTGGTGTTTACAATCACACACACCAGGCCACTCAGAAGCTCTGAGTCTAGAACCAGACCGTGGGCTCCTGCCTCTGGCGTGGACGGAACCTGAGGGTCCCGGAGGGTCGGACCTTCAGCTCCATTCCGATCCTGTCACTTGGCTCAGTGCAAAGTTAAACAGACTCCACATGTCTATCTGGCTTGGAAAAAATTCCTTGACGTTCAGACTGCCGTGCAAAAGGGAAGTCGGGGGGTAGGGACGGACCCGGGGATGACCGCGGATGGCCGAAAGAGAAGGCGAACTCGGAGGAGAGAAAATAAAGTCGGGGGGACTTCCCAGGAGGGACAAACAGGAGCGGCCAGGAGGCTGGTGTAACAGACCCGGGAAACCACGGAGACGGACCCCCTTCTGCTGCAGCAGAAGCTGGGCTGAGGGGGAGCTGAGGGGGAGGGAGGGAGGGTTCAGTTACCAGGCAGCGGGATTAAGCAAGTGTATAACTCCAAATCACAAATGCTGCCAACAGAGGCCCAAAAATAACTATCAAACACCGAAAATAGCAAAAGGAAGCCAGCAGGACTGGACAGCCAAGAAAACCCTCCTGTTCCTTAGTAGAAAGTCAACCGAGACGGTCTCGATCGCTCCTGGGTGCTGGGGGCAAGGAGGGAGGGGTGACTACTGTTTTCATGCTTCTGTTGGACTTATTACTGTGAGCATGTGTTATTACTATTTTTTTTTATCCTCACCCGAGGACATTTTTCCATTTTCTGTTCAGATAGAGTGGGAGGGAGAGAGAAAGATCGATGCGAAAGGGACACACCGAGTGGCCGCCACCTGCACGACCAACCAGGGCCGGGGACAAACCGCAACCGAGGTTACGTGCCCTCAGCGGGAACCGAACCCAGGTCTCTCTGGACTGCAGGCCGACGCTCTAACTGCTGATCCAAACCGGCCAGGGCGCATGTGTTATTTTTTAATTTCTTTATCCTTTATTGATTTTAGAGACAGGAAGGGAGAGGAAGAGAGAGAAACATTGATGAGCGAGAACACGGTTTGGCTGCCTCCTGCATGGCCCCACTGGGGATCAGGCCCACAACCCGGGCATGTGCCCTGACGGGGAATAGAACTGGCGACCTCTTGGTGCAGGGGACTATGCCCAACAAGCTACCCTGGCCAGGACACTTCTCATGTCATTTACTGCCAAGTTTCTCCCTGAGACACAAGCATGACCTGGTGCCTAGCGACATACCTTTCTGTATTTACTGAGGCTTATTCTCCATAAATACCTCAATGGCACTCTTTCTTACAAAATAGTCAGGAAGGTGATTCCTCCCTATATTTCCCCGGTGACAACCATATGAGAAGATTAACGGGCCCTGGCCGGGTGGCTCCGTTGGTTAGAGCATCATTCCGCTACGCCAAGGTGGCAGGTTGGATCCTTGATCTGGGCACCTACAGGAATCAACCAGCCAATGCATAAGTAAGTGGATCAGCAAATCTCTCTCTCTGACGTCGATAAATAGAAAACCTTTTTTAAAAGCAAGATAACCAGAAGGGTTATTTAGATTGATTCATGACATCGCTCCAGCCTCCTCCACTGGACTCTGCCCTTCACAAATCAACCCCGTCTCCAGCAAAGCAAAGTCCCCCGGGTCACCTGAGGCTAATTTACAGGAATCACATGGGAGACTCCGATCTGGAAATCAAGACCAAATATTAATAAGGTCAGAGGCCAGGAGTTGCTGTTGGGCCAAGCACGAGCCTTAAAATTCCAAGAAGAAATTTAAAATCTTCAAAGCTGCTTTAAACACATATTAAATGATAAGCCAGAGACCTGATTGGGTGACAGTTTCACTTGGGGACTTGGTGGTGGTGGGGGGGGAGCTTGAGACGAGGATCTTAAAACTGACCAGAAAGTTGGTTTTTTTAAAATATGTTTTTATTGATTTTTTTTTTTTTTTTTTAGACAGAGAGAGAGAGAAACATAGATGTGAGAGAGAAACATCGATCAGCTGCATCCTGTATACCCCCTACTGGGGATCAAGTCCGAAACTCAGGCACGTGCCCTGACCGGGAATTGAACCAGGGCCTCTCTGTCTATGGAATGACACTCAATCCACTGAGCCACACCGGCCGGGCTGAACTGACCAAAGGGTTTAACAGACAAAATCCTGATGGGAGTGGGGGACGGGTAAGGATGGTCCCAGGGCTGTCTGATTCTGGGACAGCCCTGGCTTCCTATCCTGGGCCCCGTTCCTGAGAACCCCAGGGGACTTCTGTGTCAGAAGGTGATGCTATCACCCGGCGCTCAGCAAGCCGGCAGATCCTTCCTGAGCCGTGCTGGTGAAATCCTCTGCATGTTTTATCGCAACCCTTTGGGGTTCGGCTCTGGAGCACCCAGCTCCTCAGGACCCGAGATGCAACCCTCCCTGCTCTGAAGACGAAAGGCGTCAGTAGCCATAGAAGGGTTTCAAAACCACCGCTTCAAAACAAATGCATTTTGGGACTGTTTGATCCCACGCGTGTCTCCTTGCCCTGTGGACTGGCAGTAAGAATCCATGGGGTTACTGCAAACTCAGGTCCGTCCCAAGAGCTTCCCTAGAAATGGATAAGCTACAACCTTAAAATCCACTTATAAAGATAATGGCCCTACAGGACCCAGCACAGTTAACAAGGGAAATGACCATGCTCCTTAATATGTCCTGCTCTATTGCCCTGGCCAGTGTGGCTCAGTTGGTTGAGCATCGTCCCATGCACAGAAGGGCCTTGGGTTCGATTCCAGGTTAGGTGTGTACAGGAGGCAACCAATCGATGTTTCTCTCTCCCTCTCCCTCCTTGTCTCTCTAAAATCAGCCAAAAAAAAAAAAGAATATGTCTGGCTGTAATTCCAGAAGACTGAGCCTTAGTGGGGTGAGCAGAGAGGGGGAGGATTTAAGATGATTTTCCTGACACCAGGGATCCATTCTGCCAAGAGACCTATAGCCCCTGTGGATGTCACTTCTATGTGACCTCTCATTTTAGGGTTAGGGACCGTCTCAATTCCACGAGAGTAAGGGACCTAGAGCCCAATAAGACCCAGGGAGCAGAGAGGTTTCCACCAAGGTCACGGAAAGGACGTGCTGTCCCGTGGTCGTCGGGGCACGTCAAGAGCCCAGTCTGGGATCAGCTCGATAAACCCTTACTGAGAACTGCTAAGTACCAGGCTCGTGAGCAGCTGGTTGTGATAACACCCTAAGTCCCTGGAGTGGGCACAACTCCAGGGAGCCCCCGGCAGTGACAGCTAACGCTCCTGGTGGGTCAGAGCCCCTACGTATGTTATCCTGCGTGGCCGGGGCTCCACAGACATGTGGGGTGGATCTGAAAAAGAGAACTGCAATTCCGGAGGAAAAACTGGCCCAATTGTAAACACACGGGAATAAGACACTGTCCCACAGACTTTAAAGTAGGTCATCGTGGCTCTCCAAACCCGATTTCGGGAGTGACGGAGCAATGAGAAACTCAGCCGTGCCGGAAGGCGAGTCAAACAGGGTTGCGGCCGGGCCAGCTGCACACAGCTGCTCCATCCGCAGAAGGGCACGATTATTAGAAAGCAGGCACAGGACAAACGTAACTAGAAATGGCAACGGATGAAGAGAGGCGGCCCTGAGCTCATGCAAAAGTCAGAAGACATCCGTTCGAGCTTCCAGCCTTCCTACCCGACGGCCACAGGTGCCTTCGCTAATGTATCCAGGGGCAGTAACAGTGTCTCCCTTTCTCAGAGCCGGTTTAGGGTCAGAGAGCACTGTGCACGGGGTACTCCGGCTACTACAAACCCTTCAGAAACTGAGTGGCTGCCCTTTCTCACATCTTTAACGACTTTTACTATAAACTTTCTCATTTCTTTCCCTGTCTTTTCGGTGGCTTTAAAAAAACAATTTCTCTTACATTTTTTTTTTTTTTTACTGATTGAATTTAGAGAGAGAGGGGAAGGGGAGGGAGGGAGAGAGAGAGAGAGAGAGAGAGAGAGAGAGAGAGAGAAAACCACATTGATTTGTTGTTCCACTCATCTATGCATCCATTGGTTGATTCTTTTTTTGGTCTTTAATCCTCATCCAAGGATATTTTCCAATTGCTTTTTAGGGTGGGAGGGAGAGAGAGAGGGGAAGACACACACACACACACACACACACACACACACGCACACATCAATTGGTTGCCTCCTGCAGGGCCCTGACCGCTTGATGGGATCAAACCTGCAACCCATGTATGTGCCCTTGATGGGGAATCGAACCCCAAACCCTTTGGTCCTCGGGCTGAGGCTCTAACTGCCGAGCCAAACTGGCCAGGACAACTGGATGATTCTTCTATGTTCCCTGACCGGAGCTCCAACCTGCAACCTTGGTGTATCTGGACGATACTCTAACCAACTGAGCATGGCCGGGACCACAATTCATCTTGACAAATACAGGCACTCAGTGAACAGGTGCCCACTTCTCATTCATGACAAACACTACTACAGTGTAGTAAAGACAGAACCCCACTTCGCGGAAATTCATTTAGTGCGGTAGAGCCGGGGGCTGGTAACACAGTAAGCTGAAGTGTCATTTCATCTCACCATCCCTGATACACGAGGGCTGTGTCCTTTTCCACTTTACAAAAGAGCAAGCAGGCGAGAACCAGCATGGGGCCGGATTCGAAGCCAGGCGGCTCCCCACCTCTGCCCCAGGCACCCACCAGAGGTCAGCAAGGGCTACTCCTTAGTCATCTGTGTCTTATCAGCATCCACAGCACCAAAGGAAAAGTCTGAAGAACCACCCAGCCCAAAGTGCTAAAAGGAATCTGGGCAGCCACCTCCCTAGAAAAGAATCCCTTTCAATTAACTTCCCAAGGTTCACCAGGCCTTCACTTCTTCAGACAAAAGGACAGAATTCCACCGGGAGGGGGGAGGGGAAGTCTCTTCAAGGGTATTCAAAGTCATCTTTCAAATGCAAATTGGAGATTTTTTTTTTCTGGTTCCACAGAGAAGGTGGTAACAATGAGAGACTAGCAAGCAGCTAGCCCAGCACCGGACATCCAGGGGGGGCTGCATTTGCTGAAGGATTGAAATGTCTGAGCCGTTTAAATCCTCCTCAATACTCAGATCCTGTAATTCTGAGAAAAGACACCCAAAAAATACTGGGTACCCACATTACCCTGGAGGACTGGGTGTCTGAATGTGGAATCACACATTCTTTGACATAAAAACGAGAGTGTGATGTATGTGTAGTCGGGACAGAATGTTGTGTGTTAGTGTTTTAAAACAGTACATAAGATATTACGGACATATAAAGCAAAAAGCAAACTCTACACATAATAAATAATAAATAACAAGGCATCTTTCCCCATTCAAAAATACACAGGCAGCCAGAGGCGTTTTGTTCCGAGTGGAATTTGCAGAAAAGAAGTTGCTGATGGACTTAGACTTCGAGATAACTCACAGATAATCAAAGAACAGACTTTAGAAGGTACAGATGCTACAAAAGTCCCCAAGAAACTCTGTCCCCATCTCCAGGGCAGAGAGGACACGCGGAGAGAGGCAGGCAGGAGGAGCAGAGCAATTGAACCGGTAATCTCTGCACTGACTCCTGCGGAAGCAATTCGATTTTACACGACAGGAAATGCAGGTCCAGGCTGGGGTGGCCGCAGGGCTCTGGGGAGAGCCTAGTGGGGCCCAGGAAGGGTGCAGCCCTGAAGGGCCCCCGGGGACAATGCAGGGCAGGAGGGCGGCCTCCCTGCGGGGCGTCCAGCCCAGGGCCTGGGGTGCCTCAGAAAGATCCCAGGGAAAGTCAGCAACCCCTCCCCCGCCCTCCCTGGGAGGCCAGTCACGCCCTGGCCCACCTGAGCATCTCATCCTGAGTTCTTCCAGGGAAAGAAAAAAAAAAAAGGAGAAAGAATACTTTCGAAGGGAAAATAATAAAAGGTGTGGCTGACCAGATGTGGGGACCGGCAGCGTGGACGTGGACAAATGGAGGGGCGCGTGGTCAGACGATGAAGCGCTGTGGACTCGGTGTGGCAGGGCTCCCCAGGGCCTAAACCCCGAGACCAGGAGCTCCCCCGGGCTTCAGGGATGGTGAGATTCAATGACACTCTAGCTTACTGGGTTCTCAGTCTCTTCCCAAGATTTTCTTGATGTTTGTAGTAGGGGAAACTGATTTATTCCACTTCAAAAAATGACTTCAGGTTCACGGAAAGATTATTTAATCTAGCCTAGTTATATAATATAAAATATGTTTAAAAAGACTAGTATGTCAAGAGTCCCTTCCTAACATATATATTAACATTTATTTTATTTTTTTTACTTATTGATTTTAGAGGGAGGGAGGGAAGGAGGGAGGGAGGGAGGGAGAAAGAGACAAATATCAATATTGTTGCTCCACCCATTCATTCCTTCATTGGTTGGTTCTTGTATGTGCCTGGACCGGGCATCAAACTGGCAACTGTGGTGTATGGGGATAATGCTCTAACCAATGGAACTACCCATTCAGGGCATATATATATTACAATTTAAATGTTTCAAGTTATAAGGATGACAGTGATGGTTAAACTCGGCAACTAAAAGCACAGACTCTGCCCTGGCCAGTGTGGCTCAGTGGGTTGAGCACAGTCCCCGTGCACCAAGAGGTCACTGGTTCAATTCCGGGTCAGGGCACATGCCCAGGTAGGATGCATGCAGGAGGCAGGCAATCAATGGTTCTCTCTCATCGAAGTTTCTCTCTCGCGCTCTCTAAAATCAATGAAACATTAAAAAAAAAAAAAATGAGTACAGCCCCAGCCGGTTTGGCACAGTGGTTAGAGCATCAGCCTGCAGACTGAAGGGTTAAGGGTTCAATTCCCGGTCAAGGTCATGTACCTGGGTTGCAGGTTCGATCCCCGGTCAGCATCATTCCGGAGGCAGCCAATGTGTCTCTCTTACATCAATGTTTCTCTCTCTCCCTTCCACTCTATCTAAAAATCAATGGAAACATATCCACAGACTGAAATCTCCTTAAGCTATTGAAGACAATGAGGATAAATCAAATTAAGTCAAACCAGCACACAAAAGTCTGGTCTCAGAACTTTTCTGTCAACGTCATCACACCACCCTGGTCTGTTTCTGTCTGTGACAATCCCAAAACCCAGTTTGGAGAAAGTGGATCTCGCTGGACCCCATACAGTAGCATCAGGGGTGAGCTCCCCAAGTTACGGTTCATGTCTGGGGCCCTCGCTCTCCGTGGACAGCGTCTGAACACAGGTCTGCGTGTCCCTTCCCGCCCAACATCTCCGCCCAGGTTCCGTCCACTGTGGCCATTTGAAACTCAGAGGAGCAAAGGGTTAGCACGCCTGGGAGGCTCTCTGCGATCCTCGCTTCATTTCCCTTAACGCGTCGCCTTGAGGTTGGGCTCTTCTCGGTGATGCATCACGTCAGGGATAGGCAGCAGGTAACCATTAGTCTGAGCACCAAATGTGAATGACCCAGACTTCCTGGAAACAGAGGTTTCCCATCTCCCCATGGAGCCTGGTCCTTTTTAACAGTCTAAAGTAAATCAATACTGAGGAAGTTATCAATGAGCTGCATTATAGCAGCCCTGAGGTACCAGGCATCATAGAAGCATTCCTATTTCAAAAGGCCACAGAGCCCTGGCTGGGTAGCTCAGTGGGCTAGAGCATCGTCCTGATACTCCAAGGTTGTGGGTTCCATCCCTGGTCAGGGCACACGCAAGAATCAACTAGTGAATGAATGAATAAGTGAAACAACAAATCAGTAGTTTTTTCTCTCTCTCTCTCTCATCAATAAATTAAAAAAGAAAAAGAGGAAGTATGTGATTCAGGTGCCTTGGCCAATTTCAGGAAAAGGAAAAGATACCTCTATCTATGCATCAGTAAAGAGCAACCTCAGTGGTGGAGAGAGACAGGGTTTCACCTCCTCGTCCTCTCCATCCCTGACCCTGTGTCCAGAGACATGTCTGGTTCCCGCCAGGAGACAGACCAGCTCCTGAGAACTAAGCCTGGACACAGGATGGTGGGAAGAGCAAAGGAAAGGTGGTTTGCAAAGTAATTGCAAGGGGTTGGGTGACAGGTAAGGTTTCCTCTCCTTATTTAAGATCTCCTTTGGGGACGTAAACACCTTGGTGATGTAAAATACTCATGAGAACCACAACCACGCCCTGCAGCTACCGCAGGACAGGGAGAGCCCATTCAAACAACACAAACATCCTCCAAGTCCACACCCACCCAGCTAGGCTTGTGCTGGTATGTTTACCTCTGGGGAGAGCGGGGAAGGAAGGAAGCAGTTCAACACGCCTGTTGATGGAAGGATCTGGTCTTCGGCAGGACCTGAGCATTTGGTTATTGGTACAACTCCACTAACTGTATTGATCACGCTAAACGATGACAACCTACCACTGTGCTCTTACAAGTGGAAGGCATTGTGCTGGAGCACGCGCCAGGAGGAGGTGGTGGTGGTGATTTACTATTACTAGTTCCGCCATGATCATTGCTATTTTAACCGAGGTTCGAAGAGGTTGGGAATCATGCCTGCGGTGAAGAAGCTGATTAGGGCACAGGCAGGACCGAAGCTCAGGTCTGCTGGACTCCGAAATCTCTGCCCTTAACCATCAGAGAAAGTGGAGGCTGGTCTTTAACTGCACGCTGGTGGGATGTTTCTAGGCCGGTGCAGCTGAACTGTGGCTGCATACGCACACACACGCATACAGACACATGCATACATGGCCATGTGCATTTACACAAACACATGCATATGTACATGCATGCACATATTTACATATATGTGCAACAATACACACAACCGTATGTACATTCACATATATGCATGCATAAACACATGCACATATATACACACAAACTCACGTGTATTTATACACATATGCATACACACAGACATACATGCACATATGTTTGTATCTGGACACACACACACACGATTTTACAAAATCTACCTAGGAACGCAAAGGGCAGCCAAGGGGGACATCCAATGTAGACACTGAGTCCAACTTTCCAGGCACAAAAAGCAGATTCAAAAACAGAAGGTGCTCTCCCTGAAAATCACAAAACAGCCTCACAGGAGGCACCTCAAAAGTCATGCAGTTGGGCACCCCCCTTTTTGAAAACAATGGACCATGAAGCACTAAGGTGGGCCATGCCTCGTCTACAGGGACCTGATGGTCATTCACAGTGATGCAGTGGTTGTTCAGGGATGTGATGGTCATTCATGGTGACGTAATGGTCATTTGCAGCAATGTAATGGTTGTTCTGAATGACGTGATAGTCGTCAATGACATAATGGTCATTCTGAAGGACGCGACAGTCATTCGCAGTGATGTAGTGGTCGTTCATGGCGACGTCATGGTCGTTTGCAGTGACGTAATGGTCCTCAGTGATGTAATGGTTGTTCGCAGTGACATGATGTCGTCTGCAGGGACGTGATGGTTGGGGAGTGTGGGGGCTAGAACTCACTTCCTACTTCCAGAGGCTCTGCACTTATGTAACTTTTGTAAATTGAATCTTTTAGAAAAATTGGAAGCCTGTTATTTAAAGCCACCCTGGGGGAGGGCGGTTGGAGCAGTCGCTCCGATACCCAATAATGCTGGGGGCGTCTGTGCTGACATCTGGGTTCCTGCGCACAGACCTCTGAGCCGAGCAGATTGACAGCTTTACGATCGAGCTTCAGCAAAATCCAACAGAGAAGGTCAATCTGTGACCAAAATGAGCACCACGATTCCTAAAGCCGGATTCCGGGGTCTTGCTTGGGATTATTAATACCCAGCGGGGCAGAGACGTTACTAAATTCGGAGAGGGTGAGGGGCGAGAGCGGAGTGGAAAGCAGGAAGGAACGTCAGGGATCCACGTTAGGTGGCCTTGGGATAGTACAATGTCAATGATTTCTTCAGGGAAAAAGGCCCTTCCACCAATGGCCTGCCACCAGTGGAGTTGTGAGACTGAGCCTCCAGGATTATCCCAAATAAAAACAAAGATGTTTGGAAAAGACAACACACCGGGGAGCGACTCCCCGTTCACACAGAAACATGCAGTGCCTGGTTAGATCTCTGGAGGCTGCCAAGTGAGGCCCCTCAACACAGAACCAAGGAAACGTACGCTTTGGTGGGATGGGCAAGAAACCGCTACAGAGAGAAACCCACCTGGCGGCATCGGGACGGGGCCAGAGGGGCCAGCAGGGCCAGGCGTGGCACCAAGAGCACTTGGAGGAAGGGAGAGGGGACACCAAAGGAAGGGCCCCAAGCACACCTCGCCCACCTTGGTGGCACCCCGTCTGCTTAGAGTTAAGTTCTTCCCAGTGGGATATGCCCCCGGGTGTGGTGCACTACCACCCGATATTCTATTTTCTTTCTGGAAGGACGGGTGTGTTTTCACCTTATGCCAAATGCTACTCATAACACATTCTGTTGTCATCGATCCTACTCAGTCAAAGTCCCAAGAATCCTTCCCCAATGGCACGGCCTGTCCCTCCAGAACAGTGAGGGCAGAGAGGTAAGGACAGTCACTGCAGCATGCCAGGGAAGCCACTGTTTGCTGTTCCCAGGAGAAACCCATGGGGGAGTCTTAACTATAAACACCACTCACAACAGCCCAACGGTGCCTTTCAAGGCTCGGACTACCTGGGGGTACCCACGACCACCTCCCTGTAACTTACGGGTTTTCCGATTCCAAGTTCTACCAAATCACACCAAAGTTGTACCTCAGCAACACATGGTTACATATTCAAAATGCCTCTAAGATCTAAACCATCCCTCACAACACAAACAAATGTTCCGCATGAAGGACACTCAAGGGAGACCTACCACCGTGTCTGATCCAAGCACAGAATGGATACATGTGTGTTTAATGGTTAATGGCTTGCTGGTTGAATGAACAGTGAGTGGATACAATGTTAAATCTTCTGCAATTTGCCTTCTGCACCCAGGCAATGAGTCTCTCGTTTGTCACTGGCCAAGGGGATCACAAACGGCCCATCTCTCTTGTTGCTGTAGATTAGAATGTTCCAGCGGAAATACTCCCAGCCTCGTTCTCCAGGTTAGTTGCTTGTTTGGGTTTATACTCTCAAAGGACTTTGATCCGCTCCTGCTGCAACCCCAAGTCTCACTTGTGCACGGTCTGAAGCTGCTTGGGTCCGACTGGGGCTCCGATTCCAACCTGGGCCCAGGTAGGATGGAGTGTGTCTGCCTTTGAAGAGGCGACAAGAGGCCAGAGGAAGCGTGAGGGAGGAGGGGAAGGGCAGTGCTTGGGGACACACAGCAGACAAACACGGTTGACAACCCTCCCAAGTACAGAGAGACAGGGAGGCCTCCGGTGAGCACGGAATAACCAGGAGGTCAGACAGGAGAAAGGTTCCCAAAGACATGGGGGCTGGGGTGACAAGAGGGTGGCCCAGCCACAGACCAATGGGGCCATGGGATGGGAGGCACTGCAGGGTGACAATGACCTCAATGAGCGTGAAGTGGCAGAGAAGGGGCCACTCCAGGCCAGGCTAGAACACCCTACAGAGAACGGGATGGGGCAGGCTGGAGGAAGGCAGCGAAGGGTCCGAGTAGCTCCAGAATCCTAAATTGTCAGAATAACGAAAACACACATCTGATAACTAGGACTACACGGTGAAGTGGGGAAAGTACCAAACTCTGCCGAGAGACCCCTGGCCGATGGGCCGTGACGGCGTCCCCCACCCCCAGGCCTCTGTCACAGGAGGCGGGGGCAAGAACAGCGTCCGGAAATGAGTTGAGAACTAAAGTTAGCGGTTCCCAAACAGCATTCTTCTTCTTCTTCTCTTAAATACAAAATAAAACAGAACATATTCTGCCATGTGCACTGCCCATTAGAAAAAATATATATATATTGTTTTGTGAAACATTTAGTTCAGATCTAGAGACATTGATATATAAAATGTGTTTCTTACTGTGGGCTCACAATAAAAAATGTCCCAGGCCCTGGCCAGGTAGGTCAGTTGGTTAGAGCGTTGTCCTGATATGCCAAGGTTGTGGGTTCGATCTCCAGCCAGGGAACATACAAGAATCAACTAACTAATGTAATATATATATATATATTTATATATAAATATTTATGTGTATGTGTGTGTGCACATATATATGTGTACACACACACACACACACACAAATATATATATTTGCCCTGGCCAGTTTGGCTCAGCGGTTGGAGCGTCAGCCCATGGACCAAAGAGTCTCCAGTTTAATTCCAGTAAAGGGCATGTACCTCGGTTGTGGTTTGATCCCTGGCCCTGGTTGGGGTCGTGCAGGAGGCAACCAATCGATGTATCTCTCTCACATTGATGTTTTTCTCTCTCTCATGCCCTCGCTCCCACTCTATCTGAAGATCAATGGAAAAATATCCTCGGGTGAGGATTTTAAAAAAAAGTTTTTTGAAAAGCACAGCACAGGAGGACACATAAGGTTTCTTCAAACTCTAAGAGTCTCCCACCTGACAGGTATGTACAATCCGTCTAGATAGGAGTCCCGGCATAAAATTTAAACACATCAAGGGCAAAATTTAGATGCATCACCAGATAATTCAAAATGAAACATTATCCAAAACCATGACCTTAGTTCAACTCAGCCTGACCCAAGTCTCCAGGAAGTAGCTGCACCTCGCTGATGTTGTAACAGACACACCTGTATACTCAGGCCAAAGGGCGGGCCCCATACCTGGGAGGTGTTCATTACAACGCAGACAGGCACAGATAGGGACAGTGTCCTGCAGACATTTTATTATGAAACCTACTCAAGGTAGAACTTGACTGTGTCACTTTAAAAACATCGAATGCCAGCCCTTATTTTTAATACCTTCACCAACAGGAAATTCCAGCACGCCCCAGACTGTGTGAGACATACCTTTGACACCGTTTCCCGGAGCAGGTGGCTTTTAACGACTGGTGGGTTCTGACTCAACGCATCTGCACATGACATTCTTACCGGAAAGCTATGATCCGAGTGAGGCCAGGACTTTGGGAGAACACACAGCAGCAACGTGTGTGAAATCTTGGCCACTTCCTGGGTGCACAAGTCATGTTCCCAGAGGAGCAAAGGGTGATGTATGGGCATGTTTATGCTCAGGAATGGAGACACGTTGACAAGCCCAGCAAACACATTTTAGAGGACAACCGTGTAGGCTTGGGGTCCACAGAACACCCTTTCACCTAAAGAAGTAAGATGTCCCCACAGACCTGGGTGTTTCCATCATCACTGCTCTGAGGTGGGGGAGGGTAAGTCACAGACACGGAAAATGGGGCACCAGGCGATCGACTTGCCCACTTTGTCTAAGTTGAGAACAAACCTCAAGTTTTCTGTTTGCCAGACACTATGTTCCCAATTTGAGCATAAGTGGTCCTCCCTCAACCAAGGCTTTCCGGTCCTTCTGTGAATGCTAATTCAAGGAAAAGAGAGTCCCCGAACCCTGCAAAACTCACACTCACCCTGGGCGGCTGCGGAGGCTCTGTGGAGGGTGCCCCGCCAGCAGCCACCCTCACCACCGGCTCCTCTTCCCCGCACCACCAGGGCACAAACTTCACAGCGCGGGACCCTCCACTCCTTCCAGGGCTGACCAGACCTGCCCCCAGAGCACTTCACCACCGCCTCTCACCCCTGACCTTACAAGAAAACAGGGGTTTCCAGGCGCCCTGTGCCTTCCCAAGGTCACTCGAGCCTAAGGGACCTTTCGGTCTCCGGCTGCCAGGTCACACAAACTAAACGCAGACCGAGTAATTTTCTTTCGGCCGGTACTTCAGCCCACGCTGCCACTTGAGGTGACCTGAGCCACGGAGGACCCAGCCGGGGGGGCACCCAGGTGTACCCAGGCTGGCACGACCCTCCGAGGCTGGGCTCTCCAGGAACCTCCGGGCCGGCGGGGTTGTGGAGGTGGACGGGGCGCTGGGAGAAGGCCGAGTGAATCCCAAGGTCGCCCCCAGCCCAGGGCCCCCCCGCCCCCCGCAGCCGCAGGCCAGGCCACCCGCGGGCTCACCGGGTGCGCAGCGCCTGCCAGGCGGCGTCGATGTCGGCGTAGAGGTTCTTCTCGGAGGGCCGGCCCGAGCTGACGCCGTAGCCCGAGTAGTCGTAGGAGAAGATGTTGCAGTTGATGCGCGAGCCCAGGCCGATGTAGAAGCTGCACATCTGGCCCAGGTCCACGGCGTTGCCGTGCGAGAAGAGCAGCGTGTAGCGGCTGGAGGGCGCGCAGCGCACGAACATGCAGCCCAGCCGGTTGTCGCGGGCCGTGCGCGAGAAGAAGACCTCGACGGCGTCCAGCTCGCGCTGCGAGTACTGCCAGTCGGCGCGCTCGCTCAGGTGCAGGCTGCACGCGCCCGGGCCCGCGCCCTCCTCGGCCGCCGGCGCGGGGCTGGCCGCGGGCGCCGGGGCGGGGGCCGGGGCGGCCGCGCCGGGCGCGCCGGGGCCCGGGCCGCGCTGCTCGGGCGCCAGCACCGTGTAGGTGGGCTCGGGCGGCAGGAAGGCCAGCTTGGCGGCGATGCGGCTCGGGCAGGGCGGGCAGCAGAACAGCCAGCACAGCTCGCCCAGCGAGAAGCCGTTCATCCTGGGGCCGGGCTCGGGCATGGGGGCGGCCTGGGCCCCGCCGGGCGGCAGGAGGCGGCGAGCGGAGGGAGGCGCGCGGCGGGCGCGGGTGCGGGGCGCGCGGAGGCGGGGCCGGCGGGCGGGGCGGGTCAGCGGCGGCCCCGCGGCCAGGGCGAGGCGCGGCCCGGGCCCCGCGAGCAGCGCACAAAGCCGGCGGCCATGGCTGCAGCGCACCCCGCTCCCCGCGCCCCCCGCCCGCCGCCACTTCCGGGGACCGCGCGGCGGCGCCACCCTCGCCCGCTCAGGGCGGCACCTTCCCCGCGGGACCCGCCGCCGGGGGCTCCGCGTGGGGCGGCGGGCGGGTCCGGCGCTGCGCGCGCGGACGTCCTTGGCTGGGACAGTCCCCTGCTGCCCTCCCCCTGGGGCTCCCCCCACACCCCGCTCCTGAGCCGCAGGGAGGTCCTGGGGACTCTACCGAAAACAACTGCGGCGGGAACGACCCTGAACTACTCGGTGTCCGTCTCTGCCCGCGAGGGGAGGGTCGTGGGGCTGGGTGGTCGCGGCTGCTGCGCGTGAGCTGCGGCGGCTGCTGCCGATGTGGCCCCGGAGTCACCTTCCTAGGACGTCCCGCGGCCGGGAGCCAGGCGGGGCCCAGGCACCTCGCAGCCCCCACCGCTCCTTTGCCGGGCTCCGTTCTCTAGACCTGGTTCGGGTCCCGGATTTGGAAGTGGCCTTGATCACAAACATCGCTTAGGATGATTTAGATCCACTGTCATCTTGGCACTTGGCGAGGTTTCGGTGACTTTTTGCAACTCTCAGAGCCTTCTGTCCTTCCCGGTCTGTCCTGACTTGGCAGCTCAATCCCCTTGCAGGAAGGGACAGAAGACACCTGCCTGGGCGGCCACTAGGGCGGCTGCAGACGGGACTTGGCAGGGCCCCCTGGCTGGGCCTGCTGCGGGTCGCTCACCGCTGTCTTGAGAACAGTTCACTTTTATCACGGCTGCTACAGAAGGCACATGTTAGGGTGCCTTTTTGAGCACCCTCCTCTAGGTGGACATGCCCACACTGATCTCAGTAACCTCGAGGACCTGGTTTTCAAAGACCGTGTGTTCACTGAAATAAATCTTAGATGCTTTTGAACTTCTCTAGAACCTTAGTGCCTGGCCGGTGTGGCTCAGTGGTTGAGCACTGACCCCTGCACCAAGAGGTGGCCGGTTCGGTTCCCCGGTCAGGGCACATGCCCAGGTTGTGGGCCCGATCCCCAGGGGGGGGCGTGCAGGAGGCAGCCAATCGATGTTCTCTCTCATCGATGTTTCTATCTCTCCCTTCCTCTCTCTAATTCAAATCAATAAAGAGCCCTGGCCAGTTTGGCTCAGCGGTTGGAGCATCGGCTTGCGGTCCTGAGAGACCCGGGTTCGGTTCCCGCTAAGGGCATGTACCTCGGTTGCAGTTTGTCCCCGGCCCTGGTCGGTCGTGTGGGTGGCAGCCACTCGATGTGTCCCTTTCACATCGATGTTTCCCTCTCTCTCTCCCTTCCTCTCTCTCCCTCCCACTCTATCTGTACAAAAAATGGAAAAATATCCTCGGGTGAGGATTAAAAAAAAAAAATCAATAAAGAAAAAACAAACAAACAAACAAAACCTAGTTAGCAAACCCTGTTCAGACTAAACGTTTCTTAGTCTCTTGTCAAGTTATTCCCATGTTTCACCTAAAATCAAAATTTTAGCTTCACAAGATCGAGTTTCCGTCTTTAGAAAGGCCGAGGGCTTGCTCCAAGTCGGTACGGACCTTCCTTCTTGCGTCCAGTGTGTATGTACGTTTCTCACACTCGTGGCTCCCTTTGCCGCAAGGGCTACAAAGACGCGCAAGACAGTCCCTGCTCTCAAGTACCTTCCCCCCTAATTAGGGGATGATTCAGAACAGTTCTTCATGTGACTTAAAAAAGAAAAAATTAAATAAAACAGACCAACTCCCCATAAAAGCTAAGGAGACTGTCCTGAGTCCTGTTTCTATGGTGACGGTTCTTTGGGAGCTAAGGTTAGAGTCCCATCTAATTCAGAGTAAGCACAGAATCTTGGGAACAGAGACGAAAGTGTCCAATGTGCCCCGCAGTCCTCTCAAACACTGTCCTCACCTGTCTCGACAGGACTCGGCACGAGGTCCATGGAAGGGTCTCCCACAGGTGTCGTCTGTGCGGCCGATGGAGGAGGCAGGTGTCCTAGTCCAGGTGGCCCGCGGCAGTGTTCACACTGTTAGGTTTAAAAAGCCAGGTATGTGTTTATCGATACCCTGCCCGTTCCACAAAGGATCTATGGAGTGTCACACGTTCGATGCCAATACGTAAGTAAATAAAAGATCGGCTTTGACTTCCGTCCTTTGGGAAGGCTGCACACGGCTGGGCTGACACAGCAGTGACCCCAGGAAGGCATGTCGGCTCCGGCTGGGGTGGAGACTGACCCCCTCAGGCTGTGTGCCTCTCTCTCCTCATGCCCCCTGGAGCCAGGACTCGGGTGGCCCACCGACGTGGAGGCTCGGGGCTCAGGACCTCGGCTCACCTCCAGCATTTCCACAGGTGAGGGGTGGGCGCACTCAATGAAGAGCTTGAGCGCGAAGCACAGAACGTGTCCTACAAAACACGAAAGGTCAGGGGTTACTAGCCGTTCCCTTGGAAGGACTCTGCGTGGCCCCTCACATTCCAGCAGAGAGAGGTCTGACGTGGACAGTGGGTCACCACGAGGCTCTCACCAGGAGTCTCACCGAGCGGTGTGGCCATGCTCCTCCCGTCCTCCACAAGCTCCCTGTGTGGCCTCCGCATCAGAGTAACTGCGCCCCGCTAAGGCCGCCGGGCCTGGTAACTAAACGAGCTCCGAGTAGCTAAATATATCGGTCTTTCCCTCTTCATGTTGGCCCCTTCCACGTCGAACTTTGTCCTCCGTGTGACTCAACTTGATGCTGAGTCTCAAGACCACCTCCATTTGTAAGGTAGAGGAGAATGCTGCTGTTTTTTGTTTTTGTTTTAAATTTTTTGTTTCTTTATTGATTTGAGAGAGAGAGGAAGGGAGAGAGAAGGGGAGAGAGAGACATTGATCGGTTGCCTCTCGTATGCGCCTGACTGGGCATAGAACCTACAACCTCGGTATGTGCCCTGACTGGGAATCGAACCGGCTACTCGTCGGTGTACAAGACGACGTTCCAGCCAACTGAGCCACCCGGCCCGGGCAAGAACGCTTCATGTTTATTAACCATCAGAGAAGGACATTTCATGCCTAGAAACTGAATCTGGTTAAGATACATTGCCCTGTCTCATGTTTGTTTTTGTTTTTCTAATGTAGGACCGGATGCTCTGTAAAGGCAAGGGAGCTCGGTAAATATAAATTAAATGGATAAATTAAAGAGTGAATGAGTGATCTGGTGCAATAAGAGACCAAGCCTGTTCCTGCTGGTTTGGGCAGTATTGCAGGGGTACAGGCTTAGTCCCAAACAAGTGCCGGCAGCACACTGTGTGAGTCATGGGTGCCCGTGCTCCGGCTAAGGAGTTGTGGCGTCTCCCATCTCGTTGACTAACACAGCTCAGGCTGTGTTCCGGGTGTCAGTGGTCTCAGTCGTGACACCGGCTGTGAGGATGGCCACATGACACAGTTCTGGCCAACAACCGTCTCCAACGGAGAACTTTGGGGAGCTTCCAGAAAGATCAACAGGGCCACACTCATCTGTAATGTTCCCCTTTGTTCCTCCTTGGGATGCAGGCATTGTTGTTAGAGCCACAGCAGCCACCTTGCAGCCATGAGGATGAATTTCACCGTCGAAGACGATGAAGGAGAAAGGTGAGAGTCAGATTCTTCGTGGCGGTGTCGAAGGGAGCTGCCTGGCTCTGCTTCTGTTTGGGCTTCTTGTTATGTGAGGAAAATAGGTCCCTTTATGTCACTGTAGTTGGGGGTTTTGTTACCCGTAGCCTCTAATGCAGTGATTACACATTCTGATTCAGGAATCAAAAGCAAAAGAGCTCACATTATGGTAAACTCTTCTCCAAAAGGACAAAGAGAATGTTTCGCTGATCAAGAGTGGGACAGTTATGCTTCCATCCAGCTTGCTCCCCCAGAGAAAATGATCAAATTATGACTAAAGATGGGGTAGATTTTCGAGGCGATGTCTGTTTTGTGAACACATCTGAAATGGAAGGAAGACAAACCCCTTTGGAAAACAGTATCAATGGCACTTTGCAGCTATTCCAGAGGCTCTTTGTCAGTGTTAACTAGGGTAAGGGGCCTGCCATCCAAGGAGGAGCTTTTGTTGGCAAAATCTCTCTCCCCAGAACCTTTTTCAGCCCGAGGGCCCTTATCAGAAGTGTTGTAAATGAGGTCAGTGGAACCCAGCTGGGGAGAGAGCTCAGAGCCACGAAATGCTGAGAAAGCACCGTGCCCACAGGCCGGAGGAATAAAACACCAGCCGCCCACGGACAGTTTGCACAGCCCACCCCCCGCACGGACTTTGTCCTTGGACCTGCATTTCTGTGTCACCCTGTTGCCTATTCGTGGATTCGGAGCAGAAGGCCCAGCACCCCTGAAACCGATCCCAGAGTTTGGGTTTGGTAAGCGACTTGAAAACAGGGACAGTGGCCCTGGCCGGTGTGGCTCAGTGGTTGGAGCGTCGGCCCGCACACCAAAGAGTCTTGGGTTTGATGCCCGGTCAAGGGCACGTACCTGGGCTGCAGGTTTGATCCCCGGAACCCTGTCGAGGTGGGTGCGGGTGGCAACCAGTCGGTGTCTCTCTCGCATCCGTGTTTCTCTCTCTCTCCCCCTTCCACTCTCCTCGGTGAGGATTAAAAAAAAAAAGGCAGCAAGAAACCATGTCCATCTTGTCTGCCCCTGTATCATCGGCACCCAACGCCCTGTCCCCGCACCTCGTGATATGAACTCAAACTTGTATGTCAGTGGATTGAGAGTCAGGTTTTGCTCATTCCCGATCGCCTTTTTAAATGTGCGAAGATGTACCAGGGAGACTGGGCGAAATAGGTAATTTTTTAAAAGCAGAGCGTGGGAAGAAACAGCCTCGTACACGCTGAGCTTGCAGACCTAATTTTAAGGCGATAACGAATCTCATGGCGCCGATGTTAAAGGTGTTTTTTGGTAGAATTTTGGATAGTTGCACCTTGGCACGGCGCACATGGATGACTCATCCGTACTGTTATTCCAGGGCAATTAACAACAACACATATTCAACACACGCTCCAAAAAAACAGGGATACCGGCGTAAGACCAGCCAGACCCAGCTGCGTGTGCATTTCACAGACGACAAAGCCGATATTTCCAATCAGTAGGGGGGAAATGATTCAACTCCCTACCTGAGCGCAGAATACGGTTGAGAGAAACTTGGTGAGTATCACAAGAGAAATATGACTCTATTTTGTTTTTTGCGGGGAAGGCGCTGCGTTTATAAGACAGAGGAGACGTGGTAGTTCACAGGCACAGTGAGAAGGAACTGGGGTTTCAGGAGGGGGGTACCAGAGAGCTAAAAGCACCAGGAGAGGGCCAGGCTTGGTCACATTGCACCTGCAGAGTCAGCTGTGCACGAGAGAGGCGAGGCGAGGCCAGGAAGGTGTGAGGCCTGGGCAGGAGGCGCAGGAAGCTCTCCACGGCTCAGCAGATGGTGCGGAGGGAGAAAGGTGTGGACCGGCTGCCAAGGAAAGCCAAGGACGTGCGGGCGACCACACTCTGAGCAGCGGTGAGGACCCCTCGGGGGATCGGGACAGCCGTTCCCTGAGAGACACCTTGGCTGAATACCGAGTGACCTTTACAGAAGCAGCCTGCCCGAGCCGACTCTCAGGAGGGGAGCCTCCGGACAGGCTATTCTTCTTTAACATCACTCGTCTAGTTACAGAAAGCAAAGCCTACGCACCGCGTTCACCGTGAAATCAGGGAGAAAAACCGCCACCACCAACCGACCACGCCGCGGAACACTCATCTGGTGCCGTAGTCAGTGCAGAAAACAGTCCTCACAAATCCGGCTCTTGTTTCCAAATAGCGTCCCGATCTACGAACTCGGGGACGAGAGGTATCGTTTACACCGACGGAAGCAGTGCTGGTGATCCGGGAGGAGCTGCTGGTTGTGTGAGTCAGATCCAGAAGGACAGAGGGGCTTCATTTCCGCTGGAGTCTGCCACCGACGGGGGAGACGGGGCAAGGGGAATATCACGCACACATGCACACGCACACGGCTGTGCCCTCCCAGCGGGCTCTGACTGAACAAGCTGCCTGCTGGGATCCGACCGGTACTGCTGAGGCTGCTGCAAAGCAGAACAGAGACATCGCCCACTTCGTCGGGACCTCTGCGCCAGGGTCCAGGCTCGAGCTGTGGGGGAATCAGAGAGATGGGGGGCTCCAGATCCAGTACCTCAGATCCAGGCAACCCTCCCTTCCCTGCCCAAGCTCCACTGTCCAGCCAGGAGAGCTGGGAAAGCTGGTGGACACGGGGAAGGAGCGAGAGGCTAGCCCAGAAGGCAGAACGAGGCCCAGGACCGCTCCTGGTTGGCAGAAGGGTGGTGGCCAGGGCTCCAGGCCCCAGAGGCTCCGTGGACCTAGCGAGGCGAGGCCAGTCCTCGGACTTGGAACCAGAGGCAGTGTCGCTTGGCCTGTGGTCCAGCGTCTCAGCGTCCCATGGACCTACGCCAGTTCATCCCTGCAGGCCTTTGCTGAAAGATGAAGGGCTCACCGCTGCCCACCCCAGACTGTCACGCCCGGGTGCTGTCCAGGCCTTGTTTCTCCATCTGCGCGATCCGGCGGCCCACGGGTGTGGACAGACGTAGAGAAAGGCAGCCCACGTACAATCTGAACAGAGCGCGCTGTGGGAATGTCAGATGCTATAAATACGGGCAATAGCCTGAGGACTGAGAAGCAGCTTGGAAGCTGGGCCCTTCCCTCTTCGCGGGTGGCACCTGGCATGGCATCCGCGTGTCTCGTGCTTACGGAAGAATCCTAATCGCGGGTGACTTAGAAAATGGCATTTTATTTTCATTTTTCCCTTGAAATGTTTATTGATTTGAGAGAGAGAGAAAGAAACGTTGATTTGTTGTTGCACTTACTGATGCACTCATTGGTGGACTCTTTTGTTGTTGTTTAATTCTCACCGAGGACATTTTTGCATTTATCTTCGGATAAAGCGGGAGGGAGAGAGGAAGAGAGAGAGAGAGAGAAACATCGATGTGAGAGAGACACATTGAGTGGCTGCCACCCCCACGACCCCAACTGGGGCCGGGGACAGACTGCAACCGAGGTACATATCCTTCGCGGGAACCGAACCTGGGACTCTCTGGTCCGCGGGCTGACGCTCTAACCTCTGAGCCAAACTGGCCAGGGCCATTGGTTAATTCTGGTACGTGCCCTGACCCGGGGTCAAACCCACAACCTTGGGACTATTGGGACAACACTCTAACCGAGTGACCAGGCCAAGGCCAAAACCCCATCTTGTTTTGAAGATAACTTTTTAAAAGTCTAATAAGACAAAGCTTATTTAGTTCCCTTACTGTGACCTCTACTCAAGGAATCGCTGATCTATCCAGTTTTAAGCCACATGTTATCAGGAAAATCATGTGAAAAATACCTTGTCCTCTGCCGTACCAAATAAAGAGGACTGATTAAAAATATATATATGTCCACAAGTTTTGAGAATGCAGAGAGGGACGTCTGAACACATTCACTGCAGATGCCAACGTCTTCAAGGACCAAGACGATGGTGTAAAGATGATATGGCCCGGCCCGTGCGGCTCAGTGGATGAGTGTCGACCCTGCACCAAGAGGTCGCCCGTTTGATTCCTGGTCAGGGCACACGCCCAGGTTGTGGGCTCCATCCCCAGTGGGGGGCATGCAGGAGGCAGCCAGTCAGTGTTCTCTCTCATCGATGTTTCTTTCCCCCTCTTCCTCTCTCTCTTAAAAAAAAAAAAAAATCAATAAAGGAAAAAAAGTTTTTTTTTAAAAGATGATGTGATTGGGTGGAAGGACTTCATGATTCTTACTCACACCCTGTTGCCGTGCTGTCCCCAATCCAGCCACACCCAGAAGTTGCGTGCAGCCAAGAGACACGTGTCCAGAGCCGCAGACAGGCCGCCGCACGCCCGCAGGCCGCTCGCCCCGCCTCCGGAGGAGTGTGCCTGAGTGTTTGTGCGGCCTCTGACGGACGGGCCCGCTGGGTCCAGACCTCCGAGGGCCCTTCCGGAGGCTCCGGAAATGGAATCTGGATGAACGGTCTGGAGTTAGAGAGCCTGGCTCGGGGGCCAGTCTAAGGAACGGACCCTCTCCAAAAATAAAAAACCTCTCTCCAAATAAAACGGGTTGTGTCCTGAGACAGTTCCCTTTGCTGGGAGCGGGTCATGTCCAAGGCTAGTCTTCAGGGGGTATTTCGACAGGAGTTTGGGACCCTTATGATCAAGAGAGCCGACTGATTCTGTGTTGCGGCTTTCAAATCCGTTAAGACCTTCGCTCATCACCGTAGGTACGGGGGTACACTGTGGATGCTGGGGTTCAGGGCATGGTATCAGAAGCCCCCTTGCTCTGGGGACATCAGAAGAAGTTTTAAGCCAGGAGCTGGGTTCTCAGCATAACCTTGGAGGATGTGGATTTAGGGAGAATAAATGTACTAATGGCAAGAAGGTGTAGCAGCCCAGCCAGTGTGGCTCAGTGGTTGAGCATCGACCCTGCGCCAAGAGGTCACCGGTTTGATTCCTGGTCAGGGCACAGGCCCAGGTTGTGGGCCTGATTCCCAGTGGGGAGCATGCAGGAGGCGGCCAATCGATGTTCTCTCTCATCGATGTTTCTATCTCTCTCTCTCTCTCTCTCTCTCTCCCTTCTGCTCTCTCTAAAACCAATAAAGAAAAAAATTTTTTAAAAAGAAGCTGTAGCAGCCGTCAAGGCCCGATTTTGAACAGCCCAGGACTGCACAGCAGTCCCGGGGACAGTGCAGCGCCCCGTGAACCGACGGCACCAGCACTGTGGACACTCGGACGTCGGACAGCATGGGCTTTGGAGGGACCGAGGCTGGGAGACGGAATCGGGCCCTAAGCCAGGAAGAGGGACAACGGGAGGGAGTAGAAAATTATTTTAGAGGCAGAATCGACAACGCGGGGACATGGGACCTGTACGGAGATTAGTTCAACGGGACTCAGAAATCCCTGTCTGGGGGGACAGGGTGGAGGAGGAATATAGCAAAGGAACAGGAGATGATCAAGTGTTTGATCCTGAATGTCTCGACGTAGCGGTGGGAAGGGCCTGACGATCCCAGGAACACAGGGCTGGAGAAACAGGCTGGTTGTAAAGAGCCAGGAGTCAGCATGGACTAGAGCCTCCCTACCCAGGATCCCCCCCCGCCCCCCAAAACAGCTTTTCTTCTTCCCACCTCACTGTCCCAACCACGAGGTTCTCGCTCGAGCTAACAAGCTCTTACATCACATACCTCTGGTCACTGTGGCTTGATCCAGAGCCAAGGTCAAGACAGGCCAGCTTGATATGTTCTTAGGGTGTCGCTCTTCTTTCAATTAAAGAAAACGTCAAATGTACGTAAAAGCAGACGTACACAATAGCTTAAGGAACCCCACACGTCAACGACGATCAGTTCAAGGCCAACCTTGTTTCAACTCTGCCTGTATTACCTCCTCCCCTCCTGAACTTTTTTTTAAATCTCAACCGAGGATATGTTTTTATTGATTTGAGAGAGAGAGAGAGACATCGATCGATGGCCTCCCAACATGCCCCAACCGCAGGTCAAACCTGCAGCCTTTCGGGGGTACAAGGCGATGTTCCAGCCAACTGAGCCCCCGGCTGAGGTCCCCACCGTACTGTCTGGAAGCAGGTACCGGATATGTGGGAACTCACCGGCTGGTCTTGGGAGGCCAGTGAATACCGGCCATTTTTGCAACTGTTTCCAACAAGTTGAGGAAGTCACCACACAGCCTGGTGGTTCAACCTACAGATTCCATGAGCCAAAAATCTCCCTTCCTGCCTTGACCAGGCTAAGAGTCACTGTCCCTTACAACCAAGCGTCCACCTAATGACGGAAGGCACAACGCGGAGGGTGGCCTCTCCCGTACAAACCCTTCCCCCCGCCCGAGTTCCAAGTCCTCCCGCACCTCCTGGTGACAGTGAGCTCTCCCACGTCTGACTCACCCGGCACTGCACCTGGGCGCCCTCGTCCCGTGAGTCATTCTCTTCCCTTCCATAGCCAGACGGGTGCGTTCTAGCTTTCTGCTACTAACTAGAAGCTTCCTGCACACAGGTGGTTTTTGTTATTGTTTCGCTTTTAATCCTCAACCGAGGATATGCTTTTATTGAATTTTAGAGCAAGAGGAAGGGAGAGAGAGGGACAAACAATGATGTGAGAGCGAAACATGGAGCGGCTGCCTCCCATACGCGTCCTGACCAGGAATACAATCTGCAACCTGGGACTCGAACCTGCAACCTTTCAGTGTATGGGACGACGCTCCAACCAACTGAACCACACTGGCCAAGACCACACAGGTGGTTTTTTAAATTCTCTATCTCAACCTCCAACATCACACACAGTGCAAGTTCTCAGGAAGTCTGCTGACCAAACAATGAAAAAAAAAAAAAACCCACGTTGCATTTTTGTCACACAGAGATTCGGGACCATGTAAAGAGAAACAGGTGGACAGAGATTCAGGGCAATTTCTCCAGAGCCACAGAGACGGACGTCACAAAAAGCACTCGGAAACGTGGTCGACACGAAGCCGAGAAAACGGCATTCCAGTTACCTGAGATTAATGGAACGAGAGAGAGAGGCTGCCGGCTTCAAGCCACAGCGAGGACCCTTTCCAATAAATCCCACCGTGAACGTGGCATCTTCCACCTCAACACGAACGGCATGCTCTTGGTTAAGTCCTGCTCCAACTAGGGGTCCTGGGACTCACCTGGGGAACCTGCTAGAGGTAGACGGGGCCCGGACGCCTGTGCAGGTCTGGCCAGTGTCTGACCTGACACATTCCCGGCTCGTGGACCACACTTTGAGTGGGAGCATGTGTGTACCAGCGGTGCCCAAACAGCCACCCACTGAAACCACCAGGAGCACCAAACACGACTGATGCCCTCGTCCTGCCCCCCAGACGCTGCGACTTGACTCTCCTGGGGCGTGGCCTGGGCTCTGGGAATTTTAAAAGACCTTCAAGTGATTTGACTGCAGACCAGTTTGGGAAGAACTAAAGCAAATTCAATGCAGAATTAGGGTCAAGGCCCTGGCCAGGTAGCTCAGTGGGTTAGAGCACTGTCCCGATGCGCCAAGGTTGTGGGTTCGATCCCCAGTCAGGGCACATCTAAGAATCAACCAATGAATGCAGTGATGCGTGGACCAACAAATCGATGTTTCTCTCTCTCAAAACAATAAATTTTTTAAAAAGTAGAAGGGATTAAGCAACAAAAACAAAGAAAACCCACAGACAGGGACAACAGTATGGGGATTACCAGAGGAAAACGGGGTGGGGAGGCAGGAGAGTTGAAGTGGGGACACGTGGTGATGGAAGGACACAGTACTTTGGGTGGTGCACACACAGGCGATACACAGGTGACGTTATTAACTCCATAAGCACAGCTGGACTGGAGTTCTGCCCCTGCTGTTTCTGGCTGGCTCTGTCCTCGCTCCGAGTGAGCAGCAGGCTCCCAGCCACCGTCTCTCCACACAGTTTGGAGGCTGGAGGCAGGTGTCCACCCGAGAGCCACACAGTGTTGTTGACAAGTCCAGCTGCAGGGTCCCCTCCACTTCGGTTCGCCCGAGGGTGAACGCGGCCGGCCTCGGACATCCCGCCACTGTGCATGCCACACAAGGGCTGTCCGGGCCAGGCCCCCAGCAGATGAGCTCCCAGCTCTGGAATGCTCTGCCTGATAAGGGTCTTTGAATACCAGGGACCCTGGACTACACCAGACAGCGCATCCTGACAATGTGGTGCGTGATGAGAGCCCTGTGTGTCTGTGGCCGGGGACTGTGTAGCTGAGGCCACACGGGTGCTCCAAGCCCACCAGGCTGACTCTCGAGGGGACCCGGATGCCGAGACGCTGCGGGGCTCCCTGGTTGGAGGTGCTGTGTGGCTGTCACGTTGTCTGGGAGAGCAACACTGTTCCTGCACCTCCGCCGGGGAGACAACCAGAGGCTGGTGCCTGGGCTCCCGGCTCAGGCCTACACACTGTTCTCTGCCAGTGGTCACCACCACCCTTCGGCTGCACCACACTGTGACCGCAAGTATGACAGCTGAGTTCTGCATCCTTCTGCCACACCTCCGAACCCAAGGCTGGTCTTGGGAACCCATTACTTTAGGCCCTGACTGGGTAGCTCAGTGGGTTGGAGCGTTGTCCTGAGAGGCCAAGGTTGAGGGTTTGATCCCCAATCAGGGCACATGCAAGAACCAACCAATGAGTGCATCAGTAAGCGGAACAACAAATCTCTCTCAAATAATTCAATCAATACAAAATTTTAAAAAATCATCACTTTTGCCCTGGCCAGTTTGGCTCGGTGGTTAGAATGTCGGCCCATGAACCACAGAGTCTCAGGTTCGATTCCGGTCAAGGGCATGTACCTCAGTTGCGGTTTGGTCCCCGCCCTGGTCAGGGACGTGCAGGAGGCAACCAATCGATGTGTCTCTAATATTGATGTTTCTCTCTCTCCCCCTCTATCTGAAAATCAATGGAAAAATACCCTCGGGTGAGGATTAAAAAAACAAAACAAAACTGTTGTAACACAGTGTTACAGAGTTACTTAGAAAAACCTCAAGTCTCGACGTAACAAACGCTGATTCATCCACCAGGCAGGGTAAAGAAATGCGTCTTGTGACATTTGCTCTAGCACTTTCTCAGTTTCCTTCTCTGGATGAGCAAAGGAAAACGTAACAGACGCGAGACAATTTTGTTCTGTAGCCGGTTCCAGGCCTTGTCCCTGGACGGTCACTACTCCGAGGACGGCGCAGCTTTTCGTCTTCAGGTTGTTATATTGTTTTCTCCTCTTTGGATCTGCGGGTCACCCTGGCCCGGGGCCTTGCTAGCCTCTCTGCCTCCCTCCAATTTTGACAAGTTGGTATATGCGCACGCTTCATCGTAACTCCAGACACGTGTGTCGGGTGGTACTTACTGGGTGCCGGGCATGAGCGGACACTGTGGGGTCCGTCGGCTACTCTCATGGGCCGAGGGGAGAGGACAAAGGCTTGCTGAGTCCAGCCCAAGCTTTCTGGAAGGTCCTTCCTGAATCCCCCCGCCCCCCACCAGGGGCTCCCCGACGATGTCAGGCCTAAACACAATGGGCGGGGTGTCAGGACCAGGCTGAGGGCTTCTCAGGCCGCTGGCCCCGTTCAGAGCATCAGCGTCCGGGGCTGGTTCAGACCCCCGAGGGTGGGCTCTGCGTCTCCACGTGGGGAGCAGCAATGCTGTCCCCCCAGACGCGGCCACGGACCCCTATTCCCTGCACATCAGGCTCAGTGATCTGTGTCTGTCTAGAGTAGCGGTTCTCAACCTGGGGGTCACGACCCCTCTGGGGGTCGAACGACCCTTTCACAGGGGTCGCCTAAGACATAACAGTAGCAACATTAGTTATGAAGTAGCAACGAAAATAATTTATGGCTGGGGGTCACCACAACATGAGGAGCCGTATTAAAGGGTCGCGGCGTCAGGAAGGTTGAGAACCGCTGGTACAGAGGGTGGGTATGGGCGGGGCCTGCTACTGGCCACCGACCTGCCTTGACAAGTCAGTGTGTCTTCTGGACCTCCTTCCTCCTCTACGAGAGGGGATGGTTTGCCAGGAACAGACCACCTCTCACCGGACCAGCTAACTCGAGAAAACTAGACAACCTTTCAGGTCCAGCGCACATTGTAAGCCCGAAATTCCATGGACCTCAAAGACAGGAAGAGTTTGTGGAAGACGGAGATTCCACAGAGACCGGTGGCCGGGTCGCTAGATGCATGCCCTGGCCGGGTTCCTAGGAATATTGTTTGTATAGTGTAAGGGCATAAAAATAAAAATAAAAATGGGCCCGATACACAGACTATTCCAGGGTGATGGTGTCCGAGCCGCTGAGAGCAAATTCAGTTCTGTTCTCAACTGACCGGCGCTCAGTGAGCACTGGCTGGGCCCGAGGCGGTTTGCGGGGGGAAGGAAAACGAGAAAGGGATCAGGGGCGAACGAGGAGCAGGGAGAGAGAGCAAAGGAAGCCGCAGGGGGAGTGTCTTCCAGGTCGGAAAGATCAGGAGGTCTTCCTGGAGGAGGGGGCATAGCAAATGGATTCCTTACTTACTAAGAGGTATGTATCGAGCCTTGACTGGGTGCCATGCACTGTACATCTGAGGGTCCTGGGGCCAACAATGAATGACAAACAAAGCCAGGGTCCTCGTCTGCAAGGACCCATTACGATCGCCTGTGACAGAGGTGAATGGGGGTCACAAAATCTTTTACAACCTGATGGCAGAGACTAATGTCACTGAAGTCAAAATAATAAAACAAAACAAGTACAAATGCCAGGCAAAGATCCCAGAGGCCCTGCCGAGGCGGGGGTATCAGAAGCCTGGCATTTCCCGCCCGGAGAGCATCCCTGACGTGTGATTGAACAGCTGGTCTTTGGCAAAAGGACAGGAGCTGGGATGTCTCACGTATTGAACAATTGGATTTTCCATTTTTTTCCTGAAGTGGAATTCGCTTCTTTTCCCGGAAAGCCACAGTCCACAGGGACAAAGAGTAAATGAGACATAAACATAAACATGCCCCTCGGAGGGCCGCTGGCCTGCCAGCCAGCGTCAGAGTGAAGTCAGATAGAAATGACTCACCGCCTTTCTGCGTTAACAGAAAGAAAAAGGGGGGAAACCCGGGGACGGGGCGGTCGTGAAAACGGCGATGGCAAAAGATTCTGGGCAAAGCCACCGTCCCAGCACCTTTTCCTTAAGCCTGGTCAGTAAATAGAGACCACCCTCTGGAAAGCGTCCTTTCGGCTCCTCTGAGCTCCCTGTGGATTACGGCTTCCCTCCGGGGTCCTCCTTGGAGCCCGGATCACAGAGCAGAACGGGGGGCTGCCTCCGCCCCCTCCGCTCTGCCACAGGCGCCAGCCGGCTGGTCCTCAGTCCGATTCCAGCACCTTGAGCCCAGCCCCAGCCCCCAAGGCCCTCCCCTGTTTCCTTGAGGACCAAATGCTCACGCAAAGACATCAGTGTTAAGTGGCTCCGCTCCCCAAAGTAGCCCTTGAACTGTGGAGGTGAGGGGGTGAGGGTCTCGACCGGGGAAGGGTGTGCTCAGAGCCCATAACCGCGCCCCTGACTGTACACCGTGACTGCCCAGGTGCTTTAGGGACTATCAGGTTTGCTTGGGTCCCACCCAATGAAGGATGATGATGACGTCACTGGTTGGGGGCGTCAGGACTTCAAAAGGCCCCTCTTCTTTTTTTCATCGGTGCAGGGCTAGGCATTTGGACTCCAGACATCCCCAGGGCCACCTCGGGGAAGACGGTTCTGGGAGGTCCCAAGGGCCGGACGCCGAGCGAGGTTCGAGCTCAGCACGAGGAAGGCCTGTTCCCGCGTCTTGCCACGCAGGTGCCGGGGAAGCGCTGGGGGCGTCAGGTGGCGGCGTCCACTCCCCAGGTGCGAACTACGGCAATCAGAGCTCCCAGACCAGGGCGGTTACAGGGCTCGGACACGGGACACACAGGCTTTGTGAAGGGCACGAGCGCTGACTTCAGAGCCAGACTAAGTTCGAATTACGCTTTGGTCACCTCCTGGCCACTTGCTTGCTCACGTCCTTCAAGAGAAGCACCGGCTTTCACACCTGTCACCTGCAGAGTACAGTCCTTGCCTCATCGGGATACTGTGAGGGATGAATTACAGCATATTTAGCATCAACAAGTGGTACCTGTTGGAGTCAGTACAGAAATCTTTGGCCCTGGCCGGGTAGCCCAGCTGATTAGAGCTGTCCCGATACACCAAGGTTGCAGGTTTGATCCCTGGTCAGGGCACATACAAGAATCAACCAATGAGCCCGGCGGGTGTGCCTCAGTGGACCGAATGCACTGAGGTCACAGGTTCGATTCCCAGTCAGGGAACAGGCCTGGGTTGCGGGCTCAACCCCCACTAGGGGGCATGTGGGAGGCAGCTGATGGATATTCTCTCATCCATGTTTATCTCTCTCTCTCCTCCCTTCCTCTCTCTAAAAAAAGAATATATATGTGTGTGTATATATATATATATTTAAAAAAATAGAATCAACCAATGAATGCAAAAATAAGTGGAACAGAGAGATGTTTCTCTCTTTCTCTCTCTCTCCCTTCCAGTCTCTAAAAACCAATAAAAATTAAAAAATGAAGGGGTGGAGGGGAGGGAAGAGATAAACCACAGAACTTACATGCACGTACGCATAACCGATGGACATGGACAACAAAGCTGGGGATGGGGTGGAGGGGATAGGGAGGAGGGTGTCAACGGGAAAAAAAGGAGAAACATCCGTAACAAAAACAAATTAATTTTAAAAAGTAAAATAAAATGAGAATAATGAAAAAAATAAAAATAAAAAACAAATAACTAAATCTTCAGGTTGCTGACTACCTTGTATTCGGTTGGCTCCCAGACTTGGTAGAAAAAATTTCTTTCCCTCTTCTTTTAAAACTCCCTCAGTTTCAGAGCTATTTGAGGGCAAGGGCGAGAGCAAATGAAGAAATAAATAAAACAGCTCCTGGATTAAACATCAGCCTCAAGGCAGGAGATGGTGACCGTCCCGCGTGTGTCCTCCTGGGGTCAGTGACATAACGGTGCACCTCACTGGAAAGACGGCCTCAAATCAGGGTGCCGAATGTCTCCCCCCGACTCCAAGCGGCTGGGCGAAGCGGGGAGACACTTGTCAGACGCCAGGGCAGATAAATCCTGAGGACGGTTCCCCAGGCTTTGGGAATCAGACATGACATTCATTTGTTTATATTTTCTTTTCTCCCCCAAATGTTTGACAAAACCATTCATCAAGAAACCGTTTGGCTGAGAAAACAGATGTCGACAGTGAGTAAGGAGTCCCAGCCGCCATCATTCACATCAGCCCTGTTCCGGAGGTTCTGAAGTTCAGGGCTTGCTGGCCCGGGGAAGCGACTGCCCAGGGCCGGAGTTTCCATAAGCCGCAGGCCTCGGGGCCGCTGTGCAGATGCTGGGGGCCTGGCCCCCCTTCAGGAGAGCTGGGCACCCGAACGCCTTGCCCGGGGGGTGGGGGCAGAGACGGCTCCTGGAGGGGTCATTTCGGTGCAGGGCGTTAAACGGTCAGTAGTCAAGGGGTGGGCATCAGAGCTTATCTGCTGCACAGTCAAAGGCATGAAGCCACAGACAGGGCAGGGCCAGCGGGCGTCGCCCAGGGAAGACAGGTGGGCAGGGTGAAGCTCAGTGGCAGGTGGGGCGGTTCAGCAAGGCCTCGAGTGCCAGTCGGACGAGCGCGGTGCTCTTGGGGGTGGGGCACAATGGGTTTTAGGAAGAGACACTGGTCAATCAAATGTGCATTTTTTTTTTTTTATTCTCACCTGAGGATATTTTTCCATTTTTTGTACAGATAGAGAGGGAGGGAGAGAGAGGAAGAGAGAGAGAGAGAAACATCGACGTGAAGGGACACATCGAGTGGCTGCCACCTGCACGACCAACCAGGGCCGGGGACAAACTGCAACCGAAGTACGTGCCCTTAGCGGGAACCGAACCCGGGTCTCTCCGGACCACAGGCCGACGCTCTAACCGCTGAGCCAAACCGGCCAGGGCCAAATGTGCATTTTTAAAGATATTTTGTGAGGGCCCTGACTCAGTAGCTTAGTGGGTTAGAGTATCGTCCCAAAACGCCAAAGTTGTGGGTTTCATCCCTGGTCAAGGCACATACAAAAGTCAACCAATGAAGGCGTGAATAAGTAGAACAACAAATCGACATCTCTCTCTCTCTCTCTTTCTCCCTCTCTCTCCCTCCCATTCCCTTTCCAATCAATAAACAAAAAATTATTGAAGATACTTTGTGGGCCCCAGTGTGGAGGATGAGCCGAGTCACTAAGACAGCAGGGACTCCTCCTCCTGTCTCTCGGCCACCGTCACCATCCGCCAGGGGCCACGCCCTCACGGGGTCACTCAAGGTTGCAGACTTGGGAAGAAGTGGCGTGGGCTGCCCTGGGTGTCCTGGATCACAGCAGGGAAGTGTGCAGCCATTTGCATTTAAAATTCAACGGTCCGGCCCTGGCCGGGTAGCTCGGTGGGTTAGAGCATCGTCCCTATACGCCAAGGTTGCAGGTTCAACCCCTGGTCGGGGCGCATATAAACATCAACCAACGAAAGCAGGAGTACGTGGAACAACAAGTCAATGTTTCTCTCTCTCCCTTCCTCCCTATCAAATCAATACATTTACAAAGAAGGTGGAGCAGAGAACACCTGGAGGCTCAGGCACCGTGCCGAGGCCGACCCTACGTGACAGAGCTGGGATTCTGATACGCACAGCCTTCCGACGGGACGAGACGCGGTCCTCCGGGCAGGTGGCAGCTGAGCAACAGCCCCCACAAGTGTCTGCCCGAACCCCGGAACCTGTGCCTGTTACCTTACGTGGCAAAAGACGCCCTGCCGATGTGATTGAGTGAAGGACCTTGAGATGGGAGATGATCCTGGGCTCTGTGGGCCGGGGGGATCACGAAGTCCTACAAAACAGAGGAGGAAGGTCAGGAGGGGCAGCGGCAGACCTCACAGTGGAAACGACATGATGGAAACTGGCGGAAGGGGTCGGGAGCCAAGCACGTGGGCGGCCTCCAGAGCCGAGAAGGCCCGGAACAGACTCCCCGGGGAACCCCCTGAAGGAAGCAGCTTGCGACACCCTGGTTTTAGCCCTGTGAAATGGGATTTGGACTTCTGACCTTCAGAACCGCAAGAGAATAAATGAGTGTCGTCTCGAGCCATTTTGTTTGTGGTGATTTGTTACGACAGCCCCAGGAAACTCCTACGTATTGGACAGATTTTTCCAACAGAGTCCTCCACTGGCTCGGAGCGGCCTGGAAAAACTGACCGGGGAACGGGCCAACGGAATGGATGACCGTGGGCTCTGTGGAATAAATACCCTCAAGTGATAGCATGCTTCCATTTCTGAGTTCGGCAAATATTTATTTGAGCGACCGACGTCAGGCGCTGTGACAGTTAAGATGTGGAAAAACATATGCTTTCGTGCAGTGAGCTCCCAGACCAGGAAGGAAGCAAAACAGAGCCCACAGATCTCGGGGCCTGAAGCGGAATTGCACGTCCTGAGGCCCCGGACCCAGGGGAGAGTGAAAAGGGGAGATGGCACCTGCGGGAGGAGCCCCAGGGAATCGGTGGAAATCAGCCTGGATTTTGGCTGCTGGAGCGCAGGGGTGGGGCAGACCTCGGACCAGTAAATGCATTAGTGCTGGGACTGAATGGTGTGCGGAGTATAGGAAGAAACAAAGTATCCACAGGGCTCCTTAGTATAGGAAGAAACAAAGTATCCACAGGGCTCCTTAGTATAGGAAGAAACAAAGTATCCACAGGGCTCCATCTATCCCAGTGGGGGGTCTTGGAACGTATCCCCTGCAGATGAAGGGGATGATTTCAGCCCTGGCCAGTGTGGCTCAGTGGTTGGGTGTTGTCATGTGCACCGAAAGGCTGCCGGTTGGATTCCGGGTACGGGCACATGCCCAGATTGTGGGCTCCATCCCTGGTGGGGGGTATGCAGGAGGTAGCTGATCGATGTTTCTCTCTTCCCCTCTCTAAAAAACATCAATTAAAAAATCTTTTAAAAAAGTGGTCTCATGGCCCTGGCCGGTTTGGCTCAGCGGTTAGAGTGTCGGCCTGCGGTCCAGAGAGACCCGGGTTCAGTTCCCGCTAAGGGCTTGTACCTCGGTTGTAGTTTGTCTCCGGCCCCTGTTGGGGCGGCAGCCACTTGATGTGTCTCTCTCAAATCGATGTTGCTCTCTCTCTTCCTCCCTCTCTCCCTCTCGCTCTATCTGAAGATAAGTGCAAAAATGTCCTTGGGTGAGGATAAAAAAAAAGGTCTCATGGGAAATAGAGTTGAACTTGAAAAAAGAAAACAAAAAACGGGGTTGGGGGACGAGTGTGTTGCAAACGGCACACGCAGGCCCTTACCTGTCTCCTCGAGCACGGCAGGAAGCTCCCTTGGACGGGCGCTCTGAGCAGGGCCCACTGAGTCAAGGGACTGTCCATCTGTGACGTTGAGATGATGCCTAACACTCTGCAGGGCCACCGCCCCACGTCCACCAGCAAGGGGAGTTCCTGTCTCCCCACAGCCTCCGTCAAGCGGCGTTACCACACTCCGTAAATCTCAGTGACACAGTGACATCCTGTTTCAATTACCAGTGAGGCCCGGCCTCTTCTGAGACACCGCATGCCATCCGACTTCCCACGGATCGACGATTCAAACCCTCCACTCATTTATCCAAGGAGCAGTATTTTTCTTATTGATTTTTATGACTTCTTCATAAATTCTGGACACTCTCTGAATACGACTTTGCTGGGAATCTAAATTGCAAATATTTCCTGCCATTTTATGAGTTGTTTTTTCCCTTTCCTTAAGCCTTTTTTTTTAGTGAGTTTGAACATATCAGTATTTTATCTCATCTTTCGCTCTCTTTGTGCCTCTTTTAAGAAATCCCTCCTAACTTGACTTCATAAATCCATTTTCCTAGTATTCCCCCCCAAATGTTTTACAGATACAGCTTTTTAAGGTTCGGCTGTCTCCACCCACGCGGAAGTGTCTTCGTTTCCGTACACTGTATTCTGCGTGTGGTGTAAGACCCGGACACAGGTGTTTCATTCCCTCTGGGCTTCCCCCACACCAAGGAAAAGTCTCCTTGCGGAACATGTGTGTGTATTCCTAGGGTCTCTGCGTCCGGTCCCACAGGTCTGCGCCCCCGTCTCCGCCCTTTACACTGAATGCCCCCCAGGGGCCCGCAGGTTCCACTTTTACCCTCTCCAAGATCGACCCCGAACTCCAAGGGGTTCGGTCCACGGACCGTCCGATTACAAAGTTGGCCTGGGCGAGTCACTGTTCAAAGTCATTTTTACTCGAATGGAATTTTAAAAGGCTGTTACATTTGTTACACGTGTACACAACCGACTTAATAACCATTAGTCATCGAGAACGTTAAGGAGATACAAAGGAGATGGATGCACAGCACCTTTCACAGCCAGAAGAAAAGTCAGCAGAGAGAGGGTTAAGTGCTGAAACCGTCCACGGGAGCTCTTCTGTGAACCCTCCCGTCGCGGAAGGAAAATGAGATTGTTACGAGAAGCGGTGGTCCTGTGCCAGCCACCTTCACGGTCAGCAACCGGCTCTGGCCACGAACCCTGGGCACACGTGAAAGGGGCTCTGCACGCGGCCCCAGGACCGGGCAGTGCAAAGCAGGGACAGCAGGTGCCCGCTGAACAAGACGAGGGTTTGGGAGAGGGGGGAGGGAAGGGGAGACCCAAGGTAGTGAGGACACAAGCTAACGGCCAAACCCACATCTTCTGGTAGAACAAACAGCGTTTGTCCCGTGACCTGTTGCTGCCCAGGGCTGTCAGGTAACCGCCGGCCTTGCTAAGGGGACAGGTCCTCACTGTTAGCGAGCAGGTGGGTGAGGAGGGTGACAATCGCGGTCATGTCCCGGCCAGAGTGCGGACACGGACGAGACACTGCTCGTCTCCCGGGGCCTCCTCTCGGCCACGGTGAGCTGGGCTCTGACAGGCTCACGGGGGCTGATCTGGGGGGCACACAGCCTCCCTACGGGCACAGATACAGACGCTGGCTCTCGGTCACCCACAGATCCTCAGCTCCAGTACCGACACTTGGGTTCTCCACACCCCACTGGGTTGAGTTTAGGTGACAGGGGGTGAAAGGCCCGAGAGGAAGACCCCCTCTTCCCTCCGCGGCCCAGTGCCCAGAGCAGACACAGCACACGGCCAGCGGGTCACCCGAACGGGCCACCTCAGAAAACCCCCAAGTTCCCTCAAAACAAAACAAAACAAAAACAGAAGGAAAAACAAACACAAAAGCCCCAAACTTCCCCACAGTCCGTTTTCATTTTACGGAGACACCGCTGTTTGACCCAAACGCTGTTTGGGGCCCTTGTTTTTTTTGTTTGTTCTGTTTTGTTTTGAATCATTGTGCCCACCTCGGGGCCAGCTGCGGGCGGCGAGGCGGAAGCCCCGGGCCTGATATGCCGGGGAGAGCTGAATGCCTGCCTCCTGCCATCTCGCCTGAAGCCAAAGGCCCGAGGGAGACCAGGCACCGCCCGGCCGCACCGGGCCACCGGCCCTATGGACAAAGGATGAAAGCCAAGCTGCCCTGGAGACTGAAGTCAGCGTTATTCTTGAGTCAGGTGACAGTGCTGCTGACCAAGGGCATCCGCCCCGCACTACACCTACAGGTGCAGCTCCCCACGCAAGCTGGGCCCACGGGGTGCCAGGCAGGGCGGGCGTGGGGCTCACCCCTAAACTGTCCCCACAGTCACTGAGCAGATTGCACCCCCTCCCCCAAGGCTGATCCTGGGAGACCACCTGGCAGCACAGGACTGGAGGCCCCATCAACCCCGTCCTGTTCACACCTCTGCACAAGGGCCTCTGGGACCCCCCAGCATGGTCGACTCTGGTCAATGGAGCCAGGAGGAGAGACACCAGCCCGACGCCCGGGGGCCTGGGCCACGCTTCCTGCAGTCAGGGTGCTGCTGAGCGTGGGGTGGGGGCCACACCTCAAGGCTCACTCGGGACACACCCTGGACTCGGGACACTCACTCCGTCCACACAACAAACACGGTACCACAGAACTCACGTCACGCCACACAGCACACGCCCCACTTACAAGAGGCACCCAGGCCTGGTGGGGGCAGAAGGCCACCTCCACCTGTCCCTGTGCTCACCTCCCCGGCCACTTCCGGCGCCGCTGAGCCCCACCCACCCACGGAAGAAAAAGGCAAGAAACCTGGTCCCAGCTGCCTGGACAGGCCTGGCGGGGGGCGGGGGGGTGCTTGGGGGCTCTGGGCTGTAACAGCACATTTTCTAAGTAAAAATTGCCTACGACGAGATTATACACAACCAGAACTGCAGGACCCAGAGGCCGTGCCTTCCCGGGACACAGATACAACACAATAAATACAAAGGACCCCACTGTCTACCAGGGCTCCGGGCGGCGGCCGAGCAGCCAAGGCTGCAGCTTGGGGCTGAGCAATGCCAAGCCTGGGGCACTCGGGGGATGAGGTGCCTCCGGCTGGGGGGTCCTGCGGCAGGGCACGTGGGGGTGAGGGTCGGCCCCTCTCAGGTGGGTGTCCCTGCCACAGCCCGGGTGGCACCGTGCACAGGAAGCATCGCTCTGCCTGTGGCTACTCAGAAAACGGCGGGAACATGCCCAGGTCGGCGAAATCCTCGATGTTGTAGTTGCCCGTCCCCTGAGTCGGGTCCCCCGGCATGGGCAGCATGTCCTGCAGGAGACAGACAAGGGAGTGCAGGGGAGTCAAGCGCCTGCTCACCCCACTTCCCCTCACGATCGCGTCTCTAAGGGGGGCAGCCCAGGAACGGCCCCCCGGACGCTCTGCAGGGCTCCTCAAGGTCTGAGACCCTGAGAAGCCCTCTCTCCTGGGAGCGGTCATTCCCACAGGTAAGTACACCTGCAGGACACAACCTCTGCCTGTTTAAGGCTGAGCCAGGACACAGGGTGGACAAGAGCCCTACTGCGGGGAGACCAGCCTGGCTCTGGGCACGAAAACACCGTCCATGATCACAATGCGGGAAGGGGGGTGGGATGCAGCGACGGGAGGGGCAGAGGACTCCGTGGCCCTCTTAACAAGTCCTTCCAGTTCTCTGGGCCTCAGACTACCCATCCAGACAATGGGAGTGACCATGGGAGTGACCATGTTTCAGTCCCTTATGGCAAATGTCCCAAAGCACGTTCTGTTGGCCTCTCAGCCCAGGAGATGCTCTGGGAGAAGAGAATTCCATGGACAGATAAGTTTGAGAAACAAGGCCTGTTTACCTTCTTCAGTCCTCATTCGTGTAATAAAGGCTCTGATAAGTCCTGCAGTCAAGAAACGGAGTGACTGTTTAATCCGTGTTTCACAAACCTATTGGACCAAGGATTCTTTTGAAGACCGTGACCAGGAAGAGCCAGGTTAGGGAATTCCATCCTGCATGGCTGCTGGGGGCGTACGGGTGGGCAAGGCCGAGCTTTTCATCAGAGGGAGGGGACGACCACTGCAGGCCGGGCTCGGGGCTGGGCGAGGTGCGTCTCTGCATATTGAAAAGGATGCTGCCCTTCGGAGACCGGGCGGGACATCTGGGTTCTGGACCCTGGTCTGGGAAGATGCTGCTTGACCTGATGAAAGGAGCTCAGGGTGCGGGTGGGGTTGATGGACCGCTGGGCTTTGAAGGGGGATTGTGGTCCTGGGCCTCCCAAACCTGCCGCATGTGCCTCCTGCCCCATCCCTGCTTTGCAAGGCAGGCCCGGGCTGTTAGCAGGTGCTTCTCCCTCACGCAGACCGCGCGGAAGGGACCAAGGGCTTGGCTGCGGGGCAGGCGGTGGGCTCAGGCCCCCACTTGGAGCCTTGTCCTAGTGGGACTTTTCTGGAGCCCAGGGGGCACCACGGAGGCCGAGTCCTGCTCTGCGGGCTGCCGGCTGTGTCCACCAGGGGCACCGGTAGGCAGCCTGACCCCAGGGCCGGGCCAGGAACACCGCACACAGCCCTGGCCCCTCTCATCGGGGCCACGACTCGACTCACAGCGGCGGCGGCGGCGGCGGCGGTGACGGGGGGGGGCAAGGAGCAGAGGGAGGGCGCGGCCACCGGATGTACCTGGAACACCTCCGTCTGAGCCGGCTGCTGGTGCGCGTGCTGCTCCCCGCTCTGCTGACTGTGGTGCTGACCCTGCCACTGGGTCCAGACTTCCGCGGGGCGCCCTTGGAACTGCCCGCTGCTCTGTCCGCTCTCGGCTGAAAGATCCAAGCGACAGGACACCGTCAGGGGGGACTTCCTCAGCCCTCCTTCCTGCTGGGGCCTGGACCGCGCCCCCCACAGTTGCATGCTGAAACCCTAATCCCCGGGACCTCAGAATGTAGCTGGATGTGGAGTCAGGGCTTTTAAAGAGGCGATGAAGGTAAAACGAGGTCACTAGGGCGGGCCCTAAGCCAACAGGACTGATGTCCTTAAAGGAGAGGAGGGAGGGCAGACAGAGGGACAGCCACGTAGGACACAGGGAGAGAACCGCCGACTCCCCGCCAAGGAGAGGCCTCGGGAGGAGCCCACGCTGCCGGCGCCCTGACGTCGGACGTCCAGCCTGCAGGACTGAGCAGCAGTGCTGGCTGTTCAGGTGCCCGGCCCGCGCAGCCCCAGCAAACAACGCTCTCCCCCAGCTCGGCGTCCACCCCCGCCCTTGGCACCAGTCTGGTAAATCCCTCCTCCACCAGCAGCTCTGCCTGTCTCTGCAATCACTCCGCAGCCACGCCCGGCGTCCACGCCCAGCCCAGCGGGCATCCGGAGCTCGCGCCCCAACCTCCCCGGGCATCAGCACCACCGACCACCCTCCCCTTGCAACCAGCGGCCGACTTCCAGGACGACATCCTCCCGCAGTCCTCCGTGCTCCCTGGTCTTCCGTGCGTCTGTACCGTCGCAGGACCGACAGCAGGGCTGGGAGTCAGGCCCTGCCCTTTGTCAGCAGACGAGACACGGGGGCAGCCTGCGAACCACGCACTTGGCAGACAGCTGCCGAGCTCCTACTCCAGCCCCAGCCCCTGTGGGTGCAGCCGACTTGTAATAAACAAACACACCTTCTCTCACCTGTCCTCCCCCGACAGCCGGGGACAGGGGAGGGTGGAGGGGATGGTGATCAGAGGAAGGTTAGTTAGCCCTCTACTGTTCTCTCCGAGTGCGTGAACCTATTAATTACAGGTACGAGTAAAAATTCATAAACTTCTGGGAAGAAAAATGCTCTTCTTACATGTGTGCATCAAAAAAACAATTCATTGCATAGCCGGTGTGGCTCAGTGGTTGAGCATCGACCCTGCACCAAGAGGTCGCTGGTTCGACTCCGGTCAGGGCACATGCCCAGGTGGTGGGCCCAATCCCCAGTGGGGGGTGTGCAGGAGGCAGCCAGTCACTGTTCTCTCTCATCGGTGTTTCTCTCTCTCTCTCCCTCTCCCTTCCTCTCTCTCTAAAATCAATAAAGAAAGCAATTTTTTTAAGAAAAAAATTCATTGCCCTGGCCGGTTTGGCTCAGCGGTTAGAGCGTCGGCCTGCGGTCCTGAGAGACCCGGGTTCGGTTCCCGCTAAGGGCGCGTACCTCGGTTGCAGTTTGTCCCCGGCCCTGGTCGGTTGTGCGGGTGGCAGCCACTCGATGTGTCCCTTTCACATCGATGTTTCTCTCTCTCTCTCTGTTTCTCTCTCCCCCCCACTCTACCTGAACAAAAAATGGAAAAATGTCCTCAGGTGAGGATAAAAAAAAAAAAAAAAAAAAAAAGAAAAAAATTCATTAACTGGCTTTAGAAATAGCATAAACTAGCCAAGGGCCGAGAAAAGGACTTCGTATTTTTGAGTGCTTCCCACACAGTATTTCCTTTCCTCTTCACTCTGAGAGCTGGATCCATGGCCCACACTTTTCAGACAAGGAAACTTGGGCTCAAAGCAGTCGAGAAAGTGGACCAATGCGCCCTGGCCGGTTTGGCTCAGCGGTTAGAGCGTCGGCCTGCGGTCTGGAGAAAGTGGACCAATGCGTCCGAGAGCCAGGGCTCGACCTAGGGGCTCCTGCCACGGACACAGCGCGTGTGCCCTCCATAAGCTGTTTCTCTGGCACACTCACTGTGCACCTGACGCAGCCGTGAGCTGGAAACACTGGACCGGACGCAGGCGGGATGGCGGAGGCGGCGGCTGAGGGCGGCCTGCGGTGTGGGAGGACCGGCAGCGGACCTGACTCGACCTCCTGGAGGAAGTCCCACCACTGGCCGCACGATGCGAGGGCTCCAGAGTTCTCCTTCCAGCCCCTGCCACCGAACTATTTTTTTCTGACCTGCATTAGTGACCTCGCTGACGGAATAATGAGTAATCACCGCAACACAATCTCTCCTGGACACAGGGCATTGTGGGGCCTCAGCCGAAACCTTGGCCGGCCTGACCTGCACGGAACGGGGGCGCACACTGCCCACTCCCCAAGGTGCACCCACAGCCTCCTCCTGGAACAGCCCAGTGGGTGGCGACGCTTTTTATCTTTCGCTCTGTTGGCTTCCTGAGCAAAGTCTCGGCCACTGCACGCTGGCTGGAGGCAGGCTGCCTGGGTCCAAACAGATCGATCAGGCCGCCGCCACGGGGCCAACTGGGAGGGCTCTCTGACCACAGGTCAGAAGTGGAGGAGCTCGTGGGCTCCTGGGGTGTGCAGGCAAGGGGGTGACACCCTCCTTCTCAAAACCACTTTCTCACTGGTGCCCCCGCTAGAACCCCACTCCTGCTCACTAACGTGTTTCCTCGCGAGGTTCCTGTGATTGACAAACTGGTCAAGTTGGGTTTAGCTCAGTGGTTCTCAACCAGGGGTGACTTTGCCCCCCAGGGGACATCTGTGACATCGAGAGACACCTACTTCTCATTCATAAACAGAGGGGTGCTAGCAGGCAGAGGCCGGGGATGCTGGGTAACGCTCTAGACCAGCGGTTCTCAACCTTCCTGACGCCGCGACGCTTTGACACAGTTCCTCGTGTTGTGGCGACCCCCAACCATTAAATTATTATTATTATTATTATTTTAATCCTCATCCGAGGACATTTTTCCATTTTTTGTACAGACAGAGTGGGAGGGAGAGAGAGGAAGAGAGAGAGAGGGAAACATCGACGTGAAAGGGACACATCGAGTGGCTGCCACCCGCACGACCAACCAGGGCCGGGGACAAACTGCAACCGAGGTACATGCCCTTAGCGGGAACCGAACCCGGGTCTCTCCGGACCGCAGGCGGACGCTCTAACCACTGAGCCAAACCGGCCAGAGCCATTAAAATATTTTTGTTGCTACTTCATAACTGTAATTTTGCTACTGTTATGTCTTAGGCGACCCCTGTGAAAGGGTCGTTCGACCCTCAAAGGGGTCGTGACCCACAGGTTGAGAACCGCTGCTCTAGAAGAACAGGACAGTCCCCAGAGCAGAGAACGAATTCAACCAAAACGTCAACAGAGCGGAGGCTGAGAACCCCTGCTGGACGCCAGCAAGGAGCCCGCAGGGGCAGCTGGACAGGGGACTCCCTGTAACTCTCCGCCACATCAAGGATCGCGAAGTCCCCACCGTCTCCGGCTACGACCTCACCTTTTCATCCCTAACGGGTGGGGTGGGAAGGTCTGTTCAATTCCCCAAACCTCGCTGGTGCTGCCGCACAGGGCTGAGTCCGGGGCAGGACCTGGGATGGGCCCAGCAAGGGGTGTGCAGACATTTCAAGTGTTAGAAATCCGCCCCTTTCCTCGCTGTGCTCAGCTCACCCGGCTCCCACGTCTCTAATTATTCATCCTGTTTGTCACCAAAAGAACCTGCGGACAATTTCGGACTTTCCACCGTCCAGAGTGAACCTGTTGGGCCGGGCGGGGCCAGCTGGGCTGGACGCGGGCTTTGCAGGAGGGGTCTCTGTGTTGTGGTTGTTTCCTGAGCTTTGTGAAGGATGCTCATCCTCAGAGTGTTATCTGTTGTGACTTGTGTCACGTGTGAATTAAATGCCTTGACCGCCTCTCCTTAAACTGAACGGGAACGTGACTAAGGCAGTTGCTGTACCTGACACATGATGATAAGGTAACAACAAGGTAACGCAGACCCAGCCCAGGTAACAACGTAATGCAAATTCAGCCCAGTTAACAATGTAACTCAGACTCAGCCCAGGTAACAACGTAACGCAGACTCAGCCCGGGTAACAACGTAATGCAGACTCAGCCCAGGTAACGTTACTCAGACTCAGCCCAGGCAACAATGTAACGCAGACTCAGCCCAGGTAACGTTACTCAGACTCAGCCCAGGTAACAATGTAACGCAGACTCAGCCCAGGCAAAAATGTAACGCAGACTCAGCCCAGGTAACGTTACTCAGACTCAGCCCAGGTAACAATGTAACGCAGACTCAGCCCAGGTAACAATGTAACGCAGACTCAGCCCAGGTAACAACGTCACGCAGACTCAGCCCAGGTAACAATGTAACGCAGACTCAGCCCAGGTAACAACGTAACGCAGACTCAGCCCAGGTAACAATGTAACGCAGACCCAGCCCAGAGAGGATGAACACTCTGAGCTTCTGAAGTCGGCTTTGAGGGAAACGCAGCAGGGACATTCAAACGCCAAACACTAGAACCCGCTGCAAGTAAACAGGATTCACGCTGGAGGGACAGCTGAGTCCTACGGAGGGACGGACGCTGCACTCCAGGACCTCGGGCTGAGGGGGCAGAACGATGCTGGGGGTAGGCACAGCGAGTTCCTAAGGCTGACAGAGCTGAAACGGAAGCTCAGATGTTTGGGCTCAGCTTCCGGCTACCCAGGAAATGCCCTGAGCCCCACTTAGATACCACCCAGTGTCAGCGCTGACAGACGCCAGCACCAGCTCAGGCTTGAGCCACGGGTCCCTCGGCTCCTCCTGTGTGGAACCGAGCCTCCGAGCCTCAGCAGGGAGAGGTGCTTGGGGGCTCAGGAAACAGAAGGAGTGAGTAGCAGCCCTGGTCGGGTCGTTCAGTGGTTACAGCGCCGTCCCATACACCAAGGCTGTGGGTTCGATCCCGGGTCAGGGCACATGCAAGAATCAACCAGTGATTGCATCAATGAGTGGAACAACAAATCAATGTTCTCTCTAATGAGTTTAATAAAAAAGTGAGCGACAGCTGGGGCTCCTGGGACCCGCAGCTGAAGGAGGTTCCTGAACCCTTCACTGCCTGAGGTTTCGTTAGCAGAGCTGGAAAAGTTGTGCTTATAGGGGACAGGCTCCCTCTTTTAATATTAAAAAGAGAGAGGACGCTACAGTATTTACTGTTTACACCATTGGGCAGCCGGTAACTAGTCTCCAGGCTTTTGAAACGAGACTCTAGGGCTTTATGACTTGGACGTCCTGAAAGTCCTGGCCAAGGGCTACAAAGGGTTAAAATAGCATCAGAGGATGTCAGGGTGGAGGAACAGTGTCCCAGGTCTGGACCTTGGGAGCCTCCATCCACAGAGCCCAGGTCTAAGCAGCCAGTCTCTCGGGCAACCAGTGATGTTTAAACCTCTGGACCCCGTGCCGAGGTGGGTTCCGAGAGTGTGGGGCCCGAGCCCCGCCCGAAACTCGGGATGTTCGAAAGGCATCGTTTCACACTCTCTCAGGAATTCGTGCCCCGGTCCCCCCACCTACCGAACCCCGGAGTCCTGTTGGCCAGGCTGGAGTAGGCGTTGCCGCTGGGCGAGGAGGTGGCCGGGCTGGAGAGCGGGCTGTAGGAGGAGGGGTCGGCCGGGTAGGTGTGGCTCGTTCCAATCCCGAAAGGGGACGTCTGCGTTTTGCTGGACTGAGAGGACATTTGCTACATTCAGGACAAAGTGAAGAGATGGGACACACTGCTAGCCGGTCCTCGCCCCGTGCCCAGGCTGGTCACCACCACCCACAAGTACGGGCGAAGCAGCCGGGCTTGCTCTGGGCGGACGGCACCCCTGGCCCTCCTGGCCGGCTGGGCACAAGCCTGAGACCGGGTCAATGTGTACGGGCCCGAGTTGCAGGGCTTGGATCTTGGGGCAAGTCAAAGATCACCCTCCGGTGACCCGGGTCCTCTGGCTTCCCGCGCACCTTGAGCGCTGCCTCGGCTCAGGGCCCAGCTGTGCTCAGAGCCGGGGTCCGAAGACACACATGCCATGGGGGTGCCCTGCTCTCGGCAGCCACGGGCAGTGCCCGCAGGAGGCCCGTACCTGTCCGGGGAAGGGTGGCCGGCTCCCGGTCCATGCCACCTGACCCTGGTTTAGCTGCCGCGAGATTTGGGACATGTTCTGGCCCGTGGACGAGGACGACTGGATGTCGTTTACCCCAGGCACGTGGACCACTGAAGAGCTAGAAGAAAATAAAATGCATTTGCCCCGGGACACCCCGCCCAGCACGTGCCCTTGCCTGGACCTTCCTCCCCACGACCCTCCCCTCTCTCTCCACAGGAGACACCCAGAATCCTCGTAGAATAAAAATCAGCCTCGATGCTAAGTCCCTGCTTTGCGCTCTGGTTAACTCATTCCTTTGGGGCTCCTGCAGGGATTCAGGATTCAGAACTAGGCCGAGGGCTGTTCGCCGGGTCGGTTGGAGCAGAAAGACGAGCCTGTGAGTGGAAGCTGGACCAGCCTGACCTACCGGAGCACACTGGTGGCACCTCTCTGTCTCCCTCCGCCGACCCTCGAGCTAATTTAATGCGTCTTTATTAGGCACCCACGGTGTGCACCACGGGGCTCTGCCGTCCTTCCGCAGGCTGGGTCTCTGACTGCTGCCTTGGCCCTGGGCACATCCCCCCAGAGATCTCCCCAGCTCTGCCCGCTATATGCTATGCTCCTTACAGACGGGATGGGCTTCCACGTGGGGTCTGGCCGCCCCTCCTGCCTCCCTGGTGCAGCTCAGCAGGGCAGCGTGCTGGGTGCCCGTGAGCGGCTCCAGTGGGAGGGGGCGGGGCCAGTCACCGCAGGGGCGGGTGGCGGTGGACCTTTGGCAGAATTTGAGGGCGGGTTACTGACCACAGAGAAGCTCAGGCACAATGTTACTCTGTATTGCAGTATTTTTTCTATGCTATAGATTTATATTAAAACAGGGAGGACCACCCTGGCCGGTTCACTCAGCGGTTAGAGCGTTGGCCCTCAGACCAGGGAGGTCTGGGTTCGGTTCCCGCTAAGGGCAGGTACCTCGGCTGCAGTTTGTCCCCGGCCCCGGTTGGGGTCGTGTGGGTGGCAGCCACTCGATGTGTCTCTCTCACATCGATGTTTCTCTCTCTCTCTCCCTCCCGCTCTATCTGAAGATAAATGCAAAAATGTGCTCGGGTGAGGATTAAAAAAAAAACAAACAAACCAGGGAGGACCTAAAATGTCAGGACATCACAGCCATCTCCTGGGTCCTGCTCAGCCATCTGGGGACCTCTGCAGTCCACGCTCCGGTTTCCCCAGCAGGTCCTGGAGCCAGGCTTTGCCTCCGGTGTGTCACCAGGGCTTCCCCAGTGAGCCAAAGGGGTCCAAGGGCCGAGGACCACGCCTGCCGGTGCCCGAGCCTCTTTCAGCTGCGACCCCAGGACGAGGAGCCCGCCGTCCTCTCCTCCCGGGACAAGGCTGTGGCCTCTGAGACCCAGGGGACGGGGCACCTCCTGCTCCCTCGTCAGGTCTCGGCAGCTCCGACCCATCCAGGTCCCAGCTGGAGGCCACTCGGTCCCTCTCCCTGGCCCCTTTCGCATCTGAGAAAGTAACTGACACCGCGTCTCTATGGCAACCCGCGGAGGGTGCAGGGCAGACCCAGAGTCGCCAGCGTCCTCGGCCTGGCCCCGGCCTGCACGAGCCCAGCTCTGAGCCTGGGGCTTCCCTGGCCCCTCCCGGCACGTACCTGAAGGCCTTGCCCGAGTGTCCGGCGGGGAACGGGCTTCCCTGGGGGTAGATCTGCTGGGTCCCTGCTGCAGAGGCTGAGCTCATCATCTTCTTCTCGGCTGGCAGAGCAGAACGAGGGTCACTGCCCGCGGCCCGGCCCTCGAGGGGCTGTCTCTCGAGGGCCAGACGGCGACCGCTAACCCCACGTGGAGCACCTGGGTGCCGTCCGACCACTTACATGCTCCGATCCCTGCGAACATCTCAGCGAACCGCGGGTCCCTCTCCTGGGAAAAGATTGCATCCGCCTTTTCCACGGACTTCCCGGCCTCGTGCACACCGGCCGGCAGGGTGGGGACGGGGACCTGTTTGCACATCAGACACACAGCACCCCTCGTGTGAGGCTCGGGGTGGGGGGCACCAGAGGTCACCGAAAGGACAACGGGGTCGCACAGATGACTCAGAGAGGTAGACGTAATCCACGTACTCTAGATATCGGGAAAGGTGAACTTAAAGTTTAATTTCTTGACTGGTTGGTTTTACTTCACTATTATTTTTTTGAATCCTCACCCGAGGATATTTTTCCAGTGATTTTTTTAGATAAAGTGGGAGGGAGGAGGGAGAGAGACATCGATGCGAAAGAGACACATCGATTGGTTCACTCCTGCCCCACCTCTAGTGGGACCGAGGATGAAACTGCAACCCAAGTACATGCCCTTCACCTGGATCAGAATCGAACCTGAGACCCTTTGACCAAGGGCCAACCGATGAGCCAAACCGGCCAGGGCTATAGATTGATTTGAGAGAGAGAGAGAAAGGGAAACATCAACTCGCTGTTCCATTTATTGACGCATCTATTGGTTGCCTCTTGTATGCGCCCTGACTGGGGATCGAGCCTGCGACCTTGGCGTATGGGGGACAACGCTCTAACCAGCTGAGCTACCCGGCCAGGCCCCAGGAACTCACCTGTGACAGGTCGTAGGAGGACAGCCCGTCGCGCTGGTGCACCTCCAGCTCTGCTTGCTGCTGCTGGAACTGCCTGTGGGCGAGAGGCCGAGTCACCTCGCGGCTGCGCCACACCTGCCCCAGGCCCGCGGCGCAGCACCCGGTGGGCGCTTCCGTGTCTATTCTCGTCGATGAAAACGCCCGAATCACGACTGAGCCCCGGGTGGTACGTTTAGGCCGCTGCTCGGCCGGAAGTAAGTGCTGCTTTATGGCTTCGCTCTGCGCGGGGCGGACAGACGGAAAAAGGAAAGACGTCCAGACAGAGGTTCAGGCAAAAGTTCTGCCTTCCGGATGGCCGTCGGGTTTACGCAGAGCGAACGTCGGCCACCGACTGCCAGTTTCGGGGAGCTCGTCCCACCCCCACACGGAGCCCCGCACTGGCGGCCTCCACCCGTGTCAGGACGACCAGGTGGCGTGGGAAGGGCCAGGGCCAGCAGCACAGAGTCTGTTCTCGTCCTCTGGGTCCCTGCAGCCGACAGCTCCTTCCGCCAGGGGGTCGCGAACAGGTCGCGGGCTCGGCCACACACCCGCGTCCGGACACCGGCATCTCTGCCCACAGCCCTCGCTTCCCGTGGCCGGGACGAGCACATGTGAACCAGTGCTGACCCGCAGCCGCCCGGTCCTGGGAACAGACCCGAGGAGGTTTCTCGGACATTTCACGGCGACAGAATAAAAATAAACCTTGGTGTGCTTGCAAATCCCACAGAGGAGGAAACGCCAGCTCAGGAGAAAGCGACCACAGCCCACGTGAGGGAACCAGGCTCCCACGGCAGCCGGCACTGGGGACGAGCGAGGACGACAGACCACACGGGTCCAGCCCGGCCTCCGGGCACCAGGCAGGCAGGATGCTGGGTGGGTGCTCGGCGGGTTATGCTCAGCCTGGAAGAGCGGGCACGCAGCCATGCGGGGCCGGGGGCACTCAGATGTGGTGTGACTGGGAGACACCGGGCTTTGGCTCGGAGGCGTCTGGGGGCTCAGCAACCTCCGCTGAGCAGAGTGAAGGGGTCGGAGTTGCTCTGCTCAGGGACAGGGAGCGTGAGTGGTGTAGAGCGCGTGCTCCTGGCCCCCTGGTTGGCTCGAGGGGCCGTGCGCAAGGCAGGGGCAGCCGTCCGGGAAGGGCAGGTGCTCACCTGACAGAGGGCCAAGGCCTCCACCCGGGCACGGAGGAGGCGGAGGAGGGATGGGCCAGAGAGCAGCCCAGACAGAACCTGCGGAGCCAGGCCCCGTGTGGGTGTCTCTTGCAGGTGGGTGAGAGGGCGGGACCAGGATGAGGCTTGGTGACAGGGGTTTCAGCTCTGAGCTTGCAGAGACCAGGAAGGAACCTTCCTTTTTCCTTCTTGTCTTCCCCTCCTCCCAGCATCCTGCCCCCATCGGCCAGGTGGGCTGGGCCATCGCTGAGGGCAGGGGGCAGACTGAGGGGCAGCCAGCGTGGCCGCGGGCGTGTGCGTTGTAGGGACACACGCACACCAGCACCACACGCAGCCTCGGTCGTGAAGGCCGACAGTGCGCACGTGCTGGCCCAGGAAAGGGCTCCGCCCAGCGACACTGAGGGGAAACCCCAGCTCACTCCCCACGGACGCCGGGAGAGAACCACACAGCCCTGGGTGGGGCCGACGCAGAAACCCAGGGACGGCTCCTGTCGGAACAGCCCCCGGCTCACCCCCGTCAGAGTGCCGACCCCCGGGCGCCAACACGCAGGAACAATTCAAAGCCCTGCGGCCAGCGTGGGAAACGGGGTCTGTGTCGTCCACTGCCCTGCCCTGAAGTCACTCGGGGACACAGGGCTGTCCACGGAGCAGCTCCCCAGAAATGCCGACCAGTGAACACTTGCCGTCCGGGAAGCTTCCGGAGGACTGAAGGCGGCGGCCTGACTCCTCCGCGGACTTCCCGGCGCAGGGCTGCCTGCTGCTGATGGAGCTCAGGCGGGACAGCGGAGAGGGCCCCGCGCCGCGGCCGCCACTGCCCCCTGCTGCCCGCCGCAGACACTGCCCATCCCGGCGCAGGAGCGGTTTGAGCGGCGCTGCCCGCGGTCCCCCTCACCCAAGGCCTCCCTCTGGTCAGGCAGAGCAAGGCCCCCGCAGGGGGGAAGCCAGGCAGATGGGGTGAACTGGAGGAAAGGGGCAGAAACCTGATAGGAGGCAGCCCTCACCAGGGAGCAGCAAAACACTGCCTCGAAGGGGGAAGTTCCAGAATCCAGCCACGGCCTCCAGTGCGTGATGAGGGGCTTGCCCATTCCCGTGGCTCCCACAGGGGCGGCCACGGTGGCCGGGGAGGGCTCTGACAGGAGACACGAGCCTGGGGACGCACTCCGGCTAACGGGGGCCCACAGACGGGCTGGCACTGCCCCTCCCTGCGGCCTCGTCCCTGGGCCCCCACACCTGGCTCCATGGGGCCGTGAGCACCCGAGGCCCGGAGGGGCAGGGGCCTGAGCCACGCTCGGCACAGGAGGCGGCCACGCCGCGGCGGGATCCTGGGTTCCCTGGAACCACAGCTCCGCCCGGAGCCGGAGGAAAGTGGGCAGTGCGTTCGTGGAGCCCAGGGGACCGGGCAGCCTGGCAGGGACGACTCGACCAGACCTGCCCAGCGGCGGAGGGTGAGGCTCTGCTCCCCCAGGTCACAGGTGGGGCGGTGAGGCTGAGACAGGGAAGGACTCTTGTCCAGCATGGAGCAGGGACTGAACCCCAGGCCACCTGCAGTCGGAGGGGCCTCCCGTGGACCCATCTGTCCAGTCTGCTCGGAGACCAGGACCAGGGCCGAGGCTGAGACGCGGAGGAGGCTGCTGCGTGGGGCCCTGTCACCCCGGGGGCTGGGATACGCAGCCAGGGGGCAGGGGACCGCCTGCCACCTCCTGTCACAGGGACGCGGCCTGCAGGTGAGGAGGGGCGGGCGGCGGGTGGGAACAGACCCTTCTCAGGGCTGCGTCTGGGAACACAGAGCACGGCGGTGCCAACGACCCGTGCGGGGGACAGGACTGTTCCGAGACGGCCGCAGGCTGCGGTCCACCCCCCCACCCCCCGGGCACAGGTCCAAACACCCCACGCACTTGGGCGTCGTTCGACTTTGTGCTACCTCTGGGCCTGTCCGTCCTCAGGGGCCGGTGCAGACAGGAGGCATGGCCAGCCCGTGGCGAGGAGCCGGACCTGTTTCCTGCTCCCAGCAGCCCTAGCAGGGAGGCCTCCCCCACCCACGGCGGGTCTGGGAGCTGATGCCCCAAGGGCATGGCCATGGGAAGCAGCAGAGAGCACGTGCGTCCCTGCGGTGCCCACCCCCAGGCCGAGCTCACTCTGCCCGGCTCAGTGGGCCCAAGACCCAGCATCGCACTCGGGATGGGAAGGGGAACGGGAACCAGGGCTCCCTGGGCCTGGGGGCTACCGATGGGGCCGAGCCATGAGGAAGGACCGGAGGAGGGGACCCGGGCCCTGCTCGGGGCCACACCTACTTGACGTTGGTGTTGGTGCAGATGAGGTACTCGATCTCGTCCGAGTAGGGGTTCTGGAAGGTGAAGCTGCTGGTGCGGATGAGCAGCCACTCGCGGTTCTTCGTGCGGAACCGGTACATGACGGACAGCACCTGGCCCTTCAGCTTCACCACCTGCGGAGACGCGGGGCGGAAGTCAGCGGGGAAGGGCGGTGCGGGCAGGAGGCCGGCCCGGCCCGGGCAGAAGCTCAGACCGTCAAGAGACGGAGGCAGAGCGAGGTGACTGGGTGTTCCGGCCACGGGGACCCCGCCTACGTCCCTGCTGAGACGGGGCCCTGCCTGCCGGCCCGTCTGCCCCCTCAATGTGAGAAACCGAGACAGTGCCCGCTTCCTATCAGGGCCGTTCCGCTTCTGCAAATCAGATCGTGAGAACGCGTCAGCCGGGCGCAGCCTGCCCTGGGGATCCCAGGGGGACGGGGTCTGGTGGGTACGGGGGTGGGTGAGATGCTGCCATGTGGGTAAGGCTCTCCCGGCGGGAGTCGCGGCCTGAGCAAATGTTTGGAGGCCGGGAAACTGAGGGTGTGCAGGCCCCACGCGCCCGGCAGCATCCCACTACCTGCTGGAAGCTCTCGCGCAGGTGGTTCTGGTCCTCAGAGTGGCAGAACTCCAGAATGTCCTTCCCCAAAAGATCCTGCAGAGAGAGACGCTGCCATCGTCCCAAACCCGGGTCCATCCCCTACACACCGCTGTTAGATCACAGCGCTCACGCTCCCCAACCGAAGGGGGCAGTGGGTGAACGTTCCCTGGCACCCCACGGCGCTGGCCGCCGGCCGCCACCCCAACTCCGACTGCCCACTTCGCCAAGTCCTAGGTCCGCAGCGTCAGAATGAGAGTTCACGTCTGCTGGCCTTGGAGAGGCCGACCGCAGCGACCAGACACAGGAGGCAGGAGCAGGAAGGCGCCTGGGGCAACCGGAACCGTCCACACGTGGAAACGGCAGCTCTCCCGTGGCCGAGGCGCTGCGGTCATGACCTCGCTGACCTGCTCAGGGCCCGTGTACTCCCCCCTGCACTCCCCGCTGTCCTAGTCAAAGGACCCCACCCGCACGAGGCGCACCGCCGAAAGGCACCCCCGGCGTGTTTCGGGGAAGTGGTCCCCTGGCAGGGTCTTAGTCGGCAGAGGGTCCGAACGCACCCCTTGGTCAGGACCCAGTTGGCAAGCGGCCCAGCAGGCGCCAACAGTGGACGTGACCGTGGGCAGCAAGTCTTGTCTCGGTGCCAAGGGCCACGCAGAGGCTGTGGGAGATGCCCACGCGTGGACGGGTCTGGCTGGACATGCACCTCCATCAGAGGTTGTGACAAACTTGTAAAGTCATTGTCGCCGTCCTTCCGTCCGAGACCCTCACGAATCCGGGGAGGTTAGAACTGGACGCATGGTACCAGTATTTCAATGGACTGTTGCTAGTTCTAACATATACGAGTAATTAGAAGACCCCTCTCACCCTCGGCGGTGTGCCTCAGTGGTTAGAGCGTCTGCAGACACCCCAAACGGTCTCGGGTTTGATTCCCAGTCAAGGGCACAGACCTGGGTTGCAGGTATTTTTAAAAAAAACTTTTTTTATTTATTGATTTGAGAGAGAGACATAGAAACATCGATGAGAGAGGACATCGACGGGCCGCCTCCTGCATGCCCCCCACTGGGGATCGGGCCCACCACCCGGGCATGCGCCTGACCAGGGATCGAACAGGTCGGTGCAGGGTCGACGCTCAGCCACTGAGCCACACCAGCTGGGCTGTGCTTTACCTTAATCTAGAACAATCTCTCCTTTGGTGCATCTCGTGACACTGACTTTTTACATTTTTTTTAAAAGTCTGGAACAAAGACCCGAGAATGTGCCCCCTATGAAGTGGGTTCCAAATGCCTGTGGGAAATGGGGGGTCAGGCTAAACCAGGCGGACACCTCGAATTCAAGGGGTTTCTGTCTTTCACGTCAATACACTTTGTCGGTTTCCAAGGAGGAGACTTCCTGTTTGGTGTCGGGCGCAATGAACCGGTCTCCCGGCGCATCTTTGCTCAGGCTGGTGAGGTACAGGGAGGTAGAGAGAAGGGCCCGGGCACAGAGAGCATGGGGGGGCCTTAGGGGAGCAGCTGCTCCACTGTCCGTTCTCGTTTGGAAGGACGACACCCCTGCACGCCGGGACACGCCTTTGTGCTGTGTGTCCTACACCGTGATCGCGTGGTTTCTCCCACGGAGGAGACGAGGGTGTTTTAAGGAGGCTGGATCTTGACCGACGGCCGTGGGCTTTCGCAAACGACCTACCTGGGGTTGGTAGCCAATCACGCTGATGCACCTCGGGTCCACGAAAGTGATGATCCCATCCGAGTTGTGGCGAGAAAGGAACTCCGTGGGCACGGACATCCCGCTCATGTCCATACACACGGGGGAGCTGGTCACCTGGGACAGGGACAGAGAAGGGGAACAGTCCTCGTGGACGGAGGTTCCCACAGATCCTTCCCCGTCGTCAGCACAATGGGTCTCACGTGCCGACAGCCCAGGCCACACCTTGGGCAGTGACACTGGACCGCTTCCCTTCCTGAGCCTCAGTCCCCCAAGTCCGTGGGAATAACGAAGGCAGTTTGCTCAGAGGCTGCGCATCAGCCACCACCACAAGGTCGGTGCCGAGACGCGACAACACCTCCCCCACCTGCCCTGTACCCGGGATGGCAGAGGAGACCAAGGGACTGGTCAAAACGTCCAGAAAGTCAGCTTCGGTGGACCGACTTTACCCACACCGCTGCCTGTCTGCAGGGAAAAGCCAATGTCTACCCAACGTGATCAAAACGGCTCAGGCATCTGTCTGAAAACGGCGAGACCCGGGGAACCAGGGACGCGAATCGCGTGGGTCCTGTGCCCCACGAGGGAGGCCCTCGGCGCCACGGGGCCGCGGAGAGCCCGGCGGACAGAGCGAGGCTGCGTCCGACAGGGCCAGCGCGCTGGAGACACGGGCTTCGGCGTGTCTGCTGTTGCTGCAGGGTTAGGGAGACACCTTCCCTGCGCTTTGGGAGCTATGGGAAGGGGGCAGAGCCTGAGCTGCCGGAGGGACCCCGTGCCCAGGCCCCGTGCCCGGAGCACAGTGGGAAGGGGTGTGGATTCCGACTAAGCCGCTGGACGAGACGTTTAGCGGGTCTGGAGGCAGAAGAAAGGGGTGAGTGGGATTCTGGAAGAAGGGGGCCAGGATGACCAGGCAGGAAGAGCCTGTGGACAGGGGCAGGGTGGGCAGAGAGAGAGGAGGGGGTGTCCTGGAGTGGGAGGAAGGAGTGACCGAGGAGCCCTCGCTTTGTCCTGCAGACCACGGGGACGTGTCCAAGGAGACTCAACGGGCAAGATGTGAGCAGGACTCGACTTTGCGCTAAGCGACACGAGTGTGGGGTTGGACTGGTCTGGACGCTCGGTGAGGCGAGGACCCTGCAGCCCCCAGCCCCCTGATCCAGCCCCGCCTTCCCGCAGTGACCCGGGGCACCGTCCCGAGCTCACAGGGGCTCAGGAGACGTGCCCAGACCCGCGGGCTGCTGCCCTCCGGCACGCGGAGCCCTCGCTGCGATGGAAGCGGCCGGAGCCGACCCTCACCTGCAGCCGTCCGATCGCCACCAGGCAGTACTTACTGCCCTGCCCCACGTCGGCATCCTCCTCGGGGATGGTCATCCCTGGAACGAGAAAGGCCGGCGTCACCCACGGCGCGCCCCACGGATGGCGGGGACCGCGGATCCACGGCTGAGCCCTTCGGGTCTGGGCACAAGCCGAGGGACCCCTCCTGCTCCCCTCTCTGCCGGAAGTCTCCGGGTCATTCCGCGGCACAGTGTCACCTGTCCCTGGGCGAGGCAGACGCCCGAGGCAGAGGAAGGCTAGTGACTCCATTTAGGCATTTGCAAAATGTGGCCACAGGATTTTGTTGTGAAAGAAATTTCAGTAAGAGGCCTGGCTGGTGTGGCTCAGTGGCTGAGCGTCGACCCTGCACCAAGAGGTCGCCGGTTCGATTCCCGGTCAGGACACATGCCCAGGTTGTGGGCCGGATCCCCAGTGGGGGGCCTGCAGGAGGCGGCCAGTTGATGTTCTCTCACCGATGTTTCCGTCTCTCTCTCCTTCTCCCTTCCTCTCTCTCTCAAATCAATAAAGAAAAATAATAAAAGGTGGGCTGCCCACACCGGGGAGTTCTCCCGGGCGGCTCCTTCTCCAGCAACGCCAGGAACGCGAGCACGGCAGCTCCGACTCGGACGCCAGAACCCTGCTCCTTGCTCTCCACACAGAGGAACGCGCACCCGATGGCAGAAGTTTAACCCCAAACATGCAGAGACGAAACCCGTCGTTCCAAGTACACGGCCATGAAATCCCGGAAATTAACGTGCGCGTCCCCTCCTTCCCACGGTGGTGAAAGGGGCGTTTTCTGCGTAAACCTGGGGCTGGAGGACAGCGCTCCACTTCCGGCCCCCCGGAACCTTCCCCGGAGGGCGTGGAGGGGCCGCCCCGGGAGAGCCGCACGAGGCACAGAAGGACGTCGGGAAAAAAAGTGGGGGGACAGCGCCCCGGTCTGGGCCTCCTCTCTCCACCAGATGACCGGAGGGGCCGTCACCTTCCCCGACAGGGTGCTGTGTTTCCGTGGACGTTCTCCAGGGGAAACAGGACGACGTGGACCCTCTAACCCGCCCCTTCCCTTGGCAATTGCATTGATTTCAGCTCTCGGATGAAAAGTCCAGAGACAGGATGACAGGCCCCTGCTTGGCTGTGCTCCTGTTTTTAAATTCTAGAAGCTCCATGCTCACCTGTAGAGGGGGCACGCAGGAGGCAGGGCTGCACCTGGTGCTCCACCTGTCACGCACCCCCACTCTGGGGCTTTGGGGCTACGCTGTTACTCCAATGTCCTGGGGGCCCTGAGGACACCTGGCCAACTGGTCACTCCCCACAGCCTGTCCCTCAGGGCCCGGCGTCCTTAGTCTGCTGTCACCAGCATCGCATCCGGTTCTTCTCTGCTGTTCTCCGGGGTCGCCCCTACCTGCCTCGTTACCTTCTGAAGCGCACCTGTTCCCTATTCCCCACCGAGCTCCCTCTGCTCAGCCCTCGGGGGCTGTTGTTTGCGGACGAGGACCCTTGCCCTCGGCCGCCTACCTCTTTCGGGCTCCGGGCTCCGGGCTCCTGTCTCCCAGGCCCGGGTCATGGCCCCCTGGCCCCGTGCCCAGTCTGCTGCCCGGCGCTCACGGTGTCTTCTCCCCACACCCTCACCCAGCCCTGCCCTCCTCCCTGACCGTCGCCTACAGGGTGGCTATCCCCACTCGCCCAGGCACGCCCAGGCCGTATGTGAGCTGCTGCTCAAGAAAACCTCAAAGGCTCCGACCCCCGACCACACCAGGTCGCCGTCAGGGCCATTCATTCCACCGAGATCCCAGAGGGCGGTCGCCGGAAAGCGTGTCAGAGCCCGTCGGGGCGAGAAGCTCAGCCCGTGAGGGAGGGGACACGACGCAAGAACGTTTCGGTGGAAGAATAAACCAGCATACTGCTCCGGGCCGGCCTCTCCCGGTGCACACGGGGCTGTTCAGACGTGGCCTGCGGCCCAACCACGGGGAGCCGTGGAGTGGGTTCTCCCGGGCGCGCCCGCTGAGCACCGCAAGGCCCCTCGCGCAGAGGAAAACGCGTGTTTTCTTTCTGTTTGAAATGGTGGTGACCAGATGTCTCTGGTTCCAGGATGCAGTGCTTTCTGGGGCCCCCGTGGCCTTGGGGAGACGGGAATCGGGACGGATACGAGCTGTGGAATGGGAACAGCGGTCGCCCCGCAGGCCCCCCACGTGGTGCTCAGCACACCTGGACCGTGCTCACCGGGACGCCGGAACGGAAGCGCGTCCTTGGCCCTGGTCAAGACAGGCGGCTGCACCGCACTGCCAAGCCGCCCCCCCTCCCTGTGGCCACAGAGCTCCCCCTGGCCGCAGGCTCCGTGTGGGGTCTGGGCTGAGGTCCAGGGCAGGGGCCGGGGCCGGGGTCAGCGAGATGCGGAGTCCCACAGGGCTTCCGGGCCGGCCCAGGGGAACGCACAGTGCTCTCTTTGGCTCTGGCTCTCCACGGGCCCAAACGCCGGGTCAGTTTGGCCATGACAACAGCCAAGTGGGACACAGTTTCTGAGCTCCTACTAAGCACCTGACTTTCTGCTACGGACCCATCGGGGACTTAGCAGTGCAAGGGGCCCGGCTCCTCCCCTCGGGGAGCGCTCGGCTGGTGGGGAAGGACCCTCACGGTGCCATATGGTTAGTGTTAGGGCCGAGCAGAGGCGCGTGGCCAGGGCCGGGGGCCAGGGCTGGGAGGAACAGGCCGGGAGGGGACGCTTCCTGGCAGGGACAGCGAGGTTTATCAAAGTGGTCTTTAATAAGAGTGGGATCATTCCAGCCATTGTAGCAAGATTTCAACAATTCCCTGACCGGTTGCACAAGTCCACGCTGCGGATCCTTGAATCACCTTTTCACCGGCAGTGCCCTTCCCCCGCCAGGTCTGAGCAAACCCGAGTGACAGAAACAGCGCTCCCGCCGAGGGTCACAGGACACTGCTGTTTGTGAAGGACGTGTGTCCCTCCCGAGGGACGCCCCCCCCCTCTGCAAACCCTGCTGGGAAGTCGAGGCCCAGCCAGGCTGGGTGGAGTCGGGCTGGGGCTGATCCTCACATGTGAACAAGGCTGTGTTTTCCTGCACCCCGCCAAGGGCAGGCAGGGGAACACACCACCTTCTGCAGCGAGGAATCCAGGCCACGAGTTCACGGCTTCCAAAGGCCTCCCTGAGGAACACTGCTTTAGACCAAAAACAAAAAGGCTTCTTTGGCCAAACACATGTGGGAAGCGTCGCTTACACAGAGGCGGAGGTTTCACCACCAGAGGTCTTGGCAGAGACTGAACCTGAGACGTGGGAGCAGGACGCTCCTGCCGGAGAACCAGGTGGCGGATCCCCTCACTGCTGATTGCGAACCCTCCTCCGTGGGGGGGTGAGTGTGAAAGCCCTTCGGGGCAGTGCCGCCCTGCAGGTGTCCTGCATTGCACCGTCCCTGGTGTGAGGTTGGGACAACACAAAGGCCCAGCTCCCTGGGTGTGCAGGAGGAGCTGCCCGGGGACATGCGTGGAAAGTCCCCAGCAGGACCAGCTGACGAACGCAGAACGCACGCAGGCGAGGGTGGCCTGAGATTAGCACAGAACGGGGGGCGCGTCCCGAGGGAGAGCCACCTGCACCGCCTCCCCCAGGAGGGGTTTGGTGGCAGAACGCCCCTGCGTCCTGCCAGGTTGCTGGTGACCTGGTCATCTCCCCACCCCACACTGGCCCTCGGGCACACACAGGTGCCCGTCCCCTTGCTCGGGTAACAGTAACACCGGGCATGCCTCTCCTGCTCCTACCAGGGCCTGAAGGACCGTACAGAACCCACATGGCCAGAGACGGAACCATCATCAACTAGCACCAAGGGACACTCAGCGGCCACCCGGCTCGGTGAGCCAGGTAGGAAAACAAATCACACGCATAAGAGAAAGAGAACCGAGTATAGGAACCACAGCAACTGTTTTAACTGAAGAAAAAACTTCCGTTACAAAAAAAAAAAAAAAAATTAAAAGGAGAAAAATAGCTGCATTCAACTACTCAGTGAGGACACGCGATACTTATGAAAAAAATCACAACCTTAATCCCACAAGGAATGAGTTTGGATGAAAGTGTTATTTCAAAAAAAAAACAAACAAAAAAAAAATTAAAGGGGAACTGTGAACAGAAGATTAGGATTGAGAAACTCCCCGAGGGTTGGAAGAATAAGGAAATCAGCCGTGGCCGGTTTGGCTCAGCGGTTAGAGCGTCGGCCTGCGGACCAGTGAGTCGCGGGTTCGATTCCGGCCAAGGGCACGCACCTCGGTTGCGGTTCATCCCCGGCCCTGGTCGGGTCGTGCGGGAGGCAGCCAGTCGACGTGTCTCTCTCACGTCAATGTTTCTCTCTCTCTCCCTCCCTCCCACTCTATCTAATGATAAGTGGAAAAACATCATCAGGTGAGGAATGAAAAAAAAAGAAAAGGAACAAGGAAAGGAAATCAGAGCCGAACGCTCGGTGGGAGGGAGACTGAGTCCAAGACGGAGCTTCCGGGCGTGAGCAGGCGGGTTAGCAAGCCGCAGCCACGCGGGAAAATCTAGACCAGTTTTCCCACGGTGGAGACACGCTTGCGTCGGCAGACCGAGGGGGCCCACGCGGCACCAGTAAAACGCACGGAAACAGACGCAGCCTCGGCATCCCTGAGCAAACGCCAAGGCTAAGCTCGAAGCACCTACACGTCGTCGTGGGGGGAAAGGGAAGGAACGCAGGTCTGGGCACACCCCTGCCACAGCGCCCTCGAGGGGTGACGCGGCGGTGTCCCCTCAGCTCCGACGGAGAACCCCCTCGCCCAGGGTCCTCTTGCAGCCACAGCAGAACAGCAGGACGAACTCGTCACACATTCAGGGGGCTGTGAAATGAAGCACCCACTCACCCTTCTCGAAAGAAAGTATTTACAGGGTCACCCTGGTGCTAAGACAGGAACCACGACGTGGAGGAAGCAGGGCCTGGGAGACGGGACACATGAGCCACGAAACGGGGGAGGCCGATCGTCACAGGGAACGCGGCCCTGGGCAGGCCTACCTCCGGTGAGACAGATAAAACACAGTGACCTGACCGCATACCTCAAATCTCGACGACGGCTCTAGAGCCCAGACTATTCCCACACGGGCGGGAGGTGGTCGGGAGACTCTGGGTGGGTCTCCTTGGGTGTGAACCCCAGTGGTGGTCCGGGCCCAGCACCTCCCCCACTGCACCCCTCATCTCCCATTTCCCATCGACAGACACCCCACACTCTGCTCCATCAGCTCGGCCACTGCCCTGGCTTCTCCCTAGGAGGGTCCTCTCCGGTGCCCGGGCGTCAGGCCCGTCCAGCTCCTTCCTCTCACTTCCATCCACCTCCAAGATCGAGCTCGAGAAAAACCTCGTGGCCTTTCTACGCCCTGCACAGAGCCGCCTCCCAGGCTTAGCACCAGGCCACCCCCAGGACCTGACTGCCCCCCTGCCTGGGCGGCTTCCCCACCAGCCGGAGACTGACCCACGGGTGCCGACACGGCGACCCTCTCCCTCGTGGAGAAAGCAGTGACGGCAGAACATCGTCCCGGTGAGGAGGGGGAGAAACCAGTCTGCTGCTTGGGGTGCGGATGGGCCGAGCACTCTGCCAGTCTAGCCTCGCCCGCAGCACGGGGGGCTCAGCGGCGCCCGCACTCGCTTGGCTGTGGTGAAGTGAGCATGTGCACGGACAGGACCTGTCATGACGCCCGCACGGGGCGAACACTCACACGTGACCAGCGTGTCGACTCTGACTCCTCCCTTCCCCATGTCCACACTGTGCCCTATGCATGTTTTCAACCGGCAAACTCCTGCCTCTTTTTTATGTTTCCGTTTCAGCTCGAACGGGCTGGCCAGAGTGGGAGAGACGCCCACCTTGCCACCCCCAGCAGAGGGGCTCGCCCTCCCATGGGCTCCCCTCGGGAGTGCCTGCTCTGTTGAGACCCTGATCCTGGGCTCGGCCAAGGCCTGCACGTCTGTCTCCTCCAGTGGACTGTGAGCTGCTCACAGCAGGAACCATGCCAGACTTGCCCTGGGATCCCCGGAGCCTAGCAAAGTACCTGGGCGGTGACAGGTGCTTCGAAGTGTTCATGAAGGGAACAGAATGGCTCTCCCTGGCTGAGAACGCTGCCCCCCGCCACCTCACAAGCTCAGGTCGGGGCTTTCGTGTCCCACCAGGACGTCAGAGGGTCCCGAGCAGGAAATTAGACCTGCTGGGCCGAGGGCAGGAGACAGCAGGGTTCCAAGCGCTGCCTTGCGGGTTGGTGGCCTCCATAAAGACAAACAGCTTTTGGAGATTTTCAAATGAAGGAAAAACAAACACGATGTTCGACAAGCCACTCTGGATGAGCTCATGGCAGGGCTGAGCCGTCCGGTGACCTGGGAGTGTTGGCTCGGCCACCTCGGATTCCAGCCCAGACTCCACGGTAACCTCAGGCCTCTGGCACGCTGCGGCCAGCGCTCCCTGCACGTCCAGCAGCCGAGGGGAGGGCAGCATCAGGCACCGATGGGAAAGCACACGAGGGCACCAACCGCCAGACCCCTTCCAGACCCAGATGGTCCTGGTGGGAGGCAATGAGCTCTTGGTTCAACGCCCCTCCCCCGGGGCAGATGCTGGCTCTCCTGTGCAGACCCTGGCAGCTCACCAGAGATTTTCGGTGGATTTTTTAAAAATATGTTTTCATCAATTTTTTTTAGAGGAAGGGAGAGAGCAATAGAAACATCGACGTGAGAGAGAAACATCCATCGGCTGCCTCCTGCACGCCCCCTACTGGGGATCCAGCCCGCGACCAGGCATGTGCCCCCACAGGGTACCTGGGACGACGCTCAGTTCATGGGACGACGCTCAGTCCAGGGAGCCACACCAGCCGGGCTTTTCCGTGGATTTTTAGGGGATGAACCAAACAGATCAGATGATCGTTCCCGGATAAGAGGCCTCTGTCAGGGAAATGGCTTCTGGCTCGGAGCCAAGTGTCAGCCTGTGATGCCTACCGGGTGAAGGCCAGGGGCACCTTCAGAACGTCAGAGTACCCTGGGGACCAAACACACCTCACAAAATAGAAACCACAGCCTGTCACGGGCGGTTTCTTCTCCAGCGTGTTGGACGTAGCGCGTGTGTTTCTTCAGACTAAACCCACGAAGGAACAGAGGAGGAAGAACTGTCTTCGGGATGCTTACCCCCCTGAAACCTACGTGATGAACCCTATAAAATGCCAGCAGGCTCGTTGGGAGGCTCGGTGCAACAGGAAGGGCTTCCGGAACAGACCAGACCACCCTGCGATGTTTACGCTGCACGTGGCGTCGGCCTCCGCCGAAGGTCGCGGGACGAGCTCACGCGTTGCTGGTGGGTTGTCACCATCTTTTCACACTAGTCCCCCTCGGAGAAGTCCAAGGTCGCCGGCAGGTATTTTTATCAAGGTTGGTGCTTCGGAAACGTCATGCTTCCTAAGCAAGTCACTGTTTATCATGAAGGCCCTGAGCTCATGAGCCAGCAGGGAGCGCGTTCCTCGCGCAGTGACGAGCCATCGCTGAGCATGAAGGGGGTCACCACCCCGGCGCTGCAAACCCCATGACCTTATGACAGGGTAAGAGTGCCGATGACCTCATTTCAGCTCCCGCGTCCAGGCCAGATGACTGTCTCCACCATCTTAAAAGATTTCCGGGAAAGTGTATTCGATAAATGTCCTTGGAAATTCTGGCAAGGAAGTCTTTCACCGGCCCATCCCCCTGGGTCAACTGTTCCTTTTATCTGGGCAAGAGCCCCCTACCTTCCTTCCTTCCTTTCATCCCTCCACCCCTCCAGCCTTCGTGAAGCATGTACCTGTGCCAGGTGGAGCTGAGCCCTGGGCTGAGGACATGCAATGAAGCACCAGGGCCGGATTAGCACAAAGAGGGTTCCGTGTGCTAAGAGCGTACTTACCAATCAAGAAACCTCGGAGAACTGGTAGCCACCAGACAGGCAGCCTGAGCCCCAACCCTGCAGGCCTGCCGGCTTGTTCTCCACACCCCACCCTTTATAGAAACGCAACAACTGAATGCAACAACCCAGCAAAACCACCCACCCACCCAACCAACCAAAACTCCACCCTGCGACTTCTGAATTCCGCACAAACCCCTTGATCCGACGGTCTGGAAGGGTCTTTAGAAAACTTAGGCTGATTTCATACAAAGGTCATTGTCTCCGACTGTGAAAATCGTATCAGGATTTGGAGAACGCAGGACTAGGCGAGAAAAAAAGGAGCCAATGGTCTACTACACAGACATCACAAAGATTCGTCGTCTATACAATGTTTCAAAGTGCAGACACACTATCCATGTAGAATTTAAAAGTAAAACTGGCATCCCGGTGTTCATGTTATAGACATGTTGGCTTTTTTTTTTTTTTTTTCCTCACCCGAGGACATTTTTCCATTTTTTGTTCAGATAGAGCGGGAGGGAGAGAGAGAGAGAGAAACATCGATGTGAAAGGGACACATCGAGTGGCTGCCACCCTCACGACCAACCAGGGCCGGGGACAAACTGCAACCGAGGTACATGCCCTTAGCGGGAACTGAACCCGGGTCTCTCTGGACCGCAGGCCGACGCTCCAACTGCTGAGCCAAACGGGCCAGGGCATGTTGGCTGTTTTTAACACTTGTGGGCATTCTGTCTCGTTCCTGCGTGCCCTCTTACCGGAAGGCACGGGTTCCGTTAATGGAAGGAACGGCTGTCCGGGGTTCTGTGACCCGGGTGTCACAGCCTACGTCTCACCTGGTCTCCATCGCTGGAGTTCAGATTAATTCGAATACGTTCCTAGGAGTGGAATTCGTGCCTGTGAAGGGTTGTACATCTGAAGGCATCTTGCACGCACAGTGTCACTATTCCACGGAGGTGTCTACTGACTTATATCCCCACCAGGAGTGGATGAAACCTTACCCACACTGCTTTTGTCTTTTTGCTATTTCATAGGTAAGAGGAGATGGCATAAAATTATTGTCATTTGTAGTTATGTTTATGGGGAGACTAAATTTTCCCCAAAGGTTTAGTGTGCGTGTGTGTGTGTATACAGATATATATTTAATGCCCTTTTTATATCCTTTGCTCATTTTTCCCTATGGAGTTAAAATAGGCCTTTTGGTCACTTTCTTCTCTTGGTCCAAACTGTCCAAACTGTGCCTTCTGGAACTAACCTAAGTAAGATTAATTCCTCCCTCATGTGACACCCCCTCAAATACTTAAAGACAGAAATCATGTCTCTTTTTCTCCAAGATAAACAGCCCCGGCTCCTTCCATCATTTCCCATGAGGCCAAGTTTCCAGGGCGGCTGTCGAAGACCTAATGCATAACGCGGCCCACGGCCCTGCGGCCCGTTCACACGGCGCTCCGGAGGCAGAACCCCACGCAACTCCCAGAAAGCCTGCCCTGAGCCATCCCGGCGGGCCTGCCGGATGGCGCCCCTGCCCACACCTCGGGCCGGCCGCCGCCTCCTGCTCACCCTCAGGACACCGTGAATGAGTCTCACAATGACTGGGACGTGGCTCGTGGGATCCTGTACACCTGGAGCCCCAATAAAGTGGTTAAGAAAGAGAGCACCCTGAGACTAGAGACGGGAAGAGGAACTTGCTCAGTGGAATGACGGTGATTCGCTAACTCAGACGAGGAAAGTGTTAGAAGGAACTGGTCAGCTGGGAACGGGGTCCCGAGAGGCAGTGCCGATGCAGCCCGGTCATGGGCCCCCTGAGACCCGGGGGCAGGTAGGGACCCTTCCCTCTGTCCCTACCACTGACTGCCTCACACTTCCCTAGTCACCGGTATAAGTGCTGGTGCCCCAGCAACAGGTCCCTGTGAACACAAGGGATTAGCCTACGTCCGCTGCCCCCCGGAGTTCCCTGATCTGGGCGTTTCAGGGGGATAGTCATGTAATGCGGCCTTTGGGGTCTGGCTTCTTCCCCTCAGCATGATGCCCTCAAGGTTCGCCCACGAACCAGGACCTCACTGCTTTTACTGCTGAGTCGAATTTCACGGCGTGGAGAGACCACCGCTCACCTCTCCGTGCATCCATGGATGGGCACCTTCGGGTTGTTTCGATTTGGGGCCCGTGTTAACAATGCTGCTAAGAACACCCCCACACACATTTCTTTGTGGACAAGCATCGTCAACGTTCCCAGGTATATACATTTAGGAGTGGAGCGGCTGGGTCGGCGAGGTGGTCACGCTACGCTCACCATTTTGAGTCATTCGGACTGTTTTCCAAAGCAGCTGCAGCATTTGACATCCCCGCCGGCAAGAGAGGAGGGTTCCAGTCGCTCCAGGTCCTCGCCAACACTTGTAATTGTCCATCTTAGCCATCCGAGCGCGTGTGAGAGGCACCGTGCTGTGATATGCATCTTTCTAATCTTGGACACAACTGTCGTTTCAAATGTCACTCGGACATCACAGGGGTGCTCTGGGCGACGAATGGCTCGCCGGGGCACACGGGTTCCCCTTACCTGCTGGCGGCCAGGCCTTGATGTATCCCGTGCAGTGGACCACAGCGTACTGGGCTTCGCCTTCCTTCACAGGGCCGAGGCCGTTCCTACGGGGAGAAGGACGTGCAACCGCGGGCAGCCCCTGGGGTGGGGCAAGGATGCCGACGGCTCCTTCCCTGTCCAAGCTGCCAGGGCCCCTCACTCCTGGGGTTTTGAATCTTGACTTCCCACCACCCCATTTTCCCCTCCTTCCACGTGGTCTGAAAGTCCAAAGTAAATTCCACCCAACCCCCTTTCTCGCCTCAGCCCCGGAAACCGATGCACAGGCCTCCTGTCCTCTGTACATCAGCCCCCTACAGGTCAGCTGCCCCTCAGCCGAGGGCCCTCAGCTCCCCACCAGCACAGCCCAGAACCATCCCTCAGAAGAGCCTACTGACCTGAACCTTTTCCTCATGGTGGTTATTCTGTTTAGAGGGAGGTGGTCCAACGGAGCGTTGCCACACCTAAGCGTCAACAAACACGAGAACGCGTGAGTCCCAGGAGAGTGAGAAGACACAGGCTGTGGATCAGGGGACGAGCCTCGTCTCGCGCTAACCCCGTACTGTGACCCGGGCGAGCCCCAAGCCGGGTTCCTTCCGAGGTGCGGGGCTCGGACACGCGGGGCTCGGACACCACGCGGTCGCTGCAGGGGAGGGAGGGGACCCAGTGGGTGAGGCTCACGGAAATGGTCCCGGGGCCCAGCCCAGATGCTGGAGGCCCACAGGAGGACTCGCGGAGATGCTGGCCGAGCTCGGGCCTGTCCACCATCCTCTCCAGCTGCAGTTCCCAGCGGAGGGATCTCCCCGACTGGCAGTGTCCTGGCCCCAGATGTAACCAGACACCCGCAAGCCCGCTGACGGCCAAAGAAGGCTCGGGAGGGAGGGGTGCAGAGTCAGGTCTTCCTGTGCACCCTGCTCCTTGTCGCAGGGGATGGGGGCAGCCCACTGCTCACTCCGCTAGGACCCTTCCTGCCTCGCTTCTCAATGACCCGCTCAGCAGCCCGCCGCTGACCGCTGCTTGGCGTGCCCCCTCGTCCGTGCCTTCCCACCTCCCGGCCCCGTGACAAGGAGCCCCCTGGACGTCTTAACGTTCGACACGGCACGGATACGAGTTCGCTCTGAGACCCGGGACGGCCGTCAGCGCCGGCGTGGCTGTCACAGCAGGGGCGATCCATGGCCGCGCCGTCCAGGATGCTGGCACGGCGCTCTGCCCCTGGCCGCCGGTGCCCAGCGTCTCGCTGACACACACGGAGCTGCTGTGGCGGGGGGTCATGCTCCCAGCAGGTGGCAGTGCTGCTCCTGTCACAGGTAAATCGGGGCGCGTGGCCCCGGCACTTGGCAAAGCACCTGGAGCACCCCCGGGGCGCCAGGGCTGGAGGGGACGGCCCGATGCGGCTGTGGGCGGGGATTGTGGCACCGCTCACAGCAACGGTGCGCCTGCCGCTCTGACACGCTCATTCAGACACCGCCGCTGGGCTGGTGCAGTGGAAACACTCAGCAAGCCGACGGGCGTCTCCTGACCCGAGCACCCAGGAAGGGCCCTGTCCTGCCGGGCACTACCTGATGGCCTTTGTCGCCGGGTGGACACTGAGACTTGCTAATCTTGCTGCCCAGTTTGCCCCAGTCAGCTGAAGAGAAGACAGGACGTCTGTGCAGACTCAACCCCACATCCAAGGGGGACGGTCGTGTCTTCTGCTGAAGTCTTAGGTGGTGGACATGACCTAACACCTACTGCCTCGCGACATCATCAGCCACCATTCTCTGTGCTAAGACGAGAACCTTGTTGTTCCGGAACATGCCAAGAACATCCCGACCTCAGGGCCTTTGCACTTGTTATTCCTTCTACCTGACGTTTTCTTTCCTCAGATAGTCCCATGTCTCCTTTGCTCACTTCCTGCCACCTGATCAGTGACGCCGGCCCCTCGCCGCCCTACGTACATGTGAATGAAAAGCCCTTCCACTCCTCACTCCCTCTTATATCTGCTTTCTTCTCCTCTGCAGCACTGACCACCGTGCGACATTTTATACGCATGTACTTGGTACCCCGCCAACGGTGCACCGCTGAGGTCAGGGACTCTGTTGGCTGAACCCCCAGCACCGTGAAGAGCACCTAGCCCGAGCGGACGCTCGATGGAAGTGTGTCGAGTCACTGAGTGAATGTCCAGATGAGGGGGAAGCACTGTCTCATGTTACTGCTTCAGAAATTCCATACACCAGACCGATCCGACTCGGCCGAGCACCTCCTGCCTCCCGTCCCCCTGGGGCCACAGGGCTGGAGGTACAGGGGAGTCTGAGGATTCGAGAGCCTCGTATTTTCTCCGTTGGAGTCAGAGCAATCCCCCGATGACTCCCAAATTCTTCGTTTCTTTGACAACTATGAATTATAGCCAAATATGTGCAGAGTGGTCTGCAAGACATCATGGGAGGCTCCCCCCCACCAAAAAAAATCAAAACCCTTACCCTTAAGGAAAATATAACTTACTCATGGAGCCAAGATTTTTTTAAATTGATTTTTAGAGAGAAAGGAAGAGAGAATGGACCATCGATCGGCCGCCTCCTACGCGGCCCCCACTGGGGATCGAGCCCACAACCCAGGCATGTGCCCTGACCGGGAATCAAACCAGCGACCTTTTGGTGCACAGGACGATGCCCAGCCAACTGAGCCACACTGGCTAAGATATTTATAGTTAAAACACCCCTCGACGTTATAATAATTACCGACAAATTAAGAATGTGTGAGTCGGTACAAGGAGACACAAGGGTAAGTATGAAACCGGTAGGTCTTCCATAGACACGTCGAGGAACAGAACCTAGTGAGGAGGTTGGGTTAGAAGGGCCTCGAGGAACAGGTGGAGAGTTGAGACATAGTGGAAAAGGGGGCGTGGCCCTGGCCAGCGTGGCTCAGTGGTCAGAGCACCAGCCCGTGAACCAAAGGGCCTTGGGTTCGATTGCTGGTCACGGGCACATACCTGGGTTGCAAGTTCGATCCCTGGCCTCCGTCGGGGCACATGCAGGAGGCAACTAATGTTTCTCTCTCTTGCCCTTCCTCCCTTCCCCTCTCTCTTAAGACAAGTCAATGGAAAAAATATCCTCAGGTCAAGATTAAAACTAAAGATGTGGATGATGAAGTCACTGGGGTGAACCCAAGGTGGCATGAGTGACCCTCGCCAAGGTGGTCAAGGCCCCCCTGGCAGATCGGAAGGGCACAGCCCACCACAGCCCCGCCCGCCGCTGCCCAGACTGACCTCATCCGGCAGATGAAGGACCGCCGCGAGCCCATGCACATGCGCATGGACGACTGCTGCCCCTCCTTCTTGACCGTTCCTGTCTTCAGGTCCAGGATCCGGCCTGAGAGAAAGCAGGACACACGCGTGATAAGCCTCTGCGTCTGGCTGGGGGTGCAGGTGCGGGCGGGGGCTCCCTGCAGACGCTCTGCAGGTGAGGACAAGCAGGGCCCCCCAAACTGTCTGTTCCTTGGAATTCCCAACATTCTTTGGCAGGAAACACACGGGGTGATGAAATCCCCACAATTGCAAATGCCTGTTTTCTTCAAAGGCCGGTCGACTCGCCATTTCGCTTCAAGCCTCTCGGACGTGGCCTTCTCCCTGCCCCTCGGCGGCATTCTGCAGTCCGCCAAGGTCACCGACAACTTCCTTGTATCTAAATCCGAAACAGGCGCCCACCCCCCCGCCCCGTCTTACCAGACGGCTTGGCTGAGCCTCCCGTCCGCCCCTCACACCCCAGAGCCCCTCTCGGCCACCTCCCCTGCTCACCCTCTGCGTCCCCTACGTGACTTTATCCACGTGGCCTCGAGGATCACCTCCGGTGCTGACGACCCTACGGCCTCCCTCCCTCCAGTACAGACCCCTCCACCTCCTCAGCCCCAGACCCAACCCACCAGCATCGCGCTCCTCCCAGGTTCCACGGAGGCGTTGCCATCCTCAGGGAACCCACCAGAATTCCAGACCTCATCTCGGACCCGTCCTGTCCCTCGCCCCCTGCTCACCCGGTCTGTGTGGCTCCTTGTCCTCTGCCTTGGTCGTCACTCCCCAACGGAGACCCAGGAGCTCCCGACATGGGGCATCCCCTCTCCTCAGCCCCTTTCCCGCAGCTCACCCCTCCCGGGGGCTCCTGCCCCCTGCCCTGCAGCTCCCTCCGCCTTGGGAAACCCCTCTCTGTGCCCGAACAACTCCTACTACTGTCGCGAGAGCCCCGAGGTGCCACCTGCTGCCATTTCGTTACTATTTATCAAGCGCCCACTTATGCTAGGCAGGGATCTGAGCACAAAAACATGAGAAGGGCACAGGACAGTCCATTCCCGTGAGTGACCAGAGAACAGAAACCAAAGACTGGAAGACGGAGGTCCATCCCACGCACAGTACAGGAAGAATGTGACCGGAGGCCGTCCCCTTTGTAGAAAGTAGAGAAGGGGTTTCTACCACTGGAAATGGAACGGGTCTTGAGAAGACTCGCCCCAGCTCCAGGGCTGCAAACAGGGGAGGGGCAGGGGGCGGGGTGCAGAGCAGGGGCAGCTCCCTGCCTCCACCCTGCAGCTCCTGCTTCCCCCGAGCCTGGCTTCTCTGCACCAGGTACCCGACGGCTGTCCCCTCAGTGCCCACCCGGCCCAGGGCTCTGCAGGGCGCACAGCACCATGCACCACCACCGTGCTCACGGCTGATCACGTCTTAGCAGGGCGTGTGCGCCGGGATCACCTCCGTGGGCAGGCCCCACGCTCAGTCTGCGGGGGCTCAGGGGAGGCCGAGGGGAGGAGCCCAGGCACCTGCTGCTCTGGGCAGCTTCCTGCCCCAGGTGTGACACCTGTCTGTCCCTCTCACAGGCGGCTCCTTTCCACGGCTGCTTTCAACGGTCACTCGCTTTGTCCTCGACCAAATGGCAAAGGGTTGTGGGGGCGAAGCAGGCCCAGCAGGAGAGCCTGTCCCATTGCGAAGTGTGCGCTGAAGATGTCACAGCTGCTGAACACGGGAGCCGCGGACACGGAAATGAAAAAACACATTTCCGCCACTGCTGTCATGGCCCCGGGGGAACACTGCCTCAGGACTCCCCCTCCGCATGCTCCCCCAGTTTCCTTGGGCACAGTGAGCCCCTTCTCAGGCTCCTCGGGAAGGGAACGGGCTTCACTTTAGACAGCAGGTGCGTTCCCAAGGGGCTGCGTGTACACTGGATGTAACAGCAGGGGGTGTGTTCCCGAGGGGCTGCGTGGACACTGGATGTAACAGCAGGGGGTGTGTTCCCAAGGGGCTGCGTGGACACTGGATGTAACAGCAGGGGGTGTGTTCCCGAGGGGCTGCGTGTACACTGGATGTAACAGCAGGGGGTGTGTTCCCGAGGGGCTGCGTGTACACTGGATGTAACAGCAGGGGGTGTGTTCCCGAGGGGCTGCGTGTACACTGGATGTAACAGCAGGGGGTGTGTTCCCGAGGGGCTGCGTGTACACTGGATGTAACAGCAGGGGGTGTGTTCCCGAGGGGCTGCGTGTACACTGGATGTAACAGCAGGGGGTGTGTTCCCCAGCGGCTGCGTGGACACTGGATGTAACAGCAGGGGGTGTGTTCCCCAGCGGCTGCGTGGACACTGGATGTAACAGCAGGGGGTGTGTTCCCCAGCGGCTGCGTGGACACTGGATGTAACAGCAGGGGGTGTGTTCCCCAGCGGCTGCGTGGACACTGGATGTAACAGCAGGGGGTGTGTTCCCAAGGGGCTGCGTGGACACTGGATGTAACAGCAGGGGGTGTGTTCCCGAGGGGCTGCGTGGACACGGGATGTAACAGCAGGGGGTGTATTCCCGAGGGGCTGCGTGTACACTGGATGTAACAGCAGGGGGTGTGTTCCCGAGGGGCTGCGTGGACACTGGATGTAACAGCAGGGGGTGAGTGAAGGCACAGGGCCATCCCAGGCCCCGGGCTGGGAGTCACTCTCCACCCACGGGTGTTGGGTTTACCTACAACAGGACGGAGCAGCAAGCATGGAGGTGTTGCTATTGATGCCACGGACTGTGGGTCTGGGCTGTGAGGCTGGTTCCCTGAGAAACACCACCAGCCGAGTCCAAGGCTGACTCTCCGGACCTCCGCACGCCCACCTTATCCGCTGGGTCAGGAGGACACATCCTTCCCCGGTCCTGTCTCTGGGCTGGTCCCCCTGCCCTTCTTCACCAAGGCTGAAGGGACCGGCACCCTGGTCACCTGCACTCTGTCCTCTTCGCCCCTGTTCCCACCCAGCCTAGGGCGACCTCTGGAATAAACAAACTCCTACACCTTCAGCTCTTTACAGAAATCCCCGGAGTCCCTGAGCTAACACACCAGCCGGACCTACTTCGGGGAGGAAGCTCCTCCCACATCCCCGGGCAGAAGGTGGTCACCGTCCTCAGCCCCCGGGGTCGTTCCCGGCCAGCCCTTCTCCCAGGTACCCCAGCTCCCTCCAGACTCACGGCATCCGCACTATTATTCCGAGTAGACAATTTACCACTGGATGGACGGCTGTTCCTAGGTGTCCAGGTGGTAAATAGCGCTGAGGCCAGTAACTAGAAAAAAACAGCCACACTCTCAGGATAGATTCCCAAACCCAGAATGACTGCACCCAATGCAAAGAATACTCTTAAGCTGTGCTCAACACACTGACCAATATTCAGTGTCTCCACTCCGTGAACTGGGCGGAATGATACCGCATCTCAGGGATTTTAGCTATAATTTTTCTAGGATAGCTGAACAATCACAAAATGCTTTAGAACGGGAGTTGGCCAATGATGACGGAGGACCCCCACCTGGCCCGCTACCTGTTCCTTCAGCACGTGGCCCTGGCGGTTCATTTATTCATCGTCTGTGGCTGCTCCCCCACGGCGGAGCTCAGTCAGTGGGAGAGCGAGGGTGTGGCCCCTGGAGACAAAGATATCACTCTCCGGCCCTTTACAGAAAGCATTTGCTGACTCACACTCCGGAAGATTGATTATCAAGATTCCAACGGAGCATCTCTTCCTCCACGCGGAGGGTCCTCGCGGAGCTGTTCTCGGTAAGCTGGCTTTTCCAGGATTACTTTGGTTATTAGTAACTTTTTTTTTTTTTTTAAAGAAGAATTAGGTTTGTCTTGGACGAAATCATAAAGGAAGGCTTTGTGCTCCTGAAACGGGCTCCACAGGCCGCCGCAGAAACACAAACAGAAATCCGAATCATTTCACCCAAGGAACCCTTAAGGAAACAAGACGCATCTTATCTCGGTTTTGAAAAGGAGGGAAACAGAGACCGCAAGGAAGGAAAACAAGAGAAACCGATTAGCAACAAAAGCAGAGGGGTGGCCCCCGAGATGGACGACGTCTGATGTTGTTCCAAAAATGCGTGGCCCCCCGAAATGTGGGCCGAGAGGCGGGAAGAGGCTTTGGTGGCAAAGGGTCCTCACACCCCAAAGGCTGACCCCGCCGTCCGAGCAGCTGCGCACACAGGACAATCACCCCGCACGGCACAGGAGTGCACGCCCGGCACACGAGGCCCACGGCGGAACAGCACAGAGGCCAGGCCGCGTCCACTGGGCCCGGAGAGGACAGGCCTGCTGCTGCTGAGGGTGGGGGCGCGTTCTTCACGCGTCCTGCTCCCTGGCAGGTGTCTGGACGTGGCTAAGGCACAAACACACCAGTCCTCAAGCTGTAGCCTGTTGTCTTCTCCAACCAGAACAGGAGGGCTCTGGATGCACAATGGGGTTCCCGGGGGGCCTCTGATACCCCCCCAAGAACCTCCACCACTGCTCCTGTGCTACTTTAGACAGAAGTCAAAAAGGAGGCTGCCCCCTTCTTCCAAGATCCCACCTCCCAGGCATAGTGATTGGCTGAGGGCTGGGCACTTGACACAAATGGGCCAATCACAGTGCTTCACTCCTCCTCTGTCCACAGTGATTGGCCCCAAGAGTACGTGATGCACACAGGCCACTCAGGGTCCTCCACAGGCACGCGGTTGACGGTTCCGCCCTCCGCTCTTTTTTCTGCCCTGAGTGTGGCTCTGTGTGCGCAAAGCAACTCCTTCATTGGTGCCAGTCGAGTCCCCCTTTTCATGCCCAAGCGGGTTCAGTGTTAGTCTCCGCTCCTGGCAACCAAACAGCCTGCACGACTTCAACGATCTCGGGCCTTCACGGAACAGGAAGGATGAGGGAGTGACTTTAAATTTACAGAGGATTTCACCCAGGGCCAAGTACGTGTGTTTTAAATTTCTCGGACGTCCCTTCTGTCACCAGATGAGATTCTTTGCTTTTAAGTGGCTTATCTGATTGGGTCAGACCTACTTGGATAATAATCTCTTTCTCTCTTTTTTTTAAGGTCAACTGACTTGAGACGTTCTTATTTTTTATTTATGTTTATATGCTTTTATTGATTTTTAGAGCGAGGAAGGGAGAGAAACATTGATGTGAGAGAACCATCGATGGACTGCCTCCTGCACGCCCTCTACTGGGGATCGAGCCCACAACCCAGGCATGTGTCCCGACTGGGAATCGAACTGGGACCTCTCAGTCCCTGGGACAGTGCTCAGTCCACGGAGCCACACCGGCCTGAGATGACTTGGGACTTCAGTCACATCAGTAAAATCGCTTCCCGGCAGAACCCAGATTCGTGTTGGACTGAATAACGGGGGGGGGGTGGGACCCATGGGGAGCCTTGGAACATACTGACGACATGGTTCCCAATATAGCCTCCACTTGAAGAGATGCCCTGCCTCTCTTCCAAGACTACGAGCTCTGTGGGCACAGCTGGCCGTGGCTGGAGCCTCTCCATGTGCCCCAGGCCAGGGTGCTTCTCACACGGTGGGTGCCCATCAGCTTTGCCCTGAATCAGTCCCAACCACCTGCCATGAGGTTAAACTGTCACAGCTGCTTGGTGACCAAGGAACAGTACTCAGGTGCCCCCCTGGGTGTCACCCCCCCATTTCTGAAAGGATCCCTGAGGACTCAGGGTTAGGGCTTTTCACACAGGGCCAGGAGCCCCAGAGACCCCACAGGCTGAGGACACACGCTGCCGACAGGCCCATCCACCCAGGGCGTCGGTGACGGACACCGAGTGGGCTCAGCAAAGACCACATCCTATTGCAACAGCGGGAACCCTGACTGCCCCACAGCCGCCTGGGAAGTTCCCGGGACGGGACTCCAAGTATCAGTCACTCAGATCTCAGACGCAGGGACTCCTCAGGCCGGCATTCCCCTCGAAGGGAAAGGCGACCCCCAGCCTGGGGGACGGAGGCTCCCCGCCATCGGAGAGAAGCCCGTCTACCACAAAAAGCACGTCGGGAAGACGTGTCCGCCGAGCGGAGGGCCCTCCTGGCTGACCTGTTCTCAGGGAGCAGGGACAGGTCTGAGCAGACCGTCTCCTCCACACCTCTCACTTTTCTGTTTCTTAAATTTATTTTATTGACTGATTTGAGGGGGGAGAGAGATTTGTTGTTCCACCTATTGAAGTATCCATTGGTCACTTCTTGTATGTGTTCTGGCCAAGGATGGAGCCCGCAACCTTGGTGTATTAGGAGGACGCTACCAACTGAGCTACCCTACCAGGGCTCCCTGTCGCTTATCTGACCATGAAGTTGGTGGCTGGGGTTTGGGTCAGGACCGGGACCTATGGCTGTGGAGTAGCAAAAGGAACCGAGGGCTCATGGGCCCCAGCGCAGGGCCGGCAGAGGGCCTAACTAAGCAGGACGGCCAGAGGCCCCGCAGACGCTCGGAGCCGCCTGGTTTGCTTTGCTCCTGTCTCCCCACACGGCAGGGTTAGCTGAGAAGCTAACCAGGCGAAGAGGAGGTCAGCCCGAGGCTGCACAGGGCATCGGAGATAACCATCTCGGGGCGCAGGACGGCCGCGTGTGGGGAAGCCAAGGGCGCGGAGCCGCATCCCCCTCCCGCCGGGCAGCAGGGGCCCCCACACCCCCCACCGCTCTCTCCGGCACTCGCATTCCGAACGTGACACAGAGTCACGGGAGCGGGCGTGCCAAGCCTCCGGCTCTGCTCTTCATTAAAACGTCGTCACCCCCACGCCCCCCCACCCCCGCGGCCGGCACCTCTCCTGCTATGTAATCTGCAGACAAAAGTACAAATCTTCCATCCTGTTTGGAGTAAGCTGGAGTGTGACTTAAAGAAACACATTCCCCTTCGGGCTGCAAGAATGCCAGCAATGCGGGCCCCAGGGCTTCGCCTTCTGACGGTAACCGATGGGCTTCCTCCCCCCTCCTGCGGGACGGAAAGGGGCCAGGCCGACGGGGAGAGGCAACCTGAGGCCGTGCGCTCCGTGCCTGCAGACAGGTAATGAAATGACCAGAAATAATAATGAAAGGGGCAGGAATCTGTATCCACAACACCGGGGGAGGGGCGCAGACAGACAGAGACACAGGGATTTCTGCGAAGCACAGTGCCCCTGCGACGGGGTGGAAGCGAGAGGGTCCTGACAGAAGCTTCCAGAACTGTAAACAAGGAGACCAGGGAGTCAGGACGCAGAGGAGACGTCGCCTGAGGTCTAGACAGGCAGGGGCAGGTCACCTTGACGTGTCACAGCTGACCTGCCCAGGAGGAGAAAGGCTGTTTCCGGCGGGGGGGTGGGTGGGGTTCCAGGTAACAGCGCTGGTGGCGTCTGCCAACTGCAGGCTCCCGCACCCAGTGCACACAGCTACCACGACATGCAGTAGCCTCACAGCCCCTCCAGATGACTGGACCCCCCCCAATCTAGGAAAACGACATTTCAAAGAAATGACACTCTGACCAAAACCATCTCGAATCTTAATACATGTCAGGAACGTAAAATGGATAAAAAGGTAAGGGAGAGGGGAGGTTAGCTTAGTGCATGAGGGGAGGTTAGGTACCGTTTACATGAAAAGAAAGTGACCCCAAACAGCACAGGTACCACCCCTGTCCGCGAAACGCATTCCGAAACGCATTCCGAGACCGAAGATATGCGGAATATCGAGTCTCAGCGACATCGGAGAAGATCTTTCATAAATAAGAGAATCATCGGACTCCAGAAGAGAAATCATCGGACGCCAGGAGAGATGGCTTTTAGATGCAAAACATGACTTTGGAGTCAAAAGCCCAAGGAAGGCGCTGAAAGCCCCCTCGCGGAGCTAGCAGCCGCCTGGAGAAATTACCCCAGAAATCACAGAACGGGGACGGGGAGGTGAGTGTGATAAGCAGATAGCTCACATTCCGGAGCAGAGCCAGGAGATCCGTCTCGGGCGTTCCAGACCAGAGCGCACGGACGCAGGGCAGGAGGGGCCGTCACAGAAACGCTCCGAGGACATCTGCTTCCAAGCAAGATGGAGCACCAGGGGCCGGATTTACCTCCCCTTCTCAAATAATCGAGACGACCCACAACGTGCCTGGGACAACAGTGCTCCAAACTGGGTATCCGGCAGCGAAGGACAGTGACCCCCAGGAGACGGGAGACTGACCAGACGAGCCACACCACCTGGAGAACAAGTCCAGCTGCAGCACAGGCAGAGGGGTCACCCGGAGCCCAGCTGACTCCAGGAATTGAGAAAATGAGGCAGAGAAACAGAGAGACCAGCCAGCGAGAATTCCAGGCCAGAACAGAGGACCAGAAGGGAGAGAGGTGCACGGAGAGCACCCCAGAGATCTGTGGAGGGGCCCCCTCGAGTCCGAGGAAACTACCTGAGACCAGGGAAAGCAACAACAGAGAGAGTAGAGACAACAGCAAAGAACTTAAGTCTGAACGCGAGAACTACAATGTCTGAGATGGAAAATTCACAGGGTGGAATCAATGGTACACTAGATACTGCAGAGAAAAGATGAGTGAACCTAAAGACGAGGAAAACGAACTATTTAAAATAAGATAGTTGGCAGGTTCGAACCCTGGTCAGGGCACATACCTAGGTAACGGGTTCGATCCCCAGTGAGGTTACGTGTGAGAGGCAGCCAGGCAATGTTTCTCTCTCACAGAGATGTTTCTCTCTCTTCCTCTAAAAATCAATAAAAACATATCCTCAGGTGAGGAGTAAGAAAAAAGAAAGAAAGAGAAATACACTAAGATAAAAAGGATTTTTAAATATACAAAGAGCTTGGGACAATTTCAGTCCGTCTGATAAACAGGCGATCGGAGTCCCTGAAACAGGAGAGGAAAATGGGAACAGATGAAACCTCTGATAAACAAGTAGCTAATATTTATTATAAATAAACCCAGCCCTGGCCGGTTTGGCTCAGCGGTTAGAGTGTCGGACCATGGTCCAGAGAGACCCGGGTTCAGTTCCCGCTAAGGGCACGTACCTCGGTTGCAGTTTGTCCCCGGCCCTGGTTGGTCGTGCGGGTGGCAGCCACTCGGTGTCCCTTTCACATCGATGTTTCTCTCTCTTTCTCTCTCTCCCTCCCTCCCACTCTATTTGAACAAAAAATGGAAAAAATGTCCTCGGGTGAGGATAAAAAAACAACAAAAAAAAACCCCCAAAAACCCAAAGATCAAAGAAGCTGAATGAACACCAAGCATAATAAACATAAGGAAACTATAATAAGGCAAATCATAACGAAATCTGACAATACCAGCGACAAAGGGGAAAACCGTAAACACCAGCCAGAGAAATAAAGAGGTATTTTGCACAGAGAAACAAGAAGAAAGATGACGGCAGACTTCTCACAGGGGTCAATGCAAGTGAGAAGACAGTGGAGCAAAGACCAGTATCCCCTCATGAACACGGACACAAGTTTTTTTAAAAAACGTCAGCAAGTCCAATCCAACAATATATGAAAAGAATATACATCATGTCCAAATGGGTTTTGTCCCCAGGAATGCAAGATCGTCTTAACTTCTGAAAATCAAACCATGTAATTCACCATATGAGCAAACTAGGGAGGAAAAGCCCATACTATCATCACAATACGGGGTATCCCCCCCAAAATCTACACAGGGTGTCTGCAGATTCTACAACATTTTGAAAATAAAATGTATTTTAATAAACACTGGCTTTATAATTTCACTTTTTGTGTGTATATGTTTTGGGGGACACCCTATAAATGCCGCAAAAGTATGACAAATTCCAATATCCATTCCTATTAAAAACACTGAGCAGCCCAGTAGATGTGGCTCACTGCTTGAGGTCGACCCTGCACCAAGAGGTCGCCAGTTCGATTCTCAGTCAGGAGACATGCCCAGGTTGTGGGCCCGATCCCCAGTGGGGGGCATGCAGGGGGCAGCCAGTCGATATTTCTGTTTCCCTCTCTCCCTTCCTATCTTTAAAAAAAAAAAAAATCAGTAAAAATATATTTAAAAAATAAAAGAAAATAGCACAAAAATACGACATGCTCAGAGATAAATCTGAAACGTTCAAGGTCTATACGTTGCTAGTGACCAAACCCCTTCAGGCTTTTCGATAGGTGCGGACGAGCCTATTCTAAATTCACCAGGAAATGCAGAGGACCCAGAAGAGCGGAAACAGCTCTGGAGAAGGACTCAGAGGGCAGTGAATGCTCCCTGCTCCGTGATACGCTGTGGCCGCCCGGACAGTGCAGAACCAGGGAGTGCACAGGCAGCCGGCGGTCCATAAAACAGCCATGTCTGGAAACAGACCCATTCGCACAGAGACGGCTGGTGTCCGACAAGGGGCAGAGAGGCAATCCAGGGGAGGGTGGGCCGGGGTCACCTCTGAGGTCACCACAACGTGGCAGTCTTTTCAACCGAGGTGCCGGAACAACTGCATACCCTCCCTTCCCCCCAAAAAAAGGCCTGTCGTGAGGACTCAATGAGAAATATTTGCAGTCACTTCGCATAGCATCTCATGCGGTGTGTAAATATTAGTCCCCTCTCTTCTTGCATTCCAAGGAAAACTATTTCCCTCCCAGCACCAGAACAGTCTTTATGCATAAAAATGCACATCAGATTCTGTTAACACCATGTCAGGGGCTGCTTCTTGCACATGGCGTACATTTAAATGTGCAACAGTCCTCAGTAGCTCTCACTGGCCTGGCCTCTCCCCCACATCGCCCTTCATGGCCGTATCCACCTCCCAGATCCAACAATTCCTTCCCTGCCACAGGGCCTTGTCACGTGCTATTCCCGTGGCTGGAAAAGCTCCTTGGCACCCCAGGCCCTGTGGATTGCTGACGCGCTCATACCCTTCAGACCCCAGCTTCACAATCGTTTCTTCAGAGAGGCCTGACCCCGCTGCACGCTCCCCACCACTTCTAACGTGGAGATGAGGGTCCCGGCTTCTGTGTTCTCAGCCGCTCTTGTAGGCAGGCCTGAGGGTCCTCACCCACCCAGGGGTTTCCTTACCCCATCTCTAACGTCCATGCTCTTACTACCTGGCAGAGAGAGAGTTCACGCATGTGCATGTGTGTGTGCGTGAGCAAATTCCCAGTCCTACAGATATGTCAGCTGTGTTGCTTAGAACAGTGGTGGGGTGACCGGAGGGGGACTTTCCACTAAGCACAAGTACTTATCACTTCCAAAGTGGACGCGGCCAGGCTGCCCTTCGGATGTCTAGGCATGTTGTGGAGGGAGCTGCGTGACAGAGAGAAGGGTTGGCCGGGGTCCCTCTGAGGTCACCACAACGTGGCATTCTTGTGACTCTAGGTCCTCAGAATATGGGCACTCAAGGTCAAGGAACAACACTGTAAATAGGTCACCGGAGAGCAATGAATGTCATCACCACACACGGGAAAACTAAAACCGGTCATCAGCTCGCGGCCCTGTGAACAGCTGGCGGCCAGGCTGTGCACTTGAGGACAATAAAAGAACCGCAGAAAGAACAGAAAAACGGAACACGCATGTTTTGCTCAATTAGCTTCTACCGAGAACCCGATAAACAGGAAAGGCTTGCATTTTCATTTAACCGTTTGCCGTGAGTCATGACATTTCAGAAAGAAATGTGTCTTTTTTTTTTTCCATTGAAACGAAAGGAAAGTATTTTAATTTTCCTGATCACGCTGACGTTTTTGCAATCAGGTTATTTTTAACCAAAGCATTACAAAACAGGACCATCACGTGAGAATATTCCTGAAACCCAAAGCACACCCCCTCAGGGAGCGATGATTCTACTTGTCTTCTGAAATGTTCTCAAGTAACTCCAAATAACTAATATCTGCCTAAAACCGACATGAGGAGGTTATTTTTGTTACAGCTGCTTTTTATAGATGGGGAGGGGAAAAAAAAAAACCCTCTTTGTCTATTTATTCTCCAGCATTAAAGTTAGGACAAAAGATGAAGAAACCAAGACAGTTGCAAAAAAGGTTTAATAGGCCCCCCCTTGCTCATTTTTCAACTGTGTTGCTAACTGATTACATTTTTAACATTTTGTTTCTTTTTCATTTTGATCTTGTTGCAATTTCCCCCCTGGCTAACCAGATTGGGCTGTTATTTTATTGGGATGCAGTCATTGTCAACTTCTGGATCACCGTGAAACCACTGGGGGTTGCTTTTAAAAATACAGATGCCTGGCCCTGGCTGGACCCCTCGTTTGACTGGGGTGTCATCCCAATATGCCAAGGTTGTGGGTTCGATCCCCAGTCAGGGGACATACAGGAAGCAACCAGTGAATGCACAAATAAGTGGAACAACAAATCGATAGTTCTTTCTCTCTTAAATTAATTTTAAAAAGAAAACATTTAAAATCCAGATGACTGGGCTTCACGACACCATTGTGGACTTCAGGGGAACAGGCTGGAGTCCCAGCATCAGCATTTTTAAAAGAAACGCTAACGTTCTGAGGTGTACCGCGCTGTTTTAGGGACTGGACTTTCACGTATTGTACTTTATTTCATACTTAACAGTTTACTCTATTTTTCTTTAAAAGGAAAGGGCTCCCGATGACATAAGCTCCATACATACCCCACCAAACCTGGAGGGGCTTGGGGATTTTAAAAAAATTAGTTACAGTCTGGCCGGTGTGGCTCAGTGGTTGAGCGTCGACCCTGCACCAAGAGGTCGCTGGTTCGATTCCCGGTCAGGGCACATGCCCAGGTTGTGGGCCCGATCCCCAGTTGGGGGCGTGCAGGAGGCAGCCAATCGATGTTCTCTCTCATCCATGTTTCTATGTCTGTCTCCCTCTCATTTCCTCTCTGTAAAATCAATAAAGGAAACAAATTAAAAAAAAACACAAAGTAGTTACGAAGCGACAGAACTCGAAGCTGTTCTGCTGTGGGCACCAGCTCACTGTCCTGGGCCCTGGGACACTGCTGTCCATCTGCAGAGCCCGGCTCCGGCTTCTGGACGGGCTGCCTGTCTCAGCAACAGCTCGGCCGGGCAGCGGCTGCAGGGCGCCCCCTCTTACCCACGGGGTCGCGTGTGAAGGGGAAGACGCTCGCTCTTAGCCCAAGGGGGAGTCCAGCGGGTTGGGCACAGATGCAGGGAACACAGGACTCCCAGTGGCGGCCGCCGCGAGCATCTCTGCTACTTGTCTCGCAGAAGAACGTCCACGCTGATGAACAGCCGCCACTCGGTGCCGTGACTGGGCACCGCCTCTTCGAGCCCCGCCAGGCCTGGGTACGAGAGGCCCTCGCACATGGGGGCAAGGGCAGGACGAGAAAGGAGCCTGGGACAGGTGAGGGAACAGGGGTCCAACCAGAGGCCGCTGGAAACAAAGGCTCTGGGGACCGACCGTCGGAGTCCGACACCTGGATACTGATTCTGTACCCAGGACGCCGGCAGAAACAGGCTTGAGCCGGCCAGGTCCCTGCCACGGCCGAAACGGCAAGACCTTCCCGGTCAGTGGAGACGCGTCGCAGACGGGTGAGCGGAGCAATGAGGCAGAGCAGGGCGGAGAGGCGGGGAACCCACTACCAATGTGTGCGTGTGCTGGTCAACACTGAAAAGTGAGTAAAATCTCCACAATTCCCAGAGGCAGTTACCAGCAGGATCCCACGTGCCACCTCAGGCTTCAACGCGGGCTTGCAGGGGGCCCATGACTGTCCGCACTGACGCCAGGGGAAACTGAGGCCAGGGGCGGCCAAGTCATGTACCGAGGATAGAGGGTCACGAACTGTAAGTGTCACCAGGTCCTTCTGAGTCCACGTGCAGGGAGACGCGTGCGCACACACACACACACACACACACGCACCCACACACACACACACACACACGCACACACACACACACGCACCCACACACACACACACACACACGCACCCACACACGCACACACACACACACACCCACACACACACGCGCACACACACACGCACACACACACGCACCCACACACACACACACACCCACGCACACACACACACACACACGCGCGCGCGCACACACACACACACACCCACACACACACACACGCACACACACACGCACCCACACACACACACACACCCACGCACACACACACACACACACACGCACACACACACACACACACCCACGCACACACACACACACACGCACCCACCCACACACACACACACACACACACACGGCCGCGGGGGCTCCTCTGCTTGCACAGAAACCGGCCCCCGCCGGCGTCGGGCTCGTGCGTGTCCGTCTCCTCTGTCTGCTGGCCCCCCAGCCCCCCAGTGAGCCGGCAGCCGGGGCTGGAAATCTGTCCACATTCATGAAATATCTTTCAACATAAACCTCGAGAGAACACGAGCCACGTGGCGGGACACAAGCTCTGCGTGCCCGAGGCAAAGGGCGCAGGTTGTACAAACAGTTCACCGGACCAGGCACCGAAGAAACATTCGGACGACGGAGCTGCGGAGGCTGCGGCTTCCGGAGGGGAAGACACGCGAACGAGCCGCCCGGACTGGGGTTCCCCTCTCACAGGCTCCCCGAGCCCCCCACGGACGCTTCCTTCTGGCGCTGACACCGCCGCGCCCTGTCCGAGGGCCGAGGGCGCAGACACTTTCCTGGCCTCCAAACACTGTATTTACACTTCAGACAACAGAAACCCAGTCACAGCGTTATCATCCTTGACTCCGATGAAATCAGCCTTTTTTGTGGATTCTTTCTGCCTCGCTTGTCTGTGACCCGATACGGCAAGGGCCAGACTGCGGAGCGCGCTCAGGACCCCGGCTTCCGGCCGCCCCCGGGCCGCTCCGGCTTTCCAAGGAACAGAGGCTACAGCCGCTGGGAAGCAGCTTGTCTTTTCCCGGCACTGACAGCGTGGGGGGGGGGGTTCCCGCCGGTCGCCTGCAGGGCAGGTTATCCGCCTGACGTTGTCCTGCCAAAGGACTCCGCTGCACGGACGAGTCCCGGGGCCCCGGGGCTGAGTGCGAGGCAGGAGGCTCCCTGCCTCAGGTGGGCTGGGACCAGGGGCCCGTGTTCCGTGACGTGCGTGCCGGCTGTCCTGGGCGGCAGAGAGGGTCCTCCAGCTGCTCTCCCCGAAGGCCTGGCCCTCGGTCCAGGGCTGGGCAGACACAAGCTGGACCACAGGATGCACTGGGCCAGCGCCCCCTGCCGGCCAGCCCCGGCAGCTGAAGGATGCCCCCGCCCCACCAACACGCTGAACCCCTCCTTCTGGGCACCTCAAACGTCCACGCACATGCAAACCCCCGGGGACTATGGAAGGCAGGTCCTGGGCGGCCCGAGAGGCTGCGGCTGCCCTTCTGGGACACCGGCTCCCTGGGGCCCTCACTCGATGCCAGCAGGGGGTACCCTCCGCATACGAAGGTGTGCCTGCCTTCAGTTCCACGCTGGCGGGTGAGACGTCCCACAAAACCACGCCGAGCCCGTCCCAGGAGGGAGGCACACGCAGCTCCAAGGCCGGACATGCTCGGCGCTGACATGGACTCAGTCCCAGCATCTGGTTCCCCGAACTCTGGGTTCCCCGTCTTCGTGCATCGGGAAAACTGGAAGGTGGGCACCGACGCGGATCGCTGGGCCCCTGGAGCGGAGCAGCGGGCCTGAGCGCGGCGGGAATGTGCCTCTCGAGTGAGGGGACAGGTGAAGCCGGTGCTGCCAGCCAAGGACCACTGGGGACCACGGGATCCTGCAGGACCCAGGAGACCCCCGGGGCGTCAGACTTCTGTCTCGGAGCTTCGACAGCACCCACCACGCACAGGCCCGTGAACCCCACGGACTGCTGCTGGGTCTTCCCTCTGAGAGTCGAGCCCCCGAGCCCTGGGTTGAGCTACTCAGTCTGGACTTGCTGTGTGGGGCGGTGCAAGGTGTTCGGGCGTCTGTGTCCTGAAGGGGACAAAGCTTCGTCCGCACTGACGATGATCTGCACCCGTAGCCGCTGCTCGGCCTTTGCTGTGCGGCCCTGGGAACCTCTCGGTGACGTCGAGCTTGGTGCTCTTCCCCCGTGAGACGGGGCCCACCATGCCCCACGCCCAGGACCCCCACGAGGCCCCGGCACCGCAGGGGCTCACTGTCCCCGTGCGGCGGAAGCGCCCGGGACGGGCCAGAGCAGCAGTGCCCGCCCCCGATCCTGGGCGGGTGCACCTGCCACATCTCCCCGTGACGATTCTATCGGGCAGCCGGGCTGACGGCCACTCGTGTGGGAACAGGCGGGCTCCACTAATGGAAGCGAGCTCACCAGAGTTCATCCTAGTCCACCGCCAGGGTCGAGGACGGAATTAAAGCAGAACGTGCCAGTGTCCCCCGGGTGTCCTCTGTCCCGGACCCGCAGGGAGACCGAGCGCGAATTCAGTGGCCCCACCCCTCAAGCAGCGTGGCGGGGGGGAGGGGGACCCCGAGCAGAGCTGGCTGGAGCGGCTCCCTGGGGCCTGCCCGCTGTGTCCAGACCACGGCCCGGCCAAAGCCTGTGATCGGAGCCCGAGATCTCTGGACTTGGGCGCAGCTCTCGGGAAGACGGGGGAGCTGGACCACAGCTGACTGGGGTGCGTGAGTCATTCACGGGGGCCTTTGTGGCCAAAGCCCTTGGGGGACCGATCCTGGCTCCGGCTCTCCCCAAGTTATCACAAAGAATCTGGGCTGGAACAGTTAGGAAATGAGATGCATTCATAAAGCGACGCTGGGAACGCTGTCGGTGACAAGGAAAGGGAACGGCTGACCCCCCATGGCCGAGCCAACAGGTGTTTGGGGACCGACCAGTGAGTCCTCGAATGCAGCAGTGAGCAGATGAAGGAGATGGAGGGGGGGAGGGAGGAGTCAGCCTTAGCTCGCACCCTGGCCGCTGCGGACAGTCCACCTACAGCGGGTTCTCTGCCCCAAACCCAAATGCCGCCCAGTTCTGCGCGGAGGAAGAGTGAGCGCACAGAGGCGCAGAACCGGAGGGCGAACGGCCCAAAACTTGTCCGGAAGCGTCCACGGGTTCCCCTTCCCACACCCGCGTCCCGGCCTGGGAACTGGGGCGCTCCCTGCGCCGTGCAAGGCCTGGGGTCGCTGACTAGGCGTCTCTGCTCTCGGGCTCCAGGCTTTCCAGAGGGGACCGGCCACAGGGGCCTTGGGAGGGGCTCCCTGGCCCTCTGCCTCGCCCTGGGCCTGTCCGGGGACAGGCAGAAGCTCTAATCAGCCGGAAAGCTCCGGGGCACGTCCTCGGCTCCCCTCCCTTCCCGGCGAGCTGGGTTCAGGCCGGTCCGGATCCGCTCATCATTTCTGCACCACACTCGGAGCCCTGGCCTCCTTTGGATCTGATGCTGGCTCTGTTTTCCACTCAAAATCCTGTGACCCCAACGTCCCTGGCATCCCTGGAGACGGGAGAACACCCACCCTCCCCTGAAAGGACCCCCCTCAGACCACCGAGGCTGCTCCCCCAGCCAGCAGCTGGGGCAGGCCCTCCTGCTTTAGCGACAGTGCCCCGACGGCCTCCGGGAGAGCACCCCCCAGCCGGGGGCCGCGGTCCCTGTGGACAGGCTGCCCTCACACCCGCTCGGATGCCCTGGCCCCTGGAACTGGGCTGGGCAGGTGGCCTGAGCGAGCCAGGGGAGCCCATCCTGGGATGCTTGCTGGGGCCACAGGGGAGGGCACTCTGTTTCTGCTGTAAATAGAAGCCCCAAGATGCTAATAAACCTTCATCAGCCGTACCAGGGAGGGTGTAGTGTGCACCCTAAAGAACTGAAAGCAGGGTCTCAAAGAGATACCTGCACCCCCATGTTCACTGAAGCAGTATTCACGGTAGCCAAGACAAGAAAACAACCCTACTGCCCGCCAACAGAGGAATGGCTAAAGAAAATGCGGTACATGCATGCAGTGGAATATTACTCAGCCCTGAAAAAGGAGGGAATCCTATCATTTGCGATGCTATCGGTAAACTTAGATGTCGTTATTCCAGTTACATGGGGGACTGACAATAGCCAAACTCACAGGAGCAGAGACTAGAACAGGGGGTGCCAGGGACTGGGGGAGGGGAGGCAAGGTGGGGGGTTGATGCTTACAAAGTATAAAGTTCTAGTTATCGGGATGAATAAGTCCTAGAGACGGAGCTACAGCCCTGTGCCTACAGTTAACACAAGGGAGAAAGAAAAGAAAAACGAAAGAGCCACAAAAAAAACCACGAAAAAAATTCTGGTGACGGCTCGGTCTGTCCTTGGATGACGGTGGGTCACACCCCCCCTTTCTGGCCTGAAAGGAACTGTGCTAGGGGACAGGAGGGTTTGAGAGACCCTAGTCCCACAGGCAAAGGCTTCAAGTCATCCCTGAGGTTTTTTATTACATGTTTTTATTACACTTTTTTATTATACAAGTTTTTATTAACTGTTTTTATTACACTTTGGTTACGAAGACCTGTGCTGAGCGCCAACGAAACCCCGAGGCCCGTCCTGGGGCAGTCCTGCTGCTGGGGAGCCACACTGCACCCCAAGTGCTCGGGGAGGCCCGGTCCTCTCTCCCACCCAGGGACACGGACCCACTTCTCCAGTCCAACTTGTTCTCATAAGAGGGGCCCGGCCAGGGGCAGCTCGAAGGCCTGGCTGTTCACCATTCACCGGGTCTTCCTTCGGCTACACTTGTTCCGGCCGCCATGGCCACCACCCATCCAGTGTCCTCTCCAAGGACCCTTCTGTCCAAATGTGGGTGACACGGCCCCTTCAGTGCTGCCGGACCCATGGAGACTCCCCATGGACAGACGTGTCCACCCTACTGTGTGACCTGCTTAGCGAGGCCACAGCCTGGTCATCATTTCCCCGGCCATCTGCCCCAGCTGGGTCTCCTGAGTCGGTTTCAAAAAGCCACATCCTGTGGTCAAATACGGAACATGGGCACGGGCCAGCAATTCCTGGATGATCTAACTTCCCATACATTTAACTCAGAAATGCGTGGCCCCCGGGATTTCCAAGTGGGCTCATCCAGCATGGCTCAGGGCACGTCTCTGATCTGTTGTGGGGCTGCCGTGTTACACGCACGAGGAGCTCAGGGCCAGGAGACACAGAGGTGAGACAAAGCCCCTCTTCCTCCCTTTCATCCCAACACCGAGAGTCCCCATGTCCTTCAGAAACAGCTGCGCATCCGCCACTTTCGACCACACTGGACTCGGTCTTATCATAAGGATTATGCACCGGGATGTGTGCCCCCAACTCCGTACGTTGACGCCCGAACCCCCGGGACCTCAGAATAGGACTAGACTTGGACCTGGGGCCTTTCTTTACAGAGCAGGTTACGGTTGAAGCTGTGCTTCCATTTTTACTAGGTTCCTGTTTTTTGTTGTTTTTGTTTGCTTTGTTAACCCTTGCCCGACTTCCGTTGATTTTTAGAACAAGTGCAAGGGAGGAAGGGAAGGAGAGAGGGAGGGAGAGAAACATCGATATGAGAGAGCCACATCAACTGGTTGCCTCCTGCACTACCCCGACTGGGACCGGGGGTCGCACCTGCAACCCAGGTACATGCCCTTGACTGGGACTCGAACCCAAGACCCCTCGGTGCTCGGGCCGACGCTCTAACTGCTCTAACGGGCCAGGGCTCACAACTGTCACTCACAAACATGTGAGGGGTGTTCCGCTGACCCACAGCCCTGTGGCTTCCACAATGTTGTACACTGCAGGGTCTGTTTACTCTTTTTTTAACAAGAACATTATTATAGCAGAACTGAATGCATTTAAATACCTCGATGGGGGATGTCACCGTAGGTACTGGGCCTGGGTGATAAATGCCCCTGGGGCCAGCATCACAAACAGCCACACATGAGGCATAAACCTCACTACAGGGAATGTAGTCCTGCTGAAATACCGATAGCGCCCCCTGGTGGCGATATCTTGTATTGCAGGTAAAATATGGGGGTGGGGGATGGGTTAAAAATGCTTTTTAACTGTGTGGCAGGATAAACGAAGCTGTTGCACAAGCCGAGTCCAATCCACCCCCTCACCGTCAGGCAGCTTCTGACCTGCAGCTTCCTGATCTGTTTCCTGAACGGAATTTGTCTCGAGGGTCCCAGGGCGCCCGCAGGGGCAGACGCACTGACCTGTCATGGAGTTTTCCGAGGTGCACAGTTGCTCTCTCAGCTTCTCCACGTCGTCGGGGTGCACCTGTTCGTAGAGGGTGCTCCCAAACCACTCCGACTGGGGCTGGTTCAGAACCGGGGTGACGGAGTCGGACACGTAGATCACACGCCCTGTCTCGGCCGCCACCACGAACAGAAACCCGTCCGCTGCCTCCAGAATGAGATGCTTCAGCTCCTGGGGAGGAGAGGGGGTCAGGAAGCGGCAAACCCCCCGCTCCCCGGGCAGCCTTCCGCCTTCTCTCAGGCGCTCACGATGCACGCGTCGTTTGGGGAGCTTGGATTATAGTTTTTTTAAGCATTTACTTTTTTTTTTCCTTTATTTATTTTTTTAGAGTGAGAGGAAGGGAGAGGGAGAGACAGACAGAAACATCGATGAGAGAGAAATTGACTGGCCGCCTCCTGCGTGCCCCTCACCGGGGATCGGCCCACAACCCGGGCACGTGCCCTGACCGGGAATCACACTGGCGACCTCCCGGTGCATGGGTCGCTCAACCACTGAGCCGCACCGGCCGGGCTAAGCATTTACTTTATTAAAAATTTTTATTGTTATTAATTTATTTGAGACAGAAAGAGAAAGAGATGTGTTGTTCCACTTATCCATGCATTCAGTGGTTGACTCGTGTATGTACTCTGACCGGGGATTGAACCCGCAACCTTGGCGCCTTGGGAGGAGGCGCTAACCAACCGAGCCACCCAGCCAGGGCTTGACTGCTTTTTTTTTTAATTGCAAAATGAAATTTTTTTAAATGCACAGAGCAAAAATAAAATACCCCCCCCCAAAGAAAAACACAAATGCATAAAGCTGTACGAACCCTGAAAACAGCTACCCTGTCTCAGCTGGTCCTCCTCTGGGGGAGGAAACGCCCAGCCCTGGTGGACAGAGAACAAGGGGCGACCACCAGCAGGTGCTGGGTTGCCACAGACTGGCCTCCCCGACAGTTAAAGGGCGGTCACGTTGCTGGAGCCCAGGGCGCTCCTGGACGGAGGGGAGAGAGAATGGGGAAGCGAGGTGCCCAATGGACAGGAGCGTGGGACCCCCCGAGCCTGTGCCACCTGGCCAGGGCGCCCACCCTCTCTGCCTGTGCCTGAACCGAACGCTGCCACTGGGCACACGCATGTCACCTACTGTCCGCACGACTGCCTGACCTCCAGAACCGCTGGGCGGCCAGCGTCGCAACGGACTCTCAGCACAACCCCAGGAGGTGGCGGGGCACAGGGCACTGTCCAGGGCACTTCACGGCGAGGTGCAGGGTTGGTGTGCCAGCCCCGGGGACATGCTGGCCGCTGGGACCTGAGAGCCGGCAGCAGGAAGCCGGCAGCCCCAGCGCGACCGGGATGGGCCTTGACCCCAGGCAGCTGGAGCGTCCGCCGCCCGGGCCATCCTCACACCCTGCCAAGGGGCCCTCTCGGGGCGCCCCCTTCCTGCGGGAGCTGGGGAACTAGCTCTGCCTCCCGCCCCCTGCACCCGCTCAGGCCCCAGGGAACAGAGCCGTCCGTCCTTCGGTCCGTGGCTGGTCAGTGGCTGGCAAGTGCTCCTGGCGGGAGTCCTCTGTTCCGAGACCAAGGGCCGCTGTCCTGTGTCCACGCCCAAGGGTTACAATGCGTGGACCCGCTGGTGAGGGGAACCTGGGGGCCTCGTAAGGGCCGCTGAGCGCGGGACGGGGTTGGAACTCTAACACCCTCCGCCCGGGAGACGGGGCGGGAGCGGACTTGGAAGGAAAGGCCTATTTGTCCGTTTTCTCTGGCTCTGCACTTACGCTCTCCGTGTGTCCTGGACGCTGACTTAGTTCACAGGGCTGGGTCAGCGTTTTTATTTTCAGGGTTGGGGACACCCTCCCAACAGGAAGGGCTGTGGGGAACTCAGGGCACAGGGCATCCGGGAAAGGCCCGGTCCCGTCACGGGGGAGGGGGCTGGTGGCCGCACTGTGGGGAGGGCTCACGGGGCAGACCCCCGCTTCTGCCACCCTCCCCCCAGCTGTCTCCCCAGCGCCTGGAACTCGGGGCCAGCGTTCGCCTCTGCCCGTAGTTAGACCCAGAGACGCAGAAGGGCGGCCACTGGAAGAAAGGTCACCATGCTCTCCGTGCACGTCCCTGTGCACCTGTGGGCCCTGACTCACATCCTCAGCCTGTGTTTTCACCCTTGATTGATTGATTATAAAGAGAGAGACGAAGGGACAGAGACAGACGGACAGAGACGGCGTGAGACACCCCCTGTGGTTTCCTGGTGGAGAAGGTGCCCTGACTCAGTCCCGCCCTCGGCCCTGGTGACCCCTCCCGGTGCCGCGGGAGGGACAGTACCTGCTCGGTGAGGAAGGAGGGCTTGTAGGCGCCGTCCGTGGACTTGTTCCCCGTGCCCCGCATGGACTTCATGTGGGACACAGCCATGCGCAGGATGGTCAGCTTGTCCGGCTTGCGGGCCAGGGCGCTGCAGGTGGGCACCATGTCCGAGAGCTCGGTGATGTACTGGGTCATCTTGTTCCGCCGGCGCCGTTCGATCTCACTGTGGTTCTCTCTTCCCGGAAGCAGGCGACGGGGGGCGTGGGGGGGGAAGCATACGACCAGGGTTACCAGTCAACTGGGTGAAGTGACATGTGGGAGACACAGTGGGCTCGGCACACGTCCTGGGGAGCGGCCCCCACACCTGCGCGAGCTTCGGTGTCCGTGGGGGACACCGGCCCCTGCAGGCCCCTCGGGCCCCTCCGAATGTCCTGACCCCGCCCCACTGTTCCCATGAACCTAGGGGCCTGGTAACAAGCATCTAGAACTCGGACATCCCCTTCTGCTGGCAGGAGGGCCCCACACCCTGAAGTGGGCCCCACACCCCTCCCCTGGGCAACGGCCACAGCCACCGGCGAGACACGGGGGGGAGGGGGCAGCCTCCAGCAGGGGCCACCAACTCGGAGCAGCTGTGGCGCACCCACCAGCCGGTGGAGTCAGGAGACCCCAGCTCCCACAAACTCAACACATGGAAGGCCAGCCTGGCTTTCTTTCTCATTTTTTTCAATAAATGTGTTTTTATTGATTTTTTTAGAGAGAGATAGAAGCATCCATGTGAGAGAGGAACATCGATCGGCTGCCTCCTGCACGCCCCCTACTGGATGGAGCCCGCAACCTGGGCCCGTGCCCTGACCGGGAATCGAACCGGGACCTGTCAGTCCCTGGGACATGCTCCCCGCACTGAGCCGCACGGGCTGGGCTGTCCCTGATGGTTAACATATGGGGCAGCGCTGACTCTCTGACGGGCTGGGGGACGGTGGCAGGCAGTCCGGGGCTCCTGTTTCTCAGTGCTGGGACCTCGCACAGTAAGCTCTCGTCACCCTGCTCGGTTTGTCGTCACTGACACTGACCTTCGAGGCCAAACATCGCGCCTCGCGTCTCTTCCTCTTTCTGTTCCGAGACCCCGGGGGCCACCGTTTCCTGAGTCCACGTGGGACGGAGCGTTATCTCGAGGGGAATTCTAACCCGAGAAATGAAAAGTCATCGTTTCCCCGTCCAGGGCCCTCGGGGACGGGGAGACCGGCGCCCTCACTTCCGAGGCGAGCTCCGTTTCGGAGACAAAACGTCACCACAATCTGCCCTGGAAAATGGGGGGACGTCCAGGCTGGGGTCCTGCCAGCACCGAGGGAGGAACAAGACACACTGTTGTTGGTAAATTCGAGTCTCGTTTGGATTAGAAATTCAAGGGTTGCCCGGCTGGTGTTGCTCAGCGACAGAGCATCGGCCCACGGACCAAAGGGTCAAGGGTTCGATTCTGGTCAAAGGCAGGTACCTGGGTTGCTGGTTCCATCCCTGGCCCTGGTCAGGGTCATGCAGGAGGCGACCAATCCATGTGTCTCTCCCACATCAATGTTTCTCTGTCTCCCTCCCTCCCTCTCTCCCTTCCACTCTGTCTAAAAATCAGTGGGAAAATATCTTTGAGTGAGGTTTGGAAAAAAACAAAAAAAATCGGCGGTCACTGTTTTGAAAAAGCCGGCAGAGTGACTAGCCGGTCACTGAACCGTCGACAGTCCAGGCTAGGACGTGGCAGGGCTGCGGCCGGTGTCCGGTCGCTGGCCTGGAACGAGGGACGGGACGGGGTCAGACCACAGGCAGTGAGCGGCGTGGGCAGTGACGAACAGTAAACTGTGTGCCCCCGAGGAGGTGAGGGCCGGCTCCGGGCGTCCTTAGTCTGAGGAGCACAGACTGCCCTCACCTGGAAAATTTGCTGGGGCCTTCGCCGTCCTCGTCATCGAAGTCCATCCTGGAAAGCAAGGTCACACGTGAGCGTCCTCACAGCTGGGACACTGAACTGGCGATAGCAGCCGCCCAACGGCCCCCGCCCCACGGAGCAGAGAACAGCATCTCCACCGGGACAGGAAAAGGCCAAACGGAAGGTCCCCGGGCAGCGGCGCTGACTGTACGCTTGGGAACGTTTGCAAAGGGCTGAAGGTTTGACCAGGATCCCGAAAGCTGTGTCGGAAGGGTCCGGCGCCTCGCTGCCCCCCATCGTGGGACATCGCTCCCCCCACTTCACTTATTCTGCAGCGAGACCCCCGTTTATACCTGATTTGGCGGCGCATTCACAGAGTAAAAGAACTCAAGGGGTTTTGAAACCGGGACGTTTGAGGGGCCGTAAAGGGGAACCCCGCACTGAGGCCGCAGGCAGAGGGCAGCTGAGGGCAAGTAGACGCTGACGCCCAGGCCCAAACGGATGGACCAGGAGGGAGAAGGGTCGTCTGGAGACTCGGCCACCCGACGAGGGCGTCTGCCTGTTGAAAGTCACTAAACAAACACGCAGATCCCCACTTTGCCGGGGCCTCTCGGCATAAACACAGAACAAACAGGCTTGAGAGATATTGGTTTAAATCATGTCCGCAACCCTCCGCAAGAACCCAGCCCTCTCCGGTATCCGCCACGCTGCCGCTGAAGATGTCAGGGTGGAGGGGACTTCGCTAGCGGGAAGGACACCCGGCGGCTTCGGGAACAAAGTGAGGGCGGGGTTCTGAGATCTCGGCTCTCCGGGGCATCGGGGAGGGGGGCTCCTCGGGGGAGAATGTCTCAGAGCCCCCACCCCCCATCTTGTTCTTTAGTGACTGAGGGGCTGAGTGAGGCCCAGTCCCACGAATCCCAAGCAGAGGGGAGGCCAGGCCGCTGGCAGCCAGGACCGAGAAGGTCCCTCTCAGAAAGCTGGGCACAAGAACGGAGTGTGTGCGAGACCACAGCTCCAGCCCCGGCCGGTTTGGCTCGGCGGTTAGAGCGTCGGCCCGCGGACCGGAGAGTCCCGGGTTCAGTTCCCGCTAAGGGCACGTACCTCGGTTATGGTTCGTCCCTGGCCCCTTGGGGTCGTGTGGGTGGCAACCAGTCAACGTGTCTCTCTCACACTGATGTTTCTCTCGCTCCCCCCCTCTCCCCCCTCTCCCGCTCTATCTGAAGATAAATGCAAAAATGTTCTCGGGTGAGGACAAAAGAAAAGCAAGACGGTAGCTCCAGGCCCGGAACTGCTGGCCTCACAGGGACAGGGTCCGCACCCGGGGCCCGAGGGCGGGTGTGGTGGGTGAGGGTGACGGGGGAGCCCAGGACACCCAGGCCACCAGGAAATGACCAGGCCACCAGGGAGAGCCACGCTGCTCATTCCTGACGAGATGAATCGGCTTTACAGTAACGAGGGGATGTGGGCAGAGGAGCCGTTCCGGACAGAGTGATATCATGGGTTTGCACTGGTGTGTGACCCGCCTCGCTTAGGTGTCTGCGGATGACCTTGGGGGACCTTGGACTTCCAGACACAGGGGCTGCACAGCTGCCGGGAACGAACACGGCGTCGTGCCAGGGGAGAGGGCAGTCACGGTCACCACAAAACCGGCAGACACAGAAGGGGGGCAGGAGGGAAGGGACCGGCGGGGGGAAAGGAGCTGAAGACCAGACCCCCCACCAGCAGGGACGCACGAGGCCCTGACAGTGCTGCAGGGGACGCAGGCAGCCACCAGCGTCTGCGGCCTGCGCTGTGGGAACCGAGGCCCGAACGCACGACTCTCCAGGGACGCGAAGCCACAGTCGTCGGCACAGTGACCAAGCCACCGCCTGGCCCGTCCTGAACTGTCCTGAGGCCTAGGTCTGCGCACAGCCTGCGGGCCCTGCACCACCACAGAGCCACACTGCCACCTGGTGTCCACCCTGGGGACGCGCATGCACCTGGTTTACCTACGGCCCCCTGGACCCGCAGAAACATCTCCGAGTTCGGGAGAAAACAGTTTGCGTTTTCGAAACACCTAGGATTTAGGTGAGCACGGAGCCAAACCGCAAGTCGGTGCGGGAGGCAGTTATCATTAAAATGCCTCTTAGCTCCGGGGGAGATGAGTCACGGGCTCCTGTGAGATGCAATGAGCCAGCCCTCAGCCCGCACGACCTCGTCGGGGGTTAGGGTGTCCAGCCGTCCTAATGTTCTCGGACTGAGAGGCTTCCTGGGGTACAGGACCCCGGTGCTAAAACTGGAGACGGCCAGGGCCCACCGGGACAGCTGGTCACCCTAATTTTCCTAAAGACAGCTCGGCCCTTTGGGTTGGGCAGACAGACAGATGGGGAAGCGAGCCCCGTGGTCCCAGGCCCACCGCTCACGCCGAGGGTACAAGGAAAGGTGCCCAGGTTCCCCAGGGTCTCTGGGAATCTGACAACCAGGATTCATCTACCAAAAGTAAGAGACAGCCCGGGCCGGTTTGGCTCCGCGGTTAAAAGTTTAGCCCGCAGACTGAAGGGTCATGAGTTCGATTCCCAATCAAGGGCACGTACCCGGGTTGAAGGTTCAATCCCTGACCCCGAAAGTTGGGGTCATGCAGGAGGCAACCACTCGATGTGTCTCTCTCACATCGATGTTTCTCTCTCTCTCCCTCCCTCCCGCTCTATCTGAAGATAAATGCAAAACTGTCCTCGGGTGAGGATTAAAAAAAACAAACAAGTGGGCTGCAAAGGGGGGGCTCCCTCGCCACCTGCCCATCGTGCACACCCCACCTTGATAAAGAGCCCAGAGAGGCATTTCCTTCTGGGCCTGCGCTTGGTCGAGGGGGAGGGGTATGCGTCTCCCTGGCAGGGACTGTGCAGTAACCACGCTTCACCACACGTGCGTCACGGAACAGGACTCGCGTGGGCCCCGCAGAGGACGTGCCAGGGGGCTGGTCCCAGAGCAGCAGGGGTACCCCTGGCCAGCCCCAGGCGTCTTCGAACAAAGGTGACGCGAGGCGGGTCCCAGCAGATGCTGTCCCTGGACCTGGACGGGCTGGGGCTCCCCCGGTGCCCTCACCCGCACTGCGTAACCAAGGCAGGCGCCCTTCTACGGGGCCACGGTCGGGCAGCTGTGGTGGGACGCTGGTCGCACAGGGTGCAGACGTCGTTTTCCTCAGAGGCTCCGCGCTGGACTCCAAGGCGCGGGGAAGGGCCTGGCAGTCCCCACCCCCACCCCAGCCACAGGGCTGGCTCCGAGGTGGCACAGCCTTCTCATCACCCCGCTCCCCGGCTTCAGCAGCGCCGCGTGCCCCCTGGAGAAGCCCCCACCTTTGGCCACCCCATGGCCGAAGTCAGGGAGCTCTCTGCAAAACCCAGCTCAGGTGACCAGATTCGGCCCGTGTCTGCCCCATGGGGGACCACTTTTCAAAGACTCCAACGCTTTGAACCTTCGCCGGTGCCCGCGGCTGGCGGAGTCCGCGGCCCGCTGAGAAAGGGAGAGCGTGTGGCCCCAAGAGGTGGGCAAGGCTGGCCCGGGGAGGAGCCCAAACCCACAGGGGTCAGCTCCACTTGGGGGCGGAGGGGTGGATGCCCTGGGAATTTGGGACACTTCCCTGCACCCGAATAACAGGTCAGAGTGGGGGACCAGGCCAGGAGAAGAGGCCGGAAGAAGCCCTTGCCTGTTGCCATATCCCCCATTCCGCTCCCCACCCCCTCTTTCTTCTCCCCTGCATGTCTACAACTGTACCCACGTCCTCGGGAGGAGGAGGCAGAACCCCGTGCAGCGTGGGAGAGGGTGGGGAACGCACCGCGGGGCACAAGCGGGGCCCGGCCGTGGGGTCACCGGCCCTGTGATGCCTGTGCCGTCCATCGGGGTGCCCTGCGTACAGCCGAGTGTACAGCTGTGGTCCGAGGACCACATCACGCTCTAGAACAGAGGTGGCTTCCGTCGCAGGGTCCCAGCAAAACATGCAGACACCTCGGCTGCCAGGATTGCCATGGAAACCGCGCTGGGAGAACGGAGGTCCCTGCGCCCGGACACTGAGGAGCCACCCCGAGTCACCGGGGCTCAGCAGAAGGGACGGGGCTGGATGGCTCGCTCCCCGGACAGGGAAAGGAAGCCGGACCCTGGGCCCCGGGAATGAGGGCGGCGCCCTCGCCCCCTGGGTGGGCAATGGGACCTGGGTTGCTCGTCCTCCTCTTATCTCTCATTTCTTTTCTTGGTGTTTTGCTCCCTTGGCTGCGTCTCAGCCCCTCCCACGTCCCCTCTGCAGCCAGCGTCACGCTGTGATCCGCACAGAGAGGTCAGCTGGGAGGACTTTGCAGAAAGGAGACAGAGCCCACCGTCCAGTCATCAGCACGGGCAGCGGGCAGGAGTCAGGGTCCGGACGCCGGGCAGGGGCCAGAACACCAAGGCCAGGAGGAAAGCAGCCACACCCCAGCCGAGCGGGGCACAGACCCGCACGCACCTGTGAGGGGCGGCAGAGCAGAGGGCTCCTGGCCTGCACAACCTGCACAGCCGGGCTGGGCGGAGCCTCTCTGCAGCACCGGGCCCCCACCCAGCCCACCTCCCTCACCAAAGCCCCCCCAGAGCTGCTGGCCTCTTCTTACACAGAACTGGACACTCAGTCCACGAGGCTCCCTCCCCAGGGGACGGATAGAAGCTAGAGAGCACAGACACTTAAAAGGATTTTAAAAGACCTGGAATCTTTTTAAAAAATCAGTAAGTTGATACGTCGATAGCAACCCAGACTCCGCGGAGCTCAGCGCCCAGCCGGCAGGAGCCTGGTTAAATGGGGTGTTTGCCGTGGGCCCCAGGGGCAGGCGGGCTGCTTCTGAGGACACAGTTGATCCGAGGACTTGCCCCAGGCCCCACCTGCGCATGGCAGCTCTGTGGGTGAAGACCAGGGCAGCATGGGTGGGGGACAGGCTGCCTCAGCACCCCGGGGAGGCGCCCACTGTTTCAGGGAGAGCGGGCAGAACCACGGAGCTGTTTCTCAGCCTTGTTCACCCTCCCAGTATCCACCAGAACCTTAGCCCTCCCGGGAAGACCGCAGCACACACCCCACACGTGTTCCGGTCTAAAATCGCAATGTTGGACATGCTCTCTCCCCCTCCCCCACGCCGGTCCAGGCCCTCGCATGGAGCTCCCCCACCCCGCCCGCCCTGCAGACCGCGGCCCTGACAGAAATCCCCTGCTATGCGAACAATGTCACCCCAATACATTCCATTAAACAAAGAAAAAGAAATTGCATTATCAGGACACACGGATCCTACTTCAAGAGAAATGTTGTTTATCAACTATCTCAATGAAAAGAAAATGAATTCTGCCGGCAGGTATGGCTCAGGGGCTGAGTCTCGACCCTGCACCAAGAGGTCGCCGGTTTGATTCCTCGTCAGGGCACATGCCCAGGTTGTGGGCCTGATCCCCTGTGGGGGACGTGCAGGAGGCAGCCAATCGATGTTCTCTCTCATCGATGTTTCTATCGCCTTCTCTCTCTTCCTTCCTCGCTGTCTAAAAATCAGTGAAGAAAAGGAAATTTAAAAAGAAAATGAATTCCGACGAGGGAGAGAGTGGGGTCACTGGCTGAGTCTGAAGGTCAGCCACATTTTGCCCAGCAGGGGTTTCTGCGGCTGGTCTGATTTGAGCTCCAAGAGCAGCTATAGGCCCGAGACCCTGGCGTGGAGGCCGTGTGGGTTCTGGCCGCTCCGGAGGAACGGCCTCTTGGGTCCTGCTGGCGCCCACCGCGGCGTCAACACCACCCGGACAGCAGCACAGGCTGCCGGCCACCCGGCTCCCAGGGGCCCACGCGCAGAAAGGGCTGAGCTCAGGGCGGATGGGGAGCCTCGGAGAGATGTCCTGAGCAAGGCCCAGCAGGGTCTCGGCGCTTCTCTCCCCCGAGACAAGCAAACAGAAGTCCCGGGCTGGCGCCGGAGCCCGGAGCCCGAGCCCGGAGCGGCCAGCCGCAGGCGTGGCCTGGGACCTTGCGAAAGCCACCGAGGGCGCAAACCGAGCTGCTGTCTCCGGCCCGGGGGAGGCGGTGTCCCCCCGCAGGTCAAGGCTGTCTCGCTCCTCGCGCACGGAGCCCAGCTCCTGGAACGCTTACCCGGACCGCCGCTTTCCTCCGCGGGCAGGCAGGGCCCCGGCCATCCGCACCTGCCCCGCGGCCGCCATGGGTGCTCCGGGCAGCGTCACCGATCCGGGGATGTCGGAAGCCATTTCTGGAATTCAGCAGAGACAGAGGTTTCGTCAGTCCGAGGAAAGCAAGTCGGTTGCCCCAAAAGCACCACCTGGGAGGGGAGCCCGAGGACCAGCCCTGGGCTGCCCTGGCCACCGCACTAAGTGCCTCAGGGGAGCCCCTCCTTCTGGGCCCTGCGCCCTCCTCTGGAGACGCCCCCACCCCCAGTTCCCATGCTCTGTTCGGGTGGTTACGGGCTCAGCAGCCTCCATGAGGGATCGGTCTCCTGGTCACCTGGAGGCAGGTAAGACACCCAGGAACCCAGGCACCTGGAAACCACGCCCGGTACCAACAACGGGCATCCCAGACGGGCAACCCCAAGAGTGGAGAGTCTGTCTCCGCCCTGGGCGCTCGTGTCCACGCGGAAAGGCTGCCCCCTCCCCCATGTGGGCTCGGACCCCTGGAGGCAGAGCCCTCGTGACCCCGCCTCCGAGGCGGACGGCCAGGGCCAGGGGCGGGAGGACCATCACTTCAGGCTGCGCCGTGAGCCCGCGACGGTGGCGCCACCACCAGGCCGTGCGGGGAATAACTACTAATTTAAAGAACGAGGAGGCCGGGTATTAGCTGAAACACCTCTTCTAGGCATCAGTTCTTATAAGCTAGACACTTTTTTCTTTTAACAAACATAATTTTTATTGATTTTCTAGAAAGTGTGAGGAAGAGAGAGAAGAGAGATCCGTTGTTCCATCTATTGATACATTCATCGGTTGCGTCTTGTATGGGTCCTGACCGGGGATCAGGCCCAAAACCCCACCAGATCAGGATGATGTTCTAACCAAGCGAGCTACCCGGCCAGGGCTGACTAGACACTTTGAGAGTCCGCTGAGGCAAGGTTAGCTTAGGCGTCTCTGGTCTGCAGGCGGGCACAGTTCAAGAGGGTCTCCTTCCCACTCTGTGGGGTTCCTAAACTCAGGCACCTCTGCTCAGACCATGAAGACAAGGTCAGCACTTCAATGGCCCCTCTGGGTCTGGTCATTGTCCTTGGGAATGACCTTCCAACGTGCTGTCTTTCTTTTTTCTTTTTTAATCCTCATCCGAGGATATTTTTCCATTCATCTTCAGATAGAGTGGGAGGGAGGGAGACAGAGAAACATCGACGTGAGAGAGATACATCGGTCGGCTGCCTCCCGCACGACCCTGACCAGGGCCGGGAACTGAACCGCAACTGAGGTACGTGCCCTTGACCGGAACTGGCCCGTGGCTCCTTGGTCCGCAGGCCGACACTCTGACCGCTGAGCCAAACTGGCCAGGGCAGCGCTGACCTTTCTTAGCTCAGCTCGTCCCAGGAGCAGGAGGGCAGCAGAGGCCACAACAATGTTTCAAAGAGGCCGTGCGGGGTAAACACAGGCACTGGGCCCTTGTGAGCGGAGAACGGGCCCCCGGGCACGCGGATGGGCACCGTTCTGCTCTCTGCCCCCTCTGGAAACCAGGGAGGCCTCTGACGGCCGACCCTCAGCCACACTCGAAGACATCGTGTCCAGTAAACACACTCTAAGGTCCACCTGAACTATTCCACTCAGAACCTCTGAAGGCTTTTTACGACACCAATAAACAAAATCTTCCTCGTGACGGTCACAAAAATCTGGGAGGGACTACAGTTGTTATTTTGTTTCATTTTTAAAACCAGTGTAGCCCTGGCTGGTTTGGCTCAGCGGTTAGAGCGTCGGCCTGCGGTCCGGAGAGACCCGGGTTCGGTTCCCGCTAAGGGCACGTACCTCGGTTGCAGTTTGTCCCCGGCCCTGGTTGGTCGTGCAGGTGGCAGCCACTCGCTGTGTCCCTTTCACGTCGATGTTTCTCTCTCTCTCTCCCTTCCTCTCTCTCCCTCCCACTCTATCTGTACAAAAAAATGGAAAAAATATCCTCAGGTGAGGATTAAAAAACAAAACAAAACAGTGTACACCCTGAAAAATAATCAGGAAGAAAACAATCCCTTTCTTAAAGCGATCCTCTCCCCTTTACACAATGACTGCACTGGACAGCGGACAGTGAACAGCGATGACCTGGTGACCTTATCACCAGCTTCCTTCGGGAAGATTCCTGCGTTTTTCCTGACGTGGAGGCTAACGTCTGTTGGGTTCGTTAGGTCCCTGAAAGCCACCGCTGCCCAGAACAAGCCCCACAGAACAGCAGGTCCGTGAGCTGCCACCAGGGAAGGTCCTGTGGTCGGCATGCCACCCTCTGGGCGATTCCGACACCCGTGAAAAATGCCCTGAGCATCCCACATAACGGAGCTCCCGTCACTGCCGGCCCGCGTTGTGTGAAGCGTCTCAGGCGGAGACGTGCGGACTGTTGTCGGCACCGCTCACGGACCACCAGCACGGTTCGGTGCTTCAAAGCCACTACTCAGCCTGCCTTTGAGGCGAGCAAAGTTCGGCAGGAAGGGACCACCGTCATCCGTGCAAACCTGGAACGGCCCGCCCACCCCGTCCCGGCCCCCAGCGCCCCCCAGTGCGGAGGGGGTGCCGTGGACGGCAACGCGTAAGGAAAAGTGATGCTCGTCCCACTGCCTCTGTGGAAGACGAAGATACCCACTGTTTCTGCAACGTGAGTTACGGACAGCAAAGCGCCGCAGAAGCCGCACAGGGCGAGGGCGGAGGAGCCCTGGGAGCCCCCTCCCCTCAGAGGGGCAGGGAAGGAGCAGGAGGGTACAGGACACGCACAGGAGGCCGCCTGGCCGCAGCAGCAGCATCTGCTCTCCCTGGCGAGTGAGGTCCATGATCCTCACCCCGACCCCGCGCCCCTGAGAGCTGACCGAACGTGGACAGCCATCTCGTGAATGCCTTCTGCCAACGAGAAGGCCACAAGTCACAATCCAATCAACCCCAAGACAGGTACGGCGTTTCCGGTCGTACGAGAGAACACCTGCCGTGTGGGACAAGATCATCAGTGCCCCCCCGTCTCACCTCGAGATCCCCTCGCCTCCCATGCTCCCTGCAACCCTCTGCAGGCTGGCCTGTACCCCAGCACCCACCAGTGAGCTGCCATCGTCCCGGGGGTCACTTCTTGCAAAAGCAAACAGCCCCTTCCCTGCCCCACCTTCCCTGTGGGTGCCCCCCATGGCCCCATCTCAAGCACTCTCTCCAGAGGACCCCCCCCACCTCACAGGCCACGCCTTCCCAGCCCCTCGGCCAGCTCCCGCCTCACAGACCTCCGGAGTCCTACAGCCTCCTCTCCTCCACCTACCCTCCGTGCGTGGATCTCATCCTGGCACTGGGCACCGCTACCATTTCTCTGCCGATTCCCAAACCCAGGCACCAAGTCCTGCTTCACCTCCGAAAGGTCCCCTCACCCTGAGGCTTCTGCTGCCGCTGTTCTCAGGACCTCCTGGGTCCGCCTGCATCCACTGTTTCCCTCCTACTCGCTCTCCACGCAGAAGCCAGATTTGGCCAGTCTGGCCCCGGCTTGTCTCCTCTATGGCTGCTCTTTGCTCTCAGCACAAAGGGGGGTTCTCTGCAATGATCAACCAGCTCCTGTGTGGCCCACCTCCCCAGCTCTGCCACATTGCCTTGGACACACCACGTTCCCTCCCACCCCAGGACCTTTGCACGTGCTATATCCTATGGCAACAAAGCTCCCTTCCCTCTCTCCACCGAATTAACTCCTCACAGTCTTTTAGATTCAGCTCAAACATCACTGTCTCAAAGAAGCCTGTCCCTGGCCATCCCCTTCTTCACCTGGGCTGGGGCTGGTCCCCGGTTACCTACGCTTATTGTACCTGTACATCCGCTGTGAATGAATGAAGGTCCCAGTAGTCCCAGCGGAAGATGACAGGGCCCGAATGACAGCGCCGAAAAGAGGGCGCCCGGGAGGACAGAGATGATGTCAGCGCCTCAAATACACCATGTGTCACCGGCAGAGCCGAAAAGGGAAGATTCTAAAAAGCCTGGTCACCTGACCCTCCCACACTGAAACGGCACGGGGCAAAAAAATTCTGGAGGAGGAAGAAAAATGTGGCTGGGTCGGTTGCCTATCAGATCTGCCACGTGCTGGGACCTGGGGCTGCACGGGCAGGAACGCTTCTGTCCCCTGCGCTCCATTCATTCACAGCCGCAGGCTCCAGGGGGCCTGGGCGAGCTCCGGCCGCGCCGCCGTGTGACGCGGCGGCTCCATCTACGCTCCAGAAGAAACGGGGCTCACCAGGGCGCTCCTTCCTCCCACAGAGGGTGTGCTAAGAAAAGGGGGCTGTTTCTATCACAAGCACATTGGCTAAGCTCTCGCTCTGAGTCGGGAGTTACGCTAAAAATGGTCAGTCCGAGAGGAAAGGACCCCGTCCTCCCTCGGCCGGTTGTCTTCAGTGATGGGGGCACATGGCTGGGCAAGTTCCTACCGGGAGCTGCGTGCTGCCTGAGAGACTGGGAACCACGGGGACATCCCAGAAGACTCCCTGGAGGAGGCCCCCTGCTCCCCTGGCAGTGCCGTACAGAAACGCCTCGGGAGGAACAAGCATGATATTAAAGGTGCCCTCTTCCTATAAGTATTCCCTGGGTGGCTCCAGAATTTCCCAGGGGACCCCCTCGGGCTCTCTCGTTCACCTCCAGTCACTGGACCTTGGTTCGGGCCTTTCACTCCCAAATGCAAACATCACTGGAGGAAACACTGTTTCCCAGGAACCGCCGGCTAGACACAAAGTTGCGATGAGGTTTGAACCCTGCTACAAGCTGAGCATTTTTAAAGCTTCCCCATAACTGGGAAAGTATAATCCGGCTTCTGAGGCAGCACAGCGACCCAGGGCAGCGGCAGACCTATTGTGAGGAGCCCCGTGACGCAGCACAGGCGGCCAGGCCGGGGGTGGGGGCCTGAGACTGGGGAGGATTCCAGATGGAAGGAATGTGAGAAAATGCAAACACATGACACCCCCCACACCCCCCGTTCACGTGAAGCTAAATAAGAAAGACATCCCTTCGTCTTTTCATTGGGAAAAACAATTGATGGCATGCAGACTGTCACAATCCAATAACATATGGTATTTTAATGATGATTTGAATGAAGGAAAAACCGGAAAGGTTCACCCCGATGGGTGGGTGGGAAGGGAAAGAGGGAGGCGGGAACCCAAGAACTCGCTCCCTTATAACAATCCCTTGCACAGAAAACACATCAAATGTCACGGCCCTACCTTTGCAGAGAGGTTACACAGAGACCTTTCTTCCCTGTGACCAACACCTCCTTGGAAGGATCCGCTGTCCGAGGAGGAATGTAGGAACCTCTGGGCAAAAACAAGCTGCATCTGTATTCTGCTCAGAAAATGTCATCACAGATCTGTTTACCTTCACTGTGGGCCATGATTCAGCCGTGACGACTGTCTTGCATACTGATCAATTCATTTGCAGCAAAAATTCCGAACATCCCCTGCTTAGGCCCTGAAGCACCCGGTGCCTTGGATTTCTGGTGCAACCACAGATAGATTTGAAATGTCTTACACCATCAACGAGGCCCTTCAAGGATCAGAAAGGACCCCTCTGGGTGTGCACAGGAGGGGGCTCTCGTCCCCTCTGGAAGGAAGGCTCTCTGCGGGGTGGGATCTTCGTAGCACAGTGTGCAGAAGAGTCGTGAGATGGAGAGCCAGGAGACGGAGCCCAGGCCCTCGCTCGACTTTCACCAGCTCTGCATCCCCTGCAAGACGCCATCACCAGGAGGCAGGTGGGGCGGGGCGGGGTGGGGGTGTCTCTGTAGGGCAGGGGAGGCGGCAGGCATGGGGACAGGCGCCTCCAGCCTGGACACTGAGCCCCAGCTGCATGCCCAGCGTCAGGGAACAGCAGTCCGGAGGCGGCCTGGGAGCTAACACGAGCTGAGGCAGAGCCCTGGCTCCTGAGCCCGAGTGGGCAGGCGCTGTGCCCTCTGGGGGTTGGCACCGAATTCCCACTCGTGTCCGAGCCCACCCTGCCGGCCCAAGTCCCGCATCCCTGCACTGAACCTTATAAAAAGGGTAAACACCACAGAGCCAGCAAGAAGAGGGGGGAGGGAGACCAACGCTGAGGTGCCGGGGTCGGAGCAAGATGATCGGCGTGAACTCCACACTCCCTGGCCCTTCTGTGAGAGGGACACACAGGCCCACGTGTCTAACCGCACAGGGGGACATCCCCTCACCATCTGTCTCATGCTTGAGGCAAACGCACCAGCGGTGACGGTCAGAGCAGCGTGGATCTCATCAGCCACACAGACGACAGGCAGACCCCTGGGCTGGGAGGCTCGGGGGTCTGTCCTGGGACAGGCTGCCCCCAAGGTCTCTGAGCCTCGGCTACGTCCCAGGTCGTGTCCCGCCAACCCGAGTCTCCGGGATCAGAAGCCCAGAGGCAGCAGGAACACAAGTGCCGGTGGGGGCTGCTGGCCGGACAGCCAGCAAGGAGCTCAGACCTCTGCTTTCACACCTTTAAAAATATGAAAAGGGGGGCCCTGGCCCGTGTGCCTCAGCGGGAGAGCTCGGCCCAAGGGCCCATGAGTCACGGGTTCGATTCCGGCCAAGGGCACATACCTCGGTTGCGGTTCATCCCCGGGCCTGGTCGGGGTTGTGCGGGAGGCAACCAGTCGATGTGTCCCTCTCCCATGGATGTTTTTCTCTCTTTCCCTCCCTCCCACTCTATCTGAAGATAAACAGAAAAATATCCGCGGGTGAGGATTAAAAATTTTTTAATTAAAAATATAAAAGGGGGCATAGGGTGCTACACTGAGGACCTGCTCAGGAGACACAGCACCTGCAGGAAAGAGTCCCTGTGGCCGGAGGAGCGGAGATGCCCCTGGGGCCAGGCCAGTGCTCGATTACCGCAGAGGCCGGGCGGTGGGGGGCGGGCTGGAGAGAAAATGCCCGGCTCGGAGGCAGGCTGACCGTCCAGACAGTCTGATGTGGCACAGGGACCAAATGAACGAAAATGTCTGACGTGAAGAGAGAAGCTAATAAACTATGGAAAACCCACAGCAATAAAAACCACTCGGCCATTAAACAACAGCACTTCAGAGAATGATGTTACGGGAAAATGCTGAGGGCGGATGAGGAGAGCAGGTTTCCAAACCCCACGTGTAGACAGAGCCCCGTCTGGGACCCGGCGGAGTCCCGCTCAGCGGGGGAGGGGGGGGCAGGTTCACAGTTGCGCATACACAAAACACCGTCCATTCTTGCCTTATTATGTTCCTTGCAGTATCCTTTTCCATACGGACGTCTGTAAGTCTACTTGTGCCCGCCCTGTGTGTGCCCCAAAGCGACCATGTGGCTCTTGAAAGGACAAGCTGTGGACTCTACTGAACCACTGTTTCTGCTGGCCTCCTGTGTGCAAACGAAACCTCGATAAAGCTGCTTTAGTCCGGCCGGTGTGGCTTAGTGGTTGAGCGTCGACCCTGCACCAAGAGGTCGCCGGTTCGATTCCCGGTCGGGGCACAAGCCCAGGTTGTGGGCCTGATCCCCAGTGGGGGGCATGCAGGAGGCAGCAAATCGCTGTTTCTCCCTCTCTCTCTCTCGCTCTCTCCCTAATATCAATAAAGAAAAAAAAGAAATAGCAACCTTCGATGAAGACGGTGGAAAAGAAACGTACCCATTGGGATTTCATATAAAAGCAGCGCCGTGTTTAGGGAGCCATCCCCGCAGAAACGGGGTGCCCCGCTGACACCTAGCTTACGGCTCCCCAGGACTGGGGGGGGTGCACTCGGGACGAGAACTGGGCGGCCTCGGCTGTGCCACGCACCCCGCCGGCCACCGAGCCTCCATTCCCTCATCTGTGAAATGGGGCTACGAAGCCCAACCATTAGGAAGAGGCCATGAGTTCGTGGGCCCAGAAGCTCCGAGCCAGGAGAGCTGGCAGTGGGCTCAGCTGCCTCTGTGGACCTGGAGTGTGGTCCAGGGACCAGCAGCATCACCATGACCCAGGAACGTGTCAGAAATGCATCTCACCCGCTTCCATCCCACCCACAGGGGCCTCGGGGACCTGGGACCAGCAAGCCCTCCTGGTGATTCTCCTGGTGGTGAGGTTTGAGCTGGGAACTACCTGTGTGAGGGCGCCACCTGGCGGTGAACACGCCCAACAGCTTTTCCTCCGCTCCCCCAGGGTGTCCTTCAGGTAGCGCCGGAGGCCAGGCTGTGCAGATCCTTCTAACCAGTGTATTCTCAGCACCGAGGGCCGTGATTAACGAAGGCAGACAGTGAATATCTGCTGAGTGGATGGACGAGACGAACGCATGAACCTGAACAGAGGTGGTAGAGGTCCTCACTCCTAGGCCGTCCGGGCGTGGGACTCAGCCTGAGGCCCAGCAGGTCCGCTAAAGGGAAGGAGACGGGGCACGGAGCTGTCCACCTGTGAGGCCAGCTCCCGGCGTCCAAGCAGAGTCTGAGATGGCAGCAGGCCGGGGCCACCACAGGGAACCCACGTGGTCTGTCCAAAGGATGGGAGGGGCCAGAAGGGGGAATCCTCCCTGGGAGATGGGACCCTTCCCCTCCCTTTCCCCAGAGAGGACGGGGACAGAGGAGTGAGGTGACACGGCCTGGACACGGGGGCAGGACCAGGGCACAAAGCCCACAGAATGGGGACATGGGTGGAGTGGCGGTCACACAGGACAGGAGGAAGCAGCCCGGTACCGCAGGGTGGGTGAGGGGCCTTCCCACAGCTGTGGAGTGGGGGCTGTGGGGGCTGTGGGGGCCGGGCAGGGTCTTTCCCGGCGGTGGGACTGGAGGTGGAACTCTGTGCGGCCCCCGCAGCACAAAGCGCCCCAAGCACCCCTGGGTGCGGAGGGAAGACGGGCTGCCCGGTTCACTGTGCCCCCCCCTGCAAGCACATTTGGTTATTTGCTCCCCAAGTTGGCCCTGCCAGCTGGAAAGACGCCTGTCCCTTCTGGGACCACGCTCTAACCTACAACCACAACCACGGAGTCCTCCCCATAACCCGACGGGGAGCCGGAACCAGCTGGCCCTGGAGCCGGGTCACGGGGACCACATGCGGGACCTGACTGGGGCGCAGGGCGGTGACGCTCTCCTCGGAACCTGACCGGGCCCACTGCTCAGTCGGCGTCCCAGAACGGGCCCCTCGGTTGGCAGATGGGAGAACAGAGGCCCCCTCTGCACTGTGTCTAGCAGGTGAGGTCCGCATCATCGCCACCCAGCCGGCAGGTGCCCGCCTAGGACGCCGAGCCACCCTGAGTGACGGGGCAGAGGGAACACGTCCGCCCTGTCGGGTCCTTTGGGACTTTGATGAGACAGGACAGGGAGACAGGGAGGGAGAGGAGGCAAATGGAAGAGAGGAGGAGAGGGAAGAGAGGGGTGGGCGGGGGATTCTCAGACTTTGCAAGTTTCTGCAGGCAAATGGTGGCAAAAAAATAAATAAAAGTGTTTTTTTAAGTCACTAGGGTCTTTCTTTATGAAGTCACAGTAAAATGCAAACTTGTTTTTAAGTGGAATGTAGAGGTATTTGCAGATTAAGTTCCAAAATGAATGCACGCACACCAGAGTATTTAGAATGAAAAGGGGCACCAAAACGTTGTGGGTTCTATTCCCGGTCAGGACACATACCTAGGTTTTGGGTTCAATCCCCGACAGGGGTGCATACTGGAGGCAACGGATGAAGGTTTCTCTCTCACACTGATGTTTCTCTCTCTCCCCCCCTCCCCCTTCCTCTCTTTCTAAAAACCAATAAAAACATCCTCAGGCGAGGATTTAAAATACTACTACTAAAATCTAAAAGGAAGGGGCAGGGGGTCGTGTGTACCACTTATGCTCAAACTGTACAGAGAGCGAGGCTGGAGGCCCCGGAAAAGCAGCTGTGTCCACGTTAGCACCTGGGGGTCCGGGCGGCGGGTCCACAGATCCTTCTACGTTCTCACCACGTTTCTTGTAGGCCCGAAATTACTGCACCATACAAAGTTACCCAAAACGGAAACAGTAACCTCGTGGATGTACTTCTTCTCACTGGTTTGCGGTTCGGGGACTTGGAATCCAGTCCATGCATCTCTTCAATGAATATTTATTAAGGACCAATGATGAGCCAGGCCTCACTCAAGGTACTGGAGATGCCACAGTGCAGAAAAAAAAACAAAAAACCTCGCAGAGGCTCCTGGCAATGCCCCATCGCACCAGAACTCAGCAGCCTTCAACTGCACACGTCCAAGACCACACTCGTCACAATATCCCCGCCACCTCCCCTAAGTCCCCCAACACCCAGACCTCATCGGTGTTCTCTGTCTTGGCACCCTAGCCCCTCAGTGACAGAATTGGGGACCATGCCCCCCGTGTCTCATCCACCAAGAGCAATCTATCAGCCATTAGCACTGGTCCCCCCCCCCCCAATAGCTCAGGGACCCAGGTGTTTCGCTCCACGTCCACTGTCCCTGCCTGGCCAGCCTCACTCCGCAGCCAGAGATTGTTTTTCAAAACCAGCCTCCCATGACATCACACCCTGCTCTCGGGACACTTCAATGGAGTCCTGTTGCATTTGGAAACAAAGACTCCTTTCTTTCGTAACACTTACTTGAAGGATACCCTGGCCCACGTGATGCTTTCGTCAGTGGCTGGCTTTGCAGCCACACAGCGGGCGCCCAGAAAGCAGAAACCATGCCCGGCTTTGCGCACCGCTGTGCGCACACAGTTGGCTTTCGATTAATATTTGTTTAATTAGGCGGATAAGCAATTAAAATAATTACTGCCTGGCTTGGGCCAATGATTGGAGAGGGGCGCTGTTCACTGCCACGGAGGACCGAGGGGGAGGGGGAGGTGCAGGAGCTGGGGCTTTGCAGAGTCGGTGGGTGTGGGACGAAGGGGCAGCTGGAAATGGAAACCTGGACTTGTCCCAAAATGAGCTGTTTGCCCTGAACCATCCCTTTCTCTGCCCGTCAGAAGGAACTGATAAGGTCTGCACTGACTCTTCTCTGTAGCAGAGTCACCTGCATAAAGCTGTCCCTGTGTTAGAGCCCAGCTGAGCACCCGAGCTGGACACCCAGGGAACCGACCAGCACTGAGCTTGGCGCTTTGTCAGGCGGGGGCCCCAGGAGTGCTCCGGGAAGGCTGACTGAACCCAACTGGAAGTTTGTTTGGGATGAAGTCCTTCCAGAAAGTTAGCACACAGCTGTGAGCCTTGATCACTGTCGCTCCTTTTACTCTTTGGGGGGCGTGCAACCCACCGAGCATACCAGATGATGGAAGTGATTGCAGGCCGGGCCTCGTTTCAAACTGCTGATGTGAGAGAAACATCAGCACCGCTCTAAAAATAAGAGCAAAGATTCTTGCAGCTCTGTTATTTCACATTTCAATTAACTTCCGTCACGGATATTCATGATCATCGGAACAGTCTCATCTTGTTCTTAAAGCCACCGTGTGGCTTTCTTAGAGGGGAGCGGTGGTCACGGGGGGTCACCCTTTCATTCTCCGCCCGCCACCCCTCCCGGAGGGCTCCTGGGGGCCCGTCCAGCTGCCCCTGCCCCGGGGCCAACAAGCAGTCCTGAGGCCTGGACCAGGGCCCCGGGGGCTGGACGAGTCTGCGGCGGGGCTGCCGTGTGCACCGAGACATTTAGCAGCCTCCCTGCCTCCACCTCCTGGATGCTACCCCTCCTCCCGTGCCCGGGTCTCAGATGCTCTGCCACCAGCTCCGTCAGAGGCCCCTCCAAGCTAAGCAAGAAGACGCCCTTTGGAAACAGCTATAAATTTGAGAGGTGAGGCTTCCCTTAAAGTCGGACTTCCTGTGGGCTGTCTGGGCTCCGCTCCTGTGCTGGCGTCTGTAAGGGGCCCCGTGCCCTTCTGGCCGCCCTCGGGCACGTATCGGTTCCGGTGGCTTCTCCCTGGAGTGGCTTCAGCCTGCAGTGAGGGCGGGTTGGCAAACACAGGTGGGGGTGGCCCTTCCTCAGGAGACCGCTCCTGAGGGCCAGACTGGGCCCTGCAGTGCCCGGGGAGTGTCTGGTGTGTGCAGACGACCCTCCTCTCCTGTGGTCTCCCTCAGCTGCCAGCAGGCCCTCCGCTGTCCTGGCTCTTGGAGGCCCTGGGTCCACCCACTGAGCTTGGTTTCAGCGCCGGCCGATGGCCCCGGACTCCCCCGGGCTCCCCGACACAGCACCCAGGCTGCGCCGGGGCCGGGGCAGCTCCTGCGTCAGAGCTCGGGTTTAGAGTCCAGCAGGGATCCCCAGGCCAAAAGCAAACACACCTGCCCTGTTCCTGAATCCTCCTGGCTCTGGTCGGAAGCAGGAATAACCACCGCTTCCTGTCTGAGGCCACACACTGGGGCACGAAGGACAGTGTGCTCTGCACGCTCTGGGCCAAGTCAGCCAGGTGGTCTGCCAGGAAGTGTCCTCAGTCCAAGGAGGATGTGTGGACGATGACGGTGACCCAAGGTGTCTGGGACACTCGTGGCCCCTGCACGGGGAAAGGTGAGTCGAGACAACAGTGGTCGCAGACAGAGCCCAGGCGGGCAGGGACAGAGCCCGCAGGGGCATCTGGGCTCGTGTCCTGGTCGCCCACTTACACACTGGGGACCCCAGGTAGGTCAGCCTCTCTGAGCCTCTAGCTCCACCTCTGCGGGAAATATAAACACATATAACACCACCTGAGCTGGGAAGTTCCCGTACGGGGGGGAATCATCTCGTTATACATTTACACGCGGGGGGGACGGTGTGTAATCCTGACAAGTAGAAAAGCCCCCCAAATGCCACCGACCAGAAGAGCCTGAGTCATTACCTTAGACACTGGCTGGGAAACAGAGAGTAGCCACGGTGGGGGACAGACACTGTGAATGCTGCAAAAAAGCAACAAAATGTGTCCAGAACATTCTAGTTTGTGTGGTGACACCACACACAAATTTCTGTAACAATGTAACAACGTATGCAAGAACCTTAACGGTTGGTGGTAGAACTAACTTAGCTTTTGCATATCTCCCCCAATTTCCTTACAGCCAACACGTTTTTTTTGTTTTGTTTTGTTTTACTGTTGTGTTCTGGGGGAACCAGTGACGGGGAGGGAGGAGCCAGGTCCTCAGCGGGGACTGAGAGACCCCGAGCTCGGCTGGGCGGCACACATGCAGGACAGACGCCCTGTTTCATCCAAGGCACGAGGGTGGGAGCTACCAGCTCGTGCACATTGCTGCTTTTCTTACGGATTTGCCGGGAAACTGGCGACAGGGGCGAGCTGAGGCTGACGGGGAACGGTGGGGTGTGGGTGGGAGGGACGGGGGGCAAGCAGTCCTCCCAAGAAGCGGAGCAGGAGCACAGCCCAGGCAAAAGCCCTCACGCGGGAAGCGCCTGGACTGGAAGGGGGACCACGTTCACCTGTCGGACAGAAAGGTCTGTGCAGTGAGTGGGTCCAGCAGCCTCACCTCCCAGTACGGTCGGCTCCTACCAGCTTCGGTCGGAGCAACGCCTCCTCTTGCGGCCACACGGCCTGTCCTGAGCCGGGGCAGCCCTGCCGGCCGCCCTCTCCTGCGCTGCAGCCCGGAGCGGACATGGCGTGTACGGCACAGACGTGCACAGACACTGAGGGGCAGGGGTGCAGATATGACCTCGCTACGCACCCGAATCTCGGCCAAGAACGATAGTGACACCGTCCATGGAGTGAGTGTTCTACTCTGTCCCCAAGGAGACCTGGTGGAAGGCTGGGGGCAGCCTGTCCATGTATTGTCCAGCCCAGAGCCCCAGGCCCGTGTGGCTCTCTGCCCCCTGACAGCCCCACCTCCACGTCTCATGGGCTCTCAACTCGCCCGCCGCCACGTGTGCCTCGCGGTCTCCCCATCACCTCCAACCTCCCAGGTGTCGGGACAGAAAGCCAGGGGTCACCCTCGACTTCCTTCTCCCTCGGCACCCTCCCCGCAGCCCCTGCCAGGAAGGCCTGCGGTGCTGCACGGGGCCGTGCCGGGGGCGCCCCCCGAGAGCAAGAACGGACGGGGGGTAACGGATGCTCCTGGGGCGGCTCAGCAGCACCCCAGCCCCGAGATACTCCGCAACTCCGTCCGCTGCTCTCCGCCTGCGCTGCCTCCCCAGACTCGCCAGCAACACCTCCCTGGCCCGGCCTCTCCCCTCGCTCCTGCGACCAGCTCTCCACGGGCAGCCAGAAGGAGCCTCAAGTCCAGAGGGGACCACATCTCACGCTCGAGACCCTCCAGGAGGCTCTGCTGCTCTTGGAATAAAACCTGCACCCCTAACTCGAGCTGGGGCCGGCTCCGACGCCACCACCCCCCCGCCCACCGAGCTCCAGGCCCTGGCTCGGGCGCAAATACCGCCTTGGTCCAGACAGGACTCCTTCCGGCGGCGGAAGCCGGACGGTTCGCCTTGGCGCTGCCCGCACGGGCCGGAGGGGGGCCTTCGCGTTGTGTTTATGGAGAAGGAGGCCCCGTCTCTTAGGTACAAGTGGCCGGGCGGCAAAGGGGGCTTTTTCTTCACACACAGTGTTTCACCAATCCTTGGGCTTTTTTATGTTTTATGAGATAATAAGTGTTTATTGTTTTAAACGTATGTTTTGGGGTGATTTGTTACGAAGCAACAGATCACCGATACAGAGCCGGGTAGAGATCTCAAACCGAAAACGTACTTCTGTCCTGGGAAATGCCCTCACCTGCCCCCGGCTCATCCGAGGACCTAACTACCAGTAGCTGGCAGGCTCCGGATCCACCCAGGAGGAAGGACCCTGTTCTATTCTTCTTTTGTTTGTTAATCTTTATTGTTTGAAGTATTACAGAAGTCCTTCCTCCCCCCAGGACACCGTCCTCCCCACCCCACCCTACTGCAGTGCCCTGAAGGCACGTCCCTAGCCCCACCGGCTCCGAGGTGGCTTTCCGAGGGACAGACGGACAGACGGACAGACGCAGAGGTGAGCGGCAGTAGTTTCCTCCGTGAAGTGCCCGAGATGATGTGTCCTGCCTGGACGGGTCGCAGGTTCCGTGCCACACGACACAAGGAGACACTGGGCCTGTGTGCCCCGGTCTACAAGCTCAGTGTGCGTCCCCCTGGAGCTGCGAATGCAGCCTGTGTTCTGGGGTGCCCGTCGGGGTCCCCATCTGCCCCGAGGAGACAACTGCCGACGCTTCCTCCAACTTTCACAGCTCTGCCCACGGGACCCCAGCCTGAAAGGACCCTTCCTCCGTTCTCCACCGGCCAAGGCCTCTCTGCAGAAGCCACATCCCCCGGCGAGGCGTCCTCTGGGTCCCCATCGTCATCGGTCACCTGGGCAGTGTTCACTCCGTTCCACTTGCCCACAGTTATAAACTCAGTCCACTGACGCCTCCCGTTCGACCCCCCAGCCCCCAGGACAGGGACCTCCCTCATCCCCTCACACCTGCACCCCGCCGCACAGCGCCCGGTACCTCGGCACCTCAGCACCTCAGGTGCTCAGCGCTGAGCTGACCCTAATTCCCTCCATCCAAAGCAATTTTCCCGGAGAACCTTCCTCTACTATAGCCAATTCCAAACTGAAGTGCCAATGACCAGAAGCCTGGAGGAACAGTCTAAAAACTGATTTGAGAAAAAACAAGGAGAAATTCTAAATCTCTTAAAACCTACCTTTGGGCCCTGGCTGGGTAGCTCCGTTGGCGAGAGCATCATCCCGATAACGCCAAAGTTGCCAATTCAGTCCCCAGTCAGGGCCCATACAAGAACCACCAACGGCCGGTGTGGCTCAGTGGACTGAGTGTCGTCCCACGGACTGAGAGGTCCAGGTTTGGTTCCCGGTCAGGGCCCATGCCTGGGCTTCAGGCTCCATCCCAGGTGGGCGGCGTGCAGGAGGCAGCCGATGGATATTTCTCTCTCACATCAATGTTTCTCTCTCTCTCTCCCTAAAACAAAAATCAATAAAAACATTAAAGAAAAAGAAAAAGAATCAACTAATGAATGCATAAATAAGTGGAACAAGAAATTGATTTCTCTCTCTCTCTCCCCCTTCCTCTCTAAAATCAATCAATCAATCCATTTTTTAAAAGACCAAAAAATCACATACCTTTGAATTCCTTTCAAATATGCAAGCCTAGTCCCGGCCGGGCAGTGCACATGGTTGGAGCATCATCCCGCACACCCCAAACATTATGGGTTTGATTCCTGGTCAGGGCACATACCTAGGTTCCCAGGTTTGGTCCCCGGCCAGGGCACACAGAACGCAACCCAACAACATTTCTCACCTCGATGTCTCGTTCCCTCTCTCTCTCTCTCCCTTCGAATCAATAAACATATCCTCGGGGGAGGGATAAAAATAATAACAAAAATATGCAAGCCTAATTAATTACTCTGCAAGTACTCTTTTTGGAGGATGCTCAGATAATGCACAGTTCCTAACGGTCACTGGTCTGAATTTGTACCTGATCCCCTGATGCTTCAGTCACAAACGACTACGGTGCCCTGGAAACACAGCCCCCCCCCCCCAGTGCATTCCAGCTACAGATCCCCACACACACCAAACCAACTCAAACCCCCACATTTTACATAAATCAGAAATGCCTGCAGTTCACCCACAAAGGAGGCGAAGCAAACAACACCGGTACACAGAACAGAACGTTCTAGGGGACTCCCTTCTCTCGCCTAGAGGACACACGTGGTCCCTGCCCAAAGATGATGGAGAAAATCGGCCACTACGACAGTATCAGGGACCCACACACCTGGAAGGAGGGAGGTGTCAGAGGCCCCAGCAGATGGGACCCAGACCCAGGACCCTGTGGCAGATGGCATGAGGAGAACATCTGGGAGCCAAACCCTCCTTTTCCCAGAGACCCCGAATCCTCCAGGGTAACTGGTAGGACCCTAACCTAAAACCCAAACAGGGGACCTGTCAGGAGCAGACCATGTCACCTGAAGAACACGACAGTGTGAGGGCTCCCATGTCCTGTGTCACCACCTAGACCCAGATTGCCGGTGAGCCTGCAGGTGCACGGTGGTCAGCTGAAAAAAGGGACCAGCGGGTGGGGTGGGATGGAGAGGTGACAGGCTATGACCTTTGCACCCTAGGCACAGAAGAGCCGCAGGGATAGAGGCTGGCGCCTCCCAGTCCATCTGCCTGTGTTTGCCAAGCTCTTATTCTTTGCAAGGAGACAACATCTGGGGAGAGGGGGGAGGGGGGAGGAGGAGGAAGAGGAGGAGGAGGAGGAGGAGGAGGAAGTCACACAAGCAGCACACAGTGAGCTTTCTGGGGACACGCCCGGGCGCCTCAAGGGCAGTCGAACCTGAAATCTCCCTGGGGCTCACACCTGCACCACATCCCTTGAGACTCTACCTTTTCTCCGAGAAGTCGGAGATGTGCACGGGGCAAGGACAACACGCCCCACAGATCTGAGTGTTACCGCAGGGGATGGGTCAAAGAGATGGTGGGTAAGCGCACAGGTGACGCCTGCAGGAATTTCACTGGGGAAGTTGTCACCAAGCTCAAGATCTCTGGTCCCTCTGCTACCAGAGGAAAGACAGGGAAATCACTTACCAGTGATAAAAGCAATCCCATCCTGCACTGCCCTATCCGGGTGGCCCACAGTGCCACCAAGCCGGCAGCCTCCCCGTATTTATTCCGTAGCTCACAGGACAACGGAGTGGACAAAAGGGCTCTGAACAGGTGGAATGCTGTATTTTTGTATCTGTGTTTTGCAAACTGTCTCTCTGACTTTGTTCCTATTTCCAAGATAAACCTATATTGCACCACAATATCGTCATTTAACTCACTTTGCGTTTTGTGATGTCACACGTCTCAAACGGATCCATTGCTATTGGTGTCTCAGCAGCCACACGGGCTGAACTTGGGGTTACAGTCTGAAGCTAGCTGGCAAAGGCGTGTTTTCAAACCAGCCATGTTCCCCCTCGGAGAACATGGAACCCCTGGACAGGGGACCCCTAGTCTGTTCCTGTAAGACTCCTGATTTGTCGCGGAAGCTTCTTTCTGGGAACCACTCAGGCTCCTCACCTCCATGTCTCCGTGGACTCCCCCCCTCTGTGCCCCCTGAACCCTTACCCCAAACCTAAGCAGTGCCAGGTCTGAGCTCCTCCATCGCCCACGGTGGTGCTGTCCTTTCTCGGTTCCAAGGCGGGCCACGAAGTCTCACCAAGTCTCACCTGGGGCACCTGCCTCGAACCACAGTCACGAGATCCCCGTTCACCACCACTGGGGCTCCCCAAGCGGAGGGAGCCTGTCCTTCAAAGTCCTCTGGAGCCACAGCCACAGGGCTCTGTGGGGCCCAGCTGCTCCCTCTTCTATCCCCAGCACCCCAACCCCTCACTGACACCCCTGCTCAGAGCAGGTCCACCTGCGCTCAGCCCCTGGCTCCCCGCAGTCACACCTTCAAGTTCCCCCGAGTCCAGTCCTAACAGGTGCAGCCCCTGACCGCCTCCCTGACCGCTTCGGCGGGAAGGGACCTTCAGTCCTGACTCTCTGACCACAGTTCACCCCAGCCCGCCCCAGGGCTGGCCTCTGGGCCGCCTGCCTCCTCCCCAGGGACCGGGCACCGGCCCTGCCCACCCAGCCCCCGCACAACACCCAGAACTGGAGCGGCCCCCGGGGCCCCCTGCCCCCCGGGTCCCGACAGGCAGGCCCCTCTCAGGTGGGGCATTTCCCGGCTACACTGCACCGCGGGCGACACTGCCACCTGCCCACAGCCCCCTTCTCCGTGAACTCCGCGGGCAGGCAGCGGTCCGACCTGTGGATCCGAAGCCAGACGCCAGGCGGCGGAGGGTGCGACTCGGGGGTCCGAGCGCACGGAAGACCGGGACCCACCGTGGCCCGTGGCGAGGGCGCCCAGGGCCGGGCGGGCGCGGCGGACGGGCCGCCCCGCCGGGTCCCGGCTCCAAAGTTTCCCGCGCGCGAGGGCAGAGGCCGGGCCGAGGAGGCGAGCGCCCGGGCGGGGAGAGGGGCACTGTCGGGGCCGAGGCGGGTGTGGGTCCGGGGACGCGAGGCCGGGCCGGCAGCGGGGGGATGGAGACGCGGTGCCGGAGCCCAGGCTGCGCGGTGACAGCGCCCCGGCTCCGCTACTCACCCGGAGGGTTGACGGCCGCCGGGGTGGCCATGTCGCGGGCGGACGCGGAGGCCCTGCGCGCGGAGCCCGCGCCACACAAAGGCCGGCAGCTCCGCGGCCCCGCGCCGCCGCCTCGCCGGGTCCCGCCTTTGTCGCGCGCCGGAGGGCGCCGGTCCGGCCGTAGCACCGCGAGACTTGGAGCCGCGGGCGGCGGGCCCCCCGCGCTGGGGGCCGGGCTGCGGGGAGGCGCAGGTGCTGCGCGGGACCACGGCGCCCCCTCGCGCACGCGCTGCTCAGCCCACGCCCACGCCCACGCCCACGCCCGGGGGTCGGGGCCCGCGACGCACCGGGGCGCTGGCCCCGCCGTGGCCAGGGCGCAGCGTGGGGAGCCGCCTGTCGGGGTGCACCCCTGCGCGTCCGCGCCCCGCGAGGCCCCGGGACGAGGGCGCTGGGCTCTGCTGTCCCCGCCGCGGGCACTGCGCGCGGGCCTCACTGACGCCCCGAATTAAGACTTTGAACGAAACGTAAAACGGGTTTCCCGGCTCGGCGGGAGGGTTTTTCGGCCAGACTCCGGGACCCCTCTGGGAAACCATGGCTCGTGGGCAGAAATCCCAGTGGGCGCCCCATAAAGGTTCCCTGGGAGGAGGCGTGCGCCCCAGGTGGGACCCCGAAGGGCAAGATGGCCCCGCTGTAGACACGTTTGCGAAACCCCCCGGGCTGTCCTAGATCCTTCCCAAGAAGCCTTGGGGGTAGCGCGGAGGCACAAAGCTTGGGATGTATTCTCAAGTAAGCATTGTCTTCGGGCAGCATTTGTCATTATTGATCTGACTAATCGTGCTTAATGATATTCCTTTGTTTATCGATTGGACAGACTGTGCGCCTCCCCCGAACAAAGCTGGCTGCTGGGAGACCAGGTAACTGGAGCCACAGAATCGGCCCTGCAGGGCCTTCCAGCCTGGGGTGGGGGGAGCGGCGCCACCCGGCACACAGCCACTGTGGTCACCCGAAGGAATGAGGGCAGATTGTTGGCGAAGGCGAATGGAAACTAGGCTCCGAAGAAAGGGACAGGATGTGGAGAGAGGAAAACAGTCAAGTACAGACTGGAACCTGTGTGCCTACAGCAACAGGGTACACCAGGCCGGGGCGATGAGCCTGAGACAGCTCAGCTCGGATACCCGCTGGGACCCCCATCCTTGTCTCGAGTGGATGGGCCCTGGTTCCCCCGACAATGAGAACTTCCCCCGGAAGGCAACACACTCAGATACCCACGTGCGCTTAATTCACAATAGACGTGGCTGAAGGTTGCTTCAGTAACTGCAAGTGGAGTCTCCACTCAGTCCTTCCACGTCAAAGAAGGTAAAACCCACCTGGGTGCTCCCGCTCCCCAGGACGGTTTCTTTTCCGGCCCTGCTCCCTTGGCAGTTCTGGCTCAGGGGGCCGGCGACAATGGCACCCAGCATCACTGCCCCAACCGGCACCGAGATCTTTCCCCTCCCAAGTAAGCAAGGTCCTCTCCTGGGGTTCACGAGTCAGCCACCACACGTGGTACCTGTGGGTACGGTCTCCAACTATAGGTCTGACACCCTCCTTGGAGACCCCTGTGCTGTGGTTTTCTGTGAGCAATAAACACGTCGGGATTTTAACAGAGACGTTTTCTTTCTTTCTTTTCTTTTCTTTCTTTTTTCTCACCGGAGGACATTTTTGCATTTATCTTCAGATACAGCAGGAGGGAGAGAGGGGTGAAGAGAGAAAGGGAAACCTCGATGTGAGACAGACACATTGACTGGTTGCCACCTGCACGACCCCAACCAGGGCCGGGGACGAACTGCAACCGAGGTACGTGCCCTTAGCGGGAACCGAACCCGGGACTCTCTGGGCCGCAGGCCGACGCTCCAACCGCTGAGCCAAACCGGCCAGGGCCAGAGACGTTTTCTTTCATCTTTTTTTCATTGCCTCCCTCAATGACTACACCTCAGAGGTACCAAGGACCTTTGCCATCACCCAGTTCAGCCCTCAGGGTTTGTGGATAAGGGAACAGAGGCTCCGGGCAGAGAGGTGACTTTCCCAAGGTCACGCTGCTCAGCAGCTAGACAAGACTTCAAACGGGTCACCCACCATGCTGGGACTTGGTAGGGGTGCAAAGGGATGGAGGAGGGGGCGGTTTGGGCAGTCACTTCCTCTCTCGTCTCTGGCGTTAGAGGGGTAAACACCCAGAAGCATCCCTGAGGATGAAAGCCCACCCTTAAGTCAACAGTCTCAACAGTCTCAACCGGAGCCGGTTAGTCATTGTTGAATGCGCAGGGCGTGGACACGATACAGCGGCCGCTAATTATGAGAGCTAGCCGACTGTGACCAGTTAGCAGGCTCAGGAATTCCTCTCAACCTTTAAACAACCGAGAGCTCTTTTATATTCCAAAGGAGGATATTGAGTCTGAGGTGAGATTTGCATTAAAAAAAAAAATCAGCACAGACGCACTGGGCACATGGCTTGTGATTCTAGCATGTGATTCTGGGCACGGGATATTGGGGGGGTTGCCAGCCAAGGTGCTAACAGTGGGTGGGGGAAGCAGTCACCTCCACTCTGTTGCATATATGCCCCCGCTTTTTTTTATTTTTTTATTTTATTGATTTGAGAGAGAGATGGAAAGAGAGAAAGCGAAGCGTGGATTTGCTGTCCCGCCTATTCACGCGCTCATTGGTTGCTTCTTGTACGGGCCCTGACCGGATATCGAACCCGAAACCTTGGCGTATCGGGACGATGCTCTAACTGAGCTACCCGGCCAGGGCCTCATAGCCCCTTGATACCGACAGGACTTCCTTTGCCTAAAGTGTGATCAAGGAATTTTTATCTTCACTTTGAAAGCGAGAGCCGCGGAGGGCATGGGGGTGAACAAGGGGCTGCCACCACCACAGGCTTTATTCCTGCCGCAGGCTTTATTCCTGCCGCAGGCTTTGTCTCCTCTCCACAGTCCCTCGCTCCGGCGCTCGTTCTACCCTCGCTGTTTTAGCTGAAGGGACAGGCCCAGCGCTCTCTGTTATCTGGGCGCCACCTCCCCTTCCCTTCGGCACAGGCAGCGACGGAGCCCGCGCTCTGTCTGGGCAGCCCCCCCTTATCCAGAAGGCCCCTCTTTACTCTCAGAATCGCGGACTTACGTCTGAGGTGGATGCGATCTCAGCTCTGCACAAAAAGGCACCCGCGCCGGCCTTCGGAGCACGGAGCACTTGCTCTATGGCCTGCGGGACTGTGTTACCCTTGTCAGCCTCACTTTTCCCGTCTGTAAAATGGGCCTGATGTTGACTGTGCTCAGGGACAGTGAAGGGTAAATTGAATGTGGTGATGGGTGTGCTGGGGGGAGAGGAGGAGGAGGAGGAGGAGGAGGAGGAGGAGGAGGAGGAGGAGGAGAAAGAAGAAGAAGAAGGAAGGGAAGACGAAGTCCCACCCATGTATCTAACTTCCCAGCGAAGGCTTGTCAATCAAACAAGCTGATGGAACAGCTAGAAGCAGAGGTTGCACATTGGGCAGGTCTGCTGGGGTCCGCACATTCCCATGGTGGGGGGCAGGAAAGCATGGGAGTCTCAAAAAGAGGCCTGGCTGAGGACAAGGAGGCCTGGGGCGGAGGACCAACGGACAAAGGCTCAAAACCAGAGCCACAGATTTCAGCCCCAGGGCAAGGTCTCCTAAAGATGCCTTCAAGTTCACCAGCCCAATGACGGCTCCAGCCACCCAGGGTGGCGATGAGCAAGTGTCCCCAGCTCCCTTGTCCCCCTCCAGGCCTCTGCCGACCCCTGGACAGCACCTGGAGGGGGAGACAAGTGTGTGTAACAGGTTCTCTACTCTGCCGCACACTCCACGCGGCGTAAGTCTTCATCTCCTCCACGTGCCAGAGAGAGATTTCAGCAGTGATTACAACCACCCCAACCTCTGAGCAGGGCTTTAGGACTCGCATACCATTCCAACACCGTTGTTTCACAGACTCCGCATTTTTGACTGGGCCTCCTTGGTGAAGAAATGCCACACGTGTGAAACTTCAGATTTCGATAGGTAACCACGCTCCCGTGTGTATTCTTTTTAATTATTTTTTTTCTTTATTGATTTTAGAGAGAGAGGAAGGGAGAGGGGGAGAGAGATGGAAACATCGATGAGAGAACATCGACTGGCCGCCTCCAGCACGCCCCCCACTGGGGATCAGTCCCACAACCTGGGCTTGTGCCCTGACCGGGAATCGAACTGGCGACCTCTGAGTGCAGGGTCAATGCTCAACCAGTGAGCCACACCACCCCATGTGTATTATTAATCCATTGTGGAAACCACCCTCACAAATGACAATTTTTCCCCCAGCATAATAAAATTCTCCAAACATTTTAGCGCTGAATGCTAAAAACAGTGTGACGCGGTCATTTATTATGTTATATGTAAAGAAGTGACTTTTGCTGAAAAAATGCCAAGTGAATTTAATAAGGTCGTTAATGATTAATCTCTCTCTCCAACGTGTGTTCGACATTCTTCCGGCATCCACACTGGTTACTGACACCACAGGGCTAGACCAAGTTCATTATCCAACCAAGGGGCCTGGGACAGCTCGGTCATTAGCATACAAATTGCCACCAACAAAGGGCAGGTGATAACACCTCCCTTCCTGCAGGTCACCCTGTCAGAGGAAAATCAGTCAGGCGTGGGTTGAAGAACATTTATGTGTGGAATACAAACCTAACTCATTGAGGGGTTAGATTTGGGGCTTTTGAATCTCTGGCTCCTTTAAACACAGTCACAGAATTTTAGAGGTGAACTTTAAACACCACCCCGTACAGCCTGGCCAGTGTGGCTCAGTGGCTGAGCGTCCACCCATGCACCGAGAGGTCGCCGGTTCGATGCCCAGATTGTGGGCCCGATCCCCAGTGGGGGGCACGCAGGAGGCGGCCAATCGATGTTCTCTCCCGTCGATGCGTCTATCTCTCTCTCCCTCTCCCTTCTTCTCTCTCTAATATCAGTAAAGAAAAAATGTATTTTAAATTTAGAGGTAAACCTTAGGGTCTTCCTAGTTCTCCCTGCTCATCACTCAGAAGATTTGGGTTTGACGTGCAAGGGCTGGGTACCACGGAAGCAAATCGGGAGAGATGGGAAGTTACAAGTTCGAGGAGAAGGAAGCGATGGCCAGGACCCCATTGTTTGTCTCCAAGTATAACCCCCTCCTGGCATTGGCAGGAAGTCTGGTCTCTCACCAGCATTCCCCTCCCCTCTCTGGGGGCTCACAGGAAAGCGAGTGCCCCAGAGAGCTGTCTTGGTTTCCTCTTGCCGCCCAGGTGGCTGCCTCCCTGCACCGTCCCGTTCCGTCCAGACTTCTCTCCAGGTTGGCACCTGTCTCTGCCGGGGACCCTGCCAGATGTCCCTCTGCGGGGCTCTGCTGCCCACACCCTGGCCGAGTCCTGGTCAGCCTCAGGGTAGGTCTCCGCCCTCCTCTCCACAAAGGGGCCTCCCTGCTCCTCCCCATCACCTGTGAATGGGGCCAGACCCCAGGTGTACCTCCAGCTACTGGCTCAGGAGCTCAGAGCAGCTAATTCATGTCACACGTACAGCGGAGCAACGATCGGGACACGAACCCAAGTGAAACAGAGGCACGTCGATACTGCCGGCCTGGCCGGCCTCCCCCCGCGCCCGTCCCCTCCACCCGCGAGCTTGAGCCCTTCTCTACTCCAAGTCCAGGGCCCTGATTTCGTCCAGCTCCCTCCCTTGGCCAATTCAGAGCCCACCTCCGCTCCTGGAGGAAGACCCCAGCTCTCCTGGACCGAAGGGAGAACACGCACCCCCTCCTAACTTGCCGGTACACGGGCCCCGCCCCACGGTCCCTGTGGTCTTCTTAAGACCATGAAGAGACGGATGAGGTCCATCCCAGAAGCATGGGTCTGTCCATCGTAGACAAGTGTATATGTCAAATTCCTTGTTACAGAGCAGAACCGTGTAAGAATGGGGAGGGGGCGGTAGCATGAGGCTGGGTCTCCTCCTTGTCAAGTCACTGTGAGTAACACGCTGAGGAAACGTGAGCAGGAAATGCTGAGGAGGAGGCATAAAGCCTCATGGGGGCTGTTCCATCCGCTGAGCTCCTGAAAGTATCACTAAACCGAGCATCTGCGTATCAAGCCTTGTCTCTCTTCTATTCGGCTCGGACGGAGCAGGGACACTGCCGGCCCCTGGGGGGTCCCCAGTGCTCCGTCCACACCACTCATGAGAACTTGGTGACGTGGAGAGTCACCCCCTGGGCAGGAGTGTCCGGCTCTGGCATGTCCCAGACACTGTTGGTGTAAAGTGGCTTTGAACCTCCGCTTTTGTCACTTTCTCCCTTTTTTGGGGGGGGCTGGGATCATTTCTAAAGTGTCTTCAACCAACCCTGGTCGGTGTGGCTCCGTGTTAGAGCATCGGCCCACAAACCAAAGGGTCTCAGGTTCGATTCCCGTCAAGGGCACGAACAGGTTGCAGGTTTGACCCCCGGCCCCGGTCACAGGGCGGGCAGAGGGCAACGGATCGATGTGGCTCTCTCACATCCATGTTTCTGTCTCCTGCTCTTTCTCTTCCCTCCCTCCCTCCCTCTCTCCCTCTCTCTCTGAAAATCAGAGGGAAAAATATCCTCCGGCGAAGATCAGCAACCACAAAAGCATCAACAGAGCGGTGTTGCTTCTGCTCGGCACCGGGAGCCACAGGCAAGCTGCCCACCACCCTGCAGCTCAAGCGCAATTAAGTGGTGTCTGAGGCAGCTCAACCCAAAAGATAACCATCTCCAGTGCTTGCCGGGCACTGTCCCTTCATACCCCAGGGCGCAGCCAGAGAAAACAGACCTCTGGTGCCACGTCGCCTTTGCTGAAGGCAGGACGTCCAGTGAAGGGCGGCAGACCTGTCCGCACATTGACGTCATCCCATCACGCGCAGATGCAGCACTTGACAACGGGAAATTGGCTGCATCAACCCTAATGGCTTCAGCCCCGAGCTTCATAATGAGACCCCCCCTCCACAGAACGGTGGCTTACATGTCATCCGCTGCGTGTACTACCGTCGTTTCTAGTTTATGAGGCTGGAACCATGGACGCCAACGTGCTGAAATTCACCTCCGCGTTCAGCCGGGTCAGAAGTCGAAGCGCGCGTTTTCCGACGTAGAGGCGTCTGTGCGGCCCTCTGCGCTGAGTGTGGCCTCTCGGCCGCTTTGAACAGCTTCGCCGGAGCCACAAATGCCACTGGGAGACGCTGTCCCGGTGAAGAGGCGGCCGTGCCAACTCGAAGAGCCCAGGACCCAGAAGCACCAAGGGGACAGAACCTGGCGGGAGTTTCCCAGGCTGAGCTCGTCCGGTATTTCGTACCAGATTTTCCCCGGGAATTGGGGTGGATTTACCACCCTGGCTGCTTCTGAACAGCCAGGGGAGGTGCCCGCGGGCACCAGGTGCTTTCCTCCTGGAGGAATAAAGCGTGGTGTTTGTGACCGTTCAGCAGTGGACAGACGGCAGACACGGGGGGGGGGGGGGAGGGCACCACTCATTCCTGCGCCTGCCCTTTAACCTGTGACCCTAAACAATGTGCTGAACCCCTGCGAGCCTCCGTCCCTTCACATGCAAAGTGGGAGCAATGACACCCCACTCGCTGCTCTGTTCCGGGGATCAGTTGAGGGAGTCCCGGTAAAAAGCTCAGCTGACGAGCCAGGAGGAGAAGGGAGGGCCCGTGACGGGCTACCGTGCAGGTGACTGGTTGACGACGCGCCTGAGGACCCACCTGGAGAAGCCCTCGGAAGGACCCCGCCTTTCCTCGTGCTTGTCACAGAAAGCGGACGGCCGCTCAGGCTCAGTCCCAGCTGTCACTGAGCCCTGTGTCTGTTAGCTCCTGGTGGCTCCTTGGTCTCGGGTTTGGTGGCTGCCGTCTGATTGTCGCGTATACGTCCCCCCACCTTCTGGGTGTGGGGCTCCGTCCACTTCCTGCGCTGGATTCGAGGCTGTTGTCCACTTCTGCCCACCTGGAGCCCGGCGCCCTCCCTCAGCTGCCCGGGCCCCTCACTGGCTCATGCGCTGCCGTGCCCTTTGCCGTCTGTGCAATGTGAGTGTGTCTCTCCCTGGACAGTACGCTTCCTGAGGGGCGAGGCTGTCTCCGTGTTTGCCCCAACCTAGAGCTTGTCGCTGTGGGGGTGGCCCTTCCCTAGCCAAGAGTCCCTTTCCCTGGGGACCCCCTTCGCCAGTGGAGGGCGCTGCAGCTCGGCTCCAACTGTTGGGGTTCAAGGAAGACCCTTAAAGCTGTGGGGCGCTCAGGTCCCATCCTCCACCCGGGGAGACAGACACACATTGACGGACGCCCAGAATGAAACAGACAGATGGGCGGGGGTCACTCAGCAAGTTATATAAATGTCTAATCGCAATGTTGTGTGTCAACGGTAATTAAAAAACAAAAAATATTTTAAAAAGAAACAGGCAGCCCTGGCCAGTTCGGCTCAGCAGTAAGAGTGTCACCTGCGGTCTGAAGAGTCCCGGGTTCGATTCCAGCCAAGGGCATGTGCCTCGGTTGCAGTTCATCCCCGGCCCCGGTTGGGGTCGTGTGGGTGGCAGCCAATTGGTGTGTCTCTCTCACATCGATGTTTCCCTCTCTCTCTTCCTCCCTGTCTCCCTCCAACTCTATCTTAATATTAATGTAAAAATATCCTCGGGTGAGGATTTTTTTTTTTTTTAAAAAGGAGAAGACTGGAAAGAGGCCAGGTTTGCGATGGAAGACGGCAGATGTGTGGTCCAGGACAAGTCTTGAAGTCTGTGCAGGACTGGCTGGCTCTCTGAACCCGGGTTCCGGGGAGGAGCCGACGACATGCTGCACCAGACCCCACCCCTGGGTGCAGTACACTGCGTGCCCCCTGAGATTTGCGACCCCCACACACTCACTGATTCATTCAATCCCTGAACAAGCATCTCCGGGGTATTCCATGATCCGAGGGTCCTGCACAGGGGAGAAACAGAAGTCACCTCCTCTGCTCCTAAGCCGACGGTGAGTATAAGTGCCACCTGAACTCAGAGGACAGGGGGCCACTCTGACCTGCCCTGGCTGGGGGTGTTCACTGGAAACGGTATCGCGACTCCCCGTGAACAAGGCCGCAGGCTAGGATGCTGTCCTCGTACCGGCCAGACGGAGGCTTCCGGAGGCAAAACGAGTCTTCGAAAGACACACAGCCTCGAAGTACAGGGCAGGCTTGAGTCCAGGTTTTCTGGCTAATTCCAGTTCCCTGTCCTCTGCGCAGCTGGGGCCTCTGCCCGGTGCTCCTCTGTGGTTTGTGGCATTAAGATTAATAGGTAGCCGAGAGGACCACGCGGAGCCTCTCCTTCTTGTTGGGCCACTCTTAGGACAGCGCCGACTCTCCTCTTCAAGCAGCAGCCCACAGTTTTGAGAAAGGCAGAGAGGTTTCTCTTTCGAAATTAAATCCACGGTTTTTTTTAAAAAAATGTTACGCGTTTAAGCGAAATAATATCCGTCTCTGCTCACTGACCGTGGAGATGTGGCGGGCAAGAGCGGAACGGCTTGCACGTGAAACCCAGCTCGAGCCTGTCACCGGCTGAGTCCCAAGGTCACAAGAATCCTGAGGCATGAACAATGCCCGGCTCCCCAGCCTGCTAGATTGTCTTACGTTCTTCCCCGAGCTCTGTCCTCTTGCTTATGTACCCCGTTTCCTGCAATGGCCCACCTCTGACCCCACCGTTTCTGGCCTCCTTCGGGTCAGGTGCAGTGCCTGGTGTGGCCCGAGCCGGACCCTCCTGGCCGCATTGGTTGCTGGCCTCTTCACCTCTGCTGGTGGGAGGCTGTGGCGCCGTGAGGAATGAATGAAATCGGACGGGTCCCTTTCACGGAAGACGCCTGTGACGGAAAAAGCCTGGGAGCGTGCACCAAGAGCGGGCGCCCAGCACGGTGTCTGGTGCCTCCTTTGTCAACGGCCCGCGAGGTTGTCTGAAGACGGGCCTAAGACCCAAACCTCGGGGGCCGAAGGGGCGACACCCGCGTCTGTGCGTCTTGTGTCGTGGAGAAAAGCTGCCCAGATGCGATTAAGCTTTTTGAGTTAGGACTTCATAAAAATGCCTGTGCTGTCGGTCTCCATGGCTGTCGGGTGAATGGGGTGCATACAATTATGGGAACACAAAAGGCGATTCAGGGCTCCTGGGGCTGGGCGCTGTATTCCTTCTACTAGCTGCTCCTGTGGTTTGAGGCCGCGGACCCGCGCAGGGGCCTGGAGGATGCTGGCCCGAGCGCTTCCCCCTCGGATTCCGGAGCATCGTCTAAGCGAGGATACCTGGGTCTCGAGGATGCCTGGGTCTCGAGGAAGTCGCGAGTCCTCACCAATGAGCTCACACTCCTTCCAAGACAGCTGGCCCGAAGGAGGCAGAGGGTTGAGGTCTCTCACGAGCCCCTAGATCTCGGCAAACCCTCTCCTTCTGGGGCTCTTCGGCCCTGGGGAAGCCCCCACTGCTGATACCATTGCTCCTCTGGGCCACCAGCCAGGTGAACAGGTCCTGCCCCGACCTGCGGGGAAGACGAGATGATGGGGAACGAAAAAGTTGGGAGGGGGTGTGAATTCAAGTCCCACCTGGGCCTCACTTCCCCAGACGTTCGATCCCCAACAGTCCCTTTTCTGGTCCAACCAACACCCCCGGTGAGGCGGGGGGGGGACGACTCCCTCTTCTGGCCCCTGCTCCATTCTCCAGTCTTGTCCCCTGGCCTGCAGACCACCTGAAGAGTTCCAAGCTACTTAACCACTCTGCCTCAGTTTACGCATCTGTGAAATAGGGATAATAGGAGTAAGTACCGCAGTTTGTTACAAGGATTAACTAACACGCGACGGGCTCAGGTGAACTCTAGGTTCCTATGCCCAATGCCCAACCTAACGTCTTCACTTCGGTCTAGGGGGTCTTCTCCTTATTGTGGTTGAACCGGACTTCCATTCCCCAACTCCCACACCTGCACCCGCCCAGGTGGGGGCAGCGTCTTCACCCAGAGATTCTTGCTGCGCCCCCGCCCCCCACCTTCTCATAGCGCCCGTCTCCCTCTCCCATCAGGCCCGAGTCTGGGCGGATGACACCTGTGCAGGCTCAGCAGGTACCCAGGTGCGCACGCCCACCACAGCGCACGCCTGGAACACAGGCCGGAGGCTGGTCTGGGAGGTTGGGGGTGCGCTCGGACCGGACCTGCCGGGACCACCTGTGACCTGCCGGGACCACCTGTGACCTGCCAGGACCACCCAGATCATGGGCTCCTGTGGGGCCAGCAGGGCAGAGGCGAAGCCCGTGGACACAGAGGGCGAGAGGCAGGACCCCAGCAGATGAGGCTGAGCTGCCCCGAGGCAGCGCTCATGCCGAGACAGGAGGTGGACAGCGGAGGGTGGTCAGTGTCCTGGGTCCCCACCGGGGCGCCCACACAGGTGGCCCAGGGAAGACAGAGTCCAGAGGCCACACGGGGGGTGGCCTTTCTCTCCAGGCTACTCCTCTTTCCTCCCTGTGAGAGTCCCAGGACCCTTCTCATCATCGGGACCCTGCAGAACAGACCTGCCTCAAAGCCCGCACTTCTGTCCACTTCAGACCTGTCCCTCTGGCACTGCGGGCAGAGCAGCCTGCGGCGGGGCAGCAGGCCGAGGGCCCTGCCCACACCAGTGCCCTGTTGTGTGTGTTGGGCAGGGCAGGGCGTGACCGCCGGGGGGCAGGGGAGAGGCAGGGTTCCACTGGAGGGCGAACAGAAGGCCGGTCCCCTGGGGCAGCTGGAGGCGGAGATGTGGGCTGTGCGGGAGGGACAGGAGCCGGGGAAAGAGGCTGAGGGGTTTATGGCCGAAGTTCAGGCCACGTGACAGGCCAGTTTCAAAAGCAACCCGGCCAGCAAACCGGAGCTGTGATGCCCCAGGAAGGGCTGGGCAGGACGTGCAGGAGGAAGCAGGGACCTGGAGCCAGGGCGGGGGTCTGCCAGACACTGACCCAGTCGGGGCCGATGTGGCCAAGCTCGCCATGACCAGCACCTTGTGTGGGCATGGGGGACCCGGTGCCACCCACTCCCATAAGCTCCTGATAAACTTCTTCATGCCTCCTGGGATATGGGAAGCCACGCTACCAGAAAAGGTGACAGCGACGAGGACGGGTCCCCAGCCACCTAGTCCCCAGTCCTACCCCCTCCCCAGCTCTTCCCTCCGCTGCAGGGTCACAAAGCAGGAGGGTCTCAGGCTGGAACAGCCCCTGCCCTGAGCCCTGGCCGGTGTGGCTCAGAGATTAGGGCGTCAGCCTGCGCACGGAAGGGTCACAGGCTGGACTCCAGGTCCAGGGCGCGTACCTGGGTTGCAGGTTCGATCCCTAGCCTGGTTGGGGTGCATGTGGGAGGCAACCTATCGATGTGTCTCTCTCACTTCAACGTTTCTCTCCCTCCCTCCCTTCCACTCTTTCTAAACAAACAAACAAACAAACAAACAAACAAACAAATCAGTGGAAAAACATCCTTGGGTGAGGATTCACAGAGAACTAGTTACTCATCTGAGCCAGTTCCAGAAAGTCCTCAGACCGACAGTAGGAAACTCAGTCCACCTGCTCACTCTGTCCTTCACGTCACAAACTTTGACAGCCGTCTGCTCAGGGACAGTCCTTTCTCAGTGACGGTCCCAGTAGGCCTTGTCCCTCACACGAAATCCTCACCTTCAAGCTCCCGGTCAGCTGTCCAGGAGAGTCGGACCCCGGCTGCCCAGCTCCCACCCAGCAGCCTGTCTCCCCCACCTGTGAAGCACAAGGCTGATCTCCAAGGCTCTGTCCCTCCTGCAGGCTCGGAGGTGTCTCTGCCTCTCCGGGTGTGGGGCCCCCTGGTGGAGGCCTGATTCCCGTTACCCAGCACCTACGGGAGCTGCCCCACAGGAGAGCGGGAGCCACCACCTCTCCAACAGCAGCTGTGCTCTGAGTGTGCCCAGGTCTCCAGGAGGTGCTGTGTGACGTCCGCTGACAGCTCGTCCAGGGGCCCCGCCTGAGCCTGAACATGGCAACAAGGAGACACGGCAGCTGTCGAAGTGAGGACAGGGGCAGGCGGGAAAGGCCCTACGATGAGTCTAGAACGAATGACTTGGGACCTTCCCTGCCCTAAAGGAGGGCCCCATCCTTTGAGGCAGACAGCGGGGTGCAGGGGAGAATAGACGGGACGAGCTGTCGCTTTGTCCCAAACCTGTGCTGGGACTCTGTGCGAAACTGCTCTCCAGCCCTAGTCACCAGCGTCCACTCTGAGCCCCTCTCGGGCTCTTCCCCTGGCCAGATGTGTCCCCGCGATGAGCACGGCGGTGCAGAGCTGACCCGCCGCGCCCCTGGAGTGGCCCCCTGCCCCACCTCCTCCCGGCCCTTGGGCAGCAAGTCGGCCGGTCCCTGCCTCACTTCCTCATCTGTAAAACGGACCGGCCTCGACCCTCCTGAAGGGTCCTTCAGAGGCCGAAGAGGGCGACCCAGGTAAAGCAAGCTGAGGTGCCCAGACCAGCTGACGCCCCACGGCGTGCACCCAGAAGCCCCCGTGTCCCCACCACTGCACCCCCCGAGATGGACGGGAGGGACCCATTCACACGTCCGTCTCCTTGAAATGGGCTGCCAGCAGCTGAGGGGCCAGCACCAGCCTGGTCTCGCGTCCACAGTCCCGGAACGTCAGAGAGGACCTGGCACATGGCGGGTGCTCAGTACCCCGGCGGCTCCTGCTCGCGGCACCAGGCCCAGCGCAGACTCACCAGCTCCCACCTGCACGGCGCCTGCTCCTGTGGCCGAGGGGCCGCTTCTGACGGAGAGAATGAACATGAGCTAATTGGGGCAGAGTCCTTCCTGGAGGAGCCCATGTGACTACTCAGATGTCCTTTCTTCTCCGGTTCTTTCTCATTCTTCCCTGAAAAGATGCCCGAGGTTGCGGGGTGGGGGACTTCTGGCCAAGCGCTGGGGGCCGCAGGGCCCTCTGTGGGCTGCTCTGCGCAGTGCGGCCTCTGGGGTGAGGGCGGGAACTGCTGCCGGAAACAGGGAAACAAGGCGTCTCTGCTGATTCCCCGGGGCGGTCCGCTTGCCTCGGTCAGTTGCTTGGGAACAGAGCTGGGAGGGGTGCGGAGCTTGGAGTGACAGGCAGCCCCCTCTAGGCTTCTCAGGGACAGTTCTGGGGCCTGGCCCGAGGCTGGTTTGAGGCCTTCTGAAGTGAGCATCAGACCCAGAGGTAGGAGCCCGACTGGACACCAGGGAGAGAGTCGTCCACAGCCGGAAAGTGTGCACAGGCCTGAGGGCTAAGCACCTGGAAAGACCACAGGCGAAGACGTCCAGGGATGACGTCCAGGGACGGAGGGCAGAGGTGTACTGAGAACCAGGGACCCACTCAGCACATGGGCGATGGATCCCCCAACTCAGGGCATGCTGACGACGCCATCATTTAGCCTACGGATTTTCAAAGGACTCGGAGGACAGTCAGAACAATAATGATCTTACTGGACTCAGTACATTACAATATGCTTCTCCTTGAAGCCGTTTGTCTCAGCGCAGAGAGAGAAAATCCGCGCTTGTTTTACGGAGGAAGACTAACGGCCTCAGAGGAAACAGACGATGTACTTCCAAAGGAAAATGGCTCCAGAACCCTCGGACTGTTTCCGAGTTTGGGTTGGAAGCTGTTTCGTGCGGCCTTTGGTGTCTGTGAGAGGGAGGAGGGCCGGAGTGATGTCTCGGTCCCCGGCATTCACACGTCCCGCGACGTTTCCATCTGGATAATCAGCCTTACGCTCGCGTGTGATCGATCACAGAACCAGAAACCCAAGCATGAGCCTCGGGAGGCGTGCGTTTCTATAGCTCACGGCTGGAGAGAAACATGCAGGTGTATTTGAAGGAGATGCATTTGCCCCAGAGAATATATCCAAGTTCTTTTATTTGACTCAAAGATCAATGTCACACCCGAGTTCTCTTAAATTAGGTGTGTTAAGCTGCAGACCACGCTCTGAGCGCGTTTGAATGTGCTGTCGAGTTTTCCGTTTTCACATCACCAGGAATAAATGTGATGAGGTCACACGAACATTTCCGTCGATGGCACGGGAGCAGGGATTGGGCAGGTTCGCTGGAAATCAAACACTTCAGAGCCGCCCGTGAATCACTCTTCCTGGGGCACAAACCATGTCGTTTCCGTTTTCCGTTTTCCGTCTCAGGCGAGTATTGCACTTTGCACGTGTTCCCCTCTGCGTTCGAAAGGCTTGATCTAAGGGACTGAACGGCTGTGAAGTCCAAAGGGCCGCCCTCCCACAGACCATCACCGCCCGTCTCTCTGCCTGCCGAGCCCAACTTCCCTGGTCGCAGAAATTGCTCCCAAAGAATAGCGTGGTGTGCTCAGAATTTAACGACGTCCAGGTAGCGCTGCCTGGCCCCACGGACTGCCACGGTGGCTGTGCATTTTCGTCAGCTGAGTTTATGTTTTTAATTAAGAGCCCATTCCGTTTGTCTTCCTGACAAATCTAACCCCGCTTTCATGGGCTAGGGACATCTCCAGCGGCTTCCCATAAATCAGCTCTGCTGAGCACAGTGCCGAGGTTGAGAGTGCAGGAGAGAGTTTAGGAAAACTCACATTCATTCTCCACCTCATTTGACACCAGAAATTGCTTTTCATGATACAGCAGAGTCCGTGCGACGGGACCATCCGTCACGGATAACTCACGGTGTGGCGCGGGGAGATTTGTCACTGCCGTCCCTCAGCTACTCCAGCCGACTGCGGCTAACTGCGCCCCAGCTGTAAGCCTGGGAGAAGGACGGGAGTCACACAGACTCAGATGTTGGTGGGAAAGTGTGCAGGAGTCGAGACACCCAGGGGTGGGTCCCCCTGTTGCCACGAATCCAGCACCAGGTGATGCTGGGAGAAGCCCTCGATGTGAGTTAAGATTATTTATTTCTTACCAAATCCACTCCTCTGACTGCGCAAGAGGACAGACGGTCTGGTCCATTTTTTTTTTTTTTTTTTTTATCCTCACCCGAGGACATTTTTCCATTTTTTGTTCAGATAGAGCGGGAGGAAGAGAGAGAGAGAGAAACATCGACGTGAAGGGACACATCGAGTGGCTGCCACCCTCACGACCAACCAGGGCCGGGGACAAACTGCAACCGAGGTACGTGCCCTTAGCGGGAACCGAACCCGGGTCTCTCTGTACCGCAGGCCGATGCTCCAACCGCTGAGCCAAACCGGCCAGGGCTGTCTGGTCCATTTTGATGGAAAGGATGGGGGGTGGATGGAATGGAAGATGGATGGATGGAATGATGGGTGGATGGGTGGGTGGATGGAAAGATGGGTGGATGGGTGGATGGATGGATGGATGGATGGAAAGATGGGTGGATGGATGGAAGGATGGATGGATGGAAAGATGGGTGGATGGATGGATGGATGGATGGATGGATGGATGGATGGAAAGATGGGTGGATGGATGGAAGGATGGATGGATGGAAAGATGGGTGGATGGATGGATGGATGGATGGATGGATGGATGGATGGAAAGATGGGTGGATGGATGGAAGGATGGATGGATGGAAAGATGGGTGGATGGGTGGGTGGATGGATGGAAGGATGGGTGGATGGTTAGGTAAAAGTGTGGGTGAATAAATGGATGGAGGGAAGGATGGAGATAAGGATGGGTGGATGTGTGGGTGGGTGGATGGATGGATGGATGGATGGAAAGATGGGTGGATGGATGGATGGATGGATGGATGGATGGAAAGATGGGTGGATGGATGGAAGGATGGATGGATGGAAAGATGGGTGGATGGGTGGGTGGATGGATGGAAGGATGGGTGGATGGTTAGGTAAAAGTGTGGGTGAATAAATGGATGGAGGGAAGGATGGAGATAAGGATGGGTGGATGTGTGGGTGGGTGGATGGATGGATGGATGGATGGAAAGATGGGTGGATGGGTGGGTGGATGGATGGAAGGATGGGTGGATGGAAGGATGGGTGGATAGATGGATGGATGGATGGATGGATGGATGGGTGGATAGACGAATGGATGGACGGACAGATGGAGACAGAACCGGGGGCTCACACCCAGACAGGGCTGCCGCCAGCACACAGAGACTCGAAACCTTCCCTGATTCTTTAAACAGATCCTGGCTGCCGCAAGGCACAGGGAACTGAAACAGCGTGGTGTCCAATGACACACTGTATCATTCTGTGGAAACTTAAAACAACAGGGCCCATATGGGTAGGAAATTATTTTTAAATGACTGAAATGTCTAATTAGCATGATTTATCTCTTGTTCATACTTGTGCCCAGTGGGTGTTGTATGAATATCTGAATACTTTATGACTGATTAACATAAATTGCCAGGGCCTCCCATTGTTGAGAAGGGGTCAAACCAATCGCTTCTTCTTCTTCTTCTTCTTCTTCTTCTTTTTTTTTTTTTTAAGGCTGCCAGGATATGGAAAAAGTAAAATAGTGTCAGAATGGGTTGAGGAAAATTATAGTATACTTTAAATGTTTACATTTAATGAATCACCCCGGTGGCTTTCAAAGCCCTTTCAACCCCAAGCAACTGACTAAGAGAATGGCGAGGACTTACCCAGATTCTCAGCACCTTTGTGACAGACCGGCTGTGCGCTGCCTCCTTGTCAGCCAGAGGGCAGGCGGGAGGTGACCAGGACGCTGAGAACTTGCAGGACCCCGCAGGCCAGAGATCTGAGCCCTCAGAATGTGGAGGGAGACAGGAGCTTGGGAAAAGCCAAGAATAACAAAACTCTGAAGGGTTGATTCATGAAGTGGAAATGTCCCGCCATGATTTTGTGTTCTTCTATTTCCCCCTGAATATTTAAAAATAAATAAAATTATAAATTATATAGCAAATATTTGTTCCAGTTATTTATTTATTATTTGTTCCTCTTCACCTGAGGCTATTTTTTCCATTGATTTTCAGAGAGAGTGGAAGGAGGGAGAGAAGATGGGGGGTAGAGAGAGAGAGGAGCATCTATGCGAGAGGTTGCCTCCTGCATGACCCAGACCAGGGCTGGGGACCAAACCACAGCTGAGGTAAGTACCCTTGACTGGAATTGAACTGGCAACTCTTTGCTCCAAGGACTGACTCTCTAATCACTGAGACAAACTGGCCAGGGCCTCTCATTTACTTTTTTTTTTTTATCCTCACCCGAGGACATTTTTTCATTTTTTGTTCAGATAGAGTGGGAGGGAGGGAGAGGAAGAGAGAGAGAGAAACATCGACGTGAAAGGGACACATCGAGTGGCTGCCACCCACACGACCCAACCAGGGCCGGGGACAAACTGCAACCGAGGTACGCGCCCTTAGCGGGAACCGAACCCGGGTCTCTCTGGACTGCAGGCCGACGCTCTAACCGCTGAGCCAAACCAGCCAGGGCCTGTCATTTACTTTTAAACTCTGTTTCTGGTGTCTTTTTCCATAAATAAGTTTATTCATATTTTTATCATCATATCTCTCAGTCTTTTCCTTTATGATATATTTAGAAAGGCTCTCACAATCCCAGGTTTATGACAAATATCTATATATCTATCTAATTAATTTGGCTTCAGTTTTTTTTTTTTTTTTTACAATCAGGAGTTGATAAATTTGGAATTTATTTTGGTCTGGGGAAGTAGGTAGAAAATCAGCTTCCATGCCCTGGTTGGTTTGGCTCAGTGGTTAGAGTGTCGGCCCACGGACCAATGGGTCACAGGTTTGGTCCAGTCAAGGGCACGTACCCCAGCCGTCATGTGGGAAGCGGCCAGTCTCTCTCTTTCTTCCTCTCTCCCACTCTATCTGAAGATAAATAGAAAATTATCCTCGAGTGAGGATTTTTTAAAAAATCAGCTTCCGCTAATTCCTCTTCAGCTATTCCAATATCATTTTTGGGGAAAATCCATCTATTCTATTAACTTGAAGTGCCACCTTGAACACCACAGTTTCTCGTGTTCTTATCATTGTGAGCTCCTCGCCCCAGTCCACTGAGCAGTCACCTCGGGGCAGGCAACACGCTGTTTTAACGACCGCTGCTGTGTGAGGAAGGCAGCGCACTGTGACAGGTCTGAGCACCGACACCAAGGTCCCGGGGGCAGGACGCCTGCCTGCCACCCCCTCCCCCCGTGGTTTTGCGGGTGATATTTACCCTACTGAGCCCCTTGTCTTTAGCTGTAAGTGACAGCAATATTAGTACTTGCATCACAGGGTTGTTGTGAAAAATAACACACCTGTGGGATCAGCACCCCGTCGGTACTGGGTCTTATTCACCCACCTCTTTCTGGGATGCCCAGCGCGGCTCCTCGGACCCACACTTCTTACCAAGATGGCGTGGACTGCTCGCTCTGCCGGGGAGTCCTGGAATCACTGTCAAGTGAAAGAGAAAAGTCTCCCTGGAATTGGACAGGGATTGTACTGAACATACAGATAAAGAGCATTTGATGTGGTTACATCCTGGTCTGAGGACAAGGGTCCCGTGTCTTCTTCATCCCCCAGGAGAGAAATGAAGTTCCCCACAAAGCTGAACCCATCCCATGATGAGTTATGGTCCTCTTTGCGTATGGCTTTGCTGTGAGCAAGAATGGGATTTTTCTTTCTTTTTTTATCCTCACCCGAGGACATTTTTGCATTTATCTTCAGACAAAGGGGGGGGGGGGAAGAAACATCATGCGAGAGAGACACATCGACTCGTTGCCACTCACACAACCCCAACCGGGGCCGGGGACAAATGCAACCGAGGTACGTGCCCTTAGCGGGAACCAAACCCAGGACCCTCTGGTCTGAGGGCTGATGCTCTAACCTCTGAGCCAAACTGGCCAGGGCAAGAATGAGATTTTTCATTCAGATTTCTAAGTGGGCAACAATACTGTTAATTTGGTTTTGTTTTTTTGTTTAATCCTAACCCGAGGATATTTTCCCTTTAACTTTTAGATGGAGCGGAAGGAGGGAGGAAGAGAAGCATTGATGTGAAAGAGAAACATTGGATGGCTGCCTCCCACACCACCCCGAGGGGCTGGGGATCAAGCTTGTGACCCAGGTACCTGGCCTTGACCGAGAATCAGACCAGCCAGGGCTAATCTGGCATGTTTATATGCTGCAAAGAATAATCATTTTTCTCCTGCTTTCCAATTTTTGGGGTATCTGTTTGTCGTTCTCACAAAGGCACAACTTGCTGTTTTCCACCCTTTTCTTCTCCACGTTGCATTGACCAGAGTTTGCAAAGCGGCCTCCTCGGGATCCCAACTTTGGTGGAAAGGTCGGTCTGGATACCAAGCACAATGAAGGCGGAGACTCGGGGGGAGGCGTCTGCTTTTCCGTAAATGAAGTAGCCGAAGGGGACGCTTCGGCTCAGAAACGCCCAGATTGGTGCGCGCTCGTGCGCGCCAGGGGCTCGCGGCCCCCTCCCCGCCGCCCACGCTCTGTCTGGCCGGGGGTGAACTTTCTGCTGCGTTTCCGCTTGAACAGCATCCAGCTGCCTCGCCTTTAAAATGCCAGGCCGGCTGCTCAGAGCCCCCTCTCGGCGGCTGGCCCTGGCTCGCCCGCACCGCCGGGGCGCTGACTCAGCCGCAGCCGGGCCGCCGCGCGCCCAGCCGGGCCTGGCAGCACCCCCGGCGCCCCGGCGCCCCCGGCCGGGAGGGGCGGCGGCCACCAGCCAGGGCCCCGAGAGCGCACGGGACGCGCCCCGCCAGGTAAGGGTGCGGGGCCGGGACCCCCGGGCGCCTGCGGGCTGGGGCGCAGCGTGGTGGGCGGCGCGCGGGGCAGGGGTCGGGGCGCGGGCGAAGGGCCTGCTCCGAGGTGTGGCCGAGACCGTCCCGGGGGCGCTGCGCCTGCGTCGGGAGGGCCGGAGGGTCGCCGCAGCCCCGGCGGCGCTGCAGTGGCCCGGCTGTGGTCGGCGTGGGTCTGTGCACCTGGAGGAGTGTCTGTCCTGCTGTCTTCGGGCACCACTGAGCCATCACCTCTGCACTCGGGGGTCCTCGGCCCTCTGCCGCCCTGGGGTTTGAGCAGCCTGAGTTGTTACTGAATCAAAGTTAGACATTCCCGTCAAGTCCAGCACCTACAATGCGGTTCCTTCCTGTGGCTGACAGGTTCCCAGAACCAGCCCGGTTTTCTCCGCGTAGCCCATGAAGGTCACCGTGGATGTAAATGCAACTTCGGGGGAAAGTTCTGTGGGTGGAGGCCTTTCTAAATGCCAGGTCTGGGCGGGTTTGGTTCCGATGTGCGCCGCAAAGCCCACCTTTCAGATACTTCATCGCGCCCCAGTGAAGAGCAGCGGCTCTCTCCGGGTGGTATTTTGGGGAATGTCGCCCAGAACCGAGTTTTGTGAGTGTCTCTACTGCCCCTGGGAAAGTTCTGGAAAGGGACACCAAGGTGCCGCACTTCCCGCGGGGTGCTGGGGGTCAGGCACCCTGGCTTTGGGTCCTCCCTCTCCCTGAGCTGCCTCTTGACACCAACTGCAGTAACCTGACCTGGTCTTTGCAAACCGGCGAAGTGGGTGTAGGACACCGTAAGGCGAAACAGCCAAGGCCTGGGAGGTGACTTACAAACTGGATTTGGATCAGGGACGGCTTAGCATAAGATACCAGGTCTGAGGACACATCAGAAGAAAACTGAAACAAACCAAAAATGATCTCTGGCTGGTTTGGCTCAGCGGTTAGAGCCTTGGCGTTCGACGGAAGGGTCTCAGGTTCGATTCCGGTCAAGGGCACGTACCTTGGTTGCGGGTTCCATCCCCAGCCCTGGTCGGGTTGTGTGGGAGGCAACCGATCGACACACAGATGCTTCTCACTCTGTCCCTCCCTCCCTCCCACACTCTCTGGAAGAATCAATGGGGAAACATCCTTGGGTGAGGATTAAAAGAAAGAAAACTGTGTAAGCAATAACTTCCCTTTGGAAAACTGTTCTGAGACCAGTGACTTTCCGTTAATCCTAAAACATATTGTGGGGTGGCTCCGCACGTAGTCCATGTAACCTCTGCCTTCGTACATTCTTGTTCCGAATGATTCCTTTTCCAATCACTTTTTCCAGTTGCATTTTTTAAATTCCTGAACAACGTGCAAGTGATGAACGCGTGAAATTTAGTGCGCCTCTTGAACTCAAATGGGTCTGGGAAATCATGGCAAATTTCTATTTAAGATGTCAGTTTAAAATCAACAAGATTATAGTGGAATGAGGGTTTCTTTTCTGTTTGTTTTTGATGGTATGAACCTTACTTAGCCTGAAAAGCAAAACAGTTTTTTTTTGCTAGAAGCAGCTCAGTGACAGGTTATAAGTTATGAGACAACGGTGTACCCTTTGTTTATTCCCCGTGTGAGTTAATGACAGAGGCCGCCGTTCTGAATAGGCTGCCTTGCAAATCTTCCTCCCACCAATGTTTACACTGCCAGGACACACGGTCGCTGCACAGACTCAGCACCTGCAGGCCCAAGGCGGTATGTGTAAGCACTCAAATCCAACAACACGATTTCCATGATTTAAATGGAAAATGAAATGGTATCAAGGAAAATGTCCTTAAATTATTCTGTCTGGCCACAATAGAAAGAACAGCGTTTATAAAATTGACAGCGTTCCAAGGCTTTGAGGTCAATACTTCTAACAAGCTCGGATGGGGTGCAAGGGCCATAATCCATCGAATTTTGGCAACGAGAGCTGTGGAACCGGTCCATGGCAATGAATATACATATATATATGTATATGTGTGTGTGTGTATGTGTATATACACACACACACACATATACACACACACATATATGTGTATATATATGTATACACACACACGTATATGACAACTGAAGCTCACATTTAAACATTAAGAGTGACAGCATTTCCAAATATTTGAATTGTTCTGGGAGGAAATATTCCTGAAGTCCTACAGTCAGAGAGCCGGCAGGTGGGAACAGATACGTTCCGATGACGACACAGGAGCAGCCCTAAGCGGCAGTTCTTGGGTCCGGAGGGGAGAGGGGAGAAGGAGCCCCGGTGTTAGCAGCCGGCAGGTCCGCAATCAGTCCTGCTCTGCCGCTGGTCGGGGGACCCTACTGGGTTGCCTTCTGGAGATCCAGATGTCTCACGTGCAAAGTACTTACTGTAGGCCAAGCACTTTACATACTTAATTCCCAGAGCAACGTTCATTTATTGTTTCAATCCTCACCCGAGGACCTGCTTAGAGAGAGGAAGGGAGAGACACAGAGAGGGAGAAACATCCATCGAAACTGCAACCCAGGTATGTGCCCTGACCGGGAATCGAACCGGCGACCTTTCGGTGTGCAGGACGACGTCCTGACCACTGAGCCACATTGGCCAGGGCTGTCTGTCCGTTTTAAATGTTATCCTACTCCATAATACATCCCTGTTTTTATACAAAGCAGGGCAGCCCACCAGCAATGTTGCCTTGGACCACCTCCCCCCACCCCAGTGGTATTTGTGCCCCGAAAGGGAGGCCAGGCTCCTAGAACCCCAGGGACTCCAGAACGGGCAGTTCATGCCTGCCCTGGGGTGGCACTTGATGGGAAGGAGCCCTGCGTTCCCCCGGGGCCGTAAAGATAAGGAACCAGGCCACCACTCCGCAGTCCAGGCCTGTGGCAGGCTCTGGGGACTGAGCTCCGCTGCTCCTTGTGTGGACGTGAATTTTCACGCTCAGGTGGCTGTGATGAGCTGACCACAGTGGCAGGTGTGGTGACACCTATTTGTCACCCAGCAGTTGGCGATGCTGGGCAACAAGCGGCCTGGAACCGCAGGGCCTTTGACGCGCATTCCGCTGCCTGTGGCTCAGGCGGAGCTCCCTGGGCGCGACTGCAAATGGATGGCACACGGCGGCCGAGCCTCCTCCCTTGCCCAGCGCAGACACGGCTAATCCATCATGACCTTCTTTCCCGCAGAGCCAGAGTGAGGCCTGCGTCCCTCTCAGCACCTGTCTGGTGTTGGCTCATGAAATGTCACGTAGTTGGGTGCTGTAGGCAAGGGGAAGACACTGAGGAATTTCAAGCCCGTCCTCTAAGCTATAGGTCTCACAGCAGCAAGACCCCAGCCCCCTGCATGGGAATAGCCACAGGTACCAGGTCCTTGGAGGGCTCCGATGGGCATTGCCCAGCCAGTGTGGCTCATGGTTGAGCAGCATCCCGTGCACCAAGATTCCCGGTCAGGGCACATGCCTGGGTTGCAGGCTCAACCCCCAGTAGGGGGCGTGCAGGAGGCAGCAGATCGATGTTGATGCTTCTCTCATCGATGTTTTATCTCTCTCCTTCTCCCTTCCTCTCTCAAAAAAAAACCACCAATAAAAACATTAAGCCTGGCCGGTGTGGCTCAGTGGTTGAGCATCCACCCATGCACCAAGAGGTTACCTGTTTGACCCCCGGTCAGGGCACATGCCCAGGTTGTGGGCCTGATCCCCAGTGCGGGACATGCAGGAGGCAGCCAGTGATGTTCTCTCTCACTGATGTCCCCTCCCCCTGAACCTGGTGGGCCTTTGCGGCTGCCTCAATGTGTAAAAGGAGGCAGGAGCCCTGGCTGTTTTGGCTCAGAGGTAACAGCGTTGGTGTGTGGACCAAAGAGTCGTGGGTTCGATTTCGGTGAAGGGCATGTACCTCGGTTGGTTGCAGTTTGATCCCTGGCTCTGGTCGGGTCGTGCAGGAGGCAACCAGTCGATGTGTCTCGCTCACGTCGATGTTTCTCTCTCTCTCCCTCCCACCCTCCCACTCTATCTGGAAATCAAAGGAAAAGTATCCTCGGTGAGGATCAGATACATAAATAGATAGACTGAGGCAGGAGTGACATGTCGTGACTTCCCAGCCGGGTCAGGAACAACCGCAGGGCTGTTGCTGGTCTCCCTTGGGACACTCGCTCTGAGACCTCTGGACCAACGTGTCAGGGGTCGGCTGCCCTGAGGCCACCACGTGGGAAGACCCCTGGCTGAGGATGCTGCGGAGGAGCCGTCTGCGCAGCCCCAGCCGCGTGAATCCTCCCGGCGTGGCCACCAGACGTGAGGTGAGGACCCAGCCGGAGGACTCGGGCCAGAACTCCGAGAGCGACAGCCGCTCACCCAGGTAGTCCAGACGTGCGAGCAAAAACGACTGCCGTCTGTTTAGGGAGAAATAGCCGGAACGCCTCTTCGGTCTTGAGGCCGGTGGGCTGGCTGGGGTCAGAGCCTCCAGGGCCGTGATGTCACGGCCGCGGCTGCCATCTCTGTGGGATGGTTCCCGGTGCTTTGTGGACGTCACCCCTCCCATCCTCAGCCTGACCCTGTGACCTTGGTGCTTCAGTCGTCACCTCCGTCCTGCCTCTGGGGAAACTGAGGCTCAGAGAGGTTAAAATATTTGCCCAAAGTTGCCTCACTAGTAAATGGGATTGGGCTGAGATTCAAAGCCAAGGACGGGCTCCGTCTCCCAACCCACCCGGGCGCCCTCCCTCGGTAGAGGCGCTGGACTCCAGGTGACACCAGGGCCGACCCTGCTCTCTCTGCGGGAAAGATCCCAGACCAGAAGCATCAGCACCACCAGGAACCCTGCCCGAGACACGCTTCCTAGTCACCGTGTCATCTTCGCTCGGGTGGCAGACGGCAGTGTCTGGGTCTGACTCTCTCAGCCAGGACTGTGCACAGCCCGGGCCTTGCGGACCAGGCCCTCTGCCTCTGCCTTTGTGCACAGACAGGCGAGCGCCTGCCGCACTTCCCAAAGCCTGTGCTTCCCTTCCCCAGAGACAGAGGCCGTGACGCTGCACATCCTCCCGGGAGAACACGGTCCCAGCCCCGCCGGCCACCCCCGCCTGGCCGCCCCTCCCGGCAGTTCTGCTGATCAGGAGAAAAGGGTGCCTGGCTCGGCTGTTGATTCCCACACCCGGCACCGGCACCCCCTGCTGACGTGGGCTGTGCACACGAACCCTCAGGCCTCCTCTGTTTACTGGGAGCTTGCTTGCTGGGCTCAGCGGAGGGCGTGCTCGGGCAGGCGAGGAGCGGGCGGCTCTCTGCTCAGCACAGAACCGGCAGACACTTTCAAGGACTCCAGACAGAGGAGGGTGATTAATAGTGTCACGCTGGACTGATCTTCCGGGTCCCACCGCCTTGGTGACGAGGATGCTGAGTTCAGGCAGGTGCTGCCTGCCAGGCCTGTGCAGAAGGCGGAGGACGGCGGGTGGCGGCGCCAGGTGCACCGCAGTCAGCTCCAGCAGGCCCGGCTCCTCACTGCAGGTGACCCGGGGCCTCCGTCCTCCGAGGCCCGCTGCTCCCGGCCGTCCACAGGCCTCGTCCGCATTCACTGCTGCAGCGCAGCCGCCGCGGAGGGGCCGGCACTGCCGCGGCAGCAGGAGGCGGCGCTGGGGACCGTGGGCTCAGCCCCGTTCAGACAGCCACGTGCACACCCCGACCTGGCCTGGCTGGCCCCCCGTGGCAGTATGTACCCTCGCGGGTCAAGGACGGAGATGTTTTTCACACTGAACTTGCAGGAAAGGGAGACCATGGTACTGAGGAGTCTGGTTTCTGTTCATAGCCCACTGCCCGCCGCACCCCGGAGAACGGCTCTGGCCCCGTGTCCGAGGTGGCCTGTGAAGGTGCTGCCGCGGCAGGGCCCCCGCTGCCCTCACTCCCTGCACTCCGCCGCCCATGTGTCCCCTGGCCCAGCCCAAGGTGACGGCAGGCGGAAGGCGTTCCCTGGGTGGTAAAGTGACTCGGCACCAGCGTTGCAGCGTAACCTCCACACACAACTGTGCACCTGAACGCTTACGACCGTCCCTGGCAACCAGGCCCCCGAGGAGGCCCCGGACGCCCCCAAATCCAGGCCTTGCTGGCCGTGCTGGCCGACACTTGTTCTGGGGGCGGGGCGGGGCGGTGAGCAAGGGCACTGGGCACAGCTCCCTTCCTGAGAGACGGAGGTGGGGAAGGACTCGGAGGTTGGCAGGCGCGGTGTCCGTGGTCAAGGTGCCATGGCTCACGCGTCCCAGGCTCGCGACCTGCCTGTGTGACAAGGACCGTGTTCTCGCTCACAGCCTCTTCCGTCAGGGTCTGCCACCCCCCAGCCCACCCTAGAAGTGCACCCTGGGACAAGTGTGCCGGGTTGGCCTGGCAGCCACTGCTCTTGGGCGTCTGGACCTGCCCCGACCAGTGTCCCTGATTCTGAAGCAAGTCCGTGTCCAGCGCCCCCAGAAGGTGGCACGTGGCACATGTTGGCTGTGCAGCCGCAGTTCCGATGGGGACCACTGGGCTGGCCCCCAGCTCCCCGGGAATGGCAGCCAAGCACAGGCTGTGTTCCCTCCTGGGTGTCATGTGCTCACTTGCAAGCGGAGCTGGATGGGACCGTGTCTGCGGGTAATTAGGGCACACTCCATCTGGGGGCGGGGAGGGGAATCTGTACTCCGAGCTCCTCTTCTTGGCACCCTCCCCAGCCGACGGGATCTGGAACACACTGTACCTTCCTCTGGGGTCTGCCGCCAGGTCACAGGACCCAAGCCTGGCGCCATGACGACAGGGGAGGGTCGCCGGGCAACCTCTCCGGGTCTGACCTCTACGGTCTGTGTGGGGCATCCCCTGGTGAACTTGAGGCCCACCCTGGACCTGGAACTTCAGGGTTTGGGAGGCCAGACAGAGTCCTGCTGTGAAACTCAGGAGCATGAAACCCCAGGACCCTTCCCCAAGAGCCCCCTGACCCTGAGGAATCAGTATCCCAGGGCCCCAGGCAACAGGCCTGGCTGGGATCAGAAATGTGGGTTTGCTCCAAGTTCCGCTGTGCCATTGTTCTGGGACTCTGAGGAGACCCCTTCTTCCCCCACATTCTAGACTCTGCATCTGTGAAATGGAGGGAGGGGGACCAGGTCCGTGTTTTTAAAGTAGGACCAAGGAAATCAAGAAGTTGTGTGGACGCCCAGAGAGAAAGGCAGACCACACTCGAGAGGGTCTTTCTGCAGGACAGGGTGAGAGGAGAGGCCTGTGCAGGCAGGAGTTACAACAGAAGAATATACAGGGTGTCCCCCCAAAAATGTGTACACAGCTTTGAATAACTATAGAGCCAGGGTTTGCTAAAATGCATTTCATTTTCAACATGTAGTAGAATCTACAGACACCCTGTATACATTTTGGAGGGACATCCTGTATACATTTTGGGGGCTATACCCTGTAGTTCCGAAAAGAGAAAAGGAGAAGCGAATACAATTAGGTCATCATTGTGAATTCTGCACAGTGGAAACGCAGGCACTTGTTACAATGTTGCTTGTACTTTTCTACGTTGTAACTTTCTCAGACAGTTACAGCAGCAGCAGGTGTAGACCTGGCAGCCAGGAAGGCACCAGCTGCCCACCCCAGCACCTGCACACGTGCAATACTGAAACTCATTTTGCATAAATCATATCCTGTTTGGAGGATTGTCCCTCAACTTTTTCACTTAACAAAGTTTCCTAGACCTTTTCCCTCGTAGCCCATGACAGATAAGCCATTGCTGTTGTCGTCATTCCGTCACTGACAGACGTGCAGTTTGCTTCCCGTTTTTCAGTCACAACAATGGTACGGTGAACATCCTGTAGAACCCCAGGGCGAAGGAGAAGCAGAAGTCTGGCTCATCTCCAGACCTGGGTTTCTGCGTCACCATTAAAGGCAAATGAGCAGTGTTCTTCGTTTCATGCTGTTATACCCTATCGTGCAGACTCTGACATCAGTTGCTGGATAATCCTGAATCGTTTCCCCCGCCTGGTTTCCATCTGTCTCAAAGCACTGAGGAGCAAAACTAGAACTCACGACTCACCTAGAAGGAACAGTGCCTGGAGACGTCCTGGGCTCGCCTTGGAACCTGGAGGGCGCCATCACATAAGTGCTCAGACCAGACGCAGTCCCGGCCTTGTTAACAAGGGGATGCCCCTTGAGCGAGTTCAGCTCAAGGTTAAGGTGACCTGCCTGGATTCCAGCTGCTTACCAAAGCAGGCAGTGAGCCCTCTGGACAAAAGTACACCACCACCCAGAACCACCACAACTGCTCAGTAGTCCAGTGACATTTTTATCAGCTACATCAAGAGGTTGAACCAAAAGCAAAAATAAACACTAGAAGCAGACCCACAGATGACACAGACATGGGTGTTCTCAAATGCAGTGTTTAAGAAGTCATTTAAGAACATAGGTAACAAGGTAGAAGATGTCACCAGAGAGCTGGAAATTTCTCAAAGGATCGTATGGACCTTGGACAACTAAAAAGTTGAAGCTGAAAGGAAAATGTGAATAGATGAGACACATCAGAAGGCTGTATGACACATCATTCCTGTGGCTCTCTCTCTGGAGATGAGCGGGATCACAGCAGATCCAGTTAGAAAATTGCTTTGTAATCGACAAGCATTTTGTAAAATATGTTTTTATTGATTTTTAGAGAGGGGAAAGGAGAGAAACATCCATGTTAGAGAGAAATATTGATCAGCTGCCTCTTCCCCCCTCTCTCCCGCCCACTCTATCTGAAGATTAAAAAAAATAATACTAATAGAATTATCATATGATTCAGCAATTCCGCTTCTAGGCATATACCCCAAAGAGTTGAAGCAGGGCCTCAAAGAGATGTTTGCACACCCATGTTCACAGCAGCTAGAAGACGGAAGCCACCCAAGTGAAAATGACGGATTCGTGGATAAACGAGTGGTTTACATAAACACCGGAATGCTACTCAGCCTCACAGAGAAGGAAATTCTGCCGCACCCTATGACACTGAGGAATCTTGGTGACGTGACGCTAACTAAAATGAGCCGGTCACAAAAGACAAATACTGTATGCGTCTGCTTCTGAGACACATAGTATAATCTAGTTCACAGACAGAAAGTACAATGGTAGCTGCTAGGAGCCTGGGGAGGGGAATGGGGTGTTACTGTTTAATGGATGCAAAGTTTTAGGTTTTTTTTTTTTTTTATGTTTATAGTTTTATTTTCCTGCTTTAAGAAAAAAAATTTTTTCCGTGACAGTTTTTATTCAGTATCACTTTGTATTCGTTTCAGGTGTACAACCCAGTTGTTAGACAAGCACACTCTTGGCTAAGTGGTGCCCTGGTATCTGCAGTACCCATCTGGCCCCATTCACAGTTATTATAACACACTGACTCTATTCCCTGTGCTGTACTTAGGTCCCCATGACTGCTCCGTAACTACCAATTTGTACACCTCAATCCCTTCACCTTTCTCACCCGGTCCCCTCTGGGACCACGGAATTTTAGTTTTGCACGACGAAGAGTGTTCGAGAGAGGGTGGTGATGGCCCCCAACAGCATGGATGTACTTAATTCCGCTGTGCCGCACACTTAGCAACGGTTAGGATGGTCAAGTCTGTCGTTCATGTTTTACCAGAATTCTTTGTTAAAGTGCTCAGTTTTAAAAGAGAGAAGAAAAGAAAAAGCAGCGTTAGGATAAAGTGTGGGGGCTACCCCACCGCGACCAGGGGGGAGCAGCCAGGCCCCGCCCCGAGAAGACGTCGCGGGCAGTAACCGGCCTCTGTCCTGCTCTGTTCCAGCACCTGTGCCTGCTTTCTGGGTGAAAGGTCACTGCTCCCTGGCTCCCAGCGTGATGCCCAGCCTCCTGCAGCAGCCCCCCCCAGCCTGCCAGCCCACCCCGTGGCCCTTCTGAAGAGGTGACCACTCCGACCAGCAGGTCAGTGCCCTCCAGGGACAGGGGCAGAGGGAGACACGGTCTGAGAGAGGGGACAGCACAGTCCTGTGGTTACAGGAATGCCAGGCCCTGCCAGCCGGCAGCCTGTGCAGGTGGTCTCCCGAGGCCGCGCAGGGGGTGGGGAGACCGATCCCCACTGCTTCCACCAGAGGGAGAGGCCCGCAGAGGCCTGGGGTTGGGGGTGTGGGGCCTAGGGTGACTCATTTCCCCTTCCTGGGCCTCAGTGTTCACATCTATAAAATGGTCCTATCGCTACCTGGCTACCCGGCCTCCAGGGCTGTCGTGAGGATCAAATAATTAACTGGGTGTACGGCTCGAGAATTCAGGGCCGGGGCGGTGATGGCTCTGGGGGAGGGAGCAGCAGGCTGTCACTCCGAGGGGCAGAGGCGGGTGAGGAGGGGCCGGAGGGCACCTCCCCGCCCGCCCACAGAGCGGCTCTGCAGGGGTGGAAGATGGTACCAGCCAACCTGGAGCCGCAGGAGGAGCCTGCAGCCGCCGCCCTGCCATGGAGGAGCCCACGCCCGAGCCCGTCTACGTGGACGTGGACAAAGGCCTCACCTTGGCCTGCTTCGTCTTCCTCTGCCTCTTCCTCGTCGTCATGATCGTCCGCTGCGCCAAGGTCATCATGGACCCTTACAGCGCCATCCCCACCTCCACCTGGGAAGAGCAGCACCTGGACGACTGAGGCGGGGCTGCCGGGCGCACCTGTGCCCGCCACCGCCTGCCGGCCCAGAGACACAGGAAGGGCTCGGTCCCCGGGGTGCAGAGCACCGCCTCGGCCTGGCCTGCTCTCGCACAAGCACCAGAGTGACGTGGGCCGGTGTGGGAGTCACTGTGACTATGGGGCAGTCACCTTCCCTGGCTGCAGCCCAGACGCTCAGCGTCACACCACACTGGGCTCATTCCCAGGAGACCTTCTGTCCTTAAGATGCAAACTAGCACCTGCCCTGGCCTTGGGGGCTCCCTGCACAGACAGTCACCCAGACCCAAGCCCCTCCCGAGGGCCACTGGCAAAGGACATGGCGGGTGCCTCACCCGAAACCCCACAGAAGGCCCGGGGCCTGCTTCCCAGCCATATATTTTTTAAAAACGAAAAGAGAGAGGGGTATATTTTTCCTGTCACAGAGGAAATGTGCATTTTAGAACTTCGGACGATACAGAAAAACAGAAGGAAAGGCGGAGATCACACTAAGAATCCCACCTCCCAGAAGCGGCCATTTCGAAATATTCTCCCAGCCTTTTTTTGTGTACACGTATTTTTTGCATAGTCTGAGTCACGCCACACGCATGACGTCGTATCATTTGTATTACAGCATGAAGATGTCCCCCCTCCGGCAGACGCTCTCCACACCTGTCACAGTGTTTGGCTGCAGAGTCCCGCCAGGGGGCTGGGTCGTGGTTTAATAATCATCTCCTTTGATCACACACATTTCATTCTTCGGCTCATTTTTCCTCCCACGAATGATCGCACTCAGACATGTCCTGGTAGAACGCAGTCTACACCATGACTGATAGACAGATGGGGGCCTGGGTTCTGCCCTTGTCAGCCTCTCTGAGGAGGTGTGACCAGGAGCAAGTCTCTCCACCTCTGTGCCTCAGTTCCCGCATTCTGTAACGGGGAGCATCATCGCGTGGACCTCCTGGGATGAAAGGACCGGAGGGGTGCTTTGAGTGAAATGAGCTGGAGGTGGAGGGGGGAGGGGGGGCAAGGACTAAGTTGTTGCTAATGAGTTTCCTGGGGTCCCCCGCTTTGTTCTTCCTCCCACCTCTCACCCCATCACCGACATCTCCGACCCTGCCGCAGGAATGGCGGAGCAGAGCCCACAGACCTGGTTCCAGGTCCCAACTCCACTGCTTCTTTGTTCTGCGACCCCCTTCAAGTAGCTCAGCCTATCTGAGCCCCAGTTTCCTCATCTGCAGAACGAGGGGATGACATCTACCTCACGAGGTGGTTGTGAGGATGCAATGACAGCACACGGGCACACCTTCATGTCCTTTCCGGATTCCACCACCCCAGGAGAAGCCGGGGGTCTAAGCCGAGGGGAGCCAAGGTTCTGGGTCCCCACCCACGCCTGCAGAGGCTGGAACCCCGGTTCTCCTGAACTTCCCGGGGCCACTTCCGACAGGCCAAACCTGCCAGCCGGGACCCTGGTCAGAGCAATGCCTGTCCCAGCACCTGAGCGCGAGAGACTTGGTGTCTATTAATTTACGTCATTGTCATTAGTTTTCACACACATGCTATGAAGTTAAATGAAACCACCTGAACGCTTCCTCTGAAAGCGTTCAGTTCAACCCTCCCTCCAAGGCGTGGCCACTGTCCCCCCAGAGAGACCTGCGGTTCTAAAGAAGCCCAAGCCCCCTGCCCACCCCCACGTCCCAGCCATGGGTCCCACGCCAACCCCGTGGGTTTCCAAAGCAGTGTTGCCACTAGGTGGCCCGAGAGTGAACGAGGCCAGAGCTGTCCAGTCAGCCCTCCAGGGCACACCTCGCTGTCCCCCTCCACCACGGGGGACGTGGACCGGACACACTGCAGGCGCGGGGTGCGGGGAGGCTGGGGAGCAGGGCCTGTGCATCGTCTCAGGCCCAGCCGCCTCACTCTGCAGCCTGCCTCAGAAATGACAAGCACGGCCGTGAAAAGCGCATCAGAAGCAGCTCCCAGCCCGTTAGCAGCAGATCTCAGCGGACAGGAGGGGCCTTGGGGACCTCACCTGGAGATACTTTGGACCCCTCGGGAGCGAAAACCATGACTCCCTAGGGACATGCTACTCAAAGGGCGATGGAGGAACAGCAGTATCTGAACACCAAGGAGCTGGTTGGAAATCCAAACTCATGGCCCCCAAACCTAGGGCTCAGAATATCGGGGGGCAGGCAGGAATCTACCAACAGACCCTCTGAGGGACCTTCATGAAGTGTGAGGCATTGATTCTGGGATCTGTGGTCCTAATGAACCTTTTCCCACACCTAAATTTGCTAATATTTCCGCCCTATCTTGACCCCCACCCTTGGTGGCGAGGACGAATATGATTTCAGAAGGAATATGTTTTAGAATATTTAACAATCCCTTTGCATCCAAGCCTCCACCAAAACAGTGATATTCATTATGTGTGCAAAGGTTCCCTCTAATCCCTGTCCACGTGCAAGACATAGTTTCATAAACACCGTCAGTTACATAATTCAAATCAGTCTCTCCTGAAATTACACCCTAAGCATGTTTCTGCGACAGTCTTCCTACGTATCGCTTAGGGTCCACAGACCACCCAGAGCATGTACACAATTATCCAGACTCTTACTAAGGACTCGGGGCGACTTCATTCTTTCTTATGACACATGGGCCAAGAAAATAAAGGGAAGGTACAGAGAGAGATGCTGAACCCTGAGGGGCTTGCTCAACACAATGGAGAATAAATATTTAAACTATATACTGTCCACCTAAGAAATACATGTGGGAGGGAGACCTAAAAAATATATTTTTAAATCCTCACCCAAAGATATGTTTCTATTGATTTTAGAGAGAGAGTACATGAGAGAGAGACATTGATGTGAGAAGGAAACACTGATTGGTTGCCTCCCACATACACCCTGACGGGGGATTGAGCCTGTAACCCAAGTATGTGCCCTAACTGGGAATCCAACCCGTAATCTTTTTTTGTTGTTAATCCTCACCCCAGGATATTTTTTCCATTGATTTTTAGATAGAGTGGGAGGGAGGGAGAGGGAGAGAGAGAAACGTCAATGTGAGACATGTTGGTGCCCGGATTGGGGCTGGGGTTCAAACCTGCAACCCAGACATGTGCCCTTGATGGGAATCGAACCCGTGACCCTTTGTGTGCAGGCTGATGCTCCAACCACTGAGCTACCCAGCCAGGGCAAGACCTAAGAATTGGATGGTAGTAAGAGGGGGAAAGCAACTGGACGTCACGTTCCTGTTGGTTTATGGTGCTGACGGAGAGAGGAGACGGCCCTTGGCGGTCAGAGCACCTCCACCATCTCAGGTGACATTTGGGGCTGCGGAGGGACGGACAGAAGGAAGGAACAGTGTTTGAGGACAGGAAGCTGGCCGAGAAGACCTGAAAAGCACTCAGAGAGGGGGGCCTGGCAGAGGTGACGGCAATCCTGGGCTGAGAGAGAAACCCCTGCTCTAGGGGACAGCGGTGTGTGGGGGCTGGTTCTCAGCGGTCCCCTGGACAGTCCCTTCCTGTTCTGCCAAACCCTCAGTGACGTCAGGTGCTCCACCTGCTGTGGCAGCTGTATGTGGACACCATGAAGACAAAGACAACAGAGTGGTGGTTGCAGGGTGGAGGGAGTGGATGGGGTGGGAGAGGGGATGCGGGAATAAATGGTGATGAGGAAAACAATGAAATAAAGTAAAAGAAAAAATAGATAAATAAAAGCATGCATTTTTCCTTGAAAAAAAAAAAAGACATCTGGGAGGTGGGCAAGTGAAGGAACGCCACCCGGGAAGGGACAAGCCCCGGGACAGTGAGGCAGAGCGGATGTCAGGGCGACAGTCACCGACGTGTGGGCCTGGTGGGAAAACGGGACCCTGGCTCGGCCGGCCTGGTGCCGGTGCGTCACCTCCATGTCATTTTCTCCGGCGAGTCGCTCGCATGTCCTCGCGTTCTTACAGGATTGGCAGAGCCGTGTCTCCCTCCCCCACGAACTGTCCCAGAACCCCAGAGGCCGGCTCGGGGAAAAGGGTCCTGCGCCCGGGGGCCAGGCCAGGGGAGCCAGGCCAGGGGACTGCAAGCCTGGCATCCATCCTCGGTGCGGGTGCACGCCCGTGGTCTTGCTGGGGAAGACGGGCCTGCCGTGCGTGAGGGTGACGCCCTGCCCTGCCCTGCCCTGCGGCCGTGGCCCAGTCTGCCCAGCTCCTGGGTCCACATTCTCAGGCCCGCCCTTCTGTCCAAGCAGCACAGACAGAGTGGCTGTGCCCAGAGGGACGGAGGTGAGAGGTTGAGGCACTTACTCTGCCCCCCCTCTTCCTACCGGGCTGCGGCTCGGGCAGGATCTTTGTCCACCGGTGTCCACAGCCCGCGGGGTGGCTGCCACACTGCAGCCGCTGGGATCTGGGAGCACACCGCCTCCTGCCTGCCACTCAGACTCAGGTGGTCATGGCTCCCCTGGATCCCCTAACCCTGCCGCCCCGGTAAGTGTCCGTCAATCCCTCTCCGGTGAAGGCTGTGGGTGGCTCACCTCTCCGCTGCCGGGAGTCTTAGCTGCTGACCCGCAAGGGCAGGAGGACTCGGGGGAGGGTGGCTGTGGCTGAGACACAGCCAACCAGCCCGGTCAGCCACAGACCTTCACTGCTCCCCGATGCTGGGATCTAACTAACTCTGCTTACGGTCTCAGAGCTGAGGGGTGTGGGGGTGCACCCTGCACCTGCCCCAGACAGTCACTGGAAGGATGTATGTAGAGGCTGGTGAGCGGCGGATTCCACCGACAAGGAAGAGGTGCACTGTCCGCCTGGTCTGCGCCTGCCCACATGTCCCCGTCCTGCGTCTCGGGGGCCCCTTACCCCAGCAGAGACCTGAACACACAGTTACCTGGCAGCCTAGCATCCCGACATGGAGCAGGTCCCCCGCCAGGGAAGTGAAGCAAAGCCCACTCCGACTGCTGCCCACGTGCCCCTGAATTCAGGGTCTGGGGTGCACCCTCTGTAACCGCTCCGGGGAGAGTGTGGCCACCCGCCTGCCCGCCCTAGCATCTGTGCACTCATCAACACTGCCCACGGCTCTCCGGTGCCCTCCCCTCGGCCCGCCGTCCACCCTGGGCCCCCACGGCCCTGTTTTGAGCGTTGTGACATTATACAGACTAGGAGTGTCCCACTCCCGTCAGCAAGGAGGCGGCTCCCGTGCTCATCCGGATGCGACAGAGTCAATCCCAGGATCTCACTGTACGAGTGTCTCCTGAGGCCCCCCGGTACTGCCTGCTCTGTGATCAGGCAGCAGCAGGCACTCGAGGGCTCGCTGAGGGTCTCACGGGGACCATTCCCGGGGGATCATTCCCAGGGGTGCAGCAGTGCTAGAGCCTGGCCCGAGCAGCCGGGATCCATGGCAGTGAGCAGACATGACCGCCCCTTGCTTGGGGGGGGGGGACACAGAGCCCAACAGGGAGAGGGACAGTTCCCCCAAAACCACGGCCCCGAGGGAAGGAGCAAGAACAGACACCGTGGCTTCTCTCCTCCTGCGTGGCCCCCTCTGCCCGTGCCCCGCTGCCCCGTCCTAACCAGAAGCCGGAGGGCGTGAGCCGGTGGTGTCATCACAGAAGTGGCTCTCCGGGGGCAGTGGTGGAAGGATGGGCGGTAGATCCGGAGGCCCCGGGGGAGGGGCACCTGCCCGGAGATCTTCAGGCGGCTCTCCCTCCCTGGAGGAAGCAACCCTTCCCGCGTCTCCAGCCCGAGGCCCACCTGCGGACCTTGGACGGCAGCCTGCAGGGCCCCACCAGCCGCTCCTTAAGTAAACCCAATGCGCACTGTCCGCTGGTCCCGTTCCTCCGAGGGCCCTCCCATGGGTGCCGTTCTCTTCCCCGTTCCAGGGGAGAACGGAGGCCCGGGGCGTCTGAAGAGGAAACTGCATGGAGACCCTCCACCTCGCCAGTAGGAGCGGATGAACACAGGCCCCCGCGAGCGGCTCCGGCCTAGCCCCGGAGTTAGCGTGAGAACAGGGGCCGAGTCGGGCACCGCGGCAGCGAAGGGCTCGGAGCCCGGCCCGGAGCACGAGGGCTTTATTTGTGACTGAAGGAAGGGCCGGCCCGCAGCCTCCGAGGGCCCCGGTCCCGGGCGGCTGGGGTCCAGCCCTGTGTGTCCAGGACGCCAGCAACCTCAGGCTGGCGCGAGAGAGGGCAGCACCTTCCCGGTGCACTGGCCAAAGCCGATGCGGTAGCCGCTCCCCTGGCAGTGTCCTGGAACAGAGGGGACGGGGTCAGCAGAAGCCGCCGGCTCGTGGGAGCCAAAGCCCGGCAGCCGCGGTGCTGGCCGCCGCGAAGCGGGGCCCGAGGCAGGACGGCGTCCGCAGGACAATCGTGCGTTGGCGCAGAAGAGCCCCTGGAAGCTAGCCGAGCCGCAGGGGCACGCGAGGTGGAACTCCGGGCCCACCCGTCACACAGCCCCGGAGAGACCCCACGCGTGCTCCACAGCTTTCCACGTGGGTCTGGGTTCAAACCCCAGGTCTGCTAATCGGCCTTAAACCAGACGCCCGAGCTCAAAGCCTGGCTTCTCCACCTGCTGTCTCCACGACCTTGCGCAGGACGGTCGCAAAGATGCCATGAATACACAGGCCCCTCTGAGCACAGCGCCAGTCCACGCACGCGCTCGAAGAATACCAGCTATTATGACGACTAGAAGCTGGGTGACGGGGCAAGTAGTGCAGTGAACTCTGAGCTCAGCCCCGCACCGGCAAACAGGAACCACCGTCCTCACCTCAGGTACAGGAGGGAGGGTGGCATGCTCAAGGGAGCCCCAGCATGAGCTCCCCCACAGAGCAGGGGTCCCACAAGCATCAGTGTCATTCCCTGAATTCCATTTCAACACAGGGACGGAGAGGCAGAGAGGAGGAGCGGGTCCCCGTCCTCAAGGAGGGTGCAACCTGTCTACACTAGAGCTAGAGGAGAAAAGTCTGCAAGGCGCTGACACAGCAGCAAGGAGGGAACATCTGAGCCGGGTGCTGACGGGTGGGTAGGAGTTCACCAGGGAAGGGCATGCCAGACAGAGGGAACAGCGTGTGCAAAGCAGAGACCCAGGTGAGAGAGGCGCGTGTTGCATTTGCTTAGCAAGGCTGCTGTGTGTTTGGGGTGCCCTGAGAAGCCAGGCTATGGAGCCTGACCCTTCTCTGTCCTTCTCGCCCTGGAGTTACATCGGCACCACCCCTCTCGCTGGACAGCACCGCGTGCTTCCTGAATGCAGACGTGACTACATCCCCTCACTTCCCCTCTCGCTTGGTCTCGGTGGGCAGAGCTGGCCACCGCCTCCCCCTTTACAGTGCGCAGGGCAGACGTCTGGACCCAGGTCTCTGCACTGCTGAGTCCGAACAACGGGAACCTGATGTTATTTTATCACTCTGCTCAGGGAGCAGGACACAGCGGGACATCCGCGGTCTTTGTGGTCTGGGGAGAGTCAGCCTGAAAGCTTCTGGTAGCCAGGGCTGGGGGGAGGGACAGAGCAAGCAGATGCAGCCCTAGCAGTGCCAGAGTGGGGCCCAGCAGGTCAGACGGCTGCACGGCCAACGGGACAGCGTGCGAGCAAGGAGACGCAGCCTCGGGCACGGCCGCCCTCACCTGTTATGATGACCTCATCGCCGTCCAGCAGGAACTTCCTGGTCTGTCCGTTCCCCAGCTCGATGGGCTTCGTCCCCCTCCACGACAGCTCCAACATGGAGCCAAAGCTTTCCGGTTCCTTTGTAACAGGAAGGGGAAGAATGTCCCACGGACTCGCCTCTTGGTGACCCTGTCTGCTCTGCCGCGGACGGTGCAGGGGCAGTGGACCCCAGGTCCCCGAGACCCTGCCCTCGAGGTGCGGCACCCTGCCCGCTGCTTTGCTCAGGGTCAGGGAATCCAGACCCCCTCGCTGGGACAACAGGCTGCAGTCGGGACCCCACAGGAGGGGCTGGCACAGCACCACCCGGAGTCACCATCTCTGAGGTTCCGAGACTACCGTGGGCTGACGGTGGCAGGGGGGCGGGGAAGGGCCGTGGCAGCATGAGATGGTGACAGCCACACACTCGGGATGGTGACAGCCACACACTCGGGCTGTTGTCTGACTCTCCCCATGTAGACAAACGCGGCCTCCCCTTCCCACATGTCTCTTTAGCTCTGAATTTGGAAAGGCCCCTTCTACACCCAGACTTGGAGGAAGCTGAGTAGGTCAGAGGTGGCAGACAAGCCCCCTGGGGCTGAAACCCCTCCTCGGGTGAGCTGGGGGCCCTCCGTACGCGGGAAGCTGAGGGCCCTCCGTGCGCGGGGAGCTGGGGGCCCTCCGTGCATGGGGAGCTGGGGGCCCTCCCTGCATGGGGAGCTGGGGGCCCTCCGTGCGCGGGGAGCTGGGGGCCCTCCGTGCGCGGGGAGCTGGGGCCCTCCCTGCATGGGGAGCTGGGGGCCCTCCGTGCGAGGGGAGCTGGGGGCCCTCTGTGCATGGGGAGCTGGGGGCCTCCCTGCATGGGGAGCTGGGGGCCCTCCCTGCATGGGGAGCTGGGGGCCCTCCCTGCATGGGGAGCTGGGGGCCCTCCGTGCGAGGGGAGCTGGGGGCCCTCTGTGCATGGGGAGCTGGGGGCCTCCCTGCATGGGGAGCTGGGGGCCCTCCCTGCATGGGGAGCTGGGGGCCCTCCGTGCGAGGGGAGCTGGGGGCCCTCTGTGCATGGGGAGCTGGGGGCCTCCCTGCATGGGGAGCTGGGGGCCTCCCTGCATGGGGAGCTGGGGGCCCTCCCTGCATGGGGAACTGGGGGCCCTCCGTGCGAGGGGAGCTGGGGGCCCTCTGTGCATGGGGAGCTGGGGGCCTCCCTGCATGGGGAGCTGGGGGCCTCCCTGCATGGGGAGCTGGGGGCCCTCCGTGCGCAGGGAGCTGGGGCCCTCCGTGCGCGGGGAGCAAGGCAGCTCCATCTGTGTGGGCAGCCCCAGGACAATGAGATACTCACTGGCCCGCTGATGGTTCCAGAAGCCAGAAGGTCCCCCGGCCGCAGGTTGCAGCCGTTGACAGTGTGGTGAGCGAGCTGCTGCAGCATCGTCCAGTACATGTACTGCGGGCGAGGGACAGAGGTGGGGACGGGCCCCTCACATGGCTGCCCCTGACCAGGTGGCCTCCCGGGCTTCCTCCCGGGCCCCACACCCGCTCTCCCAGCTTCCTTGCAGCAGGCAATGACCTCATGACCTTCCCCACTCTGTTCCAGCCCTGCCCACTCCACCCTGTCCAAGCAGCAGCCTGCTCATCTGGAGTATTACACTCTGCCTGCGAATACCCCCGAGCCCCACGTCGACAAGGTCCTCATCACAGCAGAGGCTGCAAGCGCGCAGCGGCCTCCCGCCCTGGGCCTTGGCGCGAAGGAGCCCGGAGGGAGGTCAGGCCGTGGAGAGAGGGGCCAGGGCTGCATGCCCCACAGAGGCTCAGATGCAGTGTCCACCCGCACCCGGATATGCCCTGGCCAGCACGGCTCAGTGGTTAGCGCATCAGCCTGTGGACTGCAGGGTCTCGGGTTCGATTCCCGGTCAAGGGCATGTACCTGGGTTGCAGGGTCAGTTCCCGGACCCACTTGGGGCTTGTGTGGGAGGCAACCACTTGATGAGTCTCTCACATCAATGTTTCTCTCTCTCCCTCCTCCCACTCTCTCTACAAAATCAATGGAAAAGTATCCTCAAGGGAGGATTCCCAACAACAACAAAAGAGCAGAATGGATACATCCCCTGTGGAACTGACACAGCAGTGAGAACTAAGGAACTGTTGCTGCAAACAGCAACATCGTTGGGCCTCACGAATACAATGTTAAAACTAAAGAAGCCGGAAGGAAGAGAACACCGCACACTGTGATTCCGTGTCTGTAAGACTGAAGACAAAACTACTGTATGGCCACAGTCAGGAGAGAGGGCGCCCTCGCTGTGGGGAGTGAGGACATGACTGGGAGGAGCCTCCAGGGGTGGCTGAGGTCCCAGAAATTCCACTTCCAGATCTGGGTGCTGGCCCCCCAGGGGTGCTGACTTGTGAAAACTCAGTGAGCGGTGCGCACACATATAATTTCTGCATTTCCATCTACGTGTGCTGTTTCCATCAGAAGTTCCCCTAAACAGAAACAAGTCACGGATCCATCCAGCCCCTGGCAGGACAGAAGCCAGAGACTAGACCTTTTCAGGAACATCTGTTATCCCCTAGGAAAGTCACTGGCCACATCTGTGCAGCCTCCCTCTGGAGGGTCCCTGTGACCGCAGGGCCTCTTGGGAAAGGAACCGGGCTGTGGAAGGTCGGGGCTTACATACGACCCATCCTCATATCCCAGTGGATGCTATTCCCGTGTTCCTGGCGGGAGGAGACTCCCTCTTTCCCTCACTTCCACAAGCAGTTTGCCCAGCTTCCAAGCTTACCTTAAAATTGGACTTGCATATGGTAGCTGCCTGGCTCATTCCTTCTCCTGTTGGAAAAACAAGTAACATTGACAAAGACACTCAATTCTGTTCCTTAAGAAGGAAAAAAAACAACAACAACTTGTAAGGTGAATTTTGTGGCCTAAGCTTCCCATTGTCCAACATGATTCTGCCTAAAGAGTCCAAGAAACTCAGCCCTGACTGGGTAGCTCAGTTGGTTAGAGCATCATCCTGATACATCAAGGTTGTGGGTTCGATACCTGGTCAGGGCACATAAAGAATCAATCGATGAATGCATAAATAAATGGACCAACAAATAGATGTTTCTCCCTCACTCTCTCTCAAATCACAAAGGAAGGAAAAAAGGAAGGAAGGACGGAAGGGAGGGAGGAAGGAAGGAAAGAAGGAAGGACTGATGGGAGGGGGGGAGGGAAGGAAGGGAGGGAAGAAGGACAGGAGGGAGGAAGGAAGGAAGGACGGACGGACAGGAGGGAGGAAGGAAGGAAGCTCATAGGCTCTCAGGGCTGGGAGACCTCCACCGAGATACCCTACTCCCGGGACAGCAAATACATGCACTCAAGCTACACCTTCTCCCACAGCCATGCAGCCTCCGAGTGCTTCTTAACACGACACTCCTGGTAGCCACAAACCAGCTGGAGACGGTAGACAAGGAGAATGCTCTTGCCACACCTCCGGGAGCCCTTGGGACAGCTCGGGCCATGTGTCCCCTGCCCCTCTCCTCTAGTGACAGGCACTGCGACAGTGTTTATCAAACACCTACTACGTGCCCTGTGGGCCCAGGGTGGTTCCCTCTGAGCAGCGGCCCTTCCCTCCCTCTTCCCTCGCAAGAGCCCACACGCCTCCAAGGCTGCAGCAGGTGAGCCCTCCCCCCCCCCCCCGGAGCTCAGGAACCGCCCGGGCACGTGTGCCCACTGAGCCCTGGACACATCCTCCAGCCCTATGACAGTACCTTTCAGGGCGACAGAGAGGTTGATGTCAAATGTGTAGGGCTGGTCGTGACAGAGATACGGCAGGGGTTTGGGGTCCTGTGAGGGCAGAACACAGCACAGAGGGTCACTGGATGGGGTCCTCAGCGGAGGGCATGAGGTGGAAGGGGCAGCTCTCCAGGGACCCGGCTCCATGCCCCTGGTCACTGAGAGGTGAGGGTGGTCGTATGTGCCGGTCTCCAGGGAAAGAAGCCGAGGGGGGACACCAGCAGGTCAAAGGTATAGAGGTCAAATCGGAGATGTCCCGGGAGGGCAGGGACCCTGGAGAAGGGAGAGTAGGCGGGCCTGTGACCCACAGGGGAGGCGGACGCGGCCAACGGAGGCCCTGGGCCCCGACTCAGAGCCCTCTGTGGAGGCCGCGCTGACGCCGGGAAGTCTGCCCTTAGGCCAAAGGCAGTGTTTCCCCAGAGCGCCAAGCTTGAGGCAGCAGTGCTGCCTGACATGACTAGGGTATTTTATCTTAATAGTTGTGTGTTTCTTTTTCTGATTGACTTGGTGGCCGGGGGCGCCAATAGGGATATCAGGTTCCTCTGCTCGCACATTCCTTGAGTTTGAAACTCGGAGCTGCGTTAGATAAATAACAGTTCGGAAGGGCAGGAGTCGGGAGGCTGTGTGCAGAGGGGTTTGGGAAGGGCTGGCGCCCAGGGAGGGGGGAAGGCAAGGCGCTGTACAGGGATAGATCCTGCGCAGGGTGCAGCCTGGAGGACAGGAGGTGCTCGGGAGGGGTCTGGGTGCAGGGCACAGAGATGGGGTGGAGGCCTGGAGCAGGGGAGATGCTGGGGGGGCGTGGAAGACAGAGCCACATGGCTGCAGTGCAGGACTCTGGAGACACAGAAAACTGGGACGTGTCCCATGCCCGAAGCCAAGGAGGGAGCATCTAGGAAGAGCAGGGGGGCCGGGGCGTTCATCCTGAGCAGGGCATGGGGCCATGGCATTGGCTATAAGGTCACGGGGCACTTGGTGAGGCCAGTGATGGGGTTGGGGCAGTGGCCAGACGGTGACACTCTGAGGAGTGAGGATTGAGATGGTGAGTCGAGGCCTGAGCAGGTATGGAGGCTCCGGGACCAGGACTGGCTGGTTGCCCAGCTCCAAACTGCATTCTAGCGCTTGGGCTCCAGGGGGCACCATTGCACAGGAAAGAACCTGACCACAGGGTGATTGTGCAAGGCGGTGGCCCTGGCAGGAACCTCTGCTCCTGCCAACCAGCCGGTCACCCTGGCCTCAGAGGAATCTGAAGGTTACAAAATTGGGTGTTTTCCCCGGGAACTGTCAGGGGCAGGGAAAGCAGAGGGCAGAGTGATTGGTGCCTGCCTGGAGGTCACAGGCTGGGGGCACAGAGCGGGCCTCCCGACAGGTGGGGGGCAGCCTTGGAGCAGAGGGCTCGGGTCTGGAGCTTCCCGCAGAAGTGTGCTTACCTGCTCTGGATTGGGCACCACAAAGGGCATGAGGGCATCCATGGGCACCACCCACGGAGATATGGTGGTTCCAAAACTCTTCCCGAGGAACGGCCCAAGAGGGACATACTCCCACTTCTGAATGTCTCGAGCTGCGGGGGGAGGGGCCGAGCAGGGCTAAGGCAGGCTGCCTGCAGCCTGGCCCCACGGCCCCTCCGCCTTTCACCAGGAGCCAGATGCCCAGCACAGCCTCCCCTGTGGTGCTCTGGCCCCAACCAGGCTGCCCAGCACCAAGGGGCAGCAGCATTCCATGCCGAGGACCGAGGTCCTCGGGGTCACTGTGCCAGGTCACAGCAAAGAGAAGGACGGCCAAAGGGCAGGCAGGCCCGTTCCCCATGAAGGGGCTGGACGCTCATCCTTAAACTGGGAGGTGAACACCTCTGGATTTAGGTACCATCTTCCTCCTGCGTGTGGCTCAGGGGTTGAAACAGGCTTGGAACCTAAGCTGCTGAGTTTGAAATCTCAGCTCAGCAACTAACTGAGATCTCTCTCTGCCTCAGTTTCTCATCTGTAAAATGGGAATGATGGTATCACCAGTAGGCATGCAGTCAGGGCCCAGACACGGTGCTCATACCTATTAGCTATGACGTCAGCCTTGTCCCTGTTCAATTTATGGGAACCTCGGGGCTCAGGGCTGAGCAGTCTGGTACCCAAGCCCACACTCTCGGCTGCCTTTGACCAGCACCAGACCCAGGGAACCATCTGGCCTTCTGTGGAAATGGCCCAGATCCCCAGTTCCCACCCAGAGCAGAGCGTCCGCAGTGAACTCGACCTCAGGCTGCCCAGCTCCCCACGCACCACTCCAGTCGTTCATGAGAACCATGCCGAAGATGTGCTCGTGGGCCTTGGAAATGGGGACCGGCTCTCCGAATCTGCTCCCAGGGCCTACAAAGAAAGCCTGACACAGGGGAGAGCTGGTCAGAAGCTGGGGCTCACCTGGTGCCCAGGTCATTGCCTGGAGGGCAAAGGTCAGACATGTCCACATCCCAGACCGGGACCAAGACCGCAAGGGGGGCCTGGCAAGGCTCCGCGTGCACAGGGAGGTGGTGAGTGCCAGCCCACGACCCTTCTGCACAGCCCCCGCCCCTCCCTCACCCCACACTCTGCACTTCAGGATGAGTTACGTGAAGCTTGTGAAAAAAATGGGAGTATCAGGGTTTTTATTCAGGCAAAATCCAAAGGCTGCCTCCAAACTGTAGCCAAGAGCCTGCTGGGGTGCACCCCACCCCCCCATTCATCGTCTATCACCTGGGGGGGAGGGGTAGGGAGGATGACTGTCAACAGCCCGGAATCAGCTCTGACAGGCAACACCGAAGTCACTGTTTTATTTGTTCTGTGACAGTGTTCAAACATTGTGAAATTTTTCATCGAGATTAAAAATCAGTCCTGGCCGGTGTGGCTCGTGGCTGGAGTGTCAGCCCGAGGACTGAGGTCTCGGTCCGATTCCTGGGAAAGGGCACCTGGTTGCAGGGTCCGTCCCGGCCGCGGGGGCATGTGTGCAGGCCACCAGATATCTCTCTCTCACAGGAATGTTTCTCCTGCTCCCACCTTTCCTTCCACCCTAGAAATCAGCGGGGAAATAGCCTCGGGTGAGGAGTAGCCAAAAGAATTACAAACAAACCAACGGCACCCACCTAGAGCGAATCTCACCACCATCCAGTCCGGGTGACCTGTGCGCCCCGCACCTGTCTGCACTGTTCCTGCCTGCTCTCTGCCTCCCCTCCTGCTCCCCAATGGGCCCAGCACAGGTGCAGCACCTGCCTGCACTGTTCCCGCCTGCTCTCTGCCTGCCCTCCTGCCCCCCAACGGGCCCAGCACAGGTGCAGCACCTGCCTGCACAGCTCCGTTCGTCCAGGAGAAGCCCCTGCCCCGAACCTGCGCTGCGCACCCTGCTCTGGGTCCACGTGGCCCTGTCACGACAGCGCAGGAGGCAGTGGGCTGGCTGGGAATGCCTGGCTGGGCCTGGGGAACCACTGGGCAGCGCCCCCACATGTCCTTCTTCTGGACAGAGTCCAAATAAATCATCAGGCAGAACTGGACAGACAAGAAGTTCCTGCCTCCAACCAACCGATTTCCACAGCCAGCCTGGCGGGGGTCCCACACCCCTTCTCCACCTGCCGTAGTGGACACCCCGAGCTTGCCCGGCCTCTCCTCAAGCACAGGTGCTGCTGTGAGGAGCCCTCCATCGGCCGGCCTGCACTCCCGCTCCGGGCCGGGCCCCACCTCAGGCACCTGCCCTCAGGGTTATGTCCAGAGCCCACGCCAGGGAAACGCCGAGGCCCAGCTTACCATTTCCAGCTCGATGTCCAGGAGTTTGCAGGTGCCGTACACAGGAGGCTTAGCTGCAAGAGCACCAGAAAAAAGGAGCTGTTGTGGGGGCCAGGCCAGAACCCACTTCTTGGGGACAGAGCTGCATGGGCGAGGCCTGGACCTTGGGGCACTCACAGTCATCCGGTCGCATCTGTCCCATGGGCCTTCGGATCGGGGTGCCAGACACCACGATGGAAGAGGCCCGGCCGTGATAGCCCACCGGTAAGTGCAGCCTGCAAAGGAAGGTGACGAGCACGCAGGGCGTCAGTGCTACTACATGTTGCGGAATACGTTTCAAACATTCTTTAAAATCAAAAACAAAGAGGGGTCAACGTGGATCCCTGGTTCGGAAACCAGAAGGTACGTCCACGCGTCCATCGTAGTATAAATGGATAAGCAAATGCAGTCTACACACACAACGAACTATTACTGCTCAGCGTCAAAAGGGAAGGAAAGTCAGGCACGTGCTACAGCGCGGACGACCCTGCGGGAAATGAGCCACAGGGACACAGGGACGAAAGGCGGCGTCAGCCCGGAGAGACTGATTTCGAACTGCTGGCCCCCAGACCCGAGAGAGAATAGATTTGCGATGCTTAAGCCACCAAGTTTGTGGTAATTTGTTACAGAAGCAACAGGGAACTAAGATAGTGTGTGTGGACATGTATTTGATTGTCTTTTCATAAAAACGGGAACCCTACTTTACGTAACACTTTCACGTAATAAATATATCACGGACACCCCTTTGGGCCCCAAATCTCTCTTCCAGTGGCTGTAAAGCATACTGTAGGGTGAGTGGACCGTAATCTTTAAAACCATCGCTCCACCATGAGCATTCAGATCGCTTCCAGCCCTGGGCCATCGGAAACTGGCAGCCACCTCTGCCCTGGAACATACACACGTCTGCAGCACGGGAGCACAAACGTGAGGCTGAGGGCCACAAGGTATGCGTTTCAAATTGTTTTATTATTACTTTTCATTGGTTTGAGAGAGAGGGAGGAAGGGGGAAAGGAAGAGAGAGAAAGAAAAAAATCGATTGGTTACCTCCTGTATGAGCTCCGACCTGAGATTGAACCCGCAACCGAGGTACGTGCCCTGACCGGGAATGGATCAGGGACCTCTCAGTCCACGGGGCGACGCTCAGTCCACTGAGCCACACTGGCCGGCCAGGGCACATTGGAACCGTGAAGTGTTTTGCTTTATGATGCCCTACACTTCCTGGGTGAATGCGGGCGAATCACAGGAGGCACCTACTACGTCTGCAATAAGGCGGATGTACATAAAGCGAGCAAGGCACAGCCGCAGGCCACCCTGCACCGGGCATCCCGAGAAAGGTCTGTGAGCTGTCACCCTGCAGAAGGGAAGGGCTGCGGCCCCATCGGCCTGCAGCCTGCACAGGGAGGGCCGGAGTCCCGAGCATCTGCCCACCAGCGGCCCTAGCCTGTCTTACAACCAATGTGGCCTTTGTGCTGAACTTCTCTGCTCCCCTCCCCTTCCCCCTTCTTCACCCCGGTTCCGACACTTCCCTTCCTGGCACAGCCTCCCTGCAACTCTCGCTGAAAGAGGGAGGAGCCTCTGCCCACCCCAGCTACTGGGTGTGCTCAGGGCGCCTGGCCTGGGGTGGGGGGACACGTGCCACTGTGATTGAGTAACCGTCACCCCCAGAGCACAACAAGGAACAAAGGGGCAAAGTTCTTTTTTTTTTGTTCAGGTAGAGTGGGAGGGAGAGAGAGGAACAGAGAGAGAGAGAAACATCGATGTGAAAGGGACACATCGAGTGGCTGCCACCCGCACGACCAACCAGGGCCGGGGACAAACTGCAACCGAGGCACGTGCCCCCAGCGGGAACCGAACCCGGGTCTCTCCGGACCGCAGGCCGACGCTCTAACCGCTGAGCCAAACCAGCCAGGGCTGGGGCAAGGTTCTTAACTCGGAACGTGGCCTTGGCCTGGGTGTCAGGAGACAGCCTCTGGCCCTAACGGTCCTCTTCTCCCTCCTGTGAAATGGGCTAACAGCCAGAGCCTTGGCAATCCCAAGAACTCCCGGGGGGTCCAACAGAAGAACGGAGCTCCCGTTCGAACGGCCCGCGCCTGGAGGGATGGGCCGCACTGGCCCACGTCGGGATTCTCGTTCACCCCAGGATTAAGTCTAGGCTGGAGAACGCTCGGGTCTAAGACTTGCTGACAGAACAACGGAACACTGCTTGCAAATGAAAGACCCTGGAGAGACCTCAGTGACTCGGGATTTAATTCCAACCCCTGTCCTCTAGATAAAGAGCTTCAAGGACTGCCCCTTGGAGCCCCCGGAGGTCCAGGGCGGGGCTGCGAAGACCAGAAGCTGAGACCAGAGTTTCCAGAAGTGGGGACACGTTACGGTCATCCCAGTGTTTCTCCGAACCTAAGGGACGTGGCAGCTCCCGAGACAGCAAGCTGCTGGGCATGGAGGGAGACTTTGAGCTCATCGCACTCTGGCCTGGGACATACCAGTTGGGCATCAGCGCGTTGTCCTTGCCCCTGAACATGATCCCGACGTTGGTAGCATGCTGCCGAGAGGAGTAGAAGTCCGTGTAGTCGCCTGCAGAGGACGGTCGCAGGACAGCCCATCAGCGACCCAGACGCCTCAGGGCAGAGGAGAGAGAAGGGACCCAGCAAGGGTGGACGAGAGGAACGAGGGAGGGAGGGAGCGAGGGACCACACCTCCTCTGCCTCCATTCTGGGCACAGCACGTGCACCGCCCCAAAGCACAGCACAAGATGTACGTAAATTCGCCTCACTAAGGAATTATCTCAGAACTCAACCGAGAAACAAGGGTAAGTGAGAGCTCTGGCCTTCCACACGGACCGTCAGGGATGGAGGGGCGACGGCCAGAGACCCTGCCCGCCAGGAAGCAGGGCCCGGCCGTCCTGGCCTCTAGGCTGCTCTGTGCTGCCCGAGGCAGACTCACCTATGGCAGCTGGAAGGTGCATCGTGGCGGAAGCCTGGGAGGTGAACGCTCTGAAACAGAACCAGGGGCTTCAAGATCAAGCGAGTGGCGAATCCAGGTCCCTGCTCCGGGGGCGCAGCAGGCAGGCTCAGCCCAGACCACCCGATCTCCAGGGAGCACCGCCGGGCTGGCCTGGGCCAGAGCTGTGCTGAGGTGGCCACAACGGGGAGGGAGGGGTCCACCCACTAAAGCTGAGATGCCTCCTCTCTGGGTCTATGCCCCACGCTAGGAAACGAGCTAAAGTGCTCCTACTCTGGGGACCAGACAAGGACCCAGAGGACGCTGACGAGGAAGGACGTGGGCCAGGGGCACAGGGACTGCAGTCCGCCCAGCGCGCTCCCACCGGCGCAGCCTGCACAGGGGCCCACGGAGCTACGGCAGCCCTGGGGTGACTCAGAACGACCCCGGCTACCACCCACGGTGCCCACAGCCCTCACCGCTTCCGAAGCTCTGCGTCGTCTCTGAGCCTGGCTTGACCGGCAGACAGTAAATTCTGCAAGAATGCCCTCGCCTCCTTCCAGGCAGCCGGACCCAGGCCCATGAAGCTGTTGAGGGTCGGCTGGAACGGGGAGAACGAAGGTCACACACCGCGAAGTGCTGGGCGGTGCCCCTCCTGTCCGCAGGAGAGGCTGGCCTGCCTTCCAGGACCCTGTCGCTCACCTCAGGCCACTGAAACTCTCAAGACTTTTGCTCTTAGCTCTGTCATCTGTTCGTCAAGTTGGGGAAAGCAGTCACCTTTCCTGAGGGGCCTCAGCCCCTCATGGACTTGCACACAACTGGCAAAGCCTGGGGGCTGCTATGTGGACGCTGCTGCTGCGGCCTGGCCTGGCCTGCGGCTGAAGGTGGCTGTGTCCCTCCCGTGGGGGCACACACGTGAGCAGGTCACCGCAGCCTGTGCGGACCCCCTCCCCAGACGCTGAGCGGTTTCTCAGCCAGGGAGCGTGGCAGGAAAAAGCCCTCGTGGATTCCGAAGGCTGGAGTTGCAGCCCCAGCGCCAACACGCTGCCACGTGACCTGGGAAGAGTCACGTCTTGTTTCAGATTAGGTCCTCCTCTATCTAACGAGGGTTCCAATTCCTACGCCAGAGGGTGGGTGTGAGGACTGGGTGAGAGTTGTGTAAAGTCCTGGCGCACAGGTGTTCAGTGAACGCCACTCTCCCTCCTGACCCGTGGGAGGAACAGGAAACTCACAACCTTCTGCAGGGAGGTGAGTTCACATCCCTCCCTCAGGGGTGTGTACTGCAGGCTGACAACAGAGGGCACAGGTCAGCTGTCCCTTCCTCCCCGGCTGTAGCAACGGCTCTGCGGGGACACTGACATCCAGGTCAAGCCATGTCACGATGTCCTACCTGATCAAAGACATCCTGGTGTTTGGAGAGGACAGGCCCCGTGAACAGGTGCTTAATGACACTGAGGTCCAGGATCTGGTTGCCAATGGCCACGCCGATCCTCGGTCTTGGCTGGGAGGAAGGCAGCATGGTCAGCACAGGGAAAAGCTGGGCTTGGCTCATTTACCAACAAAGTCCGTCTGCTTAAGAGCCCATGGGTCGTCCTGTAGATAGTGCTCTATGGGGAGGGACAGAGGAACGGGTCCTTGGCACTGAACCCCAGCTCCCTGTGTCTCCCAATGGGCTGGAATGCCTGCAGTGATGGCGCCAGGTTAAGCCCGAAGGCCTGGGCCTCCGGAATGCCAGAGACCAAGTCCCCTTTGCAGCTCTCTTCCGAGAGCAGTGGGAAGGGGCTGTACCTCCCATACATCCCTCCCGGCTGTCGCTGCACATTCTCACGTGAAAACTGCCAAGGGACTTGTGGCTGAAGACCACTAGCCATGCTCCCAGGGGCGCTCATTCCAGAGTCCCGTGGAAAAGCAAGTCGCAGCACCCCACCTGCCTCGGCCAATGTCCCCGTCTCATCGATTTGCACCCCCAGACACAGGGAGGACAGGGCGGCTGGGGACAAAGTGTCAGCGAGTGCGGAGGGCGGGCCTGCCAGCAGAGGGGCGGCTCTCCGGGTTAAGGTTTAACTCGCCTCCCACTGTATTTTCATCCCTCCCGGGTCATGTTCGCCTCCTGTGTCCTTGCAACATCTGGGCGGGCCCCCAGGTCGCGAGACCACCGGTTCAGTCCTCCAGACAGAGGCACAGGCTGCAGGGCGGCCCACTGAGGGTCACCCTGGAGGAAGAGGACCCACTGTCCAGGAAGGGGCTGGCCAGCAGCAGCGCCCTGTGCAAAGCTTCCTGAGCCTGGTGGGGTGCAAGCGGAGTCTGGGGTTCTCCGCTTTCCCTCCCAAGTTGGGAGCTCAGACCTCTAAGCAAAATCACCTCGAATAAACCCCAAGGGATGTGTTTTCCCAGCCAGGGGCCGGCTCACCCCCGTTTGCTGGCAAGCCCCCTGGTCACAGATGTCCTTCCCCCTGCCAGACACACGAGTGGTTTTCCACTGGGGCCGCAAGAAGGTGTAACACACGCAAGGCAAGGGCTGACCCTTCAGCCAGGGGCACTGGCCTCCTGCCCCGTGACTGCCAAGCGGACAAATGACGACGGCCAACAACAGCCGTCGGTGTCACGAATCAACATCATACCTATCGGTGTGTCAGATCGGCAAAAGCTGATTTGGGGGTGCTGCAGGCTTAGTCATTAGCACGGGGTGCAGGTGGGCTCTGCCCGGAGGGGGGCTGCGGCTGGAGGCTGGGAACGGCTGTCGGGGGGCCCCCGGCCCGCAGCCTCTCAGCACCACCGCGCGGGTTCACGCCCCCGGGCCAGGGTCCGGCCCCGGCACCTGGGGTCACAGGCCGAGCCGGGGCTCCCGGCTGCATTCAGCCCTCGTGCAGCCCTGCGGGGCCCCTGGGGCCCGCGCCCGCCCCGCTGCCGGCGCAGAGCGCCCCCCTCCCCCTCCCCCCCGGGCTCTCAGGGTCCCGGGGTCCCGGGGAGGGGCCGCGCCAGCCCCCGCGCCCTCGGCTCACGTTGCCGGCGGTGGAGAAGACGCCGTAGGGCAGGTTGTGGACGGGGAAGTCCGAGTCCTCGGCCACCGGCACGAACGACATGCTGACGAGCTCGGAGCCGAGCGGGCGGACTTGGAGAGCGAGGCGGGAGCGCTCCTGTGGGACCTCCTGTGGCGCAGCCGCCCGGGCCTGGCGAGGGGCGGCCTCCGCGGGCCCCGCCCCCAGCCCCGCCTCTGACCCCGCCCCCGCCCCGCAGCCTGCCGCCCACGCCTCAGGCCCGGCCCCGCCCCGCAGCCCGCCGACCACGCCCCCGCCCCAGGGCCCCGCCCCCAGCCCACCGACCACGCCCCCGGCCCCGCCCCTCTCGAGCGCCGCCCTCCCTCCCACCGCTGACTTGCTGGGTCTGTCCGGGCCCTGACCCTCCCCTGGGGTGCAGCTTGTCGACACCCAGCCAAACCCGGGGTACAGACAGGTGCCGAAGTGATTCATGCAAAGGCAGCCCTCGCCAACCCGCGAGCCCGCTCTATGCCGGGCACTGGGCCCGAGCACCTTGGCTTCCTTGTTCTCCGAGCCCGAGCGGCGCCAGGCCAGGGGCGCCCACTGGACACACACAGGCTGGTAAGAGCCTGGACGATAAAGGTCGTGTCGGGAGAAAGGCACAACTTTGGGGGAAAGGGGGGGGGCATAAGATGATTGAAGGGGAAGATTTCCTAGTTTTAAAAGACTTGCCAACCCACTAATTACATATAGTATGAAAACACCAAAGCTGTTCTCTGGAAATAAAAAAAACATTGGAAGTAACTTGTAAATACACTCTCTTTTCTCCTTTTTGGGGACGGGTGTCTGTGTGTGTGTGTGTGTGTGTGTGTGTGCTGAGCATGTATATTACAGCAATAATAAAAACATAACTTGAAGAAAAATATATTGCCCATAATCCCACCAACCTACAGTCTTCACATTTCCGTTATTTGTTCATTCCCTTTGCAAGCCCAGGATTTCCCCACCTTTGTGAACTTCACCTAGAGGCCATTTCTCAGTCTTTCCCTAAACCCGTCTCCTGCTTTCCCGGGAGGCGGAGGCGGAGGCGGCTGCGGTGCCGGACTGTGAGCTAATGCAGCAGCAGAGGGCTCAGGATCGGATAATTGCGAATACGCTCAGTGAGAGCGGGCAGCCCTTTGTTTCCGACTTTAAAAGGGGATAAGAGTTTCCTCTTTTTAGAAGGTGCTTGCCTCAGCTTAAGGAAATTCCTTTCTAGTGCTAATTGATCATGAGTCTTTAAAAACCATGAATGTCTGCTAAATTCTAATTCTTTATGTGAATCTGCAGACATCCCTAATGATTTTCTCTTATTTTAATGCTGTTGTGACAGATTACAGCTATAGATTTTAGTGCTAAGCCACCATTGCATACTAAGATGGAACATGTGAGTAGTAAGTATACAAACTGAAATACTGCTGCCATCTGCTTTACACACTATTTCACGTTTTAAAAAGGCTGGCTGCCACTTTCACGTCGATGTTTCTCTCTCTCTTCCTCTCTGTCCCTCCCACTCTATCTGAACAAAAAATGTCCTCGGGTGAGGATAAAAAAAAAAAAAGGCTGGCTGCCAGATGAATTTGGAAACCATGGGACAAATGGCCCTTTGAGGGTCTTTCTACTCTACAATTCTCCAAATGCTCCGTAAGAACCGAGCTTTCAGTTTCTCTAATGCCACCAGAAAAGGCAGCTTCTCCTAGACACTAACTCAGTGTGACAAAGCGCAGAACAGAGAGTCAGACAAGAGCTAGAAAGTACGACATTAAAATGATGAAAGTTCTTGGCTTTAAAGAAACGCTGACATCTTCAACTCACAGAAATGTGAGATCACAATATATCATCGTAAGATTAGCCATAGACAGATGCGAGATGAACGGCAGGAACACCCTTACAAAGCTGGTGAAGTAGAAAGCTACAGGACGAGGAGCCAAAACGAACTACCAGAAGAATAACAGAGAAAAGGCAATACACACGGGAACGTTAGGGTTTTCCTTTTTATTTAATCAAAGACTTGTGGATAAACATAAATACAGCACAATTACTTCAGATCATTCTTCATATTGTGTACACACAGACGGATGAACGTAATCTGAAAGAAACCTGCAGTCACCAATGAAATGCATACAGTTTTTCCTTCCCTCGCTCAAAAAAAAAAAAAAAAAAAAAAAATTTAAAACACGCAAACTTAGAATCTCATCAGCACACTCTCTCCTGTGACAAATGATTCAGACATAAATAGTGGGTGCAAAGAAACTATATGCTAACATATGTATAACCTTTGTTAATGAAAAAACAGAAGCAGCCATAATGATTAAGATACATTCAGTTACTGATAACAAGCTGTGCCCTAGTGGGCATTATCAAAAGAGAAATCGTGCTGCAGAGAAAAGCTATATATACATACACAATGAGAAAATAAACCGCAAGATTAACGCATGCATGTTTAATACTGGGGAAAAAAAAAATCACAGCCCTCCAAAATTTCTCCACGTTTGTTATAAAAGCTCTCTGCACTCAACTAAAATTAAAAATGATCTTAGAAGGATAATACTTGTCAAGTTTACTTAAGTCTTTTCAGCCACAGAAACTGCAATGGAAATAAATGTTCAGAGTCATTTTCAAAACAAAAACAAAATCTATTCTTCTGATGACATGCATGATCAAAAGGTCTATGCGAGATACAATGCTCTACATTCCCAATGACTAGGAAAAAAACCTCAAGTCAATGTTTAGTTTGCAGGTGGTCAAGGATTTTGTATTCCAGCAGGAGTTCAAATCTTCTGGATCTTTTCGCCAACAACTACTGGATTTTCTTTTCTGATTTTCTCAGCAGCATCAGCTTTGTAATTGTAAGAGCAATTGTGTACATCTGAGTAACGGTGTACACCACAGTAAACATTTCCACACCGGCATTCAAACCCTGGAAGTGGATTAATACATATACCTGAGTTGGATGCAAGGTCGAGATATTAGTGCCTTAGCATAACTAATGTTAAATAGACCATGTATTTAGGGCAACAATCTAAACCATCATTATAAACAAGCAGTTTCACAACCCAAGAACATCCTCAAAATTCACTAGCTGACAGTCATAACCACTTCTCCGAGCTAGTTTCCTGATGTGTGACATGGCCACAATACTGCCTATCAAAAACAGATCACTAAATTGAAAATGTGAAACAGTTCTCAAATCTAAACACTACAATGTGAAAGGAGGCATACTGTCAGAAAGCAATCTTAAAGTTAAACTAAGAAAGATGAAATGACCCCTTTGACAGAACTGCCAACAAGCAACGCAGCACCCACCCCAGCTGCGTTCCCCTGGCCAACCTCCATGGAAAGGTGGACTGCACTCTGCTGAGTGATCGAGACCACAGGGGCTAGAGTTAGAGGTTGCCTGAGCATGAATCTACTTACTAACGTAGGCAAATTAGCCTCTCTGAGCCTCAGTTTCTGCATCTGTAATTGTGGAATAATAAGTTACAGTAAGGATTAAATGAGGAATGCATTAAGTGCTTAACAACTAGTAAACATGCAACAGATGCTATTTAGTTCAGGAAAGTGTCCAGAGTTGAAGCCAACAGAAACCTAAGGAGGGTGGACAGTCTTTACACAAAACCGGTCCAGCCCCCCAAAATGAGGATTTTATGGTGTGGCAGAATTACTGGAAATGAAAACAGGAAAATAAGTATTTTAAACACTGACATTTGATGTAAACTTCCTTTACCACATTTTTGTAACCTTCAGTACACATTCTGTAACTTCCTAATAACGAATGAAAAGTGAAGCCAACAATAACCCCAGACTGACGGACTGGACAAGAATATTAATTCTCAGCCCTCCAATCATAAAGTCTCGGTTTCTGATTTTTAGAAAGGCTGTTGTTGATACTAAATATATGTATTTTCCAATGTCTCATCTGTTCATGTTTGGATGGGCCAGTCTTAAACATCTCTGACAACAACTGAAACCTCCTTTCCTCTTTACTTCCAACCTGTTACTTAGCCAGGAGAAACCTTCCCAAAATATAATTTACTCAGTATCTTATGTACTCTTCTCTCAGCTCAATGCCTGCCACATCGTAGACAATAAACGGTCACTAGTACAGCTCAACCGCTCCTCCCAAATTCACCCCCATCCACAGCATTAGCCTGATGTCTGCTTCTGTCTGACCCTCACGTACTCCGTGCCCGCAGCAGTCTTCCCCATTCCTGGTCCCCCAACGTGCTCCGTTGTTTCCCTTCTGAGTTTTCCTTCACGCTATTCAGGCTGAAATGCCCTTTTCTATCCGTTGCAAGTCCTGCTCATCTTTCAAATCCCAGCTAAAACACTCTGCCTTTGTGGGCCTCTATTCCTTTTATGTAAACGAATCACTCCCACCCACAAATTCCCAAACCAATCAATCTGATTGCACTTAGTGTGCTTTCTTTGCTAAACACCCAAGTAGCATCCTGAACCCTTTCCGTCCACTTTCCAACGGATGAACAACGCCACCCGTCACAGTAGTCAGCCGGTACCGGTTGGTCGCGGCGTGGCAGCGTGGGAACACTCGCCGTGTGTGCACTAACTCAGGGAACCTCACGGCCACCTGTGACGAGCCCTGCACGCAAAGAGCCTCGCAGCTCGCCAGGGCGTAAGGTTCTCTCAGACACAACTTCCGGCTCCGTGAGGCGGGAGCACACCTCTGCCCTTGCACAGCAGCTGGCACATGACCTGACTCGTCCAACACTCTCCAACTCAGATGAACAATTCTTTTTAAAAGAAAACTATTCATCTCACTTTAAGGCATATTATTAAATCTACTTTTAGTTCCTGAAGAAGACTGTGGAGCTGAGCACGTCTCATGGGAACAGAAACACGCTCACCTGAAGCCAGTTCTAGCAAGCCGGGCATATTTTGAAATCAGGCTCAGGTTGGAACTATTTGATTTGAACCCTTACCAGTAAGTCCCACTTTCTTCCTGCACATGAAACAGCGGTTCTTTTTCTGTTTTGGTTTTTCAGGAGACTTGCTTTGCTCTTCAGATGGCTGCTGTGCGGTACCGGACACTGAAGCTGAGAGACAGGAAGGTGGTACCATTCAGTCGTGCAGTAGGTGACATCTGGGGGGTGGTTGTCCCCACCCCCACGGGCCTGTTTACTCAGAGGATCACTGAGAAATTTATTTATGAAAAAACACTCACATTAAGTTACAAAGTAGCTTATATAATGTGACCTTTTTTGTTAAATGTATGTTGGTATGTATGTAATGTATGTACATACATGCAGAATATTATACTGACATGTTCACAGTGACTCTAGAAAGTGTTGTATTTTCTGAGTTTCGTAATAATTGTGTACTTACACACATCCGAACACTACCTGGGTATCCTATGCAAGTGTTAAGAAAATGGCCATATGAAAACTTCTAAATACAGCTGGGGTCAGAGCCATGTAGATTTCTCAGGGGGAAAACAGGCTAACACCAACACTCAGTGGAATACTAAGCATGCTTAAAATTTTTGGAATGTTTCACATAAAACCCTCATTTCATCTAGGTTGTCATTTTCTTTTTAAATTTTATTTATTGATTTTAAAGAGAGAAAAGAAGGGAAAGGGTGGGGGAGGGAATAAGGGAAGGAGAGGGGAGTTAGAGAGAGCGAGCGAGAACCACGGATTTGCTGTTCCACTTTTTTTAAAATTTATTTTTGTTACAGATGTTTCTCCCCCCCCCCCCCCAAGCATTGTTGTCCATGTCTACTGATTTCGAACACATGCTTGTAAATCCTTTGGTTTATCTCACCCCTTCCCCCGCCCCTCTCCTCTGAGGTTTGTCCATCTGAACCATACTCCTTTCTATGTCTCTGGGTCTGTTTTGTTCGTCAGCTTTTTTTGTTCATTATATTCCACAAATAAGTGAGATCACGTGGTATTTGTCTTTCTCTGATTGACTTCTTTCGCTTAGCATAATACTCTCCAGGTCCTTCCACGTTGTCTCAAAGGATATGAGATCTTTCTTTCTTACAGCTGCATAGTACTCCATTGTGTACATGTACCACAGCTGTTTTATCCATTCGTCTACTGATGAACATTTGGGCTGTTTCCAGATCTTAGCTATTGTACATAGTGCTGCTATGAACATAAGAGTGCATATAGTCTTCCTGACTGATGTATCAGGCTTCTTAGTATATATTCCTAGAAGTGGAATCACTGGATCAAATAACAGTTCAATTTTTAATTTTTTGAGGAAACACCCTATTGGTTTCCGTAGTGGCTGCACCATTCCCACCAGCAGTGTACTAGAGGCCCCCTTTCTCCACTTACTTATGCATTCATTGGTTGACTCTTGTACGTGCCCTGACTGGGAACCGAACCCCCCAACCTTGGTATCAGGACGACGCTCTAACCAACTGAGCTTCCCGGCCAAGGCTGTCTTCTTGTTCCTAAGGTTGAGCTCAAGCATGGGCCCCCCAGGAAACCCCCGACTCAGTTCTCTGCGACTTTCCCTCTGATTACCCTTAACAGCCCCCACCCAACCCTGGGCAATGCACATGAGCCCCTCCTTCCACCCATACTTCACACGCTGCATCCAGCCGTCTGCCTGAAGTCGCAGTCTGACCACATGCCCTCCAATGTGCACATTCTCTGACTTCCCACAGCCCCAGGCGGATGCCTAGGCTCTTCAGGATTTTTCTCATCCTTCTTCTTCCAGCCTCATCCTGCATCTTTCCTCCTCGATGTGCCATGCTCCAGCCATGCTGAAGGACACTGACTGCCATTTCCCCGAACATGCTGGATTCTCTCCTATCTCTGGGTCTCTGTAAAGCTGTCCTTCCTATGGGACACTTCTTCCACACCCTTGTCCTTTTCTCTCCCTGGCTAACTCTGATGTGCTTGTCTTGTTTAAGCTGTCAACTCTTACTCTGTCCCTCCCCACAACTTAGACTAGGAAACCCCACTGTGCACCCCAGTAGTACTTCCCCCACTGCTATAACTGCCTATCTGACATTACATGGCCTGATGTGACCTCTGCCAGGGCAAGAGCCCATTCTTTCATCCTGTCTTTGGGGCTTCCACCACGCGGCAGGCACTCGGCAACACCTGCCGAACTGACTGACTGGACGCCGTACCCACTGCATCTACGGGACCATTTCCCCATCTGCGGCGTGAGCCCACTGAAAAGAGGAGCAGTATCTTATTCCATTTGAATCTCTAGCACCCACCACAGTGAACTACACATAGTAGCTGCTCAAACACTTGATGTAATAAATTCTAACCTGCTCACATTAACCCATCATCTCATTATTTTACCACAATGTGATGAAGGGCAAAGCCCCACGAACAGGTGAGCTGCACGAACAGAGAACTCGACAGTGTGAGCACTGCACCTAGACAATTCAGAAGCTGGACGAGAGAGAGTTCTACAAATCTAGACGTTTTAATTTCGAAACAGGAGAGAGACACGTAAAACCCTGCACTTCCACCAGCCAAGCATCCCTGACTGTCAGCTCCACAGGGACGGGGCTGCAGGTCTTGTCTGCGGTCGTACCCTCAGCCCAAAAAGTTCCAGGTAAGGTTGGGCTCTGTGCAAAGAGCTCAGAAAAGTTTTTACTTGCAACCTGAACAGAATCTGTTATATGTATTGTCTTTGAAAGCTGTGAGCCATAACATCTAACTTGTGCCAATCACACTCAAATACATGAATATAAATAATGCATTAAGGGCAGTACCACCAGTACCGCAGATCACGTTTTTATTTTTTATTCTTTTATCCTCACCCGAGGACATATTTGCATTTATCTTCGGATAGAGAAGGAGGGAGAGAGGGGGAAAGAGACAGAGGAGAAATATCAACATGAGAGAGAGACACTGACTGGTTGCCACCCACATGACCCCAACGGGGACGGGGACAAACTGCAACCAAGGTACATGCCCTTAGCGGGAACCGAACCTGGGACTCTCTGGTCCGCAGGCTGACGCTCTAACCGCTGAGCCAAGCCAGCCAGGGCCAGATCACATTTTTAACAGAATGGGTTTGTCTACTGAGACACAAACTTTGAACGGTGCCTGGAAATGGAGAAGTAAGAAGACACAGCTATCTGCTGGGCATACGGAGGCATTTCACAGGGCTAATCCTAGAGATTTAAGTGGTTTCTCTTTAACTGAGGTAGGGCACAACCTTTCAAGTTCTAGATCAGTAGGCCATCTAAACGCTTGAAAGCTAGGGCTCCAGTGTGAGGCCGACTGACGTCCACCGTATCCTCACAAGACTAAAGGAACTGCAGCTCATCAGACACTAGTGGCTGGTGGCCTGCACTGAAACAGTCACCAAATGAATGCGTGGGCAAGATGACAGAGCACTCTGAGAGCTCTGATTCCCAGAAATTACCCTGTTCCTCAGTTTCTACGTGAGATTTAAGACCAGAGCATGCCTGACCTATGTTTCGTAAAATGAACAATTCAACCCCTTAGAGGAGCCAAACCGTGGACGAAAAGCCAAAGGACCACCCTCTTATCGAACCTGAAGCCCAAACAAGCGCAGTGCCTCGGAACAGGCAGTTCTTCATACCCTGGAGTGAGCACTGGGAGGAGCTCACCTGCTTGTTAATGATCAACAAGGGCGCTGCCTGTGTAGCAGCCACAGGTCCTAAAGGTCCATTTGGGAGGCCTCTGCAAGGACATCACGTTTGCGAAACAAACTGCACTTGCTAATTTAATTTTTAATGGGAATCTCAACTAGACAAAGTCTACTGGCCAATACTTCCAATGTACTTCAAAAAGCACCAGGCAGGGAAAATAAGTTTAACAACCCATACGGAGGACCACAATCAAGAGGAACAAGGCCCTCTGCTGGGGAGGAGGGGAGAAGTACACAGATGTGACAACGAGCAACACAACACTTAGCACAGCTCTGGGGCACACTCACGCACACGATGCTAAATGAAGCTGAACAGATGCCATCAGTAGCTACTGCAAACATCACGCACAGTAGATACAATGTCTGCGTCCTCCAGGCGCCTGATGAGCCTCCTCAGGAGGATGGAACTGAGCACTGTGGGCGGGGCCTGTGCTGCTCAGACCGGCCACCCAGCCGACCCAGAGCAGCTGCTCAACAGGCACTAGCTGCGCAAGCCCCTCTGTCAGCACCCCTGGGGCAGCACCATGTCCCTTCTCTGGACTGCCCACAGACACTGGCTGCGCAAGCCCCTCTGTCAGCACCCCTGGGGCAGCACCATGTCCCTTCTCTGGACTGCCCACAGACACTGGCTGCCCAAGCTCCTCTGTCAGCACCCCTGGGGCAGCACCATGTCCCCTCTCTGGACTGTCCACAGACACTGGCTGCACAAGCTCCTCTGTCAGCACCCCTGGGGCAGCACCCTGTCCCCTCTCTGGACTGCCCACAGACACTGGCTGCGCAAGCCCCTCTGTCAGCACCCCTGGGGCAGCACCATGTCCCTTCTCTGGACTGCCCTTTCTTACATGCAACACGAGGGGATAGACCAAACAATCTTTCATTTACTCCTACTTCAAAAATGCTTTACAAAATGAGAAGATTTTAAATATTTAAGATAAAAGTATGCTTGTATGGTATCAGGGTCCAAAAGAAATAACAGAGTCACATTTTTAATTTTCTATTTTCTAGCAGCCACGTTAAAAACTAAAAATCAGCCCTGGCCGGTTTGGCTCAGCGGTTAGAGCGTCGGCCTGCGGTCCGGAGAGACCCGGGTTCGGTTCCCGCTAGGGGCACGTACTTCGGTTGCAGTTTGGCCCCGGCCCTGGTTGGTCGTGCAGGTGGCAGCCACTCGATGTGTTCCTTCACATCGATGTTTCTCTCTCTCTATCTCTTCCTCTCTCTCCCTCCCACTCTATCTGTACAAAAAATGGAAAAATGTCCTCGGGTGAGGATTAAAAAAAACAAAACAAAAAAACTAAAAATCAGCCTGGCCGAGGTGGCTCAGTGGATTGAGTGTTGTCTCATGGACTGAGAGGTCCTGGTTCAATTCCCAGTCAGGGCACATGCCCAGGTTTCAGGCTTGATCCTCAGTGAAGGGCATGCAGGAGGCAGCTGATCGATACTCTCTGTCTCATCTATGTTTCTTTCTCTCTCTCCCTTCCTCTCTCTAAGACAATCAATAAAAACATTAAAAAAAATATGTATTATTTAAAAATGTAATCAATATGAAATGTATTAACAAAATACTTCATATTTTTTTGTGTGCTAAATCTTTAAAACCCAGCGCCTATATTAAACTCACAGTGTCACTAGCAAATACATACGTACTAAATAAGTATCTCATTTCAGATTAGCCCCATTGCGAAAGCGCGACAGCCCGTGAGGCTGGGCCGCCGTCCTGGACTGAGCAGCTCACAGATGAGGTCAGTTCCTATCAGCAGCCATCTGGGGGCTGAAACTGTTAAATGAATCTTCTTAAAGCGTGACATTGTCTTAAACGAAAAAACAAGCTTCAAAACAGCTCTCTTCCCTGACCATCGATTAGAAAAAACCAAGTAGCACCCTGGACAGTTTGCTCAGTGGTTAGGGCGTCAGCCCGCGGACCAGAGTCCCAGGTTCGGTTCCCGCTAAGGGCACGTACCTCGGTTGCAGCTTGTCCCCGGGGCCCCAGTTGGGCTGTGTGGGTGGCAGCCACTCGCCGTTTCTCTCTCTCTCTCTCCCCCCCCTCCCGCTCTATCTGAAGATAAATGCAAAAAGTGCCCTCAGGTGAGGACTGAAAAAGAAAGAACCAGGCAGCATTAGGCTTTTCCGTAACCGGGCCCTAAAGGGCCGGCCCAGCTTGGTTCCGGCACACCTGCCTGAAGGGGCCGCTCGGGCCTGCTGCCCCCACTGCCCGTCCCCCGAATCCCATCTCCCCACTGACTTCGTGTTGAGCACAGAAGGGGACAGAGCGTGACTCCCAGTCAAGTTAGATAGTCTCTTAGAAAATCTGAGTCAGAAACAAGACTCTTCTCAAACCAGCAGCCCCAGTTTGCTTGAAGAGGACAAAGATTTAGATTAAACTGGCTGAAATACTAGCAAATGATAATATACCACTACCCGCATTCATTTGAACCTATTTCTGAAACTAAATAAAATTTGAAGCACCGAAGTTTATGCTGATGACATAATCACACCTAAGAGGGAAATGGAAATGGTTCCCCATGTTTCACTCAATTAAACACTTGAGAATATAACATTCTGCTTGTAAAGAAAAGAAACACAAAAGTATGCATTTCAGGCAGGTGACTTAAGGAACACGTGCACTAGGACCGTGCCTGACCTGCACTATTCAAAGGTTAAGTAGTGACAAGACAGAGGCTGTTCATATGCAAACCTTGCAGGTCTTCTGTTTCAGGTGTTGCTTTGTCCACAGGTGTACTGTCCACTTGGGAGGGTGCTACAGATTCTGATAAAAGTGACTGATTTGAAACAGGACTAGAAAAGCAAAAATATTCAGATTTTAAAATATCATCTCTACGTATGAATAGTAACTAAAGGAATATAATAAGGAAGAGTTCAACATATCTAAGTAGATCATTAAGACAAGAATTAATACAAAAATACTTTTTATAACTTAAACATAACCACAGAGCTTTGAAACTGGAGACTAATTTGGACCAGAAGTTTACTGCTTTGGAAATAAAGCAGCAGTGTGTGTCCTCTGTGTGTGAATTCACTTAACAAAAACTAGCCTGATAAAGACACATGTAAGAAACCCTAATCCGAAGCTGTAAACGATGTGCTGGCAAAATGGAACTGAACATCTCCTGTCACGAACTGGAGAAAGAAACTACAGAGTTCCTAACAGAATAAAAATGAAACAAATATTTTGTATTCTCAGGTTTCTAAATGAGGTGACTTTGAAGTTTTTTTTAAAAAACAAATACACTACAATACAAATAAATATGAGTATCACATCATGAATAAACAGAGAGAGTTAAGACTATTTCACAAATATGAAAACTAATACTTGTGGAGTTAGACTATCGTCAGAAGAACTAGCATGCGTCAAAGGGACTTAGGGGTGGGTCAGAACTGACTCAGGAAGAGTAAAGGAAAAGCTGTCTAAAAAGGAAACCTGGGACTTAAGACCACCTCCCCGACCCCACCTCAATATAAAAACCAAAACCAAAACGAGCCCTGCCTAACTAGTCAGTAACAACAGCGAGCAGACGCAAGGTCAGCCCCTGGACTGCCCTTCCCAGGCCCGACCGCCTGTGGAGCAGCCTCCCTTCTCCGAGGTGCCCTCCCCATCCAGCACACACCGCACCTTGGCTGCAGAGACGAGGATGTGGAGTCCAGTGCTGACGGAGCCTCTGGGACGCTGCCCTCTGTGCACTGAACTGGTAAAGAGTCGGACAGACTACTGACGGAAGTCGCTGTAACGGCACCACATTTCACATTAGTGACTGTGCACTCTGGGCAGTTCAGCACCTTATCTAAAAAAATCAAGATCAGTTTTCCAGAAAATATAGCACATGAACTTTGTTTTACTATAGAATATGCTGGGTCATTAGATTTAATTCAAATTTTTTCAATACTAGTTTTAAATAAAAATGTTGATTTTTAACCATGAGGGAAACCATACGCACACTGTCTATATTAATAAACTAAACTCCTATTCTCAGGACCAAACATCACTAGACCCTGAACCTGACAAACACCTTCTAAGCCCCAGTGCAGCAATGAGATATTTACAATGAAAGATAATTTGGTAGTAAGGCAAACCTAGGTTCAGAATTAAAGTATATGCTCACCCTATTAGGTTACATTATTCTTCCTGTTCTTCATGAGACAGAAATACAGATGATGATTTAATTACAAAAACAGTACTTTATATTGACTTGATCTTAGCCTTAAGAAAAATTGGAGCCCTGGCTGGCTTGGCTCAGCAGTTTAGAGCATTGGCCTGCTGACCCAAGGGTCATGGGTTCTATTCCCAGTCAAGGGCACGTACCTAGGTTACAGGTTCAATCCCCGGCCCTGGTCATCAGGGTTGTTCTGGAGGCAACCAATCGATGTCTCCCTCTCTCTCTCCACCCCCTCCTTCCCTTTCACTCTATCACTATCTTAAAAAAAAAAAAAAAAATCAGTGGAAATACATCCTCGAGTGAGGATTAATTTAAAAAGGAGAGTTCTGAATAAATGGTGTTAGCATCAGGCTTCATCATGAAGCAGTGACGAGAGCGACTCCATACACAATTTCAAATGAGCTAAGCACCAGCCTGCATGTTCACTAAGCACAGAAACCTACACGCTCAGGCATTAACCACACAAGGACCATCCTAGGTCGAGTACCAGCAACACCTTGCTTTTGTGAAGTTGATGCTTGGAACCCTCGTGATCCTTCTCGCACCTCAACTCCAGGAGAACCTCTGACTCAAAAAGGCACAGAGGACTCGTGTGTGGGGCGGGACACCCTTCACTCAGAGTCGCACGGCCACGCCTCTCCTTCCTAATGGAGTCAGACTTTCTCTGGTCCGCTGTGGTTCTCCATCATGTGATCTTTCCTCGTGCAACTGTTTTGACTTCAGAGGTCACCCAAGATCTAAGAACCAAGGCCCTCTGGTAGCCCTCACTCCCTTACCTTACTTTCCAAGGTAGCTATGTATACCTGAAGTACGCCTCTATTTCAGTAAGATAATGGAGTTCTGTAGCACAGCAAGCAAGACTACGGAATGGATCTAGGTAGTTATTTTCAGTGGGTAAGGACACTCGTATTCCGGTTTCCCTACCACTGAAAACCACGATATGTACTGAGACATCTGAGTGATATGAACACAGTAAAATCAGTACAATGTGAGAGCAGAAAAGGGTACTGGGTACACTGCTTGATCCAAGTGCATTTCAATTCCGAATACTGGTTTTGGCAGAACTACTTACCAGGTGGGCTTATTCTGCCACTGCTGCTGTTCTGCCGTTGAAGGTGTTCTTTATAGCACACCGAGCACATGCCATTCGTGCGAGGGTTCCCATAGAATCCGCAGCCAGTGGAACACAGCATAGGCACTTGGCTGTGATTAGTTTCTTGAGCCATGTTCCTCTGTTGCACACCTGAAATTTACAAAGATTTAGCAAACAATTAACACACTGCAATCATACATTACCCAAATTTACTTTGCATGCTAAAGAAAAACCCACATATACTCCCCTCAGAACCCCTCTATGTAAGGCAAAAAAAAAAAAAAAAAAAAAATTAAAAGGATACAAACTCAACTTTCATTGCTAAGCTACTCTACACAAGCAGGTCGGTACCAGCTTAGAGAGTATGAAGAGCCCGGCCGGTTTGGCTCAGGGTTAGAGCGTCGGCCGGCAGTCCAGAGAGAATATGAAGAATTCCTAGAGAAAGGTTTCTCTCTAGAAGATTCCACACGATCAGATGTTAGGGAAAACCCTTTAAGTCTAGTTCACTTTGGACTCCTAGTAATAAGAAATAAAGTACATTGTAAATTTTGCTATGTTATATTATTAATCTCTAAATATTTAAACTTTGGCCCAAGTTCATGTTTTAGCTTATATAATTTCTTATGTTTAAAAAGCATTTAATAGCCCTGGCTGGTTTGGGTCTGTGGTTAGAGCAGCAGCCTGCGGACCAAAGAGTCATGGGTTCGATTCCAGTCAAGGGCACGTACCCTGGCTGCAGTTTGATCCCCGGCCCTGGTCGGGGTTGTGCGGGAGGCAGCCAACTGATGTATCTCTCTCACATCAATGTTTCTCTCTCTCCCCACGCCCCCCCGCTCCCCGCTACTCTATCTGAAAATCAATGAAAAAATATCCTCTGGTAAGAATTAAATAATAAAAAATTTAAAAACATTTAATATTATCAATGCTGGTAAAGATATGGAAAAATGGGCAGAATGCTGCTGAAATGAGAAACTAGTTCAATCTTTTTGAGAAGAAATTTCGCAATTCACCTTAAAAGTCCTGCAAAAGATGGCTCTTTGAGCCCTGGCCGGTGTGGCTCAGTTGGTTGGAGCGTCGTCCCGTGCACCAGAAGGTCTCGGGTTCGATTCCTGGTCAGGGCACATACCTAGGTTGTGGGTTCAATTCCTGTACAGGAAGCAACAGATGTCTGTCTGTCTGTCTCTCCCCCCCCCTCTCTAAATAAGAGTGCTCTTTGAACTACTCATTCCCCTATAGAGGTCTTCAACAGAATAATTAGGGTATGATCAGAAAAACAAAAACAAAAAACAAGCACTGTGTGAAATGTACATACAATGTTGCCAATCAGGATATAAAGGGCATCAAATTATCATCAAAAAGGATGAAAAATGCCATATCAAGAATAGCAAAGCGAATGGTAAACTTTCCTGTACTGTACTTTTAAAATCCTCTTTTTTTTTTTTTATCCTCACCCGAGGACATTTTTCCACTTTTTTTTTGTTGTTGTTGTTCATGTAGAGTGGGGGGGGGGGAGAGGAACAGAGAGAGAGAGAGAAACATCGATGTGAAAGGGACACATCGAGTGGTTGCCACCCTCACGACCGACCAGGGCCAGGGACAAACTGCAACCGAGGCACGTGCCCTCAGCGGGAACCGAACCCGCGTCTCTCTGGACCGCAGGCCGACACTCTAACCGCTGAGCCAAACCGGCCAGGGCTAAAATCCTCTTAAATGAAGATACTACTTGCCTCATGGGGAACACATTTTTCTTAAAGTGTTTAAAAATTAAAAACGCTCAGGACAGAGGAACTGCTTGGGAACCACACGAAGGCACTCATCAACTGGGGCAGACGCAAGAATCCCACGTGCCGTTTCTCTCATACAGCAAGTGGCCCTTTGGCATGAAGAACATGACAGACGGTGGTAACAGGCCCTTATTTAAGAGCTCCCAAATGGAACAAAGGTATATGCACATTTAAGATGAGCCTATGTTCAAGGATCTTGGCAAACAGAGGGCAGGCTCTGCCACTGCAGCCCTGACCTGACAGACGAGGAGGGAAAGCAGTCACACCATCAACAGACCCCCCGTGCGTCGGAGCAGACGGCTGCGGGGGGATCTCACGGGGTTTCGGAACCAGGAGCCACCATGCACTGGCCTGGATTACAAAACAAAGCAGCAAGCTTATTATGTGCCTTTAAAAAGAAATGTCGTGATACTGTTGCGAATATCTAGACCTTTAGCCTAAGAATAATTTGGGATTTTAAAAAAATGTTAATTGACTTTTTAGAGAAGAAGAGAGAAAGAAAGAGATAAGAACATCGATGTGAAAGCAATACATCGATTGGCTGCCTCCTGCACGCCTACTAGGGATTGAGCCTGTGACCCAGGCATGTGCCCTGACTGGGAATCAAACTGGGACCTCTCGGTCCATGGGACAGTGCTCAATCCACTGAGCCACACCAGCCAGGCTGGGATTTTGACAAACACCATTCTTACTCCATGATGGCAAGTCATTTCAGGATCCAATCTCTGCTACTCTGAACTATATATATACTACTTTGGGCTCCCCTCCCCTACAGTTCTGTGAATACAGATGTCAGATTTTAAAAGAAGTAACGATGATGAGGTAGAAGAGCTCCTGACAAACGTCTCTTGACTGGGGCCTGTGCTCCTGAGGGGCAGTGTCTGTCTGGTCTGGGGGCAGGGCAGTTGCTCAAGGTCACGTATGCAGCCAGCAAGTGGCGGTACTGGGCCTCAGCACAGGCCGTCTGGCTCTGAAGTCCAGGCTCTGTGGCAGTGGCTGCCCAAGTGTGCACCACGGACCCCGAGACGGGCAAACTGCTTCCACACTAATGCCAGGCTGTACTGCCTGTCACGGTGGTGATGGCACGAAAGCAACGGTCGGCAGGACGCCTGGCGCCTGGCCCAGGACCCTCCGGGCGATGCACCAGGTGGAGCACCAGTGGAGTCTGCACCGCGACACTCACACAAAGTTCGCTTTCTTAAGTCACAGCCCTGACACACACGTCTTGCATGGGACAGATCGGGCAGCACTCAGAGCGCGTCTACGCGACGCCTGTCTGAAGAAAACCCACCTGTGCAGCTGTTCGAGTTGTAAGCTGACCAAGTCATCTTCATGGAACATGTTTTTATTTCAAGGAAGACTGACAAACTGGCATTATTCAGATTTGAGTATATGGCAGACATTTTTTCAGAAATGAACAAAGTGAACCTGTCACTTGTAGAAAAACAACCAATAGTACTTATGGCCAAGTACATTTAAGTGAACATTATCTTGACAAGTACCTCCAATTTTTAGACAGTTTCTGCTAAGACCAGTGGTGATATTAATGGCACGTGAGTAGTTGGTACTATTATCAACGGATGGAAGATCAGCGTTAAGTCAGGGAACCAGTATTTTTCAAGTAACCAATGTACCAGGGTCCAAAATTATTCATGAATAAAAAGACCTATTCAAAGGGAAAGACAGACCAATGAATTTCGAGCAGAACAAAAAGTTTTTATGGAGTCTGAGAATGGACAGTGCATGTAGCCCTTTCGGAAACCACAAACTATTCGAGTGTCACACCAGAGAAGAACAGCCTCTGTTATCCGAAGGCTCTTGCCACACTCCCCCTTCCAAGGACCACGGCGCAACACGGGCTCCTCTGCAGCGCTGCAGCAGGCTGAATGGTGTCTGCGACGGAGCCAGACCTCCAAGAGGCCGGCAGAGACACCAACAGTGCCGCTTTCCTCACTGAACCACTTAGGAGTGGGAGGAATGGTTATTTTTCATAAAGATTTTTTGATTATTAAATAGTCTGTAATTTTCCTCAGCTCCCATCTGCACTGTGACAAGTGCTGCTAGATCCGACCCACGCGGCTGGAAGCGCGTCGGGCCCGATGGCGTCAGAGCGCGGGAAGGCCGCGCGGAGGCTTGGAGGAGCCTCGGCTTGCTCCGCGCGCTCTCCAGGCGGGCGGTGCCGCCACAGGGACACACGGCGGTCCCCTGGGGGAGCACACAGAGACTGTGCTCTCTATGCACAAGACACAGACACACAGACATACAATAGATACAGTGTATCTGCAAAATCCAAATTCTATAGAGGTGGGAGTCCAATTAGGAACAATTGTTTAAAAAGGCTTCTTAGGAGGGTATTAAAGAGAAAAAGACTGAGAAACACTGTTCTAAATCAGCAACCACTCTAGGCCGGGCAGTGGCATTAACATGATGCAAGCACTAGAGGACTCTCCCGACTGGTGCTTCAGCACATGGCTGCAATCGCATGCACCCAGAGAAGACAAACATTCTACTTCTGGTAAACCTTGTGTGAATAGTCGCAAATTAAAAGTACAATACGACCACCAAGCCGTGGCAGGTCACAATACCTGCTTTTGAACAGTAAGATCTAAACTGAGAGCCAGTTAATCGGGCAATTTCCCAAAGCCAACTGCCCTGCGCAGCAGCAAGTTAACAATGATTTTCAAGTCGAAAGCTTTCTTATAAAAATCTACTATCCTAGCAGATTAAAAAGCACAAAGGATTTCACAACTTACTTAAAACGGAATATAAGGGGGTAGGGGTGTGTGTGGTACATTCCCCTAGCGGGAACCGAACCCGGGACTCTCTGGTCCGCAGGTTGACACTCAACTGCTCAGCCAAACTGGCCAGGGCGAATCAATCTCATTTATTCATCTTTAGGCCTCAAAATGTACCTTTCCATGGAGATTCAGAAGACCAAAAGCACAGACGTCCCTTAGTCACGTGACTGTGCAGCGCCACAGCTGGGGCAGCTGTGCAGGGCCCAGAAGTCCCTTAGTTACGTGACTGTGCAGTGCCACAGCTGGGGCAGCTGTGCAGGGAGCAGACGGCCCTTAGTCACGTGACTGTGCAGTGCCACAGCTGGGGCGGCTGTGCAGGGAGCAGAAGCCTGCCTCCCCGCCACTGCCTTTTCCGTAGTGAGACACATGCATCCGTCGGGGCGCAGGAAAAGAGGGAGGACAAGGAAAGGAGAGCGGTTCCTGAGCTGCCCCACTGTGGGGTTACAAAGCTACCATTCCAGGGAGGTAAAGAATGAGATTACCAGATAGAAAAAAAAATTAATTAGCATGGTATAATTTTTTAGAAAGTCTATGAATTGCAGAGAATTCATAAAATGTGCCTTCTGACTCTTAACACTCGTAATTAAAAGTGAAAGCCATTACCCTTTCTACCCTCTCAGACAGTACTTGAGTTATTCAGAGCTTACATGGGCCAAGAACTGTTTGGTTTTATTTATATTATCTTATTTAATTCTCTTTAGAATCCTATGGTATTGGTGCTAGTGATATGCCCATTTTATTTATTTATTTAATTTTTTATTAATTCATTAATTTATTTTTATTACAGATGTTTCTCCTTTTCCCCCCACTGATTCCCCCATCCCCGTCCCCCTCCCTCCCTGCCCTGTCCCCAGCTTTGTTGTCCATGTCCACTGTTCATGTATACATGCATGTAAGTTCTGTGATGATATGCCCATTTTAAAAAAGAGGAAACTGATATTCAAAGAGACTTAATAACTTGTCCAAGGTCACATCTGTAGTGAGCAGCTAGATCTTTATCTAAAAAATATAGATAGTGACTTTCAAAGTCCATTCTGTAACTTTGTGAACATTCATCAATTCTTATTCTTTTTATTTAAAGAGAATTCAAAATTTCATTCATTTATTATTCAACCTTAATGTTTTTTATTGATTTTTGAGAGAGAGAGAGAAACCAACCGGCTGCCTCCTGCACACCCCCTACCTGTGCATGTGCCCTGACTGGGAATCAAACCGGGACCTCTCAGTCCATGGGATGTACTCAATCCACTGAGCCACACTGGCCGAGCAATACCAATCTTCAATTGGGGCACGTCACATAAGATTTGCAGAGTTCCAGCTTCTCTTGAAAAACGGCGAGACCTGACAACAGTGGGCTCACCTCCAGAGCCACACCCACCGGCGAGGACCCCCCGGGCCTCCTTCTCCAGCTGAAGCTCTGCTTTCAGGGGCCTGACCACTCTCAAAGCATCGGTTTCTAGTCCCGAGGTTATCACCTATGACCTTTTCAATCTGGAATCTTTACTATTCATTTTGGGAGAAGAAAAAAATTCACACAATCTGTTGAGTTAAATAAGAATGGACACCCAACTCTGAACCCGTACCGAGGGCACAAGGTGGTATGACCAGTGTTCCTTCACCTCCGCCTTTTCCAACCACGCAGAATTGGCTGATTTTTATAACTGTATCAGATGGATATCCCAGAAAAGGACAAAGAACTTATGGTATATCCTGCTTTAATTTTTTTGTTTTTTTAATCATAATTGATCAAAAGAGGAATTCTCATCCTGGCGTAGGTGTTGAGTAAATAGGGTGTTTCCTGGTGGCAAGAGTAATTTCCCAGTTCCAAGCACACGCTGACAGAAGCGTGAGGCGGGAGGGCCTGCGCTACTGAGCTGAGGTGCTCTGCTGTTCTCTGCACAGCGGTCCCCAGTCCCCGGTCCCCAGGTCAGGCTCCTTCCTGCGGCTCCTCGGGCTGGGCGGCAGACAGGCATGAGGAGTCTGGCTAACAAGAAAGTAACACCTTTGGGATACTGCATTTCTTTCCCAGCACAGGATTAATTACTCATTTCCAACATACAACATAAACCTCACTCCCCGTTACTGCTCTAAGGAAAGTTTTCAGTGACTGGTATGCGACAAGTCACAACAACGGGCCACTGCACTGTTTGCAGGGAAGAGACAGGTTTGAGAGAGACTTGGGCCGGCATTCCCATCGGTGGGGGCCCTCGTGTGCTGCCTTCTGCCCACCCTTGTCTACATCAGGGCTGGCAAGCTCTCTGTAGATGACCACGCAGGAAGTACTTCAGGCTTCACGGGCCAGAGTCGCGGCTGCTCCCACTGGACGGCTGTAGTCGCACAGAGGCAGCTACAGACAACGATGAACAAAGGAACGTGGCTGCTGGGATCCAATGTAACCATCTAGATGGTCAGGAAAATCCAAACTTCACAGAGTTTTCACATCACAAAATGTCACATTTGATCCCCCCTGGCCAAACAACAACAAGTCTCAGCTCACGTGCTGAACAAAAACAGTGAGCACTGAAAACGTGCTAACCTCTGGATGACCAAAGAAATGCCTTTTGCGAGAGAAGGGGGAGGCTGGGTAGACAGAGGACTCAAGTACAGTACTGTGAACTGTGGGATTCTCCCACCCAGAGCTGAATGTGAACTTTAACTATTACTTGCTCTTGCTAAGTCTCATCTGCTTGGTTGAGTGTGCTTTCATCACCTAACGGGGAAAGGATGAGGAAGGCAGGCTTCATCCACATCTGTACCCCCAGGTAGGGTTCATGTGGAGAGCTGTAGCCACAAGGAGAGAAACGACACCTCTATTTAGCACTGGTTTTTGCTCACCAAGACTAAGTAAATCCATGGTGTCTTAAAAATTAAACAATCATTCAATAATTGAACCTAGAAGATATCTATATTCCAGAAACCGACAGTTTGTGTCTGCCTGGTATGTTTTCCTTCCTCACTTATCTCAACCTTAATTTCTTATTAAATTACACTCACGTAGCCTACCTTCCCTCTACTGAAATGTGACCTCTGTAACGGCACAGCTTCTGTCCCTTCCAGTCCGCGGCTGAATGCAGAGATGGAATGGCCCTGGCCCTGGCCCTGGCAGCACAAGGCCTATAGTCAAGTACTCAGCAAGGCAAGAGGCTGCATCAGGCTCTTTGAAAAGAGAAATGAATTTGCTGTTTGGAAAACTGAACTGGCTGTCGGGCCTGCCAGTAGGGGCCGCCACACACAGGGATGTACTTGTGCACTGAGCAAGATGAGATGGTCTGGCTTCAGGCTCCAATCTTCCAACTCACTCCACTCAGAGGGGTTCCTTGAGCAATGTGCCTAACTTAGCATGCCAAACAGAGTAGTTTTATGAGTAAAATTAAGTTGCAGTCAATTTTATGTCCTCAAACTGACCCAGGTTCCCGATCGCATGCCTTAAGAATTAGACATAGTTATTATCCGCACAAGGCAACCCAGAATCCTTTTTTGCAAAAGGGGGAAAACCCACTCAAATTTCCCCACTGTCTCCATATTCCTGGACTTTCATTCACTTTTCTTCTCAAAAAGACTAACATATGCAAGATTCATATACAAAGCCCTTCTTCTCACTTGCCCCTCTTAGGGATGCTAATATCCAACCATGCAGACTGCGTGTCGCCTTCTGCCCCATCCTTTTAGTGGGCACCTCTCCCAAGACACATTTCCAACTGTTTCCAATATTTGTACGTGAATATCTCACCCTGATTTCTTCTGTTTAATATGGTCACCCTCTCAATTTCAATCTCTTCTGTTCCCCTGAAATTTTGTATAACACTTTTTATACAAATGACTGGCTTTACTATTGATTTTTTTTTTTATCCTCACCTGAGGACATTTGTCCATGTTTTGTTCAGATAGACTGGGAGGGAGGGAGAGGGAAAGAGAGAGGGGGAAAGGGGGGGGAGGGGGAGAGAGAGAGAAAGAGAAACATCGATGTGAAAGGGACACATCGAGTGGCTGCCTCCCGCATGACCCCAACCAGGACTGGGGACGAACCACAACCGAGGTATGTGCCCTTGACCGGAATCGAACCTGCAACTCATTGGTCCGTAGGCCAACGCTCTAACCGCTGAGCCAAATCAGCCAGGGCTACTGTTGAATTTTATTGAACAATATTTATATAATGTATTTATATAGCACTGTTCTAAGTACTTTATAAATATCAATTCCTTAAATTCTTGTAACAATCCTATGAAATGGGTATCATGACCACCCTCATTTCACACGAGGAATCGGAGGGTACGTCAGTTGCTCAAGGTCACACAGCTGTTGTGATGGAGCAGAGCACTGACCCAGGCAGTCTGGCCGCAGTCCATGCTCTACGCCAGTGGTCCCCAAGGCACAGCTATGGACCCTGGAGTTCCCTGCAGCTCTTGCAGAAGCCCAGGCGCTCAAAATCACTTTCACAAAAACAAGAGCCTGCTGTTGGCCCTCCACGGCACTGGCCGGTGCTGGCAGGGAGGGCAGACAGCGAGAGCCTTGGCAGAGCAAGGCAGCGGCACCAGCTGTGCGCGTCAGTCACTGCAGCCCTCATCGCCACACTCCGCAACAAAAAGCCACCGTCATTTAGAGATATTCTTTTTTTTCTTTATTGATTTTAGAGAGAGAAGGAGAGAGAGGGAAAGAGAGAGAAACATCGATGAGAGAGAACATCAACTGGCCGCCTCCTGCATGCCCCCCACTGGGGATGGGGCCCACAACCTGGGCATGTGCCCTGATCAGGAATTGAACCAGCGACCTCTTGGTGCAGGGTCGACGCTCAACCACTGAGCCACATTGGCTGGGCACTTAGGGATATTCCTTTTTCTTTTTTACATTTATCTTCAGATAGAGCGAGAGGGAGAAAGGGGAGAAGAGAGAGAAACTGATGCGAGAGAGACATATTGAGTGGTTGCCACCCACACAACCCCACCTGGGGCAGGGACAGACTGCAACCGAGGTACGTGCCTCCAGCGGAAACCGAACCCAGGAGTTTCTGGTCCGCAGGCCGATGTTCTAACCACTGAGCAAAACTGGCCAGGGCAGGGATGTCTTAATAAAACACTAACATTCATGTTGTTCAGTCCTGATGCTGATCACACCTCATTGTGTTTATCCTCTCTGGCCTCTTCTGGGGCAATGGAACCAGAGTCAAGTCTTTCTCCTTCTCATTTCCTGTCCACACACCCCAAGCTGAAGTCCACCCTCAGACAGATCTGGACACACAGCTCCCAGTCAGTGTCCCAAGCCAGGGAAAGGCCAGCTAAGGAGACATACTCCACAAGTTCAGAGGAAAAGAACAGACAACTACTCATAATAAACACTGTCCTTCAATAGAAACTGAAATATGAACAATGAGTGAATAATATGGCCTGTAAGGAGAGACCACAAAAGAAAACACCGTGCTAAACAGAGAACAGTCATTTCATTTTCAGGGCTGTATTCCCAGTGCTGTAGATTACAAGCTGGTCAAACTTTTCTCGAGAGGCTGTGTGTGCCATAATCAGGAGTCCCTGTCGCGAGGGCTCAGCCCCGCCTCGTGAGAAAGAAACCAGACTTCATGTAAATGGATGGGCACAGCTGTACTCCAATAAAACTTGCATTTACAAAAGGAGGTGTCCAGAAGGATGCGGCCAGTGGGCCACAGCTGGCCAATCCCCGTTCTAGATCAAAGCCAGGCACAAAGGAGGCCAGGCACTCAGATAAATGCTGGATGACTAAATAATTTAAAAACTATTTTAGTTAGAACACTATCAGGAAAGACACAGCAAAATGATATGGCTGTCTGTTAGTTTTATTTCCTTTTGCCATAGCTATTTGCTCCGGGGGCCTTCACATACTTTCTGTGGTGCCTACTGCATTACTCGGTGCCATAAAAGAGGTTGTGACACACGGTTCTGCTCTTAAGAATCAGTATAAGGACAGGAATGTGTGATTTCATGTATCTGCACAGATATCGCATCTAATTCCGAAATTGTAACAATCTTATCAGCCACAGAAACACCAAATGCTAAAAAGCATCTTCTCGGGCTCGACCGGTGTGGCTCCTCAGTGGTTGAGCGTCGACCCTGCATCAAGAAGTCGCTGGTTCGATTCCCGGTCAGGGCACACGCCCAGGTTGTGGGCCAAATTCCCGGTGGGGGCTGTGCAGGAGGTTCCTATCTCTCCCTCTCCCTTCCTCTCTCTCTCTCAAATCAATAAAAAAAAAAAAAATCTTCTTGGGGGTTATATATAAAAAATGCCCAAAATGATTATTGCAAGATATTCCAGAAGCTGATTTCTCTGTTTTTAGTTACGACGCACTGCCTTGGGGAGAGAGCAAACATACTGTGGAAAGAGGATAAGTGAGTACCCATCACTGCAAAGCTGCTATCAACGCAGGGACCATTGCTGTGCAGTAGGCACAGGGGAAGAACAAAGAACTGACTTTCTCGTAAAGTTGACTCCCTCCCTATTTAGACCAACGGTGAGCCTCAGGGTCCTCACAGAAGACAGGAGTGATACCTGCCTTTTCTCCTTCATAGGATTTGGGGAAGATCAAATGATGGTAAAACTCTCTGAGCCATATAAACAGAAGCAGAAAGCTCAGGTGGCTTTTTCAGATCAAACATCTGCAGCTCATCACAAGAGGGAGCTGCGAAGTACCCAGTGTTCAATAGTAGCTGCAGCTCTAAACCCGAGACTCCTGTTCACCCCACAGCTCAAGGACAAGGACACAGAGCCATCTTGCCACACAGACAGTGACGGCCCATGAGGAGATCTCTGAATACGCTTCACTTCCACCCAAGGCGACAAGACTTTCTTGTTGGAAGTATGAGGGGATGATTTCTAACATCCTCCTGTCAAAAGTTTATAAGCCCGGCTGGTCTGGCTCAGTGGACGGAGCGTCATCCCATGGACTGAGAGGTCCCAGTTCGATTCCTGGTCAGGGCACATGCCTGGGTTACAGGCTCAATCCCCAGTGTAGGAGGCAGCAGCTGATGGGTGTTTCTCTCTCACATCGATGTTTCTGTCTCTTTCCCTTCTTCTCTCTCTAAAAAACATCAACTAAAACATATTTTTAAAAAATCAAAATCAAAACATTTTTTAAAAAGTGTATAAAAGGATGCGATTATTCTGGAGAACTGGCAACAAACTTTACTAAGTGCTTACAGTCATTTATAATTGGGGGAAGACAAAGCAAGCGTGTGGTCTTACCAGGGGAGAGAGCCCTGCGCTGGACAGGGTGGTGGGGACTGGTCCTGGAAACAGGCCGTGTGGTGGAGGCTCCACGTCCCCGCCAAGGACCCTGAATTCAAGCGCAGGCCCAGGGGAGCCATCACCCTAGAGGCTCCCGAGTGCTGTTCACTGAACACTTCACTGTTGTTTTTTAAATATACCTCATGTTGTCCTGAAAAGAATTTAAGGTGACTTTTAAAATACATGCTGTATGATAGAAGAAGTAAGCCGTACTGGTGGAGCCAAGGAGGAGGGGTCAGATACACTGTCAATAAACAAAAGACATACCCACAGGGAGGATTTGCTAATTAGAAGCCATTCAGTCCTCAAGGCAACTACTGCAAAGAAGGAGATGACAACTTAAGCCGGACAAAATTCAGAAGAAGAACGAACTACTCAGAAGTACAATTAATTTGGCCTCAGATAACATAAGAGCACCCCATCCATGGTTTAGAGGTTGAACACAGCTGCAGGTGGTACAGACTGTATTAAATGGGAACCTCAGCAAGGAGGCAGTATTGGCATGTCTAACTTCAATTACTTTATGGGATGAAAAAGCAGAGGGATGGATGATGCTATTACCCCTTCATACAGATATGGTGAGCTATTCCTACACAGTGCCTAGTACATAGTAATAGACTAATGTTTTCAATGCGTGCTTGTTAATACCTAGACAGGTGTGTCATTTTCTGATCTGATTTTTTTAATTTAGGGAAAAGCTTTGGAGAACTTGCAATGAAATGATGGCCTGTGGGTAGTCGCTCAGAGCACCTTACTTCAGAGGTGGAGCGGCTGCCTGACTGGGCCAGTGGCTTCATCGACCCTCCTGTTCATGACAGTTTGTTAGCCCCACCCGACGGGCTCTGGTGGGCGTCAACTTAGTTTCCATGTTTGTTTGAGCTGTTTGAACCTCTTTGTTTCAGAGGGAACGTGGTGTGTAAAACACCAGAAAGGAACGTTCTGCTTGAGGCAGGTGTTGTTGACCTAGTTTTCTCTCCACTCCTGCCCCACCTCAGCAGTCACTGGCAGAACGCACGCTTACGAGAGACAAACCCACGAAGGGCTGCCCCAGCAACAAGCATGCAGGGTAAGATGTCATCTTTGACTCTGGCTCCGGGCAGGTGACTGGAGTTGGCCATGATACTACCGGTTTAGACTGAAAGGTGTGCCAGTCCACAGCCCCCAAAACTTGCATTTTACTGCACCGACAGGTTGGCCCTGTCACACTGTGTGTCTGCACGGGAAGTACCAGGGGATAACACCTCTGGACAAACTCCTCAGGCCTGGGTGGAAAGCTGGCCAGTGCAGCAGTCTCGAGTCGGTGGGGAGGAGGTGCACCACCAGACATAAAAAGATCCAAGGCGGCACACTTCCTGCAATTCCCTAGGACGTTTAATAACTCTTTGTAATAACCCCCTTTTGTTTCTTGACTTAGAATGGGTTTCTGCTCCCTGTGTTCTGGTTCCCGATTAGAATCCAGTAAGCAGTGAGTTCTTTCACAACGTAAACCCATGTTTGCATCTCCTGGTACCCCCCACCCCAACATCAGCAATATTCTTGAACACAGTGAGAGTAATTATCAGTGCTAGAGTCCAGAGTCCTCTTAGCTTCTAACAGGATCACCCCAAATGGAGGAGATTCTTACAATGAAACCACTAAGTGATACCCAGTCTCCCTGGGAGACTTGGGAGGAATGCACCGCCCACCCCGGGCGGGTAGAGGCGCTTCTGGGTCAGAAAGCTCTGCAGCATCTAGAAGGCACTCCCTTCATTCCAGCAGTGACCCGTGACAGAGCTCAGTAGATGCAACACTGCTTGACTCCCCCATCCATGCCTTTATTTTAAAATAACATTATAGTGACTTTTGTAAATTGCCTAAAAATCATTTTACCTAAAACCCTGAGAAAATATATCTAACCTTCACCAGGACTGTGGAAAAATCAACTTTGCTTTCTTTCCTCTCCCTCTGTGGAGCTGCATCTCATGCGGCTGCTGTGTCGAGAAATACTATGCTTAAGGCCAGCAAGTGACGTAGGTTCAAACCCAGCTACCTAGAACAACACCCCCACCCCCACGCCGCACGTGCTGCTCGGACTCTGCCATGGGCTAGAACCCAGCTACCTAGAACAACACCCCCACCCCCACGCCGTGCATGCTGCTCGGACTCTGCCATGGGCTAGAACCCAGCTACCTAGAACAGCACTCCCACCCCCACGCCGCACGTGCTGCTCGGACTCTGCAATGGGCTAGAACCCAGCTACCTAGAACAGCACTCCCACCCCACGCCGCACGTGCTGCTCGGACTCTGCCATGGGCTAGAACCCAGCTACCTAGAACAACACCCCCACCCCCACGCCGCACATGCTGCTCGGACTCTGCCATGGGCTAGAACCCAGCTACCTAGAACAGCACTCCCACCCCACGCCGCACATGCTGCTCGGACTCTGCCATGGGCTAGAACCCAGCTACCTAGAACAGCACTCCCACCCCCACGCCGCACATGCTGCTCGGACTCTGCCATGGGCTAGAACCCAGCTACCTAGAACAGCACTCCCACCCCCACGCCGCATGTGCTGCTCGGACTCTGCAATGGGCTAGAACCCAGCTACCTAGAACAGCACTCCCACCCCACGCCGCACATGCTGCTCGGACTCTGCAATGGGCTAGAACCCAGCTACCTAGAACAACACTCCCATCCCCACGCCGCACGTGCTGCTCGGACTCTGCAATGGGCTAGTGCTTGTGGAGATGGAGGGAGGAGGGCAGGACAGTAAGGGCCACCCTTCCACATCTCTGGAGATGACTCCTGTGACACCCAACTGAAAGACCCTAATTTGTGACTCACAAATTCTGAATCCTAAAGTCTTAAAATCCACTACCTTGAGGGTCTGAAATATGCCATTCCTATTTCTCTTCTCAAAAAACAAACAAAATTTCAATGATAATCTCAAAGGCCAGTCGGGAGTGGGTCCCAGGCAGCTGGACTCTACAGCCTTGTACTTGGCCCTGGACTGCCCGGGGCTCCATGTTAAGGCAGACTGCACAGCACAGCGGGAGCGGCAGCTAAGACACATGCAGAATCTAGGCAGAGCTCCGTCAGGGGAGAGCCCACGCGGGGAGGCGCAGGGCAGGGCGGGATGGAGGGGCAGAGAAGCGAGAGTGGGGTGCGCACACCCTCCCACGCAGACGTCCCTAGCCCACAGGGTCAATCAGCTCCTCGGCACTTTCCTCTCTGCTGCCTGGAGAGAGTGACACAGACACAAGGAATCATCTCAGAGACAAAAGCAGGCATGAAATAAACAGCAATCTAAACAAAATAAACAGCAATCTAAACAATTATCTTTTGCTTCGCGTTAATATTAGTAATGCGGATTCTATTGCTTAATGTAATTTTGAAAAAAAATACAATAACTAATGATATTCAGCTATTAAGTGTTATTCTCAAAAATACTTCATAAATAAAAATCTACCACCCACTCCACCCTCAGTATCCTCCCCACCAAAAAAAAAAAGATCCTAAAAAAATGACTCATCATGCTGACTGGAGTTATCGTTGAGCACCTTAGATTCACAAGCTTCAAGCTACTACGCCCAAGTACACAGGGTCACAGGCTTGAGTCTACTCACACAGTTGAGGTTGATGAGCAAACAGCTGTCCTGTATCTTGAGACAGACATTAGCTTCCTGCCTTCCCTATCCTCATAAGCAGCTACTTAAAGTTTGAGTTTTATGCAAGTAAACATTTTAAAGCCTCCAGTGTTTTACTGCAGCAGACTTCAGATTCATTCCTGTAACACATTTAACATGAAACAGAGTTGAGACAGTTAAAATTGACTATGTACATTTCAATTGTCTAAACTTTTAAGGCGTGCTTTCACTATTACAGCTATATAAAAAGAGTTGTTGAGGTACAATTAATACAATGCTTTTCATGTGGTATCTGACACCAATGTACAATGTAACAATAGGTAACTTGAACATATAGATTTTTCTTCATATAGCAACAAGCTAGGTGAGCAAGAATTACTTTTTACAATCGCTTGTATGCAAAGTACGCCAACTAGTTATTTTTCTATTTTTCTAAGTTTTAGCTAATGTATTTAGCATAAACAGCTAAAAGAAAAAAGGCTACAGAATAACTTTTACAGTCAATGGAGTGACTTCATTGTCCCAAGACTATCCCTTGGGTACCTCCCGATTGGAGAGGATGAAATTCTTGCTCCTGTTGTGACAGGAGGAGGAACCACATTTTGACATCCACTCTGAAGGTTTACAGCACATTCCCCCAGATTCAGATTTCTACAGCACCACTACTGCTACAGGTTCATCAGTTAGAAGGTCTGTCTGGAAAATAAAACTGCATTCAATCAAAATACCCTGGAATACCCAGATAACTACTTCTCCCTACATGTACAATATTGCCTCAATTTCTACAGTAAATTTTAGGGAAAACTTTAGTATTTCACAAACATAGTAAGTTTACTATTTATACTAGCAACACGGTTTTAAAACATCATGAGAAATAGCATCCAGACACTGGAATTTCAGAAAAACGTAAGTATTCCTTAATGCCGAAATACTTACTGCACCTTTGCTATGCCCTAAAAGACAACTAAAGGTCTCAGGGCTCACTGGAAAGAACCCAAATGCTTCTGTATAACCTACTTATACTGTACATATAAACAATTTAAGAAATAATTCAAGGCTCTACACGGGTAGCTCAGTCAGTCAGAGCGTCGTCCCAACGGGCCAAGGTTACAGGTTCGATCTCGGTCAGGGTCACACTGAAACAGGCACTGAATGCATAAATAAGTGGAACAACAAATGGATGTCTCTCTCTCCCCCCTTCCTCTGTCTCTCTCTAAAATAAAACTTTTAAAAAGGATATAATTCCAGACCCCGTAAAAGTTGTAATTTTATAGAAGAATTTTCACACAAGTTAAAGTATCTGTCCAACAACCTGTGCTTCAGTGGAACGTATAAAACCCTATTTCCACTGCAGGTTTAAGTGAGCCTACCGCAGTACAGCATAATGACTAAAACATAAACGTACCAGTCTTGGGCTGTAAAACAGAAGCACGCTCTCTGTACAATAATAATTAACATTTAATGAGTGATTCAGGCAAAATTACCAAAGGATGTTACACTTTTTGTGGATCAAAGTTTTATGAGGAACAGTACATACTATTCCTATAGTCTCAAAGTACTTCCCCACAAACTATTTACTACTAAAGAGAAAACAGTAACTTTTAAGTGGAAGAACCTGGCAGACACCACATCACCCAGATCAAAATCAGCACCACTGATAACGGACCAGTGGACTCGTGCCTCCTGCTGTGATGCGTGGAGAAGCTCGCGTCACTAACAGAGCATTTCTGCCAAAGGACATTTCCTGCACTTGATCCCAAGGACACAGCAGACAAACCCAAGTTGAGGGAGATTCTAGAAACAAATGGCCTGTCATTATTCTTCCAAAATGTCAATGTCATAAAAGACCAAGAAAAGCTAAGGAAAGGTTCCTGATTAAATGAGAATGAAGGCAGATAACTAAATGTAACGAAGGATTCTGGGCTGGATCCTGGAAGAGAAGAAAAAATATAAAGAACACCATTGGGAAGACTAGAGAAATCTGAATTTGGACTGTATTACTGTATTAGAGAACTGTACTAAGTCAGTGTTAAACGTTCTTAATTCGATAACTGAAATGTCCCTGAAAATATGACAACTTTATTCTTAGAAAATATACATCTAAGTATTACAAGGTAAAGGGACATGATGCATGTAACTTATTCTCAGAAAAAAATAACATGATGGAGAATAACCAAACTAATGGGGCAAAATGCTAACAATTGGTGAATCTTGCCAACGGGTATATGCGAATTATTTATATCATTAATGTAACTTTCTATAAGTTTGAAATTACTTCAAAATAAAACCTGGAAAAATAAACATTTGAACATGACATTCTAAAGGAGTCTGAACATCCAACAAGTGAACCGTATTTCCTACCTTAAGCAAAGCCTTACATTTAAACTGGAGCAAAGGTCCCACTCCTAGGTAGTTATACACAAGTCCACACAAAGACTTGTATTTGAATTTTCACAGTGGCCTTATTTGAAAGGTCCAAGAACTGGAACAACCCAAATATCCATCTAGTGGTGAATGCATAAACAAAGTGTGAAATATCCACACAAGGAAATACTATTCAGCAATGGAAAGAAATGAACTCCTGATGAAGCTGACAACCTGGGTGAATGCTAAGCGAGAGGAGACAGATAGAAAGACCACATTCTATGGGATTCCATTTATAAGAAATGCTACGAAAAGCAACTCCAACAGAAAGCAGATCCAGGTCCGAGTGCAATGAACTCCCAAGGGGCACAAGGAAACTCTCTGGGGTGAAGAAGATGCTCCTCATCGTGATTATGGTGGTGGACCTGTCATAACAGAGACTGCACACTTAAAAATAGTAAATTTTATTGTATGCAAATATACCTAAATAAAGGTGATTAAAACAATAAAATAGGACAAAGGAGTGGAAATGGACATTTTGATTCAAAATATGACTCAGAGTTATACCTGAGCTTGGTAGAGGGTAAGTATTACAAGTCTGCGTCATGCCAAGAGGAGCCACGTAACTGATGAGTTCAAGTTTCAGCAAGTATCAGTTTTCCACTAAGTAAATATTTTATGTTTTATATCTAAAAATAATTTTCTAACTCATTACTCTCATTTATAAGTAGAGAAAAACAAACTTTTCCTTTTCTTACATTCCCTTTCCATCCACTTCTTACATCATTTCAACACCTTGAAAATGTTTTGGTACCTTGAACAAGATCACTTAGGATTGCTGGTCAAGTCAGGCAAGCAATTGTGATAGCACTGAATTTCAGGAGCACGTGGCTCAGCACTGGCTCTCTAGTACCTGGCATACACCTGCATAGAACAGGTAACTCTATGTTTATATAGAGGTCGAGGCACTCAAATGTTTATATAATTAACATTTGACTTGCATTTATCTACAGCACAAAAACAAACCCTGAACCCTTAATATATCAACTATAGGAAATCCAATTACCCAAGTGAAAATCACATTAGCAGGTCTTTAGTTTTGGGGATCAATCAGGGAATGCTTTGACAGTGTAGACCATGCTAATCCAGTTTAAATTAACTCCTTTCTCCTTCCAGGCTATCAAATAGCCGGTGGTAGATTAATTTAGGACAATCTAAAAATAATATGCCTGATGACAAGTCTGTGTTTAAGGCTTTCTAATTTGTACCCATCTTTAAGAATTTAATGGCACCCATCAATCATTAAAAAAAAAAGTCACAATAACTATACAAGTACAACTCAAAGAGTCTCTTTTTCACACCATTAAAACATCCTACATGTATATTTCCATTACTTCTAACGCTGAAAAGGACTAGTAATTTGACCAATGTTCAGTCTCTGTCAACGAGGAGGAAAAGCAGAAGCGTCTTCGCCCCACACTCCTTCGCAGGAACTGCTGTCCACGTTCCGCAGCGACCGCCCGGCCGCTCCAGGCTCCGGTGTCAGTGGTGCTGACTCAGCGTTCGGCAGGCCTGTGTCAGCCGTTCCAGAAAGGCTGCTCTCTCCCGTTTCTATGTGCAGTTACAAAACACAGAATAGACTGCTAAGCACCATACTCTCTGAAGCCACTTAGCATTCAGGGGAAAATTGCTTCCACTTCATCAACAATGAGCCCTATCTATTTACTGTCCTCCTTAGGTATTAGTCTTAAATGTGCTGGATGAGGGCCAACTGGCTCCCACAGCAGCCTCAATATATTTATTGCTAGAACATTAAAGTCCCAACGGCCTGGCTTTAAGTCAGCCAGAACCAAAGACCAAAGAGAGTCTGACTCAAAATACTCAAGAGATAAGCAGGTTTAAAAAGTCAGAGTTCTGCCCTGGCCGGTTTGGCTCAGCGGTAAGAGCATCGGCCTGTGGTCCAGAGAGACCTGGGTTTGGTTCCCGCTAAAGGCATGTACCTCGGTTGCAGTTTGTCCCCGGCCCTGGTTGGGTCGTGCGGGTGGCAGCCACTCAATGTGTCCCTCTCATGTCGATGTTTCTCTCTCTCTCCCTCCCTCCCACTCTATCTGAACAAAAAATGGAAAAATGTCCTCAGGTGAGGATTAAAAAAGAAAAAAAAAAAAGCCAGAGTTTTCCTGAATTGATCACTAAACATGGATTTCCCTATATAACCTTTATATCAGTGTTTCTCAAATACATGGATTAAAGCATCAGAAAATCACACTCTCCTGTGCCCCACTCCATACCTACCCAATCAGGTTCTGGAGGCTGAGCCCTAGGATTAGCGCCTCCAACAAGCTCCTAAGGGATTCTTAGGTTCAAGTTTGAGAACCACTACCTCAGACACCTACAGGAAAATATTACTTTAGCACAGAGCGCAGTAAGTGCACATTTACAGTTTAAAGAAAAATGGTTTTGAATTACTGCAAAGGGTATAACTTTAGAATCATTTAGGACAACTAAAATTAGGTCAAAGGCTGCATTTCAAAAGAAACCTCTCAAAACACAATGGTTTCCCACTATAAATTTGGAGAACCACTACATAACATTTTATCAAGTGCTGCTTGCTGGCCAGAAGAAAGAAAACACGGTCGGGTCTCATCAGAGCAGCTGGTGCGGAATAAGTGATTTCGCCCTTTCAGCATTTAGAGATCATGGCAACTAAAATGAGGGGCGTATCCATGTAGATATTTGCTGCCCAGGTTTGGGGGCAAAAAAGTGAGCAGTTACTGAGATCTGGTATTCAATGAGAAGAGATTCATTATGTTTTAAGCAATTACCTAAAAATTTGAGAGAAATGATTTTGTATTGTATTTATGAAAGTTAATATAGTCTTTTCAAATGATGTATTATTTTATTATTATAATATATTATAACATTTAAAACCTACCAAATGAACTGTTGTTTTGTATTTTTATTATTTTAAAAAGCAGCAAAAATTATTTTGGATAGTAAAATATGCCAAATTAAAAATTTGAGACTTCCGGTCAAGATGGCGACGTAGGGAAACGCAGTATTGCGTTCTCCCACAACCACATCCAAGTTACAACAAAACTACAGAACAACCATCATCCAAAACCGCCTGAAATCAAGCTGAATGGAAGTCCTACAACTACGGAATTTTAAAAAAAGGCAGCTACATCCAGACTGGTAGGAGGGGCGGCGGCGCGAGGGGTGGCGGCAGCGGCACGGCGGCGGCGCGACGGGCTGGTCCCACACCCACGTGTGGCGGATAAAAATCAGGAGGCTCCCGAGGCTGGGAAGGTCCTTCCTGAGGACTGAGGGGTCCCTGTCCCACACCAGGTGCCCCGCTCAGGTTTCCAGTGCCAGGAAGAGAAGTCCCCATAACTTCTGGCTGGAAAAACCAGCAGAAACTGAGGCTCAGGGAAGCTGACCTGGCTGGAGCCACAGGCAGCTCCCTAAAGGGCCCGCGCACAGACTGGTCGGACTCTCTCCCTCTAAGCTCGGAGGGGAGGCAGCTCCAGGGGCACCAGAGAAATACAGGGAGGAACTGAGCTGTTTGGCACTGGAGCGAGGGCTGGAGAGGGGGCTTTCTCGGGGACAAACTTGCTGTCAGAGGCCTTTGTTCCTTTGGTGAGCCCTTCCCTGGGGCGGCAGACAGTCGCCATATCTGGGACTCCAGCAACCTGGCTCACACTGGTAGCCCCGCCCTGCTGACTCCCTGAGGCCCCGCCCCACCCAACTTTCAGGCCCACCCAAGCTGTTGCTACTTACTTAACCATAGGATTGGCCTGTCTTGGATCCTGCTTCAGGTTTTTCCTAAATTCTTTCAAACGAGCAGCATCGGGTCTCAGCGAGGTATCTCTCATTAAGTAATACACAGAAACAAACACAGGGAGGCAGCAAAATGAGGAGACAAAGAAACAGGTCCCAAATGAAAGAACAGAACAAAACCCCAAGAAAAGAACTAAGCGAAATGGAGATAAGCAACCTAACAGATGCTGAGTTCAAAATACTGCTTATAAGGATGCTCAATGAACTCAGTGAGGGCCTCAAGAGCATAAAAAAGTACCAGTCAGAAACGATCGCTGCACAGTTAGAAACGAAGGAGGCTTTAACTGAAATAAAGAATAATTTACATAGCTTCAATAATAGAGTATGTAAATCCAAGGAGCAAACCATCGATTTGGAATATAAGGAAGCAAAAAACGCCCAACCAGAACAGCAAAAAGAAAAAAGAATCCAAAAAAATGAGGATAGTGTAAGGAGCCTCTGGGACAACTTCAAGCGTGCCAACATTCGCATCTTGGGGGTGCCGGAAGGAGAAGAGAGAGAACAAGAAATCGAAAACCTGTTTGAAACAATAATGGCAGAAAACTTTCCTAACTTGGTGAAGGAAACAGACATACAAGTCCAGGAAGCACAGAGAGTCCCAAACAAGATGAACCCCAAGAGGCCCACACCAAGACACATCATCATCAAAATGCAAAAGGTTCAAGACAAAGAGAGAATCCTAAAAGCAGCAAGAGAAAGGCAGCTAGTTACCTACAAGGGAGTTCCCATTAGGCTGTCAGCTGATTTCTCAAAAGAAACTTTGCAGGCCAGAAGGGAGTGGCAAGAAATATTCAGAGTGATGAAAACCAAGAACCTACAACCAAAATTACTCTATCCTGCAAAGCTGTCATTTAGAATCGATGGACATATAAAAACTTTCCCAGACAAGAAAAAGTTAAAGGAGTTCATCACTACCAAACCGTTATTATATGAAATGATGAAGGGTCTTTTTAAAGAAAAAGATAAAATGTAGGAACAAACAAAATGGCAAGAATACATATCTATCAACAATGGAATCTACAAACAAAATGAACAGGAAGAACAGGAACATTCTCATAGATACAGAGAATATTTTGTTGGTTGCCAGTTGGGAAAGGGGTTGGGGGAATGGATGAAAAAGGTGAAGGGATTAAGAAGCACAAATTCATTGCTAGACTGACAAACCTCAAAGAGAAAGGGGTTAGGGGGGTGGGAAGAAATAAACCAAAGAACTTATATGCATAACCAATGGACACGGACAATAGTATGGGAAAAGGTGGGAGGGGGGCGGGAGTGGGGAGGAGGGGGTCAATGGGGGAAAACTGTGGAACATCTGTAATACATTTTACATCCAACAATAAAGATGTGGGAAAAAAAAAAAAAAAAAAAAAAATTTGAGACAAGTATGGCATTTCCTGCCTCTAAAATACTTTAATAGTTAAAGGAACAAACAAACCAAAAACTTTTGCTTTTACAATGAGCAACCATGAGTTTTTATTAAAAGTTTATAACTGCATGAACTCCTGACTACAGGTTAGAATTCAACCCCTTCAGAGAAAACAATTCACCTATATTTTCAAAAGTTCTATCCACTTGATTTTTTTTTTTAACCACCAAGATGCTTTTAAAGCTATAGCTGAAAAAGGGTGGTTTTGTTGTTGTTTTAGCCCAGTGGAGTTCCTTTTGCCTTAAAATATGTTAGAGGGGGATAGTGAAGAGAATAAAGGGTTAAGAAATATAATATTCGAAATAAAAAATGATTTCAAATCAATTATTTCTAAGTTTACCTCAGTTTTTTTCTTCGTGAGATTAGCTGCAGCATTTCACTTTTTAAAAAAATTGACTTTAGGGAGGAAGGGAGATGGAGAGAGAAACATCGATGAGAGAGAACATCAATGGGCTGCCTCCTGCATGCCCTTCACTGGGGATCAGGCCCACAACCAGGCGGTGTGCCCTGACTGGAGAATGAACCAGCGACCTCCTGTTGCATGGGTCGACGCTCAACCACTGAGCCACACTGGCCGGGCCCATTTCACTTTTTTGATGACATGATATTTGATGTGAAAAAAATATATGTAGCCTGTTTTCCTACCTGTGAGTACTCAGTAGCTTACTGGGTGTCCACAGGGACATGCTCATACACCTGTACGCAGAAACGGACCCAGGTCCAGGCTCACTGCTCCTTGAGGTCAGCAGCATGTCAAATGGCTCAGATCAAGTGCTTTCACACTCTGCCTAATCTTCCTCTTACACAGCTTGGTCTCAAGATTTTAATTAAATGTGAGAAATTCAACAGCTCTGAAATTCAAAACTTACCACATATGGAAAGCTACGTTTATTTTCCCCATGTCTCATTCTTTTATCTTCTGCACATCCTAAAATGTCAGAAATGCTTCAAAAAAATGTTTTCCTTAAAGCACGCTTCGCCTCAGGCGAAAGGCTGAGCCTGCCCCAGGAGGAGGGCCGCTGACGGGGTGGGAGGGACGGGGAAGGGCCGGGGAAGCGGCAGGCCAGCCAGGGGGCCACAGGGCTCTGGAGGGGGAGGCAGGCTCCAGTCAGAGTGCGGACCACTGGTCAGCTGAGGCGGCCTTGGACCAATGAGCCTTTCTAGAATGCCTCACTTGTTAGATGAAGGCAACAAAACTGCCCTCTCTCAAGGTTGCGTGGGGACTGCTGCAGAGAATGTTTAGCACAGAGTTAGCCGGTATTATTATTCACCCTAGTGGCTAAGCAAGGTCCAAGGGCAACAAGGAATCAGTTTAAGCAGAGAAGGACAGACTGGACTACACAGTGAAGGCTGTCTTCTAGAGCCAAAACGACGTGAAGATCAGTGAGAAGGCTGTTTAAGCAACCTAAAGTGTGGCCTGTGCTGAGGTGAAGAGAACGTGCATGGATTCCAGACAGGCGGCTGTGGCCCCTGGGGGTGAAGAAGGAAGGTCAGAATGACACCCAGGACGGGCTTAGAATGCAGAACCACCCACTGGCTCTGACAGGAGGGAAAGGTTTGAGAGATCCTACTTGGAGGACAAAATATGCACATAAGTTTAGCCGCGCTGAGATCAATGTGGGAATGGAATAAAGGATGAACATGGGTCTCAAGTGCAAACAAAAACTCTGGAGTTAAGATACAGATCCTGGAACCATTCTATTTAACAATGTTAACTGAACGAATGTAGGGGACTGAAGATCACCCAAGAGATAGTGAGAACAGTGTTAAGGTCAGAATCCTATGAAATCCCAACACTTAATGGTTGTAAAGAGGAAACATTTGCAAAGAACAGACAACACAAACAGGAGGCGGGCCAGGCAGTGTCGTTCAACTACTGGGCAGAGTCCCAAGAAGGAAAAAGGTTATCAACAAAAAAAATTACCTCCTTACACATTTACCGACTTTTACAAAGAAGCCATATAGGAAACACATGACAAAACTGTCCAGTCCCCTATTACAGAGCACAGAGACCTGCTTCTAGGTTCTTTTATTGCCCATTAAAATTCTTCCTTGTGTTATTAGAAGAAATAAAGATCACCTTTTCTCCATTCTAAAAGAATAAAATAGAGCTATCACTCTTCTCATCTTGCCTCAATGTTATGTCATTTAAAGAGTTTTCTTCTCCCTCTGGAAAACTGGTGTCTACGCTCTGAGCGAAAGTATGCACTAAAGGGAGTACTGGATACCCGTGGTTCTGCCCAACAGGCCAGCACAGCAGAGATCCGGGAGAGAGGCGATTCAGGACCATGGTTTCTCGCGTTCCAGTGTCCCCAGGGTGCCGGGGCGGCAAACCCTGACCTTGGGTACCCACTGACATCTACTCTACAGCCAAACTTGAAATAACTGGCACCAAAACTGTTATATTTACAATCATCTTCATCTCTACCTGGCAGCAATAAAATGTATCTGTTAACAAGAAAATCAAATACATTTTCTCAAATGCAGAACAAAGGAAGTACTTGTGACATGAATATTTAAGCACCAACACAATTTTTAAATATTCAAGTGAAACTCAATCATTCCATTCATGAATAAAGTATTTATCTGTATAAATTCTGACACATCTAGCAAACTTAAATGCCTAGAAGATGTATTTCGTAAGAATATTTTCACTAATTAAAAGTAACACATTTTAAGTTTTTCTTTACTATTCCAAATAAGAAAACCAGTGTCTGGAAAAATCAAACTTTTCAGGCATGACAAACAAAACAGACATAAAACACACAAAAAATTTCCCCTGAAACGAACACAATAACCAACACACCAACATTAGCTCTGAAAGTTGGATACACTAAGTTATCAGTAGATTGAAATAAAAATTTACAGACAATAAGTTAAGTTACTTAAATTTCAAAATGAGCTCAACAAATTCAAGATCACACATGCTCTCAACCACTGGGTGTATCAAGTTACTTAGAGCTGAACCCATTTATAAGTTCTATTAGTATTTTTAACTATCTTGATTTTTGCTTTAAAACAACTTTTTAGGTTTATTCTGGAACAACAGTTACAAGTTCACAACCTGAACAGTTACAGCCTGTTCCATTTCTCAGACTAGCTGGCAAGAGTCCACTTCATCAGCAGTGATTGCCAAACAAAGGATGCTCTTGAAGACAAACAGAAACTACATGTCCAGGATCACCATGTGCATGTAGCCGTCTTACCTTTAATTGACACCTGTGAAATACTGGGAAGGTGCTGAAACACCACTGTAAATTCTAGATCTGCAGATACATATTCTGTATCTATACTGCATTTTAGAAATTCAGAAATGCGCAAATAATGACAAAGGCTATTCACATCTGTGCAGAGGACAGACAAAGTGATGGCAACTGGTCCTGTCCCCGCTCCCTCTCTAAAAGTGTTCTGAGATACGTTCTTGAAAGAAACGATTTCTTCCGGTGCGTGCTTACCAAAAGCACGTACTCAGGAGAGCTGGCCTGAACCACAATGCCAGTGTAAAATATTAAGCCCTGTATTTATGGATAGCAATATGTGTAATAAGTAAAATACCCAACAAAGATCTAATTGCTCACTTAAGTGGGTAAGAATTTTCCCAATTTTCTTCAGATGATTTTAATGTCCAGAAAATGGGTTTGGATCCATCTACAGATCAGAAAACAGTATTTAAAGTAGACTATTAGTTTAGGCAAAACGAATCGACCAGTCAGAGGGCTTCAGACGCACACTTCACAGAACACTCCAGAGGCTGCCATTAAAAATGTCTGAGGCACACCCGCTGGTGGCAGTATAAACTGGTATATGTACCTTGTTTAAAAACAATTTGGCCAATGAAGTGTTCATATCCTTTGATCTAGGTAAGCCTACTCCAGGGGAATTTTTTCAAAGCAAATAAATCATTAAAAAAAAAAAAAGGAAAATATTTCCAATGTGACACATAGAAGTTTGTTAAATGCAATGTCATTTTAAATGGTGAAATATGAGGAACAATCTAAATATAAAACAGGCAAAAGCCTAAGTAAAGTAAGGTCCCACTGACAAAAGAATTCTATAGGAACAGAAATTAAAACCATTTTAACATCAGATGACACAGTGTGGTAAAATAAACCTGCACTTCTTTACAAGTACAGAAAATAGGGGAATGTGGTAGGGTCTAGAAGGGAAGTGGAAAAACTAGGGCCGCCACACAATGCTCCTGTGGGTTTGCAGATGACTTTTCTGAATTTTATTGTTACTGGATTATGTAAGCAACAGACAGAACAGAAAACCCTCTGCATGATCTGCAGGAAGCAGCAGAGCAAAGACAAGTATCAGACTGGCCGAAACGCCTAGCTAGTTTGGGCCGATTATTCAAATGGACTTTCACACCTTACTTTCTATGAAATCAAAGAAAAGCAATATAAAGGAAACAGTCTCTAAAGAAAACTTCTGGTACTGAAACAAAACAATTATTTCATACGTAAGAAATGTTAACGGATTCACAGATACTTTTGAAAAAAGTTTTGGTACCCTACCTATAAAGGTCTTAGAAATATATATCCATTCATTTCCTGTTTGAAAGGGGTGTTAATTACTTATCTACACCTTTGAAATAAATAAGTTTGAATGACGAAGAAAGCAGTTTTACCTTGTGCTACATAAAATAAACCACTGATCTTTTAAAAAAGAAACCTAAAATTATGAACACGTTAAAAATGCCAACATGTTGCTAAATTTAAAATCTACTGAAGTTAAGGGGGGGGGGGAGTGTACAGGGAGTAAAAAGGAAAATTAAACAACTGGCATTTCAGTTGTTTAAAAAGAAAACTTAAGCCTACCACATTTATCTGTCTTTTAGCAACTTAACATCTTAGTTTAAGGAAAATGACATATCAAATCGACCTCCTCATGGTGTCACTTGTAAACCCTGACAAATGCCTGTTCAAACATCCAGTCCAGGAGCAAAGCCTGTTATTGGAGATGATTCTGATTCAAACATTTTTTTAAATGACACTCAGATTCTGAACTAAAAATAATGATAAAAGAAAGTCGAGTTTGATTCTCTGAACACCTATTTCCTGTCCAAACAGCCCTTTTGTTCTGCTTCCCTGCTTAATTTTAATGTTCGGTTTGCATCGGAAAACAGCAACAATGACGAAACCTGGCGGACACAGAAGCATAAAGGATCGAAAGTGTAAAATTAAGGATCATTAAAAGATAGAACAAAAATCCTACCAACAAAACCTCCACAATTTTCTGTTTGCTTCACCTCAGATTAACTTCACTTGAAGCTGTACCCAAAGCAACCAAACCTGAACATCAAGCCCCACCTTCTCGGATGCTAGTGGCTAAAGAGCAAAATCTCCTCCCAGTTAGTGAAACTGGTCACTGTGATTGGATTCAGCTAATATCCATTATTTTAAAGAACTTTTCCTTGCTAGCAGGTTAGGTTAAACACACTAAAACCCCCTGGCTAAGCTGGTTTCTTAAAGAAACAGTAGGTAATGTTTCAGTTTTCCCATCCTGTGCTATTTGCTTACTCGTTTGGGTAAAAATAAACCAACAGTAGTGAAAACCTCACAGACGAAGCTTTCGTTTGCAGTTCGGTGACCAACTGTTTGAAACACAACGCTTTTCATCTAAATCATCTGATAGTTTTACAGAGCCATGAAGGTGAAGTTATGCTTAATATAAACAGACTCCTTTTTCAATAGAGTTCACATTTTGCCTTGAAATTTTAGAATAGCAACAGAAAATCCATGGCAACATTGTGCTAAGAGGAACAAAACAAGATTTTCTCTAAGACTTAAAGAGAAGACCGTAACTTAAGTGAAAATATATAGCACTAAAATACTGAATGTACATCTATTTCTAAGCTACCGATCAAATTCACTGACCCTTCCCACTTTAAGGCAGCATGGGCACCCTAAGATGCAGCTGAAGGGTCTACTCCCCTTAAAATACTAGTTTTTTAAACGTTATTTTTGCCACAGTTTCTAAAGAGAGTCTATGGGCTGTCTGATTTTTAAACAAAAAAGACCTCCTGTCACTTTAAACATTACTAAGTTTGCTATATATTACTGTTTACTTAATTAGAATTGCTTATGTTTTAGTAGCTTGGCCCATCAAATATTACTCTAACATTAATCATTATCTGAATGATTTAATATGTACCTTGTTCAGTAAAGTATAATTTTCATCTCTACCAAAAATTCGACTGATTTATAAAAACAAATTCAAAATGAAAGCAAATCAGAGTGGTTCTTCTTACAATATACTCTCGTTAAGTTTATATGAAGAATTTTTTATTTAAACGTACAGGTTTCAAAGTTTAAAATCTTGCAAGCATTTCTCCTCAAAGAAAATTCACGTATTAGAACACAAAGCCTACAAAGCTTGTTTTGAATACAAAGAGCAGTCTTTGTGAAAGTGAAAATTCACATAATTGCAACTGGACATGAATAAGGAGCAATACCCTGCAGAAGCCCAAACAGCTGCATAATCTATTATGCCTTTTAAGTGGACAAACTGAAAGAGCCAATTCACAGAGGTCTAGTCCCAAGATCCTTTGCAAGGATTCACTGCTCTGAATGCCCAACACACTTCGAGAGTCAAGTTCACGTTCCTCCCCACTGTGTGGACACCCTGCAAAAGAACACAGGAAGCAGAAGAGGTGCAGGAGCAAACAACAGACACACTAGTAATTTAAGTGACAGCATGAAACTTGAGAGAACAGGTTTTAGATGGCCCAAATTTTACAGGGTTATAGAAAAAGAGATGGCAAACGTTTAAACCTTAAGATTTGGCAAACATAAAATTAGTAGACAGCGATGGGAACCAAAGAAACCTTTCCTCTGACATAATAGTTCACTTCGAAATTAATTATCTGTGTAAAACAGACATGCACTACAATCACTGATGCAATACCAAGCCCACCTCAATCTGCAACCAGAAAAAAAGAGACATGGATTTGGCTGTTCCAGATTGCTCAAGGATCTCCAGGATCTCCTTGGAAGATGTGCAAGGGGACAAATATCATCTTCAAGTGGCTGACAGGTTAAAATTACTTCTAAATCAGCAGCAGAAATAAATACAAGGAAAGCAGTATCACGACTGAGATAATTTAACAACAATATTGCTTCATAGGAACACAGCGCCTACAAAGCTCCAGACTCCCTGACTGAATGTGAGTGACGATACCACTTGCTCAACATCAGGCGTTCAAAGGGCTTATTGTATAGTCTTTGTGGGAGCTCAGAGGTTCCCCAAACCTAGCAACTAAAAACAGTTTAGAAGACAACAAGTTGTTGAACAACTTGGTCTCATTTCACTTTTGATTAAAAAGGCCCTATATAAAAACAAACAAACAAACAAACAAAAACAGTACCTAGACTATTAGCAATAACTTTTGGGACAAAGAAAGCAGAGGGAAAACTTCTTAGAATTTTACAGGACTGAGAATAGCTCAGACTATTCTTCCTACAACAGCAGTGGATCTTTGGCATCACCCCTGGGCACTACAGGTGCTTGACGCAGATGGAAGGACCACCCTGGCATTAGCAAAATATGACACAAAGGATGATGTCTGAAAACCACCAGCTAACAGAGAAAACAAATAATTTTTTAAAACTATTTCCCCGACAAATACACATTGACTACAAAAGTAAGGTATGTGTCTGAGTTTTCGATTCCTGAGGTGTATCTCCTAACGCATTAAGGGGAAACACGAGGTGAATATGGGAGGGAGGAAAGGTGGCGAGAGTTCATTCGGCAAAACATGAAAACACGGAGGAAACAAACAGATAAGAAAGCAAAACCCCCGGACGGTGTGGCTCAGTGGACTGAGCATCGCCCCATGGACTGAGAGGTCCAGGTTCGATTCCGTCAGGGCACTTGCCTGGGTTACAGGCTCCATCCCAGCAGGGGGCGTGCAGGAGGCAGCCAATGCATGTTTTCCTCACACATGACTGTTTCTATCTCTCCCTTCCTCTTTGTAGAAAAATCAATAAAAACATATTTTGAAAAAACAGCCTTGCTGAAAGAAGAGAGATCTTTCTAGGAGACAGTACATCACTTTAAGTCTTAAAGGTCAACAATAAATGTAAATTAAAAAGGAACAGTGATCATAATATTAAAACCAAAGTACAGTAAGGGGAAAAGCATTCATAATCCTCAACTATTGCAATTTAATAGTCTTACATTTTCATGAGCCAAATAACATGCAAAGTAAACTGCTAGACACAGACAAATGGCAGGAAACAGACTGGTAGACTTTACGTTCCCTTCTCTCTCCTCAGCAGCCTAAGCTAGAAAAACAGAGATAAAGAGATGAATGATCCACATTAGTTAATGAGGTTAATTTTTTTACATAGCTATCAAGAGAAAAACTTATTTTCTCAAGTCATAGAAAACTTTTTAAAATTATAGTCACAAACTGACAACTTTGAAAAGCAAAGGCTGAACAGGTGACATTCTCTGATGATTATACAATAACATTCCAAGTTAACACAAAAGCTTATCCTCATCAAACCTTCTGAATCCACTCTATGCGGGCACCGCCGCTGCCAGGCTGCCGTGGTGGACTGCCCCCCCAGTGCAGAGCCTGATGGTCTAGAGTGAGGACTGTGCTGTCCAACGAAGTCTAATGGGAGCCACATGCAATCTTCTATTGTGGAGTAGCCACATTCAAACCTTACACAGTTAAATTGTAATAATATATTTTATTTAACACAGAACGTGTAAAATAGCATTACTTCAATATGTAATCAATATCTCATATCTCAATTCAGACTTGCCGTATTTCAACAGCCAGAGGTGGCTACTTAAATTTAAATAAAATACTATAGTTATCAGCCACATGATTATTTATAAATTAAAATGTATTTCCATCACTGCAAAAGACTCCACATCTCTGCTGGCCACTAGAACAGCCACTAGGCACAGGTGGCTACGGAGTACCTGAAATGTGACTAGTAAGACTGAGGAACTGAATTTTTAGTATTATTTAATTTCAATTAATTTAAATAGTCACAAGTAGGTGGTACTTACCAGAATGGAAAGTACAGTTCCAGAGGAAGAAATAAAACATGAAAACAAATCACACCCACTTAATGCACTGAGGCTGTTATGAGTGTTTACCAAACAAAAAAAAAAGCCCAATAGGAAATGAGTGAATATAGCCAAGAGGACTTAACCTGTTTGCCAGCATCAAATCAAGGAAGGATTCTTCAAGGAAGTCACAGTTAAGTAAACAGGAGCAGCATAAGGAAAGGTATTAAACTGAAAATACAGTAAGAATAATGAAGGAAAGTACTGAGGGGCAAAATCATTCATTTGCAGGAGACTGATCAAACCGAATCTAAACAGGAGGGGAAGGTGGAGAACGGGAGCAGCCCGACCACTTGGCGATAATGCAAGTCTCCCAAATAAGTCTTGCAAGAACACCTGTCCTGCTCCCCTCACTCAGTCAACTCCGGCCATTCCGATCTGTCCGATCCTGAATCGGGCCAAGCACCTCTCGTCCCCTTTGGGCCAGCAGCTCCCTCTCTGGGGCGACCTCCCCCAGCTCTTTCTGGGCCTCAGAACTCAGAATCACAGCTCCAAGGCAGCCATCGGCTGGAAGATGGGGTGAAGCTGAAACTGTTCGGAAGGCAATTTTTACAAAAACGTTACAAAAGAAATTCAGTGCGTCATTATTATCATTTTAAATGTCTAACAGATTGGAGAAGCTAAAGAAACTCCCCAAACACACTCAGCACCACCACTAAGTTGAACTGTTCCATCCTGAGAGACATTCTCAGAACATCTAATTAGCACCTCATGGTCTCTAACAGCACACCACAGTTCTTTTCTTCCTGGAACTTGCCGCAATCTGAAGTCTTTCCTTACTGGTTTGTTAGTAGTGTACCTTCCCCAACAGACGGACGGACACTGCAGAGGACCGAGACCTTGCGTGCCCATCACCACGTCCTCAGCACCCAGCACAGTTCCGCCAGCGTGGAGCAGTGGCTGAAAGAACGCAAACGGCACTGCACAGATTTTAAATATGTAAATAAAACAACCCACAAGCCAAAATTTAAGGAACATAGCTAAGACTATGCTCAAAGGAAAATATAATGGCGTGAAAATATTTTTCATTATCCGACATAAAACACTAAGTATAGAAACAATACAAACAATATCTTTTCATTAAAAATTCAAAACCAAACCAACCTGAAGACACTAGAGAATCAAATAAAAAAACTTGAGGACTAACAAAGCAACGAACAAAAATCTGAGGAGAAAAAAGGAAGGGGAGACTGAAAAACAAGATGAAAACACATTCTTACTCCCAGTTACTAAAACAATGTGCGCTGGTATCAAATCATTGGCATTAAATAAAAGGTAAAAAGAACTAAGTATATATGCATTTAGTATATGATAAAGTCAGTTTATTTTAAGGCAACAAGAAAAAGATTTTTTTAAGGGACCTGAAGTAACTGATTAACAATTAAAAAAAATAAGGGAAGCGATTTCACTTCATATATTATGTCAAAATAAATCCCAGATGAACAGAAAGATACATGTAAAAAATGAAACCAGAAAACAAAACAAAACTAGACATTATCTGGGCAGAAGAAGGCATTTAATATGAAAGTAAAGTAGAAGTCATAAAAAAGAAAGTATTAACTTAAATTTCTTAAAAGGTAAAAACTCTTTCATGTTTTAAAAAAGATACTAGAAACAAGTAAGAGACAAATGAAGAGCCAGGGAAAATATTTGTAGTATGTGGCAAAGAAGTGCTCTCCTAAAAATGGAAAAGGCTAAAAACAGTATCACAATATAAAATACCACCCAAAATAAGCAAAAGATGACTAGACGATGTCCAATACCCGTATCTCTATTCACCATCATAATTAGTTAAAAACTACAGAATACATCTTATGAAGACAGGAGAGCAGGAAAGAAAATACTCAGTGTTGGTAAAGATATGCAGGAAATGTGTGTTGTCTCATGTGTTTAGTCAAATGTTTCACTGATATGGTCAATGTTATACTACAATATTAAACTTTTAAGACAAGATTTGGCTATATTTATGAAAAGACAAAAAAAGTTCCTATGTTTTAACTCAGCAACTTTAAGACAGACTGAATCCTAAAGAAACGAGAAAGACACAGAAAGACTGAGCTCTTATCTTCACACCACACTGTAACAGCAAGGAGAGGCTGAGCTAACACAGCCTACACACAATCCATACACAACTCCCATATTCCTGATGTATGGGGCTCTGATGGCAAGCACAAGGAAATCCCTGCCTTAAAGTAATTTACACTGAAGCAGAGTCAGAGACCATCACCGACGGACCATCTGAGATAACAGGCTCTACAGAGACTCAAAGCTGCCAGGGAAGGGGTCTACAAGGCACCCTGGAGCGACGCCCGAGCAGAGCTATGACTGGTTCCAGGCAGAGGGTCAATTTCCAGGGGATAAGCTCGGCACGCTCAAGTGGAGGTGGTGTGTCAGGGGAGAGGGGCAGGAGATGGTCTGTGAAGCTGGCGGCGCCGGGTCATCTGGAGCAGCACCTCCATACTCAGTAGCCACAGGTCCTGTGTGGCTCCTGAGCCTCTGAAACAAGGCCCGAGCGAGATGTGCCTTACGTGGGAAACACTGCACCCTGCACATGGAGACAGTCTCAAGAAAGGAAAGTAAAATATCCCATTGAAAACCTCTTATACTGCCCGGCCGGTGGCTCGGTGGTTGAGCGTCGACCCTGCACCAAGAGGTCGCCGGTTCGATTCCCGGTCAGGACAATGCCCAGGTTGTGGGCCCGATCCCCAGTGGGGGCGTGCAGGAGGCGGCCAATCAGTTTCTTGCTCATCGATGTTTCTGTCTCTCTCTCCCTCTTCCTTCCTCTCTCTCTAAAAAAAAAAAACATCAATTAAAAAAAATTCTTATACTGATTACTTGTTGAAATCACCAAACTTTGGGTTAAATAAAATATAGTTCACCAGTTTCTTTCTCTCTCTCTATTTTTTTTTGGTAAATGTGGCCATCAGGAAATTTTAAATTACTTTTGTGATTCCTGTTATATTTCCACTGGACATTGCTGGTCTTGGGTATAAATGCCACAGTAAAAAGTTTAAATTTTATTTTGTCTATTGAGATAGATAATATTTGGGATAAGCTTTAAAGGTAGAGGCAGTCTAATACTGTTTAGAATTCCACTTTTAATTGTTCAGGATAGGAAGAATACACACAAACAAAGACTAGGGGTAAACCTGCTAAAATATTAACAATGATTATGTATTCTTTGTAATTTTTTTTTCTTCTTAAAGTTTAAAAACAAAAACAGAAACACATTGCCCTTATAATCAAATACAGAAATTAGGTTTATAAAAGCAGAACAATACAGCCCTTCTGAAACAAAGCACCCTGATTATTCATCTGCAAGCCACATACATGGTTAAAGGAATTTAAACCATCTCTATTCCCATGCCTTTAAATAAAACCAGGTTACGCGAAGCTATACATAAACTCGTGTTACTTACACACACACCCCATTTCAGAAAATTGATGCTGCCTCCCTGATTTGTCACAGCATTGCTGTTAGCATCAGACAGACAGACAGACTGCTCCAGAAGCACACCTTGGGGCACTCCCAAATCTGAGGCTGTGGAAGGAAAAAATTCTTAAAAGTGTGACTAATGTATCCTGACAAATACCCACGAGAGAGCTTTCTCCGAAAGTGTTCCAAAGGACGCACTCAATCCTTTTCCTTAAAGTCCCTGCCATCTAATAGGGGCTTCCTTTGACCGAGGTCTGAAAAATTGGAAAGATACACTTGGACAGGTTTCCTTCACATGAGTGTGCTGAGGCAGAAGAATTTGAAGAACAGGCATAACTTGTTTTATTGCACTCCACTTTATTGCGATTCACAGGTGCTGCCTTTTTAAAATTTTTTAACTGAAGGTAAGACCCTCCACCAACAAAAACATTGTGACTTGCTTTATTGGGATCCTTGCTTTACTACTGTGGTCTAGGACATCCAATCTCTGAGGTATGCCTGTAATTTGCTAGATTACACGGGGCGGGGGGCGGGGGGGTCAGAAAAAGTGACTTATGTCACATACAATCTAGTGTTTTTTTCCTGCTGAATTTATTGTTTTTTATTGATTTTTATTTATTTGTTTTTAATTTTTTTTCTTTATTGATTTGAGAGAGAGAGAAATATCAATGTGAGAGAGAAACATCGATTGGGCTCCTCCTGCATGCCCCCCACTGGGGATTTGGTCCACACATGGGCATGTGCCCTGACCTGGAATCAAACCTGCAACCTCTTGGTGCAGGGTCGATGCTCAACCAGTGAGCCAGACTGGCCTGTGTTTTTTATTGATTTTTAGAGGGGGGGAAGGGAGAGAGAGAGAAAGAACATCATCAATTTGAGAGAGACATCTATGGGTTGTCTCCTGTGGGCGTCCCGACTGCACCCTGATTTGAGATCAAACCCAAAACCTAGGTATGTGCCCTGACCTACCTATCAACCCACAACCCTTTGGTGTATGGGACAACACTCCAACCGAGCCGCACAGGCCAGGGCTCTACTGTATTTACTTTTACACTGAAAAAGGAGATCGCAAATAGGGCCAGACTTCTTACAGTGTGATTTCAAAGTAAAAGATTCATCATACTCGGACGAACAAGAAATCCTGGTTTCTCAAGCAAATGTTCAAAACTATGAACGAATCATTATGGCTATGAATCTTCCATTAAAACATAAAAGAGAGCCCGGCTGGTGTGGCTCATGGTTGAGTGTCAACCCATGCACCAAGAGGTCGCAGGTTCAATTCCAGGTCAGGGCACATGCCCAGGTTGTGAGCCTGATCCCAGTGGGGGGGGATGCAGGAGGTGGCCAATGATGTTTCTATCTCTCTCCCTCTCCCTTCCTCTCTCTAAAATCAATAAAGAAAAAAGTTTTGTTTTGTTTTTTTGGTGTGTGCCCTTAGCGGGAACCAAACCTGGGACTCTAGTCCCCAGGCCGATGCTCCAACCGCTGAGCCAAACTGGCCAGGGTGAAAAAAATTTTTTAAAATAAAACATAAAAGAGAATCCTAAAGATTTTCATGTTTTTAATTCACTTTACTTCTAGTATTTCGATCTACTTTACTCCCGAGTCCCTACCCCTTCTCATGGGCCTGCATCGTGTACCCTCCAAAGGCCCCTGCACTTGTGCACCAGCAATGCTCTTAGGGCACAGCTGTCGATCGCAAAACAAAGTAAAAACATACTCTAAATGCCCGTGAGTGATGGAAGATGAACACATACTGTACAGCAATGAAATGGACTAGTCACATACTATTTTTATAAAGCAAAAATAAAAAAGCAAACTGAAAAACTTACAAATATGTGTTATAAATTTATGTCTTTTAAAGGCAAGGGAATGATAACACAAAATCTACCCGACTAGACAGACCGATGACCTGGGTAGAGAGGCAGGACCGAGAAGAAACACGTAAGCAGATGCAAGGTTTGGTTAGGTCCCAGTTCTTGGTTTGAGAGAGGAGTCAAGGATTTTTATTATTTTACCTCTTTGTACTGTGTTTTGTTACATATTTTTTTATGGTATTAAACATATATTTACTGTATTTCTATTCTTTTTAGAATTCTTACCCGAGGACACAATTCACTGATTTTAGAGAGAAAGGGAGAGTGGGGGAGGGAGAAAGAGAGAAACACCAATGTGAGAAACATTGATGAGCTGCCTCCGGCACAAACCCCCGCCTAGAACCAAACCCGGAAACCCAGGTGCGTGCCCGACCCTTCAGGGCACCAGGCAACGCTCCAACCCACTGAGCCACGCAGCTCGGCCAGGGCGAAATATACGTTTTTAACACTTTTTCCGGCTTTACAGGGGCATACAACGGACACACAACAAACTGCAGCTACTTAAACTGTAAGAGGTGATCCGTTTCGCCGCAAGCAAATCATCTCCACAATCAAGACCGTAGTCCACGGACCCCTCAACTCCCTCCTGTACCTTCTGTGACCCCTGCACCTCCCTTAGGTATATTTTTTATTTTTAAAATGCCAACAACAGGTGTTATAAAGAATGCTACCCGCTGCATTCCAAGATCTAGCATCCTTTTTAGAAATATATACTGAATTGCCGTGCGAGCCCCCCAACAGGACACGGTACCGACGGAAAGAAAAAGGGTTAAGAAGAGACCACCTGTTGGGGGAACTTAAACGTGCGTCTCGGGCCGGGAAAGAACCTTCAGGCGCCGTGAAACCGGCAGCACAATGCACGCAACGAACTTGGACATCTAGGGGGACGGTCCTTTAGGGCGGCGACCACCTGCGCGGTCCATCCGCCCTCGAGGCTGCGCACCTGGGGCGCGCTCGACGCCGACGACGCTTTAATCATTAAAGAAAAAAAAAAAAACAACTTTAAAAACTGCTTATGGCGTTTTTACACTTCAACACGCAGAAGCCACCCCGAGCGCCGAATGTGACCGGAGGAGGAGCGCAGCCCCGCTTTCCGGGGCGCAGGGGGCGCGCGGGGCGCGGAGCCCTTCGCGGGAGCCACGGCGTGAACACCGACCGCGACGGCGTCGCCCGCGGGAAGCCGCCCGCAACGGCCCCCCGGCCGGGCGAGGAGCTCGGGGCGGCAGCCGCGCGCACGGCCCGCGCGGGGCGCGGACCCGACGGCAACCGCCGTCCGCGGCGGAGAAGGCCGAGCTCCCGGCGCCCCCGGGGCCGGCCCACCTGCGGCCCCGGCCCGTCCGCGAGCGCGGCAGGTGGAAGGTCCCGGAAGGACGGCAGCGAGCTCGGGGCGGGGGCCCCGGGACCCCACGCCCTCCCACTGCTCGGGCCGCGGCCGCGGGGAGCCGGCCCGCGGCGCCGCCCCGGGACCCCCGAGCGGACGCCCGGCCCCGCCGCCACCTGCCGCCCGCCGCCCGCTTCCGGCCCGGCCGCGCCTCGGAGGGGGAGGGGCGGGGCGGGCCCCGGCGCGGCGGGCGCCCCTCACTCGCCTCACCTGGGGCGGCCCTCTCCGCCGGACGCGCTGCCCGCCGCCGCTCGCCGCGGGTGAAGGAGGACAGGTGAGGCCGACGAACCCCGCTCGCTCTGGCCCCCTCGCCGCCGCCGCCGGCCTCTCGTCCGCTGTTTAGTAAACTTTTCTGTTTGGTTGCTCGGCCTGTGACGCGACACGGGAAGCGCTTCCTATTGGCAGACGCCCGGCGCTGACGCGGCGCCCCGCCCCCCATAGCTTAATTATTACCGGCCGGGCGACTCGCAGGCCGCGCGTCGGGGGCGGGGCCAGGGTTCGGGGAGCATGGCGATTGGCTAGGCCCCGATGGGGGCGGGGCGTAGTGAGACGCCCTCTCCCTCCACCGCCCCCTCCGCCCGCGCTGTCCCGCCTTCGCCCACCCTGGCTTCCCGCGGTGACCGGGAGAGGCCCCCGCGGGCGTGCGGTTCGGGGGCCGCGCGGACGGTCGAAGGGACCGGGGAGGAGGAGCAGGTGCCTCTGCCACCGCGCAGGGCCTGTCCGGGACTGAGGCTCCAGGAAGAGTCGCGCCCCACCTGCTGGCTTTGCAAGAGGGATTCCGAGTGAACTCTGCAGCGTGCAGCCCGGGGCCCTCGACCGCGCAGTCTGAGCTCCGGCTGCGCCCTAGAGGACAGGGCGCCTCCCGGCCCCGAGCCGAGACTCGCCGAGGGGAGCCAGCCGGGAAGCGCGCGTGCACCCGTGCGCCGCACATTCAAGTAGGGCACACGCGCCCCGCAGCCCCGGGTCCCTACAGCGCGGTCCCGGCACCGCCCGGCCGAGTGGGGTGAGGGCTGACGAGGACACGGGCTCCCCGAAGGTCCCCGCCTTCGGGCTTACGTGCAGCACAAACAACAAGGGCAAGGTCAAGTTGGAGGTCATTTCGTCCTGGTACCGTGAGTGAGCAGTTCGGATGGGCCAACAGGTAGGAGGTGGACCGAGCCCCGAGGATCCCGTCTTTAATTTTACATTTCATGCTGTGTTCATTATAAACTTTTTGCAACCACTTTGATGATTAAAAAGGTAGTATGAAAATGCTTTTTATCTTGATTACTGAGCTTTTGGGGTGTCCCTTTGAATTTTACAGTTATTATCTCACTGTCCTCACTCACCCCTAGTGGGTCTCACTGGGGGAGAGGTTTTCACGTGACTGACAGTGTAAAGGTTAGGTGTTGTGCAGTAGGCCTTTGGGATAGGAAGTGGTTAATTACAGAGGAAGAGATACAGGCCAGAAAGAAGCCTTCAGGGAGGAGGCAGCTTTGGCTTTGGCACTGAGAGTGCATAAGGCTTAGTAGCCCTGCTGCCAACCAAAAGCAGCATTTTCCTGCTCTGCTAAAGAAAGTGATGCTCCAGGAGCATGGTGAGGAATTCATTGTGTCAAGTGGAGCCCAGTGTAAGCAATACTAGGGGGTGTAGTGGCAAACTGAATATGCTTGCCCAGGGCTTAAAAATACGGAAAATGAGTTTTCAAAGGGCATTCAAATTTAAATTTTAAAAAAGCTACAAATGGCCCTGGCCAGTTTGGCTCAGCGGTTGGAGCATCGGCCTGTGGACCAGAGAGTCCTGGGTTCGGTTCCCTATAGGGGCACGAACCAAAAGAAAAAGAAAACCTACAAATGCTGGGGCCAGTGTGGCTCAGTGGTTGAGCATTGACCCATGCACCAAGAGGTCGCTGGTTTGATTCTGGATCCGGGCACATGCCCAGGTTTCAGGCCAAATCCCCAGTGAGGGTAATGCAGGAGGTGGCCAATGGATGTTCTCTCTCATCAGTGTTTCTATATCTCTCTCTCCCTTCCTGTCTCTCCAAAAGCAGTACAGAAAAAAAAATTTTTTTAAACCTACAAACAGTGGACTAACCCAGCAAAACAGGATTTTGCCCAAGGATGTCATCTCTGATCTTGGAGACCAGGTTGTAATGGAGACTAGAGATAGTTTTAGGATCCGTCACTGCAAGACTGAAAAGCAGTTTACTTCACTCAGTGGGAAACGGGAAGCCGTTGTAGAACGAGGAGGAAGGGAAATGGTGGATTACGACAGCTTGGTGGAGTGTGCTGAGACTAGGGATTATTTTGCAGGCTGGGGTCCTTTGAACTGTTCACTGTTCTCTTGCCTTTGGGTGGGGGAACTATAAGGAAGGAATGTAGAATTTTGGTCAGGGTTCACATCCCTATTCAGACACTTTCTGGCTCAGTGACATTGAGCAATACCCAACCGCCTGGGTCTCAATTTTCTGAGTTTGGGAAACATCAGTGAACAAAACAGAGATCCCTGCCTTTACTGGGGTCACGCTAATGGGGGAGGCATAGGAAAAGCAGCTGTTCTGTGCTGAGTTAGAGATGGTAAGTGGTGGAGATAGGAGGAAAAGCAGAGCAGGGCAGAGGACGGGGTAGGGCAGGCTGCAGTGTTCCCCGGGCAGTCTGGGCAGCCCCACGGAGAAGGGGAGGGGAGGGGACTGTAAGAGGTGAGGGTAGAGTCGCATGAACAGCTGGGACAAGAGCCTTCCAGATGCAGAGAACTGTTAGAGCAGAGGCCTCACGGCGGACCAGCAGGACCTGGAAGCAGCGGTCCTGGAGCCAGAGGAGCTCCAGGGAGAGTAAGGGAAGCTGGAGGGGTCTGGGGGCCCTGACCACGTAGGGCCTTGTGGGCCATTGTACATATTTTGGCTTTTACTTTAAGTGAAGTGAGGAGACACTGCATGGCTTCGAGCAAAAAGTAATGTGATCCGACTAGGATTTTAAAGGACCATCTGGCTGGCGTGTGGAGAGAAGACTAAAAAGGCGAGAAACATAAAAGCAGGGACGACCTGTAGGGAGGGAACTGGCCGAATCCACGTGCAGAAGAGTGGTGGCTGGACCAGGATGACAGCAAGGAAGGCAGAGAGAAGCAGTCAAATTCTGGATATATTTTGAGGGTAGAGCCAGTCGTTGCCTGATAGATGGGGTGCAGGGTAGGAGAGAGGGTCCAAGGTAACGTCCATGTTTTGGGGTTTGTGTCACCAAAAGGTGGAGCAGGAGGGTGACCAGGAAATGATTTTTTCACACATTGAACTGGAGATGATTACACATGTGCGTAGAGATAATATTTCTCCATTAGGTTGATCACATGGGAAACAGTTTATGCGGCATGCTTGGCACAGTGTTCAGCACCGAAATAGGTGGTCAGTAAACAGTAGTTGTAAGTGTCACCTAGTTCGTTATCTGATCCAGTCGTGGCTAAAAGTAGATGGTCTTTTGTAACGGATGAACGGGGGAGGACGCACGTGACAGTGAGCAAGCGGCGCAGAGCGCAACAGGTGCGGCACCGGGTCTGCCTCCAGGAGAAGCTGCGGCTTCACGGATCCTCAGGGCTGGAAAGGACACAATGAGACGGGGACTTGTGGGGGCTCCATGTGGGGCTCGACAATACCAGAATGCAGTCATTTTCAAAATTTTAAACGCTCCCACAGAAATACGTACACTGTGTGGGTACAGCTAGGTGGGGTGGGGACAGAACCCACAGGAGTTGCCAGCCCAGAGGTTCAGAAGAGTCAACATACAGATTTCCCAGAGGTGTGGGGGTCAAACACAGGATCCTCATCTGGGCAGCTGCCAGTGGGGGTGACTGGGCAGCCAACACACAGGTGATCAGCCCAGCACTGGGTCCTGGGAAGCCAGGCAGGAATGAGGCAAGGCTTCTTCAGGGCGAATGGTGCAGAGACTAGCCAAAGGGCCGGTAGCTTAGAGTCCCCATGGGGTAGGGAAATGAGAGAGGGCTGGGTTCCAGGCCACCTGGGTGCTCTAGGCTGGTCCCTGGGGTCTGGAGTTCCTGTGTCCAAATGGCAGCAGTGGAGACCTGAGCAGGGTGTATGTGGTATGGGTAAGGGCTCACTCAGCCCCACTGAACGGAGACACTAAGACCACCCCTAACGCACTCACGCTGCCTAGAGCCTTGTGCCAACTACCAGGGAGAGAGCAGTGAACCCAGCAGCAGCCTCTCCCAGCTCAGAGTGCAAAGCCCCTCCCTCCTCCTCGGAAGTGACTCGGCAGGTGAGCTGGGACCGGCAGGTGAGGCGGGGCCTTCAGTGGCAGCAGGTTTGAGTGACCTGGATCCTGGGAGCTGGGCCTGGCAGGGCGCCAGACCAGGGAGGCAGGCGCTAACCCCAAGATGCTTCTGTGCAGCCGCAAACGCCTCTGTCCCTTAGCTCTGGTCTCAACCAGCTGCGCGGGAATGTGGACCTGCATGTGCAGCCACGCCCCCGACCAAGGGTGCCCAGCTGTGCCTGCTGACCCAGGCCTGACGACGTGCAGGAACAGTGCTCACAGACAGTGGTCCCCAGTATAGAGGGACGAGGCCCTTAGGCAGCTGAGAGGGAGGGGTAGCTACGCACCAAGCGGTTAACTGCTGAGCCCAAGGCAGAGCCCCACCTTGATCCCTGGACATGGGACTGCTCAGGGTTAGGGCTTGTTCCCTGCTGCCCTCGGGGACCACAGAGCTGGGTGTTTGGGAAACGCACCTCTGACCCAAATCCCTCCAATTCCTGTGCATTCGTCCCTCTTCCAGGAAGGAAGTGCAGTCAGGACAAGGAAGGAAGATCAAACAGTGATTCTGGTTTGGTGTCCAAGGTTCCCTGGGGGCTGTGTTCTCGCATCATCTGGACTGGACACGTTTATTATTTGGCTCTCTCTCCGGATTCTCCTACAGAATCTCGAGTCTGGTGACTTCGTATCCAGTACACTCTGGGGACTTGGCAAGTGTTTAATGAGTAAACTCATGAAGTTGCAGTTTAGCTTTGCAGAATGTAGGAGCTGAAAGGGCAGAATGAAGTGGTGAGTGACACTGACCATGCTGAGAGATGTTACGTCAAGACGAGAGGACCAGCGCAGCCCTCGGACAGGAAGCTCTCCAACAGCAGCGTCACCATCATCCTTGGGGCCTTGTGTTGCTGCATTTCCCCGAATGGGTTCTATTGGTCTAGGGGCCTCCCCGCCAGCTGGTCTGACTCCCGGGCCTAGTGCTCTCCTCTGCAGGCCACTCATTCCGCCAACACGCTTGTGCTGGATCCTACTTGGGGGCACTTGGCTCTCGAAGGCCCTGGGCAGGGCACTGGCAAGGTGCGGAGGCTCATAGAAAAGGGAGCCCCCGGGGGTGCATGTGTCCCAGGGGAATCAGCCCAGACACACACGCACACACAGAGCCACACGAAGCAGAGAAGCCATGAAGTGTCACGTGTGGGTGTTTCCTTTTGAGGGCCACGGGGTGACCTTGAAGGTGCGGGCCAGAATCTTCAGGGCGACAGAAGGATGCCATCCCCGGCGACATGGGCCTGCCCTGTGGCTCCCCTCGAGGCTCCTGCACCTGCAGCCTTGCTCACCTCTGCTGGCCCCAGGCATGTCCCCACATGTGACTGTCACATGCCACCGGCATGTGGGCTCCGCCTGGCTGTCTCTCATGCCAGCTGATGCTGGCAGCTGACTCACGTTCTACTCATGTCCAACTCCACCCTCTCCTGCCCCACTAACTCTGATGTTGTGTTTGCCTCCTCTGCCGACCAGCTCATTAACTATTTATCTTCAGTGCTTCCTCTGCGTAGGCAGTGGGCTGGGCACTGGGCTATATTGGTAAACAAGACCAGTCACTTATACGCAGTGTGCCGAGTGTTGTTACGGGGTGGAGTAGGGGGAGAGGTGGTACACCTGGGGTAGGAAGACCTGGAGGCTGCAGCTGTCTCTGGGTTGCAAGCTGTACCATGTACTATGGCTTCACATCTTGTCCATCTGTCCCCATCAACCTTCGCTCACTCATTCATCAGTTCACTCACAAACTATGGAAACACCTATTATAAGCCAGGCACGCTTTGAGGCCCTGGGAACATTAAGACTGCTTCCTGTGCCACTTTGGACTGCTAGGTCCCCAAATGTGTCCAGCTCCTGCGTGCCTCACTGCCCTCTCTGCTTGGAAGGTCTTAGTCCCACACTCCTCCCTCCTCTGCCAGTTCACCCTCCCCAACCTGGAGATCTCAACCAAAGGTCAACTCCTCGGGGAAGGCTCCCCTGACCCCTTGACCAGCTTATGGCCCTATTATGCTTTCTTAACCTGTCATTTTCATTCACAGCACCTGTAATTACATATTAATTAGTGGGGCTATTTCATTAATATGGGTCCTCTCAATCATCTCTGTCCGAGTCTCATTTCTTATAGTATTTACACTGTCTAGCATATGGAAATGCACTTAATATAAATTGAATGGTTAGATGGATGGATAGTTGGTAGAATGGATGGGCAGGTGGATGGATGGGTCAGTAGATGGATGAATAGATGGAAGGATGGGTGGACAGATAGAAGGATGGGTGGATGAATGGTGAGTGGGATGATGGATGGAAGGATGGGTGGATGGATAGATAGTAGATTGATGAATAGATGGATGGGTGGATGGATGGATAAATGAATGGTGAATGGATGGATGGACGGATGATGGATGGATGGATAGATGAATGGATGGATGTTGGATGGAGGATAGATGGATGGATGGATGGAGGATAAATGGATGATGAATGGATGATGGATGGATGGATGGTGGATGGATGGATGGACGGATGGACGGAGGATGAATGGACGGATGGATGATGGATGGATGGATGGATATATGGTGGATAGCTGGATGAATGGATAGATGGTGGATGGATGGATGGATGTATAGATGGTTCATGGATGGATAGATGGGTGGTGGGTGGATGGATGATGAATGGATGATGGATGGATGTACAGATGGTGGATGGATGATGGATGGACGTATAAATGGTGGATGGATAGACGGTAGATGGATGGAAGGATGGGTGGATGGATGGTGGGATGGATGGATGGACAGACTGGAGCTGCAGCAGACTGATGCAGGGACCAGTTAGGAGACTAACCAGTAGTAGGACAGGAAAGAGATCAGAATCAGCAAACAGCCGAGGTAGTAGAAGTGGGAAAGCTGAGGAGACGACTCCCAGGCAGGATCTGCAGATCTGGTCCCTGGCTGAGTGTCAGCAGTGAAGCAGAGGGAGGGAGGCAAGGTGACAGCCAGAGTTCCAGCTGAGGGCTGGGGATCAAGAGGGTGACCTGCTGAATTTGAGATCTCTGCTGAGGCAGTAAAGTAGAAATTTTAAATTCTTCTTGGCCACTGTGAAAGTTAGAACATAGTCATCTCCCTGATCCATGATCCATGATCCATGATCCATGATCCATGATCCATGATCCATTCCAAGACCCACAGTGGATGCCTGAAACCATGGATAGTACCAAACCCTACATATTACAATATATATACATTCGAGTTTAATTTATAAGTTAGGCACAGTAAGAGATTAACAATAACGAAATGGAATAGAACATGACGATACACGGTAGTAAAAGTTATGTGAATGTGGTCTTTATCTCAAAATACCGTATTTCCTTTACTTACCCTTCCTGTGATGATGTGAGATGATACAAGGTACTAAAAGCAACATGTGATTTAACACTTATGAACTGTTTATTTCTGCAGTTTTCCATTTAATGTTTTTGGACCACCGGTGACCATGGGTAACAAACTTGGAAAGTGAAACCTCAAATAAGGGGGATGACTGTACCGGCTGCTCTGAGAGAGAAACTTCACCATGTCTGAGGGCCAGCATAAGGAATGTTTTTTTTTTTGGTCCACATCAAGGCCCCATGCAGGTATTCTGGGTCAGCATGACAATATGGTGACAAGGTTTTTTAAGGACCCAGGATCCCGCCTGGCTGGTGTGGCTCAGTGGATTGAACACTGGCCCATAGACTGAGAGGTCCCGGTTCGATTCCCTGTCAGGGAACATGCTCGGGTTGTGGGCTCGATCCCCGGTAAGGGGCATGCAGGAGGCAGCCAATCGATATATCTGTCTCACGTCAATGTTTCTCTCCCTTCCTCTCTCTCTCTAAAAAAATCAAGAAAATATATCTTAAAAAAAAAAAAAAAAAAAGGACCAGGATCCTTCCACCTGTGAATCCACCATCTCCTGGGGCCTTAGAGCAAAGGGGGAAAGAAGCTGGAGAACACACACCTGCTTCTTAACCACCCTGGCCCAAAAGTACCACCTACAGCCTCAAAATCCTCTTCAAAACTTGATGAGGCAGAACCCACCTCCCACCATAAAGCTAAGGATGCAGAGTTGCTTGTTTTCTGTTGCAACCGGACACTGGGCCTCGTACAGACCGCGTTTAAATGTGCAGAGTACGGACCCGCAGGTGGGGAGCTGGGGGTCTGGGCGAGCTGTCCGTGGGGGGTGGAAGGTGTGGGCAGCTGCTCTGGGAGCCATGTCCTGGCAGTGGGACAGGGCCTGGCTGGAGACCTGACAAATGAGCAGATGAGACGGAGCTCACTGAGGAGAGGAAGCTAAGTGTTCAGCTCTGCTCCTGGCCCTCCAAGGCCCCGTTTGGAGTTTGCTGTTTAGAAATCTACTCCTAGTCCAACAAAATAAATCACTTATGTCTTCAAGCCGTGTTCTCTTGCACACGATTTTCTGCTGCTTCTTCACGAAAGAGTGTTGTCTTCTTAAGGCTGCCCCAGAAGACTTCCACCATTATGAGGATAATTACTACACTTACCTAGCGTGGTAATATCAAGTATGTGACATCTGGGACGCCCTCCTTACCGGTGCCCTCCCAACAATCTCTGGCAATTACAGCAGGCATTTGTACATAACAATCACACCATGTCCCAATGAACCCAGGTATAGCTTCATCATCCATCCACCCCACCCTGTCTTTGGGGCACTGGGCTCCCTAAGGCCCTGGGTAGGGCACCGGCAGGATGCATAGGCTCATAGAAAAAGGAGCTCCCCATACCTCGGGTGCCTCAGAATCCTCAACAGTTCTAAGAAATTCTTGGGGGTTGGCTCATGAGATGTACCTATTCGCTAGCTCTGGCCAATAGTTTTCTGTTCAGTGTTTTTCTATACCTTGTCTCACGTGCTTCTCTCTATGTAGTCACTGGTACCAAGCCTGTTCTATAGATGAGACATTTGCTATCTCAAGGAATTACATGATTTCCCCAAAATTACACATACAAATCACGGCCGAGACAGGATTTGAACTCAGGGATCTTGAACTACGCCCCAAGGATGACTACGAGGTATTCCTCACTGGTGCCTTACAGGTTCCAAGGGCTTTCTAGTGCATCTCCAGGCAGAGAAGTTCAGGACCAGTTGCTGAGCCGTGGGAGCTGGCCCAGCAGACAGAAGTGGTCCATGTAGTCGGGAAATGTGATGTTCCAGACAAGCAGCAGCTACCTCCCCATTTCTAGTTTGAGTCTGGGCAAATGTTCGGTTCTATCTGGAAAAGGCCACGCGTGTGCCTGCAGGGGGTAGATAGAGAAGAGCGACCTTCAGACTCCCAGGAAGGCTGGCCGTGATGCTTGGAAGGTTGGATCATGGGAGCAGAGCCATAGCCACAGAGATTTAGACACAGACTTTGTCCAAAATTCACATTTTAAAAATAATTTTTTTCTTTATTAATTTTTAGAGAGAGAGGGAGATGGAGAGAGATAGAAACATCAATGAGAGAGAACATCAATTGGCCACCTCCTGCACGCCCCCCACTGGGGATCAGGCCCACACTCTGGGCATGTGTTCTGACTAGGAATCGAACTGGTGACCTCTTGGTGCATGGGTTGATGCTCACCAGTGAGCCACACCGGCTGGGCAAAATTCACATTAAAAAAAAAGTAAACATGTCTGGTCCTTTAAGGACACATAACCACCATGTGTGCTGGACGCATGGACTCATAAGCACACACCCATTCTAACTCAGAGGCTGGAGCTAAAATTGGCATTTCTGGACTCCCTTGCCCCTAGAGTAGAAGATGGGAACCACCTCCTACCAGTGTGTGACACTGAACTACAGAGGGAGAGAAATATGGCTGGGATCGTGGCAGAAGCTGTGTGGGGCTGGTGGCTTCCTGCTTTAGGGGGTGACTTCTTGGAGATGGCTTGGGTGGCAGCTTCCTGCTTCCGAAGCTTCTTGATTGTGCACAAGCCGAAGGTCCCTGGGCTGCAGGTTCTGTGTTGTGGGTTCAGCGTCTTCCCTGGGGACTCATTCCAGGATGGTTCTTTAGTCCCTCCAGTGATTCTGTGATGTGACTTTAACCCTTAATAAATGCTTCCTGTTCAAAGCAGCTTAGGTGGATTCTGTGGTCTGCCTCTGAGGACTCGGACGACACCCCACGCTGTGGAGGAATGAGTCTGCCCATGGCCGGGGCCTTCCTGTCCACCCCGGGCACTCCGAGAGGCACTGCTGCTCATGGCAGCCCCGTGTGCTGCCTGCTCTGGGACTGGATGTGCCACTGCTCCGGATCCAGCTCAGTGTCCTCTTCTGAGGTAGACCAGGTCTTCCAGGTCCTCCGAGCTTCCAGGGGGCGTGGTTCCTGGGAGACAGTGAACAGCTCACCTGGGAGAACACTTTCCAAATGCAGACCCACCCTCCAGAGCCCACCCCCACCCTCCTCTGTGGGCTCTCACACTCCAGGCCACTCTCCACCCGCCCTGAGCACCCAGGACCAGGTACTACTCCATGAAGGACAGCTCCCATATGCCCAAGGTGGGCTGCAATGATTCAACGAGCCAATCCTGAGCCTTCTTACCCTGCGCCTGTTTCTTCCTGTGAAACCACAATAAAGGTTCTTGCGCACACACTCTCCTCATTCCCTCGGCCACCTGACCACCCCGGTGCTTCTCCTCCTGGCCCCCGTGGTGTGGCGTGTGCCCCCTGCTCTTGGGGTCTGAGTATCACAAACGTCTTTTTAAATCGGCAGTCATCTCCTGATCAGCTGGCATTGTAACACCTAAATAATAATAAAACCTGTATTTTAAAACACCCTTTATCACCCTGGCCGGTTTGGCTCAGCAGTTGGAGCGTCCGCCGGCGGACCAGAGAGTCCCGGGTTCGGTTCCCATTAGGGGCATATACAAAAATAGATAAATAAATAAATGAAACACCCTTTATCCATTCATCCACCCACTTAAAGAATATCTACATTGGCCATGTAAGTGTCACGATTCTAGGCCTCAAGAACCCAGCGATGAGCAGATCAGACACTGTTGCTGCTTTTCTGAAGTATAATTAGGGCCACAAACATGAAGCAAATAACCACACAAATAAATATGTAATTAAAAAGCATAACAAAGTATATGAGGAAAAAAATTACAGAGTACTATGTGAGCATAAGGGGGCAGGATGTGGCTTCTAAACTAAGACCTGAAGCATGAGCCAGGTGAAGCGTGGAGAACATTTAAAGAAGAAGAGCAGCACATGCAAAGGCCCTGAGGCAGGAAAGAGGGTATGTCTGAGGAGAGGAGAGCCGGTTAGGATGGTTACAGCATCAGGAATGAAAAGAAGCAGGTATCGGACAGTAGTACCAAAGCTTACAAGGACATCTTAATGATTTTGGAATTATTCCTAAAAGTAACAACATTTCTTTGAAGGGTTGTAAGCTGAGAGTTATCTAATGCAGTTTACTTTTTTAAGATAAAAGTGGGAGCAAGAGGGAGACAAGTGTGAAGATGCAGAGTGCTGGGGACTAGGATGGGACAGGAGACCAGGAAAAGGGGGTGACTGAAGTCAGAATGGCAGGGCTTAGTGACGGGTTGAATGTGGGCGTGATGGAGAGCGGGGAGTGCAGCTCCGTCTGGCCCGGGCGGAGAGAGGTGAGGAGTATGACTCGGCCTAAACAGCGAGTGTATCCTGTATAACCAGCTCTCCCTTCCAAGAGCCCCAGGCAGCCCGGCTCAGGCCCCGAGTCTCTCCCTAGGGATCTGAGCGATGATGGAGAGAAGCATCTGTCCACAAGCTATCTTCCCCGTGCTCAACATCTGCCACAAGAGGACCTGGATGAGGGACCTGTCCTGACCCCAGCAGAATTGAACGTTCTGGAAAAAAGGACCTGCAGGGTAGTAGGATATGAATTTTCTCCTTTCTTTTCTATCCTTACTGTTCGAGTCATTTGCCCTTTTGGGGGGAAGGACGAGAATACTTTTCCAAGACTAAGAAGCCTCCAGGGAGGATAAATCACGTAATGGTATTTTCTGGAAACTAAAAACTCTCCCCCATCTCTGTTACCCTCTGCCGCCAGATGCTAAAAAAAATGAGGCTGGGTGTTTTACAAAAAAATCAAATCGACTGAGTTAAAATTTACATATAGACAATGTACCCACTTTAAACATACAATTTAACGTGGGTTTCTTTTTCCATTTCAGTTCAGTGGGTTTTTTTTACGAGTGCCACCACCCGTGTAACCGTAGGCTGGCTCCACCAAGGTACAGACTGTTTCCATCAACTCGGAAAGTTCCCTCGGGCCCCAGCCCAGGGAAGCCACTGATAGCCACTGAGTGTTCGCTGCACTTGGGACCCTCCATGGGCTTCTCACTGTATGAACTACAATCTTCACACAAGCCTGCGGAACAGGTACCGCGACCACCCCTACTCCACAGGAGGGACCTGAGTTACAGGGTGACCTTAGCCTGCCAAGGTCGTGCAGCTAGTCAGTGGCAGGGCCAGGATTTGAACCCTTACAGCCTGGCTCCTGGTTCCTGGCTCCTACCCACTGTGCCTTGCTGTGCCTGCTCAGTAGGGCTGCTGGCTGGCGAGCACCGGGCAGGCAGGGTACGGTCTTTGTGTCCCCTGTGTCCTCACCAGAGTCCCACCCAGGCTGCTCAGCCACCCTCTAATGGCACGTCACCTCAACTCCTGGTCCCATCAGACTCAAAGAGCGTTTGTGGCTCAAAACACAGAACTGCTGCAAGCAGGGAGGTCAGCGGCCTCTGACCTACATTTGACCGCCCCCCAGGAATGTACTCATGGGGGCTGACCTTTCACCTCCCACATCCCTGCTAGGGACCTCCCATGATCCTGGATGTACCCCTCTATTTGCATCTCCTGTCTCTACCTCCACTCTAGCCTTTTTTGTTTTTTTAAATCCTCCCCGGAGGATATTTTCCTGTTGATTTTCAGATACAGTGGGAGGGAGGGAGGGAGGGAGAGAGACACAATGTCAGAGAGACACACAGATTCGTTGCCTCCCACATGACCCCAAACAGGGTCAGGGATCAAACCAACTCTTTACACGTGTTGGTGGTATAGTGGTGAGCATAGCTGCCTTCCAAACCAACTCTTTAGTCTGAGGGCTGTCACTCTAATGCTGAGCCACACCGGCCAGGGCTTTAGCCTTATTTTCATACCAATTTTGTTGGTGCACTGGCCCTGTCTGCCCCCAGTTCTAAAGGACCTCCTCTGGAAGCTCACCCCCTAGGCTGAGGGCTGGGAGGGGCGAACGTGCTTGCACTTGTGCAGCTTCCGCTGCTGCCACTCTTTATAAAGATGTGAAAACATGACACAGAGGAAGTGCATTTTGAAAGATCACTTGAAGAAATTAAACATTTCCCTCCCCACCTTTTTAAGCCATGAGAAAATCCTGTAAAATTTGAGGTTATTATAGTGTCAGGAGAGTTTAGCTTCATCATAGAAAGAAAAGCTTTTGCAGGTTAAAATACTGTTCTTCCCAAAGATGGGGGGTGGGGGGGCGACACACACGTCAAGAGGTCCAAGGCCAGCAGACAATTAGATGTAAGGGAGCCTGAGGGGCTCAAAATGAGGGAGATGAGCTAGTGAAAATATTAGCGAATCCAAAGGTTTGATACAGTTTGAACATAAGATGAACTTTTAATTGAACTCACCTTTGGTGAGATTTAGGTGAGACCCGTAGACCACAATAACCCATGTGTCCCATAAAGAGTTATCCTTAGTGAACGATCTCTAACTCTCAACGTGGGCATCTTTTTTAATGTTTCAAAGGGTATTCTTTTCATTACGTGGTAATTCATCGTCCACCAGCGCATTTCGCCCTGGGTCCCTCCGGCTTCGTTGTCCTAAACATGATGCGGAGTGTATTAGTGCTTTGGGTCAGGAAGGCCCAGCTTCAGAACTGCAGTGACAGTCCCCTCTGGGTCCTCCTGGGACACGAGGCGGTTGGAGCAATCAACCCCAAGAGGACGGAGCAGGTGGAGAAGGTGGAGACTCTGCACCCCCATGTGCCGCGGGCGCTGCCAAGGGGTGGGGGTGGTTCCGGGGGCGCACACAGCCCCGCACGTTTACTCTTCCACATTCACGCTTAGGTTTAGGATCTACCTCCACGGGTTTGCATGTACAGCACGAGGTGGGATTAACCGGCGTCTGTCCCACCCGCCCCCATTCAGCACAGAAGCTCCAGTGCCCCCGAGGGCAGGGGTGCGCGGCTGCACGGGAGACGAGGGGACTACATACCTGCCTGGGCCCTTTCCTCGGGGATGAACCAGGCGCACCGGGGTCCCTTCGGCGCATAACGGGGGTGAGGGGCTCCGGTCCGGACTCCCCAGCCCGTGTGCCGTCGTGTCCCGGCTGGGGTGCGTCCCGGCTGGGGTGCCGTCGAAGTAGCGTCGGAAATGACGTTTAAAGCTGCTCTGCATCGCAGTCTGGGCGCCGGCGACCACCCCCCGGCGCGGCGTCCCCTCGCTGCTGCGAACGCCGAGCAGGGCGCGCGGCCTGGCGGCAAACGCGCGGTCGCGACAGACGTGACGTGTCGGTGCAGTCGGCGCAGGCAGTGTGACGTGCGGTGTGACCCTCGGCGGAGGCAGCGACGGCGGCTGATCCCTGCCGACCTCGCAGCCACTTGGCCGGCTCCTCGGGGTGGAAACGATGTCTACGCGCAGCTGCCATCGCGCAGCCGCCGTGAAAAACCCCGGGACGCGAAGTCCCGTCACTGCGGCAGTGGCCTCGGGGAAGGCTCCGCCGCAGACGGTCGGACGCTCTTGGGGCGGAAGTGACGCGGTTCCCGCTTAGCCGCCGTTTACACCTCTGTCGCGACCGAAATGACGATCATTTGTATGCGACCGACAGTCGCTGGACCTTCATTGCGACGTAAATGACGTTTGATCCAGTCGCCACGGCCGCCTGTTCACCTTCGTCCCGAAGGAAATGACGTCATTGGCACGCGCCCTCGGTCCTTTTGACCTTCCTGCGGGCAGAAATGACGTTCAATCCTAATCGCCATGTTGACCTTGGTGGTCACAGAAATGACTTTGTTTTGTGTTTTTAACTTTAGATGAGACTTTACTTATTCATTGTTGTGATAGGAATAGAAGAGAGAAAGAAACATCCATTTGTTCCACTATTTGCACGGGAGCGTAGTCACTGAGACCTTCCGGACGCCGGAAATGACGTATAACCCCCGCGCTCTTCCCGTGTTTTTCCCTTCACGGTGGCGGAAACGACGTAGCATCCCACCGACTTCTCGGTATGCTGACCTTCCTGGCGCCGGAAGTGACGCTAAAACCCACTCGACGTCGCAGCGTGTGACAGGTGCTCAGGCTGCACTGACCGGGCAGCAGCCGCACGGCGCAGGAGCACTGGGAAGCGTTGGTGCGTGTGGCACCCTGCCCACGTGGCATCTCAGCCTACACGCAGCCCGAGGCCGCGCCCTGGGAGCTGGGGGGCAGGGCGCCCGCGTTCCTGGCTGAGCTGAATGTTGACTGGCTGCCTTCCTGGGCCTCAGCCTCCCGTCTGTCAAGTGGGGATCATCGGGGAGCCCGGCTGCCTACAGCGCCCCCTGCTGGTCTGCCCTGGGGAGGCCCAGGGTCAGATTCCGTGTCCAAGCCCATGTTTCTCCTCCGAGGCGCAGAAAGAGTCGTTTTTTATGCTCCGCCTGCCAGGCGGCTTCTGCTGGACTCACCCTCCCGCCTGGGTGTGCAGTCGGCCGGGGTCGCCAGCGTCATCACAGTCCCTGGGCCTGGCCTCGGCCCCCTGGTTTGGTCCGACGCCCTCAGAATCAGAGCTCAGCAGGTAAAGCATTGAAATGCTTAACTCTTCGTTTGTTTGGTTGGTTTTTAAATAAACTTTTTAGCCCGGCCGGTGTGGCTCGGTGGTTGAGCGACGACCCCCTGCACCAAGAGGTCGCCCTTTTGATTCCAGGTCAGGGCACATGCCCAGGTTGTGGGGCCCCATCCCCAGTGGGGGGCGTGCAGGAGGCGGCCAGTGCATGTTCTCTTTCATCGATGTTTCTCTCTCTAAAATTAATCAATCAATAAATGTTTTATTTTACAATCATTTTTATTTTTTAAATTTCTTTATTGTTGAATGACATGCTTAATTTTTAAATTTCTTGTAAGAGATTTGTGTTGAGAATTTCTTTAGAATTCAGTTGGTTTTACAATTATTAGTATAGAAAATAACAGACATTATATAAATCTTTGAGAAAAAGGGCTCACTTGCTCTGTCTAGGTAGCTCAGTGGGTTATAGCGTTGTCCTGATATGCCAAGGTTGTGGGTTCGATCCCCAGTCAGGCACATAGAAGAATCAACCAATGAATGCATAAGTAAGTAGAACAACAAACAGATGTTTCCCTTTCTCTCTCTCTAAAAATCAATAAAAAGAAAAATTTTTAAAGAAAAAAAGTTCACACTTTTATTGGAAAGCCACTTCTTGTTAGGGCTCAGAATTATTTCATCTGTTTATATATCCATGGAAGACTGTTTCTTTTTTGCTAAGCTTCAGCATCATTTGTCTTTTTACTTTTTAAATGTCTATAAGCATCGAGATACATTTTTCTTAGTAAACACTTACATAGGAGTGGAAGATTTGTAAGTCATTCAGTTAATAATCTGCCCCCCACCCCAGTCACATAGTGATCTAGCATCCAAACAGGCTTAAAGAATTTCTCGGCTGACTACTTGATGAGCTCCGTATCAATCCTGTGAGTGGGCCATTGGCTGGCCCCCAGAGGTTCATTACCCCTGGGAAAAGCACCACAGTGGGAGACCGGGGATTGTGGAGCAGAAAGGGGAGAAGGAACCCACCAGTACGATCCTTCCACCACCAGCAGCTCATGTTCAGGAAGAGTCCCCGAGGCTCTGGGCCTGCTGCCCTCTGGATAGTGTTCAGGTGCCCCACCTGCCTGCTTGTATTCCTTCTTGGCTTTGTACAGAGGGTCCAGTTCTGCCAGCTCACGGACCACGTAGGGGTGTCCCTGGGGCACAGCCCCATCGTTTCCTAGGCCAGACTGTCCCTTCCCCTGGGTGATTTCAGATTCTTTCTTCAGAGCTGTAAACTAATGCTTCCCAAACCTTCGACCCCACCCTCCAGCTGAAATACCCTCCAAAGCTCCAGACCCACTAGACTGCCTCCCCTGAGTGTTCTGTCTGTATCTGACACTCAGCCTGTCCTGGGCAAGTCTCATCCTCGCCACCAAACATGGGTCCTTACCTCAGTGAGTTGGTCCCTTGTTACTGAACTGCAGTTTCCTCATTCCCTGGTCACTAGTCCCTGTGGCTCTGCTTCCTTAATGCCTCTCATCCTTCTCTCCATCCTCATGGTCTCGACCTTTATTCGGGTCCCGAGCATGTCTCCCTGGTTACAGAACATCCTAACCAGCCTCCATCATGTTCGTCCCCTCCCGTGAGGACACGCCTGTTCCTGGAAGGCCCTTTCTCAGATGCGGGTGTGGCTGAGTCAAAGCCTTGTTTCAACCCCACCGTCCTCAGAATAAGGTCTACTCGTTAGCATGGCTGAAGACCCTTGGTGACCTGGCCCCTGCCCACTGCCAGCCAGCTTTCCTCTGGTCGTTGGGCTCTGGTTAATATTGAACATGCAGTCCCCCAGCTTCTGTTGTCTCCCCTGCCCCATCCCTCCATCAGTGCTTCCTCCTCAGCCTGGCAAAGCCCTACACACGCTACAACGTCTGCCCCACTGTAATCTCATCCCGGAGGCTCTCCAACCCACCCTGTGTTCCCGTCCGCCAGAGCACTTGCCACGCGGGATTGTGAGCGTCATGCACGGGGCTGTCTCCACTAAACTGTGAGCAAGTCAGAGGCACCTTCCCTCCCAATCTCCAGTGCCCAGGAAAGGGTGTTGCACACAAGGAATTCCTCAGAACAGGAAGGGATTTACTGCAAACACAACAGATGCAGCCTCTCTGACTTGCAGGTGTTTCCCCGACAGGAGTTGCAGGGGCCCCTGGCTTTCTCAATCCAGGCCAAACTTGGTGATGGTGCCTGTAGCCATTTCCACCCAGACATGAAGCCCTGGGAGAAAGGGGCTCCTGATTGCAAGGGTGGGGACCTTGCTGCACTTCCGCTTGTGAACACGAGGTGGCGCCCTGTGGACGCCTATGAAGTGGGCGCTGGGCGCTCAGCGTGCGCACGCAGCCCCGCAGCAGGAGCCTGGCTAATCCAGGCAATTCATTGCTACGGGATTTCTGATGGTGAACAGAGCTCACGGATGCTTGCATTTATTCATGCGTGTCCATAGGTGAATGTAGGGAACATTTATAACTTGCATTTTATGTATTTTGGGGTCAAATACTCCCAGCTTTCCTTCCTGGCTCTGCTACGTCTAGCGGTGGGACGTCAGGTTCTGGGTGTCGGATTCCTCCTGTGTGGAACAGAGTTCATCCTTCGGGGAGTTTAAATGAGATGAGGTTTTCCAGAGTTGCCAGCATCCTAGATGTCCAATAGATACTCACTTTTCCCTCTAAAATCCTTGTCTCAGCTTCTGTGTGTCCTTGACATCCCTTGCTCTCTATTCTGTTTTACAACAGCTTCTCATCTGTCTGGTTGCTCCTGACTCCAGGCTGGGGACTCGTCCGGTTTTCTCTGTATTCAGCACACAGCCTAGAGCTGGGTACACGCGGTGGCACTCGGTCAACTCCACTAGAGGATGATGACTGAGGACACCTCTACCCTCACCTCCACCCCAGACAGAAACCCAAGTTATTCAGATCAAAGTTCTCAGCTGTTTTGGTGTAAAACCCACTTGGAGAAATCTGGTCAAACCTGAACTGGTCTTGTGCCGTCAGGGACCCGAGGCTGGTCTGCCTGTGGGCCATCTGGAGGGGCTGGAAGGAGCCGGCCTGGCCGCAGTCCTGCCCTTAGAAAGGTGGCCTCCTGGGGCTGTGATGAGGGGGAGGGGGATCCTCAGGTCCACACAGGATCACCTGTGTCACAGGCAGGGTGGGACCTGCCACCCGGCTGGCAGGCAGGGAGGACGCAGAGACAGAAAAGGGCGGGTGCACTGGGATCACTCTGCCTCTATTTGGGGTTCTGTCTGCATCCCTGTCACCCTGCCAGCCCCTCTCTTCCTAGGGGAGGGGCAGGCATCTCCCCTGAGCGGCTCTCCCTAGGCCTGGGGAGTGCACACTCCTTCAGGCTTCCCAGGCCTTCCAGGCAGGAAAAGGGGAGTGACCCCAAGTCCCCTCTGGTTGAGGGGAGACCTGAGCCGGACCAGGCAGTACGACCAAGCTCATCAGTGGGGAACACCGGCGTTGAGGTCTTCACACGAGGTCTTCATCCTGCCCAGAGCGCCCCAGACACAATCCCCATAGTGACGCCGGCAGGGTCACCTCTGACCTTCCGCCCTGGGGGACCTTCTACCAGGTCCCCAGTGGAGACTCAGCTCCAGAGGGAGGGGCTCAGTGCCCACTGGGTCTCCCTAAAGCCCCCACTGGGCCAAGAGTGTGCATTTTTCCTGTCTGTGACTTTTTTCTTTACACATGTGATAGTTCAATTCAACGGGAAGTGGGAATAGAAGATTCTGGAAACCCCCCAGGTTTGCAACACGGGAGCAGAGAGGCTGCTGAAGCTCGGTCAGGAGAAAGGGCGACAGGAAGGGGGTTTCCTTTGGAAGGTACCTCAGTGGGAGGGCGATTTCCCAGGAAACACAGGGCACAATGATACTCAGTCAGTGGAGTTTCTGAAGAATCGTTTTATCGTGGAAATGTAACCGTCCACAGCAGTGAGCGGTGTGAAGAACCCACGTGCCCCGCCCCCACCTCCACACATTTCCAATGTTCCAACTGTCATTTTCCATCTCCCAAATTTCTTTGTTCTTTTTGTTAGAGTGGAAGCAGCTTGTTTTATTTTAGGAAGCTAACAAGCCCCCTAAAGGCCTGAGATGAGGATCGGAGAATGTACGGAGCTGGGAAGCTGGGAGGAATTCGGACAGGTTTTGGTCTCTCTCTTAGGTGATAGGTGGAGAAACTGAGGCCCAGCGAGGGAACAGGCCCAGGAAGCATGAGTTTGCACCTGGGCTCGAAGTCCCACGTCCACCCCGCCCAGCCCCAGGCAATGAGGAGCCCTGGGCTGGGGCAGAACCCGCTGAGAAGGAGGGGAAGTCCCTCAGAAGACCCCAACATCCTTGAGTGTGACGAGGCCGTGCACGCAGACACGGGCCCCCCAGTGTGTGGGACACCCTGGGCTAAGAGTGGCTTTGGTCCCACAGCGCTGTCCTCAGAAACCCGCAGGGGGTTCCAGGAGGCCGGCGTGCACGTGGGTGGCAGAGCAGCCCAGGCCGTCCTCTGCCGGTGGCCTCAGGCCCACCTGCAGCTGCTGCAGTGCACACAGGTACGGAGGGAGACACGGGGGCCCACGTCACGGAGCTGGAGAGGGCCGTGCTGGGCGTGGGGCTCAGTCCGGGTGGCTCTCCCCCTCCTGCCAGCTGACCCCAGAGTGCCGGCCGCAGTGCTGCCCCCAGGCTCAGGGCTGCCGTCTATCTGACCATCTCTCCGTCTGCTCTGACGACGCTGCCCTAGCCCCGCGGGCCTGCTCTGTGACTTTAGCCTGCAGCGTCGTGTGCGTTTCCATTGGGCAAGACTGGAGACTCCAGAGCCGGAAATGCTCTCAGGATGAGATCAGTGGGGGCTGCTGCCAGTTCTGCGGGGGCTCCCGGCAGCAGGGCGTCCGCAGACGTGCCATGAGCAGAGGTCTTAGCCGCGCTTCGTGCTTGTGTGTTTTTATACAATTTTATTTATTTATTCATTCATTCATTCACTCATTCATTTATTCATTCATTCATTTATTTATTATTTTAGAGTGAGGAAGGTTTGGGGGGGCGTCAGTCTGTTGTTCCACTTACTCATGCGTTCCCTGGTTGATTCTCGTGTGTGCCCTGATGGGGATCCAAGACGTAACCTTGGGGTATCAGGATGATGTTCCAACCAACTGACCTACCTGGCCAGGGCCTGCTTTGCACTTTCCTGGGGCCCCTTGTGCTTCTGCTATCAGCCAGGAGATTTCGCCCTGGGCGGCTGCTGGTCCGGGAACAAGGGCCTGTGGAGCTGACTGGAATCCGCTCACGGCCTGAAGCAACGCCACCCAACAAGCTAAGGAATGTTTCTGTGAGGCGCCGAGGTTCGGGAAGGGTTACTCAGCATCGCTCCACAGTGGCTGACTCAAGATGGACGCGGACAGCAAACAGAACTTTCTGGGCCGACGTAGCGGAAAAGTCGGATGCAGGCATGGCTGGATCCAGGGGCTCCGATGTTGTCGCCAAGATCTGGTTCTGTCACTCCCTATACTCAAACAGGCTCTTCCCACTCGTTCATGTGTTCACTCAACAAACACGGGTGGGGTGGCCACTGTGCTCCAGGTGCTGAGGTTACAGGATGAACAGAGAGGCCTCCGCCCGCGGGGAGCTTACATTCCACTGGGAGAGACAGATGATGGAAACAAGTAAGAAACGTAGTGCCAGGCAGTGCTGAGTGCCAAGGACAGACGGTGAGGAAAGCCGAGCGGGTATTCCGGGGGGCAGCAGGGACAGCGAGGTGACGGGTGGGGGTGAGCATCAGCAGGGAGGCAGGAGGGAGGCCCCTGCAGGCGAGGTAGAGACTTTGGAATCTCGTTCCCGCGTCGAAGGAAGCCTTGCCAAACAGGGGTGTCATAAAATATAATATACATACTTCTAAACCCTGACAGTACATGAAATGTGTGTAAAAATGCACCGTTTTTTAATACAAACTATGAAATAAGTTGACTTCAGGGTCTGTGCGGAAGGGAAGAGTTGGACCTCTTCCAGTTCAGGGTGGTTCCCTCTGCCTAATGGTCATCCAGCGTTTGACCTTTAGCTCGAGGGTCGAGTGAACTAGCTTAGGGGTCTCCCCACTCACAGCCGAGGTCGCTGGCAGCCCAGTGGCAGAGATGTCATCGGAAGTGAGGGGACCGTGAGGACACAGAGCTCAGGGAATGGGTCCGAGGGAGCACTGGCGTAGGAGGGAATGGGGACAGGACACAGCGAATGTTCTCGAGTGGAAACTGTAGCCGTGGGCGCTGGGCATCAAGATGAACGGACGTCCACGTGTTCGTGTTGCTGATGGGCAGACCCGGGGTGGGGGTGCTGTTCTAGGAGGTCGTGAAGATAATTGCGGGACGGGAGCCCGGGCCAGAAGGGGGAGGACTCAGTGCCTTCTCTGTCTGTCGGGAGCAGAGCAGAGGGAACAACAGGGGTCTGCCAGGGACAGTGCCCCAGACCAAGTGGCCCTGCTCCCCCAGGACCGCACAGGTCTGTTGACCAGAGGAACAGAGGTCACCTGCCTGCCGGGCAGGGAGGAGCCGAAACTCCGGTGGCGTTCTCAGGGCACTTGACCCAGCCCTCAGGAATCCGCTCTGCGGAGCCTGTTCCCGGCCGAGCACCCTGTGGGCAAGTGCATGCTTGGGCCCTGCGGGCCGAGGGCTGTGACAGCCCCAGCTCGAGAAAGAACTTACTGGAAGGTCCTTAGGGTGCGTCAGCCACCCAAATGCGGGCAGAGTAATTAATTTTGTTGTTGCTGTTGTTGTTGATCCTCACCTGAGGATATTTTTCCATTGATTTCTAGATAGAGTGGAAGGGGGGTGGGGTGGAGAGAGAGAAATGATGTGAGGGAGACACATCCACATTGATCGGTTGCCTCCCACATGACCCCAACCAGGGTCAGGGATCAAACCTGCAATCCAGGTACATGCCCCTGACCGGAATCAAACCCTCGACTCCTTGGTCTGAGGACTGCTGTTCTAACTGCTGAGCCACACCGGCCAGGGCGGGGCAGAGCCATTACAGCCAAGGACTCCATGGCCACCAGGACCCTGTCCCCATCCGCCACCCCCTCTCCTCTCTGCACCTGGGCTTGATTTACTTTCACCAACTTCCTTTGCAAAGTGAAAAACAGCCCCTGGAGCCCGTGGGCCCCGACTGTGTGTTCAGAGCGGGAGGGAGGCCTGGCCCTGGCTCAGGAGTTAGAGCGTCGTCCTGGTACCCCAGGTGTGGCTTCCATCCCTGGTCGGGGCACCTACGAGAAGCGACCAGGGAGGCGGAGGGACTCCGGCTCTTCCTTCCTCTCTCTCTCTCTCTCTCAAACAATCAGTAGGATGTGAAACCCGAGGGAGGCTCCGACTGCCGGGCCACACGCCTTCTCCTGGCCCGGCGAGGGCGGGGGGCTTGTAGCAAAGGCAGCAGCTCCAGGGGAGACGTCATGAGAGAGAGACATCAACATGGATCCGCGCCTCCTGCACGCCCCCCACTGGGCATCGGGCCCACAGCCCGGCCTGTGTCCTGACCGGGACTCGAACCAGGACCTCTGGGGCATGGGTCGATGCTCAGCCACTGAGCCGCACCAGCTGGACCAGTTCAAGTTTTTGTTTTGATCGGTACTCTTTTTATTCTGCACGGCTGCTGTACAAAATATCCCCACTTCCCTTGAAAACCAGTATCACACCTAAAACACACTTTGATGAACGCTGAGTAGTAAAATAGTACAGGACACCATATAAATGGGTTGAATAGACATGAACAGAAATACAGCCTTCAACCTCTCAATATTCTAAGAACATACCGCAGCATTGATAGTGTGAAGGAAAATGTGTGGAACCGTTTTTAACTCAAGTTCTTCTGGGGGTTCGGCGCTGAGGGGCCTTAGGGGTGAAAAGGTGGCCGGGTCACCACCAGAGAAACGTGTCCGGCGTGTTCGTGGTGCCTCCTGTCCACGGAGGGACGGGGTCACAGCGGCTCGGGCTTGTTGACGCAGGAAGAGGGCATTCAGACTTTTATTATCAAATAATACTGACTGGAGAGTTTAGGTCTCTTCCTGCGAGATGTTCTGTTGTGCTGGCATACTTTTTTCGGGTTGCTCATCAAAACGGCCTGAGTTGTACGTGAAGAAGTGAGTTCCATCCCCTCCGCAGCATCTGCCGTGTCTTCCTTTTCGTCAGCGTCACTCCGTGGGCAGGCGGAGGCAGACTCATTCCCGGTTCCTTCACGGGGTCAGCGATCCGTCTCCAAGGTCATCTTACATCCTGGTTGACGTCAACCAAACCCTGTGGTCCAGCACACCGAGCACCGTCTGCGCTGCTCCTGGTGTCAGAAATACTGGACGGCGAGGTCTCGGCGTCCCGTCGGGGCTCTGAGGTCAGGATCCCTGGCGCCCACAGACCTGGGTGTCCCGAGTCTTCGAGTTAGACGTTCGGAGAGAGAGAAAGTCCTGAGAGTGATGTAACGGGACTTGCAACTCTCAAAAAACCCAGCATCGAACACAATGCTATCGATTTCCTTTGGCCGCACGAGGCTGCTGCCCCGGCTCTTCTGCTGCCGTCTCTCCCGGGCATCTCCCAGGCAGCCGGGCGACCTCAGCCGCCATTCTGCCATCGCCTGTTTTGGTTACCCTGCCAAGCCTGAGTCAACTGCTCTCCGGAAGACTTTTTGCTTATCTCATTATTATTGCTTTGCCACCCAGATTCCTCAGTTTGGGTCAGACTGTTGAACTGCTTACATCCTCTCTGAAAACCAGCCGTACCCCAGAATCCATCCAGAGGTGCACAGGTGTCTCCTTCCACCTCGTTTATAGTCACGGTCACCCGCGGGTGCTCCAGACCGCGGGAACCTTCCCGTCTAAGGGGTCCGGTGTGACCACCTGCTGCGCGTGAGGCCGTCGGCACCGTCCGCAGTGTCCAGGTCGAGCTCCCGCCCCACTCGAGCGAGGCAGGGAGGGGTTGGTTCCTGTTTCTGCCGGGAGGCGTCTCTGAGATGCGAGGCATCGCGCTGTGGCCCAGACAGGCGACCTTCATTGATCTCAAGCGAAGGGGCTTCTTTCACCGGAAGGCCATTTGAGGTCCTAGCAGTAGTTGCCTTTTTACCTAAGGCGTTTTCTTTACTGCAAACTGTCAGGGAATCCAGGGAGTATCGTGATTTACTTGAATCCCGGTGTACTCTCTTGGCAGCGTCCATTTTACATTTTTGTGCCAAAATGTATCAACTTCTGTTTTAAAAGGGGTCCAGGCGTAACTGGGTGTCGAGAAAGCTTCGGCGCCCCTGGGAGCCAGAGGTGTAACTCCAGGTCTTCCTCACTGTCCGCTTGAAAAGAAATGACCTTGTCAGGTTTGGCCTCCCCCTTCCTGGCAGGTCTCCCTCGCCCTGCCGCCTTTCTCCTGCTCCGGCATCGTGAGCAGCTCGTCGCTGGCGTCCGTGCGGCGGACGAGGCTGCTTGGCCGCCAGTGCCCACCGAGGCCTCCTCGCCGGTTGGGCATTTCGGGCCGTTCGGCTTCTCCCCTCTGCTCAGCGCTTTCTTTTCAGAAGCTGGTCTCGGACCAGGTCGGGCCTCTTGAACGTCATCCCCATGAGCGATCTTCGCTCCATTGGGTCTTTGGCCTTGACCTTGTCACCCGTACGAGAGATGGGACAGCCTTTATTGGCTCGGCTTTCGTAGTGTTCTGGTCTGAAGACACAGATGAAGGCAGCTCAGGCCGATGAAGACCCACTCCGGATACCCGCTTGGCTGTCTCTCTCTGCTCCTTCAACTTCTGAGGTTGCTTTTCTCTGTCCCTGGAGCATTTGTCCCCGTTGCTCGTGTGGAAGAGCAGGCTGGGGCTCGACGCTGGCCTCGTCCGAGCACACTCCTGAGACGTCTCGTCGAATTCGAGACGGCTCTTGGCTTCCGAGGTTGGAATGCTGACTCTTTCAAGCCACATTGTCTGTTTCATTCATGTTCCTTACGTCTGTGGTCTTTCTGAGACAGTGACTTCCCGTGAGCAGTTTTAGGTCTAATCATATCGGTACAAATCCTTTCTGCGTCGACGGGCAAAGTGTGATGGAACCTCCTGAGGGAGCTTCCACCATGCAGCTCAACCCAACTGAGAATGCCGGAGCCCTCGGGCTGGGACCCCACTGCCTCTAAGCAGCACCGCCCTCAACCGAGCCTCTCGTGTTACTTTGAAAAAGTGTTCGTAGCAGCACTATTTACGATAGCTATGATCTGGAAACAGCCTAAGTGTCCATCAGTAGACGAATGGATTCAAAAGCTGTGGTAACCCTGGCTGGTTTGGCTCAGAGGATAGAGCACGGGCCCACAGACCAAAGAGTTGTGGATTCGATTCCAGTCAGGGGCAGGTACCTCGGTTGCCAATCATCCCCGGCCCTGGTTGGGCTTATGCAGGAGGCAACCAGTCAATGTCTCTCTCTCACATCAATGTTTCTCTCTCTCCCTCTCTCCCACTCTGTCTGAAGATAAATGGAAAAAATATCCTCAGGTGAGGATTAAAAAAAAAGTTGTGGTCTATTTACACAATGGAATACTACGAAGCTATAAAAAAGGAAGATCGTGTACCCTTTGAGATGGCATGAAGGGACCTGGAGAGTGTGATGCTGAGCAATGTGAGCCAGCGAGAGAAACAAGTAGCACGTGACGTCACTGAGATGTGGAGTCTAATGAACAGAATAAACTGGTGAATAAAATAGAACCAGAGGCATGGAAACATGGAACAGACCGACCGATCTCAGAGGGAAGCAGGGATGGGGTGGGATCAGATTAATCGAAGAACTTATAAGCACATATGCATTGCCCACGGGCACGGACAGGACGGTGGCAGAGGAGTGGGCAGGAGAGGGGAGGAGGGTGTCAGCCGGGTGGGGGAAGGAGGACATCTGTAATACAACAAGAAGATAATTTTTTTACTTGAACAAGACTTTAAGACATTTCACGAAAAGAAGACACACTGATGGCCGGGAAGCACACGGAAAAATGCTCGGCGTGTCGCCATGACCCCTGCTGAAACCAGGGCGCCCGGTCGCTGCTCCCGCCAGCAGGGCTCCGTCCAGCAGCTGACCGCACCAGGCATGTGGCGCTCAGGCCTCGTGTGTGTTGCCGAAAGCACAAAAGGGCAACAACATTTCTTTGAAACGCAGTCAGGCAGTTTCTGATGAAGCTGAGCTTATCTTTACAAAAACAAAAAACAAGCCACTTATCATCGGAGCCGAGATTGCAGCCCTAGGTATTTACCCGAGATAATGGAACATGTCCACACAGAGACTGGGCAGCTTTGCGGCTTCTTACAAACACACACTTGTGGGTGAGCCCGCGGCCCCACTCCCGGGTGAGCCCCCCGAGAATACCGGTGTGCATTTAAAAAGTCGACATGCAAATGTTTAAAGCAGCTTTGGTCATAATGGCCCCACACTGTCCGCATCACCGATGTCCACTGTCAGGAGAGCAGATGACGCAGTGCAGTGCCGTCAGCACAGACTTTCTCAGTGACAGAACAGACCACGGCTGCACTCAGCCACAGGGGAATCTCAGAACCCCCATTCCAGGTAAAGGAAGCCAGACGGAACCGAAGACATACTGCTCAACTTCATTTTTCTGCAGTTTCAGGAGGGAGAATAACCGATTGTGCTGTCTGGCAGACGGGGGTCGCCCTGGCCGGGAGCAGGACGAGGCGTGCTGGGGCAGTGGGGTGCCCTGTGCTGTGCTGGGATGTCTCTGTCCGTCAGCACTCACCAACGCGTCCACCTCGAGTGGACGGAGTTTATCTGCTGGACCCCAGTCCTGGGCCCTCTCCCCGCACACGCACAGGCCCCTACGCTGCACTTGTCTCTGGGACGCGCACAGTCTCCCCGCTGGGGAATTTACCCCATAGAGGCAGTGGGGAGCGTCCTCCCAGAAGCCCTCTCGAGTCGTTTCATACGGAGAGGGGCGGGAGAGAACAGTCGTAGCCATAGTTATGAGCAATGTTGAACATCCTTGCTCTGTTGACCGTGATTGCTTTGTTTTGAGTAAAGAAAGCCCCTTCTGACCTGGCTGGGAGCTGTGTGCCCTGGGCGCTCCCTGGGGCGTGCTGTCCATTCTCCTGACCGGGAGCTGCCCCATCATGGAAAGACTAACGCCCTGGCATCTCGCAGGGCACAGTGGACACAGCCCACACCCCCGGCTTCCAGGGCTTCCCCGCCCCCGTGACCGATGACCGGTTTGCCTCCTCCCCCACGTAGTGCCCGGTATAAGCCACCAGCCATCAAGGGAGGGGAGAGCAGATTTTTGCAGGGCGACCCATTGCTCCCCCACACTGCCGGCAACATTGGAACACGTGCTCATACACCATTCAACCTGGTCTCCGCTTAACTGGCTCAAGCATGACAGGCAGCCTGGACCCACCGTTGTCCGCTGTCAGTACTGGGGCACTGCAATGGGGCAGGTGGACTTCCTGGCGCCCTGTGTGGGATCCCATCCCAGCGCCGGTACTGTACCCTGCCCCCGGCCTGGAGCGAGGCAGGTGCTGCAGGACGGCGGCCGAGTGGGCGGCTGGGCCTCGCTCCCTGCCCTGTGGGGCCTGAGTTCCTGGCTCTCTGCGGAGGTGCCCTCGAGGGGCTGGGTTTCGTCTGCCATCAGTAAGGGCACACTTCTGCTTCCTCGCGGCGGCATCTGCTGCCGTGTGGTTCTAGCGCAGTGGAAAGTCCAGGGCCCTCTGCCCACATCACTTGAAGGTCCTATTCAAATAGGCTCTTCTTCTGCCCTTCTCCCAAGAGGGCATGTAAGAACACGCAAGAGGCTTTGCTCTCGCTTTGCGGAGTGGAACAGAAACACGCATCGGTGTGGCTGTGAGGCAGAGCACTGTGAAGCGTGTGACATCACTGGCAGTGGTCATCACAGAATCCCAGCCACGTCCGTCTCGGGCCAGCCCTGCGCTGGGCCTCGGAAGGGTCAGAGATGCGGGAAGCAGCCCTCCTCCTGGGAGCGGGGCCGGTCTGGACCCAGCGAGGCAGCGCCAGCACGCCCCCCTGAAATGTGCTGTCTGTATTGTTCTTGCAGGGACGCTTGCAGCGGGAGGCCCCGGCTGGGGGGAGTGGGCCTTGAAGGTGGGCATTTGGAGACAGCAGGAAGGGCCATTTCCTGGAGCCGGGAGAGCACCCAGGGTCAGGGCAGGGGCCTGGCGTGCTGAGGGGAGGTTGGCTAGGGGGTTGGGCCAGAGCAGGACATCCTTCAGGGAGTCTGGCCCCTCTGCACAGGCCACAGGGAGCCCCTGCAGGGTCCTGAGCGGGTGAGTGGATGAGCAGTGGGTGTTGAGTCAGTCAGAGGGGGAGGGACCCGGGTGTGGGCACAGGACGGGGTTGGAGACAGGTCAGCACCTCACTGCACGGTGCGCCCAGCTCTTCTGTCTTATGAGGGATGTTGGTGGTTTGTATCTCCCCCTGGCGTTTCCCCTCTGCTCTTTGCCCCCACCCCCTGTGGCCTCTCCAGCCTTAGTCTGAAAGCCCTGCCCTGTGCCTCGCCCCACACCTCGCTCCTCTCCCTGCCCACGTGAGCCGTGCTCCCGTCAGAACCGGAGAACGGGGGATGCCACGTGCTCCTTGGCTCCTGGGATGTCCTGGAGATGGTCTCCTCGGGTAGAAACCAAGCTCCCAGCGGGAGCCTCACCACCCTCGGTTTTCTTGGTGGGGAGCAAACTCGCCCCCACTGTGTGTCCTCACCGTCCGGGCTTGATGCCACTGGACTGAGGGAGACGAGGGGCACGCAGGTAGCTTCCTGTGCACTGGGTGGTGCTACTGTGGAAGGCCTCGGTTCTCTGCAGAAAACTGGCCCTGGCCGGGGCCTTGGACATGGGACGTTCTCGTGATAAGCTCAGAGGAGCTGAGGAGGAAACCAGGGCTGGGAGTTCCCCTGATACCTCATTCGTAACTGCCAAAAGCCCAGCGAGTTTCCGCCCAAGTTCCACTTTGGGGGAAAGGAGAAGTTGACTCAGCGGTGTCTCCCTGAGGTTATGTTCGCAGGACCCTTATCTGGGAGCCTGGAGTCCTCTGACTGCTCTCAGGGCAGGGAGCGGCGGGCTCTTCCCTCATCCTCTCCATCCCCACGGACCCTCAGTCAGTCACTGCTGTCTGCTCCCTGGTCAGAGCAGGAGGTGGACGGAAGACAGAGAGATCCCTGTGATCCAGGAGATCGACTGAGATCTTCCCGTGTTGCTGCAGCCCACGTAGTAGACGTCTGTCCTCAGAGGGTTCAGTCCAGGGGCCTGTGGGTACCAGGAGGAAGGAGGGGTGGGTGAGCTGGACTCACTGTACTGCCTGGGTTACTCCGAGACTGGAGTGCCTCCCGGCCTTACCCCCTGAGGGATGGTTCGAGGACGGCGTTTATACTTCGCATGCGTGTCTACTCGCATGCGTGTCTACGTGGCCTTGCGTGCGAGCTGCACACGGTGGCAGTTAAGACACGGCTGCAAATCCTCGGACACTCTTATCAGGAAAGGTTTCCAGGCTCCCATTGCCTGACTCTGGGCAGGCGTGCAACTGCCTCTGCCCACAGACGGGCAGAACGTGCTGTGAGTGCTCAGCTGGGGTAGAAAAGGCCGTGCAGGCCCTGGCCGGGCACCTCAGATGATCAGAGCACGGCCCCATGTGCCAAGTTTGCAGGTCTGATCCCCAGTCAGGGCACATACAAGAACCAACTACTGAGCCTGGCCGGTGTGGTTCAGTGGATGGAGCGTCCTCCCGTGGCCTGAGGGGTCCCAGTTCGATTCCCAGCCAGGGCACATGCCCAGGCTGCAGGCTTGATCCCCAGTGGGCAGTGTGCAGGAGGCAGCCGGTCGATGTTTCTCGCTCTCCCTCCCTCCCTCCCTCTCTCTAAAATCAATAACATATCCTCAAGTGAAGATTTAAAAAAAGAAAAAAAGGGCCATTCAGCTTCTCCTTCGTCCCTGGAACACTTGCTCTTGGGACGGGGAGCCACCGTGGGAGCAGGTGTGGCCAGTGCGAGGTGGCTGTGCCAGAGACCACCCGGGAAGATCCAGAACCCTGCCGATCCCCGCTGTGCCAGCCCAGCCGTTTGAGTCCTTCCAGCTGCACCCCAGACATTGTGGAGCAGAGACAAGCCGGCCCATGGGGGCCAGCCCACATCCCAGGAGGGTCCCCACGTGCAAGCTGTCCCGCAGCACCTGCCTTGGACTACCTGTGAAAGGCATGGCTTCCCCTGGACCGAGCAGTCGTTGGGGGCAGAAACGTCAGCCTCCCACGACGCATAGTGCCTGGCGCTCAGCTGCAGCCTCGTGTGTGCCTACGGAATAGCCCAATATACATAATAGTTTCCAGAACCCACCCGTTCTGCTTGGCTCCTTCAGAGTGACTTGGGCGGACCCCTAATTCCATACAAAATCCCAGGTGTGGACCCTAGTGATGGGGAATTGTGCTGGTCTGTTTGGCCTGCAGACCCGGCTTATAGATTATACTGAGAAAGGAGACATTTGTCCTCACCCTGGTTCAGTCAGCGACCTGTCTCTGTCCTACACTCCCCTCCTGCCCGCCCCTCCCCTCTCCTGTCGTTTTGGGAAAGGTGTTGTCTTTCTTTCACCTGTGCTTGAAAAGTGATTTTTTCTCCAAGTCTCCAAAATAAACCGAAGCAGGCCAGACTATTTAAAGATGTTTTTAAGCAGTGCGTTCTCGGATCCAGCTCAGGAATACAGAACCCTAAACGTCGGTGGCCCTAGATGCGATCTGAGTACATGTCATTTATCTGCGGATGCAACTCCCGGACGCTCCATTGCAGCTTTTTTTTTTTTATCACCCACAGAGGACATTTTTGCATTTATCTTCAGACAGAGCGGGAGGGAGAGAGAGACACACACATCGACTGGTTGCCACCCACACGACCCCAACAGAGGCCGGGGACAAACTGTAACCTATGTACATGCCCTTAGCGGGAACCGAACCCGGGTCTCTGTGGACGGTGGGCCGATGCTCTAACTGCTGAGCCCAACTGGCCAGGGTCCACGGCAGCTTTTAAACTGCATACTTTTACCGTTTTGTTTATCTGTTCGTTTGTTTGTTTTTTAAGAAATCCTTGTCCCTGTGGGAACGTCACGGGGGACAAGATAAATCTCCCATTCTTTTGGTGGTTTTTAGGATGCGCGGTGATGATTTGGAGAGAAAGCTGCCTGCTCTTGGCTCCGTGCCCCTGTGCCAATGGGCACACTGAGTTAGTCCTGTGCCTCAGAGTCCAGTGCTCTGTCTGGTACCACAGTTCATTCTGTTCCTTCTGGTCTTAGAGAGAGAGGAAAGGAGAGAAACACTGATTTGTTGTTCTACTTATTTATATATTCATTGGTTGATTCTTGTATGTGCCCTGACCAGGGATCGAACCTGCAACCTTGGCATATCAGGACAATGCTCTAACCCACTGAGCTGCCCAGCCATGGCTAAAATGACCCATTTTACAGTAAACGGTTCAGTGGTGTTTAGGATACTCACTATGTTGTGACCCATCACTTCTATGTATTCCCCAAACATTTTCGTCACAGAACAAAACCTGTACCTAGTAAATAGTTACCACCCTCCTCTGGTCCCTGCAGTTCTCTCTGTGGATTTACTCATGGCTTGTTCATGTATTGGCTTCTTTGGGTGGCATAATGTTTTGTAGGGTTTTATGGCTGACTCATGTTCTGTCATTTGTTAATCCATTCATCTGTCCGTGAGCATTTGAGCAGCTCACACCTCCTGGCATAATGCTGCTGTGAGTATCCGTGTCTAAGCATAAATTTGCGCCCTGGCTGGTATGGCTCTGTGGTCAGACCGTGGCCTGTGCATTGAAGGGTCTTGGGTTCGATCCCCAGCCCTGGTCCTGGTGGGGCATGTTCAGGAGACAATGCATTGATGTGATGTTTCTCTCTCTCTCCCCCTCCGTCCCATCTTTCTAAAAATCAATGGAGCCCTGGAGGGTGTGGTTCAGTGGTTGGAGCATTGGCCTGCAGACCAAGGGGTCTGGGGTTTGATTCCTGGTCAGGGGCACTACCTGGGTTGCAGGCTGGATTGCAACCTGGGGTGCCTACAGGAGGCAACCAATCAATGTATCTCTCTCTCTCTCCCCTCTCCCTTCCACTCTCTCTCAAAAAAAAAAAAAATCAATGAAGTCTGAGAAAAGGGGTAGTCCCAGAGATGTGGAAGTGGGGCACAGACTGACAATCCCCAGAAGAGGGGGTGGGGGGAGAGAGAAACCACAGAACTTATATGCATGTGTGCATGAACAACAGACATGGACAGCAAAGCTGGGGACAGGGCGGGGAGGACCGGGGAGGGTGGTATCAGTAGGGGAAAAGGAGAAACATCTATAACTAAAGTAAATAACTTAATTAAATAAAAATAAATAAAAAATCAATGGAAAAATGTATCTTCAGGTGAAGATCAACCACAACCAAAAGTATATGTCTGCGTCCGTTTTCAGTTCCTTGGGGCACAGACAGCAGAAGTGGCCCTGCGGCCTCAGGCGGTTCTGCAGTGGGCTTTGGGGGAGCTGCCGGATTTCCGCAGGGGCGGCGCCGCCGTCCCGCCCCCGCCCCCGGCGCGGCGGAGTTTCCAGGGTTCTGCGCCCTAGACCCAAAGTCGAAATGACCCGGCCAGGATGGGGAAGTGGCCTCTCGCTGGGAAACAGCGTGCTCTTTACTCTACACCGCGGCCTCCACGTCACCGCCGGAGGACGGACCCCAGGGGTGATGCAAGCAGAAATTCCGCGGCCCGCATGTCACCTGTCACATCGCCGCGCGCCGCGCTCGGGCTCCAGTTCGGCCCGCGCCGCCGGGAACAGATCGGCCGCCGCCCGGGACAGCTCGGCCACCGCCGGGAACCGCTCGCCCGCCGCCGGGAACCGCTCGCCCGCCGCCGCCGCAGGATGAGCGACTGCGAGCCCGGGTACGTGCAGGGGCTGGCGCGGGACTACCTGCGCTACGTGCTGCAGGCCCCGGCGCCCGCGCCCGGCCGGGCCTCCCGGCTGCTGCAGGAGGTGGCCTTCGCCGTGCAGACGGAGATCGAGGCGACGCTGAAGCCCGTGCTGGACTTCGACGTGCCGTCGGTGGAGCGCGCCAGGGCCATCTTCAACGAGGTGATGGAGAAGGAGTTCGAGGACGGCGTGGTGAACTGGGGCCGCATCGTGACGGTGTTCGCCTTCGAGGGGATCCTGGCCAAGAAGCTGCTGGGGGAGCGCGCCCCGGACGCGGACACTGCGCAGGAGGTCTCCCGCTTCGTGGCCGAGTTCCTCACGAGGACCGCGGGGGAGTGGATCCGGCAGCACGGCGGCTGGGTACGTGGTCCTCGCTTCCCCGCGCCCGGGCGCTCCAGGTTCCCCGCTAGCGAGCTGCGGGCCCCGGAGATGTCGCACAGCTTTGACCGAGCAGTGTAGGAGGGTCTGCGGACACCCCTTCACACACACACACTCCTACAGGGCGCAGAGTGGTGTGTGTATTGGGGCAAAAGCAGGTTTACAGCTGTTCGTATGGAAAATAATACGATAATTAATAAATTATAATCCAAGAATGAACTTTTGCATACCCACAACTGCAAGCCTACTTTTGCCCCACCCTGTGTGTGTATAAAGATTATATTTTAAAGATCTCTCTAACCCATCTTTATTTTTTTAATAAAGTAGTTTTAAGAAACATATTTTCATTGATTTTTTAGCGAGGAAAGGAAAGAGAAACATCCATGTGAGAGAGAAACACGGACGGGCCGCCTCCTGCACGCCTCCTACTGGGGATCCAGCCCGCAACCTGGGCGGTGCCCTGACCGGGAGGCAGCGGGTCCTTCAGTCCATGGGTGGGCGCCCAGTCACTGAGCCACACCAGTGGGGCTCTCTAACCCATTTTTAGAACCAACAGTGCAAAGCCTAGTCTAGGACTTACTGTTTGCTGGGGTTGTCATGACAACATAGACTTCCCGGCAAGAGAGTTGATAATAGATGCTGTTATTTAGGTATTTACGACGTTGAAACAAGCAGGTGTAACTTTCTGCAAGTTCATTGCTTACAGATAGATTCCTACGCCCCTCAATCTTCTATATAACAAATTCTGGCTGTTAAAGCTTGATGATAAAAGTAATGTACTGCACCACCAGCAAGAAACTTTATCCTACAATTTCCAAATAAAAATTCACTTTATTATGAATGCTTCAGAAAACCAGAACCACGAGGGGGCCTGTGTTGGAACTCGTGTTGATGAGGGGCCTTCCACAGCACGCTGTGTGTGCTTTTCTCCACACCCCAATACCTGATACTTACCCCTTGAAAGCCCCCAGGGACCCTCTCCCCCACCTCCAATCCTATCCCTTCCCTCTCCCCGGAGGTAATCACTGTTATCAATTATTTTACATGCAAAACATAGGCATTGATTATAGCCATAGAAAACATACATAGTACTTCTTTGTAAAAAAGTTTTTTTATATGTATAAATAGAACATATTCTGCTTTTTCTTCACCCAAGGGTATTTAAAACAGTATTTTTAAAAGAGTGCTACATGTGTGCTGTGTGCGGGTCTATAGAATGTCATTTCTAGCTGATGGATATTTAGGTTATTTCCACAGTTCGCAGTCATGAAGATGACGCGTCACTGAATACCTTGTTCGTGCCTTCCCTGTGTTTCTCTAGGGTGGCTGCTGGGCTGTGGTGTAGGCACATTTTTTCATTTACTAAATTCCTGTTTTCACTGTTACTCCCATCCCAGGCGCTGGCCCCGCCCAGCCGACTAACACTAGGTTATGGCAGTCTCTGTTTCCCCGCTCTGTTGAGTTAAACATATATCCCTAAATTACCTGGTTTAATTCTTGTTTCCTTAGTTACTACTGGGGCTAAGCATCTTTTCATAGGTTTATTGACCACTGGCAAGTCTTTTTTAGGGAACTGCCTACTTATATTCTTGGCCCATTTTCCTATTATTTTGTCTGTTTCTTATTGACTTGTAGGAATTCTTCAAATAATCTGGATACAAAATAGTTTTATAGGTGTGGCAGGCAGCTCCCAGTTTGCTAGCTGGCTTTTGAAGCCAGAGGTGTGTGCAGTCTCAAATGTCTGAGAACTTGAAGCGATCCTGTCCTAGTCTTCTGCATCGTGCCGGGGCCTCCTGCAGAATGACCCGACCTCTGCGAGCGCCGCCCTTTCTGCCCCTTGTCTTCCTGCAGCTCTTCTCTGAGCCTGACCTGGGGCTGGGGGATCTCGGCTGTGCTGTGGAGCTTTCAAGGGAGGGCGAACATCCTCCTGCACGGAGGCCCATGCGTGAGCCTGGCAGGGACTGTGCTCTGTGCCTGCAGTATTTGGAACTGAGGCAGTGAGGAATGTTATTTGAAAATTTAACCTCTTAACATAAGTGTTGTGAGCTCCTGGAACTCATAACCTGTGGGGGTAGGGAGCTGTCTCTGAGAATTCCTAGAAGTGTAGTTATCTTCGGGGAGGCACAGGTGTAAGTGTGAGCATGGCAGGGTGAGCCTGTCTTGGGTGGAGGCACAAAGACAGAGCGTGCCCGCACACCACACTCAGCCTCCACCAAGTCCTTAGGTAGGGTTCAAGCTCTCAACCGACACCTGATAACTCAGATCTGAGATGTGTGGAAACACTGGGCATTTCAGAGCAGCCTCACCCTCCCTTCCCAGCTCACACGCGCTGCTGTTCTGTTCATGGGGGGCGGGCTCTTCCGACTGACACCTGAGCACCTCAGATCTGAGATGTGGGAAACACTGGGCATTTCAGAGCAGCCTCAACCTCCCTTCCCAGCTCACACGCGCTGCTGTTCTGTTCATGGGGGGCGGGCTCTTCCGACTGACACCTGATAACTCAGATCTGAGATGTGGGAAACACTGGGCATTTCAGAGCAGCCTCAACCTCCCTTCCCAGCTCACACGCGCTGCTGTTCTGTTCATGGGGGGCGGGCTCTTCCGAGCCGCCCACTCCAGCAGGGCAAGGTGCCTTCTCACAGCGACTGGGACAAGTCTGTGCAAATGAATGAACTGACTCTCGAATGATGCACTTCAGGGGAAATGGACAGTTATTTCCTGTACTAGCACATGTGCCTGTACTAGTGGGGTCACCAGGAAGAGGGGAGAACAGCACAGCTTGGAAGCAGACAGACCTGGGTGTGTTTCCAGCTCCTCTGTGATGTCAACAAGTTACTGAACTTCCCTAAGCTTCAGTCCCTCTGTATGACAGGGGGACCTGCCTCCTCTCTCCCGGGACTGCACGAGGGTGAGGTCAGTGACTGCTGTACGGGGAGCACCTAGAACAGTGTCTGCAAATAAGTGCTCAGTACTTGCTGTTGTTATTAGTAGGAGTAGTAGTGTTGCCTAACTTCCCTGAATAAATATATTCAATCTCCATTAATTATATAATCAATTACAGTTAGATGTTCATCACCATCTAAAACAGATGCCCTAAATTGGGGCTGGGGGGAGACCCAAGTATCCATAATGGGATTTATAAGCTCCGAATCTATTCTTTCTCATTTTTATCAGAATGAGTTCTTTCTCCCTCCCTGCGCTCCTCCCTTCCCTCCGGCTGCTCTCATCTCTGCTGTCACCCCTGTCCAGCTACCAGCACTCCCATGTGAAGAGCTGAGAAGGGCTGGCTCTCGCGAGCTCTGGCAGGAGGCAGGTGCTCCTCCCTGCTGACCTCAGCGTTCCTGAGGCAGCCCCGGTCTCAGAAACCACCCGCGTGTGCCCGAGATGAGCCTCCTCGCCCCTTGGAACTGGGGGGCTCTTCTACTTCCGTCCTCATCAGGAGAGCGCTCTCCCGGGCCTGTGCTGGGCCAGGGAGTGGGAAGGGCGTTCACACCAACCCTCAGCTCCACGCAGGAGGGCAGGGATCCTGCTCACAACACTACCTGGCAAGTGCCAAACGCTCAATGAATGTTTTCTGAATGAAATGATCGCTAGCCAGGTGGGGACAACATCAGGGCATTTCCCTGTATCTTGAGTAAAATCCTGAGGGTCTGATTTTCTCTGGATTATTGATATAGGGCATTATCTTATGCTTTAGGCTTTCTTGAAACCAAGGTAGCTGAACTTAATAAACTATTCCCAGAAATGACCAGATCTAGATATCCTTATGTAATATTATGTGACTGATAGGATATCAAATCCTCATTTGTATATTTATTTTTACATAGTATTTTAATAGACAAATAGCATCATTAAAAAATATTTTTCAGCCCGGCCGGTGTGGCTCAGTGGATTGAGCGTCATCCCATGGACTGAGAGGTCCCGGTTCAATTCCCTGTCAGGGCACATGCCTGGGTTGCAGGCTCGATCCCCATTGGGGAGGTGTGGGAGGTAGCGAACTGATGTTTCTCTCTCTCATTGATATTTCTATTTCTCCCTTCCTCTCTCTCAAAAAAAAGGAAAAAATCACCCCTACCCTAACCTATCTGCATGCAGATACAATTACAATGAAGGTATATAGAAGAGTTTTTTCATGTGACATTAAGTTAAAAACATTTTCAGTGTCTCCTCACATATTCTCTGTTAACATTTCTAATGTCTGCAGAATATTCCACCAACTTTAAGTGTCATAATTTACTTAATTGACTCCCAATGGTTAGACATTTGAGTTCCCTACCCCCCATTTTCCCTTTTTAGAAATAATGTTTTAATACTGACCATGGGTGTGGTCTCCACCCATATTTTATTATATTTTTACTTTTTTTGATAGAGTGGACAGAGAAACATCGATTGGTTGCCTCCCACGCCTCCCAGACGAGGGCTGGGGATGGAACCTGCTACCCAGGTACATACCCTTGACCAGGAATCGACCCCTCAACCTTCTGGTGCACGGGGCAGTGCTACAGCCAACTGAGCCACCCAGCCAGGGCCAGATACCTGAGAGAGAAAGGGGAGAAGAGGAGACTTCCTACCCTCTAGAACTGCTGTCCACTTGTGACAGTTGAGCAGCTGAAATGTGGCTGGTCTGAATTAAGATAAGCTGTAAGTGCAAAATACATATTATTTTATTTATTTTTAAAACTATGTTTTTATTGATTTTTTAGAGAGAGAGGAAGGGAGATAGAAATAGAAACATCGATGAAAGAGAGAAACATTGATGGTTGCCTCCTACACGCCCCCACCAGGGATCAAGCCTACAACCCAGGCTTGTGCCCTGACTGGGAATTGAACTGGGACCCCTCAGTCCATGGGATGACACTCGATCCACTGAGGCACACTGGCTAAGCCAAAATACATGTTATTTAAACTTTTTTTTTTTCTTTATTGATTTTAGAGAGAGGAAGGGAGAGGGAGAGAGAGATAGAAACATTGATGAGCGAGAAGACTGATTGGCCACCTCCTGCATGCCCCCACTGGGAATTTGGCCCACACCTGGGCATGTGCCCTGACCGGGACTGGTGACCTCTTGGTGCAGGGGATGACGCTCAACCACTGAGCCTCACTGGCTGGGCAAAATACATGTTATTTTAAAGATGTGATACAAAAGATTGTCAGACACGTCATTAATAATTTTCATATTGAATACATATTGAAACCATAATATTTTAGATGAATAAATTTCAAAAATCAATTCTGCCTATTTCTTTTTTCCTTTTAAATCTGTGGATGCTAGCCCTGGTCGGTTTGGCTCAGCGGTGAGAACTCTGGCCTGAGGACTGAGGGTCTGATTCCTGGTCAAGGGCACAGAACTGGGATACAGGTTCGATTCCCGGCCTCAGTGGCTGGGATCACGAGGAAGGCAACCAGTCCATGTGTCTCTCTCACATCGATGTTTCTCTTTCTCACCCTCCCTCCCTCCCATTCTATCTGAAAATCAATGGAAAGATATCCTTGGGTGAGGATTAACAAAAAATAATAAAATAGGAATAGAACGTGGCTGCTCAATACTAGCATCACACACAGTTCCGCTCCACTTCTCGCGCAGTGCTGCTCTGCGGTTGGAGAAGAAAAGGATGGGGAGAGCGAACGGAGTAAAATGCGTGAGGCCACAGGAAGAATAACCATCCACTTTCTTTGCTTTTTAGTCCAGCAAAGTTTGTCTCCACTGATTTTTAAAAATGTTAAATCTGTTCTCTCATAGGAAAATGGCTTTGTGAAGAAGTTTGAACCCAAATCTTGTTGGCTGACTTTCCTGGAAGTTACAGGAAAGATCTGCGGAGTGTTATTTCTCCTGCAGCAGTACTGCTGATGGAAAAGGACAGCCATTGCGAAACTGGCTGAACTTTCTGGACTCTTGCAAGAGGTACTGACCACACTTGCTTCTTCTACTTTCAAACACATAACACTCATGATACATCCTGACAGTGCACAATTATGGAAGTTTTGTCCTTATTTTAATGAATAAATAAAATATTTGTATCACTCTGTATTTTGTGTCCTGCCTGGGAGTCCGACTGCGGGCTGACGCTCAGTACGGGCAGGTATTGGATTCAGGGGAGGAGTAAGAGGAAGGTCCTGTCTTCTGCCCCAGCACATTTTCTTAAGGGTGTGTCCGTGACCTACTGCTCCAGATTGCACAGTTGTGTGAGTCAGCTTCCCACTTCTCTCTGACCCTGTCTTTTGTTGGCCCCAGTACCCCTGGAGGCTTAGAGTTTCCCCTCCCCCAGCCTCCACTCCTTGACCTGCCCTTTGGAGTGGGTGGACATAGCAGCCACTCAGGACACAGTGGGACGGTCTGAACCAAGGCAGGGCAACGATTCTGTGTCACTGGAGACATGTCACAGGTCAGAAAATTGTCCTTTGTTGGGCCGCATTCGGACTGTGAGGTCAGCAAACCTGATAGGTCCTCAAGCACCTGCCCTCCCCCTCTCCCCCTCTCCCCAAACGATCTCTTCGCCTTGGGGCTGGGACCTTGCCGAGGAAGCTGCAGATGCACCCCCATTCTACTCTTGAGGAAAAAGCCTTAAAAAGCAGGAAGAACCTTGTCCAAGGTCCAGGGTGGGTCACATGGGCCCTCAAGCCCACACTGGTCCTCACTGTCCTGAACCCCCTCACTGCAGCACCTCCTTCTCATCACCCAGTGCCACCCAGACCCTCGGCTTCCTTCCCACTCCTTTTAGGAGCTGACACTGCGTGTCGAGGTCAGCTGGGGGAAACTGGGTCTTCAGCGGCCAGGTGAGTGTCATGTGTCCTCCTTGAGGTATCACCCAACTTAAAACTGGTCACTATTATTTTGGATGTGGAAACTTTTTAAAAAAACAGTCACCTGAAAACATTTTTGTATTTATCCTCAGTTAGAGTGGAAGGGAGAAAGGGAGGAAGAAAGAGAGAGACACATCGACGTGAGAGAGACACACTGAATGGCTGCCACCCACACGACCCCAACCGGGGCCGAGGACAAACTGCAACTGAGGTACATGCCCCTAGCGGAACGGAACCTGGGTCTCTCTGGTCCGCGGGCCAACACTCTAACCGGCCGGGGCTGGATGTGGAAGTTGCTAACAGGGAAAGGTTGCTTTGTCTAACCCTGTATGAGAATAAAACAAACCCTTTCTTTATAAATGGCAGCTCTGGGTGGCTACTTTCTGATGGAAGATGGTATTAGGGCACCGCATGGGGGTGGCGCATGGCTAAGTCATTTTCCCAGTGTTGGTGTGTTCACTGACTCATCTGCTTCATGACCTAAGGCAGGATCTTCAAGACAGCTGACTGAGCCTAGGGCGATGGGTTCTTGTCTTCCTAGTAAATCTAACTGGCTCACAGGAGAACCAAACCCATGATCAACGTTCTCTGAAATTGTCCTCAAGGTGAAGGCTGATGTCTGTACAGGAAGATTTTATTGTGGACACTTGCAACACAATTTACGTAAGCCATTCATTTCTCACCGACCTTGCCTGCTATTTCGTCACATGTCCTCCCCACCATGTTTACCTACCCTGCATCTAGACTGTTTTTCTTCCCTCCCATTATGATGAGTCAGTTGTTCTGAGACAGGCCAGTTGCCAGGACAAGTGGACCAGGGAAACCAAGACGGAGCTGAACAAAATGGCAGACAATTCACCAGGTGCAGAAGGTCACCTCCCTGGAGATAACACGTGGGCCTCAGTTGTATTTCAGCTCCAGACCCAGAAAAGCAGCAAAGCCAGGTGGACGACACCAAGACCAGCTGCAAAGACTAGAGACCCCCTGCCCTCACACTGACCAATCAGTGAAGACCAGGACCCTGAAGGAGCACACCTAGAAAACGGATGCATATTCCGCTGAAGCCCTCCCCTAAGATTCCCACCTGCAAGAAAGAGACAAAAGCCTCAACACAAAGGACCCAGCCCCCCTCCCTAAGGCAAGCATTTCCCAGGAGGCTTGCAACCAGGGCAGCAGTGGGCAGAGGCAGTTCCTCCCCAGCAAACCCCCTCAACCTGTTCCCAAGGCCCCTTTTCTCTGACCTCTCAGTGAGCCGAAGCAGCCCAGCCTGGGCTCATTTCCCAGCCCTTCCTTGTTTCACTGTCCCCAGCTTTAACTAACATCCTCAGAAATTCACCTGGACTTACGTTGTGAAACTTTTCCTGCGTGAAGTCAAGAACCCACATACTACTGCCGGCCCGAGGCAGACTGCCCAGGGCCAGGCCCCCTTTCCCAGAACAGTTCCAAGGCCGAGGGCTCACAGCTGTGCGCTAGACCTCGCTCCTCACTGCCTCCCTAGGAACGTCTCTTCAGCCTTCCTCTTCGGCCCAGTTTCCCTCCCCTGCTGGACCAGTCCCGTTCGCACAGAAACCGGCTGGCATGTTTCCTGTGTGAGCAAGGTTTGGTGATGGTGTGACCAGCAGCAGACATCCGTGGCTGGGAGCCAGTTAGGAGCCTGCTGCAGAGAGGTTAGTAAATACAGGTTGACTTACACTTGAGTCAACTAAGATTTCTGTATCTAGCCATTTGTAGAAGTACATTTAAAACCATGAGTGTAGCCCCGGCTGGTGTGGCTCAGTTGAGAGATGATTCAAGCACCAAGACGTCTAAGGTTTGATTCCCGGTCTGGGCACATTGAGGGCTCAGTCCCCAGCAGAGAGCGTGCAGTAGGCAGCTGATTGATGTTTCTCTCTCCTTCTCCCTCTAAAGAATCAATAAAACATATTACAAACAAACAAAACATGAGTTCACGCTGACACTTTCAATTCCAATGCACCACAGAGTTCAGTCCAAACTTCCTCTTTCCTTGTTTGTAACTTATTTTTCCAAAAGGGAGAAACCTGACTCTCATTATCCACAATATAGGTGCACATCTTTTCAACTCCAGAATATAAAGTCGTTTGACAGTGGCTATGAAAAACAAATGCACGAATTAGAGCGTAATATTTGTAGAAAGCTATTTTTGTCTTTAGCCTTATGGCATTTTGTCAAAAATACTGTTTTACAAAGTTACTTAAGTTCTTCTCCACCCATCTGGTTGTGGTTATGTTAATCGTCTACAATACAGTTCACTTTGTCTCTGCTTGTTTGCTACTTTGGCTTCCCCCTACCCTCTGGTTGCATGTACATATGTATGTAAAACATTGCCATGGTTCTAAGAGTCAGAGCTATCCAAAGAAGTACCATGGGAGAACTATCACTTTCTCCTCACTACTGCTCCATTTCCATGTTCCCATTCTTTCTACCCCTTTCTCACCCATTCCTACAGGTACCCAAACTCAGGTCCTGGTTTACATGTACTGCGTTTTCTTCAGGAAATGGGCAGAAAAGCTTCTATTTTCGTTTATCCCTTACTTTCATATATGAAGATATAATTCGCATTGAATTCACCCTTTTAAAATATACAATTCAATGGTTTTTAGTATATTCAGCATTGTACAACTATCAGCACAACTGAATTTTAGGACATTTTCATCATCCCCAAAAGAAATCCTTTACGCTATTCCCTTTGTCCCCAGCCCAGGGCAATCACTGATCTACGGTCTGTGTCTATGGATTTGCCTGTTCTGGACCTTCCCTATAGATGGGGTCATAAACACATGGTCCTTTGTATCTAGCTTCTTTCACCTGGCGTGCAATTTTCAGGGTCCATCCATGTCATGGCATTTTAATTCCACAGATATGAGAGGGTTTCAGTTTCTCCACATCCTCACCAACCCCTGTCTGTTTATTTTCTATTTTTATTTTGTAATGACAGCCATCCTAGTGGATGTGAAGTGGCATCTCTTTTCGGTTTTGTTTTGCATTTCCCTAATGACTAATAATGTTGAAATATTTTCTTTTATTATTTTTTTTAATGTTTTTATTGCTTTTTTTAGAGAGAGTGGAAGGGAGAGAGATAGAAACATTGATGTGAGAGAGAAATATTGATCTGCTGCCTCCTGCACACCCCCCATGGGGGATTGAGTCCACTAGCCGGGCACGTGCCCTGACAGGGAATCGAACTGGGACCTCTCAGTCCATGGGACGATGCTCTATCCACTGAGCCACACCAGCCGGGCTAATGTTGAAATCATTGAATATGCTTATCTGCCTTTGTATATCTTATATGGGAACTGTCTATTGAAGACCTCTGCCCATTACCTGTTTTTTTCACTGCTGAGTTGTAAGGAATCGTTATATGTATATGCTATTCTGGACATGAGCCCCTTGTCAAATATGATTTGTAAATATCTTCTCCCATTCTCTAGGTAATCTTTTCATTTTCCCGATGGCGTCCTTTGATGCCCATGTTTTGAACTCTGATGAACTTTGTTTTGCTGCTTGTGTTTTTGTTGTTATCACTAAGAAACCGTTGCCTAATTCAAGGTGGTAAAATGTATGCCTCTATTTTAGCTCTATTGTGTTAGTTCTTCTATGCAGGCCCCTTCGGTCTATTTGCAGTTCAAGTTATTTAAAAAGCCCCAGTGCCTTGAGATGCCACCTTTATCCTACACTGAATTTCCACGTGGCTTCGGGTCTGTTTCTGCGCTTTTGGTCTGGTCTACTGCCCACCTGTGTATCCGAGTCAATCACAGTCTTCACAGTTCTGTTTCAATGTCCGGAAGGACTAGCTCCCCCTGCGACCTTCAGGTCTGAGTGTTCCCCCAGCTATTCTTGAATTGCCCCCTTTCCGCACGAACTTTAGGAAGGGTGATTTACTCGCGTAAAGCCTAGTTTTCTCTAAGCCTGCAGTTATCTTGGGAGTCTTACTTCCTGACCCACTGACCCCCGCCCGCTCTTGGACGTGGGAGGGGTCATGCACCGCAGGCGTCCGGCTCCACACCTGGTGGCCCCAGGCGGGCCCCTCCCCCTCCTCCCGGCCCAGGTAAAGCCCTGCGGGGAGGGAAACGGGTGCGCCCGCTGGATCCCAGGACGCACACTTCTGCAGGGGGCGCGAGTACCGGTTACTGCACCTGACTCAGCGGAGGGCTGGAGGTGGGCGTGGCGGGGGCGTGGCGGGGGCGTGGCGCCCGCGATCCGGAAGCCGCAGACCTTCCCGGGCCTGCGGACCAGCGGCCTGACAGGCCCGTACCCAGGACATGGCGGCGGCGGCGGTGAGCGCTGCCAAGCGGAGCCTGCGGACCGAGCTGAAGCAGCGCCTGCGGGCCATCAGCGCCGAGGAGCGGCTGCGCCAGTCCCGCCTGCTGACCCAGAAGGTGCGCGACCGCAGGAGCGGCCACCGCGACCGGCCCGATCGACGTGCCCATGGCCGCGGGTTTGCGGATCTGCGCAGGCGCAGGCCTCGGGGCGTGCGCACATGGCCCGCGCGCGCGCAGCGCCGTCAGCCTCCGCGCACACGTCCCGCCCCCCCCCCTTCCACGCTGAACTTCCCTTGACCCCAGCGTGCATTCGCTTCCCATTCTCACGTGCTCACGTCCTTCCGGGCACGCGCACGTCCTTGAGAGCGTGGCTGGGCGCTCAGGCGCGAGGCCCGCGGGACAGCTCCTGGAGGCCGGGTGGCCACGCGAGCGCGGTGGGGCCAATGCAGGTGCTGAGGCAGGAGCAGTGCGAACTGAGACCCCAGGTGGAGGCGCCGCGAGCGAAGACCCCTCTGCCCGCCCTGCCCCAGAGGGGAAGACCGCCCGCCTAGGGCCGCGTGCTCCTGCCGGGCAGGGTGACGTCACGGTGACGTGCTTCCGGAGGGAAAGGCCGCGCTCTGATCTCAGACTCCCGCTGGGCGAAGATGAGACCCGGGTTCGGTTCCCGCTGGGGGCACGTGCCTCGGTTGGGGTCGATGTTTCTCTCGCTCTTCCTCCCCCTCCCGCTCTATCTGAGCAAAAAATGGAAATGTGGCCTCGAGTGAGGATTAAAAAAAAAAAAATGCTGATGGTGACCCACCATTGATTAGCGACCAACTATGGCTCACACCCGAAGCATCAGTGGTACGGTGACCAACGTGCTTTGTCCCAGTGCGTGCTCAGTAAAGGTGTCGCCTGATGCTTTTCTCCCCAACCAAAAACAGCGCATGGATTCTTATCCACACAACCTTTTTTTTTTTTATCCTCACCTGAGGACATTTTTCCATTTTTTTGTACAGATAGAGTGGGAGGGAGAGAGAGGAAGGGAGAGAGAGAGAGAAACATCGATGTGAAAGGGACACATCGAGTGGCTGCCACCCGCACGACCAACCAGGGCCGGGGACAAACTGCAACCGAGGTACGTGCCCTTAGCGGGAACCGAACCTGGGTCAACACTCTAACCGCTGAGCCAAACTGGCCAGGGCCACACAACCTTTTAATAAGGTAGACATGTATCAGCCAGGTAAAGAGATTCGACTTTGTGCCATATCTTGACTCCCCAACCAAATAAGATGAGGGAATCATGCCCCTTCTGCTCCCTTTGTCTTCTCCTTCATCTGCCACGTTCTGCCACCCTGCATCGTCATGTTTAAATTGTCAAGCGTTGTGACAGTCATACTCTGCTCCCTGGAATGATTCTGCTGAGCATTTCCTGGGGCAGATTTCCGACGTGGAAATTGGAGAACGTCGTATTTGCTCTACGTTGGTTATATAGGTAGATTCAGTGTGGAAGCGAGTTGGGTGATGGAATATCTAAGACGAGGAGTTGTCATTGTATATGCCACTAGATGTGTGTTGTTGTTTCAGTGTGTCAATACCAAATATTTTCTCTTAGGCTCTGCAATTGCTCAAACTCGTACCGTGTTTCAGTTTGTTGAAACAACAACACACATCTAGTGGCATATACAATGACAACTCCTCGTCTTAGATATTCCATCACACAACTCGCTTCTACACTGAATCTATCTATATAACCAACGTAGAGCAAATACGACGTTCTCCAATTTCCACGTCGGAAATCTGCCCCAGGAAATGCTCGCCGTGTTTCAGTTTGTTCCTGTTTGCAGTCTACATTGCTGAGCTAGCTGTGTGTTTTCCCAGGAGTTTCTGATCACCTTTATTTTTCATTTTTTGGCAAAAAGCATGCCAGCTTCCTGCTTCCTCTGGTCTGGTTGCCTTCTAGCCCATTGGACAGCCACTGCTCTGGGGTTCCTCTTACCCCACTCCTTATTAGGGCTGTTTGTTGAAGCCAATGTCTTTTTGTTGTTGTTGTTGTTACTGATTGATTTTAGAGAGAGAGGAAGGGAGAAGGGAGATAGAAACATCGACGAGAGAGAACATGCATGGATTGGCTGCCTCCTGTATGCCCCCCACTGGGGATTTGGCCTACAACCTGGGCATGTGCCCTGACTGGGAATCAAACCAGTGACCTCTTGGTGCATGGGTTGACACTCCACCAGTGAGTCACACTGGCTGGGCGGCACTTGCTTTTAGAGGGGCTTTGCCTCCCTAAGAAGCCCCATGTCCCATCTTTGTGAACATTTTAATGTTGATTTGAACAGAAGAGGTTTAGGAAACAGGATGGAGGTAAGCAGAGCTAAGAGAATTGTGAGGGTGTTCTCTGCCTCCTGGGAGCTTGCAGACTGGTTAGAATACTGGAGTCAGGACACATAAGACAGCCAGTAATCAACTCCTGACAGCACACGCACACGCTAAGCTATATATTAGCTGTAAATGCAAGGGTTTGGCAGAAGTCAGGAAATGTTAGGGCTTGAGTTGGGCTTAAGTAGGGAGCTTTTTAGGAAAGAAACCTCACAATCCAAAGAGTGAAGAAGCTTGGGGAGTGAAGGTTAAAATAGCGTAAAGAATCTAGGCCCTAGAGTCTCAACCTGTGGGTCGCAACCCCTTTGGGGGTCACCTAAGATATAACAGTAGCAAAACCACAGTTATGAAGTAGCAACGAAAATAATTTTATGGTTGGGGGTCACCACAACTTGAGGAACTGTATTAAAGGGTCGCGGCGTTAGGAGGGTTGAGAACCACTGCTCTAGGGGAATTGGGTGAGAAGGGTAGGTAGATCGAAGTAGACCACAGGGCCCCACAGCGACTTTACAGTGAGTGTTCATACCTACAAAAGTAGGTGTGCCAGCCCTGGCCGGTTTGCTCAGGGGTTAGAGCATCGGTCTGCAGACCAGAGAATCCCAGGTTCAGTTCCCACTAAGGGCATGCACCTCGGTTGCAATTTGTCCCCGCCCCAGTTGGGGTCGTTGTGTGGGTGGCAACCAGTAGATGTGCTCTCTCATGTTGATGTTTCTCCTCCCTCCCACCCCCTGCTCTATCTGAAGATAAATGCAAAAATGTCCTCTGGTGAGGATAAAAAAAAAAAAAAGGTGTGCCAGAGAGGTGTAAAGGGATCAGAGAATTAGTGTTGGATTGAGAACCAAAAGTTAGGGTTCAGGATGCAACATCGTCTGACCCTGTAGCACTCTGCTGTTTCTGTGTTTGGACAGTTGAAGAAGTTGAAGAAGATTGACAAAGAAGGGAGAAAATGTTAAAGCTGTTAAGGGGAGGCAGTGGTTTTTAAAAGTATAATCTTGGAAAATATAATTGCCATCATTTCCCATTTAGGTGATTGCCCACAGTCAGTATCAGAAGTCCAAAAGAATTTCCATCTTTCTGAGCATGCAAGATGAAATTGAGACAGAAGAGATCATCAAAGACATCTTCCAACAAGGCAAAACCTGCTTTGTCCCGCGATACCGGTCCCAGAGCAACCACATGGATATGGTGAGATTGGCGTCCCCCGAGGAGATTTCTTCACTTCCCAAGACCTCCTGGAATATTCATCAGCCCAGTGAGGATGAGGTTCGGGAGGAAGCCTTGTCCACAGGTGAGCATGTGGTATCAGAATTGACATCTGAGGATGCAGTCAGACTGTGATGAGTTGTTAGACCTCTGACCTACTTGTTATGTTTGGGTCGGGGGGAGACGCTTTCCCTGTAGGGATGAATTGGTATTTCACTGTTTTCTGACACCCACACGACCTGGCTTAGGATGGGTGCCTCCGTGAGCCGAGAAATGTCAGCTGTAACAGTGAGGCATTAGGTGTTAGGACTCTTGCCCCAACCTTGTGGGTTGAATTATACATTTTCCCTGAATAATTTTTTCATCTCCCACAGTTTCAGTTATGGTCTGTATGTTCACGAGCACATTATTATTCACGCGAATACGCTTTTATATCTCCAGTTCAGACCTGTCAGTTCCCTTCTGGACATCTCTGCTTGGATCTCAGACACATGTTCAAAAAAGAATCACGTTCCCCTCAACCCCTGCTGTCATGTATCTCTCTTCGTGCCTGGTACCATCAGCTGCCCCCTGGACCATGCTAGAAATCTCGGGATCATCCCCGACTCCTCTCTTTCTCGCATGCCCTGCATGTGGTCATTGCTAAGTCCTGATGATCTACGGAGTATTAATTGAATCTGCCCACTTCTGTCCAGACCTACTGCTGCTGCTGCAGTCTGAGCCCCCACCTTCTCTTGCCTGGTCACGGTGACAGCTTCTTTGCTGTCCTTGCTTTCCTCTCAGCCCACGATCTGCACCGGGCTTGAAGCAGGACTTCTAAGACACAGACCCGACCTCTCTCCCTGGTTTAAGTCTTCCCGCGACTTCCTGCTGCCTTAGGTTGAAGTGAACAGTCCTCAACCAGGCTTTTCCTGACCTGGTCCTGCTTATTTGTCCATTTTCACACCTTTCTCTTCCCCCACTTCCTCATCTAAGTTCCAGCCGCTCAGAATGTCTCTCAGTTTCCCACCCCCACTTTGCTTTCTGTACGGCTGGACCTGTACACTGCCATCCCCGGGCCAGCAGCCACTCGGCAGATTTAATCCTCAAGCAGTCCAGGAGCGGAAAGCGAAAGCAGCCAAGATTACCGTTTCAGAATACAGCACCTCAAACCTGGCTCAGAGGTGTATATTTTTGGCTAAGATTTAAATGGTTGCAAAGAAACCCGGGTACAGTTTCATGCAGTCTTCTCCCAACTTGTATCCCCCTTCCAACATAACACCATAACCTGCAAAATCAATTGTATGTCAGAAGGGACAGGATCAAGGACTCACAGTAGTGGGGGTTATCTGCTTCGCTGCATTAACTTCTGTTATCCATCCCGCACTTTGCTAGATGTCTAGGCCTCAGAGGTACACTCAGATCTACCGCCTCCACCTTGGGTCCTGCATCTGCAGACCAGATGCATGCCGGAGTTAGGCAACTCTTCCATGTTTTCAGGAAGCAAGAGTGCAGGCATTTTTTGTTTGTTGTTAATCCTCACCTGAGGATATTTTTCCATTGACATTTAGATAGAGATAGAGTGGAAGGGAGGGAGGGAGAAGGAGAGAGAGAGAGAAAGAGAAACATCGACATGAGAGGGACACATCGACTGGTTGCCTCCCACACAACCCCTACGGGGGCCAGGGATCGAACCTGCAACCCAGGTACATGCCCTTGACTGGAAACTGAACCCGAGACCCTTGGGTCCGCCGGCCGATGCTTTGACCGCAGAGCCAAACCAGCCAGGGAATTGCAGGCATTTTAAGAAAATGAGGCTCATAGATAAGGAAAGACAGGAATTGCAGGCTTTCACGTTGCTCACACTTGCTACAGCTGCTTCCCCAGACTCGCAGGCCGACAGTGGAGCTGAATTTATTAACAGCTCCTCCACAGCTTCCGCTTCATCTCTGTGATGTCCTAGCTGATGGACCTTCTACCTGGTGGCCTCCAACAACCAGTGCCTCTCTCGGTCCATTCTGCCCCTTCTAGAATGTCTTCCTTAGGGTGAGCTAAAATGCACCACCTTTAACCTCCACGTATTTGTCCTGTTTCTGCGGAAGCACAGCCGTGGGAAGAGGAAGAAAGCAGCATGATCTTTCCTCTCGGTTTGGTTGCACTTCCTGCTGAGGGTAGACTCGGTCGAACAGATGAGCTCAGTCCTCTGGGGATGGTTTTTAGCACATTATTTGGCACATCTAAGCTATTCAGTGATTGGTAACTATCATTAATTTTAAGTAAGGAAAGGAAAATGATTCATTACACAGTCAACTCCTTGCTTATTGAGTGTGTAACATTTTGATAATTTCCGACAGACACTTTTGGGTGTCTACTCTGTGTCACACACTGTGTTAGCTCTGGGAGAAGAAGGCCCAGGACTTCAGAGGCATCACACCACAGCTGACGAGACAGAAAACATGCGTAAATAGAACGAGTGTCTCAGCCTTCAACATATGTCAGATATAAGTGTCAGATTAAAATATACAGAATATTAATATAGCCCTGGCCGGTTTGGCTCAGCGGTTAGAGCGTCGGCCTGCGGTCCAGAGAGACCTGGGTTCGGTTCCCGCTAAGGGCATGTACCTTGGCTGCAGTTTGTCCCGGCCCTGGTTGGTTCGTGTGGGTGGCGGCCACTCGATGTGTCCCTTTCACGTCAATGTTTCTCTCTCTTCCTCTCTCTCCTTCCCGCTCTATCTGAGTAAAAAATGGAAAAATGTCCTCGGGTGAGGATAAAAAAAAAAAAAAAAAAGGAAAAATGTCCTCGGGTGAGGATAAAAAAAACAAAACAGAATATTAATATAGAAGCTCAGTGCATGGTGGTTCATTTTTTTCTCCTCCATAGCATTTATCCACACTAGATTTGCGGGACAGGTCTCCCCCTCCCCCCATGTTTTTCTTTGCATAGACTTGCAGTCTGGTTGCCAAGGGAAAGGGGACTGTACCTGTAGTTTCTTGAGACTGCGTTCTGGGAGTTGCCTCTCTGCTGTTTGAGAAGCAGCCTCCGCTCTTTATCTCCCAGCATCGCATTCTGTACGGTGGACGTGCACCTGCCTCAGCAGCTTGGAATGTGGTGGCTTCAGGGCCGAAGCAGGAATCTGGCTTTGCATGTCTGGGACAAGCTGATCAGAGCTGATTGTCACTAGGGTAGCGTATGTAGCCTGTTTATCTTCCTGAGTTGCCCCCATCATGGAGGCTGAGAAAGGAGTGAGCTGCAATAACGTCCTGAGCAAAACCTTCACATGTGGTATTTTAGTGTTACGATTTTTTAAAATTGATTTTAGCCCTGGCTGGTTTGGCTCAGTGGTTAGAGCGGACCAGAGAGGCCCGCGTTCGGTTCCCACTAGGGACACGTACCTCGGTTGCAATTTGTCCCCGGCCCCAGTTGGGGTCGTTGGGGTGGCAGCCAGTCAATGTGTCTCTCTCCCATCGATGTTTCTCTCTCTCCCTCCCTCTCTATCTGAAGATAAATGTAAAAAAAAAAATAGTCCTTGGATGAGGATAAAAAAAAATAAAGTAAAAATTGATTTGAGAGAGAGGAAATAGGGGAGAGAGAGAGAGAGACATTGATTTGTTGTTACGCTTATTTATGCATGCACTGGTCATTTCTCGTATGTGCCCTAACTAGGGATGGAACCCACAGCCTTGGCATATGGGGACAACACTACTCATCCCCGGCACTATTTTTGTGTTATGTATACAAATTGTATATCAGATTGGTAACTGAAGTAGAGGGGCTGCCTCTTTGCTGATTTGATCCTCAAAATGAGGGCTGCTTGGACAATTAGATTAGCCAGGAACCTTTCCACTCAAAGTAAACAATCTGATTCAGTCTGGGTTTAGCCAAATGGGACTTCATTGGCCCAGAGACTTAAAAATCCACAGAAGGCCAAGCTTTAGATGTGCTTGGAGCCGGGTCACGGGAGTCCACTCCCTCTCTGACTGGGACCCAGCTTTCGTCCGTGGTGGCTGCACAGCAGCGTGGGGCTGGGCTCAGGGAGAGATGAGGTGCTGCGAGCACGCGGGCACCACTGCGACGAGAGTCTTGGACCTCTGAGTCAGTGCCGGCCTGCAGAAGCCCACAGACCCTCATAGACATTTCAGCGCCTTCATTAGCGGTAACGAAGTAAAAACTGAGCTGGAAAAGGAGTGTAAATATCTGAAGTGCTGTATGTAGGGACTGTTAAGTCACCTGGGTTAATTCTTTTAATGACACTTAAGGGTCCCTGCCATGTTCTCAACACAGTTTGTGGGTATTCTCTAATAACGTTCTGTGGAGACCAACACCACTGTCCCGAAAATGACAGTCAGTGTGTTACAAGAAGTTTTGTTTAATTTTTTTTTTTTATCCTCACCAGAGGATATTTTTCCATTTATCTTCAGACAGATTGGGAGGGAAGGAGGAGGGGAGAGAGAGGTGGGAGAGAGAAAGAGAGAGAGAGAGAGAGAGAGAAACATGGAAGCAAGAGAGACACATCGATCGGCCACCTCCCACACGACCTCGACCAGGGCCGGGGACAAACCACCGCCGAGGTACGTGACCCTGACTGGAATCGAACCCGCAGCTCATTGGACCGTGGGCTGACGCCGTAACCGCTGAGTCAAATGGGCCAGGGAGTGTTTAATTTTCACCAAGTCAAAACATAACCGGTAATTACAGGGCCCTGTCGGGCTTGGCACCTCAGTGTGGTTCACAGCAGCAGTTCATGCTCTTCCCGGAAGAGGTGCCTCCGAACCTTCAGCACGTGTCTCTCGCTTCACAGAAAAACGGCCCTGCCCCGGTTTTATCCGAACTCCCGAAATAAGTGCTCAAGATTAAAAATAAATCAGAGAGTCTAATTTTGGAAAGTGCTCTTGCACACCACGCCTGCCGCTGTGGAGCTGTGTATGACCTCTCACCGGGTCGTAGAGAGCCTCGCGCCCCGCGTTAGGTGCTGTTGGGGGAGAGCGAGCCCTCATGGCCTCATTTCATCCTCCGCGTCTTCAGAGGGTCTCATCGAAGCCCAGGGAGGTCGGGGGCTTTTCCAAGGACGCAGAGGCAATTCGTACTTCTGTTCCCCGCCCCAGTGCCTGTTGAAGCACCATTTCTCTTAACATCTCGTTCCTTAAGATCACGTCACCACCCGCACCTTCTTCTCGCTCCTGACAGCGTGTTGCAGGAGAGCCATTATTCACAGAACAGGTCCTCTTGGCGGTGGTAGTCGTGGGGACGTGGGGACACTTTCCCAGGGAACAGCGTGCGCCGAGTCAGGCACATCCAACAGTCCACTGGGCAGAGCCTTACGTTTCCTTGTGTTGTTTCCCCAGTTGTTTTATATTCAAGTAAATACACGGGAAGAAGAGCCAGGGCATCGGGCCTTCATCAGAAGTATAAGTGCACTCGTGACGGCTCTTTGGAGCCGCTCCAGAACTGTCTATCTGTCTTCTGCCGCAGCGCATTTAGAACACGTTCTCATTTCACAGAGTGGTAATTTACTTTTTGTTAACTTCCAGCCCATTAAGACGAAAAGACACGTCCTTAGGGGTTACATCCTGTTATTCTTGCCAAGATGGGCCAGGCTGCTAAGTGTTCTCTTCGAGAAAAACGATTCACGGAGTGGACTATGGAACACTTAAGTGTCATTAAAGAACCAGCCCAGGTGACTCAAAGGTCCCAAGATAGAGCGTTTCAGATATTTAAACTCCTTTTCCAATTCAGCTTTTATTTCATTACCTTTGAGATGTTAAAATGTCTATTAGGTGCATGTATGTTTCTGTAGATGTTCAATTGAGAGAAGAGGCAGAATTTTTAATTTTAAGAGAAGTTTGAGATAGAAAAGAAAAGAAATTTCTTTTCGTTTGGTCTTCTGGCCCTTCCACCTCGAGTAGAGTGGTGAAACCCGTGTGTTAATAATTGCTGCCATGAGTTTATATAAATACGCCTTTTCTTTCCCACTCCTTCTCTCTTTTTTAATTTATTGAGTTTAATGGGGTGGCATTGGTTAATAAAATTATATGGGTTTCAGATGTGTAATTCTGTAATACATCATCTGTCGCTGTATTGTGTGCTTACCGCCCCAAGTCAGCTTCCTTCTGCCACATTTATCTCCTCTTCCCTCTTCGCCTTTCCCCCACCCCCTTCCCTTCTCTCCCTCTGTCCCCCGTACCGCCCTTCATCTCTGTGCCCCTCCACATCTCCCCCACCCTCAAGAATCAATGGCGTAGCCCTGTGGCAGACCTAGGGGACCTCTCACCCCCAGACTGGATATCGTCTCCCTCTTTTTGATGTGTTCTGTGGGCAAGAGCCAAGAGGATCTATTGCTTTGAATGCCTTCAACAGTGATGACACACCTTTAAAATTCTTCATTAAGCATTTTGAGAGGTCACAAGACAGGGATGTTTCTTTTTTTTTTTTAATCCTCACCTGAGACTTTTTTTTGTTCTCTATTTATCTTCAGATAGAGTGGGATGGAGAGAAAGGGGAGAGTTGCCTCCTGCATAACCCCTACCAGGGCTGAGACAAACCACCACCGAGGTACGTGCCCTGACTGGAACTGAACCCGTGACTCATCGGTCCGTGGGCTGACGCTCTAGCCACTGAGCCAAACCAGCCAGGGCATTTTTTTCTGATGAATCATAACATGTTCTTTCTTGAAAAGAGTAAAAAACAAACTGTGCTATCATTTTCATGTATCAAATTCCTGTCTTTCCATTGACCTTTTCCTCTTTTTCATTGACCTGTTTCCTGTTCTGGAAGTCGGGCCATGGCATGTGGATGGATGCAGCTGGGTGATGGCCCCGCAACACGCTGGACCGCTAGTACCGACGGCTGCTTAGTCGTAGAGCGAGTCCTGCCCCGTCATTCTTACGAAAGCAATTCAGCTGACTTCTTACGCATTCGGTTTTGAGATTAACTTTACCGTTATTTTGTCAGCTTCTCCCCCTAAACCCTCGAGAGACCTTGGCTGGAATTGTGTAGGATGTCTCGGTTAGTCTGGGGAAGGGTCTCTACCACAGGCAGCTTCTCCAGAAATACAGCCCTCTCCCCGTAGCTCCGTGCTCCCCATGTTTCTTCTGGTGATGTTTTCGCTTTTAGTCGTGTTGTTTCTGCACATTTTTTGTTACGTGTATTTCTAGTCAATGAGGATCTGTTACTATTGTGAATGGAGTTTTTTTCCGTTACATGTTTAAACTGGTATTTTTTTTTTTCCTTCATCCTCACCCGAGGACACTTTTTCGCATTTATCTTCAGATAGAGAGGGAGGGAGAGACAGAGGAAGAGAGAGAGAAACATCGATGTGAGAAGAGACACATCGAGTGGCTGCCACCCACACAACCCCAACCAGGGCCGGGGACAAAGCACAACCAAGATACATGACCTTAGCGGGAACCAAACCCGGGACTCTCTGGTCCGTGGGCTGACGCTCTAACCGCTGAGCCAAACCGGCCAGGGCTCACACTGGGTATTTTTGTCACATAGGAACGCACAGGAACCAGACATCTCTGAAGTAACTTGTTTCTTCAAAGTGTTCGTTAAGGTCTATGGAATCAAACATTAGAAAACCCAATTTTGTGATCAATTTTCTTTTTTTATTTTATGTTTTTAATCTTTATTGTTCAAAGTGTCACCGATGTCCCTCCTTTCCCCCCACTGTTGGCCTCCAGAAACTCGTATCTTTGATAACGTTTTCGAACTGAGGTACCTGGACCAGGTTTTTAGAGGGGCTGTTTCTCTAACGGCGGAGTAGTTGTCCCCGTTTCCAGAGATGCCAGTGCTCCACACACACGTCATCTGCGCCTACAGATCCGGCAGTCACGTGGCCAGCGAGCTGGGGAGTGTCGGAACTGAAAGGAATTGGAGAGGTCGTCCCAGTCGGTCCTTCCGTTTTGCAGATGAGGAAATTGGCCTAGATGCGCAATGAGTGTCTGCGGTCAGACAGGCACAGCGAGGCCGGAACCCAGGTGTAGCTGCTGCTGGAGACTCTCTGAGGACCGGTAAGGGAGTCAGCAGAGTCCCAGGGAAGGAAGTGTCAGCAGATGCAGATGGTCCATTGCGGAGGACGGAGGTGCTGCTCCATGTGTTCGGGCAGATGCCTGTTCAAGCTCGCGTCGGGGCGGCTGGCTTTGCTACCTGGGTGTGCAGGTCCTGGACGCGCAGGAGCCCGCCCTGCTCCCCGTGCCCGCTGCGGCTCTGGCGTCAGGCCTGTGGCAGGAGGGGAGCAACTCCAGCCCCGCCTGCACCGCCTAACTGCTGATGGGGGAGGTGCAGATCCTTCCGTGCCACCCCTGTCAGAAGTACCGGGAAGCACCTGTAATCTTTTCCAACGTACACCAAGTGAGAAAGATGTTTCTGTTGTTGTTCTACATTGTGACACATCAGGGTGAAGAATCCAGGGGAACATTTAGGGGCCGCTTTAGACAAAGTTACAAAGTGGGGGAAAAAACAGTTTCAGAGAAATATCTTTCCTTTTTAAAAATATTTTTTCTTTATTGATTTTAGAGAGAGAGGAAAGGAGAGAAAGAGAATAGAATAGCGATGAGAGAGAGACCTGCGATCGGCTGCCCCTGCACGCCCCCTGCTGGGTATTGAGCCGGCAACCCAGGCATGCGCCCTGACTGGGAATCGGAACCCGGACCTCTCAGTCCATGGGACAGTGCTCAGTCCACTGAGCCACACCGGCCGGGCGCTACTTCCTTTTTTAAAACACACCGAGTTGAACAAAAGCCTTGAACTCAGAAACACTTAGGTTTTCAAGATATGCAGAGACTGTCTTATATTCTGAATGCCTATCAGCTGATTATTGGAGTGCCCTGTCACTCCTGGGGTGCTCCGTGGTACTGGGTTCTTGTCCCCAGTGCTCTTGTGACAGAGACAGCCCCTGTGCTTTGGGGGCAACGTCAGGACTTTTGTGAGAGAAAGGGTTTTATGATAATAGTGCGGAAGCGATCAATCAGACGATAGTGTGTCTTTAATAGAGGACTCTTACTACAGTGTGTTTGTTCTGCATGGAGAGTCCCCAAAGGCCAAGCGTGCATTGCGGCCACACACAGCAGGAGAGTGAAGGTGCGTGTGCAGCCCAGTGTGCAAGCAGGTCGCTGGTCTAGTTGAACCCTATTTATTTGAACACTATTTATTTATTTATTAATTTTTTATCCTCATCCAAGGGCATTTTTTGATATTTTGTTCAGATAGAGTGGGAGGGGGAGAGAGAGAGAGAAACATCGACATGAAAGGGACACATCGAGTGGTTGCCACCCACACGACCAACCAGGTCTGGGGACAAACTGCAACCGAGGTACATGCCCTTAGTGGGAACTGAACCCGGGTCTCTCTGGACCACAGGCCGACGCTCTAACCGCTGAGCCAAACCGGCCAGGGCATAGTTGAACACTCTTTAAAAGTGTTATGGGTTTGCAGGGAAATATGTATATTTTTTAAACTCAATTTTAAGAAAGAATCAGAAGTCGGATCTGTCTGATGCCTAATCACAGAGATGGTTTTGTGGATCACCTCATGTCCCGGTGCTGTCTTCACAGAGGTGGTTTTGGGGGTCACCTCATGTCCCGGTGCTGTCTTCACAGAGGTGGTTTTGGGGGTCACCTCATGTCCCAGTGCTTGCTGTCTTCACAGAGGTGGTTTTGGGGGTCATCTCATGTCCCGGTGCTGTCTTCACAGAGGTGGTTTTGGGGGTCACCTCATGTCCCAGTGCTGTCTTCACAGAGGTGGTTTTGGGGATCACCTCATGTCCCGGTGCTGTCTTCACAGAGGTGGTTTTGGGGGTCACCTCATGTCTCGGTGCTGTCTTCACAGAGGTGGTTTTGGGGTTTCGGTGCTGTCTTCACAGAGGTGGTTTTGGGGGTCACCTCGTGTCCTGGTGCTGCCTTCCCATGAAGAGCCCCTCAGAGTGGCTCCCGTCTGTCCCTTCCAAGGCCGCTGAGTCCAAGTGCGAGGCTTCGAGGGCTCTGGCACCAGATAGCCCGGCATCCTGCCTCTGCTTTCTCTCAGGGCCGGCGTCCCCGTCGGAGAAACCCGCCCCGAGCGCACGCCTGGGCCTGTGATCCGCCGGGGGGCTCGAGGAACGTCCTGCAGCCGCTGATTAGGTTGACCTGCGGCCCCGAGACGCTTCCCATCACAGGGTGCTTATCCACTTCAGCAGTGGTTCCCCACCCTCCTCACGCCGCGACCCTTTGATGCAGGTCCTCATGTTGTGGCGGCCCCCAGCCATAAAATTATTTTCGTTGCTACTTCATGACTGTAATTTTGCTACTGTTATGCCTTAGGCAACCCCTGTGAAAGGGTCGTTTGACCCCCAGAGGGATCGTGACCCACAGGTTGAGAACCGCTGCCCTTCAGGTTGTGGGCTGAGGGTAGTGCTGGGATGCAGACCCCAGCAGCCGGCAGGAAGCCTGCACACCCCTCCCCCCTCTCCGCTGCTTCTGACACGTTTCCCCCGTCCTTTGCCTGACCCCACGTGCACCTGTCAGCAGTAGGAGTGGCCTGTTGAGTTGGGGTCCACCCGGGCAGCAAGCCCTTGGCTTACCCTTAGGAGCTGGATGCCCTCGAGGAGTCACTTGGCCTCTCTGAGCTCTGAGCATCAGTTTCCTCACCTGTGAGATGGGGTGAGAACCCCGCGGTCCAGCCTCACCAGGTGGGTGTGCTGACCAGCTGATGTTACTCACCCCTCTGTCCCCAGGGTACTGAGGGCGCCTGGAGCAGTGTAGGCGCCCACAGATGTGCGTTTCTGTTCCCTCCCAGACTCTGGATAGGAGTCAGGTGTTGCAGGGGGTCTGAACAGGTAACTGTGTGGGTGTAGCCAGGGAATAAGATAAAATGGTCGAGGTTCATTTGGTTTTTAATCTCATTCTTTTTTCTAGTAAATAGACCTGAGCTCAGTACAGCTCTGTTCCCAGAAGGCAGGGAAAGGCCTCCTCTGTAATGGATGGTGGGTATTCTCGAGGTGTCTGAGAAGAGCCGTTCACACCAAATTGCAGGGGTAGGGAGGGTGAGGCGGACCCTGAGCTGACGTCTGGGGTTGTGACAGTCTGGAACTGAGAGGTTAGTGAGGATCAGAGGTAACTCGCAGGCATGGGGAGCAGCACAGCGGAGCAAGGACTGCAGCCGGGGTCCCGGGGTGTGTGTGGGGGACAGTGCATCTGACTGTCTCGCGGGGATTACCCGAGAGTGATGTGCGCGACGTTGGAGAGGTGATTGGGCTGGACTGCAGGGCCCGCACCCCAGGTGAAGACGTGGACGCTCTCTGTGAGAGTGTGACCGGCCTTGTGAAGTGATGTGCGCGACGTTGGAGAGGTGATTGGGCTAGACTGCAGGGCCCGCACCCCAGGTGAGGACGTGGACGCTCTCTGTAAGATTGTGACCGGCCTTGTGAAGTGGGCACTGCAGGAGCTGGGTCTTGCGAATGAGAAGGTGGAAGCAGGAAGGGGGGCTGGCACCTGGCTGCATCTCGGAAATAGCCCCAGGGCCCTGCCCAGCACACTGGACGGCCGCCAGAGGGCGCTGGTGCTCCAGAGCCAGCGCTGACGGAAAAGGCAAGGTGTTTGAGCTGACTGCGTGGGGCTGGGCGAGTTTTGGGGGAGCCTTGGCAGTTTGGGAATGCAGAATCACGTTGGAAAGCCAGCAGGGCCTGGGGAGAGCACCCGGCACACCATGACTCTGCAGAACAGCCTGGGCCTTGTGGAGAGCACACGGGAACTCGGGGTGCAGTCCTGCTGCAGCGGGGGCCCCTGGCCTGGGAAGCAGGTGCACACAGGCCTGACAGTGGGTGGGCTGCCCTTGCCTGTGCGAGTGTCCGCGTCCTCTCCTAGTGAGCCTTTGGTGATGAAAATTGAGCCACGCTGGCAACTTGTAAGAAGACGTGCGTGGCCCAGGGTTTTCTGTCCCCCAGCCGAGTTTTGACTTTGCAGTGCATTCAAAGGGTCTTGAGGCAGCCTCTGTCAGCAGGGATGGCCCAGGTGCGGCCAGCATGTGCACCGAGAGCTTGCTAAGCCTGCACGTGATTTTCAAGCCCCGTTGGCCCATCGCCTGTGGGTCGGGAAAGCACCCAGTGCCTTTACGAAAGGAAGCGGAGCCCCGGGTGTGTGTACGTGGGGAGGCGGTGGGACACCTGTGTGGTGATGGTGGGGGCACAGGGAGAACTGCAGGGTGACAGCAAGTTGACGGAGTCGGCAGGGAATGCCCACGTGTCTCAGGAGGTGTACGAAGTAGCAGCAGCAGCCACGAGAGGGTTCGAACCGAAGCCCGGGCAGCAGGTCCGCTGTGTGGAACAGCAGTCCTATGGGTTGGGGTCCAATAGCAACACCCCAAATAGGGTGTCAGGACCCCTGCCTACGAAGTGCCATTTCAGAGCCTTTTGCCGCCTGAGAATCCCAGAGTCATTCTCCTCTGTGCCTGACAATTGTCGAGCTCCCTTGGAGCTGGCAGCGGTACAGGTAACACCTCTGTCTCCATCATGTCCCGTAAGGTCGCCCACGTACTTCGGAGTTTTTAAAGTAGGGATGTCACGCTAGGATCGATCCGCTGCGCAGGTAATAGACTCGCCTTTCAGGGTTTCTTTGACGAGAGTGCTACTATAGTTCAAGCATGACGGATGACTTAGACATGCAGCGGTCGTCAAGGAAATTTCTGTCTGGAGCGGCAGACGGAGACAAACCGTCGGCTGCAGTGCAAGGCAGACTCGGGGCGGCTGTCGTCAAGGAGCAGGAGCAACGCGCAGAGGGAGCGAGACCGGCTTGAGGGATCGGAGGACCTGACTTCCGTGCTCTTCTGTTTCCTGCTCATCCTTCAGCTGCCTCCGCGGATGCTCTGGAATTCCACCTTCCCTTCCTTCTGTAGGGACTCTGGTCGAGATCCGGGCTGTTCTCCTGGCTTTCCTTTGGGTATCTTTGCCTTTAAAAAACAGTTGTGGTAAATAACTCGTCACGTGGATTTACCCTTTTAACAGATTTCTTAGTTCACAGTATAGTGTTGTCAACTACGCACAGTGCGGTCCAGCAGAACCCTGACACACTTTGCACCGTGCGCGAGGGAAACGTGTGCCCATGAACGGCAGCTTTCCCTCCCCCGCACCCAGCCCCGGCAGCCACCGCTCCGTTCTCCGTGCTTCAGACCCCTGCCAGTGGCGTCGTGCCATGTTTGTTCCCCTGCAGCTGGCTCATGTCACCTAACCCACGGGGCTCAGGATTCTTCCATGCTGTGGCATGTGACGGGATTGCCTTCTTTTTCATGGCTGAATAATATTCCATTGTGTGCCCCGGCAGCCACCGCTCCGTTCTCCGTGCTTCAGACCCCTGCCAGTGGAGCGCGCCATGTTCGTTCCCCTGCAGCTGGCTCATGTCACCTAACCCACGGGGCTCAGGATTCTTCCATGCTGTGGCATGTGACGGGATTGCCTTCTTTTTCATGGCTGAATAATATTCCATTGTGTGCACCACATCTTGTCCATCCATGTATCCCGTCGATGGACATTTAGGTTGTTTCCACCTCTTGGCTATCGTGAATACTGCTGCTATGAACATGGATGTGCGCACATCTCTTCAAAACTCCGATTTCAGTTCTTTTGGATAAATACCTGGAAGTGGGGTTGTTAGTAGTTCTATTTCTAATTTTGGGGGGAACCTCCATACTGTTTTCTGTAGCGGCTGCACCGTTTTATATCCCCCGCAAGAGTGTACAAGGTCCTAGTGTCTCCTTGTCCTTTTTCTTTTTAGTGGACCTCCTAACGGGTGAGGTGATGTCTCATCGGGGTGTTGACTTACATTTTCCTGATGATCACTGACATTGAGCACCCGTTGGACTTTTTTTTTTTGGTATTTTTTGGAGAAATGTGTGTTTAAGTCCTTTGTCCACTTTTTAAACTGGGTTAATTTGTTTTTTTGGTCTTGAGCTGTAGGGATCTTTTCGACGTGAACTCCCACATCTCCATGCCCCTGTCTGATGAGCTCATGTTTCCCACCCCTGCCCAGCCTGGTCCTCCTGCCCTCCTGTTCCCGTCTCACACTCTGCCCCTCCCACCTCTCCCGTGACGTCTGGAATATACTCAGGCCCAGTGTAGACACATCCTTAAAACCCAGGTCAAGTCGGTGTCCCCCCGAGTCCTGCCCCGACCACAGCCAGAGGCTCTCCCTCTGCTGAAAACTCAGCCCTTCCCGGCTCTCTGGCTTCTGAGCAGGAGGCAGGGCCGGCTGCCTTGCTCTGGGATGTGGCACGTGAATGTTCTACGTTAGCTGACCTTCAAACCTCCCCTCCCGGCACTTCACAAACCACCTGTCACACTCTCGGGAGGCCGGAGGGCGAGGAAAAGGTCAGCTGCACCTTGGGCCCGCGTGTGCTGTCCATCAGGAGAGGACGTGGAGGGGCAGGCTGAGCGCACAGGCTGCTGTTACTCCCGAGAGAGGAGCAGGGGGGCCTGGGAGGGGAGGGAAGGGCCAGAGACCAGGGCCTCTTAGCAGGCAGGGTTGGAATGAGGCGGCAGGCTCACGTGGAAGGTCATGACTGTGACCTGAGACATGCTCTGCTGGGGTTTGGCAGGTGGGGTGGACAGGTGTGTGCTGGGAGGTGAGTTCATCTCACTGTTCGGCAGGAATCAGAACCGCTGCTGAGAGTGGGGTCCACTTCTACTCAGAACACCCTCTCCCCGAGAACTCATGGCTTCCCACCCTGCATCCATGCCAGCAGCACTGCAGGAGTCCATCACCCAGAAGTCCCCAGCACGGCCTTCAGGAGGCCCAGGCCAGTACAGGAAGCCGTGGGGACCCCCCTGGGTTGGACACGTGACGTGGCTCTGAGTTCCATCAGCCTCCCTGCCAGAGGAGGGAGGACCACTTCCTGGGCCTCCGGTTTCATGGAGGTTCTCCACCTTGTGACCTTCATTGCTTCTTCATGGGGTGCCCACACCTCTCCCCGTGGTCGGGTTGTTACAGCTCTCAAGACCCTGCCCCACCCTGAGCCCCAGCCGTCTGCTCTGTCCTGATGACACCACGGTCGGTTCTGGTCCCTGTGCTCCCGGGGGGGTTGCAGCCTGAGGACCAGTTGGGGCCTCAATCTTGTACCTTTGGCATGTCCCCGAGGGGCCCAAACCTGCTGTCACGTGCGTCCGTGAGCCCGAAGCCTGCCAAGCTGGCCTGGCTCCTCCAGGGCAGGGGCTGGACAAGGTGGCTCAGTCCTCCCCACTGACCCCGGGACGCTCTCCCGTCTCGTTTCTGACCCCGTCCCTCACCTCCAGTCATGATCCTGGGGCCCTGGCTTCCCAACCTGGGAGGAGTGTGGCCTCACCTGATGCTGAAAAAGAAGAAAGGAAGGAAAACACGTTCTTGGGCCTGTCCCTGGAGAGTTCCTGAGCGGGGCTGGGGCTGGGCTCTGACATTTCGTGCAGGTACATGCAGAAGTGGAGAGGCAGCTGCGGGCTTACTCCGCTGCCAAGTCGTTTCCTTCTGTGTCCTACCCTGTGCTTCCTGGATTCTTCTGGAGAGGTCATGTGTTTCCTTAGACGTCAGAGAAAGAACAGATGTCGTTAAAACCAAAACCCAGGGTTCAAAGTAGTCCGTCTCTCAAAACCCATTCACCCTGGCCTCTGCTCCTCTCTTCCTCAGGGGGACTGGATCTCATCTTCGTGCCGGGCCTCGGGTTCGACAGCCACGGCCGCCGCTTGGGGCGGGGCGGGGGCTACTACGACGCCTACCTGGAGCGCTGTGCGCGCCACCAGCACGGGAAGCCCTACGCCCTGGCCCTGGCGTTCAAGGAGCAGATCTGCCCGCAGGTCCCAGTGGACGAACACGACGCGAAGGTGGACGAGGTCCTTTACGAAGACTCCCCGGCCCCTTGAGTGCCGCTGGCTGCGGCCAGGCAGTCCGGTTCCGTGTGGGATGGGTGCCTCTCGTCGGAAATCAGTGGGCATGGCGCACGAGCGGGAACGCGGGCGGCACTGTTCGTGGTATAATTGTAAAACGTGACATAAAACCACCTCGAAGATGAACCGAGTCGCACACTAATCGAAATGGAGCCGCCTCCAGGGGGTTCTGAGGGCCGTTTCCCAGTGTGAGCGTGGCAGGGCCCCCTCGGCTCCAGCCCGCTCGATGTGCGAGCGGCCGGGCTCCTCGGCGCACACGCGTCGCTGAGCCGTCACGGCCGGCCGTCTCTGGCAGGGATGGGAGACCCAGGATCGTGAACTGATCTGTCGGGGTTTGCTTTGTGGACAAGGTTCCTCGAGAATACTATTTCCCACACTTCAGTAGAATTTTTTGGATGAGTTAATTGAATACATTCAGGGCATTTTCATTCAAAACGTGGATTCATACTCTTTGGATACTAGCTCATGATCCGATGGTTTAGGCACAGAGTAAAAACACTGTAAGGATGTCATGGACCTGAGGTCGGCCTCCCAGTGTGGTGTGCTCAGTGAGCAGCGGGAGGGACGGTGTCGGAGCTGTGGGATCAGGCCTGTGCTGGTGAGTCTGGAGTGCACCCCACCCGTGAGGTCGGGCGGGTGCCGCTGCCGCCGGCCGACAGTCGGTCTGGACACTTCAGCACCATGGAACTGCCATCCTGCCGCAGGGGCGTTTGCAAACCTCCCCCGCTGCTCCCGGCAGGCAGCATGCAGCCCACTGGCTGGAGCCCCGGTGCTGGGATTCAGGGAGTGAGGGGCGTCGAGTCTCCCGGGAAGGGGCCGCTCCCGTGTCCTCTCATGGGCCTGGGCATTGTGCAGAGGGTGCTGGAAAGGGGAAAACAACTGGCGATGCAGATGACGACACCACCTGCGACCAGGGCACAGGCGAGGCTGAGGACGCCACCTGGAGTCCCGGAAACAAGGCCCCACGGCGAGCGTCCCAGGTTAGGGGCAGCCCAGCCCGGGCACCAGCAGCCAGGTCTGCACGGGAACCTGCTGGTGCTGGGCCAGCATGCACCCGCAGGGGCCAGCTCTAGTCCACCAGCACACTGTCCGAGCGGCGCCCGTCCAGCACAGCCCACCGAGGGACTGGGACGGGGCGGGTGGCTGCGCAGAGGAGCTCACGTCCTGGGCCCACCTTCTCTCCCCTCAGATCGTCGGGCGTCCCGTGAATCACGGCGCTTGGTCCGCGATGTTTTGACGCTGCTTTCTCCACCGGCCAGAGCTCCTCCGTGGCGAGTTCTCCGCCAGATTGATGTTTACCCCAGGCCCCACCGCAGCCCTCAGACAAAACACAGCCACGCGTTCCGGGGAAGGAGTGGGCCCGTGTGCATGTCGCCTTGGTATCTGACGTTTTCTCGGAGGAGGAAATGGAGCTGGCTGAGGCGGGAGCTTTCGGCAGAGCTGCCCCCTCGCCCGCTGCCCAGGAGCAGGACGGCCCCGGCCTCGGGGCAGGGCTGCCCGCTCACCCACTGCCCAAGAGCAGGACGGCCCCAGCCTCGGGGCAGGGCTGCCCGCTCACCCGCTGCCCAAGAGCAGGACGCCCCCGGCCTCGGGGCAGGGCTGCCCGCTCGCCCGCTGCCCAGGAGCAGGACGTCCCCCGGCCTCGGGGCAGGGCTGCCCGCTCACCCGCTGCCCAGGAGCAGGACGGCCCCGGCCTCGGGGCAGGGCTGCCCGCTCACCCGCTGCCCAGGAGCAGGACGGCCCCCGGCCTCGGGGCAGGGCTGCCCGCTCGCCCGCTGCCCAGGAGCAGGACGGCCCCCGGCCTCGGGGCAGGGCTGCCCGCTCACCCGCTGCTGAGGAGCAGGACGTCCCCGGCCTCGGGGCAGGGCTGCCCGGCTCACCCGCTGCCCAAGAGCAGGACGCCCCCGGCCTCGGGGCAGGGCTGCCCGCTCACCCGCTGCCCAAGAGCAGGACGGCCCCGGCCTCGGGGCAGGGCTGCCCGGCTCACCCGCTGCCCAAGAGCAGGACGCCCCCGGCCTCGGGGCAGGGCTGCCCGCTCACCCGCTGCCCAAGAGCAGGACGGCCCCTGCCTCGGGGCAGGGCTGCCCGGCTCACCCGCTGCCCAAGAGCAGGACGCCCCCGGCCTCGGGGCAGGGCTGCCCGGCTCACCCGCTGCCCAGGAGCAGGACGGCCGCGGCCTCGGGGCAGGGCTGGTTGGAATGACACCGCAGACCTTTCCCCAGGCCCACCCAGGTGCACACCCGAAAGGGAAGGCCGGTTTGCTGACCATTCTGTCCTCCAGGCAGTCGTGAGCACTCAGCCAGGCTCGCCTGCAGGCCTTCCGCGGGGCAGGGGCTCGGAGCCTGGCAGAGGGCACTGTATGGCGGAGGCAGATCCAGAGAGACCGAGAGGGCGGATCCGGCTCGCTCACTACTGCAGTAGGACTCACCAGTCAGTGAGGAAGAGGAAGGGGCCTCCTGGGGCCGGAGCCCCTGCTCAGGTGCCCGCAAAGCCAGGGCAGCAAACACACGGCAGCTGCTTCCCATGAGTCACGTGTGCGAGCTTAGACACCGTTCCCGGCTCCGTGAGGGTCGCTGCCCTTCCCGCACAAGAGGAGACAGGCCGAGGTCCTCACCCGAGCGAGCGATGGCTCAGGGTCGGACCCAGCTCTGTTTCACAGCCCTGTTCTGCCCACTGCCCTGCACGCCAGTCTTCATGGGGGAGTCCTCCTGGCTCTTCCTGAGTCTCCCGTGAGCTCGCCTGGGTCCTGGGGCCACCAGCGTGGTCTGGCTTGGCTGCTGGGGCCCCCTCGGGGCTGGGCCCAGAGGCTCCCACGGTGGGGGGCAGAGTCCCGGCCTCAGACGAGAAGCCGGGGAGAGGGCTGCTGGTTTCTCCTTGTTTCTCTTCTCTCGGATTTTTCTCCCGTCATTGTCTACAAATAACAACTTCTCAGCTTTTAGGTTTTTCTGAAGAATCAGCAAATTCTTCATGGCACATTGCTGTGACAAACAGCAGGTTTGCCTCTGGTTTCATCTCATGATCTCGGTGGCTTGATGACCTCACCGTGTGTGATAGCTCTCCTAGGTTTCTGAGCAGAATCTTAAAGAAGTTTTATGCTCATCGTTCCTGTGTGTTTGTAGTAGAAAGTTGACCTGTGTGAGTTTCCTGCTACAGGCGGAGCCGGGACTCCTCGGCGCTGATCCCCTGCTACAGGCGGAGCCGGGACTCCTCGGCGCTGACCCCCTGCTACAGGCGGAGCCGGGACTCCTCGGTACTGATCTGCTACAGGCGGAGCCGGGACTCCTCGGTGTTGATCCCCTGCTACAGGCGGAGCCTGGACTCCTCGGCGTTGATCCCCTGCTACAGGCGGAGCCGGGACTCCTCGGCGCTGACCCCCTGCTACAGGCGGAGCCGGGACTCCTCGGCGCTGATCCCCTGCTACAGGCGGAGCCGGGACTCCTCGGCGCTGATCCCCTGCTACAGGCGGAGCCGGGACTCCTCGGCGCTGACCCCCTGCTACAGACGGAGCCGGGACTCCTCGGCGCTGATCCCCTGCTACAGGCGGAGCCGGGACTCCTCGGCGCTGACCCCCTGCTACAGACGGAGCCGGGACTCCTCGGCGCTGATCCCCTGCTACAGGCGGAGCCGGGACTCCTCGGCGCTGATCCCCTGCTACAGGCGGAGCCGGGACTCCTCGGCGCTGATCCCCTGTTACAGGCGGAGCCGGGACTCCTCGGTACTGATCTGCTACAGGCGGAGCCGGGACTCCTCGGCGCTGACCCCCTGCTACAGGCGGAGCCGGGACTCCTCGGCGCTGATCCCCTGCTACAGGCGGAGCCGGGACTCCTCGGCGCTGATCCCCTGCTACAGGCGGAGCCGGACTCCTCGGCGCTGACCCCCTGCTACAGGCGGAGCCGGGACTCCTCGGCGCTGACCCCCTGCTACAGGCGGAGCCGGGACTCCTCGGCACTGATCCCCTGCTACAGGCGGAGCCGGGACTCCTCGGTACTGATCCCCTGCTACAGGCGGAGCCGGGACTCCTCGGCGCTGATCCCCTGCTACAGGCGGAGCCGGGACTCCTCGGTACTGATCCCCTGCTACAGGCGGAGCCTGGACTCCTCGGCGCTGATCCCCTGCTACAGGCGGAGCCGGGACTCCTCGGCGCTGATCCCCTGCTACAGGCGGAGCCGGGACTCCTCGGTACTGACCCCCTGCTACAGGCGGAGCCGGGACTCCTCGGTACTGATCCCCTGCTACAGGCGGAGCCGGGACTCCTCGGTACTGATCTGCTACAGGCGGAGCCTGGACTCCTCGGCGCTGATCCCCTGTTACAGGCGGAGCCTGGACTCCTCGGCGCTGATCCCCTGCTACAGGCGGAGCCGGGACTCCTCGGCGCTGATCCCCTGCTACAGGCGGAGCCGGGACTCCTCGGTACTGATCCCCTGCTACAGGCGGAGCCTGGACTCCTCGGCGCTGATCCCCTGCTACAGGCGGAGCCGGGACTCCTCGGCGCTGATCCCCTGTTACAGGCGGAGCCGGGACTCCTCGGCGCTGATCCCCTGCTACAGGCGGAGCCGGGACTCCTCGGCGTTGATCCCCTGCTACAGGCGGAGCCGGGACTCCTCGGCACTGATCCCCTGCTACAGGAGGAGCCGGGACTCCTCGGCGCTGACCCCCTGCTACAGGCGGAGCCGGGACTCCTCGGCGCTGACCCCCTGCTACAGGCGGAGCCTGGACTCCTCGGCGCTGACCCCCTGCTACAGGCGGAGCCGGGACTCCTCGGCGCTGATCCCCTGCTACAGGCGGAGCCGGACTCCTCGGCGCTGACCCCCTGCTACAGGCGGAGCCGGGACTCCTCGGCACTGATCCCCTGCTACAGGCGGAGCCGGGACTCCTCGGCGCTGACCCCCTGCTACAGGCGGAGCCGGGACTCCTCGGCACTGATCCCCTGCTACAGGCGGAGCCGGGACTCCTCGGTACTGATCCCCTGCTACAGGCGGAGCCGGGACTCCTCGGCGCTGACCCCCTGCTACAGGCGGAGCCAGGACTCCTCGGCGCTGATCCCCTGCTACAGGCGGAGCCGGGACTCCTCGGTACTGATCCCCTGCTACAGGCGGAGCCGGGACTCCTCGGCGCTGATCCCCTGCTATAGGCGGAGCCGGGACTCCTCGGTACTGATCTGCTACAGGCAGAGCCAGGACTCCTTGGTACTGATTTCCTGATCGTCTCGGCGATTAGGTGTGAGAGATACCAGTTCCTTGCCGGATTGACCGTGGGAACCACCAGAGACCCTCATTTAGAAGGGCCGGTTGTCTGGTTCGCTCCTTGGTATACAGACCACGGCCTCGAGGTCCTGATCGCATGCCAGTTGTGTTCCGGTGGCCTACGTATTCCATGCACCCCGGTGCCCACCTGCCCCGAGGACCTGTCTGTGCTGGTGGGAAGAGCCTGGCTGCTCTGCCCTGCAGGGAGGGCCGCGTGCCGTCCACCACCACCTCCCAGTCCGCTCTGCGTCCTGCAGCTCAGGAGCGGGGCTTCCTCTGCTGAGTTACCTCCCGTGTCCTCCTCAGACGGTTCAATCAGAGATGGAACATGGTTGGTCTTTGCCAGCATTTCAGACCAAGAGTATGTTGTTTGCCTCTTAAAGGCACATTAATTTGCAATGACTTTGGTGCAAAAGGCAGAGTGATGCTGGAGAAAGGGACGCAGATCTGGGGGCCAGGGGTGAGCCCAGGGTACTGAGTGGCCCAGGCCTTGTAGGAGGCACTTGCCACCTCCCCTCCTCCCTCCACTAATGCAAGGTCCCTTTGCCTGCTCGAGTCTGTCTGCTGCCATCCCCCAAAGTGCCAGTCGTAGGACTGCCCTGCAGATCCGCACTCTCCCACTGACACCCTCTGCCACCCCGGCTGGCTCCCCTGCCACCTCCCATGGGTCCCCCTGCCCTGCTGAAGCCCACAGGACCTCTCTGCACGGATCTGGCCCTGGTTTTCTCTCCCTGCCAACTACTCTCCTCCTCACCCCCTCCCCTCCCTGCTCCTGTTCAAGAGTCAGAACAGGGGCCGTAGCCTCCTCTTGCATCCCCTCCCTCTGAGGTTCCTTGCCCAGCTCTCTCCAGAACCACCTCCGCAGCCGTGGGCTCAGGCAGGAGCGCAGAGCTGTCAGATCCCCTTTCTCTGGCCACACAGAGCAAGACCAGCTTCCCTACATCTCTCTGGCTCGGGAGCACGGTCCCACTCTGGAGGTTTCTCAGATGCTGCTCACATCAATAACAAAACCATGAAATATGCCCAGTAGAAAGACAGAAAAGAACGTGAAGAGGTAATTTATAAGAGACACAAATTGGCATTTATATGTGAGAAACGTTTAGTTTCACGCATCACCAAAGAGATGTAAATTAATCCACGTGAGTGGTGAAGACTAATCGGAACAATAATAGTTGAGTTTGGACTATGATGCAGGAGCGTGTAAGTGCTTTAGTCTTTCTGGAGAGCGTCACAGAAACCTCCTAACTTTCCTGAGCCTACAGACCCTGCGTTTGCACTGGAGGAGCCTGTCCCGGTGAAGTAAGTATGAGGTATTTGCAAAGGGTTTCACCCGGGGTGTCAGGCATGGGCTGCCCTCCCGGCGATGCGTGTGGTGCTATCCAGTGAAATACTTCAGACGTGGTTGGGGCCGGTACACCAGGTGTCCACTGATAACATGTCGACAGATATTTAAAGAGGAGGAATGTTCAAGTCTCAAGATTTAGGGAAAAAAAAAAACAGGTTACAAAATTTATGCCACAGTAATTGCATTTGGGGGTGGGGGCGGGATCAATGAAACAATGTATACTGAAGTGTTAACACAGCTACATGTCATGTTTTATCAGGCACAAAGATCTAAGAAACATTGATTTAAAACAGAAAGCAAGCAGGAGCCTGATACGGAGCCGGAGGAAGAGGGCTGTGTCCTCGTCCTCAGTCTGCCTCTGCCGAGGCCAAGACGGTCACCTCGGTTCTTCCAGGGGCACTTTCCTCCTCTGTCCGACAGACTCGCCCTTCTCGTTGATGACACCCACCGCTGCGTAGGGCTTTGACAGCAGACCCCTTTTTTTTGATCCTCATTCGAGGACACTCTTCCATTTTTTGTACAGACAGAGTGGGAGGGAGAGAGAGAGAGAGAGAGAGAGAGAAACATCGATGTGAAAGGGACACATCGAGTGGCTGCCACCCGCACGACCAACCAGGGCCGGGGACAAACTGCAACCGAGGTACATGCCCTTAGTGGGAACCAAACCCGGGTCTCTCCGGACCGCAGGCGGACGCTCTAACTGCTGAACCAAACTGGCCAGGGCAGCAGACCCCTTTTTAAACCATTGTCTGTGGACCTCGCACTGGACCTTGCAGGACTGAGCTAGGAGATCAGCACTTAGGCTGTTGGCTCTTTACCATTCGCTGATGAGTAAGAAACTCATCCCACATGTCGTGTTGCAAAGCAATCCACACGGCTGGGGGTGTGGCCGGTGACTCGTCGAGGATGGAGGGGTTGGTAGCAAGCCCTGGCTGGGACTGGGGTATTGGAAAAGCCAGAAAGCACGACTGACAGAGCTGCTGGAGGCTCAGGGCTGTCCGTGGACTTGTCCAGCTGGAGGCCTCCTGCAGGGGCCTGGTGGTCAGGGACTGGGACTTGCAGGCCCCATTAAGAGGGTGGGGCCAACCCAGTGGGGTCCGACTGGGCCGAGGAGAGACTTGGATTTTGTTAAAGCTGGGAGCAGACAGGGCAGGCACTACTGGAGGGCCCGGAACTGAAGATTGGCTGGTGCGAGCTGCAGGTCCCGTTCATGCAGAGTAGGCCACCCTGGAGAGGGGGTGACAGAGGACAGAGCCATCCGGACATGACCTGGGAAGCCAGCTCACTTCCATGAGAATCGTGCGTTGACTTCCTGCTCACTAGTGGGTTCGACACCTAATCCTTGGAACTGATGCCCTGATCTCGAGGTGCATCGCATCCCTGACATGGTACAGCTTCTCCATAAATACGTTTCCCGTGAACAGGAGGGCACAGCCTCCCTGCCCCCAGGGCCCTCTTACAATCGTGAGCGTGCCTGGCACTGAGCTCCCCTGTGAGTGGGACGGGCTCACTGAAACTGCAGATCGACTCATCAGGATCCTTTTAGTTACTGCATGTACCTGATTTTATAGCCCACTTATGGGTAAGGTTCAAGTTCGCCAACCTTATGTGAAACTCCTTCATTTGGGTGAAACAAGCTTTTACGTGCAATCCCTTCATTTCCGGGAGATCGGAGAACTACTGAGGGACCGCGGGTTGCAGAGGAAACAGGCTGATGCATCGCTGACCTTCCTTACGCAGCAAAGCCGCGGGCCTTCCTCGCACAGGTGGTCTGTGTACGGAGCGTCTGTGCAGCTTTGCACCTCGGCCTTAGGGAAAATAGGCTCTGTCCCCGTGGAGTCATCATCCCACTGAGCGCGCTGTGCTCGCAGGTCCACCGCGCCCAGCCGTTGTGAGAGCAGACGGGTGAGGGCCCACGGTTTCATGAAACGGCTGTGGAGGGTTTGCGGGACGACCTGATCCGCTCTCTCCCAAACGCACCAGCTCCTTCCACCGGGGACGGGAAGTGCCCTGCAGAGCCTCTGTGCTGCCGGGCCCTCTGAGACATCACTCCCTCCCTCTGGGACCTTCCGTCCCGCAGGAGAGAGGGGCAGGCCTGGGCACCTGCTGGGTGGCAGAGCCCAGGTCCACAGCTGGTCGCTGCTGGGCCTGGATTAGTATTCGGGTCTGGCCGTCCGCAGGCTTATCCCTTTGCCTCCTATTTGAGCAGCTTGAGCCCATCTTCCCTCTGTCGAGCTCAAGGTGTCGCCTAACCCCCCCCCCCACCACCCGAGCACACCTTCCACGAGAGTATTAGCTACAAGTGAGTACGACGAAGCGTACCCTCCTGACCATTTTTCAGGGTGCAGCTCAGTGACGTCCAACACTTCCATGTTATGGTGCCACTGTCGCCACCGTCCACCTCCAGATGGATTTTACCTTCCCCCCCTGAGACTGTACCCGTCAATCGGTAACTCTCCACCCCACCCCCAGCCCCTGGCAACCGCCCTTCTGCTTCCTGTCTCTAAGCACAGCCGCTCGACGTACTCGTGTAGGTGGAAACAGACACTATCTGTTCCGCAATGTCAAGGTTCATCCGTGCTGCCGCCTGTGTCGAAATTCCCTCCCTTTTCCAGGCTGAATAATATTTCATCATGTGTGGACACCCCGTGTTGTTTGTTCATGGGTTGATGGACACTGGGGTGGCGTCTACCTTTGACCTTTGTGAATAACGCTGCTGTGAACATGGGGGTGCAGGCATCTGTTTGAGACCCTTCTGTCACTTCTTTTGAGTATATCCCCAGGAGTGGAATTGCTAGAGCCTGCGATGATTCTATTTGATAATTTGAGAAATTGCCGTGTTTCCACATCCCCCCCAGCAATGCACAGGAGCTCCGGTTTCTTCACACCCTCACCAACTTCTGTCATTTCCCTTTTTTTTTTCAATCATGGTCATCCTTGTGGATGTGAAGTGCTGTCTCATTGCAGTTTTGAGTTGCATGACCTGGAAGTTTAAGATTCGGACACGTTAGGTTTGAGACCTGAGGCAGCCCAGGGCTGGTGTCAGGCACACAGCAGACACGGGGGGGGGGGGGCTGGAGTGCAGAGGAGAGATGGGGTTAAAGGTCAATGTTTCGGAGTCACCCGCACCTGAGTGATTGCATCGCACGGGCCTGGAGGGGGTCCCCGCGGGACCAGAGAGGCCACCCAGACGGCTGGTCTCGTGGAAATCTACCCACTGGGGGGGGGGGGGTGGAGGAGCGAGGATTAGCGATGACCTGGAGAGGAAGAGGGGGCCTGATGAGGAAAGAAACCCGGAGAGGAGGGAGCGGTGTGGAGTGAGTGCAGGGGGTTTGGGTGGCGCAGACATTGTGCGGAAGGGTCCGGAGTAGCCTGGGGCTCCAGCAGGTGCGCTGTGGGCTTGAGCCATCGCGGGAGGGTTTCATGGTGCCCCGAGGTCATGTTCACAGGAATCACAGGATTCTCCCCTGCATTCCCAGCCGGCAGGTGGTGGAGCTGGCACAGGGGCCGTCATACCTTCCTGTTTTAGGACACAGGACACCCTGAGACCTTGCTGTGGCTCTTCCCAGAATGGAGAGTCGCCCAAGCTGGCCAGTCCAAGAGCGGGAGCCCTGGAGAATCGGGATGGTCTGGGTGGCGACGACATCACTTAGGGCTCGCGGTGTCTGCATGTAACAGAAAACCCATCTAACAGTGGCTTCAAACCCAGGAGCTGTTCTTCACATGTCATAAGAACCCCAAAGAAATCCGTTCAGGGCGGTGCAGCTGCGTAAGGGAGAATCCAAGTGTCCAGGCTCCTTGTGACTCTGCTTGTATTCTTGACATGTGGGTTGTGTCCTCCTGGTTGCAGGGGGCTGCTTGTCCTCCAGCCATCACGTCCACATCCCAGGTGGGAAGAAGAGAGAAGCGGAGGCACAGGCCTAGGCTGCTCAGACGGTTTGGTTTCCCCTCGGGTCCCACACCATGGCCTTCTGTTTATAGCTCCCTGGCCAGACAGGTTCCCTGGTTGCCTCCGGCTGCAGTGGAGAAGGGAGGGATTTTAAACCGGACACATGGCAGGTGGAACAAAACCGGCACCCTAGATGGGAGTAGAGTGCGGGAGGGGGGGCGGGTGTTGGCTGAGCCGCCTGCAGGTCTAGTGTGGGAAGGAGAGGCGATGGGGCGGGTGGGTGGGCGCAGGGGAAGAAACGGCCCCTGACGCCTCAGCTGCGCCACCACGGAGCCGGAACGTCACATCAGGAGCTTCTACACGCGCGCGAACTATTTTCATCTTCTAAATGGGCCTTTCTTGACTCAGCAACACCCCAAATGTTTCCTGCGACTCTCATTTGCACCCTCATTTGAATCTCCTGCTTGACAAATGCCCAACTCGTGAGACCGTAACATTTTCCTTTATTTATAAACAATTATTTCTGGCTGTTTAGGAAAAAGAAAAAAAAAAGGATAATTAAAAAATACATAATTACCCAAAGACTACATTAATTGTACTTCGAGGTCCCAGCAGGGACCTCCATCCTCGAGAACGCATGAATGCCTGGCCTGGAGAAGCTAATGAACCAATGTCACAGGAGACCAACCCTTTGAATTATTGATTAGAAGGGGGATATCCAGGCTCTTTGGGTCTAATTGCACGCTCTCGGAGAGACGGAGCCGGCAGGAAAGACAAGATGCAGAGATTTAATTTTTATTTTTGTTCATCGTCATCTGAGGATATTTTCTCCATTGATTTTTAGAGAGAGTGGAAGGGAGGCAGGGAGGGAGGAGGGGAGAGAGGGGAGGGGGAGAGGGAAAGAAACGTGGATGTGTGAGAGAGAGAGAGAGAGAGAGAGAGAGAGAGCGATGGGTTGCCTCCTGCACACACCCCAGCTGGGGCTGGGGATCAAACACCTGCCACCCAGGTACATGCCCCGACCAGGAATCAAACCCGAGACCCTCCAATGCACAGGCAGATGCTCTGACCACGGAGCCACCCCGGCCAGGGCACGGTGCAGAGATTTAAAGGAGCAGAGAGGTTGGACACTTAGCACTGCGCTCCCCGGTCTGTCGGGCTGTGGCGGGGGGCCGTGGGCACAGACTCCCAGCAACGGGAACATAGACTTCCTGCTGGTGCTCCGACAAGGAGGCTGCTCTCTGGAAGCGCCGTCCATCCTGTCGAGGCAGCAGCCTGGGCGCCCAGCAGGTGGCTGCCCAGTTCCCCTTATCTGCACACCTGCCCTGGGACTCCCCGGATCTTAGCCGGGCTTCCGAGCCTGTTGTCCTGAGAATCTCTAGGCTTCCCAGGAGGAACGGAGGCCCTTGGGACGGAGGCCGGGTGCTGTGGGCAAGGGGATCAAGGTTTTTCAACCAAGAGGCTGCCCCGTGCTCTCGGGGCCATGGGGGTGCCTGAGTAATGTCGAACCCATATTCAGGAAGATGGGCGGCCACGGGGTCGGGCCTTCTCTCAGTACCTCCAAAGTGCCAGCCCCCCCACACACGTGTCCTGCGCTTTCCCAGACCGCCCTCCGCCCCTCCCCACCCTCCGCCCTCTTCCGCTCAGTCACCCTTTCCCCCCCCGAGGGCGGGCACCCCCACTCCTGCAGAGGGCGAGGCCTCCCGCGTGTGTGCCCTCCAGGACCCGTGGGCAGGCTGGTCTCCCTTTCACATCCCCTTTCGATCTGTTGAAAGCACCACCTAACACCCCACCCGGAGCGCTCCCTGAGAGACAGGAAGAAAGCAAACTCCCAGCACCCCTTTCCCCAGCCAGGCTGGCCTTCGGGGTGCTGTGCCAGCCTCCTCACCTTGTCCTGCCTGGATTCTTACCACCCCCATGTCACCTGGATTCAGGACACACCCCGTGCCAGCCAGAGGCCGCCTCTCGTTGCTAGGTGACAGTGTGTGACGTCATCCGGGGGACTCAGCAGCTGGGACGGTGTCCCTGACCCCAGACCATCCTGTCGGCTTCTGCCCACCCACCATGGGTCCCGGTCCCGGGGTGGCCCGTGCAGATGGAGCGGGAGGGGATGTGGGCATCCAGGGCAGGGAGAGAGGAGTGTGGGACACAGGGGCTGGGCATTTTTTTTGTTTTTCAGATAGAGCAGGAGGGAGAGGGGGAGGAAAAGAGAGAAAAAAACATCCATGTGAGCCCTGGCCGGTTTGGCTCAGCGGTTAGAGCGTCAGCCTGCGGTACAGAGAGACCCGGGTTCGGTTCCCGCTAAGGGCACGTACCTCGGTTGCAGTTTGTCCCCGGCCCTGGTTGGTCGTGCGGGTGGCAGCCACTCGATGTGTCCCTTCACATCGATGTTTCTCTCTCTCTCTCCCTTACTCTCTCCCTCCCACTGTATCTGTACAAAAAATGGAAAAATATCCTCGGGTGAGGATAAAAAAAAAAAAAAAAAAAAAAAAAAAAAAAACATCCATGTGAGAGAGACACATTGAGTGGCTGTCACCCGCACGACCCAACCAGGGCCGGGGACAAACTGCAACCGAGGTACATGCCCTTAGCGGGAACTGAACCTGGGACGCTCTGGTCTGCAGGCCGATGCTCTAACCACTGAGCCAAACCGGCCAGGGCGGGACTGAGTATTATTTGGAGACGCTGTCACTGGGATGTACCGGGTGCATCCTACGAGCTCAGCAGTGACCACAGGGGCCCGTGTGTCCTGCTTCAGGAGGAGGAGCTGGGGGGAGCAGCCTGGAGGTGATGGAGGAGAGCCAGTGACAGCGTCTGGTCTGGCCTGTCTCCCTCAGCAGCCCCTCCTCCAGCCCCTTCCCTATTTCAAACCACTTTTCGTAAGCAGGAGCAGCTGACACTCCGGAGCGCAGGCTGTGCTTTGGACCAGGTGCTCAGCCCTGCTGCAGCGCAATCCCAGTGTGGGGGGGGATGCCCCGGAGAGGGGGCGCGCCGTCTGCCAGACCGTGTGGCCTCTCACCGTGACGTAGGGCGAGGGGACTGTCCGAGCTCCCAGCAGACCCAGGGCAGCGCCTGGAGGAGCAGGAGCTGCAGAGCAGTGTGCAAGGCCCTGCTGCAGGAGGTGGACCGAGATGGGAGGGACTCGGGAAGGTCTGGGTGGTGCAGGGAGAGGTGCAGGGGTCGTGTGAGGGGCTCAGCTTTCTGACTGCGGCAGGGGTGGGTGGGGAAGGGTGGAAGAGATGCAGTCAGAGAGCTTGGAATCCGGCTCTGAAGATCCATCCCCAACGCGGCAGCAACGTGCTGTCTCGGCTCAGGAAAGAAGTCAGCCCTTCAGCCTGTGTTCTGCCCGCAGCGTACACGGAGGAAGGGCCAGTTCCTCCGGAATCTCACAAGGCCCCCAAAGCATCAGAAAACCGAAAAGGATGTGGCACAGGCGGAGCAGGTCCAGGCCCCGCGGTGTCCCCGGTGACATGCATGATCACTGCCATCGTGACCGCTCACATTTTAAAACACGTTTTTATTGATTTCATGTTTATTATTACATTTTGTTAGTCCTCATCTAAGGATATTTCTTCCATTGATTTTTAAAGAGAGTGGAAGGGAGGGAGGGAGGGGAAGAGAGAGGGAAACATTGATGTGAGAGAGACACATCGATGGGTTGCCTCCTGCATGTGCCCCAACTGGGCCCAGGGATCGAACCTGCAACCCAAGTACATGCCCCTGGCTGGAAATTGAACCCCAAACCCTTCTGTGCTCGGGCTGGTGCTCTAACCACTGAGCAACACTGGCCAAGGCTGATTTATTTTAGGGAGTGAGGAAGGGAGGGGGGGAGAGAGAGAGAGAGAGAGAGACATCAATCGGTTGCCTCTCATATGCACCTTGACTGGGGATTGAACCTGCAACCTGGGCATGTGCCCTGACCAGAAATTGAACTGGTGACCTTTTGGTGCACAGGACGATGCTGAACCCACTGCGCCGTACCAGCCAGAGCACTAATATTTTAAAAAATCACACACCAGCTACCCTGGCTGGGTGACCCAGTTGGTGGGAGCATCATCCCATACACCAAAAGGTTGCAGGTTCGATCCCTGTTGGGGCACCTACCTAGGTTGCAGGTTTGAGCTCCAGTTGGGATGCATGCAGGAGGCAACCATAAATCATTCTCTCTCTCTCTCTCTGAGAATTAATGAAAACCTGTCCTTGCATGAGGAGTTAAAAAGCATCATACAACAGCTTACAAAGCAGGATTTGTGTAAATTGCCTTATTCCGTTTACTTCCTTTCCTGGTTGTGGGCTCTCTGCATGACAGTGACCCTGTAGAGAAGCATCTGCAAGGCCAGCAGTGGGTTGTTGCTTTGCCTGATGATTATATACTGAATGTGCAAAGCAGAGGTCTGGTCCCCAAAGGACGAATCCACAAAGCGCGTTTAGTCCACGGTCGAACCTGGATTGCAGCGGTGCGCACCTTGTCAGAGCATCCACTTCCACTTCAACTTTATTCACAAAAAAGAAATTTCTGTAAAGCCAAGTTAGTTCATTCTGAGGACATAGCTCTAAGGCTGGTTTTCTACCTGATGCAGTTTGTTAACGCCCCGAAAGAGGCCTGAAGTCTATGAGAATATTTAAGATTAATCAGACCAGTCGTGGCCAGTGTGGCTCAGGTGGTTGGAGCATCGTCCTGTACACCAAGAGGTGGCGGGTTCGATCCCCAGTCGGGGCACGTGCGAGAGACAGCCAGTCACTGTTTCCTCTCACATCGACGTTTCTTTCTCTCTCTCTCCCTTTCTGTTTGTAAGAAAAAAATCAACAACAACAAAAAGATTGATCAGACGAAGGCATCCCTTCCATATTTTTTCTGGGAGAGGAAAAGATCCAAGTCTCATTATCATATGCAGATCTGGCCCATGTAACATGTATTCCTTGTCTGTGATCACTATGTACCATCAGAAGCCAGTTTTCCTTTTAAAAGAAGCCCCCAGCCCTGGCCGGTTTGGGTCAGCGGTTAGAGCGTCGGCCTGCGGTCCTGAAAGACCCGGGTTCGGTTCCCGCTAAGGGCACGTACTTCGGTTGCAGTTTGTCCCCGGCCCTGGTTGGTCGTGCGGGTGGCAGCCACTCGATGTGTCCCTTTCACGTGGATGTTTCTCGCTCTCTCTCTCTCTCTCTCTCCCTCCCACTCTACCTGAACAAAATATCAAAAAATGTCCTCGGGTGAGGATGAAAAATAAAGCCCCACAGCTGAGCCTCCCTTTTTGCCAGGCCTCTCTTGGCAACTATTATCAAACGAAGGAAAAAGCACTTTTTCTGTACATAATTGAGCTGATCCAGAAGTTTAAAGTCTCTGCAGGGGCAGATGGGAAGCCGTGTTGGTTGTGTGCTCACACGCGTGTGGACACGTGTGTGCAACAGGCAGCAAGCTCCCCGGATAACACTGAGCGAAGGTTTCGCAACCCCGGGAGTAGACCGGAAGCCCCTGGGTTGTGCTGCTGAGACTGGTGAGTTGTGTTACCTGTGAGTGACAGTCCCGCAAGGCCGCTCACCTAAGATGAGGGCCCTTTGCGGTTCCCTCCCCACAGCGTCCCTTGCTCAGAAACAGCACCGTGAACGGAGGCGTCTAGTGCGGTTCATGCAAATGCATGTCCCACGCCGTGGTTAAGAAGGCCCCACGCCCCCTTTGGGTGGAGAGACTTCCTTATTCACGGGGTCGCCGGAAGGGCACCCGGAGGGAGGCTACTCATCTGTGTTGTAACAAGGGACAGACTTGGCTTTAAATAACATTATTGACTTTTTGCCTTAAGGCGCGCCCCAGGGAGGGAAAAGGCCGAGAATGTACTAGGAGCACGTGTGATCTGAAGATGCGTCTTGTAACTGGCCAGGCTCAGAGCTGAGGTTCAGGAACTGGGGACGTTTTAGGGATGCTGAGCTGGTCCTAATTCTCACGTCTAGGCATGGCTCAGGGCCCCGGGCGGCGCGGATAGGGCCAGTCAGGCCAAGAGAGCCAGGGCTCATGGGGGGCAGATAACAGGGAAAGGGAACTGGGTAATGTCCCACGGTCGGGGGGGGGGGGCTCCATTTGTCTCAGGTGCGCATCTCAGGTGATAGCCTCCGAATGACCAGCACTGTCCTGAGGGGTGAGCAGGAGTCCACAGGTGGGAAAGGGGGGAAAGCCACCTCAGGTAGAATGCGCCACGCGCCCCAACAAGGTGAAGGTCTGGGCCCAGTGCGCCCATCCTCCCTGGAGCCTTCCCCCCAACACCTGAGCGTCAGGTGGCTCCCTCCCCCTCAGCACTCCATCCAGGGCCTGGAGAGCTGCCTCCTCTTCTCGTCTGCCTCTCTGTCTCACACCCGTCTGCCTCTCTGTCTCACACGGTAGTGCTTAGTAGGCGCTTGGTTCCCTCGTCGGTTGGTGATTCGTGATGACATGGTGTGTAGTGGTCTTTAGCCTTCCCAAGAAGACCACAGCTGGCGTCACCCCATGAAACATCAAAGAACACACAGGGCTGTGGTAGCGGGACTTGGTGCCTGTGCATCGGCCGAACACAAAGGCAAACCGTCTCGTGCCTCCTTTAAATCAGCACCTCTTGCTGCAGCACCTTGGAGAGCGTCAGGTGGGGCGCCGTTAGCTTAGCTAAAAGGCTCCGGTGAATTGTGGATGTGCCTCCTGACTGGTCGGAAGGTGTCAGAGGCACAGAGAAGGAAGGACAGGAATTTGGAGCCATTCAAAGGGACCTAAAGGAGGCTCCCGACCTGGGCTGACTCGGTAGGAGAAGTACAGGTGGGTGTCACCCTGGATGTCCTTCTGTACTGACGCCGCTGGTTTGGTTGCTCAGTTCGGAGCAGTTCCAAGGTAGGGGACTTTGACTTTAGGGGTCATGGGTCAGCGTGGTGAGTCAGACTGATCTGGGTTCAGAGTCTTCTTGGGGTTCAGAGGACAGTCCAGCCACAGTCGACAGGACTCTGTGCCGGATGCCACTGCAGCAAATAGTCGCGCTCAATCCCCGCTCCCGCTCCAGGGAGTGGTTTGGCAGATGTCTGGGATGAAGCCCGAGCACGTGTCCCTCGGCGTGGTTGGGGGGGGCGGGGGGGGGCTGGCGGGCCTCATTCATCTGCTGCTTGGCTCAGCCTAGAAACGGGAGCATTCCATCGTGAATACAAATGGAAGCGCGTCAGACCCCAGGACAAAGGACGTGATAAATAGGCTCATTTCATGCATCCAGTTTTTTTGAACCTCTCCATCTAATTTCAAATTATTTCTCGTGCGCACATTTTATTAATAAATCACTACTTTGGAAGTGACAGAAAATGGAATTTAGCAAGGAGCTCATGCGTCCCGTGGATGGTCTGCCATGGCACGGAGTAGCAGATGTCAGGGCCCCCTCATCTTTGTCACCCTCCCCCCGCAGGCTCCCCGTGTGATGCCACAGTCACTGTTAGAAGGAGAAAGCCCCAGAGCACCAGAATCCCTGTGCTGCCGAGCACAAGCAGCTAACTGCATGCTTACCCAGTCACCTAGCGCGGTCCAAGTCCTACGACACATGGACATCTGTTACAGGGTATTGAATTTTTATTTCTGTTAAGCATTACTAGGCTGGGACTAGGGAGGCCCTGTGTTCGCATGACCTTGGGGGTGAGTGCTTCCTTAAACTTGGCTCTGGGCACCTCGATTGCATCATGCCCATCCTGACCCTGGGTGTTACACACGCCTCATGAATGAATGAACTTCCCTTGAGGAGACCATGGGAGACAGAATCAAGAGGGATTGCATTCACCTCGGGGCCTGAAAGAGGTGTGAGCCCGTTTCTTCTCAGTCTCCAAGGGCAGGGTAATTTGAAAACGAGGTTATGTGTGCAGGGGGAGTTCTTTATGAACAGCAGGCTCCTGATAATGCGAATGCCCCTTCTCCTCTGGCTCCTCGGGGGAGGCCTTAAGTTGCAGCACGATGACACCCCACTCTTCATCCAGCTTCCTGTCCCCACCAGAAACACACAGAGAGAGGACGGGCTGTCTGGCTTGTCCTGGGGTCTCGGACCCTTCTGGGAATCGGACAGGAATATACATCAAACAGCTAACCAGCGCACCAACCTCCACTGGGCTATTCAGTATTTTAAATCCTCATCCTTGAACAAATCGGTGCCTGCTGTGCGTTGGACACTTATTTGCTATCTTTGTTTTTCGTCTGGATTTCTGTCGGCCTTTTTCCCTGACCGGTTCAAGCGCAGAGGAATAGGGCAGTTTGGCAGTCCGTGGGCCGTCTGTGTGGGTCCCTAGGCGCCCAGACTCGGGGCCCATTTCGGAGCTCAGAGCCAACGTGGGCAAGTCCTTCCCCCGAGGGAGGCCCCAGACCTCATTCACATGGACCTTGGAAAAGAGGAAGGGTGAGGTGTGGTGAAGACTCGCTGTTGACTCTTTGCAAGTCAGACTCGCCAGCATCTTGGGGATGTGACTCCAGACGGGCTCGTTAAGTCCTGGCTGCATGTCAGAGCCACGCGTGCCACCGAACTCCTTTCCAGGGCTCGATGGACTCAGGTACCGGGTTTAATTAAAGACACGTAGCCCAGCCTCAGACGCCGTGTCTGGTGCTCTTCCCCTTCACCAGCCTGGCCAGGTCCCCATGCAGACTTGGCCGGTCTAGAGCGGTGGAGCTCCAGCAGGGGCGATGACGCCTCCTGGGGGACATGGACAGGGTCTGCAGCCACTCTGGGTAGGACAGCTCCGGGAGGGCACTGGCATCTGGCGGGCGGAGTCCAGGGAAGCTGCCCGACAGCCTGAGTGCACTGGACACCCCATCGCGGAGATCGGAGATCGTCCAGCCCCAAATACCCACAGTGCCGCATCAAGGAACCCTCCTCCAGGCCTTGGGGTGGGGGGAAGGCGAGCCCAAGGCCAGGGTCTTGGTAGCTGGATTCCTAGGGCTTCTACCCGAGAAAGCCGGTGGCTCCAGTAAACACCAGCTTTGCAATGAGACAGATGACGAGATTAAAGGATATTAAAGAGGGAGTATGAACTGCTCCGGTCAACACGAAGGAATGTTCTAGTCTTTGTTGCGAGCCAGACGTGAAAACTATGAAAGTCATCCCTGAAGGGCTTCGGGCAAGTCCCCCCAGAAACGCAAAACCAATACCGTGGTCTGGCCGTCCCATCCCCCACCGCCCTTCTAAGCCGGGAATCCCTTTGTTATCTGTGCAGCTACTTCTCCCACAGCGTGGAGCATCGTGGTTCTGAAGTGACGATGCTTAATTACTCTCCGGGCTCTCTGCTCATCTCGGAGTGAGGTGTGGTGAAGACTCGCTGTTGACTCTTTGCAAGTCAGACTCGCCAGCATCTTGGGGATGTGACTTCAGACGGGCTCGTTAAGTCCTGGCTGCATGTCAGAGCCACGCGTGCCACCGAACTCCTTTCCAGGGCTCGGTGGACTCAGGTACCGGGTTTAATTAAAGACACGTAGCCCAGCCTCAGACGCCGTGTCTGGTGCTCTCTCCCTTCACCAGCCTGGCCAGGTCCCAGGTGTGGCGATGGTGGGCGGCAAAGGTACCTACGGCGTTAGCATTGGAGCCCGGATGCCCGTCCAGCCCAGGGACGGCGTCCACGTCCATTCGTGCCCTTCGCTTGGACGTGTGAGGGTGGAGGGCGAGGGGAGAATAGATGGCAGCTGGCCTGCCTGCCCCCGTCACACCTGCGACTCCCCACCTCCACTGGCCTCGCCCCCTTCTTCTTGGGTGTTGGATGACCGCCTCGGTAGACCACCTGTGTCCTGTCCCCTGTGTCTGCAAAGAAAGAGCAGGACCAGGAACACTCTGCCGATGGAATTCGTCTCCGTCGTCCGCTGCTCCCTTCCCCCAGGCCTTCCCAGAAATCAGCAGTGCCCCAGGCGCACACCTGTGCAGGCTCCCCGCCGCTCTGGCGGCTGTAGGTCCATCTCTGCCCCGCCCCGCCCGCCTCTCACCTCTCGTTGGACCCGGGACCCTGCACTTCCCTAGCAGGACCCTCCACCTGGCTCAGCTCTCTCCACCCGCGTGTCCCCTGCTTCCGCCACGCTTCCCACAGGGCCTATGACTCTAGGACTCTGCACCCGTGGCCATGGGAGAGCTGCCCAGGCAGCCCCTACAAGTCCAAGGAGAAGGCCCCAAAGGCCTCCGGCGGCCAAGAGCCGTTTAAAGTCACCACTGGGCTCGTCTCAGCGGGTGTGAACGGGGACCCCAAGAGTGGTCCGTAGATGCAGCTCTTTAAAAAAACCCTTCCCTGGGATCATGGGGTGCTCCCGGGATGAGGAGACAGAGGCGGAGGGCTGGTGGGTGCGCAGCCCAGGTTTTGTAACTGCTCCCTGCCGTCGCCTGTGGTGATTGTCTGTTCATCAGTCTCCCTCCCGGTGACCCAGTTTGAGTGTCATACGTGTGCTGCGGGGACTCTGCCTGACACCGGAGTTAATGACATTCTCCTCTGTCTTCCCAGCGTCTGTCCACATCCCTGCTCCACCACACTCTTCTAATGATCTGTTTACACGTCCGTCCGCCTGGGAATACGGCGCGTTTCTTCTGCATGTCTGACCTTTCATTTCTAATTACTGGAATAATCTGCCCCCTTCTGCCACGTCTTAAAGATGTTTTGAGAACACCAGTGGTTAATTGGAGGAGGGCCTTCCCATATACAGAAGTAACATGGCTTCTGTGCTGTCCAGTGTGGTGGCCACTAGCCACTCTTTACTGAGATGCACTATAAAAACAAAGACTTAGTACAAAGAAAAGAATACAGCATTTCTCATTGATATTTCTTCTGTTGGTTGCACATTGACATGCTCCTGTTTTGGATACATTGAGTTAACATGTATCAGTAGTGCTGATTTCACTGTTTCCTTTTTACTTTCTAAGAACGTGGCTACCGGGAAATTTAAAATTAAGTATGCGGCTGGCATTATGTTTCCACTAGACAGAGCTACTGTCTTGATACTTTGATTTCCGCCCATCCTGGACCAAGAAGAGGCCCGGGGAGGCCCTGAGTTGCCCTGTGTCTTTGAAGACACCCTCAATTTCCTTGGGCCTCTTTCCACTCCCGTGGAATGGGAGGGGGTCCCACACCTTGGCAGGTCCCTTCCAAATCCCTGTTATATGACTTACACAGAAGAAGGGCCAACTGCCCACAGGTGCCACCGCAGGCGTTAAATATCTAGTGTCCACTGCCGCACAGCTGTCTGTCTGGGTAGATGCCAGCCATGCACGGGGTGGCCGTGACGGTGGGGCCTGCATGAACGTAGCCGCGATCCCGCCACCCACTGTGAACCCCGTGTAAGGGTCCATGCAAACCAGGCTTTGCCAGAGGGGCCACAGGGCAGGAGCATAAACACGCACTTCCCTGCGACGCAGACGTGTTAACTGAATCTCGACAACGGCGAGAGGATGCACCAGGGCCCTGGGTCCCCCAGAACAGCTCAGTGCACAAGGAGGACACTGCGTTTGACACGCTGACCCCCCGAGTGCGCCTCACGTTCCCACACAGTCGCTTGGGATACTCGGCACTGGTGAGGGAAACAGCAAGTTAAATGGCTCCATTCTTCATCCGACTTGGCTTCCCAGATTCCCCGAAGTGGAAATCTAGTTTGTACGGGATTATTTACAGTTTGCTGGGTTTTTTCAAAGGACCTGTTTATCAGAAGACACATAATGGGCCCGTCTGAGTGGCTTCGGAAACCGGAATCTGCGGGACTGGTCTCGTTTCACAGCTCTGCCCCTGTGCTCGATTCCCGCGCCCCATCCTCTCGTCGGCCCCCTGCTGGCCTCCTTTCTGGGTCTGCGTCCTCACCGGGCGCCTTTTCATTTTTTCCAGCCCAGCATGGTATGTGGGCGTCGTGGTGGGAGAGGGAGCCCACCTCCTACTACAGAGGCCAGGGAGTGCAGCAGAAACCTTCTGGAGGTTTTTGAGGAAGTGTCCTGTCCTGATACAGACACCTCCTGCCTTCTGCTGGCCGTTCCTCGTTCTTGGGGCTCAGACGTGATGGCCGGAGCCAGTGAGGCTCGGGGAGCTTCAAACCCAGGACCGCTACCGTGTGTTGGAGGCAGTTGGAGGGTATATCACTTGCGATACAGTTAGCCGGAGCAGCAGCAGCGACAGCAACAAAACCCAGGGTTTCAGCAGCTCGACATTACGAGAGACATTTCTTACTCGTTAATAGTTGGTTGCAGGTGTTCTCGGTTGGTAGGGATTGGGGTTGGGGGTGCGGGAGTGAGAAGGTGGAGACTGGGCCTGACAGAGGCCCGGTCTCTGCAGCATACTGTGGCTTCTCGGGTTTTTGAGTGTGCAATTCTGGCCAGCTGTTGGGGAGATGGAGCGATTAGGGAAGATACACCTGGCTTTTAACCATCGTAGCCTCACAGGGACACACGCCTTGTCCCTCGTATTTCATTGCTTAAACCAGCCACAGGGCCCCACCTGGGCTTTATAGGGCTGGAAATGCAATCCCTGGTGAGGGACATTTTCTTCAAAAACAGCTCAAACCATAGCACGAATCTCTGGTGGGCAGCAAGCCCACGGCGCCCTGGAGGGGGCAGACCTCGCGTTGAGCGATGATTTGCAGTGGCCAGGAATTCCAGAGACTGACACACATTCTGGCCAGCGGGAAACTGATTCACAGCAGCAGTCGTCACGAGAAGATTGTGGGAGATTTAGAATCATTGTTGTCCACTGAAAAGCTTTCCGAAGTTTCCTACTGGACGGAGTGTTCAACAGGCTGTTTTAGGATTGATCTGTGTGGGATAAAGATCTGTAAACAGTTTCCGGGCTGAGAGTGATGACTTCAGTTCTCGTACCAAGAACGCCGTCCGGATGCGGGGGGTGGTCCTGAGTTCACCTGAGGTTCGGACACAATCAGGTGGCTACCAGGCAGGCCCTCCGTCCTGGGGCCATACGCGGAGGGAGCCGAGCATGACCTTGGGGCCCGGAATGAACTGGCCGAGCTTTTAGTACATGGGTGGCTGATCGCCAGGGTCCGTCCAGACAGTCAACTTAACAACTGGTTCTCCTGATTCCTGGTTTCTGCGTCTGTCACTGCCCACTGCTGCCCCCGCTTACCTCGGGAGGTTGCTGGGGAAAGTAGACGCAGCCCAGTGGAGCATTAGGATTCGCGAGAAGGTGGCCTCGCTGCGGAGTTTCTGATTGGAGCCCACACGAAGGTGGGCATATCTGTGCAGGTATCAGACCCGCTCAGACCCTCAGCATCCCCGCATCTATGACTGGAGCCTGAGGGGTCCACACTCTTACAACCTGACAGCCTGAAGGAACAGCCGTCTCGTGGGGCGACACTTTGACCACTGGGGCGGGGCAGCCAGCGGATCGTTTCTGGCCCGTCCTGCCTGGAGATGGACGTGCCTTGCCTCATGGTCATGCTGCGACCTTCGAGCAGGCAGTGCTGCGAGGTCAAACCATCAGTCGGCAAGGAAGGCTACGTCGGCCCTTCTCGCTCGCGCCCGCTCCTCTGGTGATCACGTAGGACGTGCACAGTTTCAGCTTGGCTCTCAGGACCACCCAGGCGAAGACCGTGTGTGCACCTTCTTCACCATTTAGAATGGTTTCCTTCGTCGGAAAAGGTTCTTGCAGTAGGATTCCCGAGTTTGAAAGTATGAATATTGCGCCCTGGCCGGTTTGGCTCAGCGGTTAGAGCGTCGACCCACAGACCGGAGAGACCCGGGCTCGGTTCCTGCTAAGGGCATGTACCTCGGTTGCAGTTTGTCCCCGGCCCCGGTTGGTGTTGTGTGGGTGGGGACCACTCGATGTTTCTCTCCCTCTCTCCTTCCCGCTCCATCTGAATATAAATGCAAAAGTGTCCTCGGGGGAGGATAAAAAAAAAAAGTATGATATTCCTACTGCTGTGAGAACTTCATACCAGACCTCAGATCACCCACCCCGGCCTTTGGCTTAACCCCGATGACAGTGTCTGCGTGTTTGAATCACACCGGCCTCACCGGCACGGAGCTGAGGGCGGAGCTGGGGTCCTGTTGGCAGTGATGGGCAGAGGAGTCTGTGCACAGGGGCTTTTATGACCACATCTATACAACCAACGTTGGTCCAGTGTTAACATATGGCAAATGTAATTTTTGCTGAAAAGGATCTTCAGCCATTTGAGTCTCTGTTCCCTAGCGGGGGAGAACCCAGACACACAGCCATCAAGAGTGTGCTGGCCCCCGGTAATTGCTCTAATTACCTGTGAGCTTGGTAGGGGCCGTTATGTATTCAGAAGTAAGATTTGCATCCTTCATAATTTGCATTTTCAGCGAGAAGTTCTCTGTGCCTCCGAAGGTGGGTGCTCCCTGCTGGTTCCCTTCCTCCTGGGTAAGCGGGGCTCGCTCTGGGCGGCGGTGATCAGAAGTCCATTAGGGGAGCCCCCAGAAGCCAGGAAGAGGGAGCGGGCTGCTGGGGCACACAGACAGTTCCGGAATCTGTCTCGCCCAGGAGCAAGTATGTGGAATGAGACTGCATTTGAGCAGCTCTTTGCAGGGCTGTCTTTGTTGGCTCGGCCACAAGCACAGGCCTCCCAGAAGAAAGCAGATGTCCGATCCCAGCCCGAGTGAGAGGGCACCGTCCGGGCCCTGCTGCGAGTCCAGGTGCCCGGGCGGGGCCTTCCAGAGTGTGAACCGGTGGACACGGCGCCAGGCGAGTCCCCGTGGCCTGCGGGGCGCTTGCTTCCTCCGCTCTCCGCGGACTTCCACTGTGTGTCTCTGAGTCCCTGAGGGTCCCTGTGGACTCAAGGGTCAGTTCTGAGCCTCCTCACTTCATCCCAGGGTGTGGCTTGTTCCCACCGTCTGGCCAGGGAGGAGGAGGAGGAGGAGGAGGAGGAGGCGGAGGAGGAGGAGGGAGACATGGTTCCTTCCACTGGCCACGGACCGTGAGCTGCAGGTGGGGGGGCTTCTCGGGTGGGTTCTGTCCCCTGGTAGACGTCAGTGCTCACGCTGTGACCTGTGTGGTGGGGGCCCTGAGGTCCCCTTTTCCTTGCTGGCTGCCGGCTGGGGGTTTTCTCAGCTCCTAGAGGCTGCTTGCGTCCCTTGACCTGTGGCCCGCTGCGTCTTTGGAGCCCGCCTGGTGCTTCGGACCTTTCTCGCCTCCCACTTTCCGTCGGCCTTCCTCCTCGGCACTCGGCGGGAGAAAGCTTTCTCGTGGCTCCCGTCATCACAGACAGCGCCTCTGGTCAACCTCTCCTTTTAAAGGTCAGTGACAGCAGGTCATGTAGACAATCATTTCATTGCGGTTCTGAAGGACTAGGGAGGTACCTCGTTTCAGAAATTCTCCAGGGCTGATTCAGGGAGCCGGCTGGCTGGGCGGGTGACCCCTTCCTTCCCTACACCCCGGGTGCGTCCCTCCCGAAGCCGCACGCTCGACTGAGAGGGGTGACCGTCCCCGGTAGGGAGAGGACTGCTCTTCAGCCCGGGTCCCCGAGTAGCTGCGCTCCCCTGCCAGAGCCTCCGAGGAGCTCTCAAGGCCCATGCGTGGGGGACGCGGGGTCATCAAGCTTCCGAGGCTCCAGCCACAAAAAGGGAGAAAGAAATCACGCCTACCCCGCCCCCATCCAGAAATGGCGTGGATTCTGCACGAACAACGTGACACTGATGGGTGTGACGGGAGGAGGTTCTACGGGATGAAACAGTGGAACAGCCACTCGTGCCCGGTGCCCCAACGCACGGTCTCTGCCTGCAAGAAATGCGAGGTCCGGTTGGGGACAACAGCCATGCACATTATGGGCCCAGGTGTGTACAAACTATGTTTGTAGCACCATATTTACTCTCAGAGAAGCAGTGTTTGCGGGGGGGGGGGGGTGATTATTAGGGAAAAGTTTGCTCGAAAGTTGAGGTTTTGGTTGGATATCAAAGGATAGCTTTCTGAATAGTATTCGGCAAGTTCCTTTCCCTCCTGGAATTTCGGTTTCCCCCTCGTCCGTGTCATGAGGGGTTGCAGAAGACGCTCTGTCCCGTCCACCTCACGGTCTTGCCATTTGAATTACATTTCCGGGTGAGCCTGCGAAATAGCAGAGATGGCAGTGAAGCCGGGGGGGGGGGGGTGTCCCCAGGGGGGGGGTGCTTGCCCACCTGCCCCATCGCTGGCGTCGCTGGGCTCCTCGTCCTGCACACTCAGGAAGTCGGCACCAGTCCGGATGCAGGGGGTGGGGTTCGAGCTGCCAGGGGCCATGTGGCCAGGAGTCCAGATGTGGACGGCCTCGAGGTCAGCTCCACCCAGCGGCCCGTGTCCTCTTGGCTGCCCTTCTCTGCCTGGCAGCAGCATTCCAGATGCAGGTCTGACCCCACGGGCTGGTCCACAGAGGGCCCTCAGCAGCCTTTTCTAGCGTCTCACTAACCCGGGCGACGAAGCCCAAGGCCATAGGCAAGCCTACGCTATGCCCACCCTCCATCGGCGCCTACGCTATGCCCACCCTCCATTGGCGCCTACGCTATGCCCACCCTCCGTCGGCGCCTACGCTATGCCCACCCTCCATCGGCCAGAGGACAGGGGCCCCTGAGCGACGTAGACCCAGCAGGGTGCACCTCACACTGCTCCAGGCTGGAGAGGGGCCGAGATGGCCACAGCCGCTCACTCGCTCCAAGTCCGGGCCCCTCCCCTCGGGGCACGAGGACACGGCTGGGTCCTCAGTCAGTTCCTGTTCGCTCCCCTTGGAACTGCTGATCCTTCGGGGATGGAGTGGCGTGAGCAGGAGAGCCCTTAGGAGAGGTGCAGCCTGCGGGCGGGGCGGATGCTGGCAGGCAGGGCATGTGGCCGGAGGGCAGCATCCAGCAGCCGCAGGTCACCCGGCAGCACGGAGCGGAGGTGAATGATGCGCAGACAGGGTGCCTCTCCTCTGTAAATCCAGCCTCCCTGTCCTCAGGCCAGAGCAGCAAAGGGATGAGCGCAGAGGCTCGGCCGCCCCACCCCCGGCTCCGCACCAGGGACGCATCACTGGGTTCCAGTTGTCGCCAGTGGCTTCTTACACCTTATCTGCTGTACGGACAACATCGATGGGAAGCAAACTGGACAAAAAGAAAATCGTGCTGCGGCCACGACACGATCAAGCTACTTATGTTTACTCATTTATCTGTTCAAACGTTTGCCCGTGTGCACGCAAAGTTAATCCTGGAACTGTCATCGTTTCTGTGGCTATGTCGCACACATATCCTGTGTTTGTTGGGTAATTGTCGTAATGGTGCTTTTTATTTTAATTTATTTTTTTAAGTTTTTTTTCTTTCTTTATTGTTTATAGAGAGAGGAAGGGAGAGGGAGAGAGAGACAGAAACATCGATGAGCAAGAACATGGACTGGCCGCCTCTTGCACGCCCCCCTCCGGGGATCAGGCCCACAACCTGGGCATGTGCCCTGACTGGGAATCGAACCGACGACCTCTTGGTGCAGGGCCGACGCTCAACCCGTGAGCGTAATGGTGCTTTTTAATGGGTCAGGAACGGACTTTTTGTTTTGCAAAAATGTTTCTAGAGAATGGATTTCTGAGCGTGAACACCAGTGACTGTCTGACACACCCTTGCCCTTTCTCTCTCCCGGGTGGGGTGTGGATTCGGAACCGGTGTGAGGTTCACTTCCCCTCCCTGCTTTATTTCTGTGTGCAGGGAGTTACGGCGCCCGGGGAAGGGGGGATGCCGCCCTAATGAGGCACGAACCCCGGTCTCCAGAGGAACACCTCCTCCTCCCGTGGAACTCTTTCCTTTTATACTCTCGCCGTTTTAATTGTACACGTATTTTCTTGACTCTATGATCAGAGAGTTATACTCTTTATACTCCCAAAGGGATTGTGTGGTGTAGAGATAGCGACCGTGCGAAGCCTAATTAGAGATTTGTCCCCAAATAGGGTCCAGTCCAGACCAGGGTGAGGGCGTGTGTGTCACAGAGCAGGGCGGCAGGTCCTTGCTCCCACCTTCACTCCCCTTCCACGGGGGGCGCCGCGGCTCTGACGCGCTCCCCCGCCAAGCGCAGCACACCCAGCATCTTTCTGACACGGTCCTGCAGGCACCCACGCCGGTCCAAGTCGCAGACACTTGGGGTGAAATCACTGTCTGCTCTAGGGAGGGGCCGGAGCTGGGGAGCAGAGCACCTCACTGGGCCGTGAATGAGCCACCCCCCAGCGGCATTAAAAAACCCCGACTGTGCGGAAATTGGAACAGGAGATTTGAATCCCGGAGGCTGTGCAGGGGACTCGTCTCGCAGAAAGTTCCAGTAAGTGTCCTGCGCAGTGTAGCTTTGGAGAGTTGCTTTGGGCAGTTTGTCACCTTGGGATGGAGAGGGGACTAGACCTTCTGATCGAGGCTGTCTCAGGGTGTCTTCCACGACCTGTCCTGCTTTTATTGTCTTTTTTAAATCCTGACCCGAGGATATTTTTCCATTGATTGTCAGATAGAGCGGGAGGGAGAGAGAAACATCTACGTGAGAGAGATACATCGACTGGTTGCCTCCCGCATGACCCCCACCAGGGCCGGGGACTGAGCCACAACCGAGGTACGTGCCCTTGACCGGAATCAAACCTGAGACGCCTTGGTCCATGGGCTCATGTTCTAACCACTGAGCAACCACCCAGGGCCCGTACTTATTTTATTACTCATCCCTCCCAGGTCCTCTTCCTGTCCCCCCCCAGCCCCTGCACAGGAGCTCTGTGGACCTCCAGTCTCACCCGCTCCTTCCCCTGAGAGCAACCCCGTGTCAGCTGCTGCCCTGACCCGATGAGCCCAGTCCTCCTGGGCACACGGGGCTCCTAGGTTTGCTTTGCCGAGTGGCCACCGTGACAGCGGAGGACTCAAGCCTTTCTTTAGACCCCACCAGTGGACTTTTTGGAAAGACACATTTAGATAGCGCTTTGGGATTTCCCAAGAGTGCGCACGTACTCTTTTATTTACACTTTTGAGTGTCGTAAAAACACTGTGAGGTTGGGTTTCAGCCCCATTTTAGAGATCAGGAAACCAAGATGGATTGAGACTGCATGGCAGGACGGTGATGAGCAGGTAGCTCCCCAAGAGGGCACCGCATGCCACGTGTCACTCTGCACCCGAATACGACGCAGCATCTGTTACCCTGAACATCTCACCTGCTTAGAAGACTTGTCCTGGGACCCTGGGACCCTGGGACCCTGGGCAGAGCGTACTTTTCATAGTTCTTCAGTCCTTCATACATTTGCATGTTTCCTGTCGTGTGTGAAACGAATTTCCCGGAGTTCATCCTTTGCCATCCACTAAGCATCTGTATTTGTGATTTGTGCAGAACAGGACATGGAGGTCAAGGTCTCTCTTTGCAGGGAAATGTAGATTTTAAAGTCAGGTCCTTCATCTCTCAATGCCAACTAGGATAGCAGTTTTAAAGAATCCCAGGCGGTTACATTAGGAGACTGAGAATAAAAAGACAGAGAGGCAAGCCCCAAATTACTCACAGAGCCTGAAGCCTTGCATTTGGTTATGAATGCAGTGCATTTTCATTTATGATAAGGGTGCAACTTCTCATTCTTTGCTCTGAAATCCTTGCCAACCCCGGGCAGGCAGCCCTGGGGTATTCGATGGTCCCGGCTGCACCGGACTTCCCTCACAAACCCATTTCTTTCGCCAATTCAAGGTGAAGACGCTCTGCTTAGGATGGGAGGTCCTACTAAGAATGCAGAGTGTGTCGTTTGGAGGGAGGTGGGTCTGTGTGCCTGTGTGTGTGACTTTCTAGAATTCCCCTGACGAAGTAACTTGTAGAAGCAGAAGTTGGTCTGGAGCCTCCAGCAGCCTGGGTGCCTGGGTGGCTGATGCACAGAACCTCCGATCGGCCGCGTATACACAGCCCGAGGGAGGAACAGCACTTATTTTGGGCTGGGGGTTGGCAAACTGGGGCCCGCAGGCCAAATCTGGCCTACCCCCTGCCCTTTTAATGCAGGTTCATTGGCACACAACCGCCCCCTTTGTGTGAATTTTCTATGGTTGCTTATATGCAAATGACCGAGTATCTGCCACAGAGACTCTGTGGCCACGAAGCCTAAGATATGAGCGATCGGATCCTTTACAGAACGAGCCGTCAGCCCCCGTCTGCACCACTGGGTGTTCGTGGTGGTTTGTTACTACAGCATAACCGGACTCTCCTAATTGCTTTCCTGGGGGCCGTTTTTAAACTGGCTCATTTAATGGGTCAAACAACAGGGTGACGTGTTCAGTTTACTTTTCTGTGGTGACTACCGGAGTCACACATTTTTCTGCTTGGTGACAGGTTCTTTTTTCTCTCTCTTGTCTGTTTGTGTCCTGTGCCTTTTCATCATCAGGGGGTTTGACGGAGTTCTCCAAGGAGAGAGGATATTAATCCTTTGTAGTTTATATTTGATTTATTCTACCGAGACGCAGCTCAGACAGGAGAGCGTCTTTTCCCTCTAGAAGTTCAATAAATATTTAATTACATTTGCTCTAGTTTTGTGTTTGACTCTTTTTTCAAAAGAAATATTTCGATCCATCAGCAATCTGTTTTAGTGTGACGGAGAGGGACCCCATGAATGCTTTTTTCACATGGGTAACCAATGTTCTAACACTATTTATTGATAAACTTTCCCCTCTCCCTTTTTAGTGCTTCATTATTTGATGAATTCCTCCATATGAAACGGCTCGTTGTAAAGCCAGTTTTTCTGTGGACTGTGCATATTCTTGCAAAATTCTTGCATATTCTTGAAAAATTGCTTTTGTTGTCATGTGAAGTGGAAAAGCAAAATACAAAGAGATGTGTGTGTGTATGTGTGTGTGTTTGTGCTCAACTACACAACAACCTTAAGCATAGTAAAAATAGACTGGATGAAAAATAGTCTGAAATGTTTTTTAATGGCTATAGTGTCTGTATGAAACTGTTTTATGGTTTTCTCCATCTTTCCATTTTTCGGGCATTTTCAAAATCTTCTCGTATACACAATAATGAAAGACTCATTTATTTTATGGGGGGAAAAATCCATCCTAAAATGGAATTCGGTTTTCTAATTTCTTTGACTGTCTGGGATATTTACTGCTCTCTCGAGAGGTTCTGCTGTGGCTTTAAAACAATCCCCTGCTTTTTAACGTCCGCCGATCCGGAGAGCTGTTATCTCTCCAGCAGCTGCTGTTTATCTGCTCCGTACGGACCCAGACAAAACCCTTCCACCCTGTCACCGGTTTCTCGGGATCAGTGCCCTACTGAGATGTAGATCAAAGCTGTGCAAAGCGTTGGCTCCGCAGGAGAAGCCAGGTGTCTGGATGCCGGAGATAGGAAACCCCCAAAGGCGCCTGGTCCCGTCTCCGGCGCCACCTCCCTCATCCACAGCCGTTCTCACCAGACGCACCCTCAGCCTCGCTGTGCTTCCCACAGCCCTGGCTGCGCAGGCCGGCGCGCGGGGTTCCTCCCGTCCCCCGACTCCCCACTGTCTCCACTGCGGAGCTCGGTGTCCCTTTGAGCCCTCTGCAAACCCTCCCCCACCTTCCCCCGTGGTTCCTTCAGCATCACCTGTGCCTCGGGAGTCTCCTGGCTCTTACTGCCTGGTGGACGGGATCTTCGGAGCAGTGTCTCGGCCCCAAGGCTTCCTCAGGACGGGTTCTGGAGCTCACGTGCATCACCTCTAGAAACTAGAGCCTTCCCTGGGGGTGGGGTAGATTTGGGTGCTTTCTGGGTGGAAATGGAGAGCGAGGATGGCGTGACGGGCTCTAGACCTGCACGGGGTCCCCGGGAACAGAGGGACAAGAGGGAGTTTGAAAGATGTCAGCAACGCACAGAACTTTTTTAAACTCTCTCTCGACCACTGCATTGCATTTCTTTGAAAGTGACTTTGCCTGGAGACTGGGTTCACACCAGGTCTTGGGATTCGTTTGAATAAAATATGCAAATACCTTTTCCACACAAGGACTCAGTGGGCTCTCTGTCCAGGACACAGGCTATTATAATGGTCACAGTTCCTCCAGCTGCTGCTCCCGTTTCTCGGGTCAGACGTGATGGCCTGTTTACAGGCTCCCTGTCTCCGTCTTCGTCTGAGCCCCACGGCGAGATGGTACTTCTGCAAGGCGCAGAGCGGAGATCTGGGGCGTTGCCGCTCAGGGTTAAATACAAGGGAGGCACAAAGACGTTTTCCTCGTCTCCGTGCATCTTTCGAGGCCGTAGATCCCGCCGATGCGCCAGAGCCCTAGCAGGGGAGCAAGGGAAGAGTTCACTGGCGGAGGCTCTGGGACTGCAGACCCACACGGGTCCTCACCTCATCGTCCCTGCATCTGAGTTCCCGGCGTTTCTGATCCTCTATTTTTAGATTCTCTTGAGTGGCCCCTTCCTCTCCTTTTTCTGTTTTGGTTTTTTTTTTTTAAACTATGTTTTTTGTGTGTTTTTTTGATAGAGAGGAAGGGAGAGAGAGAAACATTGATGTGAGAGGGAAACATCAATCGGCTGCCTCCTGCACGCCCCCTACTGGGGATCGAGCCCACAACCCGGGCACGTGCCCTGACTGGGAATCGAACCAGGACCTCTCAGTCCATGGGGCAACGCTCAACCACTGAGCCACACCGGCCCGACTTGTTCTGCTTTGGCCATAACATTTGTAGTCATCTGGGGGCCACGTAAGATAAACTTTTGAAATCTCCCAGAGATGGCAGTTTATCCTTCTTTACAAATGGATGTTTTACTCGGAGTTTCTAGTTTTACTTCTTTTCACTTTACTACCATATAAAATTATTTTAATTTTTTTTTAAATCCTCACTGGAGGACATTTTTTAATATTTTGTTGAGATAGAGTGGGAGGAGGAGAGAGAGAAAGAAACATTGACGTGAAAGGGACACATCAAGTGGCTGCCACCCACACGACCCAACCAGGGCCGGGGACAAACTGCAACCAAGGTACGTGCCCTTAGGGGGAACCGAACCCGGGTCTCTCCAAAATTATTTTATATAACTGCTTACTCCCTTATTTATTTGTGTGCGGTTTTGTTTTGTTTTTCAATCAGAATGTAAGCCCCATGAAGTTTTGGACTTTATCTGTTTTATTTACCACTGAATTACTAGCATTAGGAAAGTTTCTTACACAATCCATATTTATTGAATGAATGAACTAGTGAAGGGATTTTTCCATTCACATGGGAGACTTCTGGTACATGTCATAAGAACATAATGAGTCAGGTCTGAACTTCATGAACTTGGAAAACAGGGAACCAGAAAGCCCTGAGATGGTGAAGAATATGTCAGAAAAGAGGCTGAGCAGCGATGGAAATACCTTTTTTTTTTTATCCTCACCTGGGGACATTTTTTATTTTTATTTATTTTATTATTTTATTTTATTTTATTTTTTAATCCTCACCCGAGGACATTTTTCCACTTTTTGTTCAGATAGAGTGGGAGGGAGGGAGAGAGAGAGAGAGAGAGAAACATCGATGTGAAAGGGACACATCGAGTGGCTGCCACCCGCACGACCATTCAGGGCCGGGGACAACCTGCAACCGAGGTACGCGCCCTTAGTGGGAACCGAACCCGGGTCTCTCTGGACCATAGGCTGACGCTCTAACCACTGAGCAAAACCGGCCAGGGCAGTGATGGAAATAATGAGGCGATGATTGTAGGGGTGAACTTGGGCCACTTCCTTCCAAGATCAGGGGAGGAGCAGGCCCTCTGGGTGGACTTGAGTGTTTCGTTGCCACTGAACGGTCTCCCGACGTTGAGAAGTAGGACCCACCTGGATGCAGGTGAGGTCTGCACTCACTCACCTGCTCCTGAGTTCCTGGTCGACAAGCCACCTTCTGAGGGTAACTCAACTTCCCACCCAGGTCTGCTTTCTGGGAGGAAGTGCACTGGTGATAATTACCGAGGCCTCTGGGCCCTGTGACTGTTAACACCTCTCTCTGTGACCTAACGAATTGGCTTTCTGGTGTTGTACATCATTCTCATCGCTTTGGTTAATGGGAGTCCAGCCTTGAGGCACAGACCCAGTCCCCACATGCTGGCAGTGCTGGTTCTGCGCCTGCATAGCCGTGGGTCCGACCTGCTCTTTGGGTTGGTCACTGTAATGAAGGTCACCCTGTCCAAATATGCAGCCACCATCATCTCGGAGCCACAGTGACTTTCCTGGGTCACTCCCCTTTGATCCTGGCGTCTTTAGGAAGAACGGAAGTGGTCTTTGTGATAAACGTATGGCGTGAACCCTGCAAAACCACATCCTTATCCCAATGAGGTCGTGATTTTCCAGCCGTTTCTCCTGTCTTCTTTGAAGATGACCTTCAAGGCCATGGGTGGTGATTTGCCTTTGTTGTTCATTTGCCTTCAATCCCGAGTCCCGCCCGGGCTGTGGAGAGGGCTTGTCACCGAGGCTCTGTTCCCCTGGAGCCCCGCAGAGACACTGGGTCGCCGCGCACCCACACCGAGAGCCCCCAGCGTGGCTGACAACCGGCACACCAGCCTCGCTCCCAGTCTTACAGAGATCCCAGAGGTTAAATCTGCGACAAAGGAGCAACACATTTTTTACCATTCGAGACATTTTTAATAAATCCACCTCAGTCTCCAGGGCAGTTTCTTGCTAATAAATTTATTTTTCCATAGTGACAGCATCATTAAAATAGTTTTTATTGTGTATCTTCATGCAGTAACTACTTTGAAGGGACGTCGTAATTAAGATATATAACTCTAGGCTCTTTGTTGAAAACAAAGCGTCCCCCAAAACCACCCTCTCCTTTTCGTGTATGTATTCTTAACTCAACGGTCGGACAGTTGTATTATGAATGTGAGCATTTCCCATTCCCGAGTACATTCTAGTTCTGCTTACACATGTGAAAAGAGGTTGTTTTATATTCTTAACTCCCCTTTTTAGTATTCAAATGCCATTTTAAAGTTTCTGAGCAGGAGGATGCACAGAGACAGTACTTGTGAGGAGAATACCCAGTGGCCCCCAGCCCTGGCTGTGTATTCAAATAACCTGCCAATGCTTTGAAAACGCCTGCCCAGGTCCCACCCCAGAATCATGAAGTCGCAAATCTCCAGGGGTGATTCTGAGGTGCAGTCACGGGTATGAGGGAGCCCTGAATTCTCACACCCGGAGTGGGGAGTCGTGGCAGTTTGAGGGGAGGATCGAAAATTCTGAAAGCCTCGTGGTGGTCATTGCTTTCTTCCCCAGGGACTCACCGTCGACGGACAGTGACCCACTGTCTTGGTTTTCTCGCCTTCTCAGGACACGGAGCGTCCCAGGGGAACGGGGGTGGTCACCCTCGGGTGGGTCCTCTGCAGCGCCCGGGCGTCCAGCGTTCGGCTCTCGGCCGCGCCACCTGCCCTTCTGCGCTCACCGAGGGCCCTCCCCCGCCTGGCACCCAGACCCAGCCTGGCTTCTCTGCCCCGTCGTATAATTGCTGCGCAAGGGACCTTCTCGAGCCTGTTCAGATCATAGCTGTGAGCCCTTCTGCTGCGAGGGGGCTCCCGCGAGGGGCCTGGCCGCCCCGAACCCCTGGCTGAGAGGGAAGAGAAGAAAGGGACCGATCTGTACGGGTGGGTGCTCTCTCTGTGTGATCTCATTCGATCCTCGCGCCAACCTCAGGAAGGGGGGGTATTATTCCTGCTCGTTTCAGATAGGAAAAGTGGCTCCCAGAGAGGTTACCTGTCGAGAGCGAACTCAGATCTCCACGACGGTGACTTTGTGTTTGTCGCACAGTGTGGCCTCTTTCGGTGCTTAATAGACAAGTCGGACGGGGACCGGCACGAGGTCCCGGTGATCTCGGTAGAAAGATACAGCAGTGACCGCCCGCTGTTTGTAAGTTGACTTCCTGGTGGCTCCCAGCGAGGAGAAAGGAGTGGGAGTCGCTGTGGTGAGCCGTCGGCGACCTTGGTGGGCACAGAAGGGGACTCTGTGTGGCCCAGAAGCTTCAGTGTCCATTCCGATGAATCACGTCGGGAAGGGAGGACTTTGATGTTAGTATGTCCAAGGAAACAGCTGGGGTATAAAGAAACAGGGAGTTGAGCTAGAGAACCAGAGGCTACAAGGCCAGAACAGGACACTTCCCTGCTCATCCAGTCACAGGGTAAAGTGTCCCAGGTCCCCGAGGACACAGCAGGCCCTGGGTGCAGGTAGGGAGGGAGGGGGATGGGCAGCGGCAGGCCCTGGGCGCGTCAGGTGGTGGCCGTCCATTCGGAGAGAAGCAGACAGAGTCAAGCCATGTCACGTGTCGCGTGGACAGGCCCCGGGCTGCCGGAGAAGGCGGGGAGCAAGGTGGCTCGAGGATCTGGCTTTCTTCCCAGAGGACGAAGGTGGGGGTGCAGGTGTTGAGGAAGCTGAACTTGGTTCTCTGTGCTTCCGGTGGGTGGTCAGATGGAACTGTCTGTGGGGAGCTTGGGCTGTTGGCCAAGGATGGATTTATGGCTCTGGACACTGGCTACCCACACGGAACATAATCCAATTAGACCTCTGGCTTCTGCCGCGCATCGCCATAAATTCCGGGGGCGCTCGAGGCTGCCTGAATAAGGCCGCAGCATGAACATTCTAGAAGAAAATAGAGGCTTGTGGATAACCTGGGGCCGGAGAGGCCTTCCCAGGCCCGTGACACACGAAAGCTGTAAGGGAAAAGGCAGACTTGATTCCTTGTACGAGGAGGTCTGTTTATAACGATGAGAAATGAGAAACAACCTGAAGATCCCTCGACCAGGAACTGGTTAAACACAGTGTTGGACGTTGATCCATGTGACCGAAAGCCCAGCTTTCTGAGGCCAGACTGCCTGGGAAGGAGTCTCAACGTCACCCCTGGACCGGCGGCGTCTTGGGAAGGCGCCTGGCTCCCTCAATCCCTTCAGCTATACATTAAGCACGAGGATTTTATTGCTCTCGTAGGGCGGTTGTGGACAACGTGAATTAGTAACGTAAGGCGCTTTGACGAGGTCCTTACCACAGTGACCTCCACACAAGCGATCCCGCCGCTCCACCACCGGCCCTTGGGAACGGGGGTGCAGGCCCGAGCGGCGGTGCGGGGCCGTCCCGGGCAGCGCGGAGTATGCTCCGTGTTTGTAAGAACACGTTCCTATTTCGCAGGCGTGGGTGGGGACGAGCAGGCGGCCCAGCTGTGGACCCGGACAGCCCACGGTGGGAGGGCAGCACTCACCTTCTGTGCGATATAATTCTGTTTGTTTCAGTCTCAGGAAGATAACGAGGTTCTAACTTCGCAGTAAGGAAACAGGGAAGGAGGGAGGGGGGAAGGAGGAAGGAAGGTGTCTAACACTGTGCTGTTGGTAAAGGGTGAAATCGACAACATACAAGTGCAAACACCCACCCCTCACCCCCCGACACGACTCTTGGTCCCAGAAGCTCGCCACGGGGCACAGGGTCTGGAGGGAAGCCGGCAGTGGGTCGTGCAAAGCCTGTGGCCCAGGTGATCCTTACGACTCCCAGGGAAGTCAAACCTGGGCAGCTGGCACAGAAGCCCGGGCGTTCATTCAGCAGCATGTTGGATTACATTTCGAATCAGTAACGGGTTCATTTCTCACAGCCAGACCATGACTGCGCTTCTTCAAACTTCTTTCCAGGTGCGCGCTTCCCACGGGAAGAACTTCGCACGTCAATGTCCAGGCTGGTTCAATGAGAACAGTAAGGTAGGTGTGTGTGTGTGTGTGTGTGTGTGCGTGTTCTTGCAGCCTCTCTGGTCGATTGCCTCGGTTTGTCATTTTCTTCAGCTCTCCGTAGAAGACACACACTTCACAGAGGCGAACTATTGAAACGGGAGAACCCGGGACCGGGGGGCAGGGAAGTTGATGAGCACCCGTTCCAGTTGCAATAGTGAGTTGGGTGCTTGAGCAACCCGCCCCGTCCCTCCGCTGTCCCATGCAAGCAGGGGTGAGCTCCGGCGGGATAACCTGCACCCGTCCAGTGTCCAGAGTTCCAGCCTGTCTGCGTATTTTTATTTTCAAAACCAAAGCCAAGTCTCCCTCCAGAATAATCACCGTGAGAAACCATCTGCGTGTTACACTGTTAGGCTTGAGGCTGCCGTGTGTGTCAACGTGGGCGGTGTCGGAGGTGATACCTGGATACTGTTCTTTCCCCCGGGGGTGCTCCTGGCACCTGTCGGCTCCTGGTTCGTGCGAAACGTGCCACAGAGCTTCGCCCTGTCACCGTCCCTTGGGGCTCTCAATGCCTGTTGTTATTTGGCAAAGCCACACTAAGTTACCATCGACATATAGTTTTTAAATTTAAAAATGAAGAATTGGGGGCCACCTGGTTTGGGAGAGGATTTGCTACCTATTCAGGGAGTCGTCCACTCTTCCAGTTACTGGGAAGTTTGCAGAAAAGGCTTTGGCAGTGTTATAAATGATCTATTAATAATCCCAATTATCCTTCTGTCTAGAGGCACCTTGTTTAATCAGATACAGTTTAAAAATTGTGGGGGAAAATCCGCATATTGTTAATGCCTTCCACTATTGCTGAAATCATCTCTCGTCGATATAGTGCTTTTTTATTATCCCGCGCTTTGAAAACACTGTCATCCGATCCCTGGAGCTGTGAGTTTGGCTTGTTGGATGAATGTAAGACCCCTGCCGTGTACTGTCTGGCAGAGTTCGTCCTCACTGTCAAACTGATCAGTCAAATCATTCTTTCCCTTAAGATAAACATCTGATCAAGCATGCCAATAGGCGGTTCAGGGACTATTCCAAATATAAAAAATTGTGCAACCAGCTAGTCGGAGAAATAATAAAGGCAGTCAAGTCAGGACGAAAATGATGCCCAACTAACGTCATTAAGCTATCCGATGTATAATGTTATACAAACAAGATCATAAATCACTGTGCAGCTTCTTTTCACTGAATTTGTAAATGTGGGTGTGGGTGTGTGTATCAAACGTGGGCTTTCTCTTTGGAGGATAATTACATAAGAGCCAAATATAAGGAGGAGAAATAACTCCACTAATTTTATCGGACAGCAAGATCGAACTTTCCTTGAGTGTTGGATGAAAGAGAGAGCTATATAGCCCTGAAGCTAATTAGTCTGGAAGTTTAGGTTCTGGTAGGAGGTAGAAAATAGTAAACGTTTTCTCGTGTGGAAACGTGATGGGAGCCCTGGCCGGTTTGGCTCAGCAGTTAAAGCGTCGGTCCGTGGATCAAACAAAGGGTCAAGGGTTCAACTCCCAGTCAAGGGCACGTAACTGGGTTGCAGGTTTGACCCCCGGCCCCGGTGAGGGTCGTGCGGGAGGCAGCCAATCCATGTGTTTCTATCACATCAATGTTTCTCTTCCTCTCCCTCCTTTTCATTCTATCTAATAAATAAATAAAATCAATGGAGAAATATCCTCGGGTGAAGATTAATAAGAAATATGACGTGAGCTCAGAAATATCTGGGGCTTCCCAATTATTAAGGTGATATGTTCTCTGGGTGAGACTGGCGGGCCCTGGAACCCAGCCCTGGTGCCCTACTGGGGTGAAGGGGCGCAGGAAGGTCAGAGGAGCCCTACAGGACCTGATGGGGGCGCCAGAGGCCACGGCAAGTGTCCTCGAGCAGCTTCGAGGGAGGAGGAAGAGCATCCCGGGTGGAGGATTTGGAGGTGGCCAGGGTGGGGGCGTCGGGTGGGGGAGCTGCCTGCCTCCGAGGTTTCACAGTGGTGGTCGGGGGCATCTCAGAGGCGCGAGGGGGTGACCTCAGGGTGTGGAGGAGCTGGGCAGCGGGCAGGCGCTCAGCAGGGAGGGGTGCGCAGGAGGGAGCACTGGATAAGGCTGTTCGGCAAAGGGTTACGTGGGGCTTGGCTTAGCTCCCAGGGAAGGTGGTGACGTGCTCGCGTCTCTGTTGTCTGCTTCTGGGTGACCTTGGCTCCCACGGGGCGGGGGAGTAGAACCTGGTGGCTGACCACAGCACCGCCTCACTCGCTGTGTGGCTGCAGTCTGGGGAGGGGACATCGTGGGGCAGGCTCCCTGCACGGGCGCCGGCCGGCTGTGCCTCGGCTGTGGCCAGCTGGCCGGGAGGTCTCACAGGCGACATTCTGCTGCGCCTCCACGGGCCTCTCTCCCCAGTGGCCGGGGGGTCACTTGGGGTTCTTCCCGGAAGAGTGGGTTCAGGGAGCCAGATGCCTCATGTGGAGGGAGCGTTCCAAATGGCAAAAGCCGAACCTGTTCATCTCGGAAGGTCCAGCCCGGGAAGTGGCTTCTGTTGCACCCTCAGATTCCAGGGGCGGGGCGCAGCCCCACCTCCGCCCCATGGAGGGGAGCCAAGGCCTTGTCTCCAGGAACACAGGTCAGGGGACATCGGTGTGGCTGCCCCGGTCAACAGCACCTGCGTGGGGTCCTGCAGCCTTTCAGACAAGGGGTGAGGGCGCCCGCAGCAACGGTGGCAGAAAAGGTGCTGTTCAGAGGGGCCCCAGGGCTGCTTCCTGGCCGCGTGGACACAGGAGGAGTCCCGTGTCCGTGGCACCGTCCACGGAGAACGGGGAGCCCGTGGGTGTGGGGGCAGAGGGCACCCAGAGCTGAGGCGCACGACCTGGCGAGCCCGCCCGTCGCAGCCGAGGAGGCTCGAGGAGCTCAGGGCAGACGCAGCCTGAAGCCACGCGACGCCGCAGGGGCTGAAACCTCAGGCGTGGACGCGTTGGACGCACCTCCGCCTCGTTTTGTCATCAGCTTGACTAACGTCAGGGGCAGCCCAGACCCTTCGATGGGGCGTCTTGTTCTAAACACGCAGGAACTACGGAAACACCCCACCGCGTGGGCAAGAGGCACAAGTGTGCAGCCGTCCTCGGGGGAAGAGGCGCAAACCCGCCGTCACGGGAACCGGGCACCTGCTGCTCCCCCCCCGCCCGGGACGTCGCAGAGTCTTCGAAGGGGGGGCCCTCCATGCCGGCCCGGCGGCCAGTTTGCTCACCCAGCCCCTCCCTCTGAATGCCCCCCGCCCAGTGCCCGGCACGGTTCCCACTGCCCGGAGACAGGTACCTGCTGCACAAGTGAACGTGACCAGGAGAACGTTCCAGAATCATTGGTTCTGGGGGTTCACGGAGATGGCCTCAGTGGGGCCCAGCAAGGGCTGCTGCTGTGGGCTGCAGCCAGGGAGACAGACCTTCCCTCGCATTTGGGGGGACTCAGAGGTGGGGGGGCGTGAGGAGGCTGTAGCGGACGGAGGCAGCTCAGGTGGGGCCTCGCCAAAGGGGCTGTGGGCCCGGGGGGCTGGGGGGGGGCCTGGCTGCGTGATCGACTCTCCCTGATTGGTACCCAGTTGGAGCAGAGGCAGACATTAGGGGGGCTGCCAGTTGTGACCCAGTCTGGAGCCTTCGGGGCTGACTGGTGCCGAGGTGGTGGTCCGATTGCCGGCACTGGCTGAGGGTCAGAGTTCACAGCTGCCCACCGTGGGTTGTTTATTCTGTCTCTCACTTCCAAACGACCCCCCTCCTGCCTCAGCTCAACACAGTTGGAATTGAATTACGTCTCAGAGTCCACATGTCATCATGGCATTGACGACGCTGTCTCTCTCTCGCTGCAGTTCGTAAAATAAAGGTGCAGTTAAAAACGGACGCCGTCTAGGATTTGATGACATACAATATTCCGGAGGAAAACCGATAGCAAGTCACAGGGCACAGCAGAGGAGACAGCCAGGGAGCGGTGGCATTTTGGTCTGCGTTTACGGCAGCCTTGTGCAGCCGGTGCTAACGCGCCGTCCGGACGATGCACGGGCATCGCGGAGGGGGAAGGGCCGGGGTCTGAGTCTGAAGGACGCGGAACCGCAGAAGCAGGAGCAGCAGTGACTTGCCCAGCACCTCCCTGGGCCGGGCATTCGTCAAGGTGCAATGTGCCACTGGCCTCTCACACAGGAACTGACTTTGGAAGGGGGAGGAAATCTTCAGGAACAAATGGCAGAGGCACAAACGGCACCTTCGGCAGTGCCGATCTTTAATCCCCTCCCGTGCCAAGGAGTCCAGAGAGAGGCTTCCGCTCGCTGTCCTGCCGTCTGGCGGCTCCGCTGTCCCCCTACAGCCGCCAGATGGCCCCGGTGGCTGCCGGCACCACGGCTGCGTCCACGGTGGGAAGGCGCGCGGAGGACCAGTGCCATCTGCCTCTGCCCGGAGCTGGGAAACGACACAGTGGAGCGCAGTCTCCAGATCTTCCTGGCGTTTCTCCAGGCGCCGTGAGCCGGGTGGCAGCTCCAGCTCGGAGGGCTGTGGGCGATGAAAGATTTCCTAGCAGCAGGGGGCGGGCGGGCGGGAGGTTCCAGGCAAGGTCACCTTCCTCTGGGGGTCACCTTCCTCTGGGGGCCGCCTTCCTCAGTCCGGTAGACGGGCTCCCTGGGCTGACCAGGCTGTTCCAGATTCACCGGGTTAAGATCCCGCTCCTGGGCGAGGTTGGAGCGATGACGAAGTCAGGGAGTAAGTCTTGGTCTGGTGGGCTCAGCACAAGTGACTCTGTTTGGGGCCTGTTACCCCTTTTCTTTATTATTACTTAATATTTTTTTATTGAGTGTTAGAGAGAGAGGAGGAGAGAGAGAAGCATGGCTGGAGGGCCTGGTGGTCATCAGATGCTCCGCTGGCCTCCAGGCAGCCGGGAGATTCGGGTTGGGCGTGTGTTGGCGCGGAGCAGACTAGACCGGGCATCTCCTGGTCTCGGGTCCTGTGTGTGTCCCTCCGCAGCAAAACAGGGCACGGGGCCTTCTCCAGCTCAGTACCCCAAACGTGCATGGAGTGTGCCGCAGGTGGGGCCCTGATAGGAGGGGCGGGGGAAGGGCGGGTTGCAGAAGCCTGAAGGGACATTCGGGGCCAGCCAGTCAAACAATGAGGGAAGGGAGCCCCGCTTCCGCTGTGGGAAGGGGGCAGGCAGACGCAGCAGAACGCGCCCTGAGGGCGTGCCCAGCTCTGACCCACTGCCTGGTGCGCCGCTCAGAGGCACCGCTGTCTCCGCTTCTTGAAAGAGAAACCAGGACCCCAGCGAGCATGTCCGGCGTCCTCGGTCTTCCCGGGCCACTGGGTCCGCAGTGGGCTCCCGCCTGGGCCCCGGGGCGCCTGTGGCTGTGAGCGGCGGTGGCCTGAGGCCACGGGTCGTTTCCTGTCCTGCTCTGACCGCGGCGCTCTTGCTAAGCCAGAGTGACCAGATCTGCGCTTTTTTATTAAATCCTCACCCAAGGATCTTTTTTCCATTGATTTTCAGACAGAGTGGAAGGGGAAGAGGGGAGAGAAACGTCGATGTGGCAGAGATCGTGGTTGTGGGAGGTTGGTTGCCTCCCACACGTCCCAACCAGGGCCGGGAATGAACCTGCTGCCCAGGCACGTGCCCTCGACTGGGAATCGAACCCATGACCCTTCAGTGTGTCCGTGGGTGCTCTAACCACTGGGAAACTGCGGCCAGGGCCAGCTTTGTACCTTTAAGCTCTTTCCTGTTTCTTTTCTAAGTAACAAGGCTCTGGGGGGCTGCTAGCACCCCTTCCGCACCACTCCCGGCCGGAACGCAGAGCGAGCTCCCGTTAGTCCCGTCTTTCCCGCCCGTGTTCCCTGACCACTGCCTCCCGCTCCAGCCCCCTGCCCGCGTCCACGCCAGCTCCCGGGACTCTCCGAGGGCAGGGCGGGGGCAGGGGCGGCACCGTCCTCCGGCCCAGAGCCAGCTTCCGCCTGTTTGTGCAAATAAAGTTTCATTGGAACACAGCCACGCCCATGCGTTCACATATGGCCCAGGGCTGCTTTGTCCGGAGTTGAAGAGCTGTAGCAAAGGCCACAGGCCCCACCGGCTGAAACAGTTACCGTCTGGCCGCCCGGCTGGGAGAACTGCACTGGGGGTAGGGCCGGGCATCTGGTTTCACTACCCGGCTCTGGAGCTTCCCGGCTGGGGTGCCGCGGGAACCTCTGTGGGCGGCTTTCCTCCTGGGCGGCGGGGCGAGGTGCCCTCCGCACACAGCCGGGCACCCCGCAGCCGCCTGTAGGGTCCGCGTCCCCGGGGCCCCCTCCCCCAGCCTTGCGGCTGCTCCAGCTCCGTAATTGGATCCTCTCTGGTTATTTCTGCGACTGTGACTGGAGCGATTAAACCTGCCATTGGAGGCAGTGCTCATGCTAATTTTCGAGCCAACCTGCCTTCCGGTGGGCTGTGGGATGACAGGGGTGGTTTAAATACGCGTGGATTACGTGCGAGAATCGGTCGTGAAGGAAGCCCACGGTGACATATTTATTCCAAGGGTTTGAAAAGCCCCGTGTGTAGTCTCTGTTCCGTGGAGAGGTTGCCCCTGAGTGATGCCCGTGCTCAGTCTTATGCCACCCTCTTCGGCCAAACAGTCTTGGTTACAGGAGCGATTCTGTGGTGCACCGGGGAGGAGAGGCTGTGAGGACCCAGGAGGGTGCGCTGACCTGGGCCGTTACCCAGACCCCAGATGCTGGCTGCGTGGGCGGCCTCCCTGCTTCCCCGGGGCCTGGAGGGAGCCCTCTGGATTGTGGGGTACGGAGAGCCTCATGTAGGCTTCCTTCCGGGCAGGGCGTCTCCCCCAGGACTGAGTCGTTTGTAGGGGCCACAGGAATCGCTGAGGGTACAAGTGGGTGGTGCTTGGGGCTGCACAGCCTGCAGACCTGCTCTGTCAGGCTCCTCGATGGCGCGTGTGTGCGTGCGTGTGTGTGCATGCGTGTGCGTGTGTGCACGTGGGTGTGCATGTCTCTGTGTGTTCCTCAAATGTCCTGAGGGGCAGGTGCCTGTTTCCGCTCAGCACCTGGACTCATGACTCCCTCATAGGCTGTGCAGGGCGGCTGCACCCTGAAGGGTGTGCGCCTCGAAAATACCGTCGTTGGTGTCTCCCGACAAGGCTGCGAACTGTCCCCGCTCTGTCTCAGGAGGTCGGCTCCGCGTCACCGCGGCCAGCTCGAGGTCCCTTCCTGCAGGGGCCCCGCTGACCTCCAGGGCGGCGCAGCCCGCCCCTGCGCCCCAGGAGCCTCTGAGCTGCCGCCGTCCCCGCCGCTAGCGCAGGGTGTTGCCATCACCCAAGGACGAGCCCCTCTCTTCCTCTGGTTTGCGTTCCTGCAGCACAAGGACCAGGTCTTGTTCTCCTTCTCATCTTCTAGAGTCTGAGTCCGGGTCTAGGGTGGGGCCGAGACTCGGCGTCTCCCCAGCTCCAGGGACCCCGCTCTGGTAGCAAAACCTCCCTGCCCGGCGGTGCCCGGGCCGGCACGGGGTCCCGCGCGGCGCTTGTGGAAAGCACAAGGTTCGGGGGTTAAGTCCACTTTTCGGACCTCTTGGAGAACTGCGAAACATCTATGAAATATCAGGAGCAGATGGGGCGTTTTTTTTTAAATAAATAGACTTGCAACCGTGATTTTGGCTGCTAGAATATCCAACTGAAAGTAAAGGCTCCAGGCCGGCTGCTCGTCACGCTGATTCCAAACACACAGAAACTGGCTGAGTTTTTATGTTTTCACCCGCCGATCGAATTGACTTTATATTTTGGCACTGGAAACTGGAGTTTATTTGGGGGTATTGGTGTGTATGGGGAGACCGACATCTCATCTCAGTTCAATTTAAAAAATGTTGTCCCTCTAAATCGATTTGGAGTTACTGCACTGCGGGGAGCAGGGAGACAGGCGCGTCCCCCACGGCCGGACGCGGCTCCGTCACCAGGGGAATTCCTGCCTCGCTCGTCCGCCCGCCCGCCGGGAGCGGTTCAATCCTCACAGCGCGGGGGTCTGAGCAGGAAGGATCACCCCTGCTCCGTGCCAGCCCCTCCCTCTCGGCATCCGAGGACCGTACCTGCTCCAGGCCTTGGCCGCTCGCGGCCCCGCTGTTTCTCCCGTGGGAAGCTGGTGTCTTCTCTCCTTGTTGCTTCCGGCTGGCACCTAGGGGGTGGCGTTCTGCAGGCTGTGCGCTGGTCAGAGGCCAGCCTGCCAGCCTGGAGGGCGGGGGTGTTGGGTACCCGTGGCTTCGATAGGCAGCAGCTCAGGTGGGCTCTGGGGCCGGGGTCCTCGGGGTCCCACCCCGGCTCTGCCGCGAGCTTCGGGTGAGTGACTTATGCTTCGTCGTCTGCAAGCGAGGGCCCCTCGTGTCCACCCACCCGGTGGGGCGGCCGAGGAGAACGTGCGCGGGGCCCCGCGGGGCCGACACTCCCGAGTGTTAACTGCCTTTATCTGCCTTGGTGCTGGCTGCTCAGATGGACGTCTCGGAGGAGCCGCCGCCGCTGCCCGCCGGGAGCTGAATTCATCAGGACACTTTCAGGAGCAGCAGAAGACGTGGCCCGGTGGCCCGGAGCGGCCTAGGCAGTGAAGACATCCCTCGTCTCCCGCGACAGGTGTGACGGAAGGCAGGTGCCCGGGCCGGTTAGTCAGCACCCCACTGTCAAAAAGGACACAGCCCGCTCTCTCCTGTCTACCGAGCCCCGTGGGTGTCCCCTCCCGGGTCCAAGGTGGCGGCCCGCAGCCCCAGGACGACATGGCTCTACCTTCGGTACGTCCACCTGGGAGTCTGAGAGCCCTCTCCCGGGGCCGTGGGGTGTGGCGCTACCTTCTGTCCCATGAGCTCAGCCAAGGTCGGGCGCTGCCCCGGCCCAGCAACCACGGCCAGGGTGACCCCTCCCGGAGCCTGGGCCAGGAACCCAGATCGCCCCAACAGAAGGACCTGCCGGGATCACAAAGGGTGTGATTCACACGGAGCCTGGTCTCGCTCGGTCGCGTAGCCCGGCGCACACCGGGGATGACGGAGGTCGGAAAAGGAGGCCAGATGCTGACGAAAGACATTTCTCATTCCCCTGCGGTCTGAGTGTCCTCCCCAAGACAGACACCGGTACCGAGGATGACGTAACCGTCAGGATGACTGCGACACCTTATGGCTCCTGAATGCTTTATATCCTCAGAGGACACTCGCACGGTGACCTCACTGCGCGCCTCGGCTCCCGCCCGGTCCTGTCCGCCTCCCGCGCAGCTGCCCCTCCCTGACCGCCGCTGTGTGTTCGCACCACTCAAGTGTCAGCGTGCGTGTGGCTGACGCCGTCTCCGGGCACTGTTCCCTCGGCACTGCCAGGGCCCTGTGGACGCATCCTGGGCAGGGTTCCCCGAGCCGACCGCCTATCTGCTGTGCAAGGGGCTCTCAGTAGAAAAGCCCACTTCTCCTAAAAACCAGAGGTTAGCACATGAGGTTGGACAGGAGGGCAAGGGAGAAACGGCTGCCTTGTGTCCTTCACACCTGCTCCTTCCCCAGACGTACTGGAAGTGAGTCCTCACAGCGCCGCCTCCCGGGGACGGGCAGCTCCCCTCGGGGTGCGCCGCCCTGGGCGGTGCCTTGGGCGCACACGGCTCCACGGCGCCGGCCCATCGGCTCCGTTCTGCTGCAGACTCCTGGGCCGGGACTTGCGCCACACCCGCACTCGCGGGACCTGCGAACACCAGGTGTACCTGCCCGTCGTGTGGGTGCCGCTGCAGGGCCCCTGGGCTGAGCCCCCGGCTCTGCTGATGCGCTGTGTGACTGTAGGGGACTCAGGCCGCCTCCCTGGGCCTCTGCGCAAGCTGGACAATGAGGGTGTCTCTCCTGCATCAGACCCAAATCCCTGGCACGTGTGGGGTCGGAGGAGCAGTCAGCCACGGCTCCGAGGGCTGCTTCTGCGCCAGAGCCTCCCCACGGGGCAGCTGTCTCCTGCCCCAGGCTGCTGCTCCCTGGGTGCTGCCAGCGACAGGGAGGCCCCCTGCCTGGGTGCCCCCTGCGGTGCCGAGTCTCGTGGGTTTGGCGTCTGTGCCCAAGGACACCATGTGGTCCCTCCCCAGGTCTGTGTCATCACCATCTCCAGTCGCCACCCCCGGTCCTTCCTGAGAAGTCCCACAGTGCCGCTGACCCCAGCTCATGCGTCCACACCGAGTTTCCCATCCCCGCCGTGGGGGGCTGTCAGGTTCTCAGCACCCCTCTTTGGCAATTGCCCCATCCTTCCTTGATGGTGACTAGGCCTCGCCCCATTGTGAAAATGCACCCCGTCAGCCCCGGAGGAAGCCAGTTAATGTGCGTGTGTGTGTGCGCACTTTCCGACCTGTGTGTCCGTGTGACCCTAAGTTCTGAAATACGGATCGACCATGTGCATACTAGCCTTGTATTGCCTGTTTGCTCACCTCCGATCAAAGTGACACCAGTCACAGGACTGCAGTGTGGGGTGTGTGGATCACACAGCACAGAACGTGCAACGTCAGGGAAGGACCAGGGGAGGGACCAGGGGAAGGACCAGGGAGGGACCAGGGGAGGGACAAGGGGAAGGACCAGGGGGCGACCAGGGGAGGAACCAGGGGAAGGACCAGGGGAAGGACCAGGGGAAGGACCAGGGGGCGACCAGGGGAGGAACCAGGGGAAGGACCAGGGGAAGGACCAGGGGAGGGACAAGGGGAAGGACCAGGGGGCGACCAGGGGAGGAACCAGGGGAAGGACCAGGGGAAGGACCAGGGGGCGACCAGGGGAAGGACCAGGGGGGACCAGGGAGGGGTCAGGGGAGGGACCAGAGAGGGTCAGGGGAGGGACCAGGGAGGGACCAGGGGAGAGAACAGGGAGGGGAGAGGGAGGGGTCAGGGAGGGGTCAGGGAGGGACCAGGGGGGCGACCAGGGGAGAGAACAGGGAGGGGAGAGGGAGGGGTCAGGGAGGGACCAGGGGGGCGACCAGGGAGGGGTCAGGGGAGGGAACAGGGAGGGACCAGGGGAGGGACCAGGGAGGGAACGGGGAGGGGTCAGGGAGGGACCAGGGAGGGAACGGGGAGGGACCGGGGAGGGGTCAGGGAGGGGTCAGGGAGGGAACGGGGAGGGGTCAGGGAGGGACCAGGGAGGGAACGGGGAGGGGTCAGGGAGGGACCAGGGAGGGGTCAGGGAGGGGTCAGGGAGGGACCAGGGGGGAACCAGGGAGGGGTCAGGGAGGGGTCAGGAAGGGACCAGGGGGGAACCAGGGAGGGGTCAGGGAGGGGTCAGGGAGGGACCAGGGGGGAACCAGGGAGGGGTCAGGGAGGGGTCAGGGAGGGGTCAGGGAGGGAAGCCACAGGTCGGATCAGCGCTTCTCAGCCTCGTTCATCACACAGCACAGAGACCAACCACTAAATTCTGCGGCACGCCAAGAAATGTTATATTTTTTGCCGACCCGACCAAAAAATAAGTATAATTTTGATCGGTTTCCAAAAAATAATAATAGCCATTTACCTACCCTTTTTGCTCCAAAGTGACTTTTTTTTTTTTTTTTTTAATCCTCACCCGAGGATATTTTTCCATTTTTTGCACAGATAGAGTGGGAAGGAGAGAGAGAGAGAAACATTGATGTGAAAGGGACACATCGAGTGGCTGCCACCCGCACGACCAACCAGGGCCGGGGACGAACTGCAACCGAGGTACATGCCCTTAGCGGGAACCGAACCCGGGTCTCTCCAGACCGCAGGCTGACGCTCTAACCGCTCAGCCAAACTGGCCAGGGCCAAAGTGACTTTTTAAAACAAAAAGCAGGTGCCTATACTTTGTAGGTGAGGATTTCTGGTACCAAGCGTGAACCAGTCAGGCAGACCTTGTCTGATGTGACCAGCAGCCGGAACTCGCTTATATGACCTGTGCATTGATGGTCCAGACAGGCAGGCACACCGGCGGCTACTGTTGTGTTGGCCGTTGTCATTTTTTATCTGGCGGTCTGAAGGAAAGCGGTCAGTGCCCCGGACGGAATAGCATGGTCTAAAAACTCTCCAGTGCCCGCGTGGAAAACGGCTGGTGTCAGATTCACAGGGGGCAGCAGGGGTGCTGGCCCTGAACGTCCGCTGGAGGGTTTTGCGTTTTAGAACAATGAATGTCATTTCTACCTGCTGACTGGGAGGTGCCACCAGCTTGTTTCCAGCAGGACACGTCGAACGTTAAATTCATGTTATTATTCTCTCTGAAACCCGAGGCCCCAGCTCAGAATTCCTCAGAACCTCACGACCCCAAACAGAGTTTGCAAACCGGTGGTCTTGGGGCTGTGTCTGGCTCACGGCGTTGGCCCAAGTGGTGGTGGTGGTGGTTTTTTTTTTTGTTAATCCTCACTGAAGGATGTTTTTCCATTGATTTTTAGAAAGAGTGGAAGGGAGGGAAGGAGACAGAGAGAGAGAAACATCGACGTGAGAGAGAGACATCAATTGGTTGCCTCCCGCACGACCCCAACCAGGGCCGGGGATTGAACCTGCAGCCCAGGTACCCGCCCTTGTCTGGAATTGAACCCGTGATCCTTTGGTCTGTGGGCTGACACTCTAACCGCCGAGCCAAACTGGCCAGGGTGTCTTTTCTTTCTCTGGAGTGGAACGGCCCATGATAAAAGCCATGGTGCTGGATTCTCTGGTGCCACCGCCCCACTGTGACCCATGGCTGGAGCGGCCGAACGCGCCCTCCCGCGGGGACGCCCTTCCCAGTTTTCCGCCCTGCCGCCCAGCTGTGTCACGTCCTCTGTGCTGAAGCCAAAGCCTTGGAGCCCGTTATCCACTGCACATGTCTAGGAGCCGTCTGGGAACGGGAGGGTAAGGTGGTGATGGGCAGGGGTGCACGGAGCGGGCAGACTCGGGGCGAGCGCGGAGTCGCGGAACTCCACTCGGCGGGGGCACGAGCAGAACCAGACACCTACGTTCAGGGCGCGGAGGAAAAGCCCGAGAGGTTCCCCAAGGCTGCAGGAAGGAGGCTCGGAAGTCGCTGGGAGACTCCCATGGAAATGGAACACGGACCGCAGACCCAGCCTGGAGAGACAGGCAGATGTGAGACGTCACGTGGAGACGCCGGCTGCTCTGGGGAGCGGGTGACGTGCACCCCCCAGCTACTCAAGGACGTCGTCGTCCATCTGACTCTGCAGAGCGAAGGACCCTCCACGCCCGTCGACAGTGTTAATAAAGACCGATATGTGGGCGCCTCTCGCGCTTCCCATGTCCCCTGAAACTCAGGCCCTTTATTTATTTTTTTAAATCCTCACCTAGGATATTTTCCCATTCATCTTCGGACAGAGTGGGAGGGAGAGAGAGACACACACACATCGACACATTGACCAGTTGCCTCCCGCACAACCTGACCAGGGCCGGGGGCTGAAATGTAACCGGTACGTGCCCTTGACCGGAATGGAACCTGAGACGGGTCGGCGGGCGGCGCTCTGACCGCTGAGCACACCGGCCGGACAGAAGACAGCAGTGGTTTCTCGGCAGGCGTCTTCGGCTGGTCCATCTTGAACCCGAGTTCATCGTCAGCCGAACACCTGGTCCTGGCAGCCCCAACAGCTGCACCTTCAGTTCAGTGATACCATATGGGGATCATTAGCCTCCAAATTGACCCCCGGCGTCTGGACGTGAGAGTGGGCTGCCTTCCAAGTGGGGGAGTTCACGGGGCGAATTGAGGGGAAACGCCGTCTGTCTGGACCTCAGGCTTCTGCGGACGCAGCTCTGGGGTCCTGGTTCGGAGGAGAGGGGTGCAGGCAGACCAGCGTGACGCCCAAGGTTGCACTTGGGGGTCCCCCAACCCAGCAGACGCGGCGTGTGACCACCAGTGAAGGGATAGCGGCCTGAGGGCAGGGGAACCAGGATGGGCTGGGGGCAGTTTGGCAAGAACTGCAAAGGTTACTGTGGGGATGTCTTAGACATAAACACGATAAACACTGTCTTTTTAAAAAATTTTTATCCTCACCCAAGAATATAAGTATTGATTTTTTTTTTTGCTTTAGAGAGAGACAAACATCAGTGTGAGAGAGAAACACTGATTAACTGCCCCCTGAATGCGCCCCGATCGGGGATCAAACCCACAACCCAGGCTTGCGCCCTGACTGGGAATCGAACCCACAACCCTTTGGAGCAAAACAGCACGCAGGTCGTGGGGGCCTTGGGAGCCAGACAGGAGCTGGGGCTTTGTTTCGTAACTTTACGGGAGGAGCCGGAACAATTTTTCTGAGCAACAGACGGACAGAATTAGTTACAAATGTCTCATTAGGCGCAAATGGAGTGAAATCACTGGTCCGTCGTCCAATCTGGCGCTTTTTCCAGAACCCACGCTCTCGTCCGGGAGGACGGAGTTAATGATCGATGGGCCTTCTGAGCCTCAGAAAGGGGATGATTTATGCAAATGCACAGAGCCTTGCCTGTAATTTTCTCTGGTTATCACGGCATCTCTTAAGAAAAAAACAAACGTCGTCTGGGGCCGGGGCAGTGCGGTGTAGTGGTTAGGGGCATCGCCTGGCTTCTCAGCAGGTTTCTGGGTTTTTATTTTTTTAGAGAGAGTAGGCGGGGGGCGGGGGGGACATTCTGTCCATGTGAGAGAGACACATGGACTGGTTGCCTCCCGCAGGACCCTGACCAGGGCCAGGGATCGAACCTACAGCCCAGGTGTGTGCCCTTGACTGAGAATCAAACCCACGACCCCTGGGTCCGAGGGCTGATGCTCCAAACTGGTCAGGGCAGGTTGCTGGGTTCGAATTCTGCCCTGCAGCTCATGGCTGGCGTGACCTCTGCTCTGCGTCCTCGCCGGTCACGGAGTAGAGCCTTTGTTGGAGCATCTGGGTGGACAACTAAGCCCTCGGGGAACGTGATCTCCGGTTGGAAACAAGCAGGCGCCTTCCTGGCGGAACTCTGTCCCGGCGTTTGTGTCAGAGGAGCCGAAAGAGAGGGGAGATGGCGCTAGAGAGGTTGGTCTTCTCAGAGCTTTGCCCTCGTGTGCGGAGGACGATGGGTCCCTCCGGCGCCGGACCCCGTGTGCGGACAACGTTGTCCGTTCTGGCTGCGCTGCTAAGTGGGGGTCACAGGTATCTGAGATGAGAATGACCGGAACTGGGAGCCTCCTTGTGCTGGCTCCTCTCTGGATGGTGGGAATCAGGGTGTCTCCCTCCGCGTCCCCAGCGGGAGAGGCCGCTCCCATCCCCTTCAGGTGCGAGGCGGCGAGAGTGGAGGCCGAGGTTGAGGTGGGGTTCCAGACCCCGAACTGAGCAGGCCGGGGCAGCTGCAGGGCCTCCTCCGTCTGCGCCCTGAACTCCATCCTGGAGTCCGGACCAGGCTCAGGGCGTGCCCACGGGGTCTGATTCCCAAGCGGCTATTCTTCCCGTTCGGGTCCACGGCACTGACTTTCGCCCTCGGTCCCAGGGTGCAAAGCCTACTCGGGAAGTCAGACGCCGAGAGCTGGCTCTTCAGCTCCGAGCTTCCTTTCTGGGTGTGGGGCGAGGCCACGGGGCTCTGGCTGCCGCCGGGAGTCGGGAAGGGGGTTGGGAGGGATAACACCTGCAGTTACTACGGAATATTTCTCCCACACCCCCGGCAGGGCGGGAGGGGTGATGAGACAGCAGCCTTTGCCTTGCAGTGAGCCCGCCCCTGTCAGCCCCGCACCCCGCTCCGACACCGACACCCCAGGAACCAGAGCTGCCCCCTTACGGGGGTAGTCCCAGCCCAGACGCCCCTCCTGGGATCTGCCCCACACGTCCGACCGTATGCGTTTCTCCCTGGAACATTCCGCAGGGACCTCACGTGGACGTGCTGTGACCTGCCTCTGCCCCCCCCAACCCGTGCTTCCCGTCTGGGCTGCACCCCGCTTGCCGGCAGAGTGAGTCCCCGTGAGCCTGAGACCCCTCCAGGACCCCTGCTGCCTGCTCCGGGGGCCCCTGACACTGTCAGGGCTGCAGACCCCCAGGGCCCCTCCTCACGCAGCTTCCGCCATCCTGAGCCGCCTGGGCTCCTGCCTGCTCCAGGCCTGAGTTCTTCACTCCTCTTCTGACTGTCCCCTCCTCCGTGTCATTCCTGCCCGTCTCTCCAGATGCAGCCCAGGGTCTGGGGAGACGCCGCTGTCGCTGTTCCCGCCTGGCCGGGCCGGTGCCACTCCTCCGGCCTCAGCCTCGCCGCCCGCTCTGCGTGGTGACGGTGCGTTGCGTTGCTCGTTGTCTTCGGACAGACTTGGCGGCCGTGGAGGTCGGGGACCATGTCTCGCTGCCCCTGTGGCCTGCCTGCTGTGACCTGTGCAGCTTCTCTGCAACCGCAGCGTGTTTCAGCGCCAGGGCCCAGCGTGTGGACTCCTGGACCTGCAGATGCCCGACTTTCATCGGGCCTTTTGCAGCGCCCACAGGGAGAAGGTGGCGTTTTCCCGGAGCCTTGGGGATGGGGCTGTTTGCCTCACACTGAAACACCTTGAGCTGCCTGGAAGAATCCGCCGGGGACACACCAGGCGTGTTCCCACTCGCCTGTGTGGCCAGCCGAGGGGTCACTCCCCTCGCTTAAAAAGCTCCCAGACGAGGGCACGGTTCACTCTCTTGCTCTGGTCGGCTGGAGGAGGAGCCCCTGCGGCCGGTGACGTTGCTGAGTTGGGTGGATGTGCAGAAAACCCTTCTGATGTGCTTAAGCCTGGAACGGACTCCTCAGGCGTCGGCTCTGAGGGGCCACACCGTTCAGCTCAGCGAGCTCTCCTGAGCACCCGCTGCGCGCCGGCCGCTGAGCCAGCCCTCGGAGGGAGGCGAGCGACCAGAAGGGGTCAGCTGGCGCCAGTGACCAGAGAGCGGGCCAGCGAGGGGCCGTTCGGACCTCCCACCCCAGGGGCAGGGTCCCCTCGGAATCTCAGGGTGTGGAACGGACCCGAGGACTCGATCCAGGGCGGCAACTCTCCACTTTCCGCTCGTGCATCGCGTCCGTGGGGCTCGGACGGAGGTTCTCTCGAAGACACAGCCGCCGGGCAATGAGCAGGCCCCCCAGGGCGGTGTGCAGTGAGGCCACCTACTTGCTGAGACGCGATATCACCCTCTGTCCTTAACTGCACCCAGAGACACGCACACCTGTCACCAGTAAAGTTATTTTTCTGTTACACGCGGCAGAAATGAAACATAAGGCAGAAGAGAATTCCCTCCTTTGTCTAAATGGCTCCAGAAACTGGTTGTCGGGGAAGCTTTTCCCTGGCTCCCCTACAGCCCCAGGAAGAGACGGACTTGACCCTCCGAGGCCCGAGCACAGAGACACGTGGACACTCTGGTCCCGTACGTACTTCAAATGAAAACACACTGAGCCCTAAGACTTGTGTGAGAAAGTCCAAGAATTCTGACTTTTCTCATTTTGTTCATTCAACACTCCTTTTTGGAAAAATCCATATTCTTTCCAAAAAAAAAACACATTTTTTTTCTCCATTCTTTTGTGTCTCTGCCCTGCCCATCTACTTCGTTGGCCTCAGGGGAAGCCCAGTCCCTCTGGGTGGGCCGGCCTGGTGCCTCCAACAGACGGGGCACCTACTGTCTTCCCAGGGAAGGTCCACCTCCGTGTCCCCTGACCCAGACTGTGACCTCGTCCAGGAGCAGGAAATGCATCGCCTGTTTGGGGCGCGGGGAAGGCGCCACGTGTCCGGTGCTCCCTGGTCCCGGATCCTTGCCCACAGGGTAAGTCCAGCCCTGCCGTCCCGTGGATCCTCACCGAACACCCTCAGGGCCCCCACCGTGGACCTTGGACAGTAAAGCTCAGAGGTCCAAGGTCAAAGGCAAGGTCGTGTGACTGGAGCATAGTCTTAGGGGCAAAGCGTCCAGAGAAAAGAGGTCCAAATCCTATTTCTTCTTAGACTGTTCCCCTTGCTCACCACTCTCCCATCTGCAGTCAGAGACGAAGGGGGCAGACGTCATGTCCTGCGCCCCAGGAGAGATGTCTGCAGCAGGGGCTCAGCGTCGCCCTGAGCAGGGACGACGGATGCCGATGCGGCGACGGCGCTGGTGGCGCAGCACGTCTGAGCCCAGTGCATTTTTTTTTTTTTTAATCCTCACCCGAGGACATTTTTCCATCTTTTGTTCAGGTAGAGTGGGAGGGAGAGAGAGAGAGAAACATCGACGTGAAAGGAACACATCGAGTGGCTGCCACCCGCACGACTGACCAGAGCCGGGGACAAACTGCAACCGAGGTACATGCCCTTAGCGGGAACCGAACCCGGGTCTCTCAGGACCACAGGCCGATGCCCCAACCGCTGAGCCACACCGGCCAGGGCCCAGTGCATTTTAAAGAGCTGTTTTCACGGTGGCCGGCAGACGCACACCTTCAATAACAGACCTTGCGCGTGGCTGACACCGAATCCACCAACACAGCCCCTGGGGGCCATTTCCAGCCCTTTGCTAGGGCGGCTTTGGCTTAGACAAACGAGGAGGAAGAGTCTGTTTGGTAGCCACGGTGCAGAATTCCGGTCCCATACCGAAAGTCTGCCGACTCTGCCCTTTGAGCTAAGTAACGCGTCCTCCCCTGGAGCCTTGTGGGGAACAGGGAGCATGCAGACTGGAGCACGTGCCCCGGCCTCCCCTTGACCTGGCTGGTGCCGCCCCCGACGCCTGGTGAGCTCAGGGAGGGTCTTCACGTGGGGACAGCTGCCGCAGACGCTGCCCGTCCAGCCGTCCGGGAGCTGATGCACGACCTGTATCCGAGCAGCCCAGCGATAGCTTACTAATCACAGTGTCAGGTGACCAGCAACAATGTATCAGCAACAGCCCTCGACATCTTCAGTTCTTTAAATAAACATCCTAGCTGTTGACTCTGGGTTTCTTTCTGAACGATGACGGCAATTCTCTCGGGGACGCGCGCTCTTTTGTTTATTTTTAACCAGATTGCAGTTTTCATCTGTGCACATCTGTACAAGGAATTCCGAGGAGATGCCACGTTCCACAGGGGCAGGGACTTCTCTTGTGTGGGATTCGGGGAGCAAAATGAATATTTCAAATGGCATATTTGCAGGTCATCAACGAGGGGGGTTTCTGATTGTTTTTCACATTTTTTTTCAAACGTCTCCTGTGCCGCGACTTAGCAAGTCCGTTCGCCAGTGCTGTCCCCTTTATCTCCACCCGCAGACGTTTCGGCGTGACCGGTACTATCTGCATTTCATGGCTGTGGAAATCAAGAACCTGTAGCTCGCCTTTACCAGGAGCCGGTACGTTGCAGAAAGAGGTTGAAGGTCGGCCGTGGCTGGCAGCTCTTTCTCCGCTCTCTCACGATGACGTGTCCCCTCGTCCATTCCTGTGGTCAGCCGGCGTCTCTGTGTGTCTGTCTCGCGGTTCCACCCACAGCTAAACACTGGCGCAAAAACACACTCAGCCTTTGCCCCCGAGGACTTCCCGTCCGTGGAGAAGTCAGACGGGCCACCGGGAATGTCGGTGCAACATGATGAGATAATGGAGAGTGTTTTTAAAATGTAACCTTTTGCTTTTCAGTCCCCGTGCATGGAGCACTTATGTGCCTCGTTCAGGAAGAGCCCGCAGAGCAGAAAGGGGAGCGAGACGGCCCCTGGGTTAGGTGCCCCGTCAAGCTGGGAAGGGGCCTGGAGAGGCGACCGGTCTCTCTCTGCCAAGGCAGGCGTGCAGGCGTCGTCCCCGAGCGGCCACAGACCCCCTGCATGTTTCAGCTCCTGTTGTGCGGGGACGGAGGAGACCTCCAAGGGCCGCAGCCGCTGCTTGGGTGGCGCTGGGGGGAAGGCTTTTGTCGCGGGGCCACGCAGGTCTGAGCTCAGAAACCTTCTGTCTGTTCACGCGGCCCCTTCCTTCGTGCTTCTTTGTCGTACTGGGGCGGTGGGGCACCCCTCGTCCTTCCGGGCACAGCGTGCGTTTGTGGCGGTGGGGGAGCTGGGGGGATGTCTCTGGGCGGCAAGCTAGGGCTCCATCCACTCAGAGGCTCCACACCCCATTTCTATTCTGGGATCAACGGGCTGCGCCTGTTAGAGAAAAGACCCGTGACACTGTCAAAGGTGGTAGGAAGGCACAGGCCGGGGGTGGGGGTGGGGATGGAGGTGGGGTGGGGGTGGGGTTGAGCTCAAGCAGAAACGCAGCAGGGACAAGGGCAGATGGGTGGGCAAGGAGCTGCCTCTCGGTCTGTGTGCAGTGGGGCCGGGGGGTTCCGGCCACCACTGGGGGGGCTTTGCTGCAGGGGGCTCAGGGATATCGAGGGTGGGGGTTCTCCTTACACTGACCTGGCAGGATTCTTGCTAAAACTGCACTAAGGGGGCCAAGGATGGAGCCCAAGGTCAGGGCCTGGTCAGAAAGGAGACAGGCAGGAGCCTGGCCCCGGATGTGCTCAGGGAGAGTCTGTCACCTCCCCTCCTGGTCGCTCCAGGCTCAGTGTGGGTGGAGCTACCTGCCAAGCAGGTGGGGCTGGGACAGGGGGAGCCCACCAGGTCACCAGGTTGGGGTGTGGTTCATCTGCGGAGGTGGGCCCCGAGCCTCCCTCCCTGGCCCGGCGCTTCAGTGACAGGTCAGAGGTCACCAGCCCTGGTCTGGGTCACCAGGGCTCCTGGACCCTCTGCTCGTCCATTTCTTTCTCTTATTTTTGATATATTTTTATTGATTTTTTGTTTTGAGAGAGAGAGATAGAAACATCGATGTGAGTTATACACCGATCGGCTGCCTCCTGCACATCCCCCGACCGGGAATCGAACCAGGACCTCTCAGTCCCTGGACGACGCTCCGTCCACTGAGCCACACCGGCCGGCACGTCCCACCCACTTCTCGCACGTCACCCAGCACATGGCGAGATGATGCTGTGCTGAGATGTGTCTGTCTTCCCTGGTGGCAGAGAGCGAGCAGCTCGCTCGAGTTCTCAGGTGGGGGAGCCACGGCCCAGGGCCTGGAGCCTGTTTTCTGTGCGAGAAGCTCCGCCCCTCCCAGGGGGCCCCAGAGGGCGCGTGTTGAGAGGCAAATGGACACAGGGGCCAGCCGGACCCAGAAACCTCGCGATGCTGGAGATCAGGGTCTGTGCGGCTGCTGCTGTGAACGGGGGCCTCCTGCCCAGTCCTCTGAGCCTCAGTTTCCTCGTCCATAAAATGGGGTGTCCTGTTCCCCGTGCTGAGGTCAGGATTAAATGGACGGTGTGGAGAGAGCTCACGGCCCAGTGGCTGGTACTCAGGTGCCGATCCTCTTCCCATTCCCTTCGCTCGGTTGGGGAAAAGCAGCCACATCAGTTAGAGGCAGGAACCGTGTTCCCGTGTGGTCGTGGACCCCAGAACGGGCTCCTCTGGTGTGAGACATGGGCCGGGCTGACCCTGTGCCCTCCCTGCCTGCAGCCCGGGCTGCTCGGGCCTCCTCGGTGGCCTTGGGGAACTCTGATCTGCCTTGGATTTCAAAATGGCCCTTCCAGACAGTGCGTCCTCCCCACCGGCCGCCGAGGCTGGCGCGCCGGAGCCTGCGTCTGTCAAGCGACAGGCTCCGTGAAAAATGAGGCGCAGACGGGCACGCATTAAGGCAGGAACCGAGCGTCCTCGGCTACATCACCCCGAAAACCGGTCCGTGCAGCCAAGCTGAGCGAGATTGATTTCCTGAAGCCCTTCCTCTCGCAGGGATGTTTCATCGGGGGTGTCGGTCCTGCGGGTGTTGTCATTTAAACAGCGCTCTCCTCCGCCCGCATCCGAGCTGGTGGATGGGCGTCCGGGAGATTTCTCCTGGCCGGTCATTTCCTTTGTAATCAGAAAGTTCACACGGATGATGCCCAGAGCACGGATTCCGTAAACTGCAGGAAAACAAATTAGGACCAGCGTTGAAGGAGGGGGAGGGGGGGAGGGGAAGGAGGGGGGAGGGGGAGGAGGAGCTGTACGAGGGGGAGGGGAGGGGAGGGGAGGGGGAGGGGGAGCTGACCGGCTGGAGGGACTCCGGGTGGAGAGGGTGAGCACTGGACATGCTGCCCTCGGGCCCCTGGAGGTCCTGGTCCCGCAAGGACGTGGGTAGGAGGGTGGAGGGCAGACAGACCACGGGCGTTCGGAGAAGAGAACCGGCTGGGAGGCTGAGGACGGAGTGTGCAGGGACGGGGGGAAGGGAGACAGGGCAAGCGCCACCCGTGCGTGGGGGCCGGGGCCACGCGGAGTGACACTCAGCGACACTCAGCGCCTGCACCACGCTCTCCGACAGGTCTCGTTCCTGGGCACACGCGGACAGATCCAGCGACCCCTGCACCTTCACTTCTCCCGAGTCCCTCTGGTCCACAGATATGCTGTTGGCTGCACCGGCTCCTGTCCCCCCTCCAGCCCACAGGTGCCGAGAGAACAGCAGCCACAGGACCCTAACCTCAGCCTGACGCTGTCTCCCTCCAGGCTGGTTATTAAGATTTCAGAAGCTCCCTCATCCATCCAGGAACACACTGATGATCACTTTATGTGGATGGTTTCCATGGAAACTAATCTCATCGATTTTTTAATCATTTCTCTTGGTGCTAATGTCAGCAAGTGGCTGTTTCGCTGGCCCTGAGCTGGGGGTGGGGTGGGGGTGGGGGGCCGTGTCGTCGCTGCCCCAGTCAGGGCCCTGTGAGGGGGCACGCCACGGTCTCTGTGGGGAACCCTCCAGTGGGCAGGGCGGGCAGGGTTTAAGCCCTGACCACCCCACTTCGGCATGTGGGATGTTCGGCAAGTTATTTAAATGTTGGGGGGCTCCGTGTCTCATCTGTGAACCGGAGATGACTCCTCACTCAAAGGCCATCCGAGGAGTTCAGTGAGCTGACGTCTTGAAAGGGGAACAGCTACAACCACCTGCAGCCGTCGGACGTCGAGGTTGTTCCCGGTTGTCCCAGGTTACGATGTCGCTATTCTAGAAACAGTTACCTGTTGAGGGACGCGGCGGCGCACGCTCAGTCTCGCCCTCCGTCCGTTCGCCGACTGACCGGTTTGCACCTGAAGACGGAGCAGGGAGGAACCCAGGCGCTTGGCGGGCGGTGGTGATAGACTGGGAGGGGCGTGGGCTCAGGCAGGTTGAAGTGGGAGGCCCCCCCCCCCCGGGCTGCTGCTCCTCCTCTGCCTCACCCCTGCGCCCTGCCCTTCCGACCGCTCCTTCCCTCCGCTTCCCCTCGCTCCAGGGACCCCCTGCCGAGTCCCCGGAGGTCACGGCCTGTCCTGTGTGTCAGCTTGAGAACTCGGGGCTTCCCCGTGTCTGTGAGGCTGCCCACCCCGCTTCCCTCCGTCCTGTCATTGTGCACTTTACTCCTGCGGCATACTCCCTTCTTCACAGTGTCCAATTTCAGGGCGAACCCTTCCTGTTCGCCCTCACGGCAAACCTTCCAGGGGCGGCGGTCACCAGGGTGGTTGTACCGAAACTCGTGGACGGTCGTGACCTTGCCCAGGGCCCGGAGTCTAACGGGCGGGGAGCACAGGGCCTCCAAGCTGACGTCTCTGCCCCTTCTCTCACGTTCCACCGGGAGTCAGGCGTGGCCTTTGTCCCCGCAGGGCTCATGGTCCAGCGGGAAAGGGGGCTGCAGTCTCCTCGTCTTCACTGTGATGCGTATTGTTTCTATTTCTTTTTGGGTCAGTTTGGTAACTGATGTTTCATTGACCAACGGCTTCAAGATGATGGCTCAGGGAGCCCTTTGATTCTGTGGGGAGGCCACAGGGCTGTGTGGGGCAGAGAGTGTCCGGAGGGGTGCAGTGCACGGGGTGGGGCCCTGGGGATACAGCTTTAAGTGGTTTTTCTTGTTTTTAATCCTCACCCGAGGACATTTTTACATTCACCTTCGGATAGAGTGGAAGGGAGAGAGGGAGGAAGAGAGAGAGAGAAACAACGATGAGAGGGAGACACATCGAGCGGTTGCCACCCACACGACCCCAACCGGGGCCGGGGACAAACCGCAACCAAGGTACGTGCCTCTAGTGGGAACCGAACCCGGGACTCTCTGGTCTGCAGGCCGACGCTCTAACCTCCGAGCCAAACCCGCCAGGGCCAATGTTAAGTGTTTTTAAATCCAGATTTTCAAATCTGTTACGATAGAATTTGAAGAATTATTGTTTAATTTCCTTCTTATCTACAACTAGATATCCATCCTGAGTTCTGATTTGGAATGGTTACTTATTTCTCCTGATTAGACTGGTCTGCCTCATTTACAGGAGTAATGGGAAAAAGCAGCCTCCGGATGAACTGATCAACTTTATTAAATTTTTTACTCATTATTAATATTCGTCCATATTACTCTTTCTTCCTCTTGGCCTTATTTTCTCTCTGTCTCCACTCTGTGGAGCTACATACTTAATTTACCTTTCTTCTGGGCCAGTAAGTACACTCAACGCAGTAACTTTGTTTTCGTTATTGCCGGTGCATTGATCCATGACATTTTGTTTTCTTAGCATTTTATAATTGCCATTTAGATTTTTTTTTTTCTTTGATGCTGGAGTTACTTAGGGTACCGCTTTATAAAAATTTTAAGTGATTGGATCTTTAAAATAAATATTTTATTAGGCTTGGAAAACGAGTCCCTATGATTGCTCCTTTGGCAAGTTTGTTACTAAGATTCCCTTTGTAGTCCAATGCACCCCGTCTTTGGGCACCCAAGAAAGCTGTAGAAGCCACAGGACCCAGACTGTGACGTAGATTAGTTAAATCTGCGTCACCAGTCACGTGATGTGGGTCCTTTATATTCCCGTCTGTTGTACATCTTCCTCGTCTGGGAAGCCCTGGCCAGCGTGCGTCAGCCCCTCAGTGTTCGGATGCCGTGTTCTCCGTTAACCACGCGGCTTGGCGGAGGTTCGTGCCTTCGTGGAGGGGACTTCCCAGCCAGAAAGGACTGTTCGCTCTGTCTCTGCTGTGTTCGAACTGTACTTCTTCTGGAGATCACAAATCCCTGTTCTTCGTCACAGTTTCCCTTCGTCTGTGCCCACCCTGAGCTCAAGCATCTCGGCAGCTTCTTTGAAGACTGGCACCCCCCCCCCCCCGCTCCCTGCTCCCCCCCGGGGGGCTGCTGTGCTGTCGTCAGTGTGGCCAGCCCTCAGCCCTCCCGTCTGAATGGGAACCACGGTCGTGGTGTCTGCCTCGCGGGTTGTTGGGAGCATTGAGGAAGATCACACGCGTCCGGCGCTTAGCACTGTCTTGTTGTCGAGTCCCAGAGCGGAAGACACCACAGTCTGCCTCCTTCTCGTTTAAATGAAGTTTCCCCACGCGGCACGTTAAGCCATAGGCTGCCTTGTCAACAGACGAAGCTCGAATTTAAGCAGGCGGGAAATCCGCCGCTCTTGTTGGGGTTATTTATGAAGATTCTGACGCCGAGCGGGGAATAGATCGAAGGCCCCCGCCCCCCTTCATAGGTTGAAATCCTAACTCCCAATGTGAGGGGGTGGGTAGGCGGGGCCTTCAGGAGGTGATGAGGGTGGAGCCCTCACCAATAGGGTTGGTGCCCTTACAGGGAGACCCCAGAGCACTCACCGAGGGGGGCGCAGCCAGGAGGTGCACGAGCCAGGGAGCAGGTGCCCCAGACTCCGGCCTCCGGGACCGGGAGAAATAGGTGTTTCCGGAAGCCGCCCCGTCTCAGGTGTTCAGTTACAGCCCGAACAGACCGAGCCAGGGCCGGGACGAGGTTTTCCTCTCGGACTTGAGGCTTCTCAGCCACCACTGGGTTCCCTGCCCTGGGGACACAGTTACAACATGTGGGCAGCCAGCCACCTGCCTCCTCAGCCTGCCCCTCTGTGCACAGGCCAGGAGAGCTGACATGGGACTCATGTCCACCTCCACCCTCCCCTGCGACGCCTCCCCTGTACCCCCTCTCTGTGACACCCTCCCCTGCGACACCTCCCCTGTGACACCCTCTCTGTGACACCCTCCCTGTGACACCTCCCTGTGACACCTCCCCTGTGACCCCCTCTCTGTGACACCTCCCTGTGACACCTCCCCTGTGACCCCCTCTCTGTGACACCCTCCCTGTGACACCTCCCCTGTGACACCTCCCCTGTGACACCTCCCCTGTGACCCCCTCTCTGTGACACCCTCCCTGTGACACGGCAGGTCTGTCCTGAGGATTCAGTGGGGTGCGTGGTGCGTGGCAGGTGGTCGGTGAAGGTGAGGGGTTAGCAGCCGCCTGCCCCCCCCCCCGTGCCCTTGTCCACACGGCTGTGGCCTCGTGCACAGATTACTGTCCGTCGCTCCAGGTGAGGACAGGAAGCGTGGGCAGAGTTCCGCCCGTGCTCCGGATGCTGTGCTGACTTGTACCCAGCTCAGGGCCTGTCACAGGGGCGGATGTGCAAACATAATGCCCTATAAACATAAGATGACACAGCAGTCGTCACGAAGCAGCATGGCAGACACAGCGGTGTGACACAGGTGAGGGTGGAAGGACAGTGACTTCCCTGTGGGGAGCAGGGGCAGGAGGCTGCGAGGGAGGAGGGTGCTCGGGGCTCCCGGGCAGGGGACAGGGAGGCACTTCCAGATTGGCTCTGGCCCCCCTGCGGGGCAGCTCCCGTGTGTTTGCCTCCCTGCACAAATGTCCCCCTGTCTTCTTCTCAGGTCCAGCCCAAGCCCCACATTCCCCAGGAAGCCGGTCCCAACCCCTCTGACCCATCCGTCTCCCCCGATCTCGCGTAGACCCCCACACCTGAGCTCGGACCACGCAGACAGCCTCTGTCTCCTTCAGAGTCAACACCTGCCACACCCTCCTTGCGATGCCTCGTGCTTGGGATGGATGAGATGGTCCCTGAACGATTAGATCGTCAGCACGGGGTCCCGGCACCCCGGCCGTGAGAGCCCCCACCCCCAAGCCCCCAGTGGTCTTTGAGAAGGGGAAGACATCACAGTGATCTGCCTTTTCCGGACCCTCAGTCCATGTTCCTTGAACACGGTTCTTGGATTCAGGAGGGAAAGACCTGGCCTGTGACTACAGAACAGCTGGGAGACAAGCAAAAGAGGGGTGCAGGAGCCTGGCGAACACACCCTCACTGCTGAAATGTCAAACCCGCTGGAGTCAAGCCCATTAATCTTATTTTATTGTGAGAGTCAACGTCGCCATGCTGGGGCGGCCGCGGCATTGATGGATGGGTTTCCCTGCGCTCACCCCCACCCGCTGCCCGGGAGGCCAGATCCCAGAAGAATGGGGAGAGGAAATTAAACCGCCTTTCGAGGTTTTTCAGTTACTGCTCCTGGAGAAAGACGGGGGGCGTTCGCAGTCTCCGGCCGCCACGTTGCTAACGCTTGGTTTTTACTGCCTGTTTTATAAGCAAATCAAAGCAGCAGCCCCGATACATCTAAGCAGCTTCTTGCCCCAGTGACGGCAGGAGTGTCCGCGACGGGGCGGCCCTGTCGCTTTGGGCACCAGGCTGGCCCCCTCGGTTGTTCACGCCCTGGGTGAAGGATGGCCGCACCTGGCTGTGCTGACTCGCAATTCTTCCATCCCTGGGGAGCCCGAACCTTTCACCTTGTGCCGGTTTTCTAGCTAGAGTTCCCGTTTTTGTAAATGGCCTTGTGTCCCTGGTAGAATTAACAGTCCAGTCAGCAGCTGCACGTTTACTGGGGGACGACTGTGTGCTCAGCACATTCCGGGGCGGATACGTGTGTGTGTTCTCCTCCCGCTGAAATGGGAAGGCGGGCCGGGCCGGGGCGGGGGAGCAGATGCCATCTCTGCACCTCGGCCGAGAAGGGTACTCCCAGAATGTTTTCCCCGGTCACGTTGTGATTTGGGGAGAACATTGAGGTATTTCTATTTTTTTTTATCCTCACCCGAGGACATTTTTCCATTTTTTGTACAGATAGAGCGGGAGGGAGAGAGAGGAAGAGAGAGAGAGGGAAACATCAACGTGAAAGGGACACATCGAGTGGCTGCCACCCGCACGACCACCCAGGGCCGGGGACAAACTGCAACTGAGGTACATGCCCTTAGGGGGAACCGAACCCGGGTCTCTCCGGACCGCAGGCCGATGCTCTAACCGCTGAGCCAAACCGGCCAGGGCGAGGTATTTCTATTTTTTAAATCTATCTTTTTCTTTGTGTGTGTGTGGTTTTTTAAAAATCATTGTTCAAATATTCATTTCTATTTTCTGTGGTCCACATTTTTTTTGGAAAATCTCAAATCCAGTTGAAATGTATTTCCGTGTCAGTGTGAGTAGTCTCCTTTCTTTTGCTAAATTACTCTGAGCCTGCAGACGTTGAACAGAACCATCCTCCCTCTGTTTTCTGTAGTTCTCTGCTGTTGTTGTTGTATATAAAATTCACACACACATTCCCTGTGATCTGCTTTCTCTTGCAACAGGACTGTCCTTTTACCACCATGGATTCACCAGACATGCCCCCATCGGCACACCCTCGGACCTCCCTGTAGTCCGGCGCATTTCTTCTTCCTTTGAATATTAGCGATTTTTTTTTTCTAGTTCCCAGAAAACATCCAGAGGAATTTCTGTGAAATAGTAGTCAGTCTGTGGCTTTATTTAGGTAAACCGGTCTGTTTATAAACTATCCAGGATATACCCGTCCAGGAAGATAGTGTCTTTCCCTTTTACTCAAAAAATTTGTTAGTTTGTCCAAAAGTTTAATGTGTTTTTTTTTTTTTTAAATAAAGATCACCCCTGTCCTGGCCAGTGTGGCTCGGTTGATTTTGTTTTGTTTTGTTAAGTGAAATGAGACAGAGAAAGACATGGTTTTACTTGTATGTGGTATCTAGACCCCTCCCCCTTTTATTTTTAAATCCTCACCCGAGGATGTTTTTCCATTTTTTGTTCAGATAGAGTGGGAGGGAGAGAGAGAGAGAAACATTGACGTGAGAGAGACACATCGAGTGGTGCCACCCACACAACCCAACCAGGGCCGAGGACAAACTGCAACCGAGGTACATGCCTTTAGTGGGAACCGAGCCCGGGTCTCTCTGGACCGCAGGCGGACGCTCTAACCGCTGAGCCAAACCGGCCAGGGCATAGACCCCTTGTTTAAGCAATAAAATTGCTTGGATTTAACGCCAGAACACTTGTATTTGTATCTTAGCAACTTGAGATCATTTCTAAAGCCCTGGGTAGCATGTGTTAACTCTGTCTCCCTTCATCAGCAAAGAACAGAACCCAGTTGCACACCCTTGGCGATACACAAGGGTCGCGGTTCTTGCATCATCCCTTTGAGTAACTTTGCGCGAAGCCCAGAAGAACCCTCCCCTTACCAGCCTCAGTTCAACTCTCTCATCCCTGACAGATGTGGTTGGGGTTTTTTAAACAACCATAATATTTGGTAATTAGCTTCTAATTTTAAAAATGCACGCTTGTCATAGATGTAACCTAGATCTTCGCTGAGAAGACAGAGCTTCAGAGAAAATTAGTTCAAGCCTCTTACCACACGAGGGAGGGTTTCGGTGCCCTCTCCAGTTTGCTGGGAATCCCAGGGGCCTCGGCTGTCCCGCGGGGCTCCCCGCTCGCTTGTGCGCCCCTGTTCCTTCCATCCTGTGGCCGGTCTCGCCCACGCTCGGCACATCCTCAGCTACGAACCCCGTCTCCTCTGCCTGATTTCCAGCAAAAGCGCACAACGTGTCGCGTGCGCCATGGATTTCACCTGACGTCGGGGAAATCGCAGCTCGTGTTGCTGCAAAGCAAACACGTTTGGAAATGAGGGTGGGACGCGCCTGTCCCGGGCAGCTCCGCCCTGGGACATTGTCACGGCCACTTCTCTCCCAGGGTCCTGGGCCCCCTCCGGCCTCCTGCCATCACCCCTATGTCTCCCTGCTTCCTTCCGATTCCTAGACGTGTGCCCTCTACTTAGTGATGGGGTGTATTGTCGAGCCCTCTCTGTGCGCCCTCCCCGGCAGACCCCGCCCTGTTGACCTCAGGACCGGCTCTGTGACGTGCTCCGGCCAGCGACACCAGCCCGCAGGTACCGTCGCCCTCGTTTATCGCGGCCAGTCGGTTCCAGACTCTACCGCGATGAGTGAATTTCCACGAAGCAGCGTTCTTTACTTACACACGGTCGTACCCTCGCCACTTCGCGCTTCTCGCCCAGTCCGCTGCGTGGCCGGGGGGCAGTGTGCGCCCTGTGTGATGAGGTCGTCTTGGGGACGTCCCCGACGGGCTGTGCTTCGTCCGTCTTGCCCACGTGTCGGCCATTCCAGCACCCACGCTCCAGGAGAGCTGAGGGCAGGTGCCGGAGAAGTCAGGCTTAGAGGCTCCGGCAGACGGGAAGGGGACTGGAAGCCGCCCCGGCCTGGGGGAGCTGTCGGGGGAGGAGGCCTCAGAGCCCGGCCAGCAGGGAGGGGAGGAGGTGTGTCCTGACCTCCCAGCTGGGGCGCCAGAGGCCTCCGCAGCTCCTGGGGGGCGAGGACAGGGTCCAGCGTTTCCTGGTCCCCCTAGAAGATCAAAGAGGCTGGGGGTGTCCTCCAGGAGGAGGGCAGGCTCTGCTCCCTGTGAGGGGCGCTGTGGCCTTGCGCTCAGGCAGGTTGTCCGGCTGACAACTGCTCAGCTCACAGCTGCACCTCCATGGACGTGCAGCCTGGGGAGGGCTGAGCTGGAATCACACGGCAGGACCAAGGGGACGGGCGCCGAGGCCGGGAGGGGACAGTGCTGTCTGATCGGGGCTATTCCGGGATGCGAGCCTCCCCAGATGAGATTCACTTCCCGACGGCCCGTTCATCCCGCCGCCTGTCACCGCTGTCTGCTGCGGACCTGGAGTCCTTAACCCCCACGCCCCCGGCCGGAGCATATTCAACTGTTTCGACAGCTGGGAAATTTCGTTGCGGATTCTCGATGACTTCCCATGTCAGCATCAATTTGCAGCCTTGTTTTATCCGCTGATTGGGTCTCCTGCAATTTTCTCCAGCCAGGGTTTCAGGAGGCCTGGCTCCTCCCTTCTCTGCCACAGAAGGGATGGAGGCTGGGGACCATCCGGACAGGGCTGGGTTTGAGGTCTGACATCCAGGACCATTTAAGTAACTGGGAATCCTCTTATTTTTGCTCAAGGAACGAACAGCGAACTCCACTAAAAGGTTACACAGCACCGCCTCTGCCCAGGGTCTCTGTGAGCTCAGTGGGAACCGGCATAAAGCCTCGGGCAGGGCCGTGCGTGATGCTGGGTGCCGGCCGGGCACACCCTCTCTGCACAGCCCAGCTCCACCGCTATCTGTGGAACCCGGCCAGGCCCGCATCCCTCCTCCGTCCCGTGGGCTCATCCGAAACCTGATAGGTTTGCTGTGGGAGTCAATGAAATATACATAGAAGGTCTGCTCGGTGCCTGGGACACAGTCAGTGTTCAGGGATCGTTAGCTTTGTAGCAAAGTCGTAAACAAGATCATTTCTCTCCCTTTGCCTTCCTTCCTCTTCCTCTTTCCATTTGGGGAAGAGACAGCACTCACCAACAGAAATGCGATGTGAGCCACATTATAATTTTAGTTTTTCCGGTTGTTACCCTGAAAAGAGAGAAATAGGTGGAGTTGATTTTAACCATATGCTGGATATAGAGCCCCGTATCGAATGCACGATCACTTGAATGTGCAATCCACATGGACCTTGTTCGTGAGATGCTCTGCGTGTTTCTCCCGCTCAGTCTTCAAAACCCCGTGCCCGGCACACTGCCCGCCCGGGTCATCTCAGGCCGGTCGCTCTGCCCGTGCCCAGTTAGCCGCAGCGGCCGGAGGCCAGGGCTCTGATCGGCACAGCTCTGCACCCAGAGTGTGTGATTCCCCTATGCCCTGCTCCTCCTGTCTTGTTCCCCAGCCTCTTCCCGCCCAGTCCCTCCTGCTGGAGCCCAGGAGACCCACCTGCAGGCTTGTAGCGCCTGAGCCAGCCTGAGGTTGCAGGACGTGGGATCGAGCTATTCTCTTAGCTCCAGCCTCGAGTGACCAGGCTCTGACCCCGGGGATCCGGCCGGCCCACCGCTTCCCCTTAACGCCACCTTCCAAGCTCCCCTTGCAGCCGGGCAGGCCCAGGACCTGGTGCCTCCCTGTGGGTCCATGTCCCTGCTGGCCCCATCCGATGCGTCACCTTCCACCCGAGACAGGCTGTCACCGCTGCACCTGAGTGCCCCCCAAAGTCTTGCTCAGAGGTCCCCATCCTCCCGCTGGGGGAGGACTGGGCTTTGATGGCCTGTGGACTAAATTGTGTCCCCTCCCCCAAGTCACGCTGAAGCCCTGACCCAGTGCCTTGCGATGTGGCTACACTTGATCGCTCGGGTAAAAGGGGGCCGTTCGCGTGGGCCCTGGTCCGGTCTGACCGGTGTCCTAATAAGAGGAGATCAGCACACTCAGAGAGAAGGCCACTTGGGTGCCCAGCAGGCAGGTGGCCATCTGCAAGCCCAGGGAACAAGCCTCAGGAGAAACCAACCTGCCGACACCTTGATGTTAGATCGGTAGCCTCCAGGGCTGTGGGAAAGGAGTTTCCCTTGTGGAAGGCACCATTGGGTGGTCTCCGTTACAGCCAGCTGACTGGGACACTGGCGCTGGGACCTGGTCAGAGGGCAGCCGCCCAGAGCAGTGAGGGAGGGGGTCACAGGAGGGCAGACACGTGGGCAGGGACCTGAAGGATGAGAGCCCGGCTGCAGCATTGCGGTGCGGGCGGAGGTGGGGGGACCGGGAAGTGGCCGTGGGGGTGTGTCTGAGGCCGCGCGGAGTCTGAGGAGCCGGGCCCCAGGCGGATGCAGAGCCTGGCTGTGGGGAGCGATCGCTGGGCTGCTCTGACCACAGACGCTGCGTCCTGATGTCTGCCCTGGACTCCAGCTCAGCGTAGCTTGTTACCCATAATGTCCCTGCTGCTGTGAATCTCCTTTCCGTCTTTATGAGTGCTCTGATGGGGGGCCCGGGGCAGGCGCAGGGGCTGACTCCGAGGATGGGCAACTTTAAGGAACACCCTCCTGGGGGGCCGCACTGGACTGAGCAGGCCGGCCGGTGTCTCAGCAGGAGGTGCTGCTCCTGGCTGTTGACGAGATGGAATCAGATTCCGACCAGAGTGGGGCGGGGGCAGGAAACAGTCGGTTTGTTCGGGGTTGCACCCCGTGTAGGAGAGAACCCCCACTCGCGTGCCTGCCCACATCCGCTCTGTAGAGCCAGGGCCGGGCACAGTCCTGTGCTCAGAAGGATCGACACGGGCGTCTCTGCTGCTGCCTGGAATTCACAGTCGTTTCTTAACGAGGAGCCCAAGTTCCCACTGTGCTCTGGGCCTTGCAGATGAGGTGGCCAGTCCTGCGTATGACGCCAGTGGCCAACCCTGCGTATGACAGCAGTGGGCAGCCCTGCGTATGACGGCAGTGGGCAGTCCTGGGTATGACGGCAGTGGGCAGTCCTGGGTATGACGGCAGTGGGCAGCCCTGGGTATGACGGCAGTGGGCAGTCCCGGGTGTGACGGCAGTGGGCAGCCCTGGGTATGACGGCAGTGGGCAGTCCTGGGTATGACGGCAGTGGGCAGCCCTGGGTATGACGGCAGTGGGCAGTCCCGGGTGTGACGGCAGTGGGCAGCCCTGGGTATGACGGCAGTGGGCAGTCCCGCGTGTGACGGCAGTGGGCAGTCCCGCGTGTGACGGCAGTGGGCAGCCCCGCGTGTGACGGCAGTGGGCAGCCCCGCGTGTGACGGCAGTGGGCAGCCCCGCGTGTGACGGCAGTGGGCAGCCCTGCATGTGACGGCAGTGGGCAGTCCTGGGTATGACGGCAGTGGGCAGCCCTGCGTGTGACGGCAGTGGGCAGCCCTGCATGTGACGGCAGTGGGCAGTCCTGTGTCTGACGGCAGTGGGCAGTCCTGCATATGACGGCAGTGGGCAGCCCTGCGTGTGACGGCAGTGGGCAGTGTACTGGAGAAGCCTCGCTGTCCTCTGTCTTTCTCGTCTACCGTCACAGAGAGCAAGCACCTCGCTTCCGACACATCTGGTCGCCAAATGTGTGGTTTTCCCCCCACAACAAGCGATTCTGGGACACCAGTGGGGTGTCCCACTATTGGCCTCAGTACGACACCATCCACCCAGAGGTGGGGTCACACCCCACCGGTTAAGGGCTCAGTCCCACGAGACTGTGCCCCACAACTTCAGAAGCCAGCCCAGGCCGGGTGGTCGCCTGTGCTCCGAGGGGTCAGCTGTCAGTGGAGGGTCTCCCGGCTCCCTCCCTGGGGAGGCTCACAGGACTCGGGGAGGCTGTTTCCTGCTGTTCGCGGGTTTACTGTGAAAAGGTGAATGTCCACACGGAGAGATGCGTAGAGCAAGGTGTGGGGAAGGTCGCCGCGTCCCCCTGCTCAGAACCCTCTACTCGGGGGTTTTGTGGAGGCTTCGCCCCGTGAGTGGGATCCATCAGGAACTCCGTCTCCCGCCCCTCTCCCCTCTGCGGAGGACGTGGACGGGGCTAAACATCCCACGCTCATCTTGGCTTCGTCTTTCTGGGGCCCACTCCCACCAGGGGCCCACCCGGGGTCTCCCCCTTAGAATGAAAGATGCTCCTGAAGCTGTTTTCACGCACAAACGTATGGGGTTTGGGCTCTGTGAGGAGCAGGGACACAGACCAAAAATATATATTCCTTTTTTTTAAAACCCTCACCCGAGGATATTTTTTCATTCATTTTCAGACAGAGTGGAGGAGAGGGAGGGAGAGAGAGAGGGAGAGACATCGATGTGAGAGAGACCCATGGATCGGCTGCCTCCTGCACGCCTCTCCCGGGATCGGGCCACAACCGGGCTTGCACCCTGACCGGGAATCGAACCGGGACCTCTCAGTCCATGGGAAGACGCTGTTCACTGAGCCCACCGGCCGGCCGCATCGCACACTTCCTAACCGTCTCAGACGTGTGGGCGGTGGTAACTCAGACCCACTCTGAGAGCCCTTCCGGTCCTGAATGGAGGGCAGACGAGAGCACGCGTGTTTCAGGACCTTCCTGTTCAGTCACAACGCCCCCCACCACTGGGTGTCGCTCCACGTCCTGCCCTAGCAGAGCCCCGCCCACAACCCAGGTGAGCCCATCACGTTCCCACTCCTTCAACAGGTGGGCCAATGGGAGGCAAGTGGCTCACCGCAGACCAATCACGGCCCTTCCCTGAGATTTTTCAGATTTGATCTGGGAGAAGAGAAGCCCCTCTCCTCCATTTCCCGGGGCCCCCTTTCCCCGCTCCCCATCCTCAGTCAGCAGGAGAGAGGACCAGGGGTGCAGAGAGAAGTGAGGGCAGGTGGGGAGAACACTTCCTGACGTGGAGCAGCCGTTCCACCCGCGACCCCAAGGCAGCTCCCAGACACCTCCTCCCACACCCTGCGGTTTAACCATATGGATAAAAAAAAAAAAAAAAAAAATCCATGTTTTGTTTTGCTCGTTCTAGTTAGTTGTCTTCACTTGCAGTAACAGCTGGTGTCTATGCACAGTCATGTGGACTCCCCCACATCTGGTGGGGTTCCTTGATCATAGAGGGTGTGGCTGAAATTTCACAACAACAGAAATTCCAGTTGACAGTCACTCATTCAACAGACATTCCACGTCTGATGCAAGCAACACAGATTGTAAACAGTCCGGCCGGTGTGGGTCAGTGGGTTAAGCGGTGCCCACGCACCAGGAGGTCGCTGGTTCGATTCCCAGGTAGGGTACATGGCCAGGTTGTGGGCTCGATCCCCAGTAGGGGGTGTGCAGGAGGCAGCCAATCAATGTGTCTTTCTCACATCAATGTTTCTATCTCTCTCCCTTCCTCTCTCTCTAAAAAATCAATAAAAACATTTTTTAAAATGTCCTTATTCTTGGGAACTACACCCTAAGATAGTGTGGGAAAGGGACATGCTGTTTGCAACCTGGAAAGATACATTTGTAACAAATATTGGAAGGAAATTCAGTACTAAAAACCACTGAGGAAAAAAACCCCACAAGCCAACAGAAAAGCGATCATATAATAAGTATAGTAAATAAGAGGAGAATATACAAGGAAAGAGACTCAACTCTCTGCTAATTAAAGAAATACAAATTAAAACGACGAGATACCATGTGTGGCCGATAGACTGGCAAAGTCAAAAGGGTTTGTAAACATAAGTGTTGACCCGGAAGTTGGAAATAGCGGAACTGTAAGATAATACAGCTGCTTCTGAAAAGCAGGTCACCTGTGGCCCACCTGTGCAGAAGAGGCAGGTGCAAACATGTCCACGTGCCGTCGTGGTTAAAGTTAAAAACCGGAAACAACAGAAATAAATATGCAAGAAAATAGGTGGAGATCCTGGCCGGGTAGCCCAGTTGGTTAGAGCGTCATCCTGAGAGGCCAAGGTTTCAGCTTTGCTCCCCAGTCAGGGCACAGGCAAGAACCGACCAATGAAGGCACGAATTAGGGGAACAACAAATCGATGTGCCTCTCTCTGTCTCTAAAATAAAAATAATTTTTAAATGGATGGAAATTCAAGTCAATTCATTGAGTGAAAAGCAAGCTGAAGAATGAAAATACAGCCCTGGCCGGTTTGGCTGAGCGGTTAGAGCGTCGGCCTGCAGTCTGGAGAGACCTGGGTTTGGTTCCCGCTAAGGGCATGTACCTCGGTTGCAGTTTGGCCCCGGCCCTGGTTGGGTCGTGTGGGTGGCAACCACTCGATGTGTCCCTTTCACGTCGATTTTTTTTCTCTCTCTCTCTCCCTCCCACTCTATCTGAACAAAATATCAAAAAAAAAAAAAAAAAATGTCTTCGAATGAGGATAAAAAAAATAGAAAGAAAATACATACGTACTCAAAAAGTCAATAACAGTAAACATACTGGGCACAATATAGTGTCTATGGCTCTATCATTCTATCTCTGACATGGTGTAGAAACAGGGAAAGTGATCTTTTTAAATTTATTTTATTTATTTTTCTTTATTGACTTTAGAGAGAGAGGAAGGGAGAGGGAGAGAGATAGAAGCATAGATGAGAGAGAACATCGACTGACCACCTCCTGCATGCCCCCCACTGGGGATTGGGCCCTGACCGGGAATCCAACCGGCGACCCCTTGGTGCAGGGTCAACGCTCAACCACGGAGCCACACGGGCTGGGCAGGCAAGGTGATCTTAAAAGATGTGCACCAGACAAGAATCGGGGTGGGGTGAGGAGGAGGCCGCCCAGGAGGCACCAGCTTTATCTCTAGTGTTTAACTGTTTTTGAAAAGAGAAATGTATTTCTATAGTGTGTGTGTAATTCAGGATCACATGTGTAATTAAGAATCTCGTATATAATTCAACATTAACTTAAAAATGTAGACAGCAGCCTTCACCTCCCCAAGATCATTTATAAGTCAGCTCTCTTTTCTGTCTGTTAATAAGTCAGCTACCATTTGCTGGATGCTGGTCCCCTCTGCCATTCTGGCTTCTATTTTTACTCTTCCCTGGCACCCCTGGGTGTACTATTTAAATGTGTAATGTTGTGATTGGAAAATTAAATTCAAGCAAGATAAAAGGGAAATGCTTCTGAGTATAAGTATCCTTTTCCCCGTTCACATGTGTGCACAAGAATGTCTGCCGCGGTCCGGTGAAGAAATTGGGGGAGCAGGCGGGTACCACCGGTCAAGTCTGCACAATGACACGTTTTGGCAGCTCTTGTCTTTGGGGGACATGGTGAAATAATGATAGTTCTCCTCCCCAGCCTGATGACTCGAGAATACGAGTCTCCTTAAGAGTGTATGTAATTTAAGGCCATAATTCTTGATGGACTTAAAATATCCCTAGACATTGCATCCGAGCATTGTGGAACATGAAAATGCAGAAACATTACTGATCATCAAGTTAAACCATCTAGAGCGTTTTATTGTTGTGTGTGTGTGTGTACGTGTGCTTGTTTTTAAGTATGTTTTGACTGGGCCAGAGGAAACCAACAGCGCGTAACCGTTGCATGGATCACTGGGTCCAGGTCATTGTACTGAACGCCATACCCTCCGATGTGGCTGAGCTTCTGAGATCTTAGACATACTCGGAACTTTAAAATGGAAAAGAACAAAGATCCTTCTACAATAGTCCTACAGTTGATTTCTGAAGACAAGCCAGAGCTCCTAGGTACGGAGGTATCATGTGAAATAAGATGATGTTACGTTTAGTCAGTGTTAGACGCGTAGCGATGGACATTGACAAACCATAGGCTCCTGGGAGCCTGTGTCCCCCCTTCAGCCGCTGTGTGTGCGTGTTGCCCCCAGACTTCGTCAGTGAGATCATGACCCTGTTACAACAGGCACTGGGGCAACCAGAGTGTTTGCCTCATGCAACAGTTGCCAAGTGTTGGCCCTCAGCCCATTTGTTCCACACACCCGTCATCCCACAAACTCAAATAGGAGAATCTGGGCGGTTCGTGGACATGCACTGCAATGCTGTTTGTCTCGGAATTAAAACCACGTTCATTGGGGACGTGCGACAATCCGCCCGGGTTCCCTTGCTTCGCTGGTTGTGCACATCGGCAGTGGACGCCGGCGGATGGGACTCAGCAGCACACTGTGCTCTGATACAATGTAGACCATCCTCTGAGCTGCGGTGGCAACTGTATCACCGAGGACGAGCATGGGAAATGCAAAGACAATCCCACCCTTTCTTTAAAGCACTTGCTGATTTCTCTCCATCGCAGTCAGTGAACGGATGTCATATGGTTGACTCTTCCAAGCCTTTACCATTTTCTTACGGCCTCCTGTTGGGGGCCACGCGTGAAGCTCTGCTGTAGGACGCGACAGAGCTGGGGAAGCACCCCGGTCGGGGTTTATGGGACCTGTGACTTCCATTTCTGCGTGGCAGGTGACTTGTCATGCTCCCCGTGGTAAGGACAGAGCCAAATGACAAGAATTAGGGTATGGGGGATCAGAGAATGTAGCCTAAGAACAAACGTGTGAACGTCGGGTAAGGGCGTGGATCGACTTTCAAGGTACGGGGATGGTTAACGGGATGCAGAAGATTCATGTAGACGCTCTCATGTCCCAGCGAGCTGTGTCCCCCTCAGCCTCCCTTGTTTGCATCCCAGTGATATCACCAGAAGAGGGAAGAAGTTGTATCTCCCTGGATGAGGGGACCTCGCTGGGAGGTGACAAAGTGCAGCCGCGGCGGCAGCCTGAGGCCGGACCTGAGCGGACATGCTCAGTCGAGGTGGTGCCCTGCTGCGGGGAGACAGTCACTGCAGGGACCCGCCCGGGGCCCTCTGACAAGGGAGCACCCACCAGAGCAGCTGCAGGAGTGATCGATGAGCTCGAACCGCTGCAATTCATTATAAGGCGGGAGGGGGAATGCTACTGTGACAGATCACTCGGCGCTCTCTCTGTCTTCACACGGACACATTTGTCAGCCCACGAGGAGGAGGGACAAGATAAACAAAGGAGGCTCCAGGGTCAAAGACGACCTCTCACTGGCTCCGCTTCGCGTGACATTCTCGTTCAGACGGGATGCCGGGGGTTCTGCCCACATGTGACAGCCCCTCCCGGGACAGGTCACCGGCCAGTGATCTCAGGAGGGGACCCAGGTATCGGCCCTCCAGCCCTCAGAGTCCATACTGTTCCTTTCCCTCCTTCTTAGCAGGGGTGATGGGAAGAAAGGAGAGAGGAGGGCAGGGTAGACGAAACATTCCCTCCTTCCCTGACTTGTGTGATGGTCCAGGGGGGGCAGATCTGCGTGTAAATCCCAAGTCAAGTCCAAGCTCAAACGTGCTAACCGGGACTGTGGGTGTACTGACCAATCTCTCTGAGCCTCAGCTTCTCGGGAGCTTTAGGAAGCGGTTATAATACCTACTCCTTACACATGGGTGAGCGCCCTGGCTGGGGCCTCGCGGTGGAGCATCGTTTCGTACACCGAAAGGTGGCGCGTTCAATTCCCGGTCAGGGCGCATGCGTGAGACGACCGATCGCTGTTTCTCTCTCACATCAGTGGTTTCTCTCTCTCTTTCTCTCCCCCTTTCTCTGTCTCTAAAATCAATAGAAACATATCCTTGGGTGAGGGTTAAAAAAAAAAAATTAAAGCGTGGCTGGTGTGGCTCAGTAGATTGAGCACCGCCCCATGGACTCAGAGGTCCTGGTTCGATTCCTGGTCGGGGCACATGCCGAGTTGTGGGCTTGACCCCCCAGCAGCTAGCACAGTCCTGGACACATCATCTCAGTTCAGTGAAAAGTCTGCAGGAGGGAGGGAGAGAGGGAGGGAGGGAGGGAGGGAGGAGTTGATTTCAGAGGTAACTGAACCTGCAGCGTGTTTGGCTGAGTGACATTCCCTGTGCACACGGGACCCTCTCCTCTCTCTCTGTCTTTAATTCCGTTCCTGCCATGTGCATTTCAGTAACAAAAGGAGTGAAGGCGTCTCTGTGCACCTGTGTCTCCCATGTGGCTCAGGTTTGCAGAACAGGGGTGCCCTGTGGGCCAGGACCCCTCAGGAGAGCCCCACCTAGGATGGAGGGGCTGTGGAATCGGTGACGCCCCGCAGACCTGCACAGGAGCACCCCTGCACCCAGAGGCTGGGCCACCCCCGAGGGCGCCGTGAGCCAGGCCGGGGCCGCAGAGCCGGAGCTTCTGGAAGCTGGTCACGTCGCTCGCAGCCGGCTGCCTGGCGCCCGCAGACAGTGCTTCAGTCCAGGGGGACGTTTGCATTCCAGCCGCACACGGGAGCGTCCTCTGCCATCTGCCAGGCACGGTGACAGCCACACACACCTCACACCCTCACACACACCCGACACACACACACCCCTCACACACTCACACACACACACCCCACACTCACATAGTCTCACACACATCCCACACTCACACACTCACACACACACACACCCCACACTCACATAGTCTCACACACATCCCACACTCACACACACCCGACACACACACACCCCTCACACACTCACACACACACACACCCCACACTCACATAGTCTCACACACATCCCACACTCACACACACCCCTCACACTCAGTCTCACACACACCCCTCACACTCACACACTCACACACACACCCCTCACACTCTCACACTCACACACACCCGACCCTCCTGCGGCCCCCTCCCCTGGGCTCACACAGTCCTGTTCTGCAGGCTCTGGTTCAGGCCCCATGGAGGTGCTAGGAGACATCACCCCTCCCCCAGATGACACGCCCTCACGCCTCCAGCCTTCGCGCTGTTCCCGTGGCCGGGTCTGGACTGCAGCGGACAGGACACATCTCCATGTGGACACGGGCTCCCGTGGCCGGGTCCGGACTGCAGCGGACAGGACACATCTCCATGTGGACACGGGCTCCCGAGGCCGGGTCTGGACTGCAGCGGACCTGACACATCTCCATGTGGACACGGGCTCCCGTGGCCGGGTCTGGACTGCAGCGGACAGGACACATCTCCATGTGGACACGGGCTCCCGTGGCCGGGTCCGGACTGCAGCGGACAGGACACATCTCCATGTGGACACGGGCTCCCGTGGCTGGGTCGAGACGGCCACCTTTGGTCTTTGAGCAGGGAAGCTGGGTGACCAGGCTGTGCGTTAGTAAGAGTCTCTGGAGGAAACAGGGTGTGGACATGGACCAGCAAATCAATGGGACGCTGTCCATGGTACCACCACCGAGCACACTAGATCCTGTCAGCGGTAATGACAGTCTGCACAGCGGGCGTGCGCCCCATCTCAGACCACGGAGCCGAGAGGCGTTTACCTGTGACTCCCCGCTTGGCACCCGAAACAATGTCTGTTCAGGCACCCTCTCCTCAGGGCCCTGTGCCCGTCACCTGCCCCTTTATCATGCCACTGACCCCGCGAAGGAATTATTCCCATTTTACACGCGTGTAAAATGAGTTTTGCGGGGTCAATTTCAAGTCGATTTTGACTGCTGTAAGAGTAACCCCATCTGACAGCGGAGCCCCCTCCTCGCCGCCTCTCATCCCCGCCCCCATTCCTGCCATGTCACTGTGTCTGCACATCGGTAACTAAATTCTGCAGAGACCTAGTTTCTGGAAATAGAAGACTAGACCGATTTCCCCTCGTGCCCTGACAGAAAGGCAGCGGAACCAAAGCCAGAGCTCACGTCCGCGCAGGGGTGTCTTGTCACCCTCAAGCCTCAGGCGACGACAAGACTCGGAGGGTGCGTTTCTCCTGGCCGACCACGAGAGCTCTTCCACGCAAAAGCCACTGTGGGTTCTGCACGCCGGTGCATTTTGTGGTGTGGTTCGATCTTCCACGGACAGCGGAAGATCCTCTCGAGGAGACTGTCCTTCGCCGAGGAGTCAGAGGTGACTTCCACTCGCTCTGGGGGGACAGATTTTAGTTCCGTAAAAACAGCATAGAAGATGCAGCGGGCGACTTGGTGAGCCTGGGTTCACTTCTGACACGAGTGAGTGGCTTCCAGGGCAGGACAGCGCACCCAGAAATGTCAGACTGGGGACAGTGGGCAGCGGAATGGTTTGCACGGGGGGCGCTGGCCAGAAGCAAGACCCTTCTTTCCTGCACACAGAGCGCATGTGTGACCACAGAGAGGGACGGCCACACTCACTGCTCAGGGCTCCTGAGCACACAGGAGGACACTCGGACATTGTTCGTCCACTTCTGACTAGGAACACGTTCACAGGCTCTCTAGTGAAACTCTTCCTCCACGGGGTCCCAGCCTCCAAGTCCCACCCTCTGCAGAGGGGAGTCGCTGTTACCGGTCACCGCTCTGCAGATGTACGTGCTCAGCTGACAGTGGTTTATTCTCTTTTACCCCTTTGTTTGTATACGAATAGTGATAGTAGCAGACTAGACACACTTTCTGCGCTTGGCTTTTTTTCCTTGGTGATTCGACTCTCAGAACATGCCCGGGGCACACAAAGGCAAAGAATGAACTGTGATCGCTTTAAAATATTATTTTAATTATGTGGAACGGTTGACTCTGAAGATAGAATTCGTTTTTCTTAGACCTTGCAGCATACAATAGGGAGACTTTAACACAGTACAACTTGGGTGCCTCCCTTTAAAAACAGTGTGTGAAGCCACATGCTACCCATTCCGAATTTCCCTAAACTCCACGTACACACTCCCCGTCTTCCGTGCCAATGAGCAGGCTCCAGCCACCAGAGCTGCAGGACAGAGCTGTGCCGGGTCGGCAGTGTCACCTGGAGGGGGAAGGGAGTCCCACCATCTCTTTCCTGCCTGCCGCAGGCTTTGCTCATCTACACCTTGGAAAACCCGCTTCCTACGCCTTCCACCCGGCCTCCCCCAGCCCTTCTCCACACTGCAGGCAGAGCGCGCACTTAAAAACGCGAATGGGCGATGGGTTTCGTTCCCTCCACGCCTCCACCCTCCCAGAGGCTTCCCCTCATATTGCAAAGTAAACGCACCCTCCTGCCAGACCCCGCCTCATGGAGCCCCTGCCTGCTTCCCCATCTCCCCTCACCCACCTTCCCCGCTTGGTTCCCTGTGTTCCGGCCACACTGCCTGTGACCTGGTCTCCTTTCCCACCTCAAGACCTCTCACTGCAGCTGTCCACACGCCACTGGCCCTGGGAAGCCTTCCCAGGCTGCTCTAGCTCGGGCCGCGCCCCTGCGCCCCTCTAGGCCGAGAGGCCTTCCTTCCTTCCGGCTGCTGACGCTCAGGGTCTTTTTATTTCCTCACTTGATTGCTGCCTGCACATTCGTCACCGCGGAAATCCCAAGACATCACATCTAAGGCGTCCATTCGTCCGTGTGTTCACTCATTCACCCCAAAAATATTTATTGAGCATCTAGTATGTGCAAGACTGTGTTGTTGCTTCTAGTGACCATTTCCACCGCCCGCTGCTGCACATGCAAGTGGCCTAATGAAGGTCGGTTGGCTAAACGAATAAACGAACAAGCCAAGGGGTAGGAAACAGGTTGGATGAGACAGAAGACTGTGGGTCACATGTGCAGGGGGACCGGTAAAATAAGCTTTAATAATAAAGCTGCAGGTGCTCATGTAGACAGGCTGGGACGCAGACAGCCGCGGTCCCAGAGCAAAGGAGCTCGGAGAGGCTGTCTCCCTGGGCCTCTGGGATCGTCCGGAACCGCTGGCGTGGAGAACAAGCCGTGAGTGACCGGCCTGTGAACACGCCACGCTCTTCTGTTAGCAGGGGGGCCGCTCAGTGACGTGTCCGGCGTGTTGTTAAGTGTCCCCGTGACCCATGAGAGGAAACCGTATTTGCAGTTCACCACACTCGCACTGCTGGTTGCAACCGTCACTGCGTGCCCGGCATTTACTGACTCTTTCCGGAACGTTCCAAAACTGCTCTGAGGTGAGGTGGAGGCTGAGAGGCAAAGAGACGGTGTTTGCCTGCGCTGAAATGCAGCACCTGGTCCCTCCCAGAATCGCCCATGTTCTCTTCCTGTCCTCAGACACCGGTTTCTCTTCTACATGACACCGCACCCCGTCCGCGTGCAGGTGCGCGCACCTGCCCTGCCCCCTTCATCCCAAGGACGAGTCGAGAACTAAACCAGGGCAGAGCGATCCCAGTCACCCCGGCGCCCCGTGGAGAGAGCCGCCCGGAGCTGCTGCAAAGCCCGATTCTAGGGTGCTGGGAATGGCGTGGGCTTTAGCGTTATTTTTTCAAAAACACTTAAAAAAATTTTTATTGATTTTAGAGAGAGAGATTGGGAGACAGAGAGAGAAATGTCGATGGGTCGTCACCGTATTCATGCATTCACGGGCTGATCCTTCGATGTGCCCTGACTGGGGATCGAACCCACAACCTTGGCGTATCTGGACGGTGCTCTGACCAGCGAGCTACCCGGCCAGGGCGGGTGTGTGCTTTTCTAAAGGGTACACTCCATAATGTAAAGGAAGTTAACCGAATATTGAATTTTGCTACTACTTGGGGGGAGGAATGTAGACTAATGACAGATTAAAATGCCTTACAATAGCATATTGTATATTGATTTGTCCTCTTAGAAAGGGTGTACATTGTCCCCTACAAGATTACTTACATAGTATTTTCTTAATTCACTTTTTCAGAGAACTCAGGCAAAATCCAATCCAGGTCCAGGGTGTCTATATGCAAACATTGCATTATAATAAAAATAAAAATCATTCAGCCCGGCCGGTGTGGCTCAGTGGTTGAGCGTTGACCCCTGCACCTAGAGGCCACCGGTTCGATTCCCGGTCAGAGCACATGCCCAGGTCGTGGGCCCGATCCCCAGCCCTGGCCGGTTTGGCTCAGCGGTTAGAGCGTCCGCATGCGGTCTGGAGAGACCCAATCCCCAGTGCAGCGCGACAGGAGGTGGCCAGTCGATGTTCTCTCTCATCGATGTTTCTCGCTCTCTCTCCCTCTCCTTTCCTCTCTGTCTAAAATATCAATAAAGAAAAAAAAATTTTTTAAATAAAAATAAAAATCATTCATATACCCACCCTTGTGCAGTCACCGCAACATTCTCCGAGATCTCGTCAGAAACTTCTTCCTGTGTTTAGGTATCAAGATAGTCATTGCTTTTTGCCATGTGGTCATGACTCATGTTTAATCTTCCTTTAATGACTCGAGCAGGGAGCTCGGTGACATGTGTGAATGGCAGAATGAGACACAAGCAGCTGAGAGATAAACTGAAGGACGTCTGTGCTTCCCAGTGGACACAGACAACGGTGTGGGGAGGCAGGGGGGAGGTGGGTCCCTGGGAGGCAAGGGAGGAACATCTGCAGTAATTTCAACAGTGAAGATTTGGAAACAGAGAAGCTGGGTAAATTCTCCGCTCTCCGTGCTCCATGATACGACTTCTCGAGCCCCAAGTCAGCTGTTAGTCCTTTACTCCATAGTGAGAAACTCCCGAGTGTCACGGGGAGGAAAAAGTTTCCGTCGATGTTGTGCTCACGTAAGAACAGGTGAACCGCCCTGGCCGGTGTGGCTCAGCGGTTAGAGCGTCGGCCGGCGGACCAGAGAGACCCGGGTTCGGTTCCCGCTAAGGGCACGGATCTTGGTTGCAGTTTGTCCCCGGCCCTGGTTGGGGTTGTGTGGGTGGCAGCCACTCGATGTGTCTCTCTCACATCGATGTTTCTCTCTCTCTCTCTCTCTTCCTCCCTCTCTCCCTCCCGCTCTATCTGAAGATAAACGCCAAACTATCCTCGGGTGAGGGGAAAAAAAAAGAACAGGTGAACCAACCAATGGAGCAGAATCAAGAGTACCGGAAGCCATGTGTACATTCCGCAGACACGAACTGGAAAGAGGGTGTTTGTGATAAAAGGTGCTGACGGATGGACATGCCGGGGGGGGGGGTGTCGTAAGCCCCAAGCTCACACCGGATGTAACTGTCAATTCTAGACGGGGTGAAACAGCAACACTACTGGAAGAAAACAGTGTCCTCGTGACCTTGGAGCCCGTAGAGGTGTCTTCACCACGACTCCGATGGCCGATCGTAACGAGAGACAATGATACATTTCCAGATTGAAATAAAAACATGGGCCCCCACAGAATGGAAAATAGTATTTGTCACGGATAGTTGCAAATGACTCATTTCCAAAACAGAGACTTTGGACAAAATCAATAAGAAAAAGACCAACAGCGGAAGGGAAAAGCGGCAGAAACCAGAGCAAGCAGGTCACTGAACAGGATGTGGAGATGGGTGACGAATGTACAGAGAGGTGGCTCCCCTCCTCGGTCATCAGGAAAAGGCAAGTCAGACGCAGAGCGCGACACCACTCCACACCCAGCAATGGCTGCGATGGGAGACGGACGATGCCAACGGTGGGGCAACTGGCCATCCATCCTGCCCAGGGGCCCCGGGCCGCTCGAATGTCCCACTTCCTGACACGAGTGCGGGTTACGTGGATGTCCAACACGTGGAAAATCATCCGGCTGGACGCTGAGGATTTGTGCGTGAAACCGGACATGTACAACGTATGCGTAGAATAAAATCTCACGGCAAGGCATTATTTTTCCATTTATTTTCAATTCTGTCCGGAGGGGCAGGTTTTACAGGATAGCTTCCAACCAACCGCTGTACATGAACCAAATTGTACACAAGCCGTTTGAAAAAGGATCTAAAAATGTGCTTAGTTCCTGGTGTTATATAACGGCGGCCAAGCACCGAGAGTGAGCTGCACTGTGCAGGACAAACGTGGAAAAGACCAGCCCTCCCTTCACGGACATCGCTCCCTCCGCGCCCCGCGCCAACGCCCCCGAGCCGTCACACCCGCTGTCCATAAGGCATAAAGAAGGAAGTCCGTTGCATTTCTCGCCGTTGCCTCCTAAATACCTCACACCCTTCTCTCCAACCCTACCGACAATCCCTAAGATCTGGGCCTTTAAATACAAACGTCAGTGGTACGATAATACAGTATATACTGGGTGGGCGTTCACACGGTTGACGACCACCCATGTTCTTGCAGGTTGGTTGTAATAGGAACCACATTGAATTTTCAACAGTCGCAATGTTTTATGCCACTTGGAATCATTCACCGTTGGCAGAGCTAATTTTTGGTAAAAAAAAAAAAGAAAAAAGAACGAAAAAATGAGGTGCCGTGGCCGCTATGTTGGTAAACTGTAAAGAGAACAGCGCTGCCTCGAACCCAGCACATTCGGAAGGGAGGTCAGTGCGTCGTCCAGTGGACTGGCCTTCCGTCACCAGTCCCGTGGCCGCGTGCCCTGACACACTAGCCATCTGTGATCCGCGGGTCGTGGCTGACACAAGTGTGGTTTGCTTCCCGGTATCTGCCGTTTCGAGAAGAGACACTGGCGTCAACTACCTGAACACCGTGAGCTGAGATTTTTATTTTGCTTTTCTGAAAGGCTGGGTTCCAAGTGAATTCCAACCAGAGAAGAGGGCGCATGATCCTGAATTTCATCATCGGTGAAGGGCGTCTGGTTTCGAAGGGCCCCCTTAAAGAACAACATCGGAGTGTTCGCTTTATTCCAACGCAAGGGCCACGAGGTGAGCTTTGATCGTGGAGTGAGTTTAGGCTCCGGCGTGAGAAGTGACACTTTGTGCAAAAGTGTCTGCGAGTGGGGTGGAATGACCCGCCGTGCACAGGGCAGGCCAGTCCCGTGTCACCGCGGGGGGCCCACAGGAGCTGGACACGAGGGGCGCACGTGAGAGGGAAGGGTAAATGTTTCCTTCCCCGCCGGATGCGAGGGCGGGCCTGTTCTGCAGATAGAGGGGTACAGGAGCCAGACTGCGTCGGGGTCCAGGGAAAGAAGGTGGTGAGGAACTTGCGGATCCGTGGAGAGAGAGAACCCCACTGGGGAGGTCCCCTTCTCCAGAGCTCAGGGGCTTCAAGCACAGCAGAGGCCCGTAACTGGACACCAGACTCAGGGCCATTGGCCTGGGAATAAAACCCGTCCAGAGGGAACCGTCCTGCCTTCGGTCTCTCGCCGGTTTCCGGGGGCTTCACGCGGTCTGCACGTCCCCATCCTGTGACAACGATGTCGTGTTCATTTAAAAGCTGCACTGGACTGAGCAAAGCCACGTTTCTCGGTTGCCTTTCCAGACAGGAAAAGGGAGGAAGAAAATTCCGCAGGGTCCCCTTGCATCCACGCGTGGGGTAGGGCTGGTGGCCACCCCCACCCCCCTGGAGCTAGACACGTAGCCAGGGGGGCCATGAGAAGAGGGTTCGCCGAGGGCAGGGCAGTGGTGGCGTGGTCCGCCCCTGCTGACCCCCCCGGCCGATGAGGAGTCTAGTTGGGATCGGACAGGATTTTTCTTGCCCTGGGTCAGTCGTCACCACTTACTTCCCTGCAAATCACCCAGCGAGAGTTTGGGAACCGCCCTCCCCGATGTTCCGTGGGCTTCCCCTGTGGTGAAGGGGAGGAGGGTGGTCAGGAGGACAGTTGGCACGGCAGGTCTTGACCCCCAAGGGCAGTAATATTCAGTGATATATCCTCAGTGTTCCATACTGAGGCTTGAGTCGCGGTCGCCTCGTTGAAAATCAGTACAAGTGCATAAGACGGAAACAGACAACACGAAGACCTCAACACCCAAAGGGTCCTACAGATGAAAGCATCCACCCCGCCCTGGCCAACAACCCGAGATGTCCTGGCTGCCCCGTGGCGAGCGACAGAACCCTAAGCACTATCTGGGAGTCTGGGGGGATGGATGCGGGGCTCCTGTTGCTTTGAAATCCGAGGTGTTTTCCATAGGCCCCTTTGAAGAGGTCGCTCTGTCGTCCAGTGGTTCTTCTCGCTGCCCACATGTTCTCATCAGCACCAGGCGGGCTGGTTTCTGTCCATCACCGCCTCTCACCTGTGACTGGACGTTAGCGTCGAACACCGAACAGATTCCGTCCCGTGGTGTCGAAGCACCGTTCGACCGGTGGACGCCGAGACGCACTCCAGAGGGGCCACCGCGTTTCCTGTGCTCTTGTTGCCGTGTCACCCAACCGGGAGGACGAGAAACCGAGACTCGGTGTTTAGACAGACGTGTACACAGACAGACAAACGGCTACATGGCCACGGCCTTCGCACAGCTGCCCGGCATTCGGCGCTCTGGGCTCGGTGCTGGGCTGACCGCTCGGTGCCTTTACCGTGGTCTTGACGAGCTTTCAAAATCGACCGAGCCCCTGGACCTGGCTGCCCTCGGGGGTTTACACCTAGAAGGTCCAAGTGCAGCCGTGGTGTCTTCTCTTCAAGGCACGAGGACAAGTTCCAAACTCTTCCACTCACGAGTGAGGCGCGGAGCATCTGGGCCACACACCAAGGCAGGGAGGGGGAGCCTTGCGGGGTGGCCATCATCCGCACACGGTGACCTGCCACGGCGGGGTGGAGACCGGAGGGCCTTGGAGCAGAGCAGAGCGCACTTCCTGCCCCGCCTGATCGGCAGTTCAGCTCCTTCCTACTGTCGCCAAGGGTCCCACGAGGATCTGCGGCGAAGTGCGTGACAATGACCACAGAAGGGCAAGAGTGAGGAGTCCACAGCCCTTGATGAAAGTCAGCAGACAAGTAGCGTCACCTGGGACACACCCTGCAGCCTCCCCCAAGGTGTGCATCCAGTGTCTTCTGTGTAACCAAGGCCCCACCAGGAAGCCTCGTCAAAACGGAAAGGAGCTCATTTACGTTCCTGTCTTTTTTTTTTTTTTGCTTGTAATTCAGTGTGTCTCACTGATAGTTCATTACATTCTTTTGGTAGAAAAAGCTATTGCACGTCTAAAAATGCATCGGAGTACCATGAAGCCCAAGCCCACGGGCGGGTGGGCGTCTCTGCACAGCGCTTCCGGAAGCCGCCGTCCCCCGCGTTCACAGAAACGCCCCCGTGATTCCGTCGCTGTCTCCACCGACGGCTGCCACGCTGCCCCCTGACCTGAACCGCGGAGGAAGACGCGGGCGGCCCCGGGCTCATGACTTCATCGTGCAAATGGGCACCACAATGACGAGGATGACCGTGCAGGCGGCGGCCGCGACCAGAGCCGCGATCTTGCAGACCTTGGCTCTCCTGAACTCGGCTTCTTTCCGTTTCAGGAGCGAGTCGTAGCCTGGAGTGTAAATGTCTTCCATCCAATACTCTAAGTTGTTCGGATTTAAAGATTCTTGGGTCTGAAAGCGAAGAGGAGATGTTAGAGGTGTGGAGGACACTTGGAACTAGGTCACAGACATCCTGACGGTCATCCCTCCTGGTGCAGGTGGCAGGAGGCGGCCGTGCGTCCGGGCTCCCCCACAACCCAGACCGCCTGCCCCTCTCTTACGACGGGCTCGTCATGCTTTGACCCAGGAGACCTGTGGGCCGTCTGCAGATAAGGAAGCAAAACAGGACCAAGAAACATGAGACTGGAATCCAAGGGCACACAACCCAGGGCGGGCGGGGCCCCTGCAGAGAAACAGGATGTCACCGAGAAATACTCCCCACGGAGCCCCAGAGAATGGAGCCGGCCCGCGTCTATGCACAGTGCTGGGCTTCAGTCCCCCTTCCTCCGAAAAACATCTACTAAAACCAACAATCAAAGGCACCTCCCAGACACGCAGCTCAAACCAAACATAAAATGTTTCTATTTCAAACACCTGTTGAGCCCGGCCAGTGTGGCTCAGTGGTTGAGCGTCGACCCTGCTCCAAGAGGTCGCCAGTTCGATTCCCGGTCAGGGCACATGCCCAGGTTGTGGGCCTGATCCCCAGTGGGGGGCGTGCAGGAGGCAGCCAGTCGATGTTCTTGCTCATCAATATTTCTGTCTCTCTCCCTCTCCCTTCCTCTTTCTCTAAATTCAATAAAGAAAAAAAAAAAAGACAAAGATTGTCAGACTAGAATTTTAGCCCTGGCCGGTTTGGCTCAGTGGTTAGAGTGTCGGCCTGCGGTCCAGAGAGACCCGGGTTCGGTTCCCGCTAAGGGCATGTACCTCGGTTGCAGTTTGTCCCCAGCCCTGGTTGGTCGTGCGGGTGGCAGCCACTCGATGTGTCCCTTTCACATCGATGTTTCTCTCTCTCTCTCCCTCCCTCTCTCTCCCTCCCACTCTGAACAAAAAACAAAAAAGTGTCCGCACGAACTCGCAATAGGAAGAGAGGGGGAGTGAGGCCCCCTTCCGCATGAGGCGTGATGCGGAAAGACTGTTGTCGTCTGGAAGAGAAAGCAGTACCGGCCGCCCAGGATCCCCTCACAAGAAACCAGACACTGTTGGTGACGGAGAAGTCCTCTGCACAGGGCGCTCTGTCCGACCCTTCCTTCCGCCTCTGCTGGTTCCCGGAGCCTGGTCTGCGGAGCTGCCCGGAGCTGTTCTGCGATGGCCCAGCTCTGGCTGTGACAACACGTGTCTTTCTATGCTGGAGCCAAAGGGCCCCTCCTAACCTCTGCCATCCGCGGGCACTTGGCATCATCTGTCTCCCTGGGCAGTTTAATGGACACGCAGAGGGAGGGACGGGCCCAAGGGGCACGTGTGTTGGAGCCGTGTGCCGGACACACCCCCCAAGGTGGCGGGTGGAAGGCTGGACCTGCAGCCCCCCTGCCCGGGCGCCGGGAAGCTGGCCCGGCCACAGCCTCCTGTGTTCCGCCCCCACAGCTGGCGCCAGAGTGTGCGGCGTGTAGACCGCGCACCAGCTCCGCTGCTCCCTCCCGCTCAGACAGAAGGAAGCGGGGAGTCAGCCTGGGGAACAGAACGTTTCCATCAGGTTTTTCACCAGCTGCAGGCAAATGGCACCAGGATTCTGAGGGACCCGGGCGAGCACACGGATTCTAATCAGCATCCCCACGAGGGGAGCGGGGCAGGGCCAGCACCTCCCTCGCGCCCCAGGCGGGCACCCAGGGACCCCATGAGGGCTGTACAGGTGCTCCTGCCGCCCCTGGTCGGAGCCCAAGCTTCTGAAACCGCGGCCGGGCGCTCAGCCGAGCTGCCGACACCCTCGCGAGGCTGCCGAGCAGCTTCCTCAGCGGCACAACCGGCCGCGCCGTCCTTGGCAGTGTTGAGTGAGGTCGCCCGAGGCTCCAGTCCGACCTTCACTCTTTACACTCCGTCTTCGTAACTGGCACCTTAACACCGCACGTACCTGCAGGCGCCAGATTCCCAGCCTCCTTCCCCGAACTTTAAAAAGATGTTTTTTGCCCTGGCCTTTTCGGCTCAGGGTTAGAGCATCGGCCCACAGACCAGGGGTCTCGGGTTCAATCCCTGGTCAAGGGCACGCACCTGGATTGCAGGTGCAATTCCTGGCCCCAGTCAGCGTCCTGCGGGAGGCAACCAATGGAGGTGTCTGTCTCATCTATGTTTCTATCTCTCTCGCCCGCCCTCCCTTCCCCTCTAACTAAAAATTGATGCATAAATATCCTCGGGTGAGGATTAACGGCAACCACGAAAAGATGCTTCTCCATCTGTCGGGCGCTCCCTCAACCGGCCCCTTTCGGGGCGTCACGGTGTGAGCGGTGCACCGGCTGAGCCCCCCCCCCCCCGGCAGGTTCTCTCTGACTCCCTAGCGCAGTCCTGACGCCCAGGAGCGTGGCTGCGTGAGGCCCCACGGGGACGGTGACAGGAGCAGAAGTGCCGGAGGGAAGTGGGCCAGGCCGTGCCCGGGGACCTGCTGGGCGGGAGGTGGGGGCCAGGAGGAGTGGCTGCCCCCCTCGCTCTCGGGTCTGGGCAGAGCTGCCCCTGCCGTCATGGCGGTCGTGTTGGGGACATGGGTTCCCCTGCACTGTCACCACAGAACGATGGGGCGGTGGAAGCGGCAGAGGACCCGTCATGGGCGGTCCGGGTGGATCCTGACCGATGTCCCCATCTGCCACCCTGCCCGCACCCCTGTGCTGGGCCGGAGGCGCTGAGGGAACACGCTGCGCGCAGGCGGACCTCTGCGTCCTCTCATCGGCCCCCGGCGCCTCCTCAGTGCGCAGGCTGCCAGGCAGTAACTCACTGCTCTTGGTCCTCACGAGGCTCTGCCCGCCGCGCACGGTCAGCCCGCTCAGCGGGCGAGGGAGCCGAGGCTCCGGCAGGTGACGCGGCCACGGCGCCAGGCTGCCCGGGCTCCCTCTGCACCCCGCCCTCCCACAGCGAGGACACTCGGGGGCCCCGCCACCCCCACTGCATCTCCCCAGGCCCTGTCAGCGACTTCCTCTGGCCCCGCTGGGACTGTGGCCCCACTGCCCAGGGAGCTCAGGCCGCAGGTGGAGACCGGTGTCTCCGGTGCCCCTGTGGGGACGTGGGGATGCGGGGACACAGACAGCCGCAGTGGGAAGGCACCAGGGGAGCTGCCCCACATGGACGTGTGGCCGCCCCCCCCCCGCCCCTGCCCGCCGTGAGCAGACAGCAGCCTCGGCTCCTCTACACGGTCTTACCCGGGGCTGCCTCGCATGGAAACATAGTCCATAGCTGGGCTCCCACCTCAGTTTACCCCACGTGCTACAGACAGAAGGAGAAATCAGCTCGTTTTTCAGGGAACAGACCGGCTCAGGTCTGGGGAGCAGACAGGAGAACCGACACTGGGTGTGGCGTCTTAACCGCATCGTTAGCCAATCGAAGGGTCCGCGTCAGCAAGTCCAGGAGGCATCGGGAGCCAACAGCACAGCAGCAGCCCCCTTGGTAACTCTGGGCTCCGAGAAGGTTCCGGACCCCGTGGGGGGGCCAGGAGCTGTGCTGAGGGCACAGGGTGGCCTGGGCCACGGCGGCCCCTCCCGGCACTGTAGGGCGTGGCAGCCACCCCCCTCCCGGGACCTCCGGACGCTCACCTGCAGGTCCAGGGCGGTGAGCTTGCCCTTGTGGCCGGAGTTGCGGGTGTACTCCTCGACGGTCCAGGAAGGCTGGCCCCGCTTCACCTCGGCCAGCTCGGTCAGCCGCATGTCGGTGTACAGAGGGTTGTTCTTCACGTGGGCCTTGAGGGAGGCGGGGTAGGGGTGCGGGCTGAACACCTGCTCCACCAGGAAGCCGTCTTTGGGCTGCTTGGGCCTGCGGTGCTGGTGGGGGGTGTCGTACTGCCTGTCCGCCTGCAGGGGGCACAGAGGCCGGCGGGTTCACACCAGCCGGGCAGCCGCCAGCCTGCACCCCGAGGCCCCGGAGACACCCAGGTAGCAAAATGCAGTTACCCACAAACAACACAGAGCAGCCCGGCCGTGAGCGGACCGTCTGTGCCGGGGAGAGCCGGCTTTGTCAGCCCCCACCCATCAGGGCTCTGGCCGACCCCCCACCGGTGAGGACCTGGAGCGAGGACTGGGCCCCGGGCCCCAGCTGCCCCGGTGGAGAGGCAGTGAACCTCACCACCTGGCTTCAGGGAATCTTTGTGTCACCGTGAGGGCCCCTCTTTCCTTTAGCAATTTGTACCTGGCACCCAGGAGTACGACCTGGGTGGCTCTGCTGGTGGCCCAGTGGTTAGAGCGGCGACCCGCGCACAGGAGGGTGGCGTGTTCGATTGCTGGGTTGCAGGTCTGATCCCCTGCCCCAGTGGGGGTCGTGAGAGAGGCAACCAATCCCTGTTTCTCTCTCTCTCCCTCCCCACTCCTTCCCACTGTTTCTAAAAAAATCAGTGGGAAAATATCCCGAGGTGAGGGGGAACAGCCAAAAAAAAGTCGTGGGTCTCCCGTCCGGGAGCCTGTGGAAGTCGCACGGCTTCTCCGGAAGGAAGAAGCCAGCAAGGACACGCTGGGAGCCGCTGGTGGTCTTCAGAGACAGCGGCATGGCCTTCACGACCTGGACGGCAGGGTGGACAGCTGCGTGGAGGTAGGACGGTGCCCAACCCAGCGGCCGTCACTTTGGTTCTCGGTCCTTGACGTGCGTACCAGGGCCCTGTTCTCAGTAAAGCCCGTTACCGCTAGGGTCCTCTGAGACTTTCTAACCCTAACCTCCAGGCCCTGCGACCTCTGCGTAATGCCTCTGCCTCCAGGAAGCACTCCTGGACCCACCGAGACTGGGTCAGTGCCCACCTCTGCCGCCAACACCGTCCCGCCGACCTGGAACCGCCGTCTGCCCATCGGTCTCCGCTGGCCGGGGAGCTCCTGAGGGCAGGCCCGGCCACGTCTGCCCCTCCCGCCAAGTCGCTCCCCCACGCAGGCCCGCCCTCCGGTGTGCGGGCCCCTGGGCTCTGGAATACAGGCGCCATGTCCTGCCTCCACGACCAAGATGCCGCTACCGATGCAGAGACGGGTGGCTCGGCCCAACCCAAACAGAAAGTGAGGCTGCCTCTCCTGCTCTAACTCCGCGTCGCCAAGGGCCTCTGAGAGGGTTCACTGATTTGACGAAGTCTGCTCGTTACCACCACCCGACACCACGCCCCGAGTTCGCCCACCGAGGGCGGGGCTCAGTGCTGACCGCGCACCGTCTCCGTTCATCCGCTCGGTGACCTCCGGAGGCTGCCGCCGTTGTCCCCGCTGTGGGTGCGAAGCTCTGGTCAGAGAGGCGAGAGACGGACCCAGTGTCTCCCAGGCAGTACGTGGGGCGGCCGGGCTCCGGACCTGGATGGACCTCCCTGCCGAGCACACCTGCCGCGCGCTCCTGCCGCGCGCTCCCACGCCGAGGGCCGCGTGCTCACTGGGCGGCAAGCAGACACCGAGCAGGTCTTTAAATGCAAGTTTAATCTACTCGGTCTGAACACACCGTGAGGGCTAGAGGTCAGACACCAGCAGGGATCCTCGGGGAAGATTCCAGCCCGAAGCAGGAAGAGGCCTTGAGGGGAACACGGGACCCAGGCCAGCACGGGAGCGGTGCGTCCCGTGAAGAAGGGTCTCGCGGAGGGTCGGGCCCAGCCACGACAGTTGGTGCCAAGCGAGCGAGGCACGGAGCAAGGAGTGGGCGCTGCTGCAAGCAGGCAGGCCCCAGGGCAGAGCAGGGCCGTCTGGGGGACAAGGCCCTCCTGTTAGGGAGGTCGGGGGTTCACTGGGCTCGAGGGGTCTGACGCTTGTCACCGAAGCAAAGAGCGAAGGAAGAGTGGGGACCCGAGGCACCGCACACCCCCGAGTGGCTCCAGCAAGGCCAGCAGACTTCGGGAGGGCAGGGAAGGGGGGTGAGCGAAGAGACTGGGGGTACCTGTGCCCCAGGTCCCAGGAGCGGTGTGCTCAGGGTGCGACTGTGTGGTGGGCGTGGGGATGAACTTAAATGGACGGAGGCCAAGCTGCAGGGCACGCCCAGAAGGCAGATCCACGGACTGAAGGCTGGACCGGACGTGAGCAAGCCGGCCCGGGCGGCCACAGGTCTGAGGCCTCTTCAGCCTGGGGGCTGATAGAGTGGTGACCCCAGAATGGGGCGGAGAGGGGACACTGGCATTCAAGGAGCCGAGTGTACCCTGTCGAGACGGGAACTGGCCTGGAGCAGTTTGAGACGTGGGACCGCAGCTCAGATGGCGGGCAGGAGGCTGTCACCACCATGGGTCTCCGCGGCCCAGAGGTGGCAAGAGCCGTCTGCCCAGAGGGAGACGTGGGGTCAGAGTAGGTGGCCAAGTGAAGACCGGCTTTGAGCACTTCCCGTGGGTCTTCCCTAAGCTGGTGTCTCTCTGTTGGCTTCACGAGGCTCTGGGATTGGAGCGTGGCCAGTTCCGTGAACCTCACTGTTTCTGCAGAAGAGCCTGAGGCTCGAGTCCTCTAAGTGGTCACTTGCCAATGCTGGCCGGACGCTAGCGGCTCAGGGACAACGATAATGACCAGAGGAGCTGGGCATCGTGGGAGCAGCGGCCTGTGCTGCCCCAGCCTCCTCTCCCCACGCGCCTTGTAAGGACAGAGAGAGCCTGGCACAGACAGGTTTCTTTGGGATCAGAGAAAAAACAATCACTTTCCAAATGGACTCTTTTCTCCCACGTTGGACCCTGAAAAGGTCCTGAGAGCCCAGGCTCCCGGGCTGGTCTCGGCATCATTGCACCCGGCCACGGAGTGGCTCTGCCTGTCTGCAGCCCACACCCTCCCCTCCTCCTCTCTGTTCGCCGGGTCCCCTCGGACCTCGGAGGCGCCTGGTGCGTCCACTGACCTTTCAAACCAGGGACGAGGCACACAACAAACTGAAACCGTGCCCTTTCCGCCTGAGGGGGCTCTCTGTGACCCATGAAGAGGAGCACCCACACCTGCCGCGACACGGCCCCTCATGGCAGACAAGACAAGAATGGAGAGAGTGTGTGCATGCATGTGTGCATGTGCGTGCGTGCATGCACGTGTGCATGCATGTGTACGGCATGCGTGTGCAGTGCATGTGCACGCACGCATGTGTGCATGTGGGCATGTGTGTGTGTGTACGTGCCTGTGTGTGTGTGTGTGTGTGCACATGTGTGTGTGAGAGCTGACAGCCAGGGCAGCAACACGGACCAGAACGCACTTCTGTAGGAAGAAGCTACGAAGCAAAGGAAGACGCCACCACAGGTGTCGCTGTGCTCGGGTGTGATTTCCTTATTTCTCATTCCCTTCACCAGCCATCTATCGACCTTACCATGCAAACGCTGAAACTTTTCAACAGGGACGCCGTGCCCTGGTGGCCGGTCAGAGCAGGTCACAGGTTGGACCCCCGGTCAGGGGCACGTACCTGGGCTGCACGTTCGATCCCCCGCCCTGGTCGGGGTCAGGCGGGAGGCAACCAGTGGATGTGTCTCTCTCACATCGATGTTTCTCTGCCTCCCTTCCTCCCCTCCCTCCACTCTGAGAAACAAACCAATAGCAACATCCTCAGGCAATGAACAAAAATAAGCTAATAACAAGGAACGCCACACGTGCACCGAAGTCCACCAAAGGGACTTTCACGTCATGTCACGCGTGTTCTCTGAAGGGACGGGAGGACGTCCTTGTGACGTGGGCCTGCCCAGTCCCTGTCCTCCCCGTGAGGACCTGCCCCCCACACCCGCGGACAGCCTGCCTGCGCTCCACCCTCTGCCCCCCGTGCAAGGCCGGCCAGTCCCAGCGGGCAGCTGGCGCGTGGAGGGGGGGCGTCTTTCTCGTTTTGGGCACATCCGAGGCTGGGAAATGCACCGCTGCGTGCCCGGGTATGTGAGCGTAGTTTTAAATTACCTCTTTGGATTTTCGATGCCAGTCCTTGCTGTCTCCGGGGCCTCTGTCCTTGATCTCCTCCTCGGCGGGGGCCCCGCGGCTGGCGTACGTGATGGTGCGCCAGTCCCTGGGCGAGTTGGAGATGCTGGCGATTTTGGATTCTGTGGCGCTGTTCTCCTCCGTCAGTGACCTCGAGGACGGCCTGGTGAAGAGGCTTTTCTTTAAGGCCTTGACGCGAAGGCTCTCGCTGTTGCTTCCGCTGGCGTCCGAGCAGCACCAGTCGGTGCTGTTCTCCAGTTTGGGTCCACGGGAGCCGCCGTGTGTGTGGAACATGCGGGGAGAGGCACTCTCGTCCGACGGAGCCTCGCTGGTCAAGGAATGCAGGTCTATCTGCACACTCACCTTCTCGGGCTGCTGCATCTTCTGATCCAATTTATTTAGTTTGCCCAGGACCTGGGAGATTTCCTCTCGGACCCCCGACAGCGACTCGAGCTTCCGCTCGATCTCCCCAATCCTGAGCACCAGTTTGCACACACTGGTCTTCAACTCCTCTTCCGAGTGGTGGCTGTTCTTGGGCCGGTTGCCCTTTTCTCCTTTGCTGCCGGGGAGCCCGTTGGCGATTTTGGTTACGTTGTGCTCTGGCGAACTGTCACAGTCCGACTTGTGAAGCTGAGACAAGGACCCCGTGCTGTTGTAGCAGGACGACTGTATCACTCCGGTCGAGCCGCTGACGCTCATGTCGTCAAGAAATCGGAAGATGTCGCTGATGTCGTCGCTGACGATCTCCGAGTCGTCGTCGGACTGCTTCGTGGCGTGCCTGTCCCCGTACTGGCCCTGCCCCGAGGCGCACGGGTCTTTGCCTTTCTTGGGCTCCAGCACACGCTGCTCGGTCTGGGTGCCCACGCTGCTGGTGTCGGAGCTGAGCTGCCCGCTGGTGCAGCTGATGCTCTTGTCTTTGAACTTTTTCACCGGTTCGTGCTTCTCCACGTCAACGGGGGACGGGAGCTCCGTAGGCTTCAGCCCGTTGGGTTTTGCCGCGTAGCCAGCAGGGAGCATCGGCTGTGGCTCGTTTGGTATGAGGTAAGCGGGGTGCTGGTCCAGGGCTGGGAAGCTGGGGGTCTGGCTGCTGGGATTCGGATAGCGTAGCTTCTCCTTGGAAGGGTTTCTGTTGAAAAAGGACCGTTCGAAGTCGGGGACTTCTTCTGTGTTTAGGCTCCAGCTTTTGGCTGGCCAGGGGGTCTGCTTGCCAGGCCTCCCGGGACAGCGCCTGGCGTCCGGGGTCCCCAACACGGGAGTCGGCCCGAAATACGTGGAGGCTTGAAGGTTGTCTAAGCTCTCATGCTTCGCCCGCCTTTTGTCAGGGACAGGGGAGTACACGGGGTTCAGGTACTGGCTGTTGTAGGGCATTTCGAAGCTGTGATTAAAGAAGGGTGTCTTGTGGGGCTCCTTCCGGGTCTGGGGTTCCCCGTGCTCCCCCTCTGCCTCGTTATCTGCGCCAACCAAACCGGGGGACACAGTCATCAGATTGTGAAAATCCTCCTTGAAGATGTGCCTCTTCTGGACACAGGACTGGACCCCGAAGGGCTCGTCGCCGGACAGGAGCGTCTCCTTGAGGCCCGGGGTGATGGGCAGCGAGTCCTGGTCCGAGAGCGGGTCGCTCTCGATGTTCATGGGGAAGTAGGTCCTCTGCATCTCACAGGGCTGAGGGCTGGCCAGGGGGTACGGGGCGAGGGCCTGCAGCCTGTCCAGGGAGGTGGCGCGGGCTTTCGCCTCTTTGCTGACTCCCAGCAAGAAGTTGGGCTCGGAGGCGGGCACAAACTGCGGGCAGTCCATCTTCCGGCACTTGGACGGCTGCCTGGCGGGGTAGCCCTGGCCGAAGGGCCCGTCGCCCAGCTCACAGTTCAGGGGCTCACACTCGGCCGCCCCGCAGACCTCCGCGTCCGACCGGCACGACTCGAAGGACGCCTCCTTCTTGCGCCCCTTCTGCCGGCCGGCGGGCAGCTTCTCCTTGGCGGTGCCGCCGTTCATCTGGATTAGGTTGAAGATGGTCACGACATCCGCGGCCACCATGATTTTCTTGGACTGCTGGCTGTTCCCGGCGCACTTCATCTTGTCTTTGAAGAGCGTGGCTGGGAAGTTGGGGTCGAGGCAAGCCGTGTAGAAGAGCACGCTTCTCAGCTTGGCGAGCTGGGGCAGGTCGAAGCGGGAGCACAGGGACTTGCACAGGTCCTGGTAGGAGTCCGTGTTCTGCTTGGTGTCCAGCTCCTCCAGGATCTTCACCAGGAACAGGGACGCTTCCTGCCCGGCCTCCATGCTGTGAGGTCCGAGGCTCTCCGGCTGCACGGGAGCTTCGCGCCGACTCTGCGGCGACAGCATCGGAAAAGAGAGGAGGGGAGAGGGTTACAAACACCGGCGTTCTCAGTCCAGCTTGCTGTGAGCCCCGCACGGAAACGCCAGGGAGGATGTGTTAGTGGGTAAAAATGCCAGTGGGGCCCTGGCCGGTTTGGCTCAGCGGTTGGAGCGTCGGCCTGCGGTCCAGAGAGACCCGGGTTCGGTTCCGCTAAGGGCACGTACCTTGGTTGCAGTTTGTCCCCGGCCCTGGTGGGTCGTGCGGGTGGCAGCCACTCGATGTGTCCCTTTCACATCGATGTTTCTCTCTCTCTCTCTCCCTCCCACTCTATCTGAACAAAAAATGGAAAAAAATGTCCTCGGGTGAGGATAAAAAAAAAAAGGCCATTGAGAACTTTAAAAACATTTATAACGCATGACCTTCTAATTCCTGCATGACCTTCGCAGGAATCTCTACCCTAAAGAATTGGTCAGTGACGACGATTTATGCAGAGAGATGTTCACCACAATTGTATTTACAACAGAGGAAATACAAAACATCTTAAACACCCCCCCGATGAGGGAGTGCGTGTCCGAAGGCTGTGGTGATGGACGGGGTCTTACACACATGGAGGTGAAATGAACACACACCCTTACAAGGGAGTGCACCTCGGCCATCAGAAGCGACAACCTGCTGGGACAGGCACTGACGTGGGCAACCCTCCAACGGACTGTGTTCGCGTGAAAGCCGCCAGAGGCAAAGGCCACACGTGTGCGAGTCCATTTTAGTGACGTTCTGGAAAACACACGTCTGGTTTCGGGGGGCTGGACGCGAGGCGAGGGGCTGGCTACGAGGGAGCTCGGAGAGACGTCCGGGATGATGGAATGTGTCACCGGGGTTCGCGACCGTCCGAACTGGCCAGAACTCACGGAACTGTACCTAAGATGTGTGAGTAAGTGGGTGTTTGCTTTGGCCCTGCAGTAACCTCCGAAGGAAGAACTGGTGTGTTTCTTTTCTAGACGAGAAAACCAGAGATCAGAGGTGACAGTTTACTGCCCCAAGTTTCTGTCGCTGGCACTGGCCGGCCAATCCTCTCCTTTTAATTTTTTTATTAGAAAATCACAAAATCAGAATGTTTAAGTAACCAGGCCTGAAAGGAAGAAGTAGGGGAAAAAAACCACCCAGGGACAATGACTATTAATGTTTCGGTATCGAGAGGGTGTGTGCGTGTGTAGACAATCTGATATTACAATGTATCATTTTCGCACAAGAATAGGCCTTTGCAGATCAAACATGTCAATAAATCTACTTCTGCAACTTGGTTTATTAATGCTGCACAGTGTTTCCTGATTTCCACGTTCCACAGTTTTATAAAACCGCTTGGAGGCAAAGGTTATTGATGATGTTTTTATTATCAACAACACTGAAGAGACGTATTTGTAGCACGTTTTTTACACGTATCCAATGATGTACTTTAGAGAAATACTTAGAAGCGTGGATGTGCTTTTAGGGTGTGGGTATTTTCCGTCTTGTTGCTGGTGACCGCCTGTCACCTTGCAGGAAGTGCACCTCTGCCACCGTCTGAACGCACCTGCACCGTGCACACACCCCCAGAGGGTTGGGCTGACATTTCTCCCTTGCTCCTTTGAGCCTGGACTTGGCTTTAACCGGACTCGGCTTCAGGTCGCACCGTCTTTCAGCCAAGGGGCTTCTCGTGGCCACACTGTGCTGCTGACTCAGACGAGGGTGTGGGGCACCGACTCACTCGGGCTGTTTCCTTCCTGCACAGCGTGTCCCCGGCGGGGGGGGGGCCTCCCGCGTCGTCCAGAGGTCCCCCCTCACTCCACAGTTTTCACTGAGCTGCCCAGCCTGCGCCACACCCTGTGCTGGTCACCAGGACGAGGAGGGACACTGTCCCGTTCCTCCAGGGGCTCGTGGGTCAGTGGGAGAGGCATCGGGGACCCGGAGGGAGAGCCCACTCCCCGGACGCACACCTGGGCACTGCCTGCTCCCCTCCTGCACCCACACTGGCCGAGTCTCCATTGTCTTCCACGCGCTCTGGACAGGCCCCAGCCCTGGCTCCTCTTGGCTGGCCTTCTACCGCTGTCCGCCCTCCGGGCTTCCCCGATGTTCTTGGTACCCACAGTCTCCGAGGGTCTGCTGACCTGGGATTTATTTTCTCAGCTGTGTTTGTTTAAGTCTCCTCCAGCAGCCGTAGGACTTGCGTGCTTGGCACGCTGCGTGAAACCTTTCTTTCTCAAAACCTCGGTGTCATCACGGGCGGCGGTGTGGCCGTCACCGCCCGGGAGCCACAGAGGCCCAGCGGCTCCCAGAACGGGAAGGGAATGGCAGGAAGGGTCCCGGGAAGACACTCACAGCGAGGAGGATGCTCGGGGTGGGGAGCCGGCAGGGGGCGCGTTGGCGGAGAGCTTCTCCGACCTGTTCTCCCAGGCAAAGCAACAGGAATGGCTGCCGGGGCCCTCACAGTGGCGGAGGGTGCGGGACACGCTCGGAGCCCCAGGACAAGCGTACAGTCACCCACCGTGTGCAACAAGTCACGCCCCGAGGACGGCATTCCAGGAGGTGCGTGCGTTGCGTGCCGTCTGTCCGGCAGGCGGTTCCCTAAGCTGGTCAAGAAGGACCTCGCGTGTCCCAGCTCGCTCCACGAACTCCCCTCGCTGCAAGTCAAACCTCGCACGGCAGTTTATTTTTCATTATCTGGCTGCTGACGGGCATTTCTCCCTGGTCAGTGAACACATGTATGAGACTCACTCCCTTCCCACTGAGCTACTAAACCAGTGTTTGTGGCTTGTGTATCAGGCTTTTGGTCACCGTGGGTCTTTCTCTAAAAGACGGGCCTGGATCTACTACTAGAGATTCCCCAGCGATGGCAGCCGTAGGCCTCCGTGTGATCTGCCTGGGCCCTAACCCCAAGCAACCCCATCTCTCCGACCACCGGCCTTCCCGGATAGCACTGCTCTCCTGATAGGCTCTCATCAAAGCCAGCACGAGGCCAAGCTCCCTGCCTGTCGCTTCAGTCAGGACGGGCTGTGTTCTGCTGCAGCAACAAGCAGCCCCAGGTTCCAGTGGCTTAAAACACCAATGGTTTATTTCTCTTCCATGCTGCAGATCCCGTGTGTCAGCCGGGGGCTCTGCTCCACAGCACCGTCACCCAGGCGGAGGGAGCAGCCCCCTTTGGGCGCTGGGAGTGTCACGGAGCAGAGGAAAGGTAGGACAGGGTGAGGCACCCGCTGACATCCCTGCACCTGGCTCTCGCCAGGCAGAGTACCCTGCCACATCTCATCCTACATCCACACGCCATCCTACACGGAAGAAGGGACAGCTTCTTTAGGGACAGAGGTGATAACGGCGCACCTGTGTTCCTACGTAACAACTGCGACCAGTTTAAAGGTTTCCGTACAGCGAGCCAAAGTCTGCCTGTGTCCAGCAGTGTCCCAGGGCTACCAACAGGGCCACAGGTACGTCGAAGTCCCCGCTCCCACTGCGGCGGGTGTGCCTGTCAGACCTCGCTCGGTGCGGGTCACTCCCTCCTCCTCTCCTCGCCCACTCCGCGGGCGTCTGCGGGCTCCTGGCGGGCCAGGCACTGCGCGAGGTTCACGAGATTTAGGGCTAGAGAGGTCGTGGTTGTCCGGGAGCTCAGGTCGCAGGGCCGTGGAGGAGGAGCAGGTGCAGGTGGAAGGTGTGTGACCCACTGTGACACAGAGCCAGGTGTCACAGCACAGGGGTGGGCAACAGCGGGCAGAATCAATCCCCTGCCGTCGTCCCCCAAGAGAGAAATCATAAGCAACAGCAAGGATAAGAAGACAAATAAATGATGCAGTGATGAATAAATAAACGATAACAGGAGAGTAGGCTGTGTCACGGACGCACAGCCGCGAGCCCACCGGTGCCTGCACCTCGAACACAGGAGCGAAGGCGCCACAGACAGGGAAGCCATCGGGGGTCCAAAGGGAGGCTCTAGAGGTCACACGGGGTGAGCAGGCTGCCGGACCCCTCGCCAGCTCGTGAGTCTGTTTCGTGGACTTCACTTTCGCACGGGACTTCATCTAAAGGGTCTCTTAGGAGAGAGCGAGAAGGGGAAAGGGAACGGTCTGGCGCCCTCGCGTGTGTCCAGGTGCGCGCACACGCGCGGAGAAGCGGGTAACTCCCCGAGACCACGGAAGGAGTCAGAAGCGGTCAGGCTGGCCACCGGCTGCCTCTGCCTGTCTCTGCACCCCCTTCCTCTCTCCCTCTCATTCACACCGAGCCTGCGGTCACCCCAAAGACTGAGATCGCGTGTCCGGGGGAAAAGGTCATCGCAGAGGAACGTGAAACCTCGTCCCAGCCGGTCCGAGAACACAGGTCTCATGCGGCGGAGCAGAGGGCAGGCCCTTCCCCTCCCTCTCCTGGCGGCCCCAGCCCTGCCCAGCGCACACGGAGCCCTAACGGCAACACTGGTTTCTGCTCCGTGTTTGTCAAGATTGGAGAAAGAGCTTGTTGTGGGGACCCTGGGGAAGCCCAGTTCTGTGTGCGATGGACAGAGGCAGCAGCCGGCTCGAGCTCCCGGGAGCACGGATGCTTGAGGGAGGATCAAAGCGTTAATACATACAAAGGCTTTTCAAAGCCAGCAGTCACGGTGATCTTGTACCTAGCCCTGGCCGGGGGCAAAAAACGGCCTTATATGCATAAAACTCAAACAGGACTCCCACCGACAAAGGAGCCTTTGTCTTCCAAGTACGAAGTGCCACGGACGCTCCCTCCCCAAACTCATCAGAAATGCAAATAAACGGATGTAGTCTTTCTCCGGCTGCTGACGTGTATTCCCACACGGGCCCAGATCTGTACACATCTCTCCAACACACACAGCGAAAATCGGACTTCTTTCTCAGACGTTTAAGGTTTTCCCTCTAGGCTCCGGTGACCTAAGAAAACCTCTAAATTTGCTCTGTCTGCAGATTCCCTCCTTCTCCTGTTCCACCTTCCTCCGCCAGACAAGAAGAAAGCCCGTTAAAGGACTGTCCCTCCAGCACCAGGCAGCCTGCTCTCTGTGACCCCTTTGTCTTATGTCAACAGGGCCCAAAACACTTCTGCCGGAGTCCCGGTGAGCCGGAGGCCCGGAGCTGGTTGTAAGACATGGTGCAGTTCCTCCCGCAGTCTGCTGGCTTCTCCTGCAGGGCAGGCTCCGTGGACGCTGTGGTCACAGACCTGGGAGGGAAGGAGGGACATCCCCCCACCGTCTCCATCCGGGGAGGGGTGCATAGCTGGCGACAACCCCTCTGCCAGAGTCCTCCCGGCAGCTGTCCACACAGCAGAGCCCACCAGCGCCGCTCCCAGCCACGGCCACGAGGGCGGCAGCATGGACTCTGCCACCTCCCAGAGACAACGCCCATCCTCACCAGGAATGGTTGGAAGCCTTCGGAAATGTCACCAAATCCCACCGAGAGTCCCTGAGCTGACAACCACCCACCGCTGCAGCCTTCCGGCGGAACCAGGCTGGACTGAGCACTGACACGGTTACGCTCCTCAGTTGTGCCACCAGAGGCCCCAGCACCTGCGGGCAGGCACCCGACTGCTCCGGCGGGATCTGGCCGCCCAGGGAGCGCGGCGGGCAGGCGGGGAAGACAGCGAGTGTGCCTGCCTGGTGGCCAGGCCCCGCCTCTGTTTTCCGGAGGGTGAAGTTGGCCGTCCCATCTCGTGAGAACCACACTCCCATCTCACGTCGGTGGACAGGACTGGAAATCTCGACTGGCCACCTGGATGCCCTGGTCGTCCCTGTGGGGTGTGTCCAGCTTCCACCTTCCTCTGCGCGGGTGTGCAGGCCTTTTGCACACACAGCTGGTATATTTAACCCTCCAAATGCCGTTTCCGCGGGGCGAATTTTCGGCCGTGGAAACTTGCCCACACTGATGCTCCTTTCCCGTCGCTTCTCCTCGGATCCCTGGTCTGTCCACCAGGTGCGCTCCAGCCCGCCCCACCACACACGCCCTTCCCGCCGCCCAGCGCAGCAGGAAGGGCCGCGGTCTGCAGCGCTCCGGGGCCGGGAGTTCGGCGGACTTGCACTCAGCGCCCCGGCTCCGGTGCCCCCCCGCCCCCCGCACCGGCCCACACGCACGCGTGCGCTCCCGCTCCCCGCCCCCCCGGCTCCGAAGTTACCTCCGAGGCTCCCGGAGCAGGGTCCGCGCCGCCCCGCGGGTCTCCAGCTCCTCTCGGGCCGTGGTCCGCACGGCCTCTGCTGCCGCCTCCGGAAGACTCCGAAGCCCCGAAGCCCAGGCAGCCGGTTCCGTGCTGGGGCGGCTGCAGCTCTGTCCCCAAGTCCGGGTTCTGTCCTCACCTGCGCGGCACCCCCCTGGCTGCGGCCGGGTCGGGGGAGGGCGCACGGCGGCCGGGGCGGGCTCGCGGGCACCGCCCGGGCAGGGGGCAACCAGCACAGGCTCGCATGGCACCGGGGCTCGCGGCGACCCCAGGAAGGGGCCTCAGTCCCGGGTGGCACCAGCCTCCGGCTTTGTGTCTCGGCCTGTGTCGCCGCGTCACGGGCTTGGGGGCAGTGAGCAGCGAGGGCCGGGGAGCCCGCGGCGGAGAGCCGGGCTCGGCCTCCCCATCAGCGCCGCCGGCGCGCAGGCTGGCAGGGCGCACGGGCAGTGACTGTGCGCGCCCAGGGGACCGAGGGGCGGGCCCGGGGAGGGGCGCGGCGGGCGCGCCAAGGGGGTGCCCTGCTGGAGGCTGCAGCCTGGAGCGCGCGGAGGGGCCCCGCCAGAGCTCGCTGGAGGCCACGTCCGCGGGCCGGGTCGAGGCCGCACCGCTGGGGGCAGAGCCGGCGGAGGCTGCGCGCTGGAGGGAGCGGCGGCCGGAGCCGCCAGCAGGGTTCGCGTCTCCTCGCTCCCTGAGCTGAAGGTGACTGCGGCCCCCAGTGGCCAAGTTGGGGCGCGCGGTGTCCTCGCCTCTTCCCTGGGTGCGCTAGGCTGGCCTCTGACTCCGCAGCCCTTTGCAAGGCCGGGGCACAGTGGTCACTTCGACCATTGATTTTCCCTCTTGGCTGCTCTCGGCTTAGATAGTACCCGGATTGGAGAGACTGGCGGTCCTGCGACCACCCCTTCCCCAAACAGGCACACGCTCGCTCTCACGCCCAAGACCAACGGCCCGGGGTGGGTTTCCGAAAGTCAGATGGTATAGACATGGTCAGAACCGGAGGCCCTTTGCCGTCGCCCGCGCTGCAGTGGCTGGAACGCAGCAGCGGCCACAGCCTCCAAGATCCCCCGCCGCGCCGGGGACGCTCACACAAATGGCACCGAGTCTCTCCGCTAAGAATAATGAAACTTCACACCATAGGATCCTATTTCAAAAGAACACCCCCCCCTCACACACACACACACACCCCGGGGTGCGGACAGGACTGCGGAGGAGCCTACCTTCTCGGGACGGAGGGACGGAGCCCTCCCTGGGCCGGGCGGGCTTCCCGAGCGCAGTCCAGATGCAGCCCCAGGCTGGGATCTACCTGTGGTCTGAGCACTGCCCGGGGACGGATCTGCCCCAGCCCCCTCCGGGCGCTGCCTGCTGTGGCTGCCAACAGCCTCTAAAAGTGAACCTGCTAATAAATGGATACTTTAAATACTGCCTGATCAGGGCGAAGTGTTGACAACCTGATTTTCCCCAGAACTCCTCTGCCGAAGTTTTAGAATTCGTTTGCCTTTAGGACCTTAATGTGAGGCGAGTTTTAGCCCCATCCTGTGGAGAGGGCGAAAGGATTGGAAAGGGTAAATGGGGATAAAGTTGGATTCATTCTACCTTGCCCGGGGTTTGATTGATTTTTCTTTTTCTTTCTCTCTCTCTCTCTTTTTTTTTTTTTTGCTTTTCCCTATTCCCCCTATTCTCCCTCCCATCAGGCAACCATGAATCTACGATTCCTTCTCTGAATCTCTGAACCTGATTCTTTCACAGCAGATGGCTGTTGCTGTGTTGGCGGCTGTCATCTTTTTTTTTTTTTTTTTTTAATTTAACAATCTAAGGGTGAAGAGGTCAGTGCCCCTTACAAAATAATCAGGTATCGCATGTTCTCTCTGTACACGGACGGTCCGTTTATTCAACGGCAGCTCGGAAAGCGAAGCCGGCGGGCTCTGAGGGGATGTGTATTCCCCTTTCTGCTCCACCCCTTCCTACACGTGGGTCCTTTGCAGGCTAAAGCTCGGCGTGAAAATGATGCATGTCCTGGATGTACTTCTACACAGTCGGGGCCCTGGTAGAAGTGGGGCAGCAGGGTCTCACTGTGGCCCACAAGGAAGCAGATGTGTGCGCAGAGCTGCCTCAGGGCCGGAGCACAGATATCCACCTGCTGAGCCCGGGGCCTCAGGATACGGTGCTCAGCCAGGCAGCCAGGGACGGTGCCCAGCATCGCCTTGCGAAGAAAAACATCCTCCACCATTCACTGTGCAGCGGGGTCCTCCCCGTCGAGGTTACCTGTGTGCAGGGACAGCCAGCCCTCGTGGCGGGCCGTGTGGGGAGGTGCCTCCTATGTGCGCCTCCTCATAGACCGCCAGTTTGTCCCCTTTGCTCACTCGGACCTGGGCCACCCGATCCTTGGCACACACCGTGGACACGTGCAGGGTGCAGAAGGCGCGGGCAGCGCGGGAGCCCTGGGCTGCACACGGACACCGCCATTCTGCAGCACACTGCCTGAGAATCCCTGCTCCAGGTCCATCCGTGTGGCTGCAAATGGTAAGATTTCGTGTTTTATTGCTAATATTGCAGTGTGTATGTGTGTGTGTGTGTGTGTGTGTTTACGTATATCTCACATCTTCCTTAGTCATTTGTCTATGGATGGACACTTTGGTGGCACTTAGGTTGCTTGCACGTCTTGGCTGTTGCTCAATAACACTGCAATGAACACAAGGGTGCGTGTCTCTTTTTAAATGAGTGTTTTGGATAAATACCCAGACGTGGGATCGCTAGACCATGTGGTCGTCCTATGTTTAAGTCTTTGAGGGACCTCCACAGTGGCGACACCCATCTGCAACCCTACCAACAGTGCACAAGTGTTCCCTTTTGTCATCGCTCGGACACCTATGGGTGGTACATTCAGAGGGGCGAGGCGGGATCTCATCGTGGCTTCGATTCACGTTGCCTCATCACTGGTGACGTGGAGCATCTTCCCACATGTCTGTGGGCCGCGTGTGTGTCCTCTTGGAGAGATGCCTGCTCGGGGCATCGGCCTGCTTCTTCATTGCATCACCTTTTTCTTTTTGGTGTTAAGTTGTATGAGTTCCTTATATCTTTTGGATATTAGCTCCATGTCAGATGCATCATTTGTGAATATCTTCTCCCATTCAGCAGGTTGTCTATTCCTTTTACTTTCACGTGTTTTTTTGGAACCTAAAAAGATGTACTGGTTTGAGAGAGCGAGAGATTTGTTGTTCCACTCATTCATGCCTTCGCTGTCTATTCATTGTATCGACACAGTTCTTTATTGTGCCCCTCACTCTTTGCTGACGTTCTCCCCAAGTTCCCCGATGCCACCCCCGCCTGTGGTGAGGGTGTTTATGGCTGTTTCCTTGAATTCTGTTATCAGGCCAACTACTTGCCTCCATTTCCTTAGACCTTTTTCTCTGGGCACTTTTCTTGGTCTCTCATTGGAGAGACATTCTTCTGTCTTTTCATTTTGATTCTGCTTGTTTATATGAATTAGACAAAATAGTTGCTCCGCGCCCTGACGTACAAGCAGGCTCCGCAGCCTGAGCGCCAGGTGGTTTGGGGAGCTGGCAGGAGCAGCTCGGATCCCTGGGAATCCCTCCCGGCCCCCCGATGTGCTGGGGGGGGGGGAAGCCGCATGGAGCTGAGCCCGTGCGCGCCATGCCTGGGGCATGCGCTCTGACGCCAGGGCACGTGGTCCTAACACCTGGGCACCGCGCTCTGACACCGGGGCACGTGGTCCTAACACCTGGGCACGCGGCCTTGACATCCGGGCCTGAGCCCGCCCACGTGGAGCAGCTGTGAGTGAGGCTGGCGGTGCCGCCCCCTTGTCCTGGGCGCTCCCTTTGCTGGAGTCCGAAGGCTGAAGGCGGTGCACCTGGGACCATGCAGTCCCTGCAGGTAGGCCGGGCCCCAGGGAGCCCGCCGCGCGGGATTTGTCACGTCGTGGCTGAGGCTCCCGGGTGGGCTGCCGGGCATGCGGACGTGCGTTTTCCGGTTCTGCCAGGGGCTGCTTGGGGGAGGGGAGGGGTTTGTGGGTGGGCCCCCAGCTCTCCCTGCAGCCCGCAGCCCCGGCCTGTTCCCCGTCTGTGCCTGCGCTCGGCGCCCTGAGCCCCGCTGGCTGCCCCGCTGCCTTCGTCTGTCAGGGACCAGCGCTCTCTGCAGACCGGAAGGCATCCGGTGTCGTTTACAAGGGCGGCGCTTCAAAAACAATCTGTTCTGAACCTGGCCGGCCTGCGGTCCGGAGAGACCCGGGTTCGGTTCTCGCTAAGGGCATGTACCTCGGTTGCAGTTTGTCCCCGGCCCTGGTTGGTCGTGCAGGTGGCGGCCACTCGATGTGTCCCTTTCACGTCAACGTTTCTCTCTCTCCCTCCCTCTCTACCTGAACAAAAAGTGGAAGAATGTCCTCGGGTGAGGATAAAAAAAAACAAAACCGAAAACAATCTGCTCTGCCATTCCGGTGGACTGTGTGGCTGGGGCGGGGAAAAGTGGGGGCAGTCTTCACACCGGTGTTTTTAAAAGCCAGTTCAAACCTAAATATCTTATTTAAACAACATTTCCTTTTGGCTCCTAGCTTTGGTGTGTTACTTTGTGTTTTTTGTTTGTTTTTTTGTGCATCCTTACTGTACAGATGTCCTGCTTTCTCCCCCATCCCCCCTCCACCCTGCCCCCCACCCCAGGCCTTGCCCACGCTGTTGTCTGCGTCAGGGGTTAGGCATGTTGCCTATAAGTTCTTCGGTTTCTCTGTGTGTGACTTTGGACAAATCATTTCGCCTCCTTGACTCCGTTTTTCACGGACGAAATGAAGAAACTGGGCCACACGATCCTTTAGTTTCTTCGCTCCTGACCTTGTACCTTACATCTTCGATGTGTGTTAGCGACGCGGTCCGGTTTCCTCCTCCCAGGTTCCCGTAAGCAGCTGAGAGCTTTCCCACCGACATTCACGGGGTTCATTCTTCCCTTCCCAGCCCCCGCCTTTGCCCACAGCGACCCCGTGCAGCCCCATCACCTCGGGTGACGCGCGTGTAGAATGTTCCCGAAAGCGTTTTTCAGCACACGGATTTGTATCCAGCTTTTCACCGACAGCATCCAGCCACACCGCCTGACCACCAGGGCTCCTGTCCGCTCTGCCTGACCGCGCCCTGTTGTGCGCCTGCGTGCTCCCTGTGTTTGAAAATGGGAGAAACCCGTGCCGTGTGGGAGGCGGGTAACGTGTCTTGCGGTGGAGATGACACTGTGTAGCAGGGCCACCCTCGTCCTGCCTCAGCAAATGGGCTTTCTAACCACACGCGCTGCGGCCTGAGGGGAAGGGCACAGGGAGACACGGGAGGGGTCTCTGGCGGACAAGAGGGGAGCCCTCCCAGCTGGCGGTCACCATCCCGGGTCAGGCATGGGCGCGTCATCCAGCTGTGGAGGAGAAACCTGTCTTCAGGATTCGTACATTTCACAAGGGCCGTACGTGATGTCTGAGCCCAGCCCGAGTTGAGAAATATTTGACTGGCTTGCTCGAGTTAAGATCCCCGAACTGTGTATTTCGTATTCTTGTCCTTGGGAAGGAGAGGGAGCCGACCTGTGTTGGACCTAAACACATTCGCAGCCTGAATCCTTATGTCTAGAGCGGACGGAAAGGGTAGGAGCTGCCTACGGCCGGAAGTTGAACTTGCACAGAGCCGGCCCGGGTCGGAGCAGGTCAGCAGTCTCTGCGGGAGGACAAGGCAGTCGAGCTGGTGCAAGTTCTGTGCTGTGGATACCGGGCCCGGCAGGTGTCTGCCTAAGGGGAAACCACAGCTTCCCGGGGGATGGAGCCTTCCCGGGTTCCCTGGGAAGGAGCCCATTGTCACCAGTGTCACAGTCTCTTGTTTCAGTGGGGTGGGGAGGGGATGAGGACGCCGAGTGCAGGGGGCCTCCCTTACCATATGGACTTTGGGGTGGACGTTGTAAGAGGCGGTGTCTGTGAGCTAAGACGTGAAGCCCACGGTCCCTGTGCGCCAGCCACCATGCTGCGGGCTGTTGTGAACGTGTGGCGCTCAGGAGTGCAGTTGGACCTCATTGCCCCCGCCTTCTGTTCCAGCCTCCTTCGCTCTCTCTCTCGAGTTATTTCCACAGCAGGCTGTCCCCCCGCCGCCCCCGTTTGTCTGGGTCACGCTTCCGAAGATGCTTGGACATCTCCTGACTGTTCATGAAGCTGAACCAGACGACCCATCAGGAAGCGTAGCATCAGGAGCGTGCGTCTCTCCTGGTTCGGTGAGCAGATCACAGGGCCGGCAGGCTGGCAACTTCTGGTCATGGGCAGCGAGCTGACCCTGGCTGGCCGGGATTTTTGGCCACCAAGTCCATCCTGTCGCAGATTAGGCCCTCCTTCCCAAATGTGTCAGGCAAGAGACTCACCAGATGCCTGAGATTTCGTACCAGCTGCCAGATCAGATTCTGGGCTGGATTGGGAATTTTAGGACTGATTTATATATATATATATATATAAGACTAGGAAGCCAAGAGAGACATTTCCCAAAAGCTGTTCACAACAAGTCTGCGGCAGCTTCATCTGTGACGGAGAAACGTTTCCGGTGTTGGGGAAGAATTTTGAAAACTGTGCTATGCTCACTTACAGTATTTATGCAGTTGGGACAGCTGGTCCAGGAGGCCACGCGACGCCTGCCGACATGCCGGGAGCTCCCCATCTGCAGCCGCGCCTCCTGAGTCGCCCCAGCACCCTGCCCCCCGCCCCTCGATTGCATGTGCCCATCGGAGCAGCTGGCCCTGCACCCCTGTGTCAGCGTCTCCCTGGTTTGCCGCTCCCCCCGCCCCTCCCCCACTCTCCAGTGTTGCTCCTGACGCCGTCACGTTCCTTGTCACTTACCACTTCTCTGCACTTCCTGTTCATTTCTTCGCTCATTCGGGAAGTTACTGGGCGTGTGTTACCTGCCAGAGGAGGGGAAACAGGCCTAAAGCGTGGGTGCAATGCAAAGGGCTCTTTGCACGCAGTCCCGGAACCCCTGTGTGGCTACTGGAAGGCGGTGGGCATGTTTACGGGAGAAAAGGGAAGGCGGGAACCCAGCCGGACCCGTCGGAGGTCTGGCAGCCCCGGCACAGGGCCCCAACGTTGTCAGACCTTTTGTGTCTCTCCTCGGAACCCGCCTTTGGGTAGGGTGCGTGTGCACAGCCTGGTGCACATCATCTGTGCACGAGAGAGGGATGTAACGGGGTAAGCGCGAGACCGCGCCCAGTGGCAGAGGGTCGGAGCAGGGGCGGGGCGGGGCAGCCACACGCAGTCGTGTCCATCTCGGTGCTGGGCTCTGGGGACTTCATGCTGTGCGGCTGAAACAGCCGCGCCCAGGCCTCTACCTGGCTTAGACCTGCCTCCCAGAAACGTCACCACGGCTAGTTCAGGGCGTCCTCACCCGGTGGTGCTGGCACAGGCCCTGCCCAGACCTGCACGTGTGTCTTCATCCCAACTCTGCCCTGCTGGGACAGAAGCCAGTGTCCAGTCACCGGGGTCCTCCGGGGTCCAGGAGCACACCTTCAGCTCCGACCCGGGCCAGACAGGGTCCCTCACCTGGTTGGCAGCGTCCCCTCTTCCCTTCCTGCGTCCGTTTTGCGAAGGTGATGACGCCGATCAAGAAGTTCGTTGAAATGATCAACCAGAGCACCTCCATCGTTTCCACAGGAGCGCGGCGCCTGCGTCGGGCCGTGCAGGCCCCCGGCGTGCTCCCCCCGTGGTGGGCGGACGGGACGAACCTCAGAGCCCTGCGGGGAGCTGACAGCCCTGCACAAGGACTGGCTCGGAGAGCCACCGGGGCCACTGCCCTGCCGGGGTCTCGTCGCTGCTACAAAGGACTCAAATGACGCAGCTCGGAAACCGCAGGCCCGGACGAAGCCCTCCACTGTGGCTGCCCTTCGGGGGAGAGCTTATCTCTGTGACGGCCCAGGTTCCACCTGGGAAGGTCGCACAGCCCACTGCCAGGCGCGGGAAGCTCTTGGAAGCCGGCAGACGTGGTGACAGCGTCCAGTTCCCGCCCTTCCGCGCTGGCTGTGTGGCCTCTCTGCCCCGCTGCCTCCTGCCCACATTCAGTGGTGAAACCGGACTGTTTGCCCTGGGCCCTGCCCACCCCTTTGCCGCTGCCAGTGTGAAGGGCCAGCATGTCCCCGGCTCTCTGGTCCACACCCGGAAATGTGTGTCCGGAGGGAGCTCCAGGCCGGAGGTCCAAAAATGTGCTTAGACACAAAGGGCGGTATCACTGAGCCTCTAGTGGGAATGAGGAGAATCTCCCCTTAACTCTGAGGGAGAGAAATGTTAAAATAAGCCATAAAAAGCACGAGTCACAAAGGAGACAATTGATCAATTAGATTAACATTAAGAATTGCTGTTTATCACCCAGCTGGTGTGACTCCGTGGTTGAGCGTTGACCCTGCACCAAGAGGTCGCCGGTTCGACTCCCGGTCAGGGCACATGCCCAGGTTGTGGGCCCGATCCCCAGTGGGGGGCGTGCAGGAGGCGGCCAATCGATGTTCTTGCTCATGGATATTTCCATCTCTGTCTTCCTCTCCCTTCCTCTCTCTCTAAAATCAATAAAGGAAAAAAATTTAAAATTGCTGTTTATCAAAAGACACCTTCTAGAGCGTGAAGAGGCAAACCTCAGAGTGAGAGGACACATCCCCAATGAAGAACAAACACCCCAAACACAGGAGGGACTCCTGCAAACGAGCGGAGGGCAGCCTAGGAGAGGCGCTTTGGAGAAGAGCACGCTAACCAGTTGGGGTACACATTCCTCGGGGTACAAAGACATGTGCTGCCATTTACACGTGGTGTTCACTAAGGAGTCGTTCTTGAGAATCCAAACGGAAATCACCCGAATGCCTGTCAGACCGTCAAGTGGGTGGATTCGATCGGTTGTATCTTGACAGTGAAATACTATGTAGTGGTTACGTTGATGAATCTTTAAAATATAACATTGAGTGAAAGAAGGTAGAAAACTTATTTTTCTGCTCACATGAAGGTTAAAGACAGACCGTACTGAACTACGTGCGTGAGGACGCGTACTTGGGTGCTCAGAGTAGAAACGACAGCTCGCAGTGACCACCCGCAGTCGGGACGGGGAGGGGGTGTCACGGGGTGAGACGAGGCCCAGGACTCAGTGACCTGTGTTCACCCGGGCGGTGATGGGCTGTTTCCACGGCAGAGCAGGGAGCCCACATTTGCTTTGGGGAAAGGGCACCGGCTCCCGGTCAAGCCATGAAATCCTGTGATGAATCGCGTTGCTCTGTGACTGTGGGTCCCGGGCGTTTGAGGGAGCTTTGTGCCCGTGTCCTTTATGGACAACAATGAGGCTGGTATCTGCACCTGGTCCTCCAGGGCTCTGTCTTTGGAGCTGGGTAGGCAGCCACTGTGTCCCATGCTCCTGGTTCGGGGGTGTCTGCAGACAAGCAGGGGTTCCTGATTTGACAGTGGGGCCGGCCTCTAGGGAGGGGGAGCACGGCAGCGCACCCCCCCCCCCCGCTCCATGCTGCAGGGCCGCCTTGGCTGGGAAGCACATCCCGTTTCTTTGCGGGTGTGGGCAGTATCACAGATGTCCCCCATTCTCTCCCTCTGTGCCCCTCCACCCAACCCCAACCCCAGCCTGCACTCGGGAAACTGCGGAACACTGGAAAAGGAAACAGGAAGATGCAGACAAGTGGAAGCATGTACCGGGTTCATGGACTGGAAGGATTAACATCCTTAAAATGTCCATACTGTGCGGAGCGATCTACAGTTTCAACACGATCTCTGTTAAAATACCAACGGCATATTTCACAGAACAGATATTCCAGAAATGTATTTGGAACCAACAAAGACCCTGGATAGCTACACATCCTATTTATTCTAAGGCTGATGCTTTATTACAGCTATGGTAACTCCGTGTCTCGTGTTTCTGCAAAATCCAGACAGCAAATATTGAGAGTTTGCAGCCAAAGGCAATGTTCTCAACTCTTCGAGCGGCTGTTTTTATTGAAAGGCTAATGGTCCTTTTTACATTTTAAAATATGAAACCTGCTCTTAGCTCTTGGACTGTATCAAACAGGCAGTTTAGCCCAAGCCCTGCGACAGTGTATCCTTTTCCTTCAACGAACCGCACGCTGGTGAGCACCATCACTGTGATGCTTAGTTTTATGTGTCAACTTGGAGGCTGTTTTCGGATGAGTTCAACACTTAACACTGCACTTTGAGTAAAGCAGATTGACCTTCATGATGTGGGTGGGCCTCATCTAATCAGCTGAAGGCTTAAATAGAACAAACAGACCAGCCTCCCTGAGTAGCAGGGACACAGACAGACAGCCTACACACACACACACACACACACACACACACACACACCACTGATTATTGTTCTCTGGAGAACCCTGATGAATAGTCATGTTAGGTCCTGTGACTCTCTATAGCAATTTAATCTTCTCATAACTGGAAAAGTAGAACCTCTTAATAGAGATAAAGTGCTCCTTTTGTGCCTATTACATTAGCTGAGTTATCTCATTTAATTTCCACAAAGATCCTTGTCAGGGAGGTGTTATTTATGACGCCGTTTTATACGTGAGTGAGTGCGTGTAGCTGTCAGATGCCAGCCCAGGTAGGGGTTCAGAGGGAAGAGGACGTTGAGGGAAGTGGGGCTAAGGAGGGAGCACTGTGGACGGAGAGTCACCTTCTGGGCCCTAATCGCTGCGCACGAGGGGACCCGCGGAGAGCAGAGGCAGCCTCCCCCTCGGGCAGCTTGGGAAGGCTGCGCCCACCGTGGGCTCCCGTGCAGACCTGGCATCGCTGGCAGGACAGCCCATCCCTGGCCGCGGCCCAGCTCTGATTCTGGCATCGTGCTTTCCCATGGGCATCAGCAGATGGCAGCTCCGAGCAGGACCCGCTCTCAGCCAAAAGCTAGCAGCAGCTCCGTTTGTTTTCCTTCCTGGAAGACAAAACATAGAGGGAAGCTGGGGGTCCAGGAGCATAAGGCCTTCCTAGAAAGACGTTCCTCCCGGGATTAGCGCCCATTAGACGGGTCACTTCACTCTGGCTCTTGAGTAAAGAGGTGCAGCCCAGGAGTGCGGTGAGCCCACAGCCCCACTGGCGCTGACGGGGCGGCCTGGATGTCTGTGTCTCCACAGCAGGCCGGCCAGAGGTGAGGGTGCAGAGCACAGAACCAGGGAGGGCGGCCACTCCTTCCAGTGACGTCCAGGGAAATTCAGGCCCTAGTCCTGGGGGGGTGGACAGGAAAGAAGCTCCTCTCAGGCCGCTGCTCTGGCCCCAGCGCAAGTTATTCTATAGATGGGGAAACCGAGGACAGAACATGTAAACCACCTCCTGGCCAGTGGCACAGCTGGCCACCTTTTGGCCACGGTGCAATGTGCCCGGTGAGCTCTGGGAGGAAGGGGCAGGTGCTGGGGGACAGGGCGGCGGCGGCAGCTGTGACTTCGGCGAGCCCGAGTGTGGCCGACGGTGCAGTCACACAGCTCACAGAGCCCTTGAAAGCGGTGGGAGGACCAGGCGAGTGAAAGGATGTGTCAGTCCGGTGGGGCGGAGCCAGGTCAGAGTGTCTGTGGCGTCACTTGTCCTTGCTTGTCCTCTCTGAAGGCTCTGATGAATCACCACGTCTGGCCGCCCACGCTGGGCGCCCTGGTGCAGGGGAACAGACCTCGGCGACATTCAGCAGTTGTTCCAGACAGAAGACACCCAAGGAGCTGGTCAGGTGCTGGTGGTGCAGAGCTTCCCCCGCAGGGGAAGACGAGGGCCGTCCGGACAGATCTGCTTGCCCCCGCCGCCCTGCTCCACCTTCTGACCTTCCCCCTTCTGTTCCGAGTGCATCTCCCGAGCCATCGTGCTGAAGTGAGCAGAAAGCGAGACCCGGGCGTCCACTGAGCTGCTGTCTGTTGCAGGTGTTCCCTTCTGGTTCCTGGGGACTGTGTGCACTGGGTCTTGGCTCAGCCCCACGTGTTCAAGGCTGCTGAGGTCACAAATCTTCCCGGCGGCTTCCTTCCCTCCTTAAAGCTCACCAACAGTTGTGGGCTGCTGCCACCCAGTGGTGGCGGTGGGGATGGCCTCGTGTGGGACTCCAGACCAGACCGACTCCCATGACCATAAAAGGCGGCTTTGAAAACAATAAAAATCTAAAACCTGCAGAGCTAGAGTGAACAAAATAGTGAGTCTTGTAAGTTAAGCCGATGTTGCGAAGGCAAATTCATTCGATGTTTCTTTGGCTAATACAAGTAAAAGCTTAGTATATGTTACAGGTTTTTCTTCTTCCTTTTGTGGTTACTTGGTTATTATACTTAAAAAGGAAATTATAAAAACAGAGTCTTCTTTAAGAGCTGAAGAGTCAGATGTACTTGATTGAGGCATATATTTTTAAAATTAATGCATTTGTTCCTTTGTTTCTGTTGCCTAAGGTGATGTATCAGTGAAAATTCTGCTGCGTGTGATGTCTGAAATTTTGTTGCCTACATTTTCTTCTAGGATTTTTATGGATTCACGAGTCACATTTAAGTCTTTTATCCATTTTGAGTTTATTCTTGTGTATGGTGTAGGTTGGTCTAAAATGAAAAATCTTCTGTACAGCAAAAGAAACAACCATCAAAATGGAAAGGGGACCCACTGTATGGGAGAACATCATTGCCAACGATACCTCAGATAAGGGGTTAATTTCCAAAATATATAGAGTACTCATACAACTCAACACAAGGAAGACAAAGAACCCAATTAAAAAATGGGCAGAGGACCTAAATAGATATCTCTCCAAACAGGACATACAAATGGCCAAGAGACATATGAAGAAATGCTCAACATCACTAATCATCAGAGAGATGCAAATTAAAACGACTATGAGGTATTACCTCACACCTGTCAGAATGGCCGCCATCAACAAATCATCAAACAACAAGTGCTGGCGAGGGTGTGGAGAAAAGGGGACTCTAGTACACTGCTGGTGGGAATGCAGACTGGTGCAGCCACTATGGAGAACAATATGGTATTACCTCAAAACATTAAAAATTGAACTTCCATTTGACCCAGTGATCCCACTTCTAGGAATATACCCAAAGAAGCCTGAAACACCCATCAGAAAGAATATATGTACCCCTATGTTCATAGCAGCACTTGTTACAATAGCTAAGATCTGGAAACAGCCCAAGTGTCCATCAGTAGATGAGTGGATAAAAAAGCTGTGGTACATGTACACAATGGAGTACTATGCAGCTGTCAGAAAGAAAGATCTCTTATCCTTTGAGACAACATGGAGGGACCTGGAGAGTATTATGCTGAGCGAAATAAGCCAGTCAGAGAAAGACAAATATCACATGATCTCACTTATTTGTGGAATACAATAAACAAAACAAGCTGATGAACAAAATAGACCCAGAGACATAGAAGTAGGGTACAGACGGACAAACCTCAGAAGAGGGGGCTGGGGGGAGGGAAGAGATAAATCACAGAACTTATATGCATGTATACATAACCACGGACACAGACAACAATGCTGGGGGTGGGGGGCGGGATTAAGGTTAGGGTATCAATGGGGGGGAAAGGAGAAACATCTGTAACAAAAAACAAATAAATTAATGCATCTGTCTTTGAGATACAGGGATTTAGAAGTTATATTTTATTGGAAATTGTCTGTAATAGTTTTTTTGTTTGTTGAGCAGGGACAGCTCAGTGAAGTCAAGTTGATATGTATGGAAATCATGTTCAAATGCCTCGAAACTGATTTCTAAGACTCCCTAAAGATGCCCTTTTCATCCTTGGTCCACACGACTGGCCTTTAGGTTATAACGAGATTGTTCTTGTGTCCCCAAAGATGGAGAAGGAGAAGCAGGTGGGGGTCGGGGACTTTGCAGGAACACCAGGCACAGAGGCTAAAGGGAATCAATACCCCAGCTGCCGTCCGCAGATCTGCCCCAGAGCAGGTCCGAATGGCCACGCAGACCTCACTCCCCCCTCCCCGCTTCCCCTTCACGGCGGTCCACCTCCAGTCCCCCCGAATCTTACGACTGCGCCTTGCTCTGAGCTGTAAACACTGTGGGCACCACACACAGAGAGAGTTGAAACACTGTCTTTTGGGGGGACCCCTGTGGTGAATGGAGCAGCTGGTGGGTCTCGGATGTGGTCCCTGAGGGCCCAGGGAGGCACTGGGACCTGGGCAGCTGGCTTGTGTTAGGATGCTCTGAATTTGGATGTCTTATCATTGGTATGAGGGGCTTCATCTGTTCTATCCCCCAGATATTGTCAAATAAATCATCATTCTTGAGGGAGAGTCCCCTGAGTCAGCACCCCTGAGTCAGAATAAAGGGCCCTGCAAAACATGACAGCCCCCCAATGGGAACGGCAAGCGGTTCTTCTCAGGTGTGTCAGCCCGCGTGCGTGCGGAGGACCTGGCACCTCAGCGCCTGGTTCGACTGGTGTCGGGTTTCACCGGGGGCGGCACGGTGGGCGCCCACACCTTCCTCAGTGTGGCCTCTCCATCCCTGAGCCCCGAGTGCCGCCGTGAGCTTCCCGTCCACGCTTTAATTCTGCACAGGCAGCCCTGTTCGATAGCTCCCACGTAAATGCCGTATCCTAAAAAATCAAAACCCGCCCTGGCCAGCTTGGCTCAGCGGTTAGAGCGTCGGCCCCTGGACCAATGAGTCTCGGGTTTGATTCCGGCCAAAGGCATGTACCTCAGCCCTGGTTGGGGTCCTGCGGGAGGCAGCCACTCGATGTGTCCCTTTCACATCGATGTTTCTCTCTCTCTCTCTCCCTCCCACCCTATCTGAACAAAAATGGAAAAATGTCCAAGGACCCCCGTCACTCCACAGGAGCCGCTGCCCAGCCTGGTCGCAGGGGGAGGGAGAGCAGTTGGCGGCCGAGCCCACGGCCCATGGAGTCAAAGGGCACCACTGTGCGCCGAGACCGTCAGCGTGGTTCTGCTCACCTGCCCGAGCTCTTTCCTTTCAGCAGGTGAAAGACCACACTAAAGAGTTTAGACACTTGCTGAACCCCCGTTGCCAGCAGGTTCGGTTACGAAGGTCGGGGCAGAGGGAAACCCTCGGAACTGGGATGAGATAGGAGAGAAACAGAAAACAGGCTCATCCTCAGACCTGTCTTTCCTTCCTAAGGAAGTAGAATCACCATACAATGCAATAGAGCATACGTTTCACTACTGTTAGGGGTTGAATTGTGCCCCCCACACACACACACACATTGAAGTCCTAATCCCAGGGCATCTCCGAGAGGATCACATATTCATGGTGTCATAGCCAAGGCAAAAACACTGCCACCCTCAACTCCCAGGCTCCCGAGAGGCCGAGGACCAGTCCGTTGGAAACACACACAGTATGCGAATCGGCCAGGAGAGGGCGCTGAGACACAACGGGACTCCTGGCCAGAACCTCATGCCCACAGCAGCTGGTGTCGGAGGGCTCCCCTCCTCCCACACCCGTACCCCGTGCTCCGAGCTCCGCACCCGGCTCTCTCTCATCCGTTAGGAGGGCTCCTCCCGGAGGGGCAGGTGGCCAGGCTCCCAACCCCACTTTCTAAAGAAGGGCACTTGGAGGTCAAGCGACTTTTTTTTCACGTCATGCTAATTACAGCCCTCTGTAGCTGTAATGTGTCTGTTCGTGGGCTCTTTAAAACTTCGTGGGTGACGTTAAAAGCCAAATTCACCCGCTGACTGCGTTGACACAGCCGTCGCGCAGAGGAGTCAAAAATGAAGGGGCTGTTTCCCCTCATTTTGGTGATGCGTGGACATCAGAGAATTTGGTGAAATAAACGAACCGGCCCTGGCACCAGAACGGATGTATTCCTAACCCTCCTTGGTTTCCCATGTTGAGCAACCGTTATGGACGACACAGACCCGAGAACGTGACCCCGGGGAAACACAGCCCAACTGGGAAGGGCTGTCCCTGTGGGCCAGAGCCGGCGGAAGCCATTCTGGCTGCGGGATGTGGAAAAGCTCCGAAAAGAGATGACAAAGGACAGAAAAACAAAACCCAAAGAAAAAAGGGCAGTGTTTCCTTACCAGGGCCGCCTCTCGAGGGGCTGGCCAGGGGTGCTAGATGCCCTGGTCCTTGTCCTGGCTCTCGGTTTTCCAGCCTCCTACCAACGCGGCACAGCCCGGGTTAGTTAGTTAGCTAGTTAGTTAGTTAGTTAGCTAGTTAGCTAGTTAGCTAGATAGTTAGTTAGCTAGTTAGTCAATTGGTTAGTTAGCTGGTTGGTTAGTTAGTTAGTTAGTTAGTTAGTTAGCTAGCTAGTTAGCTAGCTAGCTAGCTAGTTAGTTATTATGGGTTGGTCCTCACCAGAGGACATTTTTTCCATTAATTTTTAGAAAGAGTGAAGGGAGGGAGAGAGAGAAACTTTGATGTGAGAGAGACACATCAACTGGCTGCCTCCCACACGACCCCAACCCTGACCAAGGCCAAGGATCAAACCTGCAACCCAGGTACATGCCCTTGACCTGGAATCGAACCCGACACACTTCAGTACCAGGACACTCTAACCGCTAAGACACATTGGCCAGGGCCAGCCCAGTTTTGTTTTTGTTCGGTCGACGAAGACATCTTTCTGGGCAGGAACCGAGAATGAACAGTCCTGGAGGAAGGAAAGACCAGGCCTTTCCGGGAACTGGGGAGAAGGTTTGCGATGACGGGGCTTGAACCTCCAAATCTCTCTGCGCTGGCCCCCGCCCACGTGTGTACACAAGGCGCTGCCGTCCTGTGAAACGCCACCACAGGAGGGAGCCGGGCACGAAGAGCCTCTCTGTATTGTTTTTGCAAGTTTCTGTGTCTGAAATTATTTTTGAACAGGAGGTTTGGAAAGAGCGCAGGGCTGTTGCCGGGACCGGCGGCCTGGCTGGGAATTTCCCCTCCTCTGCTGAGGTGTGTGGTCGGGAGGCTGCAGAGGCGGGAAGGGAGGCCAGACCCGGGGGTGAGCTGCAGCAAAGCCACCCAGGAGAGGGGCTGGGCTGGGCAGGAAGTGGGGGGATCCAGGGCTGAGCGGATCCAGCCCACCTGGGTCCAGGCATGCAGACCAGGGCGGGGCAGCGGGGAGCCGGCAGGCAGGCCGGAGCCTCGGGGGAAGGTGTGATCCGTGGCCCCTTGGGTCCAGGTGGGTCTGGAGTGTGCTCTGCAGCTGCTGGGGTGACATGGAGGGGTGTGCAGGCGTCCACCCCAGAGGCCAGGAAGAGGTGAGCGGACACGGCAGGAAGAGCAATAACAGATGGAGGCCGAAGGAGCACCTGGCGGCTGGCGGGGCGCACTGGGCGCCGAGCCGGGTGCCACGGACTTCGTCCGTCCCCGCCGTCCTCAGTGACCAGGTGGAGCACGGGAGGTCTGAGGGGCAGCCCGACCCATGAGACCCAGCCGCTGGCAGGGCTGCGGCGAACATGCCTCCCGGAGCTGCCCAGCCCATCCTCAACTCTGGTGGCACCAGACCGTCTGTTCCCCTCATGGTACTGAGCATGGTCACCCCTTCGCATCACCCACACCCGGCCCATCCCAAGTGAACCCCGCCTCTGGTGGGCGAGGCCTGTTTCATCCCGGGGCCCACGGGTGCATGTCGCGCATTCCGATGAATCTTGTCCTACCGCCCCCCGCAGGGCCTGCCCCACTGGGGCCCCCTTCCCCCCACCCTGAGGCCCATGTGCCATCGGGATTTTGGATCTGTACCCATGCCGGGGTCACAGGGTCGTTTTAGAAAGTCGGCATTGTTGAGGGATCACTTCCTTGTGGCCCACACTGTGGACCCCAGGTCTTCATTCCTCACCAGAGGCCGTGAGCAGCAGAGGGAGGGCACCCCCTGGCCATGTGGGGAGCTGGGGGAGGGGAGCCCCATATTTCAGGCACTTACCCAACACGTGCAAGGCAGCCGGCCGTCAGGAGGCTCCCCGGTCCCAGGAACTAATTACGGGGGCAGGTGGAAGTAGTTATCTGTGCTGTGAGAAACGGGGCGCCGGAACTCTCTCGGAGGCCCTGAAAGATGACGGGAATGAAAACCAGATTCCGCAGACGCAGGACGGAGAGAGGGGCGAGCTGCCATTCCGCCGTGGGGGTGGGGCACCCATCAGGGTGAGAGACCGGGGCAGGGTCCAGCGTCTTGCCCAAGGTCACTCAAGCGGTCGGCCCCCGGTTCCCAGCACAGTCTCGCCGTCTCCCCTCGGTCCCTGCCGGCACTCGGCCCCCACCCACCACCGGGCCCACACCCCGGAGAACACGCAGAGGCCGCAAGTCTGGGTGGTGCTGCCACAGGCCCCTGGCCGGCAGGGCATCGCAGTCGGCGGTCCTTACGTTCGGTTCATGGCCCTCATGCTGGCCTTTGGGAGGCGGGCTGAACCGTCCCTGCGTCTGCGGCTGGATCTGCGGAGCCGGCTGCACTGTAGCCCCGGCTAGGTGGCCCGGCTGGGTGACCCGGCTGTCAGAGCATCGTCCCACTTCAGCGTGAGAGCTGACCCCAGCCACCCCGTGCGTCTCAGAGGGACAGGGTGGGCGGCGCTCGGTCTGTGAGGACAGTCGTGTTTGACCACAAATGTCACACGGAGGTTTAAAAGGTGACGAACTGCTTGCTGAACAGCTGACTCTCAGCCACGCACCTCAGCCAGTGACACAAACCGCTTTTAAAACAAAGCAGTCACCAAATTCACCGCTATGACGAAAACCGTCCCGGGGGACTCTGTCCGTGTGGCCCGACGCGGCCCTGCGGGTCCCCGTGTATGTGTCTTGGTGAAGGAGTAACATCGAGCCTGGAGGTCCGCGCTCCCCAAGGCTCTTCGTGCCGGCAGGTGTGAAATGAGGGGCTGGAGCCGCAGCTCGGGGACCTCACCCCCCAGCACCCCCCGGCACCCCCACACCTGCGCGTGTCCAGGTTGGCAGGGCCGGTGGGCGGCATCTCGGCCCATCACGGGAGACGCGGGGTTGGCCCAGCAGGGCTGCGGCAGTGGTGAGGTCAGCCCGGTTCAGAGCCTCTGCTGGGACCACCTCCCGCCCCTGGCCTCCCAGGCCCTCCATGCTCACCTGCTCTGTCCCTGCCTCTTAAACGTAGGCACCCCTGAGCTCCCGTGGCCCTTTGGAATCCAGTCTGTGATTCTGTGACCATGAACAGTGTAAGTCGTGGTCATTAAAGCCCTTGAAAGCCCCCCTGAGAAAGGACCAGCTCACAGCTGGGCAGGACCCTGTTCTGGTGCTGGGATCAGGACGGCACAGCGGGCCCACCGGTGCCCCGGGTTAGTGTGAGGAGCGGACGGCTGGTGGGGGTCCCTTGGAGGGGTCTTGCCACGCGGCTTTGCCGGGCGGAGGGGTCAGCACCTGCCTCACTAAGAACAGGGACTGTGGGGTCACTTCCCACCCTGACCTTTGAGCGTACCCCTGAGGGAGGCAGGCAGAGCCGCCCCCCACCTGGGGCTGCCGAGGCCCAGGGCAGCAAGACTCCGAAATGTTCTCCTGTAGCCCCTCTCACTGTCCCCGACTGCAGGGGGATGCAGACACTGGGGGAGGCGGATTTCCAGGCCCACCTGTTTCTGACGAGGGCAACTGCGGAGGTGTCTCTTTCTCAGTCCCTTGTGTCCCTCGAGAACCCCATGGCGCCTGCAGGGATCCTAACACCCCACTCGCCAGAGAGGATCCGAAACCAGAAGCACCTCGTGGGAGCCGTGGGCAGCCTTGCAGGGAAGAGGCCTTCAGAGCCGCCGGAACCGGCGCTTCTCAACCTGGCAGCAGCGGCTCCCGGAATGTGCGCGGAGCCCACGCCCCCAGGTCAGCTCTGGAGCGAAGCCAAGGCGGAGGCCGCAGCGGGCAGGGCAGCACGGACCTGACCCCGGGCGCTGCCGCGGCCCTGTCGCCCCGGCGTGGGGTGGCCTCCAGCGTCCTCAGGGGCGGGGAGCTGGGGCCTGGGCTCCTCAGACCTTGCAGCGGACTCTTGGACACTGCTCACCTTCCAGTCTGTCCATCTGCGGACGAGCGCGCGCCCCAGTGCCGGTGAGAACCTGGAGCAGTAGCACTTGCCTCACGAAAGCGCTGAGGGTTCCGGGAGACAGTGCCTGTGAGGGCCCCCGGCCCTTGGCTCCTGTGACCAGCAGCTACTGCCCGAGGAGCGCAGAGGCCGTCTGGGACACGCTCAAGCACCCGGAAGCCAGAAGTGGGGGGAAGGGGTTCTTTCTGGCGTCATGAGGGCCCCCCATGAGCGCCCCCCCGGAATCCACCAGTGCAGTGTCCCTGGAGGGAACGAGGCACCGGAGCCCCTGGTGGATGCGGTGCCAGGGCCCAGGTCCAGCCCCTGTCTCGGCAGCTCTGCCAGCTCAGGGGCCCCTCTGCACCCCCTGAGCTGCTGCTGCTCACGGCGCCCCTCGGCCCCCGGCTCCCGCAGAGCGTGGACAGTGCCCTCGGCTGTGTCGGCTGCCGGCGGATCTGCTGTCTGCACCCCGGCTCGGTCAGGCATGTGGCAGGCTCGGCAGAGCCACTTCCTTCCTCGGTGACACTTTCTGGGACTCGCCCGGATCCATCCCGGGGCGGAGGACAGCCCTGGCCTGCGTCGTCATCTGCGGCTGTCTGTGCCGCAGACCCATCCACGCTCAGGTCAGGGCTGGAGCTCAGGGGTGCCCCATCCAACTGTCAGTATGCGGGAACCAGCCCCTGGGATCTTGCTAAACTGCAGAGTCTGTGTCTAAGGATGTTTGGCCTCCACGATGTGATTTCCTCTCTTTTCCTGGCTCTTGTTCCCCAAATTCTCCCAAAGCTGGTAGACAGCTCTGCCTCCACCGTCCTGGGCCGCCTTCCGGGGCCTGGCACACTGTCCCATCGGCTCTGCTGCTTTCTTGCTGTGTGACCTCGGGCACGTGGCTCAACCTCTCTGAGCCACAGGTGCCTCATCTGTCCCTAAGGACACGGATCCCACCACCTCCTAGGGGAGTGAGTGAGAGGAGGTGAAGTACCCAGCACAGTGACTAACAGATGGGGCTCCACTGGTCCCCCCACCCCAACCCCGGCCCACGGGGAGCTGGCTCCCAGCAGCTCTTCAGACAAGGAGGAAGCAGGCAGGGTTCTGGGCTGGCTCTAACCTGGGCCAGGAAGGCAGGCGGGCTGACAGACAACATCAGGACACTGGCCGAGACCCGTCAGCCTGGATGACCCAAGCAACCCACCTGCCCTCTGCCCGCTTAGTGGTCTCCTCTGTAAACGAGGCGGCTGGACTGTGAAACCCGCTCTCTCCAGCCGGGACGTTAACGCAGAAACTCGGATAGGCAGAAGGGACTGGGCTCGGGTGCCTCTGGGCCTCCTCGATCCTTGCCCCTCGGTAAACGCGAGGGGTCCCTCTTGGCCTAGGGTCGCCCGTCCGTCCCCACCTCCACCGCCAAAGCCTGCAGCCCGGCCCTTCTGCTGTGCTGTTGCAGAGCCTGCTTTTCCTTTCTGTTCCGAGTGCGACTTCCTGGTGCCCAGGGCCACGGAGCCGCAGGGTAAGGTCCCAGGACTGTAGGTGTTCTCCCCGGTGGGCTCGTCGTCACTTCCCGGATTCCAGAGGCTCAGTGTGGGAGAGGAATCCCGGATTCCACAGGCTGGGAGGCTCCATGGGGTCACCGCCCATCTCCGCTGTCGGCCTGCGGGCGCCCCAAGTGCTTACTGCTGCTGGTGGGGAGGGGCACTGAGCCCAGGAAGGCCTGTTTGCAGCCCCCCCACCCTGTCCTGCGGGCGTGAGCCCTGTCCTCTGGGGCACCTGCCGTGGGCCTGCCCGCCTCGGGGGTGGGGCTGTGGGGCAAACAGGGGATTCGCCAGGAAAGAACAGGCGAACAGCTTGCAGACAGCGCACCGGGAGTTCATGGGGGGAAGCTGGATAAATCAGGATGACTGGGGAACACGTTCACTGGAAATTAACCGGGGGAGAGTCCCCGCCTTCATAGCTCCGTGGTCTTGGGCAAGTCCCCTAACCTCTCTGGGCTTCGTTGCTGCGTGCACGATAAGGAGAGCTCCTGCGAAGGCCCTTCCGTGCCGTCCTTGCGTCAGAGAGCAACACAGACAAAGCCTGTCCTTCTGGAGCTGGAAGGAAGACGACGCGGAGGATAAGCCTCCGCGGACAGTAACCCGGGAAGAGCGGAGGAGGGGATGAGCAGGGAAGGCCTCCCCGGAAAGAGAACAGCTAGTCACAGACCTGACGGAGGTGAGGAGCCAGCATGTGCACGTCTGGGGAAGGCGTCTGGACAGAAGGAACAGCGCGTGCAAAGGCCCTGGGGTGGCTGCCAGCCCGGTGTGTTCAGGGTCCAGGGAAAGGACGGCGTGTCTCCATGGAAACTGGCCGCAGAGGTTGTGTGCAGCTGGTCCTCCTTCTGCTGGAGCGAGTCCCAGTGTGTGATCAGAAACACCTGGCAGGATGCCAGGGTGCCCGGTGCACCTGGGAGCCGGTCGGCGGCACCAGCCCAGGGTGCTGGGAAGACCCTCCTGACACCCTGACAGCGGGACTCTTGGCGCTCCTGCCTTTGACCTAGAGGCCTCGCAGGTCCCTTTGCAGGTGTCGGGCCGGCACGGTGCTGGCCTCCACCCCTGCTGCCGTTCCCCCGGCCAGACGCCTGGAGCTGGGTCCCCAGTGAGGTGACAGCACAGTGGGAAGAAAACGTTTGCATTCAGGGGCCCCGTGTCCTCAATCCCCGACTGTCCCCCGTGCCACCCGCCACTGGACCCGCCCTGCTATGTGGTGGGAGAAATGACCTAGCAGAGCCCAGAGGACAGATGTCCTTTTAGGTTTTGAGTGGCACACACCACGGCCCTGGAGATATGGATGGGACTGAGGTGAGAGGAGGGGGTGCTTTCCGCTCCCGGGGGAGGGGACGGAGGGAAATGAAGACAAGGTGCTGGGGCCGCGGAAGGAGTTTGCTCTGCCCCTTTCAGGCCGATGTGCGGCACGGAGCAGGAGCCGGCGTCCGAGAGCCGCCCCGTGCCCCGTGTGCTTAGAATGGCTGGACGTGGACTCGGTGTCCCGGGATCAAAGCCCCACTGAACGAGGAAGAAACATTGAGCCCACGCAGCTCTCGTTCTAAGGCGCTTCCCGTGCGCTGACGCGTCCAGTGCTCGGAACACCCCGCACGGCACCGCTTGTCTGCCCGGTGACGGGAGGGAACTCAGACTGAAAGGTGAAACCCTGTACCTGCTGAGGGCCCGGCTGGACGTGAGCCCAGGCGGCCCAGCTCCAGATCTGTTCTCTCAACTCCTCACGGTGTCACGGAGACCAGGCTGCCCTGCTGGACGGTGCCCCGGAGGATCCTTGAGGATCTGAGTCCAAACCCCACCCCTTGGCTCTCTGCCACCAGCCTCCCCAGAGCGTAGGCACAACAAAGCAGGGAATCCCAGACGGGCTGCTCGTCCCTGGAATGTACTTCGGTTACAGATTAATGACGCGTGTGTGGACGGAGATTCATTCCTGTTACAGTTGCGACCCAGAACCAAAGTGTCGGGAGCGTAGCCCCCACACCGAAGGTGCGAACAAGGGCACCCCCGCCGCTGGGCGCTGGGATTCCTCCTCCCCACGGGGTGTTTCTGGTCCGGGGTTGAGTCTCCCCGTTGGTGGGGCTGGGCTCCGACGCAGCGGAAGGTCCGAGGGCTAACGGGAGGCGCCAGTCACCACGCGCTCAGCCAGCGGGGCCTGGGGTTCCTCCCTCATCTGGAAAGAATGAAGGCAGCAAAGTGCTCCGCTCTCTAATGCAAACCATTTGTGCAGTCAGAGGAAACGGACGTGATTCACGGGGACATTCCGGCTCCCCGGGAAAGAAAGAGGCCAGTGGTCAGTACAGAGAGGGCGGACGCTCTGCAGAGCAGGAACATTTCGGGCCAGGCTGCGCTCCGTCCCCCAAAGCCGTCTGGGACCTCTTTGGGGACCGGGTCCCAGCCATTCTCAGTTGCCTGCACATGGGCTTTGTGTGTGAAGGGGAGGCCGGTAATTCCAGAAATTCCAACTGGGCGAGGTGGGATTTGGCGAGAGGGCTGGACACCACCTCCGTCTCCTACAGGCACGGCCCAAGGTGCGGTGACAGATCGGATGCACCACAGAACGTTGACGGAAACGTCAGCAGTTCCCATCATGCTTCGGGGGATGTAAGCGCCTAGAGGCAGAGGTGTTGACAATTGGTTTGACCTCCTCGCCCCAACACAAGCCCCCAGGAGTTAGAGAGATGGCTTTATATCAGCTCTTTCCGCCCTGTTCCCTCCACGTGACCCCTGACTCACTGCCATTCAGCCACACGGGTCCTTCTGTTCCCTGTGGACTGCCAAGCACTCTCTTGCCCCAGGACCTTTGCACGTGCTGTTCTGAGAGCCTAGAGTGTTCTTCCCTCCCTAACTTCTGAGTGCTCAGCTCAGGCATCACCTCCTCGGGGAGGGCAGCCCTGTACTTGGCCAGGCCCCATACACTTTCTCATGGTGTGTGTAACCCCTTGTCACACGTCACAGTCGTCATGTGCTTTTCCACGTGCATCTTTGGTTAGTGTCTGTGCCGTTCTCCACACAGTCAGCCCCACGAGGACAAGGACTCTGTCACCATCCCCACCCCCACGGCCTTGCCCAGTGCCTACCGCCCAGTAAGCACGGGATGGGGAGATGGACTGAGTACCAAATGCTGAACCCCCCGAGAAATCGGTGTTTTCCTCCTTGTGCAGAGAAGTAAACAGGCCCAGAGCGGGAAGGGGGCCTTTCGAGTCACACGCTGAGAGAGGGCCGGAGGCCGGCTTGGAATGCAGCCCTGACCCACGCACCAGCCTGCGGCCAGCTCCAGATCTGGGCGGGTGAAGGTTTAGGCTGACCTTTGGGATGGACGGCACCGACCTTGCATGCGGGTTTATAGACGCCAAGTCTGTGGGTCCAGCGCCAACTGCCGAGTCCTTGCCCAGAGGTGAGGCTGCCTGGCTCGCTCCAGGCCGGCCCCTCACTGCTCGGCTGGGGGGTCCTCCCAGCCTGTGGTCGCTCCCAGCCCCGCTGGCCATGAGCTCCGGGAGCAGGGCTTCCCTGGCCCGGGCCTGTGCCTCAGGGTGGCTGCCGCAGTGGACACATGTTCACCAGCTGGGCTCTGGGAATCGCCGGTCCTGGCTCACGGAATCGCTCTAGGTCCACACGAAAGGTTTTCCGGGAAAAGGTCCCCTCCCCGAAGTGTGTGCTGGGAACCGGCAGCGCTTGCCCTCAGCATCCGCCCCAGAAGGGGCCGCGGGGCTCATGCTCTGCTGTCCCGACGTGTGCAGACCTGCTCGGCGCTCTGGCAGCTTCTCTGTCCACCTCCTCGTGGACCAAGGTGCTCAGAGGAGACGTGGCAGACAAAGGGCCTGGGGTCCCTGCCCCTTCCCCCTGGAAAGCTGCCTCCACGTTCCAGACCCTCTGACAAGTACAGAGGGGGAGAGGACAGGGCCCTGGGGACCATCGGAACCACCCGGCACTGGATCACTGTCTCATGTCCCCCGCACTTCCCAGAAACCTCCCGGAAATGACACCGTGGTCGTCACTGACCAAGATGCACCTACAGCCGAAAGCCCTTCCCTCAATCCCAGGGGCCACCTCCTTGTCACCACCACTGAGACTCAATCCAAATGTCACTTCCTGCAGGAAGCCCTCCCTGACCACTACCATGCCCCTTGATTCATTTTATCTTCTTCACAGCCCTTCTCCGTTCTGAGGAAGAGGGAAAAGGCCATGTGGGCCCGCGGACCCCATCTGGACAGAACGCTACAGGGTGCTTACACGTGCTCCCGAGAAGCCCTGTCTGCCCGCGGCCACTCCAGGGGACCCTGGGGTTAGAGTTCCCACACCCTCAGCTCTGCAGAAAGCAGCTCTGTCCCAAGGAGCTTCCTGTCTGTGCTGTCCAGTGTGGTAGCCCCCGCCACTTCAACCGTGGCTACGCCTACTGAACAACTAAATTTGTTATTTAATTTCATTTTAATTAATTTTTTACTGATTTCAGAAAGAGGGAGGGAGAGGGAGAAAGAAAAACACGGATCAGCTGCCCCCTGTACGCCCCCTACTGGGGATCGAGCCTGCAACCCACAATCGGCAACTCGGGCCTGTGCCCTGACCGGGAATCGAACCAGTGACCTTCGGGTGCATGGGACACAGCTCCACCACTGAGCCCCACGGGCCAGGCTTATAATGAACTTAAACGTAAATGGCCACTGCGGCTGGCGCTACCCGTGGGGCCGTGCAGTTCTCCCGTTCTGCCCCGCAAGGTGCAGTCTCAGGCCCAGCAGTGTCAGCATCACCTCCCAGCTTGTTAGAACGAAGCCCAGTCCAGAGTGACTGAGTCAGACTCGCGTGTTAACAAGGTCCCAGGTGGTTCCCCGCGCACGCACATTTGAAACGCGTTTCTCCGGAGCAGAGCCGAGAACAAAGAGAAGGAAGAAAGGGAAGGGAAAAGGCCCCTGGACAGGAGAGCGAGCATCACAGTTCTCTGCCTCTGGGCACCTTGATGCTGGCTTTGGACACGGTGCTGCTTTGTCTGCAGGACTTGATCTTCCAGCCGCGGCGACAGCGAGAGGCACCCGGGCACGCGGTGCGGTCAGCGCAGAGCGCCATGTCGCCAGCTGGGCCGGTGAGGTGAGCATCTCCGAGGCCGGCAGCGTCCCCGCGCCGTGATCCTGCAGCCGGGCAGCGTTCCAGAACGTCCTTGTTAAGTCCCTGTTAGCGTCGCGAGTAATGAAACACATGCTCTGTGCCGATGAAATGTAATGTTCAAGCTCCACCATAAAATGCTTTATTTATGGGCAAATTTTACATCTCCCTGCAGGGAGATAAGCTGGTGCGCGAGTCCTTCTTGCCGCTCCTCGTGGCTTTCTCTTGACATCTCGGGGGGAAATGCGGGGAGCGAGGCAGGCGAAGGGTGGGGGACGGGGCTGCAAATCCATCAACCTGTGGTAGGACGCAGCTGTGACAGTTCTGCTGGGTTTGCGGGTTTGGGTCCGAGCAGGGAGGACTTCAGGGGGACTCCCTTTCTGACCTCTGCTGAGTCTGTCAGGGCGGTGGGATCAGAGGGGAGGGCTGCATTCGAGAGCTTTAAAACAACAACAAAAAAAACTCTAAAGAGGTTCTGAGTATGCTTGGAAGGATCCCCAGGCCCCTCACAGACCTGTCCTTCCATTTCAGGGGTCAAACGGCCACCGTTGATTGAGCTCCTTCTGTGTGCCAGGTGCCAGGGGACTCAAAGGTACGAAACAGTTCTAGACCTTGTCCGCGGGGAGGTTGCATTCCAGTGGGGCGCAAACGGGGACACAAGTAAAGGAGGTGAAACGAGTCGAGAGGCGTGGCCGTGGTCAGGGAGGGCTTCCTGGAGGCAGTGGCATTTGAGTTGCATCCTCAGAGGCGATGAGAAAGACGTAGGCCCTGAAGATCCGAGGGAAGGGCATTCCGAGGAGAAGGACAGGTGGAGAAGATCACGCAGGACCACGGTAGGTGGTGGCATTTTGTCCCGAGCAAAGGAGGAAGCCGCAGGGAGGTTTGTGTCCCCAGCGCAGGAGTGACAGTATCACAGCTCCTCCTGGCTGCTGGGTGGAGGGAGAACGCTCACCTCTGGGGGGAATGCAGAAGCGGGAGCCCAGGGCAGAGGCTGCTGTGTTCCGGGTGACATGACGGAGGCTCGGGGGTGTCATAGTGAAGGTGAACTCAGGGTGTACCCTGAAAGTGAGCAGGGGTTGGCTGAGCAGTGCGCCCTGTGTGAGGGAGAAGGCCCGGCAGGACCTGGCCACCTCTGTCCCCAAACCAGCAGAATTGGGGAGTTGTCCACTGATAAGGTCCAGAGCCCCGAATTTGGCATCTAAGCCCCTCCGCCACCCCACCCCTATTTCACGGCCTTATCGCTCACTAGTCTCCTAAACGAGCTCTTCGCGTCATTGAACCGCACTGGTCCCCTTTTCTCTAAACACATCTGCTGCCTCCCTGCCTCTGAGCCTTTGCTGGTGCTGTTCCCTCTGCCCGGGACGCCCTTCCCTCCCCTCTCCTCCTGGGGGAATTGCACTGTCCCTTCAGAGCCCAGCTCATGGGCATCACTTCCTTCCAGGGATTCTCCTCCTTCTTACAAACCCAAGGTGCTATTTCCCTGTCACATCCTGGGGCACTTTGGAGAGACCTTCTGAAGGCCCTAATTCACTGCCCCGTGGGTCATCTGGGTGCGCCCCTCTCTTTCTGGACAGTCTGTGCGTGAGGACAACAGTGTCCCGTTCACTCTGCACCCCAGGGCCATGCATACAGCACGTGGTCGACGAAGGCGCAGCGGCCCCTTCCTGACATCACTGCGGGCGAGGTGGCCCGGGGTGGGGGTGGGGCGGGCATGCCAGTGGGCAGGGTCATGTCTGCTCTCCTGTCCCGGCTGCTGGAGGCCCAGACCCCGGGAAGCGCTTGTTTGCAAAGCTGCCTGCTTGCTCCCCACCCCTCCACCTCCTCCAGAGCCTCACTTTCTTCTTTTCTCCTGAAGGCACCCCCGAGACGCCCACAAATACCACCTGCCCCTGCGGTGTGATGACGTCCGTCCGCTGACACCGCGGGGGCTTCAGGGCACGTAAATCACAGTCACTTACTCAGAAGAGCCGGGGGTTAAGGGGCCCTCACTGCACTTTGCCCTTCATTTCACAGGCCGGTGCGTTTGCAGTGGGGCCAGACAGGGGTGTCCCTCGGGCTATTCCCTCCTGCTCTTCACCCCCCACCAGGTGCCTCCCCTTGGCGGCACCCCCTGAGCCGGCTGACCAGGGAGCGAGGGGAGCCGCCGCCTCCTGGGGTACGAAGAGGAGCAGCAGAGGCTGAGGAGCGGGTCTGGGGGCAGCGTGACCGTGCGTGTTGCTGAAACACAGAGGCTCCTGGGCCCCGTGAGGGCGGCCGCAGCCGGGCGGGGGGAGGCCTCGTCGAGAGGGAAGCCTGCTGCTCCCCGGTGCTGTGCAGGGGCATTCATAGCCTCCTTGACACAAGAGGCTGCCGGGGAGCCCTGCTGAGCACATCGGAAAGGCAGAGCTGTTCTATTCACTGCAAAAGGTCCTCCTGGGGAAAATGGCAGCAAAGTGTCCCCCCAAACTTCCCGTAATTACACCCCAGCAGACAGCTCAGCATTTTCCCTGTGCGCGCCGCTCACGAGTGTCCTCTCGAACCCCCATGTGCACGGCCCCCCGGAGTGGCGGGTGAGGACGCTCCTCTGGGCGGCAGCTGGCCTGCGGGGCGGATCGCGCCACATCTGCAACCACTTAGGAGACGGAAGTCCGCCTCGCAGAGCCGCCTGCCTGCCTGCCAGGCGCTGGCTCGCCACCTCGCTGCAGGGGTGCTGCCCCCCGGGGCCCTCAGCCCCCCAGCACACACTGGCTGCCCGGCAGAGCTCGGTGTCTGCAGGGAGGACCGGCCCTGCGTCCCCCGCCCTGACAGTGCTCTGAGCTCAACGCTCCATAAAGGGGGCCCGAGAGCCGTCCAGGGCCGCCTCTGCTCTCTGCAAATTAGCCTGGGGGCTCGGAGAAAAGGGAGCTCAGCCTAGAAAACAGAACCCTCGCCCCCTCGCCCGAGGCCACGCTGCTGGTGACCGTCAAAGGCAGGGCCTGGCAGAGTCGCGGGGTGGCCCTCACTGTGCAGGTGGGAACAGGCCGCGAGGAGACCCAGGCCTTGGTCAGCCCAGGGTTCCGCCCTCCAGGTCACCTCCTTGCCCCTCCGGGGATCCCACGTGAGAGAGCAGCAATTCCGGAAGCTCCGTCTTGGTTTCCTTGGGTCTACAGCGGGATCAAGAGGTGGTGATGAGGACTGAGCCCCCCAAAGCTCCCGGTGTGCAGCGGGTCCCGGAGAAGGAGGAACCCCCGCTGTGGAAGTGGCCTCACCCCAAACCTCACAGCTCCCGAGGCCCAGCGCTGACGCCAGCCCCTCCCGGAGGGCTCACCTGCCCTGGGTCTCAGTGGTCGACCCCACCTGGCTCCAGGCCGGAGCCGGGACAGGGAGGCGCCGCCCCAGAGATTTGAAGGGAGCCCAGCCAGTCCCACGCCCCTGCTCTCTTTTCCAGCTCTGGGTTCCAAACCCCCGCGGCCCGGCCAAAACGTTCTCCGTTTGGTTTCTCAAAGCACTCGGGGCTCTGTGTGTCCATTGGCTTGCATCCTGGCAATTCTTTCCCTAATGGTTGGTTCTTTTGATTGTAGACATAAAAACTCAGACTAGGTTAAACAAAAAAGGGAAATTATTGGTCCTTGTAACTAGACTGTTCTAGGAGCGAATCCTGGAGTTTAAACAGTATCGGAATTCTCTCTCTCTCTCTCTCTCTCTCTCCCCCCTTCAATTTCTCGGCTGTGCGTCTTTCTGCGTTGGCTCCGTTTGCAGACAGAGTCTCCCCAGAAGCAAACCCGATGGCCTAACTGATGTCCAGAGAGGGCAGATCTCCCCGAATGCTGGGCTGCAGTCCCCCAGAGGGTCCGCCCAGCTCAGCTCGGACCCCGTGCCCAATCACCACGCCATGACTGGATCAAACACTGACCCCCAGAGCATGAAGGGTCACCCCACAGTAACCACTCGGAATCGCTTCACGTCAAGAAACAGGGGCTCTGTGCCCAGAGGGCAGAGGAAAATGTGGAGAGCAGACAGGACCGAGCTGCCGGCCCCGGGCCACAGCGGGAGGGCTCTGCCCAGAGCGGGCCCCTTCCCCGGTGCACCCAAGGCGGCGGCCACGTGAGCTGGGCCAGGCTTGGCGGCATCGGCCATTCTCTCCTTTGCCCTCCTCACCCTCACTCCTAGGTCAGACGCCTCCTCCGCCCTGACGTGGCTGGGATGGGACACACGTTCCTCACCTGCCCACGGAACGGTGGCTTCTGCCTCAGCTGCAGACATACAGTTGTTCAGCGGGGAGTCTCTGCCTCCTCCTCCGCGGGGATGGGGGTCCTGCCCAGTGGGAGGGGGAGGTGTGCAGTAGGATCTGTCCCGTGGATCGGGGGACAAGCACGGAGGTAATGAGAGGCTGCCGGCCTGATACAGGCATCTGTCTCCCCTCACCCAGCCTCTGGAGACCCCCAGGGCCACCACCCCACCCTGGGAAGGAAGGTGCTAGGCTCCCCCTGGGCCTCACTGAGGGCTGCCACCCCACTGCCCCAGGGCTCAGCGCTCAGCTCCTGATTGAAGCCAGACTGGGGAGTTTGGAGCCCTCCGTGAAACTGGACACCTAACGCAGGCAGAGGGGTACACGGAGAGGGAGGCGGGCCAGCCGGGCCGGGCAGCGAGGTGGAACTTCCCGCCGGTCAGGCCCCCAGGAACCTTCGCGAGGTGGGGCGATGACAGCCCTGAGGACAGGAGGCCCAAGGGCCCGAGGACCCATTGCTTCTTGTCACCTTCTCCCTGACCCCTCCGGTGTGTCTGCGGCCCTTCTGCAGAAGGAACAGCCCCCTCTCACCCCACCGCCAGCACTGACCCGCTGGGCGAAGGTTCCTCACCCCCCTGAGCCTGTTTTGTGGTCGTCGGTGCACCGGGGATGGAGGCGGTTCCGACCTGGCGATGCCGTGTGACGGGCCCTTATGAAAGGTCACTCGCTGTTTGGCTTCCTAACTCCCTCCTTCCTGTGAAAAGCTGTGTGAGCCCATGGAACATAGACACGAGCCCCGCGGTCAGAGTAAGGCAAAGCATGCACGTTGCTAAGGCCGAGGCGGGGGAAGCAGGGGCTCAGGACTGACTGCTGGGACCGCAGGCCCAGCTCGGCTGCGTACAGTTGGGGGGACTTCCTCCAAGGACTGAACCTCAGCGCCCGGCTTGTAGCACCGGGACACTGTCCGCAGCTGGCCGGCCCGTGCCTGGACCGTCTCGCCCGAGGCTCGTGTGAGCCTGCACAGAGCGGGCCCCGGCGGCCAGGGCTCCTGCGTCCGGTCTGCCCTCCCTCCGCTGTCGGCTCTGCTACAGGCCCTCTGTTTCCAAAGCCATGCGGCACCAACTCCTGGGGCCCCGGCGTCGGGCAGGACGAGACCTCTGTGACCCCTGGTTCGGCTGTGCTCTCGGAAGTCACTGGGTGCACATGGAAAGTGGGATTTCTGGGCTCCAGCCCAAACCTGGAGAAGCAGAATCCCCGGCGTTTTAAATGAAATTTTGGTTTAAATTACAGAAGTGATTCCAACAACACAGAAACCGTGAGAGTGACAACAGCCACCCTCCGAGGCATCTGCCGCCGACAGCCCGGTGCACCTCCTCCTGGGTCGTTTTTCCTGGGAAAAGCTTACCATAGAGTTTTTATTTTTTCCCCATTAAGCAAGATCATCACTTTTCTTTTTTCTTTTCATTTATCTTCAGACAGAGTGGAAGGGAGAGAGGGGGGAAGAGAGAGAAACATATGTGAGACAGACGCATCGAGTGGCTGCCACCTACACGACCCCCACCAGAGCCGGGGACAAACCGCAACCGAGGTACGTGCCCTTAGCGGGAACTGAACCCGGGACTCTCTGGTCCACGGGCCGACGCTCTAACCGCTGAGCCAAACTGGCCAAGGCCATCACTTTTTTTTTTTTTTTTTAATGTAATGTAGCTCGGGCATCTTTCCATGTTGTTGGGGTGCATGCATCTACCTCGTTCTGTTTCACAGCTGCAGAGAACCCCGTGAACCGTTTCCCTGTTGGACACTCTGGGTTCTCCCACGGTTCACATGCAGCCGGACCAGCCTCTGGCCACACAGGTGGGCACCTGAAGGCCCAGGGAGGGGCCAAAGCAGGCCAGGGCCACAGAGGCAGGGCCTGCCCCCCTGGTCCCCTGGCCCACTCTTTGCATCAAACTATATGACCACGTTTCTTTTTAAAGGTGGTCAAAGAGAATTTAATGATACTTTTCTGAACCTATTCCCGAGAGCAGGGAAGAGGGAACAAAACTGATGTTAGTTGTATTCCTTGTGTTTCTGAGAACTGGATTTTTCCCCAATGTTTCTCATAGTTTTCACTTTTCATTATGTTCTTTGTAAGGGTTTATGACTCAATATATTTTTCTTACGCATTGTTTCTGAAGCCAACATTTTTCATGCTAGAATCCCGAAATCCCACTCGCCCCGAGTATGAATATTTGCAGACACCTTGATCAAATTCCACCTTTGGGACCCAAAGCCCTTCCCTCCATTCACCATAATTGATGAGCTGCCCTCCCCTGTGGAAATAAGTGGAATTATAAACGGTGACAGTCATCCATTTTTTTTTATTAAGTAAATTTCTCTAAGTCTGTAGGAAACTTTCCCAGAAAGATAGAGTATCCACTTGTAACAAATATAACACATAATGTTTGCAGAATCCTTGTGAGAATTCACTCTCTGCCCAGAAATTACACTTAATATTCTTTCTGGAGAAGGGAACATTGAGCCCGCCTCCCCTGAGGCGAGAGGTTTGATTGGACGGGACCTCTGCCCATCAAGTTACATCCTCTGCACGGCAACAGCCCTCAGGGCTTGGTGCTGAGCAGCAGACAAAAGTTTCCAAGTTCCTGCGCCCTCCACCTCCGCCCCGGCCTCAGAGGGGTTGGTCAGAAACTGCTCAGATTTCGGCGTGAAGAGGAAGCGATGTCATTTCTCAGACAGCTCACCAGAGTGCGGGTGGCATCTGAATGTTACTCACTATTGTCTTGGGTAAAGACAGCGGGAACAAAGGTCTACAGACTAACTCCTAAGGCTCTGGCTTCTGTCTCAGAATCCAACGGAGACCCGTGTCCTGACCCCGGGATCATGGCCTCTCAACACCACCGCCCTCCGACAGGACGGAGCTCTTTGGAGAAACGGCAGATTCCCGGGCTGGAGCAGGAATGGCGCAAAACGAGCCTGGAGCATCTCGTCGTGCCAAGTGGCAAGCGCGTTCTCAAAGATGACGAGGGTGCTTGCGGAAGACGCAAGCGTCCGTTCAGAGAGGCTCCCTCCTGGCCAAGGTCGGGCCCCGTCTGACATCCAGAAGGACAATAACTGCAGTGAACTAAAACACATCACATGCATTTCCGTCCGCAAATTCATAGGGACGTTCAGAAAAAGGAAAAACAAAGGAAACCCTCCAAACCCACAAAAATGCACTGGTCCTTTTTGAAGGATGCCCAGTGCTCCGGTTCATTTGAAAACCAGTCAATCCAGGGAAGGGGCCACACGTATATTCTGCCTTTCCTTTACATGCATGCCGTGTGTCCGGCTGACCACCGAGTGGGTGAGGGAGGTATCTTTTTAAGGAGGTACCCCAGCTCATAGACGAAGATGGGATGATCGGCCATCCCCGTTTCAGCCGCCAGGGCAGTGACCACCAGTGACCGCCAACACCCCGGAAAGAGGCGCTCTGACGAGTCCCCCGAGGAAGGGCGGCGCAGCGGCTCTGCGGTGCTCCCGCCAAGAACATCGGAGGAATTTCCAGTCCTCACCACCAGCTGCGAGAAACACAGGACGGGCGACACCACGCAAAGCACCGTGCAGAGGGCGCCATCCACACCCAGACGGGGAGACTTCACAGGACAAGCGACCAGTTTCTCCAACGAGCGCACTGTGAGGAATGGAATGAGGTGGAGGGGAAGGTACAGATGGCAGGTTCGGCCCCAGGCCCGGGACAGGTCCCGTGACTCAGGTCCAGCCAGTCATTGTGCCCTAACCCAGCTGATTGGTCCGTAGGGGACACCTGACCAGAAGCCTCGGCATAAAGAAATCAGAATGGAGTGCCATGGGGACAGGGAGGGCTTGCAGGGTCCGAGTCGGGGTCCAGGCCCCGAGGCCCAGCTCCTGCCCCTCATCCCTCGGTCCTGAGAGCGTCCCCAGTACTCCCCAAAACCAGGAGATCAGCACATTCCTTAACACACACACACGCACACACAGCTTTGGTTTTTTCCTTTAATTTTTATGGGTTTATTTGAGCCAAACTGACGACATCTGCCGGGGAGCAAGCTCTCAAACGCTTTTCAAAAACAGCTTTATTAAGGCCTAATTCACATCGCGTACAGCCCACCCATTTAAAATGCACAGTCCGGTGATTTTTAGTGTGTCCACAGAGTTCTTCAGCTATCACCCCATCCATTTTAGAGCATTTTCATCACCCCCAAAAGACACCCTGGACCCGCGCCGCCACCCCACGTCTTCCCCCAGCGCCGCCGGCCTCGGGAAGCCGCCGGTGCCCTTTGCTCTGCCTCTGGGTTTATCTTTTCTGAAGTTTCATGTAAGTGGAATTCTGTGATCTGTGACCCTTTGAGCCTGGCTTCTTCCCTGACGGCAGTGTCCAGGGTCATCCCCAAAGGCGTGGCCCGGAGCGAGGCCAGGGCTAACGGGCACCAACGCCCCTGTTCTCTCTGGAGTCCCCGAGGAGGCCACCCCACGTGGGTGCTGCTGAGCGGGGGTGTCAGGGTTTAGAGCGAGACTCGGTGTTTCCGCAAGATTACTGACAGCGGAGAGTTTCATCCTACCTGCGTGTGTATGTCATATACCACACACAATGCATGTGACACGCCTCGTAAGGCTGAAGATGGTGGCGGCCATCCCCACACGGGGTTCCGTGGAACACTAATGCGTCCTGAGTGGGGTTCCGAGAGGGAATGAGAAGCACTTGTGCCTTTTCTTTCTGGAAAATGAAGGAACCTGGTTCAGGGCACCGGGCTGCAGCGGATGTTCTGAGTGTGAGGGAACCGCGGATGCTCGGTGCCAGGTCCTCCCATCCTGAGAGGCCCCGCCCAGCCCTTCCGCCCGAGGCCATCCGGCCAGGCCTCCTGCCCGCTCTCTCCTTGTGGAACTGGGCGGCTCTTTCCGGCCCAGCGTGTCCAGCCCCAGACGGAGGACCGAGTGGAATGAGGGGAGGCACCGTGCCCGCGCCCACTGGTCCCAGCAGCACTGGCACCCAACCCGACGTTGGGGGAGCTGTTTGCATGAGGGGTTCTGAGAGGTTCTGGACACGAGCAGAGGCGCCTCGGGCCCCCGGGGAAGGACAGCAAGGTGTTGGGCTCTGTGGACTTGGACCCAGAACCCTGCCTGGTGGGTCTGGGCTGCAGGGAGAGGGCCACGGCACTGTCTCAGAGGGGGCCCCGCCGAGGCGCCCACAGGGTCCAGCGAGAGGCCTCCCGATTCGGAAGGAGAGCCTCCTCGCAGGCTTCTGCCGCGAGCGGTGGGATCTCAGAGCGGGGACCGCGGTCCCCCACACGCAACACGGAGCTCTGGGCCGCGGGGTGTGGGCAGTCGGGTTAGACGTGTCCTCAAGTCATTCAGGCGCCTGGGCTGTGTCTGCCCCGGTACAGTGGGCTCTCTGGGGTCCCTTCCTCTGGCCTCGCCCGCACCAGAGCACCGCTGGTCCGCGGTCCCGGCCGGGCTTGGCCAGGAGCCCGTGGGCCCAGGACGGCCGGGAGAGAGGCCCGGGAAGCCAGGCAGGCAGGGGCAACGGTGGGGCGTACGGGGAGGCAGAGGGTGCAGTTCCATGCAGAAGGGGGACACTGCCAGCCAGCTGTTCCTGTGGGATGGAGTCCGGGGTGCCAGAGCTCCCAACTGTTCTCTAAAGAAATGCAGTTTTTTTATGTGAAGTCTCCTATCTTTCAAAGTAAAAGTTGGTGACTGTGGATTGTCCATCTGTCTGCTGTGTGTCCTGGGAGGTGACTCGTGGACAGCACCCCCACACATAAATACACATAAACATACCCCCTACACACACACACCCTACACACACACACACCCTACACACACACACACACACACACACCCCTACACACACACACCCTACATACACCCACACACACACCCTACACATACACCCCCTACACAAACACCCTACATACACCCCCTACACACACACACCCCCTACACACACACACACACCCCTACACACACACACCCCTACACACACACCCTACATACACCCCCACACACACCCTACACATACACCCCCTACACATACACCCCCTACACAAACACCCTACATACACCCCCTACACACACACACCCCCTACACACACACACACACCCCTACACACACACACCCCTACACACACACACCCCTACACACACACCCTACATACACCCCCATACACACACCCTACACATACACACCCTACATACACCCTACACACACACACACACACCCTACACATACACCCCCTACACATACACCCCCTACACAAACACCCTACATACACCCCCTACACACACACACCCCCTACACACACACACACACACCCCTACACACACACACCCCTACACACACACACCCCTACACACACACCCTACATACACCCCCATACACACACCCTACACATACACACCCTACATACACCCCCTACACATACACACACACACACACTGCCCTGCTATCTAGGTTCCAGTTGGGTTTGGCCAGTGGGCACAACAGGTAGCTCAGAGACTGAAAAGTGGGAGGTCAGGATCCTTAGCCCCCACTTCCAAGCAGAGTCAAAGACACCCCACCTACCCGCCCACGCACACCGGGGCATGCTGTCCGTGGCTGTTCTCTGGCCACAGCTTCTGCACAGTGGTCCCTCTCTCGGCCCACAGCTCCCGTGGCCAGTGCCGCCTGGGTCCCTCCTGTCTTCAGGCGGGGCCAGGTGGTGACCCTGAGCCGCTGCTGGTCCGAGTGCCTCCCATGCTGAGCGGTTCCTTCGCCCTGTCCATACGCACCCTTTCCGTCTGCGCTGTCATCACTTAACCTCTGGAATGTGCCCCCCTTCCTGCTGGGAGCCACCAAGCACCCCAACGAACGCAGGGAGGAAACAGCACCGTGAGCCCCACACACCTTGGATTCCGAGGAGGGGTCCCAGCTCACAGCCCTGCCGTCACCCCGGGCAGGGCCCAGGCCGGCGCGGGGGGCAGGGGGGGACAGCAGGCGCAGCAGCTGGTGACGAAACTGAGGGGCAAAGAAGAGAGACGCCCTGAGACGTGTCCAACCAGTTTAATGATGACGGGACCGTGCAGATGCCAGACTGAGGAGCACCAGGGACATGGCACAAAGGCCTCGGGGAACCACTACGCCACGGGCACAGGGAAACGGGGTCACTAACGTTAGCGGGGAAGGGGCCGTGCACCAGCAGCTCCGACCTAGGACACTCCTCGGGGTGGGGGGACATGCATCGCACCGCCAAAGCTGGGGCGAGTCGGCCGCCCTCACTCCCGAACATAAATCCTCGTGCAGACCACGTCATCGGCGCCAAACGTCTGTGGAAGGGAAGGAAAACGTTTACAGCGTATCACTAATAAGGCCACTTACTGCCCCGTTAAAAACTCTTTGAAACAGACATTCAATTTCCTGTGCCCTGTGCGCACGCTAAGGGGTGTTTTTCTTTCTTCCTCTCTTTCGTCTTTCCCTCCCTTCAGCTCTGTATTGGCAGAGAGGCGGCCAGGGTATAGAATTAGGTGACGGGCCGCCCTCCTCGGCTTCTGGGACCGGCGAGTGCTGACCTCAGCAACCCCGGTTCCCTGGCTCCGGTTGTGAAATTAAACCGAAAGGGAGAGTCCGGAACGGTTTCTGTCTCTTTGCAAATGACTTCAAGGGAGCCGGGGATTTCGGGCAGCTGGAGCCCTGGGGTCCAGCACCGCCCTGCCAGACAGGGGGCCGCGCAGGGGGTGTCCGGCCGGCAGACAGCTGGAGGTGCTGTGGGAGCAACACCCACAGGGTGTCACCTGCAACCTACACGTGTTTGCCGCTCGGCCATGGGAGCACAGCCTCGGCCTTGCTCTCCTGACCATCTGTGGATGGAGCGGAGGGTCCCCCCAGGATGATCCCAAAGGCTCTCCGGCCGACTGCTGTGACTGTTTGTTTGTTTGCTGTGGGGCAGACACCAACCAGTCCAGATGGAGGGTGGTTTTTTCCTGTCCCCTGAAGTCGTGTCGCCCATGAGCAAGCTGCGTCAACCTCCCACACCAGCAGTGACTCACAGGCCTGCTCCCTGGGGCGCTCACAGGCATGGAACAGGGAAACCAACATGAATTTTAAAAATACAAAACCAGCCCGGCCGGTGTGGCTCAGGGGTTGAGCGTCGACCCTGCACCAAGAGGCCGCCAGTTCGATTCCTGGTCAGGGCACGTGCCCAGGCTGTGGGCCCGATCCCCAGTGGGGGGCATGCGGGAGGCGGCCAATCGATGTTCCCTCTCATCGATGTTTCTCTCTCTCGCTCCCTCTCTAAAGTCAATAAAGAACAAAAAAGTAAAAAGCAAGACTTCCCCAGGCCGTGGGCCTGAGGTGGGTGTCTGGGTGCAGATGGACATTTCTCGGCAGGGAGGTCCCTCTCTCAGATTCTCAGAGGGGCCCGAGGCTCCAGCGAGGGTGGGAACCCTGCACAGAGAGCCCGGCTCCCTTGGCTGGTGAGGAGAGGCCCCCAGAGCCCGAGCCCGGACCCCGTCCCAGCACATGGTTCCAGGGAGACACTGGCCATGAGTGGTTCCTGAGGGAGCGAGGTCTCATCCCTGGCTTCTTTCTGAGGAGGGAACTCGGGGTCACAGCTGCACCTGCTCTGCACACCTGCTCCCCGTCACCCTGCAGCGGTCAGGAGAGCGGACGCCCTGTGAGCCGGGAGGGGCGGGAGTTGCTCCTGACATGCACCTCTCAGAACCAAACCTCTCCGAGCCCTAGGGCCGTGGTGTCAGCCCGAATGCCACTTGGGAACCGGACTCCACCCGCACTGCCTGGACCTGGGCCGACGCAGGGCTTCAGGACCCCAGGAGAAGCCGCCACGCTTCCGACCACCTCTGAAACGTCCTCATCGGCCTGGAAGCGGTGCCGGAGGCTCCCGAAAGAAACGGTGGGGTGCTCCAGACTGGCAGGAGGGCGGTACCCCATTTTCAGAAGGCAGCCTGGAGCCAGCACGGCGTACGGGTGGCCCCGCCGGGCCAGTTTCCGCGTCACCAGAGTTCACCCGCCTCCTGTTATACGAGCCGACATCTCCCTACACTCGGATGTATTCGTGAGCATCACCCCTGAGATGAAAGCCCACCTCTCTCACCCAAAATGCCCAGAACGAGGGCTCCCCTCGAGGCCCGTGCACGTGTCCACCCAGCCAGGGCGGGATGCGCAGGAGGCGCCGCAGCGGGAACTGAGGTGGCAGAGTCCTCCGGGCAGAGCGGGGGCTGTGCCCTGGCTGCTCGATGCCCGAGGGCTTATTAAAATTGGTTTCTCACGGAAGAAGCCGAGCCTGCTTCGCCCTCAGCCCCACCCGGATTCTCAGCCACCTGGTCCCCTCTTCGCTAACCCCGGTCCCTGCGGACCACAGACGTCCCTTCCTCCTGCGTGTCCACGTCTCAGACTGCCCCCCCGCACCCAGCAGGCCTCCCCTGCCCGGAAACAGCGTCACCCGGCTGCAGGCACGGCCGTCCTTTCTCTAGGAAGAGGGGGAGGCGCGTGGCATCATCGCAGGACAGGAGGGCAGGGACCAGGCGCCTCCGCCGAGTAACCGAGCGCCAGGGAGGTCTTCTCGCAGAACAACGGGAACCGCAGGGCCCAGAGGGACCAGGGATCGGACTGCGGCCCAAGCCCTCCTCTTACAGCGTGAGAAGGCAGCCGTGCCCAGCCCAGGCAGGGAGTCCCCTCCGACATCTCAGGGGGACAGAGCCAAGGGGCAGGCAGAGAGGAGGTGTGAACAACGAGCCTGAGGAGAACAAAGGACGTCCCTCCCTGTGACCCACCGCCACCGCCCTGTCCTCTAGTCTGACGGACAGAGGTGCCTGGGAAGCGTGTGCTGCCCTGAACAGAGAGACATGGGGTGCCCTGCCCTCCCGCCGACACCTGTGCCACAGGGAGGAGCCGGTCACGTCCTCAGTCCGCCTCACCAGGCACAGGGAGCGTGGCCGGCGCTGCTTAAACGTTTTCATCGGCTCCGATCAGGGCACACCCCACCCTGCGCAGTGGCAGGGCTCCGCCCTCCGCCTTGCGTTACTCAGATTGGCTCCCGTGAGCGAGTGGGGGTAAAACGTCGTCTAAGACGCCCAGGGCTACGTGAAAATGCCCCGAAATCCAGCCCAGGCAGAAACACCAAGAGTGAGAAGGGGAGAAAGTGAACCCGGGGCCCTCCGGCGCCCCAGCCTCAGGAGCTGGGGCGGGCAGGCCGGCTGGGAGTCAGCACAGGGCCCACGGGTGGCGACAGCAGCCCACCTCCAGCCCTGCTCGGCCCCACGGAGCAGTGACAGCCTGTGGCCTCAACGTCACCGCGGGCTCTCTGCCAGCAGTGTCTCCCTGATGGGCCAGGGCGGGCGGCACCTGTGGGGACGGGGTCAAAGGCCTCACCAGGATGAGCTCGCCGTTCGCCAGCTCGCGTGTCCAGTAGGTTTTGGGGCCGTCACCCTCCAGCAGGGTCTGCGTGCAGCGGATCTTGTTCTCATTCTCCCACGTGGCTAAACTCTGCGGGCAGGAAAACCATCAGTGACATTAATTACGGCCGCGGCAGCCGGGCTGTGGGCAACAATGAGCTGGGCGGCGGAGCCACACATGGTCCCCATCAGCAGCGTCCAGAGTCAGGGCGCGGGTCACGGATTTATGGGGCGCGTCTATACCTGGTGTGACACATGTGGCACACGGTCACCGAAGCAGCCGCGCCTCGGGCAGGCTCCAGGAACACGGTTGAGAGCCTGCAACGGTTCGTTTATGGACTACCTCTCGAGCAATTTGGATTTTAAAGGCAAGAACCTTCCCATCAGAGCTACAAAATTTTACAACGGCTACGACACCGTGTTTGTGGGGCGCTCTGTTCCCTGCACGGATTTGAGGTAACCTGTTTCTGCGTGCCCTCATCAGCCTGCTCTGATAAAGCGGGGTGTCTCTGGCTCTGAGGGTAACAACTCAGCCACTTTCCAGGTGATGTCTCTCCAGAAAAAAAAATTAAAAACCAAACAGAACAGCACTCTGAAGGGTCCTCGGGCTGTTGGAGGTGGGAAGCAGGAGGGACGGACGCACAGAGAGCAGCATGGGGTGCTGGGGACCCAGGACCTACTGGCTTTTTAACCCACACACAGGCTTCATCAGGCAGGGTGGGGACAAAGCCCACTCTCCACGCTGTCCTGGGAGCCTCTGGAATTTTTATCAGAATTACAGTCTCTGGCAGCAGCCACTGACCATGTCCCCAAATTGAGCCCTGCCTGTTGCCAGGCCTGTCCTGTAACTACACTGTCCGGCTCTTCTGCTTTTACAATCCGTGTGGCGACAGAGGCTCAGATCCCCCGCCCCTACCCCACCTCCAGGCCCTCATTTTCAGGCTGTGCCCACTCCAGGGTCAAATACTGCCATGTGGGTCTGCCTGCTCCGGGGCTGTGTCTCTGTCCTTGTGCCAAGCCCAATGCCCAGGGAGCCCACTCAGTACGACACCCAGGCACCATCCGGGAAAAGCGAGAACAATTCTCACCGTCTGGAATGTGATTCGTTTTTCCTTTCTTTTTTTTAAAAATACCAACAAAAGGAAGACATTTTGTCACTTTTTAAGTAAGTGGCAGCAGCAGCGATTATTTTTCCATCTGTCCTCCAAATACCCGGGTGACCGACGCTCCATCCCACCCCGGAGATCAACCTAAGCAAGCCTGCCCGTCTGAAAAAGGAGTGAGAGCCCCTTGCCTACCCCACCCCGCAATCCGCGTGTGCACCCAGGGCCCACGTGGGAGGGATACAAAACCCGTCCTTGAGGACGGAGAGCTCTGGGCCATTCCCAGGCGGAATCCGCCTTGCTGTTGGAAAGATCGCACCGTTCCTTTAAGGAACCAGGGCCGGCGGGCGGGAAAGGCGCCAGCGCCCTCAAAACTGCTGAAACTGGACCCAGGGCGTCCCCAGGGGCCCGGGGACGGGGGGCGGGCCTCGGGCTGCCCATCCACCTGCGACAGAGAACGCACCGGCCTTGCCACCTCCTGCGCCAGCGCCGCCCGCACCCGGGTCGCCGCAAAGCGCTGCAGGAGCCTCTTAGGGAACGCGGCGCGGCGCCTGGGGACGGGGCTGGGGACGGGGCTGGAAGGGGGAAAACCGCTTTCTCCGGAGCTCAGGGCACCGGCTGCACCGACCTCTGCACCCGCCGGTGCACACGCGCGCCAGGCAAGCGCGCCACAGGCTGCAGGGGCGGGGGCGCGGGGCGGCGCGGTCCAGCCGCGGGCGCAGGGACCCGGGGCCGTGCCCAGCTCCGGGCTCACCCGGCACTTGCGTCCGTCCACGGTCTCCTCCTCAAAGCCTTCTCCGACCTTGAAGTTGATCTCGGTGGTGCGCACGGTGGTGGACGTCTTGATGTAGAACTGGTCCCCGTCCTGGCGGATCTCCACGTGCGGCTTGGACGCGGCGGCCACGGCCACCTTCCGCAGCATGGCGTTCACACCTGCCGGGAAGCGCGCCGCGGGCTCGAGTCCCAGCGCTGGGCACCCCTCCCCTGCCCTGGCCCTGGCCGTGCGGATGAGACCCTGGGGCGGTGGGGGGCCTTCCCCGGGAAACTCGGATTCGTGGCAGGGCCCGGATTCGAGCCGAGTCTCCAAATGTAAAGTCCCTGACCCTCCGCGGACCCGGCAACAATCTCTCGTCGCGATGATCACCCACGAGATAAAGGCGGAGCCGTCGGGGAAGGCGCCCAGCACCCACCCAACCTGGGCTGGACTCCACTCGGCTCCTGGGTGGGGTGCGCCTCGGATCTGCACCCGGGATTTTCTCCTGCGGAAGGTCGGCCCCCCCAACCCGCCCCCTGCGCGCCCGGGGCACCTCCAAGGGGCGCGTCCGCGCCAGCTCACCCAGGGCCTTGAGGAGCTCGTCGAAGTTCTCGCTGCTGCGCATCTTCCAGGTGCCGGCGAAGTTGGGCATGTTGGCGGCGGCGGGCGCACTCGGAGCTGCACGGAGGAGACTGCGCTCTGCGCCCAGCGCGGCCCCGACTCCACGGAGAGCGCCCCCCACCCCGCCCCCCGCGGCCCCGCCCCCGGCCCCGCCCCCGCGGCCCGTGCGGGGCGGGAGCCCCCGAGCCCCACGCCCCGGTGCTGCCTGGGCGTCCGAGTCTCCAGGGGGCGGCCTGGCACCCGCTCTCCTCCAGCTGGGCTGGGCGTGGGCGCGTCTGCCACCAGCCCGCCAGGCCACCGCTCCACGGCGGGTGCCGGGAGAGGGTTAGAGGAAACGCGATGGGCACGAGGGCGCAGTCGCGGAAGCCTAGGGGAGCGTTATCCGTCCCCTGCACTTTGTGTGTGTGTGAGAATGTCCGTGGTACAAAGAAGTGGGGGCGCAGGGGTGGGAGCCGCGCTCTGCCACGCCCAGTTGTGCCTCTGGGTGTGCCCAGCCGGTCCCCCCTGCTCCCAGTTGGGGATCCCATGCTCGCCACGTGCGCAAAGGCGGGAAAGCCTGACCCCTCCCCCTCAGCACGCTTTTTGGCGCCGCTGCGGGGAGCCTAGCACCCCGAAAGCTTGTGTGTCCCCACGTTTCGGGCAGGGGAAAGAACAGCGTGGGCCAAGGCAGAGCTGTGTGTTTGGGGGGCCACGTGCCTCCGTGTGGCTGCAGCGCGTGGTCTGCAGAGGGGAGGCGACGCCGTCCACTGGGCGCGCAAAGGCACCTGGAAGGGTTTGGGCGCAGGTGAGGCCGGCCCGCTGCTGCTTCGTGCAGTTGCCCTGCGTTAGTGTGGAGAGCGGCTGGGAGGGCAGACATCGCGGGGGCACAGAGAGGTGACGATGCCCTGGGTCGTGGGCAGGGTGCTGTGGGCAGTGGAGATGGGAAGGGGGTGGGTTGGGGAAGGAATGTCCCCCAGCTGGGCATCACCGCAGCCTGGGCAAGCTCTCTGGACATGCAGACTCCCAGGCCCCAGCCCTGGAGAGGGGGGTTCAGAAAGTCAGGGGCGGGACCCAGGAAGCTGTGTTTCGCAAGCTTTCCAGATGATGGTTTTTATCCAGCCCCGTGGGCCCTGCAATCTTCCCTGACCCGCTGTGCCTGCGGGGGAGGGGGCCGTGGGAGCCAGAGGCCAGCCTGACTCCAGGCTTCTGGCTCAGAATCGGGGAGAAAATGAAGGGTCTGGAAGCCTGGCGGGTGGGAAAGGCGGTAAGTCTGCAGCTGGCAGGAAGGTGCTGGGGTGACGAGAGGCTGATGCGCGTTGGCACAGTAAAGAGGGGCCTGGGGTGCGCAGCATTTTCCGAACGCAGGGGTCGCTGTCTGCGGAGCGCCCTGCAAAACCTCTGTGGGCGGTTGCACTGGAAGGCTGGAGCCCTGAAGACTTTTAAGAACTGTGACTTGGTCAGAGTGCATTTTAAACAGGTCCCTCTGGTGGCCAGTATGAGGGTGCACTGAGGGGCGCTGAGGACTGATGCCTGGAGACCAACGAAGAGTCCGCTGCCAAGGTCCAGGGAGAGACAAAGAAGGCTCCAGCTTGAGGAGGGGTCAGACCCAGATGGTTAGACAGCAAATCAGTCAGACAGGTGACTGATCAGACAGTGGCGGTGAAGGACAGGGACACGCTCATGTTTGGTTTCTGGCTGAGAGGTCACATGGAAGGGGGGACCACCAACCCGGGTGTGCTGGACAGTCATGGGAAGGACGCTGAGTCCTCCTTGGATGCAATGGTCCTCAGATTCATAGGGACACAGATGAAACTGTCCAGAGTGTGTTCGGTGAAACACGGAGGGAGCATCCCGGAGGGCCTCTAGGAGGAGGGGAGTCGGTTCGCCCTAGCGTGAGGCTCCGTGGGCGGGTGTAGAGAGAGCCTGGTGTGGGGTGGAGGTGTGGGTAACACGGAGCACAGCATTCGAATTTGGAGGGTGCCTCAGGCTTCAGAGTGGAGCTCTGGGGGCGCAGTGGGAGTCCTGGTGACAGGGCTTGGAGTCACCAGTGGGACTCTGGTGACGTGTGGTCTGGGTGGTTGGCAGGGCTCTGCCTGGGTGGCGGAGAATGGCCGTCAAGCCCTGCCCCTTCCTGTGCCATCCAAGGAGATTGTGCTGCCAGTGAGAGTGTCTTCCAGGCTGAACGCAGCTGCTCACCGTCGCTCAAGCTGCAGGTGCTGGCTCGTTCCCAGGGTGCCCTGGGTGTGACCTCATGCTTGCGGTCAGCATCCCCTTTGGCTTTTGGCTGGGACCCTGATCTTTAGTAGATTCACTGACTGGCTCGGTGTTTTGGGAAGGAACACTCTGGGCCAGGCTTGGGGATCGGAGGTGAACGGACATGGTGGGGACATGGCGGGACTCACGGGCTGAGGGAGATGGCTGCTCCAAGACCAAGTTTGGGACAGTAGGTGAGCACTGTGAAGGGGGACGGGAGGGCATCTAACTTCTGGGGGGTGTGACCTTCCCGGAGAAGGTGACATTGAGCTCCAGCAGGGCTCTGAAGGGTGACTAGGATCTCAGCAGGCAGAGGAGGAGGAAGAGCCTGCTGGGAGGGCTGGAGCTCTGAGCCCCCGGCCACTCCGCTGGGGACATCGCAAGGAGCTCTCTGCAGAAGGGGCTCCCTCCGCGCCAGGTGGCCTCACCTTAGGATCAGGGGATCCCAGAGTCCGGGCCAAAGTCGCTGTGGTCGGCTGTCTGCAGTTGCCGCCAGTTCCTGGTGTTTCCCCCTGGTGTGGATTTCAGAGGCGGGAGCTGGGCCTGGGCCTCTCTCCAAGACCCCTTTGTTCTCCGCTGCGGCTCCTGCCTGGGCTTCGCAGGCCTGTGTTGCCAGCTCCTCCCAGGCCACTGACCTGCGTCCCTGTTGTCCCTGTCGGGGACGTTTCTGCTGAGGTCTGCTGCTTCTGCCTGGAGGCACGCCAGGGCCTCAGCCTCCCAGGGCCTTCTGGCCTGGCCCCCTGCCCTCCAGCGGGCTGAATTCAGGCTGGAAGAATGGAGGTCAGAGTTCAGTCCCGAAAGCTGGGGGCTCTGAAGAGGGTCCCAGTAGGGGTCTTCAGGACACAGTCTTGGGGGCTGGGGCCACTGTGCCGGGACAATCTGGGAGTCAGCAGAACAGGACAAAGAAGAGCTAGATTCCTGGGGAAGATGGGGGTGGGGCTGCACCTGCTCTGCTGGGGGCGCTTCTTCTAGGTTAATGGGGTGGAAGGTGCGCTAGATGGGGAGTCAGGGGCCTGGGGATCATGGAGCCCACAGGAGAATAAACATAAGTAGCCGACATTCATTGAGCTCTCACTATGCCAAGCCCTGCAGTAGGTGAGCATCTTCATGAGCATCTGTCCATCCACCCTTCCATCCATCTATCCTTTACCACTGCCCTGGGAGCCATACTGGTCACAGATGGGGACACAGCTCACTCAGCTGGTTAAGACAGAGCGAGTGGTGAGCCCAGGTGTGTGGCCCCAGGTCTGGACTCTAAGCGCCCCCTCTGCTGGTTACTGTGCAGATGGAGGCCCAGCGGGGAGGATGCCTGACCCCAGGGCTTACCCTGGAGCAGCGGGGAGCCCTCTTCCCCTGCCTGCCAGCTCCAGGGATCCTGGGGTGTCTGACTCCCTGAATGCTAACAAGGACCACTCTGCTTTAAACCAGGACTAGAGAAGAGGCTCTGACAGTCCACGTGTCTGCCCACCTGAGCCTCTGTCCTGGCTCACCAGCTGTCCCCGTGTGCCTGGGACCCGAGGGTCTCCGGGACGTGGGAATGTCCTGGGCAAACTGGACGCGGCGGTCGCTGTTTCCGATGCTCTGGGTACACTCAGCCGGTTCCAACAGAACTGGAGATGAGCCCAGGTGGTGCGCCTCGCGCATCCGTGTCCTCCCTTCCTGTGAGTCAGCAAACTGGCGCTGCGTGTCTGCGTGTCCGACTGCGCACCTGTGCCTGTCTGTGTGTGTGTCCGTCTCTCCCTGTCGCCTCTGTGTGTTCTGTGCGGCTGTCTCCACGTGTGTGTCCTCCTTGCCCATGAGCGTGTGTCCTCTGGGTGGCCCCGTCTGGCCATGTGCACCCCGATTCTGGCTCAACCTCACTCTCCTCTTCACCCCAGCACCCACTGGGGGCTTTCTCAGCCCGGCTGCTCTACCCTCAGACTGGGCTCATCCCAGAACCATTGCAACAGCCTGTCCCCTCCACCCTTGCAGGCACCCGCCACCGGGACCCGCACCCTGCCTCACCGGCACCCGGCCTCCGCCCACTTCCTAGCTCTCCTCTCTCCATGCTTCCCTCCTGCACAGAGTCCTGCTCGGTCCCGCCCCCTAACCCCTGTGCTGGACGCCTCACGTCAACATCCCCTGCTCTGTGAATCCTCCCTGGGTCCCTGGAGTCGACCGTTCCTTCCTCGGTCTTCCCACAGCCCCAGGTGGGATTCACCACAGGCGGTGGGGGCAGAGGGGACGAGGGGGTGCTCGCTGTTCACTGTGCCCCAGGTGCCAGGCACTGAGCTAGGCCCTGGGCCCACTGTCATTGAATTTTTACAACCATCCTTTGAAAGGAAACTAAAGCTCAGAGAGGCTGAGACACTGGCCCAAGGCCACACAGCGAGGAGGCGGTGGAGCCGGGTCCTTCCACCAGGCTGCCTGGTCGCTGCCACCTGCCCCTCCAGCCTGTGGGCCTTCCCCAGGCTGGGACCACCTCCGGTTTGTCCGCACCCCCGTGCTCAGCGCAGGCCCGGCTCCTAGCAGGGTCTCCAGAAGGTTTGCTGAGTGAATGCCGGCTCTTGAAAATGACAGCCTGAGCCTCCATTAGCCTGATTTATACAAGTGCTGGGATCCTCTGGGTGCAGCGCTGGGGACCGGGTGGCTGTAATTTATCAGAAAACACGGCGACGGTTCCAGCTTCCCTTTCAGTGCAGAAGGAGGAGGTGAATTGATGGCCAACAGCCCTGCACCAGGAAGGCCCGTCCTGCAGAGCACATGACGGGCCTCCCACCGTCCCCCACGTGGGCTCATCCACCTGCCGCCCGGAGGTGGCCGCAAGGGGGTCAGCTGCCTCTCATCGATCGCCCGCTCTGGATGCCAAATGGAGCCTTTGAAAGTCCATAAAGAAAGAGACACCGTTGGTGCCTGATCAATCACCGCCCGCCGTCCCTGCGTGGCGCGTGCTGGCCAGCACAATGCCTGCTGGTCACGGGGCTCAGGCACCGCTGCCGGATTAATGGTCTTTCACACAAGAGCGACGCCCACCTCCTCTCCCTCATCCCCAGCAGCCCCGGCTCCCTGTGGCCTCCCTAATCGAGGTTGACGGATGTGGGGCGTGGGGTCTATTGGCGCCCCTGGCTCCTCCTGAGGGCGGTGGGCAGGACAGCTGCTCTGTCTCCCACATGTCCAGGGACGGCCATTCCCTTCTCCCCGTTTGTGAAGCAGCTGGGTGAGCTCTGGGAGCCCACCTGAGGGGCCGGGGGGCGGGTGAGGGCTGGGGCGCGGGCGGGCTTCTCCCCCACTGGCTCAGTGCCCTCCCTCCCGGGCTGGAGCGATGAGAGTTGCTGGCCCTCGACGGTGATTGCATTAGCGCCGCTAACTCGCAAATGAATCATCCTAATAAGACCTGCCCGCATTGCATTCCGCGGCCCCGCAGCCTCGTCCCCTCCGCGCGGCGCCGCGGCCCCGCAGGACCTGAGTGTTTAATTACCGTCCCTCTCCTGCTCACTGGAGTGTTTGTAAATATGATTCATGGGCACAGTTCCCTCAGACGAGCGCGCCGGGCCCCTCCAGCCTGCCGGCGTCTCGGCTGAGCCCGCTCCTGGCAGCTGACCTCCCTCCGCGTCTCCCCAGAGCTGCCCACACCCTGCGCCCCTGCAGGACTGAGCACCATCCTGGGGTGCCCTGGGCCTGGACACAGCCCCCCTTCCTGCCCACAGGCCCCAGGGTGGGAATCAGGGCCTCGTTTCCCATGGAGTTTGGACCACAGTAATGGGCCTCTTAGGAGGGGCCCCCGGAGCCGAGGCCTGATGAGCAGGGATAACCTTGGACAAGGCAGACTCCTCCCCCACCGTGTGGAGAGAACCAAAACGGTCCCAGGCGGGCCTGTGGAGAAGCTTGGGAGGTGAGGGAGGCACTCAGGGTGGTGGTCCTGCCTTCACCCACCTGGAGGTTCTTCGGGCCCGGGGAACCTCCCACCCAGACTGAGGAGATCTTCGCCTGCCCCCCGCCCTTGAAATGCCACCATTGCTGACTGCCCTTGGCTTGTCCCTAACGAACCTCTGCTCCTGCCTGGCAGGGGTGCCTCAGAGACAGGGAGGCTTGTCTTACAGGGGAGGCGGGGTGTTCCCTGCCGCTGTCATTTTCGGGGATATAAATGAAGGATAGCAGTGGTCATTAGGGCCATGGTCCCCAGCCCTCGAGGGGGATGGAATTTACTAACTCATTAACGATGACCGATCCATCCTCGCTCAGCCCTGACACATCATTGCCTGGACAGCTGACACCCTCCCTGTAGGGGTGGGGGCAGGGTTGTCAGGTGGCAGAGGGGGAAGCCTGCTTGGGGAACTCTGTCATTGTCCCAACCATTTCAAAACCGCAGAAGGCTAAGGGGTGAGTGGCGGAGGCTGTGGGCAGACCTGGTGTGACATGGCTGTGTCGCTGTCCTGCTGGTGGCCTTGGCCAGTCCCGTCCCATCTTGGGGACCCTCCTCTGCGCAACTTGGATACCAGGCCCTCCCTCGATCGGGGGTAAGTTAGGTAAGCCACGCCGCCTGCCTTGGGGACGCCAGGATGGTTGACCTGCAAATGGCCGTCCTGGGGCAGGCGACCCTGACGCCAGGCTCAGGTCCTAGGCCACAGGTCCTCGCGTGTGACTCGGGAACAGAAGAGATTACCTGAGCCGTTTCCTTCGCCCAGGTGTCTGCGGCCCAGGACAGGGCTCTGCTGGCCCCGCGTACATGTGGCTTTGGGCTGTCGAGCTGTCTTCCCAGTTACAGGGGCCTGAACCTCTTCTCCCCGGCCCCCCGCAGCCTTGAAGGGTGCTCACCAGAGACCCCGGGGGCCGGCCCGCTCCAGGTATCTGCGTGTCGTTGGGTCTACGCTGAACGGGAGGCAGGTTGTGTGTGCAAGTCCCTCACATCCCACATCGTGTCCAGGCCCAATTCCTGAAGGGACGCTGGGCAAGTCCCGGGCTTTCTCGGGCCTGTTTCCCCAGCTGGTCTGAGAACTCCGTCAGCCTGGACTTAGCACCACTGCAGTGCCAGCAGCCACTCCCGTGGGGCGGACGCTGGCTCTGGTCAAGCTGAGTCCCCACTTGACTGACCCTCACTACTACTGCCTTGTTCAGCTCTCTCCGGGTAAGCCCGTTTGACCTGGTTCTGTCCAGGTCCCACCCAACACCCAGCCCAGGTTCATCCTGGGCCCGGATGTCCCCAGGCAGCAGGGGCCTCGAGACAGCCTTCATCCATCTTCCCCACTGGCCCAGAGACAAAAGGCCTAATGAGTGTGCAGATGGGCCTGCCCTCCATCATCCCTCACAACCAGCACTGATAATGGGCCTCCAACGAGCCCCCCGTGGCCACCTGCTGACCAGGGGTGGCCGGGCAGTGACACATGCAAACACAGGGACCTGATGACAAAGCAAGCCTCTCGGGGGAGGGGGCAGGGAGGCATGACCCAGGCCCCACGGCAAATCCCATCGCTCATTTGTGACGTGGATACATTGTGCCTCTCAAACACCACTTGCCCCTGGACACCAAACTTCCAAATTAATGCACAGGGGGTCTGTGGAGGCAACTACCCCAGAGCAGGACCCTGGCCCCAGAGGCCTGGCCCGAGAAGCCCTCATCTTCTGTGGGGACAGAATCATCCCTGCCAGGGCAGAGCTCGGTGCCCTCCTGGGCTGGCTGAGACCTTGGCCACTGCCGAGGGCCCGTGTGTACGTGCGCGTGCACAGGGGAACCGTCCCAGGACCAGCTCTGTGGGCTCCAAGTGGTGGAGCTGAAGTTGGACCCAGGGCTCTGACTACCCTCCATCCCTTCCCTCTCTCTGTGGGACCTGCCCGCGTGCTGTGTAGACTCTGCTGCAGCTGGGCCTCCAGGCCTCTGGGGGCAGGACCTGGGACTCCGCCTGTCCTCTCGCAGGCCCAGCACCGGCCCAACCGGCCCTGGAGCCAGGGCCTGGCCTGCTCCCTTGTGAAGACCCAGAAGGCCAGGCCCTTCAGAAAGCAGGAACAGGGCAAATGGGACATGGTGGGGTGGAGGGGCACCAGCAGCCCCGAAGTCATGGGTAGCCACTCCCCCAAATCCCAAGGACCTGTGCTAGAGGGGCAGCGACTGCGGGCAGGTGTGGGCACCAGGGTCCTCAACTCCACTGGCTCTGCCCCAGACGGCACCCCTTCTGGTGGCCTGTGGGGTGGACACTGCAAGGTGTCCATGCCAATGCACTCTAGGGTCAAGCATGACACCCCCAATGATATGTCAGAACCACTGGGGGTGTCTGAGCTGTGTGTACCCCTGGTTATAGCAGATTCCAGTGTCGGTAAGCTAAGTCACATCCGTACCTGAAGTCGCCCAAGGAGCTGTGTGAACCCCACTGCCGTCGGCATGTGCTGTGGGCCAGGTGGGGCTCTCGTTGTTCAGCGTTGACCAGCCCACCACTGGAACCCGTGCTCCTCCTCCCGCTGTTCCCTTGAGACCCATCATCCAGGTGGGCCCCGGCCCCTCCTCACCCTCACCCACAGCCTCTGCTGTCTCCTCCTCTGCAGACTGGTGCTGGCCCGCAGTTCACCTGCCCAATTCTGCCACGTCCATGAACGCAGCCTCCTGCTGGCAGGCCCGCCACCCTGGCCTCCCTGGCTCACCTGCCCGATTTTCCTGTTTCCTAAGTCAGCAGGCCAATGGCAAAGAGGCCTGGAAAGCATGGGGTTGGGGGGCAGCTGCAGCAGTTCTACGCTCTGCTGGGCGTGCCCAGCCCCTGCCTTTCCCAGTGCACAGGGCCTGTTCCCTCCAGCGGCACTTGGACTCCCCTGGGTTTGTGCCTCAGTCTAGCAGTGTAGGGTAGCCCCTGCCCATTTCTGGGGGTTAAGGCCATGGTGTTTTGGCCTCCATTTTCTGGATGGGAAAGCTGAGCCCTGGGAGGCCCTAGCTTGGGGTCCCGTAATGACTCAGCAGCAGATCGGTACTGTCTGGGGGTCTGGAGGAGCAGAGGAAGGCTGGCAGGCACCAGCGTCTCCGCCCACCAGCAAGCACCCGCCCGCCCAGGGGCCAAAAGCAGGCACAGACTGCCACCCTGTGGCCATCAGCGGTCAAGCCTCCGGCTGGTGGTTCCATTGCTCAAACTGTCCAGGGTAGAACACCAGTTCCTGGAGCTTCTCTGGCTCAGCCTCCTGGACCAGCTGAAGAAGGAGCCACGGGCACCCTGCGTGGATTTTAACCCAGAGTCCTGCCTCTGGCCCCAGAACAATCATGTTCTGACCCGCCCAGCCTTTCCTTCCTGTGACTTCCCCTCTCCTAACACTGTAGAATTGGGGAATGAAAAAGCAAATAGTAGCCATCTCCAAATGGGGCCCGAGTGCCCTTCCTTACTCTGCTCGCTGGTGGCTGAGTGACCCTGGAGAGGCAGCTTCCCACGCTGCAGTATTATCACGACGGTGTGTTCTTGGTGTACACCTGGGTTTGTGCGTTCACTGTCGCAGCCCTCCCAGTGTTTACAACCAAAACTACATTCTGGAGATGCTGGGGTCTCCAGAGTGGGATTGTGTAGCCCAAATGGTGAGCAAGACCATCCGCCCGGACATAAGAAGAAAACATTAGACGCTCTGATTATTTTTATCTCCTCCTTTTAAAAGTATACTTTTGTATTTGCTTTTTACACATATAAATATTATTATATGTATATATATTATATATATGTATGTGCTAATGCAGAGTAGTACATACATATGACTTATAAGTAACATATACATACGGGGGTGCATGGTAAAAAAAATTCAACAGTATGTGTGGTCGCTGCTTTGGCGGAGCCCGTAACATTTTTTCACATATACAGATGTCAAACAGATTGTTCGTTATTTATTTATTTATTTATTTAATCCTCACCTGAGGACACTTTTCTACTTTCTGTCCAGGCAGAGTGGGAGGGAGAGAGAGGAACAGAAAGAGAGAGAGAAACATCGACGTGAAAGGGACACATCAAGTGGCCGCCACCCGCACGACCAACCAGGGCCGGGGCCAAACTGCAACCGAGGTACATGCCCTTAGCGGGAACCGAACCCGGGTCTCTCTAACTGCTGAGCCAAACAGGCCAGGGCATTCGTTTGTTTTTTATAACAGGTGACTTTTCTATGCACTCTTACATCTTTTTTTTTTTTTTCTTAATCTATTTCCTTCTTTGGACATGATTAGTTTGAAATTTTGGCTGACAAAATCTAACCTAATTCCCCAAACAATTTGCTTCCATTGGGAATGAACAGTAGCAGATTTGGAAGCAAGGGAGCAGAAGGGGCAAAGCCTCCCTGGCCGGTTGGCTCAGCGGGTAGAGCGTCGGCCTGTGGTCCAGAGACCCGGGTTCGGTTCCGCTAAGGGCATGTACCTCGGTTGCAGTTTGGCCCCGGCCCTGGTGGGTCGGGCGGGTGGCAGCCACTCGATGTGTCCCTTTCACATCGATGTTTCTCCCTCCCTCCCTCCCTCCCGCTCTATCTGAACAAAATAGGAAAAATGCCCAGGGTGAGGATGAAACAAACAAGTAAAAGGCAAACAAACAGGTGACTGGTGTGTTGTAGAATCATCCGGAGGCGGGGTCTACACACGAGTCAGCATCAGCCACACTCACAGGCTCTGCCCTGCAGTGTTTAAAACAAAGCCCTCCCGCCGAAGGTGTTTGTTTGTTTGTTTGTTTTTTGTTTTTGTTTTGTTTTTTAATCACCCTCACCCAGGACATTTTTCCATTCTTTGTTCAGATAGAGTGGGAGGGAGAGAGAGGAACAGAGAGAGAGAGAGAAACATCGATGTGAAAGGGACACATCGAGTGGTCGCCACCCGCACGACCAACCAGGGCCGGGGACAAACTGCAACCGAGGTACATGCCCTTAGCGGGAACCGAACCTGGTCTCTCCGGGTCGCAGGCCGACGCTCCAACCGCTGAGCCAAACCGGCCAGGGCCCGCCGAAGGTTTTTTTAAGCCACAAGGTCGAGAAGTCGTCAGGTCGGTGGGACCGCGGGCGGCATCGGAGAAGCAGGGCCTCCCACGCCGCACCTGCGCGGCAGGAACCTGACCCTGCGCTTCCGGAAGCCGGTTCCCGCGGCCCCGCCCCTCGAGACGGGGCGGGGCCTCTCCGCCCACCGTCCTCCGCGGCGGCGAGGCTTCGGCAGGGGGCGCTGCGGTGTGCGCCGGCGCGCTGGAAGCGCGCGCCATGCCCCGCCCCTTCGTGATCTCATCGCCGTGCGTCGCGGTCGCGCCGAGTTTGCGTCAGACGTGCGCCCGAGCTGTGCGACGGGGCAGTGAGGTGGTGAGTCTGTCTTCACGGCCGGACGGAAAAGTCGTCGTGGGGGCCGCTGACGGCCGGAGCGGGAGGTTGGGTGAGCCAGGGGGGCCCCGAGCAGGCCCGCTCAGGGGTGCTCCAGGCCGCGAGCCGGAGGTGGCTTCTGTGACTCCGTTTCCCCTGCTGCCTCCCAGGGTGCCGCCTGGAGATGAGGGCCGGTGTCTCCGCGGGAGGGGGCCCTGTCCCTGTCGCCGAGGCACCGTCCTAACCGTACTTGTCCGGAGAAGGGCCACGCTGTCCTAGGTAGCGAGCCCCCCGTCCCCGGGCAGGTACAAGCGCGGCCTGGGTTCTCTCTGCTTCCAGGACCGTGTTGTATTGCGGGTCATTCCCGCCTGGGCGCCCTCGCGCAGGCACGTGGGGTGGTGTTTTGGAAACGCAGAGGCCGCGCCAGTGTGGAAAGTCCCCAGAGAGAGAAGGGGGCAAAAGAGGGCTTTGGGGGCCTCCCAGCCCTGGTTACTTTTATCAGGGGCTGGTGTGAGCGGTACTGTGGCTCGGTAGCCAGTCAGGAAGAGGAGGTGATAATAAGACCTGCGAAATGGGGGTACGAGGGTTCGGTGAGCTAATCCAAGTGGGTGGAACTTAAAACCGGGCCCCTGGGATATGCACTCCCGATGGACGCGCGCTGGCATCTTGAGGAGGCCGGCTTCTCGGAGGTGGGCCGGGTGCAAGCCCGCACTTCAGCTAACCTGGCTTGGCTCCTTCCCTCCCTTCCTGCCCTGGGCATGACCGTGTCTTGGGTCACAGGTGCATTGAGTTCTACGAGCTTGGTTGACATCTTCACAGGCAAGGATTATTCAGAAATTGTTTAGGGTTTTTTTTCACTGTTATTCTTGGGAAACGTTCACAGTGGCCTTCTGGGATTTTGCCAATTTAAAGCAGGGAACATAAACCTCCATGCCTTAGCTGTGTGATCTCTTTGGCTCATAAATAGAATGGAGAGGTTCGTGCACATGAATAAGAACAAATATTGCGTCCTTATGTTCTCAAACCTCTGAAATCTATCGTTTGCTATTATAAATTTAGGCGACAAATCACAGTATTAACAGAGTGACTTTGTCACCCGTAGAAATCACAGATATTTCCGTAACTTAGGATATCTTGCAAGTGCATCACAACTTTGAAATTATGGTGGCTACTCGACTTGCTGCTAGATATTGTTACATAACGTATTACTAGAAAATTACATATGTTACACTGTCACAGATTTATTTTTTGTATTTTAATAAAATTTTATTTCAGCACACAGTCTCCCCTTACTATTTTCAGGTTCTGTGTTTGCAAAATCGCCTACGTGCTAAAATGTATCGTTAGTCCCCAATCAATTCTTACATTGCTTCTGTAGTCCTTTGAGGACATTTGTGAGGAGGTGAGAAATTCGGGTCACGTGATGCACACGTGACATAAATGAACAAGGAGTCCCTCTGCGTTCTTGTTTCAGCTCATACCTTAAACAAGCGTCCTTTTTCAGTCTATGTAGTGCTGTGATTTTTGCATATTTGTGCTTTTTGTTGGTGGTCTCACTGTTTAAAATAGCCCCCGAGCAAGTGCGAATGTGCTGTCCTGGTGTTCCTAGGCGCGGGAGGGCTGTGATGTGCCCTGCAGAGAAAATGCATGTGTTAGATCAGCTTTGCTTCAGCATATAGAGTGCTGCTGGCCAGGAGTTCAGTATTAATGAATTACTAGTGCATAGTCAGTAAGATGTCTTTAAACAGAAACACACGTAAAAGAAAGTTATGTATTGATCAATTGGCAAAAATGTTAACAGAAGTTTGCAGGACCCTAACCCAGTTTTTTTTCCCTTGGAGGCAATGGAAAATTAAAAGGGCCTGAGGTTTTTTTCTCTCTGAGGAGCAGCAAGGGGCAGAGACGGGTCCCCCTCTGTAGTCAGATTTGAGGGGAAGAAAACACGGGGTGGGGTAGGTATTAGTTGAGTCCCTGAGTGCCAAGGGACTTGTGAAGGAAGCTCCTGGGACTGGCCCATAGAAAGTATCAGGGCAACTCTGTGGTCAAGGGGAACCTCCTGTCCTGATGACAACCCCTTGTGAAACCCTGGTGTTGTTTCCACAGATCTGTCTGGCCTTTGGCCCTTCATCCTTGGCTAAAGAAATGACCAACCAGGTAAGGCCGCAGCGAGAAAAGGAACACCAGTTGGTCTGTTTGGCAGGTTGTCTGGGTGTGGTCAGGAAGCTAGCATCCAGTTCCTGCTCTGCTCCGGAAGAGGGGATGAGGGGTGAGGTGGTGTTGGTCAAGTGCACAACATGTAGCAGAGGATTATGTTAACTGAGTTTCACCAGTTTTCAGAGGAATTGAGGACGCTTAAAAGAATTTGTACACAAAAACAAAAAGGGAACAAAGATCAGAAAAGGAGAGGCATACGTACACACACACACATATATATTAATTATATTTTCTTCTGTTAATCCTCACCCTGGGATCTTTTACCACGGATTTTTAGAGAATGGAAAGGGGTGCAGGAGGAGGGGGAGAAACATCAATGTGAGAGAGACATACCAATTGGTTGCCTCTCGCACAGCCCCTGCTGGGGCTGGGGATCAAACCTGCAACCCAGGTATGTGCCCTTGACCCGGAATTGAACCCTCGAGCAGACGGTCTAACACATTAGTCTCTTCTGGGGGTGAAGAAACTACAGTTTCTTTAAGAACTAGTTTTTTTTTGGTGTGACTACAAGTCGTGCATAAGCAGGAGCCCAGGAGCTTGCTGGGGGTCAGGGTTCCACGGAAGTAGCTCTCACCGTGGTGACTATCTGCTGGGGCTCAGTGGTGAGTGGGGTGCCAGGAGGTGTTTTAGGGAGGAAATGTGGTACGTCTGAAATCTGACCTTTGGTTTAATGAGGCTTCTGTTCTTTTTTTAGTACAGTATTCTCTTCAAACAAGAGCAAGGTAAGCAGCCTGCCTGTCCAAGCCGATTCCCCTGTGAAAACGGGGTTGTCTCTGGTTTCTTTAAAATTGTCGTCCTGCTGACCAGACACGCAATTCCCAAGTAGACTCTCTTTGCAGAAAAGTTAGCAGAGGCAGCTGAAGACAGATACACTTAAAAACAAACGACCACCAAAACCAGACAGAGGAGATCATGGGCTGGAGAGGCCAGGCTGAGACTTTCCCCATCTGAGGGAGATGAGCCTGGGAGCCTCCCAGGACCCCGTGAAAGAAGGAGACGCTCTGAGCCTCAGAACCCAGTTAATGTCAGCTCATCTGAGAGGTGAACCTGAGCTGAGCACTTGCTTCGGGGTCTGTCCTCAGCTCCTCCACGTAGGGATGCCCACAGGGGGCCTTTGACCCTTAATAACAGTGGAGCATGTGCCAGGCCTGGGACTGTGGGGAGTGCTGGGGACTGTGACAGTGGCAGTGGGCTTCACACCTGGACAGGAGTGTTGTGTGCAGACCAGCCACGCGCGTCTCGCTCTGCAGCACGGCCGGTGAGTTAGGGCGAGCCTGGACCAACGTGCCAGTGCCTGACAGAAGCCCTCCCACCCCACACGGTAGCATGGACATGGCCTTAAGTTCAAGCTAGAGCATTCTGGAATGGGTAACGGAGCTAGCCAGGCATCCGGTCAGCTGCCGTGGACACAGCCGGTGCCATCCAGGTGGCAAGCTAGCAGGCTCAGGTCGGGTGGGGATTGTCACTGACGCCACGATGCTGTGTAACTCAGGGCCAGTTCAGTGCCCTTGTGCTCTGGTCTGGAAAGGTGGACCTGGAGAACTGCCCCAGGCCTGAAGAAGCTCCATGCACACGTCACACTCACACGCCTGTGCCAGGTCTGCAGGCCCACCAGAGAGGCAGCCTGCACACTTAGTGTTTAAGGTGGACGGTAGTTAATAGATTGGGTTTGAGTCCCAGCTCTGCCTCTTCTTAGCTTTTGAGTTTGGGTGAGCTACTAGCTTCTCTGGGCTGATTCCGCGTCTGTAACGTGAGGGTGACATTAACAGTGCCTGCACGGTGGGGGGGGTGGTGGCGAATGAGAGTGCTTACAGAGGCTAATGCAGTGACTGGCCAGACGAGCGCAGCACGCATTTGTGGTGAAGGCAGCTCGTGTTGGGGCCACATCAGGTCTTGACTTTCAGACCTCTGCCCACGGCAAACTGCCTACTGGTTTCCAGAGATCTCTGGGAGACCGTTCTTACCAAGCGCAGGTCTCTGTTGGGTGGTGCGGCGAGGGCTCCCCGCTGGCCCCACTCGTTCCCGAGTGGCAGTAGCCGTTCCAGACGGGTGCATGTCAGAGTGGATGGGCACCGGACACAGCCCCCCACCTGCTCAGCCTGTGCCCTGGGCAGGTGGCTGCCTCAGAACCTCCAGTTCTCGTATGTGGCTCCACGGTTATGATAAAAAAGCTCTCTGGGAAAGCACTTTGCGAAACAGAGAGGCAGATGTGGGTGGATTCGCCTGAGAATCACTGGAACAGTGTTTGACTCCATTTTATTTAGCACGTTCAACTTAGAAGTTTCCTGAAGACTTTTTGAATGATGTGCTTTCCACTCTAGCCCATGACGATGCCATTTGGTCAGTGGCCTGGGGGACAAACAAGAAAGAGAACTCTGAGACAGTGGTCACGGGGTCCCTGGATGACCTGGTGAAGGTCTGGAAATGGTGAGCACCCTCGCCCCTAACATGCAGCCCTGGAGATGGGGTTTGGGGGTTTGCCTCTGGGCTCCCGAGGCGCAGCAGGGAAATGCGCACTGTTCTGGGTAAGGGGCTTGGCAGTGTGGTGGGTGCAGAGGCAGTTGTTTCTCCCTTGTCTTCCTGTCACTCAGTGGGGAGGCCCAGTGGTGTTTCACAGACAGGCCCAAGTGCGCACTGTTCTGGGTAAGGGGCGTGGCAGTGTGGTGGGTGCAGGGGCAGTTGTTTCTCCTTGTCTTCCTGTCACTCAGTGGGGAGGCCCAGTGGTGTTTCACAGACAGGCCCAAGTGCGCACTGTTCTGGGTAAGGGGCTTGGCAGTGTGGTGGGTGCAGAGGCAGCTGTTTCTCCTTGTCTTCCTGTCACTCAGTGGGGAGGCCCAGTGGTGTTTCACAGACAGGCCCAAGGTTACAGCGTGGCTGCCTTTGGTGTTCTGTGCTCCTCACCCTCTGATTCTCCATTTCCAGACCCTGGTAATACATGGTCACAGGCCCAGATGGTCATGCTGGGTACAGTAGGTTGTGTGTGAAGGAACCCATTCCTTTGTCTCCCTCTGAAGGCGTGATGAGCGGCTGGACCTGCAGTGGAGTCTGGAGGGACACCAGCTGGGCGTGGTGTCTGTGGACATCAGCCACACCCTGCCCATCGCCGCATCCAGCTCCCTCGACGCTCACATCCGTCTCTGGGACCTGGAGAACGGCAAACAGATCAAGTCTATCGATGCAGGACCGGGTAAGAGTTTCACTTCCAGGGGTGCTGAAAGGTCCATGACCACGGCTGTTTGAAGCCTGAGGTCCCCCCAGAGCGATGCTCTGTTGTGCGTCGGAGGCTGGCGCTTTGTGAGGGTGCACAGGCCCCCTGCCTGTGTGGCCCCTGGAGTCACCCACGGGGTGTGGCTGGAGGTGTGTGTGGGAAAGCTTCCCAGACACAAGCGCTCTGACTGCCCAGGTGACTGTGTGTCCTTACCCTGCTGACATGGCTGAGAGAGGACTTGGGGCCCCACAGCAGCCCACAGAGTCTGTTGAGACTGCTCTGTAGTGGAGAAAGCAGGCAGCGCCCGTGACCAGGAGGAGCAGCTAAACTCGTCTGAAGTCTCGCGAATGCAAGGAAACAGCACTTACATTGTGCCTGTCCTAGAAATACCCCCACCAAAGAGGGGGAGTCCCGGGGTCCAGAGAAAGTGTGAGGATGTGCGCGGCCAGGCCAGAGCTCTCAGGAGGGGTGCAGGGCCCCAACGTCACTCGGCTCATGGTGGGCAGGAGTAAAGACGGGCTCCTCTCCGGGCCATGAGGTGAATTAGCGCCCATTATGCAGATACTACAATAAATCTTAGGTGTGAGGTTAACTGAGGAATAAAAATCAAATTTTGAGCATTAGGATTCTTGATACTAAGCATTCTAAACTTCAAGGGATAAAAATCAAATTTCCTAATAACCATGATTCCAATAAACAGCTAAGTATAATAGGACTAAGAAAACATAACCCTATTAGAATAAATGCTATTGTCATTTAGGAATAAACATAGATATTGAAAAGCACCTGGGCCCAGCCGGTGTGGCTCAGTGGTTGAGTGTCGACCCTGCACCAAGAGGTCGCCAGTTCGATTCCAGGTCAGGGCACATGCCCAGGCTGTGGGCCCGATCCCCAGTGGGGGGCATGCAGGAGGCGGCCAGTCGATGTTCTCTCTCATCGATGTTTCTATCTCTCCCTCTCCTTTCCTCTCTCTAGAATCAATTTTAAAAAGTTGTTTTTTTGTTGTTGTTAAGAATAGCATTTTTTTATTTTTTAAATTTTTTTCCTTTATAGATTAGAGAGAGAGAGAGGAAGTGAGAGGGAGAGAGAGATAGGAACGTCAATAAGAGAACATTGATTGGCCGCCTCCTGCATGCCCCCACTGGGCATTGAGCCCCCAACCTGGGCATGTGCCCTGACTGGGAATCGAACCCGGACCTCTCAGTCCATGGGATGACGCTCAATCCACTGAGCAACACCAGCCAGACTAATTATTATTATTTTTTAATTCTCACCCGAGGATATGTTTCCATTGATTTTTAGACAGAGGAAGGGAGGGAGGGAGGCCTCAGAGAGAGAAAGAGAAACATCAATGTGAGAGACACATCGATTGGTTGCCTCCCTCATGACCCCAACCAGGGCTGGGGATCGAACCTGCAACCCAGGTACATGCCCTTGATGGAGAATTGAACCCCGGACCCTTCAGTCCACAGGCCAGTGCTCTGACCACTGAGCAAACTGGCCAGGGCTGATTTGTTGTTGTTTTTTATCCTCACCCGAGGATATTCTTCCATTTTTTGTACAGATAGAGTGGGAGGGAGAGAGAGAGAGAGAAACATCGACGTAAAGGGACACATCGAGTGGCTGTCACCCGCACAACCAACCAGGGCCGGGGACAAACTGCAACCGAGGTACGTGCCCTTAGCGGGATCCGAACCCGGGTCTCTCCGGACCGCAGGCCGACGCTCTAACCGCTGAGCCAAACCGGCCAGGGCCTGATTTGTTTTTTAATGGTGACTCCCCAGTCCTTATTCCATGTCAGTTAGTGGAAAGTACTCTGTCACACTGGTTTTGTGGAGGAGTATTTCTGGCTCCTCTTCCTTTGTTTACCGTGTTACTGAGGTAGAATTTTACCTCTGTAATTACACTGTGAAGTTGAGTGCCCAGTGCAGGGAGCTTTAGTACATTTCCGTGGTGGTGCAGCCGTCCCCCGATTCAGTTTTCGTTCCCTCGTGCCCATGGAGAGTCCGTCTGTGCTCCCCTGAGCCTTAGGCAGCCACCAGTCTGCTTTCTGTCTCTGTGGTGTTGCCTTTTTGGAAAACTTCACGTAGTGGAATTGTATTGTCTCACATGTCTTCGTTCTGTTTTTTTAGGACACAAAATTTTCTTTAATTCTTTGCTGGGGGAAGGGACACCACACTCCCACTCCTACAGTACGAGGTCTTCCGACCACGCCGTGAACTCCTAGGGAAGGGCGGCCGCAGCTCAGGCTCCTCCCCGCGGTGCTCACGGAGTGGGCGGCTCTGCGTGGAGCGGGCTGGCGCTTCGGTTGACCCGGTACCTGTCTCTTTGGCTTCCTTCCTCTTCTGATCATTTCCCTCCACGTGTTTCAGGAAGCTATCTTAGCTCTTCATTGTGTAACGTGCTCATACGTACATTCTTTCTCTTGGCGAGTATCTTGCCCTTAACTTGTTTGTTCACAACAATGCCCGCCGCATGCTGGGTGACACTAGACTCTCCCAGTGTTGCCATGGTAACATTTGTGGGGCATTCCTTGCTGAACATACCACCTTTGTGTCCACATATCACCTTTCTTAGAGATTCGCCTGTATGTGGCCAGAGGAACAACTCCATGTTTCCTAAAAGGCCTGGAACATGGAGCAGGTGCCCCTCCTCCCCCTTTGTGTTCGTCGTTTTTGTGGATTGCTGGGCAGGGGTTCTGGCCGAGAAGCCCCATCTTCATTCTTAAGCGCGATGTGTGAGGTTCCTCCGTGTTGTAGCGCAGACCAGAGCTCTCCTGTTTGCTGCTCGGTGCTGTGCCCCTGTGCGGACGGACCCCATCTGTCCGTCAGCTCACCGGGGACGGGCATCCGATGCTGGCCAGTGCTTGACTCTTAGCGTGAAGGTCGTTCCTCTCGGGTGGACACCTGGGGGTGGGCTGCCTGGTATTGTGCAAAGTGGACTGTTTTTCAGAGTAGCTGCACCATTGTATGCTCCTACAATGTGTTGTACATTTTAAAAACTAAGCTCGCATCTTTTCTCACTATTATGTTTTTCCTTCTCTTTCTGTTCAGTGGATGCCTGGACTTTGGCCTTTTCTCCTGACTCCCAGTATCTGGCCACGGGAACTCATGTGGGGAAAGTGAACATTTTTGGTGTGGAGAGTGGGAAAAAGGAATATTCTTTGGACACGAGAGGAAAATTCATTCTCAGCATTGCATACGTAAGGACATGTCACTTCTCTCCCTCTGACCCTCCCCGCTCGCTCTCCAGCCTGTCACGTTCCTCGCTGTGGGTGCCACGGGCCTGTTGGGCAGCGCTGCCCGGGGGGGGGGGGGGTGCTGCGGCTGCTGGGCGTGGCGCTCACACCCCGTGTTCTGTGCAGAGCCCTGATGGGAAGTATCTGGCCAGCGGAGCCATCGACGGCATCATCAACATCTTCGATATTGCGACTGGAAAGCTGCTGCACACGCTGGAAGGTACGCCCATCGTCCGTCCTGTGCGCTGGGCGTCGGGCCGCAGAGGGCAGTCTCGGGAACCTGAGGCGCCTGCACGTGTTAGCGTTATCCCTGGAGGCGTCGCCCAGACGGGCCAGTTCTCAAACTTTAAATGCTGCTCATTTCCTCGTGCGTTGCTGTACCTCAGCTCGTTTCTGTTGTGTCTGGTTCTAAAGAACCTTGATTAGAAAACAGCTGCTTTTGATCATTGGACGGTGGGCGAATGTGGTGCCCTCCTGCACCCGGTGCCTCTGGGCAGGAGGACGGGAGGGGTGGAGGGAGATTGCCCGTTCTTAGAGAGTCCCGAGTGGATGCTGCCTCCTCTGAGCCCTTCACCTGCAGCTCAGGGCTGGGGAGGGAAGTAGCGCTCTGTCAGATCGGAAGCCATGCAGATGCCCACGTGGCCTTGTCTGTGGCTGAGGCGCTTTTTCTACGCGCTTTGTGTTGAGGTCCCGGTGGTCAGGGAAGATGGGACTGAGGAGCATTATCTTCAGGAGGTTGGCCCGGTTATATGGATGTTTCTAGAACCTGAGGGAAGTGCTGGTCAGTGTCGGGGCCAGTCAGAAGGGACCTGGCCAGTGGGAACCCCATGTGAGGGGACGGGAACCAGTGATCACTGGCTGACAGGGGCCTTTGTGAATTTCAGGCCATGCGATGCCCATTCGCTCCTTGACCTTTTCCCCGGATTCTCAGCTGCTCGTCACTGCTTCAGATGACGGCTACATCAAGATCTATGACGTGTGAGTCCCCTGCCGGGTTCACGGCTTCTCGCTGAACACCAGTGCCGCCTGTGGCTTGTTGTTCGGGGCTTTGTTCAGGTCACACAGCCCACTCGCCTCCCCACCTGTGTGTGGAGTGTCCTGGAGGGAGGCGTGCGGGGCTACCTGCTGGGATCACAGCCTTGCTGCTCCTCAGGCACCTGTCTCCCGCGGGCTCTCTGGTTTCAGATTCTCTGGGTAGGCGTGGCATGGAGATGGGGGTGGAGCCGTGGGCGGTAGCTGGCCAGAAGTGAAGGCCAAGAGTCTTCTAGGGGTGGGGCTGCCCCTGCTGGCCCCCCTTGCCCTGCTCGCTGTGGGTCCGGATGAGGGAGCCTTTTGTTGGATTTTGATGCGGGTGCAGACATCAGTCATTCTCTCCAGTCGACAGCTGTCCTCCTTCGAGGCCATGCAGGTCCTTCTCGTGTCCCGCCACCTCAGCCAGTGTCTAAGGTTGTAGACTGCGCCATGGTGCTTTGACTCGGGGCTGTGATCTGCATGCCTCCGGGCCATGGCTCCAGGCCTGGCGTTCTGATCTCCCGGTGCACGGTTCCTCCGTATTTTTGGGAGACTTGCAATTAGAACTGCAGCTCTGGAGAGCGGACCGCGGATGTTCAGCCCCAGGGGTGGCGCCTCTCAGGCCGTGTTGGTTGTGGGGGCAGAGCCCGTGTGATGGTAGCTGTCCCTCCGGGCCCGGCGCCCAGTCACAGGCCTCCGTTGCTGACTTCCATCCGTGCTCCCTCCATCGCATGAGGGGCCGCCTGGATCAATGTCCCCACAGTGTAGGTGGGGGACCCAGGCTGAGATGGGGACACTGAAGACCTGGAACTCTCCACAGAGGCCGCCTCCTCATACCCCCAGGGGTGTGTTTGCAGGGATGGAACTGCCGACCAGCTCAGGCCTCGGCAGCTCGGCCGTAGGTGATTCGGTTTCACATCTTTAAAAAGCGAAGTGGCTGGAGCGGTTAAATTGGCGTCTTTGGTGGGGTTAGAAGTGGCCTGTCCAGGCCACGCGAGTGCCCCAGGGCTGGAGTGGCCCGGCCCATGTGGAGCCTGCTGCTGTCCTCAGTCTCCCCGTCCTGGGGGCCAGCTGCTGCGCTCTCCAGAGTGCGGCTCCTTCTGTCCTGAGCTTCTAAGCTGCTTGTCGTGGATCTTAGTCCTGGCTCTTGGCATAACACACTTTGAGCGAATGCCGTGGTGGGACTTTCTGCAGTGCGTGACATCCCTTCAGCTAGCACGCGTTTGTGGTAGACTAATACTGTCGTCATGAGGATAGCAGGTGCGGTCCAGTTAAACAGGCAGAGGTTGCCCGGCCGGTGTGGCTCAGTGGTTGAGCGTCGACGCTGCACCAAGAGGTCGCCGGTTCGATTCCCGGTCAGGGCACATGCCCAGGTTGTGGGCCCGATCCCCAGTGGGGGCATGTAGGAGGCAGCCAATCGATGTTTCTCTCTCTCTCTCCCTTTCCCTTCCTCTCTAAAATCAGTCAAGGGGAAAAAACCAGGCAGAGTTCATAGTGCGCTTTCAGGGACTTGCCCCGAAGCTAACAGCATCTCTGTTCCCACCCTTCTTGTTGCAGACAACACGCCAACTTAGCTGGCACTCTGAGTGGCCACGCGTCCTGGGTGCTGAATGTGGCATTTTGTCCTGACGACACTCACTTTGTTTCCAGGTACTTGATGATTCTTAGCACTTTTAAAATGTATGAATTGCCTGAAAATTTGAAGATGGTGAAGTGAGTTGCTCTCGGCTGAAACCAGCAGGGTTCTTGAACAGTCCGACTCGCGCTGTTTCCTTGGGAATCTAGGATTCTCCCCACAGCTAGTTAAGAGGTGTAAGGCCCCTGATGCTGTGAGGTCCAGGCAGGCACGCTTTGGGGAGACGGCTGCTCTGAGTGGAGAGCCACCCGGCGCTGCCAGCACCCAGGCCGCTCCTGGGCGAGCACAGGCCCCGAGGGGCCCTGGACAGGCACAGTGCAGGTGAGCGGGGTGGAGTTCCAGTCAGATTCCTTCCACCTGCAGACCAGCCTGAAAGCTGTTTTCCGACACTAATGTTCCCTTTTCAAAACAGTTCATCTGACAAAAGTGTGAAAGTCTGGGATGTTGGAACCAGGACTTGCGTTCACACCTTCTTCGATCACCAGGACCAGGTATGGCATCGGTGACGTAGTTCTTTGTCTGTGGCTTGTGAGCGTCGTCTGACTGCGGCGCTAAGTCTCTCCTCTCCTGGCCTCGCGGCTCGAGCTGGCGGGGCTGGCGGGCCCGGCTCTGAGCTGCCCCTGCTCAGACGTGGGCTGGCCTGTGCCCGGTGCGCAGTGTCTGTGCGGAGGCTGAGCACGTGTCGTCCGGAAAGCGTGCTGGTCGCACTACCTTTAAACGCCGTGCTAGTCAGACGCTTCAGCTTCATCCGGTGCCTGGGGCCCTCTTCTGGGTGCAGCCCGGCCGTGGCCCGCTCAGGAAGGGCCTCCCTTCTCAGAAGCTTCCACTCCTTAAACAGTCATCACTTGTCATTTGGGGAGCTATCCAAGGAAATGATCTGATGTCTGGGGTTTTTTTAATATACTTGAAGCCGTAAATTCTTACAGGTTTTTTGGCTTTCGTGATATTGATAATTTTTGTTTGGGTGTTTAAGTTAGGAAAAGCAGGGTTTGTGCTCACAGGAGACTATCTTTGTCAGCGTAACTGAAGTGGTACAGGTGCTCTCCGCCCTGGCCAGTTTGGCTCAGCGGTTAGAGCGTCAGCCTGCAGACCGGAGGGTCCCGGGTTCAGTTCCCGCTAGGGGCTCGTGCTTCAGTTGCGGTTCGTCCCTGGCCCCAGTTGGGTGCTGTGGGTGGCAGCCGGTTGATGTGTCTCTCTCATATTGATGTTTCTCTCTCCCTCCCGCTCTAAAATCAATAAAGAAAAGAATTTAAAAAAAAAAAGAATAAAGTGTTAGCAGAACATTTTTTTCTTTTTACTTTTACAGGTCTGGGGAGTAAAATACAATGGAAATGGCTCAAAAATTGTGTCTGTCGGAGATGATCAGGAAATTCACATCTATGACTGTCCAATTTAAACGTCCAAGTCTTCCACCCTGAAGCTGCAGAGAAAATGTGCAGACTGAACATAACATTCCTTATCTTTCTAGTTTGTTTAAAAGAAACACAGCATTTATTATAGCAGGAACTTAAACTTTGTAGATGCCATATAAACCTCTTCATATTTTACTGGAAATGCTGTTCCTACTTTAACATAAAGCATTCTTAATGCAAACCCCGAATTCTTGGACATGCTCCTCTCCGGGTGCCTGCTCACAGAGCACAGTGACGGGAGTCGGTGGCGTCACGTGACCGCGAGCGTCTGCCTCAGAGACAGCGATCCAGGTACCCACTGGCCTTCCCAACCTAGAAACACGGGCTCGCCCTGGGATTCCAGAGCGCGGTCACGCAGAAGCTAATCTACTCAAGGGGGTCCTGAAGGAAATAGGGGTCTGACTGGAGGGGGCGTCCTAGTCCTTCCCCCTGGACTTCCTGTTGGACGTCAGTGATGGCCCTTTCGCACTCTGCTTCACCCTCCCACTCCCAGAGAAGGCTCTAGCGTGCTGGCGGACACTGTTGCCTTCACAGTGTCCATAGGCTCCTGCCTCTGCCTGCTGTTGACTGCAGCCCCGCCCATTGTTCCGGAGCCCCCTGGGCCTGAGACTGGTCTGCGTGTGTTCTGTTTACTGGTCCTAACGCCCTGCCTGAGCCTGGTCCTGTGCCCTGCCTCTCTCCGGTCTCCATGCCTTGCTCACCCTCTGCAGCCACACGGCCCTAGCCTTTCCTCAGCCGGAACTTCTCCCAGACTGCGCTCGGGGCTGCGCGGGGAGGCCTTCCCCGCTCCTGCACCTTCCCCATCGCTCCCGCTCTTCACCGCACTTCCCACTGCCCTGCTCACCCCCAGCCCCGGTAGAAGCTCCGTGAGTGGAAACTTCATTCCGTTGTATCAACCAGTGAGAGGCGACCTGGCACTTAACACTTCTTTGAGGTCAGGAAATAAAAAACCAAAGCCATTTGTCTCATACCAGCTCCGCTTTAATTTCAAAGTGACAAATGTACAGGTGGAATAAATTTCCAGCAACACGCTCCAGATTCCACGTCCCTGACAAGGAAGGAGCTGGGTGTAATTCTGCCCCCGTCAAGCACAGTCCTCCAGCGGTCATTTGATAAGAGACAGCACAGGAACGGGACACCGGCAGTCGTGGTCTGCATGCGGAGCGACCGTCTTGTGGGCTTGGGTGGAAGAGGAACGTTGTGTCTGTCCTGACCAGTGATCAGTGGCCAGGTGGGCTCCTCTGTACCACTTTGAGCAGATTGCACTCGACCTGCCTGACTCTCCCAGGGGAAGTCCTGGTTTGAGTCACACTCGCAGGTGAGGGTGGGTGTAACAAGTGGCCTTTAACCCAGCAGCTTAGAAGGTGGTTTTTCTTCATGAGTGTTTTTGGAAGGAGAGGTAACCCTAACTTTACGCTCGTCTATCTGCCAGGACTGACACACCCGACAGGCCGCCGTGCGCAGGGGCGTCAGACTGCAGCGGTCAGTGCAGACTCCGCCGGCAGGAGCAGGAAGCCCTTGTGCACGGCTGGGGGTGTGGTGCGGTCCTCTGCAAGGGGACTTGTCTGGGAGACGGAGGTGAAGGCAGATGTCCTGTACCTCTCCACACCCCCAAGCCGTCCAGGAAGCGTGCTGTGCCCTGGGGCGAGCCCACTTCGCATTCTCCCACGGTTCTGCGGCTGCACTGAAGCTGCTGGGGAAACGGAATTCTCCGTTTTCTTTACAGATAAGCACTTTGGTGGGATAGCATTGCAAAAATTACCAACAGAAAATCATTAAAACCACAAAAAACAAGGTGCGGGGACACAGGCAAACAGGTCTGTCAGTGTGTCATTTAAAACACAGGTTTGTCTTCACCATGAGGCTTGGGAGGTTCAGGTAGCTTCCGAGAGAGGTGATCAGACACACACACGCCATTCCATTCGCTCGGGTACAGAACACTGGAGACCAGGTTGGCCCTGCAGCCCAGTCAGTGTGAGCCAGGTGCCGCCGCCACGTCTAGTCCACAGATGGGCCTCTATTCCCGAGGAGGGTCAGCTGGAATCGGGACTCAAATGCCACATTAGCAGGCCTGAGATCATGCCCTCAGCACCTCGACCACAGGACGGAGGGGAGAGAAACCCAGACCAGAGATGGGCCAGGTGCCCGCGTGGCGCCTGGGGGACTGCTCTCTTGGCTGTGCTTTATTGGTGGGACGGGATCACGGCAAAGCCACGACAAGCACAACGCGGCACTGTGGTCACTGACACCTCCGATGGGTCCTGGACATGTACATAAACAGATTCCATGTGCAGACTAGAGGTGGTTTACACTTAAAACATTTAAATATAAATTAAGCTATAACTTAGGTCACAACCAAAAGAAAACCCAAGAAAGACACTCAGCAATTGAGAATGCTGAACACAAACGCAGGGCACCCCAAACAGGCTATGGAAGTGAGGCCGTGTGCCAACTTGACATTCGCCACATGCTCGTGCACCGGGCCCACGTCACGCCGTCTGGCACTGCACCGCGGCCCGGGACCCGTCCTCGTCCTCCTCGTAGGCCTCCCTGTGCTGGCGCCAGCTCTGATCGCTGGGGTCGAACTCCTGCAGCTCCACTTGATCCATGTCGTCTGTGACCCTCACTTTCTGCCGAGGAGGGAGCAAAGCCTCCAGCTGAGGAAGCTTGTCCAGAGGAAGCCATTGTTTTTCAGGAAAGATGACCTGTCGAGGGGAGGTGGGAGAGAGTAGTTGTTTCTTCCCTTCCCAATTAAGCCACTGAATACATCCCATGAGGACAAAACACACGCACTTACTAGGAACTGAATGACCAGACTGCCCTTCTCCAGGGGAGCTTTGTAGATGGGCATCCCTTCGTTACGCACACATTTCAGGTCCCCATGCTTCGTCACCTCACCTGTGCATGAAAGGTGGTTATGAAACGGAGGTGGAGGGAGGCCTGAAAGTCTACCCGTCTAGCCCTAAATCTCAGGACCACACAGAAAGTTGCTCCCTGAGCCTGTGGCCAGCCAGGGGACCAGAGCATCACTGCTCACACCCACTGAAGGGCTCAAGGGTGCCAAATTGGCTCAGCCACCACCACACCAGATTCCTTGACGGACAAGTGACCCAGGAGCTATTCTGAGGCAGCTTCGAGTCAAGGTCCTAGGCTGGCCTCTCTCCCTTTTACATTTTGCCTGCCACCCCCAGTCCCTTCTAGGCAGGTGCCCACATGGTCTCGTGCCCTCCTGGGAGCCCGGTGTCTACGTGAGCTAGAAGGCCGAGAGCTCGAGCCCTTGAGAACCCTTTTGGTTCCTCGGGCAGCTCCCTCCTGCTCCGTGGGAGTGTGCAGTCAGGAAGATTCTACTGTAGAAGGTCTCTCTGGTTCAACAGCACAGAGCCGAGGGCCGTGAGGGTGAATCAGAACGGACAGAAAAACACCTACTGCTGTGTTTTCTTAGTATACAAAAATTCGCTTTAAAATTTAAGTTAAATTGGGAGTTTCCAGTTAGATTTTTAGACACCACTCCCCCCCCCAAGATTCCTATTTGAGGCTCCTCCCCCTACCCCTACTCTGAATTTTTTTTCTAGAATGTTTTAAAAATTAATTAAATGTTCAAGTCATTAATAATGACTTTACGCTTAGAGAAAAATCAAGTCGCTAACTTATGTGACAGAAGTCAACCTTGAATGTGCAACCAGGCTGTGTGGCCAGTGGTTTTAAGCCAAACGTACAGAACATTTACACCATTACCTGGTTTGGATGTAATAACGAGGACTCGGTCATCTAGGGTGTTTATCGTCTTCTTGAAGCCACAGAGGGCTTCAGAAAGCTGAATTTTCATTTTCATAATCAAGTCATGGCCTCGTCTCTGAAAGACACTATGATCCTTCTGATCAAGCACAATGATGACATCACCAGGCTCCAGCTCAGGCTCCTGGTCGCCTTCTCCATGAAACAGTATCTTTTGCCCATCTTTCATACCTGTGGAACACCACCCCTTTCTGTTAGCCCCTCCTCTTCAAAGCCATACTTTCTGCAAAGCGGCTGAAGGCGGCGGAGGCTGCAGCCTCACCTCTCTCGACGTGCACCTCGAGCGTCTTCTTCTCCTGGACCACCTTGGCTCCGCCGCAGCTTTCACAGCGGTCCTTGGGGTTGATGCGCTCGCCCTGGCCCTTGCACTCGACGCACACAGTCTGGATCTGCTGCACCATGCCCGGCCCAATCTGCTGGATGTGGACCTGCATCCCGCGGCCCTTGCATATCGGGCACTTCTCCACGGAGCCCTTCTTCCCTCCGACACCTGCGGGCGGGGGAGCAGACGCAGCTGTGCTCCTCCCCGGGAAGCATGGCCGCTGGCGCCACAGCAGGAGGGGAAGGAGCCACTACTTGGACACAGGTGTGAATTCTGACTGTTTACACACATACAAGCCATGTCCAGGTGACTGGGTGGTTCTAGCCAAGCAAATAATCAGAAGCTAACATGGGATCTCAAACGTGTTTGTGGCTGTGCCAAGCCAAATTCCTTACTAAAGCTCTACCGCATGTATTTTCTTCCATCCCAGGGTGGGAAACACCTGTGCCTACAGGGGGCCGACTAGGGTGGACTGTGGAGAACACAGTCCTGTCCATAGGGGTGGCTACTCAGCTCAGCCAGTTATGTGTGGGACAGTGTGGATCTGACCTTGAAAAATCAGATTTTTTAAAAATCACATCATTTACATTTAAGTCAAGGGTCATTAAACTACGGCCAGTTGCCTGGTTTTGTAAATAAAACTTTATTGGAACAGAAGCATGTCCGGTCGCGTATGTATTGTCTATCGCTGCTTTTGCACTAAGAGTTGAATAGTTATGACAGGGACCACGTGACGCACAGAGCCTAAAATCTTTGCCATCTGGCCCTTTACCGAAAAAGTTTACTGACCCCTAGGTTGGGTGAACTGTCTTGACTTTTAAGTGTTAAAAATAACTGTCAACATATTAAGTACATATTAAATAAACATGCAGTCAAAATAAGAACTGTGCATGGCCCAGCGAAACCAATTGGTCTCTCAGGTCACCTATTTGCCATCTCTGTCTGACCCTCACATTTGAAAAGATACATTGTCTTTCTCTGAATTATAACACAATCAAAATTATTTCCAGATCTAAGGTATCAGAACTTTGAGAGTCATTCAAAAATTGATTTTTACCTTCACATTTCTCACAAATTACATTTTTCTGGAGGGCCAATTTCTTCGTGACTCCATTATATAAATCTTCAAGAGTTACAGACAACTGATGTACAACATTCTTGCCTTACCAAGAGGAAGAAAAAAAACATTTAGTAATACCGCAGTAAATATGCCACTGTGCTAAACACCCCCCGGACGACACGTGTGTGAAGCCTCCAGACTCAAGGCCGTGCCGTGTCCTCGGTCCCCTCCCTGTGGGGACCAGTGCTGCTGTTACACCTGGCTTGCTCCTCTGGCTCTCTGCCAGTGACCAGAACAATACCCTTCTAGCTATGAGCTCATGAATCATGTATAGATGTCAACACAGAGACTTTCCGTCTCTATTTCCAAAACAAATCTGAAGACAGAGATCACTCAAGGAACCTATGGCAACATTGCAGTGAAATGGATTAACTCGTCTCTCCCATGAAAGGAGCCCTTTCCTCAGATGAACGCGTGACAACCTTTCTCACTGAAATGCTTCCTCGAGCCTAACGCACTTTATTTTTAACCCTCCTGTCATTCGTAGCCAAGTGGGAGCTCTTTCATCTGCAGAAACCTTGTCTGTGCATTGGGACGGGGGGCCCTTCTGTCTGCGGGGTGCAAGCCTCTCAGGACCCAGAGCACCAGCACCCTTGCTGCTGCTCACAGTCACTGAGACAGGCTGTCCTTGTTTACTGGCTGTCACCTTTGAGAGATGACTTGAGGGCGAGAAGTTGTTCATCTCAACAGTGAGAGAGCTGGGCAAGAGACAGCCAAGGTTTTAATCACATCCTCATTGTCAATTATCGGAGCGGGCAACATACCCAGGCAACAGGACAAGGGTTTTTCCTTAATAAACACTGTGACGGTCAGCATACTGTCCACAGGCTTGACAGACCAGCTTTCTGGAGCTCAGAGTCGACTACACTGTGAGACGCACTGCCTCGTGTGGGGCCCCTTGTGGACCCACACCAGCCTTCAGAAGCCCCAGTGCAGAGCTTTTTTGTTCTGCTTTTACCCAGGGCTCTGGCACTGGCTACCTATCTGGTTCACGGTGCGGAGTAGTTTATCAGCAGTAACACTGCACAGGAGAACGGGGGCTGAGATCACGAGGAACAGTCAGGGTGACATCCTACAGCCTGGCAGGAGGGAAGAGGTAGAACAATGAGGAAGAGCAAAGGCCAGAACTTAAAACAACGGCCTCGGGCCATTCGGCTCAAGACTAAAGCCCTCCATTTCCTGGGGATCAAGCTGCTAATCTTTTTTTTTTTTTTTAATCCTCACCCGAGGACATTTTTCCATTTTTTGTTCAGATAGAGTGGGAGGGGGAGAGAGAGAGAGAGAGAGAGAGAGAGAGAGAAACGTCGATGCGAAAGGGACACATCGAGTGGCTGCCACCCGCACGACCAACCAGGGCCAGGACAAACTGCAACCGAGGTACATGCCCTTAGTGGGAACCGAACCCGGGTCTCTCTAGACTGCAGGCCGACGCTCTAACCGCTGAGCCAAACCGGCCAGGGCCAAGCTGCTAATCTTAATGAACTCTGAAGAGGGAGGCCTCAGGTTCTTTTACAAAGATGTTCAAACGTAAGGGATAAAATGTGTTACCTAGAAAATCTCCTGAGGGGCTAAGGAAAGGCGGCCACCCTGCACACAGCAAGCACCAGGCAGGGGTGGCGCCCAAGGCCCCAGTCAGGAGGCGTGGGAAGCAGGGCACGCGGGAAGGAAGAAAAGCCCTCTTGGCAGAGGCATCACTGATAACCACAGGTCATCACTGATAACCTCTGCTGCTTAGGACACTCAGGAGAACTTGACCTTCCTCCTTTCTACTCACCCCTCCATCTGCTCCTTTATCCATGGTGTCTGGAGGGTGGCAGGTTATTGCTAAATATGCTAAGAGATTCCAGGTAGTGTGGGCACTAGACAAGTGATGACAACTAGACCCTTCTAAGGCACGATCTGTCCTGATCCCAGTAATGGACAGTCTGGAAACTATGCAACTCGCGCAAAGTCTTCAGCAGCATTTACCTCTCCTCTCTCTAGCCATCCGCCCTCCACCGCCGAAGAACATGTCGAAGATGTCCATGGGGGAAGAGAAGCTGGGGCTGCCCAAGCCTCCCTCCTTGATCGCCTGCTCGCCGCCCTGGTCATAAATATCCCTCTTCTTTGGATCTGAAAGCACTTCATATGCCTGGGATATGAGCTTAAACTTTAAAAGAAAAAGAGAACAATTAACAACAGATAAGGATTGAGTTGTGTTATTACGTAAACCTACCACATGGATGGGACATCAGAGGTATTCTGCACCTAACCCCCCAGACTAGCTGGTCTGTCCACTATCTGGAACCCGAGTTTTCCATCTACTCCCCTTGTAAGGTGGGAAACACAGGCACACATTACCAAGGGACCAGATGCAGAGCTACTGCAGAGAGTCAGGGAGAGCAGTGGGGAGGGACATCTCTCCCTACTCCGGCCGCACCAGACAGGAAGTCACGGGGAACTCGAGGCAGTAAGCCCAGGCCGGGACTCAGCTGGAGAAGGCCCAGGTCTCCGGGGCTGCTGCTAGCTTCCCAGCTCGTGAGGATTGCTTTACCGTTTACTGCCGGTTGCAGACACAATGTGCAAACTTACACTGTCCCCCAAAGTCCTGACCTCCCAGATTACTCCACATCTCAGTGATCGGCAAGGCCAAAACCTAATGACCTCTCTCCCTCCCATGTCACCTGTCAACAAGTCCTTTTGGAACTACCTTCAAAGATACATCTCCAGTACTCTAAGACAAAAAATAAGACCCCATGTGCACCATTCCCACCAAAAATGTTATCATTGGAATCCACCTGTAAATGAAGAGTCAGAAAACCCAAATGGAAGGACTTCCTGCAAAACTAAGACAGGAAGACTAATCTGTGATCTGGATTGGATTCTGCCCTGGGGGAAATGGGTCTGGAGTCGAATTCGGCGTCCTCCTTCCGCCCAGTGTCAGAGTTACAGATCAGTGCTGTGGCCAGCTCACCTTCCAGAATGTGATAATCTGCCACAGGACCTTAATGAAATTAATGTGCTGCTGGGGGGGAATGGTCGGAGGCTATGTAGCAACTTGAAAAATTATTTGTGATAAAATATTATGTGGTGAGAAGAAAAAAAAAAAGTATGGCCCATGATGACCACGTATGATCATCCTGGAAAAGAAGCACAGAGGTAGCAGTTAGGGTGATGTGTAGTTGGTGGCTTTTCCTCTATATGATGAAATGTTCTGCACTATTATGCTCTTGTATAATTTCTTTAAACTTTCATGAAAAAAAAAAATCTATTATTCAAACTGTAAGTTAGAATGAAATTGGCCAAAAGACCAAACTCATCTCAAAAGCTGGTTCGGTTAAGAGCCAAGGATACACCCCTATCATTGCCCCTGAAAGGGACGAGCTCGCTGACCCGCCACCCCACTGTCTCTTGGAAACTGGGCCCAGATGAGATAAGGACAGACTCCACACAGAGCGCCTGACAACAGACACACGCTGCCCAGTGCTTAGCAACAGGACAACAGGGCCCAAAACAAAGGCCCACACACCCACAGCCGTCTCAGTTACCCTGGAGCAAGGGGAAAGGACTGCCCTAATCTATTTTTGAAGAGACATTAATAATACAGTGACAGACTGAGGAGGAAAAAATAAAAAGGTTCCACCTGTGACAGATACAGTGGACAAGAGCTACACACGGACTCACTCACACCAAACAGAAAAGGCCTACACAGTGCTGGTCGTAAATAAGTATCTGCGCTCCTGCTCAGACAGGGATGCAGGGGGCCCTTGTGCTCCTGCTCAGACAGGGATGCAGGGGGCCCTTGTGCTCCTGCTCAGACGGGGTTGCAGGGGCCCCTTGTGCTCCTGCTCAGACGGGGTTGCAGGGGCCCCTTGTGCTCCTGCTCAGACGGGGTTGCAGGGGCCCCTTGTGCTCCTGCTCAGACGGGGATGCAGGGCCCCCCTGTGCTCCTGCTCAGACGGGGTTGCAGGGGCCCCCTGTGCTCCTGCTCAGACGGGGTTGCAGGGGCCCCTTGTGCTCCTGCTCAGACGGGGATGCAGGGCCCCCTGTGCTCCTGCTCAGACGGGGATGCAGGGGCCCCTTGTGCTCCTGCTCAGACGGGGATGCAGGGGCCCCCTGTGCTCCTGCTCAGACGGGGATGCACGGTGTCCCCTGTGCTCCTGCTCAGACGGGGATGCAGGGGCCCCTTGTGCTCCTGCTCAGACGGGGATGCACGGTGTCCCCTGTGCTCCTGCTCAGACGGGGATGCAGGGCCCCCCTGTGCTCCTGCTCAGACGGGGATGCAGGGCCCCCCTGTGCTCCTGCTCAGACGGGGATGCAGGGCCCCCTGTGCTCCTGCTCAGACGGGGATGCCAGGGCCCCCTGTGCGCATGCTCAGACGAGGATGCAGGGCCCCCCGTGCTCCGTGCTCAGACCGGGGATGCAGGGCCCCCCGTGCGCCTGCTCAGAACCGGGATGCAAGGGGGCCCCTTGTGCTTCCTGCTTCACCGGGGAATGCAGGGTGCCCTTGTGCTCCTGCTCAGACGGGGATGCAGGGGCCCACCTGTAGCTCCTGGCCTAGGAAACGGGGATGGCAGGGGCCCCCTTGTGCCTCTCCTGGCTCGACGGGGATGCAGGGCACCCTTGTTCTCCTGCGGTCAGACGGGGATGCAGGGCCCCCTGTGCTCCTGCCGCAGGAACGGGGAATGCAGGTGCCCCTTGTTGCTCCTGCTCAACGGGGAATGCAGGGGCCAGCCTTGTGCTCCTGCTCAGAGCAGGGAGGCAGGGGCCCCTTGTGCTCCTGGCTCAATGGAGGGATGCAGGCCCCCCTGTGCTCCTGCGCAGATGGGGATGCAGGGCCCCCTGTGCTCCTGCTCAGACCGGGGAATGCAGGGGCCCCCTGTGCTCCTGCTCAGACGGGGATGCAGGGCCCCCCTGTGCTCCTGCTCAGACGGGGAGCAGGGCCCCCCTGTGCTCCTGCTCAGACGGGGATGCAGGGGCCCCCTGTGCTCCTGCTCGGACGGGATGCAGGGGCCCCCTGTGCTCCTGCTCGGACGGGGATGCAGGGGCCCCCTGTGCTCCTGCTCGGACGGGGATGCAGGGCCCCCCTGTACTCCTGCTCGGACGGGGATGCAGGGCCCCCTGTGCTCCTGCTCGGACGGGGATGCAGGGGCCCCCCTGTACTCCTGCTCGGACGGGGATGCAGGGGCCCCCCTGTACTCCTGCTCAGACGGGGATGCAGGGCCCCCTGTGCTCCTGCTCAGACGGGGATGCAGGGGCCCCTTGTGCTCCTGCTCGGACGGGGTTGCAGGGGCCCCATGTGCTCCTGCTCAGACGGGGATGCAGGGCCCCCCTGTGCTCCTGCTCAGACGGGGATGCAGGGCCCCCCTGTGCTCCTGCTCAGACGGGGATGCAGGGCCCCCCTGTGCTCCTGCTCAGACGGGGATGCAGGGCCCCCCTGTGCTCCTGCTCAGACGGGGATGCAGGGCCCCCCTGTGCTCCTGCTCAGACGGGGATGCAGGGGCCCCTTGGAAACGCGTGCAGGTCACGTCCACCCGCAGAGTGGTCCCGCCGCCCTGCAGCCAGCCCCCGCGCTCCGCTCCGGAGAGGCCCCGAGCTCGCAGTGACCGCGGGGAGCAGGCCCACGGGCCCCGAACAGCGCAGACAGCCCCCAGAGGAGCCCCCCAGGAGGGCAGCCGCCCAGGGAGGCGGGCCCCGGACCGGCCCCTCGCAGGGCGGCTCCATGCGAAGACCCAGAGCTCGCGGCCGCCTCCCGGAAGCAGCCGGCTGCAGCCACTGAGGCAGACAGGCGTTTGGGGTCACCTGTGACGTCACACGTGTCCCAGAGTCACTGCTATCAGCCCCTGCGAAAACCCCTCTCCCCCCAGCCGCCGGGGCCACCCCAGTGCTCCAGGAGAAGGGCAGCGCGGAGGCCAGGCGCGGAGGGGGACGCGTCCCCGTGTCCGCAGGTGTGTCCCCGGCACCGACCACACCCCGCGCCTCCAGCGCTCAGGCTCCCGCATGCGCACTGCCGGCCGCGCGCCTCAGTTTCCCACACGTGCCCGCGCCCCCGCCCCCTTCACGCCCCCACGCCCCCCCACTCACGCCCCCCGCCCGCCCACCTTCTCGCCCTCGTCGGGGTTCTTGTCGGGGTGGAAGCGCAGCGCCAGCTTGCGGTAGGCCTTGCGGATCTCCTCGGGCGGCGCGCTGGGCTTCACGCCCAGGATGTCGTAGTACTGCGTCTCCTTCACCATCCTGCCGGCGGCGGCCCAGCCCCGGCCCCGCGCGCCCCTCGCCGCCGGCCGCCCGGCCCCCGCCCGGCGCGTCACGGCCGCGTCACGGCGCCGCCGCGTCACAATCCCGCCGGCGGGCTGTCCCTCCGCCGCCGCTCCTGGGCCCGGGCCCCGCGGCGGCTTTTATCTCCGCGGCCGCAGTTTCCGTGGGGACGGTGACGCCACAAACGCCCAGAACCTTCCGGAAGCCCGGCCGCCTCCCGGCGCCGCTGGGGGGGCGGGGCGGTCACGGGGCGGGGCCGGGGGCGGGGCCGGGGCGGGGCGGCCTCGGTGTGGTCACGGGGCGGGGGCGGGGCGGGGGCGGGGCCGGGGCGGGGCCTGGGGCGGGGCGGCCTCGGTGTGGTCATGGGGCGGGGCCGGGGGCGGGGCGGCCTCGGTGTGGTCACGGGGCGGGGGCGGGGCCTGGGGCGGGGCGGCCTCGGTGTGGTCACGGGGCGGGGGCGGGGCCGGGGGCGGGGCGGCCTCGGTGCGGTCATGGGGCGGTGCTGGGGGAGGGGCGGGGCCGCGCGGGGGGGGGGGGGAGGGGGGGAGCCTCGGGCGGTCACGGGGCGGGGCCGGGGGCGGGGCCGGGGGCGGGGCCGGGGGCGGGGCGGCCTCGGCGCGGTCTCGGGGGGGGGGGGGGGGGCAGCGTGTCCCAGACGCCGGCTGCCGCCCTGCGATAGCGCCCGGCCGCCCTACGCCCAGTTGGCACCTGGGGGAGCGCCCCGGCCGGGAGGGCCCGCCGCTGTGCCCCGGCCCCTGAGCACGACCCAGGCCTGCAGTCCGCGGCCCTGTGGTTGAGGGGTCGGCCCCCCCAGGGGACGGCACTGCCCCCTGTGCTGCCCCCGGAGGGTGAGAGAGGGGCTCCTGCTGGTTGTCTCAGCTCCACTTCCTGCTCTTTCCGTTTGTTTTCCGGAGCGTAGAGGTGTGTGCGTGTGTGTACACGTGTGTATACGTGTGCACATGTGTGTAGGTACGTGTGTGGATGCATGTGTAGATGTATGTGGATACGTGTGTAGGTGTGTATGTAGGTGTGTGTGTTAGATACGCGTGTAGGTGTGTATGTAGGTGTGTGTGTTAGATACGTGTGTAGGTGTGTGTGTAGATGTGTGTGTGTAGATACGTGTGTAGGTGTGTGTGTATACGTGTGTATACGTGTGTGTACGTGTGTAGGTGTGTGTGTATACGTGTGCAGATGTGTGTGTAGACGTGTGTAGATGTGTGTGTAGACGTGTGTAGACGTGTGTGTAGACGTGTGTAGATGTGTGTGTGTATACTCGTGTGTAGATGTGTGTGTATACGTGTGTAGGTGTGTATGTAGGTGTGTGTGTTAGATATGTGTGTAGGTGTGTATGTAGGTGTGTGTGTTAGATACGTGTGTAGGTGTGTGTGTAGATGTGTGTGTAGATACGTGTGTAGGTGTGTGTGTGTATCCGTGTGTAGGTGTGTGTGTACGTGTGTAGGTGTGTGTATACGTGTGCAGATGTGTGTGTATACGTGTGTAGATGTGTGTGTAGACGTGTGTAGATGTGTGTGTAGACGTGTGTAGATGTGTGTGTAGACGTGTGTGTAGACGTGTGTAGATGTGTGTGTACGTGTGTAGGTGTGTGTGTATACGTGTGTAGATGTGTGTGTAGACGTGTGTAGATGTGTGTGTAGACGTGTGTAGATGTGTGTGTACGTGTGTAGGTGTGTGTGTAGGTGTGTGTGTATATGTGTGTAGATGTGTGTGTGTACTCGTGTGTACACGCGCGCACACAGGACAAGTCTGGCAGTCAGCAGGTCTGGGCTCTCTGAAAGAGTCAGGGTTGGAGAAACAGAGCCGGTGGATTAGCAAAGCCGGTGCCCGAGGCCCCTAGTCTCTGACCTACGTGAGAACCTCAGTAACTTCTGCAGCTGTGCCCCCCTCCCCGCGTGTCAGGACCCTTCACCGTCCCCAGGACTCCCCCCCCACCGTCCTGCTGTCAGCAGCCCCTGGCTGAGCGAGGCCCAGATCTGACACAGGACAGGGGTTCCACTACTGGCACCTGCTGGGAGCAAGTCCACAGAGCACTAGGCGGCCCTGCAGGGGGTGAAGACTGCCCCCCCCCCCCAGGGCACTGATCCCTCCTGAGCCCCAGCCTCCCAAGGCCCTGGGGCAGGGGCAGCAGGCCTGGCTCCCCCTGGGTGAGCCGCAGTCTCAGCACCTGCACGGGGGCTCTGCTCTTTCGTTGGGATCACCATGCTGTCAGAATGACCACACAACTTTGACAGGTTCCGGCAGAAGACCTGCCTAACTGAGGGGCCCTCCCTGGCCGTAGAGAAAGCAGCCGTGCCTCCCAACAGCTGGGCACTTGCACATAATCTCCGCACCCGCCCAGCAGAGTGAGCACAACTGTCCCCAACTTACCAGTGGGAAACAGGCTCAGAGAGGTGATGTTCACGTGCCGCTAAGATGGGGACCGGAACTCTAACCCGGGCTGAACGCTCCCAGAGTCCACATGTTCTTTCCCGTCCACCACACACCTGCCTCTGCACCAAAGTAACATAACTGGGCCACTGGAATTCCTCGCACAGGGAGCATCTCCAGTTCCAACGAAGTCCTGGTTCTTTATATACGAGGAGTCAAATTAGCCACAATTCAAGCATTTTGTAGAGTTTCTGCAAAGTCGTATAATCCACATACACACCCTCCCAAAGTTAGGATGAGGAAACATCCAAGAAGGCTTACGCCATTTGTCCAGGGTCACACAGCATCTTAGTCCAGGCAGCTCCCAGCCAATGCTCCCCCCCACACACACCACTCACCACCAAAATACCCTACTTACTGTAACATGCCCATTGATACTTCTAAAATAAACTTCTCCTTGCAAAATAATGCACACATAGGAAATGCACAAGCTGTACGCGTACAGTTCAATGAGCTATTACAGAGTAAACACTTGTATTTAAGTCCTGTCCTGATTGAGACCATTACCAGCACCCCTCGAAGCCCCCTGTGCCACCTCCCAACCACTGTGGACCCCACCAAGGGGAGCCCCTGTTCTGACTTCTAATATAGGTTCATTGTGCCTCTGTGAACATTCTGTCACTGGGGTCATGTAATAGGTGTTCGGCTTTGGCTCATCATCAGGTTGGTGAGAATTGCCTGCGTTGCCGACTTTGACAAGTTCGCTCTCCTTGTTGGTCAATGCTCTGTTGTGTGACGATCACACTTAAGCTCCCACTCTGCCGTTGGTGGACACTGGAGTCGTTCCCAGGGGCGATTGAGGTGAGCATTCTTAGTGTGTCTCTTGGTGCGTGGATGTTCAGTTTTGTTGGATATAAGCCCAGGAGTGGAATTGCTGGCTCCGTTGGGGGTGACTTGCCCCTCTTGCCTCCTCCCACCATAGAGACGCCTGCTCGGTGCTCTGAGAAACCCCCTGCGGGACCCCCTTGTGCCCAGGAGGCCCTTGGACTGCACTTGGGAGAAAGGGCAGCGGGCATCAGTGGGCACAAACCGGCGGCTGACACGTCTGCTGAGAAGCACTGTCCTAGGAGCCGTTCCGATAACTCCCTTCTCAGCTAAGCAAAGGGCCTGAACTGCCAGGTGGGAACTTGTTCTGTTCAGGCTGCTGGGTAGAGATAATCAGCTCATCTTGGCACCCCATCGTGGGGTGGAGCGACCTCCACTGACACCGTAGCTGCACCCAAGGCAGGGGCTGCGTCTCTCCTTTGCCACTATCTCCCCGCGACCCAGTGCAGTGCCTCATGGGGGAGGTGCCCGGTAAATATGGCCCATGAGATGAGGCTGCTGGAAGGCCCAGGGCCTCACACTGCAGCCCAGAGCCCTGTATTTGCTTCCTGTGGCTGTGGCAACAAGATGCCACCAGCTCCGTGCCCTTCCAGTTCTGGAGGTCAGAATTCCAACATGGTTTCCACCGGGCTGCAGTTACGGTGTTATTAGCAGGGCTGCATTCTTCTGGGAGGCTAGCACAGAAGAATGCATTGCTTTCCTCTTTCCGGCCTCTAGAAGCCGCCTGCCCTCCTTGGCCCGTGGCCTCGTCCTCCATCTTCAAAGCCAGCAATGTAGCATCTTGAGATCTCCATCTCTCTGATTCTGTGTCCACCTCACATCTCCTTCACTCACTCTGATCCTCCTGCCTCCCTCTGTAAGTATCCCGGTGACTATGTCGGCCCAGCTGGATGATCCCAGAGCCTCTTCCCATCTCCCAACCCTCAGCTGGATCACACCTGCAAAGTCCCTTGTGACAGGTAAGTTAATGTTCACAGGTTTGTGGTGACACGACAGGGACATCTTCAGGGGCTGAGCCCCAGACCCTAAGCTGGCAGTTAAGGTCTCAAACCTGTGAACGCATATGTCCCCGCAGTTAGTCCTCCCCGGGCCCACGCACTCTCCACCACTCACGCCTGGCGCTTTTCTGCTCCCGCACCATTGTTTCTAGAAGCGTTAGTCCCACAAAATGGGAGCCTCCAGACCACTCCCTCCTTCACTGAAAACTCACCTTCACCAGGACGCCACCTCTGACCCCCCAGGACAGGGCCTCCTTGTGCTGTGTCACTCACACTGATGATGGCCCAAAGCCCGGCTGTGTCGTTTGCTCCCTCTGTGTGTCTGGGCGTCCTTACCTGTAAAGTACCGGGAGTGGTGGTGGTGGTGTGGGATCGAATGAGGGGACACGCATCGACACCGCGGCACACCCGCTCACACAGCACGGCCTGGTTTACCCACAGTCCTCTTTCCACTGTTAGAGCGTCTGAGGCTCCCTCCCCAGCTGGGCTGTAACTCCTTCCAGGTGGACCTACCTCCCTAGGCCCCCGGCCTCCACCTGCCGGGGTCCCAGGTGCCTGTTGATCTGCGCTGGAGGGACGCAGAGATGGACTCGTGGCCCTGCTGACTTGCACCCGCCTGCCCCAGTGTGTGATCAGGCCTCAGTCAGCAGGAAGTTCAGGCTCCCATAGCGCCAGGCTCGCACCAGTGGCCGTTAGCGGACAGGGGTGGGGAGGAGCCTCCGTGGAACGTACCAGGGAAGATGGAGCATGTAGCGGCATTTGGCAGACTTCCTAGAGGCGGTGAGCAAGGGAGGCCTGGATGAGGGGAGACAGTGGATGTCCAGCCTCTTTACCTGGGCCCTCCCCACCCCGGTGCCCCTTTCTACCCCACCCCAGGCTGCAGTGTGAATGTTCCCTACACACCATGGGAAACAGCCACAGGTGCTCAGAAGGTCCCCAGCTGACTCCGGAGTCCTCAGAAAGGGCCAATCCAGGCTGACCCCACCTGTTCCCAATCAGCCAGGATGGGGTGTTCCCCATGCGGCTCACTGCCTTCTCAGGGGGGTGGGAAGTCAAGGTCTGCCTGGGTTCTGCCTCAGGGAGACCCCTGTAAAGAATGGGGGGTATTGTTTTAAACTGTCAGGCGCCAGGAGAGAAAACACCGATCCCTTCAGCGGTGCATGCCTCACACTGCGGGCCACCGAGTCCCTGAGAACAAGCAGGGAAGACCCGGTCCATGTGACCTCTGCACCCCCATCCTCTGATGAATACGCTAGTCCCACCTGTGGGACTTGGCATTTCCCAGCCCCAAGTGGCCCCCTGTACCGCAAGGGTGACAATGAGGAGGCACATGGATGTGGGCACCTGGCACAGCTCTGGGCACAAGTGGCACCAGGGTGACTTCCTCCTTGTCCTTGTTTCAAAGGCCAGGCTCTGAGTTTCTCCTTCCCCGACTCCCTCCCTTCCCCTCTCTCCTCTTCTTCCACATTTCTGCCGCCTCCTCACCTCCTCTCCCTCCACCTCTCTCCTCCCAACCCTTCAAAAAAGAAAAGGGCTGCCAGCACCATCGGGCCAGGAAGCAGCCCCTCACACCTGAGTGTGAACTTATCCGGGCACCTGTTTTTCCCACCTCTGCCCTCTGGTCACGAAGGAGCAGGGGCTGGGAGAGCACAGGCTCAGCTGGAACCCAGCAGGCCCCAGCCTGGCTCCGCTGAAGATGCTCCCTGTTTCCGCCCACCACTGCCTGGCTGTGCATGTGCGTCACTCAGTAGGACGTGGGTTTGAAGGCGGAATTGCACACTCGCACGTGAGCTCCCGTGCTGAGCCGCGCGGACCTGCCCCAGCCTGGCTCCTTTGCCTGGGCCACGCACCAGGACGCAGGCCTCGGCTTGTCCTCCGTGCTCTCCGTTTCCCACCATCCTCTGGGGGACGTCACAGATAACGAGCCCCGGCAGAAGCTAGAGAGGTCCCCAGGCTCAGAGCAGGCCCCCGCTGGAGCTCCCTAGTGTTGGGGGTCCTCAGCCGCAGCCCACTCCTCAGCCTCATGGAGCAACGGCACCCTGCGCCCCCAGGAGAGCCCAGGAGAGTCGCCTAAACCTCCGTTTTCCTCGCGGTGACCTGCCTCTGTCCCAGTGCCGAACTTTCCGGTAATAAAGTGTCCACGCCGGGAGTGCTCCCCGAGTGTTTGACTCGCGTAACGCCCTCGGGGGAGAAGATGGAAGTGCAGAGGCTCAGTCAGGTGTCCAAGGGCACACAGCTTGTCAGCAGCTGTCTGGTGCCTTGTTTGCTCGTGCTGAGGCTCTGTGGGGAGCGGATCCCAGGGCACAGAAGTGAGGGGAAGGAAGTGAGGAGGGGAAGGAGGAGGAAGGGAGGAAAGCGAAGACAGGTGGGGAGCGCGTCTCTGAGCTGCCGGCTGTTTCACAGCAGAGCACAGGTCTCAGCCGTCACCCAGGCCGTCTAGACAGGCCGGGCTCTGCCCCTTGGACCATTCCTCAGAAGGAGAAAGGGGGGAGCTGACTGCTGTGTCCTTCCCGTCTCCGTGAGGAGGTGTGAGTCTGTCCAGGGGCAGACCCAGCGCTGCCTCAGTCTTATCTAGGTGTTGACTTCGTCTTGGGTTGCATGAGTTATTTTGTTGTCTTTTTGCTAGGCTGGTTTCAGTTGGGGTTTCTATCCCTCGCAACAAGACTCCCCATTTTACAGATGAGGAAACCGAGACTGAGAAGTGAGGTGACTTGGCCTGGGTCACATAGCTAATCCAAGAACCAGTGTGCTCAGCCTCTGCCCTGTACCACCCCGATCCACGCAGGGCGCGTGGTCCTCGACCCAGCTCTCGCCAGCCGAGGGAAGAAGGTGCCTCTTTTGGGGAGGGCATTGCTGCCTCCTCTTCTGCCCAGACCTCCTGCCCCGAAGGGCCTGGTCTTAGGTGGGCACGTCACCCCCTCCCAGCCCTGTTTCTACTCACTAGAATCTATGTGCCTGCTGGCAGGAGAGCTGTCCTGGTGGCCTTATTCTCTGAGAATCTGCCTCCTGGAGAGAGGGGTTGAGCTCAAAAACCGCTGGTTCTATGTAGAGCTGGAGGAAGCTGAGCTCTGACCCCTGTTCCCAAATCCCACACACAGTGCAGAAAGGGACCCGAGAGGACGGGGCTGCCTCCTGGGGCACCGAGCCCTCGGGTGCACAGGGGTCTCACAGCTGGGCTTTCAGACCAGATGTCTGGGGCCCACAGGAAGGTGCTGACTGCAGGGTCCGTAGTTTTCCTTGGAAACAGGCAGGTGGGAGGTTCTGTGGCCACCAGGGGCCAGCAGAGGCTCGTAGTCCTGCCTTAGCCCTGGGCCTGGATCTTGAGGCCCCCACCGGAGCCTGACTGCAGCGTTTTGAAATTAAAAACATAATAAAAAGTTTGTGTTAGCATCACATACACATGGAACAAAAGTGGCCGGGAGCGCTGAGGCTGGAAACACACAGCCCTCCCCTGCCGCAGCCCCTCAACACCTGTTCTGTGTTCTGTCACCGGTTCTGTTCTGAACACCTTCCTTGAGAGGCTGTAGCGATGCAGCCGGTCACCCTCCGCTCCCCTCCCCATCGTTGCGCTTTGACTCCTGGTTCTGTGCTTGGCGCCTGTATTTGACCAGCGTGGCCCCCTCTCCCCATCCGCTCTCACAGTGTGCCCCGCCCTGGGCGTCATGTGAGGGTGCGAGCGGCCCATTTACCCCCCTCCTCTGTCAGCTGTTCTCAACATCCACGGCATGACCGTGAGACATCTACGTTCTCTAATGAAGACAAAATTTTAACTTCCTAGAGCAGATTCCGGAAGTGTCATATGGTCAGATATCAGAGGTGGTGTGTGGACATGTGACAGCATGGCTCCATGCTAACTGTAGCATGCTTGGGAAATACGTGTGCACACGTGTGTATCCTGAGTCCTTCCATTGTGGTTTCACAGACCTCACTGCTGAGGATGAAACTGGAGTCGATTAAAAACATTTTAAGCCCTGGCCGGTTTGGCTCAACGGTTAGAGCGTCGGCCTGCGGTCCTGAGAGACCCGGGTTCGGTTCCCGCTAAGGGCACGTACCTCGGTTGCAGTTTGTCCCCGGCCGTGGTTGGTCGTGCGGGTGGCAGCCACTCGATGTGTCCCTTTCACGTCGATGTTTCTCTCTCTCTCTGTTCTTCTCTCTCCTTCCCACTCTATCTGAACAAAAAAATGGGAAAATGTCCTCTGGTGAGGATTAAAACAAAACAAAACAAAAACATTTTAAATTGATTTTTAGAGAGGGCATGGGGGAGAGAGAGAGGTTGATTGGTTGGTCCACGTATTTGTGCATTCACTGGTTGATTCTTCTTTGTGCCCTGACTGGAGGTGGAACCTGAAATCTTGGTATATTGGGATGATGCTGTAACCAACTGAGCTACCCATCCAGGGCCTCACTTTTTAAATTTTAAAAGTGAGTCAAGATGCCCTGGCCGGTTTTGCTCAGCGGTTAGAGCATCGGCCTGCGGTCCCGAGAGAACCCCGTTCAGTTCCCGCTAAGGGCGTGTACCTCGGTTGCAGTTTGTCCCCGGCCCTGGTTGGTCGTGTGGGTGGCAGCCACTCGATGTGTCCCTTTCACGTCGATGTTTCTCGCTCTCTCCCTGTCTCCCTCCCACTCTATCTGAACGGAAAATGGAAGAATGTCCTCGGATGAGGATTAAAAAAAAAAAAAGTGAGTCAAGATGACGGAAAGATTAAGTGATGTGCAGCCCCAGAGGCAGGTTTGGCCAGAGTCACCAAGGGGGTTCGGAGCCTGGTCTTGATTGTCAGAGTTGGCGGCCGGCAAGTCAGCGGGGGCTTCGCTGTGACCGCTCCCCTCCGCTGTAAGCTGGGGGCTTGGCGCTGAGGACGGACCGTTTTCCATTTCATTGTTGACGTCACACCACACCCCAGCTCATGCCATCATTTCTTTTTGCAGGCTGTTTTTCTCAGCCTTCCTGATCACCCTTTTTTCGTTAGTAACCAAACAGCATGTCTTCAGGTTGAACCACAGAGCCCCCTTCTTGCCTGCAGACCCCCAGGAACCGTTCCCAAAAGAGGCTGTTTGCTATGTATCATTATGTTGGGGTCCACAGCTGAGCCGCAGCTACACCCACTGCGCACAGAGCATTCCTCCGACAAGTGTTTGCCGCATACCTACTCTGCGCCAGGCACTGCGGTCAGAGAAGGGACTAGAGGGACAGAAGCACCTGCCTTCCGGGAGCGACGGGCAGGTGATAAGAGACAATATGTTGGAGTGAGGTGGCAGTGCGGGCGCGGTTTCGGATGGGTGGGGGGACCTCGCTGGGGGTAAGATGTCAGGGTGAAGACGGAAGTAAAGGAGTCAGCTGACTCGTGGGGATGGTGCCTTCCAGGCCCAGGGACACTCCGTACTAAGGCCCCAAGGCAGAAGAACAGAACGGAGGCCAGGGTGGCGGGGTTAGGGGTAAGAGACGTGGGAGGTGAGGCCAGAGGGCCTTCTGGACCCACCAAGGACACAGAAGGAGACGTGCCTCTGGATGGTTTGGGCAGGGGCACGTGCTCTCAGACTTCATTATGCTGGGGCCTGCTCATGGTGGTCACTCGGCCCACAGCTGATGGAGGGCAGGGGTTCACCCTCGGCACACTCTGTTTTCTGAGTCCTTCCAGGCCCCTCCCTCCTGTGTCAAGGACTCCTCGAGGCCCTGCCCCACATACCCTCATTCTCCCTCTCCCTTCTCGCCAGCCTCTGCTCCTTCCAGGCGTCCTATCTAATCTCTCGGAGAGGAAATACCGGCTCTGCATGCTCCCAGCATCCTCCAGTTCCAGATCTGCAGCTTCTGGGCGCCTTTGTTTCTGCCTTCGTGCCCCCACTGGGCACCAGTGGAGGGAAGGGGACAGGCAGGCAGCAGAAACCAGGCTGCCACCCCGACGTATGGCAGTGCCGACCCGGCCCCCCGTCCTCCCAGCTGGCTCCTCACCCACACCTCTGAGAGGTGTGATTGCTAACCCACCCTCAGGACGACACTCGGGTGCAAAGGTGGAGCCCCTTGCCCAGGCCACTCAGCAAGTGCGCAGAAGACGCAGGAGTTGAACCGGGTCTGTGTAACGCCAAGGCCCGGGGGCTCACTGCCTGTGGCTCCTCGCTGTCCCGTGCAGACCTGAAGATCTGCAGAGGGCTAGGAGCCCTCTCCTAGACACCCCCCGCACTTTACCTGTGACTTCAGGGGTACCCAGTCTCGAGGTAGGAATGCCTGTGCCGTCCATGCACTGTCCCTGGAGAGCGTACCAGGGGCTGGGCCCCACCTCGCCACACTGTACTGGTCCCCCAAGCACATCTGGTTCCAGCCAGCAGCCCTCGTCCCCCAAGCATCCCGGCTGGACTCACTGACCCCTTCTGGAGACATAGGACTCTGCCAGCACCTCCTGTGTGCAGTTATCTGGGTTGAACGTGTTCCAGAGCCTTGGAATATAACCTTATTTGGAAGCTGGGTCTTTACTGATGTCATTGGTCAAGAAGTGACGGAGAAGACGGCCCTGTGAAGATGGCAGCAGAGATAGCCAAGGAACGTCGGGCCTGCCGACCACCCAGAGGAGACCCTTCCCTCACGTCCCTGGAGGGAGCGGGGCCCTGCTGCACCTTGATGTTGGACATCTGGCCTCCATCATGGTGAGAGAATAAGCGTCTATTGTGTTAAGCCCCCCGGTGTGTGGTACTTTGTTCCTGACACACAGAGCGTCTGCCAGGGGGTACGTCTGGTGTCATCCCCACCCCTCATCTGTGTGTGGACGCCAGCACACCCACCATTAACACTGCTCTTTCCTTAGCTGAAGGACAGGCCGTGTTTCTCGGGGCCCCTATGTCAGGTCTGCCTCAGTGCCGTGCTCAGGTTGGAAGTGTCTTCTGGAGAGCAGCACCTGGGGCTCCCCGGTGCCGGCTCCGGTGTGCGCCTGGGGGTGGCGGGCTGAGCAGGGAGCTCTGTCCCTGGGGCCCCATCCAGTGACGAGGCAACTGCAGAATGTGGCAGTTGGGGTGAGCCCCCACCAGGGCCGGGGTGCAGCCTGGTGCTGAGGATTGGCCGGGGCTTCCTGGGAGGATGGGAGCGGATTTGCATACGAAAGAACACTGGCTTCATTGAAATTCTCCTCGTCTTGAGTGGAACAAAACCACCAAGAAAAGGAAAGTTTCAATCCTGAACAACTTCACCACTGAGGACCTTGTGAGCTTCTAAAAATAGGGAGGAAATGGCCTCTTTGGGCCACTCCAGTGGCCTCCCCCGCCCATGCCCCCCCCCCACTGCCCACAGGGCCAAGCTCACACAGCGAGACTGAGCTCTCTTCAGCAGATGCCCGAGGCAGACGCCACGCAGCTGTCCCCCAAGGACCCCAGCATGCCAGCCAGCAGAGAGGCCCCGCAAGACGGCCGGCCGGACCTGAGCTTGGGGACCACCCCGGACAACTTGGGGACTAGGTAAGTTGCGGTCAGGTCTCCGTCCACTGAGTCTGAGGTCAGGGTGTAGACTCGGCTGTGTGAGCCTGGGCAAGCTGCTTTGCTCTCTGAGCCTGTTTCTCCATCTGGACATGAGGAAGGGTCTGGATGGACTAAGCACTGGCCTGGGACGTGTGTCGTGTGGAGCTGCTGCTCCGTGTCTACCCCACGGGGCTCAACAGAACAGTGACTCGTGTGGGGTGTGCGTCGGGGACTGCTGCTGGTCGGACTTGTGGACTCAAGGACAGACAAGGACAGGGAGAGCAGAGGGTCTGGCTCCAGCTTGCTGTGTGACCTTGGCAGGTCCCTGCCCCTCTCTGGGCTTCAGCGTCCCCATCTGCCTGAGTGCAGGGGGTGGAGGTTCCCCTCGACCCTTCTGCTCTGTGTCCTATGAGTCTGTGATTCAGACGTGAACCTAGGCCCTGTCTGTCCAAGGTGTGGGAGACCCTGAGAAGGTGGGACCCAGACCCAGCTCCTGAGTTCCCCAGCCAGGAGCAGGGAGAAGGCAGACACATGGAACCCCAGGGCTCAGGAGAGGCACTTGACACAAGCCTGGGTGTCAAGGGCGCTGGCAAGGGGAGAGGAGAGGGAGGGCGTGTGGGCAGAGGGAACAGGGACGCGAGGGAGGGCAGGAAGGTTGGGACCAGAGGCCTGGGTGGGGGAGTGCACAGTGGGGGAGGGGCCGGGAGGGAGGGATGCAGGGTCTGAGCCCTCTGCAGGGACTGAGAAGTGGCCGGCGCCTGAGCCGCAGCATGTGCGGCCGTGTTCTGACGGGGAGCAGGTTAGAGGAAGGAAGGAAGGAAGGAAGGATGGAGCGAAAGGGGGTTCACATGAGTGTGCCTTGGACAGGGGCCCTCCACGGCTGGGCAGAGAAGCCAGAGTGGACTCCTGTCCTTCCAGAAGCAGGGGCTCCTCACTGGGCAGGCCTCTCAGAGCGTGCGGTCCAGCCCCTCCCTGGACAGTGGGCACCTTGAGTTAAGCTGGCTGGTAGTCCCCACCCCCAGGTAGGCTCTGGACCTGCTCTGGGAGCTGATTGTTCTGCCACCCCCCTCCCTGGGCACCAAGGCCCCTGCCCCCACAAAGTGCTCACAGGCCTGCAGAGCTCGGCCCTGGACCGTGACACCAGGTCTGCTGGTTCTCAGGGCCCCTGCCCGTCGCGGAGAGGCCACAGTGGGCTCAGGAGCCCAGGGTTTTTGAGGTCCCTGCCTCAGGCCCATGGTGACTAGAGGTGGGGACAGGCCTGGCCACGCTGGAGGAGGCTGGACACCTGGGATCACTGAGGCCTGGGCCTGCTTGCAGACCCTGTGAAAGGCAGAACCCCGGCTGTGCAGGGAGGGGGCCGTGAGGGCCTGTGGGGAGAAGGCTGGGGACCCGCGCTGCAGGCCACCCTCTGTGCTCTGCTCAGGGACTTCCTCTGAGCCTCAGGGCCACCCTCTGTGCGGATGAAGTAAAGAGGCCTGGGCCCGCCCTGGCCGGTTTGGCTCAGCCGCTAGAGCGTCGGCCTGCGGTCCAGAGAGACCCGGGTTCGGTTCCCGCGACGGGCACGTACCTCGGTTGCAGTTCGTCCCCGGCCCCGGTTGGGGTTTTGAGGGTGGCAGCCACTCGATGTGTCTCTCTCACATTGATGTTTCTCTCTCTCTCTTCCTCCCTCTCTCCCTCCCGCTGTATCTGAAATGCAAAAAACAAAACGTGTCCTTGAGTGTCCTTGAAGATAAAAAAAAAAAGAATATGTTTTTTTAAAAAGCCTGGGCCCTGTTGGCTTACCAGAAAGGTTGGGCCGACTGTCCACCAGGGTGCAGCTGCTGCACCAGGAACTCCGCACCTGGGGCTCTGCTCCGTGACCTGGGCAGGACACCCTGAGCCTCAGTCCCTCCACCCGTCCGCCCGGGCAGGTAATGCCTGCTGGGTAGCCTTGCGGGGTAGCTGTGAGCAAGGAACTCGGAGCCCTCATTTCTGTTCCAGAGTCAGAGACGGTCACCACTGCTCTGCCCTCCTGGCCGACCCCGCGCGGGGGGAGCACCTCAGGCTGCCCCTCTGTCCTGGCCACGTGGCCACGGCACTGCGGCCGGGCAGGTGGGCCTGCATTCCTCCAGGTGTTGCAGGGGAGAGCGGAGGTGGAGGCTGAGAGAGAGGACGGTGACCCACTGAACTGCCTTTTGTGCACGCCCCCGTGCAGGGTGGAGCGAGGGTAGGGGCTGTCTGGAGGGAAGGGGCCAGGCCAGGAGAGGCGGAACCAGCTGGGCCAGAACTGGTTCGTGCCCTTTGAGGCTGCGGCTGTAGGCCATGCCATCCTTCAGGGGTGCCCATCGAGTGTGTCAAGCAGAGACACCTGCCTCTCTGAGCTGAAGGAGCCCAGGCTGGAGGAAGGGCTTCGAAGGAACTGGAGGAAGGAGGCAGCTCACCTTGGTTTGGGAGGTGTGGGTACCAGGTGACTGGCAGGGGTGCTGTGTGGACTGAGGGTGTGCTTGTGAGAAGAGAACATGTCCATCAGACAGGGCAGGGCAGGGCCAGGGCAGCTCCTGGATCCGGATACCCGGGTGTGGCCAGATGAGGGGCAGCCAGGTGTGAAGACAGCCGGGGCCAGAGGAAGAGCGGAAGCTGAGGGACACGCGGAGGCAGCAGAGCCTGGGAGAGCCTGGTTTGGGGAGGTGGACCCGGCAGTGTGGTTGCAATTGGGGTGTGCAGGAGGCTGGAGGCCAGGACAGTCTGGCCCAGGGAGGGATGGTCGCTCTGCACTGACCACACTCCTCTGGCTCCCAGCTGCCCCCCCACACTGGTTGTCCAAAGACTGGGAGCAGAGAGGAGCCCCTCAGAGCAGGATGCATTTCTCAGAAGTACCCCCATCATTGAGCAATACATGACGGTAGTGATAGCAGACACAGCGCGGACAGCTGGCGCTGGGTCAGCACGCAGAGGGCGGCATGAAGCTGGGAGCTCACATGGCCCCACACCTAGAGAGCCCCACGCCTGGCCGGGCGGTGCAGCCGGCGGCTCCTGGGCCCACACTGCACGGCTCACATCCAGCGCAGCAGAAGGGACACACACGGCCAGACAGTGACCGCCAGATGAGTGAGGCTGCTGCTGGCGTGACACAGCAACTGCTTCACAGCAAACCTGGTTTTGGAAGTAGCAGGAGTTTGCTCCGAAGGAATGAGGAAAACAGTGGTGAGCACTAAGCCCCAGCGGTCGTTTACCACTGTCGGGCACGCAGTGCCGCTCGGCGGCGGGTCTCGGCTCCATCAGACCCTGTGGGACCACCGTCGCTCGTGAGTTCCGTCCACTGAGACGTGGCCGCATCGTGGCTTACCGCGTGCACCTCGCTGTGCACAGAATCTCTCCAAACGTAGTTGGGGAAGCGGTGTCCTAACTGGCCCTGCTGACAGATGACGGGCAGCAGGGGAGCAGGGGCACGTGGGATGCCCTTTCTACACCTCCTCACCCCCCCCCCCCCCAGCCCTGAGACTGTTGGGAGCAGCCTGGTGGTTAAGAGCATAAACTCTGATGCCCGAATTTGTATCTCGACTCCGCTAACCAGAAGACCTTGCTCGAGCGGCATCATCTCCCTGCACCTCGGTCTCCTGGTCTGTGGAGTGGGGCAGTGCCAGGCACAGGGGCGCTCGGTGCAGGGCGGCCGCTGGCTGGTGCCCCCTGCTCCTGCCTCCTCATTGACTCCCTGCCCCACAGGCCTGGGGGTCCCTGCCCAGGGCAGCGGGGTGCCAGCCCTGGCACCATCTCTGTCACAGGGAACCCAGAAGCCCTCTGTCTGTGACACTGCTGAGGAAACCCAGTCCCAGAGGGACCAGAGGCAGAGCCTGGGTTAGAGTCCAGGCGTCCCCGTCCCCAGGGACTTTATCTTCGGTGCGACCACACCGCTGCCAACCCCTTCCGGTCTTTCAGGGCGACTTGCTCACTGACGCTTGGCTGTGTGACTCGGCTTAATAGGGTTGGACAGCCTGGGCGCTGCCAACTGGGTCAGAAGTGAGCAGGCTGCCTACACGGCCCCCACCCACCATGGCAGGCGCCAAGGTGAAGCCTTTGGGGCTGAGGCCTCGACGCTGTTGGGGCCTCGGACGGGGGCTCCGTGACAACCAGGGGCCCTTCTGGTGGGTCTGGGAACGTGTGTCTTCAACCAGCCTTCTTTCTAAGAGACCGTGTGTCCCCAGAAGGTCTCTGAGCCAGGACCAAGGCTGGGGAGGCCCACTGCCCGGGCTGCTAACGTGGGCCCTGGGTCCATGCCCCCCTGTGCAGCTGCCGCTGCCCACGGCGTTCCCCGCTGCACCTTCACCCCTAGCCGGTTTCCCCCTCTGTTTCCTTTCCCCCGTTCCAGCCTGGGTGACCCAGAACGCATCTTCGCGTACTGGCCACCAATCCCATCATCTCTGAGCCTTCAAGGCAGGGACCAGGCTCCCTTTGTTCACCTGTCCCTGCCTCCTGCCGTCTGAACCAAGGATCATGGTCAGGAGGCAGGGAGAGATCATTTCCAACTCCGGGAGTATGGATTCAAGACTTTTCTTGCATAGACACGGTAGACAATTATGTTTTTTAAAAAGGCAACACCTAGTCTTTAAAAACTAAGTGCTCTGGGAGGGGCATTGTCAGGGTAGTTCCAGGAAGAAGCATGAGGGCCTGGGGTCCCTCCCAGAGGGCTTCCTGGAGGAGGAGGCATCCGCCAGGGCAGAGCAGGTTGTGGTTTCGTGAGGGAATGGAGAGGGGAGACTGCACATTTCCCAAGCCCTCCTGATCCTGAAATAGCTCGTCGGCTGGGCCTCCTTGTCAGTCTGTAAATTGCACCCAGCATTGTCCTCAAGCTGCCAGGAAGGGCTGAGAGATCTGGGCACTGGGTCCCCGCCAGCCCCCAATGTTCCGACCACCGTCTCCCACCTACCCAGTGCCCCGGGGCCAATCCCATCATTAACGTCGCTGCTCACCCCGCACCAGGAGAGTGGGAGAAGGAGAAGGACCAAAGTGTCCTCTCCAGGACAGAGGAGGGGTCGGCATTGCTCTTGGGGGTTCCAAACCCCTAGAACCTGAAAGAGTAAGCGGGCATCTGGGCAATTCATGGGGCGAAGGGTGTCCCAGCAAGTTCTCAGAGGGGCTCATAACCCATAGTAGGCTCAGGCCAGCCCCCCAGACCCGCATTCTCAGGGTGTCTTGAGGTGACCTGGGCAGGAGTCGCGGGGAAGGAGCCTTTAAGGAACCAGAATCCGGAGACCTGCAGAATCTTCTGGAAGGTGGTGTGTTGGTGTGGAGCTCAGTGCAGCCATCCGAGTTGTCTGCCATCTGACTGGGTCAAGGGCCCTGGGACAGCCCTGTCCTCATCGCTGCCCCTGCGCCTGCACCTTGGCCTTCAGATGAGCTCAAAACCCCCACAGCCCCGCAGGGCTGCCTCCACGCTTCACCCCAGAAGCACTGTGGGATTCTGCCGTCGGCGTGGGAATTGGGTGGCCGGGAGGGAGGTTCCAGGAGCAGGGGTTTTACAAGGTGCAGGTTTGGGCCACAGGCCTGCAGTCTCTGTAGTGAGGGAGGAGGCAGAGGGGCATTCGGGGCAAAGGGCAAGACACAGGGACGTCTGTTACCATGGAGTAGGGGCTCTCCGGGGGTGTGGGTGAGCCGGCTGGCTGGGTTTTAGGGTGCAGATGGTGAGTAGGTGGTGTACAGGGAGTCCTGGTCTCTGAGCCGGGCCCAGGACTGGGTCTTGCCTGCTGGGCTCTGCCTCTGGCTGGGCGCAGGACGCTGTCACTTCGTCTGGAAAATGGCACTGTCACGTTGCTGTGGAGAGGGTGCAAGGAGCGAGCACAGGTGAAGCTCTTGGCACAGTACGGCATTTAGTAAGGAAATGAGAAAAAAGACGAGCTTCCCGCCCAGCCCCTGGGGCTCCGGGGTGGCTCTCGGTGAAGGGCCCCTGGGCTCTGCCAAGGACAACAGTCAACAACGAGCCTCTCCCACCCAAACAGGCAGGTCCCTCTTAGGTAATATTCATAGGTGGGCACTGGGGCTGTGCCAGGTGGGTCAGAGGTATCTGGAGCCGCACCTCACACACAGCCCCAGGCAGGTTGGGGTGGGCCCCACGCACGCCCAGCCCCTGTCTCGTCACCTGGAACCGGGGCGCTGCAGGGCAGCTCCCACACTCAGGATGCCTTAGCCGAGCGAGCACACGGGATGCTGAGCCCTGAGCCCGCCAGCCGCACGGAGGAAGGTGAGCACCCGGGGCAGCCAGACCCGAGCCTCCGGGGGTCTTCGGGCTGGTGGGCCTGAAGGGGAGCAGGGAGGGCGTGGCTCGCGTGCAGGGCCGGGAGAGGCCAGTGTGCAAGCAGCCGCAGCCTGTGCCAGGGACTGCTGTTCTCCCTGCTCGGGACGCTGAGCAGCTGGGGAGTGTTTGGGCAACACCCTCCATTGGAAACGGTCTCCATTGTTCGAGGAGACGGGTCTCCCTCTGAGTGTCCCCGAAGCAGAGAGGCAGGACCTGGAACCAGCAACAGGGAGGGCAGCCCGTGGCGGTCAGGGGTCCTGGTAGGTGACGGGCCCTGGGGAACCGAGAGACGGGAACCCCAAGGCAGCCGCCTCCTGGGAGGCTGTGTGGGCTCCCTGGAGGAAGTAATTACATACTGTCAGGTGCCCAGGCTGGTGAGTCACAGCTAAGAAGGAGGGCAACTGCCCCCCTGCCCGGCCAGCCTGTGACTCACACTGTCTCTGTTGCAGGGCGGTTTGGTGGCACCGGGCCTCTCTGGGGCTGATGCAGCTCCCCCAGGGGACACCGGGACACGATCTCTGAGGCTGTCTCCCGGGTGAGCTCAGGGGGTTACAGCCACCCCTCAGGGACCATGCCAGAGGTGCTCCTGCTCAGGTCTGCCAGCTACGTCCTGAGGACCGTGTAAGGAACAAGGGCCCCCCCCGGCCCCCTCGCTGCCACTCAGGGAGTATACCCGGGCCCGCACCTGAACCCTGAGGCTCGAGTTTGGGGTTTTTCAGCTCACCCAGTCGCCCTTCTAATCTCACCCAAGGATTTTCTTTCACCTACGCCCCCCAAATCCACGAGAGTCTACTAGTGATAATGATGGGAGCTGACCACCTCCTAACCATTTTTCATGGATCGGGTTGTGCTCATGGTAGCCACAGGGTTTCGGCAGAAAACTGAGGCCCAGAGAGGTGCAGTGACTTGCCCACGGTCACACAGCTGGTCAAGCAGTGGAACCCAGACAGCTGGACCCTGGTGGACTTCAAGGCCATGTGGTTCCGAGAAAGCACTTACCGGGCACCCACTGCCCACGGAGCGGCGGCCTGGCTGCTGAGGGCTGGATGGGAAGAAGGGGCATGGAAGTGGGTAGGAGATGGGTCCTCATCCACGAGGCGTTCACACGGCAAAAGAGTGCTCCCCTCGACTTAGGTGCCACACACTAGTGACAGCCCGAGAAGTTTTGGATCCAACCGTGTTGACTGAGCTCCACGGTGCCATCAGCGAGGGCCCGGGGCTGGAGGGCAGGGTTGAGTCAGGCATGACCCTGCTCTCAAGGAGCCTCCCACGCCACATGTGGCCTCCAGAGACCAAACCTGAGTGACTGAGGACCACGAGGGTGAGAGGGGGTTGGGGACAATCTAGGAGAGCTTCCTGGAGGAGGGGCTGAAGGAGGCTTGGCAGGCTCTGTCTTCCAGTGGTTCCCTCAGCTCCTCTGACAACACCACAGCCGGCTCAGAGAATGGGAGAGTGCAGGCTGCCAGGCCCCTCCGCCCCCCAGGCTCCTCCGCCCCCCCAGGCTCCTCCGCCCCCAGGCTCCTCGCTGCACATCCACTCAAACACGTCCTTCCAGTGTCTTCTTGCTCCCATGCTGCTGGGCGGGTGCTGGGGAAGTGACTGTCTCTGAGCAGAGGGCGAGGCAGGTGCTTCTGGTGTGAGCTGGGGGGTGCAGACCCTGTCCTCAGAGCAGACAGAGGCAAGGCCACCTCCTCGGCCGTTGGCCCCCATCACTGCCATCTGTGATGCTGGGAGCTTCCCCAGGACCGCATGCCGGGAGGGTCAAATCGCCCAGAATGACAGGAACTCCGTGCTGTCCCGGTCGACAGGCGTGTGACCACAGTGGCAGCAGTCACACCTCCCCTGTTGGGGTGATGTACCAGTCACTTGTGCCTTCCAGGGTAGCAGCAAGAATCGAAAGGCCGCAAGTGCTCTTGGGGAGTCGGAACAGCAGGGACTGCGCCCCAAGAGCCCAGGTGCTCGTCCTTGAGGGAAACGTGGTAAATTGCACCGTGGAGGCCACGCCTCTGCAGTGACCTGCAGTCCGAGCGGCTTGGTTGTCCAGCAGGGCTGGCTCACCTCCTGCTCAGCTGCAGGCAGAACCTGCAAAGTGGGAGGCCAGCGAGGTGCCAGCAGGGACGGGCAGAGGTGACCACGAGGAACACAAGGGAGACAGAAACCTGGAAAGACACCGCAGTGCCAGGGGCCGTGTGTGGGCAGCGCCACGCTGGGCGGGCCTCTCGGGACGAGCCGGGGCAGAAAGGGCTGTGGCCCCGAGCGAGCAGGGACAGTCACAGGGGTTTGGTGAGTTGTTTCATCATGAGCGGGGGCGACGTCCCCATTACAGGGACTCAGTCTGAAAGGTTCCAGCAAGAGGGAGGCCATGCTTTACCCTCTCAGAAAACTAGGTTGTGACCTTCTGCTAATCAGGCACCCCGCCGAGAGGGTTCGGTAGGACCCTCCATGGGCCATCGGCAGGGTGAGGCGTTCCTCTCACACCAAGCGCAGGCAGGGGACCAGGTCCACCCTGTCACCGAGGGAGGGGAAGGACAGGCAGGGGGTGGACACCAGCGGTGCCTGAGCCCCCGGAGGAGCCAGATGCCTGGGAAAGGCCCTCAGGGCAGCGGGGCCTCCAGCAGCCCCTCCCCCCATCGAAAGAAGGCTCTGGTCACCAAGAGGATGCTCGGCCTCAGCTCCCAGGCTGTCTTTTCATTTAGTCTTTGTTTAGCTATTTTAAAACTAGGACCAGACTTTATTAGGGGGCCCGTCCCTGCTGATGGTGAGGATTTGAAAGCAGTCCGTGAGGAAGCAGGAAAGACCAGTGATTACAACCCAGGACGGCCTCCGCTAATTTAGGGGTAGCTGCCCCCCTGCTGATCTCAAGGCCGGTCAGCTGTGAGCCTCGGGGCGGCCCTGCAGCCAGCCTTGTCTCCTGGGGACATGCCGAGACAGAGCGTGGACATTACCCGCGGATGCTCACAGTGGGGACCCACAGCCAGCTCTGCAGGGTCCCCGTGTTCACCACAGGTGCCTGAGCCCAGAGCTCGGGGGCTGTTTGGTAGCATCCCAGTCTTCTTTGTCCCAAAGTCGAGGTCGCTTCTACTTGACCACCCAGGGGAGGAACGGCAGTGCCGGTGGCCTGAGGTCGGGACACGTTCCAGGGCGCTCAGACCCTCAGCTCCCCCTGCCTGGCTCAGCAGGCCTCAGCCCACGAGCTCGCTCTGTCACCGCTCCACTCCTTCCCGCACACCCCTCAGCTGGTCAGCGTAGCCCCAGAGGGGCAGCCCAGCCCCGCCAGGCCTTGCTCAGAGTTCCCACGAAGGGGCAGCTCTGCCCCGCCCATCCCCCTTCTCTCCTCCCCTCTTCCTCATAACCTCCTGATGTCTTTTGCTCCGAAACCTACCTCAGGTTCTTAAGCAGACTGCCACCAGGTGGGCCCAGGTGTGTTTGCAAACTTAGTTTGAACGTGCGGCACCGGCAAGACGCGAGGCCAAATGTGAGACGCAGGTAACTGGCCGCCGCCTGGGAAGTAGGCCCGCCCTGACAGACAGACAGACAGACAGGTCTCCCCGGAGCAAGGGGCTGCCCCCCGGGCTGCCCCGACCGGCCGCAGGCTGCACCCCGGCAGGCTCTGCTCGCACAGCCGATGATCGGAGTGTCCCGGGATCGCCCGGTGCTGCAGCCCCGCTCATCCTGCGGTGTGGGCTGATCTCCGTCTGCGCGTCCGCCAGGAGGTTGGGGTCTGCCCGGTGTGGCTGAGGGGCAGCCAGGCTGAGTTCCTGGGCGGTGCAGGAGAGTCCAGGGCACCATGCCTGGGGGGCAAGGGGAGGCTGGGCCAGGCACGAGGGCCATGGCATGAGCCCCAGGCCTCCCGGGTCCTGTGCTGCTCTCATGAGGGGGAACAGACATGGGGCCCACCCACAGGCACCCTCAGAGAAGAGGCCCCACTGGGGCCTGCTCAGGACCCCTGAGAACCCAGGAATGCCCTCGCTCCAGTCTGAGTTTCTGAGCATGGCTGTTCTCAGCACCTGTGGGGATCGAGGGGTGGGGCGTCCTCCCAACCCTGACAGCCTGCATTCCATCGGGGTGGTGCCCAGAATCCTCCAGGGCCAGGCCACTGGTCTCCTTTCCAAATGGGGTTACCGAAGCCAGAGAGAACCGTGCACTTGCCCAGAGCCACACAGCAAAGTAGAGCAGAGCCGAGCTCGGTGCCTGGTTCTGCCGAGCACCTAGAACCTGCAGGGAGAGGCGGGTGGGGTGGGGTCAGCCCCTACAACTACCGAGGTCCGGTACCCTGACCCCTGCCAGGAGGCCCAGACGCCAGGGCCAGCCCGGGGCGGAGATGCGTGTCCGCTGAGTCCTAACGGTTGTTTCCCCCCTGCCAGCTCCCTGACCGATGGCCACACTCTCGACCTCTCATCCCCAGAGAAGGCAGAGGATGCTCGGCCGAACTCTCCAGGTGAGCCCGCCAGGAGCCAGGCAGGGTGGAGTGGGCCTGTGGGTGTGCTGGGTGCTGAGGACAGACGGAGAGTCCGCGCAGAAGCAAGCGGGAGCCCAAGGACAGAACTTGGGGGACGGGGCGGCGGAATCCCCGTCAGTACCCTCCCATCACGACCCCCTCCGGGCCCAGTGGGATGGAAGCTGTGGGGTCGGTGTCTCCCCCTAGAAGTGCAGGAGGGGAGAGGGAGAGAAGAGGGTAGCTGCCTCGGCAGAGCCAGCGGGAGGAGGCACAGATGAGCCGTCTCGGTGCTGTCCCCAGAGCACGGGGCGGGTGCAGGCCTGAGGCAGAGTCTGTTCTGAGGCCTACGCAGCCGCGGGCTGTCTCCCTGACCTTCACCTCCGGGCAGCTGCACCTCATTCCTGTTTACTGGCTACTCCACAATGTTGTAGCAACAACAGAAGTTTTGAAAAATGGAAACGGTGCCGGCACAGAGGGTCCCAGCTTCGGCACGCTGCGCTGTCCTTGGGACAGAACGTTGTTGCCGTCAGGTCACCGGCCTGTGGCACCTGTCGAGGATGAAGAGGTCCCCCAGGTGCCAGTCTTCCAGGCTGTGAATTTTCCCAGCTTCAGGCCGTGTGACCTGCAGCCACCCCCACCCCCTGGGGGGCACCTGGTCAGGGAACGGGAGCTGGCTGTCGGGGGCGGAGTCCGAACTGGTCAAGTGTTTTGTAGACTGTCCTGCAAGGTGGGTACCCCGGCGTCTCCTCACGGTTAGACAAGGTTGGGTGTGGAGCGTAGGCGGTGACATTTGAAGTGGACTAGCTGGGAGGCCAGTGTCGGGGGTCTCTGAACGGGGCAGGGGGGAGACCAGACTGGGCAGGAGGAAGGGGCAGAGGCCTGAGACTTGTCCTGAGGCCTCTCCCTCAGGGCTCCGAGGCAGGGACAGTCACAAGCTTGGTCCGGCGGGAGGTGGGATCAGGGCACAGGCCACCCTGTCCATTGTCAGTGAGGAACCTGAGATGACACCAGGCCACCTGGCTGCCTACAGACCAAGCGCCAAGCCCTCAGCCGGCGGTCCTCGCTGCTGCCATCAGACAAGCTGCCCCAGCTGAGGGCTCAGCATGGGCTCGGCAGGGATCTGCCCAGCGGGTGGTGCACGTCTCGGGACTGGACGCTGCCTGTCGCACCTGTCCCCAGATAAAGAGGGAACTGGGCCGAGGAGAGGACCGACGGGTTTCTGCGGAAACGGGTTTGAGAGAGCCTCCCAGGTCCTCCTCCCGGGGCCGGGGCACCTGCTGACTTTCTGGGCCGCCTCTGGCAGGCCCGGCAGGCCCTCAGCTCTGCCTCCACAGCGGGCGGCTCCTCTGCAGCCCTCGGCGTCAGGGCCTGGGTGGCAAGGAGCAAGCGGCCCCTCAGCCTGCCTCCTGGCCGGGGAGCTGCAGCCCCGCCCTCAGGATTCCCGGCACCCAGGTCTCCGTGAGTCCCTGCGGAGCCTGCAGGTCCTGGGGCTCTGGCCCCCCGTGGCTGCACTCCCCGAGTCGGGCCGCAGGGCTGCCAGAATCTGACCTCCACACAAAGGCGGCCTTGTGCTGGCCCTGGAGACACATTTCTTTCTAGGCCTTTCCAGGCTGGCGTGAACCCCAGCTGGAACAGGGGAGGGGAAGGGATCCAGGCCGAGCAGCTGCTGGGTCTGGGTGGGCAGAGGTCCGGTGAGGGCCTTGCCCCACCCCCACTGTTCTTGGTCACTCCAGCCCCTGGGAGCTCAGCCCAGATGGTCTGCAGCCAAGTGAGGGAAAGGGGTGCAGGCCAGCCTCTGCCCCTGGCTGCCATGCTTTCCAGATGTTTGGCTGCAAGGAGCCCAGTGTTCCCCTGTCCTTGGGGCGCTCACAGCCTGAGGTCACTCCAGCCTCGGGGGGGGTGGGGGGGAGTAGGTAAGAAAGATTTCTGGTGTCTCCTCTTCGGAGAATCGGGAACAGGTGATCATCCTAGCCCCACCAGCCAAAAACAGTGGAGCCCCTGGGGACCCTGGTACAAACCTTTGCCTCATCAAAATGTTCCGTTCTGTCAAGTCAGAAGTTCGGGCTTGGTCCAGGCCCAGAGCTGCCCATGTCTGTCCCCAGGGTGCTGAGCAGGTCTGCACACGGGAGGGTCAGGAGGCTGGGCTCGTGCCCAAAATGACATGGGTACAGCCTCCAGCAGCTGGGGCGCAGCCTCAAGGGTCCCTGAGGAGGTACAGGCAGCGGGAAGCAGAGCTCAGGACGGTCCCTGGTGTCCGGGAGAAAGGACACCGCAACCCCATCAAGATGGGCAGTGACTGCAGGCATTGCTGGGTCTCGGGCAGGAACCACAGGAGCCAGGGCATTCAGACACTTCTTGCGTGTCCCTGGCTGGCTGTCCCCAACAGGGGCCCTGCCTGTGCATGGCCCGTGTGGGGCAGCCCTGTCCTCGGGCTCCAGGCTGGGACGCTCACATCCCTCTCCCAGACCTCTGTCCTCTCCATCGGGGGGAGCCCTAGCTCAGGGCCCCACAGGGGCCGGTAAAGCCCCGCTCAGCTCCCCACCCCACCCCACCCTTGGTGGTCCAGGCCTGGATAAGAGCAAACTTGGGGGTTAGGACATAAAAGCTAAAACAGTGACCCTGCAGGGGCTCATGGAGACCATCTTGTCCCTCTCAGTCAGATTCCAATGGGGAAGCTGAGGCCGGGGAGGGCAGGGGTGCGCCCAGGGTTTCCCTGTTTGGTGGCAAGAACTCTACGGTGTGTAGCCCTCGGCGGAGAAGGCTGGGAAGGGCCAGCAGCTGGAAGGGTCTGCCCCTGACCTGCGGGAAGCTGCAGGCCCAAGAGCCAGGATCACAGACTTTCAGCGGGTACGTCCAGTGCTACTTCCCAAGGTCTGGACACACTGTCCTGGCCCGGGCTGCCCTTGTCCTGATCTCTCCTGAGCTCAGACCACCGTGGCCTCTTCCTCTGACGTCCGTAGTTGAGCCTGGCCTGGGGCGGAGCTGGTGCCAGGGGCCTTTGCACACCGGCCTTTGCAGCAGGTGCCCGGCCCCGAGGGAGTGTTTCTGGACAGACGCCTGAGCTGCCTCCGCGCAGGACCAGGTCTCTGTCTGCGTGACGAGCTGGGCCAAGGCCTTTCCCACAGGAACTCAGCACCTGGCCTCCTTCGGTGCCAGCTAATTAGATCGGTTTCTCTGCTGCTCAGTCACCTCTATTCCACAGCCCCGGGAACCCAGGAGCCTGCCCACCCGGGCTCCAGCATAAAGGACGATTGATAAGACACAGGCCAGGTCAGGCCACGACTGATGGCAACAGAGAGAAGGAGGGGGAGGGGCAGAAAGGGCACGCTGGGCTTGGGAAAGCTCCCCCACCCCACTTCCCTCCCTGCAGCTCCCACGCCCAGGAGCAGGCGCGGCCGCTGGCCCTGAGGCTGAGGCCCCTGAGCGCTGAGCTGCAGTGGACTTGAGGCCGGAGGACATGGAGCAGGGCGGTGCCTGGCCTGGCCTGGCCCTGCCTGAGGCTCTCGCTCCTGCAGGAGGAGTTCAGCCTGGCCTGGCCTGCTCAGGCGGCAACATGGGGTACTGCGGGAGGTGAAGGCTGGGTCCCTGGACACGCGGTCATCCATTCCAGCCCTTGGGGATAACTCGCCCTCCCCCGAGAGCCCCTGGCCTCGGCTCTGGGCCAGACTCTGCACTCAGGGCCCGGGAGCTGTCGGCCTTGAGGGGCAACAGCCTAGTGGGAGTCGGTTTGTGGGACAAAGACATTAGATGCAGGAACTCTGTCTAAAATGTCTATCAAAACTGCGCATGGCTTTTTCTTCTGATCCTTTTGGAAGCCTGGGGATGGGCCGAGAGCGGGACTCATCTGAGTGTCAGTAGGAATGTGGCCCAGCAATGGAGTTTCGTGCCCCCGCCCCCGCAGAGGGACGTGCCTGTCACAGAAACTGGAGTGGCTGTGTTTGACTTGGTCCATGTAATATTTTTTAAATATATTCTTGTTGATTTTTCAGAGAGAGGAAGGGAGAGGGAGAGAGAGAAAAACATCGATGAGAGAGAAACATCCACTGACTGCCTCCTGCAGGACCCCTGCTGGGGATGGAACCTGCAACTTGGGCATGTGCCCCGACTGAGAATTGAACCAGTGACCTCTCGGTGCATGGGTCAATGGTCAACCACTGAGCCACACCAGCTGAGCACATAATCGTTCTTTTAAGTATAAGCCAACATTTAACAATCAGATGATCACACACTGACACCCAGATTGCAGGTAACTCTTGTTTCCTTTCGGACTGGGCACCAGGTCCTAGCCCTGTGGCTGCCCCCCGGGACGAGGGGTGCTGTCCCGCCTCCAGTCCCCAGCACGCCGGCTGCCTCCCTGCACGGGCCGGGGCAGTGCAGGCACCGCACCCTGTTCGGTGGCTTTCTTGAGTGAGCCTGGACCAGCCCTCGGCACTGTCGGACGCAGAGACGCAGGGGCACGAGCGAGCCTGAGGCCTGTGCCCTGTTCCACATGCGTCCTGTGTCACTCACTCATCCATCATTGATGACCATACATTATTTATCATGACGTGATACACTACCCACCTGCCCCTAAGGGCATTTTGGGCTTGCTACCCTCAGTTAATACAGTAGTAATGTGATCCTGTTCCCCACTGTGGATAAAACAGTTACAGCAACAAAATAAAACCTAGCTCCTGGAGCGTGTGTTTCTGGCAGCGTGACGCACACACACACTCAGTGTGGCGGCCTGGAGGGTGGGCTCAGGAGGTCCTGTCCCTGTGTGTAGCACATGCTTGTAACTGCTTTGGAGTTCTTAGAACAAGTATGGACTGTTTTGTGATTTTTTAAAAATACGCTTTTATTTATTTTTAGAGAGAGAGAAAGGGAGAGAGAGAAACATCGATCCCGGTGGGGATCGAGCCCGCAACCTGGACATGTGCACTGAGTAGGAATCAAACGGGGACCTCTCAGCCCCTGGGACAAGGCTTATTCCACGGAGCCCACCAGCCAGGCCTGTTTTGTGATTTTAAAGAAAGGTGGTCAGTGTTAAAGTGAAATCCTTTTGGCTGAGAAAAGGTTTAGTAACAGATCATGGCAGCTGCTGGGCAGGCGAAGGCCCACCTCCCCCCGCTGCTCCCTCCCCTCTTCCCTGCCCACCCTCCAAGCCGTCAGACCCCGTCCCCCAGGCAGCCTCCCACCCGTCCCCGCCCCTGGCTCCTTTGCCAGTCCCCACAGGCAGCACCCAAGGCATCGTTGGGACCAGCGGGCAGGCAGCTCTGCCCTGGGGACAGCCCTGGGTCGGCGTGACCCCAGCTGTGCTCTCCCCACCCCACAGAAGAGGCTCTGTGGACCACTCGGGTTGATGGGCGGGTCCGCCTGCGCCTGGACCCCAGCTGCCCAGAGCAGCCCCCATACACCGTGCACCGCATGTTCTACGAGGCCCTGGACAAGTACGGGCACCTCCACGCTCTGGGCTTCAAGCGCCAGGGCTCGTGGGAGCACATCACCTACTCCCAGTACTACCTGCTGGCCCGAAAGGCCGCCAAGGGCTTCCTGAAGGTGAGGAGCCCTCGGGCTGGCCCTTCCCTCCCAGGCCCTCCCGCCGCACTGGGCCTTCCCAGGCCTCCTCCCCAAAGACTGGGACACCCCTGGCCCCCACCGAGGGTTCCCCCAGCCCGAGCCCTCGCCCGGTGCAGGCACCTGAGAGGAGCTTTGCATTTGTGATCATCTTCGAATCAAAGTGGGCTTGGAAGCCCCTGCTGGGCTGGGGCGAGCTCCTGGGAGGGGCAGCGAGGGCTGCTGGGTGATGGACCCCAAGGTCTTCTCAGACTGGTCGAATGCCAGAGGGGGCTCTGGGGTCTGGAAGGGGGGCTTGATGGGAATGGCAAGCCCGTTCCCTGCTGGCTGACCTGGCCTGTCTGTTCTGGCTGGAGCTCGGCCTGGAGCGGACACACAGCGTGGCCATCCTCGGCTTCAACTCCCCGGAGTGGTTCTTCTCGGCAGTGGGTGCAGTGTTTGCAGGGTGAGTGGCCAGGGTAGGGGCAGAACCCCGGGGGGGAGGTGGCAGGGAGTGGAGAGAAGGTCGTTATTTCTTTTTAGAGGCCCCCATCCCTCCCCAACGTCCCATCTGTCCTTGGCCCCCTCTGCCTGGGGCAGCTGTGCTGAGTTTTGTGGGAGTCCTGCCTGTCCAGGCCTGGAGCTCTGTGGGCCGGGGCCGGGCCAGCGTGGCCGCCTGCACCTGCCGCACACAGGCCTCTGACCCTTGTAGGGGCATCGTCACTGGTATCTACACCACCAGCTCCCCTGAGACCTGCCAGTACATCGCCCATGACTGCCGTGCCAGCATCATTGTGGTGGACACGCAGAAGCAGCTGGAAAAGATCCTGAAGGTCTGGGGGAGAGGGGTGGGGCATGGGAGTCGAAAAGGGGGGTCCTCAGGGACCTCCAGCTTGCAGAAGAACTTTCCACCTCCCTGGCAGGGTCCCCTTCATTCTCATCACCCCGGGTACTTGCAGACCCAAGAAGTGGGTGACAGGGCCTGGGCTGGAACTTCCAGCCAGGTGCCTCCTGTGACTGCTCCAGGGCAGGGTGGCCCTGCGGGGTTGGGGTCCTGTGCCAGGGGAAGGGTCGTGTGCACCATGGGTGCCTTGACACCCGGAGCCCTCCAGTCCGACTGCTGGGGGATGGAGCAAGGGAGCTGCACGGTAGGCGGTGGCAGGGAGTCCGCAGACCAGGCCGTGGCAGGTCTCACAGTGTCTCCTGAGCCAGCTGGTCTTTACTGGAGGGGTGATGCCTCCCTGTTCATGTAGGGCCCGTTCCTGATGGGCTCTGTGCCACGTGCAGCACGCTGGCCTGTGGTGGCCTAGGGCACCTGTGTCCGGCTGCACCAGCAGTGTGCTGGCCCTGCCCTCCGGCCGGCGCTGGCCTGTGTGCACGCTCCCCCTTGGTGCCGTTGGACAGCTACCTGAAACCCTCTCTCCACAGGCACTGTGGGCCTGCCTTCTTTTTTTACTGTTAAGGGCTTATCAAATGGGTTCACTGTACCAGCAAGGGGACTGTCTTCCTGCTCGGGGGTTCTGGCCCATCTCCGCCCTGTCTGAACACTGTTTTCAGGAACCCCCGTTCTGAGCGTCTCAGTCTGTCTGACCTGGGTCAGTGCGGGAGATTCGGAGAGGAGAGGGGTGTGGATGACCCAGCCCAGAATAAACTGCGCTAGGAGCCCCCCCTTCCCACCCCAAGTATCAAGCCCTTCACTAAACAAAAATGAGGGCAAATATTCAAGGACAGGGGCAGGTTACCGTCCTGCCAGGCACCCGAGGGCTCCGTGGGGCCCTGACACCCTAAGGCCTAGCTTCCTAGGCCCCAGAGTCCCAGCCAAGAGCTGACCCCTCCCTCGACCCCTCCCTCACTGGTGCTCCCGTCAGACCCTGGCTGGGGGCTGTGGAGCTTCAGGGCCCCCAGGAGGTTTCGTCCTGTCCCTCCAGGAGATGACACCGTCTCACAAATGGAGATCTAACCCACATGTCCCCCTCCCGGCCCCATTTGCAGCGGGAGAAACGGGGGCCCAGAATTGGGAAATGTCCACGCTAAGGGTCCCCAGGTTAGATCTGTGACGAAAGCTCCAGACAAACGAATAGAGCCGCGCAGCGGGCCCCGTGCCGACCTCAGACGCCGGCGCCGCCTCACCGGCCGCCCTTGGTGCTGAAACACTTGGAGGCAAATCCCTGGCATCGTCCTTTCCATCCCCGAAAATTCCACCATCACTTTTCTGAACTGACCGCAGTAATTTGGTCACGTCTGACACAGTGAAAGGCCCCCGGCTCTCACACCAGTGTCTTCCCAGGGGGTCTGTTTGGATCGGATCCAAACCCCAGCCGCACAAGCCGTGTCCTCCAGGTGTCTTCCTTCAGATCAGAGCCCCGGCTCCGCTCCTGGGGCCGCAGAGCCTGCGGTCCCAACCGGCAGCACAGTTTCACCAGGAAGCTGGCTAGAAAGGGAGATCCTTAGGCCACACCCCAGACCCACTGCCTCAGTTTAACACGCCCCTGGTGATGCCCGTGCAGGCTGGGGTGTGAGCCGCTCTGGAATCTGGGTCAGCCCCTGGATTTGCCTGAGGCTTGTTGGAACCAGTGCTTCACACACTTCAGAGTCAACGTTGTGGGGCAAGAAGGCCCTGTAGGTGACGCTGTTGGCTTCATATTGCACCACCGCAGCGGGCAGGTGAGGCCAGGTGAGGCCAGGGGGGGCCACCCTCGGAGGTGCTGAAACTCCTCCATGGGTGTAGATGGCCACGCGCTCACCCATCATGATGAGATGACTCCATCAACCTTTCTCCATTCATGATTTTTGCCTGAGTGAATTATTTCACAAGCAGCAATGGCAAGATGTTGGTTTTCTTTTTTTTTTTAATCCTCACCTGAGGATATTTTTCTATTTATCTTCAGATAGAGTGGGAGGAGGGAAGAGAGAGAGAAACATCCACATGAGGTCGGAGCGAGGGAGCCCAGTGAACTTTCCCACCGTGTCTGCCAGGCAGACTGACACCTAGAGATGGGGCTTTTCTCAGGAGGTGACATTCTTTTTCCTTTTTAATGAAAGTCTGTTTGTTTGTTCCTGCCAACACAGATCTGGGGAAACCTGCCCTATCTGAAGGCAGTAGTGATGTACCGAGAAGCTCCGGCGGGGGAGGTGGCCAATGTGCACACGGTACAGCAGGGCCCAGGCGCGGGGTGGGTGGGCAGGAGGGGGCGGCCCACCAGCTGCCTGGACCACCCTCTCTCCTCCACCACAGATGGAAGAACTCATGCGGCTGGGAGACCAGGTGCCCGAGGAGGACCTGGACGCTGTCGTCAGTGCCCAGCAGCCCAACCAGTGCTGTGTGCTGGTCTACACGTCCGGCACCACCGGCAGCCCCAAGGGCGTGATGTTGAGTCAGGACAACGTAGGCTGGTACCCCGCTGTGGACTCTGGGTGGCGGGCGGGTCTGAACAGTGGCCCCAGCAGCCCCTTGAGAGGCTCCTCTGGCCCTCAGCTCAGGGAGGGGGGTTTGTGGGACAGACCCCAGTCTGTGGTCCAGACTGAACCCAGCAAAGGGGGGGCCTGTCCCTGGAGATTTCCTGCAGAGATGCCCAGGAGGATGAACACCACAGGGGTCCCCCCAAAATAGCCCAAGCCCCTGGTAGCTGCAGATGGGGGCGCTGCCAGGCCCACCGGTTCGCCTTCCAGATCACGTGGATAGCGAGGTACGGCAGCCAGGCCGGCGGCATCCAGCCCGCCGAGGTCCAGCAGGAGGTGGTGGTCAGCTACCTGCCCCTCAGCCACATCGCCGCCCAGATCTACGACCTGTGGACGGGCATCCAGTGGGGGGCCCAGGTCTGCTTTGCCGAACCTGATGCCCTGAAGGTCAGTGTGACCTCTGCCCTCGTGGAGATCTGAGTGTGCGTGCTGGAGGCCCCGGGCATGCCCCTGGGTGCCCCGGGCCCCACGTGTGCATCAGAGCTGTTCCAGCTGCTGTGAGCGCGGCCTTAGCGACTGAACAAGGGGGAAACTGATGACTGTTCTAAAGGGGAGTCGAGGCGGAGCGGTCCAGCCGTCCTCAGGGAGGTCACGGGTGGTGGCAGAGGGCCGCAGCGGCCACGCTGCCTCGACCGCAGCTCTCCTGTGGATCCTTATCTTAACCATCAGCACTTTCCCATGTGGCGCCTCATTGGCCCAAGGGGAGTCACGTGTCTACTCCTAAACCAGTCATTGCTCAGGGGGAGGGGATGTCACACTTGAGTCAGACTAAGGAGCCGTCACCTCCAGGACTTTGGGAGCGTCCGAGCAGCGTCCGAGTTCTGTTGGCAGAAGGGGGCAGTGAGCCGCTGCCTGTGGGATCGCAGCTGCCAGCACGTGCCCTGAGGTGCCTGCAGGTGTGCGCACCTGTCCGCGCGCCTCTGTGCAGGAGGCCCGCGACGTGTGCATGCTGGTCCTGGGGACAGGGCCTCCTGCCCCTGCTGGCTCTGAACAGCAGGCCTCTCTTTCTGTGGCGAGCAGGGGAGCCTGGTGCACACGCTGCGGGAGGTGGAGCCCACATCCCACATGGGGGTGCCTCGGGTGTGGGAGAAGATCATGGAACGCATCCAGGAGGTGGTGGCTCAGTCCGGCTTCATCCGGCGCAAGATGCTGCTGTGGGCCATGTCGGTGATGTTGGAGCACAACCTCACCTGCCCGAGCAGGTACGGAGGGCTGGGCCACAACCCAGTATGCAACTGAGGATCTGCTAGGGCAGCCTATCCCGGCCCCACCGTCCTGTCCGCTCCGGGAACCCTGTGCCAAGGCCCCAGCAACGGCTGGGCATGAGCCCCTGTCCCTCCCCAGGCCCCACAGGAGTCATCCCATCCTTGGGTTCTGACTGTGAAGACCGACTTGCTCCCTCCAGGGGCATTCACCTCCCTGGAGAAGGGGCCACAGTGACAGGGCTTTTCCAGGCTTTCCAGCCTCCCTAGCAACCCCTCAGGTCTCTCCTGTGGCCTTGCAGCTGCTTCTTGAACCTACGCAGTGCTGCGGGAGGGCTGGTGCCGATGCACAGATATTCCCCACGACTGGTGTCTGTGATGCTGCGTCATGTCTCACGAGAGAGGTGCACACCTGCACTCATATGCACAGACATGACATGACCGTGCGTGATGACTCTGGGCTTGCGCACGTCCGTCCAGGCGTGGAGGCTTCCCGGTCTGCAGGTGTGTGCCCCTGGGTGTGCATCTGTGCTGCTGCCTGGGTGCCTGACTTCCTGGCTCAAGATGTATCTGCAGAAGCATAGCGCACACCTGTGTGCCTGCATGTCCACAGGCCGGGCCATGGTGCACACATTAGTGATGGGTTTGGCGTTGGCGCCAACCATCAGAACAGAGAACTGGGCAGGCCAGTGTGTGCTCACTGAATACCCACCCTTCTGTTTTCTTTTATTTTAATGTGTTTTGTTGTTGTTGTTGTTTTTTATCCTCATCGGAGGACATTTTTGCATTTATCTTCAGATAGAGCGAGAGGGAGAGGGAGGAAGAGAGAGAGAGAAACATTGATGTGAAAGAGACACATTGACTGGCTGTCACCCACACGACCCCAACCGGGGCCGAGGACAAATTGCAACCAAGGTACATGCCCTTAGCAGAAACCAAACCTGGGACTCTCTGGTCTGCGGGCCGACATTCTAACTGCTGAGCAGAACTGGCCAGGGCTTATTTTAATGTTTTTATTCATTTTTGAGAGAGAGAAATACCAATGAGAGAAGCATCAACATCGATTAGCTGCCTCCTGCACTCCCCCTACCGAGGATTGAGCCCAGAACCCAGGCATGTGCCCTGACTGGGAATCGAACCAGTGACCTCTTGGTGCCTGTGTCAGTGCTCAACCATCGAGCTACACCGGCCGGGCAATACCCACCCTGTTCGCGAGAGGGCATGGGTGTGAGTGTGTGTGTTTTCCTCTGTGGCCCATTCTTCCTCTCTCACCAGTGACCTGAAGCCCTTCACTACCAGACTGGCAGATTACCTGGTGCTGGCCAAGGTCCGCCAGGCCCTGGGCTTAGCCAGGTGTCAGAAGAACTTCTATGGAGCAGCCCCCATGACCGCAGAGACACAGCGCTTCTTCCTGGGCCTCAACATCCGCTTATTCTCGGGCTATGGCCTCAGCGAGACCTCGGGCCCCCACTTCATGTCCAGCCCCTGCAACTACCGGCTGCACAGGTGTGTCGGGGCAGCGCCCACACACCCTTGCTCACACCCCTCGGTGCCCACCTGCTGACTGGTCCCAGGGCCAAGTCCCCTGGCCAGGCCTCAGCCCTGGAGAGGCGGCTACTGTCAGCACCCAGAGTCTGTGGTGGGAAGCTGAGGGGCAGCCCCGGGACCTCTGAGTAGGCTCTGATGGGCGAGTTCCCCTTTGTGCATCCCAAGATTGCTGATGGGGTAGGAATTGGGGGGCAGGGTCAGTCCCCTGGTGGGTAGAAAGGAAAGTCAGTTCTGGGGAGTGAGTCGAGGGATCATCTGTTGGGCTTGATTCGCCCCCATCCCTGCTCACCGGTCACAGAGTCTAAAGTCCCATTAGGGACATTCACATGTTCGTTTATCTGCCTAAAACCCTTTCATCGGCCCTACGTCTCAGCTCAGGTCCCCGTTAGAATGCAAAGAGCCGGGGAAGGAACTTGGGGATCCCAGGGCTCTCGGGGCTCGTCTGGGGCTTGGAGGACCTGGCTCCCTCTGACCAGGCCTCTGGGCCCCCGCCCCCAGCTCTGGCAAGGTGGTGCCTGGCTGCCGGGCGAAACTGGTGAACCAGGATGCGGAGGGCATTGGCGAGGTCTGCATGTGGGGCCGCACCGTCTTCATGGGCTACCTGAACATGGAGGACAAGACGCGCGAGGCCATCGATGCCGACGGCTGGCTGCACAGTGGGGACCTCGGCCGCCTGGACAGTGACGGCTTCCTCTACATCACAGGGCGTCTCAAAGGTGCGGGCTGCAGGGGTCAGGGGTCAGGGGAAGGTACTCGGCCACCGCCCTTCATACCCGCTGTGAGTAGTGAGTCCTTACGTGCCACCATCCTGATGGGCATCTTTTCGCGTACTGAGGAGCATGCCCAGAGAGGGTAAGTAACTCGTCCAAGGACACCCAGCTAGCACATGGTGGGGCTGGCACTCAGACTCCCTAGAGAAACAAGGCAACTCTTTCCAGAAAATTTGAAGGCATAAATATTATGTTGTTGTTTTTTTCTTTATTGATTTTTAGAGAGAGAGGAAGTGAGAGGGAGAGAGAGATAGAAACATCGATGAGAGAGAGCATCGATTGGCCGCCTCCAGCACGTCCCCCACTGGGGATCGGGCTCACAACCTGGGCATGTGCCCTGACCGGGAATCGAACTGGCAACCTCTTGGTGCATGGGTCCACCCTCAACCACTGAGCCACACTGGCCGGGCAATATTATGTATTTTTATATTTGCCTGAGTGACGTAACATCCACCAAGTGTCTCGTTCTGTTCTGTGCCTAATGTCAACACAGGACCTATGCACAGAATGTGACCCACTCGCCTCTTAAATGAGGCAGAATCCAGAGACCGGAGTACAGGGTAGATCAGTTGGTCCAGGTGTATGTATTAGATGCCTGTGCGTCACCATCTGACCCGAAGGGAAGCCAGCACTCAGGACAGACCAGCGCACTGACGGCCCTGCACTGGCCTTGCACACAGGCACCCAGCGCGCGTTCAGGTGACGGAGGAACTGTGGTGAGTGGGTGGACACTGAGGGGAACGGAAGGCAGAGTTAGTGAGGCGGGAAGAGTCGGAAAGGCTCCTGAAGGAGGCAGCTGAGCTGGTCCTCGAAGAGTAGGCAGCCTCTTGGACAGGCGGGGCGGAGAGCGGGCGGGGCAGAGGCCAGGTGGGAGGCCACAGCAGCGTGGGGAAGAGCAGGGGCTGGGACTACAAGCACTTCGCACACTGCGCACCGCATAGAGGTCTCTGTGACACGCCAGGGACCACACGATTTCGGGCAAACTGCACGTTAGGTTCTGAGCTGCACTCGTGTGAACCAGCAGATACCCATTCGCCAGCTACTTCAAGAATATAGAATGATGATGTGCTGTTTTTCGAACTTCGACCCTCAGGGCGAAGAGTCACCAATACAATAACCCGATAGTACCCTGAGTTTCAGAAACTGAAATAGCTCATGCGAGTGCAAACCCGAGTTACCTCGTGCGCGGTCAAAAATGTGTTAGGTCAGCTCTGCGAGCGGCCCTGGTCAAGTTGTCCGCCTTCTCTGTGCCTCCGTTCCCTCATCTGTGAAATGGGAAGGATGCCTGCTTCTTTATAGGCCTGTGGTGAGGGTCAAAATGAGTTACGGCCCTGGCGGTGCGGCTCAGTGGACTGAGCGCCGTCCCAGGGACTGAGAGGTCCTGGTTGGATTCCCGGTCAGGCCACGTGACCAGGTTGCGGGCTCGATCCCCAGTGAGGGGTGTGCAGCCAATGGATGTTTCTCTCTCACATCGATGTTTCTATTTCTCTCTCCCTAAAAAAAAAAAATCAATAAAAACTTTTTTTTTTTTAAATTAGTTACTGGCCAGGTTTGGCTCAGTGGTTAGAGTGCCGGCCCACAGACCAATGAGTCGAGGGTTCCATTCCGGTCAAGGGCACATCCCTCGGTGGTGGTTCATTCCTGGCCCTGGTCTGATCATGCAGGAGGCAACCAGTAGATGTCTCCCTCTCAGATCGATGTTTCTCTTTCTCCCTCTCTCTCCCTCCCTCCCATTCTATCTGATGATAAATGGAAAAGTATCCTCAGCTGAGGATTTTAAAAAATTTTAATTAAAAATGAGTTACTTGCCCTGGCCGGTTTGGCTCAGCGGTTAGAGCATCGGCCTGCGGTCTGGAGAGACCCGGGTTCGGTTCCCGCTAAGGGCACGTACTTCGGTTGCAGTTTGTCCCCGGCTCTGGTTGGTCGTGCGGGTGGCAGCCACTCGATGTGTCCCTTTCACGTCGATGTTTCTCTCTCTCTCTCTCCCTCCTGCTCTATCTGAACAAAGAATGAAAAAGTGTCCTCGGGTGAGGATAAAAAAAAAAAAAAATGAGTTACTTAATCCCTGGCCTATGTTGAGCATCGGCCCGTGGACTGAAGGGTCGCAGGTTCAGTTCTGGTCAAGGGCACATATCTGGGTTGCAGGTTTAATCCCCAGCCCTGGTTGGGGTGGTGCGGGAGGGAACTAATCGATGTGTCTTTCTCACATTGATGTTTTTCTCTCTCTCTCCCCCTCCCTCCTTTCTACTATCTCTAAATATCAATGGGAAAAATATCCTTGGGTGATGATTAGCAAAAAACAAATAAATGAGTTCCTTACCCAGGCGCTCAGCACAGCGCCTGCACGTGACGAGCGCCGTGCAAGTGATGGGGGGGGGGCGCGACGTGGCGGCTCGGGGGTGAGGTGGGCGGGTCAGTGGGGAGCCGGGTCTGGTAGATGTCTGAGTGGGCAGAGTGGGTTCTGAGCAGGGAAGTAGGAGCAGGTGAGCATTTGTCCTCGAAGAACTGCCACCATCCCCCAACAGGTATGAGGGGCTTCTGGGGGTGCACCCACAGCCAGCGCTGCCTGCTGCTCCCGCCTCAGGGCTGCGGCCGAGGCTGGGGTCCTGGCTCAGCTGCGCCCTGGCCTTGCCTCCCCAGAGCTCATCATCACCTCCGGCGGGGAGAACGTGCCCCCACTGCCCATCGAGGAGGCTGTGAAGACGGAGCTGCCGATCGTCAGCAACGCCATGCTGATCGGGGACCAGAGGAAGTTCCTGTCCATGCTGCTGACGTTGAAGGTGTGTGTGAGCCGGGCCCAAGCGGAAGCCCGTTCAGACAGTGCAGGCCTGGGTGTCTGGACTCGACTCTGGAATAGGCCTACCTGTCTTCCAGCGCAGTCTGCTCCGCAGGGCGCCCGCCCGCTGCTGGGCGAGGCAGGAGTTAGGCCCCTGCTGTCTGTCCTGGCTTCACTGCCTGAGATCTCTGAGCTCCAAGTCTCGGACCTCTGCTCCTTCCACCCCAGGCGGCGGCAGCCGCACCCCAGAACCACAGCTCACGGGACCCACGTCCTGGACACCAGCAGTAACACTCCTCCGAGACCAGGCCGCACCCTGTGGGGGGAGGCAGGGCGCTAACCCCATCTCTGGTTTGCAGTGCACCCTGGACCCGGACACCTCTGACCCGACCGACAACCTGACGGAGCAGGCTGTGGAGTTCTGCCGGCGGGTGGGCAGCAGAGCCAGCACGGTGTCCGAGATCGTGGGCGGGAAGGATGAGTCTGTGTACCAGGCCATCGAAGAGGGCATCCAGAGGGTGAACAGGAACGCGGCCGCCCGGCCCTACCACATCCAGAAGTGGGCCATTCTCGAGAGGGACTTTTCCATTTCGGGCGGAGAGTTGGGTAGGTTTGCTTCGGTTTTGCTTCCCGCTGTCCCGGGCGCTGTGTGGGAGCGTGGCGGCCATGGAGCTGGAGGTGCCCGGGGGGGCAGCCATGGCCAGCAGAGGGAGGACCCTGCTCAGTGTGTGGGCCCTGGACAGAGCCGGCGCGTGTGCAGGGCGTGTGCTGGAACTTGTCAGTGTGAACGTGACATTCGACTTGGCTTTGACTGTGGCCCACTGTCCTTGAGATCACCATGGGGACACCTGGCAGACGCCAAGGCTGTTAGTGTCTGGAGTCACCTGGCTCTGGGGTGAGACCACCCTACCCGGCAGTCAGCTCGTGTGGCGGTGCAGTGGGGAAGCCCTCTGGACCACGGTCTGCAGAAGGGGGAAGGCCTCTGGGCGGCCGGAGTCAGTCCTGCAGCATCCCGGGGTGTCTTCATGGCACAAGGGAGCTGGCAGCGGCTTCTTCAGTGCGGTGCCCTTGGACCCTTCAAGGCTGATGCAGACGCAGACACAGGGAGGCTGAGCTGTCAGCAGGCCCGGAGTATGTCTGGCTGTCTGGTCTAACGCCAGACAGATGTCCTCACTCAGCAGTTTATAGAAATGACCCTGATGTTGAAGTCTCCAGGTACACAGCCAAGGGGAGTCGGCACACAGCAGACTTCCGGCCGCGCAGGACCTCGGCCCTTGGCCATTGTCGCCCTTGCTTCCAAGGGCGGGCCCAGGCCAGACAGGTGCCTTGGGGAAGGCCTCTCAGGCGGCCCCCCTTCCATCCCAGGCAATAAGAGCATCAGGTCCAACAGCGTATTAGTGTTCACTGAAGCGCAGACATGACTTGCACATTAGTGATTGTTGTGTAACAAACCCCAAAATAGAGCAGCTTCAAACAATAAGCGTTTATCTTCATTTCTGAGGGTCAGCTGGCTGGGTGGTCTGGCTTGTGGTCTCTCATGAGGTTCCAGCAAGTGTCCGCTGGGCAGCAGCCACCTGGAGCTGCAGGGGCTACTTCTACGCTGACTCGGGGGCGGTGGGCCAGCCCAGGGGCCCTCCCTATGGCGTGCCCAGGACAGAGCCTGCTGTCTGATTCACCACCGTGGTCGCCTGAGTCGTTCACTCACTCAGGGGACAGCACAGGAAGTCCCTCGAGGTCAGACGAGTGCAGGTCCGGGGACAGTGCGCGGGGCTCTCACTACTCTGCCCGCGGGAGAAGGCCGTCCTCCCAGGCGGCCGTTCCCACCAGTGCTGGTGCAACGTGAGAAGCCAGGGTCACGCAGGGCCATCTCCGAGGCTGCCCGCTTGTTTGTCTGGCTGAACTACAGTTACAGGACTCACCGAGTGGATCTTGACCACACAGCGCCTCAGATTTCCCAGAGGCCCCACGCACTCAGTTTTCCCACTTCTCTTTCAGGTCCCACGATGAAACTGAAACGGCCCACAGTTCTGGAGAAGTACAAAGACATCATCGAGTCCTTTTACCTAGAGCACAAACAGTGACGAGGGCCTCCTCCTTTCTCCCGAGGCCGACGGCCTCCCAGAGCGGGGGGGAGGGGAGGGGGGCTGCTGGCAGGTCTGGCGGGTCAGGCTTGGCCCCGGCACCTGTGTCTGCCAGGCCTCCTGCCAACAGCCACCAACAACTCTGAGCAGCTTAGTTTGAAGCATTGCTTTTGTCCAGGTGACAGGAGACCAGCTCTCCTTCCAGAACCAAAGGGCTGACACTTCTGGCCTTAGCTGCAGGTGGATTTCATGGGCTGCTAGCTCACTGGGCTGGGCAGCCGCGGCAGGCGGTCCCCGGGGCAGGGAGGGGAAGCTGGCTCTTGTTACCGTGTGCCACAGGGGAAGCGCCAGCTGTAACTCACTCACTCTGGAATCCGCTGGACTCTGTGACCTGTCACTCACTCCCAGGCGGCCCTGCAGGCCTCGCCCACTCACTCGATGTAGCACAGCTGCTGCCCCTTTGCATTTACTGTGTGGTTTGGATATTAAACTTTTTAACAGCACTGTCAGCCAGTGTCTGGTTTTCTTGTCAGTTGAGCAGGTGGAATGAGTCCAGAATGGTAGGTGTTCTATCCACAGGACTGTGTGCAACGGGCGTGAATGACCACTGGTGCCTGGACCAGCAGAGGCGCCGGAGGCCCAGCCCAGCAGCACCGCAGGCTCCGCCAGCACCACCCCCACTTGGAGCCCCTGGAGCAGAGCAGCTGTGCCCAGTGCAGGCGGAGCCGCGTGTCACTGGAAAAGGTAGAGGAAGTGCACTCCAGTCAGCTTTGAAACTCTTTATTAGTGTGAACCCAAGAATAATTCGCACAATCCAGTAAAATGAAGGAAGCAGCAGCTCAGAGTAAAATACACGTAAGGGTGGGAGTCTGGTTACAAGCCTAAAAAAAGCACCCAGACAGGGAGGTCTGTTGTTAAGAAATCCCCGACCTGGGTACATTATGCAAAGCCACAGGTTTGGGTCCTTACACAAGGGGCAAGGGACAACATGAGTTGCCTTTGGTTCGCAGCCAAAGGGTAACTGTTCATGAAGAAAGTATCTGAAGGTTAAGAAAAGTCATGCTGGACAGCAGGGAGGCCAGGGGGACCTGAAGGTCAAGGCTGAGCCCAAGCCCTGGCCGCACAGCCCTGAACCAGCTCAGGCTGTCTGCTGTCTCTGCAGCCTCATCTCTCACTGGTGGTGCTTTGGGGCAGGGAGGGGGCGGCCACTGAAACACAGTTAACAGCGTGGTCAGGCCTTTCAGAGGACAGGCTGGAGTGCGAGGTGCTGCAGGAGTGTGGCTGCCCACAGCGGGCAGCGCCAAGTCCGACTCAGTCAGTTCAGGGCCCATGATTAGCGTGTGTCCAGTGAAAAGGAAGTACAGCCCTTCTTCACTTCATGAGAAGTTCAAGAACAGTAAATCTCCAGGTAACAAAATAATTGAAGGAACAACACTTTTCTGTCTTTGTAGCCAATATATTACCTATATCTATTTAACAAAAGTTACATCTCATATATTTCTTGGCTCTGAAGTCTTTATTCTTCTTCTGCATTCATATAAAGGACAAATCTGTCTTAATTTTCTACACCATAAAGACATATCATAGTCACTGTTTTTGATAGGAACTTCCCTAGGAATTTCTTCTGTGCCTGTTCATTGGAGAAGACTGTCATCTTGTGCTATTAGGCGAATATTTGTTTTATTTCTGTATTTTCATAAAGTAAGGAAAATGTTTTCTTTAAAAAGTTAGATGTTTTCTCTTATTAATTCTCTATCATATTTACAGCACAGAAAAAACTATTTTAACTGAAGTGTAAAATGATTAACCATGGCAAATGATATCGTCCACTCAGAGTTTACAAAAAATGTGCACCAAATAGACATTAATAAACAAAACAAGCATTTGGAAAAGTCCTTGGAGAGCAGAGCTAGGATGTCACTGCACCCTCTACACAGACCGCGTTAGAAGGCCAGGTGTAGACAGGTACTGTCGGGGAACACGGGAACAAGAGCACGCAGCGTGGGCGTGTCCTCCAGCTTTACGTGGTGGCATCAGGAGCGGCTGATGTGAACACGCTCTGTGGAAGTCTTAATCTAAATCTTTCACTCGGGAACAGATTTCGTCTGTGAAGTCTGAGCATTTTGCATTGCCTCCCAAATCTTTTGTTAGGCTCTGAGAAAAGGAAAAGGCAGAAGTTAAAATGCATCATACTAAAACCAAAGCAAGCTAGTGGTGTTGAAAGCACCTGGTGAGACACCAGCTGAGCAAGTTACCTGGCGGCTCCTTCATTCAGTTCATTTCAAAGCTAGCCCCACCCCACCACATCTGCCCAGCCCAGGAGGATGGCGAAGGCCCCTGACCCCAAGAAAACGTGACTGTGGACGTTTAATAAATCTAAAGGGAATCGTAAATCACTTGGGGAGTTTCTAAAATTTAAAAAATTGAGACATATTTTTATGTTTCTGGAGGCTGGGACACAAATACGAAGGTGACATTTAAATCACTAACTCTCGCCCTGGCTGGTTTGGCTCAGTGGTTAGAGCATCAGTCCGCAGACCAGAGTTCTGGGTCGGTTCCCGCTGGGGGCACGTACCTCAGTTGCAGTTTGTCTCCGGCCCTGGTTGGGTCGTGTGGGTGGCAACCGCACATCGATGTTTCTCTCTCTCTCTCCTTCTCTCTCCCTCCCACTCTATCTGAAGATAAATACAAAAAATGTCCTCAGGTGAAGATAAAAAAAAAAAAGGAACAGCCTTGGCCAACATCGCATTGGCCACAACAGACACCTGGGCCTGAACTGGTGCCGCCTCCCAAACCTCCGCCCTTCCCACGGCTCACTCAGTGCTTCTCAGCCCCTTTCTGGGGAAGCAATGGGTCCTGCCTCCAGGAAATGCACAGGTGTGCGCGCCCAGGTTCACGGGCCCACAGGGAGAAAGCCTGCTCAGCACCAGTCCTGTGGGCCGTTGAGCGCCGTCCCCTGCCCCCTCCAGGAAAGCATGCGGACGACACGCACTCGACGGCACAGGGACAGCAGCACGGTACCTTCCCACCCTTAATGGTGGCGAAGCAGGCGGCCTCGATCCGCGCCGCGTGGTCGAACAGCCCCATGTGTCGCAGCATCATCACCGCGCTGAGCAGCAGGGCCGTGGGGTTGGCCATGTCCTTGCCAGCGATGTCGGGGGCTGTGCCGTGAACCTGCCTCAGGGAAGCGCAGCACAGTCAGGGACACGGCGCGGCCCTTCTGGGAAGCCCACTCGGGAGCACAGGACTGAGCAGCGGCTGCGCCCAACTCCCCAGGCACAGGTCAAGAAATCCGCAGAAAAATAAAGGCCAAGGTAATTTTTTTAAAATTGCAACACTATGGACTAACCATCTTTCCTGTCAACTTGTGGTAAAGTATTTTTGCTGAGGAAGGATAAATACAAGGATACAAAGCAACAGGAAAATGAATGCATAAACCAAACTTATGTAAAAAACCTCAACAAAGCATCACTCTCTTCCGACAACTGGAAAAACTCAGAAGAGCTCAAACGTAAGTATGCAGACCACCCCTCCTGGGTTCTCTCAGGCTCCTCACCGACTCGAAGATTGCGACCCCATTGGCGCCGATGTTGCCACTCGGTGTCACGCCGAGCCCTCCGATCAGTCCTGCACACAGGTCACTGTGGGCAGAAAGAACGTCAAGGGTATTGATCTGAAAAACAAACGTCTCACCCAGCACCCAGACTTCAGTTTTTAGATGCCATGGAAAGGAACAGAGCTCCGCAGAGAAGGGGCGACCCCAGGACTAGTTAGGGGGGTTCGGGATGAGCCGAGAGCACGCGGCTGTGCCGGAAGCAAATGTCGGCTCCAGGGGACGCCCCCAGCCCAGGCGGGACAACGAGATGAATGCTGGTGATGGGTACAACCGCTGAGTAAAGAAATGAGTCCTAACTAACTGATACACAAGGCATGGAAAAGCGTATTCCGGCCCTGACTTGTTTGGCTCAGCGGTTAGAGCCTCAGCCTGTGGACCAAATGGTCGCAGGTTCAATTCCCAGTCAAGGTCGCATACCTGGGTTGCAGGTTTAACCCCGGCCCCGGTCAGGGTTGTGTGGGAGGCAACTGATCAATGTGTCTCTCACAGAGATGTTTTTCTCTCTCTGCCTCCTTCCCTTCCACTCTATATCTAAAAATCAGTGGAAAAATATAGTTGTGTGAGGATTAACAATAACAACAAAAAAGCGTATTCCAACAGCAGAACGCCAACTAATGAATGTAAGAGGGAATGATGGGCTCAGAAAATCACCATTTGGCCAATAACGTGAGCGTGAGTGTGTAGACAGGGAGAACTACAGTGAATGTGGTAAAATGTTAACACCTGGAGAATCTGGGGGATGTGTAGACAGGAACCCTGTGTACCATTCTTGCTACTTTTCTGTAAGTCTGAAATTATGTCAAAAGTTACCCAAAAAATCTATAAAGATGGCCACCCACCCACCTAGCAATACAGAGAACACTGAAGCCAACCAGTGAAATTTCTGAAGAGTGTGAAGCAGGGAGCAATAGCCCAGAGCCAACACGGTGCGTCTGAAGGAGAAACCCACCAACACGTCATCACTGATGCCACCACCTGAATTGTTACAGCTCAACTCCTATCTTTGAGCAAACACAGTTTATTTTCAGACATCTCTAAAGAAGCTATAGGCTAAGGGTCAGCCAGACTTACCTCAGAATGTCTCCGTACAAATTTGGCATAACAAGAACATCGAATTGGGATGGATCTTGGACCATCTACAAGAAACGCATTTGTGCATTTAGCCATAAAAACTGCACAGCACACAGACCCACTAAACACCACAGAGAGGAGTGGATAAGTATGAATATATACTTACATTCAAACATACTGTATCAAGGTACATCTCATTAAATTTAATATCTTTACAGTTTTCTGCAACTTCCCTGCATTTTTGTAGAAAAAGCCCGTCTGACATTCGCCTGTATTTAATCAAATAAGAATTGTTGAAGGCAAAAACTTGCAGAAATAAAAGCATCAAGTCAGAGAAGTAAAGTAAGTTCAAGAAATCAAGTTCCAGAAGCCAAGACGTGTGATTTCAATCACAGTAAAATTAGTTCTTAGGCAGTGGTGTCATCCAGCAAGAATGAAGAAATATCTAGCCCTGGCCGGTTTGGCTCAGCGGTTAGAGCGTCGGCCTGCGGTCCTGAGAGACCCGGGTTCGGTTCCCACTAAGGGCATGTACCTCGGTTGCAGTTTGTCCCCGGCCCTGGTCGGTTGTGCGGGTGGCAGCCACTCGCTGTGTCCCTTTCACGTCGATGTTTCCCTCTCTCTCTCTGTTCCTCTCTCTCCCTCCCACTCTATCTGTACAAAAAAAAGGAAAAATGTCCTCGGGTGAGGATAAAAAATAAATAAATAAATACCCGGCCCTGGCCGGAGCGGCTCAGTTTGCTGAGTGTGGTCCCGCCCACCGAAGGTGACGGGTGCAGCTCCCAGTCGGGGCCACACCCAGGCTTCAGGTTCGCTCCCCGGTCAGGGCGAGCGGGAGGCAACTGACCGATGTTTCTCTCTCTCTCAAATCAATTTTTAAAAAAATTTTAAAATAAAAAGCAATAAACTTTAAAAATGCATTTTTAAAAAAGAAATATCTATTAATAAGAAAATGCTAAAATTCCTTTAAAAGGTTAACTTGTTCAATCATTTAACTGGTTTTACTATTTTGCCCTGCACGGTGGGCTGAGCAGTCAGAGCGTCAGCCCAAGGGCCACAGGTTCGAGTCCCAGGCAAGGGCAGCCGCCTGGGTTACAGGGTCAATACCCAGGCCCAGTCAGGTTGTGCAGGAGCAACGATCCGATGTGTTTCTCTCCCATCAACGTTTCTCTCTCTCTCCCTCCCTCCCTCCCACTATATCTAAAACTCAATGGAGAAAGATCCTTGGGTAGGGATTAACAACAAAATAACAATAATAATAACAATAAGTGGTTTTATTTTTATTTTTATTTTTTTCATCCTCACCTGAGGACATCTTGTTTTGGTATGTGCCCCTAACTGGAACCAAACCCGGGACTCTCTGGTCCGCAGGCCAACGCTCCAATCGCTGAGCCAAACCGGCCAGTGCAGTGGTTTTATTATTTTACATGCTCCACACTCTTCTTAGGTTAGGAAACCTGTTCGCACATTCACAGGTGGCCCTCAACAGACGGGCTGAGGAGAATGTGAGCAGCTAGAATCATACATCAGCAGTATTAGCACTGAGTGCTGGCTATTCTGAGCCCGAGCATGTGCCATTTCAGAAACACGCCCGGCAGGCCACTTCTCCTGGGGTCCCAGACTCTAGCTCCTCCTCTGATACTTCTCAGAAACACGCCCCGCAGGCCACTTCTCCTGGGGTCCCAGACTCTAGCTCCTCCTCTGATACTTCTCAGTCCCTCCTTGAGCTTCCAGGACCTGAAGTCCTGCCTCCCCGCAGCCCGCTCCAGTCATTCACCCAGTGAGGCACATGACACAAGGGATGCTCCCGATCCTCCACTGGTTACAGGTGACTTCCAGAGATGTCGGGAATCAGCGAGCAAGCTGACAGAAGCCCCACTTCCACTGCCCCACAGAGCAAGACAAGGTGCTGGCCTCGCAGAGACTCACATGATGTTGGCTTTGTGCACAGCGGTGACATTGCTCCGGTGATTGTTCCGGGCGTACTCAAAGGCGAACTCTGCGATGCGCCTGCTCGCCTCCTCGGTGATGAGCTTGATGCTCTGCACAACTCCGTCCACGATCTGAAAGACAGGAGTCCCGCCTGCTGGGAAGGGCGTGGCAAGCCCTCGGCACCAGACACCTGCCTGCGTGCAACGGTGTCAGCAGTGCGCACGAGGCTGGCGTCACGCACGCAGGCGTCAGTGGGTTGATGCTGACCCAGCCCCATGAGGTAAGTGCTAGAAGCCCCATTACACAGATGAGGAAAACCGAGGTGCTGAGCTGGTCAGCTGCCCAAGAGCACTCCTGTGAAGTCAGTTCAAACAGGGCACATTCCCGTCCTGTGCTGTTCCCTGGACATCCACGTGAGCACTGTTGGCCAGAGACCCAGGACCGACACAAGGCTCTCACCCCACAGAAAGCAGAGGGAACTACCTCTGGGGGATGTTTCCACTGGGAGTCTGAACAGCTGCCCAACTACATGGGAAGCAACCAAACTAAGAATGACAAGTATCTGCAACGAACATACCACGTGCTCGATTCCACTGTACTCTCCTTCTGTGTTCTCTCGAATGGTGACGATATTTACATCGTTGTAAGGGGTTTTATAGCCTTCGATGGAGACACACGGACGGACATTCGCATAAAGGTCAAAGGTTTTACGCAGCAATAAATTCATGGATGGGTGACCAGCGGCTATCGGGGTCTTTAACGGGCCTGTGATACAGAAGAATACGCAGATGACAATAGGATCTTCTCTTCACAAACACAAGTACACAATATTCACTTGAAACGCCAATGTTTCGGTTTCAATTTTCCATCAGAACAGTAGTTAGGACCCTTCCTTTAGGTGTCCAGTGGCTGTGTGACATGTCTGACACGTGTGCTGCGTGAACCAGGGGCACGTTCACAAAAGCAAGTCCCCTGCAAGGACAGACAGGTGCCCTGCCTCCGAGTCGGATGTTCCCTTCATCATGGGTGATCCGTCCTGGTTGGTCACCCTCAGGCTGATACCCAGCGTCCACTCCCACTGTTGCCCACCAACCCACCTGTGCTGCCTCTGCCTTTACTCGCCCCTCAGATTCAGATGAAGGAAACCTCCTCAAGGAAGCTTCTGGAACATTACCTGAGCACCTACTGACCGAGGACTGTGACGCCTCAACTCTACCATTGACACTTAAAAGTGGAGGAGAAAACCAAGTTCTTTTTGAAAAACAAGAGTAAGAAATGTGTCAGGCCCTGGCTGGTTTGGCTCAGCGGTTAGAGCGTCGGCCTGTGGTCCAGAGAGACTGGGTTCGGTTCCCGCTAAGGGCATGTACCTCGGTTGCAGTTTGTCCCCGGCCCTGGTTGGGTCGTGCGGGTGGCAACCACTCGATGTGTCCCTTTCACGTCGGTGTTTCTCTCCCTCTCCCTCTCCCTCTCCCTCTCCCTCTCCCTCTCCCTCTCTCCTCCTCCCTCCCTCCCATTCTATCTGAACAAAAGGAGGAGGAATGTCCTTGGGTGAGGATTAAAAAAAAAAATGTGTCAGGTCTCCCAGACAGTAAGCAGCAGAGGCGAGATTCAGTCTGGACCTCTCTGGAGTTAAGGCCTATCATGAGCTAGGATTCTGAATCACGGCCTTAAGCATGTGTTAGCTAAAATAACAAAAATGTAAAAAGTACACAAAAGATAAACGTAGGTAAAGATAAATACATACTTTCATTTGGCATCAGCCAGTCATACTTAATGTTTTTACTGGGGGAGAATATGTCCCAAAATGAAAAGCACAGCACTTTACTAGGAGTGAGTTGCTTCATTACAGGGTAGCTTTATTCAGCTTAACCTCAGCAACTCCCAACAGAACACCAGGAGCAGAAACCGAGACCACGTGCACTTCCAGGCTACCTTTCAGGCCCATCTTGTTCTTGTCCATGGACTCTTTGGCTTCTGGCGGGATCATCCACTTTCCTCCCGGCCCTTGAATGGCAGTGACGTTCCGCTCCTCCCACTGGACGGGCACCTGGAAGCCACAGCACAGGGCACCGTGAGCGGGAAGCCTGAACACAGCGACGCCGCACCACCACGGGCGCCTGCGGAAGATGCAGTGAAGGTCCGGAGAGCCCCTGGTGCGCAAGAGATGTCAGTCTGCAGCCTGCCCTAGGCTCTGCATGCTGCCCCGCCCAGTCAACTCCTGGCTGCCACCTGCCCACTTCAGTTTCTCACAACTCTCAAAGTGGCTATAATTAGAATATCATCGGGAGTGGAGAAATAGGGTTCACATAAACGTTTCGGACAACTGATACATGGGTGAACCTGGAAAACACTAAGCTAAGTGAAATAAGCCAATCGTAAAAGAACCTGTAGCACGAGATTCTATTCATGTGAAACGTCCAGAGGCAAATCTATGGAGACAAAGTAGATGAGTGGTCGCACAGGCGCAATGGGAGGGGGTGGGGGGAGACGGGGAATGGGGAGTGGCTGCTGATGAGTGTGGGGTTTCTTTCTGGGTGATGAAAATGTTCTAAAATTAGATTGTGGTGAAGGTTGAACAACTCTATGAATATACTAAAGACCATCAAATTATCTCTCAGGAAGCTAAAAAAAAAAGCAAGATGAATTACATAACCTATGAAGGCCACAGTTCTAAGGCATCAATCACAGCGTCCTCCTTCCTTCCCACCCACATCCTGCAGCATCTGCACACACACCTGGCAGCCCGCACACCGCGTGTACACTAGGAAAAAGGCAGAGGGAGATGTGCTCCCTGTGCACGAGGGCCCTGCAATGCAGGGAGTGACCCCAGTTCAGTTCACCTGGGGAATGTGTACGAGCATCATTTCCTCACAGGGCTTTGCATGAGAAGCTCACGTAGAAAAACAAGGAATGTATAGTTTAAATAAATTGTATTCCTCGACTTCACAGCCATTGGTATAAAAACTACTGATTTCATTTCACGTATTGTATCATCTGACAGTTTTAAATAGCAACAATAAAGCATCGTGTCAAACAAAGTCCAAGTTTCCTAAATTTCCAAAACAAAAGGATTTAAAAACATCTACCTGCATTGAATGCTGAGCTATTAGAATAAAACCTCACGCTTATGATAATACCGCATCAGAATTTTTTTAATCTTTCAAAATCTCCTATAGAGTGTTTTGAAATATCAATTCTTTCTCGTGGGCGAGAAGGCAGAAGGCAGTACAGGCGACTTGGCAGGGCTGCCGGACCGTAAGCCCAGGCAGGGTCAGAGATCCACGAACACCCCAGTCCTGCCTGACTACTTCCCACAGAGCGGATGCCAGCGCTGCGGCCGAGAACTCCGGCAGGGACAGCAGCGATTGCCGATGCGCCAGTCAAATGGTGAAGACTGACAACAGACCGAGCCTACTCCGTACAAATGCAAACAATTCACCCTAAGGGTTCACAGACTCTGACTGGCTAAAAGACTTTTCTACAAACTCCTACTAAAGGGATGTGTAATGTCCACTTACTTTGGCAGCATCAAAAATCTTCATAACTGAGGCTGAAATTTCTGGGCCAATACCATCTCCTGGAATTAAAGTTACTGTCTGAACCTGAATATAAGAAATCATCAAAGAGGACAGTAAGAATTGATTTTTGAAGGTTTAAAAAAGAATATCATTGACAAAGAAATCCACTTTACGTTGGGGGGCTCTCAAGAAGACCCAAATGCCGTTAAGAAAACAGACCTACCTCCCCAGGGCTCATCAGAGGAGGCAAGATTCAAAAGAGTCCACAATTCTACTCTTTACCTGAGTTAAGAGGTTGTGAAAAGAACTCAATTGATGCTTTTTAGATGAAACAGAAATAAATTAAAACTACTCAGTAGGCCCAGCCAGTGTGGCTCAGTGGTTGAGCGGCAACACATGGACTAAGAGGTCGCAGGTTCAATTCCCAATTAGGGCATGTACTCGGGTTGCAGGTTCGATTCCCAATAGGGGGTGTACAGAAGGCAGCTGATCAATGTTTCTCTCTCTCTCTCACGTCCTCTTTCTAAAAATCAATAAAAATATACTAAAAAAAACAACAACAACTACTCAGTAGACTCCCCAATTGATACTTCTTTTCAGACAAGCTATGAAGGAACCCATTACTTCAAATCTGTAAAAGCAAAGAGAGCAAAAATGTTCAACAGTGTTCTCTCACTACAATGGAAGGCAAGTGCCTTCCTTTCTACCGGGGATCCTGAAAGTTCAGTTTCTCATGCAAACCTGTTCAGTTTCATGAGACACTTTCTGACACGCTGAGGTGTCAGAGAAGGTGAGACTTCACATTAAGGGAGGGTCTCCATTTTTCTGAGTTCCTCTGTAAAACTGGCTCCTTAATGACGAATGTCATTGAAATAAACTCAGTAAAGTTTACTTGTAACCAATGAGAATAGTTCATGTGATCATACCTGCAAAGTCTGAGTGACAAGTGTATTTACAAAGTAAAATCAACAATGTCTTGCAAAGGCTTCAAACAAAGCCAGCATTTCAAACACAGACATTAAAATGTGTAAAGGAGGGTGGGAGCGGGGAGGAGGGGGTCAGTGGGGGAGAAAGGGGGGACATCTGTAATACTATCAATACTTTTTTTAAAACTGTATATTGAACAATAAATAAGAGTGCCAGTAGTACTCACATAAAAAAATAATAAAATGCGTAAAGGAAAATGCTGAGAGAATTTAAATTAGTTGAAGCTAATAATCAGACCCTCTCTCTCTACTTAGAGACTATATGTCATCACTTAGGAACTTTCTTCCACCTGGAGGCTTGGCCCAGACTAGGTCCCTGGCCTTTTCCAGCTCCAACCACCTGTGCTGGTCTTTTAAATCACTGACTCAAGTTTCCCTGGTCGTCTGCTTCCCAGTGATGCTCCCTAAGCAGGTGGACTAACGAAGAAATCTTTTTCAAAATTAGTTTATCTTCATATGTCTTTCAAATATACTCCCTCCCCTACTGTGTTTTAAAAATGGATAGCCTGAAAATTAAGTAACAGCAGGGTGTGATGATCATCTCGTTAACTTTCAGAAACGCGTTTGAAATGCTGGCTTTGCTGTCGTTAAGCTGAAAGTGCAGCCACACTGCATGTTCGCATGAGCGGAGCCCAGAACTGCTGGCTTCTTCTTCCTGTCCTCCCAACATGTCATGATAAATGTCTTCAGGCCACCAAAAAAAAAAAAACTACTTTATTCCACAGTACAGAAAGTAAATGGGGGGAAAATGTACTATGGTCTTACAAATGCCTCACAGAATAAGATGTGATATGGGAGTATAGGAATAATGAAATCCAAACCAGATTCTGTAAGAAGGCTAAGACAAAGCATAGAGGACGTCACTGACCCACAGTCTTAGCATGCTCTAAAAATGTGGTGTCAGCTTTGAAAGCACAGGACGCTAATGCTGGGAATTCTAAAAGCAGCAGAAATGATCCAGGTACGGGATAGTCTGTGAAAGACCGCGTAAATAAGTCTAAGGACTCACCGATGTTCGAGTCATTCCCATTTGGTAACCAATCTACTGTTTTTAGGGAAGCTCACAAAATAAAAATGCAAAGCAGGTTTTGAAGCTTCTCAACAATTTTTTTCTTGACTTGTACCAGTTTTGGAAAAAAACTCTTACAAAATGAGATTGTGAAATAAAGTAACAGGCTCAAGGGAAATTTCTATCTATTTTTAACAAGCCTCCTTCAAGATATTAATGTGACAGGCTTACACAGCCAGCTGTAACATAATTCTTTTAAATGTGACCTAACAAATTTATGCATGTTAGCCAGTAATTTTAATATACAGTATAAGTATGGCTAATTTTCCCTAATTTTAAGTAAATGGAGATGAAGGGCTACATAATGTGTTAGAGCATCTTTCTTGAGAAACTTCTGAAAGGAAAAAAATAAAAGACATAATTATACTCACACCACCAGCAAAACCTCTGGTCACCTGTTTTGGGTTGTGGAAGGCCCCCAGCAGCCGAGAGACCTATGTCAATGTCAACAAAGAAATGTCATGCACAGAATTAAACCACATGCATAAGAGGCAAACATGGAGCCCTTTCCGATGGCTGCTGATACTGCAAGTTTGCAGAGATACTTGGGAACTTCCGAGGAACATTTTCTCATATGTTACCTCAACGTGGCAAGCTACCTCAGATCTGAAACCTGGATATTCAGACTACCTGTTGCTTTGAGAACGTAAGTTCTATATACTGTAAAATGCATTTTATGAATGCAAGTTGTCAAAAGATATTGAAGGTAGAATGAAACTATACTTTTTCAGATCAAACACTGGATTTTCCTCCAATGATCTGTCTTTGAGGCACCTTCTGCTCCAATCCCCAAAGGGAGAAACTGGCCCCACAGGGGTCAAATGACTGTCAAAGGTCACACAGGGAGTCCATGCCAGAGGAGAACCTCATCTTCTGATCCCACAACCCAACACACTCTCAACATCTATGTGTTGTTTTTTTCTTGTAGATCACACTAAAGGGCAAAACAGATTGACTAGCACACTGATTATTGATGGTGCTGCTTTAGTCCCTCCTCTGAAGGCTTCGTGTACCTACTACCGTTGAATTAAGCATTAAGTGTCAGTGGTTAAGGGACTGACTTCTGTTTAGACATCAACACAGAAAGAAGTTGCTTCACGTTCAGGAGCAAATGTGACATGACAGTGACTGGCACACACAAATGCAGGTCTAAAGAGGTAACGAGCAGAACCCAGTTACTGAATAAAACCGTGACGGATGCCCGAGAACCATGGTCTGCTTGATGCCTGCAACATAAAGCTGTTGACAGCGAGGAAAGCTTCAGGCACCTGTTCCTTCTCCGGGAACCAGGTGCTTTCACACAATTTTACCGAAACCTCAAACAACGCTATAGATGCTTTACGGATGAACACGTTAAGGCTCAGAGAGGTAAGTACTTCACTCAGGGCCACACAGCCAATTAGTGGCAATGCCAGACTTTAAAACTAAGACTCCTATATTCTCGTGTAGAGCTTTTTTTTTTTTCACTAGAAAAATAAATAAATAAAGTGCATGTGGACCTCACTTTAAACTCAAAACAAAGGAGAAAGAGTAGCCAATTCTACAGAAGAAAAAATAAGTTTTTCCCGGCAGATCTCTAGGGGACCGTTCTGGACCAGGAGACCCGAGGGCCTGTGTCTGTCTCCCTGCGCCTGTCATCTTGCTGTGACCTTGGCCCCAGGGCAGGCAGAATGGGACCAAGGACTGGAAACACCCAGACGTCTGGGTTCCTCTCTCCGTCTGACACCGACTTCCTGCGTGACCTTGAGAATGACCTCTAAGGCGCGGGTGAGCGCCACTCGGAGCCGAGAAGCCGCCGAGAGGTCCGAGCCCTGCCCAGCTCCGCATCCCAGCTGTCAGGGGCGCGGAAGCTCTCCGGATCTAGCCCCACCAGAGAGGCGAAGGGCTGCTGTTTCCTGCCAGGAGGTCCAGGTGGCAAGGCTAAGGGTAGGGTGCCCGTGTCCTTCGGGGGGCAGAGCCGCAGGGGCAGCCCGGGAAGAGCTGGGGAGCAGGGGAGGGAAGCGGCCTGGGGTCCCCCACGGGACCTCGCCTGCCTAGCGCCCTGCGAAGCGACCCGGCCCCACCGAGCGGACCCGAGGAGGCCCGGCCGTCAGCGCGAAGCGGGCCCGGCCTCGGACCATCCGGCCTGGGCTCCGGCCTGCGGCACCGCCGGGAGCAGGGCCGCGCCCACCCTCGTCCGGGTCATCCCCCTGCAGCGTGGCCCTCGCGGCGCCGGCTGCCCCACGCCGCGCGCGGGCCACGGAGCCGCCTTCGCATCGGGGCAGCCCGACCCACGCGGCCGCCGCCCGCGCGATGCGCTCTCACCTTGGACATCCACGCGGGCCCCGCCATCGCGTCTCCTCTCACCGCGGCGACAGCGCGGCTCCAGTGCGCAGCCGCTCCGCCCGCGCCGGGCCACGCCCCCTGGACGTCCCGGCCGGGAAGCCCCGCCCCCGAGCCCGCCCAGGGGACTCTCCTCGCTGCTTCCCGGACCGGCCGCCTCCGCTGGCCAATCGCCGGGCTCGTGTCACGGTGACGCAGGCAGCCACGACCCGGAAGCTGCGCGAGCGGATCTCGGTCGGCTCCTCCGGCTCCTCTGCCATTCATCGACTCAGCCTGTAGGTAGGCTGGGGGCGCGGCGCCTTGGGCACCCCGGGCCCTGCGGACCGAGGGGTGCAGTGCGCTCTCACTGCCGTTCTGATCTGCATTTCCCTGTCCCTGAAGATAATGTGAATAAAGCCTTTCCTGGCCGCTCCATTGTAGGGGGCAGCACCTCCCGCCTACTGACGCCCCCTTCCCTGCTGCACTTTTCTGTAGCACTTAATCTCACCACCTGGCATGCCATGTGCATGTCACTTGTTTATCCACTCTTTGTCTCCTCCCCGAGGGGTCAAGTCCAAGGGGCAGGATTTGTGTGCTGTGCTGTGCTGTGTTCTCAAGGCCTATGTAAGTGATCACCCGCCCGGGGCAGGGCCCAGATTTAAATCTACCGCTTACCAGCTATGTGACCTTGGGCAAGTCACCTCCGAGACTACTGTTTCATCTGTGAAATGGGAAAATAACACCAAACTCGATAGACTTCAGAGGCCTTTGTGGAATAGCGCAGAGCAAGGAATCCACGCTTCCTTCCTTCCCTCGGTCCACCCTGCCTGCAGATACGTTCACTGTCTTTGTCCGGACCACACCCAACATCTGGGAGCCAGCGAGCACGGGAGTCGGAGTCAGAGAATGAGAGTGAGCCGTGCTTTGCCAATTCCTAGCTGGGTGGCTCTAGGCAAAGTCACTTTGCTTCCCTGAGGCCAGGGTTTCTCATCTGTAACATGGGAACTGTACTCCTTTGTTTTGTTTTGTTTTGATCCTCATCTATGGAGATTTTTGCATTTATCTTCAGATCGAGAGGGAGGAAGAGAGAGAGAAACATCCACGTGAGAGGCACATCGAGTGGTTGCCGCCCACACTACGGCAACCAGGGCCAGGGACAAACTGCAACCGAGGTACGTGCCCTTCGCAGGAACCGAACCCGGGACTCACTGGTCTGCGGACTGATGCTCTAACCTCTGAGCCAAACCAGCCAGGGCAGGAACTGTACTCCTTGAGCCTCCTCACAACATTGTTGTATTAGTTCAAGAGAGAGGGCCTCATTCGGGGCACTGGCAATCTAAATCAAAAAGGATTTGTTATGGAAATTTTCTGGTCAGGCTGTTGCTTCTATTATTTCCCTTGTGGGAGGAGGGACTCCCAGAAGTGAAAACTCAGCCGTGTGCAGAAGTTCTGTTTTTTCTACCAAGTGATCAGAGATTAGCAAGTTTAAAAGAACGTGCCATCGCAGGCTCTGAGGACGGCATGTGGAATCTAAGATGGGAAGGAGAACTCGTGTACAAGTTATCGTGTGGTTTGGAGAGGTTTCAATGTCTCCAACTCCAACCTGGGAGAAAGGGGAGGCGCAGACGGCGACAATCTGACCGAGGTCTGTCTCTGCTCCAACACTCCACGTTCTGATTCTTTCCCATGGCGGAGGCCCCGCTCCCACGTGTCCAGGATACACGAAGGAGGGGGTGGCCTCGAGTCCAGCCGTGGGCCCGGGGCGTTCCTGCACCACTCAGCGCAGTGTCCTGGTCTGTAGAATCGGCTGTCCTGAGGTTAGAAATCACACGTGTGGGCTGGACCTCCTCAAAGGCACTTGGCGGTGGTGGCATTGCTTAAAAGCCCCAGAAAACTGGCCTTTGTCGCAGTAAGTGTCTGGACAGAGGAAGTCCTTTAAATCGTGTCAAGTCGCACGCCTGTGTGCAAGGATTCAGAGACAGGAGAGCAAATGCTGTCCTCCTCGCTAAGAGGCCAGGGGCGTGAGATGCCCTGTGTGTGGTGGGGCCTCAGGGGTCAGCCGGAATGCCCCTCCTCCCAGAGGGACAGGGCCTGCCCCGGGGCGCGCCCAGAGGTCAGGGCTCCTCCGCCCCATGGCCAGGGGCGCCAGGTCCCTCCACTCGTCCCCCTGCGCTCTCGAGGGCGTCCACACGAGCCCCCATGAGCACGCCCACGCCCACCCCGCCGCCCGGACGTGCAGGCTCGCCCCGCCCACACCTGCGGGCGCCGGCGCGGGACACGCCAGCAGCTGGGCTCCCACTTTCCGCCGCGCGCGCAGACCTCTCCCCGCCGCCCGACTCCGCCCAGCCCCCAGGCCCCGCCCCGCCCCGCCCGGCGCTGACCCCGCCCTCCGCCAGGCCACGCCCCGCCGCGCGGGCCCGCCACGCCCCTCCGGCACTGCGCGGCGGGATGTGCGCGGAGCTGGGCGTCCGCGGTGGCAGGCGGCGCCCGGGGGGCCGCGCGCACCATGGGGAACAAGCAGACCATCTTCACTGAGGAGCAGCTGGACAACTACCAGGTGAGCCCGCGCCCCTCCCCTCGTCTTCCCGTCGCTGCCCGTCCCCGGGGTCAGACCCGGCCTCTGCCTTCCCTCCAAGCGTGACCTTGGAAGGGCCGCGACTCCTCCAAGCCTGACCGGGACAGCGACTCTGCAAAGCAGAGCCCAGCTGGGTCCTGCCGGGGTTGGGAGTCAGGTGCATCCGCCTCCAAAGGCGGTTGTAAGTCTTGCTTATCTCGGGGTCTGCCCCAACCTGGAAATAATGGAGCCGGAAGGCCAGCCAAGTACCTGCCAGACACGGTCAGCTCCCCAGGCCCACCGGCAGACCCTTGAGACCTTGCCAGGTCTCCCTCCTCGGGAGCCAGGGAGCCCCAGATAGGAGACCCCAGGACCCTCCTGCCCGTGTACAACCTCCCCTGCTGCAGATGACGCCCACGCTCTGCGGTGCCCCCCTTCAGGTGGTCTCTCATCCGCAAGGCCCCCCAACCTGGCTGGGTTGTCACCTGTGTGCTGCGGGAACATGACACCAGCAGAGTCTCCGTAGCCGCTCTCTGTGGCCATCAGGAGTGGGCCTTCCACCCTGGGCAGCCCAAGATGAAGGCCCCTCCTCCCGTGAGCCCGAGTGAGAATAATAGCTTTCCCAGCTCCAGAGGCCCTGACAAGGGGTGGGAATCCACCTCCATGCAGCGCCTGCTGCATACCAGGCACTGTACTCCCTGCGCTTACCCTCAGCTGCATTGATCACAGTCTGGCGGGTTACTGGCCCCATTTTACAGACGGGCAAACCAAGGCTGAGGAGCCATTCAGGACCCTGCCCAGTGGGAATCTGAATCATGAATCACTCTTTTTGGGGGTGAGGGGCCATGTGCGCTCTTTGTCCTCTGGAGAGACAGACCTCACCTCCCGTGTGGCCTCACCCAAGGAGGTGTGCACCAGGGGAGGACACTAGTGGGAGTGGGAGACCAGTAGGGAAGGGGGCTTTTGCTTTGCCGGAAGGTTCAGGAATAACAGCACTGGAGCAGGCCCAGGAGGGCCTGCAGAAGGCAGTCCAGGTAGAGGGAACAGCTTGGGTAAATGCTTAGAGGCGGCACAGGTGAGCAGGTAGACAGACGGTGCTGAGGAGTGAAGAGTCGCCCCGTGGAGGCGGGGAGCCCGGGTTCCCACTCAGACCAGCCTGGCATTGGGTTACACTTTGGAGCCAGCCCTCGTGTTGGGTTCTGATCCTTTGCCAGAGCCTGGCTGGACCCCGCCGACCAGTGGGGTGGGAGAAAGGAGAGCCATGAGACCTGAGAGCATCACATGTCCCTCCCTCATACTCTCCAGCCAGCCACAGGCCAGCCAGGGGGCTGTTGGTGGCCCCCATTTGTATCCCCCCTCCCCATGTGCCCCCTCCTGTCCTCAGGTGCCAGCAATCCCTAGGGTTCTGGTTTCTTCCCAGACCACTTCCTGCCTTCCAGAACCATCTCCCAGACCCTTCAAACTCTAAACATTGCTTGCTGCCTTCCCCAGACCCCAGGCTGTTCCTCCAGCTGTCCCAGCTCTGCTGTCCGGCAGACACGTGTTCAGTGGAGAACAAGTCCTATAACCCGGCCTCCCCGGGGGAATCCCCTTCTGTCTCCACAGCCAGGGCCCTGGCCAGGCCTCCGCAGTCTCGTTGAACTGAAGGGCTCACTGCTTCCTTGCCCACCCCTCCTGTCTGCACCATCCAGCCACCCACACCTGCACCATCCCTGAGTTTTCTCCCCTCCCCCTTCCTTCCCTTCTTTCTTTCTTTCAGCAGACACCATAAGCATCGCCACTCCCATAACCTTTTCCACGGACAGAGTGGCGGTTTGCTGAACCTATTTTCCCATGTCTCCCTAGGGAGAGCAGGTCTGCCCCATAGGTTAGTGAGGAGGATTAAATAATAATGGATATTCAGAGCCCCTCAGACCCGGCCCCTGGTGATCATGGACAGTGAGGTGTGGTTCCCAGCTTGGGCTGCACTCTACAGGGGCCCGAGTGGCTTTGAAAACGGCTGATGCCCCTCCCTGTCCAGATGCCACCAGCTCCTCCCTGCCACCTTCTCCCCCACACTTCACCCCCACCCAGCCTCTCCACTACCTTCCCAACATGACCTTGTCGATTCCTGTGGCTTCAGCCACCCGGAAGGTGCTGATCTTGCCCAGTCTGTGTGCCTGGAACCTCCGTCTTGGAGCACGAGGCATGACGGTCCAGGGCCGTCCCTGTGGGGGTCTGAGTAAGGGGGAGCCGAGGCTGTACAACCGACTGTGTTGTATTTTCTCGACAGGACTGCACGTTCTTCAATAAGAAAGACATCCTCAAGTAAGTGTGGCTTCCGTTCACCCCTCGGAGCTGGGACTGCGCGGGGCAGGGCCTGGGACCCCGCGTGGTCTGGCCGTGCTGGCTGAGCCCAGGAGAGCGTCCTCTCTGTCAGGACCCCAGTGCAGGCTGCAGTGTGAACTTGAGAGCCCCCCACTCTTCCTGGACCCAGACCCCTCCGCCAGGAACTGAGCATCCGCTGACCATGTACCCGGCTCTGGGTGGTGGTTTCGGGCACATTTTCATTTAATCCTCACTGTTACCTTGTGGTGGGAGAACCCAGTTTTACCCCCAATATGGCATTGTCATAACCAGGAAATGAACACCTGGCCTTGTTAATTCCCTTCATTCTGGAGCCTGTCCAACTAGGGGTCCCTGTTGGTCAGATCAAGGGCCCCTAAGTGCCCTCCGGCTCCAGCCAGCTCTGATGACCTCTGACTCCTGGGAGGTCTGTGATGCCTCCACTGCCCTGAACTGTCCACCAAGCGTGTCTTCCCTTCCCAGGACAATCCCTTTCTTTGGGGATTGGGAGACTGGGCCTAGAACAGGAGGGATGAAGTGGTGGTAGCCTCGGAGCCTCAGGACCGACGGTGAACAGGACATGCAGAAGGCCAGGAAACCTGGCCCCTGCCTGGGCTATCAGGTGGCACTAAAAGCCACAAGGGTTCAGGATCACTTTCCCTGGAGGTCGACAGGCAGGCTGGAGTGACAGCCCTGCTGCAGCTTCTCAAGAGGGCTGTGGCAGGGCCCCTCGGCGTCTCCCCTCTGCACTGGCTGCTGTTCTTGCCTGACCCCTTGGTGGGCAGGGACACCCCACTTCCACCACCTTGGAAAGCAGGGTGAGGGGCACAGCCCCCCGGCCTTGGCATCAGCACACCCAGGCTCTGCTCCCACTTCCCTGCTCCGGGGCCTTGCACGAAATCTGAGCCTCGCTGAGCCTCAGGTTCCCCTGTAAAATGGGACCATGACCCCGCCCTCAGTGCAGTGCCGAGGAGCAGGAACACCAGGCTGTGGGATTTGATAATGGGCCACAGACCCAGGGCCCTGCTTCCGCAGCCTCAGCACTGCCCCCCCCCCCCCGACGGGACCGTGAGCTGCCCCTGAGCACTGGCCAGATGGCAGGAGGAAAGGTGAGCTGTGGCTTCTTTGCAGCCCGGGGCCCAGCTCAGTGATACCAAGTCAGACTCACAGATAACCATCGGGGATGGGCGTCTCCCTCCTGCTCGCACCTGCACCCCCGGGTGGATCCCGTTGCTGCCTGGGCACAGCCCTTCCACCCCCGCACCCCCCAGTGGGCAGCTCCCCAGTCAGCCACCTTTGTTCCCATAGGTAAGAGCTCAGCACCCCGACTCCCCCAACCCCGCAATAAGTGGGCACACAGGCCCACCCAGTAAGCTGCCCGGGACCTTTGCCTGTGTGTTACTTTACTGTCTCTTATTTGTCAACCTTTTAAAACCTTTGTATCGTGTATTTTAATTATTCTTAATTTTCTTATTCCGCATGTGATCCATGACCGTAGAAAAATTAGAAAATAAAGCCAGTCAAGAGAGGACAAACAAGTGACCCCTAATCCTCCCCCCTCCTCAAAGGAGTGATTAACCTTTCAGGGTATTGAGCCTTTTGGTATCTAGCTCACCTTCATGTATATTGATCAAAAATTTGGATCGCGTGGTTTTGTCATTTCTTTACAATTGCTTTTCCTGAGGCAAATGGTAAAAATAGATAAGAAAAAAAATGGTCTCACCACCTCCTTAATCCACTTAGCGGGGCATTTCGGGTTTTCAGCATTGCACCGGTCTGTTGGCACTGCAGTGGGTATTCTTGTGACGCTGTGACATACCACCCACACCTCTGAGACATTTCTTGGCATAAGTCTCTAACGGAGACTTCTGAGTCAGAAGGGACAGGCTTTTAAAGCTCGAGATTTTACTGCTAAATCACTGTTCAGAGGTATCGGCACCGCCCGCAGCGCAGTGGCCATGCGCAGGCAGGCGCGGGCCTGGGAGCTGGGGTTTCGCCCCCACAGCGCTTCCTCTGCTCCCTCACAGGCTGCACGCCAGGTTCTACGAGCTGGCCCCCAACGTGGTCCCCATGGACTACAGGAAGAGCCCCATCGTCCACGTGCCCATGAACCTCATCATCCAGATGCCAGAGCTTCGGGTAGGTGAGAGGCCACTGCGCCGGGCCGGCTGGGCGGCTGGGCTGGGGACAGGGACCCTGCCCCTCTGGGTGGGGCAGGCGCAGAGGCTCCCGCGTCACCTCTCTGTGCCTCAATTCCCTCACTTACTAGGGATATGCGAGCTGCGTGCGGGGCTCCAGGAGGCCACTGGCCCCTTTGTTAAATGGCCAGTCTGCTGTCCACACAGCCCTTCCATCTGCTTTTTTTTCTGTATTGATTTTAGAGAGAGAGGAGGGACAGGGAGAAAGAGAGAGAAACATCGATGAGAGAACATCGCTTGGCTGCCTCCGGCACGTCCCCCACTGGGGGTCGGGCCCACAACCTGGGCATGTGCCCTGACCAGGAATCGAAGCGGCGACCTCTTGGTGCAGGGTCGACGCTCCACCACTGAACCACACCGGCCGGGCCCATCTGCTGTCTTAGATCCGTTCTCCTCTCCCCGCCTTGCCTGGTGTGCTCCTCACAGCCAGCCCTCTGCAGTGCGCCTTCTGCACTCCGCCTGGCAAGGAACGCCCTGGGGTCTTGTCAAAGTGCTGGCTCGGGTTCCGGAGCCGTGGGGGCCCCACGGTTGTGTTTTACTTTTTTTTTTGTTATCCTCATCTGAGGATATTTTTCCATTGACTTTTCAGATAGAGTGGAAGGGAGGGAGGGAGGGAGAGAGAGAGACGATTGGTTGCCTCCCCACTCGACCCTGACTGGGGCCGGGGATTGAAAGTGCAACCCAAGTAGGTGCCCTTGACCAGGAATTGAACCCGAGACCCTTTGGTCCACGGGCTGACGCTATGACCGCTGAGCCAAACCAGCCAGAGCGAGGTTGTGTGTTTCTAATGAGCTCCTGGGTGGGGCTGATCCTCTGGTGCTCAGACCACATCTTTATGTGACACACAGGTTCCTTCATGAGCTCCTCACCCACAGTACCCTCCGCCAGCGAGAAAGCTTTGGGGCACGACTCCCGTCACTGTGGGACTTAGCAAACAGCCCCTGGCCAGGCCGCGGACATGTGACTGGGGTCACCGCGTGGTATCTATTCACTTGGGGCCTGTGTCCCAGCTCTGACCTCTGTCCTGAAGGACATTGAGTCCCGTCTCAGCCCTGGTCAGTCGCCCAGCCTGGCCCACAGAAGCGATTGAGCCCAGGTTCAGGGTCACTGGAGGGCCTAGGGCAGGCTTCTCAACCTGCGGGTCGTGACCCCTGTGGGGGCGGAACGACCGTTTCACAGCGGAAAACACATATTTCTGATGGCGATTCGTAACAGTAGCAAAATTACAGCTATGAAGTAGCAACAAAGATCATTTTATGGCCGGGGGTCACCACAACATGAGGGACTGTATTAAAGGGTCGCGGCGTTAGAAAGGTTGAGAACCTCTGGTCTAGGGCATGTGGAAGGGACCACGTGGTAGCCCCTGAGCCTCCAGGAGGGTGGCCCTGAGTGGCCGGGCATCCGAGGAAGGCGTCTCAGGCTCTGGACTGGTCGAGGCGAATTCCAGGAGTTGGGTGGTCGCTGGCCTGGGGTCTGACGGGCTGCCTGACTCTTGCTGCTTGTCCCATCCAGTTAGTTGTCCAGCCTTGGGGGCCCCACTTCTGTCTCCCACTGCACTGGCCTGGCCCAGCCTGAGCTGAGGGCTGCCATTGGGGATGTTAACCCCACTCACACGTCAAGACAGGCGGCAGCTCTGGGCCCAGGGACTGACCCCTGCTCCTACCTCACTAGGGCCCGTGCTCCAGCGAGCACACCGTGGCCTGCTAAGCTCCTCGCGCCCATCTGGATGCACAGTGTGCGTGACGTCGCGGTGAGCTTGTCCAGGTGCCGGCCGGGCCATCTCCCCGCTGTAACTCCTGCCTCCCTTCCACAGCCCAGCTAAGTGGCAATGGGGAAACTGAGGCCCAGGGGAATTAGGTCGCTTGTCCGGGGTCACGTAGGCTGCCCTGGAGGCCCCCAGATAACTGCTGTGGTTCGTTCTCCAGGAGAACCCCTTCAAGGAGCGGATTGTGGAGTCTTTCTCCGAGGACGGCGAGGGGAACCTGACCTTCGATGACTTTGTGGACATGTTCTCCGTGCTCTGCGAGTCGGCTCCCCGCGACCTCAAGGCCAACTATGCTTTCAAGATCTACGGTAATGAGGACCTAGGGGGCGGCGCTCAGGTCCTCGGGCCATCCAGTTCCTGCTCCCCCCCGGGGGACACTGGGGACACCAAGAACACTGAGGAGCATGCCTGCCCAGCTGGGTGGCCAGTGGGGACAGTTAGTGTACGAGAGACGTCACGGGGTCCCCGGCGCAGAGGAGGGACCGGCCCCACCTAGGCGGGCAGGGAGAGTCTACATGTGGTGGCATTTCCATGGGGCCTGGGAGGACAAGAGGGGACCGTGGACGGGAGAAGTGGAGCACCCGGCAAAGGGGCAGCCTGGGAGGACTCGGGATGCAGAACACGCAGGGCAGGGCCCCGCTAGGGCTGAGCTGTGGGTGGCGGCAGCCAGCCGAGGAGTGTGGACCTGTTGGCCAGGTCACCGGGCCACTGCAGGGTGTTAGGTGGGAAAGGGAAGCTCTGTGTTCTGGAAGGGTCCTGCAGCACCCTGGAGGTGTAAGCTGAGGCCAGGGCTGCAGAGGAGGCTTCTGCCAGGTGCTGAGGCTCCTAGAGGTCCCCAGGCTGCCAGAGGTGAGGCCCGCCCAGCCCTCAGGTCGCTGTCCCACCAGCCACCAGAGGGCGCCAAGCACCATAAAAAGCTCTGGTTCTTCCACAGCCCTGTGCCAACGGGTGCTTCAGACGGTCCTCAGATGGGGCACCCAGGCCCGGGGAGGGACTGAGACCTCCTGGAACAAAGAGCTATGGGCAGACCTTCTGTCCCCAGCACCTTTGGTCACCAGGCACCGGGGCCCCTCAGGCTGTTTTCACGCGTGGTTGCCATGTGTACTCCAGAGGACTTGGGCAGGTGCATGTGTGCCGTCTGTATTTGCACGTCAGAGCAGCCTGCACTGTCTGCCAGCGTGGTCGCCGGTTCCTAGACAGCTTCTTGAATTCCACCTGTCACCCCTCTAGCCCTGAACCCCACGGCACTGCTCCGGGAAAGGCTGTTGTCTGCGGAGAGGGGGACACGTGATGGGAGGAGCGAGGCTTCCTCGCTCGCCTGGGCTGGTGGTGGACCTGAGGAGACAGCTCTGACCTCTAGCAAGGATCAGCCCTGGACCCCCGTCTCCTCGTGTAGAACAGGCTCGGGAGTCCCCTGCCCACCAGCCCTCCCGAGCGTACTGGGTGCCCTTCCCGGGGGCAGCCACAGGAGGGGTCGGAGATGGGAGTCGGGACCTCAGGCGGGTGGCTTTCCAGGCCTCTGTGTCCTCATCTGTGCAGTGGGTCCTCCGCTGCCTACTGAGCAGATTTGCTTTGAGAAGTCCGTGAGCTAGAGCTCGCGACGACACGGGAGCAGTTCCGCCTTGTGTCACCACCACACTGTCAGGTGGGCCAGTGCGGGGGGAGCTCCGTGGGCAGAGCCCCCAACCACCGCCAGGAGGTGACATCGGAGCCCAAACTTGAAGGATGAACAGGAGTTTGCTGGACTGATCACTAGGAAAGGCCCTCCAGGCAGAAGTGTCCGGTGCAGAGATGCGGTCGTTGGGTGGGAAAACGGTCAGAGGGTGCCAAGTAGAGTCAAGCCCCTTCCTCACCCCGTGTGCACACAGGGCAGCCCTGGGCCCCCCTAAGGGGCATGGGCGTCTCCTGACGGCGAGTCTGGCTGCGGGCCAGAGGAAATGGGGTGCAGTTGAGAAGATGCGGTCTTAGCATCACAGAGAACCCTCCAAGCAGCCCTCTGACCTTGATGCAGTCACTGTCTCTCTGGGTCTTGGGTTCCTCAGCTTTAGAGGGACCGCGGGGTCAACGGGACCATGAAGTTCGCAGGAAGCCTCAGACGTGGGTGTTTGAAGTGTCTCGGGCATCGTGGGTTTGTACGGGGCGCGAACCCCACGCCCCGTATGTGATGCATAGGGCTGCCTGTGGGCGAGCTCCGTGGTCCCTCCCAGTTGGGGGCAAGAGTGTGGTGCCCCCAGAGTGTGTGTGGAGAGGCTGGTGGAGTACAGTGTGACCAGTCCCGGTCTGAGCGTCCCCGCGCCCCCCCCCCCAGACTTCAACACTGACAACTTCATCTGCAAGGAGGACCTGGAGATGACGCTGGCCCGGCTCACCAAGTCGGAGCTGGAGGAGGACGAGGTGGTGCTCGTGTGCGACAAGGTCATCGAGGAGGCGGATCTGGATGGCGACGGCAAGCTGGGGTACTCCGACTTTGAGGACATGATCGCCAAGGCCCCCGACTTCCTCAGGTGCTGCCTGGTGCTGGCTTGGGAGGGCAGGCTGAGCGGGGGGCACAGCCAGAGGCCGGCCTCCTGGGACCCCGTGGGGGCTGAGGCCCTGTCACTGCTCCTAAGGACAGTGGTGTCTGCAGGCCCCGGCAGCCAGGAGGCCGGGGGTCACATCCCAGCCTAGCTCCCTCCGTAGTGACTGGGAAACCTCCGTCCCCTTGGATGGAGGATGAAGACCTGGGGGCCTGTGACTGTGTTGGGGTGGATCCCAGGACACGGCCATCCTCCAAGCCGTCCTTCCCTTGGCGTGGGGTGGCCCTGTGCTCTGAACCCCCCGAGGCACGGTCCGGGCTGAGCGGGGCTGCTCTGTTCTCACTGAGGAGCCATACTCCCCAGCCAGGCCTCTCACCCTCGCTTGCCTGTTCTCCTTCTAGCACCTTCCACGTTCGGATCTGAGGACACGGCCGAGGTCTCAGGCCCCGAAGCCCACCGTCTGCCTCTGCTGTCTACACAGTTTTGACCTCCAAGCGCCCGGGACAGCAGCTGTGGCCTCCAGGGCTACACCCACGGACGTTTCCTTGGCCTTTCAGCAAAAAAACCCTCAACCAGGGGAGCGGGTGTGAGAAGCCGGGCCCTTGGCAGCCTGCTGTGGTTCGGCCCCTGGCCCCACAGCCCCTCACAGGCCTTCCCTCTGTCCCCCAACCTCCTCCGTCAGGAAGGCCCCCAGGGAGGGGAAGGCAGACCGCCTAATGGGGCAGGGGGACCGGCTTGTGCAAGGGCCGGAAACATGCCTGGCCACCCAGGGCAAAGGGAAAAGACAGATGTTAACGACGAGATGTTAACGAACTATGCAATCTTCCTCCAGTCCCACAGCTGGGCTCCGTCCGCAGCCCACCCCACCCCCCATCTGTCCCCGCCTCCCCACCCTTCCCAATGTGCAGCTGAGTGAACAGCGGGCCCAAGGGCTCTGCCCCGGTGTCTGTCTTCCCCAACCAGGCGGAATCCTCACGGGTGTGTGCCGTCCACGAATCTGTGAACTCCTGCTAGTAAAACACTTTCCTGTCCCCGTGCTGCCTGCCTGCCAGTTTCAGGACGTGTTCCCCAGTCCCACCCTCCTCCTCGGCCGCCATCAGCACTTCCCCGGGCTCAGCTCTGCCTCCCCACTCAGGCGCCCACTTCATCCCAGGCTGTGCCTCCGGAGGGCAGAGCACTGTGCCAGCTCTTCGGGCGGGCCCCACGCAGGACGGGCGCTGGGTGAGCACTGGGTCCGTTTCCTTGGTGGCACGGACGTCCCCTGAGCGCCGATGGGGCGCACCGTGTGTCAGGCACAGGCTGGTGGGCATACACAGTCCTGACGACTCCCCAGGGAGGTGGGGACTCACCCATTTCTCAGAGGGAGAAGCCCCCTGGCCGAGAGGCCGCTAAGGGAGAGTTCCCACCAGTGTGAACCGAGCTGGCTCTGCCCACAATGGGCGGGGCCTGCAGTGTTGGTCCCGGACGGTCAGTCTGTCTGCGGCAGTGGGCGGGAAGCAGCAAGCTGATGGTCACCCTTAGGGGGTGGAGACAGGTGGGACAGAACAAAGGTGCTGAAGGGGTCCAGGCAGAGCAGCCCGACCTGAGGGGTGGCTGTCCTGAGAGGCCGTGTGCCCTGTGTCCAGCTGGTCCTGGGCAAGGACCTAAGGCTCCAGGGAGGCCAGGGCCGCCTGGCTGGCTGGGTCTCGGGAGGAGCATGAGTCCTCCCCACAGGCCTCGATTTCCTTCCAGGGACGGTGGGAGGCCCTGGCGAGCCGGACGGACGCAGCCAGGAGCTGCAGGCAGCAGGAAGGCCCCTCCCGCTGTGTCTCGAGCCCGGTTCCGTGGAAGGCTGGCTGGGTCCGAGGGGCACCTTTGTGTGAGCTGAGGCCTCCCAGGGAACCTGGCCTGGCCCAGGTGCTGGGAAACCCACAGTGTGGGCCGCTGGAGGCCGGGCTCTCAGGGTCTGTGCTTCTTGTCCGCAAAGAAGAGCCTCCGGAGCTTGTCGGGCTGCAAGGAGGGAGAAGGTGCTGAAGCCGGGGTCCCTAGGGGGGTGGGGGGCCACCCAGGCTCAGAGGAGCTTCAGCATGGCTGGGGGCCAAGCCCTTCACCTGGGCAGAAATTCCACCACCGGCCTTCCAGTTTCGAGTGAGGGTTTGCTCAGGAGGCTAAGGGGAGGAAGGGTCTGGAAAAAGGCGGGGAAGAGAGGCCAGGTCTCCCTTCTGTTGCTGGAGGCCCGGGTGCCCTGACCGCAGCTCCCTGCCCAGCCAGGCCCTGCCATGTCTGCTGTCCTCAGCGGAAGTGGGCAGGGCTGCACGTGGGACCAGAGGACGTGGACTTTGTAGCCGGGAGGAGCAGTCATGGGACGTGGCCTCTGGCTCACAGGACTGTCCTCAGGCAGGCTCTGTGGGCCCGGGAGAGGCAGGGCCTTGGAGGCGCCCTGTGCAGGGCGGGCACAGCCCAGCCCGAGGGGGGAGCTGGCAGAGCCCGTGAAGGCCTTGCCGCTGGGTGTCCGCCGGGAGAGGAAGCCTCACCTGCCGGGGTCTGAGGGTGCCCCTCAGGGAATGGGCTCTCCTGGGCGCCAGGGCTGAGGGCTCAGCAGGGTCCCCTGCCTCCCTGGGGATCCCTGGCCACCTCCCTCTGCCCCCGCCACCCCCAGGCCTGCGTCCCCTCCCTTCCTCTCCTGTCGGGTCCTCAGAATAGCTGCTCTGCTCTCCCAGAGCCGTCTCTGCGCTGTTCTGAGCGCGTGGAGACACCTAGTGCTCTCGTCTAGGACAGCGACGTTCAACCTTTCTCCCTCGCGGCACACGAACTGGTCTGCGGCACGCCAGAAAATACACCTGTTCCCAGTCTGATGAAAGAATAGGTATACTTCGCCCTGGCCAGTTTGGCTGGTCGGCCTGCGGACCAGAGAGTCCCGGGTTCGGTTCCTGCTAGGGGCACGTACCACAAAAAAAGAAAGAAATAAGAATACTTCTTATTCATTCTCACCAGACTATTGTGTTGGCTGTTGTCATTTTTTTTTTTTTTTTTTTTTTTATCCTCACCCGAGGACATTTTTGCATTCACCTTCAGAGAGAGCGAGAGGATGGAAGAGAGAGAGAGAAACATCGATGTGAAAGAGACACATCGACTGGTTGCCACCCACACGACCCCAACCAGGGCCAGGGGCAAACCGCAACTGAGGCACGTGCCCTTAGCGGGAACCAAACCCGGGACTCTCCGGTCTGCGGCCGACGCTGTAGCCGCTGAGCTGAACCAGCCAGGGCGGCTGTTGTCATTTTTAAAACCTACTTGACAGTATAAAGGAAAAGAGGTCAGTGCCCCTGAGTAAAATAGTCAGGTGTTGGTGTGTGAAGAATTCCTGCTGCACACCGGTTGAAAACCGCGGCTCTAGGTGGCCGCCCCTGGACCACAGCCTGAGGACCGGTCCCTCCTACACATGCGGACACCTGGGTAGGGTTGCTCAGTAAGAACACAAGATGCCCAGTTACATTTGCCTTTCAGATAAATAATAAATAATTGCAGTATTTGGAACATACTTATGCTAAAAAAATTATTTATCTGGAATTCAAAGTAACGGGCTGTCCTGTAATTTATCTTGCTAAATCTGGCAACCCTTAGTTGCCTTGCCCAAAACCACGTGGCCAGGAGACCCCCCCAAAGTGGCCAACAAGGAGGGCCCGGGAGCCCCAGTCCGCTGTAGAGAAGACCTCAGAAGGGCCTGGAAGCTCCTATCTCACACCCAAACCTACAGCTGCCTTTCCCACCACCTCCGACCAGATGGCTGGGAAGTTCTGGGCACCTGTGGTCAGGGGCGGTCCTGCCCAGCCTCTGCCCGAGGGCCACAGGTCCCTCCTGCCACCAGCTGCTTCCTGAGGGCTGGCAAACGCCCCGCTCCCCCCAGCCCACCTTGAGAGTACGTCCAGGGTCCTTGCTCTTGACGGCTGGGATTTGTTCATAGGTGTTCCTAGGCTCCAGGAGCTCCGGGGTCCCCGAGATCCTCTCGTAGTCACAGTCTGCGGGCCCGGCCAGCCTGCCGTGTGTGAGACCGGCCCCAGGAAATAGGGGCCTGGCGGTGCCACCCCAGACTGGGATCTGCTCGTAGGTCCTGCCTTCCTGGTCTGGCTCATCGCCAGCCTCCTGCAGGGAGCCTGCTGTCCGGACGGTTGCATAGGCATCCGCAGAACAGGGCTGAGCCCTGTGGCCGGCCTTCGGAAACCCCTGGCTCCAGGTCGCAGCCGAGCATCCTAGGGCCTCACTGCTGGGAGGCAGGAAGAGGCCCCAAGAAGTGGGAGACACTGTCGGGCCCACGTCTGGGCTTCCCCCAGAGATGGCAGGCCCTGGGTCATCAGGCCTGTTCTGGCTTCCAACTGAGGGTCTCCTCTGGGCCTCCTCGCCTGGGGAGCAGGCCTCGCTGTCCGCTGGAACCAGTCCACGCCTGCCGGACGCCTCTGTGCGCGGACCTAGCCGCGCCTGGTTCATCTTTCTCAGGTCTGTGTAGATAACGTCGCTGGAGCCTCTGAAAGACTGGTCCAGAAGGGAGGTGCTCCTCTCGGGGAGGGGGGGCACCCTGCTGGGGGGCTGGGGAGAGAGGGACAGAGCACCTCGGAAAGGTCAGCCTTCAATAAAAGGGCGGCAAGTAAACTAAAGTGCCCTCAGAAAAGCTGGGGCCTTCACCTGGGCCTCAGTTTACCTGACTTACATACCGGGTTGGGTGCATGTGTTCAGAACCCAGCCTGCAGTAACTGATTTTTTTAAATATGTTTTTATTAATTTTTTAGGGAGAGAGAGAGAGAAACATCTATCGGCTGCCTCCTGCACGCCCCCTACTGGGGATTGAGCCCACAGCCTGGGCCTGGGCCCTGACTGGGAATTGAACCCGGACCTCTCAGTCCATGGGACGACCTTCAATCCACTGAGTCCCACCGGCCGGGCAAGGAGATGACATTTCAGCAGAGAACGGGATGCAGTGACAGTGAGCCACGCAGGTGTCTGGTGGGAAGAGTGTTCTAGGCAGAGGGAACAGCAAGTGCAAAGGCCCTGCGGTCGCAACGATGTGGGTGTGTTCACAGAAGACCCAGAGGCCTGTGAGGGAGGTGGTGGGCACCTGCTGAGGTGGGAGGTCTCAGACTGTACTGCCAACAGGAGAAGCCCCTGGCACGCTGTGATCTGCTTTTAGGACAATCCCTCAGCCCCTCCCATGAGCACAGTGTTGGCGCACGGGCACCGCGCTCTACAGCTCACTGAGGGACTGCAGGCATTTTGGACCCATTCTCTCATCCAAGCCTCACAGGAAGGGTAAACTGAGGCTCAGGGAGATCACGGACTCCACAGGCAAGCCCCGGCACAGGCAAGCACCCTGTGGTCCCAAGCTGGGTCTGCGCCCCTCTGAGCCTGGCTCGCCCAACGCAGCCTGAAGGATTGGCCAGTGTGGCCTCTCAGGCCCCCGCGTGGGCATGGCACCCACATTCCCGGTCTGACGGCCCAGAACCCTCCTCACCTCTGTGCTCTCCTCCTCAGGCAGGTTCCAGGGACTCGCATCCGAGCTCTTGTCCGAGTGGAGGAAGGAGGCCTGGGGCTTTGGAGGGGGGTGGGGGCTGCTCGCCTTGTCTGGGACCCCCGTGGGGGACACCGTGGCAGGTGGGTCGTCCAGGCCCGGGTGGTTCTGATGGAGGCCCAGGGTGATGGTGTCGTACTCGTCGCTGTCCTCCGGCTGGGGGTGGTGGGAACACAGCAGGAGTGTACCTGGCCGGCCCTAGCCCCCTGCCAGAGACTCTGTGAGGGACTGAAACACGCCCCAGGTCCCTGCGCTTGGGGAAGAGACCCTTTGCAAACAGGGCCCGTGACCCTGTGCTGAACGCCCCTGCGTGGCAGGAAATAGGGGAGAAAAGGCACATGGCCCCACGTGGTGGGCACCCCAGGCTGGGCAACCTGCCTACTACCCTTACGCCAGGGAGGAGGGGTGCCTACCCGTGGACAGGCAGCAGCCAGGGTCTCCCCGAAGGGCTCAAACTGCACCTCCTGGTAATGGCGCACAAGCTCGGCCAGGTTGCGGTGGCTGTGGGTGTCCCCAGAGACCAGGTAGCGCCGGTTTTGGAGTTGGGTGATGACGAAGTGCCGGCAGCGGTCACTGCCCCTGCAACACAGATGGGCTGACCCCCGGCCTCGGTGCTCTGCATGGGGCTGACCCTTGGTGCCCTACATGGGCTGACCCCTGGCCTCGGTGCCCTGCGTGGGGCTGACCCTCGGTGCCCTCCGTGGGCTGACCCCCAGCCTCTGTCCCCTCCGTGGGCTGACCCCCGGCCTCGGTGTCCCTCCGTGGGGCTGACCCCCGGCCTCGGTGCCCTCCGTGGGCTGATCCCCGGCCTCGGTGTCCCTCCGTGGGGCTGACCCCCAGTGCCCTCCGTGGGCTGACCCCCAGCCTCGGTGTCCCTCCGTGGGGCTGACCCTCAGTGCCCTCCATGGGCTGATCCCCAGCCCCAGTACCCTCCGTGGGGCTGACCCCCAGCCTCGGTGCCCTCCGTGGGGCTGACCCCCGGCCTAGGTGGCCTCCATGGGCTGCCACCTGACAACCACTCCCGGCGGTGGGTGGTCATGCAGGGCCAGGAGCGAGGTTCCTGGCATGCACAGAGCCTGCTCTGGGGGGTCAGGGAGGGCAGGGCCGGGCAAGGGTCAGGAGGGACACACCCAGGTTGGTGCAAAATTTAAAGGGTGCACAAAACTCCATGATCAGGACAAACAATCCAATGCTTTAGAAAATCAGAATACCGAAAAATCCACGAGAAACAAAATATCCAAGTGAAGCCTGACCCTGCTCTGGCCTGAGGCAGCCTCACGGTAACCCCGCTGTGCTGAAAAGATGGGGTCCCGCCCCCATGCCCACTGCACCCGCCCTCCTGCCCTGCAGCTGCCCCGGAGCTGGGGCTCCGCCAGCACCCTGGCCTCCCACGCCTCTGGCCCCTTGTACATGCAGTTCCACCTACTGGGAAGGCCTCCTGGGCCCCAGCCACTGTGCCTGTCTTCCTTCTATCCTGGGCCCAAAGTTCACCTCTGAAGCCTTCCCCAGCCTCCCACCAGGAGAGTTCTCCCCGCCCCCACTCACCCCCTTTGCCATGCTAGTGCACGGCTGCTCAGGACATGGTGGCTGAGCATTGGAAGTGAGGGAGTGAGGGAGCCATGGCCCAGGGAAAGCCAGGCGCGTGGGCTGGTGGGCCTCTGTGCTTATCTGCAAGGCTGGGTTATGGGAGCCTTAGCCTGCAAGCCCCCCCCCCCCCACACACACAGCTTCCTTTCTTACCTGTAGGACAAGATGTAGCCGGTGGCCCGGTCACTGAGGCGGATGAGGAAGGAGCCAAGAGGTTTGGCCCCGAGCAGCTGCTCCGCCTGCCTGGGCAGAACACAGGCCATTAGCTGAGGCCAGTGCCCTTTGGAGCAGCAGGGGCAGCCCGAGTCAGACCTGCCTGGGGGAGCCCCTGCTGGCCATGCCCTGGGTGCCACACCCAGCGCACAGGCCTCCAAACCTCGGCAACTGACTTGCGCAGACCTTCAGCCGGTCTGCGGTCTGTCTGGGCCCAGCGGAGCAGCTCTGGGTTGGAGTCCTGAGGCCACATGTCCCACCCCCGTGGCAGCCACTGGCCCTGGCCACCCACCCGAATGGCCTTGCAGCAAGGAGGAGTCCACGGAGCTGGAGATGTTCAGGCTTGGGGGGTCCTTGCTCGGGACCCCAGTGCATGGTTGCGTAGCGTGCACACTGCTCAGAATTTCCATTATGTCCAGAGCCTGGTCACAGGCAGCTGTGGCTATCTCAAAGTGGTGCCAAGTATTTTGCAAAAAGGCTGGAAAATTCCAGCTGTCTGGTTTAGCAGCACAGAGACCAGAGAGGGCTTCGGCCACGGACTCACCCAATGTTTACTGAGTGTTTGCAGGGCCCAGTGCTCAGTGGGAATGGGGAGCGTCTCATTCAAACAGGAAGAACCTCGAGGTGGCGATAGCAGGGCGGGGAACCAAGACTAGGACCTCCTGGGCAGAGGGCCCGTGCCCGTGCCCGGGAACCTGGCTCCATGCAGATGCTGGGCGAGGAGGACCTAAGGCCCGCAGCACTGACAGTCCCTCCCCTAGTGCCTGGGCAGCTTGGAGAACCAGCCCCACTGGAACGCCAGCCCCGCAGTGGGCCTTTATTTCTGGGGTAACTGTACACCCAGGTTTTCCTGGACAGTCCCCACTTAAAACAGCGGCAGCCTCATCCCTAACAGTGCTCGGTCTGGCTGATAAGGGTTACGGGCCCCTGGGTGTTCGTCAAGCTCTTCAGAGCTGGTCTGAACACACCCTGCTCCCGCTGCCCGTCTGGGTCCTACTCTATACACAGAGTGTAGGCCAGTGCCCCAGGGAACGGGGTGCTCCTCAGTCTGCACCCTGACCACGACCTCCCAGGGTCCCTGCCTAGCCCAGGGAGAGAGCAAGAACCAGGCCGTCTTCTCGTCCCCGGAGGGCTGTGGGCCATGCTGGGCGTGTGGATGGGGGTGCTGTCTTACTTGCGGGTGATGAATCCGTGAAACCAGGGGGGCAGGGCTCCGTCCTGCAGAATGAGAGGGGCCTGCGTCTCCATGAACCACCTCAGGGCCAGCTCCTGCAGTGCGGACACAGCCTGGCTGTCCTCCATCCCCTCGGGCCCCCTGCCTCCGCCGGGCTGCTTCAGGCTGCCGTCCATGCTGCCCAGCTCAGGAGCGGAGGCAGAGCCCACACGCCCTATATCTACATGCTCCGGCTCATTTGCCTGAGCCCGTGCCCGCCCCAACCGCCAACAGCACACAGGAGCCCTATTGTCAACTCTGGGCTGGCGGCAGACACTGGGGAGAGGGTCACGTCTGCAGCCAGAGAGGAGGGGAGGTCCCTGGCGCACCCAGCCGGTGAGCTGCACCGCCGGGCTTGACCTCTTCCCCAGACCTGCAGCCTCACAGCTGAAGCCCAGCCCTGAGTGAAGGCCAGAGCATGACTGTGGTCAGCCAAGCAGCAAGTGCAAACTCTGGGGTCCCCTCATGGGGGCCACCTGTGTTCCGGTAAAACTCTGCTGGTTAATTCCCCTTCCACTCAAGATTTTTCTAAACTCCGGGGTCATTATGGGGACAAATGTGACAGCATAATGGTTAAGAAGGAACAGCTACATAAATTAAAAAATAGGCCCAGCTGGTGTGGCTCAGTGCTTGAGCATCGACCCATGGACCAAGAGGTTGCTGGTTCGATTCCCGGTGAGGGCACATGCCAGGTTGTGGGCCCGATCCCCGTGGGAGGGCGGGGGGCATGCAGGAGGTGGCCCATCGATGGTCTTTCTCATCGATGTTTCTGTCTCTCCCTGTCCCTTTCTCTTTCTCTAAAATCAATCAATCAATAAAATAAACAAAACTTAAAAATAATAGGACCGATCGAGGGTGATACAAGGGAAGATGAGGTTGCCCTGGGGAGGCGCTGCCAGCATCCCGGCTCTCAGTCCGAGTGCTGGGTTAAGGAGTGTGTTCACTGTGGGAAAACCCATGCAGGGCTGCACTCATAACTGCGCACCATTCGAGGTGTATGTTCTACTTCAGCAAAGCAGAGAAAGAAAAGAAAAAAAAGAAAAGAAAAGAAAAGAAAAGAAAAGAAAAGAAAAGAAAAGAAAAGAAAGAAGGAAGGAAGGAAGGAAGGAAGGAAGGAAGGAAGGAAGGAAGGAAAGAAAGAAAGAAAGAAAGAAAGAAAGAAAGAAAGAGGGACGATACAGCCATGTTTTGTCCGACGAGCTGCATGATCTTGAGCAGGTAACAGCTTTTTGGGGCCCCAGTGTCTTCCTCTGTAAAACCGGGGCCATCATACAACCTGTTGTTAGAAAGGTTGGTGAGTTTCGTCATCACAAGTGATTAGGATTGGCCGTCACCTGGATGATGACGGTGGTGGTGTGTAACAAGTCAAATATGTTGTAAGAATGTTACCACTTCATTCTAACACGTCATCACGTCATCTCAGATCCAGATGGAAATGCCCACGGCAAGTGTGTACGTGTGGAGTGGAGGAAAGGCAGGGGCATGAAGCCAGCCTGCCACCTCAACCCGGGCAGCGCCTTCCCGTCTAAGACTCCTGCTCCCCATCTGTGTGTGGGGGGGGGGTCACAGGGCCTCCAGTTGCCTCACCTGCGGACGGCATGAAAATCTGCAGGTCACGCTGTCCACACCGGCGCACAGTGTTTCTGGAGGAGCCTCTGGGAACATCGCTTTTATAACAGTTCATTTCCAGCCCTGACAGTGAGGCGTCAACCGCAGTGAGGGACACGGGAGGGAGCCATCACTCATGTACTTGCTACTTGGTCCCTCCACCACACACACACAAGCCAGGGATATGCTGGGGTTAGAGTGGAAGTCCCAGGCCCAAGCTGACAAGGCCTGGACTCTCCTAAATTGGGGCAGGAGGGTTTACGTCTTGATCTTCCCAAACCTCTAGCTGAAATCAACATTTCCTTCCACAGCAACTAAAATCAGAGAGATCTCCATGTCGCATCACTGCTGTGTCAGACGCCTTGAGACATCATTTTTGCTCCTCATTACCTCAAAATTACAGTGATTAGACCCAATGCTGGATCTTGTTATTTAACGTGCTAATAAAGAAGCACATTGCATCAGTACATCACAAATATTTTGGTAACTTTCTCTCAGTATAATCCATTTCCACCGTGATTCCATGGATTTTATTTTGTACATTTAAAAAACACTATTCTGGCCCTGGCCAGTTTGGCTCAGCGGTTAGAGCGTCGGCCTGCGGTCCGGAGAGACCCGGGTTCGGTTCCCGCTAAGGGCACGTACTTCGGTTGCAGTTTGTCCCCGGCCCTGGTTGGTCGTGCGGGTGGCAGCCACTCGATGTGTCCCTTCACGTCGATGTTTCTCTCTCTCTCTCTCTCCCTTACCCTCTCTCCCGCCCACTCTATCTGTACAAAAAGTGGAAAAATATCCTCGGGTGAGGATAAAAAAAAAAAAAACCACTATTCTGAGCAGTTCATGGCTGAGTGGGGCTGCTGCCAACATAAAGTCCTGGAAGTATTCAAATACAAAGAAATGTGTTTCTACAATTTTCCATGAAGTATTCTCTTTCCACCTCCCTTCTAGGCCGGATACTTTTATGAGCAGAACCTGGGCATTTGCATAAGAAGACAAAGGCTTTGTGTACAAGAGGAGAGCGAGCCCAGGACAGCTTGGGACAGGGGTGATGATTCCGAAGTCAGGCAAATACATGGAGTCTATATTTACACGCAGAAGAAATGCAGGTGAGGCGGGCGAGGCCCAGGTCTGGGGCATCACATGAGCTCGGTGAAGGCCAGGTCGGTTGACACTGGCAGGCACTCTGGATCCCGTGGTTCAGCTCATCACTTGTGGCTGCCGGCTGGGAGCCACACCCTGGGACCTAGGATCCTGGAGCAGCCCCGCCCTCCTCCACCCAGGGTGCTCTGAGGTCCAATTAATGGGCTTAGAATCCCCTTTGCTGGCTTTGTGACTTAAAGCAAGGTACTAACCTCACTGTGTCTCAGTTTCTTCATTTGTAAAAAAAACTAGAGGGGAGCCCGGCCAGTGTGGCTCAGTGGTTGAGCATCAGCCCATGCGCCAAGAGGTTGCTGGTTCGATTCTCAGTCAGGACACATGCCCAGATTGTGGGCCTGATCCCCAGTAGGGGGCATGCAGGAGGTGGCCAATGATGTTCTCTCTCATCGATATTTTTCTCTCTCTCCCCCTCTCACTTCCTCTCTCTCTAAAATCAATAAAGGAATAAAAATTTGTTCTCTTTAAGTTAAAAACAAATACAAAAACGAGGGGAGAGAAAGGGCCCAACTGGTAGGGTTTGGGAGTTGGGGAGCCAATCTCTGCAGAGAAGTGGCTGGGAGTCACCGTGCACATGTGATAAACATCAGCCCACCCCCAAGTCATCCCTGGGAAGTCACCAGATTTCTGAGTCTCTGTCTGTATCATCAAAACTCTCTCAAGGTCATGCTTCTCCTATAGGACCAATAGATGGTAAGGGATTACTGAAAAGTTACTCTCTCCTGGGGGTGCTCAGTCTGGCTTACGCTCTCAGGGGGAAGCCTGAGGCTTCTCCAGACATTTTGACTAAGGCCTGTGCCTCACTGAGGCCAGAACCCAGTGCTAACCCTCCCTCTCCTTTCCTGAGCCTGTGCAGTGGGAACCGACCACTTCCCTGCCAATCCTCCACCCTTCAGCTCCCAGGGGCAGCCAGGCCTCTATCTGCCCAGCCCTGGGGGCTTGGTCAGCACCTCAGATGCCTGTCCTCTACAAAAGAGAACCACAAGATGTGTAGATTTGCCTGCCAATTTGGTAGGGAAATGAGGCCTCTTAGAAACTAGCTCCGCAGTCAGGAGCAGAGGGTCCCCTGTGGGCCCCCTCTCTGAAGCTCTGCGGCCTGCCTAGGCGGAGAGCTTCCTGCGGTGGGATCCAGGTCTAGTCCCCTTCTGAGTTCCAGCATCACCAACAGCAAGCACAGAGCAGGTCGGGGCTCTCTGCTGACCGAATTAGCTACCAGCCTGAGGACTTACTGCGCATCAGGGACTGTGCCAAGTACTTTGTAGTTATTATCTCGTTTAAGCCTCAGAACTGCTCTAGGAGGTAAATAACTATCAGTAGGCCATTTTACAGGTGAGGAAACTAAGGCACAGGGAGGACGAGTGATCACACAACCTCTCCCTTATTTATTTATTTATTTTTTAGAGAGAGGAAGGGAGGGAGAGAGAGAGGGAGAGAAAGAAAAACATCAACGTGAGAGAGACACATCGATTGGTTGCCTCCCGCACAACCCTGACCAGGCTGGGGATCAAACCTGCAACCCAGGTATATGCCCTTGACTGGGAAACGAACCCATAACCCTTAGGTCCACAGGCTGATGCTCTAACCGCTGAGCCAAACCGGCCAGGGCTTATTTTTGGAAACTTCCCCTGGCCTCCAGAGCCGGGTCCATTCAACACACCCGCCTCCCCCAGTAAGGGCAGGAAGCTGGAAAGCAAGTTCACTGCCCAAATTTCCCCTTTTCAGTAAACAGCAGCCACTTCCTCCTAGGTTGGCCATTTCCTTCTGGTCACTAGGTTTAGGGGAGGCATGAGGGTGCAGGGACTCACATAAGCATGTAGGACAATGCTCTGGCAGCCCGCACCCCCACATTAGGCACGGGGGGGGGGGGCACAGGTAAGCTGTGTAAAGTTGGTTCTTGACCACAGGACACTGACATTTAACCCGAGACCCTGGGAACTGTAAAATGTCAACAAGCCATTTTAAAAAGGTTCCAAGAAATTCAGAACTACCAAAGACAGCTCCCAAATTTCCATGTAGGAGGGCCTGGGTGGGGTGGGGTGTGGGGTGGTGGTGGTGGTGGGGCATGAACTAGTTAGAAAAAAGGAGACACTGAGGACGCATTTGTTTAGAATTTCACATAAACCAGAAAAATTGTCCAAACTGATGATGGAGGGAGAGGTGCTAAGGGGAGGAGATAAAGCCCCATGGTGGCGCCCTCGTGTAGATCACCGCCCCAGGGATGAGGAGAGAGACAAGGCAGGGTTTCTGCATGAAGTCACCAGCATCCCAGGGTGGTCTTGAGAGAGTTGGCAGGGCTGGGGGCCTGGGAGGGGTCTGGGGGTTGAGAGGACATCAGAGTTGGTCCTGGAGGCCCCATGGGGCCTTGGAAGGCTGGGGCCACTCCCCTGGCTCCAGCAGTGGGCAGAGACTCAAGGCCCCCATCCCCTCACTGGGCGATCAAACCATCCTAATTACCTCCTGACCGTGGGCACGTGCACGAGGTAACCTACAGGTGCTGGTAAGTACGAACCGCGGTTTCAGGGCTAATCCTTACTCAAAGGCCATCATTCCCGCAGCACAGGATGTTTTCCCGCTGTGCGTGTGCACGTCCCTCCCGCGACCACCGCCTCGTGCGGCGGGATGCCCGGGTCGGCTCCTGCCTGCACGGAGAGCTCGCGAACGCGCGTGGAAGCCCTGAGTGCGGAACTGAGGTCCGGAGAGGCGGGACGCGCGTGGGCTTGCATTCCCGCATCCTGTAAATGTTTACCGAGCACCCACCCACTCGTGCCCGGCCGGAGGCGCTGGCACTCGTGCCGTGAGTGTGACTCTGGCGGGGCAGACACTTAAACGTCCGGTTTCGCACCCACGGTGTTGCGGAGACACCCCGGCGGGTTTGGAGCCCCGCGCACTCCGGGTCGAGTGCGGCGGGGCGGGCCCGCGGGTGGCGGGGCCGCGGATCTGCGGGCACCGCCCGCAGGGCTCCGGGGAGGGGCGGAGGCGAGGGCGGCGGACTACAAGTCCCAGGCGGCCTTGCGCGCGCCGGCCGTGGGCGTGGCGGGGGCGGGACTACAACCCCCAGGCGGCCTTGCGCGCGAGGGCGGGGCGGCCGGGCGGGTGAGGCGGCGGCGCGGGCGGCGCGGGGCCGGGCGGCGGCGGGCGATGCCGGGGCCCGGGGGCCGCGCGGACGAGGGCGGCGGCGAGGACGCGGCGCTGGGGCGGGAGCCGGCGCGGCTGTGCGGCTACCTGCAGAAGCTGTCGGGCAAGGGCCCGCTGCGCGGCTACCGCAGCCGCTGGTTCGTGTTCGACGCCCGCCGCTGCTACCTGTACTACTTCAAGAGCCCGCAGGACGCGCTGCCGCTCGGACACCTGGACATCGCCGACGCCTGCTTCAGCTACCAGGGCCCCGACGAGGCGGCCGAGCCCGGCGCCGAACCGCCCGCGCACTTCCAGGTGCACAGCGCGGGCACCGTCACGGTGCTCAAGGTGGGAGCCCGCCCCCAGCCCGCCCTGAGCCCGACCCAGAACCCGCCCTGAGCCCGCACCCAGAACCCGCCCTGAGCCCGCACCCAGAACCCGCCCTGAGCCCGACCCAGAGACCGCCCTGAGCCCGCACCCAGAACCCGCCCTGAGCCCGCACCCAGAACCCGCCCTGAGCCCGCACCCAGAACCCGCCCTGAGCCCGACCCAGAGACCGCCCTGAGCCCGCACCCAGAACCCGCCCTGAGCCCGCACCCAGAACCCGCCCTGAGCCCGACCCAGAGACCGCCCTGAGCCCGCACCCAGAACCCGCCCTGAGCCCGCACCCAGAACCCGCCCTGAGCCCGACCCAGAGACCGCCCTGAGCCCGCCCTGAGCCCGCACCCAGAACTCGCCCTGAGCCCGCCCTGAGCCCACACCCAGCCCGACCCAGAGCCCCCCCTCAGCCCGACCCAGAGCCTGCCCTGAGCCCGCACCCAGAACCCGCCCTGAGCCCGCACCCAGAACCCGCCCTGAGCCCGCACCCAGAACCCGCCCTGAGCCCGACCCAGAGACCGCCCTGAGCCCGCCCTGAGCCCGCACCCAGAACTCGCCCTGAGCCCGCCCTGAGCCCACACCCAGCCCGACCCAGAGCCCCCCCCTCAGCCCGACCCAGAGCCTGCCCTGAGCCCGACCCGGAACCCGCACCCAGAATCGGCCCTGAGCCCGACCCGGAACCCACACCCAGAATCGGCCCTGAGCCCGACCCGGAACCCGCACCCAGAACCCCCCGCTCAGCCCGACCCGGAACCCGCACCCAGAATCCCCCGCTCAGCCCGACCCGGAACCCGCACCCAGAATCCCCCGCTCAGCCCGACCCGGAACCCGCACCCAGAATCCCCCGCTCAGCCCGACCCGGAACCTGCACCCAGAGCCCGCCCTCAGCCCAACCCGGAACCCGCACCCAGAATCCCCCGCTCAGCCCGACCCGGAACCCGCGCCCAGAACCCGCCCTCAGCCCGACCCGGAACCCGCACCCAGAATCCCCCGCTCAGCCCGACCTGGGACCCGCACCCAGAGCCCGCCCTCATCCCAACCCGGAACCCGCACCCAGAATCCCCCGCTCAGCCCGACCCGGAACCTGCACCCAGAGCCCGCCCTCAGCCCGACCCGGAACCCACCCCCAGAGCCCACCCTCAGCCCGAGCCTGTTCTCTTGCCCTTGTTTTGGCTGGAAAGGTGGGCGCATGCGGCTTCCTAAGTCTGGCGGTGGAAGCAGGTGGGGGGTAGTGCAGAAATGTGGGCCAGCCCTGGGCAGTGTGGCTCAGTGGGTTCGGGGTGCCATCGTGTGCACCACACAGGACATCGCGGTTTCATTCCGGTCAGAGCGCGTGCCTGGGTTGTAGGCTCAGTCCCTAGCAGGGGGCACGCAGGAGGCAGGATGGGGTTCCACGGACGTTTCTCTCATAGCGATGTTTCTCCCTCTCCCTTCCTCTCTCTGAAAAATCAATAAAAGTGTTTTTTTTAAAAGAAATAGAGTTAGAGTCAGCAGTCCTGGAGCCAAAGGTCTCCCTGCCATTGGAGGGGTCCATCATCTGCGAGGGGTCCCCCTGCTTTGAGTTATGGGGGTCTGGGCCCTGGCCTCTCCCGCCCCTGCTGCCCGCCTGATTGCTGGATGCTTCCCTCCACCCTCTTTCTCCTTTCTCTTCCATGTTGTAAGTTGGGCTTTCCCCAGAGCAGCAGGGCTGGGCCGGGGCGGGTGACAGCTTTCTGGAGAGCGCGCCAAGAGCAGCAGAGGGGGCTGTGCCAGCTCCCTGGCCTGGTGTGCGCAGGCCTGTTCCCGGAATCCCCAGTCACAGCAGCTGGGGCTGCTCCCCGAAGTGTTTGTGCAGGCTCACCCGTTCCCGTCTCTAAGTGGGTGCAGACAGCCTGTTTCTCCAAAGGAAGCCAGGCAGGGTTGCAGTTCAGCCCCAGCTTACTTAGAAAGCATTTGTGTGCACTTGGGCATGACCCCAGTGAGTACACGGGGACTTCTGCCAAAGAAAGCCTTGTCCTCCCTGCACACGGACCATCCCTGTGAAACATTTCCTGTGGAGTTGTTAAAAAAGAAAGCAGCATCCTGTTTCAGATTCTTCTCAGATGATTTTGGAGCCCCGTATCAGTTTTTTTCACTTAAAGTGTTTGGATAACGGAGACAGCTACGTAAGTGGGGCTGTGGGAGCCGTGTCGGGTGTGGTGTTAGAGCTGGGTGAGCTGGGTGAACTTGAACCTGCAGCCCGAGTCCACCTTCTCGCACGTGTGGGTCAAGTTTGTCCGTTTCCTCTGCTCTAGTGCAAGTCTTGTCTTTGTCTGTAGGTCGTTGTGAGGGTTCTGAAAAACGTTATGGGAGATGGCTGGCACAGAGAAGACACGGCATGGCAGCCGTGTGAAATAGTAGTAGCGTCTGGACCACATACGTGTACTGTAGATTCGTAAGTGGAATATTATGCAGAAGTGAGCATAAAGGACTGAGCACTATAGGTGGCAACATGACTCAAACCAGAACGTTAACAAGAAAAACAAATTTACAGAGTGATTGCATGCAGAATGACACCATTTCTATAAAAATTGAGGAGATCAGTGTCTGTGCCACGTGGGAGAACTGCGTGGGAAGGGGGGGGATGAGCCCTGGATTCGGGGTGGTGGTTACTGCTTGGGAAGAGAGGGCAATGTGAGCAGGAATGGTGCCTGGGCTTTCCAGTGGCTTTATTTCTAGGACTGGGTGGTAGGTACATGAATGTTTTGTGTGTGTGTGTGTGTGTGTGTTTAAAAAAATAATTTTACTTATTTACTTAAATTTTTTTTTCTCTAAAAAGAGAGAGAGAAGGAAGAGGGAGAGAGAGATAGAAACATCGATGAGAGAGAATATCAATTGACCGCCCCCTGCATGCCCCTCACTGGGGATTTGGCCCAGAAACTGGGCATGTGCCTCAACTAGGAATCGAACTGACGACCACTTGGTGCATGGTTGACACGCAACCACTGAGCCACACCTGCTAAGCATTATTTTTAGAGAGAGAGGGAGAAACATGGATGATTGGTTGCCTCCTATGCACCCCCTACCAGGGAATGAGCCCAAAACCCAGGCATGTGCCCTGACTCAGAATCAAACCTCCAACCTTTCCATGCACAGGACAGTGTCCAACCAACTGTGCCACACTGGCCAGGGCCACCGATGTTCATTATATTATTCTGTCCATCTTTGTACATTCAGAATATTTCTTTTGAAAAAAGAAACTGATTTCCTGGTGGGTTACTGACTATGCAGGATTGTTTTGATGTGTAAAGTTGAATTAATCACAGAATAAGACAATGCCCAAGGTCAGGGGTCTGCTCTGTAAAAGCAATGGAAATGGAAGGAAGGCTCTCCAAAGGAAAGGAGCATCCAGATGTAGGGTTTCAGAGCAGGGGTGTGTTTTAGGGAGGGTGAATTTTAGTCTCGTAGTTCCTTTTGAGCTGTGAGAATAAAAGTTTTGTGGTGGTAAAGTGGAAATTAACAATTCATCTTCCCTTTCACCTTTCAGATCCAAGGAGTCATTTGCATAAGCTTTAATTTCTTCATTTTAGGGGCCGGCGGTAGGGGAGACCCTGACTGCCAAGAAGCATTGTAGGTTGGAGGGCATAAGCCCCGCTCAAACTTCAGCTAGTTGCATGTAATTTTACAGACACCGTTTCTTTTGACAGATGAGTTAAAAAGAAAAGAAAAGAAAAATCAGCAATTTACTTATTGTATTAGCATATGTTTCTCATTTTAAAGCGTCTTTCCGCCTTCTCTGGAGAAGCTGTGGTTTTGTTGGGCTGTTTCACTGCTTGAGCCTTAATGTAAGCTGATACTGGAATTTCTCGGTAAGCGTCCTGTTCCTGCACGCAGGGATCTGGTCCAGCGCCTTATTTTACAGACGAGGGAATGGAGGCCAGAGAGGGGGCTTGACTTGCCTGTGATCATGAATCCAGACCCAGACCCTCTTTGAAAGGAGAGACTCTGGGAACAGTGAGTGTCCAAAATGTAGTGCATGTCACTGTGTTGCCTCTTCTGATACATGTGTCTTTTCCGACTTTGGAAGTCAGTGGTTTTGGATTTGATAAGGTGAAGTGGTTTTTCCTTTACTGCACTGGATTTCTCCTTTTCATGCAGCTAGAAACCACCGGGACCGTTTTACCAACCGGCTCTTTACCAGGATGTGTAGGACCTGTCACTAGACATTTGGGAACTGCTACAACCGTCGGGCAGAGACTGATGCTTCCTGGGGCGGGGGGTGGGGCGGGGTGTAGGGGTGCTGAGGCTTCTTTCTCACTGAGCTTTACTGGGATCTGAGGCACAGGAGACAGTTGTGGGGTGACTGGCACTTAGGGAAGGAGAGCATGTGGCTGGCTGGGGCTGAAGCTCCGGTGATCTCTGCCATCCCCAGAGCGAGGGGCAGCATCGCACTGCCAGAGGCGAGTCTTCGGCCCGTCCTCCCTCTCTGGAAGGCATGTGCTGGCTTCCGAGTCATGCTACTGAACAGTCATGCATTCCTGTTCTCCAGCCTCCGTCGTGGGGAAATGCGTGTTCCCTGGTGCTGAAGTTGCTCTCACCTTGGTGACCAGCCTTGTTGGCCTGGGCGGCCATGGTGTGCTCAGGGCCAGCCCCTGGCCGGACGGTTCTGCTAGGCTGGCCTGCCCGGGACCCCTGCTCAGGCATCTGGAAATCCTGTCTTTCACCAAGATGGGGCTTTTCCTGGGTTGTCAGGGCTTCCTGATGAGTGAGTTGTGTCAAGGCCTGCACATGTGTGCAGTATCACCACGGCTTTCCACCTCCCCCGCCTGCCACGCAGTTCTCACTGCAGTGTGGTGCCCACCCACTTCCTGCCCCCGAGGACCACTTTTATATTCTTGCCTCCCAGAACAGGGCCTGGCACAAAGGAAGCCCAGGTAGGCATTTGTTGAACGAATGAACAGAAGTTTGTCACCCAGTAAGTGTTGGTTTTGAGGTAAGCTGCGACCCTTTAGAAGCGATCTGCCAGAATTCTCATGTATCAGCGGACATGCACACCTCGTGCCCTGGAGGGGCTGCTGCTCAGTGAGTGCCACGCGGTGTGCTGGCACCCAGCCTCCAGGAGGAACGATGTACCCCGGTTGCTCGGGCCTGTATCTTCAGGTCTCTTGTATTTCACGCCCACAGTCCAGACTCTAAGGGCACTTACATCAGCAGGCGGATGTCTTCTGTAAGCGGCCACACAGTCAGTAGTGTGGTCTTGCAGCCGTACCATCTCTGACCACTCCACACTGTGGCCGTAGTCCAGAAACAGCTGTAGCATCGGTGTAGCTATGTTCCCACAGCTTTATCTGTGGACTGAAATTTCGTGCAAGTTTCACATGTTCAAAACATTGTTCTTTTGATGTTTTCTAGACATTTAAAAAAATGTAAAAACCATTCTTGGCTTGTAGGTATATTAAAAAGGACAGTGGGCTAGACTTGGCCTCAGCGTTGCTTCTGTGGGGTGGACAGTTCTCTTTGGTCAGGTGCCTTTCCACACGAGCTACTGGGTACTTCGGGTCAGAGCAAAATACGTACAATACCTTCCCCTAGAGAGAAGAGCCTTCTCAGTGAAATGACTCTCAGATGGGGGGGGGGGGGAGTGTTTTGATGAGGGATTTTCTGTTTTCTCAGAGATTTATGTAGTAGGGTCTCAGTGACACTGGAGTAGTGTTTACCTGCATACTACTAGGCCCAGGCCTCCGCTCGGTTCTGTTTGCTTCATAGAATGAATACAGTGTAGAAACTGAGCGTCAGGCAGCAATGATGCTTCTGAGCAGCATCTGCTAAACAATCTACCTGGAAACCCGGTGACAGGAACATGCTGGGCATGCTGGACAGCTGTGTGTGTGAGGCCCTATGGGGCACAAGGCTGAGATGATCTCTGGGGCAGAGATCTGTCTGGGGTTTACCCTGCATCCCAGTTCCTAGAGGAATGTCAGGTGTGTGTGAGAGGAATGCTCCCGCCCCTCGTGTCCTCGTGGGGTGTCCTCACCTCTGCTGCACGGTCACAGGGAGGTCTGCAGTGTGCGTGTCGTCATTCAGCAAATATCCTGCACCTGCCATGGTGCAAGTGTTATGCTTTTTCTGCAGATACAGCAGGGAAAATTTTCCATTCATTTAAGAAATTACAGCGTTAAGGCTTTAAAAATAGATTAGCACTTGATATGGTCAAAGAATTGCGAGAGCTTTTAAAAAAAACTTTGAGAGGCACCATATTTGCCTGTGGTGTTCAGTGTTGGGCGTGAATATCACATGTCTGCCAGGTTCAGGTCTGAGGGAAGTCTGGCACCCTTCCACAGTGAATGAAGGGGAGAGGGCATCCTGAGTTGGATGTGGCCCAGAGCCAGAAACCTGTGCTTCGTGTAATGATTTCTGTGGGCACTGCAGCCTTGGAGAGGTCTGTGTTTACTGATTATCAAGAAGTGCTCCCTGGAGAAGACAGGCCAGGGAGTTGGTCAGGCTTTGGTATAATTGTGTAACTGCTCAAAGGTTTGGTTCTTCTCGGATCAGCAAGCTGTGTTTTCCATCAGATGGAATCAGCATCTTTCCATGCTTGGCTGTTTGCTTTTTCAGACTGATTGTTGGGAGACGGACTCTGGTGGAGAAGGGGAGAGTCAGGAGCTGAGGCTTGGAGCTTTTCCTCCTCTGGCTGTTTACAGGGCCAGCCCTACTAGAAAGCAGGCTTTCCCTTAGCCTGCCTCAGATGAGAACCTGTCTGCCTGTGGGAGGCAGGCCTGGCCTTCAGTGTGAACTGAGCAGGCCAGTGTTATCGGAGATGTTGATCTTGCTTTATAAGAGTTATTTCTTGGTAGCAAGCCCAGTCTTCACTTCCCTTTCTAGTCGTCTGATGTCCGGGGTAGGCTGGGCTTGCAGAGAAGGTGGCCTGGCTTTAGAAATGTAATCAGCCAGCCAGCCATTCACCTAGCAGAGTTGTTGAGCAAGGCCCTGTGGGCATAGGGCTATGGCAGGAGCCAAGCGTTACCTGTGGCCACAGGGAGCCTGCCTGCTCTTTTCCTGGGCTGTGAGGAAGACATTGTCTTCAAGTGGCTCTGTGAGCTGCAATAAACCCCTTGGTTTATCCCTGATGCAGACTGAAGGGGCCCTTAGGGATCAGCCGTCTCTGTCCCCACCTGCCACAGTGAGGACACTGAGTCCCAGCTAGGGGTGGCATCTCCGGCACCAGAGCCTTTCCCAGACACATGACCTGTATTTTATCATTGTAAATGGAGCAGTTTGATGATGTTTGCTTTTTATTTCCATCTTAACCCACTGGTAGGAAATTAGGCTTATTCTGTTTTTTAATTGCTTTTTTTTAAAACTTTTTTTTCTTTATTGATTTTAGAGAGAGAGGGAGAGGCAGAGAAAAATAGAAACATCGATGAGAGAGAACATTGACTGGCTGCCTCCTGCATGCCCCCCACTGGGGATCGGGCCCGCAATCTGAGCATGTACCCTGACCGGGAATCGAACAGGCGACCTCTCGGTGCAGGGTCAACGCTCAACCACTGAGCCACACCAGCCGGTCTCTGTTTTTAATTATTGCATATAGATACTTAAATTGTACATTTACCTATTTTGTGTGGTAGCATAAGTTTAATATGTCATCACCTGAAGGTTGGAAATGAACAGTACAAGTGATGGATTTCCAGGTGGTCTTCTGAGCAGTATGCTAGTGGCAGACGAGGCCTGCCGTCCCTGTTCTGGGCCTTCTCTGGGGGTGTTCCCATGGCCTCCGAACCTGCTTTCTCTTACTGCTCTGGGAGCCCGGCCCTCTAGCCTCAGGAGTGAACCAATTTTAAGCTTGACAGCGAGGCCCTCTCCCACCTACTCTCCCTGAGCGACATGCTGATAAGGCTTCTTTCATCTTTGTCATGTAAAGGGCAGCGCTCTGGACCTGTGCTTCCTAAACTTGGTGTGGGGAAGACGCCTCCAGGGATCCTGCTAAAATGTAGATTGCAGGGTTCCGCCCCCAGAGGTCCTGATTCAGGTGGTCAGGCCAGGGTGGGCCTCAGGAACCTGCACTTCTCTCCACCATCTGACTCCTCCACTGCAGGCCTCCGTGGCCTTCCCTTTGAGAACCACTGCTGTCTTCAGATCCTGAGTGATGGGTCGCTTGGGCTCTGAAGGAAAGAGGACTAGACAGCCCTGGACTGCGTGGAAGAGACTGGGGAGCTGAGCCCTCATCTCAGGTGGCACTCTGTGGTTTCTATCTGTGCATCCTCTTACATTCTGAGTTTGTGTGCTGCAGGGAATGGTTTGGGGCCTGTTATCCCCTCTCCAGAATTCCTCCCAGGCCCTGAGGTTTCCGTCCCCCATGCAGTCACTTGGTCCCTGGCACACCACCACATGCTCAGGTCCCTCCAGGACTTGCAGGGGGAGCTCTCGAAGGGCACTGGTGTCTCTGGGAGAGTCAGTTTTAGCGATGGCCACCACCGAATAGCTGGTAGTACTTTCAAGCCCCCTGTTTGCCCTGCGCAGAGGGTGAATAACAGAGGGATGTAGGAGAACCACCTGAAATTTCTTGAGACACCAGCTCTACCTTAAAAGACTGTTAGAAGCCAGCATGCTTCCCAAACACTCCTGTGAATTCACTGACGGGCCAGGCAGATTTCTGGGACCAGACTCCCCTGCACCCTGAATCTCTGCTGGGATTCTACCTCTCCCAAACCCAGTTCCTAAAACTCCATTTTAATTCAGGCATCCATGTATCTTAGTTTTAAGTTAAAAACACCAAGCCAGGGCAGTGCAGTGTTGCGTGGGGTGTGAAGACCATTGCAGTCCAACAGGCTGCTGGCTGTGGCTGCGGGAGTGTATCCTGAGCTCGTGGAGCCTCGCTCTGCCATCGTGCAAGGGCTGTGGCTGCGGGAGTGTGTCATCCTGAGCTCGTGGAGCCTCGCTCTGCCATCGTGCAAGGGCTGTGGTTGCGGGAGTGTATCCTGAGCTCGTGGAGCCTCGCTCTGCCATCGTGCAAGGGCTGTGGCTGCGGGAGTGTATCCTGAGCTCGTGGAGCCTCGCTCTGCCATCGTGCAAGGGCTGTGGCTGCGGGAGTGTATCCTGAGCTCGTGGAGCCTCGCTCTGCCATCGTGCAAGGGCTGTGGCTGCGGGAGTGTATCCTGAGCTCGTGGAGCCTCGCTCTGCCATCGTGCAAGGGCTGTGGCTGCGGGAGTGTATCCTGAGCTCGTGGAGCCTCGCTCTACCATCGTGCAAGGGCTGTGGCTGCGGGAGTGTATCCTGAGCTCGTGGAGCCTCGCTCTGCCATCGTGCAAGGGCACAGCTAGGGAGAGCCATAGGAATGTGGCCTGTGGTCACTGGGCGGCCACGTGCTCCCTTTCCTCTGAACAGAAAGCATCTGGGCTTCTGCATTTCCTACAGGAAGAGCAACCCCGGGGGGACCTTGTCTTTGACCTTGTCTGGGTGAAATCTGTCACCCAGGTGGCTTTGCTGAGGCCAGGCCCCTCACAAGCCCAGTTCCCTTATTGCCCCTTTCCCAGAATTTTGCTTGTCTCTGTCCTGTTTGTATGTAGGCTCTCGTCTCCTAGTCGGTTACCATGAATTTCTAAATTCTGTTCAACTTAAAGCTAAAAACTGTGTTAGCTGCAGATGGGTCCAAGAAATGGCTTTTCTCTCAAGGTCTTTGCTTTTTTTTTTTTAATCCTCACCCGAGGACATTTTTCAATTTTTTGTACAGACAGAGTGGGAGGGAGAGAGAGGAAGTGAGAGAGGGAAACATCGACGTGAAAGGGACACATCGAGTGGCTGCCACCCGCATGACCAACTAGGGCTGGGGACAAACTGCAACTGAGGTACATGCCCTTAGCGGGAACCGAACCCGGGTCTCTCCGGACCGCAGGCGATGTTCTAACCGCTGAGCCAAACCGGCCAGGGCGTTGCTTTTTTTTTTAATCCTCACCTGAGGATATTTTTCCATTTACCTTCAGGTAGTGCGGGAAGGAGGGGGAGAGAGAGAGAGAAACATCTATGTATGGGAGAGAGATAACATCAGTTGGTTGCCTCCTGCATGACCCTAATGAGGGCTGGGGACTGAACTGCAACTGAAGTATGTGCCCTTGACCGAAATTGAACCCGCGACTCTTTGGTCCACAGGCAGACACTCTCAACAGCTGAGCCAAACCGGCTAGGGCTTAAATATGCTTTTATTTATTTTTCAGAGAGAGGAAGGGAGAGAGAGATAGAAACATCCATGTGAGAGAGAAACATAGATTGGCTGCCTCCTGCACACCCCCCACTGGGGATTAAGCCTGCAACCCGGGCGTGTGTTCTGACTGGAAATCATACGGGACCTCACAGTCCATGGGACGACGCTCAGTCCACTGAACCACACTGGCTGGGCTCAAGGTGTTTGCTTTTTAAAGTGAATGCTGAGCCCTGGCCTGTTTGGCTCAGCAGCCTGTGGACCAGAGAGTCCCAGGTTCAGTTTCCGCTAAGGGCACGTACCTCGGTTGCAGTTTGTCCCTGGCCCCGGATGGGGTCCTGTGGGTGGCAACCACTTGATGTGTCTCTCACATCGATGTTTCTCTCTCTCTCTCTTCCTCTCCCTTGCGCTCTATCTGAAGATACATGCAAAAATGTCCCCAGGTGAGGATAAAAAAAAAAAAAGTGAATGCTGACTGTTAGAGATGGCAGGACCACCACCTACCTCCCAGAGCAGATGAGGAGTGGGCACCTTCCCGGAGAAAAGCCACCCCGCCGACTCCAGTTGTTCTGGAAAGTGAGTGTCTAGCTTCTTACTCCGTCTTTGAAGGGATTTAGATTGGAATACATGTGATTATTCTAATTAGGTATGAGTGTGCAAGGCCTCAGTTTGATAAGACAGAAGACACGCATGTGTTATGTTCACCAGAGGAGTGGAGGTTCATGCAGTCGTGGTCCGTTCTCCGAGGGGCCAGGAGACCTGCTGTTACTCCCCTTCTCAGCCTCAGTCGCTGGGTGAGACACAGGGTTTCAAAACCATCCAGGGAAAAATTACTTTTTTTTTTTTTTTTTTTTAACTGGTACTGAGCTAGATCCCTTGGGCTTGTTTCCAGGCTCATGATTTTGAAACACTTAAAAGAAAATTTGGAACCAAGAGTTATTTTTCAACTTGGGATTGCAGTCTATTTTTTATGTGAGCAGTCCCAGGCTGCTTCCAATATTCTTGTGCTTTTTATTGCTTATGGAAGAATTGCCTTAGACACAGCTCAGAAATCCCGATAGCCTTCCTTAGACGTAAGAAACAAAAATCCCTTCATTCTGAGCAGCTTGTGGATAATTTGCTTCCCCTGGGACGTCAGACTTCCTGTATCTGGATCTGTTTGCCTTCCTGCGGCTCCTTCATGGCTGCCGGTTGTGCTGTCCTTCTGGCTATAAACATGGTAGGCCCTGACCCTTTGCGGGGAAGCCCAGATTTCTCGTTCTAGTGACGGAGCTGCTGTGTCATCCCATGGGGCCTTAGGAGGAATGAGCGAGTGGTTCTGTAAGGGCATCAGGTGGCCGTGTAGATGGGATCTCTGACCTGACTTCCGAGGAGCAAGTAGGAGTTTGCAGGTGGGTGTTCGTGCAGTGGGAGCAGGGGTCATGGAAGCTGGCTTCTGTGTGCCTGTCATGTGGGAGAGAAGCTATAGTCCGTGGGGTTGGGGCAGTGTGGGCCGAAGCACCATGCCAGAGGGCTTGGCTGTGTAACCCATCAGAGAGTTCTCAGCATGGGACACATAAGACTTGATGGTGGGGTGTGAGAAGAGGTTCCGGACGGGGAGACCGAAGACAACACCACCAGTCAGGACGCTGTTGCAGAGACCCCAGTAGATGAACAGAATGTCAAGGAGCATAAATCGGAGAGACTGGCAAGGGCGCTCTTGGGGCTGGAGACCTGGTGATTCTCTGATGCTGGACACGATCTCTGTCCTCCATATTTGGGCTTGTTCCTGCTCACTGCAGTCTGTTGCTAAGAATGTCCTCGGAGCAGAACTGTGGTCAGGCAGCCGTCTTCGGTGTGCAGAGCACCAGCCCTGGTGTGGGAGTTGGCGTTTCCCAGGGAGCCCAGCACCGTGCAGGCTTTCCGTTGACCTTGTCTGGGGCTGGGGTCATCGAGATTTCACTACTTGGGAAAACCGTAGAGGAACTTCTGATTCCTGCTGAAATGCTGAGAGGATGGATTTGTCCTGGACCCACACTTGTCCTTATCCCCTGACCGCAAGGAGCGCAGGCCCACCTTTGACTTCTGACTGTGCCTGTGGGATCTCGGCCACATGAGCACGTGGGTGGTGGATGCCTAGCAGTGGTCTGTGCACCAGGCACTGTCCTGAGCTTAGCACGGAATATCTCATTTAGTCAACACAGTGCAGCAGGTTCCTGTGGTCTTCACATGTTAACAAGGAGGAATCTGGGCCTGGGCATGTTGCCTCCCAGCCAGCACCTGGCAGAGCTGGGGTTTGAGCCAGACCACTGGGCTCCAGAGTCCTTGGCAGTAGGTACATCATCTTATCTTGCAAGATTGTCATGAATCAAATTTAAATTTATTTCCCCTTATTAGTTCACCATGCCTTCATTTCTTTCCAAAATTTTAGCCAGTTTTCCTAAGGCCATTATTTAATAATTAATACTTTTCCCATTGATTTGATTTTAAATGCTACCTAAATATTTCATATATGCTTAGCCTTATCCTTTGATCCTCTGGTCATACAGTGCTGGTTTAATGATTTATTTATTTTTTTATAATATGCTTACCTATTTGGTAGGGCAAAGCCTCATGCCTTATTTATTTTTTTAGAATTCTCAAAGGTTAAACTAGATACATTTCATAATCTCTTTGCTATCCTTTGATAGCAGATTCTCCGTTCAGAATTTTGACTGGATGTTTTAGAAGCTTCTGTAATACATGAAGGTTTCTGAAACGGACACCCAGACATTTATACTTCTGTCGTCATCGTGAACAGGTTCCCAGGTCTCGCTGGGAGCGTCTCTGAGGTGAGGACTGGCCAGGTCGCACCCAGCCCATGTCCCTGGCGTAGCTGCCACGTTAGCCTAAGTTTGGCCCTTTTTTTTTTTTTTTTTTTTAATATGTCTTTATTAATTTTTTGGAAAGAGAGGAAGGGAGAGAGATAGAAATGTCAATATGAGAGAGAAACATCAGTCGGCTGCCTCCTACATGCCCCCTACTGGGGATGGAACCTACAGTCCGGGCGTGTGCCCTGACAGGGAATAGAACCAGACCTTCTCAGTCCCTGGGACGGACGACACTCAGTCCACCGAGTCATGCCGGCCGGGCCTGTGTTATGCTTTTAATCAATATTTGCCAAGTGAGTGAACGCTGTTTTTACGTACATGGTGTTTTTCTGTTTTCCTTCTTTTGGATTACTTTAGAAAGATTCCCAGGAAAGGAGTTGTGGGTTGAAGGAGAGATGAGCATTGTTACAGCTTCTAAAAGGTGCTATGTTTTGATAGATGACCCCTTACCACAGGGCGGGGCCCCATGGGTAAGAGAGCTTGGGTCAGTTGTGTAACGAGGATGAAGTCAGGCACGAGGCCCAGCTCCTGTGTGTGCGCCACCCCTCCCCCAGTAATGCCCTTGTCTGCTGAACGTGCCCTTGATAAGTGTGTGTTGAAGTGAATGAACTTGTGCCTTGGCCTGTTTGGCTCAGTGGTTGCAGCATTGTCCCTTGGACCAGAATCTCTGGTTCGATCCTGGGCCCAGTCAGGGTCATGCAGGAGGCAGCCAATCGATGTGTCTCTCTCACATTGATGTTTCTCTCTCACTTTCTTTCTCTCCCTCCTTCCCTTCCACTCTATCTAAAAAAAAAAAAAAAAAAATCAGTGGAAAAGTATCCTCAGGTGAGGATTAAAAAAAGAAGAAAGAAATGAATACAGTTGTGATCAAATGACTATTGTGGGACTTTTCTGAGCCCCAAGGAGAGGTCTGGGCTTGGAGGGAAGGAGATCCCTGGGGTCCAGGAGGGGACAGGTGCTGGGGCCTGTCTTCCTGTGCGTGGAGACAGAGGCTTGTGGGAGCAGCTGGGGTGGCGCATGGTCCCAGGCAGCTGCCAGGGACTGGACCCCACCTCCAGCCACAACAAGGTGGCCTGGTCTTCATCCTCGGAACCAGCCCCTCATGTGATGGCACCAGAATGCACAGACATCTGTTATAGCAGGGCTGTGCCCACCCAGCCCTTGTCTGCGTGCCCCCCCCCCTCCCAGGACATCCTAGCAGCTGTGTAAGGGAACAACCAAAGTGGCTTCCCACGTGGTCTGTCCTGTGGGGGTTGGTGCAGTGTGAACTGGGATTGAGGCCGATGGAGGCAGTGCCAGCAGCGGGACGTGAGGAGAGGATGAGCGCTTAGCTGTAGGCATCTTGGGCCACAGTGAGGCCAGCGGGTCTGGCCTCTGCCTCCAGGGCATGTAGGCTAGTGCAGAACACACAGGGAGTGTCCCCCACCATGGGAAGCTGCCCTGGGCTAGATGGTGCTGTGACCTTCCTGTTCAGAGGGCGGCCAGGCTTGGGTCAAGGAAACCTCCTTGGAAGGTGGCATTTGCCTTGGGCTTTGAAGGCTGAGTAGGAGTGGAGACATGGGAGGCTCAGGATATGGCCCCGAGAGCCTTCAGACAGGCATGCTGACCCCCAGCCCCTGCTGGCTGCTTGCCTGGTCCAGCGTGCACTCCGCTGTGGAGCTCAGCCTGTCACTTCCCTTCCAGCAGGACGGCAGTGTCCGTCTGGCTGTACAGCATTTAAATGGTCATTGGGAGGCGAGGCAGGTGCTGATTCTCCGGAGCCCCTCTAACCCCCGGCAGGCAGGTGCTCGTGAGCGTGCTGTGGGTGACAGTGTCAGCACCGACCACGTCACCTGCCCTTAGCTCAACGCTGTGCAGTGGAGGGAATTCCCAGATGATCCGGGGCCCTACTTGCCCCGATTTCGGAGGGGAGTAAAGGTCCTGAGACTGTGAGCCAGTCCAGCCAGACTCACTCTTTTTGGTCCCTAAAGAAAACTGGCATCTCCATGGACATGACCGGCATGGGTGGTTGAAGCTGTGGGGGTGTCTAGTTAAAAAAGGAAGTTGTCTTGAGTCATAAAGTACCGTTGGCTGCCCCACACCCCACAAACCTGGTGCACTTGGCCTACGCTTGAACCCCCAGGCCATTTCCTACCCTCTGGGTTTCCTACCCACCTTGACTCTCGAAATGGAACTTATTCGTCATCATGATCTAGACCAGCTCTGTTTAATACAAAAACCACGTGAGCCATGATCTATATTTTTAAGTTTTCAGATACCTGCATTAAACGATGCAGGTATTAAAATTAGTTTTAATAACACATTTTATTTACCCCAGTGTACCCCGAACATGTCACTCTGTGGTACAGCTGCGCATCACATGCTTACTAGCCACATGCAGCTGCCGGACGGGGCGAATCTAGACGAACTGCACATGCCGGAGCGAGACGGGGGCAGCGAAGAGACTAGTTCTGATTCTACATCTGCCAGGACTCAGGCAGGCTCTGTGTCAGTAAAAGATGGCAGATGGAAAATGCAGGGGCTTTGGTTTCTGCAGATTTTGCCATGTTTTGCTCTCGGTCCTGCCCTGTCCTGTCCCCGCGTGTGTTGCTGTGTTTGGGCTTCAGCTTCCTTCGAGAAGGGCCTTCCGGCCTCCCTGCTGCACACCCCGGCCACGTGCCCACCGCGCCGCCTCTCAGGGCTCGGGTGGCAGCGCCCCCCAGGCTTTCAGAGGCCTCTGGGCTTTCAGATAGGAAAAGGAGCCTGCCCTGCGGTTTGGCTCAGCAGTCAAAGCATCAGCCCTGTGCCGAAGGGTCTCAGGTGCGATTCCCAGTCAGGGGCATACACCTGGCTTGCAGGTTCGCTCCCCAGCCCCAGGTGGGGTTGTGCAGGAGGCGGCTAGTCGGTGTGTTTCTCTCACATCGATCTTTCTCTCTCCTTCCCTCTACTCTATCTAAAAAAAAAAAATCAATGGAAAAGTATTCTTGGGTGAGGATTTAAAAAAAAAACCTGTTACTCACTGTCTCGAGGTGTTTGCTTCCTTCTTGGCCAGGTTTCTGTAACATGAATAATGTGTCAGGCCTGGAAAAAGAATGTGATCTAAAAGGGTTTTTGCCTCAGAAATTTAGAGAGAGATGATTAAGAGGTTACTAATTGTTCCCTAGTTAGATTTATTATGTAGAGATGTGAAGGAAGAACGTTTTCCTGTAAAAAGCAGATTTTCCATCATGCCTGTGGTGTAGGAGACAGCTGGAGAGGTTGGCAAGGGATCTGACCCCGTGAGTGTTTGTTCGAGAGTGTTTGCTGAGCACAGACAGGAACAGGAGCATGTGCAGATGGGGGTGGGGCAGGCAAGTGTCTGGACAATGGCTGGTGGTCTTCTCCCTGGGACAGGGATGGGAGCCAGGCAAGGAAGCTGGTGGAAGGACCAAAACCCACACACACGCATATGCGTGTACACGCTAACCAAACAGTTTCCGCCATGCTGGGGGTCGTGAGATGTGGTGGGGTGGGGGCTCAGTATGGGCCCTGTGAAAGGAGGGGGGGCGAGGTGGGCTTTGCCTGCGGTTGGCTCTGGTCGTGTTGCCCGGCCGCTCTCCTGTCCCTCCCCTGGGAGAGCTGGGTTCCCTTTGCCCTGCCCAGAGCTGGCCGAGCCCCACCACCATCATCCCACGCTTCATGGGCCTCGTGGGTGGGCTGATCTCCCAGACCTGCATCCTGTCCTCTTCTTTTCCACAGCAGTGACATCGTCTAATCACGTCACTGAGTTAGATGCCGGAAAAATGGAGACATCTGGGAGTTTGTGGTTATTGGAGAAGGTGACATGAAGCCCAAACTGTGAACCCTTTGATTGTGCAGGTGGCAGGTTTCCTGAACTTTGAGTACCGTCCCCTTGCCCACTTCCTCTTGCTTAGGTGTCTGCTCCGTGTTCTTTGTCCCAGCAGCCGCCTTGCCCTGTTGACCTCTGCTGTGGCACCCCACGCACTCACAGACACTGGTCTCTTGTCCTCTGTCTCATGAAGCCAGGCCCTGACCCCAGGTATCTGTTATTTCTGATAGAGAACGTTAATGGTGAATCTTGGTTAATGGGCGGATGCCATGATCGCTTGGCTGATAGGTGGAAGAACTTTCTGTAAGATACCCAGAGGTTCTGTATGCCGGGGTGTGGACGTCTGGCCCTCGAAACCAATACCAGCTAACGTCACCTGCCTCACCAAATCAGCCTGACCAAATACAGCAGCTAATTTCTAAGCTGATAATTTTGTATGGCCCAAGAATGATGTTATAAATATCCAAATGGCCCTTGGCAGAAAGATGGTTCCTACCCCTGCCATGGCTATCCTTACCTGGGACTGTGTGAGCAAGTGTCACTAGCAAGACCCAGGTTGGAGCCCCGGAGACTGTCTCGTGCTGTGGACAGGAGCAGACTGGTCTCCAGGCCTGGCACTTGCTGCCAGTTCCCACCGGCCTCGGGCCCTGGAACCACTGTCTGATGTCTGCTCACCTCCCTGACGCAGTGTTGATGAGGTGCCTCCTCAGGCTCCTTTGTGGGGCCCACACCTGCCTTCTCGCTTGTTCACAGCTAGTTCATTGTTTGGTTTTGTTTCTCATCCTGGTTGAGTTTTGTTTTTGTTTTTGTTTTTAATGTACATGTAGTGAAATTCACTCTCTGTCACGTGGAGCTCTGTGAGTTTGATAAATGCATAGCCTCGTGTCCACTACCATGGTCAGGATGCAGACAGCTCTGTCACCCCCAACTTCTCCTGTGCTGTCCCTTTGTTTGCAGCCACTCCCCTCACCCCAAGCCCTGGCAGCCACAGATTTATTTCCTGTGCTTATAGTTTTGCATTTTAAAATGTCACATCCATGTAGATTTTTGAACCTGGCTTCTTTTACGCATGCACTAAATATTCATCTGTGTTGGATGAAGCAATGGTTTGTTGTTTTTTGTTGCTAAACAGTATTCCTGGTGTAGGTCTTGAATTGAAATTTGTTTGACCTGTTTTTCTAAACTATCCCTTTCAGGTGGCGAGATGTTCAGTCTGTCCTCACACTGGTTTTCTGAACCTTCGTCGTCTTGGCCATAACACTTCCCCTCTGTCTTTCTAGGCTCCTAATCGTCAGCTCATGACGTACTGGCTACAGGAGCTGCAGCAGAAGAGATGGGAATATTGCAACGGTCTCGACATGGTCAAGTGGGACAGCAGGACCTCCACCACCCTCGGGGACTTTGCTAAGGGCCTTGTAGCCAGAGATGCCACAGGTGAGTCAGAAACAGACCTGCGTCAGCTCTGGCGTGTTGCCGTTGGACACAGCGAGGCAGCATCGCTGGGAGCTCAGAGCGAAGTCATGGTGACGGCCCCTTGTGATCCATACCTACGAAGTGCTTCCGTGTCCAGAGTTGCATTCAGACCTCGTCGTGACCTTGGGAGTGAGGCGAGGCCAGTGCCAGGCAGCCTGTGGGGGTGACACAGCTGAGGTCGGCAGGCAGCATGGGGCTGGGGGCCAGGTGCTTTCTGCCCACCTGGGTGCACAGTGCGCATGTCTGCACCTCCGTGCTTGGCTGGGCAGAGTGGCACTGGGACGGCTTCTCAGAGAGCTCACCTGCAGCCCAGTGTGTGTCTCAGGGAGACTTTTTTCTTGTTTTATCTGTATTGATTTTAGAGAGAGATAAAGGGAGAGGGAGAGAGAGATAGAAAATTGACAAGAGAGAGGATCCACCACCTCCTCCTGCACGCCCCCCACTGGGGATCGGGCCCACAACCTTGGCATGTGCCCTGACCGGGAGTCGAACCAGTGACCTCTTGATGCAGGGTCGACACTCAACCACTGAGCCACACCAGCCGGGCATCTCAGGGAGATTTTAAGTGTCAAACTGCAGTGCTGCTTCCTCCTGGATCTGTGGCATCTCCCTAACTCACGGCCGCCCCTGGCCGCTTGCCTGGGCATGTGTGCAGCTGACTGCTTTTGGAACAGATGCCTTCTTAGACTTTGTCTTTTTCCTCCAACCTCCATTTTTGTGCCAGCCTTGTTTTCAGCCAGTCAGGTCTTTCTCAGCAGGGTGGCCCTCTCGTCTGCGGGAACCGCTGCATGTGCTTGTGCCCGTTGTTCATCGTCCTGTGAGAGCTCTCAGGTCGTTTCATCGACATCCTGATTCTAACGGCACGAGCGGCGGTGATGCCTTCATTTTCTTTTTTTTAATTGATTTTAGAGAAAGAGGAAGGAAGAGGGACAGAGAGAGAGAAACGTCGATGAGAGAAAACATCGATTGGCTGCCTTCTGCATGCCCCCCCATCAGGCCCACAACCGCAGGTGCCCTGACTGGGAATCCAATCGGTAACCTCTTGGTGCAGGGTCAGCACTCAACCACTGAGCCACCCCAGCCAGGCAATGTCTTCATTTTCAAGCTTAAAGCCTCTAGGTTTAGTTCACCAATCTACTCGTTATTGACTGAGTTTTAAGCCACTGTTGTAGTGCTTTTGATCAAAAGGAACTCAATAACTCAGTGCTGACGCCACTTGGAACGCTTGGAAACTGCAGGGGAATGGGCAGTGGGCACAGCGGGCCCTGGTCTGCCTCAGCTCCTCACTCTGAGGGCCCGGGGCTCCTCCAGCAAAGGCACCAAGGTGGCACCTGAGCGGAGGGCTGCAGAGGGGCACCCAGCCCTGTGCTGTGTGTAGCATGTCCTTCCTTCTTTTGAGCCAGAATGTTGGACGTGGGAGCCAGAGAAAACATCTGAAGCTCATATTTGATTTTCCTCACTTGGTTTGGGGACTCTAAATACAGAGTTTAGAGTCTGTACCACTGACATTTATTCATTCCTCCCCTTGGTGATGGGTGGCAGCTATACAGCTATTAGCTAATCACACCAGGTCCAGTTCTCCCCGGATATGTGTCCTCAGTGGGGGGTGGGAGAGCACGTGGACTTGTGATCAACGAGACACGCGGACTGGCACACCTGGAGCTGTCAGAACCGGGTGGCTCACCTCTCCTTTGTGGTGCTTAGATTACACTGTGTCCCCACTTGGAAGCTGTCTCGACTGACTGCTCCTTCACAGTCTGGATTAAACTCACTTTGGTAAAGGAAAGAAAAAGCATTTTCAGATTCACCCCACTCTGCCCTTCTCCACCTCGCAGCCTGATGTCCAGGCTCATTTTGCTGTCGTCTTTGATGTGGGATCGGCCTCTCCAGTGCTCTTTGCTTCTTTCTTGGACAGCAGTGCGTCCTGGGCGTGGCCCGACAGGGTCCCTCCTGCAGCAGCCAGCTGTGCCCTCTCAGGGCTGCTGGCGGCACCTGGCCCTGGGGCAGCGGCTGGAGCAGGACAGGAGGGAGCTCCACCGAGGCAGCCCCCGTGAGCACGGCCCCCCGGTGTTAGCGTGGCATCTGTGGGGCGGCTGGGTCAGACCTGGGAGGCTGGGGCTGCCCAGGCCACATTGGAACGACAGGTGGTGCTGGAATCAGACCTGGGAAATGCAAAGCTGTCGTCCAGAGCTCACTCAAAGTTGTCGTTTAGGCCCTTGAAAATGTTTAAAAAGAACAGAGAAAGTCTAATGCAAACCTCCCAAGTACAGACTTTCTGTCCCGCTGACACCATGAAATCAAACACCTTGAATGCAGCCTGTCCTCTTACAGGCGTCCAGGGAGCCGCCCCAGCCAGTGTGTGCCCGCGGCAGTTCCTTGAATGCTAATGTCAGGACGCGCATTGAGGAGCAGCCCGCAGCTCTGCTCTGATTTAAGTGAATCTCATGTGATCGTCTAAAAACTGAAAACCAGACAGAAATAACAATAATAGCCAAAGCTGGGAAATAGCTTCTTTTTCACATCAAACAATTGTATTTAGAAATGACCTGTTCTGCCCTGGCCGGTTTGGTTCAGCGGTTAGAGCGTCCGCCTGCGGTCCGGAGAGACCCGGGTTTGGTTCCCGCTAAGGGCATGTACCTCGGTTGCAGTTTGTCCCCGGCCCTGGTTGGTCGTGCGGGTGGCAGCCACTCGATGTGTCCCTTTCACGTCGATGTTTCCCTCTCTCTTCCTCTCTCTCCCTCCCACTCTATCTGTACAAAAAATGGAAAAATGTCCTCGGATGAGGATTAAAAAAAAAAGAAAAAAGAAATGACCTGTTCTGACAACATCCTCCCTGGCTTCTCGTCCCTTTACTCCACCCACCCCCAGGGCTTCTACTTCCCCAGGAAGCATTTCCAGTGTGGGCGACGGTTACTCAAGGTTTGGGGTTTTCTTGGTAATCTTGGGGTTTTTGTCTTGACAGTCCGACCTCATGGAGGGGCTGTGCTCACCTTGCTGCCAGCCCACACAGGAAGAAGTGGCTTTACAGTCCTTGTGTTTATTTCCTGGCTTGGCTTAGAGTCCTAATGCTTCGCCCTGGCCGGGTAGCTCAGTTAACTGGAGCACCGTTGCAGTGCACTAGGGTTGAGGGTTCCATCCCCAGCCAGGGCACATACAAAAATCAACCAATGCATAAATAACTAAAGCAATAAATTGATGTTTCTCTCTTCCTCCCTTTATCTCTCCCTCCTTCCCTTTCTCTCTCTATAAAAATCCATAAATAAAACATTAAAAGAATTATAATGCTTTACCCATGAGGAGTCGGGGAAAGACCAATCTTTGGGAAGCCAGGTGTCAGTTTTAACCTTCCTGCCGCCTCCTCCTCCTCACTGGCTGGCATACACACCCACTAATGCTGCGTGCCCACCTCTGATACAGTCACTGCACCTGCTGTGGTTGGTCCACCGCAGGGCAGGTAACTGCGTTCACATCCTGGCTCTGGGCTTTCGCGTCAAGTGAAACAGGTCGAGGGGACTGTCCCTCTTAGTGGTGTTTGAACTAGTTTTTTGTTTGTTTATTGGAACTCCTTTCCCAAATGAAATCATAAGAGGAGCTCCAGTATAAGAGTGAAAAGAGGGCCCTGGCCGGTTTGGCTCAGCGGTTAGAGCGTCGGCCTGCGGTCCAGAGAGACCCGGGTTCGGTTCCCGCTAATGGCACGTACCTCGGTTGCAGTTTGTCCCCAGCCCCGGTTGGGGTCGTGTGGGTGGCAACCATTCAATGTGTCTCTCTCACATCAATCTTTCTCTCTCTCCCTTCCACTCCACCTGAACAAAAAAAGGAAAAATGTCCTCGGGTGAGGATTAAAAAGAAAAAAAGAGTGAAAAAAGGAAGCACTTTGGCAGGCGCTGAGGGTGGCACTCCTCCCTCCTCTCCCTGCAACAATCCCGAGGCACCTCCTGGAGCCCCGTGGCTCAGAGGAGGGGGTCTAGAATCCAGGGACTTGGCACATGCCGTGTGACTTTAGCTCAGTGTCTTATTATTTTGTTTCTCTCTGTCCTAGATGTGCCCTCCTTTAGGGCCACTACTTTGTCTCACTCTTCGTTGTGCCCTCAGTACCTAGTGCTTGACATGTGAGAGTAATTTGGGAAGAATTGGGAATCTGTGGTGGTTTAGAACTTCTAGCCTTCTTGACTCAAACTTGAACTCTACTCCCAGATCGCAGTCCTTCTGTCTCCAACACCCTCTTGCTTGTCCTACTCAGAACCCCACTGTAAGCCGGTGTTGCTCACCTGGCCAGAGCCAAAACATCGCAGTCACTTATGTCACTCGGGACCTCTTTCCCAGTGTGTTCCTTCCCACTCTGACCGTGGTCAGGTGAGTGACCTACATGCAGCATAACGTGTTGGGGATAGCAATTTCCAGGGACCCCTGCAACACGGTGCTCAGTGCCCTTCCTTCTCTACCAGTACTCAGCCTCCTTCACACATTCCTGCTCTGCGACACAGATTTCGTGTCATCTGGTTAGAAAGTCTTTCTTATCCTCTAGGATGTCAGTATTCAGCAGTTCCGTTTTGGTTGTTTTCACAGAAAAAGTGGTGGTTGGTATTGCCCTGTAGAGATGGTTCCTAGAAGGAAGTGTAGACCAGTCATTGTGAAACAGTGTCACCTTCTGCTACAAAGTGGAGATGAGATCTTTTGGAAGAAAACAAAGTACTTATAGTTGGATACATTGTTGTTGAAACTGTAAAAAAGTAAGTTTTTATTGTGGGATATTTGAAACACATGCAAACAGAAGAGAACATATTACCCCCATGTTTATTAAGTAGTTTCAACAATTATTACTTTGTAACCCATCTTGTTTCATTGATACCCTTGGCTGCTTAATTTTGTGATTTCTGAAGCAAGGATCATGTCATTTGAAGCAACTATTATTATTTATTTGTTAAATAACAAGATATTGTTACTTTGAAGCAGATCTTGGATATTATATAATTTCAACCTTAAAAAATTCAAAAGCTTACATCTTAGAGTGTTACAGTGTGACGTTTGATCATGCTTTAGCATTAATGCACTTGGCTGTTGGATGTACTGAACTGCTCTTCTGGGACACCAAACTCACTAGTGTTACTGTTTACATATATTAGTGTGTGTATGTAGAGAAAAGGGGTTGCAGCATAATCTGATCTGCACTTTGCTTTTTGTGTTGTTTTGGTTTTTTTCTTTATTGATTTTAAAGAGAGAGGAAGGGAGAGGGAGAGAGAGAGATAGAAACATCAGTGAGAGAGAACATTGATTGGCTACCTCCTGCATGCCCCCCACTGGGGATCGGGCCCACAACCTGGGCATGTGCCCTGACTGGGAATCGAACTGGCAACCTCTTGGTGCATGGGTCGATGCTCAACCACTGAGCCACTCCAGCCGGGCTGTGCTTTGCTTTTTGTACCTAACAGTTTGACTTGGAAGTTGTTTCTTATCAGTACAGGTGAGTGGACCCTGATCACAGCTAATATCAGGTTTACTGATCTACAAGACCAGAGGAGAACCCAGCCTCCTTGTTCCCTGGGCCAAGCCTGTTAACGGCTGGTGGTTTAAAGCATATCAAACCTCCTTTTGGGAAACAATGCATCTCTATTAGATGAAAATGGTTGCAGAATACTGAAGGCAGCACAGATATTTTTATGCAGTTTACGTTAAAACTGTGCCGTCTTGTATATATACATCAGTCAGTGTTTCATGGAGGCTATCCGGGTTCATGGGGAAGCTTTGAGTCACTGACCTCTGCCTGCCTCTCTTTCAGATTTCATTTACCCACACCTGAATGCTTCTGCAGAAAAAGCCAGAAATGTCCTAGCTGTGGAAACTGCCCCTGGAGAGCTGATGGGAGAACAGGCTGCAAGTCAGTCAGCCCCAGGGCACCCGAATTCCATCAATTTCTCTTTGAAGCAGTGGGGTGCTGAGCTCAAGTGAGTCTCGGGAAGCCTTTGGCACACGACGCTGAAAACTGATGACTTCTGGCAATCTGTGTCATGATTTCATATATGAGTTTTATCACCTGTCATTTCTGGGTCTGTTTCTATTGACTGGTTGTTTCCCCTCCTAATGAGTAGTATTTTCCTACTTTGCACTCCTGGTAATTTTTTTTCTTGGATGACCAGTATTGTGAGTTTTTACCTTTACAAGTGCTGGATTATTATTATTATTTTTGTCTTCTATAAGTATTCACAAACTTTGTTTTGGAATATAGTTTAATTACTCAGAGACAGTTTGATACTTCTGAAGTTCCCTTTTGGCTTTGTTAGGTGGGATGAGAGCAGCCTCCAGAGGTAATGTTAGTAACCAGTGTCAGAATATTCTGCTGATCCCCTGATGCAGGTATCCTTCCCCTCTGACTGGTGGACTAGACACTGTTCCCGCCCCCGTGTAGCCTCAGGGAGTGCTCTCTCCTCATTCTTGGACTTCCTCTCACACCTGCCTGACCACCCTCCACCGGGACTGGGGAGCCCGAGATCTCTGCGCTCTCTCTGCAGCTCTCTTGCCCAGCACTGCCCTGTGAGTGCCCCAGGTCCCCTCCTGCACCTACCTGCACCGGGGAAACTTCTCCAGGCTGTAAGCTGGGCTTACCTCATGTGCCCCTCTCAGGATCACTGCCCTGTGCCGCCTGGTGTCCAGTATCTGAAAATTGTTGTTGGCTACATTTTGTCCCGTCTTTTAGATGTTTTAAGGGACTCTAAATCCAGTGCCTCTTAATCCACCTTCACTGGAGGCAGAAATACCAACCTAGTGGGGTTTTTTTATTCCTCATTCGAGGATACTATTCTATTTATCATCAGGTAGAGTGGGAGGGAGGGAGAGAGAGAGAGAGAGAGAAAAACATTGACGTGATAGAGCCACATCGACTGGTTGCCTCCTGCACGACCCACCAGGGTCAGGGATTAACCGCAACCGAGATACATGCTCATCAGGTAGAGTGGGAGGGAGGGAGAGAGAGAGAGAGAGAAAAAAACATTGATGTGATAGAGCCACATTGACTGGTTGCCTCCTGCACGACCCACCAGGGTCAGGGATTAACCGCAACCGAGGTACATGCTCTTGACCAGAATCGAACCTGCGACTCTTTGGTTCGCAGGCCGACGCTGTAACTGCTGACCCAAACTAGCCAGGGCTCTAAAAGTTTTAATAAGGAGAAACATCTGTAACAAAAATAAATAAATAAACATTATTAAATAGAATAATAAAAGTTTTAATGAAATAATTTTAGCAAATGGATAAGTATAGAGTATAGTAGTTTGATTACCTGGGTAGTCACTACTATGCTGTATAATTTTGTCATATTTCTGCTGCATTTAAAAAACACCAGTATTGCCCTGGCCAGTTTGGCTCAGCGGTTAGAGCGTCGGCCTGCGGTCCAGAGAGACCCGGGTTCGGTTCCCGCTAAGGGCATGTACCTCAGTTGCAGTTTGTCCCCGGCCCTGGTTGGGTCATGCAGGTGGCAGCCACTCGATGTGTCCCTTTCATGTTGATGTTTCTCTCTCTCTCTTTCTCTCTCTCTCTCTCCCACTCTATCTGAACAAAAAATGGAAAAATGTCCTCGGGTGAGGATTTAAAAAAAACAACAACAGTATTTGTTTTTGATAATATCATTCATGTGTGGATTTTTAAACTAGTTTCACTACATATATATCTATTTATAAATATCTATTAATAGCATTATCTTGAAGATTTAAAAAAATATTTTTTTATATATGTCATTTTTTTAACTGTTTTTCTTTTAGCATTTTAAAAATATTTATCCATATGATACATGTAGCTTTAGCTAGAAAATGCATCCTACCAGTATAAGAATCTTTGTTTTGTTCTCTGTCTTACCCTAAACACCTAGAATAGTACCTGCCACAGAGCAGGCCCACAGTGAATATTTGTTGAATGAACTCATTCATTTTAAACGATATATAGCCTTGGAGTATATGCATGTGGCTCAGTGCATCAGTGTCCCTGTTGATGGGTGTTTGTTACCCATTTTTTGGCTGGTGAGAACAGAGCTGTAATGCACGTTCTTGCTCGTGGCTCTTGTGCGAGACCTTATTTAGTAAGTGCTGGGTCTTGGGGTAGACACCTTTGCCTTAACTGTATATTGCTGAGTTAGTCTCCATGGTGATAGCACCCATGTATGCTTTCACCAGCAGGGTGTGAGTATCCTCACCAGCATTTGATAGTAGCACATCTTTTAATTTTTGCTAACTCCATATGTGTGAAATTATGTTTTATTTACATTTAAAAAAAAATAACATATTTCATTTTTCCCAATAGAAATTCAATGTCTTCTTTTCGCCCTGGGAAAGGGCATGATAGTCGGAAGAGTGTGTTTTATACCAGTGACGAGTGGGAGCTCCTAGACCCGAGCCCTAAGGACCTGGAGGAGTCCGCAGTCCAAGAAGAGAGGAGGAAGCAGATGCCCGAAGGAAACAAAGGTACAGACTTGGCTTCTGTTTCTGTCATTCCCTCCACTGCCGTCTGCCAACCCAGGGACGTGAGAGACCCTTCAGGGGCAGGGAGTGTGCATTCCCATTGTGGGGATGAGACATAGGGGCCTGAAAGATTAGATGTTACAAGAAATAAATAACTGTCCAGTCCCATGGTTCTTGAACTCTAGGAGACAGGACATCCGTGTACTCTTTACAGAAATACTGACTTAAAAACAACAGCGTGTCATTCGTAGAAATTTGACATGAACACAGACGTAGACTATATCGTGTTAGGAGCTCTGGAGCACCCACCGCCCAGCTTCCAGCCTTGAACTTGTGGCCTCTTGTATTTCCTCGAAGCTCCTGCCTCTTCTGCACCCACTGTCAGCTAGAGGATTTCAAAGTGAATTCTATGCACCAATCCATTGCCTCTAAATGTTGTAGTGTGCATCATCTCTGAAGATAGTGACTCTTTTATTTATTTATTAAAATATGTTTTATTGCCCTGCCGATTTGGCTCAGCGGTTAGAGCGTTGGCCTGCAGTCCAGAGAGACCTGGGTTCGGTTCCCAGGGCACGTACCTCGGTTGCAGTTTGTCCCTGTCCTGGTTGGGTTGTGCTGGTGGCAGCCACTCGATGTGTCCCTTTCACGTCGATGTTTCTCTCTCTCTCTGTCTCTCCCGCTCTATCTGAACAAAAAATGAAAAAATGTCCTCGGGAGAGGATTAAATTTTATATATATTATATATAGTATATATATATAATATATATATATATGTATTGATTTTTTAGAGAGGAAGGGAAAGAGAGAGAAACATCGATAGGCTTCCTCCTGCACGCCCCCTACTGGGGATCGAGCCCACAACCCGGGCATGTGCCCTGACAGGGAATCAAACTGGGACCTCTCAGTCCATGGGACAATGCTCAATACACTGAGCCACACTGGCCAGGCAGAGATAATGACTCTTTTAAAAAATTATAACCACAGCCCTGGCCAGTTTGACTCAGCGGTTTCAGTGTCGGCCCTCAGACCAAAGCGTCTCAGGTTCCATTCCGGTCAAGGGCAAGTACTTCAGTTGCTGTTTGGTCCCCGGCCCTGGTCAGGATCCTGTGGGAGGCAACCAGTCAGTGTCTCTCACATCAGTATCTGTCTCTCTCTTTCTTTCCCTCCCTCCCACTCTGAAAATAAATGGAAAATAATCCTTGAGTGAGGATTAAAGATAATAATAAAATAAGTAAATAAAAAATTATAACCACAGCTTTATTATTGAAACTAAAAACAGTTATAGGAAATCTTGAATATTATCTCATTTCCCAATTGTTCCTTAAATGTCAGCCTACCTGTCGGCCTGTTCAAATCCGTAACTCACAGGGCCTCAGCACACAGCGTAGGTTCATTTTGCTCGTTTTCTAACTTTATATAAATGGATTCTATATAGTATGTGTGTCCCCCCTTTATATGTTGAATGTGTATTTGAATCCCTCTACACTAAAATTTATTTAGACTCCTCAGTATTCTTAAATATCAGTTTTCAAGGAAGAGAATAGTCATGCTTTAAAGTGTTTATAGGGCAACCCACTTGGGTCCCCTCCCCAAGTGGGGAGTCTATCTATCTTTCAAATAAACTTTCGCCTTGCTTAAACATAAATCAATAAATAAAACAAGTTTATAATCTTTACATACCTTTGGGGGTTTTTTGTTTCTATTTTTACTAAGGACAACTTAGCAAAGTTAGAAGCCAAGGCTCCCTAGTACATCTGAATCCTGCCCTGGAACCTGCCATCCACTTCACAGGTGTGCTGGGGAAGGAGACTGTGTTCCCAGGACGCTGTGGGCGCCGCAGAACCCACGATGCCTTGGCCCGTGTCACTCTTTCCTTTGGTCCTCAAAGTACCTGAAATGGGATGATGGGGATGTGAACATAGAGTTTTAGCACTGAGCTTTTGAAAATAGATTTTGGAAAATAAACTTGGCATTCCCATAGAATGTTGGGAGAGCCATAGTACTGTTTTATCATCGACTCCTCGTTAGTGCTTTCTCCATCTGTCTTAAGGCAAAGATTGAGCAATTGGATGACAGTGTAATCTTGAAATGTCACGTGGTGGAGTCTTGTAAGGAAGCATCTGGCAGGGAGCGAGTCCGCTCAGGCGTGGTCGTGGTCAAGAGTGAGAAGGGCCGAGGCTACTCCGGCGGTGACAGGCGAGAGCCTGACGTTTTACCGGAGTTCCCAAAGGGGAGATTTGGCCCCTCTTGAAAAACAATTCTGTTTCTGTGTAGGAGTGACTGGCTCAGGCTTTTCCTTTGATTCGGTACGCGTTCCCTACAAAGGAAAGCGCCCTTTGAGAGACATGATTGGGTCGTACAGAAGCCGTCACAGCAGCGGGGACCCTGCTACTGAGGGGACGTCGGGCAGTGGTGGCGCCAGCAGGCTGGCCTCCGCCATGCGGCCGCAGGTGCACAGCCAGCAGGAGGAACTGGAATGCTTGAAGAAAGACCTGTCCACGCAGAAGGTACCTTTTCTCCTTTGCATTTCTCTCTCGTTCCACATCATCAGGCCGGGACCCTAAGTTTTATGTTGCCATGGCCATTGTCCTGGGCACTGCCACTGTGCCTGATCATTGTTCAGAGACATTTGAATTTTCAAGGAGGGTGCAGACCCCTCGAGTGGTCAGAGGAGGGAGTTGTCTGCCCCTCACCCACTCCTGGCCTGACATCGACTGTTTCAGCCCAGAGCCTGTGAACAGTTGTTAGAAGATTTTCCACATCCTGTTAAACAACACTTTCCTTCTTAGCTAATCAGACTTAACGACTACCCTTCGTTGCGCGGCAGGCCAGTGAATCAGTTATTTAGGGCTCACAGTTTTAATCCTGGTGCGCGTTCATCGGAACCATTGCTAATTACCGTACGTGCGCCCATTATTTCCTCTTTCCTCTGATTGTTCTCTGCTCACAGTCTTTCTGGAGTAAGTTTTCTTTCCTTTTCATTTTTGAGTTCCTTCAAGAGGAAGTTTGGTATTAAAATGTTTCCGGTGAAGTTTCTGCATTTCCTCAAATCCCAGTGGTTGCTCCATGGAGACTTGTGACGATGTCCCCCCCCCCTCCCGCTCTGGCTCCAGGAGCTTGTGCGGCTGCTGCAACAGACGGTGCGGTCGTCCCAGTATGACAAGTATTTCACGAGCAGCCAGCTCTGTGATGGGGTCCCACAGGACACACTCGAGCTGCTGCACCAGAAGGATGACCAGATTCTGGGCCTAGCCAGCCAGCTGGACAGGTTCAACCTGGAGAAAGAGAGCCTTCAGCAGGAGGTGAGGACACTGAAGAGTAAAGTGGGCGAGCTCAACGAGCAGCTGGGGATGCTGATGGAGACCATCCAGGCCAAGGACGAGGTCATCATCAAGCTGTCGCGGCAGCTCAGCGAGTGCGAGAGCAGCGCGGCGTCGCCCACCTGGGCCCCCGGCTCGCCCACCGCCGGCCCCGCCAGCAGGGACCAGCTGGAGCTGGACAGACTGAAGGTGAGAGAGGCGTGGGCCCTGACCACCGGGACCAGAAAACCCCAAACCCCTAACAGTCTGTCTTCGATGTCACGCTGGGGCTGCTGGCCTCCGGGAGCTGCGTCGATAATCCCTCGTTGCCTGGAGAGCTTCCTTGGAAAAGGAAGGCCGCCCCGACGTGCTCCCAGCACTTTCATTTCTCTCCTGCAGCCTCCAGGCAGCTGAGGCAGCGTTTCTTTAGCCTAACCATCCCCGCAACCACGGAGGCTCTGCTATGCCCCTTTGTGGCTGGTTCAGGAAAATCTCCACAGTAATTCATTCCCCACCTCCTTTGTCACAGCAGGGGTCCCTGCCTGCCTCCTGCTGCCGTGGTGGCCCAGGGACTCATCGGGAAGTGCCTGATCCCCACCTTTCGGGTCCTCAGAGCTCACTGTAACCTAGCAGAGCTGTTTGGAGAGACAGCAAAATACAAATTGTATTGAATGATTAGTCAACATTCAGCCAAGTGTGAATTGATGTTTTGTTTTGCTTTTTCAACAGGATAATCTGCAGGGGTACAAAACCCAAAATAAATTTCTAAATAAGGAAATTTTGGAACTGTCGGCACTTCGGAGAAATGCGGAAAGGAGAGAGAGGGATCTGATGGCCAAGGTGGGTCAGGGTGGATGTAGTCTGTTACCTGGTGGGGGTGTGACTCGGGAGCCATCTAGAAATGGGCATGTCTGAAAACCAGTTCAGTGCGTGTGCTGGAGGGACGCGATCACAGACACCGACATGTGACACATAGTGCGTGACGCTGGGCACTGTGCTTGCGTCTGGGTGAGGACAGGAGGCATTGCCTGCGAGGTGGCTTCCATCGCACATGACAGAGTTTGCAGAGAACATTAGATAGTTCCAAGTCCCCAAATTAAAGTCATTTTTGACTGATGCTCTTGTGCTAGGTGAATCTCTTCTCTGCCATGGGGGTGGTGAGGGTGGTGAGGGTAATGCCTCCTCGGTGAGCCCAACAGGGCTGGTGTGAGGGTCAGGTGTGATTGTGGTTGCAACGGGCTTTGCAAAGTGTACGGACATCACAGACACTGCAGTTAGCGTCCAGTGAAGTTCAGTGCCAGTGTGTCCACCACTGCCGTGTGCCGTGTCTGCCTTCTGCACGATGCTCGGAGCGGCACCCAGACCTTGTTCTGCGTGATCTCCGAGGTGCTATTGATTTGCCTGATGAAGTGGCAGTTGGGAGCTACTCCTGGGTCATTGTCCTAAGAAGGTGCTGATGTTGCAGAAGGAGGCTGCTCGTGGCCCATGTGCCAAGTGGCACGCGGCTTGACCTCTGTAATGGCATGTGGCCTGGTTTCTGTGGCTCACCTCACCCCGGTCCGCAGCTGACCCCTGTGTTGGCATCCGGATGTCATTATCAGTACCTCTTCTATGCCAGACCCCATAGAAGGAAGGGGGGCCCATGGCAGGTCATTTGAAACATGACAGGTGGCCTGTGGCATAAATTAGTCTCTTCTCTTTGATTTAGTGTCTCTGGCTCACTTCCTGGTATTTTTGGGGCTTGTCATTCATTGACAGTGGAAGTGACTAAGGCTTGCTTTTCTTGCATCTCTGTTTGGATGGAGGTAACCGCCACTTTCTCTGCAGTATTCGAGCCTGGAAGCCAAGCTCTGCCAGATAGAAAGTAAGTACTTGATCTTGCTCCAAGAAATGAAGACACCTGTGTGCTCAGAAGAACAGGGGCCTGCCCGGGAGGTCATAGCCCAGCTGCTGGAGGACGCTCTGCAGGTCGAGGGCTCAGAGCAGCCGGAACAAGCATTTGTGAAGCCTCATCTTGTCAGGTAACGGCACCAGCGAGTGGCGTGGGGTGTGAGGCAGCAGCGATTCACAGAGCACTTGACGTGACTGCGCCCCATTGGATGCTCATGACAAGTCCCGTCCAGGCAGTAGAGCAGATAATCTCATCGTTCTTACTAGAAGAACCAAGTCGTAGAGCTGGGACTCAGCCCAGGTCTTTTGATGCCGAGACCTGTCTCCAGTTTTCCATGCCAGGGTGGACGGTAGCCTGGGTTCCGGTTCCCTTGCAGGAGGAGTCATGCTTCCGGGGCAGAGGGCCCTCCCCTGAGGCCCAGCTGCACCCACCTGTGGTCCGAAAGCATAGCCCTGTGTAAGGGAGACAGCTGGATGCCCAGGCCGCAGCTCAGAGTCCCTGAGGGCCGATGCAGGCTGCGGGCTCACCCACAGTACACCTGGACACACAGTACCGCACACATTTTCAGAAAGTCACAGGCTATAGGCTGTGAGGGATCTTAGATTGAGAACCTTCATATTTGAGTTTCTGAAACATGAGATTGGGAAGTGCTGGAGCCAGGAGAAATCTGCAGTTCCCTCGGTCCAAGTCCTGCCTCTGCCCCCTTGCCCTCGGCCACAGACCCCTCAGCTCTTCGTCTGGGCCCTGCTCACTGCAGTCACCCCTCTCCTGCTTCACCTTGGCCCAGGTGAAGACTGTAGGCAGCTGGTCTTTCCCATGTCCATGTTCACAGCCCTGGGCCACATTGCCGGGCCGTTCAGATGACAGTTACCAAGGTGCTGTCAGAATCGGGCAACACCAGTGTTTCGTTCTTACCGAGTCCGGAGCTGTGGAAGCATCTTACATGCAGGCCCGCAGTTAGTGCTGGTGAGGTGCTGTTTCTATCCTCAGTTCACAGCAGAGAAGCTGGGGTCAGGGCGGTGACATCCCTGCCCAGGTCACACAGGCCCTGAGTGGCAAGGAGGGACCCCAGCCGGGTACTGCTGCCCTGCTGGCGGTGAACTCCCGTGAGGGCCTCCGGCCAGCTGCTCCCGGGCGCCGGGCTTCCTCCCACGTGCGTCTTGGGCTCCGACTGTGTTGTATGTTTTCAAACTTTGCGTAGACGTAGAACAATGACTGCATATTGATTTGTTTTAACTTTCTGTTACGGAAAATGTTGAGCATACCAAGTAGTGGACGGGATCACATAGCACCCCATGGGCAACTGTGACCGGCTTTAGCACTTAGCAGTGTGTGTGGTCCTGTCTCGTCCCCCACAGCTGCTTTTTTTGGAAACTTCTAAGCCAGTGCTGTGTGTCACCTCCCCTTCAGCACGGTGTGCATTGCTGGCTGCTGACACCTTGTGTTGTGCTGTTTTCCTGCCTTTCTTACGACACCTTGTAATACACTCGTCCCACCATGTTTGTATCTGTTTGTGACTATTTCAGCACTATTTTTTAACCCTGTCTGGGTGACTGCTGTCCTGCACGCTGTTCCTGCTCACGCCGTCGCTCTGCGAGCCACACGGCTGCGCTGCTTCCTCCTGGGCCTTGTCACAGATCGTGACGATTGGACTTCATGTCCGTGTGTCCATGTGTCCACCTGAGAGAGTCTCCCTGGGTGTGGCCAGAATGGATACCTGACCCCCGGGAGGGCATGTCTTCAGCTGTGCACACGTCCAAGTGCTGTGTGGGTTCACGTGCAGCCGCGTGGGAAGGGCCGCTGTGCAGCTGCTCTGTGGCAGCTGTAACACTGCCACACGCGTGGCGCTCGAAGCAGACGTGTTTATGATCTCACCGCTCAGGAGCAGCTGTCGACACAGCTCTCGCGGGTGAAAAGTGCGGCGTCCACAGGGTGCCTTCCTTCTGGAAGTTCCAGGGACACTTTGTGACCTTGGCCATTCAAGTTGGCAGAATACACTTCCTTTCGGTTGTGGGACCAGGTCTCTGTTTCCTTGCTGGCTGTCAGGTGTGGCCACTCCCAGCCCCTAGAGCCACCTGTGCCCTTGACTGCAGCCCCTTCTTCCTTCCTCAAGGCCCAGTGCCTCTCTCCACGTTCCTGTGCCTGTCCCATCGCTGCGGCGCTCTGGCCGACTCGTCTCCTCTGCTCCGAGGGGTCCCGGTGACATCGGGCCCCCAGACAGCCCAGGATAACCTCCTTGTCTCAGGTTCTGTCGCTCATCCCATCCGCCACGTAACGTCGCATGTTCACAGGTTCACAGGCGCTGGAGAAGCAGACGTGGGCGTGGATGTCTCCGCGTGGCCATATTGCTGACCACGGTCTCTTCACCCCTAATACCTTACACACGTTTTTCCTCCCTTGTCTTTTCACCTTCTTATTTAGAGAGAGAAATATCGACTGGCTGCCTCCTGCACACCCCTTGCTGTGGATCGAGCCCACAACCGGGGCATGTGCCCTGACTGGGAATTGAACCGGGACCTCCCAGTCCATGGGACAGTGCTCAGTCCACTGCGGGCATCTTTTTATCTTGTGAAACTGATACTTTTCAAACATAAAAGCTACGCATACATACGTGTGATATAAAACACGCACACAGACACACACACACGCGTGTTCTTGTAGCTAAACGCGTTAGCCTTGTTTCTGTGTCATTGCTTGTATTTTCTGTGCTTTTCACATTTAAGGCTTTAGACCAGCAGTTCTCAACCTGTGGGGTTGAACGACCCTGTCATAGGGGTCGCCTAAGACCATCGGAAAACATGTTTCCGATGGCAACTCATAACAGTATCAAAATTACAGTTATGAGGTAGCAACGAAAGTAATTTTCTGGTTGGGGGTCACCACAACATGAGGAACTGTATCAAAGGGTCACGGCATTAGGAAGGCTGAGAACCACTGCTTTAGACCATCTAGAACTAATTATTTTCCTGGGCGGTATCAAGAAGAGACCTCACTTAAACTTTCCCCTACAGAAGGCCGTTGTCCTCTTCCTGCTTACGGAGGGGTCTGTCTGCTCTCTGCGTGAGACGCCTGGTTGTGTGTCAAGGTGCCAGTTATGCCTGAGCTCACCCTCAGTTCTCTCTCTGCCAAGATGACATCGCTCAGTTTTCCCTTCTGTTTCCTCCACAGTGAGTATGACATCTATGGCTTTAGGACTGTCCCTGAGGATGACGAGGAAGAGAAGTTGGTGGCCAAAGTCCGAGCGTTGGACCTGAAGAGTCTCCACCTCACAGAAAACCAGGAGGTTTCTACCGGGGTCAAGTGGGAAAACTACTTTGCGAGCACGATGAACCGGGAGATGGTGTGCTCTCCAGAACTGAAGAACCTGATCCGGGCAGGCATTCCCCACGAGCACCGTTCCAAGGTGTGGAAGTGGTGTGTGGACCTTCACACCAGGAAGTTCAAGGACGGCACTGAGCCCGGCTACTTCCAGACCTTGCTGCAAAAGGCGCTGGAGAAGCAGAACCCGGCCTCCAAGCAGATCGAGCTGGACCTGCTGCGGACACTGCCCAACAACAAGCACTACGCGTGCCCCACCTCGGAGGGCGTGCAGAAGCTGCGCAGCGTGCTGCTGGCCTTCTCCTGGCGGAATCCGGACATCGGCTACTGCCAGGGCCTGAACAGGTGGGTGCTGGCCTCAGGGCCCACGTGCCATGAGCACAATCAGGCAGAGGCTGCTGGCCGCTCCCTCCCCTCCTGCCCAGCCAAGAAAAGCCAACACTGCGATGGAAAGAAGGGGCAGCAGGAAGGGACTTTCACTCGGGTGGTCTCCCCAGCTCTAGTGTGATTGAGAGGGACAGACGCACCACAGTCCAGCTGCCCTGAGACCACTGCTTTTCCCTCTTTTCCCTCATGGTTCTTGTCACACTCGGGCTTTGACCAGAAGTGCGACTGCATTTGTTCCTCATGCCAGACGGGGAAACGTGGCCGCCTGTGTATACAGATCTTTGTGAGTCGAGAAGTTGGCCCCGTCTGGGTGGCTCGGTTGGTCGGGGGTCATCCCGATGTGCCAGGTCTGAGGTTCAGTCCTATCGCCATGTGCAGGAGTCAGCCAGTGAATGTCGGGTGTCTGTCTCTAAACCAATTTTTTAAAATTTTAGGGAAAAAAGTTGCCCAGCCAGTTCTCTAGGTGGCTGAAGCTTAGCCCTTGAAGAGCCCGAACTTGCTTTTCTGTGGACCCCAGCCGTCCACTGTTTCCATAGGCAGGGCTCTGAAGGCCGGTCTCTTCCTACTGCTGCGGCCACTCTGAGCTGAGCTGGGGCAGGGCGAGGCCTGGGGCCTGCGCTCTCCTGTGAGCTGCGCCCTCGCTGGACTCCGCTGTGCCGCCTCCCACCCTGTGTGTTCCTGTGCCTCACTGTTGCGTCACAGCTGTGCACTCAGTCCTCGGCGTCGTGAAGGCAGGTGCCAGGTGTGAGGATGCGTGTTCTTAGGAGCTGCCCTGTAAGCCACCTGCGTGGGCTGAGTGCTGAACACCAGCGCTCCAGCCGCTCACGGCCCCTCATCCCCACCCGCCCCAGCACTGGCCTCCGCAGGGGGGCCGTCCGTCTGCGGCCGAGATGAGTGCTGCAGGAAGGAGGCTGCACTGACTGTTACTGTTCAGACCCGAAAGCAGGTCGTTTCCAGGAAGCTGTTCCTCTGTGGGGCTGGGACAGGGCGGCGTCTGCGTCCTGCAAGAGGGCTTGGGCTGCTCCTCCTGGTCCCGTTAGGAGAAAAGGCCGTACCGAGCACTGCGTGATGAAGCGTCTCGTTCTGCTTGATTCACCTCATGTGCTTAGTCTGAAGTCCCTGCAGGCTGAAAGCTCTGGACCCGTGGGTCCCAGCGCACCTGTGTGTGGCCCCGCGACCCCACCTGCCAGCATCGCCGCAGTCAGCTCTTCCACATACGTAAAGCTCTGGACCCGCGGGGTCCCAGCGCACCTGTGTGTGGCCCCGTGACCCCAGCTGCCTGCATCGCCGCAGTCAGCTCTTCCACATACGTAAAGCCTCCGAGAAGCGAGACTTTCTCTCTGCACCTCCTGCCCCATCACCACTGGGGCCTCTGAGTGCTCACCCTTTCCTGAGAATATCCGACACATTTTGTACGTGCCCCCAGAGCGCAGAGCTTTCCTGGGAGACCGCTGGCCCTTTGCAGTGACGCGGGCCTGTCGTCTCGAACATCCGCAAAGGCTCTGCTGCCTTCAGACGTCACCCTTCTCCCGGCGTCCTCGGGGTCAGGGGGCTGGTCCTGTGCTCGCCTGTCCTGCTTTTCTCTCGTCATCGCTGCCCGTGCCCAGCTTTCTACCCTCCATCCCACGCAGGCCTTCATCCCACTTTGTACTGATTCTAGCGCGAGAACGAGAGAATGGATTGGTTGCCTCCCATACACGTCCCGACCAGGGGTCAGATCTGAAGCCATTTTGTATTTGGGACAACGCTCCAGCCACCCAAGCTGCCACTGAGCTGCCCAGCTAGGGCCCAGTTCTTTCCGTTTTAATAACCTTTTCCTTGTAGACGACTTCATCACAGTTCCACCTAAGGGTGAAACAGTCTGAGAGGGGCTCCCAGGGCTTCCCCGAGAGTGGTTCATGGGCCTGTTTCCGGAGTTCAGGCGTGGAGGGCTCCTCGTCCTCAGCCTCTCGTCCTCTGCCCTGGGGCTGCTGGTGCCCTCAGAGCCACACCGGGGATGACTGGGTTAGTGACCTCTGGACGCGTCACAACAGGAGTGCCAGGCCCAAGTTCCCATTGTGACTCTGTAACCGCCGATGCTCCACCCATGCTGACCCTCGAAGGTCCACTGTCGGAAGCCCCTTGAGCAGAACGGCCTGAAAGGTGCTTTAGACCGTCACGTGTCCTTTGTCCCGAACGTCAGCCCTGGAGTTGTGCATGAAGGGATTGATTCGTTGGAACTTCTTGAACAATCACCTCAAAGAATGAGTTGCACCAGCAAAAATCTTAGGTGGAAGAGGTTTTTTAATGAGGCTGGTTGATCATTGGGAAACAATTTCATCACCTTTGAACAAAAAGCAAAATGGCCCCGCCGGGTGGCTCCACTGGCTGGAGCATCATCCAGGGCATCAAAAGGTCGCTGGTTCGGTCCCGGTCAGGGCGCACGCCCAGGGTGCAGGTTGATCCTGGTCAGGGTCGTGCGGGAGGCAGCCAGTCAATGTGTCTCTTTCACATCGATGTTTCTCTCTCTCCCTCTCTACAAAGCAAAAAAATATATATATATTTTAAAAAGAAATATATATGTATGTTTTTTCAAATGAAGTGGGAAGAAGTGAGCTTTGCTTCTTAAATTGTAAGAAAGGCCTTGCTTGGTGCGGGACGTGCACCTACTGCTCACTGGGGAGCTGTGGGGCCCAGCCCTGAGGGGCAGCGGCATGTGCGGGTGCCCACCTGGTCCTCTGTCTGTTGCAGGCTGGTGGCAGTGGCCCTCCTGTACCTGGAACAAGAAGACGCTTTCTGGTGCCTGGTCACCATCGTGGAGGTCTTCATGCCTCGAGACTACTACACGAAGACTCTTCTAGGGTCCCAGGTACTCCTAGACGCGCTGCGCTGCTTCCGGCCGTTTGCGAAGACAGAGCAGAAATGTGACCCGAACTCGGCCTTGGCGGGGCTTCCTGGGCCTCGTGTCAGCCCTGGTTGGCCCAAGGGGGCAAGCAAGTCAGGGCAGCCCTGGAGACTGATTGGCCCGAGGGGGGTGTCCAAAGCAGGGCAGCCCTGGAGACTGATTGGCCCGAGGGGGGTGTCCAAGGCAGGGCAGCCCTGGAGACTGATTGACCTGAGGGGGATGTCCAAGGCAGGGCAGCCCTGGAGACTGATTGACCTGAGGGGGGTATCCAAGGCAGGGCAGCCCTGGAGACTGATTAGCCCGAGGGGGTGTCCAAGGCAGGGCAGCCCTGGAGACTGATTAGCCCGAGGGGGTTTCCAGGGCAGGGCAGCCCTGGAGACTGATTAGCCCGAGGGGGTGTCCAAGGCAGGGCAGCCCTGGAGACTGGCCACTGTCCTTGAGCGAGCGCGTGCCAGCAGGGCTCACTCAGCGCCTGGTCTGGCAGACCATTAGAGCCCAGTAGGGACTGACCAGCCCTGCAGACCAGCTCTGTAGTCTGTGCCCCGGGCGAGGCTGCCTGATGACCCTCCTCTGCCCTCTGCCCCTGCCCAGGTGGACCAGCGGGTGTTCAGAGACCTGATGAGTGAGAAGCTGCCACGGCTGCACGCCCACTTCGAACAGTACAAAGTGGACTACACCCTCATCACATTCAACTGGTTTCTGGTGGTATTTGTGGACAGTGTCGTCAGTGACATCCTCTTCAAAATATGGGACTCTTTCCTGTATGAGGGACCAAAGGTGGGTTTGCTCGCTGCTGACTGTGGGCAGCCTCACTGGTGGCAGAGTGGCCTGCTCACCTGGGACGTGAGGGGTGCCCTGGGCCAGAGCCATCCCGGCAGTTTGCCACTGAGTCATTTGCGTGTTCATCGGAAACACTTGGCACTCTAGTCCTGTCTGTGGGGCTCTGAAGGTTTCAGGCTAAGCCTCATCCTGTCGATGGGCAGTGGCGTCCCCATTGTGTGGACGAGAAGAAGGTAGACGCCCAGGGGTAAGTGCGCAGAGGACCAGGGACAGACTCGGGGTCAACTTCAGAGCCTATGCCCTGTGCCCACAAGCCTCCCACCCAGTCTACTGTCTGTTTATAAGAAGTCAGTCTTTTTTTTGGTATGTGCCCCTAGCAGAAACCGAACCTGGGCTATGATCCGCAGGCCTCCGCTTCAACTGCTGAGCCAAACCTGGGACATGAGGGGTGCCCTGGGCCAGAGCCATCCCAACACAGTTTGCCACTGAGCCAGGGCTATAAAAAGTCAGTTTTTAAGTTAGTACATGATAAACTGAAATTATAAAACTGAGCATATGTAGTATGTCTAAAGGAATATGGTAGAGAGGAGGTCACATAACTAAGGGTGTGTGGTAGGGAGGAGGTCTTTAGGTCTTTCTTGATGTATTACGTATCTTTCTCAAAGTATTTTATATCTAAAATGTAGAGGTTTTTACACATATATCTTGGAGGTGGTTCCATATCAGGGCTCATAGATTTGCTTTTTTAAAAGACTCTGCATAGTAATCTCCTTGTACAGATGAGCCAGAAGTACACGTGGACAGCCCCTGATACCGTCCTTCCACGCGTGTGTGAGCTTAGTCCTAGTGGGGGAAGTGCTGGGTCAAAGGCGGAACCTGGCTGCAGTTTTTACCGCTCAGAGGGCATCACTGAGTCACGGCCCCCCAGCGGAGAGTGAGAGTGTGTCCCACACACTCTGTCCGGCACAGGGCTTCAGTCTGTCGTTTTTAAAAAGAATCTACCAGCCCTGGCCAGTTTGGCTCAGCGGTTAGAGCGTCGGCCTGCGGTCCGGAGAGACCCAGGTTCGGTTCCCGCTAAGGGCATGTACTTCGGTTGCAGTTTGTCCCCGGCCCTGGTTGGTCGTGCGGGTGGCAGCCACTCGATGTGTCCCTTCACGTCGATGTTTCTCTCTCTCTCTCCCTTCCTCTCTCTCCCTCCCACTCTATCTGTACAAAAAATGGAAAAATATCCTCGGGTGAGGATTAAAAAAAAAAGAATCTACCAGAACCTACAGTGTTTGCTCTGGGCCGCAGGTAGGAGTGTCAGCAGAAAGAGCACCTGATGAGTGCTTTCTAGAGAAGGAGAGTGCAGGCTGGCCAGGCAGGCCAAGGTCTCGTGTGGGCGGTTTCTCCCTGAGCTGGTTAAACTTGCAAGACCACCCACCAGGAGTCCAGCCCCTCTGGCCTCAAACACAGTGTCTCCAAAACAAATCAGGAAAAAGAAATACTTTGTTTATTCTCTTTCGCCGTGTTCAGAAGTCAGTGGCTCAGACCCTGGTGTCACTAGTTGAGAGAAAAGTGCGTGGAGGCACGGCGCATCCGAGAGTTTGAGTCACCCTGGTTCTCGCTGCATTTAAACAGGATTCAGTTCTGCGCACTTCTCCTGGAGGGCTGGCTGCGTGTGGGAGGGCCCACAGAGGGCCTGCGCCATGGGACGTCGGCCTGGGCCGCAGTGTGGTGCAGACTCCAGCACCCGCTTCTCTGTGAATGGGGTCCTGCCCCCGCCGGGGCCCCGCCTCAGTCACGTGGCTGCCCCCCGGCCCCAGAGGCCTGTCCACCCGGAGCTGAGGTGCTTCTCTGCGTACAGAGTCCCTGTCCTTTCCACAGGTCATCTTCCGTTTCGCCCTGGCACTTTTCAAATACAAGGAAGAGGAGATCCTGAAATTACAAGATTCGATGTCCATATTCAAGTACCTCCGATACTTCACTCGCACAATCCTCGACGCTCGGTGAGTGCCCGGGGACTGGCCAGACCTCCAGGACAGCAGGGATCCTGACCTCTGCCCCTGGGAGCAGCCTTCCCTTGCCGTCTCAGGCTCCAGCCTCCCCGGGTGACCTCCAGGACAGCAGGGATCCTGACCTCTGCCCCTGGGAGCGGCCTTCCTTTGCCGTCTCAGGCCCAGCCTCCCCGGGTGCAGAGGAAAGATGGTTTTATCCACCCTCTGTCCCACCAGCCCAGGTCCCAGCACCACAGCGGCAGGTGGATCCATGTGACAGGCCTGGCCTGGCTCTCTGCCTGGACGAGGGCAGCTTTGTCCTCACGGAGCTGAGGGGCGGGGCTCGGGCCATGACGAGGAAGCCAGGCCAGGGTCAGGCACGTGTGGGGTGGCCTGGGCTGGGAAGGGGCGGCTCGGGAGCTGGCACAGAGATGTGGGAGCAGAGTGTGTGGGGGACCGTGACACGATTTGGCCCGGCTGGTGTCCGTGTGTCAGGGATTGAGGTTGGGCCGGCAAAGCCCTGTGGACTCTGCCCGGGACTTTGTGTTTCTTCCTGAGACTTTGTGCACTTCCGGTGGACAAGCCAGGGGAGAGACCAGGTGGCAGGTCGGGGCCTGGAGGGAGGTGCCCTTGGACCTGGCAGAGTGGGCACATCGGAGAGAGTGGAAGACACTGGCACTGGCCTGGGCAGCTCAGTGCTTGGGAATCGCTTTGCCCCCCTGGGGCCCGCATGCCCTGGACCACAGCTGTGGCAGCCCTGCTCCCCCGGCTTTTCTGTGGGCCGCTGGCTGGGCAGCGAGGACGGCGCCCCTCCCCGAACCGCAGAGGCCATCTTTACTTGTGAAGTAGATTTTAAAGATACTTCTGGGCTTGTTGATCTATCACGGGTGGTGACATATGTTTAGGCAAATGAAGAGGCTACCTGAGTGACACAGGCCTGCGAAAGGTTGTCGCTGCGTCCTGGGTGGGCCCTGAGTGGGGTCGGGGAGGCGCCGTGACGTGCGCATTCTCCGCGGCCTGTCCCACACCCGTCACCTGTGAGGGTCTGATGGCTCAGGCATCCGTCTGACCCCCGGCCGTCCCGAGCCAGCCCGCAGCGGGGGCCGAGCACTGGGACGTGCCTGCTGAGCGGTGCCGGTGCCGCTCTGCCCTCAGGCGCACGTGTGGTGCCCCACGCGCCGCGTGCACCTGAGTGCGGGAGAGCTGGCGTCTGACCCAGCCGTTGTCAGGGCTGCCCTGTGGCACCCTCATGAGGACTGCCTCCTGGTGACACACCTGCCTCAGCCTCCCGGGCTGGGTCTGCTCCCCACATCCCCGGGCCTGAGCCCACTCCTGCTCTGTCCTGTGTCCCACCAGGAAGCTGATCGGTATCTCCTTCGGGGACCTGAACCCATTCCCCCTGCGCCAGATCCGCAACCGGCGCGCCTACCACCTGGAGAAGGTGCGGCTGGAGCTGACGGAGCTGGAGGCCATCCGGGAGGACTTCCTGCGCGAACGGGACACCAGTCCTGACAAAGGCGAGCTGGTCAGCGACGAGGAGGAGGACACCTGAACGGCCCCGCCCCACAACCACAGCCAAAGTGCGAGCGGCAGAGACTCTGCTCCTCAGACCCAGAACGTAACCCCGTGGGCTCCGGAAACCTGCTGGGCAGCTGTCTGAGCCTCCGCACTTCCCCTCGGCCAGAGACACGTTTCCGCATCTTTCTCCACGCGTGTCCCACCTGCCCCTCACGCGTTCCAGCAGACCGGCGTCCGGCCAGGCCCGCCGACCGGCTTCTCTCACGAGCCCGTTGACAGTGTCGGCCAGCTGCCTGTGCCCCGAGTGCCCTGTGCGGGCGCCTCCCACACCGTCTCTCTGCACAGCGGGCGCGGAGGACACCCGTGGGCGCAGACTCCTCGGCCGGCTGCGGGGCCTCAGTGGCAGGAGGTCAGTGTGAAGAGGCGACTTCCTGAGGACGGCAGCTCACCTGTGTTCAGAAATGGCGGGTGGAGGCCCGGCCTGCTGCTGGCTCCACGCCGCCTCGTTCCAGAGCCGCTGTGTCCTTGCAGATGCGGGTCCCGAGCTGCTCAGGGCGGGCCTGCCCCTGACGCCACCCTGGCTCCTCGCGGGCTGCCTTGGCAGATGGCATGGCGCCAGGAGGCCCTGCGGCAGGCGCTCCGTCCGTGTGAGCGATGACTCTCCGACGGGCTGGCACTCCAGGGAAACTTGCTCACCTCCCTGCGAGGCAGGCTGGCCCTGGGCCGCCTTGGTCAAGGGTACAGGAAGCTTTCCTGGGAGTTCTATACGGCGGTGCCTCTGCCGAGTGAACGCTGGGCATAGCCAGTGTGCCCGGCGCATCCTCCTCCTGGCTGTGGCCCCAGTGCCAAGGCTGGGGGGTCTTTCTTAGGGTCAGAGCCTCGGCAAGCCCGCCCACTGCCCCCAGAGGCCCCGCCCTTCCCCTGCCTCACTGGGGGGTGCGCAGCCTCCGGGTGTCAGGCTGGTGGGTGGTTCTGGAGACCCCCAGCACCACCCTTCTGGAGCCCTCGCAAGGCTGCCCTGGGAGGGTGGTCCCGCCTCATCTCTGGGCCGCCCCGCTGCGGGCTTGAGGGTGCTTCTGGACATTGTTATTCGGATGGGAAAGAAGACATTCTGAATGGAGCTTCTACTCTACCCAGAAGAAATCGGAACGTCGTAGTCGCCCTACATCAGACACCGCAGCCTGAGAGCCGGCCCGTGTCCCTGAGGTACTGCCGTCGCGAGCGCGGTTCCGTCTGTGGCAGGCAGCCTCCTGGCAGCCCTCGCCGCGCGCCAGGCCCAGCTCAGCTCTGTCTTTGGCTGAGTTGGTTCGTTCGACTTTCTAGTGTGTAAAGGGAGCTGGTCTGTGTATTTAGCCAAAAGCCATCGTCTCTTCAGGTGTCAGAAATGCTCTCATCATTTTGGTCTCCAGGAGCAGGTTTGAGTTCCAGCTTCTTCAGGTCCAGCGAGGGGGTGCAGCAGCCTCACTCCCTCTCCCAGGAGACGCCCCGCTCCCACCGCCCACATCGCGGGCGCTGTGGGGATGGAATCGGGGCTCCATGGATCACTCACTCCAGCTTCCCTCACACTTCAGTTTCCAGGTTCCTTTCCCCCTAACTGCCCGTCCTGGGCTAAAACACCTCCTTTAGGACCAGGCTAGTTTTGTCCATTTTGCCCTGAAAAGACTCATCTTAAAAGCACCTGCACTGCACCTGGCGCCTGCTGTGGCTGGTCCAGGCAGCGGCCCTTCTCTGAGCGGCAGCGGCGTGGCACCGCAGTGGGCGTGGGCGTGGGTGTGGGCTGAGCTGGTGGAGGAGGCTGCGAGCTTCTTGGAGGCCCCTCTGCAGGGTGCGCACCCAGGGGCACGGCGTGCTGGCCTGGTTCCAGACTGGGACCTGATGGTGCTGACTCCTTCCCCCAGAACTCTCGGGTCCAGTCCCGCTATGTTGAGCCAACACTTCCTGTGCTGCCCGGGAAGGCGTGCCGGCCAGCCTGGCTGCACCCCCACGCCAAGGGGAGCCCCGCATCACACAGTGGGGACTGCCGGCTTTGTGTGAGGGCTTTCATTTTTATGGGTTGAACATCTGTTAATACTTTTGTATATTTCACTACAGTTTATATTTTTATAGCCTATTTTTATCACCGTTTTTTGAGATCACGTACATCTATTTTGTATAACAAGTTCTTGTGTGCATGGCTCCCTTGTGTGTATTTATGTGAACCCAGCCTCTTCGGCTGCTCTCCAGTCTGGGCCGTCCTGACCCCAGCCGTGACCACCACGGACCTGCACTCACACACAGCCCCTTCTCTCCCCGGTAGCATCCGGCGGCCGCCAAGACCGGTCACCAGGGACAGTTCTGGTTCCAACACGTCACGTTGACGTAGGACGTGTCCTAGGCAGACTGCCGTCCATTTTCCTATAAACAGAAGTTTGTACGACGCCCAGTTCCCGGCCCTCACGGCAGCTGGGCCTGCGGGCGTCCTGGCGGCGGGAGGCGGGTGCTGGCCGGGGCGCAGAGTGCTGCATGGTCATCTCCCTGTTCAGCTTTGGAATTATCATATCAAAAGGTAAAATAAACTAACTTGTATAACATTCCGACACGAAATGCCTGTTACACTCACTTGTAAGGGGCTCAGCCGCAAGGGCGGGGAGGTGGGCAGGGTCATGGGGGCCTCTCCACCTCTCCACCCTGCCAGGGGGGTGTTCCAGGTCCCTGCCCTGAGTTTGCTCTGGCGAGGGTGAGGCAGGAGGCCTCTGCCAGCTGGCAGTGCTGGGCACCTAGGAGCCATCGCCCAGCTGCAGGGGGCGCTGGAGCCATGGGGGAAGGGGGTCTGCAGGAGCCGTCCTCAGCAGGGAGCCAGGGGCCAGCACAGCCCCCGCTTGAGCCACAGGTTGTGTGCCTCCTGCCTGGGATGACCGCTCAGGCCCAGCTGCCACGGGGGACATCATACTCCACCCCACCCCCATCACAAAAACACATGAGAATGATTAAGACCAAACGTCCTTCCATGGTGTGGGGGGGCTGCAGGGAGGATGCCCAGACAGCCCCAGCAGGCAAGGACCTGGTGAGCCCATCTCCTCCCGGGACAGCACACAGCAGGCTGGGGTCCCGGGGTCAGCCAGCCCGATGGCAGTGGCAGGTGGGGCTGGGATCCTCGGGCTCGTGTGTGGGTTGGGAGCCCCCAAGCAGAGGCCCTGCTCCCTGCCTCCCCTGAGGGGCCGTGGACAGCGGATGGCGTGGAAGCCATTACTCAGAGCAGGTCCCAGGGCCTCCTTGGGCCAGCCGGGCATCTGCAGACAGGAGGCAGGCCTGCACACAACTGGCGTCGCAGACGGCAGGATGGGGACAAATCTACAAATTCTCCGTGTCCTCAGACTAGGAGCAAGGGAGTCTCTTTCTCTCCCGAAACTCCAGAACCCGCAGAAGACACGGAGGTCAGTTCCTGTGAGCCAGCTGCATGGCCTGGTCCTTCGGGCAGAAGCCATTCCAGTCACTGTTAAGTAAACAGTGTGTAAGAGCATCCGGGGAGGGGGGGGGGGGAGCAGTGCCAAGACCCTGAGCTGGGGCGGGGGGGGTGGTTTCCAGAGCAGCCCACCCCCTCAAATCACCTGTTACCACCGAGGCTCCTGGGAATCCATCAAGGCTCTTAGTGGAGAGACAATCAGACTGTCGGGGTTGCCCACCCAGGATAGTTTTTAAATGCGGGTAAAGGGTGCCACCCTGTGGACATGAGTGGTGTTGCAATAGGCACAACAGGGGCCAACTGGACAGCTGTCTATTTAAGAGTGCCCTCCCAGACGTCCAGGGCCGAGAGGCCGCCCAGCCGGCTGCACTGCCCGGTCCTCTGACATTAAGCCAGTCCAGAGCCGGGATCTAACAGCCACGCGAGGGTGTAGGCCAGAGAGACAGCACAGAGGCCCCAAGGAGGGGTGCGCAGGGAAAGTGAGCCCCTGGAAACCACTCCGTGTTCCTCGCAGAGTTGGCAGCTTACTTGTCCATTTGCCTCAACCACGGGCTGTTGTTTATTAAGAAAGTCACTGCTGCTGCCCCGTGGACGTGAGCAGTGTTCCAGGCAGGACGGAAGAAGCACAGCGCACTCTCTCCGAGGAGGGACCCGTGTATCCTGTTTCTCTCCTGGACGCACCAGACCCACAGCTAACTGAAGTCCCAGGGCCAGCGGCACCGCCCGGCCCCCCGACTTAAGCTGTTCCAGACCCAGTGCTAAGGAAGCAGCTGTGGAGGAGGGTTGGGGCAGAGGAACAGCGAGTACAGCGGCCGTGGGCAGGATCAGGTGGGCTGTTTCTCCAGGCCCCGCTGAAACAGTAACAGACTATTTTCAAGGACTTGCAAACCGATCAAGACTCCACCAGTCGCCAGCACCGGTCCTTTTGCCTCCACCCATGGTTCTCGTGAAAAGCAAGTGAATGCTGTCACCCTGTGGACATGAGGGGTATTGCAGGTGGCACAACACAACAGGGACAGTGGTCTGTCAGATCGGGGAGACTTTCCTCCCAGACCCCAGAACCAACAAGATGAGCTGGAGTCCGTGTTCCCAGAGCCAGCGGCACTGCCCGGCCCTCCGGCAGTGAGCGAGTCAAGAGGGGCCTGGGTGCAGTTTGCCCAGGGAGTCAAGGTTCCCAAGGGCATCAGCACCCCAGCCGGCGGCACAGCCTCTCCCGGCCGGGCCGTCAATACTGCAAGCGCCCTGTTAACAACCGGCCTCTGGACCGGGCCCCAGTGTGCTGAGCTCCGAGAACAGTGATTCTGCAGCGCAGTTTGTTTCTACAAACCGGATGCGTCCCGGGGACGTGGGGTTAAACAGGACCAACCCGTCCCCGAGTCGGGACTTCTGGAGCCTCATGTGCACCCAGCGTCGTCTTCTGACTGAGCACAGGGCACTTTCTCATCTGCGCACAGACCATCCAGGCCAGTGCGTGACCGCCCTGTGCCCATCAGCAACGCGCACCTGAAGGCGGCGGGGAGGAAGCAGATGTGGTCCCCAGGGCCCAGCCCGGCAGCCGAGCAGAGCCGGAGGCTGACCTGATCAGCCCACACTGGGGCATCTGTGTGGGCGTCTGTCCAGGCCTTACTGTTCTCCACGTCATGTGTTCTAGAAGCTGCTCTGGCATCTGGGCAGGTGAAGGGCCTTTCTGACCTTTCGCCCCCTGGCAGGGGATCCTCTGGGAGGGAGTCGGCTTGTGTAAGGAGCCGGAGTTTAAATATAAAAGAAGCGCTGAAGGTGCGTGTGTTCTGACTTATGTCAACTCCGACTGAACAGCCTGCGCGCAGAAGAGAAGCAGGAGCCAGTGGCCCGTTTTCTGACAGACTGGGGGGTCCTGGGGACCTTTCTGTCCCGTCACCACCTTCCCTGGGGTTTGTACCTGTGTCAGGGCCCTGGTCCCTGCTTGGGGCAAGGGGATCCCCTTACTGTTGGGGGAACCGGCTTCTGCTGAGTCCCCCAGGGACGGCTGTCTGGTCGGGGCTGGACACCCCAGCCAGGCCTTGGGCTCCACCCCCATCTGTCCATGAAACCGCTGCAGGTGCTGAGGGGCAGGCACTGGTCGCACGTCCACTGAGAGGGGCCCTCACCGGGGAGGCGCAACACCGGGACGGGCGCGTTCTCCGCGGACTGCCCCACACCCGGCACCCTGTGAGGGTCTGACGGCTCCCACAGGTTTGCTCAGGCGTCCGTCTGACCCCCCACCCACCCCGGGCCGTCCTGAGCCAGCCCTGCAGCTGGGGCCGAGTGCTCGGGCGTGCCCGCTGAGCGGTGCCAGATGCAGGGGCCCGGCCTTGGCGGGGAGCCAGGGGCTGGAGCATCCCCCCCGCTGAGAGTGGTAGGCACCCCTCCTCCCACCGTCTGTGAGGCGCCCCGCCTGAGTCACGGGTTGTGTGCCTCCTGCCTGGGATGACAGCTCAGGCCCAGCGGCCACTGGGGACATCATGCCCCACCCCCATCATCACAAAAACACATAAGAATGATTAAGACCAAATGTTCTTCCATGGTGTGGGGGGGCTGCAGGGAGGATGCCCAGACAGCCCCAGCAGGCAAGGACCTGGTGAGCCCATCTCCTCCCGGGACAGCACACAGCAGGCTGGGGTCCCGGGGTCACCCAGCCCGATAGCAGTGGCAGGTGGGGCTGGGATCCTCAGGCTCGTGTGTGGGTTGGGAGCCCCCAAGCAGAGGCCCTGCTCCCTGCCTCCCCTGAGGGGCCGTGGACAGCGGACGGCGTGGAAGCCATTACTCAGAGCAGGTCCCCAGGGCCTCCTTGGGCCAGCCGGGCGTCTGCAGACAGACAGGAAGCCTGTCGCCCCTCCATCCTCATGGTGCGGGCTCACGCCAGTCCCCAGCAATGGGCTTTCCTGAGCGACCTCAGTCCAGCCACGGTGGGGCGGCCCAGGTGGTCTTCCTGCCTGGCCTGGGACGGCCACCGCTCAGCAGGAGGTCGGGCTGGAGGCCTGAATGGCCAGGGTGTGTGCCCTCAGCCAGCCGCCTCCCTCAGAGCCTTGGGCTTCTGGTGTGAAGTGGGTGGTGTGTGATCGGAGCCCCTGGGCACAGCGGCACCTCCTCCCTACTGGCAGCCCAGCCCGCCAGCCCTCCACCCCACGGCCTGTTCTGAGGCCGAACTGTTCACTTTGGCCTCTGGTCTGTCCCCAAGGACTGGTTTTCAGTAGCCCCTTGTCCCCAATACACACCAGCCACGAGTGGCCACGGGGCCACCGTCCACAGCTCCAGCTCCACCACCCAGGTGACAGGTGGAACAGGTGTGAGTGGTGTCCCTGAAGGAGTGCCTGGCCTCACTCACTCCGATGAGGGGGGCCAGGCGGAGGCCGGGCCAGCTTCCCGTGCTCAGCCCTGCCACCTCTGACCCTCAGTGTCCCTATGGAGAAGGGTGGGTGCCACCTTCGAGACCAGGGCTTGTGAGCAGGTTATAAAAGGGTCCAGTCCGAGGCTCCCGAGAGGGGCCTGCGCAGGCCACTTCCTGGGGGAGCGGCTGGGTCGGGGGACGGTGTGCGGCCCCTTCCCATATGCTCCTTGGTGTGAGCGCCAGTCTGGCCCTTGGAAATGGGTCCGGCAGGCGGGGCGGTGGGGGCAGTGCCAGGAGGCTGGTTGGAAGGTCAGTGCAGCGAGGACCCCGCTCGGGTTGGGTGGTGAAGGGGACGCCGGAGTGAGGCCCGTGACCTGCCCAGCACTTTCCCCGAGCGAGGAGCTGAAGGAGCCAGGCAAGTGGGGCCGGAGGGCCGTGCTCGCCGTCTGCTCTCCCTCTGCCCCGGGGGGCCCAGGGTGAGGCCTCGCTCTGCCTTCTCGGTGCAGGGGGACAGGGGACAGGGGACATGCCCATGAGGGGGCAGACCCCATCGTCTCAGGGGCTGTCCCTGAGGATGACAGGGGCCTTGCTGGCTGGGAGGGTGGCCCCGCCCTGCGAAACATGGGTCTGAGGACCTGGCAGGGAGCAGCCGCCACGGGGCCTCTCCCGGCCTCCTGCCGCGTGGGCCGGTTCCCCGCGTCGCTCGGCCGCTCCCCTGTCCTGCTGGCCTCCCGTGGAAAGGTGGCATTTCAGGCAGGGACGGAAGGTGGGCAGTTTCAGACACGAAATTCCCCCCATCCAAGAGGAAGCCAGGCTGCGCTTTGACATGGTAGATGCTTGTTTATATAATAACGATAACAATAATAATTAATAACGTGTGACACAAACCGTTGGAATAAAAAAATACCTCTTCTGAGGGGGTTCCCCGGCCTGCCGCAGGCAGGGGCCAGGGTTAGCACCATGAGGGCGCAAAGAGGTGGTGGGCACTGAGGTTCCTGCGGCTGTCAGTGGTCCGTCTGTGGGTTCGCCCGGCCAGGGCAGGGGTCAGTGGTGGGTGGCCCGCGGCTGGCCACGGGAGGGGGCGCTGTGGCCGGGCGGCGGGCAGGAGCGGCAGCACTGGGCACGGAGAGCGGGCAGCTGGCAGTGGCCGAGGAGGCTCAGGGTCTCACAGAAGCCGAAAGACAGCAGGTCCTGCTCGCAGCCTGGGGGGGCACGGGGCGGGGCGGGCGCTGGCTCAGCACAGGCTCTCGGGAGCTATTTGGGGAAGTGCTTGCTTCCAGCCCGACCGCTCCTGGTGCTGCAGACAGCGCTCAGCTGCCCCCGGGCCCTGCTGGCTCCAGCGTGGACATGCCCGGGGCCTGCAGCTCCAGCCTGGACATGCCCGGGGCCGGCAGCTCCCGGCTCACACCTGCAGACAGGCGTCCTGTTCCTGCCGCGTGACCTCAGGTGGTTCCCTCCTCGTCCGTGCCCCCAGCCTCCTGCCATCCGCTGCCCCCCTGGGGTCACTGCACACCCTGGAGTTCCCAGATGTCCTGCCACACCACCCCTTGAACCATCAGCGTCCTGGGGACTCCAGTGTCGGCATCCGGGTCACCTGGCCGGCTGCAGCCTTGACCTCCTCTGTTGGGGCAGCTCATGCCTCAGCCACCTGACCACCCTCCAAGGAACCCAGAAGCTCCGGGACAGGCCTGCCCTCCCCCACCGGACCCTCGCCACCTGGAGTCAGCCAGCTGGACCAGCACGAGGGGCAGAGACCCAACTCCGCCCTGGAGGCGAGGCTGTGGCCGTCGCGGTGCAGCGGGCAGGGCCGGTGGGTGGCATTTCTGCCAGGACTTCGGGCAGACGGGGCAGACCCCAAGACCCTCAGGGCCACCAGCTGTCCTAGGAGCTGGGGACACACAGCTGACAGCACGGGAACCGCTTCCTGACCTCACGGAGGGGTGACCGCGGCCTCGGGGAAGACGCCCACATTCCCTGAGCACCTCCTGGGCCCTTCACCAGCCCTCTAGAGCCCCCAACCCCCAAGATGGGCTGTCAGCTCTCTGTGGATGAGGAAGAGGAGCCCAAGGCCACACAGCTGTGAGGGGAGCCAGGTGGAGGCCGAGCAGCTTCCTGTGCTCAGCACTGCTGGCCGCTGGGCTGCAGGAAGTGTGCGTGTGTGTGTGTGTGTGTGTGTGTGTGCGCGCGTGTGCCCAGAGCCACCTCTGACTCAGGCCCTTCCTCCAGGAGGACCCAGCTGGCCCAGAAGCCACCAGCAGCTGGGAGCGAGCAGGACCCCGGGTGGGAGCATTGCACATGCCGGACAGTCCTCCTCTGGCCAGAGCCGGGGACGGGCTCACCAGGTCCCATCTCCAGTGTCAGGGACGCCCCGGGACCCACTCTGACACGCAGGGAGAATGCACCCGCTTGAGGTCGCACAGCGACTTGGGGGCTCAGGCTGCCGCCCCGTTTCTCCCAAGTTAGGAAAAGCTGGACCCCTGTCTCCCGAGTTCTTATGTGGGGGGAGGACACTCACGTGGGGGCCCGGCGACCTCGCAGTCCTGAGTGCTGCAGGGCCGGGAGCTCTCCGGCGAGGCCTCGTGACTGCACTGGTCACTGTCTTCCTCGGGCAGCCCCATCTGGGTGTTGACGCACCGGACCAGCCGCCGCTGGACGCCACCCCCGCAGGTGGCCGAGCACTGTGGGAAGGAGGGGCTGAGTGTCCCCATCGCCCACCAGGGGCTGACAGCCTCTCCTTGCCCCCAGCCCACCCCTCGTGCCTCCTGGGCGGCCGTCCCCTGGCCTGACGCTGCACCTGCAAGGGGACGGGCTGCAACCCCTCACGGGACGCGAGCGCCTGAGTGTCTGGGCTGGAGGCCTGGCGGCAGCCGTGGGCAAGGAGGGAGGAGGCCGGCTCTGTTCTTCCCAGGCGGGGACACACTCCTCTGTGCCCAGCCCTGTGCCCCACCCTGTGCCCCGTGCCCTACGGCTGCTCCGCGGCATCCTCGCGACCTCTTACAAATGAGGAGACTGAGCCCAGAGTCACTCAGCAGCCAATAAGGACTGAGGGTCCTGACCCTCCGAGCCCCCAACAGGCCCGGCGTTCCTGCCCAGGACTTGGCGCTGCTGGTGGCTCCAGGTGCTGGCTCCGGACCTCCCCACCCCCGCCCAGAGGCTGCCGTGATGTCCCCCACCGCTCAGCCGCCAGGACCTCGACTGGCCACCACTGCATCTGCGGTGGCCACAGGGACCCGCCCAGGGCACAGGCTCACCTGGCTCCAGGGCCCCACCACCCACTTGGTGCAGGGGTGGGTGTTGCAGGGCCGCGTGGCGTTGGGTCTCAGCGCCTCCTTGCACAGGCCTGGCTGCGGGCAGGTCACCAGACGCTTCTGCTCCCCACCGCCACAGGCCTCGGAGCACTGGGGGCAGGACGCAGGGGTCACGACAGGGCAGGGGTCACGGCAGGGCAGGGCTGACCCCCACCCCCGACCCCAGGCCTCACCTCCCTCCAGGAGGAGGTGTACCAGCTGAGGCAGGGCAGGGCCCCGCAGGGCTGGCGGGCGGGCGGAGGGGCAGGCCCGGGCTGGCAGTGGAAGGGCCTCAGCGGCCGGAGGTCCCGTGTGTCCACACACTGCACGTCCCGCACGGAGAACCCTCCGCCACAGCTGCGGGAGCACTGGGGCAGGGACAGGCAGGTGGGCCCGCCGGCGTGCACAGCCGTGACCCGGTGAGCGGGCCCAGGGCAGGCGAAAGGCACCCCTGTCCACCGGGCCCTCAGTCCCAGGGAGGGGGCAGCCCCAGGACGGAGAGTCGGTGGGAGGGAGGTCCCGAGGGGGGGGCAGGACAGAGGCGAGGACATGTCTGGGGAAGGTCACCCCAGCAGATGCAAAGGCAGGACAGAGGCCGCAACGAACAGGAAGCTCAGGCCTGCAGCTCGACGCCCCCTGCGGCCCTGCGTGGGCCCGGCCCCCCACCCTCACCCACCTTGCTCCAGTTGCCGGTGTGCCAGGTGGCGCAGGGACGCAGATGGCAGCGGCGGGCGGGCTGGGGCCGGCCCGCGGGGTCGCAGTCCTCCTCCTGGCCGGAGCTGCAGCGCACAGACCTCCAGGCCGCACCCAGGCCGCAGGTGGTGGAGCACTGTGGGCAGGACCGGCCGTCAGGCCCACCAAGGGGAGCGGGGTCTGCACAGCCCAGCCTTGGTCTCCTCATCTGCAACATGGGCTCTTCACCCCCCTCCCAAGGAGATGGTGAGGATGGGCAGTCGGGAGGCCCAGCTGTCCTGACAGAACACCTGGGCTCCTCGCTGCACCTCAGTCTGTCCCTCCCACCCCCACATCAGGGACCCAAACAGGAGCTCCCTCCTCCTGCCAAGACAGTCCGGGACCCTGGGGGCGGGGGCAGCTGGGTTCATGCTGCTCAGACCCCTGCGGGCCCTGAGAAAGCAGGGTGCAGCCCGGGGGGAGGGCCAGGAGGAAGGGCCTCAGCAGCACCCGGAGGAGCAGGTGAGTCTCGGGAACCCCGCTGGGCCCTGCTAGGCAGCAAGGGGCCTGGGCCATGGAGGAGGCTGCCCCAGCTGTCTGGGGTGAGCTCCCCATCCTTGGGGGCATTCAAGCCTGAGGAAGAGGAACGTTCCTGGCAGCCCCTGTGCTGGTCCGGCAATGGCCTCTGGGGATCCCAGAGACACAGGGAGACGGGCCCCTCGCTCTCCCCCACCACTCAGAAGGGAAACCGAGGCAGCGAGGTCCCGACCCCCCACCAGCACTTGCCTCGGTCCAGGTTCCCACTTCCCAGCTGGAGTTCCTGGTCGGTGGCAGGCCCAAAGGCGGCCGCTCCTCGGCCCGGCTGGGGCCCAGAGTTCGGGCCTCTGGGGCTCTACTGCTGTCGGCTGGACTGTCCCCGGCCGGTGTGGACCCTGGCACGGAGCCTGGGGGTGCCGCAGGCTGGCCCGAGGGTCCCGGACCCAGGGCAGTCACCCAAGGCTTGTGCCCTGGGCCCGTGGGGGCCGTCAGGAGCAGGGCCCCCGACCCTGCCGGGGTCCGCAGGGCGTCGGCAGCCAGTCCTGGGGCTGGGGGTGTGGGTGGCCCGGGCTCCAGGGAGCTGCCCGTGTCCCCGGCCTCTGGCGGAGAGGCTGTGGGAGGGGCTCCCCCCACTGCAGGCCACAGCTCCACGGAGTCAGGGCTGGGAGAGGGGGCGGCGCTGGTGGAGGACAAAGGGGGTGACACGGGAGCCTGGGGCAGGCGGGGCGCTGGGTAGCCCAGGGGCTCCTCCTCATCCTCAGAAACCTCATTGGTGGTCTCCCACCGCGGAGGGCGCAGCTGGTTCGGGCCCCGCTCCCCCACCAGGAGCTCGTCTGGGTCGGCAGGGGCAGCAGTGGGCCAGGGTGAGCTGGGGAGCCCGAGGCCGGGGGACCCCGTGAAGGCATCCTCCTCAGACAAGAGATTGAGCAGTGGGTTCCAGGGCGTCGGCTCCGAAGCGGGGGCTGGGGAGGGGCTGGCCTGGCTGGGCGGAGGGTCGGGGGACCCATCTCCTGGTGCCCCCTCCTCCTCCTCCTCCTCCTCCTCCTCCTCCTCCTCCTCCTCCTCCTCGGGAGGCTCTGTGGGGGGCTCAGTGGAACTGCTCAGGGATGGGGCCGGCCAGTCCCCTGTGCCTGCCGGGTCGGGGCTGGGCTCCCCAAAGGGCTCGTAGGCCAGGTTCTCGTGGAACCGGATGAAGTTGTAGTCGTAGTAGAAGTCGTCAACAAACACGGGGCTGGGTGGGCCCAGCTGGGGGCCCTCGCCCGTGATGGCGTTGCCCGTGCTGGCCGGCTCGGACGGCGGGGCTGGAGGGCGGGCGGCCAGGTGGTGGGGGATGAAGTCGACCTCGTTGGCGAACTCTCGGCTGAAGGAGCCGCTGCCAGAGCCTTCGGGGTCCAGGGTGCTCAGGGACCGTGGACAGGGCTGCGCGGGGCAGGCAGCCTGGCTGATTGGCCGCCGGGCCTCATCGCAGGGGGCGCCCGTGTCGTTGGTGCAGAAGACAGCTCGGTGCTGAGCACCCTGCCCGCAGGTCACTGAGCACTGCGGGGACGGCCGAGGCGAGGGGTCAGGCTGGGAGCTCATGTCGCAGTGCCAGCCCTCTGCGGCCCTGCCGAGCCCCAGACCACGGCTTGTGGCCGGGGTGCACCAGGCACCCCAGTCCCCGAGGTGGAGGGCCAGGCTGGGCCTGGAACGCTCCGGACCCCTCCCGCCATGGTGCCGGCGGTCAGGGCTCCCCGCAGGTGTCTCTGCCTCCCTGCAGGCCAAGACCGGTATGTGGAGCTGGGGAGGCCCTGCCATCTGACGCTCACCTGAGACCAGTTTCCCACGGCCCAGGTGGCCGGGCAGGGCACATGGAGGTTGCAAGGCGCTCCGGCAGAAGGCCGGGGCAGGTGTGCGCAGGCCGCGGGCGGCAGCGCGCTCTGCTCGTCCAGCCCCACGCTCTGGATGCAGATCACGGCCCGGCGGGACAGGCCCCCAGGCCCGCAGGACCTGGAGCAGGGCTGCCACTCTCCTGCCCACCACCTGCGGGGCACAGGTGCCATCTCTGTGTAGCGGGCTGCACTCCTAGGTGCTCAGGGTCCGGGTGGGCTCAGGCCTAAACCCGGGCACGTGTCCCCAGAGCTCCAAGTCCAGGTCGGCCCCCCAACGCCCAGTGGCAGGGCACAGCCCCTCTGCTACGCCACCCTCACCCAGGGGGACCACACTCGAGTGAGCAGGGACGTCCCAGGCTGGAGGTGGGCCTGCTCCGGGCGTCAGGAGCCAGGGCGGGCAGTGGTCAGGGGCTCACCGGGCGGGGCAGGGCTCCTCACTGCATGTCCTCTGGCGATCATCCGGCTGGCTCAGGGAGTCGCAGTACGTCTCGTCCACAGGCCCCAGCTGCCGCTCGGCGCAGTACACGCTCTGCCTCTGCATGCCTGGAGGCCACAGGTTCAGTGGCACCCAGACACGTGGCCCCACCCACTTGGCTCAGAGCCCTCCCGGAGCAGGCCCACCCAGCAGGAGCGGAGTGCGGTTGGGGCTTCCTAGCTGGGAGGCCTCAGGCAGCTCCCTGGGCCTCTCTGAACCCCAGGCTTCTGTAGACGGGAGCAACGTCACAGCTGCCCCGAGGCCCGGGCGTGAGAACGACAGGTGATCACACGTGTGCCGGCTCGGCCCGTGCCTGGCACGTGGCCAGGCTCCACAGGTGCTGCTGCTGCTAGCGTGCCCGTCCCGGGGACCTGCGATGTGCTACTGGCAGCCCCATTTTACAGACTGGGAAGCTGAGACTCAGAGAAGCAAAACCCCAGGCTCCGGAGAGCAGTGAGCGGGGCCTAGGCCCTCCTCACCTGTGCCACAGGTGACTGTGCACTCGGTCCAGGGCCCGTAGGTCCAGAAGAACTCAGGCAGGAGGCCCAGGCTCTGGCGCGTGGCCTCCCGGGGGATGGTGTACTCATAGTGCACCCCAGGGTTGCTCTCCTGGAACAGCAGCTGGGGGGCGGGCAGGGCCCGTGAGCAGGGTGCACCCTCTCCACCCACCCAGAGCGACCACCCCTGGGACCGAGGGCCGCTGTCGAGGTGGGGAAACCGAGGCAGAGGCCCCAGCAGTACCGCCAGGCCGGAGCCAGGCTCTGAGACCGCCCCAGGCCTTGCCGTGGGGCCTGGCTCCCGCCCTGCCCGGCCGTGGGCCGTACCTGGATCCAGATGGGCTCCTCCGTGGGCCCGGGGGACGTGAGGTTCTCCCAGTTGCCCCTGCGTGCGTAGGTGAAGGTGGTGCCCGCCACCTCGTAGTCCCCGTGCCACTGAATGATCCAGTCTCCGTTCAGGAAGTACTTCCCCGGGTCCTCGCTCCGCAGGGCCAGGAAGTTGGAGGCCTCGGCCAGTTCCTGGATGTGGATGTCACGGGCGCCGGCGGGGATCAGCCCCACGTCCACGTACCCTGGGAGCAGGGCGGGGCGGATGAGCAGCTGGCCCACCCCTCGTCCTGCTGGCCCCGCTCACACCAAGGGTCCCACCACTGGCTCTGAAGATGCTGAGCTTCCCCAGAAGCAGACGGTCCTTTCTGTCTTAGGTCCCCAACACCTCCAAAGGGGTCCTGCGATCCTGCCCCCGTGACCACGTCCCATCACCCTGTCCCAGAGCCCTCAGCGGGGCTTTGTCACACAGCTAGCCCACGGCCGACACTCAGGGCCACGAGGGTCCCTGCAACCCTCCTGCCTCCGCACAGCCCATTTGTCCTGACTTCACAGCACCTCCCACAGGCCTGGGATTTCTCCCAGCACTTCACACGCGACAGCCGTGTGCTGTGATCGCTGCCGTCCCGTCACCGACGGGGGTGCTGAGGCCCGGACGGTGAAGGAGCCGGCCCATCTCTGTGGAAGGGGCAGGCAGGGGTCTGAGCTGTAACCACCGTGCTGGGCAGCTTCTCTGGGATGAGACCCAAGCTCCCTGGCCAAGCGCTCGAGGCCCCAGGCAGAGCAGGCGCCTTCTTGCCTCTGGGCTCCGCTTCACACAAGCTCGTTCTCCTGTGGGGAATGCCTCTGCTTTCTGAGTCTTTTAGGATTCGGCGCCACTGCCGCTTCTTACAGGAAGTCTTCCCTGACCTCCCCAGGTCAGAGACTGCTTCCTCCATGCTCTCAGAGCCCTCTGGGCCTCCCTCCACTGCGTGGGTGAGGCTGAAAGGCTCTGTCACCCTGTCAGGGTGAGCGCGTCACTTCCAAGTCCCCCTCACTTGGTACAGTCGACACGTAACCTATGCCGAACGCCCTGAGCTGAGGGAGTGGAACTGGGGAGTTTCGGAAGCTTCCTAACAAGGCAATGACCCTCTGAAAGGGCTGAGAGCTCCCCAGAAGCTGCATCACCCCGCCAGGGCTCCACGGGGCGGGACACCTGTGAGAAAAGGTCACTGGACCTGGGCCAAGTGTCTCCTCTGTTTGGGACCTGGACCGGGCAGGGTGGCTTCCCTGCGTCCCACCTCCGGCCGGGTGGGGACAGCGAGAGCCAAGGGGAGACAGGGAAGGGCCAGCGAGCCTCCAGGTGGTCTTGCCCATACCCACGCCCTCAGCCTCCTGGAAGGTCCTGCTCACGGTGTGACAGGTGGAGCCGTCGCCACGGCACACGCCGCAGCGGTCCTCCACGGCGTCCGAGTCGATCTCAAAGTCGCAGCCCACGGTCTGCAGCACAGGGAGGGGAGGCCCCAGGTAAACCCCTCTGCCTCTCCGAGCCCCCGTGTTCTCCGATGTAAACGGAGAGGCTGTGCCATGAAGGCGTGTTCTGAGATTGCACGAGACAGAGATGGGGCAGGTTCTGTGGGAGGGGCAGCAGGCAGGGGAGCTGGCACCCCCTGGGTGACTAGTGCAGAAAGCGCACAGCGCCCCCTGCTGCCGACTCGGAGCCCAGGCCTCCAGGGTGGGACCCGGCAGGGAGGTCAGGCCGCCCTCTTGCTGGAAGGTAGACTAAGTATCACCAGCAGACGCCACCGCTCACTCTGCCAGGTTCCGGGCCCTGCTTGTGGGAATGACCTACTGAATGACCTCATTTAACACGGTGACAGTGCCCTGGCCGGTTTGGCTCAGCGGTTAGAGCGTCAGCCCACTGACCAACGAGTCACGGGTTCGATTCCGGTCAAGGGCACGTACCTCGGTTGCGGTTCCTCCCCGGCCCTGGTCGGGTCACGTGGGAGGCAGCCAGTCGATGTCTCTCTCTCGACGTTTCTCTCTCTCTCCCTCCCTCTCTCTCTGATGATAAAATGGAGAAATATCCTCGGGTGAGGATTTAAAAAGATTTTTTAAATAACATGGTGACAAGGGCTCAGTCCCCTTTCTGTCACACAGGAAACCACTGCCCGAAGTCATCCGAGCGGAAGGAGGCTGGGCCACCGCCGAGCTCCAGCTGCCCGGCCAGGGCTGTGCCGCCGCAAGGTGTGTGTGGGAGGAGCCGACAGCCATGAGGATGAGGGGTCGAGGAGGCCGAGGCACAGAAGCAGAGGGGTGCGGGTGCCGGGAGGAGTGGGGAGCTGTGCTGAGGGGCGGGGGCGGGACTGGCGGTGGAGACCCTCCTGTGGCCGCACCTTGCAGAGGCCATTGATGCAGAGGTCCCGGCTGGCCCGGCCCTCGTAGCAGGGCGTGCCGTCCACCACCGCGTCCTGCAGCTTGTCCGCAAAGGACTCGTTCAAGGGCCGGCAGTGCAGCTCGCAGGGTTCCTCTGGGGGCACAAGCACAGGTTCGCGACAGAGGACAGGTCAGGAGCACCGGGCCACCGGGAAGACCACCTCCACCGCGCACGGGGGCAGACCGCTGAGCAGCACAGACAGGCTGCAGCCAAGCGGGGGGCAGCGCCGGGGGCTGAGTCCCGGGGAACCTTCAGGACTCACTGTCGTTGACCACGGGCACCCACGTGTACCACCGGCCCCTGTAGAGCTTGGTGTCAAAGTGGCTGCACTGGACGTGGCGGAAGGAGGGGTGGCCCTCGGGGCAGTTCTGCAGGTTGCAGAGACGCAGGCGCTGCCGTCCGCCCACGCAGTACTTGCCCTTGTGCTTGGGCCTGTGGGCAGAGCGGGGCGGGCTCAGCACAAGCACAGGGCGTGCTGGCCGCAGCCCCACCTGCTGGGGGACCCTGGGCAAGTCTCCTGCCCTCTCTGAGCTGAGAGGCGGGGACAGGCTGGGGTGCGACCTGCACTGGCTGCTCCGAGTCTCCAGCCCAGGGGACCCAGCGTCCTGATGAGTTCACGGGTGGGCAGACGCAACCCACCCAGGTCAGGACCCCTCCCCACCCGGGCCGGGGTAGCTGCTCCCATCCCAGCTCCACTGGGGGCACTGCTGGGACTGCATCACACAGCTTCTCAGCAACAGGCCCAGAGAAGGGGTGAGCAGGCCCTCACACAGGAATGAACGGGAGACTCGAACCCTGATCCACCTAAGGTCTAAGCTCTTGACCACTGTCCCCTCCTGTCCCCCTCCAGCTACTGCTGCTCTGTCGTGTGGCTCTGATAAGTCCCTCCAGTCTCTGGGCCTCAGTGTCCCCCTCTGTGCAATGGCTCAGCGGCAGGGACTCTGTCAGCCTCTGGGACACTCCTACAAGTGCCCGAGGAGGTGGCTGGACCCTCCGGGCTCAGCCTGCGCGGGGACGCGTCTGAGGGCGGGAGGCTGGGACGGAGGGGCTCGGTGCGGGGCCCCACACTCACACAGGCTGCGTGCACTGCCGCTCGGAGCTCTGCACGCCCACGCCACACGTCCGCGTGCAGACGGACCAGGCGCTCCAGCCGGACCAGCCGCCGTCCACTGCCTCAGGCTGGGAGTCCACAGGAACGCACACCCCGTTCAGACACCACTGCCAAGACACGCGGAGGTAGGGCAACCAACCCAGGCCTATCAGTCATGCTCACCCTAGTGAGAAACAGGCAGGGGGAAGGCCTGGAAAGGCTCTATGGCAGTGGTTCTCAACCTGTGGGTCGCGAGCCCTTTGGGGGTCGAACGACCCTTTCACAGGGGTCGCCTAACACATACCAGCAGCAAAATTACAGTTATGAAGTAGCAACAAAACTAATTTTATGGTTGGGGGTCACCACAACATGAGGAACTGTACTAAAGGGTCGCGGCGTGAGGAAGGTTGAGAACCACTGCTAAGGGAAGGATGAAAGGGGTGAGGGGGGTCCCCTTCTAGACGCCCAAGGCCCAGGCCCCACAGAGGAGCAGAGCAGAGAATAAAGGAGCCCAGGGGCCGACTCGGAGCTGAAGACACTTGGGGGACTCACGGAGTCGAGCCCATGCCTGCAGGCTGCCGACGGGGGCCGGGGCTGAGCCCTGAGCATGGACAGAAGAGAGGAAGTCTGGCCTCCTGGTCCCCCCTGCACAGCTGGGCCGGGGCACCTGTACCTTGTTATCCCCACACCTGCTGCCATCCACAGTCGCATCCAGCTTGGAGTGACAGGTCCTCCCCACGGAGCACCAGAGGGTGTGGCAGACGTTCTGCAGAAAGAGCAGGGGTCACTCTCACCCCCTCCTGGTGGCCCCTTTGTGTTCCCTGGACCACGTGGCTGTGGAGGCCTGAGGCTCAGCTCTGCTGCTGGGAGCGTCTCCAGCCCACGCCGGAAGCCACGGGGTCTGGGTAACACGCCCGTGGCCGTCACTTCAGGCCCCGGAGCCTTAGGTTTTGTTTCACCTCTGGGATGGGCTCTGGGAGGGGCCTGGCCCACGGTCCCACAGTCGGGGACAGTCCACCCGGAATTCAGCGCTGGGCCGGTGGCCTCCGCAGCAGGTGTCACCGCGGCGCCAGGGCACCTGCAGGCTGGCGCGTGCTGCCCGCCCACTTACGTCCATGTCCTGGCAGTACACGGAAGAAGGCCCGTACTGCAGGCGGCACTGGTGGTGCACGTCGTAGAGGACGCCGGGCAGCACGGACGGCAGCTTGATGGTCTCCCTGGAGGGTGGGTCGTCCAGGCACATGCCCCAGCCCCGGCTGCAGAGAGGGGACAGCGGGCTGGGGTCAGGGGGGACGGCCTGGGAGACCCGTGCGGGAGGCCTCAGCGGGCTGGAGGCCAGGGTGACGGGGGATCCAACTCTCCTCACCCAGCTTGGCCTGTCCTGTGCCCCACCCCCATCCCGCCGTGCCCAGCACACAGGTCCTACCAGCCTGACCCACCTCCTCCCCTCCAGCCCGGGGCCCTCCCCCAGAAGCCTCCGCGCAGCTAGGCCTTCTGCGGCCCTGCTCTGCGGCCCTGCAGCCTCCACCCTCAGCCCCGGCCTGGGCGTCACACGGGGACCTGGACAGCGTCACATCACAGCTGACACCACGGAGGCCTCTGGTGGCCCGGCCACGGGCTGCAACCTACTCATCTGTGTGAGGGCCCAGCCTGGGAGAGCCAGGAGCAGCCAGCGTGAGAGGGACGGGCCGGACAGGCCCTCACAGGACCCACCGCCAGAATCAGGGCCACCTTCAGGCCCAGGTGTGGACGGAGAGTCAGAAGCCCAAGCTCCCCTCTGCACCCGGCTGTGGGTGCTGTGTGGCCGTGAGCCATCCTTTGCCCTCTCTGGGCCTTCACGGCCTCGTCCACAAGAGGACGAGGCTGCCCGTGACCTCACACTGCAGAGGTATAAATAGCAGCATCTCCTTGGGGAGAGGCCCTCGGCGGCCGGCAGTGGCCCTTCCTTCCTCTGGCTGGCTCCCCGCCAGGCTGACTCCTCACACTGCAGACACGCCCGGAGCCCCAAGCCCGGCAGCCCTTCCCCTCGGGCCTTCCTCCATCTAATTATAGTGGGGCGGGCGGCCCCGTGGGGACAGAGCAGACACTGGCCCTGGTCGGAAGCCCCAGTCCCACCTCCAGGACGTGCAGAGCTGCCCCCCACCTGAGAAGAGACCGCCCCTCGCCACACCCAGTCCGGTCCTGGAGTCATGGTCACTGGGGTAGGACACACGCTCGGGACAGCCTCTCCTGCGGGAACCCAGCTTTGAGGGCATGAGAGGTGGGCCCCCCTCCCCCCTCGACCATGCCACCCCCTCCACCCCAGCACTATCTTCCTCAGGTGCCCCAGGGCTCTCTAGCGAGTTGCTTCAGAGGTGACGTGCACGACCCCAGGAGGGTCGGCGCCCTCCCCAGCTCCTACCTGCCCCCAGCCACCTGCCACGGCACTACCCTGCAGCCACATGCCTGTCCCCAGGCGGGGGCCTGAGCACAGGGCACTCGGGGTTTGTTGCCACAGCAGGAGTGTGGCTGACATCACGTCACACTGATGTGGGTCTGCGGGGCCACGGAGAGGCCAGTGGGGATAGCCAGGTGGTCCCAGTGCCTCCGAGCCTCCCCAAGACCAGGGACACCGCCTGACCCCGCGGGCAAGCGTCTATGACTCCGGCTCATTCTGTCCCTGACCCTGTCTAGGGAGGCCGGGTCCTCTGTCTCCCATCCCACCCCCAGCAAAAAGGCACAGGGCACAGGAGTTAGGGGACAGGCACCCCTCTCCTTCCACCTGTCCCGGGCATTTGTGACCCTCAGACGGTGAGGTGCATGGGCCGACCTTGGGGAGGGGTCCCCCTGCACTGGCCACACGTGTTCCACCCTTGCCAAGTCCCAGGAGGCCGGGAGCGCAGGCTGTCACCCTCTCCACCACCCCCGCCCAGGCCTCGAGCCAAGTCCCTCATGCATTCCTGCCACCAAATGGAGACAGAGGCTCGTCTGTCTGTCTGTCCAGGAGCCAGGGTGTTGGGCGGCGCCCTGGGTGGGGACAGCTGGGAACTAGCCCCGGGGGGGTGTGGGAATAGCTACTGTTCTGATTCTCCAGCTCATTCTGGGCAGCCATCTGCAGGAGGGGAAGACCCTTGGGCTGTTCCCAACCCTGCCCGGGCCCAGGCCCAGGCCTGTTCCTAATTCATTTCCTTATCGTCTTGACCTTTCGCTGTGATAACAGCGACTGAGCACTGACTGCTGAGTGTGTGGTCAGTACTGTGCTGCAACACAGCAAACGTCTCCTCACCGGATCCTGATTGTTTTTTTCCTTTATTGATTTGAGAGAGAGACAGAGAAACTCACGAGAGAGAACATCGACTGGCCGCCTCCTGCACGCCCCCCACTGGGGATCGGGCCCACAACCTGGGCCTGTGTCCTGACCAGGAATCGAACCGGTGACCTCTTGGTGCAGGGTCAATGCTCAGCTACTGGGCCACACACCGGCCGGGCCTGAATCCTGATTATTAACCCAGGAGCCGGGCCACACTCATTATCCCGTTCTTTAGGCTGAAGGTCAAATGTAACTTGTCTGCCAACAGGGGAAGAAGCTGAGCCAGAATCCAGGTTCTTACCGTCAAGTCAAGTCTCCTTTGCTTCCCGTCCCCCTCTCCCCCCCAGTCACCCCGCACAGTCAGAGACCCGAGTCCTTGCTCTCATGTCCAGCGTGGATGTGGTCACGTCCCTGCCCAAACCCCACAGGGAGTGGACGTCTAGAAAACGTGGCACCTGAAGGCTTATCTCCACCACCTCGCAAACCCCACCACCGTGACAGGGAAGGAACAAACATAAATCCGCAAGACCGAGGGAGGATGGCAGATGAAAGAGGGCAGCGAGAGCCAACGGCCAAGCTGCTGGGGGGCGGGGGGTGCAGGGGGAGCCACATGGATGTCTCCCTCAAAGTCTGGAAGACGCCCTCGGACCTAGATCCCTCCCCAGTCCTGTCCCTCCTGGCAGACGAGGCACCGGAAGACCTGGGCCAGCAGCACCTGTTGAAAATCCAAGGCAGAGGGACCAACCGAGAAAGGAACAAGGAAAAGTCTATACAAAGACGCGCAGACCCTTCCTCGTTTGGCTGTCAGAACCCTGCCACCAGACGTACCAACTAGAGAACTCCTCTCTGGAGGACTGAATCACTCAGAGAAGGACACCTGGCCTGAAGACCCCCCGAAGGGGCAGCCTGCCCCGACCGACCCCTCAGCAGCGACTCAGCAAAGTCCTGTTGGTCCACAGGCCTCCCAGAGGGCACCCCAGAGCCTCAGGCCGAGCGGGAAATCCAGCCAAGCCATTTTAAGAAAACCTTCAACAGCAGAAAAATACTCTGAATAATAACTCAAAGGAAAGAGAGACTTTGCAGGGAGCAGGAAAAAAAGTTGTAAGTATCAGACTCAGAAAGAGGAGAGAAGGGGGTTCCTGTGCAGGTTAAAGGGCAACAGGAGCCCGGCCCGGTGGCTCCGTGCTTGAGCGTGGTCCCAGGCACCCAGAGGTCGCCGGTGTGATTCCCGGTCAGGGCACATGCCCGGGGTTCGAGCTCGGTTCCCCCATTGGGGCCGTGCAGGAGGCGGCTGAGGGATGTTTTTCTGTCATCAATGTTTCTATCTCTCCGTCTCCCTTCCTTTCTCTCTAAAAATAATTTACGAACATATTTAAGCCCTGGCTGGTTTGGCTCAGCAGTTAGAGCCTCGGCAGGTCTGATTCCCAGTCAAGGGCATGTACCTGGGTTGCAGGTGTGACCCCCAGCCCTGGTCAGGGTGGTGTGGCAGGCAGCCAACTGACATTTCTCTCTCTCCCCCTCCTTCCCTTCCACTCTACCTTAAAAAGCCAATGGAAAAACACCCTCAGGTGAGGATTTTATTATTATTATTATCCTCACTCGACATTTTTGCATCTACAGATAGAGTAGGAGAGAGAGACGGGGGAAGAGAGAGAGAGAAACATCGACGTGAGAGAGACACATCGACTGGTCGCACCCACATGACCCCAACCAGGGCCGGGGACAAACTATAACCGAGGTACGTGCCCTTAGTGGGAACCGAACCCGGGACTCTCCTGTCTGCGGGCCGCCGCTCTAGCCGCTGAGCCAAACCAGCCAGAGCTCAGGTGAGGATTTTAAGACGCATACGTATATGTATTTTCATCACAATAGGAGGAAACGGGGGTCCCTGCACGTCGCTCTGCCGGGCACCTCAGTGCCACTGTCCTCATCCCTGGTCACGCCCTGACCTCAGAGTCGCAGGCAGGGCCTCGGGGGCGGGGGGCTTACTCGAGGAACCTGGTGATGTACTGTTGGCTGCAGGGGGACCAGATGAGGGGTGCAGAGTCATACAGCAGCTGAGGAGACATGATGAAGCGCTGTTTCCCAGCCGAGTCACAGTTGTTGCCGTTGCCGTCATGCTGAATGCCGAGACTGCGGGAGACAGGCCCCAGGGGCTGGTGGGGGCGGGGCGGGCGGGGGCGCCAGCCAGACCCTTCCCCAGGCCCGCAAGGTGCCCGATCCTGTTCCCAGGTCTGGCCACGCCAAACAGCTGTGTGGCCTTAGGAAAGTCACCTCCCCTCCCCGGGCCTGTTTCCTTACTCTAGAAAGCGGCTGCGATGGCTCGTATCTAGTGGGCCCCCTTCAGGTGCAGCAGCCGGAGCCTGAACAGGGCACCAGGGACCCAAAGCCTCCCAGCTCCTGCCCCGGGCGGGCAACAGTGGCAACTTCACTGGCACCAAGAACAGTCTGACAGAGGTCCTCCCACCGCCCAGGTCCTTGTCCCGAGGCTGTGCGCCCGAGTTAGAGTTGAGCTGCTGCCCCCCAGAAAAGGCCTCGAGACCATCCTCGGGAAGGACACGCCATGTGCCAGGCACCAGACTGAGCACCTTCAGAAATGCTCCCTGGTTCAGTCCTCAGAGCTGCCCGGAGGCACTGCTATTCCCGAAGAGGCTCAGAGAGGCCGTGAGCTCGCCAAGGTGACACGGCCTGGGAACGGCCGGTCTGGGCCGTGTGCTATTCTACTGTTATTCTAGCTTCCCCCGGGCCTCAGCCAGGGAACCCAGGCGCCTGCCCGACGCGCCAACACTTTGGCCGAGGGAACCCTAGGAGCCGTCTGAGATGCTGCCACGTCCACCAGTGGAGCCGCCCGGCTCGAGACGGAGGGGACAGGCCACGGGCAGACGGGAGCCTCATGCAGACACGTCAGGTGCAGGAGGCCTGGACATCGCCCCTGACCCAGCCCCTCAGTCCCTGGGGAGCGCACAGAGGCCCAGAGGGGCAGGGTACTTGCCTGGGGCCACAGGACAGTAGCCACAGGGCCCAGAGTAAAACACAAAAGCAGTGCGGGAAGAGGAGGGACAGCCAGTGCCCTCTGGGGACATCTGGCCTGTCCCAACAAGACCGGCTCTGCGGTCACAGCCCGATGTATCCAGTGGGCCTCTTTCCTGTTTAACAGGCACAAAGCCTGGTTGTGGGTTGGGACACCCAGGAACCGTGTATGGCCAGGGCACCCCTCCCTGGGAGTTTGAGGACCACAGGTCCGGCTTCCCGGTGCCCCCAGTTGGAAGGTGGCGGTGGGGGCTGAGCGGTACCTGTGTCCGAGCTCGTGGGCCACGGTGAAGGCCAAGGGCAGGCCTGTGTCCTCGTTAATGCTGCAGCTGCGGTGGGGTTGGCACATGCCGGCCACGTGAGACAGGCCCAGGGTCTCACAGGGCTTGTTCATGGCCATGCACAGGTCCTTCCTGCTCAGGCAGAGAGAAGCACCCCTCAGGCTGACCTGGCCCAGTGCCAGGCCCACCCGAGCCAAGGAGCCCAGGGACGGAGGGAGAAGGATGCCTGCCCACCACGCCAAGATGTCGAGCCCGCATGACAGCCATTGGGACGCAACTGCCCTCGTTCGCAAAAGCCCCACCAGGACACGGCTGGGTCTGCGGAGCTGACCCTGCACAGACCTGCTGGAGCCCAGCTGAGGGGACAGAACTCCGCGTGGGATTCACAACACTGCCTCTGACCGGGCTGGTGGCCGCACGCGTGTGATAAAACTGCACAGAGCTGCACACACACGCGCACACGCACGCACACACACACGCAGGGCACACGGGTGAAATCTGAAGGGGGCCCGTGCACGGATCCACGCCCACTGCCGGCAGGGGTGCTGCGCCTCGCCCTGGACGAGGGCGCAGTCTCTCTCTGTCATTTCTGACAACTGCGTGAGTGCCCGCGCTTGTCCTCCCGAGGCTGACAGCCGCCCCACAGCACGAGGTCCTGAGGGCAGGGCAGGGCCCCCCGAGCTGGCGGCACCTGGTGATCAGGACGGCGGTGTCGTGGTGCTGCGGGTGGGCGTCCCCGTTCATGTTGAGGCTGTTCTGCCACTTGCAGAAGTTGTGCAGGGTCTTGTCCCCGTGGTGTAAGACCTTCATGTCCTCCTGCGGGCAGAGAGTGTGAGCAACTCTGCCTGCCCCTGGGCTCCGAAGGCTCAGGACGCCAACGCCCAGGGGGCGGCAGCAGGATAGCAGTCGGCCCGACTACTCCTCCGCCCACAGGCATCTCCTGGGGGACCTGAGAGATGGCCCGCGGGGACTGGGTGACAGGTGATGCTGCCTCTCACCTCCTCGTTCTCCAACAGGATCAGGCGCACGACGGTGATGTGAATGGGGTTCCCGATGCTGGGGTCATGGAAAATGCCAGCCACCTGCCCAAGAGAGGCCGTCACCCTGGACCTAGGACATGGGCAGCCACTGCCGCCCCCAACCCACACCCACGTTCACGCAGGGGGGCTCTGCAGTGCGCCAGCTGCACGCACCTCTCCCCAACATACTCAAGGGGCCCCCCCACTCAGCCCAGGAGACAAGGCCACCCTCAAAGACGGAAGGTGCGTAAAGTACACCCAGAGGTGCCCTCCCAGCTCCCCCCCAGGGCCTCTCGGACTCAAGGGCTTGGAGACTCTTGCCCTGCTGGGGGCCTGGGCCTTGGGGCCAGCCTTGCTGCCCACGCCCACCGCCCACACCCATGCCCCCTGCTGGCCCTCAGCCACTGCCCGCGGCAGCCTCACCATGTTCATGATGGTGAGCACGTAGGTCTCGACGTACGGCTGTCCGTGGTACTCCACCATCGTTGCATCGGCCACCACCAAGGTCTCCACCCACTTCTCTCTGCTGACCGAGCGCTGGTGCAGACGCCTCGGCGGCTGCTGCTGCTGCTGCTGCTGCTGCTGCTGGTCCCAGAGGTCCCGCTGCTGGAGCTCCTGCTCCACGGACTCTGTGGGCCCCGGGCGGGTGGGGTGAGCTGTCAGACGGGCCCCAGCCACACATCTCAAGGGTCTCCCCTCACAAGCTCATAGGGACGGCACTGGACTCCGTGGGCGGCTCTGCCCTTGACCTTGCCATGTGCCTCTAACCGAGTCACTTCCAGTCTGGGCCCCTGGGACCCCCGCCTATATATAGGAATACCCGATCGGCCTCAGAGCGACCTCGTGGGCCAGTGAAATGGGGGACAGGACACAGTGAAGCACTGTGCCCACGTGAGGGGACTTCCTGGCCCCATCTCCCCGTGTGGCTCCCCCACGGGGAGTTAGTGTACCCCCACACATGCAGACACAGGCCTAACCCCAGGTGACCTCTGGAGGCCTGCTCCTCTGCCCCAAGCTCACAATCAGGGAAACTGAGGCCAAGAAGTGCTTCTCTGTCCCAGCACAGTCCCGCAGTGGTGGCAGCCGGTGAGGCCAGCAAGCAGTCCCAAACCCAGGAGCCCTGGGGCAGCTGCTACCTGCACTGGCTGGTGCGCTAAGTCCCCAGTACGAGAGGTCAGTTACTCGGGGACCCAAGTCGGGAGGAGTGGGAGGCTTCTGACTGGCTGCCCTGCTGGGGTGCACATGGCCTGGCTGAAAGGGGTCAATCCAGAGGATGGACTGGGGCAGGTCTGTTGGTCTGTCCATGTCCCTTTGGACCAAGGGGAGCTAAGCATGGGGAAGCTTCCAGAAAGGACCTCTGTGCCCTGTGCCCATCCCCGGCCCTGCAGCTGCAGGAAGAGGAGCATACCCTGCACCCCGCAGGTGCCGGACGACCTGGGGTGGTCGTCCTCCATCCCTGTCTTGGAGTCCTGACGCTTGTACACCACGTGGGGCTGGGCGCGGCCAGGCTGGGCCGGGACACCTTCCAGGGGCTCGATGAAGTAGTCCTCGTGGGAGAGTTGGAACACACCTTTCTGCAGGGAGGCGCCAGGTCACACGGGCTGCGCCAGCCTGGACGGCGCTGCCCCCGTCCCACCACCCCCGCTGACCCCGGACCACTGGGCCTCTGTTCACGCTGCGCCCTCGGCCCCGAATGTCCTGCCACTTCACACAGCCACCGGCTTTGGGGCTGAAGGGGCTCCACACACCCACCCCGCCCCTCCCCCATTAGGAGGCCGTGCATGAATCTAACAGGAGGTCCTCCACATGGTCCCAGACTGCCATGCTGACCCGGGAGCCCGGGCCCTGGCGTCCAGGCCACTCTGCATCTCCTCTGGGCATCTATTCCCCGGTCCCGGAGCCTGTCGGAGAAGGGACAGGCTCCCCCACAGGAGAGGGGCTCAGCTGCGCTCAGAGCTGCTCAGTCTGGTTCCCAAACCTGGGGACTCCAGGCCTGCGTCTCCAACGTCAGTCACAAACGCCAGCTGGGCAGCCCACCCCACCTGACCCATGGGACCCTCCGTGTGATCCTGGCCCGCGGGGGACGCGCGCACGAAGAAAAGTTGGGGAATCCAGTCTTGGAGAACAGGGGCCCTGCGGTGTCACCCCCGTTTGACAGGCACGGCCACTGAGCCTGGGAGAAGTGAATGGCCAGAGCCACCGGGCGCGTCCAGGCGGGACGGGCACTCACCAGGCCGTCGCAGGCGCTGATGGCCGCCATGCCGCCCTCCAGCGCAGGCCCCTGCACCTTGCCCAGCAGGTGGCAGGCGTGCCGGCGCGTGCGGATGTGCGTGCGCCCCAGGCCGCCGGGGCGGCGCGTCTCGCTCACGAAGCCGGGCGCCAGCAGGTGCGTGTTGGCCGCCAGGTGGAAGCGCAGCGAGCGCCCGCGGAACTGCAGCTCGTAGAAGGTGTGCACGGCCCGGTGCGCGGACACGGCGCGCTTGCGCAGCGAGCGTGGGCGCAGGTCGTAGGACAGGAAGGCGCCCCCCGCGTCCACGCGCACCGGGTGCACGATGTCCAGCGCCTGCAGGCCGTCGGGCCCTGTGGGGAGAAAGACGCGCGTCTGCGGGGACCAGAGTGGAGATGCACATCCCCGCGTCCCCAGGTGCCCGCGACCGGCTCTGCTGTGTCACCTCTACGTGCCTCAGCTCCCCATCTGCAGGTCTCGCTGTTGCAACAAGCTGGTCACAGGGCTCCATGCTTCCACCACTGCCCACCTCGGGTCTCTGCCCCTTCACCCACCAGGTCCTGGCCTTCCTCTGCCCAAAGCCCCACACTCATCTCACTTCCAACCCAGCCTGAAGCTCCGTCAAGGCCAGGCTGCAGAAACCAGCTGGCCCCCAGGGAGCCACCTGCCAGACTTCCTGTGAGCACCCTGGAGGCACAGTGGGGTGCCCCTGCTGAGAACACCCCCTCCCCAGCCCCTGCCGCCACAGCCGGCCACAGCCAGGGCCCTCGGGGGCACATCCCCCCAACAGAAGCAACAGGACGTGCCTGGACTCAGGAGGCAGGGTGGCCCCCGGGGGTACTTGTTGCATGTGGCTCTGAGCCTATCTCCCCCATCTCTGATTTTCAGGAGGACACCAGGGCGAGGCTATTCCACACTCCCCAGATAATGATCCGTCGAAAACAATTCCGATCCCCCATCCCGGAGGCTCTGAATCAGCACCTCCAGGAAAGCAGAGCCAGGAAACTCTGTTTTGACCGAGCGCCTCGGGGAAGTTAGGAAATTCTGCCCTGGATGTGACTCTGGATAAACTTCAGCAACACCTGGAGGGCTCTGAAAGGTTGCAGGTAATCGGTCAGCACTGGCCCGGAGGGCTGGCGCTGCAGGTCAGGGTTCTGGGGCCACCAAATCAGTACACCGGGGCTTTTCTAACCCTGCAGGGGCTTCTACCATTGCAAGGGCTGGTCACCTTTAAGGCGATGTCTGCTCTGACACGGAATGAGGGCACGTTGGATTGCAACCTCACAACCACGGCCTGCAAACGTGATTTTGTCCACGTATGTCACCTGCCTGGTCCGTGGTATCTGGTGCTGTGAGGCAGTGTGAGGTGCTCCAAAGTCCAGGAAAGTGTCTAAGATACCATCCTTGCCCTCCAAATAGAGAAATGGGTGCAGGTCCCTCATAAGCCTGCCCCTTGGCACAGTGCTGAGACAAAACCGAGGGGAGGGGATACCCGCACGTGGCCAGGATGAAGACAAACTTTGTCAAAGGGGCACCTGTGAGCCCAGCCAGTGTGGCTCAGTGGTTGAGTGTCAACCCATGCACCAAGAGGTCGCCGGTTCAATTCCTGGTCAGGGCGCATGCCCAGGTTATGGGCCTGATCCCCAGTGGAGGGCATGCAGGAGGCGGCAATCGATGTTCTAGCATCGATGTTTCTATCTCTCGCTCCCTCTCCCTCTAAAATCAATAAAGAAAAAAAATTTTTTTAAATAAATAAGTAAAAAAGGGGGCACTGTGAGATGATGTCTCTAGACATAAGGTCCATGTTTCACCGTGAGGATGAGGAGGGCATCTTGGTGGTGGATCCCCAGGGACGGGGAACAAAGCGAGGAGTCAAAGGGGACACGCGGCAGGCAGGGAAGCCCGGGAAGAGGCAGTGGAGTGATAAGGCGTAGTCAAAGTGTGGGCTTTGAACAGAGGAAGGCCCCGGTGCAGTCCCAACTCAGCCACTAACAGTGCGTGGCCTGGAGGGTGAGGACAGTAACAGCCACGGCTGCTGAAGCCAAGCTGAAGGAGAGGGGGCTGCTGCCCTCCGGGCTGCAAGCTCAGTGTACTGCAGGAGCACAAGCTACGTGGCCCAGTCCACACGGCAGCAGTGTACCCGAACGTGTGTGGGTGGGACAGGGAGGCCTGTACGTGACTGGTGACTCCAAACCTCTAGGGAGAACCAGCCCCCAGAACGCACAAATGTGTCCCGGGGACATGTCTGCCGTGGAGCAGTCCTGCTGTGGGCCTCAGGCCAACACTGCAGGGCACTCATTCCAGGAGAGTTATAGAGGAAGCTGCTAGGTTCAGGCTTGTGACAGGGGCCACACAGAGATAAGCAAAGGCATTCCGGTTACTGCGCTGCAGAGCTGGTCTGCCAGCTCTGACAGCCACCACTCAGAGCCTCAGTTTCTCCATCTATGAAATGGGTATGAGAGTCATATCTACTATCTTAGATTATGGCAGTTAAATGAAGTAATATGTAAGGGCCGAGGAGAGTCAATGGCACATAGCAAGTGTGATCTAGGTATGATTAGAGATTAGCAAGAGCTCCACAGAATACTTGGCTATTTCTCAGGTGTCAGAACGGTCGCTTTGGAGCTTCTACCAGAGAAATGCCAATAGGGTGTGTACCCCCCACTCCCTAGCAGGAACCTTTGCTGTGAGCCAGCCCTTCCAACTGAGACAGGCCAGTGAGCCAGGACAAGTGGACCAGGGAAACCGAGGCAGACAGCTGAACAAACTGGCAGACGATTCATCAGGTACAGAAGGTCACCTCCCTGGAGATAACATCTGGGCCTCAGTTGTATTTCAGCTCCAGACAGAAAAGCAGCCAAGCTGGGTGGACGACACCAGGACCAGCTTCAATGACCAATGACCCCTGCCCTCACACTGACCAGTCAATGAAGACCACGCCCTGCAGGGGCGCACCCAGAAAACGGATGAACATTCTGCTGAAACCCTGCACTGAGACCTGCCGTAAGATTCCCGCCTGGAAGAAAACATTAAAATCCTCAGGAGAAAGGACCCAGCATGCTCTCCCTCTGGGGAGCACCCCCACCACTCTGTCTTCCCTTCTTCTTCCCTCTCTTCTTTTCCTACGGGCAGGCACCTCCTAAATTGAGGGGCCCCATGAGACTTGCAACCAGGGGAGCACTGGGCAGTGGCAGCTCATCCCAGGCTACCCCCTGAACCTGTCCCCAAGGCCCCTTGTCTCCGACTTCCCAGAGCGCTAGGGCAGCCCAGTCCGGGCTCTCCTGTTGCTGCTTCCATGCTAAGCCCTTCCTTGTTTCATGTCCCCAGCTTTAACTAACGTTCCCTCCTGGTCACCTGGATTCCTGCCGTGAAATCTCCCCACACACGACTGGCTGGCCCTAGGCAGACCGGCCAAAGGCCAGGTCCCCTTTCCGGTAACAATGACCCACTGCTCATACCAAAGAGGGTGAGTGAGTGTGTGTGTGTAGGAGTGGGAGACAGACACACAGGGCTCATACTTGCGATGTGGCGTTTTGATGGGGATATTGCTGGGCCCCAGTCTCAGCAACTCCAAGTCCCTTGGTGTGTCACATCTTCCTAAAAGTGAGCCCAAGATGTGCTTTTTTGGCCCCAAAGAAGGTCGCATTCAGTAGGCAGAGCCCCCAGGCCAGGTCTCCTGGGCAACTCGAAATGACAGAGCGCAGCACCTCTGGGTGTCCCTGGTTTAGGGATCCTGAGTGTGAGCAGCAGGGGGAGGCCCCTGCTGCACATCTATGAGGGCTCCAGGTACTACTGACACTCCACTCTGGGGGCGGGGAGGGTGCCTGCCCTGCCTCCACCCTCACATGGCAGCTCCCAGTGACAGGACTCACCAAGGACTCCCTAATCTTCCTGGGGCTGCCTGGCAGATTAACAAAAATAACAGCCACTACATGGAGGTCATTCATGTCGCTCAGTCCTCACAAGACCCCTATGAGGTAGATGACGCTGTCCTCATTTGACAAATGGATGACCTGGAGGGCAGGAGGGTGGCCACACTCATACATGGGTCTGGCCTGCAGTGGAAGTGGAGAAGACCCTGCCCACAGGGGGCCCCCTCCCAGTTCCTCCCACAGCTGCCAGGGGACCTGGCCCCAAGCTCAGGCGCGGAGGCAGACCCCTGAGGGAAATCCACTTTCCTGCTCCCACACCCCCATCACCTGGTTCGTCCTCTCCCACCTCTGGGCAGCCCAGGGGTGACCTAGCAGATTACTCTCCTTGAGCCTGTCCCCCCATCCATAAAGGACTTTCCACTGTGACGGGAAAGGGGACCAGGCCCTGAGTGTGTGGGTTCTTGACTTTGTCCAGGAAAAGTTTCACAACAGGAGGATTTTGGAGGATGTTTATTAAAGCTGGGGACAAGAAAGGGCTGGGGAGATGAGCCCAGGCTGGTCTGCTCACTGAGAGGTCAGAGAAAAGGGGCCTTGGGGACAGGTTCAGGGGGCTCGTCTGGGATGAACTGCCTCTGCCCGTTGCTGCTCTGGTTGCAAGCCTTCTGGGGTCCCTCAGAGTTCAGGAGGTGCACGTCTGTGAGGGAAGGCAGGGTGGGCATGCCCCTGGGAACAGAGCTCATGCTGGGACCTTTGTCTGGAGAGCTTTTAAAGGCTGGGTGTTTAGGGGAGGTCTTAGGGGAGGATTTCAATAGAATACTCATCAGCTTTATGCTGATGTATCAAAATGAGACTTATTCTCTCAACTTGTCCTTGGGTGATGTTGGCGAATGGCACTCACTGGATTTCTGTATGTGTCTCCCTGAGTAGAGTGATTTACGCTATTTGCCCTCTGGTTGGGGACAAGTACAAACCATTTAAGTGTCCCTGGTTTGGGGAAGATAGGATTTACCAGTTGGCTGCAAACTGCTGTTAACTCTCTGCCTCAGTTTCCCTATTCCGCTTGTCCTGGTTTACTAGCCTGTCTCGCCACCCCCTGCTTGGTGAGGCTGCTGTCCTGCGGGTGAGAAACAAGAACCAGGATGGCTGGCACACAGTAAATGCCCATTAAATGTTTGATCATTCTCCACGCGGGACACACTGCCGCTCACCAAACTCCCTAGAGCACTGTTCTCATCTGCTCCTCCCCTCACTGGCTCCCCGAACCACAATCTCCCTACTGGGGAGCAGGTCTCCCTACCCCCAGCCCCCACCCCTGCACCCTTTCCAGCCCACCCAGGATTTCTCGTCCTCCAGAGCCCGCAAGCTCCGGCCCTCTTTCCCTACAGCCTCCCCGCCTGCCTCCTGCAGGCTCTTCCCACTGTCCCATCAGACCAGAAGCTCCCCGAGCGCGGGACCGGGGAACCCCCCACCCCCGGTTCCTAAATCCCCAGGCCGGCTGCTCCGGACATGCCTGCAGCTCCGCGGCCAGAGGCTCTTCGGAGGCCGGCCGGGCGCCTTCCCACTCGGGGAGGAGGAGGCAGGAAGTGCAGGGCGGCGCGAGACCGGACCCCGCGGCCAGGGCCCGCGGCCAGCGCTGAGTCGGGGGGCGGCCGGGGGGCGGAGGAGCGCAGCGCCCTGCAGCCGGCTGTCCACACAGGCGCGCGGAGGACGGTGAGAAGCGACTCCGCGTGCAGACCGGGCTCTGTCCAGCCCCTCGGACGAGAGACCCCGGGAGGGACGCGCGCTGCTGCGCCCGAGGAGGGGACAGTGCAGCCCGAAGAGCTGGGGACGTCGTCCCGGCCACAGCAGCGCCGATGGCGGAGTCGGAGGGCCCGGACCCCACCCGGGTCCCACGCGCGCGGGGGGCGGGCGCGGGGTCTGCGGAGGGGAGGGGCCGCGGGAGCCGCGGGGGAGCGGGGAGCACCCACCTGGTGCAAGTCCGGGGGCGCCGGGCGCCAGCGCGCACAGCAGCAGCAGGAGGGGGCGCAGCGGCACGGGGCTGCGGGGGGCGCGGGGGCCCGGGCCTGGCATGCCGTCCACGGCGCGCTGGTCCGTGCGCTCGCTCCTGTCGGGTCCGGTCCGGCTCAGGACCTGCCCTGCGGCGCGCGTGCAGCTCCCGGTCCGGCCGGACTCGGCCGCGCTCAACAAAGGCTGCGGAGCCCGCCCGCCAGCCGCTGCTGCGGAGGCGAGGCAAAGACCAGGGAGCGAGAAGGAGTGAAAGAAAGAAAGAAAGAAAGGAAGAAGAAATAAAAGAGGTGGGAGGGAGGGGCGGGCGCGGCCACCGGCCCCCGCCCCGCCCCGGGCTGCTGCCCCCGCCCCGGCCGCCGCGTCCCTCCCCGCCGGCCTCTCCGGCCTCCCCGCCGTTCGGGGGCTGCGCTCCGGCGCACCCGCCACTTACACCCGAACGCCCGCCTGGCCGAGGGCGCCCTCTGGCGGTGGAGCTGAGCCGGCTCTCCCCGCCTGGGCGCTCCAAGACCCCCCAAAGAATCTGGAATTTCCGGAATTCCTGCCTTGCCCCCAAGCTGTGCTCCAGGAGGCGACCCTCGGTGTGCGCCCAGGCCCGGCAGGCCTGCCCCTCCTGGGAAGGCGGCACTAGGCTTCCCGAGGGTCCGGGGGTCCCGCAGTGGGGCAGCAGGGGCCCTGAGTCCCAAGGTGATTCTGCTCCAAGGCCAGCTCTGAGACCAGGCCCTCCCCCAGGGGGCAGCCTTTTCCCAGGTGAGGTGGGGATCCCCAATTCCTCATTTCCAAGTGCTATGTTCGTGGAGCTACGCGGGTGCCCACAGACTCTCAGCAGAGCCCCCCTGAGAACCTGGAGTCCAGCCAGCGCCCCCTCACATCCCAGGCCAGCCTCTGCCTCAAACCCTCTGCCTTCTCACCTGCTGCTACCCCAGCCCTGCCTCTGGCTTCCGGCTCCCTCCCTCCCCTCCATGCTCCAGGGAACGGTCACCTTCCACCTACAGGAGGACCTTCCCCTCTTATTCCTCAAGACCAGGACCCTTGGGGTCAGCTGAGCCACCCTGACCCTTGGCCAGGCTCTGTGTAGCATCTGCCCCGAGGCCCACAGACTTCCTCATTGTCCAGTCTCCCGTCCACTTCCCTTGTTCCTGGAAGCTCCACCCCACACCCTCTGCTCTCCTGGGGGCCGGAGCACATGGCCATTCAGTTCCTTGACCTCATCTAGCTGGCCTTTCGCTCTGCCTCAGCCACCAGCTCTCCCGGCCACAGCCTAGGCTGTGCCGGGTACAACTGCCCCACCTCTGAAATCTGGACATCACATCCCCCACTTTCTGACTGGCCCCTGCTGTCTTTCCTGACGTCCTTGAATTTTTCTTCCTCGGGTCCCTTGCCACCTTCCTCTTCTCCCCACCTACCGGCCCCTCCTGGCTTCACCCATGTCCCTCCCTGGCTGCATCCACTGCCCCATCCCTGGCCCCTACCCAGTCATCTTCCATTTCCCCCAAACCTTCACGGCAGCTGGGCTTGCCGCCCAGTGACAGGAACAATTCAGCCTCCACGTCCTGCCACGCACACCTCCACTCCTGCACCCAGCACCTGTAAGTGGCAGCCTGAGATCGTCCCTCCCTTGGGATACAACGGAGCAGGCACCCACCCCCCAGCAACCAGAGACAGATGCTCCACCAGGGCTCTGTGTCTCCCCCTCTGGCTTCCCCAAGGCTCCTGCTCTAGGTGTCCCCCTCTTTCCTTGGTCTCCACTGCTCCTAGCACTCAGTCTGAAAGCACCCTTGTCTCCCTCCTGTTAAAGACGCAATACCCTTGCACGGACAGGTGTCCCTCAACTTCCCACCCCATACAGACACACATGCTGCCAAGCACTAATGTGGCCAAATTAATCTGTGCTGTTAGAACTGCGGATGGTGGCTACGCTGATGGAGGGGCAGTAAAGGGACAGGGGCTTCTGGGGGGGCTGTTCATAGGGTGTGTTACTTGGGTGTGTTCTTATGATATGGGGGCACGTGGATGTGGATAGTGGAAACACTGATCGGCTGCCTCCTGCACGCCCCCCACTGGAGATTGAGCCTGCAAACCAGGCATGTGCCCTGACCCGGAATCGAACTGGGATTTCTCAGTCCATGGGATGATGTTCAATCTACTGAGCCACACTGCCTGGCTGGATATTACATTTCAAAGTTCTTTTTTAAACCCTAGGATGATGAGCCCTGGCCAGTTTTGCTCAGTGGTTAGAGTGTTGACCCGCGGTCCAGAGAGACCGGGTTCCGTTCCCGCTAAGGGCATGTACCTTGGTTGCAGTTTGTCCCCGGCCTCAGTTGGGGTTGTGTGGGTGGCAGCCAGTTGATGTGTGATGTGTCTCTCTCACATTGATGTTTCTCTCTCTCTTCCTTCCTCCCTCTCGCTCGATCTGAAAATGAATGCAAAAATGTCCTCAGGTGAGAATAAAAATAAGTCAGATAGATAAGATAAATAAATCCTAAGTTGATGAGAGGGAAATGGGCGTAGCTTGATACTATAGGTAGGGAGGTCAGGGAGGGCTTCTCAGAGGAGGCAAAGAGTGAGGTAAAGAGTCAGTCTAGCCCTGGCTGGTTTGGCTCAGCGGTTACAGCATCAGCTTGTAGACCAAAGACTTGAGGGTCCGATTCTGGTCAAGGGCACGGTCAAGGGCAGGTATGTCAAGGGCATGTACCTCAGTTGCAGTTAGGTCCTGACCCTGGTTGGGGTTGTACGTAAGGGAGGCAGCCGATCTATGTTTCTCTCTCTCCTCCCTTCCACTCTATCTGAAGATAAATGGAACAAATATGCTAGGGTGAGGATATTTTGTTGTTGTTGTTAATCCTCACCTGAGGATATTTTTTCCATTGATTCTAGACAGAGTAGAAGGGAGAGAGAAACACCCATGTGAGAGAGACACATCGATTGGTTGCCTCCTGCTTGACCACAATCAGGGCCGAGGATTGAACCTGAACCCCAGGTATGCGCCCTTGACTGGAATCAAACCTGTGACCCTTTGGCCTGCAAACTATCTCTAAGCCAATCTGGCTCGGCTGGGTGAGGATTCTAAAAAGCAAAAAAACAGCCCTGGCCGGTTTTGCTCAGCGGTTAGAGCGTCGGCCTGCGGTCCAGAGAGACCGGGTTCGGTTCCCGCTAAGGGCATGTACCTCGGTTGCAGTTTGTCCCCAGCCCTGGTTGGGTCGTGTGGGTGGCAGCAATGTGTCCCTTTTACATCGATGTTTCTTTCTCTCTCTCTTCCTCTCTCTCCCTCCCACTCTATCTGAACAAAAAACGAAAAAATGTGCTCGGGTGAGGATAAAAAAAAAAACCAAGAGTCAGTCTAAGCACTCAAAGCAGAGGGCCTGGCATGTGCAAAGTCCCAGAGGCAGGCCAAAGCCTGGCATCTCAGAGGGACAGCAGAGGCCCATGTGGGTGGGCCAGCACAGAGTTGGGTGGGGGTTATAGGGCTGCTACATGAGGTCAGAGAGGGGAGCAGGCACCAGATCAGGCCAGACCTCATGGTCAGGTAACAACGAGTGAGGATTTTATTCTAAATGGGATAGGATGTCTCGGAGGGTCTCAAGCAGGGGCACATTGTGATCTGACTCACCTTCTGACGCTGAGGGGAGACGAGATCCCAGGCCAAAGCCCCCACAAGTCACGCAGGAATAAATGAAGACAGGACACACACAGAGAACTCTGAGTGTGAGAACGACAGGGACCTTTCAGACCCCTTTACAGGTGAGAAACCTGAGACCAGAGAGGGCAAGTCACTTGCCCCAAATCACACAGCAAGTTAGTGTGGCCAGGACACAGAGACTGGAACCCAGGCCACCTGACAGGCAGTGACTCCCATTAGAGGAAGAACAAGGTCGAGGCCCCAGGGCCCACTGGAAGGAACCCCTGGGAAGTATGGTCTAATTTTGCACATTTTCTATCAGATTACCAGTTCAATGTCCCTTTTTCTGACCACTGGGCAGAGAACCCCACCTGTTGCAGATTCTCTCTCGAGAGTGGGTCTGCTATGGTGACAGGGAGGACAGGAAGACCTGCCCTCTGGGGCCCTGCCCTGCTCTTGCAGCACGTGTGCCGGGTCCCTGAGAAAGAGAGGAAGCAAGGAAGGGGCATCTCAGTGTGGGGCTCCTGATTGCACCAACAGGGCACCGCTGCTCACCGTGGAGAGGGCCTTCAGCGAAACCTGGACAGCCTGGCCTCTCAGTTAAGAACCAGGAGAAGCAGCAGCAGCAAGGATCCACAGTCGGGGGAGCACAGAGTTTTCCCTCACTACCTTGGTGAGTTTCCCAGGACCCTGCTATCAGGGGTTATCATGACCTTCCTTTACCTGGGAGCCTCCTGGCCTACCACCTACTCTGCCCCATTTCTGTAAGCCTAAACGCAAAGTAATAGGCAAATATACATGGTCCCATTTTAAAGTCTGACTTTTGTTTTACTTTATTTTCTTATGTCTCATTGCTTTTTTTTAAAATACCTTTTTTTATGATAGTGCAAGTATACACATGCATTTTAGGAAGTTAGAAAATAAAGACAAGCAAACATTTAAAAATAATCCTATGACCCGAGTATTAAAGATTCATACCTTAATATATGGTCTTGTTTTTACTGAGATTACTCTTACCTGCAGTCTGCTTTCTAAAATCGTCTCCATTTTTTCATTACAGTATATTTTCAACTCATGTAATATCAAACTACATCCAAATTTCCCCAGTAGAGCCAAAAATATTGGTTAACCCTCACCTGAGGATATTGGTTTTCTTAGAGAGAGTGGAAGGGGGGGAGAAGACATCTGATGTGAGAGAGACTCGCGGATCGGCTGCCTCCCACGTGCAGCCCCTAGATCCTGGATCCAACCTACTACCTTTCCATCCACCTGCTCCAACCTCTGAGCCAAACCAGCCAGAGCCCAAAACCTTTTTTTATAACTGGTTTAAAAAACAGTATCCCATCTGGGATCATCTGTTGCATCTGGTTATTACAGCCCTCTGCTTCTTTTTTAAGCTAGCAAACGTCATTTCTAAATAGATAATACATGTAAGAAAAACAAAACAAAACACGAAGATGATACCTGTTTAAGACACTAGGCCAGTCCTGCAACCATTTTCACCCTCTGTGTGATTGCGGGTGGCGTCATTCCCGGGTTCCCTCACCCCTCTTGACTTCCTGTGAAACATTGTTGTGGCATAATTACCATTGATCTCGTGCACTTCATCCACCGCTACTGAAGACGCAGTATCTTGCTGAAGATTAGTGAGCCACTAGCAAAACTCAGATTCATGAAGGGTAGTGCCAGCTGGTCCCCCCTCCCCATTATACACTTGGATGGCGCCCCTGCTTCTAGGAAGCAACCTGTTAGTTCCACCCTGTGTGAATATCCAGTTCCTCACCGGTTGATAATCCTCACTTATTAAGGGTATCAAAGACTGTGTCTTCCCTTTTTTTCATCCTGGTGGGTGGTTGGGTGGGTTGGGGGTCCTGCCTACCCCTGAAGGGTTGAGGGGCTGTCGGTTTGGTACCTGTGCGTGCAGGAGGCAGATGTTTTTTTCCTCTCTCTCTCTAATTATTAGCTTTTTCTAATCATCTTCCATGTTTTTGCCCCCCCCCCCCCCAGCAGACCGCTCCCTCAACAGCTGGGACTGTTTGGTGGCTGAGAACTCAAGTTCCTATTAGAAAATCAGAGTTCACCTGGGCATTTTCGTTCCAGTGGGGAGTCTTAGGAATGTCCCTTCTGCCCGCCCCGAGAGGCCGACAGACTGAGGGGTAAACGTCTCTCCGTGTCGCGTGTGAGCAACAGGGCACGGCTGAGCTGAGCCCCAGTCGGCCCCTGGGGAACCCCGGGAACCGGCAAGCCGGGCGGGGAGACGCTGCAGCGCGGACTCGGGCCCTTTTCTCCGGCTTGTGTGTCCGGTCCCCGCGGGGCCGGGACCACCTGCACCCAGCGCTGCCCGCCGGCCGCTAGAGGGCCGCCTGCGATGTTCCCAACAGTAAGTTTGTGCGCGCAGAACCAGACACCAAACACGCATTTGAGAGCAGGGGAAAACTTGACCTTTCCAAAAAACTTAAGGAAAAAATAAAATAGAAAGCTAACATAACGGGCCAGTCTCAGGGCAGGTGCAAGTAACCTCTGTCCTTTGAAGAGACCTAGAAGAGAGGGCAAATTCCAGCTGCCCGGCTAGCTCAGTCGGTAGAGCATGGGACTCTTAATCCCAGGGTCGTGGGTTCGAGCCCCACGTTGGGCGGTCTGGCTTTTTTTCCTTATTATTGTTATTTTTTTTTTTTTCCCCTTCCCGAGTTCGATCTCAGGCCTCACCCGTAGTTTATTATTTTCAAACAATTCAAGACATACCAAACTATCAAGACTGAACTGCTTAAATGAGGGAACTGTGGAACTACAGAGCAACTTTATCTTACAAAATACACAAAGGTTGTTTGGTGTAGAAAAATGTTTGTTAACGGAGGGGCCTCCTGGCGGGCAATGTTCAAGCCAAAGGTCAGGGAGTAAGAACACTTGAACGTTTTATGAAATTGTGGAGTTCGTGAATATCGCTGAGGCGATCTCTGTCCAAACTTTTGGAATGTTATGTTTTTTAACTTGATGCTATGCGATGTTCATGGAGATCAGCTCTCCTCACGGGGTTTACTATGCATATTAATTTCATGTCTGTAAATTCCTTTAAATGCAGGTACTTTCTGCCTGTGCGAAGGGCTAGTGGTTATCACAAGCTGCTTAAACTGCTGTGAGGTTGGTTTATGATTAGCTAGTCAGGTAGCTCTTGTAAAAAGACCGTTGAGACTTCTTTATTCTTTGTCATCCCTAAATTAGTGATTCAATCTGAAAATGTTTCCTTCAGCCATTTTAGTCTCAAAATATATCAAGGCAAATAATTGTATTTTCCTGAAATAACTCAATTTCTTAGGGCAAAACTTTGCTTTTATGTTAACATCTGCAAATTCATTTCCTCGTCTTAACTAGTTTCCATCGTCTGCAGCAATTCTCAAAAACATTCTCCACAATTACTGTATGTTCTTATCATCAGTTCAACACACAATTTCAGGCTTTGGAAGAAACACATGGGGATTCGCAGCATCAGAAATGAAGGTTCCTAAATACCCCTTTTGTCACAAAGGAGTACTTAACCTCTAGGTGATGGGACATGAAGTAGAAGTTTTCAAAAGACAAACCCTAGCAGAGAAAAGCAAACTGGTAAACCGATGAGAAGTCAGTGAAGATATCATACATCCACTTCAAATGAAAGTTTGGTGTTATGAGTTGAATTGTGTCTCCCTAAAATTCAAGTGTAGAAGTCCTAACCTCTAGCAGTGGTTGGTTGAGAACCTCTAGCAGCGGTTGAGAACGGCGACCCCTTTAGGGGTTGAACGACCCTTTCACAGGGGTCGCCTAAGACATAACAGTAGCAAAATTACATTTATGAAGTAGCAACGAAAGTAATTTTACAGTTGAGGAACTGTATTAAAGGGTCGCGGCATTGGGAAGGTTGAGAACCACTGCCTAGTGCTTCAGAATGTAACTTTATTTGAAAATACGGTGGTTGTCGATGCAATGACTTAAGAGGTGGTCATACCGGGGTACAGTGGGCTGTTGACCCAGTATGACTGGCGTCTTTATCAAAAGGGAGAAATTGGAGACAGACACACACGGGAGAATGCCCTGTGAAGATGAAGGCAGAAATCTGGAGGGTGCTCTTACAAGCCGAGAAGCGTCCGAGATCACCAGCAAACTACCAGGAGCTGGGGGAGAGGCATGAAACAGATTCTTCCTCACAGCCCTCAAGACGATAAATGTGTTGTGTGGAATTCTATTATGGTAGCCCCAGGAAACGGATATAATCAGTGTTCTGCTGGGAGGTGACTTTGATTTTAATGTTTTGTATACCTCATATTAAGTCATTGTTATCATTCCATTTCCTTTCATTTCAAAAGCTTTAGGAAAAGCAATGGTTTGTTTGGATATTTTGCTGGTGCGGAGAAGGAGCAGATAAGGGACTGAGGTGGGAAAGGGACTTTCCACTGTCTTCGTTTTTATATTTATAAAAATGTGAATGATTGATTATTGGATTATTTTGTGTTCAGAAAATTTTAAAGAGTGCCTCAGCCGACGTGGCTCAGTGGATTGCGCATTGTCCCATGGACTGAGGTTTGATTCCTGGTCAGGGCACAGGCCCAGGTTGCAGGCTGGATCCCCAGTAAGGGGCATGCAGGAGGCAGCCAATCTATGTTTCTCTCTCATATACAGGTTTCGCTCTCTCTAAAAAAATCAATAAAAACATAAAAAAATGTTTTAAAACCGGGCAGGTTTGCTGCAGTGTGTGTGGTGACAAAAAGGCCCTTGCCCCTTTCTGTGATATTGAGTACCAGGACAGAGAGATGGTGTACAGACATCTGGAATGAGGGTTCTTGGTGGGTGTGTGTTGAAAGAAGGGCTTGTGTTAGATGGAAGATTGAGTCAGAGACATGGGGAGCGGTCTGGAAGTGGTGGGGTGCGCAGCAGTTCAGGGGAGGGTTCACGAAAGCCATGGAGACAAGCCTGGAGGATCTTGGGGACCATTTGTGGAAGTACTCTGGGGCTTGTCGGCATATGAAGTGTTCACATCTGTAGGGAATTTTTTATTAATTTATTTGAGCCAAACCGATGACAGTTGCTAGGAAGCAAAATCTCAATCCTGGGTTGAGAAAATGCTCCAGAGAAGGGAAGTTTTGCACTTTACATATTAATTTAAAAAATGTTTTGATTTTTTCTTTTTATCCTCACCCTAGGACATTTTTTGTTCAGATAGAGTGGGAGGGAGAGAGAGGAAGAGAAAGAGAGAAACATCGATGTGAAAGGGACACATCGAGTGGCTGCCCCCCGCACGACCCAACCAGGGCCGGGAACAAACTGCAACCGAGGTACATGCCCTTAGCCGAAACCGAACCCGGGTCTCTCTGGACCGCAGGCTGACACTCTAACCGATGAGCCAAACCGGCCAGGGCTGTTTTGATTTTTTGGAGAGAGAGGAAGGGAGCAAGAGATAGAAACATCCATGAGAGAGAACATCCATTCGTTGCCTCCTCCAGGCCCCACACTGGGTATTTGGCCCACAACTTGGGCCATGTGTCCTGACCAGGAATGGAACCGGAGACCCCTTGGTGCACGGGTCAACGCTCAACTGTAGGCCAGACTCCCTTTTATTTGGAACATTTTAATTCCAGACGGCACTACGTGGTCACTTGCAGTCCCTGAGTTGGCCAGGCCACCCTGCTGGCCTCCCCGAGCGTGTCGGGTTTAGTAAGTGGCGCCTGTTTCTTGGAGCGCGTCCGCCCTGCTGGACCCCCAGCCGCTCTGCAATCCCGACGCCACGCCGATGCTGCCACTGAGCACACCAAGGCCTTGCGAACCGCGGGACGCGGGCGGGACAGTCGTTCACGCTGTGTGCGCACAGTCACCGCTCCCAGAAATGGGCGCCAAGGGCTGCGGGGAGGCGGGCGCCCCCGCCGTGGGCTCACACTGCGGCATCCACCTAAGCCCGGTGGCAGGCAGCGCCATGGGCTCCGCTCTAACCCCGGGTCCGCAGGCCACGTGGACGGGCAGTGGGCCGGCAGCTCGTGGCCAGGCCGCGGGCCCTAACGCTGCCCCACGCGGACCTTTCCTTGCAGGCCGCCTCGCGCCCCGACATGGTGGCCCGCGTTGTCCGCGGGACTGCACACTGGGCCTCTCCCGCTCTCCATAGCCTCCCACGCCGCCTCCTTCCTGCACCCCAACATCGCCCAGAATGAATCCGGGCTTCACTAAGCCCCGGGGGGCAGGGATGGGTGGGGATGAAGGGGGCGCCCCTCCCCGCCCGCGCGCGGCCCGGAACTACCGCTCCCGGCGTGCCCCGCGCGGCGCGGCGCAGGGCGCGTGCGCGGCGGGGGGCGGTTGGCAACGCGGCTGCGCAATCGCGGCCCTGTGAGGTGTTTGTGCGCCGGCAAATCGCGCCCGGGATGTAGAGCTGGTGCTGCCCACGGCGTCTGACGCGGAGCTGGGTGGGGTGGCGAGTGGGGGGCGGTAGTCGGGGTGGTGGGAGAAGGAGGAGGCGGCGGCGAATCCCTATAAATGGCGCCGAAGCAGGACCCGAAGCCTAAATTCCAGGAGGGTGAGTGGGGGTCCTGGGCGAGGCCGGCGGCGGCGGCGCGGGCCGGGCGCTTTGTGCGGAGGCGCATTGCGGCGCGGCCGGGCGCAGCGCTTTGTGAGGCGGCCCGCGGCGGGCCTGCCCGGCGTCTCCGGCCCAGCGGACGGGGCGCGGCGGCGGGAGGCCGTCGCCATGGCGGCGGGAGGCGCGGGCGGGCGAGGCTGGCGCTGGGGCCGGAGCCCGGGGCGGCGGCGCGGCGGGCGGGGCGCGGGCGGGAGGGCCGCGCCGTGAAATGGCCGCCGCAAGATGGCGGCCGGGCCCGCCCGCGCCCACCTCCCCGGGCGGGCGGACGGCGGACGGCGGCGGACGGACGGCGCCCGGCTTTGTGACGCCGCGGGCCGCGCTGGGCGCTCGGGGCCGCCGTGGGCGCGCTCGCGGGGCGGCCGCTGCTACAGGCGGAGAAAGCAGCGGCTCGAGCGCCCCGTTCCGAGGCCTCCGTTCCCAGGTCCGCTGCCCGGTGCCGCCCTGGAGCTGCCGCCGTGGGTCGGCCGCTGCAGCAGCGTTGGGTCGGCCGCTGCTCTTTGCAAACATTAAAAAAAAAAAAAGTGCTTTTATTTTCTTCGAGAGGAGGGAGGGAGGGAGGGAGAGAAAGTGGGATCGGCCGCCTCCTGCGCGCCCCCTACCGGGGAGGGAGCCCGCCGCCGGCCTGTCCCCGGCCGGGAATCGGAGCAGCGGCCTCGGTGCGCGGCCGACGCGCCGGCCCGGCTGGTCTTATTTATTTATTTTTTATTTATTTTTATTATTTATTTATTTTTTTTGGTACGTGCCCCTAGCGGGACCCGAACCCGGGACTCCGGCCCGCAGGCCGACGCTCCAGTCGCTGAGCCAGACCGGCCAGGGCCCGGCTGGTTTGTTTTTAGTAAACGGCTCCTTTCGATGTACTAGACCCTGTGGCCGACGTGGGACCTGGCCCGGGGGAGGCCGAGCCTCGCGGTGCCTCCCGCAGGCGGCGCACAGTGTCTCTGTGCCAGGGGTGTGCGAACGCGGATGTGCTTTAGGATGAACTCGGAGAGCTGTGCGGCGGAGACCCTGGTGTGGGGCAGCTCTGGGGGATGTTTGTGACTTCAACAACGCCTTTACTCACGTAGAGAAACGTTGATTGTTCCCCTGACTTACGCTTCCATTGGTGGATTCTGCGGTGTGCCCCGACCTGGGTTTGAACTCGAAGACGTTTTTAAGGGTGTTTTTTGGCTAGTGATTGACTCTTAATACCTTTCTTCCACCTTGAGAAGCTGTGACTGACGCCTGTGGATTTGCTTTTCTTACAAGGTGTTTTAAAGCAGGGATTCTTTTTTTTTTTTATTTTTTATTCCTCACCCGAGGATATTTTTGTACATATTATCAGATAGAGTGGGGGGCAGGGAGGACACACATGGACTGGCTGCCACACACCCCGACCAGGGCCAGGGACGACGAACTGCAACCGAGGTCCGTGCCCCTGACGGGAATTGGACCTACCAGTCTTTGCTCCTTGGGCCCACGCTCTGACCTCTGAGCTCAACCGGACAGGGCCAGAGCAGGGATTTTTTTTATCCTCACCCTAGGACAATTTTCCATTTTTTGTTCAGATAGAGCAGGAGAGAGAGAGAGAGAAACATCGACGTGAAGGGACACATCGAGTGGCTGCCATCTGCACGACCAACCAGGGTCGGGGACAAACTGCAACTGATGACTTTGGGGAGAAAGTGCTTCAATTCTAAACTAGAAGAATTGTCGGTTAAAGGGTGTAGGTAACAGCAAAAGAGAACCCTTGTGCTGCTGTAGTGAATAAGAAGAGTGGGAACCAAGGTACCCTTAAGGAAGGTTTTGAAAGCTACCCAAGAATAAGAGTCTCTGTCCTTGCTATCACTTTCCAGATGTATTTCCTACTCTTATATTGAAGCTGAGTTGCATAACCATCACTAAGAAATTATAATTATTTTTTTAAAACTTTTAATATGTTTTATTGATTGATTTTATTTTATTTTATTTTTAGAGAGAGAGGAAGGGAGAGAGAGATAGAAACATCTATGTGAGAAAGACCCATGCCTCCTGCATGCCTTCTACTGGGGATCAGGCCCATAACTCTGGTATGTGCCCTGACCTGGAATTGAACCTGTGACCTGGTGCATGGGTCCATGCTCAACCACTGAGCCACACCGGCCTGGCAGGAATTGGAATCTTATTACCTTGAATTTGAGAGCATTGGGCAGAATTACCTTTGTAGTTTGATATTAGAAAGGATTAACAGTGGAGAAATGTTTTTTGTTTTTTTTTAAACCATATCTAGCCCGGCCTGTGTGGCTCACTGGAGTGTAGTCTTGTCTCTTCCCAGTGAGGGCACATGTCGGGATTTCTGCCTTGATCCCCCAGTAGGGGGCGTGCAGGAGGCAGCCTATCAGTGTTTCTCATGGATGTTTCTATCTTTTCCGTCCTCTAAAAAATACACACACACATCAATAAAAACATTTCAGAAAAACAAAAACATATCTAACACTGGTTTGCTCTTTCCCCAATTACCAGTCTTTCTCTCCACTGCCATGAAAATTAGGCATCTGTTATCCTGGATCATATTTCTCAACCTGCTTTCTGTTTTTTTTTTCAACAATGTATTAGGGCCGTGTAGTTAGAATGGAGGTCAGAGGCCTTCTGTTTAGCTTCAGTGCAGTTCTTTGGCAGCCGTCGTCCAGACGATGGGGGAGGAAGGCCATGTTTATCATACCTTTAAAGTTAACCTGGAGAGAAATTACGACACACGGGTCTGATCTTTGGTGCTGCTGTTCATTAGCTCTATACTTTGGCTGTATCCCCTGGTTTCCTTGCCTGCAGTATCCAGCCATGGCTCTAGCCCATGTCTCCTCGGCTTCAGACAGGTACTCAACTGCTTACTAGATGCTCCATTTTGGATTTGCTGTATCCACTAACATATTCCAAGATTGATCTGAACCCCCTCCCTCCATTTCCTGTTCTTGTTAATGCTCCCAGCAGCCTGTATTTATGCTTAGCTGTCCTTTACTTCTAACTACTTTTGGTGCAGGTCTATTTAGCTTACCCCTGGCTGTTGAGAGAACCCTTTGACTGCTCTCCCTATTTGCAGGCTCCACCTAAAACTGCATAGGCCCAGCAACCCCAGGCATTGAGTGGTTCTTCAGAGTGGACCGCTGCACAGGCATTACATAGAGAAATTTGATCAAAGTAAAGTTACTGAGTCTACTTGGAGAGATTCAAATACAGTTCTAGATTCTTGGCCAGATTTGGGAATCCTTCTGTACAAAATAAAGTCCAGATATCAAACATGACGCGTAAGGCATTTGGTGTTCTGTGTAACTTGAACTTCTACCTTTATATGTTTATCCTAACCTCCAGTAAACATTGCACTATTGCCCTGGCCGGTTTGGCTCAGCGTTTGGAGCTTTGGCCTGCAGACCAGAGAGTCCTGGGTTCAGTTTCCGCTAGGGGCACGTACCAAAAAAAAACCCAAAACGGTGCACTATTTCTACGTAAATGGCAATGTCACTTGAACATGTTTTTCTGCTTTTGTACCAGTTGCTTCCCTCCACTTGGACCCTTCCCTGTGACCTTTACAGTAGCTCATCAGTCAGTCTTACTGTTTATGAAGACAGTTGAAATATAAAATCCAGGGGATTGCGCAAATCTATTTGCTTGCATACCAGTGCCCCCCATTAATCTGACAGTGCTTAGTACAGGCATGTACAGGAAACACACTGGGTAAATATGTTGAAAGTGAATGTACAGATTTGCTGTGTGATGATAATTCAGGTTGAAGGTTTATAAGTTGGCAGTTTTGAAAACTTGCAAGCCGCAGTAATTTTTTTAAACAGTAAAATTCTGTTGTCTCGCCCTGGTTGGTTTGGCAGCCTGTAGACCAGAGAGTCCTGGGTTCAGTTCCCACTAAGGGCACGTGCCTAGGTTGCAGTTTGTCCCCGGTCTTGGTTGTAGGTGGCAGCTACTCGATGTGTGTGTCTCTCTTCCCCCTTCTCCCTCCTGCTCTATCTGAAGATAAAATGCAAAAATGTCCTCGGGTGAGGATTTAAAAAAAAACAGACTTCTATGGTCTCTTCAGAATTGAGCTGGTAGGCTATTTTAATTTAATTTTAGAGCTGAAAGAGCTGACTGTTGGAGTACTTTTGTTATTTGAGGAGAATTCTGTGTCTGCTCAATAAAACGTGATGTGGAAGTACTGCCAGAGCGCCTGCCTGATTGGCTGGCCGGCAGGTTGGCTTCCAGGTCTCATTTCAGTCCCTTACATTTTATTTAGTCTCACAACTCTTTGTTTTCTTAAACCTCATTCAAGGATATTTTTTCCTTTTATCTTCAGATAGAGTGGGAAGGGGGAAGAGAGAGAGAAACATCAATGTGAGAGGGGCATATCGACTGGTTGCCTCCCGTACAACTAGACCAGTGCTGGGGATGACCGGAATTCGCAGCTTTGGTCCATGGGCTGATGCTCTAACCACTGAGCTAAACTGGCCAGGGCTGTTTGGCAAGTCTTAATGGTAGGTTCAACATACAGTGTGAGTTCCAAAAGTTAGAATTCGTGTGTATTTTTTTGTTTATTGAAGCAGCCCAGTACCCAGAGCATCATTGAACACACTGAAGTCAAGAACATGACCCTCTTTTTTTTATTTTATTAGTCCTTTCTTGATTTTAGAGAGAGAGGAAGTGAGAGGGAGAGAGAGAAATCAGTAAGAGAGAACATCGAATGGCCGCATCCTGCATGCCTCCGCCAGGGATTGGGCCCATGACCTGGGCATGTGTCCTGCCGGGAATTGATCATGTGACCTTTTGGTACATGGGTCAACGCTCAACTGAGCCACACTGGCCGAACTCTTGTGTTTTTATGGATTTTTTTCAGAGAGAGGAAGGGGGGAGAGGGAAACATCGATCAACTTCCTCCGGCATGTCCCCTACTGGGGATCGAGCCTGCAACCTGGGCATGTGTCCTGACTGGGAATTGAATCGGGACCTCTCAGTCCATGGGATGATGCTCAATCCACTGAGCCATACCGGCTGGGCAAGAATCTCTTAAAAAAAAACAAAACACGGCCATTTCTGGTGCACATTGAAATTTTAATGTATAGATTATTGTACTTAGCTTAAATAATAAAAGGGTTGGAAGTGGAGATATAGTTAGAACATGTGGTTCTGAATTTGGGATACATCTTAAAAATTGTTTTTGCAGATGTACATTGAAAAACAAAACCAACCCTTCCAATGGGTAGTTAGAGTAGATTTTATTTGCTTAGCAGGTAATAGATGGTTTGATGGTTTAAATAGTAAATACCATGACATTTCTAATAGTTTTTGTTGTTTACATCAGATACTAAGGTGTTTTTATAGTAAGGTACTTACTGTTGAAGTTTGATCTGAAGTATTGATCCATACATAGCCTTTCCCACTTTTCCTAATTTCGTGAGGAACCACCGTGGTACAAGTGTGATCGCTCTCAGATGTAAGTCTTCTGTGTGAAGAGAAATTAGATTAACCCATTACTTTTTTACTTTTACAGGTGAGCGAGTGCTGTGCTTCCACGGGCCTCTTCTTTATGAAGCCAAGGTATGAGACCTGTTCTTGAAGAAGTTATCTGAAACTACTGGTTAGATTTGACTTTATAAGTTACCTTTTTCATAGGTTTGTGGAGTTCCTCATCTTCTATTACTCGGTGTTTTACTGCTTGCTTCATGGATCAAATAAAGCACCGCTATCTTGCCCCATTTGTCCAGTAGTTGGAAGGAGTATTTGAGGGGAAAGCTAGAAGATTGAGTTTTTTGTTTTTTAATCCTCACCTGAGAACATTTTTGCATTTATCTTCAGATAGAGCCGAAGAGAGAGAGAGAAACATCGACGTGAGAAAGACACATCAGGTGGTTGCCATTCACACAACCCCAACTGGGGCCGGGGACAAACTGCAACTGAGGTACATGCCCTTGGTGGGAACCAAACCCAGCACTCTCTGGTCTGCAGACCAATGCTCTAACTGCTGGGCCAAACCGGCCAGAGCAAAGATTGAGTATTGATGGGAACAATAGCATTGTGTAATTAGTGACCGAGAGATACACACACGCATCAGTGTGAGAGATGAATACCAGCCTCCCACAGACGCCTCAACTGGAAGTTGAACCCACAGCATAGCTATGTGCCCTGACTGGGAATTGAACCAGCAACATTTAGTTGTATGGGACAACGCTCCAACCAACTGAGCCATGTCGGTCATAGCATGAACATGTTTATTTAAAATATTTAAATGGCTATTGGAATAGCTTAAATTTTTGTGGTTTCTTTGTAAAGACTTTAAAATCTAAAACCAAATAGTTACCACTCGTCATAGCTAACACCCTCCTTTGTCTTTTCTAATTCGGCTGCGTTTAAGAGCAGAAAACATTTTTGATCTGACACTTTACTAGTTGCTAACTCTGCACCAAAACATTATCATTGCCTTTAATAAGCTAATAGAACTTTCAGATGTTATTAATATTTTCTTTAGCTGAATTTGTTTATGAAATTATAGTTTCTGACTAGTTAGACTTTCAGAAAGTACAGACTAGGATTCATTAGCTGCTGTTCTTTGATGGCTTGTCTAGCCCATTGCTTTAAGGTTTAGGGTGACCCCTTATGCTAATGGTTCTTTGATTTGTGGGACTTACTCCAACAAATTGTGAGAATTCGTCAATTTTATAACTCTTAATAGTTACAAAAGTTTAAATAATGTTCTTTTAGCTTGGCCGGTATGGCTCAGTGGTTGAATGTTGACCGATGCACCAAGAGGTTCCAGTTCAATTCCCGGTCAGGAGGTGGCCAGTCGATGTTCTCTCTCATCGAAGTTTCTCTCTCTCCTTCTCCCTTTCTTTTTCTCTAAAAAAAAAAAACCCCAAAAAACAATTAGCCCTAGCTGGTTTGGCTCAGCGGTTAGAGTGTCGACCTGCGGTCCAGAGAGACCCAGGTTTGGTTCCCGCTAAGGGCATGTACCTCGGTTGCAGTTTGTCCCCGGCCTTGGTTGGGTCGTGCGGGTGGCAGCCACTCGATGTGTCCCTTTCACATCAATGTTTTTCTCTCTCTCTCTCTCTCCCTCCCACTCTATCTGAACAAAAAATGGAAAAATGTCCTCGGGTGAGGATAAAAAACAAACTAACAAAACAATTTAAAAAAATAATGTTCTTTTAGGGAGTCTTATTTTGGGGGGGTTCATTTTGGGCACCAACGAGTTTAAGTGTAGAGAGTATCTTTGAAAGTTTGGATACTTTAAAATCATCCAGGTAGTCCTGTCTTCTTTCTTTAATATTTCTAAGTGAAATTTTTTCTTTTTTATTTCAGTGTGTAAAGGTTGCCATTAAGGACAAACAAGTGAAATACTTTATACATTACAGTGGTTGGAATAAAAAGTGAGTATTAGATCTTTAAAAGCAATAATTTATTATTTACAAAGTAACTTGTGTCATAGACTGGCACAAGCATATGCTTCTTAATTGTATAATTTTAACATTACACCTTTTGCAGCAAGGGTTTGAACCATTTGAATATGATGAAACTATAATAGATATTGATATATGCAGCCATTTCATTAAAAAAATTTTGGAGTATTTATTTGTTCTAGTGTAATGTCTGATAATCATTAGTCAACCAACTACTTTTTGTTTTGTTTTGGTACATTTTATTTTTTTCCCCATCACCATTATCCCCCTCTATGCCCTCTTCTACCCACCCCCACCCTGTTGTCCATGTCCACAAGTTCTCTCTCTCAGTTCCTTCATCCCCTCAACATCCCCTGGTTTGGGTACATTTTAGGACACCGTGTGTGTGTGTGTGTGTGTGTGTTTTGCCTTAGCACAAACTTAGTAACTATGTACCTTATGTTAAGCGATTATACTATAAGCGAGTAGCATTTTTCTACCTAGAAAAGGGAAAAGATAAAAGTTGTCTAATTTGGCAGTAATGACCAACTTAGGTTCAGAACTTTGGGAACATAATTTCTGTTGACAGAATGTGATTTCATGTGTTTCAGTTTTTAACATATAGTTTAATATAGGTACAGGAATTTAATTACAGAGTTTAATTTTCTACCCTTAAGAGAGTATTTTTTGAAGCAGTGGTTCATTGATCTGTCACGGGAGTGGACAGGACACAGGTTGAACACATTCTACTGTAGCTCTTTCTCAGTGACCAGTCTTTCATCGTGGGGCCCACAGACACCACACCTAATAATTTACTCGTTTTTGATGCTTGTAGTTTGACAGCCTGTGATTTTTTTACTGTGAGAGGTTTTAAATGACTGTTGTTAATGGACAGCACTGTCAGAAAGGGTGGTTCTTTGGGAGTTGTTTTCTAGCAAAACTCTTTGTGTTACCTGAGCTGTGCTTTGGTACCTGGTTCTCCGTGTGAGCAGTGCCGTCTCTGTTGTGTGCTCTGTCGCTGTGGAAGGAGGTTTTCTCTGTGATGATTACTGACTGGTATTGTTCCATGTAGCTCCCTGTCCATGTGACCAACCCAGGCAGTTCTGTCTGTTCAAAAGTTTTCACCAATGCTTTTAGCTAAAAAACAAATCAGATCCTTAACTTTCCTTTCATTAGTGTAACTGTAGAAAGGTGGAAATCAAAATGTGTAAAAGCACATTCTGGCAACATGCGAATTATTTTTTCCAGTTAATGATAATTTAAATATTTCTAGTGATAGGTAGGGCAGTACTAGTAACTCAATATTATTAGCTGTGAGCATAGCTTTTGGGCTTAACTCTTTCATGTGTAATAGATATTTTACATAAAATTATGTGTGGATGTATACAGTTTAAAGATTTGGCTTTAGGTGGCATTTATAGTTTATAAGGAATTGTGAAAACACCAAATTTCTGTAGTTTCTCATTTCACTGCTTCAAAATAAATTAATAACGGTTTTCTTTTGTAATATTATAGTCTAGTAACACTAATAAACGCTAGGCTGCATAGATTTTGTTTTCAGCTAATTTTATATTAAATATTAATTGGTCCTTGGAAAAAAGAAGAAAAAACAGCGTTAACTATTAGAGATCTTCATTAATATCTTTGTAGATATGTGGAGGACTATTAACATATCAAGGTGTATGTTTTGTTGGTTTTGTATGTAGTTTTGAAAATTTTCATCTTTAGTTTTAGGGACGCCTTTAAATAAACCCAGTTTGAAAGGAGAAAGGTTGTTCTAGTGCTCTGCATGTGTGTCAGGTGCTCATTTAGTGAGGTGCTGCCACAGGCACTGTGGCTCTGGGGACTCCCATAAACTCCTTCAGAAAACGTTGTGGTTCTTTCATGCTTAATCTATACATAAAGGTTTCTGAATGTTTGGCCTTTGGCTACTACCTTAGGAGCTGTGTTCTTCAGAAAGGTGTCATTTAATATCCCTGTGGTTTAGCAAGGATTTTCAGCTCCTGACATAAAGTAGAATTGATTTGGTTTTTAGACAAAGGTGCTTTTTTTTTTTTTTTTTAATTTTTAAAAAATTTTAGGTAGGGGTGGGAGAGAGAGAAACATTGATTTGTTGTTCCACTTGTTTATGCACTCATTGGGTGATTCTTGCCCTGACCTGGGATCGAACCCGCTACGTTGGCAAATTAGAACCATGCTCTAACCAACTGAGCTACCTGCCCAGGGCCCAACGTGCTTATTTAAATGCATTTTATGTCAGAGGGGGAAGGGATTTGCAATGTTCTGAAATGAACTTTGTAGAAAGTAAAAATTGACTAGCTCCCTTTTTTAAAGAGAGGATTAGAATAGATATGAATGGTTATATAAATAAATAAAATCCTCATTTCGAAAATGGTTTGTCAGATACCTTGCTTTAAGAAAATTACACCACAAAAGCTCAGTTTCCAAATTGGAATCTTCTTAAACTTCAGTAAATTTATATATGGTTTTTTTGAAGCCCAATAGGTAAGATATTTCTAAATTTTCAAAAACCTTATTGGAATTTGTTGACACAGACATTTAAATAATCCATTTGTAAATAAATCTTAAAGCTTAAACTAAATTCTGCACCTAGTTACTGAGATTACTTTGTACTGTGCTGTCTGTATCAGAAGTGCTGTGAGGCCCAGGCGCTCTGAAAAAACTTGGAAGACACGTGAGGATATTGTAGCCCTTTTTCCTGTTCCTGAAGGAGCTCCCTCAGTACACCACCCCCTCCTGACCTCTAGGTAAATGCATGTTTTCAAGTTTTTTCTAGGAAATCATGTTGAGGATTGCTTTTTATTTATTCTCCTTTTGGTCAGAGGTGGGAAATCATTAAATAAAAGATTTTGAGGATACATCTAATTGTGTCACTAAAGGAGCTCCATCAGCAGGAGGAAAGAGTCAATTTGCATGAGAAATTAAGTGTTCCCTAGGAAATAGCTTGTTTTCCCCTTTGGAAAAAAACACATCAGAAATGATGTTTTTTTTTAAGAAATCCTCACCCAAGAATGCTTTTCATTGATTCTAGAGAGAGGAAGGAAGGGAGAGAGAAACATTGATTGGTTTCTTCACACATGCTCCACAACTGGGGATCTAACCCGCTAGCTACCCTTTGGTTCACGGGCCAGTGCTTCTAACTACTGAGTAACTCCGGCCAGGGCAGAAATCATGTTTTGAAGCAACTTTTTTCTAACTGCCAGAATGCCTTAGCAGTTCGATGTTTTAGCAGAGTGGGTGGTTCTACCTTTTGATGTTTAGAAAGCTGTCTTGGCCTTGGCAGTCAGTATATTCATTTGTGAGTGAGTGAAGGTTAAAGATGGTGTAGTCTGATAAACCATTGTATGTAATACATTAATTTACAGTCTTAGCCGAGTCAGTCTAGATGATAATGAGTTTTTGTATATCTCCTAATAATGTTTCTGACATATCTTGAGTGTTTATTTTTTGTGTCAAACTCAGAAGTGTTTTACATGTACTAAATAATTCTCATAACAATCCTGTGGTGTTGGTGCTATTATCCTCGTTTTACAGTTGATGAAACTAAGGTACACAGTTCTGTGACTTTGCTATTACACACAGCTAAATACCCAGTTTTAGTTTTTCAAAAAGTCAACTTACGGTTTTCTGGGCTGCTTTATTTGAAATTAAAATTCTTTAAAGTATCTTTCTTCTGTAAAGATAATTTGTTAGTTTGTTTTTTATTTAAAATATGTTTTTATAGCCCTGGCCAGTTTTGCTCAGTGGTTAGAGTGTTGGCCTGTGGCCCAGAGAGTCTGGGGTTCGATTCTGGTCAAGGGCGTTTACCTCAGTTTCAGTTCTGTCCCATCCCTGATAGGGGTTGTGCAGGAGGCAACCATTCCATTTGTGTCTCTCACATCGATGTTTCTCTCTTTCTCTCTGCCCCCCCCTTCTCTCCCTCTCTCTTCCTCCCTCCCCGCTCCCTCCCATTCTATCTGAAGATGAATGGAAAAATGTCCTCGTTTGAGGATTAAAAACTATATATATTTTTATTGATTTTTTTTTTTTTGAGACAGAGACATTAATGTGAGAGAGTAACATCAATTGGCTGCCTCCTGCACACCCCCTATTGGGGATCGAGCCCACAACCTGCTCTTGTGCCCTGACCAGGAATCGAATTGACACCTCTTCAGTCTATGGGACGTCGCTCAATACACTGAGCCACGCTGGCCGGGCTGTAAAGATAATTGTTAAGGCACTCTCCTGTTAAATGCCATATTCTTAATGCTGTTTTGAGAAATGATTTTAGTAATTTGCCTTTGGACTCTGGGAGTGGAGATTTGCAGTGTTGTTTTAAGAATATGAAGATTACTTTACAAAAGAGAGATTTCTACTTTAGTTGAATGGATTTATCCATAGTCTTGCCTCATGGCTCTCTAAAAAATAATTGGAGGAGTGAATAAAAATCAAAATATTTTTGAATGACGTTTTAACTTTTCTCTTTTTCAGTTGGGACGAATGGGTTCCAGAAAGCAGAGTGCTCAAGTACGTGGACACCAATCTGCAAAAACAGCGAGAACTTCAAAAAGCCAATCAGTAAGTTTGTTTTGCAACATAAATATAAGGAGAAATGCTTGTAAATTAGCTTTTGGAAATAGAATGAGCAATAGAAATGATGTTGGCTGCCTGGCTGTGAAATGATTCTTGGTACTTGTCAGTCACTGTGTTATCGTGGCTTTGACTTGAGGTGATCAGAGAAGCCTTTCCTAGGAAGATAAGTAGCACACCTGTTATTTCCCGAGTCTGTCCTTTAGAGGGAGGCAGAAGCAGAGTGTTCCTGGGAGTTTCTGTAGTTGTCAAATGCAATGTTATCTTCTCTCCCAGGCTCCCTGGAAGGTACAGTTGTTGGGGGGGACAGGGGGGACAAAACAAGGAGAAGGCGCATCCCCATTATTATCCTTCACCTTTGGAAACACATTGAGAAAAGGAACCCAGAAAGACTGGGTGGTCTATAATTGTTTGCTTTTAATTTCAAAGCTGAAACGTGTGTCAAAATTGAAGTGATAAGAGTGATCAAATAAAACATTGGGATTAGTGACTTTCAAAACAGAAATGGAATTTTCAGTTATGTGAGACAGCCTTTTACTTCATTTATTTTAATTTTGGTAGATATAGAGAGCAAAATCTTAGGCCTTTTACTCTTCTTGACTAGTTTGTCCAACTTGTTAAAAACTTCTTTGCCAAAATATGTATAGGCTTGGTACCTCAATTTGAATATAAATTTCAAAATGGAACCTGGCTGTCACAATCTATGTTTATACTTAAACACTTATTTATGATGGCTTGATCACAATTGTTTTAAAGGGAGCAGTACGCAGAGGGCAAGATGAGAGGGGCTGCCCCAGGGAAGAAGGCATCTGGTCTGCAGCAGAAGAACGTTGACGTGTAAGAAACTTTGTTTCCATTTTGAACCCTGTTTTACAAGTGAAATTCCATACCTATTATCCTGAATTAGAATTTATTGAAAATAAAAACTGGGATATTGTTGTAATTTGAAAGATGCCATTGAGAATCCCCTTCTCGGGTGTTGGGTTGTTTAAAATACATTTGAAAAATACATATTTAGATAGAGTGGGAGAGAGAGAGAAACATCAACATGAAAGGGACACATCGAGTGGCTGCCTCCCGCACACACAACCCAACCAGGGCCAGGGACAGACTGCAACCGAGGTACATGCCCTCATCAGGAACCGAACCTGGGTCTCTCTGGACTGCAGGCTGACGCTCTAACCGCTGAGCCACACTGGACAGGGCGGGACTTCAGTTATTCTTTAAAGTAAATCAAATCTAAACTCCTGTCCGGGTAGCTAGCTCAGTTGGATAGAGCGTCCGATACGCCAAAGTTGTGAGTTCGATCCCTGGTCAGGGCACATACAAAAATCAACCAATGAATGGGTGGAGCAACAATATTAATGTTTCTCCCTCCCTCCCTCCCTCTCCCTCTCTCTCTCTCTCTCTCTCTCTCTCTCTCTCCCCCCCTCCCTCCCCCTCTCCCTCCCTCCCTCTAAAATCAGTAAATAAGAATGTAAAGTAAATTAAATCTCAAAGAGCTTATATTTTGACTATATAATATTTAGTCATTGGGCTTAGAAATAGGAACACAAACAGAACACCAGCAGTTTATGTTATGAAGTCTGTCGCACAGCTTGAGAAACTAGCTTGCATGTTTAATTAATATAAGGAAGAAGAATGTCCGGAAGTACTTACTACTGGATTCATTCAAATATAATTTATAATTTTTATTTGTTTAGAGTTGGAATTAGTTGTCCATATTTTTTCTTTTAATTTTATGGTATGGAACGAGTAGGTAAGGAATGATGTTATGTCTTGGTTTCTCTTGGTCCCCAGTGTTCTTGACATGTACAAGTAAAAGTTCATGGTTTACTCTGAAACCAGTACTGTCTAGAAAATACTTGTGTTACAGGCTAACCTTAGAGATCAGGAAAACCCTTGTACTTTCAGATGGTCAGATTTTTGTGTTTATAATCAGACATAAGTTAATTTGAGTTGTAAAACGAACTCCAAACCCTAAATTAAATGGATATAGTAAATAATATTTACAAATATTATTTAAAGCTCTAGAAAAGTAAGAATATTTAGACATAATCCATAATCATGGGCTTTGCAAACTTGAATTCTAGAAAATATGAATAAAATAAAAATTTGTAATTTATTGTTTGGCAGCAGATAAATAGAGAAAAGTTAGAAATGACTAAAGGGAAGGAGACTTTAGCTTTGTTCTACATGTGAGAGAATAGAGTATTTGGTGTTGAAAAGGAGGGGATGTAGTTTAGAGGGAAAAAAATGAATCAAAATTTGTATCACTGAGAGTTGAATAACAATCATATTGGTCTTAACTCCTAGAAATCTAAAGTCATATTATGCTGATACTAAAGTAATTGGGGAAAATATTTTAATTGGAACTTTATTTTTGGTGGAACTAATGTAAATTTTTATAAACTATTCATAAATTATATATATAACCTTACAAGTTACTAATATAACCCTGAAAGGAAGTCTTGATGTATTCTTGGTTTATTTTTTGATTATGTAGAGGGAGATGTGAATTTAACCAGCAATCAATAAAAAATCCTGTGTCTGAGCTGGAAACTATTGATTGCCTGATTTTATCATTCAAGGCACTTTTTCTAGGAGCTTATCCCTGATAAAAAGGAATTAAAACAGAGGCAGTTTTACTAGCAGTAATTATTTATCTTTCTCCTTTTTCTCTTTTTAGGAAAACAAAAAAGAACAAACAGAAAAGTAAGCATATTAATTTTATGAAAATTATTTTACCTTTATAATATTTAATTCCAAGTTGTGTGTTAAAAATTTTAAATTGTGAAGTTTTGTTTAGCTTATGTTTACTGATGATAACAAATATGAGTCACAGCCTTATTATATGGGTACATAGTGTAGAAACCTAACTCTGATACTCTTTTTACCATGGAGAAACTCATGTTCTTTATTCTTTATACTAACCCTGAAGATAACTTTTAAAGATATGTAAGGTGGTAATATTGAAGCTGTTTATAAAAGTTATACTTTTAGGCCCAGCTGGTGTGACTCAGCGTTCTAAGGTCCCATGGACTGAAAGGTCCCAGTTTGATTCCTGGCCAGGGCACAGTCCCAGGTTACGAGCTCGATCCCCCGGAGGGGCGTGCAGGAGGCAGCCAATCCATGTTACTCTCTTTCTCCCTTCCCCTCTCTCTCAAAAAAAACACACGCATGCACACACATAAAGAAAGTTATGTTTTTGATAGGAATATATTCCTTAACATAGATTCAAGTAACACCTATGTAATGGGAAAATGAAAAGAAGGGTGTGTTGTAAGAGACTATTTTTAAGAATTTCTCATTTAACAAGTTAAAGATCTCTCTTCCTCAACCTCAAATTTTTGTAGCACCTGGAAATGGAGACGGTGGCAGCACCAGTGAGACCCCTCAGCCCCCTCGCAAGAAGAGAGCTCGGGTAGACCCTACTGTTGAGAATGTGAGTTCCCTTAAGTGTATGAGTAGCATGTTGGAATTTTTAGTCTCATGTTAAAATACAATAAAATAATCAGAACTCTGTGTCTCAAAAGCACTTATAAAACATGGTTAACTACTGAAATGAAAATACTCCTCTTGTTTGGATACAGGGTATTTTTTTAACTTGCAACGCGAGGTATGTCCTTGATAGATACCCCTTCCCCAGCTTACCATCAGATGTTTGCTTATGAGCTCTTTGTTCATGTACAAGACAAGACTAAATGTTTCTTTGGTGTTGAACTGTGTATCGGGTCCTTGAATAACGTCTTTATTCATCGTCATTCTGTTATGACATTGCTGAAATGCTGTAGGAACTTAACTTTTGTTCATATCAGTTAGCCTGTGGTCGAGTGATTTTATTGCATGTTTTGCTTAAAGTTGGAGAACATATTGATGATATTGAGAACTTACTCTGTTAGATTTATTAGGTTAATTAAATAGCTTAGGTCCCAGGATGAGTTAATAAACCCATAAAAAATACCATGAAAAACCATTAATTAATTTGTGTGTGTGTAATAGCTTTGACTTCTTATTTAACGAAAAACCTTATTTCTAAATTTCTTATCTTTATAACGTCCAAAATTACGAATTATAATCCTGAAACCAGGGTTATTTTTTTTAACTGGCATGTTTTACTTTTTAAATTTTTTTTTTCCCCTTTATTGATTTTAGAGAGGAAATGAGAGGGAGAGAGATATGGAAACATCAATGAGAGAGAACATCAGTTGGCCGCCTCCTGCATGCTCCCCACTGGGGATCTGATCCACAATCCAGGCATGTGTCCTGACCGGGAATCGAACCAGCCACCTCTTGGTGCATGCATGGGTCAATGGTCAACCACTGAGGCACATCGGCTGGACATATTTTACTTTTTTTTTTTCTCACCTGAGGACATTTTTTGATATTTTGTTCAGATAGAGTGGGAGGGGAGGAGAGAGAGAGAGAGAGAAACATCAATGTGAAAGGGACACATCGAGTGGCTGCCACCTGCACGACCCAACCAGGGCCAGGGACAAACTGCAACTGAGGTACGTGCCCTTAGCGGGAACCAAACCCGGGTCTCTCTGGACCGCGGGCTGACACTCTAACCGCTGAGCCAAACGGGCCAGGGCCATATTTTACATTTTTGAAGCTGAGATTATAAACAGTGGTATACTTCTAAAATGGTATGTTCTGAAACTGAAAATCAGGCGCCTTTGAGCAGTTATTGAAGACTTTTATTTCATAGTACATTTAATTCTATGTATTAGAGTTGTAATTTTATTTATTTTATTTTTTTTAATCCTCACCCGAGGACATTTTTCCATTTTCTGTACAGATAGAGTGGGAGGGAGGGAGAGGAAGGGAGAGACAGACAGAAACATCGACGTGAAGGGACACATCGAGTGGCTGCCACCCGCACGACCAACCAGGGCCGGGGACAAACTGCAACCGAAGTACGTGCCCTTAGCGGGAACCGAACCCGGGCCTCTCCAGACCGCAGGCCGACGCTCTAACCGCTGAGCCAAACTGGCCAGGGCTACAGTTGTAATTTTAAGGTAGTTGTGTTTGGGATAGTCATTGAATACCAACAAATATGGAAACACTACAAGCACAGCAAATGAACAGTAAGAGTGATCATTTACAGAAGAAAAGGAAACTTGCTAAATAATTTTTGCCTACACATGAAATAGCACTAAATAGACCAATTTTCTATCAAGATAAGATTCCTGTTTCCCAGCAGCTAGCTGTGGTCTTTACATTTATGATTTTGAAATGATGATAATATTTGAGTACTGTAACGAATTTATATCTAGTGCCTCTGAAAGGTGAGAAAAGCCCTTGTGGAATAGCTATTCAGCTAGAAAAGACCTTTTGTATCCTGGCTGGTTTGGCTCAGCGGTTAGAGTGTTGGCCTGCAGTCCAGAGAGGCCCAGGTTCAGTTCCCGCTAAGGGCACGTACCTTGGTTGCAGTTTGCCCCTGGCCCTAGTTGGGTCGTGCAGGTGGCAGCCATTGATGTGTCCCTTTCACATCGATGTTTCTTTCTCTCTCTCTCTTCCTCTCTCTCCCTCCCACTCTATCTGAACAAAAAAATGAAAAAATGTCCTCGGGTTAAAAAAAAAAAAGAAAGAAAGAAAAGACCTTTTGTTTTTTGCTGTTGTTAATCCTCACCCAAGGATATATTTTCCATAGATTTTTAGAAAGAATTGGAGGGAGGGGGAGTAGGAGAGAGGTGAGAGGGTCATCGATGTGAGAGAGACACATCCATTTGTTGGACTAGGGATCCTGCAACCCAGGTACATGCCCTTGACTGGGAATCGGACCCATGACCCTTTGGGGTGTTTGCCACTGCTGTAATCACTGAGCCACATGGGCCGGGGCAAGAAAAGACATTCTAAAATACTTTTTCCATTTAGGAGGAAACATTCATGAACAGAGTCGAAGTTAAAGTAAAGATTCCTGAAGAACTGAAACCATGGCTTGTTGATGACTGGGACTTAATTACCCGCCAGAAACAGGTAACTTAAAAGCTACAGTGATTCAGTGATTGTAATCTGCATGTATCCCTTCTAGTTTGGCGGGGAGGGGGCCTTAAAGGAGAAACTTACAGAGACTGGAGTGTTGAAGGTGTGAATGATGAACAGACCATCAGGCAGGACGACTCGGAGAGGAGTAGAATAGAGCACGTGCAGCGACAGTGCATGAGTGTGTGACGCTGCAGAAAGGAGGGGATGACTCGCTTTTGGAGGTTGCTAGAGCAGGAAGTACGTGTTTCCTGTCTTAATGTCGTTGGAAAGGGGCCGCCCTCACATTGGTCCTGCTAATGGAGGAAGGAGGACGCCGGTGGTACTGCCTGCACGGTCTCCGTGCCTCCCGCCTCCCACAGGGCCAGGCTGCAGTCCAGTCTCCAGTTCTCAGAACTGTGCAAGAAATGGGGTGTCCTGAGGAACGTATGTGACTCCACAAGGGCACTCCAGAACGAGGAGCTAGGACAGATGAACCCGGTTTCTCATAACCAGTGACATGGGCAGGGTTCGGGAGAGTGGGACAGCTTGAGGGCTGTGAGGCCTAAGAGACTGCTCAGACACGCTGTGCAGACTCCACTGGTTCTTGCCTTGGGTCTGGCCAAACTGCTAGGATTGAGACCTTGGCTCTGCCATTTACAGTCTGAGTTGGGTCACGTTACTCAAGTTTTTTAAATTTTAGTTTCCACATTTAGTGGAGGAGTGGCACCTACTCAGAGTTGATATAAAGATGAAAAGAAATTGTTAATGCTTCAGACAGGCTCTGCGCATAATGTGCATGTCGTGAGTGATAACAGGAGGTGCATTCATGTGTGGTGTGCTCCACGTAGGGTGATCGTTTGTGTGTGTCCAGTAGGGACCAGTCTTCAGAGCTGTGCTGTTCAGTGTGGTAGTCACCTGGCCACATTGGGCTATTTGATTGAAATTAAGTTTTTCCTTGGCCACATTAGCTTTGTTTCAAGTGTTGAACGGTGCTTTTTCCTATTTTATAATAATGTTGGGTGAACTTTTTAGCTTTAAAGCTGTGCCAGTCTCTTTAAAAAGAGAGAATACTAGTGTTCAACTGTATTTTTGTTTTTATAGCTCTTTTATCTTCCTGCCAAGAAGAATGTGGATTCCATTCTGGAGGATTATGCAAATTACAAGAAATCTCGAGGAAACACGGATAATAAGTAGGAATATAAATGTGTTTGAAGTATATCCAGACACATTTTTCTTTCATCTTTTTTCCAAATATTTTTATTTCCAAATAAATTACCTGAAATGTGTAGCTATTTAAAACAATACTGTCAAACACTAGCAAAATAGAATTTCATTGGTTTGACACAGAGTTTTCGCTGGCAAACTTTTTCTTACAGAGCCAGATAGTAAACTTTTAGGTAAAGTTATTATGTGTAAGTACATATGTAACAATTATATAAAAATGTAAAAAATACTTAAGGCCTGAGGGCTGTAGTTTGTTTAGCATTAGTTTATTTGTGGAATTGGTTTTTTGTGCTCTTTGTTAAATCCCTTTTTAAAGAATGTTCATTAAAGATTCATCCTCATTAGTTCAAGCTTTAACTTAATCCCTTATATTCACGTTGGCTGAATTAATCCCGACCTTTTGATTCTTTTCAGTGACCTGTTTTGGAAGTAATTTATTTTTGCTAATTTATCAGGGAGTATGCTGTTAATGAAGTAGTGGCAGGGATAAAGGAATACTTCAATGTGATGTTGGGCACTCAGCTGCTCTACAAATTTGAGAGGCCACAGTATGCTGAAATCCTCGCGGATCACCCTGATGCGCCCATGTCCCAGGTGTATGGAGCGCCGCACCTACTGAGATTATTTGGTAATAGACCATTTAGAAAACAAAATTTTACTTTTTTTCCTTTGAGCCTTTAATATTTTTGTCTTTCCTTATTAATATCAATGTTCTAAAACATTGCATTCCAATTTGAACTTGTATCTAAAATGATAAATATCAAAAGTTTGTTTAAATTGAAGAGTTTTTAAAATCACGTATTTTAAAGGAATTGGTGATGGTTGCATTTGCTTACATAATTAAAATTGCTTATAGTGCTACCTTGGACGTGGCTTTGACTGAATTATTTTGTTTAAATAGTACGAATTGGAGCGATGCTGGCCTACACACCTCTGGATGAGAAGAGCCTTGCTTTGTTACTGAATTACCTTCACGATTTCCTGAAGTAAGTCTGAGTTTATGCTTGGAGTAAAAACCTGAATTAGTACAGTCCACTGAAAATTTCTGTGTGATAGGTTGACACTATAGACATTAAAACATTGAACTGAAGTAAATAAAAGAACACTACTGGTACCAGAGTAAATATGTTAATGGAACAGATTAAGTGCAAATGAATGGGAATATTACACATGATAGATTGTCATATCAGTAATAGGGGGAATGATGGACTCAGGAAGTGGGAACAACTGACTAGTCTTTGGAAGGAAACAAAGTTAGATTCACACTGTTGTCATGCATCAAAATTCTAGATGTGTCAAAAATTTTATTAAGATAATGAAGGGGAAAATGTAGAGCAGTATTTTTATGATTTTTTTTTTTTGTAGTGAGAATGATCCTTCTAAAATTAAGCTCAAATAATATAGGTAGTGATTGATAAAACTGACTACGAATACTTAAAATTCCATGTGTTAAGAATATGCTCTTAAAGATGACAGGACTAGATGTTACAGTGACGATAAAAGACCTGGTACCGTTAGCACAGAAAGAAGAGTTCTTGCAGTGGGAGATGAACAAAGCAGTGTAAGAGGACATGGAAAGTCAGAGACATGGAAGTACAAAATGTTCAACATTATGACAGTTAAAGTATCTCCTGTCAGATTGGCTAAGGATAACAAGATTGAAGAAGTGGGGGGAAGGCTGTACTGGTTCTACAGGTTACTGGGGGCATCGTGGCGATGCATGTTGAATTGTTCAATGTGCTTACTCTTTGAATAGGAAGTTTGCTTCCGGGAACTTCTGCTATAGAAATAATTAAATGCACAAAGGTTTACAAGCAGGTTGTAATGGAGAGTAGGGTGTGATTCCCGTCACTTGTAGAGAAATATTTTCAGTCTTTGGAGAAGTCTGGCTTTTACTTAACAGTGGATTTACTTTTTGGGCAGAAGTTTCTCATTTCTACTTGACACGTTTGAATTTTCTTAAAATAACACCATATATTTTATAATAAAAAATTTAAAACTGCAATGTGAGCCTGGGAGTCTAGACAGCTTTAATAGTCCTCATTCAACCAATGATAAAGACCCTCTCTTAACCTCAGTTTTATTAAGGAACTGTGTACTACTGGACATGAGAGGTTGTTTTGATTTGATAGTGTTTGCTTCACATTTACTTGTCATTTTCTAAATATATTTATTTATTTAAAAAAAATTTTTTTCTTTATTGATTTTAGAGAGAAGGGAGAGGGAGGGAGAGAGAGAGAGAAACATTGACGAGAGAGAACATCGATTGGCTGCCTCCCGCATGCCCCCACTGGGGTCGGGCCCACATCCTGGGTATATGCCCTGACCGGGAATTAAACTGGCAACCTCTTGGTGCATGGGTCGGCGCTCAACCGCTGAGCCACACCAGCTGGGCAGTTCCTGAATATATTTAAATAATGAGTTGTTACTCCTTGAGGAGAACACCACCTGTTTCTTAAAAGGTGCAGTCCAGACTCAAGTTGGTACTCTGAAGATAACTGTTCTGCAGTTTTAGATGAGGGGAGTAGTGACTCAGGACTGTTCCTTTGTGCAGTTCTCTGTTGTAGAACACTGTTATCTGAGTTGTGATTACATGATGTTACTGTGAGGTGATTACTTTGGTATCTGTTAAGTGTTTTGTATGACTTGTTTTTATAATAAGGGAGAAGAGATTTAGATCGAGATGTATTTCTTTTTCATTTGTTCTGAATAACATTTTATTTTTAGATACCTGGCAAAGAATTCTGCGACTTTGTTCAGTGCCAGCGACTACGAAGTGGCTCCTCCTGAGTACCACCGGAAAGCTGTGTGAGGCGCCCACTCACACTGACGTTGGATCTCTAACACATTTCTGTTCTTAGTCCTCTTGTACAAATGATGTACTTTGAAAATGTTAGTGTATAACAGAATTGATGTTTGTTTCTGTTTGATTTTAAACAGAGAAAAATAAAAGGGGTTACAGCTCCTTTTTCTTTTCCTTTTTTTTTTTTTTCATTTCAAAGTTGCTACCAGTGTATTGATGGACAACAGAGAGACGTACTGTGGAGTGTTCTGTTGCCTAGTTGACAAAGCTGCTTTTGAGCGCTGGTGGTTCGACTCCTTTGACATTGCGCACTATACATGTGTGCTCACGCGTGTGACAAGTGCTCTGGTCCCTCGTGCCAAAGGCTCAGTTCCGTGTAGATGGCTGACCACACTCATCCCTTTGTACTCCTTTCTTTCTTTTTTATTGGTGCTTGAAGTAAAGAGCTTATCCTTTGCAAGTCATCCACATTGTTCCTTAGGCATTTTATCTTTGCTCAGATTGTTGAAGAACGGTGGCTTGTGTATGGTTTTTGTATTTGTGTCTAATGCACGTTTTAACATGATCGACGCAATGCATTGTGTAGCTACAGTTTTCTGGAAAAGCCAATCTTTTAGGAATTGTTTTTCAGATCTTCAATAAATTTTTTCTTTAAATTTCAAAGAGCAATGTGCTTGTGTGGATGCATTACACACCCTTTGTATATTGTACGTTCCTTCTTGTGTGGAGACTGGTCTTTCAGGGGGTTGTTGGAGTTTCTTGTTTGGCTTCTATGGAATGAGAAGCTGGCTTGGCTTCCGTGCCTGCTTCAGTCCACAGCAGCCCTGGCAGTTTGCTCTCGAGTTTTGTTCAGTTCTGGCTAAGAAGTTAGAGATTCACAAGAGTTTCTTTATTTTTCCTGAACTATTATTAATTTTTAGCATTAAGGGAATTTTTGCCAGTGTGACAGCTTGCTATCAATAATTGTTTATTTAGGGTATCAACATTCACATATCTGAAATTCAGGATTTTAATTATTCATTAAGGATCCCCCTCCCCATTTAAATACATATATATTAAAAAGCCAGCATGACCTTGTGAGAATTGTAGAAATGTGGACTATGGCAACAGTGTGCATTTTCTTTTCTTAAATATGTCTTTTATTGATTTTCTTCTTTTAGAGAGAAACATCGATGAGAGAGAAACATCCATTGGCTGCCTCCTGCACGCCCCCTACTGGGGATCAAGCCCTCAACCCAGGCATGTGCCCCGACTGGGAACCTCTCAGTCCATGGAACACGCTCAATCCACTGAGCCACACCGGCCTGGAAGGTTGAGGTTGCCCTGTGATTGGTGCAGGGACTATTGCGCTCACTGCTTCCCCACTGGTGGCGAAGGACTGGTGTCTTGTTAGCTGGAAGCTTGCAGTGTGGGCCAGTACTGTACGAAGATCAGGGGTGTGGTCTGATGGGTGGATCCGAGCATCCGAGGGGAGGGGAGGGGAGGGGAGGGCGTTTTTGTTTTTGATGCTGTTGGGTCTTAACTCTGTGTCCAGCTTGCAGATGCTGGGCTTGGGGCTCTAAATTGTTTCTCCTTTGTTGGCTGGCATCTTACGTTCTCCCAGTAGGGGGCATGAGAGGGAGGCTGGAAGGTGAGAGTTGGGGACTAGGATCTTCCCCTTCCTGGGGACTGGGTGGGGCACTTCTGCTCCCTCAGGCACCAGCCCAGTCAGAGACGCAGGTCCTTGTTGCATTCTGCCTCTTTGCTCCTTGCAACTGGCGTAAGGCACGTCGTGGAGATGGAACTGCCCACCTTCGGGGGGTATTGTTCTATAGCTATCAGATCTGTACTTTTTCCAGATGGGGAAGGAATATCAAAAGATAAATAGCCATGGGTTCATTCCCGTCATGGAATATTATTCAGTCATTTGTAAAATATTTTGTGAAATAAAATATAAATAAGTTACGTAATCTGTTCAGGTGGAAACTAGAGACATGGGAAGAGATCTGACCCCAGCATCTTGGAAGCACGTGCGTCAGACAGTCTCCCTCGCCTCACGTCCTGCACCTGATGCCTTGCGCTGGCCCGCTGCCCTCCCTTCCCCCATGCTGCCCTCGGGTTTCTCAGAGACTCGTGGGAGATCTGTCCAGTCTTGGCCTGGACCTCCTGCCTGCCCCAGGGGCTCCAGAACTGAAAGCCCTGACTTGGCAGTCCTGGTGGGCAGCTGCTGCCAACTGGTCGGCCCTCTTGGGCAGCTCTGGGGAGGAAAGTTGTGTCTCCCCAACTTGTGAATGACACAAGGCAACTTAGTTTAAGATGGCAAGAAAGGCGTGGCTTGCGCTGGCTTTTGCTTTCTCTGAAGCACTCCCGTCAAGCCTGGGCAGGGCGACGGTCCCCTTTCCCCCATAACTCCTGCCCCCCTGGGTCTGCAGTTGTGACCCTGAGGTCTCCTGGGTTCCCCGGTGCAGTGGGGCGCCCTTGGCTGTGAGGTCCAGCAGTAAAGCAGATGCACTGTATTTTCGTTGCGATGGCTCCTCGTACAATAACTGATGTGTGTGCTTTGTTGAAAGAAAGTCACCCCAGAAGCGTATTGATTCTTCCTCACACCTATTTTGAGTTAAGCACTTTTTGTGGCTTGCAGGTCCTCCCAGACTCCCAGACCTTCCCCTGGGGCCCAAGCCAAAAGCAGCACGAACCCCTGTGGGAGCCCGGGGTGGGGGTCGGGGTGGGGGTGGGGCTGCAGTCGCCGTGCGTGGTGCAAATGCTCAGCTCTCTTGCTCTCGCAGGTGGACCAGGCTGGACTGGTCCCCGTGCCCTGGGGAAGAATCTGGTTGGGGAGTGTGAAAAAAATAGGTGTTGCTTGCTTGTATTTTGACAGAGTATATTGAGAATCATACTAGAAAAATAGGAATGGAAAATGAGGAAGAAATGAGAGTCGAAGTGGGTGGTTTCAGAACAGATGGGTGTGTGTTCAGCCTTTGCAGAGACAGAGGGCAGCCGAGGACACTGTTCCTGTTCCTGGGGTGGGTGGGGGCACACGGTGCTGTATCTGGGAGTAAGTAAGGTTGGGCACATTACTGAGGCTGTGTGTGTGTGACTGTGGGAGGGAGAGAGAGAGAGTAAGGAGAAGAGGGCAATTTGGTCTGTCCTTGACCTGTGCTCTCTGGTGTGAGGTAATATCCTGCGGGTCCCCCTCTCCTCCCCTCCGCCCCCCTGAGCCCGAGCAGCATGCTCATGATGTACCCTGAGCTTTCTTCAGGGACCACGTTCCCCTGCCCTTCCTGGTCCCAGAGCTGAGATGCAACACGATGCCATAGGAAGACTGGTCTGGGACCCTGCAGGTTCCCGACAGGATCTCTGTCACCAGCTTGGGGGCACGCTCTTGCACTGTTGCTTTCTAGATTTTGGACTAGCAAGGAGTCTTCATTCCTCCCTGTTGACCGTGACCAACCTCCCCTGGTTTACAAGAGTTCTAGGGGCCAGTCCTCCCACAGCCGGACTGAGAGACCTGACAGGTGTGCACACTGAGTGGCCGTGGTGGCCACAGGTGTCACTGTTGTAAGGGTCTCCCCATAGTCCGTGGGCCTGGGGTACCTGTGCAGGGTGTCATGGCACCCCACTTGGGCGCCCTAAAACTGTTCCTCTTGGCATCACATGTTCAGCCTTCGTTCCGCAGATCTGGATGTCCACCAGGGTCCCTCAGTCCTTAGGGGCTTCTGTCCCCCCGGAGGGACCCTGTCCTCGTGAACCTTTAGATTCTGGACTTGAATCAGCCTGCAGGTCCTGTCTCTCCCCATCGAGTCCCCTTAGGGCCTTTCCTGCTGTGAGCCTGCTTCCTGCTTCCCTGCCTTCATCCTGGGTTTCTGAGCCCCTCGGTCACCCACACCCTGGATCTGGGAGAGGGGCTCTCCGCTGACTGCACACAGCTAGCCCAGGGTCTCGCCTGTCCCCTGGACCCGGGAGAGGGGCTCTCTGCTGACTGCACACAGCTAGCCCAGGGTCTCGCCTGTCCCCTGGACCCGGGAGAGGGGCTCTCCGCTGACCGCACACAGCTAACCCAGGGTCTCGTCTGTCCCCTGGGGAAGCTGACCGCACACAGCTAACCCAGGGTCTCGTCTGTCCCCTGGGGAAGCTGACCGCACACAGGTAACCCAGGGTCTCGTCTGTCCCCTGGGGAAGCTGACCGCACACAGCTAACCCAGGGTCTCGTCTGTCCCCTGGGGAAGCTGACCGCACACAGCTAACCCAGGGTCTCGTCTGCCCCTGGGGAAGCTGCTGGTTTCCCACTCACAGTCACGGGGGGCTGGTCGGAGATGGTGCCATAGTAATGAGCATCTCTTCTGTCTTCAGCCCAGGCTCCAATTCTCTCACTTGACATTAGAACACTTTAAAATATTTAAAAATATATACTAAGAACTATAAAAAGAAGATGGATCCTCTTAACGTTGACAGTAGGGGGAACCACAGGGTGGATGGTGTCGGCTGCCACCCCTGGGCCTGTGGGTGGCCCAGTCTGCTAGGAGCTTATCTGAATGGCTTTGAATTACTTTGAAAGGAAGGATTTTGAGTCCTTTGGAGAGGCAGCAGAGGGGAGGGGCTAACTCCAGCGAATCCCACTGCCCCTTGCTGAGTCCGTGGTTTGGTCATGCTGCTGAACCACACGCTGTGCTTCAGTTTCCTCATCTGAAAGGGGGTCACACACACTGTCTGCCTCACAGGTGCTGTGAGGAGCGGATGTCCTGTGTGTGACTGGTGGTGCCTGGCAAGCAACGCGCAATAAAACCAATGAGGGCCACTGGTGAGGGGCCGCCACATCCCTGGGCTCGGCCCCGCGAGGGCCGCTGGGAACAGTCTTTCAGCCCACCTCCTCCCTCTGCCGGGACCTTGGACTTCACAGGCTAGGACGCTCTGCAAGGGCCCCACCGGGCACTCGCCTGCATCGCGAGTGTCCTCCAGCAGAGGCTCGTGCAGAACTGCTAGTCCGCTCTCCCCTCCCAACACTCCGGGTGCTGAAAACAGTCTTTAAAAGTGGCTCGGTGGATTAAGTGTCGTCCCATGGACTGGGGGTCCCGGTTCGATTCCGGGTCAGAGCACATGCCCAGGTTGTGGGCTACATCCCTGGGGAGGAGGGCACAGGCAGGAGGCAGCCAGTCGATGTTTGTCTCATTGATGTTGATCTCTTCTAAAAAAATATTTTTCAAGACGTGTAAACCTAACTAATTATGAGTTCAAAAGACTTCACTGAATTAAGTGACCACTGGTGGGAACCGGGCAAATCTTCCATTCAGCTGAGCTTTTCACAGCTTGGCCTTGGCTGCGTTGTCAGGAGAGGCCTTGGGGGATTGAGTGAGGTGGCTTCTAAGTTTGAGTGTTTGTAGCATATTTATGTGCTCATGGGAGTCAGTGTATTTGTACATGTTAACTCATCGTCTGTAGAGAAAGCAGCAATTGAAAAAGTAACTGGATCTTGGCCTGTGGGTGGTTCTGTGGAACAAACAACGTGACTGAGGGTCCTACAGAGGAGGCCAGGTTCCCGCTGGTTGGCTGTAGCTAGTGCTTCTGGGCCGGGCTTTTTTTTTTAATCCTCACCCAAGGACATTTTTCCATTTTTTGTTCAGATAGAGTAGGAGGGAGAGCGAGGAAGAGAGAGAGAAATATCGAAGTGAAAGGGACACATTGAGTGGCTGCCACCCACACGACCAACCAGGGCTGGGGACAAACTGCAACTGAGGTACATGCCCTTAGCGGGAACCGAACCCGGGTCTCTCTGGACTGTGGGCTGACGCTCTAACCGCGAAGCCAAACTGGCCAGGGCTTGGGCTGGGCTTTTATTCCAGCGTCTGTCTCCATCCCTTCCAGCACTGAGGTGGCAGAGGTGGAACCCCATGTGATTCCAGGCCCCCTGCACCGTCGCTCCATCTGCAAATGCTCCTCCCCCTTGGTCCCCCTCCTGGCAGATGTGACATGAGCACCCAAGCTGTCCTTCAGGCCAGACACCAGGGCAGGCCCAGTCTAGGTTACCTTTGGTCCCAAGCACACGGCACAGGCTGGCCCGGGGAGGTGCTCACTGAATGTTTATTGAATAAAGGCCAAGAAGAGGTCACCAGAGCGCGCTCAGAAGGTGAAGAGCAGCCCTCTGGAAATAAAGAATATTCTTCGTAGGAGCCCGTTCAAAACTAGCCTAAGGCACACGGCTGGTGGTCACCTTTGGTCAGGAGGCAAGGTGGGCTTGCTGCTGGAATCCCTCCTCTCCCCTCGGGGTGAGGATGCAGAGTGAGGCCCTGGGTGGCTCCCCCAGCTCGTCCTCCAGCACCCAGGCTGCCCGAGTTCCTCCCTGTCTCCGCGGGATGGTCACTGCTGCTCCCGGGCTCACACCAGCGGGATGGGGTAGGAGGCACAGGCGGCCAGCCCGCACATGTTCTTCCCACGCTCGATGAGGAAGTACCTGGGCGGGGGAGAGGGCCGAGGCTTGGCAGGTGGGTCCTCACCGCACACCTTTTTGGTGTGTGGCTGCTCACCGGGATCTGGCTGCAGGGACTCGCTCCCTGGGTTTATTGACATAATAGTGGCATTGGGCTTGTTCATCTCTAGGAAATCACTGACGTGACTGTGAACTTGATCCATTTCTCACTTCAGAATTTCCTGGAGGTTCCCAGAAGCCCTCCTGAGCCCTCGGGTAGGTATTTGATCACCACTGGGTGTCGCTCCCTGCCCCCCGCCCCTCCGAAAAAAGCAAGGACATGGAGTCTGGGAGGAGACACACAGACAAAGCCACCTCATGATACGAGCCCCGGCCACCTGGTTCCAGCCCCATTCTCCCCCAAACTGACCCTCCCAGACGCTGGCCGTCTGTTTTCTCAGCGGCAACTGCAGGTCCCGTGGAGCCACGCAGACTCCTGTTCTGACCGAATGCTAACTTTGGGGCCCAGGACAGGAGAGGGGCTGCTGGGGGCTTCTATCCGGAGGTCATGCTCACCCACACCTTACCCACCCAGCACCGGGCCCTGGGCACCGCTTACCCGTCCATCCCCCACTGGGGGCCCCAGGAGTTCTTCACGATCCAGTAGGGTCTCCCGTTCTCCTCTCCGTAGCCAACAGCCAGCACCGCGTGGTTCACTTTGTCCGGAGTGTTATGGCAGGAAGTGCTGGAAGGCAAGCGGAATGGTCTGAAGACGGGGACAGACTGGGAGTCGGTCACATCCGACGTCCCGTGCTTCGCGCAGTGTCCGGAAGGGAGGCTTCGGGGTGCAGGGACGCTCCTTCACTCAGGGTATGGGGGAGCCTCCTCTCAGCTGTGCTCCCGGGACTGACCTCTCCCTTCTCCGTGTCAGGACTGAGGTGCCAGCCAAGGTGGGCGTGGAGGAAGGGTCTCACCTGGAGTAGATGCCCTTCCTGTACAGCATGAAGTCGTTAGTCACCTCGAAGGCAAAGCTCACGGGGTTGTACAGGGCTACGGCCTCCACCATGGCCTCCTCGTCGTTCTGTGGACAGATGGAGAGTGGGGCCCACACACGGACTCGCCCCCCCACCCCACCTTCGAATGTGGCTCTTTGCCCCAAGGTTTGCCCAAGGTCAAGGAGCAGCCGCCCTCACAGCAGATGCTGGGGGAAATATGGGGCCCCTACCCTCTTATGCCTGCATGGCTGGGACCCTCTGGGGTTTCCTATTTGGCTTCTTCTCAAACCCTGGCCCCTGGGACCTCCCTCCCTTGACTGGGCTGGTCTGTCGGGTCACCCTGCACCTTTGGGATAGGGACCTACTCAGTCACTCAGAACCATCATGAGCCAGAGATGGGTGACCCCCCACTCCACCCCTGGACCCCGAAACCCACAAAGCCGGGCTAAGGAGTGTTCATGGTCGAACACACAGTGAGGAGCCCACAAGCAGATGAGGCCTCGCTGGTGGTGGGCACACGAGGGGACCCAGCAAGGGCTGTGCGTCGGGGGAGGGCTTCCCCTCCGGCCAGGGAAGGCGGCACCAGGAAGGCGGAGGCTTTGGTCCAGGGCTTCGGCCCAGGTGAGAGTAGCCACTGAAACCACCGGGGTATTTTATAAAGTCCCGGGGCCCAGGCTGCATTCCTGAGAGTGGCATCAGCGTTTCTAGGGTGGCTTCAGGACTTTCTGAAGGCCTCTTGGCCGGTGAGCTAAGGAGGCTGTTTGTTCCCCTGGCTGAGGAGTGTGGGGAGGGGACCTGAGGGCGGGGCCAGGTGGGCTGAGGCCAGGCCTCTGCTGAAGGGAAGGGGGTGCTGGAGGGGACAGGCGCCCAGCCTGCCCTCCGTCCTGCCTCCCTGGAGGGCTGGGCAGAGACCCAGCTGCATAAAGCACACAGCCGAGTTCACAAAAGCCCTGTGAGCCCAGACAGGCCGACTGGCGCAGGGAACGCAGGAGGCCAGTCCTGCAGCCCTGTCGGGGCCCTGCCAGAGGGGGCTGGGCACCAGTTCCGGCCAGTCCTCGAGGCCCTGTGGCCACTGGCCAGGCTGTCCTGGGAACCAGGTGAAAGGGATCCCTTGAGCCCGGATTCACCTCCTAGGATATAAACGGCCTGAGCCTGCCAGGCCCTGTGGCTGTGTCTCGGGGAAACAGGCTTTCTGCAGATCACATCATCACAAACATCCTGTTATGCACAGGGTGTGGGAGCTGACCACCCCTCAAATCCAGCTTCCTCAGGGGGCCTCTGCAAGCGACTCAGCCTCCGAACCTGTTCCCCTGATCTCCCAGGGCTGTGCCGTCAGAAGGAGGTGCCTGTTCCCTGACCGGCACTGCCCTGACCAGTGTGCCAACCGTGCTGGCCGCTGCTGGGCGCTGGGCACGCTCCAGCCACGCGGCAGCTCTGCCACGGCCCAGACGGGCCGCCTACACCTGTGGGCACGCGTGTGCTCGGCCTCACACCCGCACACCCCGTGGTGACGTTCTCACCCTTCACACACATCCTCACACACCCCGGAGTCTCGGGGGCTGCTCACTGCAGCTCACCTGGAGGCACCGGACGCCTGCTCGTCCCCACCCACCTGGGCGGAGGCCCGACTGTGACTCTGGCGGTCGTGAGTGACCCCTCTCCCTCTGCCGGTCCCGGCCCGGCCCTGCCTAAGCTGAGGGACAGGTCCCAGGAGAGAGGCTGACGCTGTTTGCAGCCCTTCAGGTTTGGCGGCCACCGCGCCATGACATCTGCCCTCAGACGTGCCCACGGGACGTCTCTCTCACACCCTCCCGCAGGGTGGGCACTACTGCCTGCGTTTTAGACAAGAAAGTGGAAACTCAGGCGTGACGACTTGGGCAGACCCAGGCCAGAGCTCCTTCCCCCTTGGGATGGAGTCGCCATGGATCGAGGGACAAGGCCACCCTGCCGCTGCGTCGGAGAAAGGTCGGTACTCACGAGGGTGATGTTCACCACGTCCTTGACAAAGGCGATGGCCTTTTCCGGCTGGAACTTACACTTGCCATCCTGTCGGGGGGCGGGGGGGAAGGTCAGGGCGCACAGGTGAGGGCGCCCAGCTCCGGCTGAGACGTCCGGCCTCCCCGGCGCAGTCAGATAGCGTCTGTGACGCTAACACGGCGTGAGCCCGGGCCTGGTGATGGGGTCAGTTCAGAGCACGTGAGCGGCACCCCTTCTCCAGGAGCTCACAGTCCAGTGGCAGATGGTCCTGCCCTGGCCACGGCGGAGGGGCCGGCAAGGCGCTCGGTGGGATGGCGCCCCGGAGGAGCTGGGAGGCCGGGCTCAGTCCAGGAGCTCAGGAAGCAGACAGAGGAGGTCACACAGAGAGGTCGGAGGACGAAGCAGACAGAGGAGGTCACGCAGAGAGGTCGGAGGACGAAGCAGACAGAGGAGGTCGCGCAGGGAGGTCGGAGGACGAAGCAGACAGAGGAGGTCACGCAGAGGTCGGAGGACGAGAGGCAGGCCTAGAACCAGTGTTGAGGAACCGGCGTGTGGTTGGGGGAGGACAGTGGTTGGGAAGGAACAGGAAAGGCTGGTGGGCACGGAGGGGCAGGCCAGACTGCAGACTTCATCTTGCAGCCCTGAGGAGTCTCTGAAGACTCCAAGCAGCAGGGAGTCAGCGGGTCTGAGCGGCCACGCTGGTAGCCCCAGTGGACAGCGGCCAAGGGGAGGCGGCCCTCAGTGACCGAGGATGAAGGAGGCCAGGTCTGAGTGGGGGCAGGGACCCGGATGGGGCAAGGGAGCAGGTGAGGGGTCTGCGGTGCCAGAAGGCAGACCGGAGTGAGGCTCTGGGTGGGGGTGGGGGACCGTCCCCAGAACAGACCACTAGTGCCCCATGGGTTGGGGGGCTGTGCCGCTCGCCCCTGAAGGGCGACACAGGCGGAACCACAGGCTTGGCTGGGCTGGGCTGATGGCAGGTGGCCCCTGGCACAGCCTTGGGCTCAGTGGTGTGGGCCCAGGGAGCACCCTGGGCATGCGTCTCACTGTGCGGACACGCTGCTGATGGGCGACAGCGTGGCAGGAGGGGAGCAGCGGGGTGGGGTGCAGCAGAGGGGGGTGGGCCGGCACAGAGGGCAGAAGAGGCCCGGGAGCAGAGGAGGTGGAGGAGCGGACCTGCAGAGGCAGAGATGCTGAGGTTCCTGCGAGAGGGGCAGCCATGCGCCTGAGGGAGGTGGGCAGGGGTGTGTTCTGGGGCCCGGGGTGGGCACGTGAATGGGGCGGGGGCGCCCCGAATTACCTTGCCCTTGTAGGGGTAGGTGTCCTCACCCATGATGCCCTTGTTGTAGTGGATGTACTCGAAGGCCTGGCTGGGGAGCCCCCTGCAAGAAGCACACACAGAGGTGCCACCTGGGCTGCCGGGCAGGTGGCTGGAGCTAGGGAACTGGCCCCGCCAGGGCCGGGCATGTGCCCGAGGCAGAGGGTGGTCTGGGGTCACAGTTCTGCCTGAGGGACCTTGGGCACTTGCGGTGACCTTCCCCTCCATGACATGGGGCCGCTTTTGCTTCCACCCAGGGCAGAGGATGAGGCTGGGGCTGGGGCTGTGCCCGGCACACCCCGGGTCCCACGGAAGCAATCGACGGGAAACGAGGGGCCTCCGGCCCTCCTGTCAGGCACGTACCCTTGGCAGCCGTGGTTGTTGAAGTTCTGGGCACAGTCCACCAGCTGCTGTTCCGCCTACAGGAGCGAACACAAGCCCGTGAGCTGGGCCACACCCGTGGCCGATCGGCCTGGGTCGAGATGGCAGAGAGTAAGCTCCCCCAGGGCAGGGACCGTCCTGTGCCGTGTGAAGTGGCAGGTGACAGGTGTGGGTGGCCCTGCTCATCCGGCACCTTGCTGTCAGTGTGCAGGTGCGTGAGGTCATGGGTCCCGTGGTGCACGGGCACAGGGCACAGGGTGGGGACAGGCCTCGCCACAGACCCAGCTCCTGCCTCCCCCACGTTGGCTTCTCGGCCCTCGTCCCACACAGGACGCAGGGGCTGGGCACGTCCCTCAGAGGTTCTCGCTCCCCCTGGGGTGTCGGCTTGAATACCCGGCTCGTCCCTGTAGGAACTACCTGGGCATCAGCAGCTAAAGCCCTAAAGCCCTAAAGGCCCTGGCCCAGCCTCCCCGTCAGGCCTCAGGGCAAACTGTGACCCCTGCAGGAGGTGGGTGACCCCCGCCCCATGGCCAGGAGCTCACCAAAGACAGCATCTTCCCCGTTTTGATGGCGATCGCGGACTCCAGGGCCCCCGTGGTGGAGAAGGTCCAGCAACTGCCACAGCTGCCCTAGAAGGGGTCAGGGGGTCCGTAACCGGGCAGCGCGAGACAGCCCCCAGCACCCCAGGCTCCCAACCACCCTGGTCCACTCTGACCCTCAAGCTGAGATCAGCAGCCTCCTCCCACATTACAGAGGAGGGACGGAGGCTGCCCGGCGCCCGAGCACGCTCAGTGCTGGCCTCCTGCTGGCCGATGCCCTCTGTCCGCGAGGGCCGGCCCCTCCTGTGGCCTCCGGCTCTCCTGCTTCTGAATCCCGTGCTGACTCTCCTTCCCCCCGTTTCCCGGCAGAAGGACTTCACCTTTCCACCTGCCATCTCATTCCACCCACAGCCCTAACTTCAACCGCTCCCCAAACCCTACCTCAGGCTGACCACCCAGGCCCAGCTGTCCTGTCTCCCAGATGACCCCACCAGATGCCCAGACGCCTGGCTACCCGTCCTGGCCCATCGTCACCCCAGCAGATGCTGCCCGGCCTCCTTGCTGACAGCACCTGCTTCCGCCCAGCCGTGTGCCCAGGGCAGTGACGTCCCCTTCCCAGCCCCGTTGCGTCACTTGTGCAGCGGAAGGACAGGGCTTGCCTCACAGGGCTGTTGGGGCTGATGAGGGCCTGCCCAGCGGTTCCCCTTGGGCTCACAGTGTTGCTCCTGCCCCACCCTCGTCTCTCTCCCCATGTTCTCTTCCGAAGCGTCTTCAGAGACTCCCTCCTGTCCACGTCCTTGCCCTAGTCGGGTCCCCACCGCTTGTCTCCACGCTGGACCCCCAGCCTCTTCCTCCCCAGTCCTTCTCTCAGCAAAGAGGGGCCCTGGTCAGAGGGACCCAGAGGGTCCGGGCCCGTCGAGGAGGTGCTTGGCCCGAGCACCGGCCCTGAGCACAGGCCCTGTCACTTGCTTACACTGGACCTGAGCAGCCGCCTGCCCTCAGCTTCCTCCTCTGGAAAGTGACCAGCCCTCCGGGGGCCGATGAGCTATCATGAGGTCCTGTGGCTCCGTCTGGAACCGCACGGCGGCCGCCACGAGACGCCACCCACGCCCACAAGAAACTGGCACCAGCCTGTTCCAGCCCCACGGCCCAGGCGGCCCGTTGCTGCCCGACAGCCACGTACAGTCAATGTGAGGACCTGGAACATCCCGGACACACGCCCCCCCCTCAGCTGCCTGGATGGTGAGCAGGCCCCACACGGAACTCGCGTCGATCTGAACTGGGGTGGGCTCTGCGGCGGGGCGTGCGGGGATCTGCCTGTGTTCTGCCCCACGGGCTGCTGGGAGGGGCGCTCGCCTTGGCTCTGGGGGCCATTTAAGCGTCCAGGTCCCTAAGCGGGATCCAGGACCCCAGGGGCCTGGGAGGATCTGAAGCTGTGCCGTGTGGCTTTCAGGACGAGGGGAGAACATAGCTCATGGAGCTTCCACAGGAAGCCGCGTGTTTCCGGGAGGGAAGCCTTCACCTGGGATTTCCTGGGGTTGAGGGGTCGGCATCTTTCCGAAGAAGTGACTGCACTGTCACTTCTAGGGGAGGGTCCCCACAGGCAGAGAGGACAGCAGGGGGTGAGGTCTGAGTCTCCAGAGCAGCTTCTGTGGACTCCCCAGCCCACAGCCGGTCCTCAGCTCTGAGTGCGGAAGGCATGGTGCCCAGCAGGGGGCGCCCTTCCCCACCGAGGGTGGCCTCCTGTTGGGGCTGCGGGTGTCTGAGATGCTGGGTGTCATTCTGTTGACTGATCCCCTGCAACTATCTAGCAGGAAGCAGCCGGGGAGGGGCTGGATGTGATGCCCTGCGACAGGGTAGGAATGGGGTCCTGCTGTCTAATATCTTTGGGGCCCAGAGAACATGACGTGATGGAGGACTCGAGACCAGGGACCAATGGGGACTGTGCCGTGGGCGGGGCTGGTGTGAACTTCAGCCCAATGAGGAAGCACTTTTTCATCCTAAAGAACAGTCCATAGAAATACAACCAAGAGGTCGCTGGTTCGATTCCCAGTCGGGGCACATGTCCAGGTTGTGGGCCTGATCCCCAGTAGGGGGCGTGCAGGAGGCGGCCAATGATGTTTCTATCTCTCTCTCCTTCTCCCTACCTCTCTCTCTAAATATCAATAAAGAAAAAAAAGTTAAAAAAAAAAAAAGAACGTGAGTATTTTTCGGGGGAAGGGTGGGGGTTTGGCAGGCGTACCTGATTCTTCACTGGCGAGACAAAATGCCCACTCTTCCTCCAGTCCACAAAGCGTGGGTAGGGACCCCTGCCCCGCAGGTAGTTACTTTTGGTGGCTGAGCAATTCTGGAACAACAAATATAATTTTTTTTTTTCGGTGGGAAAAAGAACCTGCCTCACAGAAATGTGTCATTAAAATGGAATCACCGAGAGGCAGAGCGAAGCCGCCAGAACCTCCGGCCCCCACGTACCGGCCGCAGATCCGACAGGCTCCCTCCCAGAGCCCACGCTCGCCAGACTCGTGAGTAAGATACAGTTCACCCAGTGAAATCTGAATTTCAGGTAAGTGAAAAATAACGTTGCGGTCTAAGTATGTCCCATGCAAGGTTTATAGGATACACTGATGCTAAAATAGTATCGGTTTTTAAAATCTGAAATTGTATATTATCTGGCCACCCGAGGCCGAGAACACAGCTGAGTTGCTGCTGGGAGCTGACCTCTCTGGCTCCCCCAGCCCCCGAGGCACCCCAGCTGCGGCCGGGGCTGGGGCTGCATCTGCCTGGAAGCAGAGCAGGCGTGAGGTTCTTCCCAAGGCCTGAGCGAGAAGATTCAGGGGTGACCACAATGACTGACACCCACCTGAGGCTCCGACCAAAGATACTTGTGTTTAAATTCAGCAAATGTCATGTCTGAAAATTGGTTGACTCCCACTGAAAAAAGAGAAGGAAAAACAAAAACCAAAATGAAGAAAGAAAAGGGCTCTCAGTCAATCACTAAAAAGGAACAGAAAAGACTGAAACCCCGTGTCCACTTGTGACACCCTGGCTGCTTGCTGTACATGTTTCAGCGCCGTCATTCAGTGCACCAGGGTCAAGCCCGGCTGTGCCGCAGAACTGCGGGGGAAGCCGCATCCCAGACAGGCAGGTGCAGTGGGCCTGGGGCGGGGCCTGGGCACCCACTCTCCCAGATTACTGGTGAGTCTGATGGACTCCCAGGTACAGAACCACTGTACCTGCGCCAGGTGCCTCCCACCGGCTACCTCAGTTTCATCTCCACTCTATGGCCGAGTAACATTTCCGAGACCTAACCCTGCCCCAGGCCACACAGCCAGTCAGTACTGGGCAGAAGTAAGATCCAAACTCGGGCTTCCTTGCAGCTCCTGCCTGTCGCCCACATCACCAACACTGCCTTCATTCGGCGTCCTTGGTGGATACTCTGCACACGAGTTTCTAGTGCCGCTGACCCGGAGGGCAGGTGGGTGTCCCTCGAGGCTGCTCTGAGGAGGGCCTGCACCCACAGCACTGCAGGGGCTCGGCCTCCGGGCAGCACCCTGAGATCGCAGGAGCAGGCAGGAGGTCTCACAAAGTCTGGAAATGCCACAACCACCCAGCATGGCCCTAAATCTACAGCCCCTTGGATCTCCTAGAAACTAACAGCACAGCGGGCTCTGAGCCAGCCAAGGGCAGCTGCGGAGGCTGGGCCTCCCCGCTCCTCCCTGAGCCCCCCGTGGGGCCTTGAATGAGAGGGTGTCACTAATTGGTTTCCTCCCAGCACGAGAAGCTCCCTCCCCGTGTCCCCTGCAGCAAAGGCTTCCCCAGGTACTTGTAAATGTGTGGTTCTGGCTGTTGTGGGCGTTGATCTTCCTCTGGTTGTTGGCAAAGGTCTGTAGCCGGTGCTGGTACTCGGCCGCCATGTACATCTTCTGGTGCTGAAAGGGAACCCAGCGGTGTCAGGTCCTGGGCCCTGGACGCGGCTCCCGAGGGTGGCCGCTCCTTTCCAAGAGTGGAGCTGTTTTTGTGCCAGCATTTCACAGGCCAGATCTGTGGTCGTGGGTGCAACACCGACCTGGGTCTCGGCCGTGAATGTCAGGAAGTCACAGAGCACAGCCCCTGCCTCCAGGGACCCGTGGCCAGAACGGAGCCAATGCAGCTACCTGAATGTCTACCCACAGCCCCAGGGGCCCCGGTGAAGAGACCTGCCGAGTGCAGGTCACCCCTGGACACCGCAGCTGGTGCTGGGTCAAGTTGACGGCAAACATCACCCTTTTCCAGAGGCACAGGCGCCAGCGTCTCTGATGGACTTTGCAACCGGCACGCCATGTGATTTGAATGCAAAATTTGGAACGAAGCCCGAGGCCTGAAAGGCCGCAGGCCCACTTTAAGGCTGGGGACCTCCGGAAGGTGGTTGCTCAACTGGACCTTCCTGACGTTTGGAAAGACCCGGGAGGGCAAGGCTGGAAAATCCCCATCTGGCACAGATTGCTTTGAGAACAGGAAACTTAGAGGAATGAAAAACTTCAGAAAGAAGAAGCTGCGCACTGACCTGCACCATCCATGACTTAAAGCGAAACCTCTCTGCAAAAGAAAACATAAATTAGGCCCGGGCGCCTGCCTCCTGGGTGAGTCACTGCCCAGGGGGCACTTGAGAGCCAATTTGCATTTTAGGAAACTAAGTTAAATGTGGTTAAATGTAAACCCCAGGGGTGGCGTCATCTACAGCACGGAAAGGAACTAAAACTGCTGGGCCTTGGTACCCAAATTCACTGTGAAAATCCCTATGCCATTAACTCGTGGGGTAAAAGTCAGGATCGCAGCTGTCCTTGGGGTTTAATGATTTGCGTCCTTTTCTGTATGATACTATATGTCAATAAGAAGTTAATTAGGAAATCTATATACCGCAACAATGAGCAGATTTTTTGTTAACAGGACAGGAAGGAAGTATCTTAGACTTTGCCATTCCTACTGTCTCTGTCAAGGTTGCTCAAGTCTGCCCTTGTATTGGGAACACAACTGGGCATGACTGTGTTCTAGTTAAACTTTATTTACAAAAACAGGCCGGCCAATTGTTTGTGGGCCCCTGCTATATCCCCCCCGCCCTCCGTACATTTTAAAGTGATCTAAAAATTCATTCTAAATTGAAATCGCTTCAAAGGGTATAGTCCAGCTTGTTGTACATATCGACATTTTGAAATAAGACTTATATCATTCTTTTAATTTTTGTTGTTGTTCACCCTCACCCGAGGATATATTTTCCACTGATTTTTAGAGAGAGTGGAAGGGCGGGGGGGAGGGGGAGAGAGAGAGAAATATCAATGTGAGAAAGACACCCAGGATCGAACCTGCAACTCAGGTTTGTGGCCTTGCCTGGGAATTTCCCCCGAGACCCTTCAGTGCCCAGGCAGATGCTCTAACTGCTGAACCGCAGCAGCCAGGACGACATCATTCTTTTAAAGCTAGCCAGTGGGCCCTGGCCGGTTTGGCTCAGCGGTTAGAGCGTCGGCCTGCAGTCTGGAGAGGCCCAGTTTCGGTTCCTGCTAAGGGCACGAACTTCGGTTGCAGTTTGACCCCAGGGCCCTGGTTGGGTCACGTGGGTGGCGACCACTCAATGTGTCCCTTTCATGTCGATGTTTTTCTCTCTCTCTCCCCCTCCCACTCTATCTGAACAAAAAATGGAAAAATGTCCTCGAGTGAGGATAAAAAAAAACACAAAAAAACAACTTTAAAGCTAGCCAGTGGAAGCTAGGTACCATGAGTTAATACCCACCATCAATCACATGGACAACCGTTTCTGGAGGAGATGGTGTTTACATAGTTTCTTTTTCTCCTGAACCCCCATCTCCACCCACACCTCTCCATTTCCCCTCAGAGGTCATGTGTTTCTACTTGATCACCCTAACCTTGTTTTGCGCTACAAGGAAAAAAGTACGGATTTAAATTGGTTTTACCCCCTGAGACCCATTATAAAAATTTGTTCTGGATTGACTAATCATCATCATTAATACGGGGTTGGTTAAAACCCTACAAATATATTACACAGAATGGAAAGTCGTTGTTAAACAAACAAAGTACACTTATTGGGAAAAGCATCTCTTAATTAGATAAACAGGACTTCACCAAACACCCCCCAGCCCGCCATGGATTTATATCTCCATTTATATATATGAGTATTATATATTTTTTCGATAGGTCAGCATGAATTCTTGTCTTTGTTCTTTTACAGGTCAGAGGCCAAGAACTCTTGCTCAACTACGCTTAATTGCTTACTTATTATAACAATAAGTAATAAAAATATTATTGTTTGTTGCTTCTGGGACCCGGAAGGCTATTTTTACAACAGTGTTACTCAATGCTGTGCACCGCTTACCACACCCTGATCACATGGTCTCCATCACTCAACACTGTTGTTTTTTTTTTTTAAAAAAATATTTTTTTTCTATTGATTTGGGAGAGAGAGGAAGGGCAGGAGAGAGAGAAAGAGAAACATGGATGAGAAAGAACATGGACTGGCCGCCTCCTGCATGCCCCTCACTGGGGATCGGGCCCACAACCTGGGCATGTGCCCTGACCGGGAATCGAACCAGCGACCTCTTGGTGCCTGGGCGGACCTCAACCAGTGAGTCCCACCCGCTGGGCTCAATACTGTTTCTAAGACCCAATCAGCTGACACCCTGTGAGGTCCTCCCTCCTTAATTCCAGTTTCCTAGAAGGACCTGGCACCAGGATCCTTTCTGGTCTTGCCCCCTCTGCTGTACAGCCCGGTTCAGATTTGGACCAAGGAAAGGGAAGATCCCTTCCTTTGGGTGACCTCGGTCCTGTCCCCAGGTGCTGTGTCTGTCCCCAGGGCAGGGAGGTGGTCTTGTGAGCTCAGAGCCGTGGGTGGTGGGCTGAGCCGAGGGTGGGCAGCAGGAGGGAAGGGGGACCGTGGGGAGGGTGTGGGGCTCCGCCCGGGGTCCCGTGGCTTGTTAACCATGAGCCCGGGAAAGACACGCTGGGTTTTCGGGCGCTAAGGCTGCTGTGGCTCTAGGCAGGGGCGTTACTCCTCCAACACCTGTCCCGCCCACTGTCCCCGCGGGCTGGGGCACCTGCGGGGGCTCCCCGTGGGCCAGGTCCCGGAAAGCTGCCAGGAGAGGCTGGGAAGGCCCGCGCCCGTCCCGCAGGGGCCGAGCGAAGCCCTCCGAGACCCCGGTCGGAGTGAAGGGCACCCGAGCCTCTGCCCCCACCTGGGCAGTGGGGCCCTGGACCCCGTCCGCGCCTCTCCTCCGGCCCCTCCCAAGCGCTCCGTCCCGACCCAGCGCCCGGGGCCCGCGGTTCCTCCCGCCCGGGTGTCCCGCGGCCAAGGACGCGGAGCCCGGCTCTCGGGCGCCCCGCGCTGCCCCACGTACCTGCGGTGCGCACGGACAGGCCGGGGGCGCCGCGGGCCAGGGGCCCCAGCAGCCAGGCCCCGGCGCAGAGCAGCGGCAGCGCGGCCCACATCGCGGCGGTGGCTCCGGGCTCTGCTCCCCCGGAGGTGGGGGTGCGGGCAGGCGGGACGGGGGGCGGGGCGGCCGGGACGCGGGGGCGGGGCCGGGGCGGGGCTCCCAGACTCTGCGCTGACTCTCGGACTGTCCGGTCTCCGCCTCCCCCTTCCTGCCCGGCCCAGTGCCCACCGCCCGCCCCGGCCAGGTCACCCCTCTCTGCAGGGCGAGCTGGACGCCCGTCTGCGGGTCCTCCGTCTGCCCCGACTGGCTGGACCTGGGGCTGAGGGTGGGGTGGGGGTGGCAGCTGGCCCCTCCCTCTGGTCCCTTGTCTCTCACCCTCAGAACCCCACCTCCCTTCCCGTCCCACCCCCAGACCCCCATCAGGTACTCATGAACCACATTCCTGGACAGCAGGTTGTCCCTGGGGTAGGGTAGACAGCTGTCTTTGGTGGCGGTTTTGTTTTTTTCCTCCAAAACAAGCATTTCAGGCTTCCTGCTGAGGAAGTCCTATTAGCAGCTGTAGGGTCATTTTCTCTATTTTGCAATCTGGAGGAGGGAGGAATGTGATCTCTGAGTCTGAGTGTGCGATAAACAAATGTAACCAGGAGCATTTCAGGCTCAGGGACCGTGCTCAGCCCTGGTTTGTGGGGGAGGAGGGAGATTAGACCCGGGCCGTCCTTCACTTACATCATCGCCTTTGCAAAGCAACACCTGACTGACCTCAGATGGGGAAACCGAGGCTCCAAGAGTTGATGGTAACTTTCCTCATCAGTGGGCTGAGGGCGTCTGAACCCTGGTTTACCTGCTGCAGTAGGTCAGCTCTTTTGCAAGCATTTTGGTCAGAGCCTGTGAGGCTGGCCTGTGCAATCTGAGCGGTATCTCCCCGCCCACCCTCCCTCGGGTTGCGCTTTAAGGCAAATGTTTCCGGAAAGACCTTGCAGGGTTGCTATTTGGAAAGTTGTCACAGGCCTTGGGATCAAGGTGCCCCCCTCTGCAGGTGTGCTACCCTTCAGGTGTGCAGGGACCACCCCACCTTTCTACCAGTTCCAACCACCTGGGGAGTGCAAGGGTTGAAGGCCCTGCTGGAAGGGGGTTGTGCAGATGGAATGAAAGCCTCAAATCAGCTGATCTTACAGAATTACCTGGATCGTCTGAGGGCCCTTCAGGGAGAAGAGGAAGGCAGAGAGTCAGATGGGGCAGAAGGGAGGCGGGGAGCTTTGAACCGTGAGAAAGGTTCTCCCCACCAGTGCTGACTCTGAAGGGGCCATGAGCCATGGGATGTGGTGGTCTCCAGGCTGAGCAGGACCCCAGCCGGCAGCCAGCTGCGTGCAACCAAATTCTGCCGACCACCGGAGCAAGCGCGGAAGCAGATCCGTCCCGCAGCCTCCAGAAAGGAAGGCAGCCTGGCTGACCCTGTGCTTTTGGCCGGGCCAGACCTGGAGCAGAGGAAGCAGCCGCATCCCTGTGGACGTCAGACCTCCGGAACCGTAGGATGAGAAATCCGTGTTGTTTTAAGTCTCTAACTTTGTAGTGATTTGTTTTGCAGCCGTAGGAAACCAGTGTATCCGCTGAAGTGCCCAGGTTGACGGAGGCCTGTGGTGACGCAGGCTGGGGGTGTCTCAGGGCTGAGCGTGGTCTCAGGCTCAGGTGCCTGTGGAAGCCGGGCTGGTTCTGTACTTCTGGAGTCGAGGGGGCTGAGAAAGGAGCGCAGGTCGGACCCTCCTGCTCAGGAGACGCAACCCCCAGTGCTCCAGGTGAGTGAAGTCTTTTAATTCTCACTTTTTATCCTCATTACATAGATGAAGTGACTGAGGCACTTACATGATTTGCCTACGGGGTTTGAACCCCTAGCCAGCAGAATCCAGAACTCTCCACAAAAGTAGGCATCTGCCCGGCCGGTGTGGCTCAGTGGATTCAGCGTCATGCCACGGACTGAGAGGCCCCAGTTCTATTCCTGGTCAGGGCACATGCCCAGGTTGCAGGCTTGATCCCCAGCAGGGGGCGTGCAGGAGGCAGCCGATCGATGTTTCTCTCCCACATTGATGTTTCTCTCTCTCTCTCTCCCCCTTCTTCTCTCTCTCTAACAAAATAAAAAGCAGGCATCTGTCCTAGCACAGCAGGTGAATGAAGGTGAGCCCAAGGCCCGCCCACCTTCCCAACCTCCAGGTCCCCGGGGCAGCCAACCACAGTGCTGGCTTCCATGACTGCAGCAGCATGTCTGGCTTACTGTTCTGCTGACTATTGCCTGTCTCACTTCCACCTGATCCATTTCCTTTAGGCTAAATCTGCTGCTTTACCCCCTTCCCAGACTTTATTCCCACCCCGACCAACACCTAAAGGTTTTCCGTATCACCTGTCAGAGTCCACCTCTAAGCAGACAAGCTGAGCCCCTCACAGATTCATTTCTGCACTCCTCTGCTAGCATCTTGTAATAATAATAATTGCAAAAACAATATGATGTAACAGCTGCTGTTTACAAGAACTTTGTTACCCGGTGTTCACAACAACCCTGCAAAGGTTCTTTGAGCATACACACACCCCTTTTTCAGATGAAGACACTGAGACTTGGGGAAGTTAAGAAGGCCCGCTGGTTAGTGATGGGGCTTTGTCCGCACCCGCAGGCTGATTTTGCATAGTAGGTGAGCAGAGGATTGGTTAAATGGCTGCTTGATGATTGTCTGTAAGGAGGCATGTTTGGGTGAATGGATAGGAGCAATAGATAGGTATATGAGAAAGTGGATTTATGGCTGAATGAATAAATGGATGATTGGATGGGTAGATGGATGGTAGGATGAATGCATGGACGGACGGATGGATGGATGGATGGATGATGGATAGATGCATGGACAGGTGGGTGGGTGGATGGATGGATGGATGGATGGATGAATGGGTAGATCAATGGATGGAGAGATGGTGGGAAGGATGGATGCATGGACAGAGGATGGATGGATGATGGATGCATGGATGGATGGGTGGATGGATAGGTGGTGGATGTAGAGATGATTGACTAGAGAGTTTGTAGACTGAGAAAGGTAGTGAATGCAGGAGGTGTATACATATATCCCTGCAGACCTGCTAGAACATGTCCCTAAGCCGTTTGTAACGCCTGCCACCACCGGGCTGTTCATCAGCCCACAGGTGAGCCTGCCCTGCACATAGTTCCACCTCCATCCCTTCCTCCTGCCTTGTCCTCTCCCCACCACAAACACGTCCTCTTCCTGAACTTCTGAATTGACCCCGCACCACACGCTGTCACGTCATCCTTTACTGTGTAGGAGGGTATGCGGCAGAGCCGGTTATTTTCAGCCTGTTTCTACCCGTTTGGCCGTTAGTGGCCAGCGCCTGTGCCATACTGGTGGCTGAATGTCTTGAAAATCAAGTTTCCGGGGTCAGGTCCTCCTCAGTAGGGAGGGGGCGGGATGCTGGCGGGTGCTCAGGGCTCGGCCCATCGTGACCTCGTGAGTGGCCGCCACAGCGTTGTTAGTTATTCCGAGTGTGGTGGTGAGAGTCACGCCATGGAAGGTGCTGTTTGGGGGGCTTTGGCTCCGGGACAGGACAGTGTGGGGGTGCTGTGCTTACCTGCTGATGAGGCCTGTGGGTGCCAGGAGAGGACTCCGGAGAGGACAGGGTGGCATACGTGGTTTGTGGGTGGGCAGGGGCTCAGAGGCAATGAAGGGACAGCAGCCGCTGGGGCCACAGGGAGGTCCTCGCACCAGGAGAGGCCGCGCCTGGAGAGGGTGAGCCGGGACCCTGCCCCAAGGGAGCAGAACATTCCCGGCTTCCCTTCCTGGCAGTGAGAACTGGGCCTGGAGTGTTTCTGGGTCATGAGTCACTTGGTCTGAGTGTGGGTACTAATTGCCCGGTCAACATGCATCAATGCACGTGCCGTGATAAGAGCAGATAAAGGCCTGGCGGGAGGAAGGCAGAATCAGGCTGGGCGAGAAGGAGCCGGAACGATTTCACCATCAGGCCCTGTTGTGGCACCTGTGGGTGACTCCTCGGCCAGCCCCTCCCACGCGCCACCTTCCAGGCCCCTGCTCCCTGGTCTCCTCACCTGATCCTGGGGTGAGGCTGGCACTCAGACTCTTCCTCTGGGGCACCCCTCCCTTCCGCTGAGCCGGAAACCCTGGCTCTTTCTGTTCCCCAAGACCCCGTGAGAGGAGATCCCCCTGAAAGCGCTCCCTGACCAGCACCCCCTTTTCTAACTGTGTGTTAACTGGCATGAAGTCTGTGTAACCTGTAGTCAGCCACCTGAGCATGCTCTTCCGAGTCCTCCCACCACCCGCTCTCACTCATCCCCGGTCGCTGCGGCGCCTGGTCACGGTCAGTTCTCGCCTTGTTTTTTTTCTTGAGGGTCCATTCACGTAACGCACAGTTAACCACTTTGAAGTGTGTAGTCTGGGGCACCGAGGGCATTCACAGTGTTGGGCAACCACCCCCTCTCTTCAGTTTCAAAATGTATTTCTGCGAAGAGCACCCCACACCCATTAAGTAACCACCAACCCACTAATCTGCTTTTGTGGGCTTTTTTTTGGACTTTTCATCTAAAAGGATCATGTATACTTTGTGACCTTTAGTGTCTGGCTGCTTTCACTTGGCGTAGTATTTTCAAGGTTCATGAAATGACGCGGCTTGGGACAGGATTTTATTCCTTTCTAAGCTGAATAATATTCCGTTGCAAACGTACACCCCGCATTTTGTTCACCCATTCATCTGTGGAGAGACATTTGGGGTGTTGTCAGCCTTTGGTGACTGTGAAGAGTGCTGCTGTGGACATCCATGTACAAGTTCCTGTGTGCACACGAGTTCTGAGTGCTCTCGGGTCTATACCTAGCAGTGGAGTTGCTGGGTTATGTGGTAATTGTATGTGTGACCCTTTTCTTTTTGGTTAGTCCTCACCTGAGGATATTTTTCCATTGATGGAGGGGGAGAGAGAGAGAGAGAGAAACACTGATGTGCGAGAGTCACACCAATTGGTTACCTCCTGCATGCACCCCAACCAGGGCTGGGGATCAAACATGCAACCCAGGTGCATGCTCTTGACTGGGAATCGAACCCGCAACCCTTTGGTCCCTGGGCTGACGCTCTAACTGCTGAGCCGCACCAGCCGGGGCTCTCAATAACTTTTAAGAGTGTAGAGGGGTCCTTTTTGGTTGGCCAAAAAGTTTGAGAACTGCTGGTGCAGGGCTGTGGCTGAGGTGGTAAGAAGTCACCTGACTGCCAGGATAATTAGGAGGATGACACCGACTGCACCTGGTGACTGTTGTAAGGTGTCAGTGAGGTAACCAGAGACACACGGCCGAATTGTAAAGGAACACTTTATTACACTGGCGGGCTGAAGGGGGACTCTCCCAAATCGACAGCCCTGAGCCTTCTTTGTTGTCCATTTTTAAAGGCAAAAACTACAGGAAAAAAACTACATTCTCTTGGTGCCGCTTTTTGGCACCATTAAGGAGGGGAAGTGATAGAGGGGGGGCTGAGACAGCTGTTAGAGGTCAGGCAACCGTTCATCTCTTTTTTCTCATGGTTCCTCTAGTTTCCCAAGGCCATCATTAACCCCTGATCTTTATAGTCTTCTCTGGGTTTGTCAAAACCCTTGTGTTTACAAAAAAGGAACTTCCAGGGTGTGTGCGTGCAGTAGCGGAGGGTCGGAATGGAGTCATTACATCTTCGGAGGTGGGAGTCAAGGTGACTCTGGGTGCCTGGCTTTCGAAACTGGGTTGGGTGCCGGCAGTGCGGGTGCGGCTGGACGTCAGTGAGGTCGGGGTGGTGCAGCTGAGTTTGGGCGGCAGTCGGGCATCCCCACGGAGGCGGCTTGTGGGTTGTTGGCACTGAGGTTTTGGAGCCTGGAGGGTGGTGTGGGCTGGAGCTAGAACGGAGGGTGCTTTGTTCCAGGGGCTTCCACTCTGCAGCCAGGGCGCTCTCGGCGGTTGGCGACTCAGGGCGGGACAGTCGTGCCACCAAGGTGTGCACCCACAGGGCTTGACACATGCTTGGGTGGCACTTTCATGCCCCCGTGACAACCACCACCTGGCCCTCCTGCCCCCACCGCTACGGAGCGGCCTCTGCGAGGCCACTGTTGGGGAAGAGGCCACAACTAAGCACAGGGCGAGCCCTGGCCGGGTGGCTCAGCTGGTTGAATCGTCATCCTGTACACCAAAGGGTTGTGGGTTCAGTCCCCAGGAGGATGTGTATGCGAGGCCACTGATCGATGTTTCTCTCCCTCTCTCTCTCCCCCTTCCTCTTTCTCCAGAATCAATGGAAAAAAACATATCCTCGGGTGAGGATGAAAAACAAGATGAACTACCTTAGAATGTTATTGTCATGAATTTTGTGGGGGTGATGTCATCAGAAGCCAGGCAGCCTCTGCCTGAGTCTCAGGTAGGGTTGTCCTTCAGACCCAGCGGCCACACCAAGAAGCCCAGGCCACGTGAAGCGGCCACGTGTCGATGCTCCGGTCCACGCCCCCGCTCAGCGGACCCGGCAGAAACTCCCAGCCGGTGAGAGCACCATCTTGGGCACCCAATCCAGCTGTGCTTCCGCTGACCCCGGCTCCGGCTGACGTGTGACCTGCTCCCAAGAGATCTCAACCAAGAGCTGCCCACAGGGCCCATAACCCGTAGGACTGTGGAAGACCACAGAAATAGTTTAAGTCATCACATTGTGGAGCGATTCTCTCCTGGCACAACGGATAACTGAAACCGTCTGTCTCTTAAGACTGAGTCCCTGTCGCTCCTGACCCAGCGCCCGATAAGGACCAAGTGCTCATCAAACGTCCCTTGGGGGATGAATGAAACCCATCAAAACTCACTGTTCACCCTGAGATAGAATAGATTTATTAGCAAGAGGTAATCAGGAAACATATATTTTTACAAAAAAATGGAAATTTCTTTTTTTCCAAACAAGCCGTAAGTTGAAATATCATAGGACTTGAAATAGAATTCTCATACCACTAGGTATTGCTTACAGCAAAAGTTGTCTGTGGGTCTCGGTGGCGCATGCCTGCCACGTCTGAGTGGACGTCATCTGTACTGTACAAAGTAAAAAATAGGTGTAATATTCACAGAATAAGCACTACGGTACTATATTCCTGCTAGAAGGCGTTTAGACAGGACTACAGTATATGCAATAAAAACACTTGGTTATTGGTTTCCTAAATTCTACAGTGTGGTACTATTTTCACGAGGCATACAGACTTCGAGCATCTCAACGTAAGCTGGGGGGTGGGGGTGGCGTCAGGCGGCTGGAAGAGGAAAAGTGACCTGTGTGTGTGTGAGAGTGTGTGCGCGCGTGTTCCCGACTTGCAGTGGATGTTGGGCGGCGGGCGGCGGAAGTCGACTCTGTGTTGTGAGTGTGGTCGCCTCTGCGGGCTCCGGGGCCCCGTCCAGGCTGATGGAGGCAGCTGCCCTGACTCCCAGGGCCCAGGAGAGGCGGTGTTGGTGGCGCGGGGCCTGGTTCTCCCGGGACAGAACTCCCTTCCGCCAGGTGCCTGGGAGACAGGGAGTTCTGAGACCTGCGGTTCCGGCTGACAAACGGGCATCGTCATCAGCCGAAGGATCTGTCCATGACTGGACTTCAGGGTATGGACCCCTTCCCGCCTCCCCCCACCCCCCACCCGCTTATAACGACTACATGAGACATGCTGGTGGCCCCTCAGCCCAGGGCCCGGGCTGGGGAAGGACAGAAGCAAGGCTTTTCCTAAGATCCAGGGATGCATGGTGCGGCTTCCCTTCGGAGAGCAGCGAGGGGCTGGGCAGGTCGAGACGGGCGGCAGGGACGAGGGGCTGGGAGGGCACGGGGCAGCGGGGCAGCGTCCTAGTCTGGTTCTACAGGGACCGAAGAACAGGAATGGTGTGTGTTCTTGGAGCAGCGCACCGCAGGAGACAGTCCAGAGGAGCCGGCGGATATGTACAGTGTCACGAGCGGGTCCTTGGGAGCGGCTGCGTCTGGACGGAGCAGCTTCAGGTGGGGAGTTTGGGTTCTATTCGGAGAGAAGACTCGTAGAGGCTCTCTTCGTCCATGACGGAGGACTGGTCCAGTAAGTACTGGGCTACCTGAGAGACGGAAGAGGAGGGAGGGGCGGGTTATGGGACCGTCATGGCACTGTGGCTGCGGACGCCCGTGTTCCTGGGAACCAGGCACTCCTATGGGGCACATGTAGCAAAAAGGGATTAAGCTGTGTTTTGTGTTAACATTATTTGACTTAGCAGTATTACTATTCATTATAATAATTCATATTTTGTTTATCGATTTGAGAGAGAGAAAGAGAGACATCGATTGGCTGCTCCACTTATTTAAAAAAAATTTTTTTTTCTTATCCTCACCCGAGGATATTTTTGCATTTATCTTCAGATAGGCGGGAGGGAGAGAGGGAGGAAGAGAGAGAAAGAGAAACATCGATGTGAGAGAGACACATCGATTGGTTGCCACCTGCACAACCTCACCCGGGGCAGGGGACGAACTGTAACCGAGATACGTGCCCTTAGCGGGAATCGAACCCGGGACTACCCAGTCCGCAGGTCGATGCTCTAACTGCTGAGCCAAACTGGCCACCAGGGCTGCTGTTTCTGTACTGATGCATTCATTGGTTGATTCTTGTACATGCCCTCGACTGGGAATCGAACCTGGGACTCTTTGGTCCGTGGGCTGATGCTCTACTGTTGAGCCTAACCCGCCAGGGCCAGAGGTTCAGTGTTCCCCACGGAATCCCAGAGCGGGAGGAAGACGAACATTATACTTCTTATTACGCATTTGGGAATCGGCCCGAGGAAGAGCGGATCTCTGGAGTGTGCGTCTGGGCTGACTGTCGTGTGAGGGTGGGCCAGAGGTCTGGGATGCTGGCTACCAGGCAGAGGTCAGTGGTTACAGGTCTGACTGGTAGCTCATGCTGGCCCCTGCAGGAAGACGAGTTCAGATGTCACCGTCCAGAGGAACCCATGCCCCTGATAAAGATGGGGCGCTTCACAGCCTCGGGACACAGACTCGTGTTTCGTGCCTTGCCGGGAGCCTCCCGGGAGCAGCCCTGGCCGGAGCACGTACTCAGACCCCCCGACCCTTCCTTTATAGTGAGCACGCTCCAGGTCAGTTTCCCTCGAGAGCCCCGCTTCAGCCCCAGCGGTGTGGCTCAGTGGTGGGAGTGTTGGCCCACGCACAGAAGGGTCTCAGGTTCGATACCCGGCCTCCGTTGGGCGTGTGTGGGAGGCGACCAATCAATGTGTGTCTCTCACATGGATGTTTCTCTCTCTCTCTCCCTCCATCCCTCCCACGCTCTCTGAAAACCAATGGAAAAAATATCCTTGAGTGAGGATTAACGACAACCACAAATTAAAATAAATGGAGACGTTTGGTCGCGTTTGCACAGACACAGGAAATGGAGGGGAACGTGGTGGGTGGGACTTCCCCTGGCCCACCTGTGTGCCCTTCATAATCAGGGAGCGTATTTCCTTTCACAGGGTGTTATGCAGACGGGCTCTCTTGCTTTGGGGATCACCATGATCAGCCCTCCTAAGGCAGGTGGGACTAACTCAGATAGGAGGGGCCAGGTCCACACAAGCCTGGCGTCCAGGGGGCCAAACTCACTGCGAGTTGGGGGACAGGGAGTAGGGTGGGCTTCCTGGGAGAGCTGGTGTTGGTGGGGGCCCAGGGGAATTCAGGGAGGGGAAGAGGGGGGGTGTGGAGGGGAAGGGGGGATGGGAGACGCCGGGACAGAGCCCCTGGGGAAAAGCGGCAGTGGCCAGCGTACCTTGGCTTGGTGCTCTATCTTGTAGGCGGTTTGCTGAAATTGGCGGATCTCTCGGATAATGTGGGATATCTGTGGGAAGGAAGGGGGGCGCTAGATGAAGCTAGGTTCCTCTCTTAGTGCCCCCCACTCTGCAGGACAGCAGGGCAGCCACAGCCAAGGCTGCGGGCAGCGCCCAGGCCTCTAGCAGACAGAGAACCCCTTCTGTGAAGGGGAACCCCAGGTGGGAGCCCCGTCCACGCAGAGGCTCTCTGGCCGAAGGGAGCGGGGGGGGGGGGAGAAGGAGTGGCTAGCTGCCCTGGGGGTCCTCCCCTCCCCTCCCAGGCCCCAGGTTTCTCGGGACATTTGAAACCTAAGTGACTGTGACGGTCACGGGACACTGTGCTTGTGTGGATGGTGGTGGATGGAGTTGAACAAAGGCCTGGACTTGGAACCAGACAGACAGGGCTCTGGTCCCGGCTCTGCCCTTTACTGAGGGTCACCCGGGGGTGCTCGTCTGTGAGGCGGAGGTACCAGGGCACCTGTCTTCAGACGAAGTGCAGGAAGGCTGGCTGGGCGGCCAGGTGCTCCCAGAGCCACAGTTCTTGTCAGAGAAGCCGGATTCAGGTGCACAGGCGACCCTACCTGGGGGGCCTGGGGCTGGGGCTGGGGGCTGGGTTTTGCACCCCCTTCCCCAGCTCTACGGTGGGAAACATACCATTCTCATCTTGGAGAAGTTGACCAGGCCGTCCTCCGTGTAGTTGGGTGTCCCCTCTTCAATGAAGGCCAGGTCGGTGAGGTACATCCCCAGGTAAGGGACACAGGGGGGGTCACAACTTGGAAGCAAACGGCATTAACAGAGGTTTTCACTTAAAAACAGAAGCGTCCCGGAGCACACAGCACCCGCCCACCTCTCCTCCGTCTCTCCGTGGACACTCTCCATCCACACCCTGCCCCAGAGTTGTGTCCTGAGGGCGTTGCAGCCCCCAGCCCACTCCTGCCAGGTCCCTCTGCCCCGTGGGGCGTCTGTGCCTCCTGCCCGCCGGGACCTCCTGCCCCCCTGCCCTCGGAGGTCACCTTCCTGGACTGGTGACTCTAGCGGACGGCATTTTGAGAGATGGAACTGAGTGGTGAGCTCCCATTACTGCGCCATCGAGACTTGTTCCGGCGCCTCTGGGTGGGAGCGAGCAGGGGGCTGACTCTGCAGGGGTGCCCCCAGCTCCCCCAGGGGACTCCTCACTCAGTGTCTGCGTCTCCTCTCTGCTCACCTCACCCTTGTCTCCTGTGGCCACTCAGCAATTCTGCCAGCGCCGAGCCCGAGAGGCAGGGAGGATGGCCAAGCACCCACGGAAGCTGGCCGCTGGCCCTCACCTGCTTGCTGTGTGACCCTGGGCCAGCTCTGTCCCTCTCTGGTCCTCAGGTGCCCCTCGTTCAGTAGAACTGAGGCTAAGACAGTTTTCAGTGCCCTGAGAACTGGTTGGAGGTGCTGCCCCGACACCCTGCTGAGTACCATTGGTCCCCTGGTGGTCTGGCTGTGATACTTTGTAGCACCAGGCCCTTCTCCTCCTTAAACAACAGCAGGTGTGAGGGTCGGAATGTGGCGAACGTCAGGGTCCGGCCGGAATTGACCAACATTTCCTTTTCACTGCATTTTTTTTATGTTCACATTGTATTTATGGAAAATGTGCGATTTTTCTCATTTTCTGCCGTGATATAGAGCTTTCCTTCCTATTTACGTTTATTTTGGGGGACAACGGAGTTCATTTAAGGGAGACTCTTAGGTAAACCCAAGTGCGGTTGGTTGCGTCCAGGTTGGGGGGGCTTAGAGTTTGGGGAGCTTTTCAGACTGTAGGTCTTGACCCTTTCATGGATGTTGACCAGATTAAAAAAATTTTTTTTTTCCTAGAAGAGAAAATATCTGAGTTCGTTGCATGGGCTGAAGGTATATGCTGCTTTGTGAGACTTTGGTCCCTGTCACGCACGTATGCGTTTTCATACAGGGTCACACTGTCCCCTGTGACTGCTGTACTGTGGGTTGCACCATAAAGGACAGCAGGGGTCAGGCCGGCTGCGGGCAGGCCTCTCGGTCCTTCCTGCCCTGCAGCCACGACTCGGGCTGACTCCACGTGCAGGCAGAGGGGCTGCCGGGGAAGCTGCAGCTGAAGGGGGGCAGCAGGTGGCCCCCTCCCCCTCCTCTCTCTGCACCGGGTGGTAACTCGTCCCCCGGGGGCTCCCAGGAGGGACCGAGGTGACGGAGGCCTTACAGGGTCTCCCACCACCCAGACCAGTGGAAACACCCGCGGGTGCCCTGGTCACTGGGGTTTTCCCTGAGCTGTGTCCTGAGGCTCACGATCCAGTTGTGTGGAACTGTCCCCTGCACGTGGCACAGCCAGCCCAGGGCCAAGCCCTGTCCCTGGTCCCACCTTCATAGCAAGGGCCTTGCAGGAGGGCCCTCGGCAACAGCACCCTTCACGTACACGCCCAGCCGGACCCAGAGCCGTGCTGGTGAACGTGTGGGGTTGCCGCGGCAGTGGCCCACGTGGAAACGGGCAGGTGGGGGGTAGAGATGGCTGGCAGGCAGCCCCTCGTGGCCTGTACGGCGGGGGACTGAGCCCCGCTGAGCTTCTGCGTGGAAAGGGAAGCATGTGGGGAGTTCCTGCAGGCAGCACGCCCTCTGCTGGGGGCGTTTGGCCCCCTCAGGGTGAGGGCCTGTCCACCCAAGCTGTTAGCAGGAGAGTGGCCGGGGGTGCGTGGGGATGGCCTGGTGGTCAGCGGGCCTCTCCGCCACAGCTGTTCCCTCCTAACCGAGAGGACAAAGGGGGAGGGCTTTCCGCGGGCAGCTGCAGCCCAGGCCGGGGCCCTGCCTCCCGGGGGAGGGTCTCCTCCGCAAACTAAACCGAGTGCGGATGTGCAGACCGGTGCTGGGTTGGGACCAGATGCACGCCAGCCCGAACCGGCCCCCAGAAGAGCCAGCGACCGCGCTCTACGGCCAGAGTCGGTTCTTAGACAAATGTTGTTGCTTGTACTCTGGGAAGGCTCCGATCTCCGGGAGGCTGAACAGCGGACAGTGTCACAGGGTCACATGGGTGCGGGAGGTCATTCACTGGCCTGGGTGCTGGCGCAAGTCTGAAGAGTTTAATGACAGGCTGACCGGACTGAGGACCCCTGTGGGGACACCCCTCACAGCTCCCCGTCTGTCCCACAGACTGCCACTCGTGCCCGCTGCCCGGCCTGGGGAGGTGGACACTGCAGAGCCTCGGGAGGAGGGGCAGACGAGTTTGCCCCGAGGGGCCCCAGCCTTGCCCACCTCTGCACGGCGGGCCCACGTCTCCTGCGGTGAGGACCCGTCTGCATACAGGCCGTGGCCCCCAGAGCGCCCGCAGGCCCCTCCGCCCTCACGGCAGGGCACTTACACGGGCCCACGGGTGACCTGAGAGAGGGAGGACAGTCAGGATGGGGACGCAGACAGAATGGGACCACGGAGGCCGTGGCGGCGGTGGCGGCGGCGCGGACGAGGAAGCCATGTGAAGGAGCAGATGGAGGCGGCCGGGGGCGGACGGACAGTTGAGAATGCACAGTGGGGCAGCTCCCCACAAGCACAGTCCACAGGGGCTCCGGGAGCCCGGGCGGGGGAGACGGCTGCACAGCACAGATGGAGCAACATCTGTCTGAGGACACAAACAAAGTGGAGGTGGTCAAGGCGATGGGCAGGGAGCTGGCGGGGCAGACCAGGTGCGCGGGAGGAGAACGGGAGGGGACGAGCCTGGCGAAGGGGGGTGCGTCACAGTCAGAGCCACGGTGCGTGGCCCAGGGCTGACCGTCCGGTCCCCAGGCCCCGGGGGTGCTGAGTTCCGGGGCCCTGTATCGGCAGGTACCCCGATCCCTGGGAAGACAGCAGAGGCGTCCTGAGCTCTCGGGGAGCGGTACCCAGCGTCTCCCAGTGCCTCTCCATGGTCAGGCCTGGAGTGTGGGGCATGGGCTCAGGGCCATGAGGGAGGCCTGGAGACTGTCAGTGACAAGTGGACAGAGTATGATGTAGAGGCCTCTGGGTGTAACAGGAGTGACAGCAGACCTTCATTTCTTGTCAGTGTGGACCCTCACGGGAGCGGCCTCAGGCCAGCCGGAGCGCGGCCAGGGGCAGCCTGGGCCAAGGCTGGGCTGTCACGGGACCAGACACTAGCTCCCGGTCCCTCGTCTGGAGAAACAGGAGGGGGACCTGTCACAGTGGTGGTTCTCCAAGGGGGCAGTTTTGCCTCCCGGAGGACATCAGCAATGTCTGCACACTCTTGTGGGTGTTGTCCCTCAGGGCAGGGTCCCTGGCATCTCGTGGGCGCAGGCCAGGGAGACTCTTTAACGAGCTATGGTGCACAGGATGGCCCCGGACGAGGGGCTTCCTGGTCTAAACAGCCAGGGGCCATGGCTGACCAGCCCGCCGCTCGGCGATGTCCGCAGGGCTGCAGGTGCTGGGCGGGGGGCGGGGGTGCTCTCTGCAGACTGAGGGGCAGTCACCGCTCAGATGGCATTTCTTTGATTCTAAGATGCACTGTCTATGAAGGTCCTTCTGTGGTGACACCCGATTCCCAGGTACAAGAGGTAAACACGGTGATGTTGAATAGACAGGCTTTGAGACACATCCCCGTGTCAGGAGTAGTCAAATGTGAAAGCAAAAAACTGCGCATTTTAGAATCAAGGAATCTGGCACCTCTGTCAAGTCCCCGGCTGCTTCGTTTGTGGGGACTCCCGTGTTCCTCCTGCCCCAGGGGCCTCTGGTGGGTAGACAGACGGACACACAGACAGACAGACCTCCTGCTCCAGCCGGATGGGGTGGGGATGCCTGCACAGTGCGGGTCTGCGCGTCACAGAACGGCGGTGGCGGAATGACACACACTTACTTTTTCAGGGCTTCTCGCAGATTCTTAAATCTGCCCTCTGAGGACACAAGCTTCTGGAGCCTGTCGATCAAAGCTTTCGTCTGGAAGGAATTAGAAGCGTTTTACTAGCACTCCCTGGGTCTGGGAGCCTGGAGCCGGAGGGTCCTCCACAGACACGGGAATGGAGGGGGGGGGCTGTGTTGGGGCTCGCTGGGTCACCCCCGGGGGCTGGCGCCCACAGCAGAGCGTGGCGGGTGTTTCACAATCAGGATCCTTCTCATGAACTGCACCCAAAGGGTGTTGACCCTCTTCTCACACCTTCCTGTTCCTGTATCAGGATACCACCCAGACTTGGGAATCAAGAAAAAAGATGCAAGGAGAGTTTCCGGAGCCCTGGAGGCACCTGCCCAGCTTCCTGCACACGTGCCGCTATGGCTGGGCACCCACCAGGTGCACCCAGGACACGGCCCAAACGCCACTGGGCCCTCCTTTCAGAACCACCCCCTCAGGACCCCAGTGGTGGGAACTTTAGTCCCCAGGCAGAACCCTCCTACAGGTTTTCAGAATCATGTTCTGAATGAATCAATATCAAGCCCCCATTTAAGATCTCCAACTCCCCCGTGGGTGGCAGGGACCAGCTTATGCTCCGGTGGACAGAGGTCTGGTGAGGTCAGAGTCCCGGGAAGGGCTTGCAGGTGACCCTGAGCACCCGAGCACCATCTCAGCAACCGGCAGGGTTGGGCTGGGGTCCCCATGAATCCACCACTCCCATCCCAACTCAAGAAGAGAGTTGGGACCAACAATTACTACCTTAGAATTCCCACTCGGGAAAATTAATTCTTCAAGTGGAAATTACAGGCCCATGGATCCCAGTGCCATGTCTGTGGGCCTGGTACCTGGTCCCAGGTGATAAAGCAGAAGAGGTTCTCTGTTGAACCCTCACCCTGTCCTTTGTCCACCTATGGCTGCCCAGTGTCCAGTGCTCTGGACGCCCAGCCCCAGCCCAGCCCCAGCAGGTAATGGTGACAGCTTTCAGCCCACACCTGCTTAGAGACTTTGAGCCACGTCTTTTTTAGCCGGAAGATGGCGCTCCGGTTCATGGACGAGGTGATCTCCAGCACAGCGTTGTAGTTGTGCAAGCAACGGCAGATGTCGGCCACGGCCACCCACTTCTCGATGGTGCTCACCCTCGCGTTGATGTCCTCGTTACGGAGGATTTCTGAAGCGATCAAGTTACTGATCTTTAAGCCCAAGTGATAAGACAAGAAAAAGGTAAGAGGGATACATACTGTAAAGATGAGAAATCCTCATTGTTTGCAGATGATCTGATCACCTGTCTGAAAATCCCGAGAGACAACAGAGCTCATTAGGGTAGCTGGTTAAGGACCCAGTGTACAAACACGGGAATTAGGAATACCAATCAGAAAACACAAGGCAGGAATCTGTAAGTTACCTGGGATGTATGTAGGATGGTGTGTGAAAACCCAAAAACGGTTACCAAAGGTTATAGAAGGTTTGAATAATGAAGGAAAAGATCAGATTCCCAAATGGAAATGTAAAGATGCCATTTTTAGAAAGCAATACAGGACAAACATTATGTGGAATGGAGAAATACTAGCGGTGTTCTCTCAAAGCAGGAATGAGATTCACTGTCTCTAGGGCCTGGACTTGAGGCATCTGGCAGGGTGGTAGCTCCTTAAATTCTGTCCCCCTGGGCACCTGCGTGCCTCACCCCAGTTCTGGCCCTGACACTGGAGATCCCAGCCAATCCGTTCAGTAAGACAGAGAATTTGAAGCCAAATGGGACCAGGAAACAGCAGAAATTGCCGTGTCAGGGAGACGAACAGATACGATTTCAGGCCGCGGTTAACCCGTCTGGAGGTGCCTATTTTGTGTCTGAAAAGAAACAGGGTGTTTTACAGAGATGGCCAAGTGCCAGTGTGTCGAGGGCAGCGCCCCAAAGGCCACTGCTGCCGTGTAATGCTGGGGGTGACATGTAGCTTCCTCGAACCCGGGTTTCTTCATCCACAAAGTGAGCCCACCGGGAGCCAACGCAAGGCTGCTGGCACGTGGTAGAACCTCCCGAGTGCTCACTTCCCACCTGGTCTTCACGGACGGGAGCCCTGGGCACACGGGGGACATGCGGACGGAGGCAGGGAGCGCCCTGGGGCCTTGCTGCCTGACTCCTGCTCTCCCTCCTGCACTGTGTTCACTGCAGGCGGGGTACCGATGCCTCTTGTTTATCTGGGACCCTCCCAGGACGAGGGGTGTGCAGGTGGGGGTGTTCCTTGCCCGAGGTGGCCCTGGCTGGGTGGTCAGTGCGGTGGGCCAAGGGCTCCCACCCGACCCTCGAAGGCTCTTCTCTGTGTTGATGACTAAACTCAGAGGACCAGAGACGGCAGCGCCCTCGGGCTGTCACGGGGCTGCACCGGGCAGGCCGTGGTCATGGGGTTGGGAGCTCAGCCCACGGGGAGAAGCTTCCGGGAGGATTTTTTCCTCACAGCTGGGGCTGTGCAGCAGGGGGGCCCTGTGCTCCCAGCCAGGACTGAGGACACCTCAGGCATGTGTCCCTCCGAGCCTTGCTGACGTGGCACCGTCCTCGGGGTGGGTGGGTTTGAAGGAGTCACAGTAAAGCTCCGTGCTCCACACCAGGTGGGAACTGAGCGAGGGGCAGGGCTGACCATACGTGTAGGAGCAGAGAGCATGGCTGTCCTCTGCGATCTGCCTCCTGCCTCAGGGGACTCGGCACCATTGGCCCCCATTCCCCACTGCTCCCACATTTTGCCCCCTCACCAGCGAGCCCACCTTCCTGCTGCTGGCCCCACAAAACCAGGGCTGGGGGTCCAGGAGGAGGGGGGGCTGCAGGGGCCGGGGATGCAGGTGAGCCGTCGGCTCGAACCCAGCCTCCGTGTCACCAGCTCAGGAGCCTTGGTTGCTCTTGTCCTGTGGGGCCATCCTACCCATGAGCCAAGGCAAGAAAGGGGAGTCAGAGGACCCCTCCAGGAGTCAGGACTCGCGGCCCACACCCCAGCAGCTGCAGGGGTCAGAGGAAAGCTGTCTGGCATTTTCCAGCCAAATGTGCTTGTTTCCGACGACAAGATGAGGTCGGGAATGAGAAGCATTGCATGGGGTCCTCACTGCTGTCCCCCATCTCTTCCCCGGGAAGCTGCTCAGAGCTGCGGCCCCACGAGGCATCCCGGGGTCACCTTCTCAGTGCCTGAGACAAAGCCCCAGCCAGGCCCTGGCCAGGGGGGAGGGGCCGGAGAGGACGAGGGAGGTGTGTTGTCTGGCCCTCGGCCGCCTTGGGGGTGCTGCTCAGAAGACGCCGGGAGAGAGGCGCGGCCCCGTACTCACGTCGTTGAAGTGCTTGGTGGTTTTCATGATGTACGGGGTCCGCTCGTTCTTCTCCAGTTTCATCCAGCCCTGCCCAAAGAACTCCCTGGAGGGAGGAGGGGACACCGGGCATGTGGTTCGGTGGCCTGACTTCTTTGCTTTCGTCAGTTTTTGGGGAACGGCTTTCTGCAGCCGGGAGGGGGGCCGGCACCCACACCCACTCACTCGTAAGGGATCTTCTTGAAGACCAGGTGGTCCAGCAGGGTCAGCTGCTCTGCGATCTCCAAGGCCGAGTGGTTTTCAAAGGGCTCGGCCTTCACGCCCATGGCCTGAGGGAGCAGTCGGAGTTACCCCACGCGGCCACCTCCTGGCATCTGGGCGCTCCTCCGAGGGGTCTCCGTGGATTCGGGGGAGGGGGGTGGCGGGGGAGGCCCTCCTGGCAGACCAGATGGGAGCAAGGGGAAGGGAGCCAGAACGACCGTTGTCTGCCCTGTGCACCCAGGCCTGTGCCCGTGCCCCTGTGTCACCATCGCTGACCCGCCTGGGGGCTGCCACCACCCCCGGTGCGTGGATGAGACCACAGGGGCGTCCAGAGGGGAAGGACCAGCACAGGGCCGAGCCAGGCTATGGTCCTCACTCCCGTCAGGTTCTGTCTGGGCCCACAGCGGGCTCCTAAAATCACTAGACGTGGACTCACAGATGTGACAGCCTCCTGGGACGATGTCCCTGAGCTTGTCCTGGTTACAGGGCCAGTCGTGGGGAAACTACCTTCAAAGGTGTTCACCACCCGAGTCCCGTGACCAGGGCAAATTGTCAGGAGACACTGGCCAGGGACCGAGGCCCCGGGGCAGGGATTCATGAGAGGTGGATGCGGGGAGGCCGGTGTCCTTGGCACAGAGGCCGCAGGAAGGCCTGCTGGACGCAGTAGGGGCTGCAGGGAGCTGGGGGGGGGGGGGCGTCTGGGCTGGGCTGGGAGGAGCCCGTGTGCACCGAGGCCAAGTCCGAGAGAAGCATGGCCTTGCAGTTCTGATGGGTGGGCGGATGCGGTGTAGGGGGACGTGGTGTGGGGGACACAGCGTGGGGGACACAGTGTAAGAGACGCAGTGTGGGGGACACGGTGTGGGGGACACGGTGTAAGAGACGCAGTGTGGGGGACACAGTGTGGGGGACACGGTGTAAGAGACGCAGTGTGGGGGACACGGTGTGGGGGACATGGTGTGGGGGACATGGCGTGGGCAACACGGTGTGGGGGATGCGGCGTGGGGGGCCGCGACATGGGGGGATGCGGCGTGGGGGACACGGTGTGGGGGATGAGTTCTCAGGAAGGGAGTGGGGACCTGGCGTGAGGACAGCAGTGCCCTGGGACACTGTGCTGCGGGACAAGGGCCCTCATGGGAAGGGAGTCCCTGTCTCTAAGCAGAAGCAGCCAGGGCGGCTCAGCCTCGGTCACTCCTGAGGCCCAGGAGGGCTGACCTGTCAGGGCCAAGAGCCCCGGAGGAGGCCGGGGGCCCAGAGGCCCGGCGGGGGGAGGCTGCTGGAAGGGGGCAGGCGGCCCCCCTTGCTGGGGCCTAGGGAAGGCAGAGCCTGGAGCAGACCAGGGCAGACAGCCCCCCTCCTGTCACTGGGCCTCCTCCGGGGGGCGTGCCCAGTGCCCCCACGGGCTCTGGGCCCGGGCAGCTCAGCGGCACTTTGCTGGGAAGAGTCTCAGGCTGTTGAGGAACAGGGGCCCCTGTGCTCCGGAGGGGTAACCCTTCCCGCCGGGCCCTGTTGGGAAACAGCGGGGCCGCCCCCATGCAGGGAGGTGCAGGGGTTCCTCCCGGGGTCACCCGCCTCTGGCCCAGAGGGTCCCTCTGCAAGGTGCAGTGTGCAGCCGCTTCCTGCCTGAGCAGGTGGGTGGGTTCCGCACCAGCCCCAGGGCTGCTCTGGGGGGCAATCTGGGCAGGAGGGACCGGCTCACGGAGGGGCTGGGGGCAGTAGCCGGGGCAGCGCCGGCCTGGCTCACCATCTGCGTGATCTCCTCCAGCGTGATCTGATTGTCCCCTGGGTCCTCTTGCGTCAGAGTCCTGGGGAGGAGCAGGCAGGAGCCTGCGTCTGTGCCCCGCAGCCGCCCCGCAGGCCCCTCCCTCGCCAGGAGCCCTCCCCCTTCTTCCTCCCTGACCCTCCTGGGGGCACGGCCCCCTCCTGAGCTCCTGTGGTGAGTCCTGTCTGCACCTGGCCCCTTGGAAGGCAGGGTAACCGATGGTGGAGGCTGGGATGCTGGGGGGTCAGGTGGGGGCGGGAGAAACTCTGCAGCCGGCTCTGCACCTTCCTAACCTCCTGCCGGCCTCCTGGGAGGGACACGGGGACTTGGGGGCGTCAGGGTGTGGCGTGGGGCGGGTATGAAGAGGATGGACATCTGGAAGGTTCTAGGACTCTGAGTCGGGGACTGAGGGGCGGTGGCAGGGGCACCTCCGGGAGCCAAGGGGAGGGTCTGGCTGGAGGGAGGCCGGCAGCTTCGGCTGAGAATCTGAGTCGGGGACGCCCCTTCGGGCGGAGAGGGGCAGGCCGGCCAGCAGGCAAAGTGCAGGTTTGGGGACAATTCAGTTCAGTCTGCTCGACAGACCTTCCTCAAGCACCCGCCCACGGGCCGCCGGCGCCGCCCGGGGAACTCTCAGGAACGATGGGATGTTCTTCATCTGCGTGTCCAATACGGAGCCACCGGCCACGTGTGGCTCGTGGGACTGAGTGTCAGGTTTTACTGGGCTTTGGTTGAGCAACTGAGACTGAACAGCCATAGGTCTGTGCAAGGACATGGAGGGGGCCGGTGGCGCCGTTAGGACGGCCGGAGCTGCGGACAGGTGGAGGAGCAGGCCGGGCCCCTCTGCTCGGGGTGGACAAGGACTGCCGGGCGCAGGGGGAGGAGGGACTCGGGGACCAGCTGCTCCAAAGCCGGCGGCTCAGGGGTGACGCCCCCCACGTGGTCCTACCTGATGATGTTGGCTGCGGCCTTCCGCTCCTGGGTCAGGAGCTCTGGGTCATGCATGACCTCCTCCAGGAAGGCAATCACCTTGCACTTCAGCTCCTCGTTGGTCTCGAAGTCCTGCGGGGAGAGGTGGTGGCTGTGGCTACTCCGTCCAAGCTGCCCACGGGGGTCCCGACTCAGGCCCGCGGAGGAGGTGGTGGTTTCCAGTCCTGCCCGTGGAGGTGCCCCTCGTTTCTTGTCTCGGGCTCCAAGCAGGGCACCTGTGGAGCCCGGAGACCTCCTGGCGGAAGGCAGGTCACGTGGCGGCTGCACCCGGGAGGCAGGGCCTCGGCCAGGGCCCTGGGAGCTGCAGACCGACCCTGTACCCTGAGAGGCAGAAGCCCCTGACCCTCGAAGGTCCTTGGTGTCTGAGATGGTCGGCCAGCACCCGGGCTCCGGCCTCCCACTGCCCCCGACGCCTGGCCCCCAGCCGCGGCCGGGACCACCCACCTGCCAGTGTTTGGACACCCAGTGGCGCAGCACATTCAGGACGCGGTTGGTGGCCGCTCTGCGGATCACAAACTCCTTGTCTCCGTTCCTCTGGTCGGCGGGAAACCCTGCTGGCACAGGGGAGGGGTCACCAGGACATGGAACAGAGCTCACAAGTACCTCCACGCAAACCCCAGATCTGGGTGAGCCGGGCTGCTTCCCGTGTTTGACGGGACGCAAGGCAGCCCAGTGGACAGTCTGAACCACCCGGGGACCACACCGTGCGTGTCGGGCTGCTGGGAGATCAGGCAGCCTCTCCAGACCAGAGCCCCCGGGGCTCCCGCTCCTGGGCCGATGGGTGCAGGTGGGAGGTGGGGGTGACCGGGGCTCCGCGGGCAGCAGGCTTCACTCTGGGAAAACTTTGCCCTGAAGGAAGGGGTCTCGGGGTAGGAAGGGGTCTCCCAATGGAATGTCAGCACTGCCCCAGGCTGAACAGCCACGGGGGTGGGGTCCTGGGGTCCTGGGGCCATCAGGGCCGCAGAGGCCGTGAGTAGAGCCCCCTTGCACCTGCGCTGGCCAAGGACATCCTCCGGTACTTCTCCTTGTTCGGGGTGCCCTCGTTGGCGCCCGCGGTCGCTATGGCAAAGGCGGAGGCCGCCGACAGGCCGCTGCGATTGTTGTCCAGCTCACGGCAGGACGTCATGACAACCCCGTTATTGTAGGAAAAGAGCGGGAACTCTGGAGAGAAAGGGACACCAGGGTCTCAGCGCAGGAAAAGGCTGTGCCCCTGGAGGTCTGTCCCTTGCTCGCCAGGGCCACCCCTGGGGCTGCCCCCTGCCTTCTCCCGCGGGGACGCTCAAGGTCCCGCCACCCTCCTGCTTCTGAGTGCGGTCTCCAGCGCCCTCCGCGTCTCTGCTGGCCCAAACCCTGTCACTGCTCGAGGCCAGCTGGGCACAGGGTGCTCAAGGACAGCTGTTTCTTACCCGTGTCCCCTTTGTTTTCAATACGTTTTTATTGATTTTAGACAGAGAGGAAGGGAGAGAGAGAGAGATCGAAACATCCATGTGACAGACATCGATCGGCCCCTCCTGCACACCCCCTGCTGGGGATCGAGCCGGAAACCTGGGTGTGTGCCCTGACCCCTGACCGGGCACGGAACCCGCAACCTCTTGGTGCTCGGACGCCGCTCCATCCACTGAGCCACACTATCCGAGCGTACCCTTGTCCATTTGGAAGGCACACGCAACCTGCTCACTGTCTGACATCGCTAGTTGACGCCAACGAGCTCACTGGTGTGGTGAGGTACAGAGCCCTGCTGCTGAGTCCTCCCCTACTTGCTGCGTGGCCTCGGGGAGTCACTTCACCTCTCTGGGTCTCAGGAGATGATCCCTGGGTAACAGGGGTGTGAGCACCCACCTCGAAGGGGGGACGGAAAGGTGGAAGGAGGGGTGCACGCAGTGTGGTGGGGACAGCTCCGTGTCTGCCGTGGGCGCGGGCGCTACCAACGTGCACTTATAGACGTTACAGCGGTGGAGTCGGGCTCTGCCAACCTGTGGGTCTGTCGTAGTCTGGGGTGTGGCCCGTACTCAGTTATGCCGAGAGGAGCACACTGCTAAGTGTGTTTCTGAGTCTGGCTCCCAGGGAGACCTGCCCTGCGGGCGGAGACGTGTCTGCCATGTGCGCCCAGGGGTGTCCTGCAGTCGGGTGACCTGTTACTGAATGGGCGTCCTCAGGAGGCCTGGGAGTCGGGGTTGGGGTGTAGGCTGCACCTTCAGGGTCGAGAAGGAGGCCCTGAACTTGAGCGTCACCTTCGGGTGTCCCAGAGCCCCCGTGCGTCCCCCAGGGAGGTGCTTGAGGGGAACAGGAAACCCAGGTGGGGCCGCGAGGCCCTGCAGGACAGGAGCCTGAGACTCAGATGGGCATTGTGCAACCGGTCAGTCTTTTCCATTCATTGAAAGACGGGAGTAACCTGGGCCCTTAACGGGGCTGCACGGAGGGCAGCTCAGGAGACACCCGTGAGCCCGGAGCTCCCAGCAGGGCCCTTGGTTCTGGTCTCCCTGACACCTGCGTGCAGTGGGCCGTGGTCCTGCCTGGGCCCGGTGGCTGTGCCGGGTGTAACAGCAGGACCCGTCCAGCGGAACCGGGAGACCCGCTCAGTCCCCCTCTCGGCGTGACCGGCGCCGGGCCTCACGCCCCTCCGTCAGCAGCTTGGGATGGGTGAACTGTACCTGAGGGATTTTTGCTCTTGACAGATTTCGGCGTCGTTGGAGATTTGGTTGGTGACATCTCGGTGTCGGCATCGTCACTCTGGTTCTGCTCAGTGTCCGACTCTTCCCTCATGGAGACCTCGGAGCCTGGGAGGAAAGGGGGTGATTTCGTGTTTCCCACCTGCCCTCTGACCTTCAGACTCAGGCCTCTGCCCTGTTAACAAGCAGCAGCCCGTGTGGGACGTGCCCGCGAGGACCGGCGGACGCTTCCCCAGGCCCCGCCAGCCCTTTCCGGGGGACGGCACCCTGAGTCTGCAGGTGGGCGTTGCTCTGCCTTCCGGGCACACCTGGGGGCTTGTGGGAACGCAGGTCTGAGTCAGGTTTGGGGCGAGGCCCAGGGTCTGCGTTCCTAACAAGCTCACAGGCGATGCCCACCTGGCTGGTCCATGGGCCACTGGGTGCAGCGAGGGTGTGTTGGGTGCAGCGAGGGTGTGTTGGGTGCAGCGAGGGTGTGTTGGGTGCAGCGAGGGTGTGTTGTGTGACCGCCTGCCCCAGTTGGGTCCCGGGCCCCTGGATCTGAATAATGACTTGTGACTTCCCCAATCCCAGGACACTGGTGGTTTATGCACGTTGGGAAAGTGGATGAATTATGTTAGAAGTTCAGGTCGGCCTGGTGGGATCTTGGTCAGGAATGCAGCGTCTCTGGTTCTCAGGGTCCCCGACAACTACAGCGAGCAGAGCTGTACGTGGCCCTTTTGAAAACTTGGAGAAAGACAGGCCTGGCCCAGGCTGCGGCCACTGCGGAGACAGACACCCCCAGGGACGCGGGAGGGAGCTGTGGGTGGGCACCTGGCATCTCTGCGCCCGGGACCCCATCCCCCTCACTGCCCCAAGGTGGCCACTCACCCTGCTTGCTAAGGGCCGAGGGGTCTTCTGGCTTCTCGGGGGTCACGTCCGCTTCGTCTGCAATCTTGTTGGCGAAGCTGCCGGACACGTAGAGCTTGCTGGTGTCCAGCGTGGCCTTGCCGAAGGGCGACATGGCCGAGTACATGCTGGTGTAGCCGTTGGAGTTGCAGCTGAGTGCGGCCAGGTCCAGGGCCTTGCCTCCCGTGATGATGGGGATGTTCAGGGACAGCTTGCGCCGGCGGCTGGGCGAGGATGTCTTGGTGAGGGACAGCGGTGGCGGGGAGGAGAACTTGCGGGTGGCCCGTGGAGACTTGGGGGGGTCCCCGTAGAGGAGTTTGTTGTTCTGGCCGCTGGCCAGCAGGAGCTCCAGCGACCTTCGGGGAGACGGCGCGGGGGGTGGTCAGGGGACCCTGTGCCTGCTGGGCCCCAGGAAGGATCTCGAGGGTCCTGAGGCACATGCCCACCCTGGACACGGGGTCTGTCCTGCTTCCTCAGGGCCCCTACGCAGCTGACGGCTGAGGGTCAGAGCAGACCGCCTGGCCCACGAGGCCCGAGCAGGTGGACAGTGAGCACTGGTGGCGGATGCAGTCGTGTTGGGGGAAGTGTGGGATGTGAGGGGGGACGGCTTGAGCCTCCAGGTCTCCTGGCCCCTCCTCATGCCTGGGGCTACATTTGGGACCAGCTTGGGCCCCCTGCAGCCCTGGGGGGGTAGCATGATTCAGGAGGTCTGTCCCCCACAGCCCAGGAGCCCTGGCTCTGGCCCCGTGTCCGGCCTTGGGGGGCGATGGGGGAGCACGGCGTCCACACTGTCACACAGACTCGGACGGGGTGGGCACCTGTGGGCTCAGTGAGACCAGGGCCCTGGGTTCGAGTGCCCACTAGGCCCGACTTCTTTCCGAGCCCCAGGTGCTGTCCCATGAGGCCCAGGTGCACCCTCCACTCGCTGAGCCTCCAGCCGGGCCCCTCTTGTCCTCTGAGCAGGGTCCCGGGTGCCGCGCCCACCTGGCGGGGATGGCGCTGATGGGCTTCCTGTAGATGGTGATGAGCTTGTCCAGGACCACCAGGGCCGTGGTGAAGACGCGGTAGGAGTGCAGGAAGGTGTTGAGGAAGTCGATGCTGAGGAAGCGCAGGTCGGTGAGCCGCTCCAGCAGCCGGCCCACGCTGGCGTAGCGGATCTGCAGCACCTTGCAGGAGTTCATGGTCTTGCTGAAGCGGATGTCCACGTCGTCGCAGTACAGGGAGGCGTCGGACCTGCGGGCACGGGGACGGTCGGCCGGGGCCGGGCCCGGGGCTGCCTCCTTCACCACCTCCAGCGCGACAGCCAGGGGGGGCGGACCGACGGCCGCTGAGAGACCGGCCGGCTCGTTAGGGGGACTTTGGGGGTGACACTGAGGAGGTGACGGCAACTTCTCTTTTTGTGAACAACATCCTAACAACCAGCTGTTACTAAGCTCCCGGAAAGAGTAAATAAGATAGAGCGAACTCAAAATAATGTGTTGACCCCTGGCTGGTTTCGCTCAGTGGTGAGAGCGTCGGCCGGCGGACCAGAGCTGGGGGGTGGATTCTGGTCGGTACCTCGTTGCAGTTTGATCCCCGGCTCTGGACGGGGTCCTGGGGAAGGCAACCGACTGATGTCTGTCTCTCTGTCCTGCAGGCCACGGGGGTGGGGCAGGAAGGGGGATGAGCCAGGCGGGGGGCTCGGGTGCCGGGTGCAGCAGGGGCTCAGCGGTCAGTGGAGCCCACCCCCCCGCCCGGTCGCGGCCCTGGGAGCCTGTGTTTCTTAAGTGTTGACATTGTGTAAACGGGAAAAGAAAGATAGTCATCACAAGAAAGAAGGCACGTGACATGTCCTTCCTAACGTTATATTTTAAACAGCCTGGTGCAGAAACCCACTGAGCCAAAGCCATCATCCAAACACACCTTAACTCGCCCTGGCCAGGTGTCTCAGATGTTAGGGTGTCGCCCCGATACCCCAACATTACAGGTTCCATCCCCAGCCAGGCCACATTCAAGAGTCAACCAACGAGTGCATAAATAAGTGGAGCGACAAATCCACGTTACCTCTCTCGCTCGCACATCAATGAATAATAATTTAAGAAACACCACACCAGTAGATATCGACTCAAAACAGACAACAGGCCCCCGGAAGAGGGCAGCGGCGTGTTCGAGCTGCAGTCCGGCCGCCCAGCACCCCTGCCACGCCACGTGGCCCTGGGTCCGGGTGCGGACGGCCTCGGGACACTTACTTGATCATCTGCGGCACTGTGACCTTGGAGTTCTCCTCAAAGGCGTTCATCATGAGCCCGTTGCACCGGATGTTGTCGACACACTAGGATCAGAGTGGGGACCCCGTGTCAGAGCCTCCGTGTCCATCCTGGGGCCCAAGCCCAGCGGGGGCTGCCCAGTGAGCGAGCCGTTCATGGGCCCCCGCCCCCCAGACACAGGGCGCCGTCCGGGCCAGCGCAGAGCACCCCTTGACGTTGGCCGGAGGTGAAGCCCCAGCTCAGTGACCTTGTGGGGTTCACCTGACCTCCCTGAGCCTTGGTTTCTCTACCTGCCAAATGGGGATAAGGACTCCTCCCTGGCTGGGCTGTTGGCAAATTTTGCTTTGAATGGAAAGTACCCATGCAAACGAGAAGAAAAGATACAACTCGGGGTGTGTGTGTGTGTGTGTGTGTGTGTGTGTGTGTGTGTGAGACTGTCTCCTCCCCATTGTCCCCTGTCCCAAGCCTTCACATTTCTGCCGTGAGAGGGGTTGTCCTTGGCATGGGGGCCGTGTGGGGTCCCAGCACAGCGTCTTGTTTCACAGAGGTGCATGGTGGTGGGGGCTGACCACGGCCGGGCACGGAGACAGGCCGGTGCAGCAGGAAGCGGGCACCCCAGGCCCTGCCTGTGGGACCCCCGGCGGAAGGGGGTGCAGTAGAATTTCCATCTCTGCTTTTGCAGCCCCGCTCTCCCAGGCCCTCCTCAGCTCTGGTTCTGCCAGACCCTGAAATGCATCACCCGCAGTGGGTGACCCAGAGGCAAGGGGTTGGCAGACCCAGCTTCGCGGGTGGCCCAGGGGCTGGGACGGCTGTGCCCGGAGGACTCGGAACCGCTCACCTGGCTGATGTCGCTGGTCCACGCCGCCTTCTCCTGTCTGGACGAGGCCACGAGGATGACGGTGAAGGGTGGGGAGTCCTTTGGCTCCACCCCAATCTTAAAGTCCAGGTGGTCCATGTCTTGCCCGGACCCTTTGGCTTCCGGTTGCAAAACATGGATTTACGCAGTGAGCACGGGCCATTTTGGGGGCTAAAATCACTTTCAACCTTGTACCCCGTGGGGAAGGCCGGGCTTCAGTGAGCACCAGGCCACTGACTATGTTCAGAACATTTCTTTCTTCCTACGGCGAGGAACCCCCACTTCAAAGGTGGAAGAACCAAGGCCTGGAGCACAGAGGAGGGGACTTTAGGAAGCCCAGTCTGAAGACCCAGGCCCGGCCTCTCGGACTCGGGGAGAGGGGCCACCTCCTCCTGCGTCCCGCCTCCCGCGTCCCTCGTCCCTCCTCCCTCCTCCCGCCTCCCTCCCAGCCACAAGCACGCCTGGGCCCAGCCTGGCAGGGTGAGTGAGCCTGTGCACCTGCAGCGTCCACACACTACCTTCTTCCTCCGAGCCTTCCGGGTCCTCCAGCAAGGTGCAGTCGATGAGGGACACCACTCCGTTCTGCAAGAGAGCAGGCCCAGGACGTCAGGAGGGGGACCGGGACTGTGAGCACCCACCTACGTGTGCTGTTCCAAGTGGGCATTTTGTTTGTCAAGCTGAGGGGCTCTATATATACAAAACCGGACGAAGGGAACCCTTCCTGGATGCAGGTCAAGGTCGGCGGGGGTGGGTCACGGAGCTGCCTGTGTGGCCTCTTCCTGCCCCGCGGCAGCTCCCAGACGTTGGCGGGACCCACAGAAGTTGGCGATCCCCGTTCTAGGCCAAACCCTTCCTGTTACCAACAGGGAAACAGGCCGATTTCACGGACCTGTCACAGGTTTTGTTATTCTGATCCTACACCTGAAGAAATGGAACCAGGGAGCTAAGTGTCTTCCCCGAGGTCATGTGAGGGTCTGGGGTGGAGCCTCAGGGGCCTGATCCCAGCTCAAGGTCGGTCCCTGTTTTTCAGTTGGTAGGAATATTGAGTGTGCAAGCCCGAGTCCCCGGAGGCCGTAGTGAGAAATGAGAGCAGGCACAGCTTTGGGGGTTGTGAGATGCGCCCCAGACAGGCAGGTACCCCTTCCTCTGAGTGTGCCCTGGACTTGACGACCTGCTTCTCGTTAGAGAACCAAGCAGGACTGAGGGGTGTCACTGTGGAGGCAGCAGCCTCCCCCCGGCTCTTGTCTCTCGGCACTGGTGCAGGGAAGCCATGAGGACAGGTGTACGTATGAGACACTCGGCCAACCGCCGAGTGGGCAGCCAGAGCGGAGAAGGACGCTTGGCCCCCATCACGCCTGGGTGACACTGCCCAGCATCATTGTGTCTTCAACCTCCCCAGAGGTCCTGGGTCAGGTAGAGCCCAATTTCCTGACCCACAGAAACTAAGATAACACATGTTTCTTTTAAGCACTACAATTGGGGTCATTTACTGCACAGTGACAGATAAGTCATATGATAACCGGTGACAGTCGGGACCTGACCATGGGCTGATTTGTATTGGAAAACGTTAGCAGGGCAGGCTGCCCCCCGGGGTGCAGGGGGACCCCAGATCCTATTTCTCATTTTGTTCCTTTGTGGCCTTGTTGGACCTTAACTGCCCAGTGATGTCCCTGGGCTGGATGACCTTGAAAGTCCCATCTGGCTCTGACGTTCTCTTACTACTGTTGAAACAGTTTGTAAACCTTGTGGAGTCACAGCGTGCCCCTTTCAGAAGGTTCTTAGGGCATTCTGTCTCGGACTGCGGTGTTCGAAGAGAAGAGGTTTGGCCTTGGCCAGTTTGGTCCAGCAGTTAGAGCGTCACCTTAGACCAAAGCGTTGGAAGTTTGATCCCCAGCCCCGGTCAGGGTCATGCGGGAGGTAATCAATCAGTGTGTCTCTCTCACATCCATGTTTCTCTCTCTCCCTCTCTTCCTTCCACTCTATCTAAAAGTCAATGGAAAAATATCCTTTGTGGGGATGGGGGGTTGGTGGATAGACGATTTGTAACCTTGTGATATGCATTCTCACAACCTGGCCAGCCTAGGATCAAAGTACACATGTAGATAGATAAGGTTTGTCTGAAGGGTAGGAACGCCACCCTGTCTGAACTGAGTGTGTTGTATATATGTGAATAGATAAGGTTTGCATGACAAAGAGTTGGAAGACCACTCAGCGAGGATAATGGGCCGTAGGCCCAGGTGTGGCTGGGTTTGTTATTTTTTAGCTTTAAAGTCTCTTTCTGCAGTAAAAAGCAAGAGACAAAGCTAGGCTGTATGGTTTGCACAGATGCCATCTCCAGGAAATAATTTACATAAATCCACTTGTAACCTGGGGGAACCAATCTGCAAATAAATGGGACTGCGTCCAAAGACCTGGAGCACTTGCTCCCTTGCAAAGCTCCCTCTCACTCCAACCAGCGTGTGCTTGTAGTTCATTGTGTTGCACCCATCCCGGCAGGCCAAGAGACAGCAAGTGGTGACCCCGACATGATTCGAGTATGCAGTGGCGTGATTCGACCAGCAACATAATGGTATGCGAAAGGGAATTAGTGATACAGATCAAAAGTAAACTACGCTCGAGTTTTCTCGAGTCAGTGGCGCCCGGCTTGGGACAACCACCTGCATATCTAGTGTCGTGAGGGGGTTACCCTACTGGGTTCCTGGAGCCACCTCCACAGTAAGAGGGAACGCAGGGTTTGGGAGCACTGGTCAGGGTGATGTTCTCTGGACAGCTGCTACTAACACCAGAAAGCCCTTGCTCTCCATTAACACACAAGGGCAACTATTTTCAGGATTAGTGGATACAGGGGCAGACATTTCTGTTATAACAACACGGGAATGGCCTAAAGTCCCAGCACCTCTGCTAGTTACAGGAGCGGGAGGAACTCAAGCTCCTCAACAGAGTACATGCTCCCTTTCCTGTACAGGTCCAGATGGACAAAAAGGATGGATTCAGCCTTACGTCATGGAGCCTCCCCTAAATTTGTGGGTAAGGGATCTTCTCTCTCAATGGGGAATGGTTATTCAAACCCAGCCTTCTGGCTAGGGGTCACTGGTAAAATTCCCCTCCTCTTATGGGCCTGGAAAACAACAGAGCCAGTGTGGATTGATCAGTGGCCCTTAAAAGGGGAAAAATTGTTACATGCAAACAGATCAGCGAAGGAGCAATTTGAACAGGTCATGTAGCACCTTCAGTCAGTCCCTGGAACACTCCCGTTTCTGTTATTCCTAGAATAGGTGGTCAGTGGAGATCACTACAGGATTTGAGGGCAATCGATGCTGTTACAGAACCCACAGAAGCATTACAGCCTGGGCCCCCCAATCCTACAATGACTCCTGAGAAATGGCCTGTAACTGTTATAGATCTTAAGGTTATTTTTTCACTATCCCCTTGGTTCTTACAGATAGAGAGAAATTCACCTTTTCTGTTCCCTCCATTAACAATAGTAAACCTATGCAATGGTTTCAATGGAAAGTACTACCCCAAAGAATGATGAATAGTCCGACAATTTGTCAATACACTGTGCATCATGCTATTGAGACAGTAAGGAAACTATCTCCCATTATTTATCTTTACCATTATATGGATGATATTTTATTGGCTGCCTCTACCCTAGAAAAATTGAATCAGGCCTATGTAATGCTTCAGGAGACTTTGAAAGAGGCAGGATTACAAATCACTCCAGACAAGGTACAGCAATTAGAACCTTGGCAATATTTAGGGTGGATATTAGGGGCAAGAATTATTCTCTCCCAGAAACTTACCATTCCAGAAAAAGTAACAACTTTAAATAAATTACAAAAATTACTGAGAGCCATCACTTGGCTTCGACCTATGCTTGGTATCACTACTCAACAGTTAATTCATTTATTTAATATTCTCAAAGGTGACCCAGCACTAAATTCACCTAGAACTCTATCTATAGAGGCGCAACAGGAACTTAAAGTAATAACTTCTCAAATACAAACCCGACAACTCATCGTCGGTCATTGAAAGACCCTATTAGACTATTTGTTTATTCAACTGCGCCATACCCTACAGCATCAATAGGACAATTAACACTTAAAATAAAATATCTTGAATGAATCTTTCTCCCAGCTACCCCATCTAAAACAATAACTCCATTTGTGGAACAGTTAGCAAATCTTACAACCAAAGGTAGAAAAAATCACAAGAACTGACAGGTATGACCATCAGATTCTACATTTACCTCTTACTCAGGAACAATTTACCACTTTGATTTCCCAGGCAATAGACTTTCAAATCCCTCCAGCAGTCTTCACTGGAGAAATTAATTACTCTCTTCCAGCAAAGAAGTTATTGCCAATTAATCCTCAGTTATACCCTAAGTTGGTACAAAACATCAGTAATACCCCATAACCCGGGGCTAGAACTTTATTCATTGTCGGATCAGGTGAATCTCACAAAGCAGCCATAGCCTGCAAAGAAAATGAGAAATGGAGAAATATCAGCAGCCTTGGGCTTGGGTTAATTCAGCGTACTGAATTATGGGCTACCACATTGGCCCTTCAACATTTTACAGAAGAGCCCTTAAATATAGTTAGTGATTTCACAGTATGTAGTTAAAGTGCTACAAAGAATAAAACAAGGCTTGCCCTGGCCGGTTTGGCTCAGCGGTTAGAGCATCAGCCTGCAGTCCAGAGAGACCCGGGTTCGGTTCCCGCTAAGGGCACGTACCTCGGTTGCAGTTTGTCCCCGGCCCTGGTTGGGTAGTGTGGGTGGCAGCCACTCGATGTGTCCCTTTCACATCGATGTTTCTCTCTCTCTTCCTCTCTCTCCCTCCCTCTCTATCTGAATAAAAAATGGAAAATTGTCCTCGGGTGAGGATTAAAAAAAAAAAAAAAAGAATAGAACAAGGCTTTATTAAGCCTTTAACTGATGAACATCTATTAATCTTATTTATGCCTCTGCAAGCTTTAATAGACCAATGGAATCATCCTATTGTTTAACCTACATTCGGCCTCATTCCACGCCCCCCAGACCTCTGACACAAGGAAATCAACAGGCGGATGCCATCGTAGCAACGCTTGCATTTCAGCGAGCGCAGTGTTCACAGGCCTTTTCACCAGAATGCTCGAGCACTCGTGAAAACCTTTCATTTGACCCTCTTGCAAGCTCAAGATATTAATAAGTCCTGCCCAGAGAGCCAACTTTCCGGAGGGACTTCAACATCAGCAGGAGTCAATCCTCGGGGTTTAACCCCTAATGCCTCATGATATAACACATATTCCATCATTTGGTCAATTTCAGTGGGTACGCGTCACTATGGATACCCATTCCAATGTTCTACATGCAACCGCCGCGACCTGGGAAAAAGCCAAAGACGTTAAGGGTCACTGGCTGTCCTGTTTTGCACATATGGGGGTGCCACTGGAAATTAAAACGGAAAACGAGCCAGCCTATACATCTCAAAGCATTAAATTATTTCTCCAACAATGGAGTATTAGCCATAAGACTGGCATCCCCTATAACCCTGTAGGACAAGCTATTGTTGAACATGCTCCTGCTACTTTAAAGTTATTAATTACAAAACAAAAAGGGGAGGTATGGGTGAACCCCCTGTAAATCAGCTTTCTCTGGCAATCTATACCTTAAATGTTTTAAATTGAGATCGTTTTATCACTACAGCTGTGGAGCGATATTTTCAACAAAAGTCTTCTGCCACAGGGCCCAAGCCTTTGGTCCGGCACAGAGACCCACAGCCAGGGCCTGAATGGCGGGGCCCTGCAGAGTTACTGGCTGGGGGGCGGGGTGTGCTTGTGTTTTGTCTCCTACAGGTCCCAGGTGGCTGGCGGCGCAGTGGATAAAACCTTACCATGAACAGGAAGGACCTGCGCTTCAACCTGACTCCTCAGATGGCACAGCTGACCTTGGACACTGATCGTAAAACTCACACTCGGTCCCGGGGCCCCTCTCAAACCCTTTCTAGGGTTACCTGGGGAAGCCTTAAGCAGTTACAGCAATGTTCTGAGGAAATGCTAACTAGAATGGGGGCTTCTCTTACCCCAGAGAATAGTTTTTTTGCTTACTTATCTATAATCTCCACCCAATCTAGAGTAGGTATTTTATGCTGCTTGCCTATATTATTGAGCCCCGCGGCAGCAGAACAACACTTATATTGGACTCATGTTATGGACACCCCTGTAAAGGAGGCCTGTTGGGTGGCTAATAGCATTTATCATTTCAGCCACAGTCATTGCTGCGACTGCAGCTGTTTCAGGCACGGCCTTGACGGAATCAGTCTGAACTGCACATACTGTGGCCGAAGTAATGACCAATGTTACTAAGATATGACTTCCCAGACAGAAGCTGATCGAGGAACTCCGACTCGATTGGATGCCTTAGAGGCAGCTGTATCGTGGCTCGGAGAACGTGAAGAGGCCTTGGCCACTCGCTCTTCATTAAACTGTGACTGGGAACTTACTCATAGTCTGTGTGTAACTGCTTTGCTTTGGAATGTCCCTCCCACAGTTGGACAGCAGTCAGACAGCACTTAGAGGAGCTTTTGCTAGCAACGTTGGAGGGCAAGTAACTAATCTAAAAAAGGCTCTGGAAGCACAGTGAGCAGATATACAACTTGCTCAACAAAATGTTTTCAAGGCTATCTCAGATAATGTCCAATGGCTCAATCCAAAACATTGGTTTGAGGGTTTCAATCTTAGAATCTGGATTTTTACTGCTATGTGTTGTTTTCTTGTTTGTGTTGACCTCATAGTTCTCCGAGGACTCTGGGGAGTGGTGTCCTCTATGCAGAAGATCGGAAAACGAGTGATGATGCTCATGACCACTGCAGCAGCGGTGATCCCACAATTTCAAGAGAACAGAAGGGAGGGAGATGTGGGGATGGGGGGTTGGTGGATGGACGATTTGTAACCTTGTGATATGTATTCTCACAACCTGGCCAGCCTAGGATCAAAGTGTGTGTGTGGATAAGGTTTGCCTGAAGGGTAGGAACGCCACCCTGTCTGAACTGAGTGTGTTGTATATATGTGAATAGATAAGGTTTGCATGACAAAGAGTTGGAAGACCACTCAGCGAGAATAATGGGCCGGAGGCCCAGGTGCGGCTGGGTTTGTTATTTTTTAGCTTTAAAGTCTCCTTCCGCAGTAAAAAGCGAGAGACAAGGCTAGGCTAGGTGCGGTTTGCAGAGATGCCATCTCCAGGAAATAATTTACATAAATCCACTTGTAACCTGGGGGAACCAATCTGCAAATAAATAAATAGGACTGTGTCCAGAGATCTGAAGCATTTGCTCCCTTACAAAGCTCCCTCTCATTCCAACCAGTGTGTGCTTGTAGGTCATTGTGTTGCACCGATCCCGGCAGGCCGAGAGACGGCAATCCTTGGTTGAGGATTAACAAAAAAAAAAAAGAAAAGAAAAGAAAAGAAAAAAGACAAGAAGTTTGAATTGTAGCTTATGATTTAACAGTACAGTCTGACCTCAATCCCAGCTCCGCCACTTGCTGGCTGCTCCCAGACGTACCCTTATTCATAAGGTGCCTCTGTGGGTTGTCGTAGGAATTAAATGCACAGAAAGTGTTGGGGAGGGTGCCTGCCACACCAATCAGCATCCAAGGGCCTGCTGTTACTCTGTGAGCTCATGGTTCTATAAACAAGAGCGACACTGATGTCATCTCTTGAGCACCTGCTGTAGGTCAGGCCCTGCCTCGCTGGATCCTCACAGCCCTCCTCTGAAGGGGGTGTTCTCACCCCATTGTGCAGATAAGTAAACTGAGGCCTAGTGAGGTCATGTGACTTGTCTGAGATTGCCCACTGGTGTGTGGCCGCTGGAGTCTGAGTGGATTGACTGCGCTCTTCCTGAGTATGCTAACAGGCTTTTAAAACTCAGCCCTGCCCCAAACCAAAATGAGATAAAATGTGGAGACGTAAAAACACGTGCTTGCTGGCTTTTGGAGCAGGAAGCTGTGGCCCTCGCTGACCCCCACCAGCCGGAGGAGCCGTTTCCCCCTCCCCTCAACCCGCGGCCTGGAGGAGACTGTGAGGGTAGAGACTGCAGAGCTAATAGTGACGACGCTTTCCCTGATACAGCCTGCAGTTGAAGCTGGAGTATCCAGTGTTCATAAATTCATTTCCCCGTGTGCAGCCAACCAATTAATTTGTCGCCAGGTGAACAGAGCAGGGTGTCCCCTGATGCTGCCGCCTGCTTCGCGAGCCTAGAAAGAGGTCACGGGCCAGGCGTCCGGGCTCTGGTGTATTTAAGGCGCCTGACCCTGTGCCGGCCACCACGAGCTCAGCTCTGAAGTCTGCAGAGGCAAGTTTCCAAGGGATGGACACGGTGCTGGGGAGACTCTAGCTTATCCAGCGGCCCCTACTGACCAGGCCTGTGTCCACCTGCCTGCACCTGTGAGAACAGTCACCCCGGTAGAGACGAGGAGCTGTCCCAGGGCCACACATGTGAGATGAAGCTGGGACTGGACCCTGAGCTCAGAGCAGTAGACAAGCAAGGTGTCGTGTTGGGGAGCAGGCAGCTCTGCCTGGGGGTTGGCTTCTCAGCAGGTGTCGTTAGGCCTCGAAGGACGTGAAAGGAGTTTGCGGGGTGGGGGTGGGGGGAAGAGCCTGTGCAGCTATGTGGATGGCAGAAGCCAACGCCCTGGGGTCAATGAGGAAGCAGGAAGGGGTTCGAGGTGCTTAGCGCCCCCGTCTTTTTGGATGGGCCAGCTGGCTGAGTGTGGGTCTCCCGCAGGGCTGTGAGGCCCAGAGCACCAGCCCTGTGGGTGAGCACCCAGCAGCCTGCAAGCATCTGGCCGGTCAAGGCTCTCCCTGGGGAGTGAGTGCTGACAGGGCCCTGGGAGGGCTCCATCTGAGCCCCCTTTGGTGGGAGATGAGAAGCTGTGGGCACAGGCAGGTGTCATCACGTCCCTGCTCCCTATACGCATGCGCGCACACACACACACACACACACACACACACTGTCTAGGGGCTTGTCTAGCCCCCCAGCTCCTCGGCCCCCGCACCCAGCTGTGTGGGTCCTGGTCCTCACCTTCCTGCTTCCCAGGAGTTCTCCAGCAGAAACTCGGTTGTTTCAAAGGCAGTGAAACCAGGGCTCGTGTGTGCTCACGTGCCCCGGACACCTTGCCCGCCCTGTGGTCGGCAGGGCCTGCAGCGAGCCGGGCCGCAGCCCTGAGGCCCCGCCCCGCGCCCTCACCTTGGTCAGGTGCAGTTTCCCGCCGGAGCCTCGGGTGCAGATGATCAGGTGCTTGGAGAACAGGAAGCACTGTCTCTCACCCTCCTTCTTCAGGGACAGAGAGCCCAGGCGCCCCCTGGTGATCTTGCCCTTTTCGGACATGGGCACCTGGATGAGGGAGCCTGCGGATGGACGGAGGACAGAGACCTGACTGCCCATCTCCGGGCTGAGCCTGCGCGTCTGAGGCTTCTGCCGTCCGGTGTGGGTTGAACTGGGAACCAGGCGACCCCAGTCCTTGGTGACAAACCTGCACATAGGACACATGCTCCAGCCCCCCAGGGCCCGATGGTGGGGACGGGACTGGGGGATGACCAGGGAGGATCCATGTGTGACCCCTTGTCCTCCGGCCAGGGCAGGCCTTGGCAGGCAAGGAGCCCTCACTACCTGAACCCTGCCGTGAGAATGCAGGTTGGGGGGGGGGTCTTGGGGTGGCAGGAGGCTGAACAAGTGGGGGGCTGCTGTGGCCCGGGGGGGATTGACAAGGGCACTTGCTGCCACACAGCCAAGGCAGACGTCACCAGCCAATCAGACTTTGCTGCTGCACCTCTGTCCTCAGCGCGGCGCCAGGGAGCCACTGCCGCAGGGCAGGTGCCTGGGAGGGACCTGTTTGCTGTTCCCGCCCCCAATGCCTGTGCCTGTGAATCCCTACTGACCCTTCGAGACTCGACTCCAGCGCCACCTCCTCCGGAGCCTGCCCTGATTCTCCCTGGTCTTGCTCTGGGCCACTGCTCTGCCTCCTGCCCACACCCGTCCCTGCCTGGAAGCCTGGACTGTGGGGACACTGCCAACCCCAGGAGAGGTCTTTTGGGGGGACACTTCCAGCATGGGTCCAGTGCGGCTCAGGGGAGATGGGGGACAAGCATGGCTGGCTCTGGGCTCTGCAGTTGGCAGGGTGGACCTAGGATGCAGGGCCACACACGGGAGCTTGAGAGACACTCCAGGCTGGAGAGGCCCTTGCTAAGGGTGGAGACCAGAGGCTGGTGGGAGGTGCTGTCAAGCTTTTATCTAGTCAGAGGTCCCAGGGCCCAGCTGAAGGAACTCGGGAGACTGCTCTACAGTAGGGTCATCTCTGTGGTATGCATGCAGACCCTGAGCTTTCCAGAGCCTGGGGCCTGAATGGGGAAACCTTCAACTGCACTGCAGCTTGAACATGCCTGAGTTAGTCAGTCCCTTGGGCACAGAGACCTCTCCCCACCCCTCGCCATAGGGCTGTACCTCTTCACACTGTTCCCAGGTGAGCTGAGGCCAAGGGGGACAGAAACCTTCTTCCCAGAAGAACCACAGTGGTCACAGCCCCCTGAGGGACCAAAGACGATGGACAGAGGACAGAAGGACTGACCCAGGCCAATTTCTCCAGACACTGAAATGCCTGTGGTCACAGGGCCAGTCGGCATCTATCCTCACCCTTTGCTGCTATGCTGTCCCACAAGAGACATGTTCCTGTCCAACAGAATATATGATAGACGGCCAAGGCCGGGGACTCTGCAGTCACCCCAGCAGGTGCAGCAGCCAAACCAGCGGGGGTGCCGAGTGATGCCTGCTTCCCAGTGCCGGGTCTCCCAGTACCTTGTCTCACGAAGGTCTGGCTGGTGTCCAGCAGAATCTCGCAGCCTTCAATGATCATGCGCTCGATGGCCAGGTTCTTCCGGATGTTCTCCGTCTCACTCACTTCGTCGTGCATGATCCTGCGGACACAGAAATGACAGTCAGAGACAGGTGGCCACCACTCAGAGAGGAAATCTTGGAAGAAAGCTGGGCCCCCAGGACTCTCAGTGGGGCCCCTGACCAAGGGTCGAGAGCAGGAATGTACTGAGTGTGCTGGACACAGAAAGGTATCTCATTTTATCTTTCTGACAGCCCAAGGAGGCGGGTGCTTTTATTTCAGAGAAAAGGGAATGGAGGTTAACAGCTGAAAAAAGCAGGTTTCTGTGATTTAAAAGTCTAAGACGACAGTAACATTGAGAGGAAGATGGGGGTACAGGAGATGTCCTTAGTTCATCAACCTGTCTCTCATCCAACCACCAGCCCTATCCATCCACAGAAGAAACCAACTTTATTTCTACTCCAGGGCCTATGCACTTCCTGTTTAGTGCCCCTGAACGCTTGGCAATGCAGCTGGCTCAGGGAACACTGACTTCAGTTATTTCTGTGAATTCTGGCATGCCTGAGAGAGAAATAGAACACTGCTTGCCCCTGATCTGAGAACACCAACAACTGTCCCTATCTGTCCCTGTTCTGATGGCTGAAACACCACTCATGTCCACAAGGTGGCACCTTTGACCTGCTTTTTAGCGAATACTGTCTGTGGGTAAGAGGACAAGAGTTGTCAACTTTGCTAAGAGCCTTGATGGGTTTCTAGGACTTCAGGAAAGTAGTGGGTAGTATATGAGGGAGGGTAGTGGAAAAACACTCCACCTACTCCAGCTCAGGGTCTTTGCCCTTGCTGTTTTTTTCCTCCCAGAAAGCTCTTACACAGCTGTTTATTATTGAGGGTGGAATTGTTTATATTCCAAGGACCTGGCTGGAAAAAATTTCAGCCTATTTCTCCTCAGGGCATTTGTACTTGTGGTTTTATCCTCCTGAATTCTCTTACAGGGCTGATTTTTACATCCTGGCTCTGGATTGGTTTATTGTCAGAGAACCTGACAGAGCAGCTAGCTCAGGGAAAAGAAGTTTGGTTAGTTTTGTAGGTTCTGGAAAGATTGGGAGGAAAGCTTGACATCGGTACTTCCTAATTAGAGATACAGACAACTGTCCCTGTTTTTTGCTGTTGCCTGCAATACCACTCATGTCCACAGGATGGCAGCATTTATATTTGAAACATTTTTTAGCTACTTGCCATACCACTCTTGTCCACAGGATGGCAGCATTTATATGTGAAACATTTAATTTTAGCTACCTGCCATACCATTCTTGTCCACAGGATGGCAGCATTTACTTTAGAAAAATTTCTTTGCTGCTGCCTGCAATACCACTCATGTCCACAGAATAGCAGAATTAACAGTTTTCTAATTTTTTTGTGTGTTTACAGATGTCCCTCCTTCCCTCCCCCCCCCATTGACAGGCAACATTTATGTTTGAAAAAATATTTTCTGCTGTCTGCAATACCACTCGTATCCACAGGATGGCAGCACTTAAACATTTCTTTGCAGCTTCCTACAGTATCACTCGTGTCCATAGGTTGGTAGCTTTTAAAATTTTTTCTCCTGCCTGCAATACCAGTCGTGTCCACGGGATGGCAGCATTAAAAAAATTCTGCTCCCTGCAATATCGGTTGTGTCCACAAGGTGGCAGTATTTTTCAAATTCTGCTTCTTGCAACACCAGCCATGTCCACAGGGTGGCAACATTTTTTTTAAAAATCTGCTTCCTGCAATAGTGGTCGTGTCCACACTACGGGAGTATTTTTTAAAATTCTGCTTCCTGTAATACTGGTCGTGTCCACAGGGTGGCAGTATTTTAAAAATTGTGCTTCCTGCAATACCAGTCGTGTCCACAGGGTGGCAGTACTTTAAAAAATTCTGCTGTCTGCCATACCGGTCGTGTCTACAGGGTGGAAGCATTTAAAAAATTGTTTTCTGCAATACCAGCCGTGTCCACAGGGTGGCAGCACTTACTTTTTTCTTGATTTTTTTTTTTCTTTCTTGTTGAAAGTATTACAGATGTCCCTTATTTTTCCCCCATTGACAGGCAGCATTTGCATGAAAACATTTTTTTTCTGCCGCCAGCAATATCATTCGTGTCCACATGGTGGCAGCATTTTTGAAAAAATTTCCTTCTGCCTGTAATATCTGTCGTGTCCACAGGATGACAGCATTTTTGAAAATCTTCCTCCTGCTTGCAATACCAGTCGTGTCCACAGAATGGCAGCATTTTTTTAAAAAATTCTGCTTCCTGTCCTGGCTTGTTTGGCTCAGTGGTTGGAGCGTTGGCCTGAGGACCAGAGAGTCCTGGGTTTGGTTCCCGCTAGGGGCATGTACCAAAAGCAAAACAAAATAAAACAAAAATTTCTGCTTCTTGCAATACCACTCGTGTCCACAGAAGGGCAGCATTTACTTTTTATTGAAATTTTTCTTGTTTAAAATATTACAGATGTCCCTTTTTTTTACCCCCATTGACAGGCAGCTTTTATATTTAAAAATATTTTCTGTTGCCTGCAATACCACTCATATCCACAGGATGGCAGCATTTACTTTTTATTGAATTTTTTCTTGTTTAAAATATTACAGATGTCCCTTTTTTTTACCCCCATTGACAGGCAGCTTTTATATTTAAAAATATTTTCTGTTGCCTGCAATACCACTCATATCCACAGGATGGAAGCATTTTTGAAAAATTTTCTCCTGCCTCTAATACCAGTCATGTTCATATGACGGCAGCATTAAAAAAAAAAACTCTGCTGCCTGAAATATTACTCCTGTTCACAGGATGATAGCATAAAAAAATTTTTTTTTCATTTATTGATTTTAGAGGGAGAGGAAGAGAAAGATGGAAACTTCATCAACAAGAGAGAACTTTTTTCTAATCCTCACTAGAGGACAGTTTTGCATTTATCTTCAGATAGAGTGGGAGGAAGGGGGGAGAGAGAGAGAAAGAAACATCAATGTGAAAGAGACACGCCCAGTGGTTGCCACCCACACGACCCCAAACAGGGCCAGTGACAAATTGAAACCGAGGTACATGCCCTTTATCAGGAACCAAACCTGGGACGTTCCGGTCCGCAGGCCGACGCTCTAACCGCTGAGCCAAACTGGCCAGGGCCAGCCAGTGATTTCTTGGTGCATGGGTCGATGTTTAACCATTGAGCCACACCAGCCAGGCATGATGGCAGCTTTTTTGAAAAAAATTTTTCTGCTGCCTGCAATATCACTCATGTCCACAGGATGGCAGCATTTACTTTCTTGTTGAAAATGTTAGCGATGTCCCTCTATTTCCCTATTGACAGGCAGCATTTACGTACTTGGAAAAAAATTTTCTGCTGCTTGTAATACCACTCATGTCCACGGGATGGCAGCATTTACTTACTTTTGGGGAAAAAAAAAACCAATTCCGTCCGTGAACCTAGATGGACAAGATAGTTGCCAAATTTGCTTGGAAAGTTTTTTGTTTTGAAGAAGTCTTCAGAAAATAATTTGTCATTTTTGAGTGAGGGTCTTAAGAAGTTTCCTGCCAACTCTTTCTCAGAGCCTTTGTACTTGTTTTATTCCCAGTAACTCTCTTGTACGTTGGTTTTTCAAAATCGTGGCTCTACACTGGCTTGTTGTGGGAGCACCTGGCAAAGCAGCTAGTTCGGTAAGTCTGACTCCAGCTAACTTGTGGGTTCTGGCAAGTTTGGCAAGAAAGCTTGACAGAGCTCCTTCGGAATCTGAGCTGCAGACAAGCGTCCCTTTGTTTCGCTTCTGCTGCCTGCAATACCACTCGTTCCCACAGGGCGGCAGCATTTACTTGCTTTTTAAAAAAACAGCCTTGGATCAGGCAAAAGGACCAGTGTGCGGTCTGTGTTGCTGTGAACCTTGATTGGTTGGTTTCCAGGCGTCTGCCCAAGTGGTCTGTTATTTTCCTAGTGGGTGTGTGAAAAATAGTGGGCCTTCTTCTCAGGGCCTTGGTAGTTGCTGTTTCATATCCCTGAACTCACTGATAAGACTTAAAAAAAAATCCTGGCTCTGGATTTGCTTATTGTCAGAGGACCTGGCAATGCAGCTGTCGCAGGGAAGACCGGCTTCAATGTCTGCAGATTTTGACAAGTTTGGAAGGAAAGCTTGACGCAGCTACTTCCTAACCTGGGATACAAACAACCGTCCCTTTTGTGTCAGGTCTGTCGACTACAGCACCATTCATGTCCACCAGGTGGCACCACTTACCTGTGCTTTAAAAATACTGTGCTTGGGAAAATGCACAGCTGGGTTGTCGACTTTGCTAAGAGCCTGCGTGCGTTTCAAGGAGTCTCAGGAAAGTAGTGGGTCATCTGTGTGTGTGTTGGGGGGGGATCTCAAAAATGCCCTACCTTCTGCTTGGGCCCTTTGCAGCTGCTGTTCCCTCTCCCTGAATGCTCTTCATGTGGCTCTTTCCTTAATACTTTTTCTGAAATGGCTTATTTTTGGAGGACCCGGCCGTGCAGCTGGCTCAGCGGCCTGTTGGCCCTGGCACGTCTGGGAGGGCGCTCTTAGCCCCTAATCTGAGAACAGACAGCTGTCCAGTTGGTGCCAGTTGTACCGGCCGCAATACCACGCATGTCCACAGCGTGGCGCCATTTACTTGCTTAAAAAATATGTCCCTAGGAGGGGCTTTGCTAAGAATATGGATGGATTTTTCAGGAGTCTGAGGAAAGTAGTGGGTCAGCTTTTGGGGGGATAGATCACTAAATATTGTTTGCTGAGACCTGAAATTCCGTCAGGAATGAGGGGCTGGTCACTGTGTGGCTCCCAAGGTTCTCTCCCAGACACCCCGCACTCAGACCCCACAGCACCCTGCAGACACGGGTGCCCCAGGTCCGTGACTGCTGGACTCAGCCTGACGCTGGTCCTCAGTTTCCTGAGAATGTTGGGGTGAGGACGGACAGCTGTGTAATTCACGCACTGAGGTTTGCATGGCCCAGGACAGTTGAAAAGGGTTGTGATCACTGTGGCCGCTGTCATGGTTCGTAACTGTTCACAGAACAGGGTGTTTCTGGTTCCAGACTGAGGCCTTGAGGTGGGGTCCCCGCCACAGCCTTGGTTCCCTTCCCTTCCGGCTGGGCTCTGACAGAGCCGGGCCTCGGCCCGTCCTGGGAAGGTGTCGGTGAGGGAGGCACCTCCAGGGAGTGAGTTCCTGGGGTGGGGTTTCTCTCTAGAGGTGACCAAAGGCAGCCAGCCCCTTTCTCTGGGTCTGGTTTGGGTGGACGAGTGTCGGGGCGGCCCCCACGGGGTGCCGGGGCGTGGGGAGTAGGTTGAATCTGCAGCTCGCCCGGGGGCTCTGTTTCCGAGCCCTGGGGCTTGTGGGTGACAAAACTGGGTGACCAGTGAGTTAGGAGATGGGTTTTGGGGGGAGCAGGGGTCCAAGGCCAGCCCAGGAGAATTCTGAGCACAGCACCGAGCACTGCTTGTCTGAGCGCCTCCTGCAGGTTGGGGGCTTTTCTCTGCCCCCCCCAGCCCCCAGGAGGGTGAGAGGAGAATGAGGGGTGTTTTCATGGAAACAGGAAACCCTGCTTTGTGCTGGGTTCAGGGCCAGGTGCAGGCGGAGGGGGTGGGGGACAGTCGGAGAGCAGGTTGCACACCGGGACCCTTGGGGACCAGGGACAGAGGTCTCAGGCCACATAACTTGGCACCAGGTGCCACATGCACCTCCGCTGGGACAGGTGTCCGTCAGGGACAAGGTACCCCCATGGGAGGGTGTGATTTGGTATCTGGGTCCTGTGAGTCCTGGGGACCCTGGTCTGCCGTCACCGGTCTCCCTGACTCCACTCGGGGCCTTGCACTGCCCTGGTCCAGCCCGGCGCCCCCTCCGCCCATCTGGGAGCCGGGCCTGCTGGCTGCCCCTCGCTGGCTCCAGAAGCTGTCGAGGGTCCTGAGGGGTCGGCAGGGCTCCAGCAGGACCGGGCGCTGGGCTGACCCTCCTTGGTCTCCGAGCACACGGCCCCCTCTTCTGTCGGCCTCCAGGTGAGCAGCCCCCACCCGGGCTTCCCACCTCGCTTCTGCCTGAACTATTCCCTCTGCCCCTCGGTGGCCTCACCACGTGACTCAAGATGCTGTCCCAACTGATAACCGAAATGTCCCTCCCCCTAAACTCCAGATGGAAGCACCTTGGCCAAGTCCCCTCCTCCCAGTAACACTCCCAAGATGCAGGAAGGCCCCCCCTCACACTCCTCACCTCACTCTTCTCATCTTGGTCACCCCACCCCGACTCGTCTTGTGCGTCTCCTCACATCTAACACATCAGAAACTCCATCTTCCAATGTGCCCTGAATCTGCACCTCTTCCTCACCCCCACCAGCTCCACTGGTGCAGGCCGGCGGGTGTGCTGTGGCCTCCCCCCTGGCCGCCCTGGTCCCCCCTTCTGCCCTGCAGAGAAGGCTCCGCTCCCCCAGACTTCAGGGACTGGGCGTAGGCGGCAAGGGGCTGGGGCTTGTCCACCACAGACACTGTGCTGGCTGGAGCCTGGGCACCTGAAGGCTCCCACCCCAGATGCCCCCGGGGCGCCGTAGCCTCAGGTTTGACGGGACTCAGAGGACAGGCAGCCGGCAGGGTCCTGTCCTGGGAGCGGGGCCCTGCCTTCACCCCACGGGCACCGCTCTGGTGCACTCGGCTCTGTACCCCCAGCGTCCTACCCTGAGCACACGGATTCCCAGCCGGCTCAGCACCCCGGGCGCCCCCACCCAGGCCTGCCGCAGGGCCGCTCACCTGGACAGCTCCTCCAGCTTGGACTTGGCGTAGTCCAGGCTGTTCCGCTCCACGTGCTCGTGCGGGGTGTGGGCCAGGAGCTCGTGTAGGGTCAGGATGTACCGCGGGATCTGCGGGGGCGGGCACGGGGCAGAGGGCCGGAGGGACAGAGGGCGTTGGGAAGGGGTCCCTCGGCTCTGAGGACACGTGCAGGAGGCCGGGCCACGGGCACCGGGATCAGGAGAGGCAGGGCCAGGGGCGCCCCGTCTCCCCACGCCCGCTGTCCCGGCAGGGGGCCCGAGGGGCGGGGCGGCCCGCAGGTCCCTCCCCCGCGCACCTGGAACATGGGGTAGGTGAGGAACGTCTCCAGGGTGCGCTCCTCGCAGTCGGGCTTGGCCTCGTAGTGCTTCAGCAGCTTGTCGAAGTCGCGGTTCTGCTTGCAGTGCGCCAGGATCTGCAGGCTGTACTGGTGGTTGCGCACGAACTCCTGGTAGATGTTCAGCATGGGCAGCAGGATGTCGAACAGGTCGGCTGCAAGGACGGGCGGTCAGCGGGCGCGCCCAGGCCCCGCCCTGCGGGCCCCGCCTCTGAGGGGACTCTGGCTGGGAGGTGGCCCCGGACGTTGAGAGCTGGGGCCCCTCTGGTCGGACACGCGTCCTGCTGTGGCGGCACCCCTCCCCCTTCAGCACCCACACACTGTCCCCAGCTGTGGGGGTGCTGGTGGCCAGTGGCTCTCAGCTGCGCCTCCCAAGCCAGGAACTGCTGCAGGAGTCACAGCCCCCCCAAGGGTGGGTCCAGATGGGGGTGTAAAGGCCAGGCCGGGCCTCACTCAGGGGCATCCTCAAAGGGCCACCCAGCTCCCCTGCTTCCGTGAGGCTGGCTAAGGACCTGGTTGTACCTGCACCGAAGCCTCGTTCCCCTCCACCGGCTCCCAACTGCATGATGCTGAGGGCTCCCCAACAGGCCCCCCTCCCAGCCTCCCACCAGTGACAGCAACCCATCTGAGGTCACAGGTGAGTCAGTAGGTAGCCTGGAACCAGGTCTCCTGACACCTCCATTCTAGGTCTCCCCACCCTGTGACACAGCCTCTTGGGTCTCTGTCCCCAATCTGCCCCCACCCATGTATCCTTGAACCCCCAGCCCTCTGGACGGGGTGCTCCTGGGCACCGGAGCATCTCACAACCCTCAGCAAGTGTGAGAAACACAGGCTGTCAAAACACCCGCAGCAAGACTCGGATTCTGTGTTCAGTATGTTTGCGATTATGCAAAATGGGGGGTGGGGGGGAACAACCAAAAAAACCCTGAGATCTACACATGGAGAAAAATTGGAAGAAAACACCCAACTGCTTACAGTGGTATCTTTGGGTGGCAGGACTGTGGTTGATATTTTTAAACGTTTTCTACTTTTTTGGATTCTCAAACGGGTGCATATATATTATTTTAAAAAGGGAAAAACAGATAAAGAACTAAAAATATATCGCTTCCTCCTAGAAACAGTGCTTCTGCCAACTTTCTTCCCTCCTGGGCTCCCTCTGGGGCTTCTGCGGGCTTCTAAGGGGCCACCCTTTTCCCCTCTGGAAGGGTGAGGTGCCCCCAGCCGAGAGGGTGGCCTTGGAGTGGGACCCCGCCGGTGGGGGGCAGGAGGGCTGGGACTCACCCAGGACCAGAGTGGGCCAGCTGGAGATGCGGGCCTTCAGGCCCTGGTAGAAGATCTGGTGGAGGAACATGATGGTCTCGCTGGAAGAGAAAGTCGGGGTGAGGTGGGGCCAGGAAGCGCCTGCCCCTGGGGCGCCCTCCCCCAGGGCACCCAGCTCTGGGCCCGAGAGACCCCAGCTTCAAACTCCTTTCTCAAGTGAGACCCGCCGTGACCCTTCAGCAGGACGGCCTGTGTCATTTCGGGGCCCCGAGCAGGACAAAGAGGCGAGACCCCGCTGCAAGGGACCAGCTTTCTGAGGTGACGGCAGAGCCCTGGGTCACCTGCCCAGGAGGGAGTCCCCACAGGCTCCCGGAGGGACCAGGCGGTGGGGGCAGAACGGCTGTCAGGCAGCGTGCGAAGCCTCCGTTTCAAGTAGAAGCTGAGAGCGTCTCACCTGTAACCCTGTTTCTCCGAATTCCCATCGTTACCCACTGATAAGGAAACACGGTCTCAGTTTGGTTGGATTCGCTTGGGGAAAAATCATGGTGGGTGGGTGGGTGGGTAGGTTGGATATTCTTCCTGTGGTCGGCCACGTGAAGTTCGACTTTTCGGAATCGGCTAGTCGAGTCCACTTATTATTTTTCCCTCACGAATTTGAAACAGCTCATGTCATCGGTCCAGACACATGCCGTGGCCGCTCATGCTCAGCTCTTGGCCCAGCGGAGTGTGTGTTTGGAGTTTGGGGCCGTTTTTCCATCTCCTTCCTGCTGTGTGCTTGGGGTACCCTGTTCCACCCCTGGGTGGCACACACAGACTGGCCTCTAATTGTTTCATTTCACCAGCAAAAGCTTAACTAGCGGTTACTTGGGTGTGTAACGTGAACAGGCATGCAACGTGACCCTTGCCAGCTGGGATGGCCGACGGCCCGGTGCCGTTCGTCACGTGCGCCACCGTCTCTCGGCTTTGTGAGGCCGTCTTTTGTATGACTGTCTCTGGACTGTTTCATTTTGATGTAATATTGATCTACTTCATTACTCTTCATATACTTATGAAGCTTTACATTTTAATTATAAGTAGGGAACATTTCTCTCGTTCTCTTTCCAGAGTAAATACTCGTTAGTATTTATTCCTTCACTTGAACTGTAAAATCATTTTGTGGGGCTGCCCTTGATTGGAATGATATTAAATGTAGATCATGTTTGGGGAGGGAATGACCTCTCTGGGACATGGGGTCTTCCCATCCAGGAGACTGGCCTGCTGTCTGTTTTTGTACGGCCTATAAACTTAGGAGAATTTTTACATTTTATTTAATATGTTTTTCTTTAATTATTGATTTTTTAGAGACAGAGAAAGGGAGAGAGATAGAAACGTCGATGTGAGAGAGAAACATCGATCGGCTGCCTCCTGCACGACCCCTGCTGGGGATCAAGCTCACAACCCAGGCATGTGCCCTGACCGGGAATTGAACCGGGACCTCTCAGTCCATGGGACGTAGCTCAATCCACTGCGCCACACCGGCTGGGTGAATTTTACATTTTTAAATGGTTGGGGGAAAAAAATCAAAGGACTGTCTCATAATCTGTGAACATGATGTGAAATTCACATTTTCGTATCTGTGAGTGGACTTGGGTCACAGCCTCGCCCGTCTGCTTATGGATTGTGTCTGCTTAGTTTTTTTTTAAATTTATTGATTAGACAGAGAGAGAGAACCATTGACTTGTTCCACTTATTTACACCTTCACTGGTTGGTTGTTGTATGTGCCCTGACCAGTGATCGAACCCACAACCTTGGCATATGGGGACAACGCTCCACCCCACAGAGCCACCGGCCAGGGTTGACTAGTTAGTTTTGACAGAGTCCGTCTGGCCCGCGAGGTCTAACGTGCTGACCGCCTGGCCCTGCGGAGACGTTGGCGGGTCCCCGGGTGGTGCTGTGTGATGGTGCAGCCGTCCTCTGTGGACTGTGTCCGTCCCCAGCACGGTTATGGTCCAGAGGGGCCCAGACACTCATGGTGGTGCCTGCTGCTACCAAAGGGACCAGGAGCGAACAAGCAGGGGACGTGCTCTGGTGGCCGCAGGTGGCATGGGGTGGCCAGGGACATGACCTCCGAGGACAGGCGCGGAGAGAGCAGGAGATGGATGTCGGAAGGAGAGGGGTGTGGGAGGAGCTTCCCAGGGAGAAGCAGCGACATTCCCAGGACACACTGGGAGGGGCTCACCTTCCCGGTTCCCTTCCTGAGCCCAGAAAGGGGCGTGACCTGCCCACGGCCAGTGCAAGGTGGACAGGGCAGCGCCCAACCCCTGGTCTCCCGCCCCACCCTCTGCCCGGAGCCCTCTGGGTATCAATGCCAGCCCTCCTGACTCCCAGCCCAGGCAGGTGTGACCGGGGGCTGCGGGCACGCTCCCCGCTGGGCCTCATTCTCCTGCACCCAGGGCTCAGGTGGCCACTACCAGTCAGACACCACCCATCTGTGCCGGGGGAGGCCTGTCACGATGGGGCGGCGCCGAGGCTCCCTGCACTGTCCCTGGGTCCAGCTGGTCCACCTCCGTGAGCGCGTCCCCTTGGCTGAACAACCCTCCCCAGCTCCGCAACATCCCCGAGGACTCTGCCAACCTGGAGACAGGCCTCTCTCTCCAAGGGCCCCTTTTAGTGACCGAATCACCAACTTAGCACGAGGTCTGGGGGAAGCTGTGTGCGGAAAGGGGGCTGGCAGCCTGTGCCCTGGGCGGTTCACACCTGGTCCTGCCTGTCGCGGTGGGAACGGGGCGCAGTTTGCTTTCTGTAGCTTGGGTACAACCCTGGACACCTTGGCCTCTTGGGTGGAGTCGCCCTGAGAGGGCCTGTCCCGGGCCTGCCGACTGTTCAGCGCATCCCTGCCTCCACCGCCCAGATGCCAACAGCCACCCGCAGCCCCCGGGAGCCCAGCGCGTTCTGACAAGCGAAAGCTCTCCAAACATTGACCACATCCCGGGGCAGCCCGGCCGCGCTCAGAACCAGCACTTAGATGTGCACCGTGTGGGCCCCCTTTGCCCCTGCACCCCACGTTGTTGGGGGCGTGGCTTCTCCCCCCGCCCCCAGCTGGGCAGGAACCAGCGGGGGCTCAGCGGGGCTCACCTGTTGAGGAAGATGCTGCTGACGTCGTCATGCGTGATGGGGGGCTTCTTGGAGCTGGCGGCCATGCGCAGGGGGCGCAGGAAGTTGTTGACCAGGATGTGCAGCTGCTGCACGTACTCGGCCTCGGCCTCCAGCATGCTGAACACCACCTGGTTCCTCTTGCGCATGCTCTCGGCGTGCGGCGAGCGGGTGTAGTCCTGGATCACACTCTTCCACTTGCGGCGGCACAGCCAGCCCCGCAGGAAGCTCTGCACCTGTGCGGACAGGCCGGGCGCGTGGTCGCTGCGCGTCCCTCAGGGACGACGGGCGCGACGCTGCTGGGCTCCGGGGTGGGGCGCGCTGGCTCAGCCGCTGACCTCCCTGCACCTGCACCCGCCCTCCGCCGTGGACAGGACCCCTGGCCCCCATGGAAACATTCTCTGGAGGAGGACAGTGTGGCCCCTTAACGGGAGGTGGCTGAGGACAGAGGCCACCAGGCTGTGCTGGGCACGGCTCACACCTCGCAGCCTGAGAGCCGAGGCTCCGTGAGGCTGGTCTGGGGAGAGGGCGAGTATCCAGCCGAACAGAAGGTGGCACATCAGTTCCTCTCCGGCCTCAGACTCCTCAGCGCCTCTGAGACCCGGTGCTGGGGCGCCCCTCCTGCCTCCCCAGGGAGCTCAGAGCACTCTGGTGGCAGGAACCTGGGGAAGGCCTCGGTTCACACAGCGAATTGTTCTAAGGCACACACTTCAACCAAGGTGCCACCAAGCTCCCTGCCATCCCCGAACAGGGGGCACCCAGGACACCCGGGGCCAGGGTGCAGGGTGGTGCTTGGATGGGAGGCTGGGGACTCAGGGGTCCCCCTGGGCAGGTTACACCTGTCAACTGGAGAGTAGAGGCCGGGACTGGGCCCTGCCAGCTCTCTGAGGACCAGAGGGGACATCGGGGGGAGGGCAGTGGGTTCAGCTGATGCTTACCAAAAGCTTCCAACCTGAATGGTTCTCAAAACGGCCGGAAGCCCAGTGGGGCCAAAGCCAAGGAGGACGGCCAGGGAGTCCCTGCCCTGTGGGGCCTGGCAGGTCACAGCCGCTCGAAGGCGGTTGGCTGGGGACCGAGGTGGCCACACCTCCACGCCTGTCCTGTGTGTGGGAGGTGGGCCTGGGGCTGAGGGACCTGCCTTTCCAGGACGTGGGCTCTGGAGCTTGGCGGCCAGGGTCTGACTGTCCAACACTGAGTGTGACCTGAGCGAGTCCCTGCACCTGTCTGTGCCTCTGTTCCCTTGTGGGAGATGCAGATAATAAAACCTCCGCGGGTTTGCCGCTAGGAGCGAGCTCATCGGCCAGAAAGCTCCCGGAATAATGTCCGGCACGTGAAAAGTACTGAATGAGCGGCAGCGATTTCTACTTCTGAGACCAGAAGTGAGGATTGTTATGTGACATGTGGAGCCCGTGCAACCCTGGCGACAATGAGAGAGCAAAAGGAAAGCAGCCTGTGGGTGCAGAGCCCCCGCGCCCTGGCCTGTGGTCCCCTTGCTCACTGTGTAGGTGGGGTTCTCGGGTTGCACTTGCTCTTTTTAGGGTGAGTCAGGCTCCCTGCTTCAGGTCTGACAAGCTGCGGCCACAAACTGGGCCCTTCCTCCACACCCCGCGGGGTGGCCCCGGGTGCTGGCTGTGGGTTGGATCCCTGGTCCCTTCTGACATGTCTGTCCCCTGGACTCTGACAGGGCAAAGCCACTGGGAGCGACAGTGGGGTCTTCTTGAGGCCGGATTCCCGGGCCGGGGTCCGCCGGGGACGGGAGGGCAGCTGTGTGGACATGTCTGCTGATAGGAGGGAGTGACCTCGGCGTGGTGGCCTGGGGGCTCTGGTCAGGCTGCCTGGTGTTGTGAGGAAGGCTCTCGGCTGCGTGTCCCACGCCCTGGGTTCCTGTCCTTTCTTTCCTGGAGCCTCCGTTTTCTCAGAATAAAATGGACTGAGCCACCCTCCTCACAGGGACGACCAGAGAGACGTCTCCACAGGGCGCTGTTCAGGGGTCGGGGGCTGCTGGTTCTGTCTCCGGAGCCGAGGCGAGGGGGATGCCCCGGGGCAGGGGCACAGGAGGCTCTCTGCAGAGGGCTGGGGGTGCAGCCCAGAGGGATGGTACCCACCTTCTTGATTTTCTTGATGTCACTGTCCTCATCGTTGGGGGTGACGGTCTGGGTGGACTGGATTCGCTCATTGTCCTTGAGCAGGGATGCGATCTGCAACAGAAACACAAGTCAGCATCCCAGAGGATGGCCGGCCGGCAGGCACCGCAGGGTCCGCAGGCGCCCTGTGACCTCTTCTCTGAGGGCCAACAGCACCGGGGCTGAGGTCCCTTGTTCTGTGGGAGGTGGTTGAGCAGATGTCTGAGTGAGCAGGGGGGGGGGGACCTGTCCCCTGGGTGCAGGCAGCGAGGCTCCCAGTGACCTTGGGCTCTGCTCTCTGCAGCCTGAATCTGATCTGTTCCCTACCCCCAGCCATCGCTCCCGGGTGTCTCTTGTTGTAAGACAGTGACACGAAGCTCATCTTTCAGCCAGTTGTAAGCGCACAGTTCAGTGGCATTAAGTACATTCATGGCCCGTGCGGCCACCCCTACCACTGATCTCTGGAGCATCTCACCTTCCCGAAGTGAACCTCTAACCCTGCTGCACACCAGCTCCCCTCCCTCTGCCAGCCCCTGGCAACCACCCTTCTACCCTCGGTCTCTGTGCACTTGGCCCTTCCGGGCTCCCCCTCAAAGTGGATCCGTCTGTGGTCCTGGCTTGATTCCCTCAGCGCCACGTCCTCAGGGTCCACCCGGGTTGTAGAAGTGTCAGAACGCCCTTCCTCCTTACGGCTGAGCAACCCTCCCTTGTCTGCACAGAACACATGTTGCTATCCGTTCACCTCTGATGGACGCGTGGGGGCCCCTTTGTTTTCCTAACCAACCCCACTGGCAGCCCAGTGGCTGCGAGAGAAGGCAGGTGGCCGGGCGGAGTCCTGTGGGCATGGCTGTCCCTGCCCTGGGCGGGCCGGACGTGCTTCTCTGACCGAGAGCTCTGAGGGCCACAGCCTGGGAACTGCTGGCCCAGAAGATGTGTCAACCTGGGAACGAACGTCTAAGAACCTAAACACCTCCATCTGCCTCTTTGGGGATCAAAGACATGGGCACAGCTGGGGCCTGGGACACCTCCCGTGGACAGGCCAGAGCCTTCTACCCTCAGTCTGCATGTCTTTGCCGGGCGCCCTTCACCGGGGCTGCCTTGAGCTGTGGACCCCTCTTCAGACGTTCAGGTGCCGGCATCGCCCACCGACTCTCCAGCCCCGTGGGGAGGACCGAGACCCTGCGTTCCTTCCTGTGCTCCCACGCCGGGCACAGGCTGGGCACTCAACGCATCCTGATGGCCCCATTAATTCATGAATGAAAAAAACAAAACAAAACCCACCCAGAGCAACAAAATCCTCAGCCACAGAAAAACACCACAGTCACTCGGCCACATACAACTAAATGTAGCTGCCCAGGCCCTGGCCGGGTAGCTCACTTGGTTGGAGCATCGTGCTGGTATGCCAAGGTTGAGGGCTCCATCCGTGCTCAGGGCACATACAGGGGTCACCAATGCATGCACAAGTAAGTGGAACACCAATCGATGTCTCTCTCACTCTGTCTCTCTCTCTCTCTCTCTCTAAAAAAAAAAAAAATTAATAGCCATAGACCAAGGGGTCTTGGGTTCAATTCCCAGTCAAGGGCATGTACCTGGGTTGCAGGTTCCACCCGGGCCCTGGTTGGGGTCCTGCAGGAGGCAACCAATCAATGTGCCTCTCTCTCCCTTCCACTCTATCTAAAAATCAATGGAAAAATATCCTTGGGTGAGGATGAGAAACAAAAACAAACAAAAAGTCAATAAATAATTTAAAAAAAACTAAAGGTAGCATCTCAGGGGAACTGCAGACGCTGCCGCGACGCCGGCTCCCTCTTCAGGCCACTCGCCGAACTGCAGAACGAATGGCCTCACCGCTGAGCGGAAGCCCTTGGAAAGCGAAACGGAACAGTTCTGGCTCTCGCTCCAGTTGCTAAAATTACCTGGCGGTGCGTGAAGAGTGGCTGAAAATATCTGGCTGGGAAATAGTCAGCGCCGACAGGGGAGCTGCTGCTCTGCTCTCCCCAGCCCCCACCTTTTTATTCAATTCTCTGAGAACATTTGCACATTGAAATAAAAGCTGCGTCTTTGACCTGCTCAGGGCGAAGGGACTCACACGCACACCCGTGCACGTGCTCCCGGAAGCCCGGAGACTCACACGCCCTCAGCACCCTCGGCCTTGGCCTGACCCTGTCACCCCCAGGCCAGTCTGCTTGCTTCACGAGTTCTCAGCTTTGCACCTTTAGCTGGGTGGCGTGTGTGTGCATCTGTGTATAAAATTGGTGGTGCTCCTCTCTGGGAGAGGCCTTCCAGACAGCTGCTCCGCGAGGGCCAGGGCAGAAAATAGATGCACTTCGGCCAGGTGCTCTGCCACCTGCTCGGGCTGCACCAGCAGCTTTGGAGCCTTGTTTGAGCCTCAGGCCAGGTAGGCAGAGCTGTGGGCCTGGCCACCCACAGGGCCCTGGGCCACGGCCCGGTGCAGCCAGGAGCCCCCGTGAGCTCCCAGAGGCTGCCTTTCTCCAACCCTGGCAGGCCCCAGCTGGGGTGGGTTGGCTTTGGACCCTGGCTGGCTTGCTTGACATCTAGGAGCTGCTCAGTTGACCCTTGTCCATTGTGGCCGTGTGGAGTTGGGACTTTGGCTCACAGCCCGACTCACTGGCTAGCATCCCGTCTGGCTGCCCAGCCTGGAGTCTCAGCCGTCCACTTGCCACTCGAAGACTGGCTTTCTTGGCCCTCACTTGTCATGCCCCTTGGAGCATGGTGCACCTGCCCCTGCCCCACCCCAGTGCCCTCTCTGGAGACGGTTCCTTTGGTGCAGAACACGTTTCTTCGGTGCGGTAATTGATGGTGGAATTAATCCAGGTTTTTTCCGCCAATGTTTTGCACAAGATCTCAGTATTTCTTGCTTTTCAACCAGCTGCCACATAACTCGGTTCTCTCTCCCCCATCTCAATTCCTAGGAGACGTCCACCTTGACCTCCCTTTGTGCTAACCCGTCAGCATGTCCTGGGCACCATCCTGGTACAGGTAAGACAGGGTTGGGGGTGGAGAAGTCAGAAGGGTCCCTGGAGGAGCGCTCAGCCTCAGACGGGGTTGGACATCCACAGAGGCAGCTTGTAATCCAACGAGGTAAGGACAAAACAGAGATGTGCACCTACTGCAGTGGGAGGTCTCACCACAGAAATGAAAAGGGCTTTCCAGAAGAGGTTTTGCAGGACTGATAGGAGCCCAACAGGTGGCTATGGCACAGAAGGAATTTGAGCAGAAGGAATGGTGTGAACCTTCCTATCTCACCCATTGTGAGCCACCAAAGGCTGAAGACATAGCTTGCAGATTCTTGAAAACATTGGCTCTTTACAGCTGGTGTGAGCAGCTCCGGCATGTCACCGGGTGGAGGGCGAGGGGCCTGGTAGAGAAAGAAGTTCTGAATGAAACCCGACAGAAGGGGAGTGTGTGGAGAGGTCGGTGAGGGAACCTTGTTGTGGGAAAGGCGACTCGAGGTGGGATGTCTTCTCTTCGCTTCTGCCGTGTTCTCTTTCCGCCCGGAGACCTCTGATGTGTCCAAACCTCCTGGACCGTCTGTTCTGTACACCGGCCTGTGTCAGGGGCTTGGGGATGGATGGAGGGGCTGCGGCAGGTCATCTTCAGGGCTCTAGGATTCTCAGCCTCCTCAGGGGGCAGGATTGTTTCCCAGGCCCTGTAACTCAGGCGTGGCCATGTGACTCGCTTGTCCCATGAGAAGTGAGCAGGGGTGTCTCGTTCCTGTCCCCTGGCGGGATGGCAGAGCCCCGCAGCCTGTGCCCCTGACTCCCAGTGAGGACGCCTCGTGACCGAGAGAGCGGCCTATGCTGTTCTAAGCCGCGAGGACACTGGGGTCGTTTGTGGCAGCATCAGCATAACCCAGCTGGTCCTGACAGGTGCATGTTGACCCCTTCCCTGGGGTAAAGCAGGAAGACTGAATGGACACAGCCACTGTGGGGAGACACGGGACCAGCTGGGGAGCAGAGCCCCCGGGAATCCTCTGGAGGAGTGGGGGGCGTCTGAGGGAAGGTGAACCCGGAGAGCCTGGAGCACCTGGGGAACAGCCATTCCCTAACGTGCAGCCTTCAATCAGCCTGTCTCCGAGGCGGGGGCAGTAACTTGGAGGGCGTGTGAGGCTGGGGTCTGAGCCGGGAGATCCAGTCCGGGTCGGGCTGCAGCACGGGAGGGTGAGTCCCTTCCTCTGTGGACCTCTGTCCAGATCCCTGCCAGCTCTGACCTCAGACCTTGTCTTTGTCACGGTGCCACTCACCACTTCCTGACTTAGTGCCTCCTGCCACCTGATGGCCCACTGCCCGGGCCATGGGCTGTTTCCGCCTTCTGGAGCCCGTCCTGAACAAACAGGTGGCCTGGGCCCTGCGGGACGTGAGCGTGTGTGGGAGACACAGACCTGAACCCAAGGGCTTGACCAAGCCGGCCGTTCAGCGTCTCCTTGAAAAACCTTTGCCCTGGAGAGCGGTGCACTCAGTTGGGAACATTGCTCCACATTTCCACAGATGGGCTTCTGCTGCCACGTGTGTGCATGTGCACACACATGCAAACACGCACATGCACACAAGTGCACGCACACATATGTACATGCACACACACACATGCGCTCTCACAACTGACCTGCTTTGTGCCCCAGCACCGGGGCCTCCACCTTGCACCCACCTCTCCTCTGCCCTCCAAACCCCGAATCTCTGTCAGGCAGAAGCAGCAGAAACCCACACCCACATGGGCCATAAAATGACTCACTTCCTGACTTATGTGCACACTAAGGTCCGTTCTGCTAATTGCTGTCTGTGAACCGGTCAGGTTTTAGGGGTAGAAGCCTCCATTTCCGCAGTGCCCGCCACAGAGCCTCATGTCCATTTACGCAAGGAGCGCTGACTGAGCGCCTGTGTGCCAGGCTGGGAACCCGGAGGGGGCAGTGGGCCTGGGAGGGTTCCCCAGGCAGGGGCACATGGGGTACAAGGGAATTGCATGCAGGCGCATCAGGTCCAAAGGCCAAGATGTGCCCAGATGGGCACCTGGGAGGCTGGTGACAGGAGAGGAGCCTGGGGAGAGGGTGGGGCTCAGGTGACTGAGGCACACAGTGAATGAGTGACCCCTGGCGCCCCGATCATGAACTGATAACCTGGTGGGGTCAGACCTCCGTCCCTTACAGGGGCTCAGCTTGGACTTGGGTGGATGCTGAGGCCATGAGAGGCTCTGAGCACAGCAGACACACCGGCGAGTGGACAGGACCCAGGTCCTCGTGCTGACTCTGCCACTAGCAGCTAAGTGGGCTTGGACAGGGCACCGAGCTCTTGGGGCTGCTCCCCTGTCGGGGTGGTTGTCAGGCCAGAGGACATTCTGTTGAAGACCCCGTGAAGCCCCAGGCGGATGTCACTGTTAGTTCCACATGCCCAGGGGGGGGCTGGCAACCTCAGGCAGCACCAGGAGCATGAGGTGGGTGACCCAGCAGGGGCCGAGGGCACCATGGGGCAGAGGGAGGGGAGGTGGAGGTTGAAGCTGGGGGCGACCCGTCTGCCGTGGGCTGGGACGGCGAGCCATGGGAAGGGGAGAGTAACTTCCCCAGCGCCAACCAGAGCCCGGCAATTTTCACCTACGTGACGTGACACCCTGCAAATTCTGTACCAACCCTGACTGCGGGAGCCTGTGTTTTCATTTCTCCCTCCTGAGCTCAGGTCCACCGTCCTAGCGATATGGCCAGATGGCTCTGAGCACAGCGGTGAGGCGAGGGGTCAGGGGCGGTCAGAGCCTTCTGTCGGGGTGGACAGCTGCTGAGGGGCATCGAGGGGGTGAGAGCCAGCCTGCCCAGCTTAATGAACTGACAGTCACCTGGGATGTTGTTAAAGGGCAGACTTGGCTCAGCAGGTCAGGGCGGGTCTGAGATTCTGCCTCATGGACCACACTTGGAGGGCCCATGTTCCAGAGGTCAGCCTAGTGACCGCAGCCTGGGGGGTGCCCATCACGCCACGCAGAGGAGATGGACCTGAGCCGGGAGCCACACTCTAATGGCACCCTGTGCCCCCCAGAGTCTTGGGCTGATAGTGCTGAAGGCTTATTCCATGTGCATGTTGTCATAGAAACTAGGAATCTCCCCAAAACCATCTCACTCGGTCCCCACAGCTTTCAGGGTTGGGTATACGAAGCCCAGACAAAGGGGGGCCCAGAGAGCTTGGGGGATTTCATCCACGTTGCAGTTCTAGGTAGCAGAGGTGGGGACTGACCCCCATCTGACCACAGGACCTTCCCACTCTGCCCACATCACTGCGTTTAGGGTTGGAGGCTGGCACAGCAGGGGCTGGGAGCCATCCCCCACCCCTATCCTGAGGACCTGGGGTTGCAGGGGTCACCTCCGCTTTCAGTCGCTCGATCTCGATCTCCCCGTCCTCGATCTGCTGCCGCAGCTGCTTGGCCACGGTCTTCTCCGTCTCCACGATCTGCAGCAGGTGCAGGTACTTCTGCATCAGGGCTTCGTGCTCCGTGGCCAGGGTCCGGTAGCTGCGGGCGGATGGGCGAGCGGGTGAGCTGGGCGACTTGCCCCTGGAGAGCCAACCAGAGCGGGGCTCACCACCCGCTGCGCTTGGGAGAGGGTCCCGACTCCCAGACATGTGCCTGGGCCTCGACCGGACTGCTGCCCCATTCACCCACTTCCTCTCACTCTGCCCTCCGGCTCCTCCCGCTGGCCCTGTGCCCCTGCCCCGCCCACACACCCCTGGGCCTTTGCACAGACAGGTCTGCCTAGAGCATCCTGCTGCCCGCTCCTTCCTGAGCCTGGTGGCCTCTTTTCTAGGATAGCTCCGGGTCACCATCTCCAGGGAGCCTTCCCTGCCCCTGACCCCAGACTGGGCAGGGTGTTTCAAAAATACCCTACGCGTCTAGAATCATGGCACTGGCCAGACTGATTTTTGGGGGGGAGGTGACAGTTATTCCTGTCCTGGTTATCAGAACGTGCAGCCCATTAGAATTCTGGGATGCTTCAGAGCCCTCGTGTACATAATTTCACGGGGCTCTGAACACCCACTATGGGTCCTAGGCAAGTGCTGGGGAGTCTGAGCCCCGCCGCTGCCCTGAATCTGGGTCTTTGCACTGATTCTGTACCCCACGGTGCCAGAAATTTCCACTCCAGATCCTGGTCCCCTCGGTGTAGATCTTGCAATGATCCCTGCTGTTCACAGCAGAGATCAGACATCTCAGCTGATATCCAAACCAGCTACGACCAGGTTCCAGCCCAGCGTCCGGCCTCCCGTACCTTCTGATGCTCAGACAGCCCCGTCATTATTCTCCGAATTCTCTTTCCTGTATCAGCGCTGTTTCCTACAGTGTTGGGGGCTTAACTGCTCATATCTACACTCATTCCATCCAGCCCCATTCCCCGACTCGGCTCAAATGTTCCCCATTTCCAGCTTCCCCAGACCCCCCTCCCCTGCAAATGGAGCAGCCCCCGTCTCTCACGGTCTCTGTTCCTGACCAGCCTCCATGCCCCACCCATCTGCACATCTGTCTGTCTTCCTGGCTGGGCGGCGATGTCCCTGGGGAACTGTGCTGACCCTTCTGTCACTCAGCTGCACACTCACGTCTGATAACCTGGTTCCCACAGCTACGCTGAGGTCAGGGCTGTGGCCATAATAAAGAATTTCTGGTGAGCTGGCTTGATGCATAAATCAGAGATGGGCCTTGGGATCCATCCACCCATCCAGTCGTCCATCCATCCACCATCCATCCACCCATCCACTCATCCATCCATCCACCCATCAACCCATCCACTCGTCCATCCATCCACCCATCCACCATCCATCCACCTATCCACCCATCCACTCATCCATCCATCCACCCATCAACCCATCCACTCGTCCATCCATCCACCATCCATCCACCCATCCACCATCCATCCACCCATCCACCATCCATCCACCCATCCACCATCCATCCATCTATCCACCCATCCACTCATCCATCCATCCACCCATCTACCCATCCACTCGTCCATCCATCCACCCATCCACCATCCATCCACCTATCCACCCATCCACTTATCCATCCATCCACCCATCAACCCATCCACTCGTCCATCCATCCACCATCCACTATCCATCCACCTATCCACCCATCCACTCATCCATCCACCTATCCACCCATCCACCATCCATCCACCATCCATCTACCCATCCACTCGTCCACCCATCCACCATCCATCCACCCATCCACTCATCCACCATCCATCCATCCATCCATCCATCCATCCAGTCGTCCATCCATCCACCATCCATCCACCCATCCACCATCCATCCATCCATCCATCCAGTCGTCCACCCATCCACCATCCACCCATCCACCATCCATCCACCCATCCACCCATCCACCATCCACCATCCACCCATCCACCATCCATCCACCCATCCACTCATCCACCATCCATCCATCCATCCATCCATCCATCCAGTCGTCCACCCATCCACCATCCACCCATCCACCATCCATCCATCCATCCATCCAGTCGTCCACCCATCCACCATCCACCCATCCACCATCCATCCACCCATCCACCCATCCACCATCCACCATCCACCCATCCACCATCCATCCACCCATCCACCCATCCACCATCCACCCATCCACCATCCATCCATCCACCCATCCACTCGTCCATCCACCCACCCTCCATCCACCCTGCACACAGACTTTCACCACCGTCCATTTATCATTCACGTGCCCTCCACCTGTCTTCCGTATACACTCGGCACGCACCCCTGCATTCTCCACTCCAGCCACCATGGCTGAGCACCTGGCTATGCCGTCATCAGACCCTGAGGATGCAAAGAATCGCGTTGGTCCCCGCCCCCAGGAGCTTACACTTCACAGGGAGGTAGACACAGAAACACCAACATCCACCGAGCCAGAAAGATCCACTGCCCAGAGAGGCGGGTCTGGGCGTCCCGGCCCGCGACAGTCCTCAGCTCTGCCAGGGGATTGTGAGCTCCGGGGCCACAGCCTGGCCGCAAGTCCCATATTTCCCAGGACCCCTGCACTCGGTCCAGCCTGGGCCCCCACTCTCTGCGGTTCACACTCCCTGGTTTTCCTGCCTGGGCCCAGCGAGTCTCCCTCCTGAGGGAGCCCGGCGGGGCTCAGAGGGCTGAGGGGATTTCAGTCTCCAGACGGGGAGATGGAGGCCCAGCAGGGACACAGGACAGGCTCATGGTCACACAGCAAACCGGTGGCTGTATCTGCCTTAGAGCCTGCGGCCTCAGCCTGTGGTGTCCATGAAACCCTTCATCCAACCCCTGGTGCTCAGCTGCCCTCGTAGAAAGAAATGAGCAAGTCTGGTCGAAGCAGCTGGAGACTCCTCAGGGCCTGTCCTTCCCTGTGTGCACACACCCCAGCCCCGGGCTCTCGGGAGACCCTGACAAGCACCCACTCCTCCTCCTCTCCCCTCTGCTCTCCCCTCTTCCTAGGTGTGGGCTTGCCTGAACGGGCCCCTGGCTTCAGCCCTTTCTGCCCGGACCTCGGGGCTGGGGGAGACCTACCTGGCATGAGCGATGGCCGCCACCCACTCGTCACAGTCCTTGGCATCCTCTGTCCTCAGCTCCAGGGCCTTCTGGTTCTCGTGGCTGAAGTTCACCGTGAAATAGTGCTGCACCAGGGAGAGACCTCCATCACCAGGTGTCCGCGGAACTGGCCGCACCTGTCAACCCAGCTGTTTGCCAAGTGCCGTTGCCTCAGCGCTGGGCATGGACCCCTCATCCCTGCTGTCAGAACGCCGTCTAGGTGGGGTGCCCTGGACCGAGGTGGGCTCTGTGCAGTGGAGCAGAACCTACGCTGAGGTGTCGTGAGAACCATCGGCGCCACTCGAGGGAAGGCACATGGGAGCTCATCCCCTTGGGGAACTGGGTGCCGATTCAGGGCAGCTCGTGTTCAGTTCACTCCAAAAACGTACTAAGCACTCTGCTAGGTCCTGGGGTCGGTGAGGAAGACACAGACACGGTCCCCAGGAGAGCCCACTGGGAGCCAGCTGTGTTGGGTGCAGGTGACTGACTTAGCTGGTCACCTGCTGGGCCGGTCCCCTAAGCTCCCAGCGGGCAGAGGGGCCGGCAGGAGACACACACCTGTCATGTTACATGCACTAACATGCATGTAACATGTACAGCTCTCAGAACATGCCCGGAGCCCAGTAAGCACGTGGCTGTTGTAATTACTGAGGTGCAGCGACCCCCCAGTGCCATGGAAGCGCCTGGGCACTGGTCCAGGTTTGGGGGTAGGAGGGGGCCATGCAATGGAAATGGGGTGCCAGGGCCAGGCTGTGCAGGGGGCGGGCAGTGTGGTGGACTGAGTGGAGGAGAGGTGGGGGAGAGAGTCTGAGGACAATCCCCAGCCTTCAGACTTGAGCACCTAGGTGGGGGTGCCATAGACTGGGGGCATGGGCAGGATAAGGGCAGGCTTACAGGCTCGGCTAGGGGTGGGCTTGCAGCTGTGCACGCCTGTGGGCCCCGTCTCTTCAGGATGCGGACCCACCGGGAGCTGGGAGGCATGAGTGAGAAGGGGTGGACAGGCAGTGAGCCGGGGCAGCCTGTGGGGGCCCCTGGGTCTGGTCCTGGAAAAACCAGAGGAGACAGGCAAGCGGTGGGGGACAGGGCAGAACCCTCAAGCCAGGTCTATGTCAGAGGGCACTGCTCCTGCGGTCTCAGTCCCCGGGCGCTGGGGCAGCAGGGGCAGCAGTACCTGGTGGGGCAAGTGAAGTATTTTCAGCTTCTGCTGACATTTACTGTATTTCTGTTAATTATCAGGCTGGATGGCAGCCAGGGTGTGTGTGTGTGTGTGTGTGTATCTGTGTGTGTGTGTGTGCGCGCGCGTGTGTATGTATGTGTGGGGGGTTGTTGCCGTCAATGTCTCTCACTTGTTTCCTAGGAAACAGATCACTGGGGCTATAGAATGAAATGTCATCCACAGCCTCCAATAACTGAATCCGGAGGCTCTGGTGCGAGCGGCTCCCCCTCAGGATGGAAGCAAGTAGAAAACAGCGGCAGGTGGGTCCCCCAGCGCTTCCCCGCCTCTCGAGATGACGGACAGGTACGTGCTTGTCTCCCCCAAACTGTTCCCACATGCCTCACTTGGAACAGGTATCATTGTCCGTTTTGCAGTGGATGAACCTGAGGCTCAGAGAAGTCAGGCCACTTGCTTAAGGCCACACAGCAGAAGGCAGAGCCAGGATAGCAAACCTTCACTGGGCACCAACCGTCTGGTCAGGCCCTGGACTTGGCACTGGATGAAGGAGCCTGTGGGCAGGTGAGACTCGGGGTCCTAACTGAGAAACAGGGCCAGTGGGAATGGGGGTGCTGGCTCTTCATAAACCACGTCTGTGCTCTCCGGGGAGAGCAGTAGGTCCATTCACATAGTAAAGGCACTGAGAAGTCCTGCAATGATGGAACCTTTTCCGGAACTCAGTTCACCATGGATCCTTTTGCTTTCATTTGTTTTGGAAGATCTATTAATATCTCATCACACCAGTGTTCCAGGGAGTCGCCTTTGGGACCTGGGTTCAAATTTATTATTATTATTATTGTTTAAATTCCTCACCAGAGGATACTTTTCTATTTATCATCAGATAGAATGAGAGGGAGAGAGAGAGCGAGACAGAGAGAAACATTGATGTGATAGAGCCACATTGACTGGTTGCCTCCTGCACGACCCGACCAGAGCCGGGGACGAACCGCAACCGAGGTACATGCCCTTGACCGGAATTGAACCCGCGACTCATTGGTCCACGGGCCAACGCTCTAACCACTGAGCAAAACCGGCGAGGGCTCAAATTTATTATTGCTTATTTAGACGTGGGGCCTCCAACATGTCTCTTCTCATCTATATTTTCTCTTTCACAAAGTGGGGAGGTCATCACCCACCTCACAGGTAACACTGTAAGTGCTCAGGAATGGTCTGTGAACGGGCAGAATCACTTGCAAGGTCCGGGCACCGGGTCTAGTCAGCCTGTGGGTGGCAGCTTGCCAGGAAGCACACCTGTGTGTGCATTCACTCGTGTGTACCCAGAACGTCCCCTAAAATCCACGTCTCCCTGGGACCTGCGAGTATTTGAGAACCGTGTCTTTGCAGATGTAATCAAGTGAAGACGAGGTCACACTGGACCCACTTCATGACCCTCTCCCCCGGCTGTGAGTGGCCACAGTCTGCCCCTGCTCTGCCTCTGAGTTCTCAAGTCTGACACTTTCCAGGATCCGGCCCCACGCGGAGTGTTTGTCTCAGGTCTCTGTCCAGCTCCCAGTCTCCCAGGGGGTCTGGGCCACGTGCTGCTCTGGTCCCCAGTCAGCCCAGGGAGGTGAGGAGTGACCGCCAGGTCAGAACTGGCCCTGGGGGTCAGCCTCAAGTGAGGCTCGGCCACAGCCTGGCCCTGCTGCTGTCTCCCACATCGGCTGCGGCGGCACAGCTCCCGGCCTGCCCTCCGCCTTCCCACCAGCACCCTCTCCGGTGTGTCCTGAATGAACTCTCTGGACACCTCTGCCCTTCAGCTGCTGTGTGTGGACACAAAAGACGTTCTTCATGCGTTCTTCTAAAATTAACTTCGAAAGGCCTTTATTTTAAGGTCTGAATTGGATTTTTCCGATTTGAAAAACATAAGAACTCCACTAGGAAGTTTTTTGTTTTTTTTGAAACGAATGATCTTGCTCTTCAGGGGAAGGAGGTTGCATTCACTCTGCTGGTCGAGGAAGATCAAGTCGTTAACATATAATTTGCCGGACTGAACACTTGGCCTGGATGCCCACTGACCCGAACGCCCCAAAACTGAGGCTGGGCCAAGGTCTCACTCTGGCACTGCCTGGCAGGGAGAACTCGGGGCCTGGGAGAAGCAGGCCCTGAGGTGTCCGTACCCCAACAGCAGGGTTACTGTGTTGCTGATATGGCAGGGGTGGGAACAGGATGCTGCCCCCGCCAGTGCCCACTAAGCTCGGGGTGCAGCCTGGTTGTCACCGCAGCATAACCCAGCCCCTCCCGACTCGTACGCCAGGGAGGAGGCCACCACTAAGTCCAGATGAGAGACGACGGCAGCCTGGACGAGAGCGGCGAGGACAGAGGGACCTAGTGGGCGGGTCCTCGAGAGACTTAGGAGAGCAGACTAACGGGCTGGTGACGATGTGGCCACCAGGGGCGAAGCGGCGATCCCTGCTCCTCTTGTGGGGCACCTTGCTCAGACTCTTCCAGAAACGCCCCATTCTGTCTTTATGGGCAGGATCAGGGCTCGCTGTTGACTGGCTTCCCACCTGCCCCAGGCCCAGGTGAGACCCATCACTTCCCCAAGGAAGGCGAAAGCTGACCCCGAAATGGCTCCGTTGATCAATAAGACCTACTACTGTGTTATGCAAAGACTTTACAAACAGCACCTCGTTTATGACTCAGGACAGGGCTCCCAGGCAGGCTCTGGAACGGTCTCCATCTCGCAGATGGGGACACTGAGGCTCAGCGCTTGCAGACCTTCCCAAGCTAGGAGGCGGCAGCACCAGGACTCAACGCTAGTGCCCGTGGCTGAAACCATGGCTTTTCCCTGACGCTGCAGGCGGACGCTGCTCAGTGAATGAGCTGGGAGCAGAGGCTGAGCACTTGGGGGGCTGCATGGCCCTCTCTGAATGGGGGACAGGCAGTGGGGTGTCCAAGGCTCCCAGCTGCTCCCTGCACGACAGTGGCCCCCGTGGAGGCGTCTGGGCGTTGGCAGTATTCTGGGTGCCTGCCAGGTCCGCGCGTCAGAGGTCCTGCACAAACACCGGGGGCTGAGCCCTGTTCCTGCACACGCACCCGCTCCACACACAGTCCCGGGAAACAGGACTGTGTGTGTGCATGTGTGTGGGGGTGCCTCATCGGCGAGTTTCCCCCAACGCTCGTGGGACCCCAAGCTGAAACAAAGCCACTTCACAAAAGTCACCTGACTGGCAGTGACATGTTTTCGCTGCAGGTGTGTTTTAGTCCCTCCATTTTTCTTGGCTGAGGACGGTGAGCTCCAGCCCCCCGGCCCGTCTGAATGCAGCCAGCAGGGGAGATGCTGCAGTTTTGGAGTCAGGCAGCCCTGGGCTCAGTACACTCTGTAACCCCGAAAGAGTGACCCCAACATCTCTGAGCCTCAGTTCCGTCATCTCGAGAATGGGTCCACAGGGATAACTTCCCAGAGCTGTCGGGGTGAGTAAGAGAGGTGGGGTACGTCAACCACACCCTCCAGTGCGGGGCTCACAGCAGGTGTTAATAACCTGCATTTGCTGGGAGCAGTTGTTTGCGGTCTGGTTTCCGAAGTTCTCTGTGACAAGACACCTCTAAACCCCGAGCCCGCCCTGTGGGAGCTGGAGGGCTCGCTTTTCAAAGTGCAAGTGAAGAAGTTTTACGCGGACCCCTAATCTGGGGCGCAGTGAAAAGCGGGGCTGCTCTGTGGACGGGGCGGGCCCTCAGCCCTGCCCACACCTGTTTCTGTGGGGAGAGGAGAAAGCCTTCCCGCCCTCACGCAGCCCCACCTGATCTCGGGAGACCCTCGGAGACCAGCCTCCTCTACAGATGGCGGCACCTGGTCCAGCTCCGCCAGGGGCTTTGGAGGGTCCCTCTGGCGGCCAGCTGCCCGGAGAGGGACCGGACGGGACACAGGAGGTCCTGACCAGGGTAGCAGGGGGTGACAGCTCCCACCCATGGTCATCGCTGAGAAGGACCCTAAGGCCCCCGTCCACCGGGAGCTCTTTGTACGCGAGACTCAAGGCCTCCTTTTCGAGGGACCCACAGGACCCAGCACAGGTGTGGCCCCGATCGCCACTCAACGGTCGTCACCTGTTTGTGAGTCTAGGCACCTGGCAGAGGGCAGTGACCTGGTACTTCTTGTCCCAGTTAAGGTACAAGCTGTGCAACCTCATTTCAGCTCTTGCAACATTGGGGGGGAAGGTGAGAAATGAGCACCCCACAGTTACTCCTGGGGCCTCACGCGTTGGGGGCTGGGCTGGGGCTGGCCTGCTCACCATCTGGCTGGTGCCATACGCATGCCGTGTCTCAGGGGTGTTGCTTTTAGCTCAGCCTGTTCCCCTACATTTGGGTTGGCCTTGTCCTCACTGACAGAGAGGCTGAGGTCTAGAGGGTGAGCTGGTGGAGGGGCAGCCAGAGCATAGGTCTTCTTTCAGCTACTGCCTTGTGGGGGGTGCTGACCCTCACCTGTGAGCCAGCCACACCCACAGCCTGGGGGCAGTTGTAGATCTTAATCCACCAGGGCACCACCCATGTGTCTGGTGATGGGGACCATGAGTGAGCTTCCTTGCCCCCCCCCCCCGAGAACGGCTCCCCCTGCGTGGCCCACCGGCTCCGGAGTCTCCACCCACACCAGCGCCAATGGTCTGGCTGAGGATCCTGTCTGTGTCCCTTCTGTCCTCTGGGAGTCAGGAACAGCCTGGGGTCTGCATTGTGGCCCCTCCGGGTTGGGGGGTGAGGGAAATGCTGATGTTGGTTTGGTCAGGTTCCCCCTGCAAGAAGTTGGGGCTGAAAGCTTTTGTTGGGGGGGCTGGGAGTGGGGGTGAGAAAAGCCAGTTTGGAGTAATTCCATGCCAAAGCAGGGCAAGGGACACCAAGGGACACCTGCTAGGGCAGCTAAACCCAAGCTGTAAGTCCAGAGGCCTGTGCCTCCTGTGTGCAGCTGCAGGGTCAGGAGGCCAGGAGGTCAGCGCTGAGTCAGCAGGGCCCCGGGTGTGGCAGCTTGGCCGTGCCCGTCCGACTTCATGCGGCCTGGGGGTCCCAGGCCTGAGCTCCAGGCGCTGGGGCTGCAGTGGGCACAGTCAGACTGGGTAGAATCAGCCGGAAGAGATTGCATCACGTTAGGGTGGGCATGGCGCTCGGTGCCTTCATACCCCAGCACTCAGGCCAATTTCTCAGTGTGAGGCACCCGTATTTAGGAGCTAGGGACTGTGCCACTGCAGCTTCTTAGGGGTGTGGCCCAGCACGGGGCCTGGACTGGAGCCCAGCCAGCCCTTAGGATGTCAAATGCGGAGCTAATTGATGCACCCACGGTGTGCTCCATCCCCGAACCATTCCTGCCACCGGGGCCTCCCAGCCAAGACTTGGTTTCTGCTGCTTTGGAAGCCATCCCTGGCCCTTCTTAGTGGAAGCTGCCTGCTTAGACCTGGGCAAAAATGACATCTTCCTGAAACCATGTGTTCACCAGTCCGGCCGAGTGGTCAGCCTCTTGGGGGCCTCCTAGTGTGGTGCTCTGCCCTGGGCCAGCAGATTTGGCGTCAAGGCTTCCTGGGGGCCCGAATGCAAGGCAAACACAGTCACAGGATGTCTTGGAGCTGGGCTCTGTGAGGGCCATCAGGGCCCCAGGTCCAGGAGGAACACGGAGCAGCTAGCTGCTGGGGTCATCCGTGTCACGCAGAGGTTTAGAAAGGGAAAGGTTGTAAGTGTTTGTAGGCACATACAGGCCAAAGGGGCAGGATCTGCTGCTCCGCAGGCACCAGACTCACTTGGAAGTCAGATGGCACATCGGACAAGGGCAGGAGACAGAGCGTCTGTGGTGGGACCTGCGCCTGGGCTGGGCGGCGCCAGACCGTCCCCTACTTTCACCCTGTTTTGTTCTCATGCCCAGAGGGCCACTCAGTGAACACGTCAAGCCTCTGACCGGTGCTGTTCTGAAGGAGGGCTCCGAACACGCCTGCAGACCTCCGTTGGCTTTACACCCTGATCCTCCCCCAGCCACCGTGAGCACAGTTCAGGGCCGAGCCCTGAGCTCAATGACTTGGAATCAAGGTAGCATCTCATTTGCAGGAATTCTTAGACTTGGGATGAATTCTAGCTCTGATTCTGCCATGGATGTACTCTGTGATGTCGGGTGCCCCCTTCCCCTTTTTGGTCTTCAGTTCCTCTGTGAAGTAGGAAGCAGGGTGCTGTACGGTGTCTCTGAGGTTCCTTTCCGCTCGTCCAGTTTGTGTTAGGCCTTTACGCCCTGCCCAGGTGGATAGAATTCAGATTCAACTAAGATTTATCGACATCCCACTCAAATGCATCGTGAGCATACGTTCCGATACCTTATTTAATTGTATTCACAAAAACCCCAGAACGTGAGGTGTTACGATCACCACTTCGCGGGTTGCACACGGGGGCTCCGAGAGGCTGAGTGTGTTGGCTGAGGTCACACAGACAGGAAGCTGCAGAGCTGAGGTGCCGTCTCAGGCGGGCTCCCGGCTCCGAGGGACGGGGAACAGACACTGTCGTCCAACAGCAAGTCGGCTTCCTCCACACCTTTCTCCCTGCCTGGCGGGGCCCAGCTCTGTGCTCTGGTGTAGGGGCTGAGGGATGGAGGCAGCTTCTGCTGGGGCTGTAGGTGACTGCTAGTCCACACGGGTAGGTGGGCTTTGGGGCAAGGTTGGCCATGTTCTGGAAGGCTGGGAGGGCAGGTTATCAAAAGCTGAGAGCAGCACCTCTGGCCGGGCCTGGCCTCCAGGCCTCGTGAGCGCTTTTTCGGCGTAAGGAGCTGCGCTCTTTGCTCTGCTTTGCCATCTGGGAGCCCCTACCTGCCGGGTTTTCAGATTCGCTGTCCACATTCCCAGCCCCCACAGGCTGAGGGTAGGGAAGGAAAAGGTGAGCTGCGGACAGTTCAGAGCTGCCTGAACAATTAGGGGGCAACCTCAAGCCAGTTCAGCTCCCCTCACCCCCATTCTGTGTTTAGCAGTAGCTTCTGAGATCAACGTGATCTCACCTGAGGTGGCCTCAACTCCTGGCATGACCCTGGTGAGCAGTTTCCTCCCTGGGCTCCCATGTCCTCGCCCAGGTGACCACCAGCTGGTCGGGCCTCGGTGCATCGCTCAGGACCCTTCCAGTGGTGACACTTGGGGTTCACTCTTTCATTTCACCTTCCCAGAGGCAGGAGGACGGACCGGATGCCTTCGGAGAGGGCATCGAGCTTAAAAACCGCTCTCTCCCCTGTCTGGTTGTTCCCACTCTGGCTGCAGGTGCTCACCCCTCCCTCCACGCGGCCGGCGCACCCCCCCGCCTCTGACAGCGCACCCCCACCGGGCCCAAGCCCCGGCAGATCCAGGCCTGGCCCTTTAGCCTGGCAGCGCAGGAAACGCTAGCTAGCGCAGCCCTGTGGCCGGGACTGCGGTGGTGGAGGAGGCGGAGGCGCAGGGGGCGGGGAGGAGACAGGCACCCACTTGTCCCGCCGCCCGCCAGCCCGCGGCCTCCGCAGCAGCCCTGGCGGGCGCATCAGCGGGGTGCTTGGAACCCCCGGCTTGTTGCTGGGGCTTAGGGCCGCTGGGAGACCATCACTGGTCTGTGGCACCCAACCAGCCTTGCGGGAGCAACCCCAAACTTGTCGGAGCCAGCGAAGGCTGCGCTTCGCTCCAGCTGCAGTGTGGCAGGGCGCATCCCTCTGGCTCTGCCCCTGCCACAGCGCTGGGGATTACACCTCCGAGGTCGGGGCGACGATCGGGGCTCTCTGGGTCGGAGGGGTGGGAGTGGGGGTGGAGAACGAGAACCCCATGTTGGGCTGCATGTGGGTTCGCATTCATCATCTTCAGTCTCCCTTCCCATCTCCGCCTTGCGGTCCCTCTGTTCTGCCTCCCACAGAACTCGCCGGTGAAGGGCAGCCGCAACCGCATCTGCTCCCTGCCCGCAGCCCCGGCCCTCTCTGTCCACCACAGGGTCACCCTCCCGCTTGGGCCAACCTTCTTTAGCGCCAAGGACGCTGAGAGTACGGGGACCAAAGTTTGGGTCCTATCGGCCAGCCGAAGGCCCAGAGCCCCCGGGCGTCGCGAGGTCAGGTGCGGCGCTGGCTCACCTGTTTCTCCAGCGGCTCCTTGGCGGAGGGCGCGGGCTTGGGGGAGGGCGCGCGGTCGCAGACGCAGCCCTCCAGCAGGTAGAGCCCCGAGGGCCTGGAGCTCGAGTCGCTTTCGAAGTAGAAGAGCAGGTTCTGCAGCAGCGCGAACCACTTGGTTTGCCATTTTGTGTTGTCCGAACTCCGCTTGCTCAGGTAGCCTTTGCGCGTTCCGTCCTTGCGCGCCAGCAGCCCCAGGGATGCGACATGGCCATCGTTCAGCCGGATCCCCTTCTGCATGGTGCTCGGAGGCCAGCTCGACCCCACGCGCTTACATCTTCCCCGCGCAGCCCCGGCAGCCCCCTGTCTGTGCGCGCCGCGCTCTGCCTCTCTCTGGCGCTGGCTCCTTGTCGCTCTCCCCTCCCCCCAAATGTCTACACTCCGGGAGCTGGCGCCGAGCCCCAGCCACGGCTTCTGCAATCCAGATGGACCATTCCGCTGGCTCCGCAGAGCCCCCAGGGCCCAGGAGATGCCTGGCGACCCTGTCCCCTGGCCCCTGGGAAACTGAGGGAGCGGGGAGCTGCGTGCGCTGGGGAGGGGCAGGCAGAGTCACGTGACGCGGATCCCTCGAAGAGCCCGTTTCAACGGCAGGGACAGGGACACACGCACGCAGCCTGCCAGGCGCAGAGCCAGACAGGCTGTACCTTGGCGCCTCCTCTCTCTCCTGGACACACACCCTGCCCGCCCGCCCCTGGCCTCTCCTCTCCGCTCCCCTTCGGGTGTTAAAAAGTAAATCCGATCTCTTCTCGGGAACCCAGTGCAACCGCAAAGGCTCGCCACCCAGAGTTTGCGCCTTTCGCCCCTTTGCCGGCCGCAGCTGTCATTTTCTCTAAAGGCTTCCTCCGGTTACTTTATTTTCTCATCTGAGGTGGATGGAGGACGGTGGACCTGAGAGCCTTTGGTTCTAATAACCCGATCGCATTCATTTCGGCCTCCAGCCTCGCGCTTGGTGGCTTCCCAGCGACATAAGGACAATGGGGGGGTGGGGGTGAGGTGGAGAGGGGGCGGGGAGCGTTACTTTATTTCGAGTGTTGCCATGATTATGGGTGCTACCCCCAGCGCCCTGGGGTCCGGCTGGCGAGCTGCGGCCCCCTAAGCCTGAGGGCGGGCTCCAAATGCGGGCGCTGGGGACCATGGGAGCCTTCAAATAGCTGCGCTGGCGCAATGATACCTTAATGATAGATTTTCCGTTCTTATTTTTAGCTCCCGTTCGCCTACACAGTTACACGGCATTTATCCGAGAACGTCACAGCGCCGGCTTGCTGCACCCGAGCGCGGGCCCGGCGCGGAGCGGGGAGCGCGCCGTCTGCCGCAGAGACAGCGCCGGACGGGAGCCTGGCTGCAGGGGGGCGGCCCGCGGCCGGGAAGGGAAGGAGGGCGGGAGTCCTCGCAGTCCGGTGCGCCACGGGGACAGGGACGCGCTGCGGAGGACCTGCCCTGCGTTCCTGGGGTGGGGGTGGGACATTCTCGGAGAGCTAGTGGCCGTGTGAACCACAGTCTTTCCTCTGATGTGAGGACCCGGGAGGCTGATCTGTCTTCATGGATAATGAAAGCAAAGAGGCCAGATGGCGAAGCCTCTTCACGGAGTCTTGGTTTCCCCAGAAGGGACCCTGCACGGTGACCACTTTCCTTGTCTCTCACCCTTCATGTGGGAGCAGGAGCAAGGTTCTTCATCCAGGTTCTTCCAAGTGCTTTAGATCAATTAGGTCATGTGATCCTACACCCTCGGGAGTAGGTCCCCCCTTCAGCCCCTTGGCTGCACTGTACCGCCCGGAGCGGGAAACAGGCAGCGAGGGGTTGAGTGACATGCTCAGTCACTCAGCTGGGAAGTGACAGGTGAGACTTGAACTGGGTCTGTCCCCAGGGTCCATGTAGAGCTGAGTGGGTGGTCCCTGGGTTGCAGAGGGATTGGTTTTTGTTGTTGTTGTTAATCCTCACCAAGGATATTTTTCCCATGATTTTTTTAGAGAGAGTGGAAGTGGGGTGAGAAACATCGATGTGAAAGAGATACAACCATGGGTTGCCTCCTGCACGAGCCCCACTTGGGGCTTGGGATCAAACCTGCAATCCAGGTACATGCCCTTGACCGGGAACCACACAATCCTTTGGTGCACAGGCCAGCTCTCTAACCACTGGGCCACACTGGCCAGAATCTCTCCCTTGCACCGGATGCCAGGGTGGGCCTGCATGGAGGGTGCCCCAGCAGAGCCCAGCGATGGCTTGTGAGTCCTGACCTGGTCTGAATCCTAATCTCTGGGGATGTCTCAAAGGCACCCACAAAGGGCCATGACGGTTATATACTTTCATGGGTGACTTTAATGTACAACAAAGTTAAAGACCCAGTCATATGACATGAACCAACTGGGGTCTTTTTGAAACACAGATTCTCATTCTGGGCCAGGGTCTATGACTATTTTTTTGTTTGTTTAATCCTCACCCAAGGATATTTTTCCATTGATTTTTAGATAGAGTGGAAGGGAGGAGGGGGGGAGAGAAACATCAATGTGAGAGAGATACAGTGATCGGTTGCCTCCTGAATGACCCCGACCAGGGCTGGGAATTGAACCTGCAACACAGGCACGGGCCCTTGACTAGGAATCGAACCCACAACCCTTCAGTCCGTGGGCTGATGCTCCAACTGAAACCGGACAACGAATGGGTCTGGTACTTGAGGCAATGAAGCAGAGACAAGGTGGAATTGTTTATGAGCATTTATTCCGATATTGCTGGCAGTGTGGGGGAGCAGTGGGTTATTCTGTAAAATTTGCCCCTCCCCACTCGCCAGCTGCTTTTAAAGGGCAGACAGGCAATGACCACTGAGAAAGGGCAGTTGGGCAGAAAGAAAACAATGGGTACATCGGTTACAGGCAAAGGGGAGGGATGTGGGCAGGGGCCTGGCGGCTGGGGCTGGTCGCCAGGGAGTCACAGTCCTGCGTCCAATGTTCAGTATTCTGATAGATAACCACGTTGTTCATCTTTCCATGATGTCCGGTAGCCTCCTTGTCCTCAGATTAGGAGCAAGGACGGCATTCCTGAGGTCAGCTCCCGAGGGGTACACCTCCCAGCCAGGTCAGAATGGGCTCTTCTTTAACCGGAGCAGAGCAATCATGATTAACGTTGAACAGGATGATGAACGTTCTGCAGAACTACGGCTAGTGCCCCGCTATGATTAGTTCTCTGCTCTGTGATTGTCTCCTGCCCCTTTCCCTTGTGAGGTGCTTCTGCTGGTCTGCAGCCCACACTTGGGAGGATGTGGGGCACTCCGCAGGTGGGAAAGGTGGGGTTCCTGCTTTCCTGCCTCTCTTCTTTCCTTCTCCACATCCCCTCATGCCGCAGTGTTCACAAAACCCCTCGTCTGTGCCAGGATCGTGGCTGGGCCCCTGGGGACACTAACACAGAACAGTCCCTGCTTCATAGAGTTTAGGGACCCAGGGTTCCTTCTCTCAGGCCCCCAGCCTCCTCCCTGGGCCTGGGGAGAGGTTCTGAGGGAGCCGTGAATCAGGATAAGAACTGGATCACCCAGTGGGCCTCAACCCTGGGGTACGTTAGAACCCCCGGGAAAGATGTTAAACATTGGTGTCTCAGATTCACAGTGTCGTTTAACCAGAACCTCTGAGGACGGAACCTGGGCCTCAGTACTTCAGAAAGCTCCCCTGGTCTAAAGCTTGGACAGAGAAAATCCCTTCTCTACACCCCACCCCCACTACTGACACCGGGGGGCTGCCTGGCCCCCTCCTGCTGGTCTTGGAGTGAATCATTCCATATGATTTTAAGTGTAATGCATGCTCTTCATAAAAAAATTAACACAGTCTATAAAATAGATAACAGCTCCTATATACATTTTTGGTATCTAATCTTGATTTTTTTCTTTTCTTTTTTTTTAAATCCTCACCGGAGGACATTTTCCCATTTTTTTGTTCAGGTAGAGTGGGAGGGAGAGAGAGGAACAGAGAGAGAGAGAGAGAGAAACATCGACGTGAAAGGAACACATCGAGTGGCCGCCACCCGCACGACCGACCAGGGCCGGGGACAAACTGCAACCGAAGTACGTGCCCTTAGCGGGAACTGAACCCGGGTCTCTCAGGACCGCAGACCGACGCTCTAACCACTGAGCCAAACCGGCGAGGGCTCTTGATTTTTTTCTAAGCTATTATACAGGGTGTCCCTCCAAAAATGTATACACAAGTTGAATGATTATAACGTCAGTGTTTATTAACATGCAGTTCATTTTCAAAATTTAAAAGAATCTACAGAAATGAATATATATATATATTTTTGTTAGCGCCTGTTTTCAAACGGAGGACCGTTCTGGTCCGGGCACTGCTGACAACGCGAAGCAATAGAACAGCACGCACCAGCACGCGTTGTTTTGTTCGCTGTTGGTGCGCAGTCTCTCTCAATAGCTGCCCTCAATTCGTCGACTATTGCTGGCTTTGTATCGTAAACGTATCTTTTATGTATCCCCATAAAAAGTTTCATGGATAAATTCTCTTTGTTCAATTCTTAGTCTGGCGTCTCCCATTATTTCAAAACAGCTGAATCTGAAAAGGAGAGAAAATTGAGTTATCAGCTGTTACAGTGTGTGTACTTTTGGGGGGGGGGGGGACACCCTGCATTTACCAAGACGGGCCTCTACAATACAGGCTATTTTATAACCTCAGTCTCTCTCCTTACTGAACAGTATGCGGGGACATTTTTTCCCCCTATTACTATAAATTTAATCAACAGATTCTTTATAATTGGGCATTTGAGTTGTTTTCTGAAATTAATGCTGCAATTAATATCTTCATATATACATTTCTCTCCATTAGGCTAAATTCCTGAAAGTGGGGTATCTAGGTTAAAGGAAGGTACACTTGAAATGTCTGTACATACTAACAGATTTCCAGGGAGAGCTTTTACTCCTCCTGTGGATGTGGGCAGTGGGTATCAGCCCACTTCTCCTTGTCAGTCCGAGGTTTTGATATTATCCATCTTTGAAACAGTTGCCCATCTTGTATTCATTTTCATTTCTTTTGTTGCTTGTGAGGTTAGACATTTTAAAAAAATGTTTACAATTGTTCTCATTCATCTTGGGTGGTCTCCCTACTCCCAGCCCAAACCTCACACAGTCCTCTCGGTATCCCCTTCTCTCAGATCATCCGTTAGAGTGTTCTCTCTGCTTCCTCCTGGCCCCAGCCGATTCGGGGCTGGAAGCACATGTAGGAATAACGCAGTCCAGCCCCCTTGTCTTTTGAGGAAAGGTGCTGTGCTCCAGGCCACGGTGAGTTCGTGGCTGGCTCGAGCCAGAGCCCAGGAGTCCGGGGTCAGCATGCCAACCTCGCCTCTCCAGTCCCTCTCCGGACAACAGGTTTGCACCTAGAAGACCAGGATTGCCTTATAAGTGCAGGAGAACGTGGAGAACAAGTCGGAGGTTTACCGCCCCCTTCATTGGAGACCAGCCCAGCTAATCTGATCCTTTGAATCACTTTAGAGGTGGGTGGGGAGGTAGGCATCTGTGCTCTGCTTCTCCTTTCGATTCAATATTCTTTTTCTTTTTATCTGTATTTTCTACTTTTGTAATAAAAAGTTGCTCCAAGACAGGGACATGGGTAAACTTTTGAGAAACGCTTCCAGTTAGAAACGTCTGGTGCTTCAGAGAGCAGGCAGATCGCCAGCTCCTGAGAGTTTGCCTGTCACGCGGTAGGGTTCTAGAGCATTCTCCAGGGTGCGGGTGAGAGACACCACGGAGTCGCCACAGGAGGGGTCCTTGCGTCCCGGCCCTGACGGAGTCGTTGGGGTAGGACTGTTGCAGAGTTCCGGACAGGAGAGGCTCCTCGGAACTGGAACTCAGACGGATTTCAAAGTCAGCTTGTTATCATCAGGCTGATCTTAGTATTTTAAGTCAAAAAAGAAAAATCAGTGGAGGGGATTTATTGGCATCAGCGATGGGAACAAAGCGGGTAGTCACTTAATAAATAACGTTCCCGGGCGCCTCGGCCTTCTGAAACTTACACTCTGTGCTCCCTGGACGTTTTCTCCTGAGGGGCAGTGCCCGGGCAGCTTCCGCTTCAGTGGTAACCGGTGAATCCGAAAGGTGAGGCCTCTCGCTCCGCCCAAGCCTGGCTCTCTCTGATCTGACATCCGAGCCGTCTAAGTTCGGTCTGGCTGCTGTGACAGGTGCCTGAGGTCGGGTGGCTCGTGGACAATGGACATCTGCTTCTCACAGGGATGGAGGCTGGAGGTCCAGGTCCCGGGCGCCAGCGCGGTGGGCTCTGGTGACGGCCCCTTTTCCGGCTGCAGACTTCTGACTTCTCTCTGTGTCCACTCATGAGCTCCTAGGGTCACCTTTATAGGGGCCCCGATCCCATTTGTGGGGGCTCCCTCTTCATGACCCAGCCACTCCAAAGGCCCACCTCACCGTCACATGGGGCATTTCCGCGTGAATCTGGAGAGCCGACTGTCGGCACTTGCGTTCCCAATTTCGTATTCAGTGACATAAAGTCAGCAGCCCGACAGTGGTCACGGCAGAAGTTTGCACCACAGAAACTGGAGGACACCACAGGTCAGCAGCCATCCCCGTGACCCTGAGGGCAGGCTGTTGGCTTTCCCAGCACCCTGCCATCTCCCACGACACCTTTGCTGCTGTCTCTGGGGAACCGGGCTCTCGGTGGGTGAGCCTCTTCCTGCCCGTCAGAGCCCAGGATAAGCCGGCTTCTTGTGCCCTGAGCCCAGACTTGACAGAGTCGACCCTGTCACCGTCCTCAGGATGGAGAGCCCACTGGCGCTCTTGAAAGGAGCAGTGTCATAAAGCACCACCGAGGTGCTCTCTGGGAAGTCCTGCCACCCTGAGGTCCCTCCTGCCGCGCCCGGCACTGTGCCCTGGTCTCGGCACAGTGCGTGGGCAGTGGGTGGAGGGAAATTTCACATTCACTATGTTCACTTGCCCCACACTCTCAACAACCCCTACGCCCCGCCCCCACCCACTCACACGCCTACTGGGGCCGAGGCCCCCACACTGCAGCCGGCCGACCTCTTGATTTCTGTAGCTATTTATGTAACCAAATGCTGCATGTTCTGTCTGGGAGGCTGGCTCCAAGGAATTGCTCATGTTCAGATATTTATGCTTCACACCAAAGACCAAATACCGCCGTTCCTGTCCCTCTCCCCCCGCATCATCGCAGAAGGTGCTGCGTTCTGCACGTGAGCCTGCCAGCCTTCCAACTGGTCAGTTCTGAGCTACCAGTGGCACCTGAAAAATGCCCGGAGCCCGGCTGGTGCGGCTCAGTGGGTTGACCATTGTCTCATGGACTGAGAGACCCCAGCTGACCAAAAGAGGCAGATCCTAAGTCAGGGGACCGATCATCTGGAGAATAACTAACCTGGTGGACCAGATGTAAGCAGGAGGTCCACGTGCCAAGAAGAGTCTCTCTCTCTCTGCCTAGGAGAGATGTCTCGTTATCATCTTTGTTGTTGTTGTTGTTTCTTTATTGATTTTAGAGAGAGAAGAAGGGAGAGGGAGGGAGAGATAGAAACATTGATGAGAGAGAACGTCGACTGGCCGCCTCCTGCACTCTCCACACCAGGGGATCCGGCCCACAACCTGGGCATGTGCCCTGACCGGGAATCAAACCGGTGACCTCTTGGTGCAGGGTCTACACTCAGCCACTGAGCCACACCGGCCAGGCTCTCGTGATCATCTTGCACAGAGTAGAGAACTGTTCCTCATGGAGTTCATGCAACGATGCTTTAGGTAGACCCAACTGAGTAAGATTTCGGGGAAGAAGTCGGAGAGAAATATCTTGGTCCCAGTTTCATTTAGATGGTCTCTAGCCATCTAGAAATAATAGCTATAGCTCCTCAAGGTCATGGGATTCTGGCAGTTATCCAACTTAAATTTCCAGATGTGGATTTCTTGGGTATAAAATGTAGTTTGAGGGGGAAAAAATGTAGTCCAGTGTTTGAGCCATGCTGCTTGCTGGGTTGAGAGACTGTCCGACCTTGGCACAGTGGTGGTGATAGCAATGGAGAGTCAACAGCAGGACAGTCCAGTGCTGTGGTGTGGTCACCGATCTAGGAATCGTGAAGCAAGGCTCAGAGGGCAAAGCACTCTCCTTCGATGAGCTGCTGTGCTGCCAAATCATCTGGACACAGTCCCTTTTGCTCGTAGCTGGGAGCCCTGATCGATACAGTGGTCTGTACTGATCAAAAGAACCAGAGACCGTCCACACTGTTCTGTCAAAGTTGCGTACACCCACCCAATAGAAGTCTGGTTCATTCATGTCCTGGTGAAGTTATTTATGTGCTCTACACAAATCTCATATATGTTCGGGTGGGGGAGGCGGACATGAATGAAGTTTCCACTTTGGTTTTAGAGAGAGCGCCCCCAAATTCGATACGTCGACATCTTATTTGGTTTGCAACAGAGTGCCGGCTCCCTTCGGCTGTGAATTACAAAGGCAGAAATGGCTGGCAATATCGCTGTTGTTGTACCTGTCTGTCATCTCAAGACTGAGTACAAGGAGTAGATCTTTGTTCCCCAGTGAACTTGGGCGGAGTGGGCGGGGTTTTCTGCTTGCGTGTGACGCTGAGGGAGCGAAGGGTTGGATGTCTTAGAAAATCGTTTCATTGTGTAATTTCCAAGTGTACTTAAGTCAAGGTGTTCTTCAAATTTTTCAGAAGATTCTATTGGAGAATGCGCCAAACGCCTGTGTACCAAATGTTACGTTCCGTGCGGATTTCCTTTGAAGGATTATTTTTAAGGGACGGAGATGACAGCGGAAGAGTTCAGATTCAAAGACCACGACTGGGCAGGATTTCTGTTGCGGGTGTTCTGGCTCAAAGGAGACACTAGAAAACAAATGTTCTGGCAGAAGACCACAACTTGAGAGGCGTCAGTGCGATGTCGTACCCCACACTGGCAAAGTTGGGTCTGAGATTGTTCAGTTCAAAGGGAACCCCTCACACCCTTTCGTTATACCAGGAGGACACAGGCTTTTAAGGCCGTGTGTGAGAAGGGGATCTGTCCCCAGTCCCTCGAATACGTGGGCTGGAGAACAGTAGACCAGGGAGATTTTCTCAGCATGCAAAATTTAGGGGTATCCAAAGCAACAGGGGTATCCAAGAAATTCACCCCATGGCCAGATAATAGAGTCTATGGGATTCTCGTGTGGCAGGATGTGGCTCCCTGTGAGCCTCTGCTTGCTGTTTTCCTTTTTCCATTTTCTCAGCTGGTGTGGTTGTGCGTGTGCGTGTGCATGGGCACTGTTATCCCTCTACCATTGCACACTGGGTGTGTTTGGGTGGTTACAATGCATCGTTTAGTCATAGGTCGCATGACTGCTAGGAGCAGCATCAGGTCTGGTTGACAGAAATACACGTGTTTACATGTAGGATCCTTGCCTTGTGTTAAGGCAGCATTTAGGAAATCATATGCATGGGGGGAGAGTGTGTGTGCACACGCCGGGTATTGAAGGGGTGGGATGGAGACTGCCCACTGTGGTTTCTGACTGGTCAGCACAGTGCTCTGTGTCCTTCCTGGGATAAAGACCACCCACTTGATGTTTGACAGAGAACCTCCAACGCTGTTGAGGTGGGATTGCTCATCGCAGTCGGTAATATTTAGGCTGCAGGTGTGGGCACGAGCGGAACCATGCCTTGGAGCACAGTGGCTGTTTTCAAGGTGAGCATTCACCGCAACTCACGGAATCCAAGTCCTAGGTGAGATTTACCCAGAGAATGGGGAAGAGCTTGTTAAAACCGCAGGGAGTTGGACCCAGACCCACCTTGAGTCAGACTGCATCTTAACAGAGTCCCCAGGGGCCGCTCAGCAGGTTAGAAGCTCTGTTCTGGGGCCGCCTGATGCTGCGCTGTCCCAGCCCGAGGGCGTTGGCACAGCTGGCTGGACCACGCGGGGCGGGGAGGTTAAGTGCCTATGCCCCAAATCGCACTGTAACTTCACACCGATTTCTGTCCTGCCCTTTCTCTCAGGAGTTAACGACAAAATAGCTTTGCTGCGCTGTTGCCATGGCAGCAGGGTCTAATAGTGCTTCTACTTTTTCTCCCCATGCAGTCGACTCCAACTGGTCTCCCTGCACCCAGCCTGCTTTCCGTTCATCAGAGTTGAAAACGACCACTTGCGATGGGGACAGCCCCTGCGCGTGGGGACAGGGCCCCTGCACGTGGGGACAGAGCCCCTGTGTGGTGGGGACAGAGCCCCTGCACGTGGGGACAGAGCCCCTGTGTAGTGGGGACAGAGCCCCTGTGTGGTGGGGACAGAGCCCCAGCACGAGCTGCAGGGTCAGTGATGCCCGCGCACTGATTCAGGCTGGTCCGGGTCATGCCCACTAATTCATGAATACGGGGCATAGTCGCCCCTGTCCACAGACAGAACACAGTTTCTTCCGCAATCATGCATTTTTCTCATTTTAAAATTTCTGGAGTTATTTATTTATTTATTTATTTATTTTTTATCCTCACCCGAGGACATTTTTCCATGTTTTGTTCAGGTAGAGTGGGAGGGAGAGAGAGGAAGAGAGAGAGAGAGAGAAACATTGACGCAAAAGGGACACATCGAGTGGCTGCCACCCGCACAACCAACCAGGGCCGGGGACAAACTGCAACCAAGGTACACGCCCTTAGCGGGAACCGAACCGGGGTCTCTCAGGACCGCAGGCTGACGCTCTAACCGCTGAGCCACACCAGCCAGGGCATGGAGTTATTTTTGTTGTTGATGTTGTCTATAGTAAAAAAATTAGGAAGTGCAAATGATTTAAAAAACCCACAGTCTCTTCAAGGTCACCCGTGTGTCTCAGCAGGGGCAGAGCCCGGACATGTCAGTCTACAGATCAGGGGCGTTTCGTCCGTCCTCCTCCAGGTCTGGTGAGCGTCCGGCCCACACCTTCCCTCCGGTTCCAGCCGTCCCTGGGGCAGTGCAACGTGTCCCCAGTGCTCCGGTCTGGACGAGGACCTGCAACTGTCCTTCCACAGGACAGCACCTGGATATGCAAGCACCAGGCCCCCCATAAAGGGAGCCTCGATTCTTTACAGTATCGCACCTTGATTCTTTTTGTTTGTTTGTTCATCCTCACCCAAGGGTATTTTTTCCACTGATTTTTAGGGAGAGTGGGAGGGAGGCAGGGAGAGAAAGAGAGAGAAACATCCATTTGTTGCCTTCCAGCTTCACCAAGATAACACACCAGAAAGGCACCCCTCTTGTACAGATGGGGAAACCGAGTCCCAGGGAGGCTCAGGCCCACAGCCAACTCCGAAGCCTCATGTTAGCCTGGCTCTGGCACAGGCTGGTTGGTCCGGGGCAGCAGCGGCCGGGGGCACAGTTCCAGCTGCAGCTGTGTTGGTGGGGAGGGGCTCAGGGGAGGCCCTTAGTCCCGGGCATGTGGGGCAGAGCAGACCCTCAAGGTCAGGGGCCTGCAGTGTACTGACCCAGCTGTAACATCAGGAAAGTTCTTGGCCTCGGCGAGCCTCAGTTTTCTGTATGCCACATGGATTCATCGTCGTACCTGCACCCCAGGGGTTTTGTGAGGAGCAAGGGGGACGGTCCAGGGACCAGGGGGCCAATCCCAGTCTGTGGCCTGAGGGCTGTGCTGATGCTGTGCTCGTCCTTGGAGGAGGGATGTGGGGGCTGGAAGATGGGGAAGGGGTCACTGTTGCCCTGCCTTGGGACCTCCCCTCAGCCCAGAGTGTGAGCTGGCCTGGGCCCGTGGTTCCCCACGCCGGGCCAGGCAGGGCCAGGTGCAGCTCAGGCCCTGGACTGGGGTGCGAGGGGGCTGATGGGGGCACCTGCCCCATCTCCCTTCCCAGGGCAACAGCACCTTTCAGAACAGGGTCTTCAGGCACCGCGTTCCTGCCGGCCTGGCGGCCCCGGGTGAGTCAGCAGCAGGTCCCGGCCATCAGGACAGCCCGGGTGGAACAGGAGAAACAGCAGCCGCCTCCCGGCCAGTGCACCAGTCTCCCAGAGTTCAGCACTAAATTTAGGACCCAGTGAGCTCAGTCCTTGTTTAGTCAGAGGTGAAATCCAGGCCTGATGAAATTCACCTGCCTGGCATGGCCAAGTGCCCCCGCCCATGGGGGCAGCACAGGACGCTGATGGTCCTGTGTCCCTAGCCACTGCCTGTCTGTCCCCAGGCAGGGCTGTGCGGCACCGCGCCAGGCCCCTGACCATGGCCCTGGGCAGAGAGCCTTGCACAGGGCAGGGCGACTGGTCATCCGGGAGCCCGTGCTGCCGTCTGAACTGGAGTCGGCGGCTCAGACTCACCATCACGGCCCTTGGGCTCCAGGGTTCTTCTCCACTGGCTCCAGGAGCTCAACCAGGGCAGAGCACTGAGTCCCTGGAAGGCAGGCTGGGGGTCCTTGAGCACCTACTGTGCGCGAGGCCCGTGGGTGCAGGAGGAGCCCGTGCGCAGCAGGGTTTAGGAATTAGGAGCTGCCACTCCTTAGTGTTTTGTGAAATCACTTTGGCGGGTCACGGCCAGCACCAAAGGACATGGAAGAAAGTAGACGAGATCAGAGGGTGCAGTGGGAGGGGTGGGTACTGTTCCCCAAAACGTCCGTGTGTGTAGGCGAGCACTAGATTGTCAGATGAAACGTGTTTCCCGCGAAGGCCTGGAGTGTTGAGGAGCCGAAGAGACGCTGGCCCTGGACGGGGAGGAATTCCGATCAGCGTGACCGCCGCTGTGGGAAGAGGATCCGGGTTTGAATCCTGCGTCTGCCCGGAGCTGTGCGATCCTGTCTGGTCAGCATCTCTGAGTCTCTGTCCCTCTTTTAAAAAGAACGGGTCGTGATTTCTAGAAGGATTTTAATGAAAGCTAGAGCTGATGCGTGCCCAGGGCCGTGCACAGCGTCAGGCACCGCACTCGGTGCTCAGACAAGGTGGAAGCTGTTAGAAGTGATGAGGGGGAGGGGCTGGGGGCGGGGTGGAAAAGGGGAAGGATTGAGACGTGCAGGTGGGTCGTTACAGAACAGCCAGGGGTGCAAAGCACAGCCTACGGAATACAGTCAGTAACATCATGACTATGAACGGTGCCAGGTGGGTACTGGAAAGGCCAGGGGGCCACTGTGTAAAGTGTATGGTTGTCTGTACCCCTGAAACTAACACAGGACACTGCTGAAGGTCACTGTAATTGAGAAAAAAGTGACAAGAGACACCTGGCGAGTAATGCTGCCCTGTGTTTGGCCTGCTCCCTGCGTTGGGGCGGAAATGAGCGCAGGCGATGTGTCTGGATCTCACTGCAGCGGCCTGGAGGGCAGGCCAGAGCCCCCCCCCCCCCCAATGGAGCTCCCGCTGCGTCCACCAGCTCCTCCAACCCTGGACCAGAGCTGAAGGGACACCCTAGATCCAAGTGGCATCAGGGATGGTTTAGGTGGCGGCTGTCATAGTCAAATGGAGAGGACAGAGTGGCCTGGCCCAGGACAGAGGCTGTGGGCCTGGGGGACAGACAGCTCTCCCTGCAGAAAGGGAGGAGAGCCCCCCACAGGCCGTGGGGGCAGTGAGTGAGCGCAGAGCCTGGAGCCTCTGCCTGGTCCTCTGGAGGTGACATGCTGGGGTGGATGGCCTTGGGCTCCCCGGAGATGCCACAGGGCTGGAGCCAACTGAGTCATGGGGGTGTCACAGGGGCCAGCAGACAGGACTGGGACAGGGCTCTGACTCCCACCTCAGTGTGGAGGTGGAGGGGACACAGGCCAGGTCTGGGCTGTGGGCCTCAGGTCTGGGGCAAGACACGAGTCTGCGGGAAGTGAGGCGGTTGGTTCTGCAGCAAGTTTTGAGCAAACCACTGCCGGCTGGGAGGGAGACTCAGGATTGCACTCCCAGCTGCCGATGCCACCAGCACTCCAGGGCCTGGGCACCGGGCAGGAACTGACCTGCAGCCTGGCTTCCTAGCTGCCCCCTGGAATGTCTGAGGCAGCTGGGCCTTTGCACGCTGGCTTCCTCCCTCTGCACTCTGATGGGCGCTTTCAGACGTCTGGAGTCTGGCCACGGTGTTGGCGACAGGTGGGCACCTGCTGCGGGATTCCGTTGCCATGGCGACAGGGCAGAGAGGCCTGCCCCAGCTCAGCGTCTGATTATCACTCAGAACCAGCCGCCTTCCTCAACCGTGAGAGTGTCCAGGCTGGGACGGAGAATTTCCTCGGAGGAACTTTAAGTGGGTGGGATATCCCAGGTGTGAACTAAGGGTACTACCCCCTTCCTTTCCTGCCGCCCCCAGCCTCAAGTATGCAATTTCCTATCTACTTGTCAATTAGCGGCAGCCACCCCGAGAGGCCAGCCCACTTCCTGTTGACCCGGGAGCCATGGAGAATAAAACACGTTCATTCCGGGCACTGTTTGGAGTGGTCTGAGGATGTGCAGTCTCTGCCGTGTGACCCAGCAGTGGACTTTGGCTGTCTCAGCTCCTGCGGCCATACTTGGGGTGGGAAGGAGAAGGTCTTGATCAACGAGCGCTCATTTCTCACAGTTTGGAGGCTGGGAGTCCAAGACCGGGGTGCTGGCTGACCCGTCTCTGGGGAGGAGGCTTCCTGGGGGGTAGACGCCGCTTTCCCTTGAGCTGGAGAGAGTGGGAGCTGCTGGTCTCTACGAGGGCACTGTTCTGGCAGGGGCCCCACCCTCATGACCTCGTGTAACCCTAACTACCTCCTGATCCCCAAATGGGGATTACTGAACTTGAAAGTGGTCCTTGGACCTGTCAGGAAATACTTACCCTCCTTCCCTCCCTCCCTGGGTCCCCTTCCCAGTTCTCACTTAGACCTGAGCACCCAGCCTGCCCCAGGCCAGCTGCTGCCCCCTGTGGTCTTGGAGGGAACAGCAGCTGCCGTCCCTGCCTGGGAACAAGGCCAAAATAGACCTCGGGAGCCTTCCATGCCCACAGCCTGTTTGGGTGACGGAAGGAGTGGGCAGGGGCAGGGCCGTCTGTGAGTAACAGGCTGTCCTCTCTCAACCCCACCGGCCCTGCCGGCCGCTCCCCACCACAGCGTGTCCTGCACCAGTGTCGGGAGCAGTGTCCGTGCGGACCGTGCGCCTGTTGGGTCTCTCTCATCATTGCATTGGCTTTGCCATAGCCCCATTTATCTATAACCATGGTAATAATGCAAAACAAAACAACAACAAAAAACCAACTGGGCTTATTTCGGATGCTGGAAGCCCAAGCATGGTCTATTTCTGCCTGGTGGCTTCAGAGGGGCAGGCAGGGCTGAGGGGTTGGATTTGCAGGCTCTGCCCTCAGCCCTGCACCCGTCACTGTGTGGCTTCAAACACAGGACTTCTCTGGGGCCCCCGTTTCCCTAACTGAGGTGTGGGATCGGGGTCAGAAGTCTCTGAGGACGACTCCAGCCGCGTCTCTGAGTGCGAGAGTCGTTGTGTTCAGGACCCAGAGGGAGCCCCAGGCCGCTGGAGGGGGCGCGGCACCGCGGCTGACACGCCCGCTTCCTGCTAATTCAGTGTCCTCACTATATAATTATCCTGTGAAATTCCCTGACTGAAGACTTGTTTTAAAAATTTCCTTCCCGACTCCCACCACTCCCACCAGATTCGTGAATGGGGAAGGTGGGTGTTTGCAGCCCGTGGCAAGGGAGGCGAGGCGCCCGCCCTTCTCTGAATTCCCCAGCCCCACCCCACCTGGATTGGGGGGGAGCAATAGGGCTTCCAGGGTGGGAGGCTGTGGGGCTTTGAGTTCTCTGGGCCTAGTTTTCTCATCTGTCAAGGGGGGCTGGTGTAGGTTGATGGGGAAAGGCACACTGTGCCCCAGGGGAGGCGATGGGAACAGCGGCTTGTTCCCTCCTCAGGCTGGTGTGCCAGTCCTCTGCCTCAGTTTCCCAGTGATCACTACCACACAGGGGCGTGTGGGGGTCAAATGGGATGCTGTGTTGGTCTGTAGTTTGACTGTCAGCAAAGGTAGGGCGTCCTGTGTGGATGTGGCAGGTCATCCAGCTGGCTGTGGGCTGGTCGCCAGTCCTGTAAGATGTGGCCCGAGCTGACCTCGAATGGACCTGTCAGGCTGATTCTGAGCACCTGCCATACCGATGAGCCCTGTTCCCTGGCACTGCCTACCTGCCTGCCTTCCCGGGGCAGGGCCAGCAGTCAGAGCGAGCCCAGCCGCTCCCTGCAGCCCCTGGGGACAGGGTGCTCGTACATTGTATCCAACATTGTATCCAACTTGTAACACTGACCACAATGCAGAGCTACAGTCTTTCCTCAACCCGAGCTTTTACATTGGAGATAACATGTAACAGTAGACATACTGCAGGACTATCCTCATCCTCACGGCACTAACATTGTATCCAGCATTGGACTTCTCTGTACTGTCACAGCATTATAATAATTTGTTTACTTTATATTTAAAACTCTATGAATTGTTTCTTTCTTAACATGCTCACTGCTACTCTAACATAAAGATCCTTGGTGAGCTCTGACCCTTACGGATGTCTGCAGATGTCACCATGAGTTTATCTGAATGTAGGTGGAGGGCTGGAGGGATGATACCTCCGGGGGCAGGGGGTGGGGGATGGCGAAGCCCTTCATTTGGGGATCCGCGACGGTTTTGGTTCTGATTTTGGTTTGAGTGAGCGTCTTTCTGCAGATCTTAGGTTTCAACGTTAAAAACAAGATGTGTTGCTTTGCAGTTAGAAATAGACACCCGACGTTTAAAAGACAGATATTGAAAACACACTTCAGGGGGAGGTGAACTCCCATCGTGCTTCTTGGACTGTCCAGACTGGGCGAACGTCCAAACTCCATCACTATTCCTCTGTTTTCCTGCATGAGACGGCGCAGCCTCGTCCTGCGCCCTTTGTGTGTTATCTGCCCCTGCCTGTGTCTTGGACCATCTCCCATGTAAGAAGAGTCAGCTTCAGACTGGGGTTCCCTGTGGATGTACCTCCTTGGGAAGGCCAGCCTGCCGGCCAGTCTTATACACACCATGTGTACATATGTGGCCTCTTTGGGGAAGGATGCTGTGTACTGCAGACCCCTGGGCTGCCCCCACCCAGCCCAGCTCCACTCCAGAGAATATTTCAGGAGGGGTTTGGTGGGAGGCGATGACTCCTATTTCAGGGCACTAAGTCACCTTGAACTGGAGGGAGGCATCTCAGGGAGACCTGCAGAGCAGAGGGGCCATCCCTCCCCCCCCCATATGCATTTTCCCTTTAACACCGAGTCGGCAGCATTTTAAGGCAGAGATGAGTGCCTGCCTTCTGGCTGTGTGCACGGTGGGCGAGGACCCGAGGGCACGCCATGGCTCTCCCCGTGGGAGGTGCGTGGATGTGTGTCTCAGCCCTGGGTTTGAGTCCTGGCTCTGCCACTCGTTCACTGTGTGACCTTGAGTAAGTGACCTTGCCTCTCTGAGCCCATTTCATTATCCGTAAAAGAGAGGTTTAAAGCGCCTCATGGAATTGAGAGAGGACTTCATTACGTGGACTCAAGCAGGTAGGTGCCCAAGTAATGAGTGTCGATCCTAATGCTGGGAGGTCACAAGAGCCGAGGTTGGGTGACGAGGTGCAGAGGGCTCTGTGCCGGGCAGTCAGGGTCGGCGTGGGGGTGGTCGTCATAGCGGCCTCTGGGAGAGGACAGGGAGCTCTCCTTCCAGTGATGTGAGGTCGGACTCAGCTCCGCCCTAACATCTGCTGACCCGCTCCTTGTGCAGGAGGGCTGCTAAGGCCAGGGAAGTTGGGGGCAGCCTGGCCTCTCTCTCCCCAGCTGCCCCAGCCTGAGCCTTCCGAGACCCCTCGGCCACCGTCCTGCCCCAGACTCAAGTTGTTCCTGGGAGCTGCTCACAGGCCTGTGGGTTGGCTTTCGGATCCCCTGTTTCATTTTGGGTGCATCACAGTGACAAGCTGTCCGGGGACTGCACCCTGCTCTGGACCCCCGAGTGCCCACTGGGTTCGCCAGCTGCCCGCAGGCCCCTGGGCAGGTCCCTACAACCTCTTCTGGATGGAGGCCGAGGTGCCGTGCTCCCCCGACACCGTGCTGGGCTGGCGGTGACCGCAGTGGGCTGCTCTCTGCGGCGCTCCTCCTGGCCCCGGGCCCGCGTAGACACAGGAGTGCGATGAGCCGGCTAATCGTGCAGAGTAACAGTGGGAGTTCATCGCCGAGAGCACACAGAGACCATGGCAACAGAGGCCTCCGCCGCACTGCCTTCGTTAGGCTCCATCTCTGTGCAAACAACTCGAACCCGCTTCCTGATGAGCGAGGGGCCCAGGTCCGAGGCCCCAGCTGGAGCAGGAGACACCGGCTCTAGAGTCACCTTGATTCTGAGCCCCCAGCACCCACCTGTCCCTCTCCGGTCATCAGGCGACTCACTGTGCCTGTTTCCCGATCCGTTTACAGGCTTCTGGGGGCCGACACAGGGCTGCACATGGGCAGGAGGGGGCGTTGGGGCTCCTGCCAGAGCTCAGTTCTGGCACCTCGCCTGTTGGCTGTGTGACCCCAGGGCCAGTCACCGGCCACCCTGGCTGCATGGCCCCCTCTGTAACGTGAGGATGAGGATGAAGGCACCCACCTCAGACGGGCACCCGTGCTCTGGCTAAGTTGCTCCCTACCACAGTGGTCTTTTGCAAAAGGTTCATGGGTCTAAGCTCTGCCCACGGTGAGAGTGTTAGTGTCAACAATCGGAGCACGTGGAGCGCTCACCACGGGCCGTGTCGTTCTGAATGCTCCATCGGTCTCCATTCCCTTGCCGAGCTGTGGACGCAGGCCCTGCAGTGACTGGCCTTACGGACAGAGATGGAGGGCTAGCTGGTGACTGAGTGGGGCGAACCATGGAGGACTTATCTAGGAGGTTCGCGTGCAGGTGTGAAGCCCAGTCACCCCAGCATGACCTGCTCCTCAGTGCATTGTGAGTCGAGTGGCCACCGCCTGAGCTGATCTGTCCTGTCCGATGGGCCTATGCCGTTATGGACCCACCTACCCTATGGTTTGACCCCACCCATTTCTACCCAGACCCCTGAGCTGGACACCCTCCCCAGGACATGAGTCAGCAGGCACCAGGGAGCCGATCCTCCTCCACCGTCCCAGGGGAGGGCCAGATGCTTCTTAGATGAGCTCCCCAGACAGCCGAATGCATCCCAGTCGTGCCCCGCAGAGCTTGCCATGTGCACCCCCAAAGAAGACCCCAGCACTCGGGCAGACGGGGTGCTCCAGCTGGGAGATAGCAGAGAGGACCCCACTAGAGGGAATTCTGCTGCTGTGTCTGGACCAATGTCAGTGATGGGAGCATCTGACCACCACCCCTTTGCTCTAGTGGGAGCATGTCCTCCTGAGTGAGAATGGCTATTTCCAGCACCATTTATTCTACTTAAATTTTTTAAAAATTGATTTGAGAGAGAGAGGAAGGGGAGGGAGAAAGAGATGGAAACATCGATGAGAGAGAACATCGACTGGCCGCCTCCTGCCTGCCTCCACTGGGATTTGGCTCACAACGTGGGCATGTGCCCTGGCCAGGACTCGAACTGACAACCTCTTGGTGCAGGGTCGACGCTCAACCACTGAGCAACACCAGCCGGGCTTTCTACTTTTTAATTGTAGTTGGCATGCAATATTATATTAGTTTAAGGTATACAGTGTAGTGGTTATCAACATTTATATACCTTACAAAGTGATCACCACAATAATTCTGGTGTCCATCTGTCCCCATACATGGTTATCATAATGTTGTTGACCATATTCCCTTTGCTGAGACTTATTTTTATTCCTGGAAGTTTGTATTTCTCAATCCCTTCACCCCTTCTTCCAATCCCTCTCCTCTCTGGCAACCATCACTTCATTCTGTGTTTCTGTGAGTTTGTTTCTGTTTATTTTGTTCATTTGTCTTGTTCTTTGGATTCAACACGTAAGTGAAATCCTGTGGTATTTGTCTTTCTCTGACTCAGCATAATACCCTCTAGGTTTCATCCATGGAGTCACAAATGGTAAGATTCCATCCTTTTTATGGCTGAGTAATATTCCATTGTATATATGCACCATTTCCTCTTATCCGTTTGTCTGTGGATGGGCACTTAGGCTGCCTCCATAGCTTGGATATGGTAAATAACCCTGTAGTGAACATAGGGGGCTATATGTCTTTCAATGTAGTGTTTTGGATCAATACTCAGAAGTGAAATTGTTGGGTCATAAGCTAGTTCCATTTTTGATTTTTTGAGGAACCTCCATACTGTTTTCCACAGCGGGTGAAACAGTTCACAACCCACCAGCGTGGATGGGGGTCCCCTTTCTCCACATCCTCGCTGACGCTCTTTGTGGTTTCATTGATGACAGCCACCGACAGGTGTGAGGTGCTAGCTCATCTCTGGTGATCGGTGATGTGGAGCGGCTTGCTGTGCGGCAGAGACACCATCTCAGCTGCAGTTTGGAATGTTTCCGTAAGCATACGAGAATCCGGGCTCTGATGTGGGCGTAGGTGAAGGTACCCTTTTCTTCTGATGTCTTTCGATGTGTTAAAGAGCTGAGGGAGCTGTTTTAGCCACAGAACTCGTTGTTCAAATGGACTTCTAGGGGGAAGCTCCTCATGTAACAGGTAAAGTGGGGCTGGGTTGGAGGCAGCACCAGCTAAGAGGGTCAGAGCCTCGCGTCCTACTTGTTTAATCTGGAGTCTGGGGACAGCCCTGCCGCAGGTCCTGTTCCCCAGCCTTCCACTGGGGAGACGGATTCTAGTCTAAATGCCTTTTGAGGCTGGGAGGGGGAGACTGGAGAGTACAGGAGGAAGATGATTGCTCAGGATACTCCTGGCCTCGGTTTCCCCATCTGTCATTGGTTGGATCACCCCTGATACTCCAAGGTGTTTCGGCTGTAACTCATTCTAACATGTGGCATTGGTGCCCCCTAGTGGTGAGGAAGGGCTGTGGCCGCTGGAGAGGAGCCTAGTGATTTCCTCAGGAGCCTTGCAAAGGGGAGGCTGTGGGCAGGTGGCCCTGCCTTCCGGCCAGGGCAGCCTCTCTGGATACAGGTATGAAGAGACACAGTGAGAAATATCCCCCCTGGTTCTACCATTCGCCCCTGTGTGATCTTGGTCAGGTCCCTTCCCTCTCTGGGTTTCAGCTTCCTGCCTGCAACCCCAGGCAATTGGGGGATGTCATCGTTGTTCATGTGGGATCTATGGACCGTGGGGGGTTATTTCTGAAATTTTGGATCTTGTGTGTGCGCGCAGTTTTGTGGGGGGAGGGTCTAAAGCTTCCACTGGTTTCTGAAAGCGTCTCTTAGGAGCCCTGGTCGGGAGGCTGTGGCACCCAGGGCCCAGGAATTCTGGGGGCGTCTCCCTTGGCGGGTGACACATTCCGTCGTCTCTGACGGGTCACGTCTGCAGATGCGTCCAATTTGCCAGTGACGTGGAGAATGACTGAGGAAGCCAAGGGAAAATGAAAAGCCAAAGGCCCAGGGACCCAGGAACGGAGCCCTGGCTACCCAGCCTGGTAGCCGAGCTCTGGACTGTGCCGGCTCCCCCCGTGGAGGGCGCTGTGGGGCTTTCCAGCCCCTGAAGGGACTGCGAGGTCCCTGGGCAGCTTCAAAGATGGGGGTTGACAGTCCTCGCCAGTTTGGCTCAGCGGTTAGAGCATTGGCACGCGGACCAACGAGTCTCAGGTTCAATTCCAGTCAAGGGCACGTACCTTGGTTGCGATTCGTCCCTGGCCTTGGTTGGGGTTGTACAGGAGGCAGCCAGCCACCCGATGTGTCCCTCTGATGTCAATGTTTCTGTCTCTTTCCCTCCCACTTTATCTGAACCAAAGTGGAAAAATGTCCTCGGGTAAAGATTTAAAACAAACCAAAGCTGGGGGTTGACAACATACAGAACGGGAGACAAGCCCCATGGCCCAGCCCCTTCCAGACTTCGGTGATGGGCTCTGGTCCAGGCTTTGCTCTACCCACCTCACCCCTAGAGCCTCAATTTCTTTCAGAACTACTCCCCCAAAGTGCCGCACTCTGGCTTCTGCAGAGTATCGAGCGGGGTGGAGGAGGAAGAGGAAGGTGTTAACTGCTGAGTCCCTGCTCTGTGGCAGGCACCGTGGTTGGCACTTTACCTCACAGTGGCCCTGGGAAGGATGTTCCCACAGTAGAGCCGTAGACTTCGAGGTTCAGAAATACCAAGTGACTATCCTGAACTCATAAAACCAGGGCTGGGTGTTCATCCTGTCTGGCCGCTGGCATGGACTGGGCTGTGGGGACTGATAGGGAGGGGTCCCTGAGGGTGGTTCCCGCCGGGCGTATACCTGGTGGTGGCATGTCAGCCCATATCAGTCACCTGAAATTGCCCACTGACTCTGCCATCTGGACTTCTCATTTCCCGGGGCGGGGATGGTGGCCTCGGATTTGACCCCAGCACTCCCCAGACCACACCCTGCTCTGCTCCGAGCTGGGTTTGGGAATCTACCCATGCAGAAGGCCACACCTTGGGGCCCTCCCACTGACCCTCCTGCACAAGGCGGCAGGCCCCCCTGTCTCAGCAGGCCTGGGCCCGTGTCAGACGCCGCCCCATTGGGGCTCCCAGCCACGGCAGTGATAGCTGCCACCAGGCACCTGGCTCACTCTCTCACGCCAGCTTCTGCACCTGTGGGCTTGCTGGACCTCTGGGAAACCATCGGACTCAGGGACGTCATGCTTCTCTTCGTAGATGAGATCCAGAGTGGTGGACACCCTGTTTTCCTGTCTAGAATGGGGCCTCCTTATCCAAGTCCCACCACTTCAACAGAGGCGTCCCTGTCCCCCACATACCCACTCCCACCCAGGGATTTAGTGTGGGAGACGCTCATCTGAGTGACGGGAGGAGCCCTGAGGATTTCCAAAGATAAGCGGCCAGTAGGTGGTGGAGTTGGGATTCCACCGCAGGTCCACCGAGCTGTCCCTTGCCACGCCGTGCTGCTGTGCGGGAGGACTCCCTGGGTCCAGTCTACCCAGAGGTGCAGTCACAGCCGTGTTCACGGGGCTGCCACCATGCCTCCCTGAAATCGAGGTGAAAAGCATCTTCAGTAAATCCCAAACTCGTCTGTGAAGCCTGTTCAATAAGGAGAGATGCGAAGTCCCTAGTGATGTCTCTTCAGTAAGGTCCCTGGTCTTCCTCGGAATTTTCTCTTGGTTTCTATTCAGGTCACTTCCTTCACACATGTCCCTCGATCCGTGACCCCTCAGCCATCACAGCTTTGGAGCTCAGTCTCCATGTGCCGCGACCACTCCCGGCTCCCGGGGAGCCACCCGGTCAGAGGGGGCGCGGAAGCCTGGGCACGAGCCTTGATCATGGCTTCCTTGGGAAGGAGCGGGCCAGGCCGGCGCACGAGCTCAGGGCTGGCCAGCTGCATTGAAAGCAGTGCCCCTCGAAATTCACCTTCACTGTGACTGTCAGAGCCCATGGTTTGGGGCGACGTTTTTGGATGAGCCAGAGTTGACTTGGGAGCAGCTGTCGGCCACTCTGTAGATGCTAAAGACTCGTTAACAGGAGCAGAAAGTACGGTGAGTAGGCCTGTTCTGCCCAGGAACCTGCTGCTATGATGCCCGGTGGTGTAGCCGGCCTGCTGAGCATGATGACCCTCGAGGGCATGAACGGCCAGCAACCGGAGTGGGGATTCAAACGGATCTTGTGGGTCCTCCTGTCCAGGCTTCGAGTGTGACGTCGGCGCCCTGGGAGGCTCTGAGCTACTTCCCCGGCGAGATCCCAAGAGCCGGCTCCCAACCCCTAACGGTTCTCGGCAGCCGCGTGTGCATGAACCAGGAGGGAAGCAGACCCGTGAGTCCTGCCCAGTCTGTTGGTCACAGGGAAGAATTTGTGTTGACTAAATGCACTCGGGTGCCCCTCGAGGGCGGGGTGCCTGGGTGGTGGACTCGCAGGGCAGGTGATGTGCATTTCAGAAGTGTGAGGAGGTCACCCTGACAGCACAGGGCGTCTGGTCTTATGTTTCACGCGGACACTGTGCTGAGGGCGGAGGGGGCTGGGAAGCTGTCGCTGAGAAGGTGATTATACAGAGCGGCAGAGGCTAAAGCAACGCCTCCGACGTCAATTAGCTCTTCATTAGGATGGGGCTGACCTGGAGGAGCCGGGGCTGAGGGCAACTGCACGCTGACGGGAGGAAGGTGGGAGCCACGGATCCCCAGGCAGAGGGACACAGAGACCCCGTGCGATCCGTCTGTCCCTCCCACCGAGCGTGAGGCGTCACAGTGCGCCCTGGCTGGAGGGCTTTGGGAGACATCGTAGGCCAGCGGAGGGCTCCGGTCGGCGCAGACCACCGGGGTCTTGAAGACCGCAGAGCAGAGAAACGTAGCCTGGTGCTAGGGAGAGTGTTTGCAAAGCAGGTTGAGTTAATGAGGTGCAGTTAGTCCACGTCCGACCCCCGTGACAACTAGGTATTTCCATTCCCTTATGTTTTTTTTCTATATTGATTAGAGAGAGAGAGAAGATGGGAGAGGGAGAGAGAGATAGAAACATCGATGAGATAGAAACATCACTTGGCCGCCTCCTGCATGCCCCCCACTGGACACTGGGCCCACAACCCGGGTACATGCCCTGACCGGGAGTCGAACCAGTGACCTCCTGGTGCATGGGTTGTTGCTCAACCACGGAGCCACACCAGCCAGACTGTTTTTGTTTTAATGATTGTCAGTAGGGCAGACCTTCCTAGGCCTTCATTGTGTAGATAATCGTGTAGATAGTTGCTTCTAGGGCTGACTTCTTGCCGTGTAGACTCATCGCCTCTGACAGGGTGAGGTTCCTTCTCTTCTGTGTTGCAAGGTTCCCGGGACAGCGCTGGAATGTTAGACCTTGTTTTCTTTAGCTGTGAACTCGGCCAGGGACCTCCGGAGGCACCTGCCACTTGATTGAACCTTTTCACAGCCACGGGGCATGGAGGGTCCAGTGCTGACCTTGAAGAGTCAAGAGCAGAAGCTTGTCCCATTTGTCCCCGCCCGGAGGGCGATGTTGAGCAATTTGCCTCTCGAATGTCAGACTCCCACTTAGGGAGTATGGAGCTGAACCTGGCCACCCCTGTAGACGAGACAGAGTGTGAGGGGCTCACTGTAGGCCGCTGGGGCTCCATCCCGCTGGAGATGCCTGGGAGGACTTATCAGAGTGGCCCACCTGAGTGCAAGACAGCCGGGGCCCCCCAGAGGTGCTAACTCTCCTGCAGGCCAAGGAAACCCTCAGTGGAGTCTGGGATGTGGGCAGCAGAGGGTGTGCCCGGGAGAAGCCGAGGGGCACGGTGGGGTGCTGCTGGCCTCTGCTGTGGAGAAAGCTCTGGAGCACAGTCCTGCTGGTCCGGGCTGCTCCGTGAGGGCGCGTGACAAGTGCACCTGGAAGAGGTCCTGTGCACGTAGGCAGCTTCGATACGGCGCTGCTTGGTAGACAGAGAGCGCACTGCGCCAGAAGGAATGTCTCCCTTGGAGACACGGGAGCGGTGCCTGTGGGCCTGCTGTGCTGAGGTCACGCGAGGCTGGTGAACTGGGGCTGTGGGGGTGTCTGTGGAGAGCGATGCCGATGGGCATCGTTTCCAGTGGTAATGCCGCAGCCATGGGACTGAGATGCGGAGAGCGGGCTGGTTGAGGCTGGCTGATGCGTCCCCCACGTGCTCCCAGCAGGGCAAGTGCCCCCGTCAGATTCCTCCGTCCTCCTGCCTGCACCGCCATGGGGGGAGGGAGGCTTAGAGGCTCCAGGCAGCCGAGCCAGCGCCCCGACTCCAGTAAGTGCCATGAGCACCCACTGCGGAGGACACTGGACACCCGGGGACTCTCAGAGGGAGCAGCCTGTGCCTGGGGAGAGGCCCGGAGGTGGGGCTCAGGCAGAACGTGGGCAGAGCAGAGCGGAGGGCCTCCCTGGACCGCCAGGACCCAGGCATCTCCTGGTCGTGGAGCTGGACTTTGAATGTGGACGGGACAGGCAGCCGGGACGTAGGGACCACGTGGACAGAGGGACGTCGAGGGCGTTTGTGTGTCACTGGCTGGTCTGATGTGCTGAGACGTCGGCATCACCGCCAAGGTGCTGGAGAACCTGGTGGGAAAGGGGCCGGATGTCGGGCAAAGATGGGAGTGGGTGAGCCCGGAGGGCTGCCTCCGGGGTTCCAGAGCTGGCGGGTGTGGGGCGTCTGGCCGGGACCCAGAAGCACCCAGTGGAGAAAGGTGCAGAGCCCGGTGAGGGGTGTGGTGCTTGTGCTTCTCCCAGAAAATCGTTTCTCTGTTTGTCCATCTGTCCATCCGTCACCAGGTGTTGGCCGCGCACCTCTCCCCGCCAGACTGCGCAGGCATCTTGAGGCACAGCAAACCACATGGGCAAATTTCTGTGCTCCCAGAGTTTGCGCTGGACCTGGGGACAGAGCAGCACGGGACAGGTCGCATGGACGTGTCTTCTTGTCCTTCCTCCGCCCCTCACGGCGGCCCTGTGCCGGGCCTCCAGACCTCCCGACCCGGGCTGGTCACCTCTCCTCCTTTGCCCTGTCTTTTCTTACAGACTGAAGCCCCAACTTAGCACAAAGCCATAACCAGATCCCAAGTTCGGTTTGGGAATTTGGGCCCTTTCCATACCTGTTTGTCTCTCCTCCTCATGCAGAGACTGCTCTGTGCCCCAGGGCCCAGCTTAGAGCCCGGGCATAGCTGGGGTGCAGACAGACAGGCTGGGGCCTCGGGGGCCCTCAGAACCGGGCCGTGCTTCAGAATATATGTCGTGCGGGTGCTGAGCTCCGCTGGGCATCCTTGCTCACCGCCCTGGGCGCACTCAGCAACCCCGCAGGCCGGGCAGCCTGCTGCCGCTCAGAGGGGCAACGTAAACACTGGGCGCCTCTACAGAGCGCATTCCTGAGCTCATTAAACTGCATGAGGTGAGCCCAGCCGGGTGGAGACAGGGGGGGGACAGAGGTCATGGCCCCGAGCACAGCCTGGCAGGGCAGCCGCTCTTCAAAGGGGCTGGGCCCTTGGCCACTTTCTTTCCCTCCGCTTGTCCTGGTTCAGTCCCTTCCACAGCCCTGTCCCCCTCCCCCCCCAAGACGGCAAGTCCAAGTCCGTGTCTGTGCCGGCCGTGGGGGCAGGGGCTGGCTGGCTGGCAGTGGCCATGGGCACTGCTCACGGGGAACTCAGGCAGAGGCAGAACCAGTCAGTCGGCAGGAGAGGATTATGTGAGATGCAAAACCGATGTGACAGGCCCCAGGCCAGAGGCCCGGAAGGGTGGAGCTTTGTAACCCTCAGGGGTCAGCAGAGCCCAAAGGAGTTACCAGAGCAGCACCTTCCAGTGGGAACTGGGAGCTTGGACGGGTGCCCATGACAGGTGGGCAGGGCATGGCCAGCATCTCGCAACTCTTCTGACCCGGACTCCCACGGAGGATGAACCGGGCGTTGTTTTGAAGGCCTTTGCGGCCAGGGATCTCCGTGAGGGGAGCTGAAGGCTGGTCCCCGCCCAGCTGTGCACCACAGAGGAGGTGACAGAGGAGGCATCGGATGGAGGCCAAAGAGTCTGGGATCTGATTCCATCAGCTGTGACGCTTTGGACAAGTTGCTCAGCCTCTCTGGTCTTTTGATTGTACAAAAAGAGGATGATATGACTTTGGGGTAGAACTGGTCCCTAAGAAACTGTACTGGAAGTGGGGAGACTCGGGTTGAATATGTACATAAACATGCACTTTAGTCCTGGCTCAGCGGTGAGAGCGTCAACCCTCAAACCAAAGGGTCACGGGTTCAATTCCTGGTCAAGGGCATTGTGCCTGGGTTGCAGGTTCGATCCCCGGCCCCGGTTGGAGTACATGTGGAGTCAATCAATTAATGTGTCTCTCACATCAATGTTTCTCTCTCTCTCCCTCCCTCACCACCCCCTCCACTCTCTCTAAAAAAAAAAAAAAAATCAATGGAAAAACTATCCTCGGGTGAGCATGAATAACAACAAAAAGTGAACTTTAGGTGGTCTGTGTTTAGAGCTTCAGTGATACATATGTTAGTGATTTTAGGACATGCTTTGGTAGAAAGTCACAAAGATACAAGAGAGGGAGTGGGAGGGTGGAGAATGCTCTCCTTCCGGGCACAGAGTAAGCGAGCAGGCGGGCAGAGGGTCCGAGCAGGCGGGCAGAGGGTCCGAGCAGGCGGGCAGAGGGTCCGGCTGCAGTGAGCTGTGCGGACGCCTTGTGGGGGCCCCTCCTGGTGTTGATGGCACTTTAGTAACAAGAGCCCTGTGCTGATCAGGGAAGTGCTCTGGGGTGAGTTTTGCGTGTGGGGACAAGATCATGCAGGAGGCTTGGGTGGGAGTCCATGGGTGCCCTGCACACAGCACACGTGTGTTGCTTCTCCTGGCATGGCTGTGACCAGTGTAGGGAAACTGAGGCAGCCACGCGATGGTGTCCCCTTATCCACTCGGTGGCCTTGTTATCCACCAGGGACCTCAGAATGGAGAACCAGGCGCTCATTCTCCAGGAGAGTGTGAGTTGACATCTGTTACTTTCCCTGACCCTCCCTGCGCCGGGAAGGGCGGAGCCTCCGTGCTCACTGCTCAGGGTCCTGGAGAGAATTCAGTGAAGTGATACACGAGGAGCCGAGCTGAGCTGAGCTGAGCATTGGGCCCAGAGATGTTCCCCAGGTATAAATACCATGACTTGCATTATTCTTTAGAGAATGCGTTAAGTTTAAAGTCGAAGGAGAGGGCGTGCTCCCCTCGGCGCTGAGTTAATCCTGCAGCCCCTCCCTGCTGGTGGCTGCCGCCTCCCCTTTCCAGACCCTTCCCTGCCACCTCCTCAGAGCTGCGGGGCTTCCTGTTGTCGGGAGGACCCCAGCTGATTCCCTGGTATCCAAGGATCGGCCTTGTATGGTGTCACCTCCTACCCACCTGTCTGCTGTCCCCCAGCCCCGCCCCTGCCTCACACCTCCATACCTTTGCACAGCCTCCCTCCTCCCTCCGCCTCCCAGCTTCCTCCCTGACGCCGCCTTCTCCCAGGGGGCCCAGAGGCTGCCAGGGGCTCCCCTCAGCCCAAGGGCATCAGCCTGGACTGCTCCTTTCCTCCAGCGCAGAGAAAAATTCCTCCCCTACCCCCAACATCTAGAGCAGCCCCTGGGTGACTGGGATTGTAATGCAAATTCCACAGAAAGGTGTAAGAAACACAGGCGAAGTAATCTATCTTATTGAAACACCCACACCTGACCCTCCTTGGGACTAGGGAGGCAAGAAGAGAGGACAGAGGTCGGAATTTAAATCCTTCCACCTGCCAAAGCACTGGAGTCAGGGTGAGCGTGAGTCGCTGCGTTTTCATTTTTATTAATCCTCGCCCGAGGATATTTTTCTATTTATCTTCAGATGGAGTGGGAGAGAGAAAGAGAGGGGGAGGGAGAAACATCGATGTGAAAGAGACACGTCGACTGGCTGCCTCCCACACGACCAGGGTGAGGGATGAATCGCAACCAAGGTACATGCCCTTGACCAGAATCGAATCCGGGACTCCCTGGTCCTCGGGCCGCCACTCTAACCGCTGAGCCACACCAGCCAGGGCAGGGCTGTGTTTCTAGACACTCTGCAGTCTGAGCATGACGGAGCCCCCTTGGGGTTCCCGGCTGGGTCAGGCCACGTTGTGAAGATGGGACGGTAGGAGCTGAGACAGGAAGTAAACTCTGCATTTTCTCTCTGTGCCCTGTGGGCCCTGAGAGGTGCCGAGGGGGCCCTGCAGGCCAGTGGTTGGTTGGTGACCGATTTCCCCTCCTCCCGGGCTCAGGCCTCCTTGCTCCTCCGAAATCACCAACTTTGTGATCTGCGTGCTCAGAGCGCGAGACCAGAGAGCAGCAGCCCTGGGATCTTGGGGGCACCTCGGCAGGGCTCTGGTCTCCCACATGTAAAATGAAGGGGTCCAACCCGGTAGGGACCAGTGTCTCTTCAGGATACAGTCCCTGCTTCGCTAAGAAGCTGAGCACGGGGACTCCACGGTGAGATCGCCTCAGGTCAGGGTGTCTTCCTCCCACACAGCGCTCACCTCCTCAAGTCTGGGATTGGCTTCCTCAGCCACCGTCCCTGTTTCCATGTGCTTCTCGGAGCCCTGGGACCTTGGTCCTCCACCTCCAGAGTCAGAGAGCTCGGTCCCAAGTGAGGAGCTGGTCTCCAAAGCCCTGTGGGTCATCGACGCCTCTCGAGGGGACTGGTGGAGTAGCTCGTCCTCAGACGTGAGCAGCGTGACCCTCAGAAACCGCCCAGGTAGCCCACGCAACGCGGCTTCTGGGGTTCGCTGAGTCGGCTGCTGCGGGCTGGGCATCCCCTGGGTCACGGCCCGTGATCACACCATCCTGTTAATGATGTCAGCTCCACATCGACGAATTCTCTGTGCTTAGGGCTTTGGACAGCTCACCTCAGTTAACCTGTGTCCCGGCCCTGTGAGGCTGATGGGCAGGATGGTCACTGCGCTCTGTGGGAAGTGAGGCCCGCAGGGGCTGGGACACACGGAGCCGGGAACTGACGAGTCGGGATTCTCATCCAGGCCAGTTCCCTGCAAAGGCCATTCTCTGTCTGTTTCAGTTTTCGGAACGACCCTTTGGTAGCTCTCACAATCCCCATTTTGCAGAAGCAGCAGCTAAGATTTAGGGAGTTTGAGGCCCACCGAAGGTTATGCAACCGGAAAGTAGCTGATGTAGGATTTGAACCAGGTCTAGGCACAAGCTCCTCCATCCCTTTTCTCCGCAATCCTGGGAGTTCGGTGCTGCAATCAGGGACCGAGGCTCAGAGAGGTGTGTAATTTCCAAAGGCCACACAACCAGGCAGGAGTGGTGGGCCGGTGGGGGCCCCGAGTGGGCGCCCTCCTCTGTGGAGATCCGTTCCTGAATGGGGGGGGGGGGCGTTTCTCTTGTTTCATCCTAATGTAGAGTCATGTCCACAGGTTCTAGTGTCCGTAGACTGTGCAGATCCGTGTGGAAGGTCAGCAGTCAGGAGGGAAGAACCTGCCATGACGGGGAGGGGGCTTGGGCACTGGAAAGGTCACTCACCTTAGACCCCAGCTCCACCCTGGCCACACAGCCCAGTGGGCGGGTCCAGCTCTGGCAGGTTCCCAGCGGGTGGGTCCTGGCCAGCCTGCCCTGGGAGGCCCAATCCCGGCGGAGGAGGAGACTAGACCATCGGAGGAGGAGACTGGACCGTGTCTTTATGAATGGCATGCGGGTGTGGGCTCAGAAGCAAAGCCCGGAGCAGACTGTGTGGGTCCCAGCCTCGACCCAGAGGAGCTGTTGGGTAAAGACTTTGCTCATTCTGGTTTATTGATTAGTTTTAAATTTTAAATTAATTGAACATTTTAATGGATGTTTAAAAAATGCAGAGAATCCCCTACTTTTTATACCCTTCAGGGCTGCACATCCCATTTCTGTGCAGAACTGTGGATGTCGGAGGAGAGACGGGGGCGAAGCAGGGCCCAGCGGAGGCGCCCAGGCTTCGGGAGGGGGAGGGGCTGCAGAGACCAGGAGACACTGGGTTGTCAGCGTGTCCTGCAAAGGCTCACCAGCGCTTCCTCGCCAGCCAGCCACGTGCCCTTATCACTTCCCCTGCTAGCTTTTCCCTGAGTGCTGGACGGAGAACTGATAAGGGTGGGTGACTGACACAGCCCCGGAGCCGAGGGTGGCCTGCGTGTGGGACCAACGGGGCTCCTGCTCTGGACTTGAGGAGGAGACCGGTCTGTGTTCCCTGCTGGAGGAGGTCGGAGGCGCCTTCGGTTTCAGGCTCAGTGAGGTCATCACTTTGTTTGTTCAAAATTCTCTTTGCAACTGGATTTAAGGTCTCCCCAGGGGGATGGCGTTTGGGTGTCTGGGAGGCTCCCTCGTAATAGTTGGAAGGTGGTTCAGGAAGCTCAAGGGCTTTGGAATTTTTGGCAATCTTAGTAAGAAAAAAAAAAAACACAGGACTTTCCAGCCGATTGGAGTGACAGTTTCATCCCAGACATTTTCCTCGGCAAAGGACGGACAGACACTCACTAAACTCAGGCTATAGGGGCCCCATGTTGGGAAAGAACATTGCCTGGCGCTCACTGAACTTACGTGCCTCCTGTTGTGTTGAAGATGGTGGCTGCCTGTGTCGTTGATTCCGGATGATTCTTTAGACTCGTGGGTGACGATCGCAAACCTTCCGGTTGAGTTGGCAGATGGCTGCCACCGGTGACACAGAGTCTGACTCCAGACAGGACCACGGGTCACCGTGCCCGTAACTGCAAACGCCACTTCCCAGACGCAAACTTGGTGAGCCTGCGCGGACAGTCTCCACCGGGCGGGCACTTTCTGCTGCTGTGGTTAAGTATTACGTACGACTTTCCTTAAAGAGCCAATAGAGCTTTAAAGGCACATTAAAATGTGACAGGCAGACAGTAGCTCCCCACCTGTGCAGCCGTGGATTGCGGCTCCGGAGAGGGGTCGGGAACCGCGCCTTCACGTGGGTTCTCGCTCTGGTGCGGCCGTGCGCAGGCTGGGCTCCCCGGTTTGGATGCCTGGGTCCCACCCCTGGGCTGCCGACCGCCCTGGTCTGGACGGGGCCCTGTTGCTGTGCCCAGGGGACCCCAATATACAGCTGTAACGCCCCTTGATGAATCTGAGAGGCTAGTCCTCACTCCTGTTAGGACTCTAGGTAAGTCTAACTTTAACGGTGCCTCAGTTTCCTTTTATGTCAAACGGAACCTGGGAGCAGTAGGTGCATGATGTCCGCTCAGAGTTGTTTCTTCTCTGACAGGTGGCTGAGACCCCTCACTCCTTCATGAGGTTGCAGTTACCCAAGGGGACTCCGACCTGGAGTCTCTGCTCCCGGTGCAGGGTGTGGAGACGACTCAGGAGGACTCGGGTGGACAGGCCGCAGCTGCTGGGGGGAACAGAGTCCCAGCCCAGAGGCTCAGCCACCTCCTCGGGACAGAAAGAGGCCAGATGGGGGCTGGCTGGCTGGACACGGAGGGGCCGTGTGACATGAAGCGGAGGGCCCTGTCCTCTGGCGTGGCCTAGGGTGCTGGGCCTACCTGGGGGTCACCTGGCAGGATGATGCTGTCGGGCTCAGAAAGACAATAAAAACGGAGCGTGTGTCTTTGTCGTCAGTGCCCCAAAGGGTGTAGTTTTTCACGGTCCCTCGTAACCCTCTGTGCAGTGTGTTTCCCAATGGTTTTGGGTTTTTTTGCGGATCCATCCAAAGATGTACTTGGAGAAAGATAGAAAAAACAGCTTGTATTGCTCTTCGGATTACAAGAATATTGATGATGAAGAAGGGTACAGCTCACATTTATTTAGGGCTAATGTTTTCATTTACTTTTGAATTGTGCCTTCGAATGACCACACCCAGAGCCTCAGTCAGTCCTGCTCTTATGCTGTGCGGTTCAGCGCAGGGAACACTGGGGCCCAGAAGCCAGTTCACATCCAGGTCACGGCGGGGCAGAGGCCGAGCTAGAACCCAGGACCAGCACACCGTGCAGGGGACAGGGTTCCTCACTGCGTGGCTCTGAGCAGACCGGGGTACCTGGCAGAGGTGGACCCCAGTTACAGATGCATCACGTGCCCAGAGAGGGGGCTGACCTTTCCACCTACGAAACATCAGTTAGCCCCTGACTAGGCCCGAGAGGCTTCAGGGTCGTACATGTTTTGCAGATGAGGACGCAGCCGGAGCAGGTCACCTGCCTGAGGACATGTGGCCTAGAAGTGGAAGGACTAAGTTCACCTTTTCCAGGTCCAAGGTCCACAGTCCTACAGCTCAGCTGCAGGGCACTGGGGGTGGGGTGGGGGTGGGGTGGCTCACAAGACACGTCCGTGAGTAGAAGCCCCACAGACCTGCGTGCACAGACGCAGTGTCCGCCCACACAGCCCGCCCTCCACCAAACACAGCCTTGAGAGAGTCACGCTCGTGCACCATGTCCCCGGGGAGAGGAGCCAGCATGCACGTGTGTCCGCCATCTCCTGGCAGGTGTCAAAGGCAACCTCAGCCGTCGGTAGTGAGGCCTCTGACCACACACAGGCCCGAGCAGATCCAGGGCTGTGCTCAGCCTCAGTTTCCCCGTGAGCACTATGGAAATGCCCTTCCTGTCCCTGCACAGCTGGCCTGGGGCGGGGGCGAGCGGGCCTCTGTGGTGCCTGTGTGCAGAGCCCAGTGGGGCGTGCAGGCCCCCTTCTTGCTGCTCCAGGCTGCTGCCTGACTGCCCCGAAAGGAAGGCTTACTTCTGGCTGGAAAGCCCTGAGGCAGCGGATTCCCGCTGTGAGTAAGCAATTCCAGGGCATTAGCAGGAATGCAGGCCTGTCTGTCCAGAGCCCGGAGCAGGCAGATCTGCGCCGGGTTGGAGTAGAAAGGGGGAGGGGGCCTGGGCTCTCTCAGGGCCCAGGCACGCAGCCCCAGATGAATCCCCTGGAGAAGAACGTCTTCATCTTTATGGATGCAGGAAGCGTCCCGCGCCTCATAAAGGGAACCAGGGACAGCAAAGCCAGCTGCAGGAAATGCCTTCGACCTGGATGGAGATCTAAGCCGCTCGGAGCCCTGGCCCCTCCTGCCTCCCGCCCTCACCCCTGCACCCTCTGGGTGACCTGGGTGAAGGACCCCTCCCGGGCTAGGAGAGGCAGCAACCCCTGTGGCTTTACTGTCCACAGGGTGCTCGCAGGTATTTGCTTTATTTAGTCCTGAGCTACTTTATACGAGGAGCCCAGAGCTCCCAGAGGTCTCTGTTCCTGCCCAGATCACAGGGCCAAGGGAGCTGCACAGCCAGGCCTCTGCTCAGACATGCTCAGCCGGGGAAGGCCTCCCGCCCCCGTGACCGCGCCACCTCTGGGCAAGGCTGGCTCCTGCCACACTGGCCTCCCCCGCCCAGGGTTGAGTCAGGTGTTTATCTGTTGGCACAAATCGGGTTGCCAGCTTACCTCCAAACGCTTAACACAACACTAGACACTAGACACAGGGAGGTGGACAATTAGCATCCCTGGATCTGTCCTGTGTTCTTTCCTCCACCCATAAGGCCAGGGCGACTGGTGGCCAGAAAAGGGATCACAGTGACAGCCACCAACATCTGCGTCCTGCTTATCAGCCCTTCAGCCCAAAGGCACACTGGAGCCTGGCCCAACCCAGAGACCCCACCGTCACCTCCGAGGAAAGACGGAATTTCAGGAAGGCTCCCAGCCTGCTGGTGTCTCGCACCCTGTGCAGGCCCAGCCCAGGCTGCCTCCGACCCGCCTGTGAGCGGGTCCCCTTTGCCACGCACTCAGCACACACTGCCTGGAACCCTCTCGGGGGCGACAGGGAGCTCCTGCTGGGGACGTGGGACGTATAAAGTTGAAGTTTCTCTTCCGAGCGGGAAGATGGAATGACTCAAATCTAACCTCGAGCCCCTAATTTGGAGCACCTTGCCCAGTCTGTTGTAGAAAACAGCTGAGCCTGCAAAAAAAAAAAAAAAAAAAAGAGTGGCAAGCAGCCAAATATTTAGTGTGGCACTGGGTGTGGGGGGAGGGGCAGGACCTCTGTTTCTGTGGGTTCCGGCCTGTCACCGGGATTGTCGTACGACGGCCACAGACCTTTCACGGCACGGACAGCTCTTCTCCGAGGCCCGTGTCTGGAGCAGTGGGGGCCTGTGAGGGGAATCCGTGGTCCATTCACTCGGTCGTACCGTGGCTCATCCCGCCGTGGATTGCAGAAGGCTCAGCGAGCACCTGGTGTAAGCGGGGCCCTCGCGGGGTGCTGGGGAGAGAAAGAGGTAAGAGCTTCCCCTGCTGCCCTGGCCGGTTTGGCTCAGCAGTAGAGCATCGGCCCACGGACCAATGAGTCGCGGGTTCGATTCCAGCCAAGGGCACATACCTTGGTTGCAGTTGGTCCCCGGCCCTGGTCAGGGTTGTGCGGGAGGCAACCAGTCGATGTGTCCCTCCCACATCGATGTTTCTCTCTCTCTCTCTCCTCCTTTCTCTCCCTCCCACTCTATCTGAAGGTAAATGAAAAACTATCCTCAGGGGAGGATTAAAAAATAAATTTTATAAAAAGAGCTTCCCCTGCATTGACACTAGTCTGAGGGGAGAGAAGAGCCACATCAGGAGCGGCCAGTGCCCAGTGTGACCCCTCCTGCGGCGAGACGCTCCGGCTGGCTAAAGGCCCTGTGATGCCCCACAGGTCGCACAGTGGGGCCCGGTGACTGGGTCACAGCCACCTGCGGGGTGAACCTGCCGCCGGTGCTTCTCAGTCTCCCCACCGACATGTCACAGCTGCTCCCTCCCACTCAGGCAGGTTTCTGTGTCATCGGCGCACCTTGGCTTTCTGTTCAGCACCTCCCACACCTCTTACTAACTCCGTCACCTTAGCCAATACCGAACCATCCGTGTAAAAACATTTCTCCCACAGAGCGGGCGCCGCTCCTCCCCCAGGCTCCCCTGTTTAATGCCACGGGTAAGAGCTGGCTGGAACCTGCCATCTGTCTGACGCGGGCAGAACGCAGGGCGGGCCTGAGAGGGGCGGCGGTGGCGGGACAGGGGCGGCGTCTGCGGGAACACGGAACACCGTCTCCACAACCATGGCACCAGGCAGGAAGAGACCACACCAGGGAGGACACACCGGTCGTGTCAGACCATCGAAGGGCTGTGACTTCCGAGCACACGCCAGACAGGTGTCGGAGGGAAGTTCCCAGAATTCAAAGCAGCCTCGTGTCTCAGTCTGAAACCTCTGTCTGGAGGGAGCAGGTGCGGGTAGGTGGGTGGGGCCCAGGAGAAAGGGTGGCACGTCTCCTCGGGGTGGGTGGTCCGCAGCGGGGAGCTCAGTCCTTCAGGGGATGTGAAGCCACTGGGTGGTGAGGCCGAAGGCTCCAGGCGGTGTCTCGGTGGCCATGCCATGCTGACCCTGCAGAGAGACCACGGCCCCGCCGGGGCCCCACCACCCTGTGGAGGTGCAGGGACCAAACCCTGGCGCCACAACTCCTGGGGCCGGGCCAGAGTCCTGCCGCCCCAGCATCTCTGTTCACCAGCTTCCAGCATCTCTGCTCTGTCTTTCTGTCCCTCTGACCCCAGCTGTCCAGATGGAGCAAGTGCGCTCTGTCCACGTTGGGTTTGTTCCCGGGAGGGGCGAGGCCAGAGTCCTCCTGCCCCGCCCCATCTCGGACCTCTCCTCAGTTACTTTCCGGAAGTCAAATGGGGGGCAGTCAGAAGTGCCTCTCTGGGCTTGACTCCGTGGGCTGCCATCTGCTGCTCCCCAGGCTCAGAAGAGGGTGCCCATGCCAGTCCAGGCCTGGACCGACTGGGTGGAGGGGAGGGACGCGTTAGAAGCACGGCCCTGGCCCTGGCCAGTTTGGCTCAGTGGTTAGAGCATCGGCCTGCGGTCCGGAGAGACCCGGGTTCGGTTCCCACTAAGGGCATGTACCTTGGTTGCAGTTTGTCCCCGGCCCTGGTTGGTCGTGCGGGTGGCAGCCACTCGATGTGTCCCTTCACGTCGATGTTTCTCTCTCTCTCTCCCTTCCTCTCTCTCCCTCCCACTCTATCTGTACAAAAAATGGAAAAATATCCTCGGGTGAGGATAAAAAAAAAAAAAAAAAAAAGAAGCACGGCCCTGTGGTACAGAATTAATGAGCGTGGCCAGGAGGAGGAGGCAGTGCGTTCCAGGGGCCATCCACCTGCAGTGGGGGGGGTCGGCTGAGGTAGGGGGCTCATGAAGCCAGAATCTGTGGCCTGTTCCAACATACTCCATCCAGACACAACCTAACCCCCCTCCCTCAGGGCCTGGAGAAGCCACGTGGTGTCAGAAAAGGGCAGGGGCTCGGGAGTCAGCACACAGGGTTGAACTACGCTCCTGCCACTTTCCGGATGCATGGCTGGAGCCCACGCCTGACCCTCTGAGCCCTGGCTTCCTCGTGGCTCATCAGAATGACAGTGCCACCCCAGACCTCGTGTGGGGGTCCAGAGAGACGCCAGGTGGAGCGTGGAGCATAATGGAGCTGCAGGGTAGGCATCTAGTGAATATTGGTGGACTAAGGGGATGCATATATCTGCACAATGTGGATACTTACTCACCAGTTCTGAAGAAGGCTTGAAGTCCGAGGAAAGGAGACCTAGCTACACTTGGCGCGGAAGACCAGAATTTTACATTTGCCCCCGTGGTCGCTGAAACATTCCAATTTGGGAAACTGGGTGAAGCTGCATCACTGTGCGTCAGCGGTAAGTTGTGATTCAGCAGCTGCGGGAAGATGAGAAACGGTCTTGCACCCATGGTTTCCCCCAGCAACAAGCGTGCCTCGGCGGACAGTTCCCACAGCCGCCGCTCCCTCCAATTGCACGGATCTGGGAGCTGAGAGAACCTGACTCTTGCCTACATGCCACCCACCTCAAGGAAGGCCGTGTATCCGCTCTCGTAGATGGAGGTTCCAGGAAGCGAGGGGGGCCTCTGCCCCGGGGTGGGTGGCAGAGCTGGGCTCCCTGGGACACGCACAAGCCCCTCATTGCTCCCTAACTCCTCCTGGAGGGTCTGGCGGTCCTGCTCCAGGCCCGTCTCCCGGGCTCCGTCGGCACCGGCACAGTGCCCGCTGGTGCCCTCCCCACCGGCAAGGCCCAGGGGTAGGTGGTGCGATCTGGCAGGAGCTCAGCGCTCCGGCAGACAGCCCGTCCACACGTGGCGTCTCTCTGTTCTCCCTGCAGCGGTCTCTCCCGGGACCTAGCGTATCTGCTGTTCCTGAGGAGCGCCTTTCGTCTGCCTCCTTCCTGCTTATGCCTGGGACAGGCCTCTGTGCCACCCCACATCCCAGGCAGCCCTCCCCGGGCCCTTGAACCCCCTCTGGCCCCTTGTGCCATAGAAATGAGAGATTTTTGCAATTCAGCACTGCCGGCTCCTTCCGTCCCTCCGGACACGTCCTTCACCCTCCCTCTCAGGGGTTCGGAGCTCCTTGCGGGCGTGGCCATGTTCCACCCATCCCTCTGCTCCTCGTGCCCGGCACGAGGTGCCAGGAAACCGGGAATTGTCTGGGTCCAGCACCTTGTCCCTCCTGTGACATTTCAGAGGGAGCTGCAGGGGGGCCGTGTACACAGCCTCATTGGTTCATCCCCCACTGAGCGTCCTCTGTGGTCTCGGGCCTCTGAGTTGCAAACCACCCAAAGGAGGAAACCATATGACAGCGTGACCCCTGCAGGAAAAGAGGTGCCTGGAGGGTGCTGGGGAGCCTGGAAAGGAGCCGTCGGCAGAACCCCGCTGAGGTGGGCCCAGAAGGACGAGCAGGAACAGCCGGTGGCCCCACGTGGGAAGGGCAGGCAGCGGGGAGCAGGGCTGGAGAGCTCAGGCTCCCCACTCCCGTGTGCCTCCGGCACAGTCTTTCAGGCAGACAGCCACAGGGGTGCCGGCAGACCTGCCAGAAGAAGGCCCTGCACACCTGTGAGCTGTTGTCCTGCCCTTGGGGCGGCCGCAGCTGAGGAGGCAAAGAGTGACAGAGCTTCCCTCTGACACTGGTTGTTTCTCAAGTCAGTGCCGGTGGCTGAACCGCCTTGACCACAGCCGTGGCTGTTGTTAGCGCCTTCCATGGGCGTGAGCTCAGGCGGACGCTTGGGAACTGTCTGCAAAGCCTGTTCCTTCCTGTGTGACCTGGTTCTAGATAAGACGACACCGATAATCCCCATCACCACTCAGGCCTGGAAGGAGCCAGGAGCTGATGTGCGCTGGGGGCTCGTGACGCCGTGGCCCGTCCCACGGCCCGGACCAGGCCTGCGGTCAGTCTCTCCTCCCCCTGCTCCCAGGTCTCTCAAACCTTGTGCAGCTGCCCACACAGCTCTCGTCTTTCTCCAGGGACCCGTGAGCCCGTACACGAGCATCTCTCAAAAACAACGGTCTTATTGTCTTAAAGCAATTCTGGCCGCGAGGATGCTCCATTCAAGTCGATTCCAGTTTCTGGACGAGAAAAGCTGGTCCAGAGAGGGCACTGGCTGGGGACCCGGGAGCTGGACGCTGGGTGACTTAGGACACGCCTCCTCTGAATGTCTGTGGAGCAGGGTGTCAGCTCTGGGCGTCGTCAGTACCTGGCCCGGGGACGCTGGGTCCATGAGCCTCGTTGACACAGATGACTTGCTGGCGCATGAGTCAGAAATATTGGAACATATTCCAAAAGAGGAGCTGAACATGGTGGTTTTCGAGACCTTATGTGTTCGTGCAGCCCCGGTAGGACGTACCCACTAAGAGTCTGGCACTGTGCTCGCTGCAGGGAGGGGTGAGGAGCAAACAGCCCTCGTCGGAGTCCAGTGGGGTGCGTGGCAGGAGCTGCAGGGTGCGGGGTGCACGGAGGGACAGAGGCAGGAAGGCCAGAGGAGTGTGCTCCAACACCAGCTCTCTATGCTGCCTACAGCTTTCCCTGCCTGTCCGCTGACCCCCGAGGACAGGCGCACCCCCTCTGTAAGGAGCCCCCATCCTGGGAGGGAGGGTGCCCTGTGGCTCATTCTCCACCGACTGGAGCTTCCCCAGTCTCACTGCAGGACGGCTCGGCTGGCCCCGCACTGTTTGTAACCGGACTGTCGCCATGGCAGCGTGAGAACCGCTGGGAAAGAGGTGGCCTTTCTGACCGCATTCAGGGCGCGGCTGCCCTCTCCTCTCACCTAATCCCCTGTGTGCCAGGGCCAAGCTCGTCTATATTAAATCCCTGCATGAGGCTCACAGCTCGAGCGAGGACTCCTCCGTGCTTCCCCGTCTGCAACGTAGGGACTTCAATAAAGCACAAACGAACAGCAACAAAACACACTCCCTTCATGAGTCAGCTGCACCCCCGCCTGGTCTTCACACCCACCGGGCAGGGACTGCGCGTCCTGGGCACCCTGGCAGCTGGCACCAGCCCCGAGAACGGACAGTCAGTGTGTGTTGAAGGAAGGAAGGAATGCACGCAAGGGCCAGCGCCGAGGGCTGGTGCGATGTTATATTTATCACAGGAAATATAGATTTGATCTTCATCCTGTTTCTGGCACTGAGCTCCTAAAACCCTTGGAATTTTCTAAGTGCTGAGAGGGATGAAGGTGTCGTTTGTTATGAGGTGACTTTTGGAATGTCCGTAGGCCCTAAGTATGGGGGCTGGTCATGCCCAGAACCAACCATCCTCCTAACCTCATGGGAGGGGAGGGGGCTGGACATGGGGTTCAATCACCCCTCACGCTTGTGGAATGAAGCCGCCATAAAAACCCGAAAGGACCGGGTTCTAAGAGCTCCGGGTGGGTGAACAAGTGGAGGAGTGTGAATAGCCCTGGGCTGGAAAGGGCGTGGAATCTCTGCACCCCTTCCTGGACGTGGCCCCGGCATCTCGTCCATCTGGTTGTTCCTGACTTGTGTACTTTTATAATAAACTGCTGATCTAGTAAGTAAAGTGTTCTCTGAGCTCTGTCAGCCGCTCTAGCAAGTTAATCAAACCCAAGGAGGGGCATTGTAACTGCTGGTCTATAGCTGGCTGGTCAGAAGCATAGGTGACCACCTGGGTGGAAATCAGCGTCTGCAGTGTGTGTGTGGCGGGGGGGTGGGCAGCCCTTCACCTGGCAGGTCTATGCTCACTCCGGTTGTCAGTGTCAGAACGAGTCGAACTGTCAGACACCCAGTAGGTGCCTAGAGAACCAGAGAACCTATTGTCGGTGTTGGAAGACACCCCCCGAATTCCCTAGGCATGCTCTTATTCTTAGTTTTGGGGAGTGATGTAGTTGGTTTTTTTTTTATCCTCACCTGAGGACATTTTCCCATTTTTGTTCAGATAGAGTGCGGGGCGGGGGGGGGGAGAGGAAGAGAGAGAGAGAGAAACATTGACATGAAAGGGACATATCAAGTGGCTGCCTCCCGCACGACCCAGCCAGGGCCGGGGACAAACTGCAACCAAGGTACGTGCCCTTAGTGGGAACTGAACCCCAGTCTCTCTGGACTGCAAGCCGACGCTCTAACCGCTGAACCAGACCGACCAGGGTGTAATGTAGTTGTTTAAAACATAACTGTGCTTGGTGGGACTGGACCACATGGGCGCCTGGCTTTCTGAGGGATAAAAAAGTAGATGGCAACATTACAAAAGGTTTATTCAGGGTGATGGTTTCTGTTTTCCTGAACTTTCCCGCTTTCTCTACTACATGTGTGCTCCTTTTATAACTAAGAAGAGCATGTGATAACATTTGCTTTTCCCTAGTCCTCGAGTCCCTGTGTAGCAGCTGGGAGCTGCTCAAGGCCCCGCCCTCTTACGACCTGTTCCAGGCAGCCTGGCAGCCAGGAGGGCGGCTCAGGCCTCCTCCTTCTGAGTCTTACACCATCACTCTCACCGACCTGCTCGGGACCTGCCTCCGCTCCCGTCCCCGCCACAGCAGGCTGCTTGGGCAGCGGCCCTCGTCTTGGCTCTGGCCCTTTGCACCAGAACCTGCTTCTGGGTCTGCCCCCACCTTCCCCTAAAATGAGGGTTTACTAGCAGTACCCATCTGGCTCAGGTACATGAAATCGTTTTATTTCTTATTTCACATTTTATGAAGTTGGTTGCCTCATGGTACTCATCAGAGGCTGTTTGGCCAGATTGTAGAGGAGTTGGGTCTGGGCTGTCTGCCACCTGGGGTTCCCAGTTACTCTGCTCTGAGCAGGACTGAGCTGGTTCTGGGGACCTGGGCCTTGCCGGTGCTGACACCATGGAAGCTCTGTCGCGTCAGCACGAGTTGGTCACTGGTGTCACCACGGGCACCAGCGAACTTGAACTCCTGAGTCTAGCTGTGAGAAGGACACTCTCCCTCTGGGGCAAGGGCACTCACTCCACACCTGTGTCCAACATGCCACTTCTCTCCTGGGTCACAGCAGGAGTCTGATTAAAATGCAGAAAATTTCCTCCACATCTGTTGTTTTAAAGGAAGCGATAAGAATGTCAGCATAGCTCAAGAGGCCCTCAGAGAAGATTGGTGCGGTGGCTCCCACCTGCTCACAGTGCCAGCGGAGAAGAAGTCTAACGGAGACATCATGAGGGGGTGGCTCCACCGTCTTCTGCTCAGACATGGCCGGGCTCCAGCCCACACCACACTGCCCTGGGGGGCTGCAAACCAGAGCTCCTCTCCACAAACAGGTCAGCCCGGTGCTCCCTGCTTCTGGAAATTTGCATATCGTGAATCACCACTGGGAAATGAGAAGGGTTTTTAGACAAAATCTCACGGGACCCAGAGGCACAGGCTCGCGGCTCCTAACTAGGTTAGCCAAGCAAGGGCGCTCCACGGAGAGACGGCTGCCACCAGCTCTATTTTAGGCATTTCAGAGGAACCGGGTGAGCAGGACGGATGCTGGCCAGAGCGGCTATTTAGGGACATTTATTTTTGCTGAAATAGTTTCTGGGTGTTTTTATAAAGTACTTCTCATCTGAAAAGGTACACGCAGCTTCTGTAGGAGCTGGGAGAAGCAGGTGGGAAGGAAGACAGTGATCCTAAATAATGCGGTGGCATTTCTGTGGCAGCGACCCCTTCGATACGGTCTCTTCCGAGTGAAGCCATAAAGAGCCAGGGCAGGGAGGGCAGCAGAAATCTGGCGTAAAATGAATACTGTGAGCTCGCTGCCTCTGCTGGCTTCCCCATAGCTTTCATTGCCCTGAAAGGACAAGACAGTACTAAAGAGACACTCTGATCAAGTCTTATTCAGAAAAAAAGAGAAAAGAGGTCCCAAATAACCAACATGAGGAACAGATCACAAATGAGATGTGATCACATGGAAGAAAATTTATAAATTTGATTCTCAAATTGGCAAACATTTTTAAAAAGAGTATTGCTGTTGTGGTGCTCACAGGAATTGGAACATAGATACCATATATTCAAAGCCTAAACATCTTTGTTCTCTGTCAATGCAAAGGAAATAATCACCAGGCAGGTAGGCAACTGGGTAGGTAGGATGGGAGATGAGAGAGACAGAGAGAGAGAGAGAGAGAGAGAGAGAGAGAGAGAGAGAGAGAGGAACCATATGAGTAATAAATGAATAATAGTGGTTATCTCTGGATAAGGAAATTACAAACAATTTTATTTACTTTATCTCTGTTTTCTAATTAACTATGAATCAACATCAACAGGAAAATGAGAAGATGTAAATGAGTAATTTACAGTAAGATAGGCCCTCGGCCGCTCTCGCTTCCTCTCCTCCCCCCCTCTGGGGACAGACATTGAGATCAGAGGGCACAGAAAAAGGAAAGGAGACTAGAGTTCAAATCCCTGCCCTGGCCTGGGACCTGCAGTGCAGACGTTGGGGGTGTCCCCTCCCTGCTCCTGACCCAGAGGTGGCTGCATGTTTCCGTGCCCACACTCTGGGGCTCCAAAAAGGCTTGAGCTGAATTGTGGAGTGAGTCTGATCCCAAAAGCAGGGTGAGGGGGCGGGGCAGGTGCCTTTCCCCAAGCTGTAGGTAGGCAGGGCCCACCCGAGGCCCCCTCCTTCCTCCCAAGCACACCCACACAACCCTCTCTCGCCTTGGCTGGAGAGATGCTCTCAGGTGCCAGTGTGCAGCGGTGCCAAAGGCGCTGGAGGGCTGGGGCTGCACAGGAGACCTTCCAACCAGTGCTGAGGACGCTTCTTATCTTTCCTCCTCTTTTAAAATACTCCCTTGTTCCCACCGCATCTTGGAGGAGCAAGGAGTGATTGGAAGTAACGGACGCAGAGGTTTTATTTATGAACCTTCAGGAAGTTCTCGGCAAGTCACTCAACAGGACCCATGAGTCCCAGGATAGCCCCAGCTCCTGGCACCAGTTCAGCCTGGCACTGCCTTTTGGTAGCCAACCCAAAGCCGAGGGTGAGGATGCCGCATGACCCCTGACTGCTTTTAGGGTAATGACACTACCGGTAGCCTGGACCCTGGTGGCCTCGCTTTGTGAGCATCCCCACCAGGTAAGCACACCCCAGGGGTCTCTAATGATCATCTGGGTGGAACCTCAAGCTCCCAAGAAGTAAGCCCATGCTGTTCAGCCCCAGACAGAGGTGGGAGACTGCTTTTATCACAGGACATTGTGGGAGACGGGACTGGGAGGTGGAGTTCATTTTTATTTTTTAATTGATGTGTAGAGATGAGATGCATAGGGGCCTGAATTTTTGTAGGAAGTGGCCACAGAGAAGGGCTGGGTGACAGGCGTCTGAATTCCTGCAGGGACTGAAGGGGGAGCAAAGTCTAAATGTTTGCAAGAAACCGATGAGGAGCGGTCGGTGAGAGGTTAGAAGCCTGGAAAATGTGCAAGAAATTGTAAAACGTGTGTATGGATCTGCGCATTTCCGAGAAACGGTGGGAAAAGCACTTACCGCCCTGGTTTCACCTGTCACCGGTGCTCAGCCTTCTGGAAGATGCGCGCAGACAGGCAACAATGGCCGCGCCTGGAGCCCGCGGCGCTCAGCACCTCGGACAGCGCCCGGGGCCGCCAGTTCAGCACCTCGGACAGCGCGCAGGCGGCGGCGCCCAGCGAGAGCAGGAATGGGGCTCCCTTCTCCTGGAGCCAGGAGAAAGGTCTGGAATCCCCAAAGCGAAGGTGGATCCCAATTTCTGATGTCTTCTAACTGCTTCCCATGGCTGCAGAAGGAAGAGGCGGAGTATAAAAATAACCCCCAAGCTTCCGTGAACACTACAGCTGGACGGGTGTGGCCTCCTGGATTTTGAAAGGTGAACCCAGATTTCTTCAAAATCTAACATGTATGGAGTGCTTACCCCGTGCCAAGGCCCCGGGCTGAGTGCCATCTCGTGTGCTATTACCCCCATTTTACAGATGGGAAAACTGAAGTAAAAGAAGCTCACTTGCCCAAGTTTATGCAACCGCCAAAATGGTAGAGCCCTTCCTAAACTCCACACCAGGCTGCAGTGGTGGGAAGATGTGCCTGAGGGGCATTCCTTCTGTGAAATAGCTCTGAACATGGGATCAGAGGAACCAAGTTTGAATCTAAGCTATACAACTTATAAATGTGTGCTCTTGGGCAAAACCACTCAACGTGTCTGAACCTCAGGCTTGGCTTGTATCTATAACCTTAGGTTAGTAATGCATTCCTTGCAGAAATGTAGCGGGGTAGGGTGGTCAGAGATCATTATGTGAAAGACTCAGAAAACTGTGGATTGTGGTTGGGTGGAGGCGAGAAAGGAGGGAGCTGGTGACTGATTGGAGGAGAGAGAGGGTTGGTGGTGAACACTAGCGGCTTTAAGGGGGGGGGGCGCTGGGTGACACAGAGCAGGGCTCAAAACTAGGATTCTGGGTGCATTAAATTCAACATAATAATCCCATATATTTTTACTGGACTTTGTAGAGAGTGTTCACACATTGCCTATCATTAGATCCTTATAACAGTCTTGTGAGGCAGAACTGGAATTCTATTTACTTGGTGAAACGATGCTCAGCTACCTGGTAGCAGGGCCAGTATTAGAACCCAGGTCTTCTGCCTCTGTACTCTGTGATCCCTCCACACGACTGGTACACCTGCAAGAGCTTGGGTGACGCAGCAGTCACAGCTCTCAGGTAGTTTTAGGTGAGCACTGCACATACATACTGGCTTGAACTGCGTGAACCTGACACTTTCTTTGACCAATTTTTACCTACAGAGACAGTAACTTCATATGGATCAACCTAATAAATGTTCATTGATTATATTCTGTTTTGTCCCACAAAGAATTGAGAGCAATTTATGAGGATCCACAAGATGCCGTATTAGAAGTAGTTGAGAAAACAGAGGAAAGGCAAGATTAAGGCTATAGCCAGAAGTAGAATAAATGCAAAGTACGCATATTATAAAGTCCTTAGAAACTTTGTCTTGCATTTTGGTCAGTTAAAGAATTTCTGTTGGGAGGCTCACAGTGAAAAAATGGTCATAGACAACCTGAAAAGTAGTTCACTGCACAAAGACATATGTCCATAGATGGGCTGGGTATTCCAGACCTCCATCCTGCTCTCTCCGTGGGCATCGGGAGATAGTGTATTAGGCTTGAGCTCAAGTGAGCAGGTGGCCACTGACTCCATGTTCAGGGAGAGGAGCGTCTCCTAGATCTACCCTCCTTCCCCCCCTCTTTGACTTAGACGTATGTGATTGGTACCACACACACCATGGGATGATAACCAAATAATCCACCTGCGTCTCCTTCCCACCTTTCTTTCCTTTTTCTCTTCCTCCCTTGCTCCATCTTTTCCTTTATTCTACTTTCCAATGACCACACCGCTGGTGGGGGAGAAAGACAGTGTTCTTGTCTGAAGAGACTCAGAGTCCTGGGAGGAAGCTGACCCAGATGCTGAACAAGGCTAATACTCCAGTAGAGAAAGTTGGCAAGTATTAAGGAACCCAGGGGATACAATATCCATTTTATCTTTTAGGGGGTGTGTGTGTGAGTGTGAGAATGTGTGGGTATGAGTGTGAGAGTGTGTGTGGGGGAGTGTGGGACTGTGTGTGTGTGAGAGAGCATATGAATATGCAAAGATGCTATATGGCATTCTAGTGAATGCATACACTACCCTCTATTTTGTTCATGACGGGCTGTTTCAGTTTTGTTTTTTTATGAATATTTTATACATGTTTTGCTACATGTATTTATCAGTATTCTGTTGCTGTTAACAAACCATCCCAAAATGAGTGACTTAGAAACAATAACTGCTCATTTGTTTGTATTTCTGCAATTTGTACCAGGCTCTGGGAACCTCTGCTGGCCTCACCTGGGTTCCCTCATGTGTTATAAACATCTGGGTGGGGCTGGCTGGTTGAGGTGGCTCCAACTCTCCCTCGCCTCTCTTGAGTGATTTTCTTCTTGAATAAAAAGAAAGTCATATTTGAGCTGAAGTTCAGAGGAGGCTGAATAACTAGAGAAGAACAGAGAACCCTGATAGTCAGAAACATGAATGGTGCTAAGAGGAGGAAAAATAAAAAGTAGGACATTTGAGAAAGAGCCAGGTTCCAGTGGAGATGGAGTCAAAGGGCTGGTGCTGCTGGACAGGGCAGGAGGTGCAGGGCCCGCGACGGCCACCAGAAGGCAGCAGTTTCCCTGCATGTCCCCTTTATTTATCCCTTGGAAATTCTGCTTCAGATGTTTAGTGCTTGGAGACTAACAACCTTATTGGGACTTTAGTAGAACAATCATATGTAGGATCACGGAAGAGTTAAAACAACAGAAATAGGGAGAGAGAGACAGAGGGAGCGAGAGGGAGGAAGGGAGACAGGGATATCAGTAGGAGACGAAAGAATAAAGAAGCATAGAGATGGAGAGAGAAACTTGTCGGGAATATATTGAATTACACTGTCCTTGGGTGATGGCATTTTTACAGAAAATCTCACAGGAACACATAAATACAACCTCAACAAGATCAGAGTCGGAGCCATTGGAACAGTGCTTTTGTGAGAAGCAGAAAATGATCGGAAGCAGAAAGACGCAGACAAGATTGTTAGCCATAGTTACTGTGTAGAGGAGAGGGTCCCTGAGGAGGGGCCGGGTGTGAAGTTCATGGGAGATGCGGGGGAGGGGCCTGTGCACTGGCGCAGACTCAGTGCTGAAGCACCCCTCTTCTTCCTCGCGGAAGCCGTCTTGAGCAACAGCCAGTTTGAAGGCTCTTGAGTCCAGGAAAAAAGTGACTGACATGGGGAGACCAGAGAACCTGGGATTTACAAGGCTCAGCTGAGGACGCTCTGACGTGAGCTTTATTTCCTAGTATTTGTGAGGAAAAACGCAACCTCCTGGCTCATCTCCTGCCTCGTCTCTGTTTAACCGAGGGACGGGTGAAGCATGGCACCTTTGGAACTGTTCTGAAAATCTGGATGAGGTCGAGAACTCCGACATCCGCTGGAAAAGTGGCGACAACAACCAGGAGTGGGAGAACTGATCGATTTTTCATCTTACAATACTTTTCTTCTGGTCTCCTCTATTATAACAGCAATGCATGCTTTAAGAAAGACAGCAGACAGAAAATAAAAACTATACATAAGCCTGTTACCCAGAACAAAAAGGACATTTTGGTGCGTTTCCCACCAGTCTTTTTGATACACACCCAGGGCAGCAGTGTGTTGCTAAGTGCTGAGGCTGCCGTCATGGGCAAGACAGACACAGCCTTTCCTTAGGGGCTCAGACCTGAGTGGCCCGGACAGGCGTTACACAAAATTCCTGTAACTACGTTTGTGATCAGTGCTGTGCAGTCAGCGCAAGAACAGCTTGCATTTTTTTACTGCTTACTGTGAGCTGGGCATTATGCCAACCGCTTTACATGTGGTGACGTGTTTTGTATACACTGTCTTATTTAATCTTTACGATTACTGATGGGGTAGCTTACTCCTGTGACAACCCCTTACACACATTACAGATGAAGAGACAGACTCGGAGAGTCAGATGGTTTGGGACCAGGCCTGGGTTCGCCTGTGCGCAGACCCTCTCATGGCCACTAGGTCCGCGGTTGGCCGCGTGATGTTTCCTCTCTTGTTCCCTTGCCAGGTCTGATCACCTCTGTGGCTCAGAGACACTAAGCTGTAGCCAGAGGATGGACGACAACACGGAGCTGAGGACTGGTGGAAACTCTCTTCTGAAGGCCGTGTGGCTGGGGAGGCTCAGGCTGACCAGACTCCTCCTGGAAGGAGGCGCCTACATCAACGAGAGCAACGACCAAGGCGAAACGGCGCTCATGGTGGCGTGTATCACCCAACACGTGGACCAGCAGAGCATCAGCAAGACCAAAATGGTGAAGTACCTGCTGGACAACAGGGCCGACCCCAACATTCAGGACAAGTCTGGGAAGACCGCTCTCATCCACGCTTGCATCAGGAGAGCTGGGGGGGACGTGGTCTCCTTACTGCTGGAGAGCGGAGCGGACCCCAGCCTCGAGGACCACAGTGGGGCCTCCGCTCTGGTTTATGCCATCAACGCTGATGACAAGGACACCTTGAAACATCTCCTTGATGCCTGCAAAGCCAAAGGGAAGGAGGTGATTATTATAACAACAGATAAATCATCTTCAGGCACCAAAACCACCACGCAGTATCTTAATGTCCCTCCTTCACCCAAAATGGAGGACAGAGAGCCACCCACGCTGTGCACCTCTCCCTCCGACAGGGCACGGGAGGCCCCTGGCCTGGGCTCTCCACCCTGTGAGGAGGTGGATGACTTCTTTGGTCTCCAAACAGGGCATCCGAGTACTTGCAACACCTCCAAGGCTCTTTACGAGCCTGGGTCACCCACCAGGAAAGTGGGGAGCCTCAAAAGGGCCCGTTTGCCTCAACTGAAGAGGCTCCAGTCGGAACCCTGGGGCCTGACTGCGCCCTCCGTGCTGGCAGCTTCCTCGCCTCAGGATGAGACCCGTGGTGCCGGCACAGACAGCGAGGTCCTCAAGAGTGTTAGCAATGTGTCCTTCCCCAAGAGGGGGCTCCTCTCCAGAGCCAGCAGTATTGACAGCAGAGACCCCGCTGTCTTCCCCGCGGTCACCGAGCAGGTCCGGAAGACCCCAGCCTCTCCAGTGCTGACACCCTGGAAGGCAGCTGATCTGGCCAGAAGAGGAACTCTCCCTGTTGACCCAGAGAAGGGTGGTCTGTGTCCACTGGTACCTGCTGCTCTCAAAGATGCAGCATCCCTTAAACAGCTGGAAAATGACCTCTATGACTTAGATTTACAGCCGGGGGCTAACCCACCCAATACTATTTCCCCGGAATCAGGCAAAGGACCGTTAGAGAGAAAGCAGCTCTTCCGTGGCTCTCGGGAATCCCTGGACGCCACGGCCAGCTCATCGCCCAGCTCGCTGCGCCGCGGGCTCCCGCACCTTCTAGAGAGACGAGGTTCTGGAACTCTGCTGCGTGACGGGATTTCTCACACCAGGCCTGGCTTCCTTCCACCTTTATATGTGAATCTGAACCCCCCAGCCCCGGACATTCAGTCTAGCAGCAAGCCTCCTTCTCCACTGGCTAGTGGCTTAAAATCCGTGGTTCCCGTTGCTCCAAGTTCGCCAAAGAGAGTTGACTTGAGGAGTAAGAAGAAGCTGCTCAGGAGGCATTCTATGCAAGTCTGACTTTGAAGAGATCATGACCTAGAAGCAATTAGGTCCCTCTTCTTGTTTTACATCCAGACAATTTATAGATAGTACCACAATCTAAACCAGTGGTTCTCAACCTTCCTAAGGCCGCGACCCTTTGATACAGTTCCTCATGTTGTGGTGACCCCCAACCATAAAATTATCTTTGTTGCTACTTCATAACTGTAATTTTGCTACTGTTATGTCTTAGGCGACCCCTGTGAAAGGGTCGTTCGACCCCAAGAGGGGTCGCGACCCACAGGTTGAGAACCACTGATCTAGACCAACACAGCCAAGTGGATTCTGTCTTGTTCTCTCCTTAGTGCTGGTGTGTGGCTGCTTCGTACGCGATGGAGACAGGGTGCTGTTTCTCTTCTGAAATAATCTCTGTGTTTTTATGGGCCTGCTTGAAAAGAGCTCGGGATATTTGGGGTTTGGAGATGACCCTCCCCCAATTCTCCTAAGGAAGAGAATGTTTGGAGCAAGAAAGTAACGCCACAAGTAAAATGACCTTAGTCATTCACTCCCGTTATTTTCTATCAGACAAGAATTTCAGTCATAGGATGGCATTTGAAATATGTCCTTGGTAATAAATCTATGAAGTGTCTGCAGAGAAAATGAGGCTTTAACAGTCGTTACAACGTGCAGAACTCCAAAACCAGCCCCGAGCTACTACATCTGGGTCTCTGTGTTACATGTGAAGGTACAGGAGCGGAGACCCCATCAGAGAGGGCCTGGCCCGTGGTCCCGCCTGTGCCGTGTGGTGCTGCCTATCACCGCACAGTCGCGATCTCTCCGAAATCCAGTAACCGCTTAATTCACACAGTCATGTGGATGTGCTCAGTGTCCCCCGATATCACATTTTCATGTCCCCCCATTTCTTATGTATCCGAGCAGCTGGTGCCTCAGAGGAGAATCTTGCTCTCTGTGGAAAATGTGGGAAATGTCTGTGAATTGATTTGGATCAAACGGGACACAGGTTATAGGACACATCGATAAGAAGTGTTTCCTGGTTATTCTGAGAATAATTGCTGTCTCCCCAAACCAGGATGACTAACGATGGTGGGAGCTGCCCAGGTTGAAAAGTGAAGCAGGTGGTTTTCAGGCCAGGAGCAGTGGGGACCTTCTAACCATGTACCCTGAAAATGTTAGAGGGTGCAAGCTGTCATTTCCCCTCTACTTATCGAGGTAATTCAAGGGTCACATTTTAGCGAACAGTATTTCTGGTTATTTTTCCATTTATTTTTCCTTTCGTGCTGCTTAGATATATTTGCTCTATGGTTAAGAAAACTTAGTAGTCCTTGAGGATAGAATCATGTACAGAAAAGAGGGAAGGGTTTGAGATTTGGGTGTGCATCTCAGTTTCATCATTTCCCAACAACATGACCTTGAGGGAGTTGCTTAACTTCTCCAACCCTCCACTTCCTCATCGGTAAAGTGGGGTCCATCATGCTTCACGGTGCACGGTGGTGGCGAGAATTAAGTGAGAGTGTGTGAACGCGCCTGCTACCTACCGTGAGTGGTAATCACAGCTGGGTAAGTGGTAGCTCATTTCAATGGACTTCTTCAGACCACTGAAGCCTCGGAGTCTAAAATAATACATAAAAAGTGAAGTCTAGCTGGAAAATTCAAGTGTCCCCCTGAAGAGCCTCGGTGATTCCGTAAATACCGAGCCCTAAACTGATCTGCAAAGTAAAATAAATTCTCATTTGCAAAGTCCCATGAGCTCTCCACGTCATACTCTCTACCATAACATTTGCTAGACATGTATCTATATAGCTCACACAAAAGTGTTAATGATGGTTAGAATTAAAACAGGTATTTGTTCGTTTTTTACTTTTTTCACACCCAACGTTAGTTCCATCTTATACTTTCCAAAGCAGCATCTAAACCATGAAGGAAAATTCAAGTTCCTTTAGTTCTTATTATTGGAATCCTACCTAAAGTGCTGTTTGGAAAATAGAAACCAGGCCTATGACAACTATGTACTTGTTAAAAGGGTAACCACTAAAATCTAGGTGGCAAGATACATTTTGGCGGTGAGGGTCATATGTACATGGAAAAATGTATGCCCTTTCTAGACAAACAATTCATTATCATCAAACAATTCTTTTGTACAGAAAGTACTCTGCTTAAATCACACCCCAATCCATCGCCTGTTTCTGTAACCATTAGTTAAACAGAAGATTCACCCTTATTTACTGCTCGTCTATGCTAATATACGACCTTGTCACCAGCCAGGTTTGGTGAGAAGTGTTCTTTTTTAACAGTTCCTTCTGGTCAGCAGTGTTGACTTTTTAGACTGGATTACTCTTTGTTGCGGGGGGCTGTCCTGTGCCTTGTGGGTTGTTTAGCAGCATCTCTGGCCTAGATCCCAGCAGCATTGTTCCTTCATTGTGACAACCAAAAACGTCTCAGACACGGCCAGACACCTCTCCTGGGGGCAGCATTGACTTGGTCGGTAACCGCTGCTCTAGGAGAGAGACCATGTACCCAGTAGAAATCTGCCAGCAACTCCAGCTGCATGGAGGTGGGTCTGGCTGGTGAGCTGGGCTCCTTCAGCTTAAAGGCAGTTCAAACTGTGCTTTAGTAAGATGACAAATCCACACACAATTGGATGTGATTATGGTCCATTCTCAGTGCATTAAAGAGAAAACCATACAGACAACCATTGTGCTCAGCAGCTCATTAAATGAGAGCACACACACACACACACACACACACACCACTTTATAAGTATTTTTCCAATTACTGTTCATGCCAGTTTAAACCTAACCCCTGCTAGTAGTATCTAACCGTGGAGATAGCACAATATGGCATAGAATGTTCCTAAACCTTTAGCTAAGATTTGAAAGCCTAATTTGTCCTGGGTAGTAAATGAGGTACGTTCATAGCAAGTAGCTTAGGTGATTCGTAGGAGGTAACCGTGATGAGCTGCCCATTTGAAATAGCACGTCCATCGCAAATGTGCCCTATCAAGTACCTCGTGCCACTCCTCGCCGGCATCTGCCAGTCGCGACCTTCACACCGATCTTTCTCCAGATAGGCATCAGGATTAATGATGCATTAGCTGAATTAGGCTACTCCAGCACAGTATTATCTATCGTGTTAGTGCGTCAATAGGCATTTGGGTCCATGGCAACAAACCTCCCGAGAATGCTTTTTAAAAGCATGTTTTAGACTCAAACATGCTTTCTAGATAAGAGATCAGCTTTTATGTTTTGGAATCCTAGAGTCACTCCAGAAGTTAGCTGCAAACAATAGTTCCAGTAACCCATCTACTTAAGACTCGGGAACACTGATCAACATATAGAATGTGAGTCTGAAGTTTGAAGTCTGAAACTTTGGTTTAATTTCTAGATATCTCAGAGCCTCTTTTTCTTTGTTTGTTTGTATCCATGGTTGATTCTCTTAGAGTGCCAACAAGTAAACAGTACCCTGCAGAACACAGGCTGTGTCTGACCTCCTCCTTCCCCTGTACTCTGTGTTGTTTGAAATGGTTCTCTCCAGTGTTATAACCTCGTCTCAAGCTGACAATGTGCTCAGAGACATATCAAAACTCATGTAATGGGACGGTTTAGATATTCCTACTATGTCAATAAAAGATATATCGCAATCCTTCAATAGTTACCTTTTCCTTAAGATGGTATCGACCGTGCCCGCCCTGTAACATCAACCTTAGCAAACACCCAATAACGCATGCACACATCATTTAATGTTTAATTACACAAGTATTCTAGTTTCTCCGCTGTTTCTTTCTTTCTTTTCTTTTTTTTTTTAATGCAAAGAATGAGAAAGAGCATTGCTGCCATGAGGGTTGCTTCTCCTGCCCCTGCTGCTCCGGTTCCCCCAGGGCTCTATTATCTGCTGCTGGTAGGGCCTTAAGGGTTGCTGGATGTCCCTCCCTGGGCCCTATTTCTACATCAGTGAGTATTGAACCAACGGGAAGATCCTTCGTGTCTCTTACACTGGAGAGTTCTGTCATTCTGAGTTCATCCTGACTCCCTGGTTCTCTGGAAGGTTCCAAACCTTACCTGTGGGTTCTCCCCCAGAACCTCGACGCAAATTATGTCAACAAAAAAGAAAGAAAAGAGGACTAGTTTCAGCATCTTTCCCCACTGTCATCAGGGAGGGGAAGCCAATACTGTTTCCAAATCCTTTGAAAAGAGATGATGAGGGACCCTCCAGAGAAGGAGAAAATAGAGGTGAAGGGGAAAGTGACCAGGGTCAGGGCCACAGATGCCCACCTTGAGGGAGGGAGTGCGTCCCCAGAGGGATAACAGGCCTGGAAGTCTGGGGTCCCCCAGTGGAACTTGCGGCTAAGCTTACTTTAGGGGCCGTGGCTATCGGGTGCACTGTGGGAAGCGGCAGGAAGGCGGCTGAGCCCGCGCCTGGAGAAGCCCGACAGTGGAGAACCTCCCTGCGGAGACGGGCTTTCTCGCCACCGTTGTCGAGTGCGGAGGACTTGGGATCGATGTGCACTTGATGTAGAAAAGCGAAGAAACGGGGCACTTCCTACATGCAAAGGATGCTACAGAGGAGCATGCACACCGCAGTGGAAGTAGAGTGTTTACAGCTGGGACACCACCTGGTCGGGCAGCGCAGGGAGGTGTGGCCGTGCCCACGGGGCGCCCCGCAGAGGCGGCTCTGTGGTCCGATTCCAGCAGACGGTTGTGGAAGTGGGTCTAGTGACGCCCAGTGGAGAAAGGGGTCATCGCAAGGACCGGGGTAGAGAAGGGAAAAGGGGTGATGCTGGAGCCGCCGAGCGTGGAGGGCTTTGGAGAGCAAACCCACGCGCGCTGCGCCCTGCAGCCAGAGGTGGGTGTGGGCTTGGCTCCCCCGCCCCCCGGCTCGTGGGTCCGTATCAGGCTCCCCCACCCTCCCCGGGCTGCAAAGTCGGGAGCTGCACCCCGGCCCGCGCCTGCGCCCTGGGCCCCGCGCTCCCGGAAGCGCCACGCCGGCTCGCACCACGTGGTGTCGCCTCCGCGGACCGACCGCCATGGGCAGCGCAGCCCCGCGCTCCGCGCCCGCCCCGCCGCTGCTGCTGCTGCTGCTGCTCCTGCTGCGGGCCGAGCGGCCGCGGGGCGCCGAGCTCACCTTCGAGCTGCCGGACAGCGCCAAGCAGTGTTTCCACGAGGACGTGGAGCAGGGCGTCCAGCTCTCCCTGGACTACCAGGTGGGGCCCCGCCCCCCACCCAGGTGTCGCCCGGCTCCAGCTGGGTGCCCAGGACGGGATGTGCGGGAGGGCCCTGAACCCCGGGAGCTGGCCAGAAGGACTCCGCAGGCCCGGGGCTCTGAGGAGTGCCACCCCCGGTTGGCTGGACGCGGGGTGTCTGTCCCGAGCCTCTTGGACCTCATTGTCCCGCGCACCGAGAAATAGCAGAGGAAGTGGGTTCGTGGTTTTCTTTTCCCCTCCGGCTTTTAGCCGGGTTTTCTCAGCGAGCGCAGAAGGATGAGATCGGGCGCTTTAGAAAGGGGGGCTCGGCGCAGCCTCGGAGCCCCGCAGAGTTTAAGGGGCCTCCCTGTGGCCGCAGGGCGTGGCCCTTGCCAGGTGGCTCAGCAAAGCTGCCCGACAGACTTCAGGCTTCACAGGTCCGGGAGCAGGTCCTGCCCCTAAGGGTTAGTGAGCAGGCCTGGGCTTGGGGCCAGTGGAATGCACCTGGACACTGCTGGCTGGCCTCCAGAGGTGAGCTGGGCACAGCCCGCTCATGGGCCCGCCCTGGTCAAGAGGCTTCTGCCTGTGTGCTGGTCTCTGAGTCCCTGATTTGGCCACTTTCATAACTGGGGACAAGGTACTGTGGCTGCGTTACTGGGAGCGGCATGGGTACTGTGCCCCAAAATGATCATTTTTAGGCTGGAGAGGCCTGAGAGGTCATCTGGCCACAGCTACATCAGGAATCCAGGTCAAGGGGTGTTCAGCGGAGTGTCCCTCCAGCTGAGTGTTCACAAAGCGATGCTTGCATGTAGGGCTTAGATTCTAGGCCAAGAGGAAATTCTACAGTATGGAAGGAGATGCAGGCCGTTTATTGGGTCCTTTGAGGGATCTTGGGAATAGCCACCAACCACCTTTTTGTCCGGTTGTGGGTCTTAACCTTCTTATGTTTACAAAGAGAGCTTGAACAACATGATCCCAGGACTCCCACCTCTGATAGTCACTGATTCTGTGAATGCTCACGTATATTTGTCTCTCCTTCCGTTCCATCAGTAATCAGATGAGCAAGGCCTGCTCAGCAGTTGGCTTCACCTCGGACCTCAGTTTCCTGTTCTGCAGAGCAGGAAGGATGAGGCTTATTACACTCTTGCCAAGCTGGAGACAGGCAGACATGGGCTCAAAGCTTAACCTTGTCCTTTCCAAGCCGCGGGACCACAGCCAGCTTATTGACCCCTCTCCACCTCGGGGGTCACCCTCTGAAATGGGCATGTCGTAGCACCTGCTTTGGGAGGTTGTGAAGTGAATTAAATGACATGTTTTGAAGTCCAGTCACTTAGTGAAGGGTGGTTGCCCTCTGGTAACAGCAGACCGTGGGTGTCTTTTGTGGTTGTCAGGTCATCAGCGGAGGCCACTACGATGTTGACTGCTACGTGGAGGACCCGCTGGGGAACACCATCTACAGGGAAACCAAGAAGCAGTATGACAGCTTCACCTACCGGGCTGAGGTCAAGGGCGTTTATCAGTTTTGCTTCAGCAATGAGTTTTCCACCTTCTCTCACAAGACCGTCTATTTTGACTTTCAAGTGGGCGATGAGCCCCCCATCCTCCCAGAAATGGGGAACAAGGTCACAGCTCTCACCCAGGTGAGTGCGCATTCTCAGCGACAGTCCTGGTGGAACCCCCTGGCCTGTTCCCTCCTCTGCTGTCCCGGCTTGGCTGGCCGGCAGCGTCACCGTCCACCTCGCTCCGTCCGCAGTCTGCTGCTTGGCCCATCTGTTCACATCCAGGCCTGGAGAACACTGCTCTCCTGACCTTCCTCTCCATTCTCTGGCTGGCTCCCTGCTGGGCATCCTGTGGATTCCTGCCATCCAGTCCTCTCAGCTCTGCTTTCTAAGCACCTGTAGCATGGGCCTCTCGGCTTACACGACGTGTGCGCATCCTAGAGAACAGAGTCCCACTCTGCGTGGTGTATTAGTTGGGGTAACGCAAGTTGCTATAACACGTAAATCCCAAATATCAGTGGCTTAACACAATAGGTTTTTTTTTCTCATTCAGTAATCTAGAGAGTGGGGTGAGGGGTGGAGAGCTTTGCTCCATGAGCAACTCGGGAATCCTGGCTCTGTCTTTTTTTTTTTTTTTCTTATTGATTTTAGAGTGAGAGAAAAGGAGGGTGAGAGAGAGAGAGAAACATCGATGAGATAGGACATCGATTGGCCGCCTCCTGCATGGCCCCAACTGGGGACTTGGGTCACAGCCTGGCCGGGAATCGAACCTGTAACCTCTTGGTGCATGGGTCGATGCTCAGCCACTGAGCCACAATGGCTGGGCAAGGCTCTGTCTTTCTTATCCTCTTTCTGCTGTCTCTTGGGGCTTCTGAGCCCTCTGCCTCTAGCCACCAAAGGACGAAAGAATGAGAGCCGCACCAGCCTAAAAGCCCCAGCGCAGAAGTAGCACATCCCACTCACACCCCATCATTGGGAAAGAGCCATGTAGCCCATCTGGATAAAAGAAGGGCCGGTACAGGTCCGATTAGGCTGTGAGCTCCTGGCAACAGCTCCACACTTGATAGAAAGACGGTGAACACTGTTGGAGAACCGGTGGTCATCACCGGCACCCATGGCTCTCCGGGCTAGTTATAGTCTGATCCCCAGCCTCCTCCATCAGACTGCCCTCCTGCTCTTTAACCTCCTCCTTTCTCCCACAGGTAGGCCCTTGTCATTGGCCCTCTGTCCCCAGTGCCTCAGTACTTGGGGCACAGCTCAGAACAGGCGCTCACCAAATAGTGGTCAGATGACTGAGCGACAAGGCCCAGGCAGACCTACAAGGCAGGAATGACGTCTGTGACTACACTTGTTCCAGAACCTAAGTGAGAGCACCTGGGTCTCTGTCGGACCAGATTACCTCCCGGGGTGCCCTCCAGGGTGGCCACACGCTCTGTTTCTCTGGGGCTGTGGGCTGTGGGCCCACATGCTTCGTCTTCCACCTTCCCTAGGCAGTTGGAAGCTAGTGATACATGGTCCGGTGCGCTAACCGCTACTTTTATAACAGCTATTCCATTTAAATTTAAATTCACTTCCTCATTCACTCACTACTATTGTAGTGCTCAATAGTCACGGGTAACTAGTGGCCACACATAGGAACTTCTGTGGACGCTGCCAGCAAAGATCCAGCCCAGGGTGTGTCTGGCATGTGAGATGTTTCACAACCTGTACCCTCGACAGTTCCATTGGTCGTTGATGAAACGCATCCTGTTTGGAGATTTCGTCAGCCTCCAGAAGCAGAGTGGAAGGACTGTCCTCTGTGGCCAGCGGAAAACCAAATGGTAGAGAAAGGGCTTTTTTTTTTTTTTTTTTTTATATCCTCACCCGAGGACATTTTTCCATTTTTTGTTCAGGTAGAGTGGGAGGGAGAGAGAGAGAGAGAAACATCGACGTGAAAGGAACACATCGAGTGGCTGCCACCCGCACAACCGACCAGGGCCGGGGACAAACCGCAACCGAGGTACGCGCCCTTAGCGGGATCCGAACCCGGGTCTCTCTGGACCGCAGGCCGACGCTCTAACCGCTGAACCAAACCGGCCAGGGCGAGAAAGGGCTTTAATGGACATGTGAAGTAGAGAAATTCTTTCCTGGAGGCTTAGAGTTAGGGTTTGATTCTGTTGCAGGAAAGAGGGACCTGCATCTCCTCTTGCCCAGTCTCAAAAGAGGCATTTCCTTCCACTTTTGTCCCTCTGACCCCTGACCCCTCCCTGAGCAGAGGTCCCTTACTGTTTGCCTCCGGCAGCGCTGGCTGGCTGTGGTGGGCGCTTACTCTGCACAGGGTGCCCGGTGCTGTCCTCGCCATCGGGGAGCCCGTGTGGAGCCACAGAGATCAGAGCGCTGTGACGTAAGGGTGAGGACTCGGGGGAGGGAGCCGTGGATTCTCCCAGCAGAGTCAAGGAAGTCTTGGGGAGCACTTTCTCTTAAAAGTGCAAATGTGGGCCCTGGCCGGTTTGGCTCAGCAGTTAGAGCGTCCGCCTGCGGTCCGGAGAGACCCGGGTTCGGTTCCTGCTAAGGGCACGTACCTTGGTTGCAGTTTGTCCCCGGCCCTGGTTGGTTGTGCGGGTGGCAGCCACTCGATGTGTCCCTTTCACATCGATGTTTCCCTCTCTCTCCCTCCCACTCTGTCTGTACAAAAATGGAAAAATGTCCTCGGGTGAGGATAAAAAAAAAAAAAGTGCAAATGTGGGCGCTGCCTAGGAGTGTGTCTGGAGGAGGACGAGGAGGAAACACCCAGTGAGGTGGGGAGGACAGCAGGTGCACAAAGACGGGCATAACTTACCTTCTCCCCAGCACAGCGCTGGTCTAGAGCCCATGCCTTCTGGCATCAAAATCCACACTGGGCTGAAAGAACAGGGCCCACAGGGACCAAGGCCCAGGCCAGGGCTTCAGTTCTAGGATGACCAGGCTCCTAGGAGAGGACGTGGGCAAGGAGAAAGCTACTGGGGAGGCCAGGCTGGAAGTCTGGGCAGGTCTAGTGGAGGCTGAAGGTTTCTGAGGGGCTAGTGGCCTGGCTGCCCCAGTGCAGGTCGAGGGAGATGGCAGGTTTTCCAGACCCTGCCCTGAGGCCAGCTGATGCCTCCCTGCCTTTGGGTTCTGCCCTGGAGGCCCTGGCGAGGCGAGGACTGGGGTCTGAGCATCAGCAGGTGGTAGAGGTGGTTTGGGCTGTGGTGTGGGAATGGAGGAAGGGGACAGGTCAGGTGTCTCCAGAGACCCTGGGGGAAGGCTTGGAGGCGCCAGCCTGTACTGCTAAGCACTGGGGCCGGGGCCCATGTCCAGGAGCTCCCAGACCAGTGTGCACTTAACTTTCTGAGTGAGCTTGGGACACACTAAACGTGTGCATATGTATCTGTGGATGATGCATGTGTGTGTGTACACATGTCCATGTACACATGTGGGGTCTGCATCCAGCCCTAGATCATTCCAAGAACAATCTGCCTTGTTCCCAAGTCCTCTTCGCTCAGCTCCCTGCATCCCTCCCAGGCTCCCTCCTCCTGCCACTCAGCAACCTTCTCAGTGGAGGCCCCTTCCCAGCGGGAGTCCAGCAGCTGAGTGGTCTCCCTGCGTCCAGGTATCATGGCGGCCAGGGGGTTCTGTTCCAGTGGGTTCTCATCCTGCCATTCTGCTGAGCTTCACAGTAAAGCCTCAATCCTCGAGGCTATTACCATAAGCTCTCACCTGCCCGCCTCTTCCGCCCACATCCCTGAGGCCAGGCCAGGCCCTGCACATGCCCCCCTGCCAGTCCTGGCCCCCGGACTCCCTTCCCTCACCCTCTGCCTGCTCATCCGTCAAGGCTCAGTTGGCCACTCCTGGGTCAGGCCTGCCTCCAGCTCCCCTGGCAGGATTAGCCGCTTTCTCCTGCTGTTCCCTTAACTCTGCGCACCCTCTGTCACTGGCTTATCGCACGTGACGTGGGCTATGTTCACCTGTAAACTGTAAACTTTCTGAGACCCGGGATTGTGTCTGATGCTGGGCCTAGAGCAATGCCTGGAAGATGAGTAGACATTTAACAGGAATACGTTTGAATGAATGGATGAGTGGAATGAGTCTGGGCTGTGAGAGACCCAGCCTGGTTTGAAATTCTTGTCGTCTTGTTTTTCCAGTTATCTTTCCAGAGTCTCCAGCTCCACCTTCAGTGACTGTGGTCCTCTAGGGGTCCCCAGGCTGGCGTTAGTCTAGAACCGGTTACTTGCCGAATCTCCCTGTGTCATGGTCACAGGCAGTGATGGGGGGGGGCACTAGGGAGGCTTCTGGAAGTGCTGCGTCTTGAGCCAAGTTTTAAATAGTTACGACCTCTTTTCTGTTCCTTCCCGGGACCCCGCACATGTTTTTGTGAGCTCTGGATGTATCAAATAAGAGAACACAGTGTTTGAAAACAGAGGCTCAGGAGTCAGAGTCTTGAGTTCAAATCCTGACCCTGCCACCTACTAACTGTGTGGCGCTGGGCAAATTATTTAACCTCTCTGAGCCTCTGTTTGGCTTATCGGCAGGGTCAGTGAAACCTGTTCAGTCGAGGTTACCGCGGGTGTTGATGACACTGCTGTGTGCTGAGGCCCCCTCGCTCCTCAGGGTCACAGTGTGCCTGCTCTTGTCTTCCCGCCCAGATGGAGTCTGCCTGTGTGACCATCCACGAGGCCCTGAGGACGGTGATCGACTCCCAGACGCATTACCGGCTCCGGGAAGCCCAGGACCGGGCCCGGGCCGAAGACCTGAACAGCCGGGTCTCTTACTGGTCTGCTGGAGAGACGGTCGCCCTGTTCGTGGTCAGCGTCAGCCAGGTGCTGCTGCTGAAAAGCTTCTTCACGGAAAAGCGGCCCGTTGGCAGGGTGGCCCACTCCTAGATGAGGCGCCCTGCGCCGGGTCCCCCACAGCTCTCCCAGGCCACAGGCTGCCGGGGGCTGTGCGTGGGACCCGGGCGGGCAGGCATGTGCTCACCCCTCCCTCCATTGAGATGCTCAGTCCTTGTCCTCCGGTTGCCAAGTGCACAGAGCTCGGTAATCAGAAGGACCCACTGTGTTGTGTGTGTAACGCTGGGTGGAAACGTTTACAGTCAGATGGGCCACTGTGGGAGGGCGGGTACCTAGTGCCCAGGCTTCAGGGACAGCTAGTGCTGTATCTCTGCTCCACGGTGCCTGGCTTATCTGGCCTGTGTGTCCTGCCCAGTGTGGAGAGGAAGGGGGCCCGCAGTCTGGTCTTGCCTCCCACAAAGCTCTCTCCACCTGAGGAAACCAGGCCGGGGCAGCCTCCCACCCCAGGGGACTGAGCACGGCCAGCCCTTCCTGCAGCAGCAAAGTAGTGACTGGGTGTGTGGGTCAGCTATGTTCTCAGGGGTGGACTCTGGCTAATAAAGATTCAGCGTGAGCGCCGTGGGGACATGTGTTTTTATTGCTTTGCCCAATAGCTCACAGCCTAGTAGGACCACAGCTGTGTGTATCAATAACCACAGCGTCAAACAGCAGGTGATGCCCCAGAGATGTGTCGGATGCTGCGCATGGAGGTGGGCGGTGGGGTAAATCGCTCTCCTGGTTGAATAAAAGCAGTGAAATGGAAGCTTGTGGTCTTGAACCCCAGAGAGCACTGTCAACAATCCAGTTGTCATTTCATCTAAATGCAGTTTCTGGGTCCTTCGTCTCTTTTTGGGGACTCTCCATGCTTCCTGGGCTTGTGTGTTCATTTCCTTCAGGTTGTGGACATTTTCCATCATTAATTCTTCAACTAGGTTTCCAGTTCCTCTCTATTCTTAGGGCACCCCTGTGATGCCGACGTTCCAGAGGCCCCTTAAACTATCCTCGTTTTTTAAAAATTAATATTCATCCTCACCTGAGGATATTTTTTCACTGATTTTTAGATAGAGTGGAAGGGGGAGAGAGCGTGAGAATTTCGATGTGAGAGAAAGACATCGATTGGTTGCCTCCCACATGACCCTGACCGGGGGATTGAACCTGCAACCTAGGTGCCTGCCCTTGTCCGGAATCAAACCCATGACCCTTTGGTCCGCAGGCTGACACTAACCACTGACCCAAACCAGCCAGGGCTGGTTTAAGTCATTTTGTGTTGTTCTGTGTGGGTATTTGCTGCTTCTTTCAGTCGATTCAGTCTTCTGCTTTCTCTAGTTATGATTTCCTGTATCTTCCTCACTGTACTTCCAGTCGTCTTCATTTCTGACTGGTTCTTTTTCATGTTTTCCATCTCCTTGTTGAAGTTTTCGCTGAGGTCATCGAGCATTCTTACCCCCAGTGTGGTGAGCTCGACATCCTTCTGCATTCTGTTGAGGTCTTTTTTTTGCAGTTTTGTTCTGTTGTTTCATTTGGGACACGTTTCTCTGTCTCCTCGTAGTGGCTGCTTCTCTGTTTCTATGTGACAGATAGAGCTGCTACGTCTCCCCGTCTTGGTAGAGTGGCCTGATGCAGAAGGTGTCCTGTGGGACCCCGTGGTGCAGTCTCCCTGGTCACCTGAGCTGGGTGCTCCTGGGGTGTCCCTTGTGTGGGTTGTGTGTGCCCCCCTGTTGTAGTTGAGCCGTGTTTGTTTTTGGCTCATCAGTGGGAGGGATCACTGCTTAGGCTGATTGGTCGTGAGGACTGGCCGTCAGCTGTGGAGGAGCCACTGTGCAGGGGCAGGCCCTACGGAGCAGGGTTTGCTTCTGGGGGGGCCCTGGTGCCCAACGAGCCTGCCCTTTGAGTGTGTTTTTCATGGAGTGGGTTTGGTGTGCTCTGGTGGGTCTGAAGCTGGCCACCGAGTAGGTTTTTTCTGAGGTCTCGGGAGGTACAGGCCAAGGTCAGCTGCTGCTTGTGCCCTGCCCGGGGCCACATGGTGAGAGTTACAGAGCGATCTGCAGGTGGCTGGTGCTGGTGCTGGGTGTGGAGGTGCCTGGGAGAGCCTCAGCTGCACCCTGAGGCTGCCGGCCACTAGCGTTGAGCGTGGGGCTGCTTAGCAAGAGGAGCGGGACATGCTGAGGCCAGATGGTGCTTGTCTGGGGTTCATGAACCTTTGCGAGATCTTAGGAAAGTCTGCAGCATGAGCCAAGATGGGCCGTTTGTATGGAAGACGAGCGGCTCAGTGGGTCTGCAAGTTTGGTGCGACAGAGTCTCAGGGAGGCACCAGGGTAGGTTGGACGGTCACCCAGGTGGCTGGAGACTCACACATGGTGTCCACCTGCGCCTGCATAGGGAGGGCCCGCAAAGGAGCAGTGGCTTCTGCCACCCTTTTGTTTGAGAGAAGGCAACCCCTGAAGCCCTCATTCTGAAGGCAGACAGTTCAGCTCCTCCCGTGTGTCCCTGTCTTCTGAGTCCCCCACCCCACCCCCAGCGTTGGAGCTCAGAGCCAGTGAGTCCGCCAGTGAATAAGCTGTGTGCGGGTTCTTCGAGAGACACCTGGGATTCCAGCAGCCCCACAATCACCGCTGGTTTTCACAGCCAGAACTTATGGGGACTTCTCTTTCCGGCCCTGGAACCCAGCACTGGGGAGCCTGCTGTGGGGCTGGGACCCCTCGCGTGGAGGGCTGGCAAGTGGCGCATGTGATTCACATCCTCGAATGGGCTGGGGAGATGGTGTTCCCCAGCCGATCTCTTTGCCCAGGAGCTGTGTCAAGGGAGAGAGCTACATGACATTAGAAATTATGGCTGCACAAGCCGGGGGCACTCTGGGCCACTCTGGAGATGGAGAAAGGGCAGCGTGTGTTTCTAACGATGACGAGGGCTCTGAGGACTACCATGTCACAGTAGTCCCCACACAGTCCAGGGATTAACCTGCAGGCGTGAGCGATGTCACAGGACGTGGGGAGGACAGCTCAGGGATATGGGGTGCTGGCCCAGGCAGGAGGAAGCAGGGTCTGCAGTCACAACAGTTGCCAGCAGGTCACAGTCCCGCTAACGCCAATCAGCCTGTGTTCAGACTCCTCTGGCACAAATCATTTTTATAACCTGGGCTGCAAAGTTACAGGTGTCAGGGCCTGCCAAGTTCACAGGGTAGTCAATTAAACTTTCCTCCCAAATTTATTGGTTTTTAAGCTTCCCCATAACTCACGAGTTACAGCCCCTGGAGGGACTGCCGTGGTCTTAACCATATATCACAGCGAACCTCAGCATCCCACCAGAGCCTCACCAGGCAGCGTCTGGGCCTCCCTAGGCCAAGCAGAGCTACGCTCAGAAGAGAAGGCTCTGGCACTGAAGGCAAGTCCGGCCGGAGGGGGAGCTCGCGGATGAGCTACTGGGTCAAGTCAGAGGGGCAACTGGGGCCAGTTAGAGTAGAGAGTTAGAGTGGGGATCTAGGGGACAATCTAGAGTGGGGGGTAGGGGGTGCGAGCTAGTGGGGCAAGCTAGAGGGGTTACCTAGGGGGCAAGGTTCTGGGGCAAACTAATGTGGAATGAGATTGTGGAGCTAGCATGGGGGTGTTGGGGCCCAGCTAGGGGGCGAGTTAAAGGGCCATGTTAGACTGGGGAGTTAGCGGAGCTCTAGAGGGGCGAGCTAGAGTGGGCAGTTAGGAGGTGAGCTAGGAAGGTGAACTAGAGTGGGGAAATGGGGGTAACTGTAAAAGGTCTGAGCCAGCAGATCACATCCACAACGCAAGGCCAGTGCAGAGCAAAACAGCTTTACTGCATGCACCTTAGTGGGGACCGAACCTGGGTCTCTCTGGACTGCAGGCCAATGCTCTAACCGCTGAGCCAAACTGGCCAGGGCCCTCCTCCGATTTAAAAAAAAAAAAAAAGAATTTGTTCATCTTCACCTGAGGATATTTTCCATTGGTTTTTAGATAGAGTGGGAGGGAGGGAGAGAGAGACACATCAATTGGTTGCCTCCTGCAGGACCCCGACCAGGGGCCAGGGATTGAACTTGTAACCCAGATACATGCCCCTGACTGGGAATCAAACCCGAGGGCCCCTGGGCCGACGCTCTAACTGCTGACCCAAACCTGTCAGGGCCCTCCTCCGATTTTATTAAAAAATTTTAAAATCCTCACCCAAGGATATTTTTCCCATTGCTTTTTAGAGAGAGTGGAAGGGAGGGAGGGACGAGGTAGGGGAGAGAGTGATGGATTGGTTGCCTCCTGCACGCACCGCCCACCAGCATCTAACTGGCCAGGGCCAGAGAACATCCATCAGTCTCCTGCACGACTCCTGGGGGATCGAGCCAGCAAGCTGGGCACAGCTCTAGCCAGGAACCCAACCAGCGACCTCTTGCTGCATGGGTCCATGCTCAATGCCTGGGCCACCGCACCGGACCCTCCTCCAATTCTAGTTACCAAAGAGGGAACTAAGTGAAATCCCACGCGTCCTGATATGATGCACTAAAAACGACACAACGTCATTTATTTAGCCTTCTGCACAAAGCACAGTATCTAAACTGAACCACGAAGCAACACTCAGGCAAGCTCAAATGCAAGCACAGGCTGCAAATCAACTGGTCTGTCCTCGTCAAACATGTCGGTCACTCAAGGAAACGACGGGCAGAGGAGCTGCTGGCGATTGAGAGACTAGAGACAACACCGCCAATGCAGAGATCGACCCTGATTAGATTCCGGATTGGGGGCGGGGGGGACCTACAACGGACACTATCGGGACAACTGGCAAAGAGTATGGATGTTTAAAACTTAGATGATGATCCGGGGGCAATGCTAAGTTTCCTGAATTGGATCATCACACTGTGGTTACCTAAGGAGATACATGGTGAAGATTTCAAGGGCAGGGCCGTGGGGAGGAGGCCAGGGCCCGAGCCCGGGTCATTCAGTGCCCAGCGCACTGAGCGGGCAGAGGGAGGCGGCGCGCCCTGCGGGGCCAGGAAACCGGTGGTCCGCGGGCACAGCGCGGACGGAGGGTCCTTCTCAACAAGGGGACAGCGAGTCGAGCAAGGGCCGGGTGGCAGGGGAAGGGCGAGCACCGCAGGCGACTGTCCGCGGGATAACGCGGAGGCACGGAGTGGAGACCCACGGGCTGCAGCGCGCCGAGCGCCCCCTGCCGGTCGCCGCGTCCCGGGCGCGCGCAGGCCCCGCAGCACAGGCGATCCAGGGCCGCCCTCGGGAAGCGGCGTCCCGTCCCCACCCCGCCGACCCCAGGACCCCACGGGAAACCCGAGGCCGCACGAAGCAACAGATCGCGAAGCCGGGCCACGCTCCCGACGCCCACCACACAGCGGCCCTGAGCGACGATCGCGCGAGAACGCGCTTTCCTCTAAGCTCCGCCCCCGCCCTTTCTTTGTTTTCTCGCCCGGAACGTTCGCGAGATCTGAGCGGCAAGTCTCGCGAGCGCGGAGTCGGGCAGGCTCGGCGGCTCTCGCGGTGTTTGCACGAGACTGCGCCCTTCCTTCCTCCCGGCTGAGCGTCCGCCTTCCTCCCCTTCCCCGCCCAGCCTCCCCTTCTTCCCCGTGGCCCATCCCCGCGGGCTAATATGGTCTCCGGCGATGGACGCCCCAAGTGCAGGTCAGTGCCGTTCGCCGCGGGGGCTCCGGCTGCTGCAGGCGCGCAGCCCGGCGCCGGGTCCCTGCGGGTCTCGTCAGGAGGCGCCGGGCCGGCGCGCGGCCTCGGGCTGGGGTCGCTCCCGGGCCTGCCCGCCGGGCCCTCTCCGCCCGGGCCCCCCCCCGCCCGGGCCCCGCCGGCTCCGGCCCGCTCGGGAGGCCGCTCGTTAGGCTGCGGGGAGGGGGCCGGGTCTGCGGGCCCCTCCCTGCCTCCGAGCCTCCGAGCCGAGTGGGAGGCGGTCGGGCCGGGCGTCGGTGGGCCGGGCCGGGACCACGCACTGCAGCGCCGGCGGGCCGTGCTGGGCTCCGTCTCGGACCCACGGCCCGGCCGAGGGTCCGCCCCAAAACAGGAAGGTGCCTGCTCCCTCCAGGCCGCCTGCGGCCTCCCCGAGAACGCCCGGCCCCGCGGTGCAGCCTCCCCGGGACGCGTCTGTTTTAGGGACAACCTGCCGCGTACGCGGATGTGCTCGTTGCTCGCTTTTACCTCCCCTCTCCAGACCTATTGAGGGCTTAACCGGTTCGGTGGTTGGGCTGGGTTTTGATTTTGTCCGTGGGGTGAATGCTTTGTCAGAAGCCTGTCTTTGGAGTCTTTCAAAAGGGAGAAAATTCAATACCGCTAACATAATTGTGGTGGTCTCAAATTACTTACCGCCTTGTACTTATGAAATATTCAGGACATGTCTTCCCCAAACACGCCTATACATCATTGAAATCGTCCTCATTGTTCCCTTCCAGCTATTCTTTGTTTTCCCATATCAGTGCTTAATTCTGTTACCAGTTTTTGCTTGATAAGAGTCACGGTTGAGAGCTCCGCCGTCCAATACAGTGGACACCAGCCACGTGTGACTGACTATTTAAGTAAAAAAAAAAAAAATACAGTTTCTCAGTTGCTGTAACCACATTTCAAGTGCTCAGTAGCCACATGTGGCTAAATGCACAGGGCAAATGTACATTTTTATCATTGCAGAAAATTCTGTTTGATATTTTGTAGCTGTGTTTAATGAAAGTTTTTTTCTCCCCCCAGGATACACCTTTGAGTACCTTATTGAAACATTAAATGACAGTTCACGCAAGAAGTTCTTCAATGTACCTAAATTTGGAGGCACGAAGTATGGTAATGTTGCTTAAGTGTTCCTGAGTTGCTTTAGTTTCTAATAATAATGTATTTGTTAAGCTAAGCTGAAAAAAATTGAAATCTGTTCCTATCATTGTTGTTACAGGTATAAGTTCACATATCTCTAAGGTTTTAAAAGTTCTTGGGACCACTTTTGTTTGAGAAAGACATAAACCCATATTTTAACTTCTCATTTAAAAATCTAAGTTAAGCACTGGCCGGTTTGGCTCAGCCATTAGAGAGTCCTGGGTTCGGTTCCCGCTAGAGGCATGTACCAAAAAAAATAAAATACAAATCTAAGTTAAGCGATACTTTTTTTTAACTCAGAGAAACTCCTAATGCAATTTTAAAAATCTGACTGATGATATTTTACAGCTATAAATTTTACGTTTTAATTTTTCAGGTGAATAATGCCCATAGTTCTTTATCTGCCATCCTTTGACTAGCAGGGCCCGCTGATTTGAGTTGTTCTCCAGGACTGGCCGTTTGGATGTTTTGGAGTATCTTAGAAGGTCCTTGTGTTAGAATCCTGTTGCCATTCAAAAACAAACAGTCCACCACACTGATTGCCTCTTTGGTGATGTGGGGCTGCCTTCTGGCACTGCAGTGCAGTGGCTACAACCTGTGGGATTCCGAGAGATTCTCTTGGGGAGATCTTTGAATTTGAAAATAGACCTTTCACCAGGAAAGGGAGAAATCACTGTCGCCTGGTAAGGGAGACTTCTCTGAAGGAATTGGGATTTGAGTTTATGTTAAACGGGGGGTCATAGAGGACAGTGAGTGCCCAGGGAATGAGGCTGGACAGCCTAGCAGGAACTAAACGATGTTGAGCTGGGGGGACAGTGAGGAGACTGCCTTGGCCGCAGTGCGCGTTTCAGAGCAGCTGCTGTCGGGTAGCCGGGCCTCTCTCAGCCCTCTTGTTTCAGGTGATCGCACTTGTCCTTTTTTTCCTTCCCAACTGCTAGCTTTTCTAACCACAGTACTGGTCAGTCTTGCAGTAGAGCCAGGACTTGGCTTTCCAAATCTGAAAGAAAAGGCTAATTTTGGGGGAGCATTTTTATGGTTTACAAGAAATTAGATTGGGGTTGAGAGTCAAAAAGATGAGAACATGACAGACGTCACAGAAACCTGCTTGTTTTTATGTGTAGGTACAAATGTGTGTAAATGGCCCTGGCCGGTTTAGCTCAGCGGTTGGAGTGTCGGCCTGTGGACCAGAGAGTCCCCGGTTCAGTTTCCACTAGGGGCACATACCAAAAAATTAAAAACGAATGTGTGTAAATGTGCTTTTTTTTTTTTCCCTTCATTTATCTTCAGATAGAGCAGGAGGGAGAGTGGGAGGAAGAAAGAGAGAAACATTGAAGTGAGAGAGAGACATTGACTGGTTGCCCCACACACAACCCCTGGGGCCAGGGACAAACCGCAACCGAGGTACGTGCCCTTAGCGGGAACCAAACCTGGACTCTCTGGTCTGCAGGCCGACGCTCGAACCGCGGAGCAAAACCGGCCAGGGCTAAATGTGCTGCTTTTAACAAAAAGGCAGTAGATGCTGTTTTGTAACCTTTTCTACTTGGCAACGTGAACATCTTCCCATACCACTGAACACAGGCATCTCTTGATATCCAGAGACAGGAAGAAAACATAGTCAAGCCTCATGGGGACCAAAATTTCTAAGCTGCAGTCTGTTCTGCCAGTCACTTGAAGGCTGCCTGGTCTCTTTATCCCTGAATCTTTGAATATCTCTCTCCAGTATTCTACCTACAGTTCACTTACTCTTTTGGAGTAACTCCCAACGTAGGCACTGCTGGCCATTCTCTGTATGTTACGATCGGCTCACTAGCCAGTTGAGACTGTACTTCTGGGAGACTTTTCTGCCTACTGTCCTAACCTCCTTTGGCTGGGCTGTCAGGTGTCTGTTGCTGGTGCAGTTGCCTTGTTGGAACATGGAAAAGAGTCCGAGTTTTCTAACATTGTCTCTTCATGGACTCTGGAAAGGGCTGTGAGTTAGATAAACAGTAAAGTAGTTTGCTTGTGGTTTATACACACCGTCCTTCACTTGGTAAGGATTACCTTTGCCTGACACAGTTCTACTCCATGTACTCACCAGCTCTCCACATTTTGTCCCAGGGTCTGTTGGCTCTTCTGCTTTTGCTGACAACTTCTGTTCTAGATTAGGCCTTTGATAGTAAGAGCAGGCACCCAGTAGGTAAGGTGCTGGGTGTCGCTGCGTGGCCCATAGCTGCCAGGCCACGTAAGTGTGGCCATGTCTTAGGGAATGGCCCAGTGGCAGCTCAGCCCTCGCTGAGCCTCTAGCACCTTCTGGTTTGGTCTGTGTGCTGATTGCAGGCTCCTGAGGGACAAATCTAATGGTGCCAGTGTATCTTTCTCAGTGGGCTGCTGGTCATTGACCTGCCAAGGCTTGGTCTTCCTTCAGTGCTGCAGCCAGGGAGGTGATGGGACACAGCACTGCGTGCTCCACTCAGCAGTTTGGACAGCCGTAGGTGAGCAAGTAGTGCCAGGTTGCATGCTCACCAGGGTGAAGGAGAAGAGTGTCCATACCTTCATCAATAATAGACACTCTTTGTTGTTTCTTCTGTGTTTGTCAGTGAGTGCAAAAAAAATACATCTTGAGCAGGAATCTGTTTTCTCTCTTTCTGCCTTATTAGACTCTCTGTGGCTTTGGGTAGGCCAGGGAGGGAGTGTTTCCCCAGTCCTTCAGTATGGTGTACTTGTCTCATTGAGTTTATCTAAAGCAGGGCTGGGGAATGTCCGGCCCTAGGGCTGTCCGCGAAATCAATACCAGCTAACATCACACACCTCACCAAATTAGCCTGGCCAAATATAGCAGGCTAATTTTCAAGTTGATAAGTTTGTATGGCCTATAAATGATATAAATATCCAAATGGCCCTTGGCAGGAAAACGGTTCCCCACCCCTGATCTAAAGCCTGCTTACCAGCCAGCTGTTAATACCACCCCTTTTAATACCACTTATGGTGATTTCTCCATCTACAAGAATTTCCACAAAACCCTTTTACATTTCTACTTGTCTTTACCACATTCTTTGTGATAAGTAGGGAAGATAGTCTTATCTCCACTTTATAGAGATGAGGAAAATGAGTCTAAGAATCTAAGTAATTTGCCTAAAGTCACATCTCTTTTAAGTGAGGATTTGGTCTTGACTCCTGTCTTCTGACTTTAGGCCAATACTTTTTCCTCCTTAATACCATTCTGTTTTCCACATTAATAATGGCAGTAATGAAGCTGCCTCTGTTGATTATTTACCATAGTCATCCTGTAAGATCAGCTGTGTGGTCCACTTGGCCAGAGACACACTACCAGGTGCCATTACTTCCTCAGTGGTGGAGGAGAAACTTGAACAAACTGACTCTGAATCCTCTGGTTGTAAAACCTACTGTCCCGGGGTGGGGTCACAGGCTCACACCCACGAGGATGACAGGACAACACAAACCAGGGAAGTGGCCCTGGTCAGAGCTGTGGCAAACATGGAGGGGAGGTGCTACTCACTTCCCACAGGTGTTGTAAAATTTTCTGATATGTGAAAAATGTCTGGTTTTTCAGTGTCAAGCAGTTAAATTTTATTTTGTTGATTTTTTTTTTTTTTTTTTTTTTTCTGGAGAGAAGCATCGATGTGAGAGAAACATTGATCGGCTGCTTCCTGCATGCCCCCCCACTGGGGATTGAGCCCGCACCCTGGGCATGTGCCCTGACCGGGAATCGAACCTCTCAGTCCATGGGGTGACACTCACTCCACTGAGCCACACTGGCCTGGCTGGCAGTTAAATTTTAAATGTTAAAATGCAGGGTAGAGCAAAGAAAACATGTCATGGGACCAGCGGTTTGTGGCCTCTGCCCGGAGCACTGTGTTGCCTAACCTCAGCAGCAGCTTTTAGCCTCGATAAGGAGGGTCTGCAGTCCTGGGGGCCAGTGGCAGCTCAGCATCTGTTTCCAGAGCCCTAACCACGCGTGGATCTTCCTCTACCAAGCAATTGACCAAAAGGATATCTGTTGTTATCGGCTCGTTTCAGAAGTGTGATAACACAAATTATCAGAGTTTTCTAGTTTTAAATTACCGGCTTGTCCTGGCGTCCACATGTCTTTTTGATTATCTGTTGTTGAAGGGTTAGCTTTCCAGATTCTTAAAATTCTAGAAATTCCTGGTTAGGAGAGGCAAAATCATTCAGTCCAGTTTTATACTTAGTGTGGGAATCTCTCTAAAACACTGTTTAATTCGGCCAGTTAACATTTATTGAGTACTCATGTGTTTCTGGCAAATGAAAGATGGCTAAGGTGGCATCTTTGTGGTGAAGCAGCACACAGTTTAGTAATGGGGACGTGAATGGAAACGGTCCGCACAGTGCTGTATTGTAGCAGTCTCAGTTTGATCACGAGATCCAGTGGGGATTTTAACATGATCACTAACTGGTTGAAGAGTACAGTAGTCCCCTTATGGACATGTTCAGTTACCCATGGTCAGTTGAGGCCCAAAAATAGTACATGGAAAATTTCAGAAGTAAACATTCATAAGTTTTAGGTTGTGCACTGTTCTGAGTAGTGTGGTGACATTTTGCACCATCCCGATCCGCCTTCCCAGGATGTGGATCTGCCCAGTGTCTCCTCGCTGTATGTGCTCCCCCTGTCAGCCACTGAGGAGCCATCTCCATCATCAGATGGGCTGTTGCAGTTACAGTGCTTGTGTTGAAGTCATCTTATCTCATAAACGATCCCAAAACACAGGAGTAGTGATATTGGCCATTCAGACATACCAAAGAGAAGCCATAAAGTGCTTCCTTTATGTGAAAAGTGAACGTTTTCCACTTAAAACAGTTTTATGTTGAGGTTGGTAAAGTCTGTGGTAAGAATGAATCTTCTGTCTGTGAAATTGCCTAAATTATAAATTAACCTTTATCATGAGTATGTATATATTGGCGGGGGGACAGTCCATCCAGGGTTTGGTACTATCTGCAGTTTCAGGCACCGCTGGGGGTCCTGGAACATGAACCCCTTGGTATTCTAACACTGGTCATCAAGAGTGAAATACCGTTTTTATGAAATGAATTTTACTCACCTGAGCACCTTGATTTACTTTTAAACTTGAACGATACTTTTATACAGTTTAACCAAAATTTGCCTTAAAGGTCTGTCTTTGTCATTGTATTTAATTCTAATTTTCTGTGGTTTTCAATTTTTCTTTGTCTTCCCTGAATTTGTACTTGTCAGTCTTCTGTGCTCAAATCAGCACAGCTCTTGTGTGGAGGTTTTGTCTTCTTTTTCCAGGCCCTGGCTTGCATATAGGAACATCCGAGTTGTAGAAATCTGGGTGTTAACATGAGTAGTGTTTTATTCTGTAATGGCTAGACTAAAATTACTTTAAATTAAGGAAATAGCTAGGCCGTTGTGGCTTAGTGGATTGAGCGACCTCCCAAGGACTGAGAGGTCCTGGTTTGATTCCCAGTCAGGGAACATGCCCAAGTTGTAAGCTTGATCCCCAGTAGGGGGCGTGCCGGAGGCAGCTGATAGATGTTTCTCTCTCACATTGGTGTTTCTCTCACATCAATGTTTCTCTCTCTCCCTTCCCCCTCTCTAAAAAATCAATAGAAACATATTTTCTTAAAAAGAGAAAGAGCCCTGGCCAGTTTGGCTCAGCGGTTAGAGCGTTGGCCTGCGGTCCAGAGACCCGGGTTCGGTTCCCGCTAAGGGCACGTACCTCGGTTGCAGTTTGTCCCCTGCCCTGGTTGGTCGTGCGGGTGGCAGCCACTCGATGTGTCGCTTCATGTCGATGTTTCTCTCTCTCTCCCTCTCCCTTCCTCTCTCTCCCTCCCACTCTATCTGTATAAAAATGGAAAAATATCCTCGGGTGAGGATAAAAAAAAAAGAGAGAGAGAGAGAAAGAAAATAGTGCGTTTTTTAACTTTTTGTTATTTAAGTCCTTTTTTTTTGGTACTTGCCCGTAGCGGGAACCGGACCCGGGACTCTCTGGTCCGCAGGCCGATGCTCCAACCACTGAGCCAAACCGGCCAGGGCTGTTATTTAAGTCTTTATAATACATAGTTGTGACTTTCTTACTGATAAAAATGTTTTCTTGTGAACCAGATGTTCTGCCTTACTCAATACGGGTCCTGTTGGAAGCTGCTGTGAGAAGTTGTGATGGCTTCTTAGTGAAGAAGGAAGATGTCGGGAACATTCTGGACTGGAAGACCACGCAGAGCAGAGTCGAGGTGCCCTTCTTCCCAGCCCGTGCTCTTCTTCAGGATTTCACGTGAGTGGCACCCTTCTTCGTGCGTGAATTTTCAGTGTTTCCTTTTTTAAATACCCTGATTTTAATTTTGAATATCGGTTTATAAATTTTTAAACATCGCCCTTTCTAAACTGAAGCAATTCTTTAAAAATTAGGCACTTGTTTCTTGTACCATTTATTTCAAAACTACTTTTAACTGCCTACTTCTTGTCCCAAGCCAGCTCACAGGCTTTTCAGACTTCACACCAAACTTGAGAGCCTGTCACAGCACCTCCTTCTCAGTATTTTCTTCTTTTTAAATTTTTTAAAAATATGGCTTTGTTGCCCTGGCTGATTTGGCTCAGTTGGCCTGTGGACCAGGGAGTCGAGGGTTTAATTCCTGTCCACGGCACCAGCCCTAGTTGTGGTCGTGCGGGAGGCAAACAGTTGGTGTGTGTCTCTCATCGATGTCTCCCCCCCCATCCGCCCGACTCTATATGAAGATAAATGGAAAAATATCCATTTTTAAAAATATGGTTTTGTAGATTTTAGAGGCAGGGAGAAGAAGAGAGAAACACTGATGTGAGAGGGTAACCTCCATTGGCTGCCTCCTGCCCCACTGGGGATCAAGTCTGAAACCTGGGCATGTGCCTTGACCCGGAATCAAACCAGCAATGTCTCAGTGCAGGGACAATGCTCAGCCACTGAGCCACACTAGCCTGGGCCTTCCCAGTCTTTTCCCATGTTGGTGGAGGGCACTGTCGTCTCCCGTTTGTTAGGGCAAAATCTAGGAGTTAGATTTTGATTCCTCTCTTTCCCTGATTCCTCTCTTTCCTTCATACCTACTCCAGTCTGTTGGCAAGTTCTGCCAGCTCTGCTTTGAGACGTGCCATCTCCACCACTGTCACCTGGTTCTGGCCTCATTGTCTTTTGCCTCGACTGCAGCCATAATCATCTCCTAACTGGCGTCCCTGCTTGCACACTTGCAAATCTATAGTCTTTTCGAAGTAGATGAAAATGTTAATCAAGGTTATATCATTTCCTTGTAGACCAGTTGGTTTCCATCACATGTAGAATAAAATCCAGTCTTCCTGAAAGACTTTGCCTGGTCTGGGTGTCTAGGGATTAGTCATTAGAAGAGGTCACCTTTAGCTGAGTTCTGAAGGAGCCGTAGGAGTTAGCCGGGCAGAACCGTCCCCTTCAGCACCCACGTGGATCTGGTTTGTCTGCCCCCGTGCTGAACTCTCCGTGCTGCTGTTGCAGTCCTCGTGATTCTGCCTTGTGACCATCGCTCCATCTGCACTGCAGACTGCTCGAGAGCAGGAACTGTCTTGTCTGGCCTGTGCTGTTGGTGCCTAGCTCACTGAATGCTTGTCACATCGTTGGCAGCAAGTGTGCAGGAGTATATAGTGGGCAACTTTGGAGGAGCAAGAAGGCTCTGGGGTGGACGGGGCTGGAGCTTGGAAGAAGGAAGGGGGTGGCATAAAATTGAAGGCAGGAGAAAGAATTCCATAGGCAGTTCCCCGAAGTTCTCTTATGCTTCTGAAAGTCATTTCTCTTATTTTTGGCATATCTACTCCTGAGCACTCAAGTCCTCAGATAGTATTTAATGTTAATTCTCATTAAACCAGAGTAGAGCCAACTTTGGATAACAAGTGCATTGTTGAACACCAATGCAAACTAAAAAGGGATACTTTTTTTTGTTAATCCTCACCTGCAGGTACTTTTCCATTGATCTTTAGATAAAGTGGGAGGGAGAGGGAGAGAAACATAAATGAGAGAGAGAGATACGTCAGTTAATTGCCTCCTGAATGACTCCATCCAGGGCCAGGGATCAAATATGCAACCCAGGTACATGCCCTTGACTAGTAATCAAACCTGTGACCCTTCGGTCCTCAGGCCAACACTTAATTGCTAAGCCAAACTGGCCAGGGCAGAAAAGAGGGATTTTACTTATTTTTTAATCCTCACTTGATATTTTTCCATTTATCTTCAGATAGAGTGGGAGGGAGGGAGGGAGGGAGGGAGAAACATCGATATGAGAGAGACACATCGACTGGTTGCCTCCCACACGACCTGAGCCAGGGACCGAGCTGCGACCGAGGTGTGCGCCATTGACTGGCGACTTTTCGGTCCACGGGCTGACGCTCTAACCACTGAGCACACCGGCCAGGGCATGGGATACTTTTTAAATATAGAAATGAATAAATGCATGTTAATAACTTGAACATATTTAAAAGAACAATTGGAACCACAATGTGATTGTGTTCTGTTTTTTAGTGGAATACCAGCAATGGTGGATTTTGCTGCTATGAGGGAGGCAGTGAAAACTCTTGGAGGTGATCCTAAGAAAGTCCATCCTGCCTGTCCGACAGACCTCACAGTTGACCATTCTTTGCAGATTGACTTCAGTAAATGGTACTTTAACACAGACATATAATGACAGCTGTGCAAGCCAGCTGACAACCACCCAGTGGAAGTGTGTGGTGTATTGGGCGGGGAGTAGGTAGTCTATGTCAGAGTACCCTACGTTTAGTGTTGACTAACACAGAGAGAGAAAACGTGGGTGACAAATTTATGTATTGGTGTTCTTTTTTTGTTTTTGTTTTTCTCAGTCTGAATTTATTTTTTACTTTTTTTAAATCTCACCTGAGGATATTTTTCTATTGGTTTTTAGAGAGAGTGAAAGGGAGGGAGGGAGAGAAAGAAAAACATCAATGTGAGAGAGACACATCAATTGATTGCCTCCTGCACTACCCCAACTCCGGCCAGGGATCAATCGTGCAACCAACAGACGTGCCCTTGACTGGGAACTGAACCTTTGAGTCTTTGGTCTGTGGGCCAATGCTCTAATCACTGAGCAAACCCGCTGGGGCTACTCAGTGTGAATTTAAAAGTTATTTTCATGTTTGCATATTTCTGCTGCCATTGTTGATAGAAATGTGCAGTGAGCCTAGAACCTGCCTTTTGGAGTAAACTGTCTGAGTGCAGTCTTCATGTTTCACTAGAGTTTTTTAACTTCCCTTCCAGGGAGGGTCTGAGGGTGTGAGCCATAAATGTCTCTAAGTAATTGGTGGTTGAAAACACTGAGCTCACTGAAGCTGTTTTCCTTCCATTGAAAAATTATTTGAAAGATTTATTGACCACAGTCAGACTAGAGAAGACATGATTTTTTATATACTCTGGAGTCTTGGAATAAGACCGAGATTTATCACAACTCATGAGAGTGTTTGCACTCTGGATTAAAACTATGGCTCTGAGCTTCTTTTAAGTTGTTGGATGAAATAAAACTATTTCAGTACTTGCTAAAAGGTTGTTACGGAAGTATGTGAAAATTATTTTATTGGGCACTTAGAATTATGTTTCCATCTTCATAAATTTAAATCCTCTGTTTCTTTTTTTGGTAACCTGAGATTTACTTTTAAAACTTGAGCTAAGTGGTGTGTTAACCTTCAGAGAGTTCAGTTACTTCCAGATGCATTGCTAGTGTGTGACTTTCGAAGAACTAAGTTTCTGTCACTTTTAACTGGTTCTGTTTCCTGTTTTGAAACGATAGTGCAATACAGAACGCTCCCAATCCTGGCGGCGGGGACCTGCAGAAAGCAGGAAAGCTTTCTCCACTTAAGGTGCAGCCCAGGAAGCTCCCCTGCAGAGGCCAGACCACCTGCCGAGGCTCCTGTGGTCCTGGAGAACTGGGCCGTGGCTCAGGAAGACCATCCGCGCAGATTGAGAGCACACCCCTTCTGTGCCCTTTTCATTTGCAACCAGTGCCTGAGTACGAGACTGTTTGTTTTTACTGTTTACTTTTTATTCATGCCTGGTTCTTTTTTAGTTAGGGAAATCCATGTATTCCCCTTCCCCTCCTGATTCCGGTTACTCTCCTGTCATACCAACCGCTGGGTGACGTAATGCCGTGTATTTCCTACCGTCCTGACAAAGTAGTTAAATCTGTTTCTGTTCCTCGGGAAGAAAACGTTAAGATTTTTCTGTAAGTATATTTAATTTCCATGACTACTGTAGGCAGAAAGATGGTGTTGCATTTTAAACTGTGAATATTTATTTTAGTGAATTTGTACCATCATTATTCATTCATATTTCTTTTCTGTATTCCCTATTTATATTTCTTACTGCATTAAGAATTCTATGTTAAAAAGAGGATTGTTATTGTATGTTTTAGACACATGGTTGCCTCTATGGCTCCGTGGAGAGTAGTGAACCTGCTTAGAAAAGACTCCTGGTCGTGGGTATTGGCTAAATTTCCTCATAGGTAATTTTTTAAGTTAAAATTTCTTTTTTTAATTTCAGGTTTTTTGAGATACAATGCTTCGGGTTGTAGTGACCCCGTGTATTCTCCCTTTCTAAGAATTCACCATGATCTCTGGGTCCTTTGCCATTAAATTATGACAGTTGATAGAATCGCTCCTTATTCCTATTACCTAGTTGTACTGATTATTCGGACATGTTGACTTTTGACATTAGTATCTCCTCTGACACAAGAATTCATTTCCTGAAAAGCAGGATTTATTGATTCAAAAATCATTGATTTTTTTTTGTTTGTTTTTTTCTTACTTTAAATTACGAAGTAGTGAGATGGGTAAGATGGGCTCTGTGCGGTCCCTGGCTGTGTAAAAATAGCAGCTCTTGAGTGTGCTGCAGTGCGTCGGTGAGGCATTAATTAGACTCAAACACGAAATTAAAGGTAGGAGTTGAATCACTGCCTAATTTGAAGTTGGGTTATGAGCTAATAAAGGTGTGGATGGCATTTTTATAACCACAGGTGCTGTGGGCACACAGTAATTGGCGTGGCCCTGGAAAGCTGTGTTCCCTGAGGCCTGGGAAAGCCTCCCAGGTGTGCTGTGGCTTCAGGTGATCTCTCAGCAGTGATTTGTCTTTGTTTCGGACAGGCTGACAGTTGAATAAGTGTAATTGTACCCTGGAGGGCACCTCTAACTTACACTTAACCGCCAGCCGAGTTGGCAGGTAGAGTAAGCAACTTAAAACTGTCAGTAATGATTTTTTTTTTTACGTATCCATTAGATAAAATTAAGCTTCCTCAAAATGGAACTATGTTTATTGTTTGGAAGTGAATTGTTCCTATCTCTGACTTAAATAGTTCATGAATTTACTTATAATTCACATAAAGTAAACTGCTAATTATAGATAAAATAGACCCTTTCATTTGGGGTGAGATGAATACAAGATTTGGACCAAAAGCTCCTTTAAAACTAAAATGACGTCGAATGTGTGATCACCAGCGTCCCTGTCCCCAGTGTTCCTGGCACAGGGGCCAAGTGGGTGAACATGTTCATACTGATGGTTAGTAAACTACACACTCGTTCCTTCTTTCCTGCAGTGGGAACCCAGCAGAACTTGCCACTTTATTTTTAGAACTGTTTTAGCCAGATCTCACAGTAGTGCACATTAAATACAGTCTGGGACACTGGTGTGGACGCGGCTTTAACATTCCCAATAAAAGAGTCCTTGCGTAGCTTTCTAGTGTGTTGTTTAAAGCCACACTCCCTGTTGAAAAGAAGGTAACAGCGTCCGAGAAGTCTGGTGAGGGGCTGTTCCCAGGATTTGAAAAGTGTGTGTGTGTGTGTGTGAGAGAGAGAGAGAGACGGGAGACTTGGAAGCAGTGCAGGTCTGTCTCAGAGAGAGAGAGAGAGAGAGAGAGAAGGGAGACTTGGAAGCAGTGCAGGTCTGTCCCGTAGCACCTGCAGCTAATGCCAGCTCTTCTTCCTTTTAGACCTGAAACAGTGTTAAAGCACCAAGAAGTAGAATTCGGCAGAAACCGAGAGAGGCTTCAGTTTTTCAAGGTATAAATGGTTTGGGAGAAATTTTTATATCTTTATACCAGTCATTTTTTAACACTGTGTAATAGTAGACCCCTTTATTTCTTCATAAAAACTTACTGGACAGCCCAGTGTGTAAGAAAATATAATGACAAGCTCTAGTTCAGGTGAACTGGGAGGGCTCCCCACTCCCATCCCCGAGTCCTGGGGACACAGCTGGAAACTGCCATTTATCTGGAGTCTTGGAATATTTTTCTTTGACTTAATTGTGTTTTAATAGTCTGCAAAATGAACCCTGGCTGGTTTGTCTCAGCAGTTGGAGCATCAGCCTGAGGACCAGAGAGTCCCGGGTTCGGTTCCTGCTAGGGGCGTGTACCAAAAAAAAAAAAAAAAGTCTGCAAAATGAGTATGTTCAGGTTTAGTCACTACATATTTATGGTTTTTTTCTGCATATTTGTTTTTAAGCATGTACTGTAAACTTGGACCCTATGGGACACTGGTAGCATTTTTAGTGTCCATGTTTGTTTATGTTTTAATGTTGAAACACATTCAGATAATGTACTGACACTTGGATTTCTTTACACAAAACCTAGTGGTGTTCCAGAGTGTTCAAGAACGTGGCTCTCATCCCTCCCGGGACTGGAATGGCTCATCAAGTGAACTTGGAGTACTTGTCAAGAGTGGTTTTTGAAGAAGAGGACCTCCTCTTTCCAGACAGTGTTGTTGGCACAGACTCCCACATAACCATGGTGAATGGTTTGGGGATCCTGGGGTGGGGTAAGTAAACGGCGAGTGTATTTCATTCTTTTTGGCAGAGGGCGTCAGGAACGTTATGAAAGAGCACAAGCAGAAGGTCTTCATCACCTCTGAGACCTTTCCATCCATAACAGTAGCAAGAAAATATATCTCAACTCGGGTGTTTGTGGACAGTGTGTTGTAAGAGAATTTACGAAAGTTGCACAGTGGTTAGAGTGATGGTGATGGGTCTGTGAAGCTGATGTGGTTACTCCCTTGTTTGAAGTCCTTCCGTGGCTTCCCCGGCCTTTTTGATAAATCCAGATTCCTTTGCGTTTTATACAGGGCCCTTCACAACCGGATGCTCTTTGGCCCTTCCCCCACACCCGTTCAAGTCAGTCGCTGGCTCCTGCGCGGCTGTGCTAGTGTCATGCCTTCGCACAGGCTGCTCCCTCTGGCAGGATGCTCTCACTCTATCGCATTGTGACAACTGACTCTTTTTGTCTTTGCCATTAGGCTGAGCTTCTTGGTCTTGACAGGGTTTTATTCATATCATATCTTGAGCAAGTACCCTACTTAGCATAATAAGTACTCCATGTTTACTGAACTCAATATAAAGGTAAAGATCCATTTTTTCAACCACATGAGTGGAGTCGTTCTTTTGAGAAGACTTGGGTTCCGAACCCACAGTAGTGGCAGGGAAGCAGCTCTGTGTTGCCAGGGTAGCTCGCGTTTTCTCTGTGTCCTGTGCTAACCGTGTGTGTCTCTCATGGCAGGGGTTGGAGGCATCGAAACAGAAGCAGTTATGCTGGGGCTGCCTGTTTCCCTCACGTTGCCCGAGGTGGTGGGATGTGAGTTAACTGGCACATCGAACCCTTTTGTTACATCCATAGACGTTGTTCTTGGCATCACAAAGGTACGTTCGAAGTGTGCTGGGACACATTTCCCTTGTCCCAGTAAGTACAAGACAGTTGGCTGTGTCATGTTCACTTGACCTTGTTTATTCCTCACTACAAGCCTGGGAGATTGGTACCAATATTGATGGCCCATTTCCCCGTCTTCACTCTGAGAAGACAGGCATGGTAAGGCTGAATGCCTTGCCAAAGGCTCCCAGGGCTGGACAGGAAGTGGTGGAACCGGCATTCTGACCCAGACAGGCAGGTTCTTGAGTCCATCTCCTGCCCTTCTGCCTTCTTCCTGCCTCAGCAAGCAGCTGGTTGGCTCCATGGATATCAGGAAGAGTCAAATCTCCTTTATTTTTTTATTTTTTTGCGTTTATCTTCAGATAGAGCTGGAGGGGGAGAGGGAGGAAGAGAGAGAAACATCGATGTGAGAGAGACACATCGAGTGGTTGCCACCCACACGACCCCAACCGGGGCTGGGGATGAACTGAATCCAGGACCTCCGGTCCACGGGCCAACGCTCTAACCACTAAGCCAAACCGGCCAGGGCTTAGATCTCCTTTAATACTTAATTGAATCATTCTTCCTTTAAAACCATAACTTACAAGATAATAGTTTAAAAAACAGCGACTGAGGAAATAAATGTGATGGTGTCAAACTTCTCTGTTGACCATTCTAACGTTGCTTTAGAATACTGGCTGCGAGTATTCAGTATAGGTGCTCTGGGGTTTGCTAGTGAACAGTGTATGTAGCTCCTCATCCGAAATTTCTGGTGCTCACTGGCTTCATTTTAATGACTCAGTCGCATGAACCTGGGGGAGTGTTCTGCATGGAATCCCAGTTGGACGCAGGTCTCAGCACTTAGGGTCTGGTTGTAGTTGGAGGACTTTCAGGAGACTCTGCAGGGAAAGGAAATGGCATTGCCTCCCTCTCAGCATGTGGTATTGATCCTTTCCTAATTGGAAGACCTTTGACTCATTTATTTTTTAATCCTCACCCAAGGATGTTTTTTTAATTTATCTTTAGATAGAGTGAGAGGGAGAGAAAGGAAGAGAGAGAGAAACATCACCGTGAGAGGGACATATCGACTGGTTGCCTCCCACACGACCCCCAACCGGGGCCGGGGACGACCTGCAACTAAGGTATGTGCCCTTGGCCAGAATTAAACCCGTGACTCTTTGGTCCGTGGGTCGGCGCCCTAACCGCTGAGCTGAACCGGCCAGGGCAGCTTTTGACTTCTTACAGAAATGATTGACTTGACGTGTGGACCAAAGATCAAGAAGTTAAATTGAGAATTACAGCTTTATTCTCAGAAAAGGGACATCCCATTATGTTTGTAGAGAAGACAGTTCTTCCTTTCAGATATCCTGAAAATTAATGCTGCTTTTCAGACCCCTCTGGCTGTTTTATGTCTGTTTTTGGTATTTGGACTCACTGTTACAAAAATTACACTTATTATGCACACATTTATTGAAGATTATATTTGTTTGAGTCCTGTTCCATTCGTGATCTTTATAGGATTAATCATGTATGTTTTGACTGTACATTGTGGTCCTTCGTTGATTTGGTGAGAGCAGCAGCAGGCGTGTCTGACTCGTCTTACTCTCCTTTGCAAAGAAAATAAGCATGAATGTAAGGAGACATCTTTCTCTTAGGCTTGAGTTTCTACATCTATGAGACAAGGGTTTGGATTCAGTGACCCCTAGCACCTCTGCCACGTGGGACTTCACATTGTCCGTAGGTAGAGGTTGCTTCCTTCTTGGCTGCCCTTTAGGCTCCCTCCCTACACCAGTCTGAGCCCACTGCCCAGTCTAGGAAAGGTCAGTAGCTGTTTTGGTTAGTTATTTGGTAACAACTAAAAAAATGATTTTAGAATGAATTAAGTTTGAAGCCACATGTTAAATTCTATGAAAATGGAATTTACTTACAATTAATATTGCTGTAAATATTGGGACCAGTAGTTGAAATCTGAAGAATATTTATAGCCAGTGTATAATTTCTTGTTTTTAGACACAGTTCGATCAGTGTGTTAGTATTTTCGTTAAATCTAAGGTGCCGTCAGTGGCTAGAAGCACCGTTACTTTAGGTACTGCTAAGAAAGAGGGGCTGCCAGCTCCCAGACACGCCCTGGAGTCTGAGCAGGACTCCGGCTCCAGAAGCCGCCACGTGGCTCTTGGCCTCGTGGAGCTCGCGCCCTTTCTGCTCCGACCGCAGGGACACGGCCTCTCCTCTCACGACTGCCATTTTAGAGCACCGCAGAGGCCTTGGCTTCACGGTCACGTGTCGGGTGAAAACCAGGTGATTCGGTGTTCGGAGAACCCATCCCGTCCTGCTAACCAGTGTGTTTCTGTGCGTCCCTTTGTGCAGCACCTCAGGCAAGCAGGAGTGGCTGGAAAGTTCGTTGAGTTTTTCGGAAGTGGAGTTTCACAGTTATCTATAGTGGATCGAACTACAATAGCAAACATGTGTCCAGAATACGGTGCTATCCTCAGCTTTTTCCCTGTTGACAATGTGACGTTAAAACATTTAGAACATACAGGTAAGAAGATACAAGATCATTAGGATAAATGTTACATTGCCAGTGTGTCTGCCTGAGCTGTTTTCACAGGAAATCACTACCTTGTTTTTTAATGTTCATGAAGTTATGTTATTTTGGGGCAGTGGCTTTCAAATAAACTGCATCCAGTGACTTGAATGTTGAAAAGTAGTCTCTTACCCATTTACAATCAGTTTAAAGGAATTATTCAAACCGCTGATCTTCACCTCACTTCTCCGCGCGGTGAGGTTGCCCCGCCCTGCCCAGGGATGGGGTGGTCTAATGGTCACTGCTTCTCCCTCTACCGCCAGAGCTCTGCCTGAAGGATGAGCACGTGATCTGTGGACAGTAGCGTAGGGTTCCGGGTTTCCATCTCTTTCGTAGCCTGATGGACTAGGAACTTTGGCCACTCTTCCGTTTGGGGGCAGATTATTTTAAGTTAACAAGTCAGTGGCAAGATGGTTGTGGTCATTTGGAGCCTTAGAGGAAACTGCCCTCATAGAGCACAGAGCTTCCTCTGAACTGGATCTGGTTGGTAGGACATCAGAGAGAGTGGTTACAGCGGCCTCACTCCTTACATATTAGAATGAGGTATTACCAGCCTGTTACTGTGTGACCAGTTATCCTAAAACTTAGTGGCTTGAAACAGCAAGAATCTTTTATTGCCACATGGTTTCAGTGGGTTGCTAATTCACACAGGACAGCCTGCCTGTGCTTTGTGGTGTCAGTAGCCTCGGCTGCAGGACTTGAGAGCCAGGCTAGGGAGTCCGGCAGGGAGTGCTGGCAGGCAGCTGTGGTTCCTCCATGTGACCTGAGCGCACGTGCGCACCAGCCAGATCCCATTGGTCAGATTGCAGAGGCACCAGCAGATGCCACCTCTTGATGGAGGCACTGCCCTCACACTGTAAGAAGAACGTGTAGTTGGGGAACCTACTGCTGTGGCAGACATTGGAGAACACACCCTGCCACAGCCATTCACTTCTCATCACGCTTATGCATAACCCGCCAGATGTTATGTTGGAAACTCTCATATCAACATCTAAATTCTTTTTATTTCTGGAAGAGATTTCTGCTCTGTGAAAGTTCTTTTTTTTTTTTTTAATCCTCAACCAAGGATATTTTTAAATTAATTTTTAGAGTGGAAGGGAGGGGTAAAGGAGAGGGAAACATCATGTAAGAGAGGCACATCGACTGGTTGCCTCCCGCATGTGCCCCAACTGGTGCTGGGAAATCGAACCTGCAACCCCAGATGTATGCCCCTGACCGAGAATTGAACCCATGACCCTTTGGTCTGCAGGCTGATGCTCTAACCACTGGCCACGGCTCTGTGAAACTTTTTAACTTTCATCTTTCATTCTATTAGTGCTACTTATTGTTTAGGGACAGTAATGAATTTACTCTTCATGGTGGGTAGTAATTTATTATATTCAATTTTATTATTGTTTTTTCTTTTGCAAACTACTTTTTGTGAACTTTAATAGCATTGGTTCTATTTCTGATCTTGGTTGTGATCTATTAAGTTTTAAGGAGGTGGCTGCTATGTAGTTTATAGTTTTTCACAGAGCAAAATTCTTACTACTGTTGAGAATAATACCAAGTACCAATTTGTAAAGAAATCAATTCTGAGTCCTGTGTAATTTATAATACTCATTTCTAACTCATCATTGGAATTCAACACACCCCCGAAGGTTTCAGAATTCCTACTGGGTGTTTGTTATTTATCTTTTTAGGTTTTGACAAAGCCAAACTCAAATCAGTGGAGACCTACCTTAAAGCTGTGAAGTTGTTCAGAACTGACCAGAATAGTTCGGGAGAACCTGAGTACTCCCAGGTATGTGCAGAGTGGCCCACCTAGTACTGCTGTGAGTTCTGAGCCTGGCCACCTGGGTTTCAGTCCCAGCTCTAAGATTTATTAGCCATGTGACCCTGGGCAAGTTGATTAGCCTTTCTGCCTCAGTTTTCTTATCTCTCAAATACGAAGATAATGTCTATTGCGTAGAGTTCTTAAGAGATTAAATACAAATTCACTAAAACAGTGTCAGGCACACAGTGAGTGCTCAGTAAATTCATTAATTTTACATAGATTTTTATGACAACAAAACTGAGAAAGAAGAAAGGTTTCCTAAGCTGACCTCCACCATCACAGCAGGCAGAGGGCAGTTTTGAGGCCCAGGTGCAGAAGGTCGTAGCTGGCACAGCCATCCATGTTTATGTGGTGGGAGAAGGGCACCTGGGGAACAAGAAGGTTTATGTAGTCTGTGCAGTTGGTCGTGTGACAGTTTGCATCTGCTAGTCTTGCTTTTAGCAAATGTTCATGTTTCATAAGTTAAATGGGTTTTAAAATATTCCTCTTTGATGGATGCTTTTCACCATCACAAGTTGCGCACAAACAAATGTAAACACAAATGTAAATGTAAATATAAATGTAAGTAGTGCTTGAATTGGAATCTATCCTTATGAATCCTAATACCTTTTCTTCCACTTCTCTCTTGTTTCTAGGTGATCCCGATTAACCTGAATTCAATAGTTGCTTCTGTCAGTGGTCCCAAACGACCGCAGGATCGAGTTGCTGTGACAGAGATGAAGAGTGATTTCCGAGCTTGCTTAAGTGAGAAGGTAGAAGACCTCGCTGTCGTCTTAGGTTAAAATCTAGTTTCTTGCCCTGGCCGGTTTGGCTCAGCAGTCAGAGCATCAGCCCGCAGACCAAAGAGTTGGGGTTCAATTCTGGTCAAGGGCATGTACCTCGGTTGCAGTTTGTCCCCAGCCCTGTTTGGGGTTGTGCAGGAGGCAACCAGTCGATGTGTCCCTTTCACGTCAATGTTTCTCTCCCTCCCTCCCACTCTGTCTGAAGATAAATAGAAAAAAATCCTCAGGTGAAGATTTTTTTTTTTTAATTTAGTTTCTCAGTCACAGTAGCCTCATTTCAAATGCGGAATAGCCATGTGTGTCTGGGCTCTTGTGTCCGATGTGTTTGTGCTGTCGCGGGATTCTGCTAGACGGCAGTGCTCCAGACCAGAGACCGAGACCCGCGGCCTGTCTGAGGGTCACGCTGCACACCCGTCACTTTCTCTGCTCTGAGAGCTCGTGGGCGGGCGTTCTTCCCAAAGCTTTTGTTTTCATGATTTATTGATTTTCTTGTTGTGGAGAAGTTCGGGCTGACACGGGAATAAACGGTGCATCCTGGGCACCTCCACTTCTCAGTTACCAGCTGGCTCACAGTCTGCAGACACACAGGGTCACTTCAGCGAAAAGTTTGTCCTGCCTCTTTTTTGTTGTTAACTTTTGTTTTAATCTTCACCAAGGATACTTTTTCCATTGACTTCTAGATAGAGTGGGAGGGAGGGGGAGAGGGAGAGAGAAACGTTGATGTGAGAGAGACACGTGGATTAGTTGCTTCCCGCACAACCCCATCCAGGGCCCGGGATTGAACCTGCAACCAAGGCACATGTCCTAGACCAGGAATTGAACCCATGACCCTTTGGTCCACGGGCCGACGCTCTGCCACTGAGCCAAATCAGCCAGGGCTGTCCCCCTCTTGAGAACTACTGTGAGCGGGAATGAATAGAGAACCTCAGAGCCGAGTGAGAGCTGGACCCCGAGTACTTGGCTGACCTGTCAGTAGATAAAAGCTGTGGGCACAAGCAGACGCCTCTCATGACTGTTCACCCTCCTGCTCCAGCTGCATCACAGCGACTGAGGTCATGGGCCTTTAGCATCTCTTGCACTGGCTTATAACTTCAAGTGTTAAATCAGCTAACGTCAAGGATCTGCCTTTTTCTACCAGCCCTTTTTCCTGTACGTGTCCAGGACATCGCGTTTACGTGTGCGCATTTCCACAGGTCGGGTTCAAAGGCTTCCAGATTGCAGCCGAAAAGCAGAACGATGCCGTGTCTGTTCACTACGAAGGCCATGACTACCAGCTGTCGCACGGGTCTGTGGTCATCGCCGCGGTCACCAGTTGCACCAATAACTGCAACCCGTCCGTCATGCTCGCTGCAGGTTGGTGGTGGGTGAAGGTCACACGTCTTTCTAAATTATTTGCATCTTTTTGTCACATTCACCTTCTGCTTCTTAGATGGTGCACGAGCATTGGTGTCTGTTGGCCGGTGAGGACTTGGAGGTTTGAATGAGGTCTTTAGGAGCCTGAGTTTGATTTATGTTACTAGTTTTATGTTTAGTGCACAGAAGGTACGTCATTCTCTTGTAACTTACACGTCTGTTAGTTTGAGGTCATATCTGCTCTGTTAACTTAGGGCTGTTCATGAGCAGGTCTCTTGAGAAGCTGCTGGGGATTCAGCACTGAGAGTGGAGGGAAGGTGGCGGACAGGGCATCCGAGGGGTCGGTCGTGCGCCTGGGCCGTTGCTGACGTTGCTACTTGCCAGGACCGTGTGTCGTTGCGTTGCTGTCAGTTCATTACGATTATGGCATTTAAGATCCTTCATTAACATCATGTGTCTGAGACTGCTATCGGGTTGTACCCTAAATTTTTTTTCAGGTTACACCTTAATCTACAATGTAAAGGCTACTACACCTACTGTAGTGTTTTGTTTTATTTTTTTAATTTTTTTTTTATCCTTACCCAAGGACATTTTTCGATATTTTGTTCAGATAGAGTGGGAGGGAGGAGAGAGACATCGACGTGAAAGGGACACATCGAGTGGTTGCCACCCACACGACCCAACCAGGTCCAGGAACAAACTGCAACCAAGGTACATGCCCTTAGCGGGAACCAAACCCGGGTCTCTCTGGACCACAGGCAGACGCTCTAACCGCTGAGCCAAACCGGCCAGGGCTGTAGTGTTTTGTTTTAAATGAAACAAATCTATAGAAAAAAATGAGTAAAGTGTATGGATTTGGACTTTTACCCTGAGGTGAATTGGAGATCCACCTGTTTAATTAATAACCCTTCCTTGTTCCTATTTAGATGTGTGGGAAAGACGGCAGCATCGTAATCACGGTTTGTTTACTCTGCAGGCCTTTTGGCTAAGAAAGCTGTTGAAGCTGGTCTGCGTGTTAAACCGTATATAAGAACAAGCTTATCGCCGGGCAGTGGGATGGTCACGCATTACCTCAGTGCCAGTGGAGTGCTGCCGTATCTGAGTAAGCTCGGGTGAGTGCCAGCTGCCCTGCTCACGTCGACGCTGCTGTCCGCATGTGCAGCTGCCTGTCAGGCCTTGTTGCCTTGCCATTACCACCGGCACCTGAGGCCTTCGTCCTGAGAGAACATGTGTGAGCATGCTCAGTGCGTAAGGCAGTGTGTTGGCTAGAGAAGCACATGTGACCTCTAGTTTCAGGATGGAAAGACAAGACAGGTGACAGTGATTGACAGTGCAAGGGTTGGTGCCAACTATTGCATACTTGCCCTGTGTTGTGTGGGTCATTTTTCAGAAACGGATGAAATATTACAGGTTGTATTATTAACTGAGCAAATTGTTTTAAGTGAGGTTTTATGAGGTTCCTGGGTCTATTAAGCATAGTTTAACAGGAACTTTGGAGAAAGTAACATTTCACATTTCTTACGTACTGCTCTAAAATATAATTGATGCTAGCCTATTTTGAGTGTGTGCTTCAGGCCATACTGTCTTAATTCCTTTGCATGCCTAATAAATGTTATGGGTATTTTTGGGGGAGTAGATTTAGAAGAGCAACTGAAAGTAATTTTGTGGATTATATCTATAATTTTTTAGTTACATCATCTTGAAATTTTTGTCAGGGACTTTCCTTAGCTTAGTTGGTTTAGACGTGAAAAATTTACTCCGATCATCACCCAATCACAGTGCCTTTTGGGGGCCTTCGGTCAGATTATAGCTGGGGCCTCCCGATACTTTACAGTTGAAACCCCTTTGGAGGAAGTACGCTTCAATGTTTGAGTGGTCATGTCATATCCTGGCAAGCAGATTGGAGGGATTTTCTTGTACAGTAGCTGTGTACATAGCTTCTGTGTCAGGTGGTGTCGAACCCAGCTGGGGAGCAGCTTCAGTGTCCCGCTCTCCAGAGGTTTGCACATGGGAGGCAGTGTGCCGGAGGGTGAGCCTTGACGCCCAGAAGCTGCAGTGACTGTACCCATAAAGGTTAATTCGTGTGCCTCACGAATGTTTCGAGTAATCGGTAGTAGAGGAGATGAAAGATAAAGCCTGCCCCTCCTTGACACGCATCGTGATGTCTGTCCCGTCACGCTTGTTTCCAACATGCAGATTTGACATCGTTGGCTATGGCTGCTCGACGTGCGTGGGGAACACAGCGCCCTTGTCAGAAGCTGTCCTGAGTGCTGTGAAGCAGGTGAGGCAGTGCCCAGTGACAGCCACATGGGCTTCTTCTAACTGCATTTTGTTATTAGACTATAGGAGATGTGCACTGTTGTGTTTGTTTCTGTAGTCCTTGCACCTCTTTGGAAGAGTAACCTGTCAATCTTAAAATAATTAGAAGAACCATTTTTTTTATTCTTGAAATAATTCCTTAAAAATGTGTCCTGGCCATTTTGGCTCAGTGGTTAGAGCGTTGGCCTGCAGACCAGAGAGTCCCGGGTTCCATTCCTGCTAAGGGCACGTACCTCGGTTGTGGTTTGTCCCCGGCCCCGGTTGGGGTCGTGTGGGTGGCGACCACTTGATGTGTCTTTTTCATGTCAATGTTTCTCTTTCTTTCTCTCTCTCTCTCTTTTCCTCCCTCTCTCTCTCTCTTTTCCTCCCTCTCTCCCTCCCGCTCTATCTGAAGATAAATGCAAAAATGTCCTCGGGTGAGGATTAAAAAAAAAAAAATGTAAGGAGTTAATTTAGCTTATTTCCAGGATTGATAGTCTGGGCTGTAGAATTGGTAATGTGCTCTTTGGTTATCTTGCCCTAAGAAATATAATATTTGTAGTTGCTTTATGATTATACAAATTGGCATCATCTCTTAAACTGAATCTGTGTGTGTGTGGTTTTTTTCCAGGGTGATTTGGTTACTTGTGGAGTTTTATCTGGAAACAAAAACTTCGAAGGTCGTCTTTGTGACTGTGTCCGTGCCAGTTATCTGGCCTCTCCGCCCTTAGTGGTGGCTTACGCCATAGCCGGCACCGTGAACATCGACTTCCAGACAGAGCCTTTAGGTATCTCCTTCGTGTGTGTGCTTGCACACCTGCACACAGGCATTCTGTTTGTTACGTATTCGTTGTATTTTGAAATGTTTCTTATACCATTTGTCCTTTGAATTATTTTAGGAAATTGTACCGTAGTTATTAATTTCTGTAGTCACAGGAAGAAGGTAGAATGTGCAAGTAATCAGCTTCCGGCTGCTGAAGCCTGGCGCACTCCAAGGGACGTGCTCGGTTCCCTGCTGTGTCTCTGAAAGGGCACAGCTGTCTTGAGGGAGTTATTTCTTACACCACATCTCATTTTTAAATGTTTTAACCAGGTACTGACCCCACCGGCAAGAATATCTACCTGCATGATATTTGGCCTAGTCGAGAAGAAGTTCATCAGATAGAGGAAGAACATGTTACATTATCCATGTTTAAAGCATTAAAAGAGAAAATAGAGGTCAGAATCTCACTTGTTTCTTAAATAGTTTGATAAAGTGACAGTGTTTATTTTACTCTTCTTGCTTTCTGAACAGGACAAAAACTTAAATCACATTATTTTTAACACGGTCTGAATGAGTGATAGTCATTTTGTATTTGGAATCTATGTATCTGAGGAACAGTGAGAATACTGGAACCGATGTCATTGCTTATTGGAAACGTATCGTGAGCATCTACACCTGGTGTCCTGAATCACGGGCACATCATCAGAATATCCCTTGCTCGTCACTTTCACTCAAGTGGCTCAGCATTGAGAAGTGGGAGCAAACACTGCCCGCCCTCTGCCCCCTCAGGTGGCCAGAGGTGTTTCCTCAGCACCTCCCATAGGTGTCTGTGCCGTGCAGGCATGGAGCGGATCATACATGTGAGGGCAGAGAAAGCATGTGTTCACTTAACACATACTTACTGAGCACCAACTATGTGCTTGGCATGTGCCTGTGAATAAAACACAGAATTCTCATGGAGAGAGGCAGACAGTGAACAGTGCCTCATTAGGTAAACTACAAAGTATATTTAGAAGTGATACATTGTTTATATGGAAAAAAGTAGACCAGGGTAAAGAGAACCAGTTGTGCAAAATTTGTGGAGTAAATTGCAGTTGCGTATGGGTTGGTGGAAAACACAGCCCTTGAGATGAGTTTTGAAGGTGAACAAGTCGGACATATGTCTGGACCAAGAGGAAGACTTTCCAGGCAGAGGGAACAGTGGCAGGGCCTCCGGAGGGAGCCTCAGCAAGCACTGTGTGGCCACAGCATAGGAAGCAAGGACAGCGGTAGGAAATGATGTCAGCGAAGAGGAGGACCAGAGCTTATAAGGAATTTTAGACTGTTATAAAAATTTAGTTTTTTACTCTGAAGTTAGATGGGGAGCTGTTGGAGGTTTTGAACAGAGGAGTGTCATCATCGGAGGGACTGCTCTGTTTTCCTTCTGAAATGCACTGGGGAGAGGTGGTTGGGAAAAAAGATGAAGGAGTAGACCAGTCATGGTCCAGAGTACCAGTGGTAATGGCAGGGCCATCAGGCTGCAGAATGACAGTGACATTGCAATGTAGTTTGAAGGTAGGACTAATACTCAGTGATATGGGACAGGTACATTGAAAACAGCAGGTTTCTCTCCATTGTCACTTTTTTTAATATATTTTTTTCTTTATTGATTTTAGGGAGAGAGGAAGGGAGACGGGGAGAGAGATAGGAACGTCAATGAGAGAGAACATCAATTGGCCGCCTCCTGCATACCCCCCACAGGGGATTGGGCCCACAACCTGGGCATGCGCCCTGACCAGGAATCAAACCGGTGACCTGTAGGTGCAGGGCCGACCTCAACCACGGAGCCACACCGGCTGGGCTTAAAGATCAACAGCATATGCCACACACAGCAACCTCATTTCTCTTTAGCAGCATGTGTAGATCTTCCTAAATTCTATAGCTTTTTTGGGATTCTGTAGTTTTGTTTTGTTTTTAATCCTCACCCGAGGATGTGTTCATTGATTTTTTTAGGGAGAGAAAGAGACACATCGATGTGAGAAACATCAGTTGGTTGCCTCCCATGCGTGCCCCAGCTGGGGATGGGACCCCTCCTGGCACACAGGATGACACTCCAGCCAGCGGAGCCACCTGGCCAGGCAGAGTCTATTGTCTTTTATGTCCCGTTTACATTAAAACTTAGCTTCTAGGGTGTTCCTGCAAATGTGTTGTGCTGGGATTTGAGCAAGTCTTACTCCTTCTGAGAACCTCATGATTTTGTAGAGTGCGTTATCCTACTTTCTTTGGAAATGGATAAGACCTTTTTATTATTATTATTATTATTATTATTATTATTCTAACCTAAATACTACTTTATCCCCTTGATCATTTTTATAAACCTTTTTCTGACTCCATTTTGTCTTTGTTTTGGTTCTCAACCGAAACCATGTTCACAGATGGGTGATAAACGGTGGAATTCCTTAGAAGCTCCGGATTCAGTTTTGTTTCCGTGGGACTCAAAGTCCACGTATATCAGATGTCCCTCGTTTTTTGACAAGCTTGTAAGTATGGTTTTACTATTTCATCTTTCATTTTTATTTTTTTGTTAATCCTCACCCAAGTATATTTTTCTATTTATTCTTGGAGGGAGGGAGGGTGACAAACATTGATTGGCTGCCTCCTGCACGACCCTGACTGCGGCTTGGGATCTAACCTACAACCCAGGTACATGCCTTTGATCAGAATCGAACCCGAGACCCTTCGGTCTGTGCGCTGACGCTCTAACCACTGAGCAAAACCGACCAGGGCTGTTTCATCTGTTAAAGGTTGTTATGAAAATACATGTCTCATGAAGAGTTAAATGCCTTCAACTTTCTTTTGCCTTTAGACCAAAGAGCCAGTTGCCCCCCCACCCATTGAAAATGCCCACGTCTTACTGCATCTGGGAGACTCCGTCACGACAGACCACATCTCGCCGGCGGGAAGCATCTCCAGGAGCAGTGCTGCTGCTAAGTATCTGACAAACAGAGGGTGTGTGCGAGGGTGAGGGTGTCTCGTCCTGCTCCTCCGGCCAAGAGGCCCCCACAGCCGTGCTCCGCTGTCCAGGGAGCGCACAGTGCCCTTGTGTGCGGTGCTGTTCCTGCCTCTGCAGAGCTTTAGATGTGGAAATTGCTACTTTAAATAGAGCCCTTGTAATCTGAATAAAAAGCTGATTGGAAACAAGATTTTGCTTTTTTAGGGCTACTTTGTTGAAAAATCAGCTTGGCCCTTGCCAGTGAGGCTCCGTTGATTGAGCATTGTGCGGTGCACCGAGAGGTGGCCAGTTTGATTCCGTGTCGGGCACATGCCTGTGTTGCGGGCTCCATCCCCAGGGCATGGGTGTGCAGGAGGCATCCAATTGAAGTTTCTCTCATTGATGTTTCTCTCTCCCTCTCTCTCTCTCTCTAAAATCAAAGAAAATGTAATAAAAAGAAGGAAGGAAAGAAAAATCATCTTGGTTTGACCTACCACATAAAGGCTGATGGTTTGGTTCTAACCATCCTCCTATTGTTGGAGCATGGCATCTAAATGTGTTTGTGGCTATAAAATGTTCATGCACGAGGCTGGGTTTGACTGGTGTCGGTTCAAAAGATGGATCGTTTTGTTTTTTTGTTTTTTTTTAATCCTCACCCAAGGTATGCTTTTATTGATTCTAGAAAGAGGAAGGGAGAGACATCAACGGGAGAGAGAAACATCGATTGGTTTGCCTCGTGTACATGCCCAACCAGGGACAACCTGCCACCTTTCTGTGCAGGGACAATGCTCCAGCCTGCTGAGCCACAGCGGCCTGGGCGAAAGATAGGTCTCAGCAAGCCACTAGATGTGACATCTGGTGTGTACGATGCAGGGGACAGAACAGCATGTGAAAGGGGCATAAAGGTGCGGTCAGCACAGCCTAGTACAGAAAACAGATGAAGTACAGGGACAGACAGAGGTAAATGCAGAGATTAAAAGAAGCTTGATCAGCTGGATTTGCATCCTGATTTGAACAAACAAAATGATGTGGGACAAGGACATTTGAATATTGGCTAGCTATCTGATGGTAAGAAGTTGTGACTTCTTTTTTGTTATTGATAGTATTTTTTAGGGATCCATATCTTTTAGAGAAAGCAGCTGAAATACATACAGTTAAAATATGCTGAGTTCCCTGGGCATTCACTGTTCTTTTTTCTCTACTTTTATATATTCTTGAAATGTCCATAGTGAAAAGTGTTTCCTAGTAAGTTTTACAACTCAACAATGTGTGATTGTGTTCCATCTGAAGTGAAAACTGGCTTTTATAACTTCCTTATAGGCTTACCCCTCGTGAATTCAACTCTTACGGAGCCCGGAGAGGCAATGACGCTGTGATGACAAGAGGCACTTTTGCAAATATCAAACTTTTTAATAAGTTTATTGGAAAACCGGCTCCCAAAACCATCCATTTTCCGTCAGGACAGACGGTAAGGACGCATACAAAGCACCTAGACGAGTGCTGACTACGTCGGAACTTGCATCACCGACGTGGTGTCTGTTCTGACCCGCAGCTGGACGTGTTCGAGGCTGCAGAGCTGTACCGGAGAGAAGGCGTCCCCGTCATCATCTTAGCAGGGAAGAAATACGGTGCAGGGAGTTCCAGGGACTGGGCTGCCAAAGGACCATATTTGCTGGTATTGATTCTTAAATTTTATATTCTCAAACTTCTGAGTTTTTGTTTTGCTTATTAATCCTTACCCGAGGATATTTTTCCATTGATTTTTACATAGAGTGGGAGGGTGAGAGGGAAAGGGACAGAGAGAAACATTGATGTGAGAGACACATCAGTTGGTTGCCGCTTGCAAGAGACCCTGACTGGGGCCGGGGATTGAACCCGGAACCCAGGTACATGCCCCTGACTGGAATTGAACCCGCAACCCTTTGTTCCATGGGCCGACACTGTAACCACTAAGCCAACCAGCCAGGATGGACTTCAGAGTCTTAAGTTTATTTGCAACATCCTATTAAACTTTATTTTACTCATTTGGTTTTTTATGCTTATTTTGATCTCAATATTTGTGGGTTTTTTAAAGAGATCATGTATATTTTGGACTTAGCTAGTTGCATCAGTACTCTGAATTTAACTGAACTACATCAGTCTTTTCTTATGTGAGAAAATCCATATGGTAGCCGAAGAGATGATGATCATGATTTGTACCCACTGGAAGTGTCCTGTGCCCGTTTCCCTGGACTTTCTCAGATTTGCTCTGTCGAGGTCGACAGAGATGTGGGCCAAGTATCACTCATTTCCCCAAATAGAAGGTGATGGTGGCTGGCTGTCCTCTGGAAGACACTTCTGCTGAGACTGCCCGTCGGCAGCAGCAGGAGTGCTCTGGTGAGAGCAGCCCGTGTCGCCCGCGGGGCTTCTCTGCAGCTGTGGTTGTGACGCGGCGGAGATGGCCCTCGTCACCCTCATGCGCACAGTCTTCTGCCCTGTGGTCTCCCTGAAAGTGTGAATAGTCAGCCAGATTCTCTCATGTTTTTGAGATATTACAAGTACTGTATTAATTATAGGTATAAGTTTTCTTTTTTCCTGAAGTTTTCTTAGTGTTTGTTTTTATGTTCTAGGCTTTGCTCCTCTAGCTGGTGGTGTCCGTTCAGCTAGACATTAAGTCACTGACTTCGGGGTGTGGGTGTGGGTGTGGGCTGGTGTTGCAGTCCTGGGCCTCACTGCAGATGGCTGGCCGGGGAAGCTGCCTTTCTGTTGAGGGGTAGCCCTGTGTCAGAACCTGTGAGAGGCAGAGACCCGTCCAGGACCGAGGCTTCGACCTCGCTGGTACTGGCGAAGGCGTTCTCGCCCTGCCCAGGGTTTCTAGTCCAGAGCCCTCTGCAAGGTGGCAGCCCTCCTAAGGAATGAAGGTCAGTTCTTGATTGTTAAAAAGTCTTACCTCTTGATATATAAAGTACAGGTGTACACATTGCTCGTAGACAGGTCGCACCAAATATTTGTTCTGTTAACGTTCGGGGCGTGGGCAGTGAGGACAAGGACGTGATCAGGGGAGATGTCTGAAAGGGCTCCCGAGGGCAGTCATTACTTTTAAAAGTTGAGAAACACAGGCTGAGAGCCTGACCGGCAGCTCTGGCTGCTTTCAGACCCCTAAGGGCACCGGCGTTCCGACAGCCTTGGGCCTCTGGGTCTCCAGCCTTTCGCAGCTCTTGTTTGTAGATGTACTCAGACCTTGGTACGGCTCTTTTTTTTTTTTTTTTTTTTTCTAATCCTCACCCGGGGATGTTTTTCAATTTATCTTCAGACAGTGGGAGGGAGACAGAAGGAGAGAAAGGGAGAGAGAAAAAAACATCGATGTGAGGGTAACACATCAGTTGGCTGCCTCCTGCACAACCCTGACCAGGGCTGGGGACGAACTGCAACCGAGGTACTGAGGTACGTGCCTTTGGCCGGAGTTGATCCCGGGCATCATTGGTCCGCAGGCCGATGTTCTACTGCTCTCTAATTGTGGTTTGTCCTTCTGTACTTCCAGCATTGAGAGCTAAGTCAGTCACCTGTGTCCTCTCCTAAGTAGTTCTGGAGTTCATTCGTCCTGTCCTTGCGTTTCTGGGGGCTACACCTTCTCTGTCTATTTTGGTTCTGTTTCAAGAGGCAGTGTTGGTAGCGCATGTCAGATCCACCTTATTGAACAGACCCTGCGCCCTCTGAGGCATTGGCAGGACCGAGCTGTGCGGGTGGGGCAGGCAGGCAGCGGCTTCACACACAGGCACCTGTGAGAGAGGGCTGCGGTTCTTCGGTGCAGCATCAGCCTTCAGTGTGGAGCACTAGGTTAAAAGTTTTTACCGAAAGGCCAAAAGTAGGATTTTTTGTCCTTTAAAATGCTCAATAAAGCAACTTTCAGAGGTGATTAAAGGAAATAAAATGCATGTTTATTACAGGGTGTGAAAGCTGTTTTGGCTGAAAGTTATGAGAAAATTCACAAAGATCACTTGATTGGAATGGGCATAGCTCCGCTTCAGTTCCTCCCGGGAGAAAGTGCAGACTCCGTGGGCCTCTCCGGCAGAGAAACGTTCTCCTTAGCGTTTCCTGAAGAACTGTCTCCTGGAGTTACGTTAAGTGTGAAGGTGTGTACTGTATGTTCAAATAGGTGGTTGTATGTGGAATAGCGGCAGTTACTGTGACCCACATACAGGTGTCAGCTGGGAACAGTACACCTGTCTCAGGTGCCGTGTGTCCTGTGGGTGCTGCTCTTTGAGGAAAAGCCCAGAGCACTGGGCCTTGGTCCCGAGGAAGTGGACATGCACTTAAGCACTTGGATTATACTGCCAGCTACCGTTCTTTGTCCGCTCCTGTGCCGATCTCATTTCCTCCAGGCACAGGGGCCACCGCAGAGAGAGGGCAGAGGGGCACACCTGGGGTTAGAGTGCAGGCTGCACCGGGGAGGGGATGGCGGGGGTTGGCAGTGAGCAGCCGGGATCTGAGTGGCCTGATTGGTTCTAGGTGATGCAGTGCTTACATTTAGAATTAGGGATGGAAATTAGCGTTGTCTAATTTGCTGTGAGGCTCACGGTTGGGAATTCCAGGTGGTTTTTAAGTAGGAGAAGCTTCAGATAGACTATGTGGCAGGTACAGTCCTCACATATGAGGACAAATGGTCTGGACCACTAAGCAACGCTTGAGAGATTTCACCCGTCTTGAGATGTTTTTGTGTGTTTACAGACAAGCACTGGAAAAGTATTCAGCGTGATGGCTTTATTTGAAAATGACGTGGAGATAACATTGTTCAAACATGGAGGATTATTGAACTTCGTGGCACGGAAGTTCCCCTAGTACCTGCTCACCAGAGACACCTTCCCAGTCTGGTGACCGCAAACCAGGCCTTTCGTGCTGGACCCAGGGATCCTCACCATGGAGCTGCAGGTGCCGGACGCTCGCTTATCTCACCCATGGATGAAATCGATTATGAATCACGTAGTGACAGAAATGAAATCTTGATTTTAAATACTATATGAATGGTGCTATTAACATTGCTAAAATCAACGTGTGAAGTGTGTTGTGGAAGAGATCGGTAAGTATGAGGGGTGTTTTATCAGACTGTTTTGTAAATAAAGGCAGAATTTGAGCTTGTATTGAAGATTCTTATATGAAGAACCTTCCTGAAGTTGTTTAGTTTTGCTTCTGTAAAACTGGATACGGCTGTTTGTTGGTTGAAAAGTAGGAGGTTAAAACATAAGAAACCAGATTAGACTCTAAAATCGTGAAAGTTGGAATCTGATTCATAAGTGGACTTCCAGATATATTCATTCCTTTTCAGAATTGTGCTGGATGTAGTTGGCTTTCTTAGTTCTATCAAAGGGTAGAGCCTGCCCCAGACAGAATCACTGTCCTGAGGACGGACGTGACAGGAAACCACTGCAGCAGGTGCCTGCCACCGGCGAGCAGTGGCCGCCGGGACCGTGCCTGCAGCCCTCAGTTACCTGGTCGGTGGCTGCAGAGGCCTCTGGCAGGGCCCTCTGCTTCGTCTGCAGTGAGGGAGATGACTTTGCTCACCGTATGTGATGCCATCACTTCCTAGGACCTAACATTTTGGGTGTCATTAACCAAAATTCCACCCTAGTTTGAGTTGCTAAAGAGAATTTTATTTAATCACTAAACACTAAAATTATTTCCTCTAGACTTTTAAATTGTCCTTTCTAAATTATATGGTTGCTCAGCGATAGGCATTTTTAAATGTCGGTTATTTTTTAATTATTTAGGTTGATTTCCTGTCATTTTGAATCATTGTTTTACCTGGGATGTATGATTCTGTGCGTGGTGTTACGTTCTTTTGTTTTAACCAAAGCTGACCATTGGGATGGAACACTGAGGTTGTTGCCCAGCGCCATGTTTCTCTAGATGCTATCTGTTTACCGCCTCGAACGCCCTGTCACCAAGAAGTTCAGCAGTTTTTAAGAAACAGGTTGGATGATGAATTCCAGAAAGTCCTATGCCCCCTTTTTAATCAAGAAATTAACTTTCACAGCAAAAGGTGATTACAGTGATTTTTTTTTTTTCACATAAAGATCTTCAGTGTGACCTACTTAAGTTACCATGACTCCTCATTAGAGCCCAGAGCCAGGGCCCTGTGCTCGGCACCTGAGCAGAGACCTGGAGCCCTCTGCACAGGCGCTCAGTCAGCCTGCAGAATGCTCTGCAGACGGTTCACACAGTCAGACGGGCAAGGGCTTGACAACTTCCCTTTTGTATAAGTATTTTCTGTGGTACTTTCACATTGAATTGTGTTCTTAATATTTTTTCTGTGTATTTCTCAGTGCATGTGTTTCTAATTTACATGAAAACATGAGTTAGGGATAGAGAATTTCCAAGTTGAATGTTGAAATACCTGTGATAGGCTTTGAAGAAATAATTCCAAAATGGGGAGGGGTGTCTGCATTATTTTTCAGCAGATTATGATCTAGAGCCGGTGGGCAGAGACCTGGGTGTCATACACATCTGACCCAGGAGAGGGAGACAAAGCCAGCTGGGAATTAAGCACTGCACTGCCCAGTCTGCCCAGCCCAGTAGTAGTACAAGCGCACCTTGTATTTCAGGAACAGGATCTCAAGGGTCCCCTAACCTCTTGCTTGTACACAGTGAACCAAAAAGCTTGAAAGCACAACTGTCAGTTGGGGAGGGGATGCATGGATGTGAGTCCCGGTGTGTACCTACAGCTCTGCCTCTAGCCAAATACTGTGTTTTCACAAATGTGGCATCTCTTGGTTTTTATTGTTTTACTGGTCTCGTTGGTTAACGACATCCGGGGGGTGTTGGGTAAAGAATACATTGTGGCAAGGACGTGTGATGGTCACACAAGAGGTGTGGGTGGAGGAAAAGCACGTCATGCTGTACACGATCGCCATGTCTCATGCCTTCGGGTATGTGACTCCCCATAAAATGACATCAGTGAAATGGCACCCGGCCTCTGGATCACTGTTGTTCTACCTGACGTTTCCATACTGGCAGGTGCCATTTTTTCTTGTTTTATCTCTAGATGTCCAAGGTGATGTGTGAATAAGGTGTCAGGATCCCTTTAGCCAGAAAATTGCTCAGTTCTCCACTGGTGACCAAACTTCAGTGTCACCAAAGGGAAAAGCACAGCCAGACCTAGAACAGTCATGTTTGTTCGCACACACGTGACAGTGTGTGCATGGCCTTCTGGGTGGTGAGTGACGGTGGGAGGAATGCATTGACTGACGTGTCCTGTGGTCGGATGAGAAGACCCTTCCCTTCTGCCTGTCGGTGTGGGAGACGGTACTGAGGTACTGGGTGTCGACTCTCAGTTTGACCCGGAGCAATAAAGAGGGGAGGCAGGTGGACCCGGGCTTCTCCAGTGGCCTTCTCCTTAGTGTGACGGTGCCGATATTTCTATCAACTGTACACATGATACCTGACTATGAAAACATGTATCTCACTTAAGTAACTACAGATTGTCAATTATTTAAAGCCAACAAAACAGTGTATCAGTTTTAAGTTCAACGATGTTAAGTATTGTATAGAAATATATTGGAAGCAAAGTTCAGTTGATGACAATTGTGTATATGTTATTGATGCTGTAAATTATTTTTAATAAAGAAAATTGTATTATCACATATTTGACTCTTCTAATAATATATTTTGTGGTAGCCCTGGCCAGTTGCTCAATGGTTAGAGCATTGGCCCGCGGACCAAAGAGTCACAGGTTTGATTCCAGTCAGGAGCTCCTACCTCAGTTGTGGTTTGTCCCCGGCCCCAGTAGGGGTCATGTGGGAGGCAACCAGTCGATGTGTCCCTCTCACATCAATGTTTCTCTCTCTTTCTCCCTCCCACTCTGTCTGAAGGTAAATAGAAAAACATCCTCGGGTGAGGATTAAATATATATATATATAGTGGTAATTGAAAACAAAACACCGTAGCTTAAAAAGAAATAGGATGTCGTCCAGAAATTTCTCTTTAAAAATAAACATGTCTAGCCCTGGCCAGTTTTGCTCAGTGGTTAGAGCGTTGGCCTGCAGACCAGAGAGTCCTGGGTTCAGTTCCTGCTAAGGGCACGTACCCCAGTTGCACTTTGTCCCTGGCCCCGGTTGGGGTCGTGTGGGTGGCGACTGGTTGGTGTGTCACTCTCACATCGATGTTTCTCTCTCTCTCTCCACCCCCCCCTCCCACTCTATCTGAAGATGAATGCAAAAATGTCCTCAGGTGAGGATAAAAAATAATAATAAGTAAACATGTCTAAATATTCGGACACGAGATGCCTGCCGCAATATGGACCATGGTCATTTTCATCCCTGCATCGAGTACTTCCTTTCAGTTCCTGGGCCAGTGAGAAGGAAGAGGTGGACAGACGTCTGACAGGGATAGCCTGGAGGGAACCAGGCAAGTGGGCCTCGGGTCAAGGGTGGTTCATCACGTTTCAGAGTTGAAAAGGTCAATTTCTCCCCCCAAAGCAGGATCCCTTGTACAAATACCACCTAACTGGGCAACCTTTTCTTGACTATTCAAGAAATGGAGACTGCTGCCCTGGCCGGTAGCTCAGTTGGTTAGAGCGTTGACCCCAGTATGCTGAGGTTGGCGGTTCACTCCCCAGACTGGGCACATACAAGAATCAACCAATGCACACACAGATGAATGGAGCTAGGAATCAGTCTCTCTCTCCCCATCCCCACCGCCACCCCGTCTCTAAAATAAAAAATAAATAAAAGGTGGAGACTGGGCAACCCCATTCTGTTATCTAAAGTTCAGATGGTAAGATAGATTTTATTTTGAGTGCAAATCTGCCTCCTTGTAGCTTATACCTACTGATTCTAATGCTCCCTATTTTAACTATGCCTCTCAGCACTTTGGTACATCTAAAATTTGGTACTTCCACAAGTTGCACTGCATGAAACCTCCATAAAGGAGATCGTTTACCACGGAAGTAACATATTAAAGTGGACATCAAGGATTGAGTGGGGGTGTCGTGCTGTAAGCTGTGTATCATAGGAGGAATGACCCTTTCTTGAAGTAGCAGGTGCTGTATTTTCACAAGCCAGCTGATGGCACCACCTGCTCCCTCCACTGGCCATTCACTAGTGTGTTTCCATAAAACATCATCTGGACCTGGGACCCAGAACCGAGCCTCTAAAGACATGTTTTGTAAAGAAGGTCAGCTGCCCATGGGCCTGCCCTTTCATTCTTAATGGCAACCTCAATGGATGATTAAAGTTTATTATAAGTTGGCCTTCATATTAAGCTTCCCAAGGATTCTAACTCGACATTCTAAAAAGTCAGCATTACAAAGGGAATACCAGCCCAGCACATTGATGGTGGCAATGTGTGGAGTGCTGTGAGGAAACAGTCCATCACCCGTGTTGCATTTTGTTGGCTTACAGTTGTCACTTGATGTCAGTTTTGCTCTTTAATTATAAATTGGTTTAGTTTAAGCTCTTTCATTCTGGTTTGATGTGAGTTATCTGGCTGATAAGTTTTTCAGAATATCAGACTGTAAAGTTTGGGTTTAGTACACTTCAAAAATAGAACACACGTTGCGAAAGCAGGTGTATGAGTGATCCCCACAAAGTTTGCTTGTCTAATGAGAGTTGTCACTGAATTTTGTGTTTACATGATGTTGGCACTGAATTTTGAGCATTTTAAATAACCTGCAGTACATAGCTAAAGGGAGTATCATAAAATTTCTGGGGCATTACCTTTTATAGGATGTTTTATAAAGTCACGTCTATAATCTCACTCGGCCAGTTGTTCGTTTTTGCTTCAGTCCAGTTTTTCTTTTTCTTTATTGATGTTAGAGGGGAGAGAGAGAAACCTCAAGGAGAGAGAATATTGATCGGCTGCCTCCTGCACGTCCCCTACTGGGGATCAGGCCCACATCCTGGGCATGTGCCCTGACTGGGAATCGAACCGGGACTTCTCAGTCCATGGATGACACTCATCCCACTGAGCCACCCTGGCCAGGCTCACTCGTTTTTGATCACTGGATTTCTGAGAGCCACTACATGTCTCAGTGGCCAGGTGAAGAAGAAAAGAATTGTCAGTGTGACAGTGACATGTCCATCAGATTGGTGGAGCTTTTCTCATCACGATATCCACTATTGATTTAGATCCAGTAATAGGACTGAACAGTATCTTAAAGACATTTAAAATGCACAAAAGATTCACATATGAGTCTATTCTTAAAGACACAGGAGTGCTCATTTACAGTGAAAAGGGCAAGTCACAAAATACAGTATTTCCACAGAAGGTCACTGAGTGGGAAGAGGCAGTGTGGGTCTGCGGTCCTCCCTTGCCCTTCACACTTGGAGACGACGGAATATACATAAGGAATCCTACTTCGCGGAAATTCATTTATTGTGGTAGAGTCTGGAACTGATTAACTGCCATAAACGAGGGCCAACTGGAGTAGCCCTGTCTCTTTCATTCTTACCGGTTTCTAGACTCCAATCTTCATTTCCATTCCCTCATCTGAAGAAGAAGGAGAAAAAACATAGTGAAGGGGTAAGGAATTCAGGTGCTGCCTGAAGGGGCCTAATGGGGCCCACAGGAGTCAGATTCTAGTTACAGAAAGTCCAATCACAGTTGGTCTTTGACAGCCTCAAGGAATTAAACATGTTAAGAATGTCGCCTTGTGGCTGTAAAAAGACAGAATGGTACTTGGAGATTAGACTAGAAGTGAAGCAGATAAGAACCTAATCTAAAGGGGTGAAAGGCCATCCCTAAACAGAGGTTTGGAAAATACCCAAGTCAATCAAGTCACTATAGTTAACTGAGTGTGCTATATCCTGATAGGGAGAAAATACAATAAACGCATGGGGGGGGGGGGGGAGTGCATCTACAAAAAATAAGGACCGAGTTGCGGACCTGAGTGAGCGGGTGTCCAGATCCCTCAGCAACGAGAAGTTCTGCAGGCTGCAGACGCACATCCAGCCCCCCATTGGAGTCTGGTGCCTTTGACAATGAGGATTACTAGTAACCCCGCTGTTACAGCAAGGTTCTCAGGCAGCCTGCTGAAAATCACGTGTTTCTGCACCTTCCTGCCGGGAGAGACTCCTCTGGACTAAAGTTTCTGACCCAACTATTCTCTTGCTCAGTGTAAATTAATCATTCATCGCACCAGACCTGAGCTGTGGGCACCCGCCCCTGGAAACCTCCCCGTTCTCTTTCTATCTATTGCATTGAATTCAGTGCCTTGGGAAGAGGGCAGAAAACGGGGTGCTCTGTGTCTGGCCGAGGCTCGCGCCCCTGGGCTTCGGTTCCCCATCAGCACTAGGCGTGTGCAGACCTATTCGGTAAGACCATTCTGTGCAGACCTGGGAGCTCGGTCTGGTGCAGCGCGCGGCCAGCCCGACCGCCAGGACCTCCCATAAGAGCTGCCGTTCCTAGGCCTTGAATGCGAAGGCGCCTCGGGGACGCGTGCTGCCTGCAGAGGGGAAGGGAAAAGGACACTAAGATCCCACGAGGACGGCCCACAAAGCCCCTCCTCCGTGGCCGGCGGACTGCGGGTGCCACTCAACACTCGCCGAGGGGCGGGGCAGAGTCCAGAAACACCCGGCCCCGGTCTGCAGGGAGGCGGCCGGATTCTGAATGGCATGTGCAGGACAGGAGGCGGGGCCGGGCCGCGGAGAGCCAATCCGAAGCCTGGTCCTGCATTGTGTTTGCAGGCTGGCCGGGGGAGGTGGGCGGGGCCTCGCCTCCCGTATTCTGCGCTGATTGGTGGTGGAGGGTTCTCGGGGAACCAATCAGAAGTCAGGGTCGCGGGCTCCGAGCAAGGGCCGGCCGAGGCACCGCAGTCGGGCGCGACCACCCCACGCTGCGAGATCTGGCCGCGCGAGACCTTCCCACCCACGCGAGCGTCTAGACCTCAGCCGGGGCTGCCGGACCGCGGAAGCCGCCTCGGGACCGCGGGTCGCGCAGGGTGAGCGGGCGGGGAAGCGGGGGTGGGCCCGGGGCTCCCAGCAGAGCCCTGCTCGTGTCCGTGGGCACAGACTCGACTCCCCACTTTTCTAGGTCCGCACCCGCTGTGGGCCAGCGGCCTGGGCGCCCCTGGGACACGACCAGATGTTGGGGTACGGACTTCTGCCTGCCTGTCTCCGCTCTCCAGCCCCGGGGAGCAGAGCAGCTGCAGGCGCAGAAGGGCGCACTTGGCGCCAGGGCCAGGCTCGAGGTTCCTGGACTTTGTAGCCCGCGGGGTGCGGGCGAGAGGAAGGGACGCGACCGGTGCCCCTTGCAGGAGTTTAAGGTCCACCCCTGCTGCACAACAAAGCTGGTGGTGTTCTGGCTTGAGACGGGAAACCTTCGCTCCCTGTGCACTTTCTCAGGAACTCCGTGAAACCCGTGTCACGTGGGTGTTTCTTTTAGAACAGTTTTTAGTTTTCTGTCGTTGAGGGTACCCGTGATGAGGGTTAACTCGGATGTTACAGCTCCCTTTCACGTCTGCCAGGGTACCTCCCGGCCGTCAACGCTTTACACCTGATGATTGTTGTTACAATTTTGCAAAACTTGTGGATAGAAAAGTATTTTGATTCTCTTTTAACTCAAAGTAATGGTGATATAGTCAGGAGGACATCATCATGGGTTAGGCATCCAGAGAGCTGAGTTCTGCTGTAACTTGGTCTGCACTTTGGGGCAAAGGCGCTTAACCTCTGAGGACCTCATTTCCCCTGTAAATAGAGTTGATGGGGGTGGGTCAGGGAGGACTTAGAGCAGGTGATACCAAGGTGCTTTCCTGGTCTGTGTTCTGTCCCTACAAACATACCTATAGTTTGTGAGGTGGGTTTAGGAATAATTTATGGCCCGGGGATTTTTACTCACCTGCAAAACGTCTATTTCTTTATCTCCTTTACTGATTTCCATTTATAACTTTATGAGTGAAAATTAATCATCAGAAGTACAGAATCAATGTTGAGAAACATCGGCCTGTCTTAGGGGAAATGATCTAAACAAGTGTTCTTTCTGTGCTCCCTTAATAGATTGTTTCCCTTGGACATGATGTCATGTGGAGGTGACCAGCGACCACAGGCTTCTGCCAAACCCGTTTTCAGTGAGGCACAAGCCTGTGCGGTGGTGGAATCGGTTTTTGGGTTCAAAGTTTCCAAGATCCAGCCGCTTCCTAGCTATGATGACCAAAACTTTCACGTGTGCGTTTCAAGAGCCAAACACACTACCGACGGCCCAATGGAATATGTCCTCAAAATAAGCAATACCGAGTCTAGCAAAAACCCAGACCTGATCGAGGTGCAGAGTCATATCATCATGTTCCTGCAGGCAGCTGGCTTTCCGACAGCCTCAGTGTGTCGTACCAAAGGAGACAACATAACCCATCTCATGTCCGTAGGTGAGACACCACCGACTCGCCGGTCATCACCAGTCCATGTACATGACTGAATTTTGGTTCCAAGTAGAAATATCAAGAACAGGCTCCTCTTCCGAGTGTAGACATGGCTATTTTTCAGCAGCTGTGAGAGGCCACAGTGTCAGCCAAGGGGCGATTGGGGCTCGGATTCAGAAGTGGTGAGAGCCAGGAGGCACTGTAACCTGATGGATGAGGAAGAGGGGACATGTGTAAATCGGGAACGTTTCTGTTCAATATTTTTTTTTTTGAGCAGAAAAATAGTTAAACACGTTTATTCATCAGACCAGTTGTCTATTGCAGTGCTGTGGTGTAACCAAAAAAACAAACGCAGAACTAGAAATCAGAAATTTTAGGTCCGAGCACTGTCATGACTGTGTGACATGGGCACACCACTGACATTCCTGACTACAAGTCCTCCTGTGTGAGAATCAGTTCCTTTCACCTGTAAATGCTGGTTCTCCAAGCAGCAGCCTGAAATACATTCCTAGGAATTTTTTAAGGTTTGAAATTTTGACTGTTTCTCCCCTAATTGCTCGTGCATTCTTTTACTGTGTGTCGCTCCAATGATGAGGCTTCATGGTCCCTGAGGGGCAGTTACTGTGCTGCAAACCACTTGCAGAGCCTGTGATTCTGAAGCAGTTTTTTCTTTTTCTTTTTCTTTAACTGACTTTTTAGAGAGAGAAAGAAACATTGATGTGAGAGAGAAACATCGATTGGCTGCCTCCTGCACGTCCCCCACTGGGAATTGAGCCCGCAACCCGGGCATGTGCCCTGACCGGGAATTGAACCAGGACCTCCAGTCCATGGGTCGACCCTCAGTCCACTGAGCCACACCAGCCGGGCTGAAACAGTTATTTCTTTATATCACATGCTCCTCAGTTGTAAACTTACGGAAAACTGTTTTTCGCCATTCATTTACCGGAGTAGGTCATGTATGTTTGGAGCTGAGGCCTGCAGAGTTGGGGCTGCCATTTTGTTGGTTTGGAAACGGTTGATCCCAATGTTCTGAGGTTTGTCTGTTCTGCCTTCTTGCCTCATCCTCTCAGCCCGGCCTCGGAGAATCCTGCTGTTTTAGGTTAGCGCATTTCTGTCTCTTGTTCTGTCCGTTCTATTCTTTGCAATAAAATAACAAAGGCAGAATAGCCTCTAATTTTTTTTTTTTTGAGGCGACTTGACAGGATATACCCTATCATTCATCTAGATGGTGGTTCTGAAATCAAGAGCTACTTGGTGAGGCTGCTGACTTACCTCCCGGGAAGACCCATAGCTGAGATTCCTATCCGCCCACAGCTATTATATGAAATCGGAAGGCTGGCTGCCGAGTTGGATAAGACACTGGAGGTACGGTTTGGGGTTTTATTTTGTTTCTGAGAATTCTTTCATTTGTCTGGGTTTGATTTATTTTATTATTAAAATAAGCCCAAGTTCAGGCTCTCTTTTTCCATACGGCGTCTCCTGAAGTGTTATAAAGGAAACAGACAGGGTTCTCTGCCCCGGTCTGCGCTTTGCTGGCTTACTGGTAAGATTACTCACATTTTTAGAAATTCATGGTAGTCTCTATGCTGCTCCCTGGAAACAGTCTGTGGTCACAAATTAAAACCTGCAGTTCTCATCCAGATAAGGTGTAACCAGCCAGAGCTCTGGATGTAGCAATAGCTACGTTACGGTGGATTAAAATGAATTGTGTTAAGAATGCTTTTGTCCTGTAGAAATCGTGTCATGTATGACTGGTATTCCCCAGGCCCCCCTACAAAGCATCTTCATTCACTCATACATGTTCACTGCGTACCTCTTACATGCAGGCACAGGGGGAAAGAAAACCATCCCCTGTGCTGGAGGACTGTGTCCTAAGAGGCCAGATAAACACTCCGAAAAGGAATCACAGCAAAACACTTCCAGTCACTCAGCAAGTCCTGTCCATTCAACCTCTCAGGTGTGTCTGGGATCCACCTCCTCCACCCATTCCCACCTTGACTGTCCTTGCTGACCACTGCAGCCACCCTGCATTTAGGGTCTTCTCCCCCCACGTATTCTTCACACCAGTCCAGAGTTACGTTTTAAATGCACAGATCTGACCTTGTCGGTGCTGCAGTTAGAATCATTCAGTGGCTTCTCACTGCCTCTGAACTAAAGGCCAAGTTCCTCGGCGTTTCTTCATACAAGGCCCTGGTGGCCTTGTCCCTGCCTCCGCCCCTCAGTCGCGTTGTTCATGTCTCCCCTCCGTGCACCTGCAGTGCCCAAATGTGCCCATTCAGCACTGGGCCTCGGTGCCTTGCCATGTTGTCCACCAGGGACACCTTTCCCTTCACTCTGCAAAGCTCCCGCGTGTCCAGCACACAGCTGGAGCGTCACCTTCACTGTGGGCAGGAGAGTCAGAACCAAGTTACGTGACAAATAACTGAAGGACCTAGGAAGGCTTGCTCTGCAGAAGAGAAGATGCTGAGGGGCAGGAGTCCAGCTTCTGGACCGACCCTGCTGCCATGGCCCAGGGGTCATGCTGGAATGAGTGCTGGACATGGGCTGAGGCAGACGTCAGCTCAGCAGCAGCAAGAACATGAGCCTTTCAGGAAGGGACAGAGGACATCCTGCAGGAAGTGTGCAAACACAGGCCATGTGGCCACTTACAGGGACGTGGTCCAATAACAAGTGTCAGGGGAAGGCTCTCCAGCTCCAGGTAATGGTCTACGCATTGTTGGCTGGAACCTTTTTTTCCCTCCTTTTTATTGAATTTATTGGGGTGACACTGGTTAGGAGGCATTTTATTCTTTATCTGTGTGTTGGATGTACACTGGACTGTGAGGAAAAATGTATTTCTTATGTGAGAGGTCATGTCCAAAAAGTGTGAACGCTACAGCACTGGGAGCCCCCAGGCGCCTTGTGGCCCCCACGCTGTGAAGGGGGTCTGGACGGCATCAGCACCCCGGTCCTCCCGCAGCCCTGGAGCAGCGACTTGGGATCCCTCTCTGAACTGCATGCAGCCTGTGTAACAGCGGCAAAGCCGTTTAGAACTCTAGATACAGTATAAAGGCCCTTCTAACTCCAGAATTTTCTAGTCTGAGAACATTTACTCAGCAGATCCTGCTTGAGCAGTGCCTCTGTGCGCCAGGCACTGTTCCAGGTGTGGGGGCGCAGTAGCGAATGAAACAGATGAAAAACAAAGTCCCTGCCCCTCGCGGGCTTACCTGCCAGTGCGGACAGACAGCAAGGTGAGTGATTCGTGGTGAACCTTGGACAGGGACACGTGCCGTGTGCTTAAGAGGAACATATGCACAGAGACTAGGTTACAAAGCACTGGACGGAGGGGTCGGGAGCCCTCCCACAGGCAATTTTCATGAAGACCAGGTGGAAATGAGGGCACAGGTCATGCAGATATCTGGGGGAGCATCTCAGGAGGAGGAAACAGCAAATGCAAAGGCCGGAGGTGGGAATGTGTCTGGACCATTCTCTGACCAGCAGGAAGGTCAGTGTGGTCAGAGGGGAGTGAGCAAATGTAGAAGATGAAGACAGAGGCAGCCAGGGGCCCAGGCAGACCATGTGGGGAGAGCACCTGTCTTCACACAATGAAGGGAATGAAGGGAGATGGCAGTGCGCTCTCAGAACTGAGAGGGCCTGTGCGGCGTGAAGTTGCCACCCTTGGTGGACGTGTGTCCGTGGGCGAGTCTGTGCCCGTGAGAGAATACCAGCTCTCTCCGTAAGGCACCCCCCAGGCCTGCCCCTTGCAGGGTTCGGTCTCCTGACCCATCTCTCAGTTGTGGTTGCTCACACTGCCACAAGTCTAAGTTTCTTACTTCTGATTTAGAAATTCCATCACCCAAAGTTAAGATGTCTTCATCGGGAGAACTTCATCTGGAACCTGAAAAATGTTCCTCTTCTGGAGAAATACCTGTATGCCTTGGGCCAGGATCGAAATCGTGAGGTTGTGGAACGGGTCATTCAGCTGTTCAAGGATGAAGTTGTGACCAAATTATGTCACTTTCGAGAGTGTGAGTATTCCACCAGTAAAATGAGTATTTTTCTTTGAGTAGTAATGACTTAAAATATCACTATCCTAGCCCTGGCCGGTTCAGCTCAGCTGTTAGAGCGTTGGCCTGCGGTCCAGAGAGACCCAGGTTCAGTTCCCGCTAAGAGCGCGTACCTTTGTTGTAGTTTGTCCCTGGCCCTGGTTGGTCAGGCAGGTGGCAGCCACTCGATGTGTCCCTTTCACATCGATGTTTTTCTCTCTCTCTCCCTCCCACTCTATGTGAAGAAAAAAAAATGTCCTTGGGTGAGGATTAAAAAAAAAAAAATCACTATCCCAGTAATCAAAAGATGAGAAATTCAGAATTACTTTGTTATCAGAAATGTTTTTGTTTTGGAAATCCTAGGTTAAAATAAAGCCACAGCTGGTCCATTCTGGGATCCTTGGCTTCTTATAATATCAATATTTGTGTGCCGTTAACATTTCTGGCTGGGGGCAAGTCTCCTTTTCCCTTTCCTCTTCCAGTTGTCAAAATCAGATGTTCACACAGCAACTACATTCTTCATCTGCTGGCCTTGTACTGGTGAGAAGCAAAAGCAAAACCACCACCAAAATTAACTGTTTTTGTCCTTTTCAGAGGAAGTTATTTTACTTCAAGAAAAATAGGGTTTGGCTTTTTTTCTTTAATCTGTCTGACTGCTCATCCATTTACTCGATGGCCAAGCCTGAGAAAGAGAACTAGAAAGAGAATGAACTGGGGGATTAAATGACTATTTTTGCATAGCTTGAGTTTTCTCCTTTCAGGTATCAATCATGGAGATCTTAATGACCACAACATTTTAATTGAGTCCCGCAAGTCGGCCTTTGGAGATGCTGTCTATCACGTGTCTGGGGTTTTGGACTTTGATGACATGAGCTATGGCTACTATGTGTTTGAAGTGGCAATCACCATCATGTACATGATGATCGAAAGCAAGGATCCTATACAAGTAGGTGGTCATGTCCTTGCAGGGTTTGAGAGTATAATCCCACTGACACCTGTAGAGAGGGGTGCGTTGTTTCTGCTTGTGTGCAGCCGTTTTTGTCAATCGCTTGTCATGGCCGCGTACTCTTGCCAGTTACACCCAGAGAACAAGGCGTATCTCATGATTACTGCAAAAACCGGGTGGAAACATTTACAGCTAATGTTTGACATGGGCCAGAAAGCTGTCGAAGAAATCTGGTTCAACACTGCTGAGTCCTACCAATCTGGGATCTCCATGTGACTGGACAAAAGCTCACATGAACTTGGGTAACCCAACAGGACCAAATATAAATTTATGAGGCATTTTCTTGCACAGTTAAAAAGGAGTGGATGTAACGGATGAAGACATGTGAAGCCACTAAGTTCCTCAATATTTTTTTTTTTTAATCCTTGCCTGAGGACTTTTTTTTTTTTTTTTTGCATTTATCTTCAGAGAGTGGGAGGGAGAAAGGTAGGGAGAGAGAAAGAGAAACATCGATGTGAGAGACACACATTGACTGGTTGCCACCTGCACAACTCCAGCTGGGGCCGGAGATAAACCGCAACCTAGGTCTGCGCCTTTAGCAGGAACCGAACCTGGGACTCTCTGGTCCGAGGGCCGACACTCTAACCACTGAGCCAAACCGGCCAGAAGAAGGTCTTCAATCTCAAGACAATATTTTAAACAAAGAAACACTACATGATCAGTCATTTTTTTCTGTGCGTGTCAAGGGTTTGCCTTGTGTATGAAACACAAAGAATATTTCAAATCAGATAGTCTCTCGTGGCCTATTCCGGACCTAGTCAGCCTTACAGCCTCCCAAGTAACATAAAACAGGAGGAGTGGGGAGTTTCCCTAGGGACTGAATGAAGCCAGCAAGGAGAGACGGATAATGAACACACACATTAAAACATGAGTTTCAGTAAAGAAGTGCTGTTTGTGTGTTGGTGGCTCGTTCTGCTTTCACTAGGTTGAGAATCCGTCTGAGGAGGTGAGAGGCAAAGGGGGGGACCAAGGAGCAGTGAGCCCGGTTTGGGGTCCACACTGGTGCTGTCCCAGGTGACAGTGCTGAAGGGCAGTGGCCGCAGCGCGCAGGTGCAGAGCAGGATTCGCTGTTAACTGCACTTTGTCCTTCGCTGGGGTCTTCCTGTGCTCCCCCCGCCCCATGGCGCACCCTTCAGGCTGAGGACCCCGCCGGGCCGCTACACCCCATCTCCCAGCGCCCACCAGGCAGCAGCCCCGCCCCTGGAGGACTTCCACGCCTTTGGCCCCGCCCCTGAAGGACTTCCACGCCTTTGGCCCCGCCCCTGAAGGACTTCCGCGCCTTCGGCCCCGCCCCGGAGCGACTTCCGCGTTCTCGGCCCCGCCCCCGAGCGACTTCCGCGTTCTCGGCCCCGCCCCCGGCGGCGCTGCGCACGCGCGGGAGCCATATTGGCAGCGGACTCTCAGGGAGCGTCGGGGGTTTCCTTCTGCAGGTGAAACGGTCCGTGGAGACTTCACCGAGTCTTTCCTTCGGTGAGTCCGCGTCTGCGGCGCCGCGGCACCTGGCCGCCGTCCTGCGGGCGGGTGGGCGAGCGAGCGAGGGTCGTGGGCGCCGCGGCAGGACGGGTCCGGCCTGGAGCCGCGGCACGATGACTGGGCGGCGCTCCTGGGTGACGAGCTGGCCCCTGCCGGCCGCCGTCGGCGGGGCGCGGGGCTGGCTCCCGGGGCTGGTTCGCGGGGCTGGTTCGCGGGGGCGCCCCCAGGGGCGCGGGTCCCGTCCCGGGAAGGGCCGCGCGGGAACGTGAGCGCCGGGCCCGGCGTGGGGTGGGGGGAGCCGGCGGCCTCGTCGCTGCCCGCAGGCCCGGCCCCCACCGCGCGGCCTGGAGGGAAGACCCGCGGCCCTTTCTGGGCGCGCGGGCCCCTCGGACCTGATTCCCGGCGCCCCCGCGTCTGGGCAGCGCGGCTCGGGGTCCGAGGCCCGGCGTGGCCCCGCTGAGCCCGCCGTGTGTCTCCCGAGCGCTGGTGCCGGGGTTGCCGCTACGCCCCGTCCCTCTGCGCGTGTCCTTCCGGCGCCGGCCTCTCCACTCCTGCCCGCGGGCCGCCCTGCCTCCGTGCCTGTGCTCCGACGGCCTCCCCTTCCTTCCGCCCCTGCCGTCGCGTCCGGCCCGTTGCCTCTGTTGGTGTTTCAGAAACGTGCTTTCTTGATTCTCTCCATCCCTCTTCCCACTCCACCTGTGGTGCCTCCGTTTCCACGTTGCTTTGTCATCTCCCCTGTGTCCGCCTCCACCAGACGAGGCCCTTCGGGACCGGGATGGTCTTGCCCGTCCTGGTTTCCGGCGTCTGGCATAGCGCTGTTGCCCGTAGTCGCTGCACCGGCAAGTTAGCCTCCTGAAGGAGTGAACAAAACAGATTTTGTGATGTCGTGGAAATGTTTTGTAAATTGTACATTCTGGGTAGTAAGGATCCTATTTTCTTTTTGCAGGAGCTGTGAAGGTCTGCAAACATGGTAAGTTATACACCTGTCAGTAAGATGCTTGTACTCAGTTTACAGACTTGCATGAGAAAATTGAGTGGGGACAAGGAGATGGAGTGTCATCCTCTGCCTTCTCAGTGCCCCCTACACACGGCAGTTTGTGTGCCAGATTATGTTTTACAAGGTGATCTGCGGGCTTGTGGGAGTTACTTTCAGTGAATAGGAATCACTTGTCTGTTTTTCCTTTGCAGTCTCGAAGATATGACTCCAGGACCACTATATTTTCTCCAGAAGGTAAAATAGAAATTGCTTAATCAGTCCCAAAACATTTTTTAAAAGTGTTTGACTTTTCAGGGGTAAAATAAAACCTAGAAACTTTTTTTTATAATCGTTCATTCTCGCTGTGCTCTGAAGTAATTATGATTACATGCCACACGGGAGGTTGAAAGTGGGACTCGTGTGTGTGGCTTGTCAGCATCCCTGATTTCCTTGGGCCAGTGGTGCCGGTTCCGGGAGGGGAGGGGGTTCTTGGTGTCTCACCACTTGTGTTTTGCAGGTCGCTTGTACCAAGTTGAATATGCCATGGAGGCGATCGGACATGCAGGCACCTGTTTGGGAATTTTAGCCAACGATGGTGTTTTGCTTGCGGCAGAGCGGCGCAACATCCACAAGCTTCTCGACGAAGTCTTTTTCTCCGAGAAAATTTATAAACTCAATGAGTAAGTGAGTTCCTAGGGAAGACAGTTTAAATACCTTGTGTTCACATAAATAAGAGGATCTCCCATATTTTGGGAGGGCTATTCTTTGTGACATAGTAAAATGGAAGTGAACAGTTTATTGTGTTTTTACTGGTAGAACTGTTTGATTTTTATTTTATTTGATATCTCCTTGAGGCTTAGGCTCATGTGTTCCTCTTGAAGTGCAGGACCAAGCACTTAGTGGAGAAACAGTATTTTGTATTGATATGGTAGTAGGTGTGGTAAGTTACACAGATTGGGTTAAGTGCACATTCTGGTGATATAAGCTGTGTGACCTTGCCCCAGTTGTTTAACTTCGCTGGGCCTCAGTGACTCCTAGAGTGGTTGTGCCACTTTAAGGAAATGGAGTAAAGGGAATAAACACACTAGCACAGTGCCTGACATGTAGCAGCCCCTGAAGATATTGTTCAGGATGGCTCCTCAGGAATTTTGTTGAATTATTCTGAATCCTACCTCCTGGAAGTCTGGGAACAGTTTAGATGAGCCGTGTTAGTTTCGGATAGTTGAGTGTGCAGGACTCCCTACTAGCAGAGAGCTGGATTTGCCCACTAGAGACTTCCCCGAGTGGTGGGCCAGGTGAATGCTGACTATAGGGCCTTCTGATACACTCGTCCAAGGAAGTGTCATCCCTCCACAGTCACTGCTGTCCCACTCGGAAGCTTGCAGGCGGCCTAGGTTAGTGAGAGGATATTGGCTGTGGGAGAGCCAGGGGAGCCCTTAGGGAACAGGGACAGAGGAAGGAAGTGTGCCGTTTGTCTGAGTCTAGCCCTGAGTCCCCTCGCTCCAACCCTGTGAAGCCAGGCCTTAGGAGGCGAGAATACGAACTATGCAAGAGCATGGGGTAGTCTTTCTTCCTGTCTGGCAAAAGCTTTTTCTTTGTTTCTGGAGGTTCTCAGGATTTCCTTTAGCTTCCTAATGTTCATTCTCTCACCCTGTTCACGATGTGGTGGTGATAAATACATCTATTGAAGAACTGAAGGGGGCACGTTTATCTTTCATGTTAAATAACATCAGGTTTATCCTACAAAGACAAATTTCCATTCAGACAAAAACTTCTATGGCTTCGAAGTAGTAAACTTCTCATAGAACTTGACACTTTGTAATACTTGTAAAGGACCCTCTCAAACATCTTCCCTGTTGACACTGTTTCTTTTCCTCCAGGGACATGGCTTGCAGTGTGGCAGGCATCACTTCCGATGCTAACGTCCTAACCAATGAACTGAGGCTCATTGCTCAAAGGTACGGTCATAAAGAGCATAATTGATGATATACAAACTAGTTTGATGTTTCCAAGGAGGACTAATTTTTGCAAAGGGTGAAGTCATTATAAATCTGTTAATTGAAAATTATTGTTTTTTAATCCAAACTTGTGAAACGTTATTTACCATGAATGTTGACATTCCCCTGCCTGCTATTCCATCCCACATTACGAGTGACTTTTTCTTTTTCTAGAGTGGAAGGGAGGGGGAGAGAGAGAGAGAGAGAGAGAAACAGAAACAGAAACATCAATTAGTTGCCTCCTGCACAACCCCAGAGAGAGAGAGAAACAGAAACATCAATGTGAAAGAGACACATTGATTAGTTACCTCCTGCACAACCCCAACTGGGGCAGGGGGATCTACCTGCACCCCAGGTATGTGCCCTTGGCTAGGAATCAAACCTGCAACACTGCACCTGCAGGCCGACACTCTTGCTGAGCCAAACTGGCCAGGGCACAAGTGACTATTATGTTGTCTCCATGGCATAGATTTGTTTTCAGAGGGTATTTTGCTTAGAATAATGAGTGTTTCAGAAAAAAAACTATTAATGTGCCCATTTCTTTGTCCTAGATATTTATTACAGTATCAGGAGCCAATTCCTTGTGAGCAGCTGGTTACAGCGTTGTGTGACATTAAACAGGCTTATACACAGTTTGGAGGTAGGACTTTGGGGCACATTTTATTCCGGAAAGGGAACATTTTCTGAGTAATGACAAATTTGAGATGGTAAAAAAAATTGAAAACTAAATAACTAAGTAAACACTTCATACATTTCTGCTTCATGAAATAACTAGCTTCCATGATATAGATTATCATGTTTTATTAATAGGCCATTGAGAGAACAAAAGAACATTTTCAGATCTGGAAACAAATAGCTTTTTTACACAATAATGAAACTCGGCACTAGTCTTCTGTGTCTTTATTCTGTCTCTGGCTGTGTCCAAACCTAGAAACAAATGTGGTCTTTTGCTGGAGCTGATCTATGGTGGCAGGACACAAAGCAGTTTGTGAATGCTTAGCTTCAGCTACATTCAGTGAGCTCAAGTAACTGTAGTGATGCCGAATTTAGACTGTTGGCATGTTTTTGTCTTCGTTAAAGGAAAGCGTCCCTTTGGTGTTTCGCTGCTGTACATTGGCTGGGACAAGCACTACGGCTTTCAGCTCTATCAGAGCGACCCCAGCGGGAATTACGGGGGATGGAAAGCCACATGCATTGGAAATAATAGTGCCGTGAGTATTTTTGTGTTGCTATAAAATCTAGCAAAAGGTCTAATAACTGCTGTGATTTTGAAATGGTGATCTGTGTAAACAGTATTTTAAGATAGCTGCAACAACCTTAACACCTGTGATTACTACTGTATTGGCAGTCGCAGGTTCTGCTAATACTACTGGGGTTTATTGCCTACATTTGTGATAAAAGGAAATGCTACCTTTCAGTGAGAAGTGTTGAAAATAAGATGTAATTTTTTTCATATTCTGGTTCACAGACACCCCTCCCCATTTTATTCAGGACCCTTGGAGGCCTGAAGCCCCAGTTTAAAAACTCCATTCACAGTGTCTGCACCCTCTCCCTCCCCCATCCCTTGTCTACCCTCCCTGCCATCAAAATTATTTATATTGCTTATACACCAGTCGTATCTCAGGCATTATTTTTCTGTCCAGTTCATATTCCTAAAAGATGCAAACATTTAAAAGGAATTTTCTCTGTTGATTCTTGTTTCATAGGCGGCTGTGTCCATGTTAAAACAAGATTACAAAGAAGGAGAAATGACTCTGAAGTCAGCACTTGCTCTAGCTGTCAAAGTCCTCAATAAGACCATGGATGTTAGCAAGCTCTCTGCTGAAAAAGGTACTTGACGTCCCCTGGAACGTGTGCTTTGTGAGGGGATGAATTGCGTGGCTCCTGTGTTAGGCCTTTAACATCAGCATCGTTTATGGAAACTGCAACCTTATGAGCTGGGTGGTCTTATACCTACTTCCTGAAGGAAGACACTGGGGCTCAGAGAGGTTGAGTGACCTGACCAAGGTCAGCACCGATCAGTTGTGGGGCCTGAATGTCCTCACTGGTCGGAGTGGAGATCTGAGCGGGGCTACTTACCAACTTCTTGACAGGGCCATCTGTGTTCCTGTGCACAGGAGCATGTGTGTGGTTGCATGTTTATATGCGTGTATGCTGCACTTTGCCAGAGGTGTAATGTGTGCATGTGCGGTGATCTCTGCTCTTCTGAGCCTGCTGATCTCGTATGTTAAGCCCATGTTCGCAATTTTAAATGCTTTATTTAGCTAAGTTATGTAACCATATAAGACAATATTTCTAAAGAACATTTTTCAAAAACTGGATTGGAACATTGACTTAGTTGAGGGTAACCTCGCCCCAGGGCTCCTGAGAAGGCGCCTTACAGACAGGTCGCCCTCTGCTGTGTGCTTCCGCTTACTGTAGTTTGCGTTCCAGTTTCTCCCTGCTTGAAAAATGCCCCCTCCTTTTGATGGCTGTCTGCTTTTCTTGTCCTTAGTCATGGAACCTGCTTTTCATGCCTTTCTTGTGAAAAGTTCCTGAAAAGTGCATGTAATCACTGGTTAAAGATTGTGGCTGAGCCTTCAGAGTTCCTAGCAAGGAAATTGCTGTTCTGCTGGCCAGCACAGCTTAGTGGGCGGTTAACTTGAGCAATTGGCTGATGTCACTTTCCCCAAGAAGTGACAGAACGGCAGCTCGGAAGGCTGGAGTGGGTGAGGAGAAGGAAGACACTTCAGCAGGAATGTTAGCGGAAGTGTTACGAGATTGAAGTTGGTTTGTTCCCATAAAAGTATCCATGAGTGACATTGAGCACAACATGGAAGAGGTGTGTGCGAAGGCTGAATGGTGTAGGGGGACCTGGGGTTGCCTTGGGTGTGTGTGCTGAGGACGCCGGCCTGAATACACGTGTGTTTGTTCCTAGTGGAAATTGCCACACTAACGAGAGAGAACGGAAAGACGGTCATCAGAGTTCTCAAACAGAAGGAAGTGGAGCAGTTGATCAAAAAACACGAGGAAGAAGAAGCTAAGGCGGAGCGTGAGAAGAAAGAAAAAGAACAGAAAGAAAAGGACAAGTAGAAGACAAAATTGGGGATTTTATAACTCTTGGGCACCATGTCAGTGTGAAAGCTGTCTCCTTCCACACTGAGGAAGTGTTGGCTTTTTTAACCTGGATGGTGGGAAAGTAACCTGGATGATTGGGTCCTCGATAGTTCTGTTCAGTTGGATGATTGCTCTTCATGGACCTTTTAATCCCCCCTTTCTCCTTTTTGGGAATAAAACTTGGAAAGAATGGAAATGGTGAAGGAAAAAATTGTCTGTAGCGGTAATCGTCGGATACCAGGTTTAATAGGGCTGTGCACTTTCCTGCTTTAGTATACTGTGGCAGCCCTTGTAGTTACATTGACAGAAATGTGAACATCATAAGGGAAAAGAAGAATTGGGCCCTAAAGGTTTTCTTTGCTAGGTCCCTTACCAGCTTGGAGAACCCGTGGCCCTCGGCCTCTGACGGGCATGTCGGGTGAGGCCCCTCCTGTGAAGTCAGTCACACTCCTCTAGGTGCTCACAGCCTTTGGTGTTGGTGGATCTTCCTACTGGACTAGCCGTGTGCACATGTGTATACGCACGTGTACAAACTCGTCCCACAATGGAAGGAGGAATGCCCGGTCCCAGTGAGAGCCCAGTGCCCACTGCCGTCCTCAGGAACAGCGTGCTCGGGACTCCGGAAGCCTGTGTCCCTCTCAGACCTCACTCCTCTCTTCCCTTCTGCCCCCGAGAGAGGACAGTCTCGAGTTTATCTTTCCTGTTAGCCGTGGTGTTTACAGTTTGCTCTTCTGTCCTCCTGTCGGGGGGCACATCCCTCAGCTGCCCAGTGAGTGACCTGTCTTTCCCCAGGGGTTGGTTTGAGAGCGAACCTGTGGGCCGAGCCAAGGCAGAACTGTGTGGGTGTGAGGAGAGGGTGCTGAGGGTTTTGCTGCTAGAACAGGCCCACAGCAGGTGCATGGAAGGGGGTAGGAGACAAAGGCCACAGAGGAAAGTGGGACCGGAGAGGAGAGGCTGCCGGGAGCTGCACTGCTGAGCTCTGCCCAGCCCCAGCTTCACCTGGGAATTCGCTAGTCCTGTGAGTTCTGGCGTCCTGTCCCAGACCCACTGACTAAGAATAACTTGGAGTAGAGCCCAGCCATTCGTTTTGTCAAGTCCTGTGCTAACTAATGTTGGAGACGAGGTTGCTGCATATTAGAAGCACCTCAAGACCTTTAAATCTATGCAGGCTGTGCTCCCCAACAATTAATTCAACCTCTGGGGTAGGACCTTGGCATTAGCACTTCTTCAAGTCTCCCCAGGCGACTAAGGGACAGGCAGCGAGGAGCCAGTGCCCCAGCGGGGCTGACCCTCCCCAGTGCTCAGGAGAGGAGCGCGGTTCCTTGCGTTCTCTGGTGTGCAGGCCCAGGTGTTCCCAAGCCCTTTGCAGTAGTGCTTTTTGAATCTGCTGAATTTTTTTGTATAGTAGATTTTTGTTATTCACAGTAACTGTTCGGTGAAGTCACCATGAACACAATTAGCAAAAGCTGGCCATTGCTCCCGGGGGAAATACAGGGCTAACTTCCTTTGATCCTCTGGTCAACCGATCAACATATAATGTGTTTTGCCCTGGCCGGTTTGGCTCAGTGGTTGGAGCGTCAGCCTGCGGTCCAGAGAGACCCGGGTTCGGTTCCTGCTAAGGGCACATACCTTGGTTGCAGTTTGTCCCCAGCCCTGGTTGGGTCGTGTGGGTGGCAACCACTCGATGTGTCCCTTTCACATGGATGTTTCTCTCCTTCCTATTCTATCTGAACAAAAAAGTGGAAAAATGTCCTCGGGTGAGGATAAAAAAACAAAAACATATAACGTGTTTCTGTTTAGCGACATCGGATGTAAATGCACTGGTAGGTCACTGATTGAACTGGCCAGAGCACCCTCTGCCTAAATGAACCTTACCCAACGTGGTTTATTCACAGGGCACATCACAGCCTCCCTGCCCCGTGCTCGGGGCATTTTAAAATGTGAGATCACCAACCAAAACCACAAAAATTCGAAAAAGGCAGTGAGTGAACGCGATAGAGCACTGATGGAGCACTTTTATAACGGCCTCCGTGTCTCTGTGGCTCTGGCCTGAGGCCAGGCAGACACTAGTTTTGCTGGTGGGGAAGAATTCTGCAAACAGCACGCACATTGCAGTGAGGGAGACCATGTCAGACGCTTTCTTAAAATTCCCAGATACTGTTGAGCGGTGTTCTCTTGTACACTGTCTGTCCTTTGCCCAAAGAGCTTTTTAAAAAGCTCCTGGATGAGCTCTGACCCCTCTGTTGCACATGTTTTCCCATTTTAGCATTTGCATTTTTGTCTCTGATGCTGACACATCGAAGGTTTTGTGTGTGTGTGTGCTGGCAAAGCTAGCAATCATTGACAGTTCTGGTTAGTGTAAGGTGTTTCCCATGTCAAAATATGTAAAAATTCTATTAAATTTGTGGTTTTATCACACAATTTAAAAAAATATAATTGGACCCCGGCTTGTTTGGCTCGGTGGTTAGAGTGTCGGCCTGAAGACAAGCATTTTGGATTTGATTCCCAAGGGCACATACCTGCGTTGCTGGTTCAATCCTTGGCCTCAGCTGGTTCTGGCAGGAGCAGCCAGTTGATGTGTCTCTCTCTCTCTCTCTCTCTCTCTCTCTCTCTCTCTCTCTCTCGCCCTGGCCGGTTTGGTTCAGCGGTTGGAGCGTCGGCCTGCGGTACAGATGTCTCTCTCTGTCTCTCTCTCTCTCTCTCTCTCTCTCTCTGTCTCTCTCTCGCTATCTCTCTCGCTATCTCTCTCCTATCCCTCGCTATCTCTCTCTCTCGCTATCTCCCTCCCTCCCACTCTATCTAGAAATCAATGGGAAAATGTCCTCAGGTAAAATACATATAATTGGTATCTGTTTTTAAAAGGCAGTATTTAAATTAATCATGCAAATTGAATCTCATTGTTCAGACTAAGAATTGTCCATTCTTGAGTGAATTCAGAATTACATGAAATAAGAGTTATTTACCTTCCTTAGGTATTCATTCACTTAGATGTTTTTGGTAACAGCTTTATTGAGATGTGATTCACATGCCATACAATTCACCCATTTAAAATCTGCACCCATTACCACTGTCTTAGAATATTGTCATCACCCTGACCGAGCCCTGCAGCACCAGCCGTCACCCAAGTCTCCCCCAGCCCTGGGAAACCGCTGACCTACCTTCTGCCGTACAGACTTGTCTGTCCTGGACAAAAAAGCCGGGGAAAGACTGGTCAGGCATGTCAGGCCATCAGACGTTTTCTAGATACTGCGACATTCATCCATTTAAAAAACTTTGTCATTTGATGAGTTTTTTCATTCAAATACCTGATTTTCATACCTACTTCTGTATTGTTTGGCTTTAAAAGAACCCCGCCCCCACACACACACACCCAAATGATAAACACCATCTTCAATATAAACCCGAATCAGCCCCTGCTTCCCATTGTCCTGAGAATGAAGTCCATTGTCTCCACTCGGACCCGCAGCTCCCTGCCATTGTATTGGTGACGCTCTGCACTGCTCACCCCCCCCCCCAGCGTCCCTCACTGCCAGCCCCTCTGGAATGCTCTCCTTCCTGCCCCCCATGTGGCTGGTGCTCTGTCTCCTGGTCCTGGCTCAGGTCACAGCCCCAGAAAAGGCATGTTTTGGCCACCAAATCAAAAGTAGAATCCCTTGCCTCATCATTTTCTATGTATTTCCTCAAGCATTTTGATCAAATTCTGACATTACCTTGTTTATTTTCTGCCTACCCCGCTAGACAGTGGGTTCCATGTGTCGGGACGTTGTCTGTTCTGTTCACTGCATTGTCCGGGGAACTTGTACACTTGGTTCTGAAATACTGAGTAAATAGCCAGGAAGTGACAGAGGACAGTTCTTAGTTCTCTGTTTCTCTGACTTCAGAGACCACAGGCTGAGCATGTCCCACTATTCTAGAACTTTGTTTCCCACAGAACCTTGGAGAGCATTTCTACTCTGGTTTACCAGTGACTGAGCAGATCGAAGGTCATCAAGAATCCAAACACCCTTTCTGTACAGACGACCTCGCATAGTCTTTCACTTTTCAAAAAAAATAATAAACGAATCGGGCGTGTTACAGAAGAGCAAGGAGAGATTGCGTCTCCGGTGAGACAGCTGTGGAACAAGATCACCCAATAATTTCAGTTTCGAGAGACTAGGATCATGCTTAGAATTGGGTTAGAGAGAATCGATTCTCTGGAACAATCAATGCCATCATTACTCTGGCCTTCCGAGGGGGCTCTGGTATCGCTGAGAAAGGCTGCTCGCTGGTCTTCTCATCCATATAAAAAACTTGACGTGAATGAGTGTTCCCCAGGACAGGATGGGGAAGTGAGCCCAGGCTAAATAAATAAACGCAGTGGATAATGAAGGCAGCTTCCCAAACATACTCGGGAAGCAGCCCTGTGCTGGTTTTATTTGACCCTTTCGTCCCTGAAAGTGTCTTACGACAATTTACCAAGTACAAGTAGAAGGGAAATGTGTTTCATTTTGAATTTTCTTATGTGTTTTTGAGGATCAGAATTCCATAATATCCTTTGATTGAAGTGGGAATGATCTGGGAGCAATTGAATTGATGATCAACTAATTAAATTCAGACCGCAGTTCTCTTGGTGCATAGCCACACATTTCTGGAGCATTTTGGTCTGTAATTTGTGTTTTGGACTTATTTTTGGTCTGTGTGGCACTGTCTATAAATATCTCTCATTCTGGACTAGAAAGTGAGATACAGGCTGTATATTTGATAAAAATTCTACTTTTTCCACAGAATCAAGCATTTGCCATGGGTCTTGCAGACGTTAAGGGCATACGTTTTTTTCAAAATTCATAATAGTATGTCATCTATGAAGAACAGATCACTTAATGCAATGAATAGCTATATATTTCTAATAAGTTGTGTTTAGTATACAAATGTTGAGCTTTACATACTAAGTAATTGCAGGTTAGCTGAAGGAATTTATCTACAGAAATTCCTATTTGTCTTTGTTTTACTCCAGAGGTTGTTTTTAGTAGCTTTGAGATATCATTGCCATAAAAAGTATATAGTTAAGGTGTATAGCTTGATATTTGATCTATGTAAAGGTTGAAATGATCACGACAGTCAGACTATCCATTACCTGTACATAGGTACTGTTTTGTGCGGTGTGTGTGTGTGTGTGTGTTGAGATTTAAGATCTATCCTTTTGCAAATCAGAAGTATACAGTGTAGTATTGTTTATATTTGTCTTAAAAGAAAAAGTTCTTCCATGATTCATCACTCTCAGATGTAAAAGCTTTCGACATTTAGGGAGCGTAGGTCATTGTACTGTACTTTCCCAAGGTGGAAAACAAAATCTCCGTTGGTTACCAGAGCCGGGGTTGGCCCAGGACATTACAATGTTTGCGCTGTTCTGTGGTGACTTGTCAGTCACTCCCTGTTGGTACTGGGTCTCTGACATTGTGCTACATACGCTGTAATTAAATTCTGTTGAGACAGCCCAGTTTGACAAATGGTTTGTACTTTTGTGATATGATTGATTTCATGCACTACTATTTAGTTACTGCAATCTAATAAAATATGCCCAATTAATTTTCTTTCTCAAAGCTCTGCGTTAAAATGTTTCACTTTCACATTTGATGGCAGCCATAGAAATAGCCCCTGAAAGAAACCCTTTGCTTTCATATCATTCTTTTGAAGGATCGAATTTTAATATCCTATCAATTCTTGCTTTTTGCCTTTAATCTCTGAGAACGCATTTAATTTCAGCAGTAAAGTTGACAACATCCATTTTTATCTTTAATTAACTTTTCAGTTCGGTTTCATTCTGAATTTATCACCAAGCTGTAATGGGAGTGCGGGTGGAAGCTTGGGAGACTGCCCAACTCCGGATTCAGCTCAGTTCACCCCGCTGAAAAACAGGAGTCATCAACTACATTGATACAGAGGACAGCTCATGAGACAACACCACTTGCAGATGACAGTGTTTATTCCTGATTTCTGCCGTTTATTTGGCCTCCTAATTCCCTTTCCACGCTTTCTCTCTTTATTTTTTCAATTTTTACCTGAGGATATGTTTTTATTGATTTTAGAGAGAGGAAGGGAGAGAGAGGGGAACATCTATGTGAGAGATCAGTTGGTTGCCTCCTGTACATGCCATGACAGGGATTGACAACCTTTCTGGTGTACGGGACAATCAACTGAGCCGCTCGGCTGGGGCCCCACTCTCTTTCCACCCAAAGGCACCAGCTGCCCCTTAGTTAAGGGCTTTGTAACGGCAAGAGTGCACCAGAGAACCACTGCCACACAAACCACCACCTACTGCTCACTGGGTCCACTTCCCAAGCCTCGTCCCTGCCAGCTGGTTGTAGGCACCATTGTACAGACGAGCGATGGGACCTGCACAGAGATTTGGTTTTTGAAGGCAGAACACCCGGGTTTGCATCCCTGCTCATCATTTCTTAGCTCACTAGTTTGGAGGAGTGGGGCACGCTATTTAACATGCACTTATTCACCCACCAATCTGAGCTTCTACTGCTCAGTGTACTGGACACACACCCAGGAATAACAGACACAGCTGCTGCCGCTAATTTTTATAGCGGGAATTAGACACACTGAAGGGTAGGCAATTACAAAGTGTGACAAGTGTGGTGAGGCAGGGCCGGAGCAGTGACAGAGTAACTGGCAGAGGAAGTGGGGGATCCAACTTAGACCCAATTTAGTGCTGTGATAGGAACAAAATCAGTGTTCTGGGAGTTCAGAGAAGGCTGGCTGATGGGCAAGTGACATCTGAAATGGGACTGAAGAAAGGGTGGGCTTGGATATTCAGGGGAGGAGAGAAGGAGCCGGATGTGCGAAGACAGGAATGCTGTAGGACAGGCCTTTGGCTGAACCTCAAGGTCGGTGGACAGACGCTGTGTTGGGACTTCTGCAGGTGGGGCCCAGCAACGGCAGCAGTTCACGTCATTTCTCCAGCCAGCATTTCCTGGCAGTGTGAACATGCCTGTGTCCCAGGCAGGTGCAACCACCGCAGCCAGCTTCTGGGAGTAATTGGTGTGTCCCAGAAAAGGCCGTTCAAGATGCATCCATTGTGTTCCATAAGTTCCTCCCTTTGCCTTTCACTTACAAAGAGTAACAACTAGTGTTTCTCACAGGTTACGTAAATAATCGTGGTTCTCGTGATTATTACTATTACTTTTTAACGCTTCGTGAATTTGAGTGCCATCCTTGCACCAGGGGCCATGCTAATCGCTGTTTCGTTCCAATTTTAGTCCATGTGCTGCAGAACCAAGCACTCGTGCTTATTGATGTAACACTCTAGGGAGATCTCAGAATCCAGTTATGCTTTGCTGTGGCTGAGCTGACAAGCATTTAATTCCAGTTTTCTCACCAGAGGTGCTGTGACCTTCAGCAGTTATTCAGCCACTGGGTTACAAGTCCCTTAGCAGTAGAAGCACAGTAACACTCCTTCCTGCAAACACCGTGAGGGAGAATTGCGTAAGTGTCTGTATGCCCCATAAATTCTTTACAGCAAAATATACATTTGCAGTGAAGGGACAGTGAGTGCTCTTTCCGTCCTGGGCAGAAGTGTCATGAAGTCCAGCCTTCCTCTTGGTCCCTTTACAGTGGCCCCTTTAACTCCGGTGAAGCAGACTAACTTCAATGGACTTTGTTTCCATTTGGTGGTACTTAGACCTAGGGAAAAAGTCAACCAAAATTTGCTGTTTAGATTCTTTGCAACCAGGTTGAGGTTTTAAACAGCTTGACAGAGTGGAGCTTGGAGTGAACTTTCTGCTCACAAGGAGACTTAGGAGGTCACCTCCCTAAAACGGAAGAATCAGCGACACGTTCTGCCGCTGAGGCTTAAAGGTAGTTCACCTGGATCTCTTCCTAATCAGCTGAGGACAGAAGGGATGAAGCAGGGGCAGCCGGCAGCGTGGGAGTCGCAAGGGCGGGAGCAGAGGGAGCCGCTGTATTTGCGGGTGTTAACTGGTGGAGCCTTTGCGTGTCATCTCTGCCGACGGCCCGGATGAGGGGCAGCCCTCCGGGTTACCAGCTCGGTTTCCGGACGACCCTGGCTCAGAGGGACGGTACCTGCCCCGCGGCCTGGCTGACCTGGGGCCAGGCCTCCTGTGGGGGCGCTCGGCCCTCGTTGGCGGGGGCTGACCGGGGGCACCTCCCCTCCGTGTGTGCGGATTCCTCCGCTGCTCCTACCCACTCGGGACAGTGACTGTGTGTCGGGACTTCTGCAGACGTCGCGGTTTTCATCTGTCCGTGTCCCTCTGGCTGCAGGGCAGCTACCCCGAGGCACGCAGGGGCGGGCCCAGGGTTACAACTGCGCGGGGCTCTGAGTAAACGGGGCGGGGCCAGAGCAGGTGGGGCGGAGCCGGGCGCAAACGGGGCGGGGCAGAAATGGCATCTAGACGTGGACGGGGCGGGTCAGGGGCGGGGCCAAGGCAGAGGGGCGGGGCTCTGGTCAAACGGGGCGGGGCAGAAAGGGCATCTAGACGTGGACGGGGCGGGCCGGGGGCGGGGCCAAGGCAGAGGGGGCGGGACCGGGCGCGGCGGCTCCTCCAGAGCAGCGGCTCCTCCTGCACCGCAGGTCGGCGGGCGCGCGAGGCTGAGCGCCGTCTCCTTCGCCCCGACCCCCTCGCGGCTCCGGCCCCGAGTCCACGTCCCCACGCGGGCGGCCGTCGTGAGGCGGCTCCGGGCCATGGCGGCGCGGGGGTCCCGGCGCGCGGCCCTCCACCTCCTGCTGCTCGTCCCGCTGGTCGCGGGGCGCTGGGGTCCGGCCGGCGCGGGGGTCGGCGCGCCCGGAGGTGAGGCGGGGCGGCGGGGCGGCGGGGCTGGGGCCGTGGGGCTGGGGCCGTGGGGCTGCGGGCGGGAGGGCGGCTCTGCCCTTCCCGGGGCGGGTGGCCGCCGTCCGTCCGAGACGCCGGGGCCCGGGGCCCTGGGAGCCCCTTCCCTGCGCGCGTCCCACGTCCTTCGTCCTTCGGGGAGCCGGCCTCCTCCCCCGCCGGGTGCCGCGGCTCCCCCGGGGGGGCGGGGGTCCGTCCTCGCGGTCCCGCCGAGGAGAAGCGCCGCCGCGCGTGGAGCCCGTGCTGTGACCCGCACGACACGCGAGCCGGGGTTCACGCGTCAGTTTCTGTTTTAGTAAGTCACGCTATTGGTTTTTCTTGGATATGGGTTTGTTTCTTTGTTTTGAGAGAGAGAAACATACGGGCCTGGAGCCGGGGTCGAACCCGCCACCGCTGGGTGCCCAGGACGACGCTCCACCCAGGAGCCGCCGGCCGGGGCCTTGCGGGCCGTCGCTCTTAAAAAGGGGGAGCCGTCCTTGGGTGTAAGAACCTTGCCTTGCGTCTCCCCTCGGGTGTCAGCGGTGGTTTCTGAGTCCGGGGTGTAGCGTTCGTCTGGGGCAGCATCGCCTGCAGCCGAATGTATTGCTCACGGTGGCCCGAGGGGGAGGATGCCCAGGAAAGACCGGAGTGGATTCCAGCCCCAGACAAACCTGGGCTCAGTTGGGACTCCTAGTGCCTTGGACAAGCTTTCCTCAGCTGGCTTCGTGCTTAGAAAAGGGGACACTGCTGCTCCAACAAGGGGACGCTGCTGCTTACCTCTGAGCGGTTGGCAGGATGAAGTGACATCTATGGATTTCCAGGTGCTTTGCAGGACATTCTAGCAAAGTGTGGTTCTCTACTCCTTTGGGTGAAAGGGGAACTTTTTTCCATCTGTTTTAATATAAAACATCATAGCTAAGCATTAAATGGTGTAAATAGCTATGTGTTCGTAAGTGTGTTCCGGGTAACATCCAAACAATCAGAGCGGAGCACTTCCTCCTTTCCGCCCAGGCCCTCCTTCCTGAATACCTCTTGTAACTATCACCTATTGGTTATATTTGCGTTTACCTTTGTCCCATCTGAGCTCCTAAGAACTGTGATCCTGCCTGGGTTTGGCTCCGCAGTTAGAGCGTTTGCCTGAGGACTGAAGGGTCTCGGGTTTGATTTCTGGCCAAGTGCACACACCTGGGTTGCAGGTTCGATCCCAGCCATTTGAAAGGCGATGGGAAAATACCCTCAGGTGAGGATTAACAAGACGTGCTCTTAGGAAGTGACCATTTGAAGAACAAGGTGATATTGAATGGATGATGGAATTGCACACATGCTCCCAAAATGTTAATATGCTTTTGTGCAAAATTCTCTTTGGGTGTAAGGTAGCTGAAAAGTTCTGTTTGGAGTCATTAGGTTTTCTTGGACATATTGCTTGACCTTCCTGATTCTTTATTTCTCCCTCTTTAAAATGAGAGGGTAATGGTAGTTGGTTTTTAGGTCCTTTCAAACATAATTACTTTTACATTGACTTTTTTTTTCATATTCATCTTAGACTCTTAATAATATCTTTCTATGGTTTTCTGTGAACCAACCTCTAGGAAATGTCTATTCTGCCAGCAGCCATACTTATTTGTCTGGTAGAAGGTCACATAGCTGTGGAAGGTGGCTCAGCAGGCAGTTTTCTATAACAAAGAATAGATCCTGGCTGGTGTGGCTCAGTCCATGCATGTTGACCCATGCACAAAGAGATCCCGGTTCAATTCCAGGTCAGGGCACATGCCCAGACTGTGGGCCCAATCCCTAGTGGGGGGCGTGCAGGAGGAGGCCAGTCGATGTTCTCTCATTGATATTTCTATCTCACTATCCCTCTCCCTTCCTCTCTTTAAAATCAATAAAGAAAAAAATTGTTTTAAAAGAATAGGTAATTAACTATTATATTAAGATAACACAGGCCTTTTAAACTGATCTGACTGATCTGGCTGGTGTGGCTCTGGTTGAGCATCAACTCACGCACCAAGAGGTCACCAGTTCCATTACTGGTAAGGACACTTGCCCAGGCTGTGGGCCCAATCCTCAGTGGGGCGCGTGCAGGAGGTGACCAATTAATGTTCTCTCTCATCGATGTTTCTCTCTCTCTCTCTCTCTCTCTCTCTCTCCCTCTCATTTCCTCTCTCTCTAAAATCAATAAAGGAAAAAAATAAACTGATCTGGCTGTGATTGAGAGAGTGATTTATGGAAATAATACAGTCACTAGTCAGTTATATTTCTTGGCTGTGTAGTTGTGTGACATTTTAAATAGTTGAAGCTTAATTTTTAGTACTTGTAGTGGCTGAATTTTGTTTCATTGAAAATAAAATAATTAATAGAGAATGAGAACTATGAAAGATTATTTTCTTACCTTTAGTCATTTTCATTAACATTTCAGAAGCCAACAGACATCTCTACCTTTATTTAAATTTTAAAAAATTATTGATTGGTTTTAGAGACAGAGAAACATTGACTTGTTGTTGTACTTCTTTATGCATCATTGGTTGATTCTTGCGTGTGCCCTGATGGGAGACCGAACCACAACCTTGGCGCGTTGGGGTCACGCTCTAACCAACAGAGCTGCTTGGTCAGGGCTGTCATTTCTACTTTGGTTACAGTTAATCCAAAGAGTATCTAGGTGCCTCCTGCAAGGAAATAAATTTTTCACAGTTTAATGTGAAATGAACAATTATTTTGGTGCCCTTGCAGATACTAAATATGCTCTATGAGCTAGAATGTGAGCATCTGGAAGTAGGGTTCTTTTCATCTCTTGATACATTTTAGATGTACCAGGGTTTAGTAATATAGCCTGTCAATGGAAGTTTACAGTCATTTGTCAGAATAGTGTTTTTTTCAACCTACAAATGAGATTTAGCCAGTCATTTCTGATAATTAGAATGTGAGTTTTTAGTCCTGTGGTTTCAGTACAGAACATTTTTCTTCTAATAGCATTATTCTTCTCCCCTAAAAATTGGAATAAATTCTTTCGGATGAAATTTTAAGTTTAATATTAAATTAGCATGTCTTGGCAATGAGCATTGGTACATACTGGGATGGTTTTTGAAAGAAGTTTACTATTTGCTTTTTATTTTTTAGGAATTTACTCTGCACAACAGCATAGGTATAGCTTTATAATGACAACGGTACAGAAGAGATTTTTATCTTTGTTTTTATTGTTGACATGATTACAGATGTCCTCATTACCCCCTTTGCTGCCTGCCTCTGCCCAGCCAATTCTTCTTAATGACCCTTCCTGTTCTGTGACTACAATTTTTATTTAAATGTTCTGTTTCTATTTTGGGAAGGCATGATATTGTTTCTCCTGTGTTTAATTCAGTGTCTGTTGAATTCAGTGTCCTTATGCTCTTTACTTCTAAAGTAGAATTATAAAACAACTTTTCATCAGTAAAAATAGGATTTAAATATGAATATTTGAATTCTGACAAAAAGGACAGTATGAGCTTTTGACATTATTTTTATTTCTTTTTACTTTGCGATCAACGGTGTATGTATGGACCTGGGAAAACCCGTGTTTCCTCTAGCTCAGGGCTTTGCAGTCTCTGGGACGCGATAGCTCTTTGTCCTAGGAGACTGCCCGGGCCTGTGGGTTGTGGGCCGCGTCTCTGGCCTCTGTTCACCCACCAAAAATGTCTGCAGATATTTCAAAAGCTGTAGGGAATGAAACTATTCCCCAATATCCCGCCACGCCCTCTCCCCCCATGAGAATCACTTCTCCAAGCCCTGTAGAGGGTGTGTGTGTGTGTTGGTTCTCAGACTGTCCCTGGCACAGGCGTCCCCTAGGGCTGTGGTTAGAAGGTAGTTTGGTCAGAGGTGGGGCCTGAGATTCTGCCGACAGAGAGCCTAGACCATGTGGTTGTTGCCGGGTCAGAGCTTCGCACTTTGAGTAGCAAAGTCCTGGGTGAGTTTCCCTCATTTCGATGGGGTGGGTCCTCAGAGGATCCCATGGCAGTACTTGTGGAAACAGAACTGCAGCTCCCGCAGCCTGAGACCAGTAAAACGTAACCATCCTAGGGGATAGCAGCTGTCCTCGCCTTCCCATGCCTCCTGGTCCTCAGCAGTCACTCCCATCAGGCAGCTCCAAGGTGGAGCTTTGCAAGAGTCTCATCAAGGTCACATAGGTTATAGGAACCGAGGCAATTGTACAAGCTCATAATACGCACTTGTTGCCTGTGGAGAGGTTTATGATATCAGGATAGAGAACTCAGCATTTACTTAGTCCAATAGTGCTCAAACGTTTTTTAAAAGTGTGCAAGTTTTCGCCCTGGCCAGTTTGGCGCAGCAGTTAGAGCCTCGGCCTGAGGTCCAGAGGGACCCGGGTTCGGTTCCTGCTAAGGGCATGTACCTCGGTTGCGGTTTGTCCCCGGCCCTGGTTGCGTCATGTGGGTGGCAGCCGCTCGATGTTTCCCTTTCACATCAATGTTTCTCTTCCTCTCTCCCTCCCACTCTATCTGAACAAAAAAAATGAGAAAATGTCCTCGGGTGAGGATAAATAAATAAATAAGTAAAAATAAAAGTGTGCAAGTTTTCTCTCCTTGAGAACTGTTGACTGGGCTTAAATTTAACACCGCCCGAGGTCCTGTTCTGACTGCAGGTGTCCTGAGAGTCTGCGGAAGGTTTAAATTAGGTTTGCTAAAGCATGTCCACTACAGAGAGACTTGATCCTATAATTCTGACAAAAATCAATAGAGAATATAATGAAAATCCTGGAGTGGGAAAAAATACCTCTACATTTCTCCTACAATACTTAAAATAGTGATTGGTAAGCATATTCTCTGTCACACTGAAAATGTTGGCTGCCGGACACATTTCTTCTCGTTTACAAAATGGTTGATTATGTTCATTGCTGTGTCTTGCTATTGCTTAGAATAGCCCTCCTAGGACTGCTACAGAAGGGTTGTTTTTTTTTTTAAAGGTTTTTTTTGTTAGCTTAAAAATATAAAGGTAGCCCTGGCCGGTTTGGCTCAGCGGTTAGAGCGTCGGCCTGCAGTTCAGAGAGACCCAGGTTTGGTTCCCACTAAGGGCGTGTACCTCGGTTGCAGTTTGGCCCTGGCCCTGGCTGGGTTGTGTGGGTGGCAGCCACTCGATGTGTCCCTTTCACGTCGATGTTTCTCTCTCTCTTCTTCTCCCTCCCACTGTATCTGAACAAAAAAATGGAAAAATGTCCTCGGGTGAGGATAAAAAAAAAAAAAATACAAAGGTACAAGGAGACTTAGGGGGAGGGTTAACTCCGGGAATGCCTTACTTATGAGTTGGGGAGCTGGAACACGCACCCCTCTTACACACGCGATTTTAGATGTGTTCTCTCATTTTACTCTATGACAGCTGGTGAGAGGGAAGGGAACCTGTCGGCAGTGACTAGCGAGATTTAAAGTGTGTACCCTTGACTCAGCAGTTCTGAGTCTGTGCCATAATTCTTGTATATGTGGGAAAATAGATGTCCAAGGGTGTTCACTGCAGCATTTTCCCCTTGTAACATTGTGAGAAATAACCCCAAACTGAGGGCTACAGAAATGCCCGTCAGTGGGGCAGCTCACATAGGCTACGATATATCCGTAACCTAGACCCCTTGGCAACGTCCAGAGAGGCTGGAGACGGATGGACATGTACCCACATAGAGTATTGGATATAAGAAAAAGCAAGTCAGAGACTTACAAATAAAACCTCTTCTTCCTCTGTGTGTATTTAAAAACGTCTACCCGTCAAACTTTACAGTGGTTGTCCTTGGAGGAAGGTAGGTAGAGGACTAGAGGCAGAATTCCTCTTCGTGTGCTTCTGGTTCGAATCTTAATGATGATCAGACATTACTTTTATCGTTAAAGTATGATTTTGAGAAATAGTTTGGGTCCTAGTTCCATGCTACTACTGATGTTAGGCCCATTGTTCTCAACCAGGGGCAGGGGTGTGCCCACCCCTGCTTCCGTGACATTTGGCCATGTCTGGAGACGTTTTTTGGTTTGGACAGTGGAGGGTGGGGGTGCTGTATGTTGTGGCCAGAAGCCAGGGGTGCTTCCCAGTGTCCGGCAACCAGGACAGCCCGTCCTCAGCAACGAACACCCAGGCCTCAGTGTCGGTCGTGCCGGGTCGAGAAATCCTGCAAGCTCTAATCGCTGAGCTAAACCGGCCAGAGCCCTAGGATTGATTTTAAAAACCCTTAGCTGTCAACCCTGGCCAGTTTGGCTCAGCGGTCTGTGGACCAAAGGGTCTCAGGTTCGATTCCAGTATCACCAAATGACTGGAAAGTGAAATGTTTGGATTCTGTCATTCTCCTAATTCCCCAACCTTGAGACAGTACTACAGTGATGATCTTCAAAGTTAAAACCGAATTTGTAAAACCCAAATTTAAATCCTTCAGAGTGTAGCCCTGGCCAGTTTGGCTCAGCGGTTAGAGCATCCGCCTGCGGTCCGGAGAGACCTGGGTTCGGTTCCCGCTAAGGGCATGTACCTCGGTTGCAGTTTGTCCCCGGCCCTGGTTGGTCGTGCGGGTGGCAGCCACTCGATGTGTCCCTTTCACATCGATGTTTCCCTCTCTCTCTCTTCCTCTCTCTCCCTCCCACTCTGTCTGTACAAAAAATGGAAAAATGTCCTCGGATGAGGATTAAAAAATAATAATAATAAATAAATAAATAAATAAATAAATAAATAAATAAATAAATCCTTCAGAGTGTGAATGACATTGTACATATTTATACCTTTTATGCATTCAATTTAGTTTGTTTCCGTAGTTGTATCTGTATTTTTAACTGCTTTGGAAGAATTGCCCATTTGTCTATCATTTTTGTTCTTACCGTGTTTTTAGTGCACGTCACTGCTCGAATCCCTTTATTTGTTTGAACTGTGTGATTTGTGTGCTGTCAGGTTGACATTCTGATTATTATCGTTAGCTCTACAGGATAGAGACTTGCGGGAAGCGTTTCACTGGACTGGCCTTGTACTGTCGAGAGGCCCCGTTCCACAGGCCAGCTCTTCCTTTGCAGGTGCCGTTGCCTCAGGTAACGTCAGGAGAGGCCCTTCGCTGGCTGGAGGGAGTGTAGGCAGAGTCCCTCCCTCTGCAGGCAGTGGCTACCTTTGTTGCGATGTGTTTGTGTGTTGTTGTCTTTTGAGGTCCATCGGTTACCATTACTCCAGCCGTCATTTGTGGAAGGACCTGCGCCGTAGCCTTGCTGGGTAGGCACTGTTTCACACCAGCTCCAGGAAGAAAGAGCCATGTGCAAGGAAAGTAGGCCACCTTCAGGCCAGACAGGAAGTGTTGGAGGCTGGATGGTCCCGAGTCCCGCTGAGACCCGAGACCCTCAGCCCTGTGCTCACGGCCTCTCTTTACAGTCACGTCCGAGTTAGGCAAGGTCTCTAGTGTTGTCAGTGTGTTTGTATATTAAAGTCGTGTGAATTAAAAAGCATGTTTGTTTTATATTTACAGTTGATAAGTGAACTTTTACTTCAATATATCTCTTTTCTAGGGGTGAAATTTTATGACAGTTAACCCCCTAACCCTGGTCATTTAAAGGCTTTTGTCCTTTAGATTTTAAATGACTCTGTATTAAGTACTGAGTGACTCTCAAGGAACTCGGCGTGTCTCCCATGAGTGACCTGGTTTAGCTAAAAAATGGATTGGAACCAGAGCGGTCCTCATTGATCACAGACGTTTGCATTAATACTGCATTCTAAAAGTGCTATTAATGCCCTTGCTGATTTGGCTCAGCGGTTAGAGCGTCGTCAGCTTGTGGTCCCTAGAGACCTGGATTCGGTTCCTGCTAGGGGCACGTACCTTGTTACGGTTTGTCCCCGCCCCTGGTTGGGTCGTGTGGGTGGCAGCCACTTGATGTGTCCCTTTCACGTGGATGTTTCTCTCTCTCTCTCTCTCCCTCCCTCCCACTCTATCTGAACAAAAAATGGAAAAATGTCCTCAGGTGAGGATTAAAAAAAAAAAAAAGGACTATTAATAATAGCCTAGCCCTGGCCGGTTTGGCTCAGCGGTTGGAACGTTGCCTGCGGACCAGAGAGTCCTGGGTTCAGTCCCGCTAGGGGCATGTACAAAAAATGATGATAAAAAATGATGATGATGATAATAATAGCCTAAATGGTTTATTAATGATGAGGAACTTTTTTTTTTTTTAGTAGAGGTATTTGGTAGGAGAGAAACGAACACACTAACTTTTAGATATTTGTTCCGTAGGGCTAGCAGAACCATTCTTTGTTGCCAAGCATGAAGATAGGTTGTTTAAGGATTTATTTCGAGACTATGAGAGGTGGGTTCGTCCTGTGGAGCACCTGAATGACAAAGTAAACATCAAGTTTGGCCTTGCGATATCTCAGCTGGTGGACGTGGTAGGTGTGCATGTCACCATGTGTCCAGCTCCACCGCCCTGTGGCTTCTAAGTGCCTGGGGACCTCGGCATGAGGCGCACGGTGTCCCCGGGACTCCTTCCCCACCGCCGCCCTGTCTCTGGGACGGGCTTCCTTCAGCCTCCTCCTTCCCTCTGGGTCATTTGCTGTTACTGCGGTGGGACAGGGGATGGTGCTCTCCGGTCCACGAAGCTATTTGTGCTTCTGCCCCTGCCCTCCTGGGGGCGCTCGGACTTCTGTGGGTCTCTGTGCTCAGTGTTGTGTCCTCCCCGGGCACTGTGGTTGGCGATTAGGATTTGTGACAGGCTCTGTGATATTTCAGTAAAATTTAATGGAAGAGACGTCACTTTTATTAGGCCTTGAAAGTCCAGTGAAGGACGGGCATAAGCAAGACATGTCAGCACGGAGGCACACGTGGCCCGTCCCAGGACCCCGGTACTCTGGAAGCGGAGCGTGGAGGCTTCAGGAAGCCGCCATCCACGGCTGTGGCCTCTGTATCTTTCCCAGAGATCAGATCTGTGCCCGGCAGAGGCAGAGGGAGCATGTGCCCCTCGACAGTGCCCGGAGCAGCAGGCGTCTGTCTCGGCTCACATCTCAGATGTGAGGGAGCAAAGGGGCTCAGACGATGCACGTCACGTCTGAAGGTGCCAACCGTGTGCATCAGGGCAGCTTGTCTGCAAGACAGAGGTTGAAGGGAACAGTGGGAGTTAGGCTGGAACCATGGTCCTGCTCTTCCGGAGCCCTGGATGGCGAACGGAATGCAGGTTCCCCGTGGGGAGGAGCGTCTGTGTAAGACGAGGAAATTTGTGTTTAAAGAGCTATTGCTTCTGTCATTGAAACAATCAGCGTTATTAAAATGTTTGTTTTATAGGATGAGAAAAATCAGTTAATGACAACGAACGTCTGGTTGAAACAGGTATGTATACAATTCGACAGGCCAGCTGATGTGACTGGCAGGACTATGTTCCAGGGTCTGCGGCCACAGGCGTGAGCGAGGCCTGGGTCCTGGGGGACTGGGGATGCAGGCAGATGGTGTGCGGGGAGTTCTCCTATCGACTCAGTTGATACTGAGTGTCAGGCAGAGGGGAAACTGCAGTGACCTACACTGACACAAGTCCTGTCCTCAGAGAACCTAACTCCAGTGGGGAAATAAACAGAAACGAAGCTGATAAGCTTTGGGGGGAAATACACTGGGAAAGAGGGTGGGGTGCGTGTGGTCGGTATTTTTAAATAGGGTGGTCTGGGAAAGTGTCACTGAGAAGGTGATGCTTGGACAAAGTCTTGAGGGAGGAGAAGAAGCCATGTGAACATCTGGGGGAGGGGTGTGTCAGGCTGGGGGGGAGGGGCACGAGTGCAAAGGCCCTGGGGCTGCAGTTTGCCTGGTGTCTAAGGAGCAGCAAGGAGGCTGAGAGGTGAGTGAGCCAGGAAGGACTGGAGCAGAGGAGGGCAGAGGACGGGAGGCTGCTGGTGCGGCAGCTCGCTGATCATGCAGAGGTTTGGGCTTCTCTCTGAGTGAGGTGGGAACAGGCGGTGATGGACTACTTTTGTGTACATAGTCCCTTTGTAAAAAGGACTTGTTATCTCTGGGCCATCGTGCATATGTCCTCAACTGCTGCGGTGTCTTCCCTGTGTTCGTTCCTCATTATCCCCCCTGTTCAATACCGACCGCCGCTCCCTAACCCAACTCCCAGCAGGCACTGGTGCTTCTGTTGGGGTGCAAGTCTTAAGTCGACTTGATCACAGAGCTGCTCCTGTGTGGAAGCTGGACGAGGTGTTTGCATGTGTGGGATGTGGAATGACCCAGCTCTCTGCCTGGGCCAGCCCCGCCGATCATTGTCATACAGCTGAAGAAAAGGTGTTTCCCTCAAGCCTGGACCCTAGATCCCGTGGCTGCAACTCCTGGGCACAGTTAGTGGTTGGGAAGGGGTGCTGAGCAGAGCCATGAGCACACAGCCTGGTCCTCTGTGTGCCATGAGGACCACGCACAGAGTAGCGGCCAGGGGACATGGCTGCCCGGGGCCCGCAGGGAGGACGCGCAGGTGGCGCTCTGTTTGGCTGGCATTTCCGAGTGGCAGAATGAGTGCAGTTTTCAGTACTGCCGATGACTGACTTCATGGAATCGAGGTGGTCGTCTTCGTTTTAAAGGAATGGAGAGACGTGAAACTCAGATGGAGCCCCGAGGACTACGGCGGGATAAGGGTCATACGTGTCCCTTCGGACTCTCTCTGGACCCCAGACATCGTTTTGTTTGATAAGTAAGTTATATTCCAAATGCCATTTACACTTGTATTTCTATTAGGAACGGGTCATGTTTTCTTCCTTTTGAAAATTGTGTAGTTATAAAGTCAAGCAACTTGATCTCACCTTCTTTGGTTTCAAATAGGTTCTGTGATACTCTCGTGTGTGTGTGTGTGTGAATTGTTTTCTGATTGTGAAAATGTTCCCTGATTTCTAAAATCTGTAAAACATTTGGGAAGTCCAGAAAGGTGTGAGGAAGTAGGGGGATCACCGGCGCTTAGCCCTTAATCCGGCACTTGGAGGAGCCCCACGTGAGCTCACTCCACCTGGCTGGGCACTCAGGCCATGTGCTGGGTCTGTTCATCTCTCAGTGACCTCCCGAGCTGGGCACAGTCACGTCTCGGACAGAGGAAGACAGAGGCCCAGGCCATTGTAGACCTTGTCTGAGATCACACGGCCTGAGTGTGGCAGGGTGCGGGTCTCCTGAGGAGGTCTGACAGCCCCGTTACCCTCTTATTTGCAAGTCTACGTATTTGGCAGACTGCCTTCCAGATTATTTTAATCCTCACTCAGGAATACTTTTCTACTGATTTTTCTTTTTTTAGGTAGAATGGGAGGGAGAGAGGTAGAGAGAGATTGATTGGTTGCCTCCGCACGACCCTGACTAGGGCCAGGGATGAAACCTGCAACCCAGGTACGTGCCCTTGACCAGAAATTGAACCTGTGACTCTTTGGTCTGTGGGCTGACACTCTAACCAGTGAGCAAACAGGCCAGGGCAAGTCACATGAATTTTAAGACACAGAATAATATTTCAAAGAAAGCCTATGTCGGTGGGCAGTTCCTACTCATTTCTCGGGAATACGAGCTCACCGGGAGGGAGAGCCTGGAGGCACCACCGTCTGTGGGCGCTGTGCCCGCCTGGCTCATCCTGTTTCCCTGTGCACACACGAGCGTGGGTGTTGGTGATGGAGGGAGGTTCTGGCTCTACACGTCGTCGTACAAATCAGCTTCATGACCTGTGTGTGTAAAGTGAAATCTTTTCAGCCACGAAAATGGCAGGATTCTGTCAAACATAGGTGTGTGGGTCCCAACTCGAGACGAAAGGTGTCCAATCGAGCGGTCAGGTATGAAGATGCCCTTGGAGCAGCCCCATCTCACGTGTAATCATTTGAACGGCATGTCACGCCATGGCCTGGGCTCTCAAATGTCAGGCTTAGCGAGCACCCGCGTGGGCTGCCTGCTTCCCACCTGAGGTTGTGCGTGTGTTTCAGCGCAGACGGGCGTTTCGAAGGGGCCAGCACGAAGACCGTGGTCCGGTACGACGGCACCGTCACGTGGACGCCACCCGCGAACTACAAAAGTTCCTGCACCATCGATGTCACGTTTTTCCCCTTTGACCTTCAGAACTGTTCCATGAAATTTGGTTCCTGGACCTACGACGGATCACAGGTCGACATAACCCTCGAGGACCAAGATGTGGACAAGAGAGATTTCTTCGATAACGGGGAGTGGGAAATTGTGAGTGCGGCTGGACGCAGAGGAAACAGGACTGACAGCTGCTGCTGGTACCCTTGCGTCACCTACTCCTTCGTGATTAAGCGTCTGCCTCTCTTCTACACCCTGTTCCTCATCGTCCCCTGTATCGGGCTCTCGTTTCTGACCGTTCTCGTCTTCTACCTGCCGTCACACGAAGGAGAGAAGATTTCTCTCTGCACCTCCGTGCTCGTGTCCTTGACGGTGTTCCTGCTGGTCATCGAGGAGATCATACCCTCGTCCTCCAAGGTGATTCCTCTGATTGGGGAGTACCTGGTGTTCACCATGATCTTCGTGACACTGTCCATCATGGTGACCGTCTTCGCCATCAACGTCCATCACCGTTCTCCCTCGACACACGACGCCATGGCTCCGTGGGTCCGCACGCTGTTCCTGCACAAGCTCCCCAGGCTGCTGTGCCTGCGCGACCACGCGGATGGAGCCCTGCCCCCAAAGGGGGCCGCCCAGGGCAGCGCGGGGCCCGAGTCCAGGAACACCCTGGAGGCTGCGCTCGACTCTATCCGGTACATCACGAGGCACGTCGCGAAGGAGAACGACGTCCGTGAGGTCTGTGGGCTGTCGTGTGACAAGTGCGGGTCACGACCTTCTAGACCAGGCGTAGATTGAGGGCAGACATGTCGACATAGGTCCCATACCAGCTCTTACTAAGCTCTGCTCCAGTCAAAGCATCCACAGCATGGGGTCACGACCTTCTAAACCAGGCGTAGATTGAGGGCAGACATGTCGACATACGTCCCGCACCAGCTCCTTACTAAGCTCTGCTCCAGTCAAAGCATCCACAGCGTGGGGCGCCTGCACCCATCCCACCTCCCCGTGTCCCCTCGGCATCTCGGGGGACTTTGGAGAAAACTTAGTGTCGTGCGCACTGTTCTGGTTTCTAGGGGATGACAGTCCTGCCCTGTGTGTGAGCCTCTGGTGCTCAGGCTGGTCCCAGCCTGCCCTCCCTTCAGGTCCCCTGCCAGCCGGCTCCCTGCTTAGGCACAAAACCAGGGAGGAGGTGAGCCCCCCGCTGGGGCCATCCTCCCGAGCCCAGGTCAACGTGGCTCTAGGTGCAAAAGCAGGCAAAGCTAGTTTGGCCTGAATTCAGTGTGTTACCTCTTAGAATAATTACTCAGTGTTAGGTTGTGTATTTAATGTGCGCCTTCCCTTTTGTTTTGCAACAGGTTGTTGAAGACTGGAAGTTCATAGCCCAGGTTCTTGACCGGCTGTTTCTTTGGACTTTCCTTCTGGTTTCTGTTGTTGGTTCTCTGGGGCTGTTTGTTCCTGTTATTTATAAATGGGCAGATATCATAGTTCCTGTTCAAATCGGAAACACAGATAAGTGATGCTTCCCTGAGGCTGTAGTAGGAACTTAGTTACAAGGCACATATACCTTATGGCACCTATAGAATTATGAAAACGCCAACTGTGTTTGAGATTTCATGTAAGCTTTAACCGATCAGCAGTTACTAATATCAGTTTATCTTAATAGATTTGCCTGTTAGAAAACTTTCTGCATGACTAAAATAATAACTGACTAAATAACGTTTGATCTTCTAAAAAATAGCAGCAAAATATTCTCTGACCTGTGCTAGTAAAAATCTAACGTTTGTATCCTGGCTAATACCCTGTAATTTGTAATAGTTTATAATCCACAGTGAAGCTCATGTGTTGGTGCTCTGGAAAATCCCTGTGTGTGAAGATGCTTCATACTCTCCTGCATGTGGTGAAGGACACACCTCGGTCATTCTGTCCCGTGTTCACTGGGCAACAGCGAGCCTGGTACAACAGCAAACTGCCGTCCTCGATAAGCTGACCACTTCGTGTGATGAGGACTGAATTCGGTGGCGATTTTCTATAACCAACACTTAAAGAATATGAAAAATGGGTGTTGGGAACTTGTTAAGGCTTACTTCATTCTTTCGATGCTTAAACTGAACAATTATGATGTTATTTTTATCACTTACCTTCCACTGTGAAATCACAGCAAACAACTCCTGTGGACAAGGAGTAGCATCAGTCTCCACCCCTCGTCCACATTTTCTACAGGTAATAGAACCATCTTCTGTGTGCGTTGTGGCAGCATCTCTTCCTCCTCGATCTCAGAGTCCGTGACAATTCAGTGAATCCCATTTCAAAAACATGCCGATGGGTAGCACTGAATTGTTCTGTGAGAAAACCACCTTCCAAAGGTAAAGGCGTCAGACTGTTTGGTATGAGCACATACTACCCTTAGTGTACCTGCAATGTGTCAGTTTTCTCTCTTCCGTTCCAGCATGCCCAGTACTCGAATCTCAGAGTTCCAGGGCCCTTAGACGTAACCCCGTCCTAGCCATTGCTCCTCACGCCTGTAGTGTCCTGCCACAGGTAAGCGAGTCACAGTTCCTCCCAAACATGCCTGGTCTGGCTGTGACCGGGAAGGAAGCCCTGGTAGAACCCTTGCCCTCGATCCAGAACTCTTAGCTCTTGAGAGAACCAACGCCTGATCGGGTTTCAGTGTGTAGCCATCGGCGCTCAAGGCCGGGCTCTCTGGGGGGTAGGAGGGCCCTGTCTAACCTGCGTTTCATTGCAGGCAGGTGTTTGATGCCGTTAATGAGTGCAAGTCAGGTTTGGTTCACTTAAATCACCTGTTAGCTATCTTCCCATGCGTACTTCCCTGACCCTCTGTCTCCATTACGTACCATTTTCATATATAAATAAATCTTAGAGAGCTCTTCCCTTTGAAACATGGCTCTCTGCGGGCTACAGTATGGTCTAATTGATTTTTGCGGAGGAAACACCGTTGTGATGACTAGTGAGCAGGTGGGAACGCCCCTGTGAACCTCGCCTGGGGCAGCGGGTTCTGGTTCAGCACTGGCCTGTGGGCTCTCTTCTTAGTGATTTGCCTACAGCAGTATTTTCAACTAGGGGCGAGTTTGCCCTCGGGGGCCCTGCAACAATGTGTGGATATGTTTTCGGTCGTCACAACGGCAAAGATGGCATGTCATTGGCATCTAGTGGTCAGAGGGCAGTGTGCACACAAGGTCCTGCCGTGCCCAGGACAGCACCCCCCACGGCACTGTTCTGCCTAACGGTCCCCTTGTAGACGCACGCCAGCAGGGGGCGTGCCGAGGCCGAGTTTCTCACAGTGCCGTTCTGAACTGTGCAGAGTAAATGGCTGAGGCCCTTTGCCACGGAGACACGCCTTCCGACTCCGGAAAACGGTGAAGAACAGAACAGGGAGCCGTGGCGAGACCCAGCAGTGCTGAAATGGCGTGAAACTTAGGGAGATTACGGTAAATCAGGAGAGCCACTGAGAAGTCTGCTGTGAGGCTGAACCAAGTAATTTTCACATTTCTGAACAGAGAGTTTTTCTGTCCAGTTGTTTCAACCACTAAGAAAAGGGAGACAGCCCTGGCCGGTTTGGCTCAGCGGTTAGAGCGTCGGCCTGCGGTCCGGAGAGACCCGGGTTCGGTTCCCGCTAAGGGCACGGACCTTGGTTGCAGTTTGTCCCCGGCCCTGGTTGGGTCGTGTGGGTGGCAGCCACTCGATGTGTCGCTTTCACGTCGATGTTTCTCTCTCTCTCTCTCCCTCTCTCCCTCCCGCTCTATCTGAACAAAATATCGAAAAGTGTCCTCGGGTGAGGATAAAAGAAAAAAAGAAAAAGGAGACAGTTTTCACATTCCGTCCACTTTCCATAATCTGTCATGGTGGAAGAACTATGCTCTGCCGTTTCTTTACCTTTCCAGAAAGGCTGGCTAAATACTCATGTATCCATGACACGTACTCGACATTTTTCTTACGTGAATCTTTTTTGACAAAAATCAAGACAACTGGATAGTCAGTAAACCTTGAAATGCCAAAAACAAAGGCAGTAGCTTCATAATACAGTGTGTTGCTATTAAGAAAGCATTAAAACGATGAAACAGAAGAAAACAGGACGAAAGCTGTGTGCCCTTGGGCTTGGCAGTGAAGCCCTGGACAGCACACAAAGCACAGGTGAAGAGAAAAATAGGCACGTTGGACTGCACGAAAATGTTAAAATTCTGTGCCTCGAAAGACACTGTCAACAGAGTAAAAAGGCAACACACAGAATGGAAGGAAATCTTTGCAAATTATATATTCTAATAAGGGGTTAATATCCAGAATATAGAGAGAAGGAAACTGTAACAACAGGAAAAAAAAAACAAAAAACAACCTGATTCAAAAATGGGCAAAGGACTTGAACAGACATTTCTCCAAAGAAGTACACAAATGGCCAATAAGCTCATTCAACATCACTGATCAGAGACATGCAAATCACAACTACAGTGAGGTGCCCGTCACACCCATCAGGATGGCTGCTATCAAAACCCAGAAACGTGTTGACAAGGACGTGAAGAATCGGGAACTCTAGTGCAGTCCTGCTGGGAATGTAGAGTGGAGAACAGTGTGGTGGTTCCTCAGAAAGTTGAAAACAGCGTTCCGGTCTGATCCAGCAGTTCCACTCCCTGGCATATACCCCAAAGAACCGAAAGCCGGGTCTCAAAGAGAGATTTGTGCACCCGTGTCCATAGTATCACTATTCACAATAGGACCAGGGCAACTCAAGTGTCCATCAATAGATGAATGAAGAGCAATATGTGTTCTCCACCGACAGTGGAATATTACTCAGCCTTAAAAAAGGGAAGGACATTCTGCCATGTACCACAGCACAGGTGAACCTTGAAGAAGTTATGCAAAGTGGAACAAGCCAGTCACAGAAAGACATGCTGCGTGATCCCACTTACATGAGGAGATTACAGAGCAGGCAAGCTGGGGACAAAGTGGATAGTGGTGCCAGGGTCACGGAGGGGAGCTAGGAGTGACTGTTGAATGGGTCCTGTAGAGCTTCAGTTTTACAAGCTGCAGAGTTATGGAGATGGATAGCAATGGGAATGTATTTAATGTCACTGAACTATGAATGTTAAAAGGGTTACAATGGTGATTTTATGTTAAGTTGTCTTATTACAATAAGAAAAGAGCCCCTCCCCAGCCAGTGTGCCTCGGGGCAGGTGAGGGCCCAGTGCTCAGGTGTCGTCCCTGGCCATCAGGGGCTGCAGAAACAACCCCGCCGTCCCTAGAACGCACACCAGGATGAAGACCCACAGGAAGATCCGGTCAATCACCATGGCAACGTACTTCCAGTCGTCTTGAATCTGAAAAACAAGAAAAGTCATGAAAGAGGAAACAACAGAACATGAAGGAGAAATGAGCGTGGACACATCGCCAATCCTGAGCACGCGGTAAGTGACCGCGGCAGAGACGGCCGTTCTCGCTGAAACGCCAGGACCCTTCTGTCCCCTGATGCCGCTTGAGGAACTGGACCATTCTCATGTTTCTCCCCAGGCACCACAGAAAATAGTGTAAAACGTGTTAAATCTGCTTTAAATCAGAAATGTCTTCCTGTGTATGCACCCACTTTTTCTAAGTTGATAGTTAGTAAAGCCAGTTGACTCCCCCCCGTGGAGGATTCTGGGCTTTCAAAGTGCTAGTTCTCAGCCAGCTTTAGATGTAGTTTCCTTCTGACTTCCAAACGTGATCAGCCTAGGGGACCAGTCCATCATTATCTCTCTTTCCCTCGCTGCCCCCCCCCCCTTCCCACTGACAGTGCCCCAATGACCACAAAGCATCTTCAGTGATAAGTCCAAATAGCATGCAGTTCTGCTCGGTTATAGGCCAGGCTTCATGGAAATCGGAAATAATTGAGGATGATGAAGTAAAAGGTGGAAGAAAGCAAGACTCATTGTGCATAATGTGGCTTCAGTCCAGGCTGCGGCAAGGAGGGGCTGTACAGTCGTCACACCCCAGACAGCTCAGAAAGCAAGGAAACTAATTGAATTGAGAAGAGAGAATGCACGAGTCCACTGATTTGGAAGAAATAATTGCATAGCAAAGAGGCAACCTGGAGGCAGTAATTTAATTAAGTGGCCGAAATGGGGCTGGGAGACAGGATCTATTCCCGCGATGAGTTTCCATCAATGTGCCCTCCTGATGACACCGAGGAGTCCAGGTAGAGCTGGGCACACGGCGCCTGCATGAGCCGCCCGAGTGCCTCAGGCCTGGGCGAGGGCGGGCAGGGGCAGGGGCAGGGCGACAGCCTTCTGTTGTTTTACCCTTACCCGAGGACATGTTTGCATTTATCTTCAGACAGAGCAGGAGGGAGAGAGGGAGGAAGAGAGAGAAACATCGATGTGAGAGAGACACATTGAGTGGCTGCCACCCCTACTACCCTAACCCCTAACTGGGGCAGGGGACAAACTGCAACCGAGGTACGTGCCCTTAGCAGGAACCGAACCCGGGCCTCTCCAGTCCGGGGGCCGACACTAACCACTGAGCCAAACCAGCCAGGGCTCCTGATCGACGCTTGGCCAGAGTGTTGGCAGCCCAGTGGCTGACTCAGGGCACTCTGTACTCAGGGGCTCTGTCGTCCCATTTCACAGATGAGAAGACAGGCTCAGAGAGGGAGGCGACATGTTCGAGGACATGTAACTGGTAATGGAGGAGCTGGTCTGAACCCAGGCTGCTACTCCAGTCTCATTTTTTAAAAACATTTTTATTCATTTTTTTAAGAGAGAGGAACTGAGAGAGAGAGAGAGAGAGAGAGAGAGAGACATTGATGTGAGAGGGAAACATTGATCAGCTGCCTCCTGCACACCCCCTACCAGGGATCAAGCCGGCACCCCTGGTATGTGCCCTGACTGGGAAGCAAACCTACAACCTTTCGGTGTATGGTTGACACTCCAACCTGTTGAGCTACACCAGCCAGGGCGGAGTCTTAATTTCTTAACCTCGCCCCACAGGAACCAATGTATGTTAGATGAGTGAGTGACGGGAACCCGTGTGTGTGTGTGTGTGTGTGTGTGTGTGATGTCAATGGAAACTGCATGATAATGTGTCCTTACCTCTTTGGCTTCATTCTGTGCTCTCATGTTTTCCGCGATGTACTTGACACTCTGGATGGCCTCTTTGATTTCCGGCGACAGCGCGGAAAGCGAGAGCACGGCGTCCACAGATTCCGTGCTGGAGCTCCGCGTGAGGTTGGCGGTGAAGTTCGAGATTTTCCGCCTGCGGTGGTGGCAGTGGCCGCACAGCCCGTCCTGGCAGGGGTGGCCGTCCTGGCCGCCCTTGGACCCCGTGTGGCTGGAGCAGTTCAGGAGGGAGGGCTCGGCGCTGTGGAGGGGCCTGGGCTTCGGGGCGCTGTCCTCGTTGCTGGCCGGCCGGGTCATGAACATGACCCTGGGAAGCAGGTTCAGGAACACGGTCTTCACCCAGGTGGGCATCGTGTGCGTGGTGGGGGTTCTGTAGTGCACATTGAGCACGAAGACTGTGATGACGATGGACAAGGTGACGAAGATCATGGTGAACAGGAGGTACTCGCCGATCAGGGGGATGACCAGCGAGGTGGACGGGATGGTCTCGGTGATCACCAGGAGGAAGACGGTCAGGGAGAGCAGCACAGAGATGCAGAGGGTCACCTTCTCGCCGCAGTCGGAGGGCAGGTAGAAGACGAGCACGGTGAGGAAGGAGATGAGCAGACAGGGGATGATGAGGTTGATGGTGTAGAAGAGCGGCAGGCGGCGGATGTACAGCGAGTAGGTGATGTCGGGGTAGATCTCCTCGCAGCAGTTGTACTTGATGTCGTGCTTGTAGCCGGGGGCGCGGATGATGGCCCACTCGCCGCTCTCCCAGTAGTCCTTGAGGTTCATGGAGGAGCCGATGAGCACCAGGTCGATTTTCGCCTTGTCGTAGGACCAGGACCCGAACTTCATGGTGCAGTTCTGGTAATCGAACGGGAAGTAAGTCACGTCGATCTTGCACGAGCTCTTAAAGATCGCGGGAGGGATCCAGGTCACCTCGCCCGTGTGCTTGAGCAGAGCCTTGGTCCTGTCGTCCACCTGGAAATCCCCGACTGCGCTGCGGAGACAGGAGGCGTGGCCTGGTCACACACAGCGAGGTCACAGTGGGCCACGCTGGCCCCGGCTGTGCAGCTCCAGGGCTCAGGCTGCTGGGAGGGTCACCGCTCAGCCACCCTTACCCGGACACTGAGGCCCAGGGCCCCCCGCAGTCTGACACGCATCACCCCTGGAGGGAGTCCCTGGTGCACCCCACACACATGACGCCTGATGTACTGAGACACCCCAAGCGCCAGATGGTTTTCCCTTTAAGAATGGAAACGGGACGGAAGTTGTCCTGCAGCCACGAAGCAGGGTCGAGCTGCTGTGAGATCGTGTGGCCCTTTGCAAAGCCCTCTGGTCTAATCCCCCCCTTTTACTGAAGAGGAAGCCGAAGCCCGGGGAACAGGGCTGAGCTGCCCGGGGTCCCATGGAGGGCTTGTGGCCTCCACCAACTGGAACGGGCCCCCAAGCCGGGACTGGAATACCCACACACGCTCAAAGGTCAAGGGAAGTCAGCTCATCTCACCGACTCACGTTTCTGCTATCTTCCAGGGACCCTGGTCACCCCGGCTGTCTGCCCGGACCAGGAGGCCTGTCCGCTGACCGAGGCAGCTGTCTCCCACCAGGAGACAAGAGGAAGACCTAGCCGGGGCACTGCACTGGCCACACAGTGGGCACTTGGTGAGCATTTGTTGACTGAATGAACAACCGGAAAACAGTGAAGATGTCACACCCAGGGCGACCAAGAGATGGCTGGCAGTGGAGGGGGGGGGGGCGCTGAGCCAGAGTGTTGCTGAACCATGTGAGCTGACTGGGAAAAGGACAGGCAGGCTGGCTGCCAACGACGGGCCGAGGCACGGCCTTAGCAGCAGGACGGGCAGAGAGCATCCGTGCAGAGCGTGGGGAGTGGTGGAGAAAGCAGGAGGGCGACAGTGTGAATCCCTCCAAATGCCCTCGCAATATGGGGCGCCTGGGACAGCAGAGGGAAATACCTACGGACCACATGGTCAGCGATGGTCACAGGGAACCCGGGAACCTCAGAATGTGAGTGTGTGGGTTTGAAGCAGCAACAGCAGCAGGACCTGCGAGGGAGCACCTGGGGTCAGCTGCTGCTGGGAGCCACCCAGGGCGGAGAGAGGGGAGTTCTCGGGTCCCAAGAGCCCCAGAGGGAACTCATCTGCCCTCAACCCACAGGACCCCCCCACACATCGAATCTTCAGCAAGGGAGATGGAGAGGGCTCCAGTTTCCAGTTTGGGGGGGTCACAAAGAGGTGGTGGGAACCACTGAGGGGCTGCAGAGGAGCCCGTCGGGGCTGGCGTGGGCTCTCAAGAGGCTCGCTTGGAAATGCCTCCCGGAAGGACAGAGATGCACCCAGAAAAGGCTGCTTAGGGTAAGATCCAAACTGAGCGGGTTGGGAAGCTGGGGTGAGAAGAGAAGAAAGACGGGTGGGAGGGGCCTCCTCAGTGCTTCTGGGTAACTGAGCGGGAGCCCAGGCAGGTGGAAACGAGGCCCACCCTCAGCTACCCCCCCAACTGTCCTGAGAAGCACAGCGAAGGCGTCTGTGTGAACGAGAGCAGCAGGGAGGGTTGATCAAGCGCATGTCAGTGCAGGAGAAGAACATGCAGGTAGGTCAGTGCACACCACAGGCTGGAAACTAAGCGTGGATTTCAGAAAACAGGACTATAGGAGGAACTTTGGCACGAGAAGGTAACCGGTGTTTCTAGTGTTGAAGAGAAACCCTCAACAGGGGACCGATCCTGAGAAGCTGACATTCTGACTGAGGCGAGTTGGAGGATTCTCCCAATGTTTCCATCCTCGGTTCTGAGGAAGTTACTTAGACCTTTGAAGCACTTCACCGTGTCTCAGTGTCGTCACAGGCATGCACCCCAGAGCCCGCCGTTCACCCTGCTCTCCAGGAAGAACACTATCATATTGAAAGCGTAAGATTAGAATTTGTGCCCGTGCTCCTACTTCTAGCTTAGCAGAACTTGTATTTTTTTAAAAAAAAATTTTTCTTTATTGATTTTAGAGAGAGAGGAAGAGAGAGAGGGATAGAAACATCGATGAGAGAACATCAACTGGCTGCCTCCCGCATGCCCCCCACTGGGGATCGGGCCCACAACCTGGGCATGTGTCCTGACCGGGAATCGAACCTGCGACTTCTTGGTGCAGGGCCAATGCTCAACCACAGTGGCAGGCTTATCTAACACCCTGCTGCTCCCTGAGAGCCTGGACAGGAGATGTCCAGGACAGCCGGTCCACACACCAGCCGCATTAACCACATGTCCCGTTCTCTAAGGACCAATTTGCAAACACATTGTGTGGACACACCATGCAATTCTGAATACTGGACTTTCTTGGGAAAGCAGCAAATAAAACCACCTCTGGAGAGGCTAGAGATCCCCTCTTAGACCCTGACCAGGCGGTGGGATTCTCCGGTCCTCCTACTGATGGTGACATGCGTGTTTGTGCTGACACAACGTAAACCTAATGGACTGCTCTCCTTCACTGAAATCAGACGGGACTGACTGCATGAAGTGTTTGCTCGCTGGTGAGAACGTGGTCACTACAGACGGAAGCACAGGTGTAAAAGAACGTTCTCCCACCGCATGAAGGAGCGAGCGCACACTGTCAAATGCCAGCTACAATGTAGGTCTGCCAAATAACAGCCAAGAGTGGGGAGTGTCTGCCTCTCAGGAGAGAGGTGCCATGATGCGCAGGCTCAGGGCAGAGGAGGAGCCTGGGGGGGGGGGCTTCCGGAAGCCGGTGTGGTGGGCAGGGCAGGGCTGCCTCGCCAGGTGAGCCGAACAATGCCACCTTCTGAGGTCTAGCTCACCGGGCCACTGGGACCTGACTTACAGGAAAGGCCAGTCCTGGGAAGGGCTGTGGGGGCCGTGGATGTCCCCCCACCCACGCATTCCCCTTCTGTGCCTTTGCTCCTGTCTGCAGTGCACACTTGGGTGTCTGACCCAGGCCATGTTCCCTGCTGCACGGTCACCTGGAGGCAGGGGCGGGCCTGTTCTGGGCACACTGCGTCCAGCAGCTAGAGGGCAGCAGGCGCTCAGTGAACTCCCACGGGATGAGCCCGGAAGGGAGCCCTGTTGGAGAGGGTCGGGGAGGCCTGGCCAGGCCCTTACTTGTTGTAGAGCACAATGTCAGGCTTCCAGATCTTCTGTGCGGGCACACGCAGGAACTCCGCCCCGTCGTAGTCAGAGGGGTTCCACTTCAGCTTGTAGTCGTTCCAGATCTGGGGGGAGGAGGCCGCCGAAGACCAGCCTGGTTTTACCTCTCATGACACACCTGTCGCGGTGAACTCCCCACCTCGGCCCCATGTCATGGAGCCCCCTCTGCTGCAGACACGTGGGCCACGGTCTCGTGTGGGTGCTCGTGGGGAGGGCGGTGGGCTGTGCAGGGCAGCCCATCATCCACCCCGTAGGGGCCACCAGTGCTCCCACGCCCGTGCTGTGTGCACCCCTGGAATGGCTCTCGGGAGCCCTCACACATCCCCCACCAAGCCCCAGATGGTGCAAATCACACACAGAGCCCTCTTCCGCCTCCAGGTCGGATGGGTCAGCCTCTGAAGGGTTTTGGGAAAGGATCCAGGATCCCATCGGGGCCCAAGGTGTGTTGGTGCAGAGCTGGGAGCCTGAGCCCCTGAGGGAACGTGCCAGTGGGCACTGAGTGGGCACTGTGCTGCCTGGCTTTCCAGCTCCCTGGAGGGAGGCTCGAGAGCCTGGCTGGTGGACGGGTCACCTTCAGGCCAGTGAGTTATGTGTCCAGGCCTTGGTGGAGCCTCCCTGGGGAGGACATGTGGAGAACTATTTCTTTGGCCTCAATCTGAACAGGAAAACCTAGCGCCCCTGCCCCCACCCTACCAACAACGGCTACAGCATCTGACTCCAGCTTAACGATGAGCTTTGGCAAGAGGAAGGGAAGGAGGTAGTCTCATGCCCCCTCTAATGGTGGGGTCAGGGCTCCAGGCCCAGTTTGCCCATTTTATTCTGTGACCGTGGAGAAGGCTCCTCTCTCCAAGCTGCAGTTTGTCATCTGTGACTTGAGGGACCAGGCCTGCAGTCCTCCCGGGGAACCTTGGGACCCAAGCCCAAGAACAGACAGACTAGCAGGTCAACGGACCCCAGCCAGTGTGGATCTACAGAAAGGAAGGCCCAGCTTAGGGTTTGGGTCCTTCTTGCTTCACCGACAGCAAGTACAGCAGTCACCAGCAGGGGGCAGCAGCGCCCAGGGCCTGGTCACTTACTTGCTTCAGCCACAGGTTGGTCTCCATGATCTGGTTCACTTCATCCTGGAAGGGAGATTGAAGTAGATGCATGAAGCACCGCACACGGCTGGGAGTCCCTCCCAGAGGCCCGCACCCCTGGCTTAGGGCCGCGGCACTCACCACCTTCACCAGCTGAGACATGGACACCTCAAACTGGATGATGACAGGGTCAGACACGTTGGCCACAGGCCGGATGATCTCATTGTAATCTTCAAACAGCCGCTCAAATAGCCGGTGCTCGGCCTCGGAGCCTCTGGCCACTGAGGAGAGGGCCCTGTTAGACCCTTTCCCCTCGCCCACGACAGCCTCCTCTCCACCCAGAGAGGGGACTCTGGGACTCCAGGCTTTCAGACTGGTTTTGCTACTTCAAGTTACAGATTGGGAAACTGAGGCCCAGGACCATAGGGCTACCCTCAGGTCACACATTCAGTGAGAAGCACAGTGGGTACAAGCCTGGGTACTGAGTTTGGAGAGATCTGGTGCAAATGCTGACAAATTACTTGTAAGCTGTGTGAGCTCAGGCAAGTGGCTCACCCTCTCTGAACCTGTTGATCTGTGCAAACAGTATATCCAGTACCCACGTCACAGGGTTGCTGTGGGTGAGGGGCTCAGCTCAGCACTAGCATATGGCCAGAGCTCAGGAACTTTCTTCACTGTTACCTCGGGGCAGGTGGGTAGTCTACGTAGGTACAGCCACTCACTGCTTCCATGACGGAGATGACCAGGAGATGACCAGTCTTTCCGGGGGCAGGGCCACCCAGGAACTGGTGTTTTGCCTCCCAGCAGGAGACTGCAGCTTAGGTCTGGGGCTCCACCCCACCCAGGGCCCTGGCAGGGTTTGGCCACCAGCCCTCTTAGAAGCTGGGCGCCTACATGACTCCGCTGACCTCACACTGACCCACGGCTGGGCTCGATGCTGTCTTCACATCCATCAGAAACCCTAACCTCTGAAACCCAGGCATCTTGCGTCAGCTGTCTGCTCCTTCTCGCTCGCAATTTGGGGAGGGGAGGAGGGGAATCTCCGGTGAAGTCCCAGCTTCTCCAGGTCTTGAGATGGGATGGTGCCTGCTCCATCCCCACCCCCACCCCCACCCCCGTCAAGGAGGGGTACGGGCCGGAGCTTCCGCGAGTGCAAAGCCCTCTGAGTGGTGGGGGGCTCAGCACGAAGGTGCAGAAGCGGTCCCGTGCGCGCAGCCACGGTGCGCTGTCCCAGCAGGTCCCGCTGCGACCCTGCGACACCGCCGCCCAGCCAGGCCAGGGGTCAGCAGGATCGGGGCCCCGCTCCCTGACCGGGCGGACCGGGGCGCGCTCTGCATGAGTGTCGAGGCGACGGGAGGGGAGGCGGGCGCGCACGGCGGGCCTCTTCTCAGGGCGCCTTCAAGTCTTTGCCTCGCTGGCCTCAGTTTCCCCAGGTACACGTACAAGAGTGCGTGTGGGGGATGAGACCGTGGAGCCGACGCCCTGGACACGCCGGGCAGGCTCGGGGCGGAGGCCTCAGCGGGCATGCGCCGCAAGGAAGCGGGCGCCCCACCCAGCCCACCGCCGGCCCCAGGGGGTGCGCGCGGGTCCGACCCCGGCTCCGGGCCCGCGTCCGCCCTCGGGGCCGCCGTCCCTCGGCCCCGGCCCGCGCGTACCTGGCAGCAGGAGCAGCAGCAGCAGAAGTGGGGGCGCCCGGTGCGAGGGAGCGCCCATGGCCGTGCGGCCGGCTGCCCGGAGACCCGAGCGATCGGGAGCGGATGTGTGGCCGAGGCGGACCCGGCTCGTGGGCCCACGGCCACTCGGACACACCCCGGGCGGAGGACGCGGGTCTCGGCTCTTCCCGGGTTCCCACCAACCCCGCCCGCGCGCCTCGCGAGTCTGGGCGGGCGCGGGGCGCTCGGGGGACGGCGCTGGGTCTGGTGCGGGGCTGTGCCCGCGCCGGCCAATCGGAGGAGGGCTGGCTGTGCGGCCGCGGCCGGCTCCGCCCCCCGCCCCCCGCCCCCCGCGGGCTGCGCCTCGGAGCGGAGCGCACGTGGGCTTCCGTGGGCCCGCGTGGCACGCGGGTTCGTGCTCGGGTTGCGGGTCCACCTGAGCGCCTCTGACACCCCCAGAACGAGGCCTCGAGACTTTGACGCGATTGAGTAAGTGTGAAATGTTTCAGGGGCGATCGTGGTGTTTGCGGCTTGAGTCCCCGCGGTGTGGGTGGAGGCGGATTGGCGTCAGCTGAGACCGCGTCCCTCAGGCGGCTCAGCGCGGACTTTCGGGAGGTTTATGACACTTCGCCCCAGTGTTTGGAAGGGTTCTTACAATGTCAAACAAAAGAAAGGAAAAAGTGAGCGGTTAAGAGAGGGTCTCACAGCGGGCACTGCGCCCCCAGCCCCCTGCAGACCCTCCTCTGCACAGCACCCCATTGGCATCTCGGGGAACCTCCGGAACCGCAGTGACCAGGCTACCCTGGGGCCCCTTGGCCTCTCCGACCGCCCACCAGGGGAAGTAGGGGCCTCAAGGCTTCCTTGGGGTTACTTCATTACAGGGCAGGTGAGTCGCCTTTATTATTCCAAGAATGGGCCTCCCACCCAATTAAAACCAGATCAAAAAAGACGTTTTGCAGGACCCAGAAAATGTAAGAATTCGGGCCTTGCCCTGCCGGTGTGGCTCAATGGTTGAGCGTCGACCCATGACCAGGAGGTCGCAGGTCTGATTCCCAGTCAGGGCACATGCCCAGGTTGTGGGCCCAACCCCCAGTGGGGGCCATGCAGGAGGCAGGCAATTAATGTTCTCTCTCATTGATGTTTCTACCTCTCCCCGTCTCCCTTCCTCTCTCTCTAAAATCAATAAAGAAAAAAAAGAAAGAATTCAGCCCTACCTCTCAGGTCTCCAGTTAGCCCATTCTCATTCTCCTGGCAAAAAGCCCTTAATTTGGAAAGTGCTGCAAATCTCATATCCTAGGGAGGACTTGTATCCAGAAGATACAGAGAACCCTCAAAACTTGAAAAAAGGATAGGTAGGTGTGAGGGGCCTTATTGGAGTGATGCACACATCCCAGAACTGGACTGTGGTGATACACTTACTAAAAACCCTTGACTCGTCCACCAAAAATGGGAGAATTTTATAATATGTAACTTTCACCTCAGTAGAACTGTTTGTAACTTGCTCAACAATAAGCCAACTAAAACCCAATTTTTAAAATGAGCAAAAGCATCAAACAGATATTTCACCAAAGAGGATATACAGAAGGCAAAAAAAATCACACGAACAAGATGTCCATCATTAGCCACTAGGGAAAAGCAAATTAAAACCAGGATGAGCTACCCTTTCACATCCACCGCTTCGGCTCAAGTACAAGTACAGCCAATCCCAAGTGCAGACGAGGAGGCAGAGCAGCTGTAGTTCTGCTCTGTGGGAGTGATGGCGCAGCCCCTCCAGAAGACAGTTTGGCAGCCTTACGTAAGTTAGACACACACTCCCCCTGTAATCTCACTCCTGAGCATTTTCCTGGAGAAATGAGAACTCCTGTTCACATAGCAGCTCTATTCCTGATTGCCCCAAACTGGTAACAGCCTAAGTGCGTTCAGCACCCACTGGACAGACTACTGCTTGGCAAGACAAATGGACACAGTCTACAGTGTTGGTAACCTCAACGGCTTGGATGGGTCTCAAAGGCAGGATATGAATGAGCCAAGCTGCTCTCCAAAGCTTTTGTGCTGGCTGATTACTGTGTGTAGCGTCGGACAGACTGAGCTCCAGTGATGGAGAAAGAGGCGTGGTTGCTGGGTGCGGAAGTGGGCAGGACAGGGAATTCCTTGGGGTAATGGAGCCCATACATTCTGATTACATGAACTTATACATGTGTTACCTGTATTTTTCTGGCCAAGAGGAGCCTTTTTGTATAAACTTGCATAGTTTTAAAAATAGAATTTTTAACAAGTTGTCCTCCATTCCACAAAGATTGTGAGTCCCTACTGGGCTGAAGAGAGCAGGTGGCAGGGCCAGTCAGCACATCCGTGAGGGAGACACACCTGGACCCCACGATGATACGAGCAGAATGGCACCTGGGCTGTGGAGTGGAGGAGAAGGGGCCATTGCTTTCCTTGGGGATCCAGAGACGGCGGGAAGGAGGAACAGGAGCCATTCATTCATTCCACAAACATTTATTGTGCCGAGCTCTGTCCTGGGCCCCGGGGACACGGCACTGAACACAAAGGGCTGGTCCCTGCTCTCACGGAGTGCACACTCTAGTGGGTAGAGGGGGACCATAAACACACCAGCAAGTAAGAGCCGCAGGAACTGAGGAGGACTTGAGGAAGGTGGTGGGCACTGCATGGTGGGGCGGAGGCTTCAGGAAAGGTGGGCGCCCTGGGCTGGGCAGCGGCAGCAGGGGGGGCGCAGGCCCCGGGCTGGGAAGGACCCTGGAGTGCGTGAGGGACTGGAGAAGTCCTGGGCCTTGGGGACAAAGGGCAGTGGAGAGAGACGGTGCGAGGTGAGATGACAGGCACACAGTAGGCACTGCTGTTGTGCCGTCTGTATCCCAGTGCCGGGGAGAGGACTGGCCACGCCGAACTGCCGAAGCCCCTCCAGCTGGGTTCCTGGGAGGCCTCCCAGAGCTCTGTCCAGGCCCCCATCCATGCTCCTCCCACGCTGTGGCTGTTTGATGGGCTGGCGGTGATGGTGTCACATTCATTTAGGGCCTCATCCTCTGTGACCCAGGAGGAAACAGCAAACTGCCCACGTGGCCAGTGCACCATCTCACCCCACAGCCGGGCCCTGAGACATGCGGGCAGCCTAGGGCCCCCCGGGGGGCATGTGGTTCTGGAATAGGGGAGGCAGGAAGAGCCCCACAGTGCCCAGCACGCACACAACCACGAACACCCACAGGAACAGCCGGTCGACCACCATGGCCACGTACTTCCAGTCCTCCACGACCTGCGGGCAGACACAGGTGGTCACACAGGTGGTGCTGGGGTCCCCCCTGCTCCCCAAGTTGGGCCTCACTATCTTTCCAAGACCCCACAAGCCACTCAGAACACGGGGGGCCAGTTCTGCATGTGTGGCCGGCCCCCCCGCTGGCACATCTGTGCCCCTCAGGCTGACCCCCACCTGACCGCAGCACCACAGACCGCTGGGAACTCGGGCTGTATGGAGATTAGGAATGTGACTGGAGACCAGACCTGGGTACAAATTAGGGGCCGAGGCCTGAGCATCACAGGCCCTTCTCTTACTATCACCCAAACCTCCTGAGCTGGCTCCACCACAGGGGACTGAGCCCTTGTTGGGGGCGTGGGCACCAGGACGGCCAGGCACCTGCAGGTGCTGCTTCACTTTCTCAGCTCTGGTAACAGGAGCATCTGTTAGCTCCTGGAGTTAAGACCCAGCCTCCTCTAGGGCATCATCTGGTCTCTCTCCTTCCCTCAGAGCCGGGTGTGGGGTTGGCAGACACCTGGCTGGCCTCCAGACACTGCCTGCCTCCTTTGCCAGGGGCAGACACCCCCAGAGTACCCTGCTTCCTGGCCTTTCTCCCCACGCCTGTGTTCACACCCTGGACCATCTCAGTCCCTCTGCATCGGTTCCCCGTGGGGTGTGGCCAGAGGCTCTGGAGTTGGACATGCGGTTGCAGTGGGCAAGCTGACATCAGTGACCCAGTCTGCCAGGGCCCGACCCGCGGTGTGTGTCCACCCTGGTTTAAATTACACCTGACTGGTTTAAATGAAAGAAAGCACAAGGCAAGTGATGTTGTAAAGGTGAAGCCGGGGTCCTACGGACGCTGCTTCTCCTACTGCCCCTGCCCGGGCCTCCCAGGGGGCGGGTGACGGCGGCTGAGCCAGCAGGTCCCGGTGGGGCCCGAGGTGCTGCCTTCCTAACCAGCTCCTGGGCTGCCAGGCCCCCCGTCAGAAGAGCTTGTGCCCTGCCTTTCGTTTGTAACGAGTTTCCTTTTTCCTTTTCCAGCCTGCTCTTTCCTCTGCGAGCTAACGGAAGCCAGCACTGTCCCTGGGGAGACACGGCAGAAAGTTAAGGAGGAGGAGGTGCCCTCTCCCCCCATGCAGCTGTGTGCTGAGGTGAACACCTGAGCCAAGGGACCCTCTGATGAGCTGCCGGAAGGAACGTTCCCGAGACGGTGGCCCAGTTCTGCCTGGGGTGGCCACGTGTCTAACTGGCACCGCCCTGCCTGCGTCAGTCACAGAACTGCCCTGTGAAGATTATTTGTTCTGAGCACTGGGTGGAGACATCGCCTCGCCTCCCACTGCTTTGTCCTTCGAAGGAACTAAAACAATGTTTCCTTAAAATCTGTAGCTGGATAGTTCTTTCACCCAGGTGGCAGTAATGTTTTACTGGCTGTTTCTGTACTAGAAGCTACGTCTGTGTGGCTTCTCGGCAAACCCGACGAAGGTGGGGACAGACGCCCTCAGTGCCCCGGCTGCCCCCGTCCCTCAAGGCTGTGGTGTCATTTCCTCCCTCGTCGGGCGCCGCATCTCTGCCCTGGGCTCCTCCAGCACCCAGGGTGCTTGCTGGCAGAACCAGGGTGCATCACCCACAAGGGATGGGAGCTGAGGGGCGAAGGGGAGGGGCTGCGGCTCCTTCCCCACTGGGCCGGACCTCTCCTCAGTAAACTCATGCCCAGGTCCTCATCTTTGCCTCCACTTTTGGGGAAACCCTGAACAAACCTGTCCCCCAGTGCACGAAGCCATGACAGACTCATTTCCAACAGAGTGTGGGAGCCCCTTGTCCAGCGGTGGCCATGCCGTCTGAGCTGTCCACCGGGCAGCGGGGGCGGGTGGGCTAGCGACTTACACTCTGGTCCTGGTCGTCACTCCTCATGTGCCCCGCGATGAAGCTGACGCCCTGCAGAGCCTCCTGCACGGCCTGCTGGAACCTCCCAGAGGACCTCAGCCGCAAATCCCTGGGGGTCCCCAGCAGGTCGGAGCTGGCGGGAGACTTGGGGGCGGCAGAGGCGGGGTTCGCGAAGTACATGGAGCTCCCGTAGAGGCTGGAGGAGCTGGCCGGGCCCGGGGCCGGGGCGCCGGCGGGCGGGCCGGGCTGGGGGGCCCGCGCGGAGCTGGCGTCAGGGCGCTTCATGCAGAGGAAGGCGGGCAGCTGGCGCAGGAAGCAGCGCTGCACCCAGGGCGCCATGGTGTGCGTGCTGGGCGAGCGGTGGTGCACGTTGAGCACGCACACGCTCGTGACGATGGAGAAGGTGACCAGCACCATGGTGAACATGAGGTACTTGCCGATGAGCGGCACGTCCAGCGAGGTGGGCGGCACGATCTTGGAGATGAGCAGCAGGAAGACCGTGAGCGCCAGCAGCACGGAGATGCACAGCGTCATCTTCTCGCCGCAGTCGGACGGCAGGTAGAAGACCAGGATGGCCAGCGACGTGATGAGCACGCAGGGGATGATGACGTTGATGGTGTAGAACAGCGGCTTGCGCCTGATGACGAAGTCGTACGTCACGTCCACGTAGCGGGCGTCCTGGGGGTTCACGGTCCGGCGCCCCGGGAGGGCCAGGATGTCCCACTCGCCGCTGGGGGTGAAGTCGTCCACGCTGGCCGTGGGCCGCTTGAGCACCATGTCGATCTCCGTGTGGTCGTAGGTCCAGGAGCGGAACTTGAGGCTGCAGTTCTGCTGGTCGAAGGGGAAGTGCTTCACCTCGATCTTGCAGGCGCTCTTGCAGATGGCGGGGGGCAGCCACATGACGCTGCCGTTGGCCTGCACCACCGCGTTGGTGTAGAGGGACACCTCGTAGGTGCCGTCCGCGCTGCGGGGGCGGAGGAGAGTGAGACCCCCGGGGGAGAGGCTGTGCGTGTCCTCCCCGCGCGCCCCGCCCGGCCCCCCTGCGCGTGTCCTCCCCGCGCGCCCCGCCCGGCCCCCCTGTGCGTGTCCTCCCCGCGCGCCCCGCCCGGCCCCCCTGCGCGTGTCCTCCCTGCGCTCCCCGCCCGGCCTCCTTGCGCACCCCACCTGGCCTTCCTGGGAGTCCGCTGCAGGAAGGCTCATTGTTATTCCCCACCCGCCCCCAAAACCGAGGCTGGGGAAGTGACTCCTTCAAGGTCAGAAGACTGGTCAGCTGAGGTTCGGACTTGGGTCTGTTGTCCCGAGACCACACACTCAGGGTCAACCCAAGGGTCTGCTGGTGTGACTGAGACCCGGGAGAGTCTCTTTAGCTCCCTCCACCTGCCTGAGACTTCTACACGCAGGACATCAGTGCCACCACCAACACCCCTCACAGACCACACCAGGGAGGGTCAGAAGGAGCAGGGGTCTGGGGTCAGGAGGCTAGTCCCAGTCCCGGCTGAGCCTGAGTGCATCTCGGTCTCCATTCCCTCTGTGACCGGCTCTGCTCATCTCTATTTCCTCTTCCACCCAGGAAGTCAGGGTGCAGCATGGACCGGGCCCAGGGCTGGACTCGGGTGGGAGGACCTCAGAGGCTGGGCCTGTCCTGGCCTGGCCCTCCCACCTCCCCGGACCCGGCTCACTTGTTATAAAGCACGATGTCCGGCAGCCAGATGCGCTTGGCAGGGATCCTCAGGATGCTCACGCCCTCGTAGCGGGAGCTGTTCCAGGCCAGGCGGTAGTCCGTCCACTCCTGAGCAGAGGACAAGGCCCTGCACTTACAGGCCTGCTGCCACCAAAGGGCAGCCCTGGAGGGAAGGCCTCCCGGCTGGGACCCTGGGACACTTACCTGTTTCAGCCAGACGTTGGTGGTCATGATCTGCTCTCGCTCATTCTGGGGGGAGAGGGGATGTCAGTCGGCTGGGGGAGGACCCCTCACTCAGAGACTCGCTATTGCAGAAGGCAGGGGCCCGGGGCCATGTGGCCAACGACTGCCCAGCGGGGGCTCGAAGGCATCGCATACCCAGGGACTCCCCCACCCACACTCCGCTTCTGAGGGAACTGTACCTCACACACCTACCTGGTATCTCCTCTGTGTCCCACCCTTTCTGTCACATCGGGGTGTTTTCTACAGACCTCTCCTCCAGTTCCCTAACCTGCTCTTCTGCTGTGACCAGTCTGTTATTCTTATTTATTTATTTTTATCCTCACCTGAGGATTTTTTTTTTTTTTTTTGCATTTATCTTGAGATAGAGCGGGAGGGAGAGAGAGAGAGAGACATCGATGTGAGAGAGACACGTTGACTGGTTGCCTCCTGCATGACCCCAACTGGGGCCAGGGATTGAACCTACAACCCAGGTACACGCCTTTGACTGGGAATCGAACCCGTGACCCTTCGGTCCGAGGGCCGACGCTCTCACTGCTGAACCAAACCGGTCAGCGATTGGTACTTTTAAAAGTCTGTCTGACTAAAGAATCTGTCTGTCTTTTAACACTGTCTTTTTTCCCCTCCTGGTCTTTTCTTATTTGGTCTTGTCTTACTGGGCACTAGCAAATTTTTATCTGACTTGAGCGTCAGGCATCATTTACCAATAAGGATACGTTCTGAGAAATGCGTCGTTAGGCGAGTTGATTGTGTGGGAACCGCACAGAGTTGTGTTCACACCTGGATGGTGCAGCCTCCCGCACACCAGACACAGGGCACAGGCTCCTCCTGGGCCACAAGCCTGGGGGGCACCACCGCACCGAACACTGTGGGCAACTGAGCTGGGATATCGCACGTGGGGCTACAGCGTGCTGGTCACGTGGGGTTCTTCAGCTGCACTGTGAGCTCATGGGTCCGCCTTCGTACATGCGGTCTGCGTGTGACCGCAACCCTGTCATCTGTTTGGTGCATGACTGTGCGTCCAGGGAGAGCTGACTTCTGGCAGTCGGGGGCGGGGATCAACCACCTTTGTCTAGTGACTGAGCTGGTTCAAGGCAGGTTTGGTTTCTTCCAAGGCTGCTCTATTTTTGACTCACTCTTAGGAGTGGTCCTTCCAAAGTCCCCAGCAAGGCCTGGTCTCCCGAGTGAAGCTCAAGCTCCAGTCTGTGCCTCCCAGCACGGGGCAGTGCCAGGCATTCAGCTGGGCCCCCGCCTCTTGACCACTTCTTTGTGCTCAGCGCCTCAGCCCTGCCCCTGTCACCAATCGCCAGACATGGGGAGAAGCCCCACAGACCATCAGGGTCACCTCCCGGGATCTCGGTCCCTCCAGGCTCCAAAACCTTCAAACACGGTTCTTCTGAGGGTGGAGGGGCAGCATTTCCGTGGTTCCTGTGGGTCTGTGAGAAGCGGCTCTGCCCACACTGACTGTGGAAAACCTTCGTTTGTCCTTAAACAATCTCTTCCGGTTTTCGAGGTACAAGTCCCCCACAGTGGGATGCTCAGGCCTCCGTGTGCAGTCTGATCAGTTTTAACAAGTGTTACCCACGTAACCCACCTCCTTTCACGAGGTAGAACCTTCCTGTCCCCAGAAAGCTCTCTCGTGCCTCAGTGCTGCCCCTCACCACCCTTCACTCTTAATTTATGCACACGGAGAAGGATGGGACGGAGAGTCCGGGGCCTTGTCCACAAGTCCGGGCAGTGCCAGGTCACCCACCTCCCAGCCCTGCACACTGAATGGCCACCCCTTCCCCCAAGACACAGCCAGGGCACTGAAGGTCCCCCGGGCCGCCCCTGCACCGACCAGGCTGATGAGCTGGGCCACGGACAGCTGCAGCTGGATGGAGATGAGCTGCGCAGAGCTGGTGGCCGGGCGGATCAGGTTGTTGTAGCGGGTTTTGTTCAGCAGGTCGTCCATGAGCTTCTCCTCGGCATTGGCCACGCGGCAGTCCCCTGGGAAAACACAGAGACCTGCTGGCCCCCCTCCAGTGACGCCCCCTGCGGCCAATGGGAGTGAAGGGGGTGCTTGGAGGGCGAGGGAGCACAAGGGTCCTTGGGACCTACTGCAGAGCTAAGGGGCCGGCAGGCCTGCCCCTCCGCGGGGACGTCCAGGTAAATACCCTGGACAGAGCTCAGCTGTCCTCCCAGGTCCAGGCACTGCCTCCTCCCGTTTGCCTGCAGGGAGGGGCCCCACACTCTGGACCTCTTGCTCAAAACCTGTGCATCTTCAAGCAGCTGCCCAGTTCTTCCTATATGACTTTCCATGGTTCAGTTTGTCCTCCAGCCCTGGTCCCTCACCACCCTGCCTGGGCTCTTCGGGGAGAGAATGTGTTGGGGTGGAGGGGCACCCTGGAAGAAGGGACACTCAGAGGAGGGTCAGGGACATCTGAGCAGGACAGCCCAGGAGTGGGGAAGAGATGGGAACGTGCAGATAACAGTGTGGGGGTCGGAAAGCAGGTGCGAGAGGACAGGGAATAGGGAGGCTGAGGAGGTGGGGTACCCGAGGGGCGGGCAGCTCACCAGACCCAGGGCTGAAGGGCCAATTCTCGGCTCCTACCAACCGCCTCCCTCTGGGTGGGGCCGGGGGCTCAGATGTGAATTGTTCCAACTGAGCAAACGTGAGTCCCAGTCCCAGGTGCTTGCTGGCTGAACACGGGGCTGTGGAACGGCCCCCACCCGCCTGCTCCGTGCACTTTCCAACTTACTGCCTTTCTGGAGCAAATGCCAGCTTAGTGCCCTGCCCAAGATGCTCCCAGCACACCTGCACTTTGCCCCTCCCCCACACTGCCTCAGGCCGTCCAGATGGGTCCTCTGGTGTCTGGCCTAGATTCTGAGCCTTGCCTCTCAGGCCCTGAATCCCCTCCCAGAGGCCTGCTGATTGAATGCCCTGGAAGCCAGTGTGCAGCCCCAAGCTACAGTGGGGTCCCGCCCACTGCCCCTCTTTAGTATATATATATTTGGACTGACCAGTCATTCTATAAAGAGGGGTGTGATTTGCCCAAGCCCGGCTGGCATGACTGGGGCAGCAATGGGGCCTGAATCTGCAGCTCCTGGCTCCCAGTCTGCAGTCCTGGGGAAGGCCGGAGCCCTATCTCTGCAGCCCCAGGAAGCTGGCCCACCTGGGTCCCTCAGAGGCTAGGGCTGCTCTGCAGGCTTCCGCTCTGAGCCCACCTGGGATGCTCAGGGCAGGGCGTCCACCCTTGGGCCTGCCTGCCCCTCAGGCATTTGGCTGGTTCGAGGGACCCTCTTCCATCTTGAGGACCAGATATGGGCCCCTGAGCCTTAGATCACTTAGCCCAAGTCTCTGTTTGCAGCTGGGGAGGCTGAGACAAACAGGGAGGCACTTCCTCCCAGACCCCAGCAAGTCGGAGTCCGAGCCAGGTCGGAGCCTCTTTCAGACCCAGGCCCTCCCTGGCCCCGTCCTGCTGCCCTGTCCTGCTAACTTCTCGTAAGGAGGCTGCCCCGCCGAGGCGATGCTGTGCAGGGCCGAGTGTGCGCTCACGCGCCTGTGTTTGGACTGGTGAGTGTTGGGGCTGGGGTGGGGCCGGCCAGCAGGGCTGCTGAGGCTGGAATGCACTCCAACCCCCCTGACTCCCCGACCCCCTTCCCCCAAAAAACAGATCCCAGAACAACGGACCTTTACACTTCCCAATCTGCTGCTTTGAGGGTGTGAGGCCTGCCAGGCCCAAAAGACAGGGGACAGGCCCCTCACCCCATGATGACAGGGTGGCTCAGAATAGGCAGAAGCTTCAGGGACATAGTCTCACTGCTCCACGCTGGGGCTGACGTTGGGAAATGGAGAGCCGGCCACCAGGGGTCAGTCACGACCCAGTGGATCTGGTGGGGAGTGGGCCCACTGCCTATGTCCAGGGCGGGCCTCTGGGAGCAGGCTCCCCAGCAGAGTGGGGGTAACCACGGCTGGGACTCTAACCTGTGTGAGCCTGCGTGTGGTTCGGAAAAGCATAGCTGGTCTGAAATCTGTGTTGAAAACATGGAAAGATAATCCCTATTTTGGAATCAAACTGCAGAGGGGAAAGGTCACAGAGCGTTCTTGGCAAGTGGGCACCCGAAGGGCTGTGATGTTCAGCTGGGTGGTGTAGTGTGTGCGGGTCCTTAACCCAGGCCCATAACCGGAGAGCTGCATCTATCAAAACACAGCTACGGATTTTTTTAAAAGGTTGGGGGTTTTGACCTGTTACAGAAGGCTCACCTTTGTGATTGGTAGCTTCTCCCATCATGTTTAAGAATCACCTGGACGCTATATAAACGCAGATCCCAGTCTCCGTCTCCAGAGCTTCTGATCTGTAACCCTAAGGTGGGGCCCAGGAACCTGTCCTGGGTGATCCTGATACAGGACCATGCTTCAGAAACAGCGGGCTGACTCACTCCCGCACCCCACATCTGTAGGCAAGGCCACCGTCCCCATAGAACAGAGGGGGACACTGAGGCCCGAGAGGGAGGTGAGGAGTGGATGGGGCCACCAGCAAGTGGTGATGGAGCAGGACCACTCTGGGTGCAGCCACTGTCTTTGGTGAGAATCGTCTTCTCTCTCCTGCCTGCAGCACCCCTGGTTGTGCCCCCCACCCAGGACGATAGAAGCCGGTTCTCGAGCTGACCAGGGCTCAGAGGATAAGCTTTGTGCTCAGGTGGGGAAACTGAGGCCCGTAGAAGGCACATCGGAGTCTGCCTGGAAGGGCTGTCGGAAAGCGCAGGCTCCCGAGTGCCGCCCCAGGGTGGGGGACCAGAGTGGTTTCCTAGGAGATCCACCCCAGCTGCACCCCTTCCAGGACTGGCCGGCCGGGCAAGCACCCCTATCAGGGCTGAGCGGCGGGGAGTCCAGAGCCCGCAGGGCCGAACCTGTGGGACCCCGAGCCGGTGTCCAGCCCCCTTGGCGCCCGGGGACGCGGAGAGGACCCGTTGTCGGAGGGATGATAGACGGACTGAGGGACGGAGCGGAGCCAGTGCCCAGACCTACCGCCCCAGGGCCCTGGTCCCCAACCCCGGCCACACCCCTCCCACCTGTGGCTCCCCCCCAGCCCTGGGTCCCCGGGAGCACTCACCGCGCCCGCAAAGGGCGGCCAGGGAGAAGAGGACCAGGGGGTGCACGCTCCTCATGGCGGGCGGGGCCAGGGGGCGGCACCGGCCTGTCCTGTCGGACCACTGGCCCGGCGGAGCGGAGAGGGCGCAGGTGTGGCCTTGGAGACGGAGCTCCGGCGCTAGGACCCCACCAGGGCCCGCTGGCAGGCAGCCTGGCCCCGCCCACGCGGGCGGGGCGGGGCCGCTGGGGGCGGGGCCACTGGGACCTGGCTCCACGCCTCTTCTGCACCAGCGCCCAGGGGCACGGCCCAGGGTGGCCCGGCGACCTCCTCCCGCCTTCGGGGCTGCAGGACAGCGCCCGCCTCTGTGCAGCCGGGGAGGCGGGCGGGACTGGGGAGAAGTGTCTGAGTCCGTCCCTGGGTTTGCTGGAAGGAAGGGGGCGGGGCGGGCCGCGAGGCCGGTGCGCCCCCACCTGCAGACTTGGGGGTGCAGGGGCGGGGTGGCCTCTGGGAGGCGGCAGTTCAGGACACACGGTCCACACTTCAGTCCGCTTCAAGAGGAGGGCTGCAGACGTAATAGGACCTTCCAGAAAAACAAAAATATCATGAACACTCAGTGCCACGGGTATTTTCTCTCTATTTAAAATGTTGCGTCGCCGGGGACTTGGTGCTTCATGGGTGTGTGGTTCCCTCTGGAGTGAGGGAGTAGAGTGGGGGTTCCCCGGCCTTGCGGGTGCGCTAAACCCGCGAAGCGTCCACTTTAAAACGTTAGTTTTATGTGATGCGACTCTCAACTCAATAAAACCGAAAACTGCATTTGTTTCAGACACGCGGTTCCTGGTCTGAGGCCCGTCTGTTGGGTGGGGGTCTTGCCTCCATCCCTGGAAGCACAGAGGAGAGAGAGGCCCCTGCAGGGTCAGGGAAGGAGTCAGGGAAGGCTTCCCGGAAGAGAGGACCCTCAGGCTGAGTCTTGGGGGAAAAGGCTGCAGTTGTCAGCTTGGTGGGGGGGTGGGCAGGGAGGGGCTCCAGACAGTGAAGCAAGGCCGAGGAGGCTGGGAGCTTGGCTTAGAGAAAATGGCACAGGAGGGAACCCCAGGGAGTTCCCTGTGGCTGACCTGCAGCAGGAGACAGGCAGCCAGGCTGAAGGCCCACCTGGGTGACTAGCCGCGGGGATGGGGTGCTTGGCTCTGAAGCAGTGGGGAGCCACAGAAGATCTAGGGGGCGATTCACACTTTTGAAATAGCCTTTGCTCCCGGGGACCCAGGGCTGGGGGCGGAGCCACAGGTGGGAGAGGTGTGGCCGGGGTTGGGGCTCAGAGGTGGGGTGGCGGGGCCTGGCTGAGGTGGGGCTGTGGCCGTGATCCAGGGGAGCAGAGCAGAGGGCTGTGGGGATCGGAGGAGCCCCCTTTCCTAGATGCCTCCCTGAGCTCCTCAGGACCTTCCCTCTTCCTCCAGAAACCTTCCCCCTCTCAGCAGCTTCAGTGAGACTTGCCTCTTAGCAGAATGGTTTGTGAAAAGGGTCAGGTCTTCCCCATCCTGCCTGAAAGGGCTCTGGGACATGGCAGGGCCTTCATCCTCATTTCTCAGGACAGGTGCAGGGGAAGCCACTGTGTTAGGCCCCTGCGAGGTGCCAGATACTTCACAGCCAGTTCTCATCTTGTTCTCAGCAGAATCTATCGTCCCTGCCTCATAGGAGAGAAAGCTGAAGGGGATGGAGGGAGATGGATTTGGTTTTGAGCCCTGGACCGCCAGGCAGAGGAGCCACAGCTGGGGCAGGACGGGAGCTGCTATTTCCATCCCTTTACGGGAGCTGCTATTTCCATCCCTTTATGGCCTCTGTCAGGTCCCAGTGGCCCTTGATCCCTGACCCCGCCACTCTCTACTCCTTCTCCTCCACCTGCTCTCTCTGCCGCGGGCTTCCTCCCCAAGTGCTCACCCGTGTGTGATGCAGCACCTGAGGCCACAGAGGCAGCAGCTGGTGACCCTGCAGCTGGGGCTCAGGGACACGGGCAGGCTGACTCAGACCCGAGCCTGTGAGCGCAGACCCGAGGGGTTTGAGACAATGTGTGCCTGGGAGCAAGCTCTCAGATGCTCCCCAGAAATATCCTTTCTAACAAGCACTTACTGGGGAACGGGCACTTACCAGGCAAGGGGCAGACACTGTCTCCTCCACCCATCAGGGCTGTGAGGTGGGCTTCGTCCTGGTCACCTCAGAGGTGGATCAGGGGAGACTCGGAGCAGGGCCCACGTCCAGCCTGTAAAGGGGAAGTTGTGACTGGGACCCTGACTTCATGTCTGTCCCTCACTGCACACACCTGTCACCTCAGGAACACAGGCTGGTGTCTGGTGAAGCTGGTGTCTGAGAGAGGCTTTGGTTCTTCTGTCTTCAGCTTTGACCTGGGCTGATCCTGAGCTGGGCACACCCCCGAGAGGGTACCAGGCAGGTGCTCTTCTCTGCTGTCACCTGGGGGTCCCTCCTGCTCAGGCGGCACCCCCTCCCTTGTTCTTTTCCAGCTGGTCTCTCTCAGCTGGGAGTCACGGGGGGTTCTGTGGAAATGCGGATGGCGACGTCAAGGCCTGGTGGAGCGGCTGCTGCTGGGCCCTGACACTAACCCTGGCACACTTGGTAGTGCTGTGGGGTGGGAGCGGTGTGGGGAGGGCAGAGCGGAGAGAAGTGGGGGGCGGCAGGCGGAGTGGCTGTGGTGTGTGTGGTCCTTGGGGGAAGCAGCTCGTCCTCATGTCATCCCAGGCTGTCCCTGTCTTCCTCTTCCACTCCTGTGCACTTGGCATTAGCCGCACCATAACCTCCCTCTCCCCTCAGTGGTGTGAGGGCATCAGCTCATCTGCACCCTCATTCTGCCCAGGGGAGCCCCGGACAGTCAGGACCCCCAGGTGCTGGCAGGCAGCCCTCCCCCACACACACAGCCCCATGACTCCAACCTGAGGAGCCTCGCTGGCTGGCGTGGGGGGCAGGGCGTGGAGGTTCCACAGCTGTCCCCACATGCCCGTCACAGGGACAAGGGAGCAGGTGTCCTGTGGGGACAACCGAGGAGCGTGTCCCCACACACAGGCTGCAACTGGCTGGCTGGCAGCTTCTCCATGGTTCTTTACACCTGATGAGGTCCCGGCCCTGCCCCCTGCCCCTCATACGGGTCTCCACCTGCGCCCTGTCGTCATGCCCCTCACGGCCACAGCCGGGGTGACCTTCCAGAAGCTCAGATCTGAGCCTGGTGCCTCCCTGCGTGAGCCCCTCAGACGACCTTTAGAGCCAGCAGGATCCGATCCGCCATCCTTACCGTGACATTCAGGGCCCTTGAGAGCTGGGCTCTGCCGTGTCCCCAGCCTGGTCTCTGGTTTCTCCGTGAGCCGTCCTCTCCGGGACGCCTCCGGCCTCTGTCCGTGCTGGCCCTTCTGTTCCTCGACGCTTCGGAGCCCCTGTCGGGGGAGGGAGAGTTATGTCCCCACTTGGTGCTTCCTTCCATGTGGCGGGACACCCACTGGAGTCCGGGACTCCCATGTCTTCACTACGCCTCACATCCAGGGGCACCTCCTCCAGGAGGCCTTTGGTGACTGCCAGGCTGACAGGTTGCCCCTCTGTCCTCCACAATCTCCTACATCCCAAGCTCTCTCCCATCCAGCCAGTGCTCTCCCCTCTGGGTTCTCTGCCTCCCTCTCCCACCCACTCTGGGCAGGGGGAGGCTGGTGAGCAGCCCCCGCACTCCCACCGCCCTGCCTGTTACTCGATCAAATGCTGTGTCCCAGGGCTTGTGTTCAAGTCACCCTCATTTTACTTAACATGGCCCCAGACCACAGGAGCGGTGATGCTGGCCATTCGGAGATGCCGGAGAGAAGCCCAAAGTGCTTCCTTTATGTGAAAACCTGACCACAGAACAGTAAGACATTTTCAGAGACAGAGAGATCCCCTTCACATGACTTATTTTTTTCAGTCCTCATCCAAGGATATGCTTTTTTAAATTGATTTTTAGAGAGAGGGAAGAAGACAGAGAGAAACATCGATGTGAGACAGAGACATCAGTTGGCTGCCTCCCGCACGTGCTCAGACCAGGGACCGAACCCGCAACCGTTCAGTATACAGGACAGCACTCCAACCTACGGAGCTACCTGGCCACGGCCACATTGCTTTTATTACAGTCTTGTTATCGTTGTTCTATTTATTAGTGTTGTTAATCTCTTACTGTGCCTAATTTACAAGTTAAACTTTGTCACAGGTATGTATACACAGGAAAAACACAGTGTGTCGAGGGCTTGGTCTACCCACAGTTCCAGGCACCGCGGCAGGGAGGTGGCGGTGTGCAACTTGGCGCGTCCCCCGTGGAGGGGGGCCTCTGTGTATGACGGATCCCTGCTCCTGCACGACTTGCTGTGTGCCCTTGGCCATGTGGCCGCTGGTCTCTGGTTCCCAGTGCTAACTCGGTCATCCTACGGACAGGCGCCTGTGTGTCTTCGAGTCTGGACAGGGGTGGCCCTCGGCACACTTCTGCAAACTGTGTGGACACAGTGCGAACCCAGCACCTCCTGGCAGAGGAGAGTTGGTGGCCTCTTGCCCTCCCTGGGAGACCACAGCTCGGCAGGGGTGGCTGCCCTGGCCCAGCCCCCCGAAGGAGGGGTGGAGTGGGGAGAACAGGGGTGATTTTCACCAAAGCTAGAAGACCTTCCTGCAGCCCAGGCTTTGACTCCACTGGGGAGACCCAGGTCCCAGGCAGCATGGGCACGGACGCGTTCTCCGGCTGGGCTCTGTGAAATAGGACCGAATGCGGAGGGCCAACAGGTGGGGCACAGTCTGCCTGTGAGCCGAGTCAGCGGATAAATGCAAGGTGTCCGGGGCACCCCGAGTGCTCAGATACTTAATACCGATCAGCATCCACCGTGACGGGAGGCTCGGGGGCTGGGGTGTGCAGCTCCAGGGACAAAATGAGAGTAATTGAAATTAACGGGCTCCTGTTGTTTCTTCCTCCTTCTTCTAATCACCGGAAATCTGCTGCTGGCTGGGCAGGCGGCCGAGGGCCAATGCCCCCGGGAGTCCAGGGCTCAATTAAGCTGTGGCAAATTGGATTTCTGACCATGAGGCCATGAGCTGCCAGATGATATTAGGCCAAGAGCTGGCCAGATGGGCCCAGCAGCTAATTCAATCTGGCTTCCCAGAAACAAGGCGTGGAAGGCCGCAGCTGTGGGCCTGGAGAAGACAGGCCCTGTGGGGGGCTAGGCCCTCCCCGTAGCCCACCCCAGCGTCCTGTGCTAGCCTCTGGCCTCTGCCAGCCAGCTGGGCACTGAGATCCTGTCACACAGTGGTAGGTGGCAGTTTGGTACCAGGACAAAACACAATCTGGGCATCTGGAGTCCAGGCCTCTGGTATCAGCTTCTCCAGGAATGGAGTTGGTCCTCTCCCTCTCTCACATTCTTGCTTCTCTTGTCATCATCACATAGAAAAGAAAGCAGAGAGACAGAGACAGAGACAGAGAAAGAAAGTCTGTCTGACCCTCCGTCTCCTCTTCTGTGCTTTGGCAGTAACAGCACCCACCTGCGAGGGCTGGCGGTAATGAAATGGGCCGAGGGGTGTTCAGGGCCCGTCCGGTGCTTACACGTCACAGTGCTCCCCCGGGGCATGGAAGTTTTCCCACCCAGCAACTCGACTCCATGCTGATGCTCTGCCTGGAGACAGTATCCGGTCCCGCGGGTTAAGGGCTCAGTCCCCCAGGTCTGGCTGGAGCCAGTTGCGGGTGGTAGGTCCTCAGACCTGTCCATCCTCAGGTCAGTTTGCTGGAGCAGCTCACAGGAGGCAGGGAAACATGGTCTCCCGTTTACCAGTCACCGTGGAGGAGATGCCCCATGCCCAGGGTCTGGGAGGGTCTTTTGCACAGAAACTCTGCCCTTTGGAGTTGGGGGTGCCAGCCTCCCGGCACACGGGTGTGTCCGCCAAGCAGGAACCCCACTCTGTTGGGGTTCTATGGAGGTGTTCTTACGCAGGCAGGCTCCATCATCAACCAGTGTTCAGTCCTCACTGCTCTATTTAAATTATTATTATTTTTTCTTTATTCATTTTACAGAGAGAGGAAGGGAGAGAGAGAGACAGAAACATCGATGAGAGAGAACATTGATCGGCCGCCTCCTGCATGCCCCCCACTGGGGATCAGGCCCACAACCTGGGCATGTACCCTGACCGGGAATCCAACTGGCGACCTCTGGGTGCAGGGTCGATGCTCAACCAGTGAGCCACACTGAGCCACACCGGCTGGGCCTTTCTCACTTCTCAAGAGAAGGGGGTGAGGGGAGTTGAAATCCCAAGCTTCTAGTCACCGCTCTGTCTGGGTCCCATCCCTTGTCAGGAGAGGAGGTGCCCCAGCTGCCCTTATCACTGAGAGAGGGGTGAGGGTTTCAGGAGCTCTGTGCAGGAGCCTGTCCTGTGATGTCACGGGAGGGCGTAGCCCTGAGACCTCACCTCCAGAACGGAGGGATCTCTGTGAGGGGTGCTCCGCCCCCCAGGTTGTGCAGCCGGAAAAGGACCATCTCCAGACCTCAGTGTCGCTGCTCCTTCCGACTCACTTGATGGGCAGCTCGGTCAGTAGGCACCGGGGGGAGAGAGGGGGCTCTGAGCTACGAGGCCGGAGAACCGCTGGTCTGGCCCTGAGCTGGCCTGAGCCCTACCAGCTTCCTGGCTGATCCCAAACCCTGGCCAGACTCTGTAGGCTATGCGTGTTGAGCCCCGTTACGAGACCACCTCGGGGAGAGCCTCCTGGGGTCTCAGCACTGGTCTCCCTGGGGCTGGGCAGCGCCGAGGCCTGAGGGCGCCGGGAGGGTCAGAGGTCATAGCAGGACTGCCTGTGCGGTGGGGTGGGGCGGGAAGGTCCTCCTCGAGGGCTCCGGGTCCCCCTGCCGCATGCTCATGGGACCTGGGTGCCGGGTACTTCCAAGGCCAGGGCTCAGAGCTGCCCATGTGAACAGGTGCGTCAGGGGGAAAACCGGAACCCTGCCTCCTCCTCTAAAGGGGGGCCCGCATCTGTGGGCCTCCCAGAAATGATCACAGAAACCATATCACTAAGATGTGGATTCCAGAAGCTGAGGGCTCAAATGGATTTATTCGAGGGAAGCGGGGAACCGCTTACAGGGAGGGGAAGAGGCTCTGGGGACCGAGGAAGCCCCCCGTTTAGGTTTTGGAGGGGCAGGAGGAAAGGGGAACAGAGGCTCCGGCAAGGGCTGAAGGACTGTCAATGTGTTTCTCTCACATCATGTTTCTCTCTCTCCCTCCCACTCTATTTGTAGATAAATGGAAAAATATCCTCCGGTGAGGATTTACAAAATAAAAAGCGATGAGTTTAGTGGGTGGGGAGAGACAAGGAAGCTCTCAGAGCCTGCCTGGAGGGGGGGCTCCCCAGGCCCTCGGGGACAGGCGTGGGACCCCTCCCTGATCATGTCCTGTCTTTGAAGCCAGTGAGCTGCTGGGCTTCCGAGTGAGCGGGCTCCCTGGCCATCTGGCTCAGGGCCTCCCTGGGTGCACCCAGCGCGGGTGCGGGAACTGGGGGACAGCAGATGTGTGTGGTGACATTTCGGAAATGAAAGCTCCCTGCTGGGCCTGGGGTCCTGATTCAGGGACCTCAGGAGGGCAGGGGTGGCGGAGAGGACAGGCGAGGATTGGTGATCACAGGCAAGTGCTCTGTCCGCCGGCGGGCTCTGGACTCATGGCTTCTTCACAAGGAGCAGAAATGTGTTTCCTGAGGGTTCGCCGTGTGGGGAGGGGCTGCTCGCCCAGGACGTGCCCTGGAGAGGAGGATTCAGAATGGAACCTGCCTCTCCAGGGCAAGTCACTTCCTCCTGAGCTTCGGGCTCCTGACCGAAATGGGGGCGCAGCGCCTGGTGCAGATGCAGATGCTCGGTGTAGGCTGCCCACTGCGCCCCTCCCTCCCTGGGCAGCAGCAGGAGGAGGAGAGGCGCCCACACCCCTCAGGGGGAGCAGCCCCAGGCAGCTGCACTGAACCCCAGTCTGGGAAGGAGTAGGAAGCAGGAGAGAGAGAGGGAGGCAGGCGCCCTGTGCATTTACTGCAAACAAGAACAGGAATGACAGGTCACGGGCCTTGGGCATCCTGTACAGAATGTGGACTTCATTCTGTAGGCAATGGGGAGCTATGGAAGGTTGTTGAGGAGGCGAGGAGCAGGGTATGCTCTGTGTGCTGGAAGCACAGCTCTGACACGCGGAGAGAAGACTGGAAGGTGAGACCTTGAGCTGGGAGGGGAGCAGTTCAGGGGAGAGGGGCTGAGGTGGGGAGGAGGGGAGAGGCCAGAGCTGTTGTGAGGATGGATCCAGGAGGTCTGGGAGACTATGGCAGATGGGGACTGGGTGTGGCGTAGGACGACACCTCAACAGCTGGTCAGGAAGTCAGGTGGGGACGGCTGGAGGGGCTGTTCCAGGTTGAGGGAACAAAGAGTGCTGAGTTTGTGTTTGGACGCAGGGGGCCACCCAGGTCATTGCCAGCCGGACCTGTGGGTCTGAACCTCGAGATGTATTACAGGTGCTATGAGGTCCTCTCACCACACTCGGGACTGTTGAGTGGGCTCCCACTCCTCCGTCTCAGCAGTGGGCATGCAGGGGCAGCCCAGGCTGGCTGCCCTGTGACCTGGCTCAGCTCCCTCCCCCACCTCCCGTGCTGGGTGCTCAGCTGGGCCCAGCACAAGGACTCTCCGCAGGGGGACGCTGCTGTTCTGTCACACCCCAGGGCCTGGGCACTGTGACTCTGCTCCCCGAGACCCTAACCCTCCCCCTGCCAGGACCACAGCTGCTGCAGAGGGTGCCCCTCAGGACACCCCCACCCACTCTGATAACAAAAAAAGCCCTTCCCAAAATCTCCTCCTAATTCCCATTAAGCAAACAAAAAACTATTTAGAGATAAATTTAATATTCTTTATTGGATGCAAGATTAAAGAAGGAACTGGATTTTTTTTTTTTATCCTCACCCGAGGACATTTTTCCATTTTTGTTCAGCTAGAGAACAAGGGAGAGAGTGAGAAAGAAACCTCGCCGTGAAAGGGACACATCGACTGGCTGCCTCCTGCACAATCCCAACCGGGGCCAGGGACAAACTGTAACCGAGGTACGTGCCCTTAGTGGGAACTGAAGCCGGGTCTCTCTGGACCGCAGGCCGACGCTCCAACTGCTGAGCCAAACTGGCCAGGGCGGGACTGGATTTTTATGTTCATGCTCCCTGTTAGAGTGAACTGTGCAGAGATGCTCTTGAGCCCTGGCGGGGGGAGCTTTGGGCTTTCGCCCGTGTTACTGGAAGCCGCCCACCGTCTCCAGAAAGAGGTAAAGGTCAACATTCATCTCCAGGGATTTCATCAGAGAGAGTCTCTGGGAATTAAGCACGAACGGGCGGCTGATTCAGAGAGTGGCAGATGTTCCAACCAGACACACACTCTCTCTTTCTCTCCTTAGATTTTATAATCCTCATTCCACGACCATCCATTCAACAAGCTCTTACTGAGCATCCCCCAGTGTCACACATTGTGCCAGGCTTTGGGGACACAAATAGGAAGAAGCAGAATCCTATGTGATGAGCCTTGACCTGGGGGGACCTCAGGGGACTGAGTGTAATACCACGCCTTGGCCACCTAGGCCTAAGCCAGTGAGGGCATAACACAACCCGCCGCCACCATGACTGGTTCACAAGTGGGGACCCAAGCTGAAGAGTTGTAATCAGTGTGAAATCAGCACTTTTGCTGAATGGTCAAACAAAAAGGAGTTTTTTCTTCTGGATGGTGCAGAGAGAGGATAGGCGTGAGACCTGGGACAACCACAGTCATTTTGTGAATATGAAGGAAGCTGGGTAGAAAAGGAAGCAATTACACAGGTGAGAGCAGAACCCAGGGAATGCAAAGAGACAGAGCCAGCGCCCTGATCACACTCTGCCTGAAGCCTGACCCGTTGTCAGATTTTGCAGTTTTGCCACCTTACACATTCCTTCTATTTATTTCTTTTTCTTTATTGATTTTTTTTTTTTTTTTTAGAGAGAGAGGAAGGGAGAGGGACAGAGAAACATTGATGAGCGAGAACATTGATTGGCCGCCTCCTGCATGCCCCCCATTGGGATTTGGCCCACAATCTGGGCATGTGCCCTGACGGGGAATCGAACCCAAGACCTCTTGGTACATGGGTTGACGCTCAACCACTGAGCCACACTGGCTGGGCCACATTCCTTCTATTTAAACCTATTTGTGGACCAAAGAGTTCTAACTGAAATGGGCACATATTACGTGCCTGCCAGTCACAGGGCTCATTCAGTCCTCACAACAAGCCTGTAATGTAAAAATAGACAGCCAGCCCCATTTGACTAATGAAAATACTGAAGCCAATGGTTAAGTGACTTCCTGAGGCCACCGTATTGGTACGTGAGGTAGTTGGGGTTCCAACCAAGAAGTTTGACTTCCACATCTATTTTCCGCAAAACGAGGGTGACTGCCATGTTGGCACTGGGGCGACGTCTTCCAGCTCTTCTGTCTTTGGGAATCTTCGGGGACTGGTTTTCTTTTTGGAGCTAGAGCCTGGGTCACGGTTCTTGGCTGTGCTGACAGAAGCCAAAGGGGAAGCCGGCATCAGGAGGAGAGGCCACGAGCCGCAGCCCCGGACGCTTCAGAGGGTTGCTGGGCTCACACCACCGTCTGCTGGACCCGAAGAGGCAGGGGCTCAGCAGGCCGCCGGTGGGGAGTCAGACATCAGAGCTTTGTGGATGAGCATCTGCGCTGGGCCAGGCAGACAGCCTTTCTGCAGTGATGAACATCCTCATTTTTCTTGCAGAGCCGGCTCGCCATTTATATAGATTAATTCCAACTTGATATTTTGACCAAAGGAACTGTTAACCCTTCTCCTCCCAGAGGAAAAACCACCATGGGGCCTGGCCCCTTCTCTGGCTCCACCTCTGGCTGGTGTGGACACCGGCATGGCTTGGGGTGAGACTCCTACAACAACCTCTTTCCTTGGCTCGGTTTTCACGCCTGGCTCTGCTGGAGGAGAGGTCGGAACTACATCTCCATTTGTTGGGCTGAGGGGCAGGTGGCTGCCTGCCTGCACCTGGGCTGTTGGAGAAACCTCTACGTGGCTTTCGGAAGCCAGATCCCAGATGTGAAAGGGAAGAGCTTTGTTTGGTTTGGAAAGAGCTGTGCGCTTTGATTTCTCTGCTTCTCAGATTGTCCCCACAGTCCTGCCAGGGGACAGACACACGTCCTTATCCTTATTTCTCTCCGAGGGTCAGTCGGCCCAATTGCACAGCTGGTCCTTGGACAAGCCAATGCCTCCAGCCCCTGGCGGCTAGTACTGGTGGAGAAGCCTGGTTTTGGAATGAGGCGGCAAGGATTCTGCAGAGACACCCGAGGCCCCTTTGAAAGAGGCGGGGGTGGGTTTGACAGCGGCTAGAGCTGCTTCCCTGCTGGGGGCCCGGGCCCTTGTCTCTTCTGGGTGAGGATCATCTGGGGCAGGGAGAAGCCTCCTACAACAACAGCTTCTGGGGGGTTGGGACCCTTTATAGGGGAGCGAATCTGCACTAGGCATTCGCATTTATTTCTGTCTCTCAGCGTCTTTGTTCAGGGCCACACCGCTTCTTAAAACAGTTACGTCTGCTCTCTCCAATGTGTCATGTGCATCGGGCGCCTGCAATTCAATCTTGTGATGACTCATTCAGTTCTGGGATGGTTCCTGCCTTTAACTCTCCTCTTCCTCCTGCCTGGTGCCAGGAAGGTCCCACAGACCCCTCCCATGCCGGGAGGGGTCCTGGGAGGGGTTCCCCTCATTTCACCACCTCCTGCACCCTCACCCACTGGCCCCTGGCCTTCTAAGTGATGGGGAGGGCTTGACCTACATTCTTTTGGTCCTTACCAGCCAGGAGATGCTTCCCTTGGCTACACCCTAGGAAGGCCCTGCTCCATCCATCCATCCATCCAATCATTCATTCAGTCAACACGTATTTAGTGCTTGGCCCTTCCCTTCTCGCTAAAACCTCGCAGCAGCTCCGTGAACCCTAACAGCAGGTACTGGAGATGGAAACATGTCCTGTGGGGTGAGTGAAGCTCATAGGACGAAGGGGTGTTTGGGGCGTGGATCTGACGTCAGAAATGAGGGGGAAGGAGACATACAGCCCAGAGTACAGGCTTTGGGTTGTGCAAAGAGGCTGTTTCCCCGAGTCCCATTGGGAGCCCCACATGGGGCGTGGGGGGGAATGTTAGAAAAGACCAGTGCCCCTGCCCATCTCCAGGGGTCTCCCAGCTGAGCTCGTCACCGGCGTTCCTGCCGCAGGACAGTCAGCCCTCGCCTGCCTCCCGCCTCGAGCGGCAGAAAGAAACGAGAATATAATTTCATCCAGAACCCTGGTAATTTTTGTGCGAACACTGTGAACACCTGTGTGAACCGTCGATGCTCACATGACCACGGGCAACGGAGCCGAGGGGGAAACCATCTTCCTTGAGCTTACGATGCTGCGCTCTGCTCTGCGGACAGTGTTGGAAAGCGTGAGGAGCTGATACATCTGTTGCTGAGTGCGTCTCGTCTCACGGAGAAGAGGAAGACGGGGGTGGGCACATCACAGCCCCGTCTGGAAGAAGTCCCAAGATAAACAAATAATTATGATTTCAAACCAGTCTTATAATTTATTCACGAAGGACACACATTCTATATGAAACCTTCCGGTCCAATTTAGCTGTATTCTAAGAAGCAAATTGATAAGATTTGGATTATCCAGAAAATGCCACCCTGCTAACAGGAGAAAACAAGCCAGCGCGAGAACGTATTCTGTTCCCCCCTGTGTGTGGTGGGGAATGGCTCTGAGCCGGACTGCCCAGGTTCAGACCCCGCCTCTGCCACCTTGGGCTGGTCCCCGGACTTCTCTGTTTCAGTACCCCCATCTGGAAAGCGGGGGTGACAGCAACAGTGTCTTCTTCCTGGAGTTGTTTCCAGGATTCAAGAACATGTGTAAAGCATGCGGAACAATAGCAGCTGCTGTGTTGGGGTTTACTCTTAGCTCCACATCCTAGATTATCAATGTTCTCTGATGTGGCCCAGTTGACCAGTGTCCCTGTCAATGACATAGCTTGAAGGCCCCTTGATTCCCATCACTTTGTGAGGAAGAAGCATCCTCGGGAGAAGATGGGCTGAGGCAGCTGTGAGAAGGACACTTGGTTCAACACCGGATGGTCTGGGCTTCTTAGGGTTTTGTCTCCTAAAAATTCCCTAAGCTCCATGGATGGGAAGATTTTTAACATCAATCTTGGCATTAGGGACCAATATTCCATGAGACGTAAGTAAGAGTAATAAATAAAGTTGGAGCCCAGCTGGTGTGGCTCAGTGGTGGAGCGTCGACTCGTGCATCAAGAGGCCGCTGGTTCGATTACCAGTCAGGGCACAGGCCCAGGTTGTGGGCCAAATGCCCAGTGGGGGCCATGCAGGAGGCGGCCAATTGATGTTCTCTCTCATCAATGTTTCTCTCACTCTCTCTCCCTCTCCCTTCATCTCTCTCTCAAATCAATAAAGAAAAAAATGGAAAAAAAAAAAAAAACAAAGTTGGAAACTACGTCAATGAAACCTAAGTACCTGCCAGGACGCCCCAACAATACAGATGGATGTACACTGGCCACTCTGAGTGAGAGGCCAGCCACCCAACGGCACCGACTGGATGATTCCAACTGTACAGAATCACACATATTTCAAGGACAAGCAATACTCACCTACCATGACAGAGGTCGAAATAGTGACCTCACTTTTTTTTTTTTTTATCCTCACCCGAGGACATTTTTCCATTTTTTGTACAGATAGAGTGGGAGGGAGAGAGAGGAAGAGACAGAGAGAGAGAAACATCGACGTGAAGGGACACATCGAGTGGCTGCCACCCGCACGACCAACCAGGGCCGGGGACAAACTGCAACCGAGGTACGTGCCCTTAGCGGGAACCGAACCCGGGTCTCTCCGGACCGCAGGCCAATGCTCTAACCGCTGAGCCAAACCGGCCAGGGCGTGACCTCACTTTTGAGGGGGGATAGCAACTGGGAGGGGGCACTTGGGCGTGACGGGAACTTCCTGTATCTTGACCTTGGGGGAAGTTACCTGGATGCTTGTGTGTGTAAAAGGCCCCCCAGCTGCACTCTTCAGATAGGTGTACTCACCACACACAAAATATACTTCGCTAGCATAGATGAAAATTAAACAAAGGACAATCTCGCTTAAGATGTTGTCTACTTAAAGCCCAAATTCTGTCTGGCTTACACACAGATTTCTGAGAAAAAAATAATTTTAAAAATTATTCTTTGCCCTGGCTGGTTTGGCTCAGCAGTAGAGCATTGGCCCGTGGACCAATGAGTCCTGAGTTCGATTCCAGCCAAGAGCACCTACCTTGGTTGTGGTTCATCCTCGACCCTGAGGGTCATTTCCCTCTCACATCGATGTTTCTCTCTCTCTCTCCCTTTCTCTCCCTCTCTCTCTACCTGAAGATAAATAGAAAAATATCCTTGGATGAGGATTACAAAAAAAAATTATTCTTTGCCCAATTATCTACTTTATTCAGATGAAGCCACATTTCTAACTTGAGTTTTTGGCTAAGACTGATCCATAGCCTTGAAACAAGGAGAGAGACGCATTAATCCCCGTGAAATATAAGGGCGTGGTTCTCTCCTAATGACTACCCCAGAGTCCATTCCCTGGGCATCCATAAATCAGCAAAGACAAAAGTGAGAGCCCTGGCCGGTTCGGCTCAGCGGTTGGAGCATCGGCCTGCGGACCAGAGAGTCCCGGGTTCGGTTCCCAGTGGGTGGATGTGTGTTTGTTTGACGTTCCGGTGAAGAGGCTTAGGAAGCGATTTTGAGCTGATTGGAGTAATGGGATGTTCTTGGAAATATGAGAATCCTGCTTAATGGGACTTTTCTGATTGCAATTCAATAAACAGTATACTTAACTTCAACGAGATACCGACACAAGCACCCAGAACCAAATCACAGGAGTAATTTTGGTAATGAGACTGGAAGAGATGCCAAAGTGGAGATCAAGTCTGGGCTTCACACGCCTTTGCGTCCTGGGGGTGGTGTCCCGGAGCCAAGACCAGGCATCTTGGGGGTGCGGAGACTCCCTCGGACTTAACCAGACTTAACGAGTTAAATAGGCCGTGGCTCGGGTGGTTGGAGCGCCGCCTGGTACCCAGAAGGTTGCGGGTTTGATCCCTGGTGGGGACGCATGAGGAGGCAACCATCTCTCCTCTCTCTCTCTCTCTCTCTCTCTCTCTCTCTCTCTCTCTCTCTCATCCCTTCCTCTTTCTAAAAGATCAGCAAACATATCCTCGGGTGAGGAGTAGATGCTGCCAGGTCTAAAGTATCCCATGGCAGCAGCATCTTCAAAGATAGTGGCACTTGAGGAAAGAGAATAGATGTTAAAAAAAAAAAAAAAGTTGAAAACACACACACACACACACACACACACACACACACACGATTAAAAGAAAGAGTGGAAAGAGTGAAGAAAAGGTGACCCGAGGGCGAGGTGAGAGCAGGTTCTGGTGAGCCAGGGACAGGTGAGGTTACACCTGCTGTCCCAGCGCAGGTATCAACAGAGCCTCCTCACTGTCTGGAAAGCGTCTGGAAGGGTTTGGACGTGGACGATAAATCCCATGATCATCCTACCGAAGACGAAATTAGCCAGAGGACCCCCCCCTCCCCCCCTCCCAGGTGTGGGTAGGCCCCTGCCTCGGAGCCGGAGGGCCGCCCTGCCCGGGGACCAGGGAAACCGGCCTCAGCTCCATGCGGCTCTGGCGCCACCTACAGGCCGCCTGGAGAAATGCCTCTCCCTTCTGCTTCCTCCACCTTCTGAACTTGGCCACAGGGGAGCATGAAGTCGGGCCCTCTGGGAACCGAAATCACAAGGGCCCACCTGGGACCAACAAAGCCAAACTCCTCCTCTTCCTACCAGCCTCAGTTCCGCCTAATGTGATAAATGGGGAATTGAGGTCCAATTCAGACTTGACTGGGTTGGATTGTGAAGCATATGTCTGGAAACTTCCTGGTACCATCATCCCCAGGCCTGTCTCCCCGTCTTTAACAAATGCATCTGGATAGCAAAAAGCAGGGGGATGTACACTCACTGAGCTCCTACCATGCACTGGGCGCAGGGTGGGCGCTTCACACACCTGCTCTCCAGCCTCATACGTGGGGTGAGAAGTGGGTGATCACACGCAGGGATGTAGGAGCAGTGTGGGCTCGTGACTTGCTGGTGGGCCCTCGGCTGGAGATGGGACCCAAAGGTGCTGCTGTTTTGAGTCTCTGACTTGAGCAATGTTTGCAAAACACAAAGCGCCGGCGGACATCTGATAGGGATCCATAGTAAGACTGCGTGGCAAACAGGGAAGGGAGTGCTTCCCTGGGGTGGAATCCCCTCAACAGCAACGGGACTCGAGGTGACATGGGCTGTGTCCCAGGACCACAGCGAAGTGAGTGAGGTTGTTTCACCCACAGCTGTCAGAACCTGGGCCTCGTGGGTCCTGGGGACAAGAAACCCTCCCTTCCCCCGCCACAGCCCGCCCACCGCCCTGAGTCTCCTCTTCCTGGTTCCTTTGAGTCCTGTTTGTTTGTTCAGTGATGGTGAAATACACGTAATGCAAACCTTAGCCTCTCGACCACGTCTAAGTGGACAGTTCACTGCTGTTAAGTGTATTCACGCTGTTGCACAACCACCATCCAGAACTCTTTTCATCTTGCGAAACTGAAACTCTGTCCCCATGAAACACCCAATCTCCCCTCCCCCAGCCCCTGGCTACCACCATGCCTCTCTCTGTCTCTCTGAACTTGACCACGCTAGGTCCTTCCTACAAGTGGCATCATCAGGCAGTACTTGTGTTCTTGTGACTGGCCTCTTTCAGGCAGCATCACTTCCTCTCGGCTCATGCATATTGCAGTGTGTTGTCAGACTTTCTTTCCTTTTTAAGGCTGAATACTGTTCTACCATCTGTATAGACCCTGTGGTGTTTATCCATCCACCCATCGATGAATACGTGGGTGGCTTCCACCTTTTGGATATTGTGAATGATGCTGTTATGAACGTGGGTGTGCATCTCTTCCCTTTACATTTAAAAATTTTTATTTATTGATTTTTTGAGAGAGAGAGAGAAACATCTATTTATTGTTCCACTTATTTATGCATTCATTGGTTGCCTTCTTGAATGTGCCCTGACTGGGGATTGAACCCACAACCTTGGTGTATCAAGATGACGCTCTAACAGACTGAGCTACCTGGCCAGAGCCCTTTTTGAGTTGTTTTTGATATAGTTTTATTTTACTTTTATGTAATCCTGAAGTTTATGTACATATTTTCTTTGTAGCTATTTTCCAAGTTATATAAAACATATATACTTGTGAGATTCACTTCTTTCAGTTACTTTTATGTTCCTAGATCCTCCTTCTTGTTTGCAGCTGGAGTTCATGCTTTCCTTTGCCACATGACAAGGCTGGAGGGCACAGATCCCGCGACTGCAAGCTGGGATAAACGGCTTGGGAAACTGTTTGGCTCTGTCTGATAAGGTTGCATATTCACATGCCTCACAAACCAGCCATTCCACTCTAGCTACATCCAAGAGAAATGCTTGCCCTTGTCCACAGGAGCTGTGTCTCAGGAATGTTCCTAACAGTGCCATGCACAGCAGATGATCAGGTTGTGGTGCAACGTGGAGGATTTTCCTTCTCTCTGGGTTCCTGCTCTCGAAGGACACAAGCAGCTTCTGTGTGGTTGGCGTGGGGAGCGCAGGACCTGCTCAGCCCTGGGGCAACTGCTCCTGCCCAAAACAAGAGCCAGGAAGATGAAGGCCCCAGAGAAGGGCTGAGGGTCCGGGGTGTGGATGGGAACAGTTCTATCTCTAAGACACAGCATAGCACCTTATCCAATGCTTCTGCCCTGGGGCTGGACCCAAGGGACACCCTCCTCAGCAATACTCTAAAGCTCACTGGGCTGCCCGTGGCACCCTACGTGTGCCTGATGATGTACTGAGCACAGTCACTTGTTGTTTTATGTCATTCTGACTGTCACCCTGTCGGTGTGCCTGGCGGCGGGCACTTTGTATGTACACCTACTATTCTCTTTTTCAATTTTTTTTTCTTTATTGATTTCAGAGAGAGAGGAAATGAGAGGGAGAGAGAGATATAAAAACATCGATGAGAGAACATCGATTGGCTGCCTCCTGCATGCCCCGCACTGGGGATCAGGCTCACAACCTGGGCATGTGCCCTGACCAGGAATCGAACCGGTGACCTCTTGGTGCATGGGTCGACGCTCAACCACTGAGCCACACTGGCCAGGCCTAGGCTACCCATTTTATTTTCACATACTTACAAAGCTACTGCAGAGGCACCTCCCTAAGTCAAAAGAACCCTGCACAGCTGTCTCCGAGGGTGCGTGTCTGCGGATGGAAGGATTCTGCCAGGTGTGTTTAAGGACCGGGCATCACTATTGGTCACCATCAAGGGCAGCTAGCGTGGCCTAGCCGGCACCATTGTGAGGGTCAGCCTAGCTTTCCAAAGAGTTTATCTGTTGTTTGTGGTCAAGGAGGCCCTGAGGAGAAGGGGGTGTGGGTGGGCAGCGTTCTGGGCATGATCTCATGTCCCCCACTTGGCCATTCTCTTCCACAGACGGCCTACAGCTGCCTGCCAGTGGTCCCTTAGGATCTGCGGCCTGGGGATGGCTTAGCTTCCTCTCCCAAGAGCCACCCACGGGCAGAGGATGGCTGGATTCGTCCCGCTTCCTCCTGACTTTCAGCGAGCCCCACCCCAGCTGCTTATTTTCCGCTTCTCATCACCATCATTTCTCATTCTTCTCCAAATTGGATCGCTCAGTCCAGCCAGGTGAAATGGTTGCTCTTGTCGACATGCAGCTCCAGGCCCACGCGGGTGCTCAAAGAGCACGGCAGCTTGTCGGTGTTATTGGTCCGCAGAGTTGATGGCTCCATGTCAGGTAAACTCGATGCTGCTGGGGGTCTCTGGGTTCGGCAGCCTGGCTCCACAGCAGAGGGCTCTGAATGAAAACCCCAGTGAGCTCACAGGCACCTGCCCCGCTCTGAGGTCACTCCGGCCCTCCCCCACCTCCCTCCCAAGTGCCGTCGCCATGACAATAATCATCGTTGATAATGCTTGAGGACGCACCCTGAGCCAGGCAGTCCAGTAAACATTTTCACAAAGGCCGCATCATGTAGTCATCTTCATTTTTCAGATCAAGAAACTGAGGCTTAACGTTAAGTATCTCACAGCTGGCCAAGCGGCTGAGTCAGAGCTGGGATCCAGACTGTCTAGCTCCAGGGTCCTGGCCCTCAGCCACTGTAATATCCAGTGTCAGCAACACACACTTCATGTGCACACATTTTAAATTATATTTTAAGAGGGTGAGTTGGTGTTTCGGGGCATCCCACTTCCAAAAGCCATTGAGCTCGATATTAACCGAGGACCCGTGAAAACAAATGAACTCAGAGAACACAGGCAACATGAGCTTACGGTAAGAGACAGAAGAGCATCTTGCTTTTCTTTGTTAACACGTTTTGCGGACAGACCATGAGCTAATAACCAGCCTGCACTTAGCAGTGCCCTGTTCCCTTGGCAGACACGCACCCCCACAGGAACTGAGAAACCACCTGGATTTGTGGTTGCGGAAGCGCCTCATAAGAAATCCGGACCAACTGGGAAAGCAAACAGACTTAGCCAGAGACGACAGTGACATGAGGCGCAGTCCAGAATGGAGGGAATGTGCAATGATGACACATTGTATCAGGTTGTACAAAAGTACACAGGGGACGGGCAGGATCAGGCTCCCTCGCGCTGCTGTCTCCCATCTTCTTGCCACTGCAAGACGCAGACTGGAAATGAGAAAGTTCATTCAACATGAGGATAGGTTTGGGCATCTTAGGAGTGTGGGCAAGGACAGATAAGGAATGAAGCTGGACTCTCCGTAGGGGACACAGTGGGAAGGCCGGTGTTACCTCTACCCGCAGCAGCACCCCCTGGTTGCCCTCCTCTGGCTTGCTGGGTGCCCCCAGGACCATGGTTACGAGCAGATGCTGGAGCCAGACTGTCTGGGTTCAAGTCCCAGCTCTGTCTCCTTATTAGCAGTGAGAACTGAGTTATTCTCCAATCCATGGGTGGGGAAACCAGACAACCTATCATGCGTGGTTCAGATCTTCCTGTTGTAGAGAAATTATTTTGTTTGACGTGAATTCCCAGAATGCTGAACACACCCACGTTCGAGCGGGTCCAACCCATTCTGGAGCCCGTGGAGCCTGAGCCGAGGGTTTGTGCCTGTGCGTGCCCAGCACCGCTCTGTGGTGCTGAGAGCCTCCGGGGAGGGAAATGTTCAGGGACTTGCATTACGTTGATTCCACCATTCTCAGGCCCCAGAAGGAAAATTGTTTCAGGAGGACCAGTTTCCTGGCCCATCTTACAACTTCTCTTATTTCTTAATCTCCCAAGGAGATCAGTCAACTGCTGGTTTGGTGGTGACAACAGGGTGTTTACTCTGATCAAACCAGAGGTGGAGAAGACAGGGGAAGGAAGGTGCTGCCCATTCTTCCAGAACGGGGGTCAGCACACAAAGTGGTACACACTGCGCCGGGAAACTAGGGAAGTCTCAGACCACGATCTCTCTGTGTGAAGAAGGAGGGCAGGGAAGCTCAAAGACAGGTGTTAGCCCCGGAAATGTTGAAATTGGGGTCAGGACCCAAGTGTGTGGCTGTGAGCCAACATGATTTTCTACTCTGCTGTGCAGCCTCTTAAAGTAGCTTTCTTTTTATCCATATATATATATGTGTGTGTGTGTGTGTGTGTGTGTGTGTGTGTATTCTTTTTTAATCCCTTTATTGATTTTAGAGAGAGAGGAAGGGAGAGATAGAGATGTCGATGAGAGAGGACATCGATTGGCTGCCTCCTGCATGCTCCCCTTTGGGGATCTGGCCCACAACTAGGGCATGTCCTAGAATTGAACCAGCGACCTCTTGGTGCATGGGTCCACGCTCAACCACTGAGCCACACCAGCCGGGCTTTAAAGTAGCTTTCTTATCACTCATCCCTTGGGTAGTTCACCAAAGGCCCAAGGCAGGCAGGGGTGGAGCTTCGAAAGAACGGCAAACAGACCCAAGGCCAAGAGCATCAGTGGTCAGACAGGGAGCAGTCCTCTCGGCTTCCCTCTCACAATTTCCTTGCGGTCTCTGTAGTGGAGGATGTCTCATGGCTCTCACTTTGGGTGCACTGTGTACCTCGGGGATCACTTATGCTTTCTAGATCCCGGGGACGGGCTGTGTGCTGCAGATAGGGAGGTAATGAGACCACCAGTTGATAATCTAGAGGAGGAGACAAAGAAGAAACCAGGTAGTCGTAACCAAGGCAATGAAATAAGTGCAGGGACTGGGAAGGTATTAGGAAACTAGAGGAGAGGAGAGATTAAATGTAATGTAGGGGCCCTGGACAGTTTGGCTCAGGGGTTAGAGTGTCAGCCCTCAAATGGAAGGGTCGTGGGTTCAATTCCCAGTCAAGGGTGTGTACCTGGGTTGCAGGTTCAATCCCTGGCCCCAGTCAGGGTCACTTGAGAGGCAGCCAATGGATGTCTCTGTCACATCGATGTTTCTCTATCTTCTTTTCTCTATCTCTCTCCCCTGCCCTTCCACTGTATCTAAAGATCAATGGAAAAATATGCTTGGGTGAGGATTAAAAAAAAAAATTCAACTTAGGGGACAAGGGAAGGCTTGATGAAAGAGATGGCCTCGAGAGCAGCCCCACAGGCGATGTTGGGAAAGAACAGCATGGAATATGGAATCACTGGGAAGTATTCCACAAAGCTCTTGAAGTTCAGGGTTCTTTCACACAAGTTGTGATTTCTCCCGCCCCTTCTTTCATGCTGAGGTTATCTGTCTTCCTAGAGGCTGTCAGACTCTCACCCATGTTACTGTCAGGGTCCTTCACCCTTTGACTCCAAGGTCAAAGTTTTCAACCAGTTCTCATCAGCGCTCCCTTGTCTTCTGACTTCCGTGTTCACCTGTCTCACCCTCCCTAAGCTTGTCTTGCTGAAATCAAGGTCATCCATTCAGTATGCCGTCTCTCAACAGCCCTCCACTCTAAACTCAACATTTCTTTGCGTTTTCCCCTTTTTCTTCCCGCCTCATCCTCACTGGAGGTGAATTCCTTCCCAGGAGTATCTCCTCTCCGGCCCTTTCCCTCCTCTTCCAGGCCCTGGTTCGGTGCCTCTTCTCCCCTCCTGTACCTTCCATTTTCATGGCCTGTATGGATCCAGGTTTTGTAGAGCCAGAAGCTTATTCAATCTTGGGAGCCCTCTTCAAGAAAAAGAATTCAGAAATGCAAATGCCAGTTTAGGGAGAAAGGTTAATATTTACTTGGGTGGGGGCTGGGCGAGCAAATGGAGCCCTGAAGCCTGAGCTCCACAGTAAATCCAGCAGGGTCTGTGCTATACTGAAAACCAAACCCCCCTCTAACGCTGCCCTCTGCTTTGCTCCTGCAGATGACTGTTCCACCTACGTTTCCTCAGGACGCCACTGACCTCCTAATCCCTAGAGCTCATGGCCTTTTCTCGGCCTTGATCTCTCGTCCTTTCCACTCCCCCAGCGACTTCTTCTATGTTCTTGTTTCTCGGTTTCCTGCCCCTTCTTGGTGGCAATTTCACGGTTTTTAAACCCACTGTAATCCATTTTGTACACTAATGCCAGATTAATCTCCTTAACAGTGATTCTCCCACTGAATGAAACTGTAGTCCCTGGCATGGTATTTCAGAGCTTCACAATCAGGTCTCCGATAACATCAGTTTTATATTCTTCTTGGCCCCTTGCTGCACTGTATAATCAACCAGGCTCTTGGATGCTCTCTGAACATGGCCATACTTTTATGCAGGTAATTTATGGAATTAATTTCCTCCTCTCCTGATAAGTAGTATCAGTTTTGAGCTTCTTGTCACATGTGACCTGATGTGTCTGTAGCAGACACTGTGGTTGACTCCCCCGATGTCTATTCCAAACCAGATGATGGGAGTTCAATGAGGGGTCCCGTCCATTTACCTGTGATTGGTTTAGGGGTGGGCAGGTGACACTTTTCTGGCCAATGACACAGAAAGGAAGTCAGTTGGGTGGATTCTTGGAAAAGTCCCATGTGTTGGAAGGAGACATGGAAGAAGTAGTCCTTTCGGACTCTGGATATTATCATTTTTGGACATGGCCCACGAGAATCGCTCCAGCTACCTTGCTCTCATCCTGACAAAGACGATGTAAGAAATCTGGGCTCTTTATGACATTACTGAAGCTCTAATCAGCCAATCCTGGAGCCTGCCCTGACTCTGGACTTCCTATTATATGAAGTAATACATTTCTGTATTTTCTAACCCACGTTAGTTAAATCACAGTTTTCTGTTATTTGAAGCCTAAAGAACCAGGAAACAGAATTTTGTTTCCAATGCTAGACTTTTAGCTTCTTGAATTCAAGGACTCTATTTATCTTTTTGGCCCTCTTAGGGGTTGGCACACAGCAGATGCTCAATCACTGTGAGCCTGGCCAGTGTGGTGCCCATGGACTGAGAGGTCCTGGTTCGATTCCTGGTTCGATTCCTGGTTCATTCCCGGTCAGGGCATATGCCAGGGTTTCCGGCTCGATACCCAGTAGGGGGCGTGAAGGAGGCTCGATGTTTCTATCTCTCTCTCTGAAAAAAATTAATAAAAACATATTTAAAAAATAATTGTGAAATTATTGGTGGCAACTTCACGGTTGTAACTAGTCAGAGTATTTGCAATTTATAAAGCTCTCTATTTTCTCCCAGCAATTTAGAGATAACGAAATAAAGCAGAGATAGAGCAAATAAACTGTTCAAGGCATGTTGTGTTCAGCCATGCCAACCTCTGTACGGGTTGTTCCCTTGTCCCAAATCCTTGTCTGTGACTTCCATGCCTGTTAGGGTCCCAAGTGGACTGAAGGCAAAAGAAGCCAGCAAGCCTCTCCTGTGCTTAACCCAGCAACGATGCCAATACAACACCCCAGTTATTTCTGTCTGAGAGCTCAGGGCTGGAACCCCTCTGCTCCCCCTGCCAGTTCATAGTGGTGTGTCTAGTGCCAGGGCCACGAACCCCACGTAATACACTGTATATGCAGAAGTATTTTCCCGGGAGGACAGATCATAGCCTCTATTAGATTCTCAAAGGGTTCTGTGACCCCCCCCCAAAGGGTGAGAAGCCCTAGAACATGACATCTCAGAAGTAAATACAAATAAAAGCATTTAAAATGTTTCTTATTCAGTAGACTTAACGTCTCCCGTGTGGCCCTGTATTTCGCCAGCGGAGGGACCAGAGACCACTAGGGCCCTAGGAACAGGACACTTAGGGGCCAGGGTGTCCACACAGTGAAGGCCTTGTTCTAGTCCCGGGGATGCTGCAGTCCCGGGGGTGCTGCTCTGAGTAGGACATTGTGTCGGGAGAGACAACGAACACATGAACAGGGAGAGGGTCGGACAGTGGTAGGTGCCGAAGTGATTCTGGGTGACTGGGTTCCGTTTTGACAGGGGGTGGTCAGCGAGGGCCTGTCTGAGATGACCTGTGGGCCGGCCCCACGGAGAGCGCTGTGGCCAGCGTGGGAACCAGGGCAAAGGCTCCACAGCAGGGACAGGAACGCGGATAGCGTGCGGCTGCGAATGCGGGGATGCGGGGATGCGGGGACGCGGGGAGCGTGACCCGACCCGACCGAGTGGTCTCCATGGGTACGGGGCGCGGCAGAACCCGGCGGGAGTGGGCGGGGCGCGATGGCCGCGTGCACGCGCGGGGCGGGGCTTGCGCCGGGCGGGGCTCACTACGTGAGCGAGGGCGGGGCGGGAGGGCGGCTTCTGCCAGCAGCTGGGCGGTGTCGTGTTGCCCTCCTCAGCAGCGTGCACGCGCGGGGCGGGGCTTGCTGAGTGGGCGGGGCGGGAGGGCGGTCTCTTCTGGCAACGAGGCAGTGTCGCGTTGCCCTCCCCAGCAGCGTGCACGCGCGGGGCGGGGCTTGCTAAGTGGGCGGGGCGGCCAGCCGGCCTCTGCCGGAGGCGGGACAGGGTCCTGTGGTCCTCCTCAGCCGCGTGCACGCCTGGGGCGGGGCTTGCGTGGGGCGGGGCTTGCTGAGTGGGCGGGGCTTGCGGGCGGCTTCTGCTGGAGGCCAATCGGTGTCGCGTGCCCTCTTCAGCAGCGTGCACGCGCGGGGCGGGGCTAGGGCGGGGCTTGCTGCGGGGGCGGGGCGAGGCGGCCTCTGCCGGCGGCGGGGCGGAGTCGCGTCGCTCACCTCAGCCGCGGGCTGCCGCCTCCTGCCGGCCGCGTCTGTTACAAAGGCCGCTCCGGGCCGGCTGCCCTCACCCCCTTCCGGCCGTGACGGCGGCGCGGGCCCGGCTCCCCGCCGGAGATGAGGGAGGATGTCGGTGTCGGGGCTCAAGGCTGAGCTGAAGTTCCTGGCGTCCATCTTCGACAAGAACCACGAGCGGTTCCGCATCGTGAGCTGGAAGCTGGACGAGCTGCACTGCCAGTTCCTGGCGCGGCCGCCGGGCAGCGCGGCCTCGGCGCTCACGCTGCACTGCAACATCACGGTGCGGCGGCGGGCGGGCCGGCGGGCGGGCCGGCGGGCGGGCGGACAAAGACCCCGGGCCGGCCGCCGCGGAGGCGGGTGGAGGCGGCGCGGGGTCGGCGGCCGGGTCGCCGCGGGCTGAGGGAGTGACGGCGGGGCCGGGTCGCCGCGGGCTGAGGGAGTCCGGGCGGGCCGCGCACACAGGCCCGGAGTCGCCCGCCTCGGCGTCCGCCGCGCCTCCAGCCGGGCGTCGGGGGTGCGGGCGCCGCGCAGGTGCCGACGTGGGGGCCGCGGGGCCCCTGGCTCGCTCGCCCCGGAGACGCGGCGCGCCCCCCGCCCACGCAGCCGGCGCCCCGGGAGCTGGCCGGGCCGGGCCCGCGCTCCGCCCGAGAAAAGCGCCGCGAGTGCGCTCGGGGCAGCAGGTGTGTTTCCGGAAAAACCAGTTCCGTCGAGCGCCGTCCGAGGAGGGAAGTTGGTGGGGCAGCGCCGGCGTCCCGGGCCGGCCCCCGGGCAGGGTCCCCCGCGAGGGTGCGGCGGGGCCGCGGGGAGGCCCGGGGGAGCTGTGCGGGCGCTCCGGCAGCGCTGCGCGCCCAGGAGACCCGGCCCGGCCGCCCGGACGCCCGGACGCGGGGAGCGGGGTCGGCAGCTCGGGCCGCGAGGAGAAGATTCCCGGCGACGGGAAACAGGAAGTAGCGGGCGAGCCCGAGGCGGTGGGAGAAGGGGCTGGAATCTGGGTCCGCCGGAGAAGGCAGGGCCGGCTTGCTGACCACACTGGCCGTGGGGGAGCCCCGGGCTGCCCCGGACCGAGGGTGGGGGCCACCCAGGGCGGCGGGGGCGGGGGTGCTGAGCTGCGGGGTGCGGGGCTCCGAGCGACTCCGAGGTTCAGGCAGCCCCCCACCACAGAGCCACCCGCCGCAGTGCCCCGCGGACCTCCGCACTGCAGGCTGCGGACTCTGCCGCCCGCCGAGACGCCGACCGGGGCCTGCGTTAGGAAACGGAGCAAGAAGGGGATTCGAGGACGGGGGACGAGGGGGGGACTAGCGCAGGGTACCGCGGGCACGCGCGATGCCGAGGCACGTGCCAGCCCCGCTCGCCACCTTGCCGCTGCCGGAGTGGACGGCCCTGCGCTGGCGCCCACACCCGTCGTCGTTCCTGACTCTCCAAGGTCCCGTGCTGCTGTGGTTCAGGCCCCTGCATCGGCCGCGGGCCCCTGGGAAAGTGCCCCTTCGCCCCACCCCAGCCCGCCTCTCCGGGTCTGACTATCCCTCCAGGGCCCTGTGCAGTTCATGCTGATACTTATTTCTCCTTCCTCCCTTTAATAATCCTCCCCGTTTACTGCTTTGCTAATGTTTTCTTAAGTTCTATTGTAATCGTTTTGGGTGTTTGTCCTTTTTGACAATATTTTATTTTGTTTTTATGGTGACAAGGGACAGTCATCTATAATTACGCTTTTCACCTTCCCCCTTGTAAATGCTCAGTAAGTTTTTGCCCTGTTGACTAGATGGTCACCATTCTAGCTATATTCTATTTCAACAAAAATGTTAACTATCGCGTAAGCTAACTACCAAGAGTTTGTGTCATGAATGGTGCATAAATATATAAAGGGTCACTTAGGGCTTGACAGGAAATCTGTAAATTGACTTCAAGTTCAGATGAAAGACACATTTAAGAATTAAAAAAGAAAACATAGATGTTTACTCTCTGGGCCAAGGGAATGGAATGAAAATATTCACTGTTTTATACATTTGTCCTAATCTTAAATATGAAGCGCAAGAGAGCTATTTTCAACTTCAAGGAGTATTTTTAGTAATAAAAAAAGGAAGTGATATGAAAGATTATCATGCAAACCTAAGTATTGTTTTCAGTAAACAGTTCTAATTATCAGTCATTGCTAACATCCAGTTGTTATGATCATACCTAAAGGCAAAGCAGCTTGTTTTAATAAACTGTGCAGCTTTACTGGGGGCTACTCTATGGTTTTCTTTTAGTCCTTTTGAAATATTTACCATAACTTGGCAACTCCATTACTCCTTTTCTCGCTGTCTGGGAATTCTTGATAGGGAATTGCTGTTTTAGAGAGACCCCGTCCCCAGAAGTAAATTAGCTAGTAAACAAATAAAACCCTCATACTTTATTACTTGTGTAGCATAAATCATGAGTGCTACTTGCTAGACTACTTGTGGTGGAACTTTTTGTTTGTTTAATTAAATGTCTATTCATCATTGCCAAAAGGCCCTCTCCCCTCCAACAGCAAGGTACTAAATTTAAAAATGTTAGAGCTCTGAGTTTACAGGACAGAAAAAGGTTTATTCTTTACTTAGTAGCTGTGGCCTTAAGTGAAGTAGTTGGGACCTTAAGCAAATCACTTTTACTGTGCTTTCCTATGAAATGGATAATTCTTTTTGCCCCCCATGAGCATGGATAGGAAAGCTCTGTAGCAATGATAATGCTCTCTCTATATGTAAAAGTGATGGTGTCATTTGTGGCTGAAGAACACGTTATTTTGAAAATGCTTTACAATAACATTTCATGGGAAATAAATCAGTGCTGTCAATTTCTTAATTTTTTGTGTTTCTGGTCTTGACACTGATAAAAAGTAGCCCAGCTAAGGTTATACAAACGAAATAATCAATGAAACTTGACTCAAGAGCCCGAGACCTTTCCTTTGGTCTGTCCTCCTGGGACAGATTACCTTTCCAAATTAAACTTCTGGAGAATTCTTTGGAAATACCAGAACTGTCATGTTAAGCACCTAAGTGGTACTTTCAAGCCAGAGGAGTCATTGTTTTCATTCATCTGACCAATTTATAATATAGAGTCAAATTCCTGTTATCTACCCTCCCTCAGCCCCCTTTTTATGCCCTTACTTGAAAGGAACAGATATATGAAGGGACTTGGGTTTCCATTTTATGAATGGTGTGTCCCTTAGCAATTTGATTTTTTTGTTAAACTTCCTTAGACCTGGAAAAGGATAGTATTAGGTAAATGTCAACTGGTTGAGTGGTCAGGAGTTGAGTTGAAAATAGTTGCTGCCAAATGTAAAGCGTTACTGGAGAGCCAGAGTGATGAAGCAGGGTCCCTTTTCCAAGGCTGCTGTAACCAAGGAGACCACCCAGTGGTTCCTGAGCATTAGGTGGCTGGAGTCCTCTTTAACCCTTGTCTTCTCCGCCTCAGTTCACGTAGAATGTTTGGATTAGATGTAATTTGCTGCTTGGAACACTTAAGCATTTTCCCAATTTTCCCAATCACAGGGGTAGGGGTATGTATGCATTTTGCTTTTTTTTTTTTTTTTTTTTTTTATCCTCACCTGAGGACATTTTTCTAGTTTTTGTTCAGGTAGAGTGGGAGGGGGAGAGGGGAAGAGAGAGAGAAACATCGATGTGAAAGAGACACATCGAGTGGCTGCCACCCGCACGACCAACCAGGGCCGGGGACAAACTGCAACCGAGGTACATGCCCTTAGCGGGAACTGAACCCGGATCTCTCGGGACCGCAGGCCGACGCTCTAACCGCTGAGCCAAACCGGCCAGGGTGCATTTTGCATTTTTGTTAGTGTTTGTACTCTGCGTCTGGGGGCTCTGGTCATGTTAGATACTTAGTTGTTGACTTATACAATTATTAGCAGGGAGCAATTTCTTTCTGCCTTCTTGTAACTTTATGTTGTCAGAACATTTAGAATTTTATTAAGGTCCTGTGTTGTTCTGTGAGTTTATTTCATTCTTTGCTCCCCGTTTTTTGAACAGCAAAGTGTGAAAGTAATGTGTCCCATATCAGGTCTCCAGAAGAATTGTAACTATTATACCTCTGAGCCTTCAATGAGAAGTATGTGCACCCATTTTCAAAAGTTATGCCATCCTTGGAGATGGCCATGTCCAGTCATTTGGAAAGATTTTAGAAACTGAGCACTCTGACAGGCAGTTCCACTGGCTGTTGCTTGATACAGTCTAGAGTCACACATTGGTCTCTTAGGGGATTCATGTAGAAAATAAGTACAGAAAGTTATTTCTCAACAAGACAGAAACTACTTTTCTTAAGCAACAACAGTCAAAGAGTTGGTTTGATTAGCCTTGACGTACGTTACCTCAGATTAGGACAACACAACATTTTATTTATACCCCTATCCCCTCCTTCCCACTCCCTGATATATTCCTCTTAAATCTGTGGTTATCTTACCATTGAGTGATGTGGTTTAACTGCATGTCCAGGTTAGTCTGTTATAAGTGTGTATAACGAGATGTCTCTGTAACAGGAATCTTATCCATCTTCTTCACCAATATGGTTTGTGGACTCTGATGACCCAAATCTGACATCAGTTCTGGAACGTCTAGAAGATTCTAAGAACAGCAATTCGGTGAGAAAATAAGCCATGCTACTTTCCTCTCCCCTCCCGAACACTATATTATAGAACTTGATTGTTAAGCGATAACATGATGTAAAAGCCTAATTAGTGATTATTTCATAATCTTAGAGGAGCTAAAGGTCAGGTTTTGTTTTTTGTTTTTTTATCCTCACCCGAGGATATTTTCCATTTTTTTGTACAGATAGAGTGGGAGGGAGAGAGAGAGGAAGGGAGAGAGAGAGAGAAACATCGACGTGAAGGGACACATCGAGTGGCTGCCACCCGCATGACCAACCAGGGCCGGGGACAAACTGCAACCGAAGTACATGCCCTTAGCGGGAACCGAACCCGGGTCTCTCCGGACTGCAGGCCGACGCTCTAACCACTGAGCCAAATCGGCCAGGGCAAGATCAGGTTTTTTTATTTGCTTGTTTTTGTTTTTGTTTTAGGACTTTAAAATATATTTACTTCCTGGTTTCTCTCTCTCTCTTTATTCCCCATAAGGTAAAGTCTTAATTTGGATAAAAAATTAAGTATTATCTTTTCTGTGAATTCTAACCATTATTTACTAAGCGTGCATTTTGGTAGGGACCACTGGCCAAGTGGGGAGTAGAAAAAGGGGGAAAGGACCGCAAGGTGGCTGTGAGGGGAATTATGACTGTGAAGCCAGTGCCAGCGCTAGGGGGTGCCTCTGCTGTGCAGGCTCCGACGCAGGAAAGCCCTGCGTATGCAAGTAAAACATTTGTTTTATGTATAAAGAAATGTAACTTTTAGTGGACATCTACTTTATTCAGTTTCTTCTTAAAGTGAAGAAAACTCTTTGTAAATGTCCTAGAGAAATATAGTAGCTTTCTGTTCACCCTTTGCAAGTAAAAAGGGTGGATCGTTCCACTACTGACATATTAAAAAAATAATAATAATAATAACTTTCCATTTTACAAAAAAATGAAAAACCTGTTTTCTTTGATTATAAAACTAATAACTAACTGTTGTGACAGGACTAGTAAAATTTAAAAGAGGGAACAAAAATCTTCCATAATTTCTTCACCTGCTATAACCATTGTTGACATGATGTATTTTTTTCCCTTGCTAGTAAAATACACGTACTCTTATATATATATTTAAATAGTTGAGGTCATAGTCTATATAGTTTTATATCATTTTTTAAAGTTAACATTATCATTGTAAAACACTGAGCACTGGCACCGGACTGGATGGAGAAGGCAGTAGACATTCAGAAAGAGTCATGCAGCTGAGTATTTAGAATAAATTAAATTGAGTTAAAGTACTCAAAAGAGAAAAGATTATTCTATTAATAGTATTGGGAGAAGTGACCATTTGGGGATGTAGAGTTTTACCTCAGATTTTTGTCAAAATAAGTTATACATGGTTTAAACACACTTGTTCCTAACATTAAGAACAGAAGAACATCAGTTGAAAAGTACAGACTAGTTTCACCCATCCATTGTGGCTCAGTGGATTGACCATTGTCCCATGGACTGAAAGGTCTGGGTTCGATTTTCCATCAGGGTCATATGGGCTCAATCCCCAGTAGGGGGCGTGCAGGAGGCAGCCAATCCATGTTTCTCTCTCACATTGATACTTCTCTCTCTCTCTCTCCCTTCCTCTGCTTCTAAAATATCAATACAAACCTTAAAATATATATGAAAAGTACAGGCTAGTCTGGAGAGCCATTAAGCATAGAGGTAAAAATTGAAAGCAAGAGGACATGTTCACTTCTTCAGTAGGGGGCAATAGGACAGGGCAGGGGTGACAGCTCCCCTACTGCTGCCCCCTTTTCTGATCTACAGGTATAAGTTTTGTGATAGTAGAAATGAGTGGGGTTATTTTTCAGTGTCTGAAATATTCCATCAAAAAATTCTCGTGAAGTGAAATGACACTGGATATAAAATTGGGTCTAATTTTATAAAAAATTAAATGTATGTACATAAAAGAAAAGAAGAAACCCAAACTCGCCCTCTACTCTTTCTTACAGGCTCTGCCAGTTATCTCGTGACCTCATTTATTGACAGAATAAGCTGTTTTCCTCACCTTTGCTTCACTCACTTGTTAGTCTGGGCTCTGTCTTCACCGTGCACTAAGATCTTACCTTTAGTTGACAAATTCAAGGACTCCTTTTTCAGTCTTAAAATTGACCTGTCTGTAGCATTACATACTGTTGGTCGATCCCTTGTTGAAACATTCCTCCATTCAACATTCATTACTTAATGTCCACCAATAAAGACCTGGTTAAATGACAACTATCGTGTATGGTTTTACGATAGAGTATTATGTCGTAGTAACAAAGATGCAGCCAGTCTTTTCACAAGAGCTCATACAAGTTTCCAAGACATTCTAAGTGAAAAGGCAAGGCATAGAATATTGTCTGTAAACTGGCCACTTGTGTACAGTGTTGTGGAAAATGTGTATTTGTGCTGGTTTATACACTTTTCCCTTGGTGAATACAGGAAACTGTTAGTAGTAGAACACAGAAAAGTTTTTGTTTTTGTATAATTTAATTAACTGGTTTCTATGTGAGCCTCTACGATGGGTACAAAATTCAAGTCATGTTCTGTCCTCTGGGAACTGATAATCTAATGAGGACTTCTGTCAGGTCACTGTCTCCTGTTTTTATCTCTTATCGCCCTGCCTTGGTCTCCTTCAGCCCTTCTTCCTTGGTCTGCCTCTTTCTTCTCATTCTGTGCTTTCTCAGGGTAATCTCTTGTACTCCTGTTACTTAAATCATGGCCTATATTCCAGGGATTCCTAAATCTGTATCTATAGCTAAAATTTATCTCTTGAGTTTCAAACCCGTAGATGTCTCTCTCACACAGATACAGGGACCATCACTTGGATGCGCTGTGGTTGTTCAGCATGATTACATCTACTTTCAAACTCCTCTGCCTCCTGGAGTCCACACCACCATGTTTCCCTCAGTAGTTCTCTTTGTGACTGTGAGTGGGGGAAAGGAAATGATGGAACTCATCACCCGTGCCCGAGCCTGGGACCTGGGGACTAGCTTAGAGTCCTTTCCATCCCAGTGTTTCTTGAACCCCCCCCCCCCCCAGCTCTCTAGGAAGTTCCTAAGACCTGTCCATCTGCCTTCTAAACATTTCTTAAGTTTCCCCTTAGATCTTAGTCCCCCCCCATCCCTCAGACACTTTTTGGGGGAATCATAAAGTTGAAATTTCTGGAAGATGTACCCCCTGTTTTTGTTGTGGGGTATGATTCCACCTGATGCTGCCTGTCTCACCGCGCTCCTGCAGCTCTTCCTGTGCTGGGGGCTGGGGTATCCGGGTCTGTGCCAGGCCACCCTGCCTCATTTTGATTGTGTACTTGGCGCAAAACAGAGCTTATTGGATGGAGATCAAATCCGCAGTGGGGCTTCGCTGCCTTCTAAGCTTGAGGATAGTTTTCGATCCTCGTTTTCAGCTCAGCTTTTTTCACTCCTGCTTGCTCCATTGTCCAGTTTAGAAAGGCTTGTCTTTGTTTTGTTTAACTCCTCCTGATCCTGTGTCTGTTTTCTAGTACTTCATATACCTGCTTCTTTGTCTTCATCTCTTTTCATGGTCAGACATGTCCAGGAAAGTGTTCCTGACCAAATGAAGTAAGTTGTCTGACTAGCTGCTGGTCATAGTTACTATGTATTGACCTTTCTTCTTAAACTGTAATTGCTAAACTTAAACATTTAAAACAATTTTTTAAACAAAGATGTGTGTGCACATAATTTAACTTACTTAAAGTAAATATGCTCACAAATCAATCTGGATGTAAAAATGGAAACTTGAGGAGTTTTTTTGCAGTTTTAGACACATGCAGAGACCCTACTAAGTGCCAAGTGTGTCCACAGGAGATTTCATTTAATTATTACCATTATGAGAAGGTCTAATTTTCTTGCTTTACAAATGGGAGACTCAAACGTAGGCAGTGAGATACCACGTTCCAGGTCATCGAGATCCCAAGACTGTCTATGGACCACATTTACCTCTATACTTTCAAATGAAGATGACTGTGGAATATAATTTTATAATATATAATTTTATATATTCTACACTGCCTCTGTGTTTTGTAGCCTCAATAACATATTAATGTACTCGTCTGAAGTTACATTTCCAAAACAAGAAGTTAGCAACTGAAGACTGGGCCATGTCTGGAGCCTCCTTCCTCTACCCTTTGTTGACGTCCTTCTGCTAGGTGTCCGGTGTAGGACTGCATCAAGCCGTAGTGGCTCTCTTATACCAGCAGCCCTGACAATATTTCTTTAAACACTGTTATTTTATCTGTAGGCTGTAATTGGGCAGTAACAAACTTTTTTCATTTCTTACTGGATTGATTACAGTAGTTATAGCATTAATTTTGTCTTCTAAGGGCTCTTTAACATAATGCTTATTTACTGAAATGTGTTTTGTAGCTTCGTCAGCAATTGAAGTGGTTGATATGTGAACTCTGCAGATTATATAACCTTCCTAAGCACCTGGATGTTGAGATGCTAGATCAACCATTACCCACGGGTCAGGTAAAGTAAAATTTCTCTGGTGATCAAGAGCTAAAATCAGTTGTCTCAAGCAAAAGTAAAACTAGGATGCTTTTTCTTCATTTATTGTACAACTTATTTAGAAGTTAGTTTTTGCTGTTGAATTGTTTTGTTTTGCTGTAGATGCTAAGAATAACTTTCATTTTTTGGAGCTGCTGGTATTTACTATGACAGACAAAAAATTGCCCCCCCCCCCCCCCAACGGTCTGTTGTTGGGCTGGTTTCCATAACTGCTCCTTCTTCAGTTGTTTGCTTGGGCTGATTCACTCTCTTCACCTGCAGTGCCATTGCCTGCAGCCTACTGTGCTTCTTAAGGCCTAACCCCAATGGTATCTCCTCCAAGCTCACCACCCCCTACCTTCTCTGGGTTTCTGGATTTGCCTATTTAGTCATAATTCATTGACTTTGTACTATAATAGATAAGGCTTTAACTCTAGTACTACTTACCTACCAACCTCCCCTTCCTAAAACATTCTGCGTAGTCATGTGAGTAATCACTGTTTATCATTAGGACTTTACAGTGTAGTTTCCTATGGTGATATTTCCTTTCTTCTACAGTTCTTTTGTGTGTTGCTTCTTTAATGGTTTGCTTTTGCTTATTCATTTAAATTTACCTGGAATGTTATCTTCTTAAGCCCATCTATGCTTTTGTAAGGCTTAACCTAAATGTTGTCTCCTCCAAGTAGGAGATATTATAAGGAATTATCAGGGTTACAAGGAATGTCTTTCTTATAACAGTAATAATTCTCATGCTCTCTCCCATCTCTGTGAGACTGCCTGTCTTCTGGGGCCTTTGGTTCTGCACCAGCCTTGGCAGGTTGCTCTCTGAGCTGGTTGTCCACCTGTCACCTTGAAGTTCTCATGTCTCCTCGACTAGAGCAGATCTGTTGTTTCCTGACCTTAGTCTTTCTTGGCTTACCTTTCACATCTTGCCTGAGTATATCCTCAAGCAAATCCTGGGAAAGCATGAGGGGCAGTACATTTTCTGACTTCTAACTTCTGAGAAGGTAAGACCGAACCACCATTGGTATGATTCTTGGTTCTGCTGCTGATTAAGCTGCATTACTGAATTAGCTCGGGCTAATTACCTAGTCACGTGTGCAGCAATTTCCCTTTTGCAACATGGGGTAAATATTAGTAGAACCTATATTTTGGGGGTGCTCTGAAGATGACATGAGTTAGTGCATGTAAGTCATTTAGAGCAGTGCATGCTGCACAGTAAATGCCCCATACATATTAACTGCTGTTATGGTCTGTCCTCACACTTGATTGATAGTTCGGCTGCATATACAATTCTAGGTTGAAAATAATTTTCCCTCGATTTTGGACTGTGCTGTTGTCTTGTAGCCAGCGGTGCTGTCGAGCCTGGTGCCATTCTGAGTCTTCCTCATCTCTGCCCTGAGCTCTGAGGAGTTTGTCTCTGCCTTGGTGTCAACCACGTACTTAGCCGCTCAGTATGGATGGCCTTTTAAAATTTGGACTCTTGAATATTCTTGTGATAACTTTGCATTTTCTTTCTTTGTTCATTTGGAAATGCCTCCTGATGGGATTTTAGATCTCTTTGCTTGAGTCTTTGTATCTCTGATACTATCTTTCTATTCTATCTCTTTGTCTTTTGTTGTTGTTGTTGTTAATCCTCCCCCAAGGACATTTTTCCATTGATTTTTAGAGAATGGAAGGGAGGGAAGAAGGGAGGAAGAGAGAGAGAAACATTAATGTGAGAGAGACACATTGATTGGTTGCCTCCCACATGACCCACACTGGGGCCAGGCATAAAACCCACTACCCAGGTATGTGCCTTTGACCAGAATCAAACCCGAGACCCCTTGGTCCACCTGCTGGTGCTCGAACCACGGCAAAACTGTCTTTTCATTTCGAATTCTGGAAGATTTTCTTATCTTTTAGCTTTTGGAAATTTTATTAGGACAGCCATAACTTTTGTTTTGGTTATTTATCGTTGCTTAACCAGTTACCCCAGGACTTAATGGCTTAAAACAACAATTCTGTGTCTCACGGTTGTGTGTTTTGACTTGGCTTAGCTGGACAGTTTTTTGCTGGCCTCACTGCATTCAGACCATGGCTGGGACTGTGGTCTTTTGGACACAGAGGCTGCACTGGGATGTCCAGTAGGGTTTCTTCGCTCACACCTGCTGCCTTGCTATTTCTCCACATGGCCCCTCGCTCCACGTGCCTCATCCTGCAGGGCCTCTTCATGGGTTTCTTTCTTTTCGGGAAGGTACTCAGAATTCTTATTTTTGGCTTCCCAGAGCACAGAAGTAGAAGCTGTCAGGCCTTCTTAAGGGTTAGACTGGGGCCTGACCCAGCATCGTTCCCACCACATCTGCTGGTTAAAGTAAGTCCCAGGGCCAGCCCAGGTCTACTGTGGAGAGGACCATGGAAGGAGTGAATGCTGGGGTCCTCTCCAAAGTTGAACCTTGTAGGAGCATCCCTTTTTCTCTGATTGTTCCTTACTCATGGCGTTCATTCTGGTTTTGTGTTATACATGTAATGTATGTACATTGTCCTCAAGGAATCACTGGGATACTCTTGTCCTCTCCCTCTCTAGCATCTCAATTTTCTCTTTAATACTCACTTTAGAGAAATAGTTTATTTTGGTCTTGTTCTTTTTGAAGACTTTTCTCAAATATCTATTTAGTTTATGTTGTTCATTCATATATGTATTTCTTTTTCTTCTTCCTCTTTTCAGTTGTATTTGAGAGAGGTACTTTGGGGTTGATTGGGAGTTTTTGGTTGCCAAGACTTGTCAAGTGATAGCTTGTAAGAGGAATTTAAGCTGACTTCCAGCCCCTCTCCCCCAGAACCATTTCCTGGTATGATAATAAATGATTCTGGAACCACTCAGATTTCTCTGGACAGAAATCATGTCTGCCTGGGTTCTGCTTATGGACAGTGTGTTCTGTGTATAGGCTTTTGGTCAATGTCTGCATTCAGCCCTGTCCACCATGCCTGCTATCTGGTGCACTCGGTGTCTCGGGGTCTAGAGCCCCTCTGCAGGGTGCTCCGTACCCAAACCTACTCCGTACCCACACTTGTTTGCTCTGTCACTTACCACACCTCCGTTTACTGTCTTGTTGCACGACTGATATCTCTTTTCTGCTGCTAGTCGCCTTTCTTTTTTAATCACTGTGTGTTTGTTCTTCACTGTAACTCTAGTGGAGCCTTGGGAAAGAGAAAAATCGGGAGAAATATATAATCTGTGTTCAAATTTCCTTCTCTGGAATGTCTGCAACTTCGGTTTTTCACTTAACAAGATTCCACGGACACAGTGCACGTAGATCTACCTTGCTTTTCGTGACTGTGAATGTAATTTCATGTGGGGATGAAACACAACTTATCACTTACATGAGGACAGTTCCTAGTTTTGAACCATCCTTGTGGGATGTGTATGGAGGGTGTTCCTTGAATATTCAGTGTCTGTTTTTATCATTCAGTCAACAGATGTGTGTCAGACTCTGTGTGAAGTTGTCTGCGTGGGTGCTAAGGACCCAGGTGAATACACAGATGTGGCTTCAGTTTGTAACTGAGTCTCTTTGATGCTCTTTACACTCCTATCTTCCAGTGTTCATTGTTATAAGTGAAACATCTGATGCCTGTCTGATCCTTACTCTTGCTTGCTATTTTATTTTTTTCTTTCTGGAAGTTGGTGTGTTTTTTTTTTTTTTTAAACAAATACAGGGTTTTAGTTTTCAATATTCCTTTGGGGCATTCAGAGCTACTTGATATTCTAAGGGCAACATTTGTCTCTCATTTCTTTCCCTCTGTCTTTTGGATACATATGAGATCTCTGTATTCCTATCTTCCATGTCCCTTTACTCATCCCTTGTTCCCATCTCCCTCCCCCCACCTCCGTGTCCTTTTCTTCACTCTCAGGGAATGTGGTAAATGTTTTGTTCATTGACGTCCATTGTGCTTTCTGGCCCTTCTATTGTTTTTGTTTTGTTTTTTTCTGAGGGGGGGGTTCTTTGATTTCTCAGTATTCTCTTGTCCTTTTCATAGTAATCTTTTTATATTTTGTGGATGCAACATTTTCTCAATTACTGCTACGCATTCCAATTAGATTTTTTTATTTTGGTTCCTTCATTAATAATGCTTCAGATCACTTGTTCTGCTTGTTCCACTTGGTGTCTTTCTATCAGATTGCAAGTTTTCTTCAAACATTTGGTAGATGTGCTATCCCATTGAGCAGTATCAATTATTGATAAGAGTGTCCTCAGTAATTGTCACTCTTCTCTCCCGCTTTGCACACCTGTGCATGTGGATGGGGAGGTGCTGGAAGAGATTTTGCTGCTGCACGGAGTTACATTAAACAGTCTGTCTTTTTCTCTCTGATTCTGGCACCCTCATGAGACGCCATCAGAGTAGGCCTCCTCTGAGAGAGCTGTGGTTGAGCAAATACAGCAAGAAATCCCTGGGGAATCCTACTAACTTTATGTACGGTGTCCTGGAGAACTGCTCTCTGGTCCAGGAACTCGTCCTTTTGAACTCCACCAAAACTAGGCACGTAGGGCCTCCTGAAACCTCAGAGTCATTGCGAGGGAGCAATAACTTGTATCCAGGAGAGAAGTAGTTTGTGGAAAATAGCAGTTGTCAGAACAAAAATAGTGCTTCAGTGAGATTCTCATTTTATAATTTTCAGTTTTGTGCTGTATCGGTTTCTTTTTAACACATTTGACCTTTTAAAATGTAAGGCAGTTGAATTTATGGAAAGATTCAGGCTTTTCAAAATTGGAAAGGCAGATATTTTAAGGAAGTCATGGTTTAGGATATTTATTTTAAGTGAAATAAGCCATTGACCTTATACACGTAGCCTTATGTGTAAGATGTTTTCTTAATTTTAAATTAGAATGTCTTTACATTTTTAAGAGTTGTTTTATATTTGACTAGTTGCCTTTGTTATTCCTAATGCATCTATTACCTTGAATTGTTAAAAACATGTTTCTTATTAAAAAGCTGATACATATTTGTGAAATCAAAGCTGGATTTAAAAGTAAATGTTTCATCTTTAACCAGTGCTCAATTAGTAGAATTACAGTGACAGGTGATTGATAGCTTGGTCCCCAGCGTCCTCTTATATGCTCAGTGTGTGTGTTTGCTCTGTGTGGCCCTGGCAAATTCTTCTTCCCTTGCAGAATGGGACAGCAGAGGAAGTGACCTCAGAAGAGGAAGATGAGGAAGAGATGGCTGAAGTAGGTGCTTTATATACAATACCTTCAGTTTTGAAAATTTTAGTAATTTCTCTAATCTCTTTTATAAACTAGTGTTAGTGTAGAATACTGAAAAGCACATTGGTTTTGGAATTTAATATAATTTCTAAAATCTGGCTTTACCTTTAGTATATGCTTTTGAGCAAATTGCTTATCTGATGTCTTGGATTTGATTTTCTGGAAAATAAGAGCTCTTAACATTTAGCACTAAAATAATATTTACATTTAATAGTAATCAGTACTTAACCAGTAATTGGTTATTTTTAAGTAGAAGAACTAAGTTTCAAAAGTTCTGTGTTTGAATAAAAGAATTAGAGAACATTTCAGAGACTGCTCACTAGAAATAATAAAACTATCTCATGTTGAAAATCAGCTAACAATTTCGCAGAACAAATTCCACAGGCACTGAACTTGGTATGATTTCAGGGTTTCAGGCTCTGAAGCTTTGTGTTTAAGTGCAAACTTCATAATGAAGATCTGTGTGTCTACATTGACCAGATAAAAAGGTCTTTGCATTTGTGGTCTTGGTTTTAAAACACTTTTTTTTGTTTTGCATCTTGGAATTAATTGAATTTATTACCTTATTTTCTTGATTTGGAAAATTTTAATTGTAATTTTTTTTTTTTTTAATCCTTACTCGAGGACATTTTTACACTTATCTTCAGACAGAGTGGGAGGGGGTGGAGAGAGAGAAATCGATGTGAGAGAGACACATGGATTGGCTGCCACCCGCATGACCCCAACTGGAGCCGGGGACTAACCGCAACCAAGGTATGTGCCCTTGGCTGGAATTGAACCTGGGACTTCTTGGTCCACAGACCGACGCTCTAACCGCTGAGCCAAACTAGCCAGGGCTTGATTTGGAAAAATTTTAAATCTAAAATGGACTTAGAGTGCCTTAGAACTGAAGAAGTAGTTGTGGGTTTGTTTGTTTTGTGAGTCTGGGAGAAAAAGAATTCTTAATATTGTCTAATTAGAATGACATTTTTTGGGGTAGTTTGTTTTTAATGTTTTCATGCAGTTTAACTTGAGTGAAAACAGTGAACTTTTTACCTGGGTCCAGTGTACAATGAAGTAGACATTGTACTAAAGGGTTTATGTACCTTTCTTTTTCCTCTCACAAGATAATGTAAAGAAGAGACAGCCACAGTTAGGGAAATCTAGAAAGGTAGGAGACCGGACTTTGGAGGTACATTTAATCTTCTTAGCTACTGGAGGAAGTATCCTTCCGGGTCTGTACACGAGACACTGGGATTTAAGCCCCCATAGTCACGTATTCAAGGTCACACAGCTAGACAATATCTTTGTAAACCCACAACATCGAAGTGTTGTGTGGCCATTATCATTAAAAATTTTATATGATCGTTTTTTTATTCAAAAAGCATTCTACATGTTTTTGTCTTATGATAAGTAGTTCATTTGTGCTCAGTCTTAGGATAAGACGTTGGGGCATTTTTATTTTTAGAGAGGCCCAGCACTGAGAAGAGCTGAGGCCAGTCGTATGGAGGCAAAGTGGTCTCAGTTTCTCACGTCGCAGACCAGACCTTCAGTGTCACATTTTCGCTCATGGTCTGATGGATGAAAGTGTGTTTTGGTTAATAGTATATTGTGGTGAGGGCCACTACACACCTGCTGGAATGGCCAGACTCAGAGACACTGACACCACCAAGGTTAGGGTGGATGAAAAGAAGATAGTCCAGGCAACTAAAATTGTGTGGTTACAAAGGGCCCAGCACTATCCTAAGCACTGGTGTGTTTGGGTGCATGGATGCTGTCCTTTTGGGAGTAAAAGACTGACTGATGTGTTGGAGTCATGGAAGAAGCAAGGTTGGTTGGCTAGAAATGACACGTCTTGAATTTGAGACAAACTATGTTTGATGTGACTGTTGATAGCAAGGCTTTACACAGAGAATAGCGGGCGGAGATATTGTTTTAAAAAGATGGTAAGGATGAATTTCGTTTCGTGCTGCTTAGACCTCGAGTGGAGGAGATGTGTGGAGAGGAATGTGGCTGAGGCTGAAAGTGTGGGAGGAGGAGATTCAGACTGAGGGCATTTGTGGGAGCCCTGAAGACAGTGTTCGATGGAAGACTAGGGCTAAAAGGTGCAAACAGGGGGAGGGAGCTCCATGAGGCATGAACACAGGCAGGGTCTGGGGTGAAGAGTTGGGGGTCCGAGGAAAAGACCACTGAGTCTGGGTGGAAGTGGTCATTGACCTAGTCTAGAAATCACAGTGAGTTAGTTTGCTGGAAAGAGTGGAGATAGCAAGTTGTTTCCAGAACAAAGTATGAACAGTTAAGGTTCTTAATACTTTGATGCTGAACTGTTTCAAATCTCCTCTTAATAGGAGATTTAAAAGAGGCTTTTTTGGTAATAGCTATCAAATATGCTTTATTCAGATTCTAGTTTTATAACAAGATATAAACAGAGGGAACCTTTTGAATGGAATTTGAAGGCTTTTTTATCCCTTCCTGTAGAATACATGTGTTCTCTCTTCTCTCTTCCCTCTTGAGTCTAGAATAATTTAACTTTTGGCATAAGCTTACATAAGCTAAATTTTTTTCTAATTTTTGTAGGATATAGAAGACTTGGATCACTATGAGATGAAGGAAGAGGAGCCTATTAGTGGAAAAAAGTCAGAGGATGAAGGAATTGAAAAAGAAAATTTGGCAATATTAGAGAAAATTAGGAAGACTCAAAGGCAAGACCATCTAAATGTATGTGTAAAAATCTGGAACCTGGTCTTATGTGGTTAAGTAACTATAGGTAATAATGTAAATACAGGGAAATTCATTAAGATGTCAGCCAACCTCAGCTACCCTTCTCCATCTCTGCCTTGTCGATTCAGCCGTATGTTTTGTTGCCCTAGTATTTTTGTTTATTTATTTGTTTACATTTATTTTGTATCATCTGTTTATAGCCACTTTCCACCCTGTTCATCTGCCTTTTATATCTGGGAATCCCCTCCTGTGCCTGCTCCTTTCCAACCTGTTCATGCTGTTTCCTCTGCCTACCCTCCTCTTCTGGGCTCTGTGTATTTTAATCCAGTCTCTCCTATGACGTTCAATACAAATTCTTCTCCATGACGCGCTGCCCTGGCTAAACCAAAAGTAATTTCTTCTTTCAACCTAACATCTCTTTGATGTGAAGTAGCATGATGGTGTGAAATGAACACTTTGGTGACAGACACACCTACGTGGCTTCAGTTTCCTCCACTCTAAAATGTGGACGATATGAACCTTTTGGATGATTGCTCTGAAGAAGCAATGAGAATCGTGTCTATAAAATGCCCAGACAGAGTAGCAAAACATCAAATGAAGGTCTAGTTGTCTGTTTGAACACTTACGACCTACTTACTCACTTCCTTGTATTAGAGCCGTTCATCAGCCCCTGAGATCCGAGGAGCCGTTGCTTTGTCTGGGGCACAGAGTCTAAAACTCAGGCAATGACTTGTTACCCAGGGTGCCCCGCAGCTGTATACAGGGGGAGCACACTCCCCCTTCGTTCTTACCACCTGAGTTCAGCGCAAATCTATTTAGAGCATTTAGCCCAGCCCTTATCTTAATTATTTAAAATTTTGTTTTGTGGCATCTAAATTACTGATATTTACTATACTTTCTATATCTTCACTGTTTTCGGTTTGTATGTTATAGTTAAAATCACTACAGATTATTGAACACTTTCACTTGAGAGACACTAAACTAACTACTTTGAACTTTATACACCTTCCCATTTAATCTTCTTAGCTACGGGAGGAAGTATCCTTCCGGGTCTGTACACGAGACACTGGGATTTAAGCCCCCATAGTCACGTATTCAAGGTCACACAGCTAGACAATATCTTTGTAAACCCACAACATTGAAGTGTTGTGCGGCCATTATCCTTAAAAATTTTATATGATCGTTTTTTTATTCAAAAAGCATTCTACATGTTTTTGTCTTATGATAAGTAGTTCCATTTGTGCTCAGTCTTAGTATAAGTGTTGGGGCATTTTTATTTTTAGAGAGGCCCAGCACTGAGAAGAGCTGAGGCCAGTCGTATGGAGGCAAAGTGGTCTCAGTTTCTCACGTCGCAAACCAGACCTTCAGTGTCACATTTTCGCTCATGGTCTGATGGATGAAAGTGTGTTTGGTTAATAGTATATTGTGGTGAGGGCCTCTACACACCTGCTGGAATGGCCAGACTCAGAGACACTGACACCACCAAGGGCTGGCGAGCTGGGGAGCCACAGGAACCCTCGCGCACCGCTGACGGAGGCAGCCTGGTGCTGCCGCTGTGGGAGACAGTCAGCAGTTCCTGCAGAGCTGGACACGCTCTTCCCGCAGGATTCAGGATCCCCCAGTTACACTTCTTGATATTTACCCAAAAGAATTGAAAAGTTACATCTGCATGAAAACCTGCATACAGATGTGTATAGCAGTTTCATTCATAATTTCCAAAACTTGGAAGCACCCAAGATATCCTTCCACAGGTGAATGGATAAATAAACTGTGGTCCACCCAGACACAGAATATTATTCAGTGCTGAAAAGAAATGAGCGATCAAGACATAAAAAGACACAGAGGAACCTTAAATGCATATTACTAAGTGAAAGATGCCAACATGAAAAGGCTACACACCGTATGATTCCAACCATGTGACATTCTGGCAAAGGCAGAACTGTGGGGACGGTAAAAGGATCAGTGGCTGCCAGAGCTTGGGGAGGGGGAAAGATGACTAAGGGGAGCATAGAGGACTTTTAGGGCAGTGAGACCACTCTGTATACTATAATGATGAATACGTGTCATTATGCGTTTGTCTAAACCCATAGAATGTACAGCACCAAAACTGAACCTTAAGGTGAACTATGGACTGTACGTAACAGTGATGTGTCAGTCTTCATTTCTTTCTTTCTTTTTTTTTTTTCATCCTCACCCGAGGACTTTTTTTTTTGTATTTTATCTTCAGATAGAGCAGGAGGGAGAGAAGGAGGAAGAGAGAGAGAGAGAGGCACATCGACTGGTTGCCACCTGCACGACCCCAACCGGGACCAGGGACAAACTGCAACCGAGGTATATGCCATTAGCGGGAACCAAACCTGGGACCCTCTGGTCCGTGGCCTACACTCTAACCACTGAACCAAACTGGCCAGGGCAGTCTCTATTTGTTACAATTCATCAGTTGTAAGAAATGTACCCTCAGGTGAGGGAAGTTGATAATGTGGGTGACTGTGCATTGTGGGACCATTCTATGGGAAATCTTTGAATTTTCCTCTTCAGTTTGCTGTGAACCTAAAACTACTCTAAAAAAATAAATTCTTAAAAATATTAAGTAGAAAAATTGGTAGAATTTGAAATAGACGCATACTGAGTTCTATGCTATTTGCAAGGGTCATGGTGATCTGGACATATTGGTTAGACTTTTTTTTAAAACAGATGATAAGAAATAGTACATGAACCAGACTTGTCCCCAATCTTATGGTCCTCTTGAAACGTCATACTCTTTGATTTAATTGAATTAACTTTTTTGACTTCTTAAAATGTGAATTGGTGATCCATTTAAAAAATCTCATTGTAAACGTTTATTTCAGATTCAAGTACCAGAACTCTTTATTATTTGACTCAGCAGATTGCGGCTCACGGTAGATTTTATGTTTCAGGGCGCAGTGTCTGGGTCTGTGCAAGCTTCAGACAGGCTCATGAAAGAGCTCAGGGACATATACAGGTCGCAGAGTTACAAAGCCGGTAAGGAGCACAGCATCCTCACTGTCTCGTCTTGATGTTCTTCTCAATTCCAGAGAGACACTGATGGTGAGAGAGATGTCAATAGATTGCCTCCCACACGACCACAACGAGGGCTGGGCCAGGGATCGAACCTGCAACCCAGGCACGTGCTCTTGCTGGGAATTGAACCCGAGATTGGTGTGCGGGCCGACACTCTAACCGTTGAGCACACCAACCAGGGCCTAACAGTTTTTCTTACAAGAAGTCTAAAAAGAAGTCTAGACTTCTTGTAAGAAAAACTTGTAAGAAACCTAATAGCATACAGTTAAATATTTGAATAATGACTTACTCTTAAATGTTAACCACTTGTTTTTACAGCATTGTTTGTAGTAGCAAAAAATTATAATAAAAAATATCAAATATAGGGTGGAATTGGTTAAATTATGGTTTATCTATAAAATTATCATAGAATTAGTAAGAAAATTGGCAATAGATTTCTATGTACTAAGTTGGAAAGATGCTCCAGAAAGTTGATGAAAGATTATAAAACTATGTATGTACAGGGATTCCATTTTTATAGAAATGCCTGTCTTGCATGGAAGAAAAGTCTTAAGTACATACGATTTTGCATAATTTCTTCCTCCCATTCAGTTAATGGGTAAGTAGTTTCTCAACTCGTTAAAGAAGCCTCTTTATTAGTGGCTTTAATTATCTATAGTCAACTGTAGTGGCAAAATATTTACAATATATCTTTGTTCTGTGTTTTAATAGCAACATTTCTAGCCCCACCCCCTCTTGGGCTATTTAGTGTGTACACTAACAGCAGAGTAATAGTTGTAAGATCAAATGAAGAGTAACTAACACACATTGTATATTTACAGGGTTTTATTCAGTGGAACTCATAAATGACAGTTTATATGACTGGCATGTTAAACTTCAGAAGTAAGTGGCTTATTTTCCTGCTAACCCACTCTCAGTGAGGATTGTGATGGCAGCCTGTCATAGCGGATTTTCCTTCCTCATTTGATACTTTATAACCATAGTTTTCACTTAGAACTTTAGACCCTGTTTCTCTGATAGTTCTCAGGGTGTTAAAACAAGCTGATTCTTAAATTTAATAATAAGTAAAGTGAGAAAGAAGAAGGAGAAAAGGAGGGCCAGCTGTGGGATATAGTGTTTCATGGAATTAGTGAGACAAGTGTATTTGGTGTCTAGACACAAAAGTGTAGTTAATAACTTGGTGAAATGGACTGTTACAGCTTATATTGGAAATAAGGGATTTGAGTCAGACCCGAATCTATAGAACGGTTATTAGACACATTTAGGTTTTGTTAGTGAATTCCCTCTTTCTGATCTCATCCATGGCAAATTTATCTTCCAAAATCCCTTGTCAAAGGCAGTTTCAGAGAAGGAGATTCATTTTTTTTTTTTTTTTTTTTTTGAGTCCTTGAGAAAATTATGTACATCTGACCATTTCCTTTAGAATAACTGCTAACTTTGAATGCCCTTAGGAGAATAGACTTTGAAAATTGTGATCTCTGTTTGAACATTTAATCCCAGTGAGTTGGAGGTTACAGTGATTTGTTTTTCATAGGACAGTGTTAGACTTGTCTGTTTGGAACTTACCCTAGGGGCTCTGTTTTAGTTCTTGGGCTGGTTCCTTTTTGAAGTTAGAAAAAAATCTCTGACTTTTTTTTTGTAATTCTTAGGGTTGATCCTGATAGTCCTTTGCACAGTGATCTTCAGATCTTAAAAGAAAAAGAAGGCATAGAATATATTTTGCTTAACTTCTCTTTTAAGGTAAGAACGTTGTGGCGGGACTCCATATGCTGCTAGTGGGGACGTGCAGTGCCTTTGGGAAACAGTTTGGTGTTTCTCGGTGTGGTGCCCGTGGTTCAGGAATTCTCGCAGGAAATGAGTGCCCAGGTGCAGCCTGCTCAGAGCAGCATTGGGTATGGTGGCCCCAGTGGGAGGGGAACCTGGTGTTCATGAACTGGAAGAGAGCTACATGCAGCAACTTGGGTGACTCTTAAACATGTTGAGCAAAAGAAGCACATTTTGTATGATTTCATTTTTATAAAGCTCAAAAGTAGGTAAAACTAAATTATATTGTTTAGGGCATGCATTCCCAGTAGAGGCATTATCACCCCTCCACTGGGGTGAAAATTGGTCCTTGGAGTAAAAGAATCTTAAATATTACAATGGTGGTTTTAAGTCTTTTGTTAAATCTTATTTCATCTTTTGGTCTCATATAACTTATTTTAGTGATAAACATTCCACACAAAAGACTAGGGAGCTGATTTGAAGCCTTGAATGATACTCTTCTTCAGAGAGTGTTCACACTTGCCCTGTCGGGCTTGCACACCAGCAGCCCAGGGTCACTGAATCATTTGGGGGTTGAGTTGATAGAAAGCAGGGCGTTCTTCCCTCTCAGCCATGGTACTTTGCAGTTTGTCCTTCAGGGTCCCAACTAAAGGCCTCTACTCAGTGGACCTTGAACTCCAAGCTCTGCCTCCCAACCCAATGAGTCTGAGTCCTCTTCAGCTTCTTTTTTTTTTTTTCTTTTTATTGATTTTAGAGAGACAGGTAGGGAAAGGGAGAGACAGAAACATCAATGAGAGAGAACATCGATTGGCCACCTCCTGCACGCCGTCCACTGGAGATTGGGCCCACAGCCTGGGCACGTGCCCTGACTGGAGTCGAACCAGTGACCTCTTGGTGCATGGGTCGACGCTCAACCAGAGCCACACCGGCCAGGCCTATTCAGCTTCTTAACCTTTCATCTTCCTCTTCTGTAATGGAAAGAAAGCCCAAGGGGTAAAAAATGGGCCCCATTCTCTGGGGTTCCTTTTTCTTCTTGATCTTAGCCCTGGAATGGTTCACCTTTTGTCCACCTTTTCTAGTTCCCAGAGGATTGATTCAAATTACCTAGTCTTGATTATCGGACTGTTCCTTTATATAGTTCTACTGGAAGGGGGACATTTCATAACAAAATGCTGCTCTGTTTGGGTGTGATCTTAACTTCATTTTTATTTGCTTTGGATTTTATTCCACTTTATTTTTTGGTACTATTTCTACTATTATGGCCCTCATGCATCATCAGATAATAAATGTGCACATTCTTTATAGACTAAAATCTTCTAAATAATATAATATTAAGGATGTTGTTAAAATTAATTAAATTTGCTCATTTGCTTTCTAGGATAATTTTCCATTTGATCCTCCATTTGTTCGAGTGGTATTACCTGTTCTCTCAGGGGGGTAAGTGTAAGTGATCTTTTCTTTGATAGTGTGCATTAGAATCTTCCCGGGGAGGGGGCATGGCATTTGGACATGTAGGCAGCAGAAGGAATCTTGGGCACAGGAAAGACAAAGTCTGGAGGACAAAGAAAGTTGTGGTGACTCAGTTTTCACATAGACCTCATCAGTGGTCTTAGCTTTTGTATTTTCAAGATTACTATAGTTTTTCTTGTATAATTATCATTCCCTTGATTTTATTTGTAGGCATGATATTTAATGTATTTTTGAGTTTAAAATAACATTAAAGGAAAAATGAAATTATTTGTTTGAGAAAGTGTTAAAAGGTGAAGAATCTTGATTTACACTTGATCTTAGCCAAAAGGCTGAGAAACGATGAAGAATCTTGATCTAAGTAATGATTTCCTCAGAGAGATCTGGAAAATCCCCAGAAGTTATCTTTGGCTCAAGAACAGCCCTCAGAACTAGGAGAGATTGAGGGGTCACACAGAGTGGGGCTCCGTGGCCAGAACCATTGGATCCTCACAACACAATGAATAAGGACAGTTGAAAACATAATTGCAGATGTTCATTGTTACAGATATGATAAAGGTATTGCTTGTGTTAGAGGGAAAAACCTTGGCTGTATAATATGACGGCAGAGAAATTTTCAGATGAATAGAACACTTGAATGCCTTCTAAGGAAATGAATTCTCCTGCCCCCATTCTCTGGAATATTTAGGACTAAGTTCTTAGTTTCTGATATCTGAAAAGTCTGTAAGTATTCTGTTACTAAGAACCATTATTAATTTTTTAATTACGACTGTATTAGAGCGATGACATTAGAATTTTATTTTAAATATGTTTTGTTTTTTTTTTAGAGAGAGGGGGATGGAAACATTGATGTGAGAGAGACGTTGATCAGCTGCCTCCTGCACGCCCCCTACTGGGGATTGAGCCCGCAACCTGGGCATGTGACCAGGGCAACCTGGGCAACCTGGACCAGGAATCCAGCTGGGACCTCTCAGTCCATGGGTCAACACTCAATCCACTGAGCCTCACTGGCTGGGCAACATTCAAATTTTTAGATTTCCCATAGTCCTGTAACCCTAACAACTGTTTTCATTTTTTCTGTTCTCTTCTAATCTTTAGATACATGCATATTTTCTTAGTAATGGTATTAGAAAAATTAAGAAGGCATACTGAAATCTAGAGAATTTTTTATGATTCCTGTTTTCTTTTAAGGTACGTATTGGGTGGTGGCGCATTATGTATGGAACTCCTCACAAAACAGGTGACTCTCTGCTTATGATACTCACAGTCTGCGCCCTCCACAGTGGCTTGATTATTTATGTAACTCAGTCTCGGAGTGGGACAGCTCTGGTGCAATAGCACCTACTTCATTGTTTTTTAAATTTTTCTTTTTAAAGCAGCCACTTTTAATAATGAAAAAGCTATGTAAACCAGTAAATGACTTGGTTGTTTTATCTGTGTTAAGATAGGAAGTCAGTTTATTTAAGGTTATAATTTGCTCATGTTTGGCATTTAAAACAGTGTCTGCATGTGTGTGTGAGAGAGGGATTTTGGAAATAGTTTAACTTTTCTTGTACTTCTTGACTACAAACATCTTAATAATTTGCTCTCATTGAGCTGTTACATGCCATTTTGTGAAGCTTTCCTAAATGGGAATCAGAAATACTCTTGTGCTTTAGAGAAGGCTCTTTGCTCCTTGCAGGGCTGGAGCAGTGCCTACTCGATCGAGTCGGTCATCATGCAGATCAATGCCACCCTAGTCAAAGGCAAAGCCAGAGTGCAGTTTGGAGCAAATAAGGTACTTGTATTAAGAATGTCACATAAACTGTAGTGTATATATTTCCTGTCTTATGAAGCTTCTTCCTGTTCTTTTAGTCTTTGTTATTTTTACGATAGATAAATATGTATAATTTTAATTTTGTTATTGGTATGTAGACGCTAATAAGTAAAAAATTATATGTACTTTGAAGTTTCCCCAAATTGAGATGTTATAATAGTTCATTCCCAGTGAGCATTGATGTGCTAACCTCTAATCTAAACTTTTTACTGGTATTGACTCTTTCAATCCTCTTAATAACCTAAAAGTAGGTATACTCTCATTGTCATTCTGTAAAGGAGGAAATGGAAGCCCACAGAGATTAGGTAGCTCATCAGAGGTGACAGGTGGCAGGGTGAGGACTGGAACCTGACAGTTGGTGTCAGTCTCTGCTTCTAACCAATGGGTCTGTTCTTCATTACTCACTGTGTCAGAACTGTCTTTCCATATCTGATTATAGTGACCTACAAACATATGAGTGGACAAAGGATGGACTCTGAAGTTACTATGTTTGCAAAAATATTTGTGTGGTGGAAATCATCCTGACCTAACATTTAAAAACAGATTCAGCTGTTCCTCAAGTTCTATGTGAATTTGTATTAAATGCTTATCCAAGCAGGAAATCTAAACATATAGTTATAATCACATTGCACATCAAATCACAAGTCCACTAGAATCTTACAGAGGAAGCCAAAAATTGAAAAGGCTATTTTAAAAAGATCATTTAGCCCTGGCCAGTTTGGCTCAGCGGTTAGAGCATCGGCCTGCAGTCCGGAGAGACCCGGGTTCAGTTCCCACTAAGGGCATGTACCTCGGTTGCAGTTTGTCCCCGGCCCTGGTTGGTCATGCGGGTGGCAGCCACTTGATGTGTCTCTTTCACATCTATGTTTCTCTCTCTCTTCCTTTCTCCCTCCCACTCTATCTGTGCAAAAAATGGAAAAATGTCCCCGGGTGAGGATAAAAATAAATAAATAAATAAATAAATAAATAAATAAATAGATCATTTATTTGGAATAATACAAAATAACTCACTTTTACTTTTAGCTGTTTTTACAGCTATTTCTTTACACTGGAACAAAATACCATTTTGTATAAAATCCAAAAGTTATTTATTGAACACTAGAGAATTGCTTAACTCCTTTTTTTTTAAATATATATTTTTTCTGTATTGATTTTAGAGAGAGAGGAAGGGAGAAGGAGAGAGAGATAGAAACATGGATAAAAGAGAACATCAATTGGCTACCTGTTGTACACCCCCCCACTGGGGATCGGCATGTGCTCTGACCGGGAATCGAACCGGTGACCTCATGGTGCATGAGTCGATGCTCAACTAGTGAGCCACCCCGGCCAGACCAGACCATATATTTTAAATATGCTGCAATTAAGGTTACAAGACAGCAATGAAAAGATGAGTACAAATCTATATGAATCTGGAAATGAACTTCTAAATCATGCTTTTAAAAAAGTCATAAAATTTTTAAAATACTTAGAACTGAACTCTCCCCTTCCCCACCTCCCTCCCTGTTTTTCTTCCCCCTCTCCAAATGGTAGGAAGGAGCATTTTCACTTAGAATGTTTTTTATATACTTTTTGTTCTTGTGCTGTGTGAATTTATTGAAAAAAATTATATGACATAATATATGTGTACCACTGTGGAGAAGGCTGATCTATCAGTTGGAAGTTAAGATACAGGTCAGTTGTATCTTACTGAGGGGGACAAAATTCATCCTGATTTGGCCCCTTAAAAGTAGTTCTAAAAGAGATTACCAAATGAGAACTCCTTTAGTAATGGCTTGGTCCCACTATGGGCATTCTTTAGATTTTTAACTCAGAATGCCATTAATATGTATAGTCCTTCAGGCTTAATGTTTGTTCATCTGAAGGTACTATTTTGTCATTTTATATTTTTGGATACAAGTTAGGAGGAAGAGAGTTTGAGTTCTATTTAGGTCCCAATAGCATCCATTAACTCCATTCATCCATATGGAGAGGGACAGCAGAACTGTAAAGATTTGTACTTGTGCTGTGGTAGGAGGACTTATGAAAATAAACTGTGAAGGTTGTAGATTTTTATTGGAGTACAATTTTGGTTTTGTTATTTTAAAATGGTAGAGAATGATGAAATTGAGAAATGAGGGTGTTCAGTTAAAAGTCTTTTTGAAATGGAAATACAATTGTTTACTGTGTTCTTTTAAGCATAGTGATGACACATCCATAAATTATTTGTCATGGTTTTTGTCTACCTAGAGTTTTGATTTAAAATGTATAATTCTCTTTCAGAATCAATATAATCTAGCAAGAGCCCAACAATCTTATAATTCCATTGTACAGATACACGAGAAAAATGGTATGTTTAATTCAATAAATATTTATTGCCATTTGTGAGTTTTACATAATGTACTGTTGATATTCTATTTTACTTTTGTTTTTGCTTTAATGTCTTATAAGGTACAGTTACTGCAGTGAAAAAATTTACTTGAGGGTACGCACACTGTGTTTCATTCAAAGTCCTGGTGTCCTAAATACTTGACCTGGGAACCTCTGATTCAGAATCAAGATTTTTTAGTAGATTAATGAATGAGTCACTGTATTCATTTGAAGTTTATGGTATTAGGCCAGGAATTGAGTAGGTTGCCTGTAAAGGTCTCTCTACACATCTTTTGTTCGTACTGAGTGAATGCAGCCCAGGACCCGAACTCAGTTGTTCTGAAGCACCTGCAGACGATGTAATGATTGACAGCCGTGCACATTTATCTGTTCAAGTCAAGATCTAATATCAGTATCTGCTTAAAGAGTATTTGAGTGGCATTTTTTTAAAAAGTCCTAAAATATACTTCATAAACTTTAGTGGCCTTACCTAAATGTTGCTTGTATTCACAATGCATGTTTTGAGTTTTTATCTCTAACAGTGAGGCAATAAAAGTTGACTTAGAATCAGAAGACCTCTTTTCAGTGCCATTGGTGTATCGCTCATTAGCTCTGTGGCCCCGAACAAGTCCTGTTACCTTCCAGCCTCAGTTCCCTGGTCTGTGAAATTGGCAGGATGTCTGCAGATCTTTGTAGTCAAGTGCTTAGGAGATTCACTGTAGCCACGCATGGGAAACAGATGCTTTTTGTGTGCAGAGTAAATAGATAAAAAGAAATACAAAACAGTTTTAGGAAGTATGTATTTACAATAAACTGTAGCTTGCGACTTAAGCCTTGTGTTTTGTGCTTGCTTTTATTCATCACAAAGGAAACTTGTTACTTTTCCAGTGACTGTTTACTTCTGAAAGAATAGTGCAGGCATCCCGCAGAGGTACCTCGGGTTGGTTGCAGACCACAATACAGCGAGTGTGCAGGTTGTAATCTTTCTGCTGGTGGAGGTCCTGCCTTGAGTGTGTCAAGAATGCAGCATCTGTGAAGCACAGTAAAACGAGGTCTGCCTGTGTTCAGGATAGAGTTCAAGTTTCTGCGGAGGGAAAGGGTGACACTTGAGGGCAAGTCTGGATTTTCATCATAATCCTCTCCAGCCCCTACCTTAGTAGAGCAGAAACGTCCATACACCCTTTGTAACCATGTGGATGCGCCCCAGCCTCAGTGCATCTACCCTGTTCCAATGGCGGTGTCACACCTGACAGAATGTAGTCTCGTTTGCTTAGGGCTTCGAGTTTTGTGGAGTCTGGAAACAATCAGAATTTTTCTTATTGATAACTTATTTTTAAATAAAACATTGTAGTAAGCATTCAAAACTGTTACACAAAGTTCTATATTAGGGAAAGTGACTGTGTGCGAGTCAGCTGTGGTGAAAGAGCAGATGGCCCAGACTCGGGAGATGGACTGTGGTTTGGCTTCTGCTAGTGGATCTCGGGTACAGTCACTTGGTGACCTGCTGAGCTGGCCTCCTCAGTGCTGAGGCCACAGCATCCACTGGTGACGGTCCAAGTTCCTCTTGTTCTAAAATGCGTGGATTTTGTTTGGGGGTACATTATTTTCAGTGAGGTTTACTATGGAATCTAAATGGAATATAAAACCTAGCGTTAGTCTAATATTCCACACTCATCTCTAGCTAGAAATGCCATTAATATAGAGATCTTACGTTGAAAACTTGTGTACAGTTTATTCATAGAAAATAACTTTATACAGACAGGCTGAAACTTCCAGTGGTTTGACTTAGGAGTTCTTGACTTTATGATGGTGTGGAAATGATAGGCATTCATAGAAACCATATTTTGAATTTGAATTCTGATCTTTTCCCGGGCTGGTGGTATGTGGTGTAATTCTCTCGTGACGCTGGACAGTGGCATCAAGCTGCAGCTCCCATTCACGCAGGGGTCTCAAGAGTCAACAACTTGTGTTCCATAGCGTTCTCACTGTGTGAGATCATTGTGCCCACTGTGGGCTGACACACGCATAAAGTAGGCACAGAACCCCATTGTCAATTAAGGAGCATCAGTATTGTCAACATATTAAAATGCTGTTACCAACGCAAGTGTAAGTTTAATTTTTGCAGTAGGTTTAAATATGAAAATTATGAGCAGAGAAAGCAGTTAACCTTACGAAAATCATTACTCCTACTTAGTTTAAGAATTAAAGTGTTTTTTTCCCCCATTGTATTTCAGGCTGGTACACCCCTCCAAAGGAAGATGGCTAAATGTTGACTGTCATATGTTTGGACCAATGTTGCTTTAAAGAAAATCTTTCCACCGTGCAGACAAGCTCTGAGTGCCCCTATAACAGCAGTACTGAAGATGTTAGCTCATAGATCTTTTAGTGGATAATCTGTCACCTGACATCCTGTATAAGTTTATAGCCTTCTCATTTTGCTCACTTTAGGTATCTTGGACTCAGCAATGGGGCCTTTACTGTATTTTTCTTGATAAATACACACACTGGCCACTCCTTTTCATCTCTTTTTCTTGAAAAATGAAATCTCTTAAGCAGGCAAGTCAGTATCAGGTTACTGAAGTCAGGACTTCAGGATAACTTTTCCATAATAAGCTCGTGCGTTACGAGGACTTAGAGCCAGTAAAGCTTTATTTGGTGTTTAATATTGGTTTAGAAAATATAAGGCCTTCTAAATCACAGTAGCCTTTTCAGATTAAAACAATTTTATGATATTGCCAAAATAATGACAGGAAACCTACTCAATAAATTGTTAAACTTTTTTATGGCCATGTGAAGATAGGAGCCGTTTGCCGAAGATAAGCCCTTAACTGAGCCGTACTGTGCTTGTTAGGCAAAGTGAAGCGCAAGTTCAGGCCAAGTAAGCAAGGAAGACTTGTAGCAGTACTTTCCACTGGGGCGTCACAGTTGTGCTGGGCTGAGTCTGTTATTGGTTCAGTATGTCTTCTGAAGATCTGCACTATAAATCTTGAAGTTATTTAAAATACTAAGTCATTTTACATTTCCATTTTATTAACGGGATGTTGCAATCGTTTGTAAACTAATAAAGTGATGGGCACACAGACTCCTTGAACAAAAGCTGCACAGTTAAGTACAAAAGATACCTAATTTGGAGACTCTTAAATTTTTTGCTATAGTCATAACAATGGCTTTTAATTAAAGACTAATAGGAACTCTACACATGTTAATTCTTTTATAAAACCTGACTCAAATCAGTACACTTTCCATTTTATTGCCTTACCTGAATCAGTCCTATTAAATTGGTAATAGATTTTTATATACCCAAGTTTGATTTAAAAGTAACTTCTAGTTATTAAGCACTTTTGAAATGAAATCCAGAAGCACATTTTTCTGCACAAACCACTTACAGAATTCAAAAGTGTTTCTTGTGCACTTGCTTTGAGATTCCGTGTTTAACTTTGTAAACCACATTGGGGAGACTTGGCACTTCTTTTGCTGTGGCCGAGAGGACAGTAGAGGAAGATTTTCTGGCATTCTTGTCAGCGTGGTTACATTTGTGTACAGTTGTGATACAGTTGCTCAGAGAAGGGACAAAGCAGGATTCTTCAAAGCATTACAGTTCCTTACACCTAAGGCTAAATCTTGAATACATTATTGAATTCTTTAATATCCTGATGGCCAGCAGATTGAGAGCTGCACATTTGGCATGCTTTGTTGTTGTTTTTTTTTGGGGGGGGGGGGGAGTTTATTTTTCATTGCAGATTTATTTGGCAATGTACAGTAAATTTTGTAAACTTGCATCAAGTTTATAAATAAAGAATCATTTAAAAAGTAACGCTGTCATTTACCCTCATTAGAGATACTCTCTGCTTCAGGAGTCTGTAGGTTCCATTGAGTTGCTGGAACAGGTTACATATGGTGCGTCGGGGTGAGGAAAGGCTTGAGAGGAAGAGAGCAGATTGAGGTAACAAAAGGAAGCTCCAGACCCCAGAAATGGGGTGTATAGATATGGTATACCCAAAGTTTCCTCAGCCTTTTCACTTTCCCATGCTCATTCTTCAATAGAAAGTCTTACGGCTGCCCCTAGTTCCCTGTTACAATAATCTGCTCCCTCTTTAGTGTACCCATAGCTCCTTCCACACATTTGCCAAGTTACCTCACAAGAAGTCCGGAGGTGGGAAAGCTCCAGGGACAGTACATCTGGGCTCCGCTGCTGCTTTGAGATTTTTCTGTGTTAATTTCACCTTTGGAATGAAAGTTGTGTCTGGATGTGCAGTACTTCATCCAGGGGTAGATAATGGCCCTGTCTCCTTGGAAGGTGTGGAAATCTGTAGAAGCCCCCTCACCCCCCAGTATGCTGCCCCTCACCTGTCCTTACCTAGAACTAGGGCCACACCTAATGTCTGGTGAAAAGGATGAAAACCATCATGATTATTTTGGACCCATGGTTCTCAACATGTCATTTGGGGAACCCTGGAGACCCCACTAGATACTTTTAAGAGGTTTTGAAGGTCAAAATTATTTTCCTAATGAAATATCATTTGCCATTTTCAGTCTGTCATTCTCTCAAGTGTACAGTGGAGTTTTCCAGAGGCCACCTGACATGATGTTGCCACAGACTGAATTCAGAAGCCAATCCAGCTGCCTTCTACTAAGCCAGAAATTAGAGGTTTGCAAAATGTAAATATGTTATAGGGGAGGGGTTCATAGAAAATGTTATTATGGCCCTGGCCGGTTTGGCTCAGTGGTTAGAGCTTTGGCCTGCGGTCCAGAGAGACTGGGGTTCCGTTCCCGCTAAGGGCATGTACCTCAGTTGTGATTTGTCCCCAGCCGCGGGTGGGGTCGTGTGGGAGGCAGCCACTCGATGTGTCCCTTTCATGTGAATGTTTCTCTCTCTCTCTCTCTCCCTCCCACTCTCCCTGAACAAAAATGGAAATATGTCCTTGGGTGAGGATAAAAAAAAAGAAAATGTTATTTTGTTAATGTGTAATGTATTTATCAATATTAAAATGTTTTAATATGGTAACTATTAATAGACATAACCCATATAAACATGCTCTTTGGGGTTGTTAGTGTTTAAGAGTGTGCAGGAGTCCTGAGGCCAGAAAGTTTGAGACCCACTAGTTTAGACCAATGACTGGGGGATTGAGCCACAGCTTCGCCAGCAGAGCGTGGAGGTCGGGGCACAGGCGCGTCCACTGCGCTCGCTTTCCCTGCACCCGTGGTTTTCAGCCCGAGCTGGCATCGGGGAAAGTGGAAACAGCCGGCGGGGTGGGCACCAGGTGCGCCCGTGCGACGCGGGGACAGCGATGCCGGTGGCCGCCCGCCGGACCACACGCGGACGGGAGCAGCGCTCTTTTCCCACGCCCTAGGTGGGCTGTTAAAGCAGGTCCCGCCCGAGGAAAACGGGGCTCACGGAGACCACAGGCACTGGGCTGTCTGTGCGGTCTCCGCCTGCAGGGACTGAGAGCTGGAGAAAGGGAGAAAAAGCAGCCGACCGCGCTTTGCGGTGCCTGCGGGGCTGACCCAGGAGGCGGACGTCGAAGCGGAGCCGCGCCGGAAGCGCTCTCCCGGAAGTCCCGGTCCCGCCCCCGGCCGGAAGCGGCGCGCACGTCTGCGCAGTGCGCACTGGTCGGGAGCTGGTGCTGCTTCATAACGTGCCCGAGCGGGGGCCCTGCTGCCGGCACCCGGGGGGATATGGAGCCGGTGGGCGGCGGCGGCGATCGCGGCTGCTCCGCAGACCCGGGGAGCGCCTTCGTGCTGAGTAACCTGGCGGAGGTGGTGGAGCGTGTGCTCACCTTCCTTCCTGCCAAGGCGCTGCTGCGGGTGGCCGGGTGAGGAGAGGCGGCGGGCTGGCCGGGGCTCGGCCCCCAGGGTGTGCGGGGCGGGGGCCGAGCGGGAGAGGGAAGGACGCCCGCTCACAGCCCTTTGTGGTCGCGCCCTCAGCGTGAGCCGCCTGTGGAGGGAGAGCGTGCGCCGGGTGCTGCGAGCCCAGCGCGGGGTGGCCTGGATCTCGGCGGGCCCGGCGGACGGCGGCCACCCGCAGGAGCACTGCCTGGTCCGCGCGGCAGCCCGGGAGCTGCAGGCAAGTGGGCAGGGCTGGGGCGCGCGGGCCTCTGCAGGGTGGGTGGGCAGTGCAGAGCTAACTTACCCCGGCTTCCTGCAGGGGCTTCTTGTTTAGTGCGTGAAAAGGTTTCGAGCCGGGCTGGTGTGGCTCAATGCTTGAGCATCGACCCATGCACAAGGGGGTCCCGGTTGGATTCCTGGTCAGGGCACATGCCCAGGTGGTGGGCCGGTCCCCAGTGGGGGGCGTGCAGGGGACAGCCAGTCGGTGTTCTCTCTCATCGATGTTTCTATCTCTCCCTCTCCCTTCCTCTCTCTCGAAAATCAGTAAAGGAAAAAAAAAAAGGTTTTGTAACCATCGGGTTTAACGGCTGTATGTTATAAAGATGTGCCATGGTTTTATTTGACTATTCCTCAAATGTTGGGCACTTTATCCAGATTTTTACTATTATGATAATGCTATGCGGAACCTCTCCTTTACCGGCTTCCCTTGAAGCTAGTATTGGTGTCATTGTTTTGCAGGAAAGGCAACTGGGTCTCGAGCTTAGTGCCACATAAGAAACCCAAGGACCAATCTCTAACACAGATATTTCAACCCCCAATCCTATGTACTCTTCTGTGTTGTGTTTCTGGGCCCCCGTTTCCAGTGATGGGCAGTACCTGGGCAGGTGAAGCTTGAACTGGAGAGTTAGAGAGCAGCCTCCTGAGCACAGGTGCCAGTGAGGCTGCAGTTATCTCACTTGCCAGTGGGAGGAGTCATTTGAGAGTAATTTGCCCACCCAAAGCCCTATCACTTCTTTATACTTTAGTGTGCAGTACATACAAACAAGGACATAGCGTCACCACCAGACAACCACCAAAGGCTGGACGTTTCCTTTTAGTGAAGAATGGTATTTGGAATCCAAGATCTGGACACCTCACGCTGTTGAGTGGTGTGCAGCTCCAAAGCCTAGTCAGTGAACAGTGTCAAGGAATATATGTATATAATATGTGCAAGCCTGTGTGTGTGTTCATCTCTCCATGTATACATACATTTATAACTATACACACATGTACATTTACACATACACATGTGTGCACACATATACATATGTACACACACACACACACACGTGTGAAACACAAATACGTCCAATTCTAATCAGGATTCTGTCCAGTTTTCTCTCAGCTTGTATTTGTCCTGCCCTTTTAGACAGTGACAAACTTGGCTTATACCTTTCTTAATATACTTAGATATTCGATGAATGCCCCTTTCCCATGTGGATTTCCTTCTTATCCTATTTGGGCTCAGACACTCAGATCCAAAGTGGCCAGTAGCCAAAGGCTACTGATTTGCAGAAAACTTTATTCTTGGCACTGTGGCCCAAATCTTGCCTAATCTGTTTCCAAAAGTTTGTCATTTGAAAAAAAAATTGAAAATGCAGGCAAAGACTTTTATATAAAGATGTTCTTTGGAGCATCATTTAAATTAAGGGAAATAAAAAGCAACTAATGTTCATCTAATACATGAAGTCATTAAATGATAAACTTCAAGATGCATTATGACAAGAGAACATGTGATGTCATATGTTTAAAAGGGAGATTATGAAATTATATGTTCAGTATAATAATTATTAAAAACATAATGGGAAAAAAAAGAAGCCAAAATGTTAGCAAAAGTTTCCTTTGGGGGTAGAATTGTGTGATTTTTTTTTTTTTTAAATATCTTTTTATTGATTTTAGAGAGAGAAAGAAGGGAGAGGGAGATAGAAACATCGACAAGAGAGAAACATCTATCGGCTGCCTCCTGCACTTCCCCTACTGGGGATCAAGCCTGCAACCCGGGCATGTGCCCTGAGTAGGAATCCAACCGGGAACCACTTGGGGCTTGGGTCGATCAATGCTCAACCACTGAGCCACATCAGCTGGGCAAATTGTGCGATTTTTTTTTTTTTAAGTTTTTTAAAACTTTTCTGGTTTTTTCTTCAGATTTGTACCACAGCGGGTATTATTTTTATATAGCTTTTAAAAGTTCTCATATTGTAATGGCTGCTATAGCCAGGCAGATTTAGGCATGAGCCCACTTTGGCACACATTAGCTGTGTTACCTAGCTGTGGACCAGAGAGTCCTGGGTTCAGTTCCTGCTAGGGGCATGTACCAAAAAAAAAAGTTACCTAGCCTCTGTGAGCCTCAGAGAATAATAACTCCCTTTATACCCTTATAGAATTGTTGTAAGGATTAAATAATGAAAAGATAGTGCATATAATGCATTACATAGAGTACCAGGAATGTAGTGTTTTCAATAACTGAGATTATTATTCTCTGTTATTAGTATTGCTGTTAAAAAATTTACACAGTAATACCCTTAAGGAGGTTTATACTTGTAATAAACTCTGGTGAGGTGAGATGAAAACATGGAAAACCTTGTCCAAATCGTACATGCTGTTTTCTTGATAATTTGTTTGCCACATTATCTAGTGGACATGATACGTTTATAGCCATAAAGAAAGTTGATTTAACTTTTTTATTAAAAATATTTTAGCCCTGGCCAGTTTGGCTCAGCAGTTAGAGCGTCGGCCTGTGGACCAAAGAGCCCTGGGTTCAATTCCAGCCAAAGTCATGCACCTCAGTTGTGGTTCATCTCCGGCCCCGCTTGGGATCGTGCGGGTGGCAACCAATTGATGTGTCTCTCTCGTATCGATGTTTCTCTTTCTCTCTCTCTCTCTCTCCCCCTTTTCCCCCTCCCACTCTGTTTGAAGATAAATGTAAAAATATCCTTGGGAGAGGATTAAAAAAAAATTTCAAGTCCACTAAAATTTTTATAAAACATCTTGCCATTTGGAACCTCATGGAATGAGGTTCTAGTTGTCTTGCCTTGTGCTTTGTAATCATCTCATGATGAGGATTGTCGTGGTCACGGCTTCTAGAGAGAATTGGGAAGGAAAATTCAGCCATTGCTATCAGAAAAGAGAGAATCATAAAACCTCAGACCTGGACTTTTAATCTTTAAGAACAGGAAACCTAAGGCCTAGACACCTGTAAGGGTTATTCTGCTGGTTTATGGAGGGTCAGCACTAACATCTGAACCTTTAAATTCTCTCCTTTTCTCACTATGTTGGGCATCACAAACTCAAAGGGCTTCAGAGTTAGACAGTGTCTGAGGTGGGTCTGGAATCTCGGAAGCAGCAGAGGAGGGCAGGGCCGTGGGGGTCCAGAGCACGCGTGCCTCTTACCCTGGTCAAGGGGAATGAACGTGGTCCAGGTGTTCCCGAAAATGTCTAGTTTTTCAAAAGAATGTGGAAATCCACATTTTATGTAAATGTTTTGTGGGATTTTAAATGTTGGCCACCACATTACATTTTTTGAAAATGCCTTGTGGACCAAGGAAACTTATCCAGGTCACCCCAGTGTCATCATTCTGTGTCAGTATCTTTTATGAATTTGCCTTTACAGAATCTAATATGAAACATCTTAACATTCCCTCAAATTATAATGGGTCAGCATTTTTTATTTTATCAACATTGAAGCTTTGCTATATGCTACTACCCCATTCCATTAGTAAAATATCTTTGAAAAGAACCAGCTTAGAAAGATAAGTAAACTTACTATTTTCCTTTAATTCAGCTAATTTGCCGCCTGTCTATATTGTGAAGTTTAGTGGAAAACATGAGTCTGAATAAGCCCAACTTGTAAGTGGCGGATTGCTGGGATGTACGGGATGTTGCTATGGGTCCAAAGTCCTGAGGGAGCCTGGGAACAGGTTTTCTGGAGGAGGGGGCTCTCAGATGTCCCTTGAGGGAGCATCTGCAGTCACCCAGGACAGGGAGAGAGCTGCCCCGAGGAGACAGAGCGCAGCGTGGATGGCTGGCAGTCGTGAGCTGGGGCCCCGCAGGCCCTCGGTGCGTGGGAGTGAGGACCCGGATGACTTACCTCATAGGCAGTGAAGTGAGGAGTGTGATCCAATTTGCACCTTCCTCTGCTGCTGAGCCGTTTGTTACTGTAACACCTGTTCCAATAAAGCAAGTGGCATTTTTTAAGAGCTTAAATTATGAAAATTAACTTCTTGAGTTAGTCTGGAATGAGTGACTTGAAGAAGTCATGGATGTTTAACGGATGACTGAGCTGAGAAGGAAAGCGTGAGTGGGCAGTGCATGCCAAGGGGAGGGACTCGATGCCAGCACGGGTCAGGAGGAGGGAGGGCGGCGGCTCCTGGGTGGAGCTCGAAGTAGCCACAAAGGTACTCAGCTTTGTGCTCTGTCTTTTCTCCTCAGAATGTTCACATCCTGCCACAGACAGTTCTGTACATGGCCGATTCCGACACCTTCATCAGCCTGGAAGAGTGTCGAGGACACAAGAGAGGTGAATATCCAAAGGAAAAGTTGTGGGTGTGATTGTTTCCTGATGTGTCTTCTGTTTGGAGTAAATATTTCCTGGTCCTGAGAGTTACTGACTTTCGGAGGCTTTGGGCCTAGTCCCTTCGGATGCATGGGTATATTGTCTTTGAAGCTCAAAGAGCTCTTTGCCTCACAGTTGGTTTCTGAACCTTGTGGTACCATTGAGACAGATTCTTTACAAAGGCATTTTCCTTGTGAAAACTGATCCTCCGGGCACTCTGACGGTGTGTATTTGGCTCTTGAAGCCTTTTATTGTGTTGGTGATGGGGACTGTTTACCAAAGGAGCATGTAGACAGTGCCACTGCTCGCTGAGAGAAGCACAGTCGTGTCCCAGCCTGAGCCCTGGGCTGCCGTCCGACTGAATCCATGTGGCTGCCTGCGCTACAGCAGCAGAGCTTGGTGTCATCAGGCCGGCAGAGCTGACGGTCAGGTTTAGAATTAAAACAGAGCAGGCCCGAAACAGGAGCACGTTTGTGTTCATCCAGCACTTTAGACTTCCTTATAAAGCATTCTGGTGTAAAATGACTTAAACTTGATTCAGGATTTGCCTTTTTCCCTCCACACCATCAGATTTGGCCTTGAGTGATGACACTGAATTGTTTTGCTCCTGTCTTTGCAGCAAGGAAAAGAACCACCATGGATACAGCAGTTGCCCTGGAGAAACTCTTCCCGAAACAGTGCCAGGTCCTCGGGATTGTGGCTCCAGGGATCGTAGGTGAGAGACCCTGCCTTGTGTTGCTGTGGGTCCCAGAGATGGGCACCCTGCTCGCGGCCTAAAAGCACAGTGATGTTTTGGGCTATCTCAGGTCCATCAAAGGCAGTCGTGTTCACCATGGTCACCTTGGACCGGATCAGTGTGCTCAGTGTCACATCTCCGGGCTGTCTGTAAACCAGTTGCTCTGCATCTTTCCGGGAGCATTCACCAGCGGGCAGACGTGTTCTGCCTCTCTCCAGTATAGCCTCAGTGAGCATGCTCACTTGGTCCCTGTTTCTGGTGGGCGGGGTGAGGGGGCCTCACTGGGAAATTTGTTTCTGTGCTTCGCCACTACTGTTGGAAGTTGGCAGCATGAGGAGGGCCCTGCCCAGGTTTGCTGCTCTGACTTTCCGCTGTTGTTCATGTATCTGACTGTGCTCTGTGGCTCATGGGAGGGACTGAGCCCAGGCAGTTGAGGCGGTTGAGACGCCTGGACTGGGACCTGGCTGTCCACCTGGTGCTGGTGTGACTGCGCAGGGCCCGCCTCACAGCTTCGCTGCTCCATCCGTGCCGGAGGCGTCAGCAGGGCCGCCGGAGGGCTGTGCAGTGAGTCAGCCGGAGCTACCAGTGCAGGGTTTTTTTTTAATCCTCGCTGGAGGATGTTTTCCCATTGTTTTCTAGATAAAGTGGAAGCAGGGAGAGAGAGAGAGAAACATCAATGTGAGAGAGACACATTGATTGATTGCCCCCCACACGACCCCCACTGGGGCCAGGGATCACACCTGCAACTCGGGTACCTGCTCTTGACCGGGAATTGAACCCCAGACCCTTTAGTCTCGGGCTGATGCTCTAACCACTGGGCAACTGACCAGGGCTCAGTTTTTCTTTTCATTTGTTATCAAAATTCTCTAATAGGAGTATTTCTCTGTGTGTGTGTATGTGTGTATATGTATACTTTATATAGTGATCAAATGTTTTAGCCCAGGATAAAAAAAAATTTTTCAAGTATTTTTTTCTTTATTGATTTTAGAGAGGAAGGGAGAGGGAGAGAGATAGAAGCATCCATAAGGGAGAACATCGACTGGCCGCCTCCTAAATGCCCCCCCACTGGGGATCAGGATCACAACCTGGGCATGTGCCCTGACCGGAATTGGACTGGTGACCTCTTGGTGCATGGGACAATGTTCAACCACTGAGCCACGCCAGCCAGGCCCAGGGTAAAATTTTTAAAGGAGAATTGCTGTGAAGAAGTATTTACTCCCCCCCCCCAACTTTTTATTTAGAAAAACTTCAAACCTATAGAACAGTTAATAACAGTACAATAAACACCCACATACCCTTCACCTAGATTCACTGTTTTAAAAAATCTGCAACCTTTGCTAGTTCTGTGTTTGCTTAAAATACATTACTTTCTGAATCATTTGAAAGTAAATTGCAGACATCATGACTCTAACCCTAAAAAAAATGTCAAAGCTGAAAGCTTGCTCAGAGAGTGGCCTGTCGATCTTCGTGCTCTAGGTGGGGTGGGTGCTGACACCGTCGTGAAATGAAACTTCAGTTGTTGTTGACTGTTGACGGAACTGCTTCCCTTTTTCCTAGTGACCCCAATGGGATCAGGCAGCAACCGACCTCAGGAAATAGAAATTGGAGAATCTGGTTTTGCTCTACTATTCCCTCAAGTTGAAGGAATAAAAATACAACCCTTTCATTTTATTAAGGATCCAAAGAACTTAACACTAGAAAGACGTCAACTCACTGAAGTAGGTGAGTCCCTGTTTCTCACCATTTATTCCCCCTCTCGCCGGTGCTGTGTCAGCGAGTCCGAAGGGCGTGCACCTTACTGGGTGATTCCAACTAGTGATCAGCGTGGCAAGTGCAGTGCGCTTCGTTTCAGAAAGGGGGTGAGTTCAGGCGGACTGTCGAGCAGGACCACACCCCTAGGAGGCTTGGCCAACGTGGGCCAGACCTGAGAGGTCGTTCTGAAGACTGAGTGGCTCCGTATCTCAGCCTGATGAGAGCTTAATGTCACTAACAGTAAGCAAGAGACTGGTGGCTCAGGCAGAGCAGTGCTAAGGCCTTTCATCTGCATCTGCAAACGAACCGATCAGCATCGACCATAAAAATCACTGTTGGCATAGAAACTGCCCAGCGGTGACCCCTCGCGCATGCGCGTGTCAGCCAGCCTACAGGCATAGCTCCGAACCATGGGAGTGAGCACCTGTGCAGCCGTGGAGGGGATCCGAGACTGGTGTGATAATCGAGGGGGAAGGCGTGCACACCGAGACGCATGTGCCACCATCCCTCACAGAGAGAGTGGGGAGGGGCCGGCGTTGGCTCCAAGCCTGGCAGCCGGGACAGCAGGCCTCTGGGAGCATGGCGGGGGCAGAGCCCGGTGGAGGGGGACTGCGGGGCGTCTGTGGTGGGAGGCAGGAGAGTGTCGCTGTCACTGCTCTGGGTTTTCCCCTTTCTACTTTTGGGCACGTTCCTTAACTTTTCTGAGCATCTGGTTCCTCATCTGTGAGTGGAAATGACTAACTTAGAGTCACGAGTGTTAAACGGGGTGGCTCACATCAAGCACTTAACTAAACACCTGGCTCCGTGGAGGGCAGGCAGTCGGCCGACACCGGCGGCCCTTCAGGCAGACGCACAGTGAGTCACACCATGGGTGGCCCACCTGCATGGCCCTGTGGTCCGGCAGGGACAGGCGGATGGCAGGTGGGTGTGCAGCTCAGGGAGGGACGTTCAGGGAAGGTCTTGGGTCAGAAGCACGCGCACGCCGGCTGGTGGGACAGGTGATGACGGCTGACCTTTGCTGCGGCGTCAGCTGGGCATTGGGCACTGGCTGCTTCTCGTCCTCACAGCCCCTGTGCCAGGTGGAACTCGTGGGGTCTGTGGTCTGTTGTCCAGGAGGAACTGCAGGGTACAGCTCTCAGAGTGCAGTGAGGGCAAGTTGAGGAGCGGGTGTGGCTTGTTGCTGAGCCAGGGAGACTGTCATTGGTGAGACAGAAAATAAAGTTTCAGTAAAGGAAATGTAAAATGCCGGTTTCTCTGCCGGGTCTGATAGCTGCCCTTCCTGTCTCCGCAGGCCTTTTGGGTAACCCCGAGCTGCGGGTGGTGCTGGTGTTTGGCTACAACTGCTGCAAGGTGGGGGCCAGCAGTTACCTGCAGCGGGTGGTGAGCACGTTCAGCGGCTTGGACGTCGTGGTGGCCGGAGGCCAGGTGGACAACCTGGCGTCACTGACCTCCGGAAGGTACGTCTGGCGTGCTTCTGGTTTCTCTGCTGTCGGAAGTGTTCTCAGACTTTCGTTACGTGGGTTGTTTTTGTTTTTATTTTTTCCCTCTTGCCTTATTGTCAGACACAGCACAGAAAACAGCAGGGTCCTCTTGGAAATCAAAGCTCGGCAAGGGACGGAGAGGTTTCAGAGACATTTTTAAAGTACAAGACAGAGCTGGACTAAAGGCTGCTTCCCCCTCCCAGAGCCAGGACCCCCAGGGAGCCCTCCCCCAGCAGCCAGTTCACACAGGCGGCTGACAGGCCTCCCCACCTGGAGAGCAGGGCCACACGGTGGTTGAAGTCCCTCCTCCCACCAGGCCGCGGTGGAGGAAGGCAGGCAGTGCGGTGACCCTCCGGGTCCTCCGCCGTCCTGCCCAGGCACCCACCAGGGCCTGTCCGTTCGGCCGGCGTTCATGGGGACGGGAAAGGCCGGGTGTGACACCAGACATCGTTCTTTGTCCTCCTGTGTCTGGGACGGGAAGCTGGTGGCTCACTGCACAGCCTGGCTCCGCCCTTCCTCTGCTGCGCTGGTCTCGGGCCCCCCTGCGCCCCCATCGCCGAGGGCAGCACTGCCTGCCAGGGCGTCGGAGGACTTTTCATGTGTTCTAGATGAATTCCCGGTGGTCTGCGGTTTTTTCCAGGCACCCTCTGGACATCGATGCCACCGGAGTGGTCGGGCTGTCCTTCAGCGGCCAGCGGGTGCAGGGCGCCACCGTGCTGCTCAGCGAGGACGTGGGGGACGGGCAGAGCGCCGAGGCCGCCCTGCAGCGCCTCAAGGCCGCCGGCATCCCGGAGCGCAACAGCGTGGGCTTCATGTTCGCCTGCGTGGGCCGCGGCTCGCAGTACTACAGGGCCAAGGGCAACGTGGAGGCCGATGCCTTCAGGAAGCTGTTCCCCACGGTTCCTTTGTTCGGCTTCTTCGGAAACGGAGAGATCGGGTGTGACCGCGTCGTCACTGGGAACTTGATACTGCAGAAGTGTGGCGAGGTCAAGGGCGCCGACCTGTTCCACAGCTACACCACTGTGATGGCGCTGGTGCACCTCGGGGCGGCGAAGTGAAGCCTGTCGCCGGGTCTCCTGCAGAAAGCCAGGGGCCCGGGCTGTGTCCCCCAAAATGCTGTTCTGTGTACTTGTTTTGTAGCTCTGATGCTCTGATTTCTTCGGGGTAGTTTCCAATGTGTAGGTGAGGGCAGCTGTGTGTGTCGCTCAGTGCAGAGCAGAAGCCGGAGGGACCAGGGCCGCGGCCACGCACCAGGCTGCTGGGCGCGGGTCTAACTCGGCTCCCGCTGGGGACTGTGTACGCCCAGGACGGGCCCAGACGCCCGGGGCCGCCTCTGCAGTGCAGGTGGGGGGCAGGATCGCCAGGGCGTGTTTCTCCCCTAATAAAGGAGAAAAGCATTCGATGGCTTGAGAAATCTTTCTCTGCTTTACAGTTTTACCAAGTTTTTCAGAAGCTATAACAAAATTACTGACTTTTCACGTATTTGATAGTAAAGAACTATTTTGTTTAGCACTCTATAAAGTTAATAGTGAAATAAATTCCCAAGACGAACAAGTAGTGTTGTATTACTGTGAGGAAGAGTTTCTTTTCCCCTCAGACTTCTTTACAAGACAGAAAGGGACATCGGTCTCGCCTGAGCCACCTTCCCCAGGTCTTCCTTACAGGGTGGCTTGTCGGCACATCCGCCTGAGGGGTGACCCGCTGGTGCGGCCCTGCGGCGGCTCGGACCCGGAGAGCGTCGTGCGCGGTGAGTGGGAGCCAGGCGTGACATTCCGCTTGTCACATTCTTAGTGACATTCTCTAGTCACTCTTCTCCGTTTTCACCTCGAAAGATTTTTCTCTTCCTGTTTATGTGATGAAAATACTTAGAAGTTTCTTGTTTTATAGTAACCCTCAGTCTTAGTTCTGAAGAAAGTACCAAGAAAAGTTTGATTGTCATAGAACTGTTAGTCTGTGAATATATTTAGCCATGTTTGTTTAGCTATTAACTTTTTAAAAATTAACACTGGTACCGATTATCAAGTAGACAGTGCCTCAGAATGGGAGCCCTTGGATGTACGTACATAGCACAAAAGGGAAGACTTTGTCCGTTGTCTTTGTCCCGTGATGTTGGCCAGAGCTGGTTAAGCAGTAGAGGAAAGGGGATTTAAACCTGAGACACTCAGCCCTGGCCAGTTTGGCTCAGCGGTTGAGCATAGGCCTGCGCACCAGAGAGTCCGAGTTCGGTTCCTGCTAGGGGCACGTACCACTAATAATAATAATAATAATAAATAAAATAAAAACTGAGAAACTTAAAAAATATGAGCCTAGGGGTTGAATGGATTATTTTACTTTTTCAAATTAATATATGAAATATTTTGTTACTCCTTAAAGGAGAGTCTGCTGCAGGGTCACTTCATGTACTGTTTGAGGTTAACAGAGGGCTCCTTTTTATAGCCACGCCCTTGGTGCTTGTTTTGAATGGAAAATTCATTTGACCACAAGGCTGTCACCTTGGTGCAGAACAGAAAAGCTGACCCAGTAGAAACCATAGGAGTCCAGTACGACCTCACTTAACGTTGTCAATAGGTTCTTAGGGCGGTGGCGAAATGACATACAATGAAACCATTTTTACCACAGACTACTCAAATAAAGAGTTAAGTTCCTGGGGCATCTCATCAATGTCGTAACAAAATGACATTAAATGCTACAATGTTACTCGAGGACCTGCTGCCCTGAAACCCAAGGCATGGCCCTGCCTCTCACAGGCCTGGATGTTGCATGGAAGGGGAACCATCATTTAAGCCAAGTTAAAATGAAATAATGTATTACAATTTTAAAAGGCTTGTCTTAAATAAAAGCAATCATTCAAGGAATAGTGTTTCAGCTAAAAACATAAGTAAACTCCTGGAACTGGCAACTGTCTCAGCAGCCACTTGTGAAATCACATGGAAGAGTTGACAGGAGCACAAAAGGAGAGGGGAGGACGTGCCCTCAGTGTCTCCACCGTTGGCCCATGGATGGGATGGTTTAGTCAATCAAGACATTTGGAAATACTTCCTCGGTAGGTTTTCAAAGCAAAATCTTCCTGCAGCTGCATTTGCATCCCCTTTATCTAAGAACTAAACTCCGTAAGAGCTCAGGAATAAAGGGAAGGCAGACCCAGAGACTCAGACCTAGTGGTAGACACCCTGCACATGGAGGTGGTTCATCATCTTCCGGGACCTGCTTTATGCAAGGGCGAGGGGCCCCACTGCAGCTGCCCCCACACCCCCCCCCCCCCGCTTGGCCCAACCGGATGGCTGGTGGATGTGCCAATGTCTCAACCCAGGGAGAGGCCAGACACCAAGAGGCTGGCCATTTAGTAATACTGCAGATTTAACACAGCGAACATGCAAAGAATGTAAAACAAACTTACAAATCTATGTAAAGATTTTTGAGAAAAAATATATCTACTTTTGTATTTTATTCCCACACAGTACTACTTAGATTAGCACCACCATAAGTTAGATTTTAATGGAAACAGAAGACTAAATCCTCTTGATTGGAAATTGTGAGATTTTTTAGATGACCAACTTGGTTTTCTTTTCTAGAGACTGGGTCTGCTTCATAAAAATCCTAAAATAATAAAACATAGAAAGCATTAGTAATAACATCCTTGTTAAATGAACAAAATCAGTACCTATGTAGAGAATGTGTTAAGTGAGTTGTTTTTAATATTGGCATTTGCAAGACGTTATTTTTGTTTTATATCTACACTATTTTTGCCCTATACACAACTGAGACAGGTACTGAGACTATATACTGCTAGAAAGTGGAAAACATTGGCAGAAGCCAATAAACGCCATTTAAGGTTTTGGTACTGTTTTTCATTTCATAAACAATTTGAATAGGAATTATTGTTCACTAGTGACTTATCACAGCCTGCAAAAAGGCAAGATTCATAATTACAAGAACTTGGAAGAAAAACCCATTTGTTTATTTTAAGTTTGATATCTTTTTATTGATTTTTTTTTTTTAGAGAGAGAGGAAGGGAGAGAGAGAAACATCGATCAGCTGCTTCCTGCATGCCCCACACTGGAGATCGAGCCCACAACCTGGGGATGTGCCCTGACCCGAAATTAAACTGGGACTTCTCAATCCCTGGGAGGACACTCAGTCCACTGAGCCACACTGGCTGGGCTTATTCTTTTTTTTTTTTCTTCTTTTTTTTAATATTGGGGAATTTTATTTATTTTATTAATTTTTTGTGGTATGTGCCCCTAGCGGAAACCAAACCTGGGACTCTCTGGCCCACAGGTTGACGCTCAACCACTGAGCCACACCGGCCAGGGCTCATTCTTTAATTTTAAACACAAATGGTCATCAGAATGAGAACTTTGAGACCATATTCTTTACACAATTCCCAAGTCTGACTAACCAAGTCAGTCACCATCCATGTGTCTGAAACATACTCTGTTCAAGGCCTTGTGATGTTGGAATTACAGGAATGAAACATGGTGACCTGAGCAACACCAGCAGCAGGGCAAACCATTTACCAGGACAGGAGCATCTTCAAATCACATCGGGGAAACCGGACATCCACATGCAGGAAGTATGGGGTTGGATTCTTACCTGATACATAGAAAAGTTAACTCGAGGTGGAGGGAGACCTGCCTGTAAGAGCTGTAGCTATGAAGCTAAGGAAACCGGAGCAGAGCTTCAGGACACTGGGTTTGGTGGTGTTTTCTTGGATATGAAACCAGAGTCCATCAAAAGAAAAAGACAGCCCTGGCCAGTTTGGTTCAGCGGTTAGAGCGTCGGCCTGCGGTCCGGAGAGACCCGGGTTCGGTTCCCACTAAGGGCACGTACCTCGGTTGCAGTTTGTCCCCGGCCCTGGTTGGTCCTGCGGGTGGCAGCCACTCGATGTGTCCCTTTCACGTCGATGTTTCTCTCTCTCCCTTCCTCTCTCTCCCTCCCACTCTATCTGTACAAAAAATGGAAAAATATCCTCGGGTGAGGATAAAGAAAAAAAGACAAAGACAGCCCTGGCTGGTTTGGCTCAGCGGTTGGAGTGTTGGCCCGCAGTCCAGAGAGACCCGGGTTCAGTTCCCGCTAAGGGCAAGGACCTCGGTTGCAGTTTGTCCCTGGCCCCGGTTGGGGTCGTGTGAGTGGCAACCACTCAATGTGTCTGTCACATCGATGTTTCTCTCTCTCTTTCTCTCTTTCTCCCTCCCGCTCTATCTGAAGATAAATGCAAGAATGTCCTTGGGTGAGGATAAAAAAAAAGAACTGCAGTAGACATTTCTTCCAAGAAGATACACCGACCGCAGATGTGTACCTGGGACGCTCAGCATCGCGAGTCATCAGGGACATGCAGTGCAAGACCATAGTGAGGTTGCTGTCCTAACGCATGTGGAGCGGTGTAATTTTAAAAGCAAATGACCCGTGTTGGTGAGGATGTGGAGAGGTTGGCTTGAAGGGGAAATGCCGGTCAGGGGGCTGTGACATCAGCCAGTGCTTGCTCTGGCCAGAACTCTGGTGTTCAGAACACCACTGTTTCAGACTAGAACTGTTTACTTTATTTTTTAATTGATTTTTGAGAGCGGAAGAGAGAAACACTGACCAGGTGTCTCCCGTATGTGCCCTGACTGGGAATTGAACCCGCTACCTTTTGGTGTACAGGAAGATGCTCCGCCCGACAACCAAACCAGCCAGGGCCACAACCATTTATTTTAATACTTCCCGAAAGTCACTATTGCTTGCTGTCTGTTAAGTGTCAGGGTAACTTCACAGTTGGAGAAAACTGGAGAAATCATTGTGGCCTAATGAATTCTTTATATGGCACCTAATAAGATGAAAACCTTGGTTCTGCAGAATCATGCCCCAAAAATGAAATGCCTTGTGGGGGAAATAGGCCTGGAACTTTGTAACTGAGCAGACACAAAAGCAAGGATCCTAGATTTCCACAAGTATCTGCGCTGAGAATTAGTCGGTCCAGCCTCTGTAGCCTTAAGCATTCGGGTTTGTGTTTCTTCCTTTCAGACACACGTCCTTGAAATGAGCTGCTTTTCGTAGAAACCCTTTTCACCAATATTAGAAACAGGATATAGGGGCAGCCCACGTGGGTCCTCTCCCCGCTGCAGGGAGTGTCTAGCTCTCAAATAAACTTTCTTCTCACTTACCCTTAGAAAATATATATGCACACATGCATACACATACATATATATCTGAGGGAGCCTCGTCAGGCAGTGGTGTTTTGTCACCGCACTGGTCTCTGAACCCCTGAGCCAGCCAGCCCTTGCACTTAAAGGGCGTTCTCCTTTTCTCTGTAGCTGTGAGAGAATGCGTTAGCTTCCTGGGAAGAAGCATGCCTGACCCACGCGACTTCAACAGGACGGGTTTCCCTGTCCAACCACACACCCTGATAATAAGACGTTGCAGGAACACGTACCTTGTAGCGCACAGACTGTTCTTGGTATGACAACTTAAGTCTCATTTAGGGAACAAAGAAGGATTAAATTTTTTAATTTCTTTTACCTTAGGGCGTCTCATTTTCTGCCTTTGTAACAAAGAAGTAGCGATTTGGCTCAATTCAATCATTCTTCAGTGTTCTCCATGCCCTGTGGGAAATAAGGGGGGTGTTTTCTTCACCTCCTTTCCTTCATGTGCTTACCTGCCAACACGTCCCCCTCACGGTTTTAGCTCACACACTCAGGTCCATCTCGAGTTCCTGGTTTGTGTGTGTGTAAGCGTCTAAATTAGTCTTTGTGTGGGGCCATCCAGCTATCCCAGCGTTACCCTTGCCCTGCCGAATTCCTGGCCCCTTTGTCAAAAGTCAGCATTGGGTCCATTTCTAGATCCATATGTTCATCCTAAGGACACGAGCTTCCCAGGGATTAGCCAGTTCCTCGCCCTGGCCCTCCCGGTAGCAGCCCACTGCAGACTGCTCTGGGGAGAGAGGCCCTCCCGGCTGTCACACGGGACAGAGATGACATGGTACCGTTAGCAACTTCATCTTCATGTGGAAGGGGCACTTATTTCAAAACCCTTGGCCAGTTTTGGTTAGATTCAAATGCCCACATGTAACAACGATTTCATGCAGGGTTCCACAATAAGCATTTCGTTTGGAAGTTCCTCACTGGGGGGGCACCGGTGCGGCTGGTCCCTCCCAGGCTGCTATCACACTGCCTGAACTGTCCCTCCGGAGGCGGCCTCTGCCGACAGCAAAGGGGAAGGAACTGGGTCAGTGGGAAAGCAGAAAGAAAATCTGAACTTGAATGTTGGGAGGTTCACTTTCTTCTCCCAATTACCTAAAAGGGTCAGGGCAGTCATCTGTGGGGCCGAGTCTTTTCCTTCAAGACAGCAGGGATGTCCTACTCGGATGTTTGTGCGCTATTTTTAAAGAGGTTTGTGTTTGTGGGTGGGGACCCGAAGTGACATGGGTAGCCTTGGCCATCTGTTCAGCTCCAGCAGTCCCGTTGTCCAGGCACCTGCGGCAGCGCCGGTGTGCATTGGATGATGAAGGATGAGACTGGCGGGGAGCCAAGTGCCCTGCAGAGCACCTGACATGTCGGAACTGTCCCCCGAAACCTGTGCGCTTGTATTAGCCAATGCCATCCCATCAAAAAAGTAAAAAACGAAACGAGAAAACAATATGAATGTGTGATACCGGATAACCTCCTAAACTTAATGAATCCTATATTCACTTATTTTCACAAGATTTCAGAGAAAAAAAAGACCAAAAGTAGTGAATGAAAATGAAAGTATTTTTTCACCTGAGCCATCTTTACTTGTGGCTTAGGAGTTACTCGTCTCCCCTCATGTTAATTGCCTGTGTATCCGTCTCTCCAAGTTGATTTAAGTCTGTGAAGTTAGGGAACATGTCTCTCTCTGGGTCGCTGCTCGTGGCTGGCTGCAGGACACCTGGCTCACGTGGACATGGATATGCAGCGTTTCAGAAGTTTCTGAGCACGGCCATGCCTTTTCTGACAGGTGGAAAATCTGATGTCTGCAGGTGCAGTGCCAGTGTGGGCGGGGCTGAGAACCCAGAGGAAGGTGTGCGGGTCACCAAAGGGGGCCACGCCCAGTTCAGCCCACCTGCTCCAAGGCACAAATAGAGCCCAATTTTATTTAGAAAAGAAGGCTGCCCTCTCAAATTACTGTCCCATTAAAAATTATGAAATAGACCCCATGTTTAGACTTACTTACCTATGTCTGAATAATTCAAGAGTGTTGTGTAAGTCCGTGAAGAAAAGATTTTAACGTGGAGCTCATGGGAAAGGGTGGCGCGGGGTTGCTTAGAAAGGGGATTTCTTACAGCCCACATAACATTTATGCAAACAACTATTTGAATAACTTGTAAAACTGAGATAACAGTTACAGAACACCATGTTCCATTTGAAATGAATATAATCACTGAACATGACTAATGCCGACGGCATCATAGCTGCCTGCAAACCAGGGCAAAGCTATGATATATGCGTTAAGGAAAGCTATGAGTTTTAAAAGTCATAAATTTTTAAATACTGATTAAAACTAGGATTTTGTGTAAATGAAGTATAGGGTTCTTCATGTAATTAAAGTATGCCAAGCATGTTGATGGTTTCTTTTCTAAAACCACCATTGAGACATTACTACTTGATGCAAACCGTGTAAATCGTACATTTGTTCTTTTAGGAAAGTATTAAAATGAACTCCTATAACCCCGTACTCTGAAAACAAGCCCTTTCATTGTCACGTGTTATTTCCCACATTCATAGGCAAGGTTATGTAGCTACAATTTTTTTCCATTTGATTGTTTTCTTTAAAAAGTTTTAGCTAAGGCATAACAGGTTTTAGTTGAGATATAACATTAGTTTTAGGTACGCAACATAACGATTTGATATTTATATATTGTGAAATGATAACCACAGTAAGTCTAGTTAACATCCAGTACCAAAGATAGTTACTTTTTTTTTTTCTTGTGATGAGGACTTTTAAGGTCAAGTCTCTTACCCTGAATTTTTATGAATTTACTTGGAAAAATACCTGTACAGCCGAGTTCATGTTTATTGAAGGCCAGCTGTATAACTGGGAGTTCTCTGAATTAACTTCCATAGAGAATATAAGATTTATTAAAGGATAATTAAGGTGCGCCAATATGAAGCTTACATGTCATTCTAAGACTGAATGGTACCTATAGAAATTGTTTACAACCTAGACTCCAGAGATTTTTCAGGGAGGACTGTTTTATCACAGACATCGTTTAGAATTTCTGGTACATAAGAGTTATTGCTAATAAAAAGCAGGCAGACTTTTTGTGGGTTTATTATAGTTTGAGATCTCTGCAAACCGGAACTTATTACTGCCTACACCCAAGTGGTGCTCATCCCGCCCCACGCTTGGTGTGCCCCTGCCCAAGGTGGAATCTGCCATGTGGTGCTATCCCTGGGCTTGCTGCATGCAACATGTGTCGCCTACTTATTAGAAAACCTTTGAAAAATGAGTTAACGGAGGACCTCCTGAATGCACGGCCCTCTGCTTTGTGTTTTATCCACATAGGCTGGATATCCATACACAATGGATAATGTGTATCCATTGACCCCATCTTAGCAGGGGTTTAAAGCCGTTTTGTTACAAGTCATTGTGGATATTTAAATGTCTAAATAGATATCACACAGAATCACATATATTCCATTTCTCAGGCTTTTCAAGAAGTCAGATTGGCTTTCTCCCTGCATGTTCCAAATAACTGAGGTTGCATTATTAGTCAACATTGAGAAGAGTTAAACATTAACATTTACACAAACATGAACAATGTAAGATCTCTTGGTATTATTTAAATTTCACAAATCACATAGTATCGAATCCATATGTTCTAGTTTTACAAGCAGCTACCGGAAGATAACATATTTTACCTCTGAAACCTTTACAGACATTCACAGGAACGACATAACCTCCAATCTTCCCTCACAGTCTGGCAGCTGCCTACATGCAGTTTCTGATTGTGACTTTGTCTTTTTAACGAAGAGAAAATCTGACCTGAAGAGGCACTTTGGTGTGGGATCTCACGCTCATTGCAGACACATCAGAAGCAGGTATATCTGGCCAGAAAATAGCACACAGCGCTTAAACCCACAGCAGCAGCCTCCACTCCTGTTTTCCTCCTGCCGCGGCTCCGTCACCCACAAAATGCCCTCTCATCCGTCACCTACCGCCTCCTCAAGCAGCCCTGGTTCAGTGGTAGCTCGAGGATTTCCCTCTGCTATGAATAAGAATCACCTGGGGCAGCTAAAAATAAAGACGACAGGCCACTCTCCCGTCCATAAGATTTTAATGGGTTTGAGGTGAGGCTCCAGACTGCATTTCAGCAAGTGTCCCCAGTAATTCTCACAAGGCAAGTGTAAGAACCAGCGGAAGAGGCCGGCCGGCCACACGTCTTCACGGCTCCTCCCAACTGGTCAGCCTCAGGCGCTAATCCTCCTGGGGCGCGAGGCTTCAGGCAGCAGGCAAGTCTGGAGAAAGCAGACTGGCATCTTGTCTACACCTCTGATTTGGGTTTTCCACACCCTGAAGATGTCAGAGGGCAAGAGTCTCCTTTGGATACGTGCTGTGACACAGGGCCCCACCAGGGGGCAGCACAGACCTGTCAGTACACACTGGGGATTTTTTAAATTTCACATTACCACATAAAATGGTTGCACCCACACTTTCTGGGAATTCGGATTACAAAACAACAACAACAACAACAACAACAACAAAACACTTAAAAGGCGCATGTAGAAGATGTTAGCATCTAATTTCCAGGCCTCTGCGCGTCCAGAGGGTTTTCATACGCAGCTATTAGAGGAAGGTCCCCTGAACGAAAACATTCAAACTCGAGGATCCCAGGTGAACAGAGGTGGTGGCAGATTCTCCGTCTGCTGGTTTCAAAGCGCTAGTCCCACTCTTTGCACTGGCTGTTTTTCACTGGTTTTAACCCGTCTTTAGAGTTCTACTAGGGGGGTGGGGACAGATGGGGGGACAATATGAGCAAGCAATGCCAACGCTTTTTTTTTTTTTTAACACCTTTTCAAGTGTAGCTGAAATGTTGCCACCGCCTGTCAGAAAACATACCCTCGTCCCCGACACCCTGTCCTCCCAAGTCTTCTTGGCCCACCCCCACTTTCTCCACATTTCTTGTGGAAACAGAAAAATAAATAAAATAAATAAAAACCGCCTCTGGCAACCCAGGTAGCTTCTGCAGATATCACCCCCAGGGGCTTTTCCTCGCTGAAATTCCACGTTAGATTTGGGTAAGAAACGCGGAAAGATGGGGAGGGAGGGCCCGCCGAAGGGCGCTCATTCTCGGCTTGCCAAAATTAGATCCTCCTGCGTCTAAGGACAGTATGGTCCGAGCCTGAAGTCTTTCAACTCCACGATTTCTCTTTTCGCTGGAGAAGCTGAGGGGGGCGGAGAAGGCGGCCGGGATGACAGACATCTCTGGGAGGCCACGTGGGCCAAACCAACCAACCCCCAAATAAACAGCAACACCCCCAACACGCCAAGTCCCGCTTTCGAGGACGCAGGAGAACGGGACATCCACGCTGCCCGCAGAGCCAGAGGCCCCCCGGAAACTGCTCTAGAAAGGGGGCTGTCCCATCTTTCCAAGTGGTCTCAGCGAACAAGGTCAGGAGCCCACTGGGAACGGCCATGATTTTAGGGTGGATCGATGGGGGCCACACATCCCCGCGCGGCGTCCCAGCTGGGGCGGCACCTGCGGCCTCGAGACAGCCGGGCGCACGTGCGCGCAGTCCTCGCCGGCACCCTCCCGGCAGCCGGGGTGGGGGTGGGGCGATTCGTGGACGAAATGTCTAAAAAGGCTCCTCGCGGGCGATGACGGAGAGGGCGAGCTGAGCCACAGTGTCTCCAAAGGTGGTGTCCGGAGCCCGGGACTCGGGCCACGGGGCGCGCACTCAGACCTCAGGGCGCCGTGCCGGGGCCGCGGGGTCCCCACCGGCGCGGGCCCGAAGTCCCGGGGCCTCGCACCTGTTGCCACCCGGCCCGCCTGCCCCACCTCGGACGACCGCTCGCGCCCCTCGCCCGGCGGCCCCGCCCCGCGACCCGTCACCCGCGCCGCGAACCGGCGTTCCCGCGAGGCCGCGGGTTTCTGGACAGCGCCTCAGACGCGGCGGGCGGGGGCGCGCGGTCGCGGGGGCGCCGTGGGGCGGGGGCGCGGGGCCAGAGCGCAGGCTCACGGCGCAGGCGCGGGCCCGGGAGAGCCGGCGGCACCGGGCGCGGAGCAGAGCCCGGAGCGCGAGCGGTGGCGGCCGCAGCAGAGGCGCGATCGCGGAGCCGGCGGCAGGTACGGGTCCCGCGGCTGGCGGGCCGGGCTGCCTCCTCACGCGGGGCCGGGGCCGGGCCCGGGATCGGGGGCCCTGGGGCCCCGGGGGCCCGTCTCATCGCCGACCTTCATCCCGCGGGCCGGGTGCGTGCGGCTGCCGCCGGTGGCCCCGCGTCCCCGTTTCCGCAGCCCCGGCTCGGTCCGGCCGCGGTGCCTGACGCGCGTCCTCCGCCTCCGTGGGCCCTCTTGCGTGTTACCGCAGCCCGAGGCCGAGGGGACCCCGCCGCGGGCGCCGTGTGCAGGGAACCCCCGCCCCCAGGTGGAGGCGCACTGGTCGCGGTCGCTCCCCGGAGGCTCCCCGTCGGTCGGGCTGTCAGGACGCGGGTCCCCGGCGCCCCGCTCGCGGCCCCTGAAGCCCGCGGGCCCGAGTGGAGTCCCCGGCCGGCTCGGGCGCGCTCCCTCGGGGCTGCGGCTGCCGACCGCTCCGAGGGCCACCTGTTGGAGGCCGACCCCGGGCAGCCCCCGCGTGCTCACGGAGGCCGCGACCGCTGGGCTGCGCTTCTTCCGCGGCGAACCCGCCGGTGACCCGGGGCAGCGCGCGCTTCGGGCCGAACGACGCGGCGGCTTCTGCTCCGCACACTGGCCACCCCGGCTCGTGAGGCCGACTCTCCCTGAGCTCCCCCTGGGCTCCGGCTGCAGCCCGGAGGCTCAGATGCGTGAGCTCGGCATCTTTCTGGTGTTTGTTTTTCCCGAAACACGCTGGTGGAAAGCATCGTAAAAGCTAGAAGCGTGGATTGGAGATGGTGATCCCGAGACGTGGGGATGCGGCCGCAGGACTGCAGTGGTTTCGGAAAAACAGTCCAAGCGCCACATCTCATCCGCGAAGGGCCCGCTTCTTGTCCTTCCTTTCTTTTGGTTTTGTTAATCTTCACCTTAGGATATTTTTCCCATTGATTTTTAGAGAGAGTGGGAGGGAGAGAGACAGAGAAAAACCTGGTGTGAGCGATCAACGCGACCCCAGGGTGGGGATCGAACCTGCAACCCAGGTACGTGCCTTGCCCAGAATCGAACCCGCGACATTCCGTCCGCAGGTGGACGCTCTAACCGCGGACGCAGACCGGCTGGGGCAGGACCCCTTTCTCACATGTTAGGGTGAGCCAGGTGCTGAGCTAAAACCTGTCTTTGCCTCATCTCATCCGACCCTCAGAACTCACCTGTGATCTCCACGTTGAGGATGAAGAAGCTAAGACTTGGAAGGTTAGCTGACTTGCCCAAGGTCACAGTCAGGGCAGGGTCGCTATGCAAGCGGCAGGGTGTGGGGGCCTTGGGAGAAGTCCTTCAGCGGTGGTGCGGCCACTTGGTCTGCATTCTCACTCGGACCCATTAACACTAAGCTTATGCACGAGCCGTCTTGGATTTTCCATTTGGTAGGTTCACACCAACCCTGGTGGCTTTCCACTAAGAGACACTTATTTTACAGTGGGTCTGGGTGGAGTTTTTTTAGGTGGCACTGAGCCTATTAAAAATGGGGTCCCAGAATGCTTCCCCTTGACTCTCCCAAGCAAGCAGTTTAAGTTCGAAGAGTAGTTGCCCTTCACATTTAAATCTATAACATGTATACCCATCAGGTAGAACAAATCACTCATATTTTCCATTTCACTCATGTTTATGGAACCCTACTCCGGCCCCCTCACCCCACCCTGCACACCATCTTCTGGTGTCCCCACCGGTCAGAGGCATTCATACCACCCCTGGACCCTCGTCCAGTCTTACAATCGTAGCAGTGATTCATTCGACTGTGTTGGAATTGCTGTGTTCAACTTCGCATGTATATTTAATCTCTCTCTTTTGCAATTGCATTGTTATAATGCAGGTATTGGGTTCTGCTACACATGTTCTCATAGACGTAGAGATGGCTGTAATTACATCATTAGAAGATTCACCCAATGGGGCTACCGACTTTTATACTCAGGTTATGGACTTGAGCTGGTAGTGAGACAGATGTAGGGATTATTTGATAATTATATTCCATGGAAGTCACAGCTTTTAATGATGCATTGATGAATAATATTAGGTCAGAAATATGAGACTGTTTTGTGAATCCTATGAGCTCTGTTCTCTAACTTGTGCAATATGACTGGTGTCAGAACACCATGATGTTACTCTTCATCACACTGTCCTGTTGACAGCAAAGCAGCATGTGTAGCTGTTTTGCTTTATGGAAAACACTTGGTTTTGGAAAAGCATATCCCTAATGCTTATGGAAATACTGAGGTGGAGTCTTTCTGCCCTAGGGATTTCCAGTCCATGACCAGATAAACTCAAGGCGAGTCCTGGTGTTACTGGGAAGAGGCAGAAAACAGAGAGAGGAGTTGTTTGATTTCTGGGAAGGAAGTGGGGTTTCCTGTGGGGAGCATCACTGTCTTCTTCCATCAGAAATCTCATAACTAAAAAGCACCCAAGACGCCTAGCCTACTCTCTTCCATTCATGCAGAATTTTATTGAAAACATAGCTGAGCATCCTCTTTGGTGCAGTGGTCAATTCGAGGAATGTCAAATGTTTCTGAACTACATTCATTTCTTTTTCTTGAAACATATTTAAATTGGGGAAAGCCATAGGGATACTGTGGATGCGTAAGCATTATTTTTTTATTCCTCTCACCAAGTGTTTTTTGTTTGTTGTTTTTTGTGGAGGTGGGAGGGCAGCTAAAAATGTCCCCAGCTGTCAGTGGCGTACTTGGCCGACTGGAACGCACATTTCGCTCCTTGTTGAGGAAGACCCGGGAACAGCCACATCTCTCTTTCCTTGACTGACCTTGTAAGCTCCTTAGTTGTGAAGGTTTTTTTCCTCCTTCTTAATTTAGTATTCTTTGAAATGAGACTTTTTCCCCAGTGTCAACAATGGTAAATCACAAAAGCATTTCACAGTCAGCCTAAGTGAAATCCTTGCTTTTCATCCATCTCTTTCTCTCTCCTGGGTGGCAGCCATAACAAGGGTTTTATTTTTATTTAGAAAGTGGTTCACAACCCACACGTTAACCCATCTCCTTGCCAGACCGAGAGAAGCAGAGTCCTCCAGGCACGCCCCCCGTAGGACCGCCATCTGTGGTCCAGGTCTCGCCTGAGAACCCTGCAGCTGTGTGTGCTCAGTTCCCTGTGTAGAAGAGCAAGGTTCCTAAGTTAGATCCCACCAGGTGGGCCTCGGGTGCAAGGTGCGAGGGGTTCTGCCAGGAAATTTCTGCTTGCAAATGTAACATGCACGCATTGGAAAATGTTCAAATATCATGTAACTATAGAAGATAGAAGGTCGGTGATTAGAATCTGGTCATCTTACTCCTCAGCGGCATCCACATTAATGGTTCCGTGGGGAATTCTCTGGGTTCGGAATGTGGATACTAAAATGTTACTGTTGGCCAATAATCCTATACATAGTTGCATACTGCTTTGCATTTTCTTGCCTTGCACTTGGTGATGGGCCTCGGACCCCTCAGAGACCCTTGGATGGCATATCTCCAGCCACCTCTTATCCTTGCACTGGAAGCCAGGTGGGAGGGGCTGTGACCAGGGAGGGGGAAGGGAAGGATGCGTGGTGGTTCGTGACCAGGCAGGAGCTGTGTCCTGTGTCGGACCGTAACCTTCAACAGCCGCCCTTTGTGGTAGCTGTTTAGAGATGAGGGCCCAGCCCTGGCCAGTTTGGCTCAGCGGTTAGAGCGTCGGCCTGCGGTCCAGAGAGACCCGGGTTCGGTTCCCGCTAAGGGCACGTACTTCGGTTGCAGTTTGTCCCCGGCCCTGGTTGGTCGTGCGGGTGGCAGCCACTCGATGTGTCCCTTCACGTCGATGTTTCTCACTCTCTCTCCCTTCCTCTCTCTCCCTCCCATTCTATCTGTACAAAAAAAATAAAATAATTAAAAAAAAAAATGTTAACAGAGATGAGGGCCCAAGATTCATGCTTTAAGGAGCAGAGGTGAGATTCAAGCTGAGGTCAGTGTAACTCAGCCTCTGGGCTGTCTCCTCCTAACTGTGGACGTCCCGAATCCTCTGGCCTCCTTGCTGTTCCCCCTGCTTCAGGGCCTTCACCCGAGGGTTCAGTTTCCAGGAGTGCTCTTCCTGCAGACACCACCACCGACCTCTCCGTCTTCGCTCCCATTCTGACCGGCCCTTTAAAACTATCGACCTCCCCGCAGATATTTCTATCCCTCCTCCCTACTTTGCTTTTATTTGTAGCCCCTCCTGGCACACCATATAAATTTGTTATGTTTATCATCCATCTCCCCTGGCAATGAGCACTCCAGGGCATGGGGATTTTGTCTGTTTTGTGTGGTGGTCTTAAATCCTTCCAGCCTCCTACACTTTTTGTTTCTGTTCATCCTTGTTCCTGTAGTCAGTGGTGACACCTGGAAAGTGCAAAGGCTGTCTGTGTGTGCATTTGGGGGCACAGCAAAGAAAGTGGAGAAAAAACGGGAGAGACCTTGTCTTCCTGTGAGCCAGTATTGGGGAGAGAGAAACCTCCCAGGCAGAGTCCGCCCCTGTAAAGAAAGCCACCTGAGGGCTGCGGGGTGTGACAGGCAGCCGCAGGTTTGTGTGGAGACGGCCTGTGAAGGGAGGAGACCTGGGGGTTCCCCTCCATTGGGAATGCAGGATGTTTGGACTCTCCCAGAGGTCCCACCAACTTTCCCAGTGGCCCGAGTCACTGGAAAGGAAAGGGGATCCATGGACACTCACACAGGCAGGTTAATCTCTGCACCCAGCACCAGCCTGTCACATTTTTAGAGATGAAATACCTGTCGGAGTCTCCCCTGTGAAAGCCTGGGTGTGAGAGCTCAGGGCCCGAGCCCGTACCAGCAGCATCACAGCCGGAGATTTTTTTGGGCCACGCAGCCCTGGACTCCGGTCCGTTCATGCAACTGCTGTGCGCAGTACTTCCTGAGCTGCGGCAGATGACGGGCGTTTGTGGGACTCCTGCAACACCAGAATTTTAAAAAAAAAATGTTTTTCTTTATTGATTTTTATGGAGAGAGGAAGTAGAGGGAGAGAGAGATGGAAACATCAGTGAGAGAGAACATCGACTGGCCGCCTCCTGCGCACTCCCCACTGGGGATCAGGCCCACAACCTGGGCATGTGCCCTGACTGGGAATCAAACCGGCGACCTCTTGGTGCAGGGTCGACGCTCAACCGCTGAGCCACGCCGGCCGGGCAACACTTCAGAATTTAATACCTGGATGCTGCAGGGAGTTAATGGTTATGGGATGAAGTCTCCCTGAAACTGCTTCTCAGCCACAGGGTGACCTCCTGCTCCCCTCCTCTCCTCCTGGCAGCTGTCAGTGCTGCTCCGGCAGCTGGAATCACCCACCAGGAGAGTCCCCTGCAACACCGGCAGCCTCCCTGACACTGCTCTGGGTTTGTAATCGAAGCGGCTCAGTAGCTGGGACAGGGGCTGGCAACTTGAGTTCCCACAGCTCGTTAAAACAAAGAATTTCAATCAGTATGAGCAGCCCAGGTATTTGGAGGTCCAGGCTATGACTGGGCAGCTGTTCTCCGGGTTTCAGTCTCAAACCCTAACACCAATGTTTAGCTGCTCTCTGGGCTCCAAAAACAAGTTCGAAGCAAGTTACCTCATCCTGTTCCCTCCGGCTCCCACCCCAGTTCCAGAGCTGCCATTTCGTCCGGCCAGTGACATGGACACGGTCAAGTCACCTTCCCTGTGATGGCCTCCCTTAAAATAGATCTTTGTATTTTACCTGAATTTGATACAGTGTTTTAAAAAATAATAATAATTTCTGTGACACTTGCCATTTCTCATTTAAACACGACTACTACAGTGTGTTCCTTTTGTCCTTCGAAACAAAAGAACAGGGAGAAACATTGTAATCTCCCGAGGAAAGAAAATGTTGCATTGCGTTGGGCATAGTCTCAGAAGGAAAGCTTGGCCATTTCTCTCCCATCCCTCCCTGTCCTTCATTGTCCGTTTCTACCCTTGGCTCTCACTGCCTCCTTGAAGTTTTACGAGGAACCCCTGTTCCGCCCGCCACTGAAACGGAACTCTCAGAGGTCACCTGTGATGGCCTAAACCTAAATCCATGGCTGTCTCTCGGATTTCATTCCTGGTAGCTCAGCAGCATCCGGCCCCAGTGCCTCTTGCTCCTTGAAATGCTCCCGGCCACCCCTTCCCGCGGCGCTGGCCTTCCGCCGGCACCTTCCTGTTCTCTTGGCCTCTGCAGAGGAGGCGAGTGTGGGCTCGCCGGGGGTTTGAGTCCCGACTCCAACACTGGCTGATCCTGTGACTTCGAGTGATGACCCTCCTGTGCTCCAGTTTCCTGTCAGAGGGCTGTCGGGAAGAGGGAGGCGTGAGGTTGTCTAGTCACGAGTACGTGCTCAGTACAGGTCACCTTTTTGTTTTTTAATCCTCACCTGTGCATATTTTTTCCATTGATTTTTAGAGAGTGGAAGGGAGAGGGGTGGAGAGGGGGCATTGCTGGGAGAGAGACACCTCCATTGGCTGCGTCCCGCATGCACCCTGACTGGGGCTGGATTGAACCTGCGACCCAGGTACTGCCCTGGACCGGGAACCGAACCTGCAGCCCTTTGGTGCACAGGCTGTCACTCCGGCCAGGGCAGCTAAAAGCCCTAACTTAGGCTCCTAGTTCTTTTACTCACTGCCCTGACCCCTCCCAGTGTGTGCTCACACCCTCGGCCACCTTCACCGCTTGCTGCCCTGGCCTCCATCCTGGCCAGAGTGGGCAGAGTCGTGTGTGCGCCTCCGGGAGACCTGGACGCTAACGAGACGTCCTCGTAGGGGTGCAGAGCCAGGCTCCCCCAGAAAGATGATCGGTTACGGCAGGAAACGGCTGTGGTTTATACTTCAGAAATACCCGCCTCTGCATTCAGCACCATCCTGACGCATAGTAGGAGTTTAACGCGTATCTTTTAGCTGCCAAACATCGTCGTTTTTCTCGGCCCTTTTGAAATCTCTTTCCTCTTAGGTGTTGCTACGTCCTAAAGCCCAGGTAGGCTTTCTGTGGGAAACCGAGTCAGCCCGCATGAGTCAACCACCTCCGAATCAATTTTGGAATGAGGAGGGATCTATAGGAATCATTTTAAAAACAGGAGTTCAGGGAGTCAGTTAATGTTTTTAAAAAGGAGTTTGAATTCCTACCAACCTATGAAGCTGTTAGGATTTTAGGAAGTGTTTGCAGCTTTTTTTCTGTTCTCGTGACATTTCTCCAAGTAAAATGAGCTCTGAGGATGTAAGTGGGAAGTTTTCAAGCTCTTCAGACCTTGTCACAGGCCTGGGCCAGGGCCACCAGCTTCTCCTGCCGCCTTCCCCCTGCCTGAGCGTTAGAGGTCAGTGGTCAGTCAGGAGGCAGAAACAGGTGGACGAGTCCCGGGAGTCCGGACCCTCTGACTCCCGAAGGTCTCGCTCCTGAACGCAGCTGCGCGTTCTGGGCCTGCCAGGGTCCGCATTGCGGTGTTTTTGCGGGAGTTGTATTTAAGTGCCCAAAACGCTGTTACTGTGTCTCTGCCGATACGGGTGTTACTCCAGAAAGAATGTTTCTGGAGAAATCCTGGTTGGTCACCGCTGGAGGAAGCCGGAGGGGCCAGCCGTGCCCACAGAGGCGGCTCTGGAGACCGAGCCGCTGTCCCCGCCCAGCAGGTGCTTCGGGCGAGGCCAGGGCTCCAGTACCCCGGCTTCCGAAGGGGCCGGGCTGCGCCGTCATCTTCCCGCCGGTTAAAGGTTCGCCTGTAGACTTGTGGTTTCAAACCCTCCCCCAGCGGACAGATTTTGCTCTTTGGAGATGCAGGAGCATTTCTGGAGATGAAGGAGCACTCGCCTACAACACCTTCTGGAAAACATCGGGCTCCAGCCTTGGGGCACCTGCTTTGGCCAGAGGTCACCTTTGGCTTTGTAATTGCCTTTGAAAGGGAAAGCGTGCACAGGGGTCCCCCAAGGTGCTCAGTCCCCACTAGACTAGAAATGAGCCTGGTACGGTTTCTGGAGCCACTTACTCCACAGACAGCTGTGCCCACCATCCCATCCTGACCTCACAGACAGGTGGATGGAGCCCCATGGTCATGTCCAATCCTGTGGGCAGAAGTGTGCCCCCGCCAAATGTGTACATGAAGCCCTGATCCCTCATGGGACTGTATGAGGTGTGGGGTCCTTGGGCTGTCATTCCGGTTAAATGAGGTCGTAAGAAGGGAGCTGTGGCCTTCGAAGAAGGGGAAGAGAGACTCTTTTCTCTTTCTCCACCCTGTGAGCACGTGGCGAGAAGGCAGGAAGGGAGCTCTCTTCCAAACCCGGCCGGCGGCACCTGGATCTCGGACTCCCAGGCTCCGGAACCGAGAGAACTGGGTTTGTGTTGTTGGCGTTGTCCAGGCCGTGGGTGTTGTGCTGGTGGCCTGAGCTTTGTGCTGGATGGGAGACTGGAGACTTGACAGATGCGTTTGAAAACAAACAAACACACACCCTTAAAATTGGTCATAATTGCTGAAATGAAGTGGTTCTTGACAGTGTGAGCAACCAGAAAGCAATGCAGTCGGTGTGAAGCCAAAGGTCAGAGAGAAGTAAAGCTATTTCTAGTCATAAGCGAGTTCACACGAGTGCTTATTACTGTCCTTTTCCAGAGAAAACACTGCGAGTTTGGAAAGAAGCATCACGCCCAGGCGTCGGGCTGGGGGCTGGTCCCAGCTGCCCACACCAGGGGTGTAGCCCTGGGCAAGTACCCATCTCCTGTTCAGTAACAGGCCGGGCCTTAGGGACCCTGAATAACCTCTCTGCTCCGAACCAGGCAGCGCTCTGAGCCAGCAGGACAGAGTAGTTCGCGCTGTGAGCTTGCTTCACAAGCTGTGCCCGGCGACATTTGTTGGGAAAGTCAAGCGTCGATGGATGGCACCTGGCAGGAGAAAACCTTAGTGCATCCGAAACCCTCAATTAGAGCTGTAGGCAGCTCTGTGTCACGCTGTTGAGATACTCAGATGGCATGGTCACCTGCAGCGTGATGGGCCTGTGCCAGACAGGTAGACACACCTGGAAACCTCAGCGCTCCCGTAGACAGGAGTTCGTTCAGATTGAGGACACGCCACACAACTGGGTGCGTTTTCCAGATTTCACACGTATTAAACACTGTCACTGTACAGGTGGCAGTATTGTTGTTTTTCACTCCTCACTTTAATATCCCCGTCAGGCTAACGTTTCTCAGTTGGGATGTTATGGTTATCATCACATGACTGTGTAATAAATTACCCCAAAACGTAGTGGGTAACGGCTTAAAACATTCTGTTTTGCTCAGACTGGCCAGCCTGAACGTGTGGGGCAGGGGAGGTGGCTGGACGTGTTTGTGGCCGGGATGGCGTCCCCTGCTCCTTGCTTGGTGCCGAGTCCCTGCTGGGACCCAGATAACTGGCTGTCACTGAGCAGTGCCCCGGTGTGACGCTGGGCCCTGGTAGTGAGTGGGTGTCCTGGGAGGGACGCTCTCTCCCTTGTACGTGTACTGGTGAATACATTTGTGGCCTAATTTTCATTTCTTGTGAACTTGATCAGCGTGGCTTAGCCAGTCATGCGACGGTTGACTCAACAGTGAGAGAGAAAACTAGAGGCTTGCCCAGCGAAAGCCCTGGGTCTTTTTTTTTTATTATTATTATCTCACCCGAGGATATTTTTCCATTTTTTGTTCAGACAGAGTGGGAGGGAGAGAGAGAGAGAGAAACATCGATGTGAAAGGAACACATCGAGTGGCTGCCACCCGCACGACCAACCAGGACCGGGGACAAACTGCAACCGAGGTACATGCCCTTAGCGGGAACCGAACCCGGGTCTCTCTGGACCGCAGACCGATGCTCTAACCGCTGAGCCAAACTGGCCAGGGCAAGCCCTCGGTCTTACAGATGCTATCTGATGTTATCCATCCCTTCGTGCCGCCTCAGGGAACATCATGCTTCTCCCACCTTTTATTCATTTTTTTATCCTCACCTGAGGACATGTTTCCATTTTTTTGTTCAGATAGAGTGGGAGGGAGAGAGGAAGAGAGAGAGAGAGAGAGAGAGATCAATGCGAGAAAGACACATTGACTGGTTGCCACCCTCACGACCCCAACCAGGGCCAGGGACAAACCGCAACCGAGGTACATGCCCTTAGTGGGAACTGAACCCAGGACTCTATGGTCTGTGGGCTGACGCTCTAACCGCTGAGCAAAACCGTCCAGGGCTTCACCTGCCTTTTGAAACCTGGGAAATGGCCCTGGCCTGTTTGGCTCAGCGGTTAGAGCATCAGCCTGTAAACCAGGGAGTCCCAGGTTCAGTTCCCGCTAAGAGCATGTACCTCGGTTGCAGTTTGTCCCCGGCCCCGGTTGGGGTCGTGTGGGTGGCAACCCGTCGATGTGTCTCTCTCACATTGATGTTTCTCTCTCTCTGTCCCTCCCTCTCTCCCTCTTACTCTGTCTGAAGATAAATGCAAAAATATCCTCAAGTGAGGAATAAAATAAATAAATGGATAAAACCTGGGAAATGTCTTTGCTCAGCAGACATTTTTCTTTTTTTTTTATCCTCACTCGAGGATATTTTTCCATTTTTTGTACAGATAGAGTGGGAGGGAGAGAGAGAGAGAGAAACATCGACGTGAAAGGGACACATCGAGTGGCTGCCACCCGCACGACCAACCAGGGCCGGGGACAAACTGCAACTGAAGTACGTGCCCTTAGCGGGAACCGAACCCGGGTCTCTCCGGACCGCAGGCCGACGCTCTAACCGCTGAGCCAAACTGGCCAGGGCCCAGCAGACATTTTTCTTGGCACTTGTATGTGGGGGTGAACTTAGGGGCCAGAGAGGTCCTGCTGTGCCTGGTCGGGGGAAGGACCTCAGCGCCCTCAGCGCCCGTCCAAGTTCCCTGGGCTCCTGTCACCGAGGACCACACACTGGGTAGTTTTAAAAAGTAGGAATTTATTCTCTTGCAGTTCTGGAGGCCGGGAGTGTCAGGTCGAGGAGTCAGGCCTCATGCCCTCCAGCGGCTCCAGGGAGAGCCCTGCTCCCCAGGTCCAGTGGCCCCGGGGTCCCTGCGTGTGGCAGCATCGTTCCGTCCCTGCCTCTGCTTCACGGGCCTCTCCCTGGTCTGCCTCTTACGCGGACACTGTCACTGGGCTTAGGGCCCAACGACTTCATCTCAACTTCATCACAAGGACCACACTCTGCGGTTCTGTGGGAAGCTGAGTCGACACCCTTGTCCCACCGCAGCTCTGAAGCTGGGCAAGGTCTCAGGCTGTCTGGGACGGTGCTAAATAAATGTGAGTCCACTTCAGCACCAGCCACGCAGCCCCGGTGTGCGAGCGGGAAGAAGCTCGGTTACAGTCGGGGGACACCCTCAGGGGGTAGTGATCACGCCGATGTCTCTGGCACCCACCCTGAAGGCTCCGCTCCAGACTGGGAGCGACCCCCGCCCCTCGGGGCTCCTGCCTGCTCGAGGAGCTCACCCGCAGACCGCTCTCTGCAGATGGCTGGTGCCCTCCGCCCTGCGGGCCTGCGGGTGTGGCCACCTGTCCCCTGGCCCAGGGCCCGCGCAGCTTTGTCGTTTCCTGTGGACACTGGCGACAGCTCCAACGGCTCCTTTCCTGCTGCCGGGACTGGCTTCTCTTCTGTGGGCTGCACCACGCTGCTCAGCACCCCAGTCCGTGCCATCTTGACATCTGTGCCCTAAGCTGAAGAGGCCTCAGGAAGGCAGGACTTCGCAGTTGAGACACAGTGTGTCCCCCTTGCCGCACCACGGACGGGAGGGCCGCGGACCTTGCCCCTCTGCGGCCACCTTGGTGCAGTCCCGTGTTGGTTTCTTCCAGATCCTTCCCATCTCTGTCAGAAGATGACTGTTCCCAAGCTGTCCCTTAGTCCTCCTTCACTCCCGCGAGACCCTGGGGGCGTGTTTTGCAAATTAAGCCACTGCCTAGTCCTCTGTCACCTTGCACGGCGCCCAGGCTCCTGGTCGGTCCAGCTGTATCGAAGCAAAACATCTGCATCAGTAAGACGGGACCCCAAGCTGCCTTGGGGTCTTGCAGTGGGGTCCGGTGGGCTCGGGTTCCGCTCGGCCGCTGCTGACTGTTCTTAACTCCCGAACCACGTCCTGTCACTGCTCACGTGTGTGTAACTGGGACCTGAAATGATACACCCTGAGGACTTCCAGCATCAGGCCAGCTCACCGTGGCCGTGGGCAGGATCCACGGGCCACTGATCACAGGTGGCTCTGCCGGCACCGTGTGGATTCAGGAGGGTGGCGCCGGAACCCCGCGACTACAGCGCGGCCCCTCCCAGCAGGAGTGTGCTTTCTCTAGAGGGGTCCCCATTGTCCTGCTCTCTTCCCTCACCTCAGGAAGAATCTTTCTTCCTTCTCAAAACTAGCCATCTTCCTGACCCTGATTCTGTCCCTTCCACCTCCGTCAGAGTTAGTCACACGTTTCATCTCTGTCTCCGTTTTCCCTCCACAGCCTCGAGCTGTGCATTTGGTCAGAAACTCCTTCCCTCATCCCCGCGTGAGGCCTTCCCTTCGGCGTCACACTCCTCCAACCCTTCCAAAGTCCATTTGTCCGAGTGACTTTTGTTGTGCGTGGCCGCGTGTTGGGTGCCATGACGTGAAGAGGTGATACCACCAGACCGGCTGCTCGTCTCGGGAATGATAGTGACCACACCCCGAGCCGTGTCCCTCAGGGGGGTCGTGCTCTAGCTCCCCAGCTTCCTTCCGCTGTGCTCAACTGCCTGGTTCTCTCCCCGCGCATGGAGGGCACGCTCCGCCTGCTGACGTCCTGTCTCCCTCAGCTCCCAGGCTAAGCGGGTTTCCTCGGGGAACCTTCATGGCCCCCTCACCCTCTGGGATTCCTTCCTCTTTCCATCCTGTGGATTCGTCGGCCCCTTTGTCAGAACCCTGGCTCAGTTTCATCATTTCTTTTAATATTTTTTCTTTATTGATTTTTAGAGAGGAAGGGAGAGAGAGAGAAAAACATTGATGAGAGAGAACATTGATTGGCTGCCTCCTGTGTGCCCCCCACTGCGGATCAGGCCCACAACCTGGGCCTGTGTCCTGACCGGGAATTGAACCAGCAACCTCTTGGTGCAGGGTCAACGCTCAACCACTGAGCCACACCGGCCAGACCTGACTCAGGTGCTAATTCTGCGCTTATGGGTGTAATTACTTGGCCTCTTTCCACTCTGCCCTCAGCTCTGCAGCGGCGGGGGGGGGGGGGGGGGGCGACAGTTTCACGTGTCGTCGGGTGCCCAGTCCCAGCGCGGGCTGCCTGGGGCGGGCCATCAGGAAGCCCTGGTAGGGGGAAGGGAGGGAGAGTGTCCTGAAGGAGCCGCTCAGGTAGTGACAAGAGAATCACGGATGCTCTGACGGTTGGAACAGTGTGATCACGGAGCTGTACCCCGTGTGCGAAGCTGTTAGCTCACGGGTGTGGGTGTAGGTGTGAAGTCTCAGCAAACACCTACCTCCAGAGGGGTGAGTCGGCATCTGCTGTGGTCTCTGGGAAGGGAATTCAGGGCAGCCTCTGAGTGCTGACCGGTGACTGTGGAGTCGTGGGGAACTTTCCGGGGAGATGGAAATGTTTTCTGTCCTGATTGGAGTAGTGGTTCTGCTCAAACCCATCTAACTGCACTTGGATGAGTGTGTTCTGTATGTGCACCATGTGTCTGTTCTTTTATTTTTTCTAAGTGCTGTACTGGGGGACAAGACATCTCTGGAGGTTGTCCGGAGACTGCTCCGCAGGACTGAGACTTGACTTGGGGAGGGGATTAGTGCAGCTAAGTTTTAGGACCAGTGTTTGAGCAATGGCACTGGGGTCAGGAAAGAAGGGGTGCAATTCTGGGTCGTGGAGGTGCTGGAATTGGCAAGAATGGATCGTGAACAGGGGTGTCTATTGTAGCATTTTGCACAGCGGCCAACACACTGGCCCTGAGCACTGCCCATCAACGGGGAGCTCTTTCACCGTTCAGACGCCCGCACCGCGGATGGATGTGCAGCTGGTAATTAAATATTGAACTTGAATCGCTTCTCGGCATTTTTGGCTAAGATCAAGTGTAGTATCTGTTCTTATCAGTTTGGTATCTGATACATCCTCTATCCGAGGACAATATATTAAATGGATTTTTGGAGCAGGGAGATGGATTAGGAGCTTGCTCTGTCCACTCCACGCATCGACCCGGTAGCGGTACCTCTGGGAACGGAGCAAAAAAATTTGAACTTGAGCCCTGGCTGGTTTGGCTCAGTGGTTAGAGCGTCGGCCCAGGGACCAATTCTGGTCAAGGGCATGTACCTCAGTTTCAGGTTCAATCCCCGGCCCTGGTTGGGGTTGTGCGGGAGGCAACCAATTGACGTGTCTCTCTAACGTCGATGTTTCTCTCTTTCTTTCTCCCTCCCTCCCACTCTCTCTAAAAATCAATACAAAAAAATATGTAGCCTTGGGTGAGGATTAACAACAACCACAAAGTTGAATTTGAGTTTTAGCGCTTGGTTCAGCAGAGTAGAAATTCCTATTCGCACTTATCCAAACAAAGCATAATTATATACATATAAAAACAAACAGCGAAATGGTCATTTGTAAGTAATTATATATAAGCCCAAAGAAAAGTAAGGGGAGATATACGCAGATTTAACGGGGTGTGTGTGTGTGTGTATGTGCATGTGCACACGTGTGTGTGCGCGCGTGTGTATACGGGGGAGGAGAGCAAGGAGCAGGTAATGCGTCACACGCAGAAGAGAAAAAGGAGCCAGTGAAAACATGAACTTTATTATAAACAATGTATATAAAGCGATACGTGTGCATGTATGTTAAGAAATTAGAAAACATGTAAATCTTTCTTGACCACAAATGATGCCCATTTATATATTGCTAAGTGATAAAAGCAAATTGCAGACTTGGCTTTATTTTGTTAAACACAAACCCACAAAAGCTAGCCGAGGTTTGTGGGCACTTGTTCACATAACTCTGAGCAAATTTCCCCTCCTGGGTGTTACTGTGGGGCCTCAGCAAGAGGGCCCTGGTTACCTTGTGCAGAACCACCAGAACCTGTCTGTCTCTCCGTCTGTGCACCTGCCGTCACACTGACAGTCTCCTCCCAGAGGGTACCCCAGCCCTAGTTTACAGAAAAGTATGTTCTCCTCACTAGTCCAAATTTTAACAAGAAATCTTACACTCAGCCATCAAAATGCTTTGGAATGTGCTCAGAGTCAACAAACTGCAACGTACATTTATGAAATAACTATAATAAAAGGCAACACTATATGCCAGGCATATTCCAAGTCTTTACACGTGTGAACTCATTTAGTTCGTTTTAGTCTTATTCCCATTTTATAGGTGGAGACGCTGAGGACCGAGGGGTGAGAAGGCCCGTGAGTGGGATCCGGGCTCTGACCTTCCTCCTGAGAGACAGACAGGAGCTGAGGGGGGCTGCAGGGCCAGAGTGACCAGATGGAAACAGATATGAGAGAAAGAGATTTATTTGTGGGACAAACACCCGAGATTTTTGAGACAGACCTTATCTCTGAGATTCCTAAAGCTGCCCCGTTTTTCTCGGGCAAGTGCACTGAACAGGCTGTGATTAGACATTAGAGAGCCTGGTGTCCATCCAGCGTGCTCTTCTGCCGTCGGTGTGACCCAGAAGTCACTGCCACTCTAGCCTGCTGCTTTGTCTCCAGAGAGAGAAAATCTGCCCGCTGTCACCCCCAGAAGGTACACGGGAATCTGGTCAACAGTGCCGTGAAGAAAAGTGCTTCACCGAGAGGTGCCAAGGACGTCCCATGTCGACATGACCCTACAAGGATTTCAGTCTGACATCGGAGTCTAATAAATCCTTATTTAATGATCTGCTTTCAGGGTGCTCTACTGCGTGCCTGGTAGAACCCCAACTCGGAAATGCCGACACCAGCCTTCGGGACGGCGGAACCCCACTAGACCCCCAGGAAACCCAGGGCTCTGGCTGTGTCTCTCAACATGAACACCCCACAGTAAGTAGCACCGGGACCTGCTCCCTGGGGTGCTGAGCTGGACCGCAGTCAGAACTGCGGGTGCATCCGTAGCTCCCTCCCAGCCCCATGGGGATGGAGGTAGCCCAGGTGGTTTTGCCCTTCAGGCCGACGTTAAAACGACACGTTAGAATCTGCCTTTTCCTGGAGCGGCCTCACTGATGTCGTCTCCATTTTCAGTTCAGAAAAGCGGAGGATTCCTCTGTCCAAACTGCTGCTGGCCTCTCACACACGTGGGGTCTCTGACCTTCTCATGGTCGTGGGGTTCACTACACCTGCATTACTAAATTTGGTATTTTCTTGTGCTAAAAAACAAAACGCAAACAAAAAACACCATGGTGGTCAGTCTCCCAGAAGACAAGGCTGTTCCAATGCAGGCGACCACCGGGAGGCCACAGAGGATAGGGAGCCTTTCAGAAGCAAACCCCAGACAGGATTAGGGGTGCTTACGGTGGATGAATGAACAGGAATTGCAAGGAAAGTTAGAAATCACAGCCGGGTTCCTGGAAGCTTTATGCAGCCGGCAGCAGAGCGCGGGGCTTTGCTTTCAGTTCTCAAACCCGAGACGCTGCGTGCACCAACCACTCGGTCTTACCAAGGACCAGCAAAGGGGTCGGTGGTTGTGTGGTCGCAGCTTACTGACAAAACCAACAAGGTGGGAATAGCACCCCTTCCGCCCCTGCTGGGCAGGCCACGGACTTGTCCCCAGGAGCAGGAGCCCAGCATTGCACAGCAGGGCCCTGTGACCAGCAATGCAGGACCTCAGCAGGACACAGTAAGTCTCAGCCAGTGGACACCCCACCTGTCCCAGCCGGGTCGCCTTGGATGGGGTGCCACGGGCTGTCAGCAGCTCTGGGCGAGTTGGATTCCGCTCCCTGTGCTCCTCATCCTCCCGGGGCGGGGCTGCTCCCCCCTCGTGGTGATAGCACAGGGGCAGCAGCACACAGAAGGTCTCAGGTGCCTTTTCGTGCCTCTGCTGATACCCGGGGACCCAAACAAGTTGCATGCCCGGACACAGAACCGAGGATTGGGAAATGTAGTCTTCCTTTTGAGGGGGGAGCTGCAGGGTCACATGGCAAAGGGAGGGTGAGGAATGGAGCCATTGATACATGCTGTCCACCCCCCTGTTCTTGTCCAAGACCGGGGTACTCTCAGCAGTCAGGCTACAACATGGGGGACCTTAACCCTCCCCCCACCAGGAGGCCTCGTCTGCTCCTTCCCTGTGCCCACTGGCAGGAGGGGCCCGAGGGAAGGCAGAGCAGCTGGTCAGTAGTTCTGGTCTCGGACCGTCCCCAGCCATCCAGGAACACCCCACTGGTCGGAAAGCTGCCTGTCTGGTCGGCAGCCCAGCTTTCCTTGCGTTGTCCAGAAGAGAAGAACAAACCCCACTGAAAACGTCTCCTCCTCGGAAAACATCTGGAGTAGCTGGGATTCCCCCCGTAGACACCCACACTGTGTTCTCAGTTACTGAGAAACAGAAGCAGCCGCACACCCTGCGGCTGTTCTGTGTGAGGACGCGGAGCGGCTGCTGAACGCGCTCGGAGGGGGCAGAGAGCAGGGGTGAAAAGTCCCACAGAAGGAGCTGGGCGTCGGAAATGACTGGGAGAGGCGGGGAGGTTAGGCAGCTAACCTGTGGTGTTCAAATAAAAATTCCACCTTTTCCTCCATCACCTGGATGATTCGAGCAAAAGCGAAGTAGGTGGATTCGGCTCTCAACTTCTGGTTAACGGCCGCTGAGCGGTACCGCTTAGATTTCAGTGGTGGTTGGGGAAAAAGGTTTCGAATTCAGAGCTCCCACCCGGGTGTCAGGACGTGTGGTTCCGACGCGTCCTCCGCCTTTCCTTGGGGAGTGGGCAGAACGACTTGCCCGTGAGGGATCACCGCCCTGTCGCTTCTCCACAATGCAGGCCTGCGGCGGGAGGAAGGGTTTCCGAAGTCGAGATCATCTCCCAGCACGTAGACGAGGAGACCAAGAGCACTGCCCCTGGGCCGCTGGTGAACTTTGCCTATCGGGACTTGCCCCTGGCCGCAGTGGACCTCTCCACCGCGGGCTCCCAGCTCCTGTCAAACCTGGACGAAGATTACCAAAGAGAAGGGTAGGCGCTGGGACTCCGGCATACCTCCTCGGGTCTCGTGGTCCCCTCCCCCCAGATACTCAGCGGTCAGAGATGCCGAGTCCGGAGAGACCAGGTGTTCCCATCAGGACACCCAGGTCCCTTCGCCCTCAGACACTGTTTCCTCAGAATAAGGCTTTGGGCTTAGACATCACCTGCTGTTGCTACACACAGTCTCTTATGTAGCATTTGCTTGGAAGTCAGAGAATCATAACATTTGTTTAAAGACTGGCATGCTTCGTGAAGGCCCATCCAACCCCTCTCTGCACACTGGGACTCAGGAGGCCCACAGGGGTCAGGGACCCACCCAAGGTCGCAGAGTCCATAAGGAGTGGACTCGGACTGCACTGCCCTTGGTCAGCCAACTCTCACCGAAAAAGTGGCTGGAGAAAAGGGCCGTGCGTGCGGCAATGAGCCGGGTGTGTCTGGGGACTTGGCAGCGCTGATCTGGGAGGCTTGCCGCTGGGTGTGCTGGTCCCTGATGCACAGTGTGGCCCACCTCCTCCTCCTCAGCTAGTCAGTCGGAGGGGACGCCTTTGCCCCCAGTTAGCACCTCATTAGCCTGGTCTGTCACAAACGTCCTTTCTGAGGATGGACGGTAGAGTGTAGAGCTGGTCGGCGCAGGGGGGAGGCGCCCACCTGAAGACCAGAGCAGGGCAGGCACCCTCCTCGGGCCGCCCAGCGGTCGGACTTCCCCTGCACACTCTGGGGCTCTGAGGTACAGGCGTTTAAACATTGTCCAGGATCCTTGGAGCCACTCTGGGCCGCTCTGCTTTCTCAGGGACCTGTAAACATTTTGAAACATGTTGGCTGCTTTGAATATAAACACAAAAGTTTTCCCTGGCTGGTTTGGCTCAGCGGTTAGAGCGTCTGCCTGCAGACCAGAGAGTCCCGGGTTCGGTTCCCACTAAGGGCATGTGCCTTGGTTGCAGATTGTCCCCGGCCCCGGTTGGGGTCACGTGGGTGGCAGCCAGTCGATGTGTCTCTCTCGCGTTGATGTTTCTCTCTCTCTCTTCCCCCTTCTCTTCCTCCTGCTCTATCTGAAGATAAATGCAAAAACGTCCTCGAGTGAGGATAAAAACAGACAAACAAACAAAAAAAACCCCAAAAGGTTGCTGGGTTATTTTAGAAGCTAATGAGAAGTACTGGCTGGAGTTAAAATTTCAGAGCTTGGATCCACTATGCTTAGTTTCTCCCTTTCCCAGGAGAAATTGCCCAACAATTGGGAAACTGTACACCTTTTGTAAAAACTTCACCCACTGGCGTTCTCTGAAAATATAGTTTTCTTTTTAAAAACAAATTTAAATAAGTTTTTATTGATTTTTTTAGAGAGAGAGAAAAACATCAATCGGCCGTCTCCTGCACACCCCCTACTGGGGATCGAGCCCACAACCCGGGCATGTTCCCTGATTGGGAATTGAACTGGGACCTCTCAGTCCCTGGGACGATGCTCAATCCACTGAGCCTCACCGGCTGGGCAATTTTCTTTTTTAAAATATATTTTTTTATTGATTTTTTTTAGAGAGAGAGGAAGGGAGAGGAAGAGAGAGACAGAAACATTGGGCCCACAACCTGGGCATGTGCCCTGATCAGGAATCAAACCCGCGACCTCCTGGTGCATGGGCCGATGCTCAACCACTGAGCCACACAGGCCGGGCTGAAAATATAGTTTCTACAGGTGTGTGCACAGACTCAGCAGGACCCTGGCAGGTGAGAGAAGGCTAAGGGATGCCCGGTGGTGAGTCACCCTGGGCATGGTCAGCACCCAGGTCTTCACTGGCTTGAAGGCTGGGCTGAGGTCCTCGAGGCCCCTGAGCCGGGGCCGGCTTCGTGCAGGTGCGGCCTGTGCAGGCGGTTTGACGCTGTGCTGCCGCCGCCTGGAAATGTTGAGCAGTTTTCGAACCAGGAGCCTTGGTTCTTCCTGGGCTCCTCAGGCCCCGGGCCGCCTGCCGCTGCCCTCTGGTGGCCGAACGCGGTAGTGCAGCCGTAGGACGCCGGGCCGGCCAAGCTTCCCTGCCAGAAGGCCTTGAAGGATGCTGGCCGGGGCAGCATCCGCAGCTGCAGCCTGGGGGTGTCCTGCGCGGTGGGAGCCGCACCCCGTCAGGACGTGGGCCTCCGCAGAGTTCCTCCCATCGGGAGAATACAGGGTGCATTTCCCCCATCACAGGGCAGGGAGAGGTTCTCCATCTGATGAGCGTCAGATGTGCCCTGGGCGGCAGGTCCTGCGGGGTGACAGGAGGCAGCAGGCGAAGGGATTTGTCTCGCTGCTGGTGTCCTCTGTGGGCTCGCTTGGCAGCCAGAGGGCCTCCTGGAGGAAGGAAGAGCAGGCCCAGGACAGAAGCCAGGGAACAAGGACCAAACCCAAAGCACACTGCGAGGGGGCACGCTCCTCGCGAGGTTCTTGGCTCCGGCCGCATTTCCTGGGGCGCGCCCAGAATCTCCCACCTGGCCCTTCTGAAGCGATGCAGGGCTGCAGTATGGACAGTCCTGGTGGTTCTCTGGAAAGCTAAAGCAGAAGTCGTGTCAAACACACCTCTTCCTACGAAGGGACGTTTGTGTGTGGGCTTGTATCTTCTCTGCAGGGAACCAGGCACCTCGGGGACCCAGCGCCACCCCTCACTTCCTCTGAGCTCCGTGATAAGTCAGTGTTTTCAGGTTTCCCAGCATCTGAGAATGTGGGAGCTAGGAAACACCCCAGAAAGCGTCTGGTCTCCGTTTTCTGGTCGGACCGTAGAGTCCAGGGTGTGGGAAGAGCTTATCCAGGGGGACATGGTGGAGACCGAAGGGAGCCCCACCTCCTGGCTTCTGATCCGGCCAGAACCTCGGCTTCCATCTGTTGCCTGGCCCTTTCTACCCTCACACGTCGTGACTGGTGAACGGACATGGCGTGGGACACCCCTGCTGGCCCACACCATCCCGTGCCTGCTCCCTTGGTCCACACAAACCTGTGAAGGAGGCCCATCACTGTGACGTGGGTGAGGAGCCTCACCTGGGGCAGGCACCTGGACTTGCCCACGTGCTTCTGATGGACCCGCCTCACAGAGCCGGTCTGCAGGGTAGCTGCTGTCCACCCTCTGCTCTGTGCAGGCCTGGGAGAGGCAGACCTCCATGCAGATGGGCGCCCCCACGCTCCAGACCACAGACTGGGGGGCCAAAACAACAGAAACGTGTTTCCTCACGGTCCTGGAGATGGGGCTTCAAGAGCAAGGTGGTAACAGGGTCAGGGTACGGTGAGGGCTCTGCCTGGGGCCTCTCACTGTCCTCAAGTGGGTGGAAGGGGCCCTCTCCCAGCTCCACCCCTTCCTCTTATCAGGGCACTCATCCCGCCAGGGGGCCACTCTGACTTGTCTGGGGGGGGCCCACCCCCAACATCCAGGTGTTGGGTCTTTAGCATATGAATACCGGGGGCACAAGCATTCGGTGCATTGGCACCTCCCAGACTCAGGGTCTGTGGTCTCGCCCTGTTTCCCAGTTTTGCCTGACAGTCCCCTGTGGTCCTGGGCAGCTTTCCCTCCTGGTCCCAGGGGGCTGTTCCAGGTCAGCTGCACTGTCCTGGTGCCCTTGGCAGACGACCTCTGCTGCTGAAGTGGGACTGTCCTGGGTAGGCTGGGCCCCACCCTGGCCCTGCCCTCTGGGGTGCTCCTCCCCCCCTGGGTCTGTTCCACCCTCCAGGAACTTTGCTCCTTCGTCTACCCCACCTTCTCCTGTCTCCTGTCTCCTCGTGTGGCCAGGTCTCATTCTCCCTGTCTGGGCCCCAGAGAGCTGCCCATCTTGCTCCTCCTCTTGGCAGCCAAACCTCTTGACAGCCCCGTGGACAGTTGCCATGGCCCCTTCCTCAGTCTTCCCCCATCTGGCTTTGGCCTCATCCACGCGATGAGGACTCCTCCCGTCCTGGATGGCCTGGGTGTGGGACCCCGCGTTGTCCTCTGAGAGCTGAGTCTCTGCTTGTAGTCCTCGGTCCAGAGCTACACCTTCCCTTCTGTCTTTTGAGCCTCTTCGATTCGGGACAGACCCAGAACACGTCCCCTTCTCAGCCTGTTTCGCCATGAACTCCGTCCAGTCAGTGCGGCCCTCTCTCTGGTGTGGTTTGACGTGTGTCCACTCTCCCGGCTCCAGGCTTCATGGAGAGCGCTTTCTGCCTGATCCTCCCGGACTGCTCCTCAGGGACCCCGCGGTCCACCTTTGGAGGGGGGGGTCACTGGTTGCAGACTGCAGACCTACCTTTTCCTAGCCTGGTTGGTGTGCAGGGTCTGGGCTGGATGAGAGGCCTCCCCCACAGGGGAGGGGAAGAGAGCAGGGCACCCAGAGAGAGTGCTCCAGAGGGCCCTGGGCAGGAGGTAGGATGGTCTTTGTGAAAAATATAAAAGTAAAGTAAGGAGTGAAAGATATTCAGCCTTTTGCATTGTTTATAATTTAGGGCTCTAAAAGCTGTGACCTGGGAGGTCAGGGCCAGGCCCCAGGCAGGAGGAACCTAGAGGGAGGCTGAGCGGACAGAGGGGTGCTGCCACTTGGGGATGAGGCTAGAGGACATTCTGCTGGGACTCCACAGTCAGAGGAAGCACAGAAGGCCACAGGGGTGTCAGGCCAGAAGGAGACAGGTCCAGTATAGTCACATCTTTATGTAAAGACTGAACTGATTTTAGTTGGTGCAGCAAACAAAGCTGGAGGCAAAGGAGGGGTGGGGGAACCTACCAAGCCGGAGCCAGGAATACCCTTTGTGTTCCCCATACTGTCTCACAAGGACCAACTCCTTCAGAAAGTCCTCCGTCCCCCACCGCACCTGGGCTGGGGCGTTCGTGACGCTGGGCTCTCTGGTCTGCTCTCGAGTCTGTCTCCAGTGCTGGCCCAGTGCTCCCTTAGGGCAGGGCAGCTCCCCTGAGCCTGGAGCAGGGGGTGTTGGTGAGTGAAGAAATGATGAATGGGTGAGTGAGTGGGTGGGTGAGGCCATGTTAAGATAAGGATTATAGCCCTGGCCAGTTTGGCTCAGTGGTTGGAGCGTCGGCCTGCGGTCCAGAGAGACCCGGGTTCGGTTCCCGCTAAGGGCACGTACCTTGGTTGCAGTTTGTCCCCGGCCCTGGTTGGGTCCTGCGGAGGCAGCCACTCGATGTGTCCCTTTCATGTTGATGTTTCTCTCTCTTTCTCCCTCTCTCCCTCCCACTCCATCTGAACAAAAAATGGAAAAATGTCCTCAGGTGAGGATAAAAAAAAAAAAAAGATAAGGATTATAAGACAAGGGAAGCCAATTCCATTTGGGGAAAAGTTGGGGCTGGCCCCCAGACCACATGGAGTGGAGGAAGAGCCCAGGGAGGGACCGGGCCCTGGGCCCTGGGCTCGAACTCGAAGCCGCCCCCCTCCTCAGTCATCCCGGAAGGAAGAAGCCCAGTTTGCCCCAGAACATGCCCCCTTCACTCAGTACAATTCCGGCATCTTTTTAGAAGACAGAAAGCCTCTGTGGTTCAGGATGAAGAGGCCAGTCTGCCCCCCGCAACCTTGCAAATGTAAAGTCTGGAAGTTCCTGCCTTATGAAATCCTTGAGTCATTTTTCCCCCAAAGGAGAAAAAAGTTAAAAATGAGCTTTATTAATCCATCTTCTTGATGCCAAAGAGACTTGTGTATGATAAGCACAGCCCCTTCCTGGGGCGTGCCAGCTGCCCTGGACTCTGGACCAACCCTGGGACCTGCAGTCTACGTTTTCAGTGGACTCAGCTTCCAGAAGGGTTCTCAATGCTCCAAAGAGGGAATACAGATTTAATTCAGATCACATTTTTTCTGCTAAGCACAGGTTAGCCTCTTTCCTGTAATCCAAGGGCTGCAGAAACTTTTCACTGAGTAAGAAGGCAGTCGATTCACAGATATGTTATTTCTCAGCAAGATAAACCTCAGGGGTCCCCACCTCCCCCTCGCAGGTACAGGTGCACAGCCACGGGCCACCACCAGGGGGCAGCAGAGCCCTTCTGACCACTCCGTGGGGTGGGGGTGCGCCTGGAGGAGGAGAGCAAATGGTTCAGGTCCCCCGAGGAAAGTGGGCTGAATCTGTGAGGTTTCAGGGTCCCCAGTCATCTGAAGGCACTTTGCATCTGGAGTTTGGCCGAACAGGGGGAAGGGGGAGCACGGCCCCCCGAATTTGCCAAACTACAGCTGAGAACAGAGAGCTAGACAGAGCAGCGGGTGTGCCTGCCCCCACTCCCACCCTGTGGCGGCCCTGCCCACGCAGCACAGCACAAAGGAGGCCCAGACTGGCGGCCGGTTCCCAGCACCAAGGACTCTCAGGGTGGGAGGGGTCCGTGGCCCCCCTGAGTCAGGCTTGATCCCAGGGCGCCCTTCAGAGATGTGGGGGCAACACCCTGGACCCCCAGGCAGGGCAGCCATTGTGCCCCGAGAGGGGTTTGTTGGGTGGCTCGCCGAGTGGGGTCACAGCGCCTTCTTCCCAGCCTGAGCTCGCCACCAGCTGGCATTTCTGAGGGTGCAGAAACCTGAGATTCTGGGACAAGCGAAGGTCAGACTGCAGTGACCCCAGCAGCCCAGGCTTTGCTCCCCCTCCTCGTCCCCAGCTGGGCGCCAGGCTGGCCTTTAGCTCTGATTGCGAACTGAGCTGCCTGTGTGGAAGCTTCCAGTTCTTCAGTCCCTCCCCACACCCCCACACCCCCCGGGGCTGGGAGGGTCCCCGTCCTTCACCCTGAGAGTCCCCGTAGGGCCGAGTGCTGGATTTCTGGGTCAGGGGGCTGCTGTGGCTTCCCCTTCAACCAGGTACCGGGTCACAGGGTCCCCCCAGGGTGAGAGAGAAGCTCACCGCCCACCCAGACACTGCGGCAGGGTGTCCCTGTGGGCGCGGGGTTGAGGGTTCTTGCAGGTGGGTATCTGTCGGTCTGGAGAAGTCCCACACGGCTGCTCATTTCAGTCTCCTTTCCCCTCCCTTTGTTTTGCTTTTCACGGAGTGGGTGGAACCAGGAGCTCACTGCGCAGCCTGAGCTCACGCGGGCTCCACAGGGGAGGCCCCCCTCGGTGCTCAGCACCCGGGACAGCGCCTGGCGTTCCGCGCTTGGACTTGTGAGCGGATGGCGTGGGTGGCCGCACTTGGGTATTTAGAGAGTCAACCCCTTTTCTGAGGCCCGTGTACCTACATCCTCACAGTAGGTACTTAGTAAGCAGTTTACATGTGTTATTTTTAATATTTAGAACAACCCTGAAAAGGTAGACGAGACTTACTCCCACGTGGAAATGAGAGGCAGGCTCGCAGACTGTGCTGGGAGCTCCGTCACGGGGCTGCTGCTTGGAGACACCAGCCCCCCGCCCCCCAGCCCGGACAGATGGGCGTCTGGCTGCCTACAGGGCAGCTGGCAGCTGCGGCTGCCACCTCCCCGGGGTTGCCCGACAGCCCTGCCTGAGTGCTGTGTGGGGGGCTTGAGGGTCTCCACGGTCCCCACCAAGCTACTGCCCCTCCCTGCTCACCCCACAGCAGGGGTCACGGGCACTGCTGGGCGTGGGAGGCCAGGCCCCACGGGGCCAGCGCAGCTCCTGCGCTGCGGGCACCATGTCCGCCCACCTCAGGGCAGGTGGAGGGCAAAGCTCGGGGCGGCTGCCTGACCACCAGGGTCGTGGAGCCGGCCCTTCAGGGCCACCTCCTGGCCTCACCTCACAGAAGGACCCATGGGAAACGCGCCGGAGTTCATTTTGATATTCTAGGAGTTACTCTTTCAAGCTTGTATCAGACTCCTAAGAATATAAAACAGAAGCAGTCAAGGCCCCGGGCCTCCCCTCCCACCAGGACTTCTGAGGCCTCCGGAGTGACCGGTGGGACCCGCACGGGAAGCTGCCGAAGCAGGCACAGGCCATCTGGTCCTGGGGCGCTGGCCCCTGGCAGCCAGAGACGCCTCCTGCAGCTGCCCCTCCTGCCGCCCCAAGACCTGCAACCGGACACGCCTGCCCTCTGGTGGCCGTTCTGGGGGGCGCACCCCTGAGAACCAGTCTCCAGGGCTTGAGTGCCCGGCCAAGAGGTGGAGGGAAAGTGTCTTCAACTCGTGCAGAGTCCCCCTGGCCGTGCAGAGTCCCCCTGGCCGTGGCTCAGGTGGTTGCAGTGCCATCCCTCACCCCAGACAGCGCGGGTTTGACTCCCCGTCGGGGTGCGAGGGGGCAGCTGAGCGATGTTTTTCTCTCACATCTGTTTTTCTCTCTCCCTCTCGCTCTAAACATTATAAAAACAAATATCCTCGGGGTGCGAGGGGGCAGCTGAGCGATGTTTCTCTCTCACATCTGTTTTTCTCTCTCCCTCTCACTCTAAACATTATAAAAACAAATATCCTTGGATGAGGATGAAAAAGAATTGCATTTTGATGCTGATTTTCCTTTTGGCCCCACTAAGCTCCTTGAGTCCTTACTTAGCCACTCAGGGATATTTGGAAACGAGTTATATTCTGTTTTTCTGCTAGAACAGTCTCCTGGGAATGTCGGTAGCTTTTGAATCTCGGGATGTGGTATTAGCAGTTTGGAATTTCTAAACACCGGGTCAGCAGAAAAGTCTGCTCCTCCTGGTCTGCTCCAATCTGGAGGCTTAGAGCCCATGTTCCTGCTCTCCGAGTAGCCCCAGCCTGGGATCGGGGACGCCCTCAGCACCCCAGACTCATACACTGGCCTCAGCAAGACACCGTCCTGGAAAAATGACCTTCACAGACACCTTCGTTGTTGTTGTTGTTAACCCTCATCTGAGGATATTTTTCCACTGATTTTTTTAGAGAGAGTGGAAGGGAGGGAGGGAGGAAAAGAGGGGAAGAGAGAAAGAGAAAGAGAGAAACACCGATCGGTTGCCTCCCGCACTGTGATCCAGGTTGAACCCGTGACCCCTCGATCAATCGCAGGCCAGCTGACCCTCTAACCCCTGAGCCACACCCTCTCTATCGATAACTGCTAGGATGCTTCGTGCAATTCTGGTGCCAGTGAGCGGGCATCCGTTTGAGGGGCCGCAGACCCCTGCTGGGTGTCGGAGGGGTGGCGTGGGGGCTGGGTCTCAGGCCTGCAGGGCTGTGCCCTCGGAGGAGTTAGCAGGAAGCAGGAGAGAAGTGCTGAGCTTGTGACAGAGCGTGAAAGATTAAAATAGGGCCCAGGAAGGGACCAGGAATGTCACCTTTTGGGGAAAGAAAGGGGGGAGTAGGTGAGACACCCTAGTGGATCAGGAGAGCATGTCAGCTGAGGAGTGACAGCCAAAATCCTAAAATTCAGGGGGCCCCTGTGGGCGGGCATCTAGGCTTCTCCAGGCCTCTGTCCAGATGGTGCGCAGCCTCCCTCTGAGCTGGAGCAGCAGACTTCACACCTCGTCCTCCTGGCCCTGCTGGACAGACACCCCCGGCCCCAGCCTCTGGTAGCCTCTCCGCCTGGCCCCCGGGTTAGTGAAATCCTTCCTGGGACCAGCGCCCGGGGCTGGAGATTGGACCCCAGTCTTTGCGTTCCCCTGGAGCCGAGGACAGCACCTTTTACTCCCAGAGGTTTTGGAAAACACCCAGAGCAAGGTGGAAGGAGCCCACTTCCTGCCAGGTTTCTCGAGGAGCCGGGAGCTGTGCCCCACACCAGCTCCTTCAGGCTTCGCTGGTGGACTGTCCAGGACCAGCTCCTCCTGGACGCCTTCGAGTCATTCCTCAGGGAGCACGGAGCCCTCACCGCGGACCCCCTTCCCACGCACACCCCTGGGGTCTCGGGCGGGCACTGGACTTCACCAGACGGCTCCCTTTGGACAGTAGGGCGGGCAGTGGCCCAGCGTGTGGGCCATCAAATGTTTTATCATCAGTTCCCAAGGTCGGCTACAAGGTGCTTTAGGGACCAGACACGTCTCTCGTTTAACCTTCGGTAACCCTAGGGGTTGAGCAGTCTTACAAAGGGAGGCTGAACCCAGAGTACTGAGGCCTGGGAGCTGAAGGCAGAGACCACAGGAGGCTCCCCGACCCCTTCAGGATACTTGACACCCCCTCATGAGCGAACGAGGTGCCCTCAGCCTTCCGGGCCCCTCACAGGCACCCCTTTCCCCGCATCATGTTTCTGACAGGAGTGGACCACATGCCCAGAGAGACCCCGCTTCCTAATTCTCCTCCTTGGCTCTTGAATCAGACTGGGCTTGGCTGGGCAGCTTAGAGGGGAGAGGAGGGGTGGTCGAGAGCAGGGCCTGGGGCCCCCTCTCAGTGCGTCCTCCGCTCTTGTCCCCACAGGTCCACCTGGCTGAAGCCGTGCTGTGGGAAGAGGGCAGCCGTGTGGCAGGTATTTTTGCTCAGTGCCAGTCTCAACAGTGTCCTGGCAGCCTGTGTAGTATTGGTGGTGATTCTCCTGACTCTGGAACTGCTAATAGATATAAAGCTTCTCCAGTGTGAGTAGCACAGGGTACCCTATGCAAATACGCATGATGTGGATGTTCGATGTGCCCCCACCAGGGGTCCCCAGCCAGCAGCGTGGCCTGCCCCAGCCTGACCCCAGCCCCATGGGGTCACTGCCAGGGAGGACGCTGCAGCCTCTCTCTGTCACCCAGCATCAGTTTGCCCTCCTCAGCCGTGTGGCCGCTCCTGTGTCCTCCAGGCATTGCACTTCCCAAGACCGGTGAGACAGAGAACATTGGGGACCCCTGTCTGCACTTTTCCCCTCGTTCCCATTGGGAATTTTCTGTAGCTTAAAGAGAGTGCCTGTGGTTGGCGGCGTACCCCCTCGTCGTAACTGACGACTGCAGCCACAGGCAGTGACTCCTTGTGTTTCTGTCCAGCATAAGGGACAGTGTGGAAAGCTCATTTCTGTCATTGGCCCAGTAGCAGCCCGTGAGATGGGCGCAGTGGACGTCTTCCCGGTTCATAGACGAGGGATTTCAGCTCCGGAGAGGTTAGAGCGCCCCCTGGTGAGCAGTCCTGGAGCTGGGACTTCAAGCCGCCAGGCCAGGATGGGCAGGGCCAGCTCTCTGCCCACCGTCCGTCCTCCCTGTGTTTGTCCTGGGTCAGGGTGTGTGGAGGCCAGGGCTTGTCTGCTGCCCCTTCATCCTTCTGGATGTGGTGACCACGGGGCCGACAGAGCAAGGTCCTGCCTGCAGCCCCAGCCTTGTAGTCCCGCCTGGTGCCCTGGGCGGGGGTTGAGACTTGACTTTCCGTGATGAGCGGTTCTGTGCATTCCCCCAGGTCAGAAGGTGGGTCTTTCAAGCGTAGATAAAAAGAGATGAGGTTATTGTTTCCTTTGCTGCCGTTGGCCACTCCGGGACCACAGGTCCAGCCACCCCAAAGCCATCCGTGGCCTTAGACTTGTTTTCTCAAATGCCCCCGGGCCCTTCCTAGAGCCTCAGACTCAGGGTTCCTTCCCAGTCCCCCAGCCGCCCTGACTCTGAGAGAGGGTGACCAGATGGAACACAGGGTGGCTTTTGTCCCATCAGCCTTGCTGGGTTTCCGTCGAAGCATCTGCCGGCATCAGGTGGCCAGCACTGGTTCTATGCTCAGCCTGCCTCCCGTTAACCCGTGCTGGGCACTTTCCCTCCTCCGCTTCCCGTGAGTCCTGCCGGCGACAGGGTCTTCCTCCCCAATGCCGGGCGGCGCCCGGGCGCTTGGCGCTCTGGTGTGACGGGCACTGGGCAGGACCAAGAGCCTGGTCAACACTGGAATGTTCCTCAAAATTAAACATCCAGGAGATTGATTTTGGTGGGAGATCCAACAGCAGCTCATAAAAGGCATCTTAAGTTCCATAAAACGCAGTCAGAGATTTATTGCCCTTCTGAAGCAACCGTAAAAAAAAGGCACAAGAATTCATTGGAGAAATAATGAGGAGAGTTGACGTTTTCAGAATCGTCTGGGGGGCCTTCCCGTGTCACCCCCGGCCCTGCCCTCAGTTCCCACGTGGCTGAGACAGGAAGAAAAACGACGTCTCCTGGCTCATGTTCTCAGGGTCCTGTTGGCCCAACGCCAGGGACCTTAGGGGGCCCCCCACTCCAGACCTGGTTCCTGCCACCCCGGGGCGCTCCAGTCTCAGGGCTCTGGGCGAGGTTGTGGGGTCTAGCCGCTCCGGGGATGGCTCTGGGCCCTGTCCCTCAGCCCCTTCAGCTCTGTGTCGCCTGGGCCCAGCTGGGGCCCAGAAGGGGGCAGTGTGTGTACCCAGCAGCCTTCCTGTGCTCCTTTGGCCCCAGTTGCCTAGGATGTCCTGCCAGTATCTCTCTTTTTTTTTTCTTTTGAATTTTTTTTCCTTTATTGATTTTAGAGAGAGAGGAAGACAGAGATAGAAACATCGATGAGAGAGAACATCCATTGGCTGCCTCCCGCATGCCCCCCACTGGGGATCAAGCCCACAACCTGGGCGTGTGCCCTGACTGGGAATCGAACAGGCGACCTCTTGGTGCAGGGCCGACACTCAACCACTGAGCCCCACCGGCCAGGCCTTCCGGAGCCAGGTCCTTCCCGCAGGGACTGCCTGGAGGCAGCGGGTGGGAGCCGGCCGGCTGCTCCCGCGACTGGCACCCCGGCTTCTGGAAGGGCCAGCAGAGCCCACCCGGCCACTTGCTTTGCCACCTTGCGGGGCTGGCTCCCTTCTTGTTCCAGCCTGTTTTCTGAAACACTCTGGCTGACACCCCCATCTCTGCCACCCAGTTTTCAAAACGGGAAGTCAAAGTGAGCTTGTCTCCGTTCCCACTCACACGCGGGGCGCTCTGGGGCTGAGCTGTGGCGGGGATTTCCGGCAGCTTGACCGGACCTCACAACCACCAGGTCCGAAAGCCCGTCTCCGCAGGCCTCTCTGGAGAGCTTTCCTGGAGGACAGTCCCTGGAGGCTCAGGGCTGAGCTGAGCTCCGAGAGGGGCCTGCGGGGGACGAGGAAAGACGAGTCGGCGGCCCACCCACCTCCACCACCCTGTCACAGACACCACTTGGCGGTCCCCGGTCTGATTTCACCCAGATGGAAGTGTCCCCGCACACCGCAGGGTCCCAGGGGCCATTCCCAGGCTGGGAAGCCCTTCTCCCGACCGGCCACCTCCTTGCTCCTAAAACTGGGCCCTGTTAACTGTGTCTGTTGCAGTTTCCAGTGCGTTCCAGTTTGCGGGGGTCATTCACTGGATCAGTCTGGTCATCCTCTCCGTGTTCTTCTCGGAGGTAGGTGAAGACGGGCCCTGCGGCCTTCTCTCTGGGGCGGCTCCTGTCCCGGGAGACCAGGGTACGAGCACATGCTGGGCCCTCTGTGTACCCTCGAGACTGCATCCAGGAGACATGCGCAGGGAACACTCCTGTGCCCCTTTCGGGGGGCGAGCGGCCCCCACGCCGAGGCCCAGCAGACGAGCGGGTGTGGTCCAGGTGTGAGTGGGCCGTGTCTCAGCGACGGTAGGACTGAGTGGATGTGGCTGAGGGAGAGCGTGTGGTTTATGTGGCCAGGGAGAAGCAGGCAGTGGCCGGGCTGGAGCCAGGGCCCCGAGGGGAGGAGAGCGGTAGGACCCTGGCCGTGGTGCTGGGCCTGTCCCTTGGGCCGAAAGGGAGGCCCAGGGCTGGGCGTGGACTTGCCTGGGTGCTGTGGGGCATATGGGGTCTGGCTAGGCCGAGTGCAGTGCCACCTCGGTGAGAGTCCAAGGGCAGGTGTCCAGAGTGGGGGGTCAGGGAGTGTCCTTCACTGTTCTGGTCGCTGATGAAGCCCCATCTGTCTCTGATGTGTGAGGTCAGGGGGAAGCTGCCGGACCCTGGGTGTTGGTGGGAGCGGCTAGCCCCCCGGCACTACCGGGTGGGGGCGGGGATCCCAGCACATCCCTCTGACTTTGCTGGGGGTCAGTGACACTCCGGGCAGCTCCCGCCTGTCACCGCGACACCCAGGCCTCCCCTCAGCGGGGCTGCTGCAGGCAGGGTCTCCCAGGAAAGCCGAGAGGACTGGACTTCATGCTGTGGGCAGTGGTGGTCACTGACGGCCTGGGGAGTTTCCTGTGGAAATCAGGTTCTCCCGAGCAGAATGACAACTGGCCCAAGTCAGCGGCCACTGTCCCTCTGTGCCCATGGGCCCGCCTGCAGGCACGGTTCACGCCAGCCCACACAGAGCCCCAGGGGCTTTCCAGCAGTGTCAGCGGGCACGGGAGAAGGGCAGAAACAGGAGGCAGGGCACGCTGGGCAGCCCACGCACACACACAGCTCACACCCACACACACCCACGCAGGCCGCCTGGGGTGGGGGGCAGAGGGCCTGGGATGCAGGAAGGATGGGGCAGGAGAGCTGAGTGGGCTGGGATGTGAGGCAGAGAGTGTTTTCTGATGTGATCAGGGAGCCCCAGGGGTCAAGTCCCAGGTCATGTTGGGCTGCTCTGTTCCCATCTAGTGGTGCTCTCTTGGTCTCTGTCTCTCAGTTTCTTTCTCTGCCTCTCTTCGTCTCTTCGTCTCTCTCTCTCTCTGTATGTCTGTCTCAGGGCTGGGCTGGGCCTCAGGCCTGGCATCCAGAATCCTGGGTGTGGGTCTGGGGTGTGTAGGTGGCAGACTGGGGGGGGGTCAATCCCCGGTGCCCCAACCCGCCCTCTGAGATCATTGTCCTGGAGGTGCCTCGGCCTTCAAAACAGTGCGTGCTCCCTGCCTGCTGCCTCATGGAGGGTCCCGCCCTCCCTGGCCCCTCACCCCCTGCCGTTCCCTCCCACCAACACCTGGGCTGTGGCTAGGTGTCCCCCAATGCACACCGTGGAAAATGTGCCATGTGCCTGTGGCTGCCAGCAGACACATTTCCCCAGTTGCTGAGGTTCTTCCCGAGGTCCCTCTGCTCTGGCTGTATTGGCTTCGCAGGAGTTATTACCTGGTGTAATTCGGCGTTCCCTTCCTGTCTCTGCTGGAGACACGCACCTGAGACAGACAAGCCCTGTGTAGAGAGAAGAACCAGCCTCAGACCCCACCCGTCCCCACACCGAGCAGGGGCTAAGTGGGGATATTGGGGGCTGGGAGAATGGCCCCGACCTTGGACCTGGTAGAAGACAGAGTGGGCTGCAGCAGTAACGGGGCAATGGGGTACCAGAGAGTTACAGGGAGCCCTGCCTCCTCCCTGCACCCCTCCTGCAGGAGCAGAGGGGCTGGTGTGCAGGACCTGGGGACAGAGAGTCTCATGGAGGTCCCTCCACCCTGCTCCCGGGGTCAGAGGATGAGTGAGGTGTCTGAGCTGCTACCCATGACTGGGCCCCTCTGGAGAGAAGGGCCAGCAATGGGTGCTGTGCCCCATGCTCCTGGGACTTGCAGGGACCCCCTCAGTGAGGGCAACGTGGTAACCCAAGTTCCTGTGCCGCTTTCTCTCCTCAGACCGTTCTCCGGATTGTGGTGCTTGGGATCTGGGATTACATCGAAAACAAGATAGAGGTAAAGACCAGTGTCCGCCCCGAAGCCACTGCCTGTCCCAGGCCGGGAGCCAGTGGGGAGGGGCTGCTCCCTCTACATGGGACGCAGCCCAGCATGGGGGGGCGCTGAGGAAGTTCCCGGGGGAGGGGTGCCAGCCCGGCCCCGTGGAGTGCTGCAAAGCTCTAACTTCTCGTGTCGCTGTGGAAAGCTTCTGGGGTGTTCCAAGCCAACCAGGCAGCCTGGGGCGGGCGAGCCGAGCAGACAGGGCGTCGGGCCGGTCGGCCTCCAGGGTGCCATGGGCACTGGTCCTGCTGTGTCAGCTGCCCACCCACCCACTGTTAGCTGAGCAGGGGCCGGGCCCTGGAGGAGCAGCAGAGGGGGCCGCCCTGCTGTCCTGGCCCTGCCCTGTGGATGGAGACGAGGGGCGGTGAGGCTGCGCCCCGTCCCCGGGAGGGGACCAGATGCTGGGAAGAGCCTCTGGCAGAGGTGCCTGGAGCAGCCCCAGGCTATCAGAGCAGAGGCAGGAGGAGGGTGGAGGTCCCTGGGGGGGGGGGGTGTGCTCAGGAGCCCTCTGCTGGGGTCCCGGGAACCTGAGCAGGTCAGGGAGACAGCCCGAAGGGGGCCCTTTCCTGGAGGGGGAGTTGGCAGCGCTTTGCCCTCTGGCTGGGGAGGGGGCGGCCCAGGCGCTGAGGTCTGCTCCTCTCCCAGGTGTTCGACGGGGCGGTGATCGTCCTGTCCTTGGCCCCGATGGTGGCGTCCACTGTGGCCAACGGGCCCCGGAGCCCCTGGGATGCCATCAGCCTCATCATCGTGCTCCGCATCTGGCGGGTGAAGAGGGTCATTGATGGTGAGCGGCCGGGGGGACCCATGGGGCTGGCGGGTGACACACAGCTGCAGAGAGACCCTGTGGCGGGGCCCAGGGGTGGGCAGCAGCAGGGGTGGGGGTGGAGACTCAGGCCGGAGAGAACTGAGCCTGTCGCTGCTCATTCAGGGAAGTTTGGGTTTCGCTCTCGGCTGCCCAGACGTCACACGCAGACACTAGAGTTCAGAGGTCATGCATTCGTCCAACATGACCGTTCCGTTTTCCTGGATGGCAGCCCTGCCCGAGAGCCCGGCCGCCGGAAAGACTAGTTGCTCACCACCCCAGTGCCACCTTCCGGCTCCCACCGCTCTGTTCAGGTCACTGTCCAGGGCTGCTCCCAAGGGGTCCCTCTCACCTCTGTGTCCACCAAGGACAGCTAGGTGCCCCCAAACCTGCCGACGTGCAAACAGCCAGGGTGTCCGGGAGCTGTTGGCCTGGGTGGGGTTTTGGCTCCGGCCTCTGTCAGCTCTAGTGACACACGCCCCCATCTCTGGGTCCCCTCTCCCCGACCCGCTGTGCATTCCCATGGCCTTTGCTCCGTCAGTCAGGGGCTGCCCTGTGCACGGCGCCTCCTCACCGGACCTGGGTCCTAGGTGGTGACAGACCAGCGTGTTCTCCAGCGGAGGGGGCCCTGCTGGGGGGGAGGGGACTAGAAGCCCCGCCCTGAGAGCCTGCGGGGTCCAGGCACACTGCACCGCAGACTGCCAGTTCACCGCTCAGGACTAGGAAGTTGTACAGACGATTCCCAAGTGTTCTGGTTTTTGCTTTTCTTTTCAGTCTCTAGTTTTTTTTTAAGCACTGAAGGCTTTTCTTCTGCAAAATCATGTGCAAATCCTCAATGTGGAAGCAGAATGAAAGTGGAGTTGCTTTGGTTGCCGCGAGTGGGGGCCCAGACCCCACCCCCTTGCCCTCTCCCTTCTCCCCTGAGGCGTCTGGTACTCTGTGCCAAAGGTCTGTATCATGTAGAGACTCCAAGGTCACTCCAGCCCTGACTGCAAATGACAGACATTGTGAGTTGGGAAGGACAGCCTCTGGGGTCTCCCATCCCTGGTCCACACCCCACATCCCACCCTGTGAGCCCGAATCTCCATCAAACTGGAATGCAGCTGGGTGCAGCTTTGCTGGCTGGGAAAGTGTGGGGCCCCCAACGCAGAGTCCAGGCTCCCTCCTCTGGTCTTCGTGTGTGTCCGGCACAGTGAGTAACAGGCTCAGAACAGCAGTGACTTAAGACGGCGGCTTCTGGCTCTCACAGGCAAGTCAGTGCCGTCTGTGCCAAGATCCCAAGCTCCTCCTCTCCTTGCTCTGCAGCCCGTTGCTGCTTCTGAGTCCCCATGGCCCAGGGTGGCTGCTGCAGTGCCAGCCATCACATCTTCGCTTCAGCCCCAGGAAGAGGGAAGGGAGGAACAGGAAAACCACAGCTGCCTTTAAAAATATGTCTTTATTGAGCTATAGTCCATGCACCATAAAACTTACCTATTTAAAGTGCTCAGTTCAGTGGTTTTTAGTATCGTCACAGAGTTGTAGAAAGGTCAACAAAATCCATGTTTAGAGCATTTTCATCACCCAAAGAAAACTACCCCCACACCCATTTGCAGTCGCTCCCCACTCCCCGGAGGCCTAGGCAGCCACGAATGTACTTCCGTCTCCTTGGTTTGCCTCTGGACGCTGCGCATAGTGGGATCACACGACTTCTGGTCTGTGTGGGACGATTGAGGAGGGCCCTGTGGTGGCTGGTCTCAGCGCTCCCCTCCTTTTTGCTGCTGGGGAGCCCTCCACTGCACAGAGGCCCCCCTCAGCTACCACCCGTGGGTGGACATGCACTTTGGCCGCTGTGAGCTTCCTGGTTGAGTTTTTGTGTAGACGTATGTTTTTCTTTCTTTGTTTTAATCCTCACCCGAGGATATTTTTCTATTTATCTTCAGATAGAGTGTGAAGGAGGGAGAGAGAGACACTGATGTGAGAGACACATCGACTGGCTGCCTCCTGCATGACCCCGACCAGGGCCGGGGACGAACCGCACCCGAGGCACGTGCCCTTGGCTGGAATCAAACCCGCAACTCATTGGTCTGTGGGCCGATGCTTTAACCTCTGCACCAAACCGGGTGGGGTGATGTATGTTTTTCTTTACCTCAGGGGCCTCGGGGTGGAATTGCTGGGCCGGGGGTCCCTGTTTGTCCAGCTGCTGGACCGGTGTGCAGGGCGGCTATGCAGTCCGTGTTCCCACCCGCAGTTCCTCACCAACCCCAGCCGCCTTCCAGGGACACCTGCTCTCACATCCTGTTGTCCAGCCTGTGACCTAGTGGCTGCCACACAGACTGGAAAATAGGGTTCTTAGTCCCAGCTTGAGGGCTCCGTACTGTGGAAAAGGAGGAAGACAGGTCTTCTCCACGGGGGTGGTCGCCCTCCTGCACTCTGGTTGCTGTTAGGCACCTGGATGTCTCCCCGCCCCAGGCCCCCGGGGACTGTGCCACAGCAGGGGCTGCTGATGGCTGAAGGCCGGCCGGCCCCTCCCGGCCTGAGCCGCTCTGCCCGGTTCTTCACGCTGTCTCTGTCTTGCAGCTTACATCCTGCCCGTGAAGGTGGAGATGGAGATGGTCATTCAGCAGTACGAGAAGGCCAAGGCCATCCAGGACGAGCAGCTGGAGAGGCTGACGCAGATCTGCCAGGAGCAGGGGGTAACTGCGGCCCCGTTGGGTTCTGTCCAGGTCTTGGGGTGCTGGTGGTGCCCAGAGCAGCAGGGCCCCTGAGGTCAGAGACCCAGAGTGGAGGAAATGGGTCTCTAAGGCTATGCGCGGCCAGCCGGGCTGACTCAGCGCAGGCACCCGGGCCAAGATTCTTGTCACTGGCCCATGGCAACAGTCGGCTCTCCAATCCGAACCTGCCGAGTCTCCAGCTCATGAGTCTTCTTGACACAACCATCTCTGACACAGGGGTTGAATTCTGTCTACTGAGGTTGCTGAGCCGACCACCGCCAGGACCCCAGGACCCCCAGACTCTCCAAGAGGTGTTGGCAGTACTGTTTGCCCTCCAGGGGCCGTGGAGAGGACTAGAGATGGCCAAGGGCCCTGCGAGGTCGTGCCAGGCAGTCAAGGGGGCTGGGCAACTGGGCCAGGGAGAGGGCCCAGCCCCTGCTACCTCCCCAGGACTTGAGCCAGATAACACCACCCCTGTGCCTTCCTTCCCGTCGTCTGCATGATGCGAGAGGGGCGGACAGCGCCTTCTGTGGGAGTTTACGGGCGGGGACGAGGTGTTCCAGGTGGGGCCCGCAGCAAGGGCCTCCCTGCTCTGTGGGAACAGCATCGTGTGCAGAGCATTCTGGTATGGGGGTACAGGGCGGGAGCGCAGAGGGGACCAGGTCCCTGCACAGAGGTGGCAGTTGGTGTGGTGGCAGACGTGCTGGGCTCTGTGTGCGCGGATGGGTGTCCAGAGGAGCTGGCGTGGAGGGGGGCCACCGGGGAGAGAGGTTGTAGCAGCCACCCAGGCGAGGGGGCCTGGGTTTGGGGCAGGGGCTGAGCAGGATAATGGGCAGGCTCTGCTAGAGTGGTCAGGCAGCTGATAGGAGAACAAATGCCGTCCTCACTGCGTTGGTCATGTCAGACACGAACATGGTGACCCGTCCGCCCTCATGCACTCCTGGCCTCCCAGCCCGAGAGACCAGGCTGACCCTCCATCTCGACTCCCATTTACAGCCATGTGCACAGGGCTGAGAGCAAACCCTAGCGGCCACCCCTCCAGGGTTTCCACTGTGACCCCGTCCGAGCTCCAGGGTTCAAGTGACCCCACATGGGGCCTCCATCCCAGGGTCTTGGCCAGAGAGAGATTCTGCACAGGAAAGAGCCGGTAAATAAAGGCCGGTTTTCTCTAGGCAGTGACATCTGGGAAAGAGAAGAACAGAAGCAAACCATTTTGATTTAGAAACATCTGAAGTCTGTCACCTCAGTTAAGACAGCAAAAAGGGCCAGATGGCTGGAATCTCAGGGGCTGGGACTGGAGGGGCTGCTCAGAGCTGCCAGGACCTGCTCCCCCCATGCACGGGGCCGCCCACGCCACAGGCCCAGTGGACAGATGCCTCATGTTTAGCTCTATTTTAAGACCAGGTTTGGGACTTAACTGGGCAATGCCCGTAGGAAACGAGAGCGCGGCTGGGGATGTGAGCGTGGCCAGGTTTTGAGAGATGCGCCCGGAGGGCTAAGGGTGGGCTGTAAGGACAGACGTGAGCCCAGGCCGCTCAGACTTGCTCCTGGAGCTCGAGCTGCAGGCCGCCCTTGTCCCCGCACTGACGGGATCTCTGGGGTGGCTCTGTGGTTGCTCAGCCTGAAGCCTGGCCCATGGCAAATGGTGACGTGGGAGCTGACCCTAGCCAGTCCCCCCCGACACACCCATGTTACACTTGAGAAAACCGAGGACTGAGCGCACACAGCCACGTGAGGGCATTTAAGGCAGGAGCGGAGCCAGGTGTCCTCCTGGTGGCCTCTGCCCTGCCAGCCTTGCACAGGGGCCTGTTCCACACCCCTTTTCCCCCAGTGAAAGCTCCAGGCCCTGACCTCCAGAGGGATGGGGGTGGGGTAAGGGACCCCGTTCCCACCGTCACTGCCTCCAGGCCCCTCCCATTGGGTGGCTTCTAATGCCAGGTCCTTGGCATTTTCTCCCTTAACCCGGAGCATGGAAAGGGGGTGGAGATTTGTGCGCAGGTTTTGTTTGGCCAGGCCTGGACGTGGGGACATTGCTTCTGCCACAGGCACACCTGAGGCACCAGGTGCTGACAGAGTGGTCTGTGTGCAAGAAAAACTCACAGCGGGTCACGACAGTCCTGCTGTTTCCCCTCCTCGTACGGCAAGAGGCATAATCGAGCTTATCGACCCTCTGCTCATACATGCAAATCTACCAGCCAGTTTCCTTAAGAAATGAGGTGAGCCTGTCTGATTTGTCTCAGCGGTTAGAGCGTCGGCCCGCGGACCAGAGAGCCCTGGGTTCGGTTCCCGCTAAGGGCATGTACCTCGGTTGCGGTTCGTCCCGGCCCTGGATGGGGTTGTGTAGGTGGCAGGCAGTCGATGTGTCTCTCTCACATCAATGTTTCTCTCTCTCTCTTTGTCCCTCTCTCCCTCCCACTCTATCTGAAGATAAATGTAGAAATATCCTCAGGTGAGGATAAAAAAAAAATCAAAAACAGAAATGAGGTGATCCCTGGCCGGTTTGGCTCAGCGGGTAGAGCGTCGGCCTGTGGTCCAGAGAGTCCCGGGTTCGGTTCCCATACCTTGGTGGCAGTTTGTCCCTGGCCCTGGTTGGGTTTTGCGGGTGGCAACCACTCAATGTGTCCCTTTCACGTCGATGTTTCTCTCTCTCTCTCCCCCTCCCACTCTATCTGAACAAAAAATGGAAAAATGTCCTCGGATGAGGATAAAAAAAACAAAACAAAAATAGAAACAAGGTGAGAACCTCAACCCCGAGCCGCAGGTATTTCTGGAGGAGGCTGGTGGGGTGAGGTGGGGTGAGGTGGGGTGGGGGCAGTGCCCTGCTCCTCTGCCCCCCCATCCACGCTGGCCTGTGAGCTGGGACCACACCTCCTTGCCAGGCAGCCTGGGCCCATCTGCTCCATCTGTGGGCCCTGCTGTGGACACCCACACCCGAGAAAATGCTGATAGCATAGTGCTCTGCTTCAGGCTGGGCCTCCATGGCTCTGAGGGCAGTAGTGCCTTCAACGGTCAGAAACAGCAGGAAAGGGGTTCTGCCTGCACTCTGGGGGTACACTTGGTGCTGCTCATTCCACAGAGCCCCCTCTTTTCCGCAGAGGCCACATGCCCCAGCTCAGCACCATAGCCTTTGTGACCTGCATTATTCAAGATCTCCACTGTGGGCTGGCAAGTGTGTTCTTTTTAAAACATGGGAAGTAATTTATAAACCAGCCGATAGCTTTAACGACAGACCGATTGAGCTGATCAAATGAGCCGTCAGAGAAATAACTCATGTTGTCCTTTTGCCATCATGTAAATGGATGGCCAAGCACCACCCTTCTCAGGGGGTGGAAAGGGGCCAAGTTTGACTTCGGTCTCACCCTGCCCCTAAATCACAGGTTTGCAGCTGTCTCCTGATTGTCACTGTGGCCACCAACGGCACAGCTGATGGAAATAAACATGGATGCCGTCCAGTAGCAGATGGGTTTGAAGGTGGGCAGTCTGTGCAGACAGCCCTAGCAGGATGATGGACGTTACTGCTATTGCGTTAGAGGCCATCGAGCTTCTGGCTAAAGTGTGCATCGATCTGGCCAAGGCCGTGCCAGTTACACCCACAAACCAGGCTGCGCACTGGGGGTGCCGCCCAGCCACTGGGGGTCCACCCTGCCTTGGCCTGCATTAAAGCCCTTCCCGTGGAAGGGGCTCACTCCCTCCAGTAATGGGACACTCATGGGCAGCTTGTTATCGATCACACATTATCAATAATGCATTTGTTCCGAGTGGCCTGGGAGGCCATTAGCTGGGCCTGCCGCCCCCAGAGCAGCTCAGAGAAAGTGGGCTGCGTATGCCCATGGGAAGTGCCGATAGGCCTGGACAGGGGGCTCCCAGCCCCAGCAGAGCTCGGGGGGCTGCCTCATGGACCCTCTGTGACCTCTGAGACCTTGCTGCCAGAGGGGTGGCTCGAACCCAAGCCAGCCCTGATTTCTCGCCCTCTGAGGCCAACGGCCACATCTGAGTACTGGGTTGTTTCGGTCCAGAGTCTAAGCATAGTCTGAGACCAGAGGTAGAACTCAGTCTGTGAACAGGTCGGGGCTCAGTGTATGAACAGAACTGGGGCTCAGCCTCGGTTGAGGCCGGAGCAGAGACGCAGTCTGTGGGTTCGGGTGGCGGTGGTGTGCTGGGGCTCTTGCTGGTGCCCATGTCCTCTGCGCTCTGCATGCCATAGTGTTGGCAGCTTGACATCGGCTGGGGTGGGAGATCACCATACACTACAGATCAGCCTTTTCTTGAGGAAGAAGTCTGATCTCCTTCCCCACATTCCATGGAAAAGGTAGTCAGGGCAAAGCTGGAGCACATGAGCATGAAGACACTGGCTCTTTAAATCCAGTCCTTCAGGACAAAGGGGGCCGAGTTAGGGGATTTGGGGGAAGGGGAGAGTGGATGAGGAAGTGCTGGCTGGTGGAGGGAACGTCTGCAAGTAAGGGGCTGACTCTCCTCAGAGCCCCTGAGACAGTTTGGGAGGAAGGGGGTGAGGGTGAAGCTGACTATAGAGGAGCAGCGGCTGAAGTTCTGAACACACAATGTGGGAACCCCAAGCCCCTCCCAAATCCTGCACAGCCAGGGGACTCTGCTCCCCCACTTCCAGGAGACACAGACTTGTCCTCTGAAGAAGTGGAGCCCAGAGGGCCCTGTAGGTGGGTGCTGGGTGAGGCAGGGCCTAGGGAAAGGGGCGGGGCTGAAAACAAGGAGTCAGCCAAAGTCCTCAGGTCTGGGTGGACCCTCCGACCCTTCCACCCTAAGGCAGCCAGGGGTGTTCCCAGACAGCACCCCTGCTGAAAAACCTCAGGGTCCCAGAGACAAAACCTGTGCTCACTGGGGAGTTGCCCCGAGGCTAGTGAGCTGCCAGCCACCCTAGTTTATGACCTGGAGGAGGCTCCTATGGGTGAGTCCTGTTGGGGGATTTTAAGGAGTGCCACATGAGCCTTTGGGTGCTCAGAACCCCCATGGGCACAGTGCCCCAAACCCCTGGTCTGCACCCTGCCTGCCTCTGCAGGGCCCCTCCTCCGTCCTCACCCAGGCCACTCAGTGGCCCCGACCCACAGCCCTCTCCTCTTGCAGTTCGAGATCCGGCAGCTGCGGGCACACCTGGCACAGCAGGAACTGGACTTGGCAGCTGAACGGGAGGAGGCACTGAGGGCCCCGCAGGTGCTCCGCCAGCCTGGAAGCCGCTACCACGTGGTGGAGGAGACAACCACCGAGGGGGTCGTGGAGCAGCTGCAGCCCTTGCCAGGTGAGCTGCCCGCAGGCTCCCCCAATCCCATCATGGGGAGCCCCTCACCTCTGTGACCCTGGGGTCTGCACCCAGCTTCCTGGAGCTGGGGCCTGTCACCTTGCAGGACTGTGTCCCTTCCTCAGCCCAGGATTTGGGAGGTGACTTCAGATCGGAATGACCTCTCTGAACCCTGGTTCAGAGAAACCAGTAGCCAAGCTCCCTTGACTGACCTTGACATGATCTTAGTGTCTTGTATTGGCTCCTGCCTGTTGGTTCTGTGCATGGTCCCCCAGTCCTCACTGGACCCCCGAAAGGGTGCCACTTCCTTCTTGATGAATGAGGACTCTGAGCCCCTAATGGGCAGAGCCCAGATAATAAGTCCAACCCTGGGGCCAGAGCAGCCAGAACCTGAGCCCAGGGCACAGAAAGCCAGTGTGTCACTTTGTACACAGGATGTTATCCTTCTGGTCTTGGTTTTGCTGGCTGTGAAATGGGAACATGCTGGCTCTCCAGGGGAATGCTCAGGGCAGGGGGGTGAGTGACCTCCAGAGCTGCTCCTCACCCCGCAGGTGCAAGGGTCTTGTGTCGTTGTCATCGGGGTGGAAGTACCTCATCTGGGGACGCTGCCTGTCAGGTTTGGGCCATGTGAGGGTGTGGGGAGGCTGTGCCCTGATGGGCTCAGGCCAAGGATGGGCCTCAGCACTCATGTTAGAGCCCAGCTGGCATCCTGGGAGTCTAGACACAGCTCCATCTCCTGCTCAGGTCAGAGTCCTCCCTGCCCTGATTGCACTGGAAGGTGTTACCAGGTGGAGTTTTGTACATTCGTCAGGGCTGAGTGATGTCAAAGAGTTGACTACCTATGTTTTCTTCTAGGAGTTCTATAGCTTACATTCAGGTCTGTAATCCAGTTTGTTTGTTTATGGTGTAAGAAAGAGGTCTATTTTTATTTGTTTGCATGTATCTGTCCAGTTTTGCCAACACTATTGAGAACAGACTGTCTTTATCAAATTGTATATTCCTGCTACCTTTGTCATAGATTAGTTGGCATATAGATGTGGGTTTATTTCTGGGCTCACTGTTGTGTTCCATTGATTTACATGTCTGGTTTTATGTCAGCACCATGTTGTTTTGATTACGATGGCTTTGTAGTATAGCTTGTTATCAGGTAGTGTGATACCGCCAACTTTGTTCTTCTTTCTCAAGATTGCTGTGGCTATTTGGGGTCTTTGTTATTCCATATACATTTTAGGATTATTTGTTCTTGTTTTGTGAAAAATGTCATTGCTATTTTGATAGGGATTGCATTAAATCTGTAGATTACTTTGAGTACTATGGACATTTTATCAGTGTTAATTCTTTCAATCCATATGCATCATATTTCCTTCCACTGAAGATATTGTTTGTTCTTCATTATCTTTCTTCAAAGCTTTATAATTTTCTGAGTACAGGTCTTTTATCTCTGTGGTTAAATTTATTTTAGATGTTTTCTTTTTGATACAATTGTAAATGGGATTGTTTCCTTAGTTTCTCTTTGTGAACTTTGTTATTGGTGTATAAAAATGCAAGTGATGCCCTGACTGATTTTGCTCCGTGGTTAGATCATCGGCCTGCAGACCAAAGAGTCTCAGGTTTGATTCTGGTCAAGGGCACATACCTCAGTTGCAGTGTGGTTCCCAGCCCTGGTCCTGGTCGTGTGGAAGGCAAACAATCAATGTGACTCTCTTACATTGATGTTTCTCTCTCTCTCTCCCCCTCACACTCCATCTGAAGATAAATGGAAAAGTATCCTTTGGTGAGGATTTTTAAAAAATGCAACTGATTTCTGAATATTAATTTTGTATCCTGCTACTTCACTGAATTCATTTATTCTAATAGTCTTTTGTTGAAACATTTAGGGTTCTCTATGTATAGTATCATGTTATCTAGACATAGTAAAATTTTAAATTATTTCCAACTTGGATGCCTTTTTGTTTTCTGATTGCTGTGGCTAGGATTTCCAATACTATGTTGAGTAAAAGTGGTGAAAGTAGAAATGCTTGTCTTGTTCTCGATCTTAAAGTAAAAGCTTCCAGTTTTTCACTGTTGAGTTTCTCACATATGGTCTCTGTTATGTTCCTTCCATACCCAGTTTGCTGAGAGTTTTCATCATAATTGGGTGTTGGATTTTGTCAAAAGCTTTTGCATCTGTTGGTATGATCATATGATTTTTATTCTTCATTTTGCTTATGCAGTGCATCATGTTAATTGATTTGTGGATATTGAACCAACCTTGCATTCCGGGAGTAAATCCCACTTGATCATGGTGTATGATTTTTTTACCATATCGTGGAATTTCATTTACTAATATTTTGTTGAAGATTTTTGCTTCTATGTTCAGAGGTATTAGTCTATAATTTTCTTTGTGTGCAGTGTCTTTGTCTGATTTTGATATCCAGATATGTGGCTTGTAAAATGAGTTTGGAAGCCTTCCCCCCTCTTCAACTTTATGGAATAGTTTCAGGAGGGTAGGTATTAATTATTTTCTGACTGTTTGGTTAAATTCACCAGTGAAGCCATCTGGCCAGGACTTAAATTTGTTTGGAGCTTTTTGGCTACCAGTTAATTTTGTTATTAGTTGACATTTCATAGATCATAGTATTTTATGACAATCCCTTCTGCTGCTACTTCTCTCATTTCAGATGTTATTTATTTGCACCCTCATTTTTCATGGTGAGTTTCTCTAAAAGTTTGTTTCACTTATCTTTTCAAAGAACTAGCTCTTGGTTGTTCTTTTTCTAGTTCATTTAGGTATAAATTTATTTGAGATTTTTTGTATTGTTTTTTTTGAGGTAGGCTTGCATCATTATTTATTTCCCTCTTAGAACTGCTTAGACTATATCCCATACATTTTCAGTTCATTGTGATTTTACTTTAAATGTCTCAGGTAGCTTTTAAATTTTTCCTTGATCTCGTTGTTGAGCCATTCATTATTTAGTAGCATGTTATTTAGCTTCCATGTCTTTGTGTTTTTCTCAGTGATGGCGGTTCTGCAGTTTACTTGTAACTTGATGTGGTCATGGTGGAAGGCAAGTACAGCATTTACCTACTTGACCATCATGACCAGAAGCCCCGGGTGCCCACATATAAACACCTGGACTCAGGCAAGTGTCTCTGGCACAGGGCACATTCTGTAGCATCTCTCTGTCTCTCCTGAATCCTGAGCTCCGGAGACAACAGCATGGCCATTATTGTCTCTTGGCCAGTGACCTCTAGACCCTTAATGCCCGATGCCACGCTTGGTCCCAGGGAGTTGAGATCTCGGCTTGGAGAGTCTGCAGAGTAACCAAGGCTTTAAAGTAATCCTGCACATTCTAGGAGTGTGGGAAGCTTTGAGTCCTTGCCGCTCTGCCTTGCTTCTCCTCTTTGCAGTCCCCACAGTGGGGGCTTCCAGGACAGGGAAGGAGGCAGAAGAAGCTGGGTCACATTTGAGGCTTACTTAGTCTAGATTTAATCAGCTGTGTATCAGCAGCTAGGGTGTCATGGGGTCTGTGCTGACCCTCCTGAAGACTGGGGGGTGTCTGAACAGACACTCAGGCCTCCCATAGACATGCCAAACATGCACCCCGGAAGCAGCTGGAAGTGCCCCCCCCCTAGCTGGCCCTGGAACCGTCCCTGCTCTCTTTAATCTCTTCTGACACCCACTAGCTCTGAGTTCTAGAGGTGTACCTGCCCCAGTGTGCGAAGGCCCATGTACAACATTGCCGTCAGAAGCAGAGCCAAAGCCTCTGAGCCATGAGGCAGAAGCGTGGAGGGCTGGCAAGTGGCATGTGTGATTCACATCCTCGAATGGGCCGGGGAGACGGTGTTCCCCAGCCGATCTCTTTGCCCAGGAGCTGTGTCAAGGGAGAGAGCTACATGACATTAGAAATTATGGCTGCACAAGCCGGGGGCACTCTGGGCCACTGTGGAGATGGAGAAAGGGCAGTGTGTGTTGCTAACCACGACCTTCAAGCCAGTGAGGGCTCTGAGGCCTACCATGTCACAGTAGTCCCCACACAGTCCAGGGATTAACCTGCAGGCGTGAGCGATGTCACAGGACATGGGAAGGACAGCCCAGGGGTGTGGGGCGCTGGCCCAGGCAGGAGGAAGCAGTGTCTGCAGTCACAACGGTTGCCAGCAGGTCACAGTCCCGCTAACGCCAATCAGCCTGTGTTGAGACTCCTCTGGCACAAATCATTTTTATAAACTGGGCTGCAAAGTTACAAGTGTCAGGGCCTGCCAAGTTCACAGGGTAGTCAATAAAACTTTCCTCCCAAATTTATTGGTCTTTAAGCTTCCCCATAACTCACGAGTTACAGCCCCTGGAGGGACTGCCGTGGTCTTAACCATATATCACAGCGAACCTCAGCATCCCACCAGAGCCTCACCAGGCAGCGTCTGGGCCTCCCTAGGCCAAGCAGAGCTACGCTCAGAAGAGAAGGCTCTGTGGCACTGAAGGCAAGTCCGGCCGGAGGGGGATCTGGGGGTTGAGCTAGAGAGGTCAGATCCTGTGGGGTGCTAGGGGGCACAGCTAAGTGGGAACTAGGGCACCAGGCCAGAATGGTGTGCTGTAGAGGTAGCGGGAGTGAGGAGGCAGGGAGTGAGCTATAGTGGGGAACAATATGAGGAACTAGGGGGTAAGCTCGAGTGGGGAGCTAAAGTGGGGAGCTGAAAGTTAGCTAAGGGAAAGGCCAGGGGTTCAAGCCAGAGTGAGGAGCTAGAGTGGGAGGTAGAGGACAAGCTGTAGTGGGGAGTAGATGAGGAACAGGATCTTGATGTAGGGGTGAGCTAGATTGGGTAGCTAGGGTTGAAGGCTAGGTAGGTGATCTAGAACAGGGGATTTTACTGGGTAACTAGAGTGGGCAGTTAGGGGAGGGTGAGCTAGAGGAATGAGCTAGAGTGGGGAGCCAGGGGGCAAGATAGAGTGGGGTGCTGATGGACAACCTAGCGGGGCAAATTCTGGGTTGCGCTAAAGCAGGGAAGCTAGGAAGGTGAGCTGGAGGAGTGATGTGCAAACTGTCTCCTCCTGTCCCACTTCTACTAATAAGGGTTTGTGTTTGAAGATCCTTTGTTGTGTCAAATAGTAGTTACTGTGTGTGTATGTATACATACATGTATATGCATTGTTTTCTGAACTCTCTTGACAGTAACCTCACTGTTTTCTCCAAGAGCAGGCTCAGCTCAGACCTGCCCTCATCAGGAGCCACAGAGGTAGTAGAGGGTAACATGGTTACCAGCACCCCTCCTTTTTTGCAGACATTGGAGTCCCAGATCCAGCCGTGTGTGTGGTCACCACAGCTGCCATAGACATACACCAGCCCAACATCGCCTCGGACCTCTTCTCGGTGGACGTGCCCCTGAAGCTCAGCAGCACGGGCACCTGCGTGAGCTCCACCTCTGGGAGTGTTTCCTGCTCCACTGGCAGCTCTGTTGCTGGGGCCCAGAGTGACAGCAGCCAGACACTGTGCTCCTCCAGGGACTGCAGCACCACCCGCGAGGTGTCCTCTGCGCCCAGCCCCTCTCCCCTACCACTACCACCACCTCCCCAGCAGCCAGTGGTGGAGACCACAGTCCAGGACCTGCTGTCCTCCCTGTCAGAGGACCCCTGCCCATCCCAGACTGTCTTGGACCCAGCCCCCTTTGCCCAGCCCAGCCCAGCGGGCTCCGCTCAAACCAGCCCAGAGCTGGAGCACAGGGTAAGTCTGTGCAACCAGAAGAACCAGGAGGGCTTCGCGGCCTTTCAGATCAAGCCTGTCATCCACTTCGAGCCTGCCACGCCCACGCTGCAGAAGTTCAGATCTCTGGAATCCAAAGAGCAGACCGTGCACAGGGTCCCTGAGACCTAGAGCCCCGGTCGGCTGGGTGGGAGAAGGGCAGACGGCCCTGCGCCCCAGAGGCCGCCAAGGGCCACACGAGGGACAAGGAGCCCACCTGGCCTCTCTCAGGGTGCTGCCTGCCTCCAGGGAGGTGATACCAGGACAGGAGGACACATGCCTCAGACCTCACAGCCCAGAGCCGGCTCCTCCTCTGGGCCTGGTCTGGGGTTTTTAAACCATTTTTGCAGACACCAGCCGGTGGCCCAGCGTCAGCAGGGTCCCGTTCAGGCCCAGCTCAGCCTCTGCCGTGGCCCTCTCCGTGCCCGCCGGGACCCTCGGGGTAGCACTGTGAGAGCCTGGCTGGAGCCAGGCCCGCCGCCGAGCCGATGGTGTTCCTGTCCTCTGCGCATGCTCCTGCCCGCGGGTTCCCACAGGTCCTCGCGGCCCCCGGCCCAGGACGCACAGGGACAGGGGCAGGTGCGGCCTGCGTGACCCCGTGCCCGCGACAACCCCGCGGCTGCTGCCGGAGAGCAGGTGCGCCACCTCAGCCAGCCTGACGTCACGTGGCGCCAGCTGTGACGTCGCAGGCAGTGTGACGTCCCGCTGAGGTTTGGTGGGCGGAAGTGCCGCCCCACTGGGCCGCTCCTTGGGGCGGACATGACGTGAGCGCAGTGGACGTGAAAGCCACGCTGACTTTCGTTGCCACAAAAATGACATTCGTTTGCGCCTGCAGTCATCTGGCCCTTCAGTGCAACGGAAATGACCGCTCACCGGGTGCGACCTTACCTCTGATTTGACCTTCATCGCGCCGGAAATGACGTTTATTTGTACGCGACCGAACTGCCTTCTTGACCTTGGTTGCAGCGGCTTTAGAGAGACCCAGTGGGCGCAGAGCCCCTCCCTCTGGAGCTCAGTCTCCCCGGGAACCTGGTCCAGGGGGGCGGGGCGGAAGGTCAGAGGTGACCCTGCCTGCGTCACTATGGGGATTGTGTCTGGGGCGCTCTGGGCAGGATGAAGACCTCATGTGAAGACCTCAACGACGGTGTTCCCCACTGATGAGCTTGGTCGTACTGCCTGGTCCGGCTCAGGTCTCCCCTCAACCAGAGGGGACTTGGGGTCACTCCCCTTTTCCTGCCTGGAAGGCCTGGGAAGCCTGAAGGAGTGTGCACTCCCCAGGCCTAGGGAGAGCCGCTCAGGGGAGATGTCTGCCCCTCCCCTAGGAAGAGAGGGGCTGGCAGGGTGACAGGGATGCAAACAGAACAGAGGCAGGGTGATCCCAGCGCACAAGTCCTTTCTTTAAAAAAATTTTTTTTCTTTACTAATTTTTAGAAGAAGGGAGGGAGAGAGAGAAACATCAATGAGAGAGAACATTGTTTGGTCCCCTCCTGCATGCCCCCTGTGGGGGATTTGGCCCACAACCTGGGCATATGCCCTGACCAGGAACAGAAGTGGCCACTGCTTGGTGCATAGGTCGATGCCCAGCGACTGAGCCACGCTAGTGGGGCCCACCCGCCCTTTCTGTCTCTGCATCCTCCCTGCCTGCCAACCGGGCTGGCAGGTCCCACCTGCCTGTGACACAGGTGATCCTGTGTGGACCTGAAGGATCACCCTCCTCCTCATCACAGCCCAGAAGGCCACTTTTCTAACAGCAGGACTGCGGCCAGGCCGGCTCCTTCCACTCCCTCCAGATGGTCTGCAGACAGACCAGCCTCTGGGGTCCCTGATGGCAAAAGGACCAGTTCAGGTTTTACCAGATTTTTCTAAGTGTATTTTGTGCTAAAACAGCTAGGAAATTCGACCTGAATAACTTGGGTTTCTGTCTGGGGTGGAGGTGTCCTCAGGCATCATTCTTTAGTTGAGTTGACCAAGTGCCACCATGTGTACCCAGGTCTAGGCTGGGTGCTGAATACAGAAAACCGGAAAAGTCCCCAGCATGGAGTCAGGAGCAACTAGACAGATCAGAAGCTGTTGTGAAACAGAATAGAGAGCAAGGGATGTCAAGGGACACACAGAAGCTGAGACAAAGATTTTAGAGGGAAAAGTGAATATCTATTGGACATCTAGGATGCTGGCAACTCTGGAAAACCTCATCTCATTTAAACTCCCAAAAGGATGAACTCTGTTCCACACAGGAGGAATCTGACATCCAGAATCTGATGTCCCACCGCTATAAGTAGCAGAGCCCGAAATAAAAGCACTGTTTGATCCCAAAATATACATAAAATGCAATTTATAAATGTTCCTTAAATTTACATATGGACATGAATGAATAAATGCAAGCATCCGTGAGCTCTGTTCACCATCACAAACAAATCTGGTAGCAATTACTTGACTAGATTATTCAGGCTCCTGTTGCGGGGCTGCGTGTGCACGCTGAGCACCCAGTGCCCACTTACTAGGTTTTCACAGGGCGTCACCTCGTGTTCACAAGCGGAAATGCAGCACCAGGTCCCCCGCCCTTGCCAATCAGGAGCCCCTTTCTCCCAAGACTTCATGCCTGGGTGGAAATGGCTACAGGCATCACCACCAAGTTTGGCCTTGATTGAGAAAGCCAGGGGCCCCTGTAACTCCTGTTGGGGAAACATCTGCAAATCAGAGAGGCTGCATCTGTTGTGTTTGCAGTAAAATCCTTCCTGTTCTGAGGAATTCCTTGTGTGCAACACCCTTTTACTGGGCCCTGGAGATTTGGGAGGGAAGGTACCCGCTCACAGTCTAGTGAAGGAGACAGCCCCATCCACGACGCTCCCAATCCCGTGTTACAAGTGCTCTGGTTGACTGGAACACAATGGAAATGATGTCAAATTTCACGTGACCTTACATTCATTTGGACCTTCATCAAGCTGGAAATTACATTTAAATTCAGTTGACCTCCCAGCCGTTTTGAGGTGTTGTGAATCAGAAATGAGGTTTTTACTTATTTTTTAGAGATAGAAGAGAGAAAAACATCAATTTGTTTTTCCCATTAATTTATGCATTCATTGGTTGATCCTTGTATGTGCCCTGACCTGGGGTGGAGTGTGTAACTTTGGAGTATCCCTACCATGTTATAACCCACTGCTCTATCCTGGGCCGGAAATGACGTTTAAACCCATTTGACGTCTCGGCCATTGTGACGTATCCTGAAATGACGGTTTAGCAGTTGGCATGATGTGGGCACCGCTATAGAAAGTTTTGTGCATGTGATATCATGCCAATGTGACATCTTAACCTACACCCAGCCTGAGGCTGCGCCCTTGGAGCTAGGAGGCAGGACACAGGCGTTCCTGGCTGAGCTGGATGCTGACTGGCTGCCTTCCTGGGCCTCAGCCTCCCGTCTGTGAAGTGGGGATCATCGGGGAGCCTGGCTGCCTACAGCGCCCCCTGCTGGTCTGCACTGGGGAGGCCCAGGGTCAGATTCAGTGTCCAAGACCATGTTTCTCCTCCAAGGCGCAGAAAGAGTCGTTTTTTATGCTCCGCCTGCCAGGTGGCTTCTGCTGGACTCACCCTCCCGCCTGGGTGTGCAGTCGGCCCGGGTCGCCAGCGTCATCACAGTCCCTGGGCCTGGCTTCTGCCCTCTGGTTTGGTCTGACGCCCTCAGAATCAGAGCTCAGCAGGTAAAGCATTGAAATGCTTAACTTTGGGCTCTGACCTGTTTGGCTCAGCGGTTGGAGCTTCGGCCTGCAGTCCAGAGAGACCAGAGTTTGGTTCCTGCTAAGGACACGTACTTTGGTTGCAGTTTGTCCCGGCCCTGGTTGGGCCCTGCGGGTGATGTGTCCCTTTCACGTGGATGTTTCTCTCTCTCTCTCTCTCTTCCCCTCCCACTCTATCTGAACAAAAAATAAAGAAAGAAATGCCTAACTTTTTGTTTTTTTAATAAACTTTATTTTGTAACCATTTTATTTTTATTTTTAATTTATCTTTTTTGAGTGAAATGTTTAACTTTTAAATTACCTGTAACACAAAAAACTTGTGTTGAAAATTTCTTTAGAATGTAGTTGTCTTTACAGCTATTACTATTAAAAATAACAAACATAAGTCTTTGGAAAAAAGTGCTCACTTGCCCTAGCTGGGTAACTCAGTTGGTTAGAGAGTCCTGATATGCCAAGGTTGCAAGTTCGATTGCCAGCCAGGGCACATACAAGAATCAACCAATGAATGTATAAATCAGTGGAACAACAAATAAATGTTTCCCTTTCTCTCTCTCTCTCTCTCTCAAAATTAATAAAAATAAAAACGTAAAAAGAAAAAAATTGCATATTTTTATTGGAAAGGCATTTCTTAATTTGTTAGGGCTAAGAATTATTTCATCTGTTTATATGTCTGTGGATGACTATTTCTTTTTGCTAGGAATCACCATAATTTGTCTTAATATTTTTTCTTTATTGATTTTAGAGAGAAATAGAAACACTGAATAGAGAGAACATTGATTGGCTGCCTCCTGCATGCACACCACTGGGGATTTGACCCACAACCCAGGCACGTGCCCTGACGAGGAATTGAACCAGCAACCTCTTGGTGCATGGGTCAACGCTCAACCACTGAACCACACTGGCTGGGCAGCATAATTTGTCTTTTTATATTTTAAATGTTCCGTATGAATCTTGTGAGTTGGGCTGTTGGCTGGCCCCCAGAGGTCCCTTACCCCTGGGAAAGCACCACAGTGGGAGACCGGGGATTGTGGAGCAGAAAGGGGAGAAGGAACCCACCAGTACAATCCTTCCACCACCAGCAGCTCATGTTCAGGAAGAGTCCCTGAGGCTCTGGGCCTGCTGCCCTTTGGATAGTGTTCAGGTGCCCCCACCTGCCTGGTTGTATTCCTTCTTTGCTTTGTACAGAGGGTCCAGTTCTGCCAGCTCACGGACCACGTAGGGGTGTCCCTAGGGCACAGCCCCATTGTTTCCTAGGCCATACTGTCCCTTCCCTTGGGTGATTTCAGATTCTTTCTTCAGAGCTGTAAACTAATGCTTCCCAAACTTTCAACCCCACCCTCCAGCTGAAATACCCTCCAAAGCTCCAGACCCACTAGACTGCCTCCCCTGAGTGTTCTGTCTATATCTGACACTCAGCCTGTCCTGGGCAAGTCTCATCCTCTCCACCAAACATGGGTTCTTACCTCAGTGAGTTGGTCCCTTGTTACTGAACTGCAGTTTCCTCATTCCCTGGTCACTAATCCCTGTGGCTCTGCTTCCTTAATGCCTCTCATTCTTCTCTCCATCCTCACGGTCTCGACCTTCATTCGGGTTCCGAGCATGTCTCCCTGGTTACAGAACATCCTAACCAGCCTCCATCATGTTTGTCCCTTCCCGTGAAGACACACCTGTTCCTGGAAGGCCCTTTCTCAGATGCGGGTGTGGCTGAGTCAAAGCCTTGTTTCAACCCCACCGTCCTCAGAATAAGGTCTACTCGTTAGGATGACTGAAGACCCTTGGTGACCTGGCCCCTGCCCACTGCCAGCCAGCTTTCCTCTGGTCGTTGGGCTCTGGTTAATATTGAATGTGCAGTCCCCCAGCTTCTGTTGTCTCCCCCGCCCCATCCCTCCATCAGTGCTTCCTCCTCAGCCTGGCAAAGCCCTACACACGCTACGTCTGCCCCACTGTAATCTCATCCGGGAGGCTCTCCAACCCACCCTGTGTTCCCGTCCGCTAGAGCACTTGTTACCCAGGTACATACCCTTGACCAGGAATGGAACTTGTGACCCTTTGGTCTGACACGCTAACCACTGAGCAACACCAGCCATGGCTCATTCTCTTTTAAAAAATGTGTTGTTTTAATCCTCACCCGAGGATATTTTTCCATTGCTTTTTAGACAGGGAAGGAACAAGAAAGAGAGAGACATCGATATGAGAGACACATTGATTGGTTGCCTCCTGCACCACTGGGGAAATCCAACCTGCAACCCAGGCGTGTGCCCTTGACCAGGAATCGAACCCTTGACCCACAGGCCAACGCTCTAACCTTTGAGCCAAACCTGCTGAGACATACGGGTTTGCATTATTCCATGTTTTCTTTTTAGAGTTAAAAAAGAATTTATGTCACTTATTCCAAGTTACATAGCAGGTGAGCTACTGAAATTTGAAAATCCAAACTTGCCACGTGTTAAGTTCTTTCATAGCACCATTCCACTTCCCAGCAGCGCAGGAGGGCACATGACCAGTCGCTGTACGTGCTCTGTGATGCCATCTGTATGAAGTTGAAGATCAGGCAACACTTACGTTGTGCTGGTAAGGGTTTTCCGAGGTACTCGCCAAGCTGGCTCTCCTTCCGTGCGATCATTGGCTTTTTATCCGCACGGAGGTGAAGCTGACATTTGTCGAATATTTTACCAAATGCGCCAGCTACTTCTCTAAACGCATTACCTTATTTAATGTAATCTTCAGAACAGCTCTTTAAGGTAGTCTTATTCCTACGTCCATTTTAGAAGTGAGCAAACAGGTCGCCAAGGGCCAAGGGCCAAGGGCCTGGCCAACCTCAAAGAGCTGTCAGTCACGGAGCTGGGCACCGGGTGCGAGCATTTCGCTAGAGTACCCGTGTTAGTTCGTCCTGCTCCGGTTCTGCCTCGAAGACCGGGACACGGAGACTGTCGGTCGGCTCTCCAGGGCAGATTTTCCTAGCTGCCGTCCTTAGTTCACCCAAACGTCCTGTCCTTCTCACTGAGGGGACCGGGACAGACACGTGGAGTGGATCCGCAGGACCCTGTGGACCTTAGACCCGTCCCCCCTCCCGAGGCCCCGCCCCTTGGTCCGGCGGACCAATCAGCGGTGCGGGCTGGCGCCCCGCCCCCCGCCGGGGTTTTATAAGTATGGCCGGGCGCTCCGCACTGCGCAGTCGTGGCTCGGGCCTGAGCTCGCCGGACTCGACGGACGGCGCCACCGCCCCTCCGCGCTGCGTGCCCCCACGTACGCCGCGCCGCAGAGCGCCCGCCCCGCCCCGCCCCTCTCCTGACCGCGGCGGCCGGCGGGATGCGGCTGGGCCCGAGCCCCGCGGCGCTGGCGCCGCTGCTGCTGCTGCTGCTGAGCGCCCCGGGGGCCGGCGCGGGGGACGCGCAGGGCGAGCATCGCGCCGACTACGACCGGGAGGCGCTGCTGGGCGGCCAGGTGAGGGCCTGGCCGGGGGCGGGCGGCCTGACTGGGCGCCGGGCGGGACGCGCTGTCGAGGGGCCCGGGCCCTTCCATCCTCCCGAGGCCGTGCGGGGACGGGGTCCGGATCGCCGGCCTGGCCGCCGCCCTCGCTGGGAGGCTGCTGCTGGCTATGTTGGTCTCCACCATCTTGCTCCACTGGTAGTAACGCTTGACCCCTGTGTGTCGCTCCCCCTCCAAAGGAAGAAGTGGACGAATACGTTAAACTCACCCCCGAAGAGCAGCACAAAAGGCTGAAGTCAATCATCAAGAAAATCGACTCGGACTCAGATGGTTTTCTCACCGAAAGTAAGGACGCCCTGCACGCCTAACAATGGACACGTAAACAAGCCCTGAAGAAGGGGTGGGGTGTCCGGGCCTGTGCTCATGCTCTGCACATGGGGGTACTGGGAGAGCGTGAGGGGCCATGGGAGGTTTCACACCTGGAAATCGTTATTTTTTAAATTGAATTTGTTGGGGTAACTTTTACGTTGGTTTATGAGATCACAGAGGTATCAAGTGTGCAGTTCTCTGACACATCGTTGTGCCCACCACCCGAAGTAGAATCTTCCATCACCCTATATTTGACCCCCCCTTTTTTAAAATTCTCCCCGTAGGACATTTTTGCATTTATTTTCACATAGAGCGGGAGGAAGAGAGAGAGAAACATCGGTGTGAGAGAGACACATCGACTGGTTACCACCCATAAGACCCCACCGGGTTGGGGACAAACTGCAACCAAGGTAAGTGCCCTGAGCGGGAACTGAACCCGGGACTCTGATCCAAGGGCCAACGCTCAAACTGCTGAGCCAAACCGACCAGGGCTATATTTGACCCCCTTTACCCTTTATTGTCCCCTACACCCTTCCCTCTGGTAAACCTGGAAGTCTTTAGACATAGGATACCCAGTAAAACTGGGTGCTTTTTGTAATAATACATAAACACCATTGACCCTACATGATGCGCAAATCACACCTTGAGCAAACACCCTATTCCTCATATTGAAACCAGACAAGGAATGGGTCCAGGCTGCCTGTCACTACTTGAACCAATTAAACAGAGACAAGTTTGAATCTTTTATGAGCATTTATTCCATTATTGCTGGTAGTATGTGAGAGCAGTGGGTTGTTCTGGAAAATCTGCCCCCCCCCCCCCCACTTGCCAGCAGCTTTTAAAGGGTAGAAAGACAATGACCACTTGAGAAAAGGCAGTTAGGCAAAAAGGAAAGAAAATGGATAAAATGGTTACAGCATGCGTGGAGGAATGTGGGGTTTGGGGGGTGGGATTGTAAAAGGTTTCTGGCAAAGGGGAGGAATGGGGCCTGGGGGCCTGGGGGCTGGTCTCCAGTGAGTCATAGTCATGGGTCCAGGGTCCAATGTTCCGATAATCAGGTTGTTAATCTTTCCATGATGTCATCAGATTAGGAGAATGGACAGCGTTCCTGAGGTAAGCTCCCAAGGTGTACACCTCCCAGCCAGTTCAGAAAGGGCTCTTCTTCAGTCAGAACAAAGCAATCGTGATTAACACTTTTTATAACTATGGCTAGTGTCTTACTATGATTGGTTTTCTTATTCCAGTATTTCCTCCTGCCCTTTTCAGTATGACTTTTATCAGTGTCAGCAATATGATTCATTGTAGAGAAATATGCCAAAATCCAACTTAAGGCATTAAGTGACTTACTGCTCTTGTAATATAAATATATATATGTATATATATATTTTAGAATGATAAGAATTTGCCTCTTTTTTAAAAATTTTTTTATCCTTACCTGAGGACATGTTTGCATTTTTTGTTCAGATAGAGTAGGAGGGAGAGAGAGGAACAGAGAGAGAGAAAAAAACATCGATGTAAAAGGGACACATCGAGTGGCTGCCACCTGCACGACCAACCAGGGCCAGAGACAAACTGCAACCGAGGTACAGGTCCTTAGCGGGAACCGAACCCGGGTCTCCCTGGACCGCAGGCCGACGCTCTAACCACTGAGCCAAACCGGCCAGGGCAGAATTTGCCTCTTTTACAAACAAGTAGAAAAAAACCTGTTGCATGCGAATTATGTTGATCACAAATTATTACAGCTAGTAGGGGCCCTGGAAACATGTTGTCCACCTTCCTTTGTAGAAGAAACTGAAGCCCAGAGGGGTAAATGCCTTTCTCCAATAAGTGGCAAAGCCCGCACTGGAATCCAAATCTCCAAATCTGATCTTAATTCTGTTTTTAATATCTGTTACTTAAACCAAAAAAATCCGAGTGCTGTTAGGTAGATTCTGTAGTCAGAAATTAAATGCACAGATCATTAAAAGAAAAGAAATGTTTTCTTTTTCTTTTAAGAGAGAGAGGAAGGGAGAGAGAGATAGAAACATCGATTAGCGGCCTCCTACATGCCCCCTACTGGGTATCGAGCCTGAAACCTGGGCATGTGCCCCGATGAGAAATCGAACTGGGACTTCTCAGTTAGTGGGATGACCCTCAATCCACAGCCACAGTGGCAGGGCTGGAGGTTTATTTTGTTTTGTTTTAGAGGTGATTTAGAAATCCTAAGTATGAGAATTACTGTTAACGTCTATTGTGTTCTGGGAAATTCTCGTAGGTGAACTCAGTTCATGGATTCAGATGTCTTTTAAACATTATGCTATGCAAGAAGCGAAACAACAGTTTATTGAATATGATAAAAACAGTGATGGGAGCGTGTCATGGGATGAATACAACATTCAGATGTATGATCGTGTGATTGACTTTGATGAGAACACCCCTCTGGATGACGCAGAAGAGGAGTCTTTCAGGCAGGTGAGTGCGCTGCATAGCCCTTTGACCAGACTCGTTATCTTATTTTGGACCCCAAAGTTCCTACCGCATCTCTTTCCTCACCTGTGTCATTTGTCCTCATTTCCAGAGTTGCTTTTTTTAGTGTAGTTTGAATATGTATTGGTATTTTATTTTTTTGTGTTAATGAACAATCAGTTTTATGTCATATTTACTAAGAAGACTATAAGAGGCCCAGTCCCATTTTTAAACACATTGTTTTATATAAATTAACTCTTTAAAAAATGTTTTTCAACTGTGGTAAAATACACATAACCTAAAATTTACTCTTTTAGCCATTTTTTTTTTTTTTTTTATCCTCACTCGACATTTTTCCATTTTTTGTTCAGACGGAGTGGGAGGAAGAGAGAGAGAGAGAGAGAGAGAGAGAGAGAGAGAGAGAGATCGATGTGAAAGGGACACATCGAGTGGCTGCCACCTGCATGACCAACCAGGGCCGGGGACAAACTGCAACCGAGGCACGCGCCCTTAGTGGGAACCGGACCCGGGTCTCTGGTTCGTAGGCCAGTGCTCTAACCACTGAGCCAAACCGGCCAGGGCCTTTTAGCCATTTTTAAGTGTGCAGCTCAGTAGTGGTCGTACCTTTACGTTGTCACGCAGTCAGCATCCAGAGTGTTTCACCTGGAAGAGCTGAAACAGAGGTTCTAACCTCTTTGTTCCCTTTCCTGCCCCAGCCACCACCACTGTGCTTGCTGTCTCTGGTTTCTGCTCTAGGTGCCCCATGGAAGTGGGGTCACAACAGCATCATCCGTTCTGTTTTTCTGACCAGTTTATTTCACTTAGCATAATGTTTTCGGGGTTCACTCATGCTGTGACGTGTGTCAGAATTTCCTTTTAAAGACTGGACAATACTCCAGTGTAGGTATATACCACATTTTATTTATCCCTTCATCTATAAATGGACACTTGGGTCGCTTTAACTTTTTGGCTATTATGAATAATGCTGCTATGAACTGGGTGTGCAAGTATCTGTTGGAGACCCTATTTTCAATTCTTTCGGCTGTGTACCCAGAAGTGAAATTGGAATTGTTGGATCATAGGGTAGCACTGTTTTAATTTTTTGAGGAACTGAATACTCCCTGGCTGTATTGACTCATTTTTGAAGATTTCTGTATCACTGTAGTTCTGTTGTGTCTCATGGTTTAATTAGTTTAAATGCATGCTCTATTTATTTATTAATTTTTAATTTTTTTTTTTCCCCTCACCCAAGGACATTTTTTCATTTTTTGTTCAGATAGAGTGGGAGGGAGAGAGAGGAAGAGAGAGAGAGAGAAACATCGATGTGAAGGGACACATCGAGTGGCTGCCACCCGCACGACCAACCAGGGCCGGGGACAAACTGCAACCGAGGTAAGTGCCCTTAGCAGGAACCGAACCCTCTCTGTACCACAGGCTGATGCTCCAACCGCTGAGCCAAACCGGCCAGGGCAATTTTTAATTTTTTTTAACCAGAATTTTTAAAACCTAGACTTTTGTTCTGGTATCACACAAATTATATATTTCTTCGTGTAAAATCACCAGCCTACCCAAACATGGCAATTTCATTGCTGACAAGTTTCTGCGTGATATAAAGATAAATGACTTGGTAGTTTCTGTTTACTACTGTATGTAGCGTTTTCTGTCACCCACTAGAATACAAAGTTTTTATACAGAAGGAAAGAGTGTAGAGGTTTTAGGAAACAGTCTTTTGTATTATCTTTTCAGAAATGTGCCACTTTGGAAAAGCAGTCTTTCTATGTATCGGCTTCTTGAATACGAGTTGCACTTAAATTGTTCTTCAAATGACCATGAATAGAACTGCTTTCAAAAATCACATTATTAAATCTGAGAAATGTGAAGCAGAAAGTGACTTTTTCCTTTTTTAAAGAAATCTCAGTTTGTTGAAAGGGATCCTTTCTTTATAGGCATATTTGGCCAAATTCAGCTCTCTCTGCTGAAACATGGACCTTTTTGCTCCAAATCAAGGGTTCTTTCATAAGGAAATCTAAGCACTCAGTATTTTGAATAGTGGTTTACTCAGGAAGAACTTGATTGACTCAGCAAAGCACATCAAGTTCTTGCCTGTCTATTTTTGCCTATGTTAACCCTGAACATAAAAGGGTAAATTACTAGGTCTAGTTATTTAAAATCATGAAACATGAAGATAAAAATTTGGAAACAAGTTTTTTGTTTTTTTCTTTTCTGTCAGAATTGGGTGAGTATAACAAGGCATTGGAATCTGAATGTGCAAAAGATGAATTTTGGGGGGAAGGAATGGAGCTTCTCTGTAAATCAGTCATTGTAAAAGAAATGTTTCAGTGAGTGCTACCTAACCTTATTCTAAGTTTATCAGTGAAACACATGAATTAAAAAGCTGCTAAAATATTTGAAAATTAGCTTTTTAAAAATATGCAGTTTAACACACATCAGTTTATAGAAAGAAGAGTTATTCCCAGAAATTCTCAAAGTAGACTTTATACAGGACTAGCTGTGTAACACTGTTGACTTCCAAGGTTCTTGATTACAGAATTAGCTTTGAGAAATTAATTAAAAGCACCCTTGTCTCTAACAGCTGCTTGCTACTTGATTTACTACTTGAGTGTGTACTTTCTAACAGAAGGGAGATAGGTGTGAGAAAGTGACACAAGTGTGTTTAACCTCAAATTTTGGCTTTTGATGTGTTTATATCTGAACATACAGAATTAGTGCTATAAAGAGTCTTAAGAATGAACTTCCAGATATTATGTACATATATCAAAAATATTCTCATGAGAGGACTATTTCTGAAACCTGCTAGTTTGTTTTTGGAAAGTCATTTTGAAGACCAGAAACAATTTTAAAATGGCATAGCAAGAATAAACACAAATCATTTAATGTCAGTTTTTCTGTTAATAGTAATTTGTAACATTTATTAAATACTTACTACTTAAGGTTTAATAATGCATCCCAGTCGCTTAATAGAGATTTTATTATTATTTTTATTTTAACTTATCTTTATTGTTGAATGTATTACAGATATCCCCCCATTTTCCCCCATTGACCCCCTCCTCCCCAATCCCACCACCCTCCTGACTTCCCTACACTGTTGTCTGTGTTCATTTGTTATACATATATGCATAGCAGTTTTTTGTCTTGTCTCTTCCCACCCTCCCCCCCCCTTCCCTTTGAGGTTCATCAGTCTAACAACCAATTTGTATTTCTTAATTCCTTCATCTTTTTCACCCATTCCCCCAACGCCCTCCCATCTGGCAAGCAACAACAAGTTCTCTGTATCGATGAGTCTGTTTCTGTTCTGCTTGCTCATTTTGTTTGTAGATACAATTGTTGATAGATATGTATTAATTGCCGTATTATTGTTCATATTTTTGTTGTTCTCCTTCAAGAAGACCCTTCAACGTTTCATATAATACTGGTTTAGTGGTGATGAACTCCTTTAGCTTTTTCTTGTCCGGGAAACTCTTGATATGTCCATTGATACTAAATGCTAGCTTTGCAGGATAATCTTGGTTGTAGGTTATTGCTTTTCATCACTTTGAATATCTCTTGCCAGTCCTTTCTGGCCTGCAAAGTTTCTTTTCAGAAATCAGCTGACAGTCTTATGGGAGCTCCTTTGTAGGTAATGAACTGCTTTTCTCTTGCTGCTCTTAAGATTCTCTCTTTGTCTTTAACCTTTGGCATTTTGATGGTGATGTGTCTTGGTGTGGGCCTCTTTGGGTTCATCTTGTTTGGGTCCTGGATTTGTATGTCCGTTTCCTTCACCAAGCTAGGGAAGTTTTCTGTCATTATTTTTTTCAACTAGGTTTTCAATTTCTTGCTCTTTTTCTTCTCCTTCTGGCACACCCATGATGCGAATGTTGGCATGCTTGAAGTTGTCCCAGAGGCTCCTTACACTATGCTCATTAATTTTTATTTTTTGAATGATAAATTATTCAATTTACTTAAACTATAAAAACAAACACAAAAATAGTTCACTCATTTCTGTTACCCCCCCAACTCTGGCAGCCAACAGTCCGTTCTCTATATCTGCTTGGTTTTTGTTTTTGGTTGTGTGTGTTTTTGTTTTGAGTTTCTACATGTAAGAAAGATCATACATGAGGGAAGAGATAAACCACAGAACTTACATGCATGTATGCATGACCAATGAACAGAGACAACAAAAATGGGGATGGGGCGGGGGTAAGGGGAGGAGGGTGTCAATGGGGGAAAAATGAGAAACATCTGTAACAAAAACAAATTAATAAATAAAAAGTTTAAAAAAAAAAAAAAGAAAGATCATACAGTATTTGCCTTTCTTTGTCTGACGTATTTCACTTAGCATAATGCCCTTGAGGTCCATGTTAACACAATGGCAAGATTTCATTCTCTTTTTTTGGCTGCATAATATTCCATTTTAAATACGTAGCACAATTGTTTTTACCCAGGCAGCCACCGATGGGCACTTAGATTGTTTTTATATCTTTTTTTTTTTTTGGTACGTGCCCCTAGCGGGAACTGAACCCAGGACTCTCGAGTCCGCTGGCCAATGCTCCAACCGCTGAGCCAAACCGGCCAGGGCTGTTTCTATATCTTGACCATTGTAAATAAAGCTACAGTGGATATAAGGTACATATATCTTTTGGAGTTGTGTTTTTTTTTTTTTTTAATCCTCACCCGAGGACATTTTTCCATTTTTTGTTCAGATAGAGCGGGAGGGAGAGAGAGGAAGAGACAGAGAGAGAAACATTGATGTGAAGGGACACATCGAGTGGCTGCCACCCACACAACCAACCAGGGCCAGGGACAAACTGCAACCGAGGTACATGCCCTTAGCGGGAACCGAACATGGGTCTCTCTGTACCGCAGGTTGACGCTCCAACCGCTGAGCCAAACCGGCCAGGGCTGGAGTTGTGTTTTTGTTTTCTTTGGACAAATGCACAGGAGAATAGCTGAATCATGTCACAGTTCTGTTGCGCACATCTGAGGAACCTCCGTATTCTTTCCCGTATTGGCTGCGACAGTGTGTAGCCCACCAGCAGCACGCGAGGCTGCCTTTCCGCCTTGTCCCCGCCAGCACATGCTGGTTAATTTATTGTTGGCAGCCATTGTAGCAGGTGTGAGTTGATATCTTATTGCTGTTTTAATTTGCATTTCTCTGATGATTAGTGATGTTGACCATCTTTTCACGTGTGTGTTGTCCATCTCTGTGTATTCTTTGGAAAAATGTGTTTTCAGATATTTTGCCCGTTTTTATTTTTATTTTTTTAATCTTCACACAAGGATATTTTTCTGTTTATCTTCAGATAGAGTAGGAGGGAGTGAGAGGGAGAGAGAGAGAAACATGATGTGAGAGGGACACATCAACTAGTTGCTTCCCGCACGACCCCCGACCAGGGCCGGGGATGAACCACAGCTGAGGTACATGCCCTTGACAGCAATCGAACCTGCACTCATTGGTCTGCGGGCCAATGCTCTAACCGCTGAGCCAAGCTGGCAGGGCTTCTGCCAATTTTTTTCCTTTTTAATCCTCACCTGAGGACATTTTTGCATTTATCTTCAGATGGGGGTGGGGGGGTGGGGAGAGAGGGAGGAAGAGAGAGGGAAACATCCATGTGAGAGAGACACATCAAGTGGTTGCCACCCACACGACCCCAACCAGGGCCGGAGACAAACTGCAACCGAGGTACGTGACCCCCTAGCGGGAACCGAACCCAGGACTCTCCAGTCCATCGGACGATGCTCTAGCCACTGAACAAAATGGCCAGGGCAGGGCTTCTGCCCATTTTTAAACAGGTTTTTTTGTTGTTGTTGAGTTGTATGAGTTCTTTTAGCCCCTTATCAGATATGTGATTTGCAAGTATTTTCTCTCATTCATTAGGTTGTCTTTCATTTTGTTGATGGTCTCCTTTGCTGTGCAGAAGATTTTTAGTTTGATGTAGTCCCACTTGTGGATTTTTTTTTTTTTTTAGAGAGAGAGAGAGAGAGAGAGAAATATCAATGTGAGAGCAAGACATCCATCGGCTGCCTCCTGCATGCCACCTACTGGGGATTGCACCCACAACCCGGCACCTGTGCCCTGACCTGGAAGTGAACTGGCAGCCTTCTGGTGCCTGGGATGACACCCAACCAACTGGGCCACACCAGCCAGGGCCCACGTGTTTACTTTTGCTTTTGTTGTTAGATTGTCCCGATTTTATAGTTGAGGAAACCAGGGAAGTTAAGCAATTTGCCTTAAGTCACACAGCTAGTAAGTGGCATTGATGGAATTCAGATCTGAGTCTGTGATGGTAGAATCTGTCCCTGGGCTGCTTCTAATAAATGTTGTTTGCCCAGATGACCTTCAAAGGGATGATATGAAGATAAAGTAAGGTATGAAACTCTACTCTAGATTTCACGTGGCTTGTATTTTTCAAAGTATTGTTTATGGTTCCATGTTATGATGAGACTTTAAACATGTTCAATATTTAATCTCCCAAGCTTCACTTAAAGGACAAGAAGCGATTTGAAAAAGCTAACCAGGATTCATTGCATGGTTTGAGTCTTGAAGAATTTATTGCTTTTGAGCATCCTGAAGAAGTTGATTATATGACGGTAAGGATAGAAAGTTTTAAGTCATTAATATGAATTATATAGCAATCACAATTTTAAGAGACAGGAAGATCCCACGTTTTCGCCGTTTAAGAGTTGGACTGGGAAGGAGGATTTCTGGGAGTGGGGGGTGTTTATTGGGAGGGAGAAGGTAAAGGACTGAATTAAAAAAAAAAAATCTCTGTAATATATTTGAGCATCACTCTTCCCCTGGCTTTCAGACTTTTCTGTGGTTTTTCTACATTAAAAACATTCAACCTTCCTATTTAGTATACAGCATCACTTGTGAAAACTTTTAGTCTTGGAAAACGTATCACATTTGCATCTCTGTTCATGGGGTGGTACAAGCACATCTGCTAACGACTAGTAATGTCTTTGCAACTTGGGGCGTCAAGAGTCCTGTCCCCCCGTGGTACGTGCTTAAAAGAGACACCAAGTCTTCAGCAACTTTTGTGTTGAGGTTTAACTCAGCAAACATTGATGAGTCCTGCTAGGAGGTGGCAAGCTTCTTGAGAGCAAAGATTATTATATTGGAGAGCAGAGATTAATATACCATAGTAGCTTTAAAAAACAGACTGCACATTTCTGGGGAGGTCTGTTGCCTGGCATCAGCCCCAGCTGTGTGGCATTGCGCTCTGGGTGTTTCAGGGAGGGGAGTTGGAGCTGTTGTTGAATAGGTCATGATCACATGCATCTCTCTGTTGCTCAGTGGCAGGACAACACCAATAGCGCGGCTTCTTTTACCATTGTGAGGCTTTGACTTCTCACTTGGCACAAAGTACATGACCTAGTTTAGGAACAGTAGTGGGCACGCTTTGATGAAGCCAAAGCTCAGTCGAGACAAGGCACTCAAACCCTGTCGCGGGAGACAGAGGATGCTGGATCTGTTTCTCTGGGAAGTAAGGAGCGATTGGACCTCGAGAAGGGGATGACCAGTGACGGCGATGGCATGATTTAGGCGTTACGTATTTGTTCTGGGTTGATGTGGCGATGGAATGAAATCGATTTGATCAACATTTGAAGAAAGTATAAACAGGAATGTTGAGTGAGGCAGTAAGTGTTGGAAGAGAAGAGTAGGGGTGACTGGAGGTTTGGTGTGCTGCCAGGATAGTGGGGTGATGGTGGTGAGGTGGAGTTGACGGCAGCCCTAGAAGTGTGGCCAACTGTACAGTGGCGTCTCGTTCAGAGCACCTTCGGCATCTCCTGTTTGCCCTTCTTCCCAGTAAGGGCGTATATAGGAAAAGGAAAGGATCCAAGATCAACTAAGTGGTTCTACTTTGCATTGAAAGTAAGAATTTAAAGAAATTCATGCAGTTCCATAAATTATCTTAGCCATGGCAACACTATTGAAATAATGTTGTTGCCTAAGAGGATTACTTGCATGGAGTAATAATCATTTTGATCAGTGATTCTTTTTTTTTTTTTTGGATCAGTGGTTCTTAACTCTGATTGGATCACAGACTCCTTAAAAATAGGATGCAAACTATGGACTTTGTCGTAGGAAAATCTCATATGCTCATACACACCAAATACCGGATTATAATTTCAAGAGATTCTCAGAGCCTCCCTCTAAAACGAATCTTTGGATCTGCAGGTTCAGATTTCCTGATTTCTGTGTATAAAATCTGTAATACCTAGTTAAAAAAGCCAGCAAATTGCATGTAAGTGTATTTCATACACATGTAGATGGAGCCTCTGGATTTGACTAAATTGAGAGACTTTTGAGGATATATTTTCATTACAGTTGTGATTCTAGAATCCAGAACGAAAGGCACCAGCATTAGTGAGGAAATAACAGTAGCTGTCACCTGTGCGAAGCTAGGCAAGGAGGCCTAGAAACCAAGATGGTTGGATGTGCAGCAAAGTCGTAGGATATGAATGTGTAAAGGCACAGAGCTGATGGAGCAGAGGGCAGCCTTAGGAGAGGCCGAGGGCAGTGTGGAAAAAGGCTCTCAGCAAAGTGCGGGGTCCAGGAGCACAGCAAAGGCTCTGCCTCAGAGAAGAGATGAGCGAGCTTTAACTCCTGAGGTCAGGAGAAGGAGTGGATAGGCATATAAGTCGATGTGATTCAAGGTTGAGGATCCAGTGCTAGTAAACAAGGGCGCGTTTCAGAAGTGTACTGTGTTCAGAAACAGGAGAGGGTCTTTGCCGAGAGTGTTGGATGAGTTGTGGAAAGGTTCAAAGAAAGGGGAGGCTTCAAAGAATAGCTGTAGATACATGTCAGGGACTGAGGCAGAGGCAAGCTCCTAGCCGCAGCAAGAGCCTGCTGAGATGGCAAGTGTGTAAGGACCAGGCTTATCTGTCTATCTTTTTTAGACTCGATGACTCGGGGTGGAGGAGAAGGTGGACATCTCATGTCCTGGGTGGGGGCATCATGATAGGAAGAGGGCGGGCGGGTATAGGAAGGTGACAGGAGTTCTTAAGCAGCCAGCAGGTAGACTTGGCAGAAGAGGAAGCAAGGAGGTTGAGGATTTATGGGGTCTGGACTCATTTTAGGTCTGGAGGTAGAACATAGTTCTATGCAAAGAGATCTGAGATAAAGGTTCTGGGTTGTTAAGGGACTGGAGGAAAAGTGAGTTACAGAAGACTAGGGTAGTGAGAAATGGGACCTTGAGGGGAGAGGAATGTGGGTGAGTGCTGAGGTTGCTGGAGAGGGTGGGGTTCTTAGCAGAAGCTTAAGGATGTTGGATGTGATATTTGGTATTGATTATTTCTGCTTCATTCCAGTCTTTGCAAGCGTAGACAATTAAAATGATTATTCCTAACGAAGTTCTGTAGTAGGAGTGATTCAAATGGTGGTAGGATTGAACATTTTGTTCCTAATTTATTTTATGCAACAGGAATTTGTCATTGAAGAGGCTTTAGAAGAACATGACAAAAATGGTGATGGATTTGTTAGTTTGGAAGAATTTCTTGGTGACTACAGGCGGGATCCAGGTAAGCAGCCTGGAGGTGTGTGAGGAGAGGGACACATGGAATTACAGAAGAAAGAAAATGGAACAAGAACTTGCCTGATTTCTACTTGTTCTGCTGAGTTGAACAAGCAACGCTGAGGGACTTAACTGCTCACCTGGGAAGGCTGCCTTGCTCACTTTAGTCCCGTGTCTACATTCTAACATATGTCTTTCTTTGCAGACAAATATAATATGATTATCAAGTCAATGAGGAAGCAAGTAAAGGTTGATATTTTAAAACAAAATTCTGTGTCTTGGGATATAGACCTTAAAAGAGAAAGAAATAGCCTGGCTAGTGTGGCTCAGTGGTTGAGTGTCGACCCATGCACCAAGAGGTCGCTGGTTCAATTCCTGGCCAGGACGCATGCCCAGGTTGTGGGCCTGATCCCCAGTTGGGGGGGCAGGTAGGAGGTGGCCAGTCGATGTTCTCTCTCTCTCTCCCCCTTCTCTAAAAATCAATGAAGAAAAAAATTTTAAAAGAGAAAGAAATATAAAATACTAATACAGTCAGCCCTCGTTTATCACAGTTAATCAGTTCAAGACTCTACCGCGATAAATTACGGCGAAGCAGCATTCTTTATTTATATAGTGTCCCTCGCCACTTCTCGCTTTGATTTTCCCAGCTTCACTCTATTGCGGTTTTTTCAAATATATTCATTAAAAAGTTGATCGAGACAGTGAAAATGATACAGCGTGTGCTTGGTTGTCTGAGTCAATTATACACCCCTGTATTATAATTAAAATTACTGTATGAATGGTCTTTAGGCCTATGTATTCAAGCACCCCAGGAATCCTTCAATGCCAGATGCAACCGCTAGAGTCTAGAAGGGATTAAGTGCAATAAATGAGGGACGACTGTATAGTATAGTATTTGGAAAAAAAGCAATAGAGTGAAGCTGCGAAAGTCGAAGTGTGAAGTGGCAAGAGACGACTGTAATACTGGTGTAGACCAGGGAAGTTGACTTATGATTGCTTGAAATTTGAAGCCTTTGTATATGCAGCACTTTTTATAAATAGTTGACTTTATCAGAATTGTCTCTTAAAGGCATCCCTTATTGTGAAAGTCAATTTATTAAAAAAATTTTTTTTCTTGATTTTTTTAGAGAGAATAAGGGAGAGAGAGATGGAAACATCTATGAGAGAGAACACCGATTGGCCACCTCCTGCACGCCCCACACTGGGGATGGGGCCCACAACCTGGGCCCACAACCTGCAACCTCTTGGTGCGTGGGTTGACACTCAACCAGTGAGCCACACAAGCTGGGTGTGAATGTCACTTTAAAATGAAACGTGGCATTGCTGTGTAAGAACATATAGGAAGCTTTATATAGGCATGTGACATACATAAAAACATGACTTGAGATCAAATTTGGAAAAACCAGATATCAGAACAAGTAGCAGTTAACAAAATCACTAGTTTGTGATAATATGCAACGATTTAAAAACTCAGTTGTTTAGACCTCTTTGTCACTTTTGAAAATTACTATTTTTGTACTTATTTTAGCACTTTTCTGTTAAGTATTTCTGTTTGGGAATCCGTTATGTAGTAGGCTTTAAACTCATTCCCTTTATTCAAGGTATACACTGTATCAGACTTATTATATACATGTGATATTTTTGTGTATGTATAATTACTGTTGTTTTTGTTGTTTATATGTTAAGCAGCAAATGAAGATCCAGAGTGGATACTTGTTGAGAAAGATAGATTCCTGAATGATTATGACAAAGATGCCGATGGCAGACTCGATCCTCAAGAGTTGTTATCTTGGGTAGTGCCCAACAATCAGGGCATTGCCCAAGAAGAGGTGAGTGCTACACAGTGACTTCTTTCCCCCTGCTTATTTGTTGCTGTTGATAGGAAAGGAAGTTCAACATTTTAAGCCAAAGAAAGAAATAGTATTTATTATTTTATTTATTGGTCCTATTTATTTAGGATCAATGTATTGCTATTTCTGATTTAAATCTACGAACTGTTTTAGATGGTCAAGGGGACAAGGAAGTTAAGATTGTATCATGTATTAATTTGATAGCACAGGGGATAGAATAATAAAATTCGTATTTGCCTGTAGGGACTCAAAATGGGCGCTACTCATTTGCTTAACTTTGAGATACTCTTAGTCAGATTTGTGTTGAATGGAGGCAGAACCTAGCAGAAATTAGGAAGGGAGATAATGTGTAATATTTTTAGATACAATAATGAGTATGGAGTAATAATTTTGATCAGTGATTCTTTTATTGGTCACAGACTCCTTTGAAAATATGATGCAAACTATGAATGAATAAAAATATGTTTTTGACAAATCAAATCGCATTCAAACGTGAACATCTTGCTGAAAATATTTAGTGCATTTGACCCTTTTTGTTTTGTGTTAAAGGCTCTTCACCTCATCGATGAAATGGATTTGAATAGTGACAGAAAGCTCTCTGAAGCAGAGATTCTGGAGAACCAAGACTTGTTTCTTACCAGTGAAGCCACAGATTATGGCCGACAGCTTCATGATGAATATTTCTATCATGATGAGCTTTAATCCCTGGGTATATCTGAGTAGAGTACTGGCTCCTTTTATAATGTGTTACCAGCATCACTTTTGTGACAAAATATTGATGAGGTTATTTTCCACTCTGAAGTCTTACCACAGTCATATATCTTAATGTAGACAGTAATTTTGGCCTTCTAGGAGGAAAACAAAACCATGGTATTTATTTCAAAATGTATTGGAGAAAACAATGCTGTGCCATAAGACAATGGAGTCTTTCTGAAATACGCCATCTGTTTAGTAATCCATTGTGGAATATCTTGAGTTCTGTTTCCACTTGAACAGGTGGACCATTTTAGAGATGCCTGAACAACGTTAAAGGAGTATGTGACTGAGCTATCACTTTTTCTTTGTTTAAGTAGCATTAATTTGGGAACCAATGGGAGGACATTGTTTTTAGATGTAGCGTTTTGTTTTAAAACCTTTAAAGGAACCTATAGAAGGACTATACCTCACATATAAGTTGAGAAGTTCTGCTTACTTTTAAAATGGTTTCTATAATGGGTTTATTGTATGAAATAGAACTATATTTTTGCATACGTATAGATAGTAATTGTATTTAATGTGTAACTATAGCTGTGCTGTGTGTGGGACTTGACATTGTCTAGAACTCTGATCGAAAATGAAATGTCCTATCTTTTTAAATGTTTGTTTGTTTTTCTTTAATCTCACTGGTAAACCTTGAATTTTGCATAGGTTTTGTTGTATTATACATTATCCTGCCTCATCCCTTCCTGTATTTTGGTAGTGAGTGTTTCAAAACTCTATTAAATTATTCTTGTTCTAGATTTGTATTTTCCTTTTTTTAAAATAAAAGAATCCTACTATAGTTGAATGTATACCTGATACATTTCAGTTGCTGTGGTAGCAAATGTGGTCTTGCTGTTTGGGGCTGAAAGTGATGGTAGGAATTACACAGGTTGAAATCACCAGTAGAGCCCTGGCCGGTTTGGCTCAGCGGTCAGAGTGTTGACCTGAGGATCGAATGGTTGAGGGTTTGATTCCGGTCAAGGGCAAGTACCTCGGTTGCAGATTTGATACCCAGTCCTAGTCGGGGTCATGTGGAGGCAACCAATGTGTCTCACATCGATGTTTCTCTCTCTCCCTTCCTCCCTGTCTTCCACCTTTCACTCTAAAATTCAATGGAAGAAGATCATTGGGTGAGGATTTAAAAAAAACAAAAAAACACCAGTAGAGCTCAATGTCAGTTATACTGAAATTAAAATCACATTTGATAAGCACATCCGCACACTGAAATGGTCAGTTTTGACTATTCAGTAGCTCAACCTATTACGTTTGTGGGAAATAAGAAAGGTGAAAAGGTGAGGAATTTATGTTTGCATAGCTCAGACCCACAGATAGTTTTACCATTTCTGTTAATATGTTTCCTGATTAAAGTCTCCTACGTAAGCACGGACAGTATTAAGGGAGCTCAGCTGTGGACGCTCCTTTCTGGTAGAATTGGCTGCCGCCTCCAACTTCTCTGCTCGCCTCTGCCGACGTGAGGCGTGAACGCAGACTTAACCGGCACAGTTAATGACAGCTAACCGACCCTGGTGTTCATTTGACTTTACCACACCCATCTGGCCATAGCAGTAGAATGGAAGATGCACCATTACCATCCGTCATCTGTCACTGAGCGTCACTAAAGTTGGGGTGTGTGAAGTGAGGAGTTTGACCAGCATGCTCACCATTTGTTTTGCTGGACTGTCCAAAATCTTTGCCAGCATGGTGAGGTCATCAGATAAGGATGTTATTTTAATCTTAACGAGCTAAGAATTGGCATTGAAAACTCGGCCGTGATTTCATGCAGGTGCAAGGACCGTGGTGGCAGTGCTCGTTCCCTTCCCGGCATAGAGGAAGTTAGCTTCCCAGCGCTGGGCATAGACAAGGGCGGTTGGCACCGCTCAGCCCTGCGTGTTCGCAGTGTGTCGGCCCAGGCCAGGGAGCTACAGGGCCACACGGACCAAGTGGCCTCGACCGACCACGCGGAGGTCTCCGGACCCGCAGTGGACTTGACCTGACCCAACGCAGACTGGCCTTTTGTTTAATGCTCACGGGAGGACATTTTCCATTGATGTTTGGGGCGGGGGAGGCAGAGAGAGACACGTGGACGGGCCGCCGGGATGGACCCGCAGCCCAGGTTCCTGCCCTCGACCCGGAGGAGCCCAGACCTTCGGCGCCCGCGGCCCCGCGTGCACCTCCCATGAAGATTGGCTGCAGGCTGCAGCTGGGCGGCCTCCACGGCGCCTCACCGAAACGGGGTCTCCTGTTGGCGTCAGCTGGGGAAAACCTGCGGTGGGCGTCTCCACAGCGCCCACGGGAGCCCCGGATCCCACCCCCGCGCGTGGCCGGGGAGGGGCCAGCCGGGCGTCCCGCCGGACGGAGCGGTTACGGCCCGCACGGCATCCCCGCCCGGGACTCAGAAGTGCCCTCAGCGCGGTTAGCTCTCGGGTCCGTGTGCTGTCGCGCGTCCTCTCGGCCACCCACGCGGCTCCGCGGGGACTCGGGCGAAGGCGCCCGGGACGAGCCCCCGCGGCCCCGGGCGGGAGTGGGACGGCTGCGCCTGCGCGCGTCCCGAGTGCGCGTCACGTGGTGCGTCGCCGCCCCGCCCCATTCCCGGCGGGACGCTCGGCGCCGCCCGCGCGCAGGGGTGAGTGTCCGCGGGCTGCGCGGCGAGCGGACCGGGCGGGGCGGCGGGCCCGGGGCGCGGCGGTGGCGGCGGTGGGGTACGCCTTCCCCTCGCCGGGCTGGGCGTGCGGGCGGCGAGCGGGGAGCGCGGCGCGGGGAGGGGAGCCGGCCGCCGGGGCGGGCCCGGGCGTCTCAGGCGCTGCGGGCCGGGCGGCCCGGGGCTCCCGGGGGTCCTCGCCGCCCTGCGCTCGGTCTGACGCGGCGGGGACGGAGCCCGGAGGCGCGAGCGGACCCCAGGCTCGCCCCCGGGCGGGAGGGAGCGGGCGGGAGGCGGGCCGGAGCCGCACCTGCGCCCACGGCTCCGCCGGTGCCGGGTCCCTGAGGGACGGCCGCGCCGCTGGGTCTGCTGTACGCGCCCGGCTCGCCGCGCTGACAGGCTCCGGCACCCCGAGGGCGGGCCGGGCGGGGAAACTGAAGCAGAAGGGGGTTCGGCCCCGCGGGAACCCCCGGACCGGGGACGGGTGGCCGTTGTCGCCCCCAGGTTGCAGTCGTGCCCCGGCCCCTGCCCTCCGTCTTCTCCCTGTGGACTGACTGCCGCTGAACCCGCGTGGGGGCCTCGTGATGCCCACCCCTGTCGACCTGGCCGGAACCGTAATACCAGGAGGGCCGGGCAGTCCCTAATCGCAGGGCCGGTGGCTAATGATTTGGAAGCGGCCTCGTGGGGCGACGTGGGATGGGGTGGTTTGGGAAGCAGACTGGTCTGGTTTGAACCCCAGCTCCGTTCCCTGCCCTTGGGCAGGTGGTGCCTGCTTCTGGGGCGTGGTTTCCTCACCTGTCAAGTAGGGAAACGTTCTCCACCGGTCGGTCGGCGCGGGGAGAGGGACCCGATGTGAAGCTTTTGGGACTCTCCTGGCCCGAGGGCGCCCTGAGCACCTGCTTACTCCTCCCGTCCACTCCGCCCCCTCCAGCTGCCTCCTTTAGTGTCTGGTTCACCTCCTCCTGGGTTAGGGGTCTCCTGCTGGGTTTTCACGGAAGCTCAATCAGTGTGACCGCACAGATGCATTTACCAGTAACTTTGGTGACTGCGGTCCAAAGGGTATCGTGTCTCAAGCACAGACTTGAATACCGTCTGTGCTAGGGCTTCACTAGTACCCGGTGACAGTGCTCTCACCGCCCTGAACACGGCTCTGTCTGCGGACCCCTCTTCGTCAACAAGCCATTCAGCTGGCGTCCTTCCTTCAAATCTCCGTGGAGTGCCCCCCGTTGGCAGACACTCTTAAGAATGTGAAAGAGAAGGTGCAGGTACTGATCCTGTACTTCTCTTAAACGTAGTGGAGGAGAAAACTCCTGCAAGAGAATTGGGGAAAGAGGATAACACTTGCTGAGCATCTACTGTGTGCCAGGCTTTATATGTTACATAAAAGTTACCTGGGTGCGTGTTGGGTGTCAGATACTGTGTTCACTGAGCCATCTCTTATATGCTGCCACTTATGTAAATAGATGTCACTGTCTTCACAGAAGAGAAAGCCTCAGTTCCGAGGGATTGAGGGACTTTGTGCAAGGCTGTGTAACTAATACTGGGCGAAGTAGGGATCCCGCCCCGTGTCGGTGTGCACTCTTCCTCACATGCTGAGTTCAGTATATATGCGTCTCATTAATCCTTCTAGCAACTTTGTAAGTTAGGGATAGCCTTCGTTTTCCCGCCTGAGCTATGTGCCCCTTTTCAAAATTCAGTTTAATCGAGGTATAATTTACATATAAAAAAGTGCATCCGCTTTTTGAGCGGACAGTTCAGTAAGTATCAGCGACATTATATGTAGTTGTGATGGAAATGTGTAGGACATTTCTATCTCGTGCCCCTTCTTAGTGCTCCCCTTCAAGCAAGGCAGCCCTCCCATGTTTCTCACCTCAGGTTACTTTTGCATGTTCTACACTTCATATAAATGGAATCATATAGCACATATGCTTTTGTGTCCAGTTTCTTCTTCTGAACACAGTGTCTGATATTTAGCCCTTTGGTTGTGTGTATCAGTTCGTGCCTTTCTATTCTAGTATGTGGATATTCCACACTTTGATTATCTCTTCTTTTGATGGATATTTGGGTTGATTTCAGTTATGGAGTATTATGAATAAAGCTGCTTTGAACATTTGTATATAGATCTTTGTGTGGAAAATATGTTTTTATTTCTGTTGGGTAAATTCCCAGTCTTCATTTTTATAGATGAGCAGACCGATGCTCAAAGAGGTTAAATGACTATCAAAGCCATAGTGATTTGGTGGATTTCAGTGCCTCCATGTTCTCTTTCTACTAGATCATGCCTTCCCCCACTTTTTAGATGTAAAGAATATGAATGAAGTCTGGGAATTCAGATGAAGAAGATCGCTGTCAGCTGGGGACGTCAGAGTAGGTTTTATGAAGGTCACTTCTGAACTGGCCTTGAAGGTTTGATAGGCTTTGAATATGAAGAATGTGAAAGGAAAGGAATGTGGTGAGCAGAGATTCTTTCGAGTGTGTTTCATTCATTACTGAACAGTTACTGCCTACTTAATGCCACGTACTGCTTGCTCTGTGTTCTGAGGCTGTAGCAATAACAAAACCAAACGCCACAGAGCTTGCATTCTCGTTGGGAGAGATGAGACAGTCTATCAGCTAAGTACATAATGTCAAGTGCCAAGCGCTCTAGAGGAGTAGTGGGACGAGAGTGCCCGTGCCGGGAGTCCCAGTGAACGGGTTGCAGTCTGTCAGAGTGCTTGGGAAGGCCTTACTGGGAAAGTGATGTGAGCAAAGACGAGTGTTCCAGATGGGCTCAGCAGGCATGTGTAGCATGTTGGGGACCATGAAGAGGAACAGTGTGGCCGAAGTGGAATGGACAAACATCAGGGAGGAGAGGAGTAGGTGTCAGAGAGGTCAGGGAAGCTGGAAAGTTTAGGGTGTGGTAGGTTACTGTGAGAGTTTGTCTTTTACTTTGAGATGGAGAGGCCTTGGAGGGTTGTGAACAGAGGCACTGCTTCTAAAAAATATTACAGCTTGCTCTGGCCGGTGTGGCTCAGCGGTTACAGTGTCAGCCCACAGACCAGTCAGTCACAGGTTTGATTCCTGGTCAAAGGCACGTACCTTGGTTGCTGGTTTGATGCCTAGCCCCCATTGGGGTCATGCAGGACGCAACCAATCAACGTGTCTCTCACACATCATGTTTTTTTCTCTCTCCATCCCTCCCTTCCACTCTAAAAAAAATGTCAATGGAAAACTGTCCTCAGGTGAGGATTAAAAAAAAAAAATAGGCTCTACTGAGCTATAATTCATGTTGTAGGATTCACCCACTTAAAAAAATGGTTTTTCAATGTATTCAGAGTTGTGCAACCATCACTGTGATGATTTGTAGAATATTTTCACCATCCTCAGAAGAAACCCTGTACTTGCAGGAGCTGGGTGGAGGGGGCGTAAAAGGCGTAGGGGGAGCCAATGGGAGACATTTGTAATACTGTCAACAATAAAAATATATATTAAAAAAAAAACCTGTTCTCATTGGCAATCACTCTTGTTTTCCAGTGATCGGTTTTCTGACCCTATGGACTGTCTATTCTAGACTTTACATATAAGTGTAATTATACAATATGTGGTCTTTTGTGACTGGCTTCTTTCACTTAGCGTTATGTTTTCAAGGTTCATCCATGTTGTACCGTGTATAAACACTTTTTTCCTTTTGATGGCCGAGTAATATTCCACTGATGGGTATCCTAATTTTTTTACACATCAGTTGATGGACCTTTGAGTGCTTTCCACTTTTTGGCTATTATCGGTAATACTTCTGCGAACACTTGTATATGAAGTTTTTATTTGCACCTATGTTTTTAGTTGTAAAAATGCATTTAAAAGGAGCACATTCACTTGACAAAGGATAGATGATCCGGGCTCTCAACTCAGAAGGTTTGGTTCCAATTACTGCCTGCTTGTCTTTGGTCATCGGCTTTTCTTACAGGTAGAAGCCATTCTTTCTAGTGATTTCCCTGTTCCTTTGTGTTCTGTCTGGTTTTTCTGCTTTGGATTTCTCTGAGCAAAGGTCTGGCTACATTAAGTAGTTTCCATGAAAAGATATTCTGATAAAATCTCACTTTGTGGAAGTTCCTAAGAAGAGTTTACACATACTGGGTTTCATATACTGGGTTGGGATTCATAAATCAATTCAGTGAAAGTAGTATTTAAGAAAAATAGAATAGCCCTGGCCGGTTTGACTCAGCGGTTAGAACATCGGACCGCGGACCACAGAGTCCCGGGTTTGGTTCCTGCTAAGGGCATGTACCTCAGTTGCAGTTTGTCCCTGGCCTTGGTTGGGGTCATGCTGGTGGCAGCCACTTGATGTGTCTCTCTCACGTCGATGTTTCTCTCTCTTTCTTCCTCCCTTTCTCCCTCCCACTCTATCTGAAGACAAATGCAAAAATGTCCTCGGATGAGGATAAAAAAAAAAAGAATAATGAAGGAAATATCAGAGTACATCTCACACAACAGAGATACACATTACTTCATGAAACTTGTTTTAGTTAAACGTGTAAACTGAGGATAGAAGGTGTTTGTGTGTGTTTATAAGTGGTAGTAAAAAGTTTGTTGAAGCCTCTGGGTTGGGATATCATGCACTATTCAGGTACTCTTCCATTTAATTAAAACAATATATGTTTTTATTGATTTTATTTTTAGAGAACAAGGAGAGATAGTAACATCTATGTGAGAGACAAACATTGACCAGCTGCCCCCTGCACGCCCCCTACTGGGGATTGAGCCTGCAACCCAGGCATGTGTCCTGACTGGGAATTGAACCAGGACCTCTCTGTCCACGGGACAACGCTCAATCCACTGAGCCACACTGACCGGGCATCCATTTAATTTTTCGTGGAGAGCATGGAATATTTAAAACATACTATATTATATTGAAACAGGCAGTATAAAGGAGTAGTTTTATTTGTTGTTAATGAGAAACTTGGGATGAAATTTGTATTTTTATGAATAAATATGGTTTCTTTCCAGTGTTATGACTAATTGTCTATATGTATATATATATATATTTTTTTATTCCAGGAGTCACACCCCATGGGCTTATGTGATAAATGAGCTTCTTGGCATAGAAGGGAATTAAAGGATGATGGTGAGTGATCGAACTACCTTAAATACTAGCCTTAACATTTTTGGCTTCTCGCTTTCCTTCCTTTGTTCCATCTATTTTGATTTGTGGTCTTTCTGATGTAGTATCTGTCCCATATGAGACACTCTGTGGAGCACGTTTGTTGTGAGGCACAGCGATAAGCCGTGTGTGTAGAATTCAGCCTGAGAGCCTGGCTTTCTCCTACCCTTGGTGGGACCCAGCACAGAAATGCAAATGGAAGCCAGATTCTTTTATGTCTTAATTTACCGAAGTTACGAATCAATCCAGGCCAACAGCTTGACCTGCTTTTCTACCCAGTGCCCAGCCAGCTCTTAAAGGAGCCCGACTGTCCCTGGGGCTGGCAGGTGGAGGTTGGGCCAGGGCTGTCTCTGGATCTGGGATGGGGATCAGTGTGGTGAAACTCTCCAGAGAGCCTGGACAGGTTCCTCTTTCCTCTACTGTGCTTTTCTAACCCAGGGTTTTTAGGCAGTTCTAAGTATCTTCTTGAACAATGCCACTCAAACCCAGGAAGAGGAGGGAATGAAGTCCTAGGGGAACTTTGTCTGCCTAGACACCTCCTTTGGGAGATTTGGGGTGGGCCTTCTCAGACAAATTAGATGTTTTTACTTTGGTTTCCCAGCACAGCGGTTCCTTCCTTTTCCTTCCCTCATTGTCTGGCCTGGGGGAGTCCCAGCTCAGTTTGTGAACCCCTTTTAATTGTTCACTCAGGTAGTTACTGATAACCTTTGGGTTTTGATATTTTAACAGGTGGAATCTTCTAAAGTGTAGGGCCCAGGGCTGGGGCCTCCTTCCCTGCGTGTATGGGCAGGAGTACACCACCTGTGTTCTGCTTTCCTTTTTCATCCCAACTACTCCATGCTCCCACACTACATGTTCTTTCATGGCTTAAAGACAAAAAAGTCCTACGTTCTTGATATTTTATATGTTATTGGGGATTATTTTCCTTCTGCAAGGTATATCCTGAGAATTTCCTATAGTGAGAGACTTTAAATTAAAAACTCTGTTTTTGTTTGCCTGAAGATATTTTGTGTCCTACTTCAAAAATTATTTTTCTTCATTGATTTTAGAGAGTAAGGGAGAGAGAGAGACAAAGAAGCATCGATGAGAGAGAACATTGATTGGCTGCCTCCTGCATGCCCCTCACTGGGGATCGGGCCCACAACCTGGGCCTGTGCCCTGACCAGGAATTGAACCAGCAACCTCTCGGTGCATGGGTCAATGCTCAGCCACTGAGCCACACTGGCCAGGCTGTGTTCTACTTTTAAAAGATGGTCTTGCTCAGTATAGAACTCTGGGTTGACAGATTTTTCTCTCAACGTCTTGAAAAAAATTATTCCCCTATCCTCAGCTTTTTTTTTTTTTTTTTTTTTTAATCCTCACCCGAGGATATTTTTCCATTTTTTGTACCGATAGAGTGGAAGGGAGAGAGAGAGAGAAACATCGACGTGAAGGGACACATCGAGTGGCTGCCACCCGCACGACCAACCAGGGCCGGGGACAAACTGCAACCAAAGTACGTGCCCTTAGCGGGAACCGAACCCGGGTCTCTCCGGACCGCAGGTCGACGCTTTTAACCGCTGAGCCAAACTGGCCAGGGCAGCTTTTTTTTTTTTTTTTTTTAATTTAATTTAATTTTTCAAAGTATTACAGGTGTTCTCCCCATTGGTGCCCTCCTCCCTGCTCCCACCCCTACCCCTGCCTTCACTAAACTGTGTCCATTGGTTGTGCATATGTGCATATAAGTTCTTTGGTTTTTCTCTTTCCACTCCCCCTGTCCCCTTTCCCTCTGAGGTTTGTCAGTCTGATCCCTACTTGCATGTCTCTAGATCTACTTGTTTGTCAGTTTATTTTGTTGATTAGATTACTGAAATAAGTGACATCATGTGATACTTGTCTTTCTTTGACTGGCTTATTTCACTTACTCTCCAGGTCCCTCCATGTCGTCTCAAAGGATAAGAGATCTTTCTTTCTTACAGGTGCATAGTACTCCATTGTGCATATGTACCACAACTTTTTTATCCACTCATCTACTGATGGACACTCGGGCAGTTTCCAGATCTTAGCTATTGTAAATAGTGCTGCTATGAACATAGGGGTGCATATATTCTTTCTGATGGGTATTTCAGGCTTCTTAGGGTATATTCGTAGATGTGGGATCACTGGGCTCAGCTTCTTTTTGATCTTTTGATATTTCTTTTTTTTTTCTTTTCATTTAACTTCTTTTTTTTTTTTTTATCCTCACCTGAGGACATTTTTTCATTTTTTGTTCAGATAGAGTGGGAGGTAGGTAGAGAGAAACATCGATGTGAGAGAGACACATCGAGTGGTTGCCACCCACACGACCCCAACCAGGGCCAGGGACAAACTGCAACTGAGTTACATGCCCTTAGCGGGAACTGAACCCGGGTCTCTCTGGACCATAGGCTGACTCTCCAACCACTAAGCCAAACCGGCCAGGGCTGATTTAACTTCATTTTAATAGTATATGCAACATGTACATGGTTCAAAATTTAAACTGTAAAACAGTTTTCATTTAGAGAGGTCTGACTTCTCATCTTCATTCTCTTCTCTTCTTTCCTTGTGGGTAATCCTTTTTCAGTTTTTTAAAAAAACTGTGTTTAAATGCACATATAATTTACCATCAGAATCATGCTTGAGTGTACTGTTCAGTGGTATTAGGCACATTCGTGTTAGTGTGGAACATCATCACCATCCATGTCCAGAACTCTGTCAGTCTTGTAACACTCTGTACCCAGTAAGCAGTAACCCCCATCCTCGTTCTCTGGCCTGGCCGCCATCCTTCGACGTTCTGTCTGTATGACTGTGACTGCTAAGGTGCCTCATCCAGGTGGAATCATACAGCACCCGTCCTTTTGTGGCTGCTTGTTGTAACGTCCTCAAGTTTGTAGCATATGTCGGAGTTTCCTGTTTAAGACTGAATAATGTTCCATTGTGTGTACATACCACATCTTGCGTAACCATGTATTTGTCTGTGGACAGGGTTGCTACTGAGAATAAAGTTTTATGGACATGGGTGCAAATATATCTTTGAGGCCCTGCTCTCAGTTCTTCTTGCCGTATGCCCAGAGTGGGATTGCTGGACAATATGGTCCTTCTAGTTAAACATTTTTGAGGAGCTTTCATACTGTTGCCCATAGCAGCTGTACCATTTTACATCCCACCTGATAATGCACAAGGGTTCCAATTTGTGTGTCTCCTCGCCAACACTTGTTACTATTTAAATTTTTTTTTCTTATATTGATTTGATTTGAGAGAGAGGGAGAGGGAGAGAGATATAAAAACACTGATGAGAGAGAATATTGATTGGCTGCCTCCTGCATGCCCCCCACTGGGGACCAGGCCCACAACCGGGCATGTGCCCTGAGTGGGAATCAAACCAGTGACCTCTTGGTGCACAGGTTGATGCTCAACCACTGAGCTATACTGGCCGGACCTATTTTTTTTTAATAGTAGCCATTCTACTGGGTGTTGTGGGTAATCATTTTTACTAGTTTTTTGTTTATCTTTTATTTATTTTTTTAAATCCTCACCCAAAGGTATTTTTCCATTGATTTTTTTTTAGATAGAGTGGAAGGGAGGGAGCAAGGGAGGGAGAGAGAAACATCGATGTGTCAGAGACACATCGACTGGTTGCCTCACGTATGACCTCGACCAGGGCCGGGAACCAAACCTGCAACCCAGATATATGCCCTAGACCGGAATTGAACCTGTGACCCTTTGGTCTGTGGATCGACACTAACAGCTGAGCCAAACTGGCCAGGGCATAAAAACATTTTTAAAAAGTCTAAAAACCCTTTAGGCTCGGCCCCTTCACTTTACGGCAGCCAGGCTTTGCAGTTCTGTGGCTCCAGAAGGCTTAAGTCAAGGGTACTGCTGAAAAGTCGGTGTTGGTAGTGAGCAAGCTCCTGGAAGTGTCGAGGAAAGAGGACGTCGCTTCAGCAGCCTGTTTCAGAAGTCAGGGAAGTGTGACTCAGAAGTTTTTATCCAACATCCTAAAGCCAAAGAGAATTTGTGCTTAGCAGGGCTAACTTCAGTTATGGATTTATGTTGAACACCTCATTTCCCAATGAGTTTCATTCATGATTTCTTTATCTTGTCAGTTGTTGTTCATGATGTATTTATTTACATTCTGGGCACTGTGGTGTAGTCAGTGGGAATGGAATGATGAGAAAACCCAGTCCTCTAGAGACCTACAGTCTCATGGGGAAGACAGGTGATAAACACATCATTTTTTTTTTTATCCTCACCTGAGAACATTTTTACATTTATCTTCAGATAGAGCGAGAGGGAAAGAGGGAGGTAGAGAGAGAAAGAAATATTGATGTGAGAGAGACACATCGACTGGCTGCCACCCACACAACCCCAACTGGGGCCGGGGACAAACTGCAACCGAAGCACGTGCCCTTAGCGGGAACAGAACCCAGGACACTCTGGGCCACAGGCCTACGCTCTAACCACTGAACCAAACTGGCCAGGGCTAAACACATAATTTTATAATTTAAAATATAACTGTGAGATGAGCTATAAAGGAGTATGAGTTATTTTCAGTATACAAATGGGATCCTGGCCAAGTCCAGAGGCTGAAGCTCTCTCATTCTGAGAAGGTTACTTTTATTGTACTTATTATTATGTTTTTAATCCTTACTTGAGGATATTTTTTTCATTGATTTTTAATTAGATAGAGTGGGAGGGAGATGGAGGAAGAGAGGGAAACTTTGAGGTGAGAGAGGCCCATTGATTGGATTGGTTGCTTCCCGAAGGACCCCGACTGGGTCCTGGGATTGAACCTGAAACCAAGGTACGTGCCCTTGATCAGGAATCAAACTTGTGACTCTTCAGTCCGCGGGCCAGTGCTCTAACTATTGAGCAAAACCAGCCAGGGCAAGTTACTTTTAAATTGGGACGTGAGAGCCCTGGCCGGTTTGGCTCAGCGGTTAGAGTGCTGGCCTGCGGTCCTGAGAGACCCGGGTTCGGTTCCCGCTAAGGGCATGTACCTCGGTTGCAGTTTGTCCCCGGCTCTGGTCAGTCGTGCGGGTGGCAGCCACTCGATGTGTTCCTTTCACATCGATGTTTCTCTCTCTCTCTCTGTTCCTCTCTCTCCCTCCCACTCTACCTGAACAAAAAATGGAAAAATGTCCTCGGGTGAGGATAAAAAAATAAAAATAAAAATAAAAAATAAATTGGGACGTGAGAGATTATTAGTCCTGAAAGGAGCACTGTTCCAGGTGCTTTCCAGTAGCACGTAGAGTTGACTTGAGACCAGACTTGGTCCATTGGCTCGATGGTGTCACCAAGGGTTTGATTGCTTTTCTTCCCTTGGCTCTATCTTGTTTGTGGCTGTTTTCTTAAGGCTTGTTTTCTCTTTTTTTAATTGATTTTTTTAGAGGAAGAGGAAGGGAGAGAGAGAGAGAAACATTGATGTGAGAGAGAAACATCCATCGGCTGCCTCCTGCACGCCCCCTACTGGGGACTGAGCCCACAACCCAGCATGCGCCCTGGAATTGAACCAGGATCTCTCAGTCCTTGGGACGACTCTCAGTCCTTGGGATGACGCTCAGTCCACTGAGCTGCACTGGCCAGGTGAGGCTTGTTCTCTTTATGGCCCCTGATTGGTTAGAGTCACATTGTGTGTTGTTGACAACATCACATAAGTGATGATGTGTCCTTCTCAGTGCATCACACCACAAAGCACATGATGTCAGCGTGGCCTGTGATGGGTCACGTTACCTTTGACCACTTGGTTAATAGAGAGCAGTGTCAAGTTATCAGTTTAATTTCTCTTTTAAAATTAATAGGTAATACGTTGAGAGACACTCTGAGTGTTTGTAAGTACCCTGTACCTCATCAGACTGTCACCCCCTGGTTTCAGCACCCATGATGGTAACCGTTTAAAGACCTACTGTGAGGAAAAGGTTTACATTCTCCCCAGTTATCTGTCTGTGTTCTCAGATTTTTAATTTCATTTAAGGTTGTAATCTATCACTGTCATTAATTATTTTCATGGTGAGATTTTCCCAGCCTTAGCCAGTGGAAGCTCCTTCAAGGTGGCTCTTGTCCTTTGATGTGTCCCTGTTATTCTCTGAGCATTTCTGTACTTTCTAGTGTAACAAACTGTTTTCAGATGCATCGTGTCTTTGCTTTTCCTGTCTCATCATTTTTCTCACCTTATTGCACAGGCTTGGACCTTTACTACAATGTTGAATGGAAGTGGTGATGGTACGCATCCTTCTTTCAATTAAACCATTCAGTGTGATGTTTGCTGTAGTTTGTGTAGAATTTTTATAATATATGGGTGTTGAATTTTACCACTTTTTTTATCTTTTGAGATTAATGTAAGCCTTTTCTCCTTTATTCTGTTAATATGGCGATTTGGCTTGAAAATGTTAAACTAACCTTGCTTTCCTAAAATAAACTCAACTTGGTTGTGATATCTTACCTGGAATCGATTTGCAAATGTGTGTATGTTTGTGTATATGTTATATACATGTTATATTCACAGCCTCGGCAGGGGTAGGAACCATTTTTCTGCCAAGGGCCATTTGGATATTTATAACATCATTCTTGGGCCATGCAAAATTATCGACTTAAAAATTAGCTGCTGTATTTGGTCAGGCTGATTTGGTGTGGCATGTGACGTTAGCTGGTATTGATTTTGCAGGCTTTATACGGCCTGTGGGCCGGACGTTCCCCACCCCTGAAGGGCTTTACCTTTAGAAAGGTATGAATACCAGTAAGGACTGACAGAGTTATCATAGGTTACTGAATGGAATTCCAGCTCATCGTTCTATAATGTTAGGGAAATTGTACCAGTTACTGACCTTCTCAGGTAAGTTTCATGGTTTGTGAAACAGGATTTGTAAGTCTACCATTCTTACAATCTTAATGTACTCCTGGTGTTCACTGACTGGTAATCTTCCCTTCATGCTACTTAAAATATGAAAGGCTTTGGTAGAGGGAATTTAAGAGAAAGGTTCTTCTCTGAAGTATATGGAAAGCTGAAAAACCGTTTTGAAAAAGAAGATAATTTCATTTTATGGGCAAGTAGTATTATGGATGGATTTTGAACTTGTGTAAAGTAGGTATTTTTATGTAGATGCACACATAAAAATTTAATAAATAATGCTTGATATCATTGAAGTTGCTAAAAGTAGAAATTATTTAGAGATCTGTTAAAATTTTTTTCCTAGACTAGGAACAAGTGTCAGAAATCTGTAAACCCTTTGGTGAACATTCTGAACAATTGCTTTATTAGATTCTATATTATAAGAGTTGAATATAAAAACTTTCACTTGAAACTGATGTTTATGCTTTTTATTGAAACACCTACTATCTGAAGAAACCCTGTAAAAACCCATGTGGCTCTAGAGGGCACACTGACTTCAGGTGGAAATGATGTCTTTTGTTTGTCTTCTGGAAGAAATAATCCAGGTGTAAATACTTTCTGAACTAGACATCTACAACATTGTGAATTATCTCAGACTCATTTATTACATTTCAAATCCTGGTGCTTGCTTAGATTAAAATGTTTGAAACTGTTGTACTTAAGTTACTACTTACATTTTGGAAAGAATAGGATTATGAAAAATGAATGGAATTTGAGTGTTTTCTTTCTGAGAAATAGAAGAAATAATGAATTTGTCTGCCAAACATATTTAATAAATACTCTTTTTTCTGTGCAAAGGCTTCATTCCAGCGCTCCAATAGTCATGACAAAGTGAGGAGAATCGTTGCAGAGGAGGGTCGCACAGCCAGAAATCTCATTGCCTGGAGTGTTCCGCTGGAAAGCAAAGACGACGATGGTGTGTGTTAACAGTACGTTTTGTTTTGTGGTGAGGTAGAAGGTCATATTTATTCCTAAACTGTAGATAGACTGTACACTGCTTATAATTAGGACTCCTGGGTAAATTAGTATAAATTAAATAAGAAATAATTTTTTTTTATCCTCCCCTGAGGATATTTTTCTATTTATCTTCAGATAGAGAGGGAGAAAGAAAGAGAGAGAGAAATATTGATGTGAGAGAGACACATTGATTGGGTGCCTCCTCCTGCATGACCCCAACTGGGACCAGGGGGTGAACTGCAACCCAGATACGTGCCCTTGGCCAGATTCAAACCCACGGCTCTTTGATCTGCGGGCCAACGCTCAAACTGCTGAGCTAGACTGACCAGGGCAGAAGTAAATTTTTTTAATTGCCTTTTTATCTGCCACGCACATGGTTTCGGGAAAGTGTTATTATTAATCTTACTGTTTTACATAGCAATGATTTTGGGTTTGTCATATTTTTATGACTGGCTGATTAGTGGTTTTTAAAGTTAATCAAAACAAAATACTGAGTTATGTGGTAAAAATTGTATTCTTAATTTTATTGTTGAAATACAACTTGAATTCAAATAACTATTTTTCAGACCTTATATATATACATATATATATGTTGAGAAGTATTACTAACTTGACATTTTCTTCATTTTTTTCATTCATGAAACAAATGTTTATTCAGAACCTATCAACACTTTTTTTTTTGCCGAAGTTTTTTATTTGACCTTGTTTTTACATTGTCAGAAAATCCGACTTCTTTAAGAAGTTGATTTACTTCTGTTCTGAGAAAGCTGTTCCATAAAAAGTCTCTGGGACCTTGGGAGTTTGTTTTTTATTATATCTGTAGTTCAGATTGACCATGTATAGAAGGAGATACGTGTTCATATGCCTGAATGATTTGGGTAGTTTTATTTTATATTACCTATTTGTTGATCTCTGTATTTATTTATTCTTGCCTTGAAGGAAAATCTAAATGTCAGACTGGTGGAAAGTCAAAGAGGACAATTCAAGGCACTCACAAGACTTCGAAACAGGTGCAGCACATGCCACTTTTACTGACTTCTCCTTGCACTGTCTTCTCTCCGTGGCTGCCTTTAGATTTCTTTCTTTATCCTTGACTGTTGACAACTTTAATAATGTGTGTTGCAGAAAGTCTTTCAGTGTTGAGATAATGACTGGTTCTATCAGCTTCTTGTATTGTATGTGCAGCTCCTTCCCCAGGATTGGGAAGTTCTCATCTATTAAGTTTTAAGTAGGCACTCTGTTCCCTCCCCCCTTCTCATCTGGAATTCCCACCATCCGATGTTGCCCTTTTGCATGGAGGCAGGTAGTTCCCACAGAGGTCTTTCGTTTTTTAAAAATCGTAGGTTTCTCTTCCATGGGATCATTTCTAGACTTCGGTCTTCTCTCCCGTGTGGGGTCTGCTCTGTTCCCGGGGCTGTCTAATGCACTTTCCTCTCATTAATTGTGTTCTACTGCTCCAGGATTTGTTTGGTTTTTCATATAGTTTCAACCTTGTGGTGAAGTACTCGTTCTGATCCTTAATTTTACCTGAGCTCACCGAGCTGCCTTTCTGAGTTGTCTACATCTCGTTGAGCTTCTTCAGGATAGTGATTTTGAATTCCCTTTTTTTAAATCCTCACTCAAGGATATGTTTCCATTGATTCTCAGAGAGAAAGGAAAGGACGGGGAGAGAGGAAGAGAGATCAGTGTGAGAAATATCAGTCAGTTTTTGTATGTGCCAGTGATGCCCTGCCTGGGAGTCAAACCCAGGCGTAGGAGTCAACACCTTCACCACCCGAGCCACTCTGCCAGTTTGAATTTTCTTATCATTTTGATCACAATCTTCCGTGACTCTGAGTTTTGTTTCTGGAGAATTGCTGTTTTCTTTTTGTGATACTGTGTTACTGTGGTTATTTGTGGTGCTTGATGGGCTTTTCCCCAGCCAGTGTGTGTGAAGTAGTGAACAACTTTCCTATTTAGGTTGAGCGTTTTTTCACTGGTAAGTCAGCAGGTCGGTAATTAGAGGCCTTTTTTGTTTTCCAGTAGGTGGCGCCGTAGGACAGGTTTTTGGTTTCTCTTACCTGAGCTGACTGGTTGGATTTGACAGCCAGTATGTCTGCCCCCAGGATCTCCGCCAGAGGTGCCCTCTTTGTGCTGCTTGTGGGGGTCGCTGGTACCTTGCTGCTGCCGGTGTCCCTGCTGTAGCCACTGGGATAGCATGCCCCTGCTGCGTCTAGGGTCTGGTGGGTCTTGGGCAGTGTCTCCATGGCATGGGGATTGCATTAGTGGGGGCAGAGCCTGGGTATCCTGCGCCTCTGCTTATCCTGGGGTTGTCAGGCTTGCAGATGCTGCTACTGAGGGCTGGGCCGGTGCTGCGAGCCCCACTCCCCGTGGCTGCAGGTGCTGGGGGGCCGGAGGTTGCAGTAGCGTGTGTCTGTGCTGCTGCTTCCGTGCTCTGGTCGTGTGGGCGCCGTTGCAGCTGATTGTGGAGCTAGAGTCACACATGTGGATGCTATTACTATCCTTCTCCTTTGCTGGAGCCCTGGATGGGGTGGGCAGAGTCAGGTCCCATCTCGGCTGCTGCCACAAAGTTTGCCGGGACTGCAGGCTCAGCCATGGCAGCCGGGAGCCGAGTCGCGGGCACCATCCTGTGGCTCTGCCTGTTTCACCCCTCTGTGTGCTCCAGTCCGCTTGCCTTCAGATGTAGAGGTACCTGGGTCCCAGGTGTGCTGGTGCATTGAGTGGAGGAATCCTGGTTGGGTTAGAGAGGACCCACTGGTTACAGGTGGAGGGGAGACAAAGGCAGCGCCTGCTCACCATAGTGCTGGTGTCACTCCTGGCGAGGACTTGTTTTTAATGATGTTTTGTTTCAATATGTTTTTATTGATTTCTTTGGAGAGAGAGAAGCATCAGTGTGAGAGAGATACGTCAATCAGCTGCCTCCTGCAACGCCCCTCACTGGGGATTGAGCCCGCAACCTGGGCATGTGTCCTGACTGGGAATCGAACTGGGACCTCTCAGTCCATAGTATGGCACTCAGTCCACTGAGCCACAATGGCTGGGCCTTTTTTTTAATCCTCACCCGAGGACGTTTTTTCATTTTTTGTTCAGATAGAGTGGGAGAGAGAGAGAGAAACATCAACATGAAAGGGACACATCGAGTGGTTGCCACCCACACAACCCAACTAGGGCCGGGGACAAGTCGCAACCGAGGAACATGCCCCTAGCAGGAACTGAACCCGGGTCTCTCTGGACTGCAGGCCGACGCTCTAACCGCTGAGCAAAACTGGCCAGGGCCTGGTGATGACTTTGTAGATACAACACCAAAGGTACAGTCCATGAAGGAAATCCTTGATAGGCTGGGTTTCATTAAAATTAAAAACTTCATATCTGTAAAAGATGGTGTCAAGAGAATGAGAAGACAAGCCACAGACTTGGAGGAAATATTTGCAAAAGATACATTTGATAAGGAGTTGTTATGCAGAATATACGAAGAACTCTTAAAACTCAACAAGAAGAAACAACCAACCTGATGAAAAAGCAGGCCTCAGCCTTTAACAGTCACCTCATCAAAGAGGATGTGCAGACAGCAATACGTGTATGAAAGATGCTTCACATCGTATGTCATCAAGGACACGCAAGTTAGAACAGCAGTGAGGGCCATCATACACCTGCTGGAATGGCCAGACTCAGAGACACTGACACCACCAAGGGCTGGCGAGCTGGGGAGCCACAGGAACCCTCGCGCACCGCTGACGGAGGCAGCCTGGTGCTGCCGCTGTGGGAGACAGTCAGCAGTTCCTGCAGAGCTGGACACGCTCTTCCTGCAGGATCCCCCAGTAATGCTCCTTGGTATTCATTTACGTAGAAGAGTTGAAAACATATGTCCACGCAAAACCCGCATGTGGATATTTATTAGCAGTTTTGTTCATAATTGCCAAAACTTGGGAGCGCCCAAGATATCCTTCTGCAGGTGAATGGATAAATAAACTGTGGTCCACCCAGACACAGAATATTATTCAGTGCTGAAAAGAAATGAGCGATCAAGACATAAAAAGACACAGAGGAACCTTAAATGCATACTACTAAGTGAAAGAAGCCAACGTGAAAAGGCTACACACCGTATGATTCCAACTATATGACATTCTGGAAAAGGCAGAACTGTGGGGACGGTAAAAGGATCAGTAGCTGCCAGAGGTTTGGGAGTGGGATGGGGATATAGTGGGATCGACAGGCAGCGCACAGAGAATATTGTCTTGTCTTTACAGGTTGATGTGATGATTAAATTACGTTATGTTTCGAAAGCCGGTCATAAACCATGAAAAACATGCAAATGTAAAGTATTGCCATTTTTGTCAAATTTAAATGTCAACTTTGCATTGCACATTGCCTTTTGGATGGAGTCACCCAGCTGTAGTTTCTGCCTTTCCGGAATCTTTCTTAGTAAAAGCCTCACTTTGAGCAGTCATAAAGAGTAGAAACATCTTACCCTGAAAACAATATTGCCTATTCTACCTTATACAAAACGATGGCGATGTATTTGAGTAATGTACACATGGATGCTGACAGATAAATACCTAAATGGGTGAAGATCACGGAACATTTTTCTGAGAACGTAGATTATAGTCTGAATGCACAGGAAGCTACCAGCCCTTTGCTGATCACTGTAGAAAATCTTTGAGGGGGGTATACTTTGGGAAACGTCCCAAGTTCACTTTAACATGGGGTGGTCGGCAGGAAGAGCAGTGAGCTGGTCTGAAACGTCTGGTGCAGGTGACAGCACAGGGCCTGGCAGCAGTGAAGCGGTCGAGCTCCAAGGAGAGGGTCCCTGTGGCTGTGATCTTGGCCATTTGGGGGACCTCTGAACCTCATTTTCTAAGCTGTAAAGTGGAGCTGATAATCTATACTTTGAAAACTGTGTGAAGGGGTTAGGAGATGATGTGAAGTTGATTATGATCTACAGGCTTGTGCAGATTGTTGATGGCATTGCCATAGTTCTTGGGAAAGTAGCGGACAGAACAGCACGTGTGCACGCTTGTGCGTGGTTTGTGTGCTTGCTTCTGGGCAGTGACAGTTCTGTGCAAGCTGAAGGCTGGCTGCAAACGATTTGTAAGGTCTGTTACATTGAAGGCCAGAACCTAAAACAAAACGAGGGCTCTTAGCCTCTGTGTCAGATAGTCTCTCCCCTAGAGCTCTTCTATGAAAAAGAAAAAAACAGATAAGCAAACAGGAACCATACACACACATCAGAAAACCCCAAAGTGACCTGTGATTGCTTGTTGCTGTAAATGCTCACAAGGTTTTGTTAGAGGTGCAGTCTGTGACAGTACAGAATATGGCCTTGTACTTTCAAACAAGGAAGTACAAGGAACTGAGGAGAGAATGGGTCACAGAAACACTGTAGTTACTTTATTTGGTGAGTCTGCTCTAGCTGACCTTGGTGCTTGGTGTTACTAATACATGAGTGTATTTTTTCTAGTCAATTGTTTTGTATTTATGTATTAATTTTACTGTAAGTTGAAAAATAATTTACAGTAAAATTAAGCAACTAAATAGAATTGTGTAGTATATGTTATTCTTTTCTCAATGAAAAGAAAATATGCAAGCTGTTTCAAAATGCTGACCTTGGCTCTGGCTGGTGTGACTGAGTGGTTAGAGTGTAGGTTTGATTCCCTGTGTGTCAGGGCGCATGCCGGGGGCGGCTAGTCGATGTCTCTCTCACATAGATGTTTCTCTCCCTTCTTCTCTTCCTCCCCCCACCTCCATCCCTCCCTTCCACTCTAAAAAATCAATGGAGCCCTGGCCGGTTTGGCTCAGTGGTTAGAGCGTCCACCTACGGTCCGGAGGGACCCGGGCTCGGTTCCCGCTGAGGGCATGTACCTCGGTTGCAGTTTGTCCCCGGCCCTGGTTGGTCGTGCGGGTAGCAGCCACTCGATGTGTCCCTTTCACATCGATGTTTCCCTCTCTCTCTCTTCCTCTTTCTCCCTCCCACTCTGTCTGTACAAAAAAATGGAAAAATGTCCTCGGATGAGGATAAAAAAAAAAAAAAAATCAATGGAAAAAATTCCCTCGGTGAGAATTAACAAAAAGTAAAAAATTACTGACCTTGGTCTTCATTATTTGTTGATGTGTGTAAATGTGCTGCACATGTGTTCCAGCCATCGGGGCTGCTCCCTTTTGAATGAGGTCTAGTCACAGCAGAAGCCATCCTGTGTCTCCAGTGAGACACGTCTGAACTAAGACTGGACCGGCAGACCTGGCTGCTGTTTGAGGAGCAGCTTTCTTTAGATCGGGTCAGTGTGCTGTGGTGTGAGCTGGAAAGAGGAATGTTATGTTTTTAAGTATTTGTGTTGAAAAATGTGCTGTAGGTAAGAACCAATTCCTGGAGTGTTTTAAAAAATATGTTTTTATGTTTTGTTTCACTTCACCAGAACACCACAGCAGACTGTAAAGTATCCTCTACAGCTGGAGATAAACATTTCGATAAAAGTCCCACGAAAACAAGGCACCCTCGCAAAATTGATCTGAGGGCCAGATACTGGGCGTTTCTTTTCGACAATCTTCGCCGGGCAGTAGATGAGATCTACGTGACCTGTGAATCGGATCAGAGTGTGGTGGAATGTAAGGTAGGTTTTGCTTTGAGGCTTGGTAATCCATTTGGAGCCAGAGGCTCCATTTTTTGCTACACCTGAGTTGCTCATTTCTCAGAACATAGTATGGTAACATGAACTGTACTGGCCATGCTGCACATTAATCCCAGAACCTTCTCACTTGACAGCCGTAAGTTTGTAGCCTTTGACCAGCCTCTCCCTGTTTCCGCCACACCTTGCAACCAGTGCTTCAGGTTTTCTTGGCTTTGGTTTCTCAGGAGGACTTTGAGGTGGTTTTCTGCATTACCTAATTATGTACTTTAATATTCTGTGCAAGATTTGGTACACAGCCGTCTTGATATGTAGTCCTGGGCAAGAAATCAAAGGGATGGAACACAACGGTTTTAAAATCTCTCATCTTCATTCTCCCTCAGTCCTGTAGGTGGCACTAGTGAGATCGTCACATTCTTTGGTTTTGTCTTTAATATTTTTAATTGGTCATTGCTTCCTTTTTGTTGAGATACTGATCACTCTCCTAATTCACTCTGGTCAGGGGAAAGTGAGGTTGATGGCTACCCATAAGCAGTCCTTGGTGGGAATGAATGTCATCAGTGAGGTTTCTATTTTTAGATAACCTTGTGTTTGTAATAGGATATTAAACAAATACACAGCATTAGCTGTCCCCAAAGGTTGGCCTTTTAGTAAATACAAACTATATGCTATATTAATTTATATTGAAAAAAATTATTTTGAGAAAAACCAGAGTGACATCTTTATAGAACTATTACAAAGGTAGCTTCTTCTGTTTCTACAGTGAACAGGGTTGAAAACCTTGGAATTCATTACTTGACCTTTGAAATATATATATATATATATTTATTTTAAATTCTCACCCGAGGACATTTTTTTGTTTTTTGTTCAGATAGAGTGGAAGGGAGAGAGAGGAAGAGAGAGAGAGAGAGAGAAAAACATCGATGTGAAAGGGACACATCGAGTGGTTGCCACCTGCACAGCCCAACCAGGGCTGGGGACAAACTGCAACCGAGGTACATGCCCTTAGCGGGAACTGAACCCAGGTCTCTCTGGACCGCAGGCTGACGCTCTAACCGCTGAGCAAAACCGGCCAGGGTGACCTTTGAACTATATGTAGGGTCAAAGAAAAGTTACATGTTGACACAGCAGCTACATTTCCTTTAAAATTGGAAACAACCAGCCCTGGCCGGTTTGGCCCAGCGGTTAGAGCGGCGGCCTGCGGTCCAGAGAGACCCGGGTTCGGTTCCCACTAAGGGCTTGTACCTTGGTTGCAGTTGGGTGGCAACCACTCGATGTGTCCCTCTCTCTCTCTCTCTCTCCCTCCCACTCTATCTGAACAAAATATGGAAATGTCCTCGGGTGAGGGTGGAAAAAAAAATATTAAAATTGGAAACAACCAAAACAAGTTTTAGATGTACTTAAAAATACGATTCATCAGCCGTGGCCGGTTTGGCTCAGCAGTTGGAGCATTGACCTGCAGACCAGAGAGTCCTGGGTTCGGTTCCCACGAGGGGCACGTACCAAAAAAATATGATTCATCAGAAGCAGATTTTTAGAATGAACAGTGGTTGAAATCATCTAAGTTTATGATTTGATTGTCACAATATTGTTATTGTCAACATATAAAATTTCTTGTTTAAAAAATAAATATTCTTGGGCAAAATCATACCCATGGATAGAGTTTAATGGATCAGCATCTTGTGATACAAAACACCATTGGACTTCATTTTGGGTTATTGTTTTTTATATAAATGAGCATGTGGGCCTTGGTAATCTCTCGGTCAGCCCTAGAGATCAGTCAGATTAGCAGATTCTTTGAGTTTATGTTGAAAAATAACAGAAGGTTGATTGAAGAAATTGAATTTGTTAGTAAAGTGTGTACTTCTTGATAGAAATGAGTTTGACCAATTGTAATCGTGTTTCTGATGAGCAGGAGAAATTCCTGCCTCTTTCTCCGATACCGTATTTGGGGAAGCTGGACTTGGCGATACGGCAGTGTGGCTCTTACTTCTGGCCCTGTCACTCGCTACCCAAAGCTTATGAAAGTTTAACAGCAATAGAAACTTGTTCGAGTTGTAGGTTATAAGAATGGAGAAGGTTTTGACAAAGTAAGAGGGTAAAGAGACATGTTCTCTGTTCTTTGTACTGTGCCAAGATGCTCCAAGGCTTACACTGAGAAATAAAATCTGGGAGCTTTAGAGTTATTTTCATACCCAGCACCACTACTCTCCCATCCAGGACTTACAGGTTGGGGATACAAAAGATACAGTGCAGCATTTGGTTGAAGTATGTGCTGGCTGTATAATACCTAGACTTTGTTGTTTGTTTTTCTGTCTTTTTTTTTTTTATCCTCACCTGAGGACATTTTCCACTTCTTGCTCAGATAAAGTAGGAGGGAGAGAGAGGGAGAGAGAGAGAGAAACATCGATGTGAAAGGGACACATCGCGTGGCTGCCACCGACACAACCCACCAGGGCCGGGGACAAACTGCAACGGAGGCACATGCCCTTAGCAGCAACCGAACCTGGGTCTCTCTGGTCTACAGGCTGACGCTCTAACCGCTGACCCAAACGGGCCAGGGCTTTCTGTTCTTTTATACAAGCACTTTCATCCATTATCTCATTTGATTAGTGTCTTTGTGAGATGCATAACCCAGATTTTTTCCCTCATTTTAGGTGGATTCAACCCTTGATTTACAGAAGTACTCACAAGGTGTATTCCTACTTGTGATTTTTGTGTTTTAACCTTAGCTAACAAACCACAATCCAGTTCTTTGTCTCATATGTAAAATGTGGTGAATAATACCTATATTATGTAGTTCACATTATAAGTGTAATATGATAGTAAAAACTATGTTTTCTATTTCAGCCAGGACTTGGACCAGAGCCCACCTCTGTAATCAAAAGAGGTTAAATTTCTCTTTTTTAGTTTGAAGATGTGCCGATTATGCCCTCAGCCACGTCTACGTGACTTGTTGAGAACTGACATTCCAACAGAACTGAGCTCTCCCAGGGCACTGTGTTCCCTTCTCCCTCAGGAAGTGGGCTGCAGGGTGGGGAGGGCACAGGTGCTGAGGGTGGCTGATCCCAGCCTGTTCTCACCAGGGTTTGAGGGGACTGAACTGCTATTGAGGACAATTGCAGGATGTTGTTAGTTAGCATCATGAGAGTGGTTTACCTGCTGTTTTGCTTTCAGATGATTTCCATTTTGAACTACTATTCCGTTAGTAGCTTTAAAAAAAAAGCCCTTCTTTTTTAGCATGATTTTAAAAATCATGCTTTTTAAAACTTGTTTCAATTTTGGAAAAGCTCTTTCTTTAACAAGGTCCTTTATTGCTGACTTCTCATGGGATGCAAGTTCCCACCCCTTCTTCACCACTAGGCTCGCCCTGCTCATTCCTGCAGCTGCGCTGGAGGCCGTATTGATATCCTGGGCCCTGGGGCCTGTGGGCTGGTGTTGTGTGTCAGGAGGACAAAGGGATGGCGCCAACCGTCCTGCACTGTGCGCCAGCAACTAGAATTAATTACAAACCAATCAAATCCGTTGCAGCCAATTGGTAAACTAATTGGTAATTTTAGCTGTACATCTATATGTACTTATCTGAGTGCCTATAACATTTCTTTCAGAGGCACTTTTGTTCTGCTTTGTCCTGCCTGACAGAATGGCCTTCACGGCCGTGGGGAGGAAGATGGCATCAGCGGTGGGGCTGCTCCAGCTGCTCGTCCTGTTTGTGTTCCCTTGTTCGTGAGGCAGGGCTCAGGTTACCGCTGCTTGGTACCCCTCTGATCATTGCTGATAACGCCGAGCTAAACATTCCTTAAAGTAGGTGTCCGAGCCGCCAAACGTCCTTTCTCTGTGCCAGCCGGTGTCGGAGGGAGAGCTGCTCATATCGTCCTGTAGAGGGTTGCTTTCTCCTCCTCCTCCTCCTCCTCCTCCTCCTCCCCCTCCCCCTCCTCCTCCTCCTCCTCCTCCTCTTCCTTGTCCTCCTCTTTTAAAAGGGAAATGCAGAAAACTTATGGAATAAATTATTCTGAATTTAATCTTTCTGTGCTCTAAAATGCGTGATTTAAGTTGAACAAATTTAATTAAATAATTTGAATTATATTAGTAGAATTGAGAAAAGGAAGCCAACTAAATTAAAAGATTTTTCCTTTTCCTGATTGTAGAAGACTATTACTACCAGTGATTTGGCACTGAGCATTGCCTTTGAAAGAAAATAAACAATACTTTGTTCAGAAGAAACTTTTAACATAGAATATAACTTTTGTGACTAAAGTGAGGTTAGTACTGTATTTTGTTTATGAGTAATTTAGGTGTATATTTATTTTTAATGTTGGGCCTGATTTGCAGAGTGTAGCTATATCTTTTTAAACATTTATAATTGAAAAGTGTTTTTGAGGTCTTTGAGTACTACTGATAACTTATAAATTTGGTCTAAAACTTAGTTATGTAAAAGTAATGTATTTATAAAACATGATCATTTCAAAAGTTAAATTTATTGGAGTAACATTGTTTAATAACATTATGTAAATTTCAGGTGTACAACTTTATAATGTAACACCTGTGGACTCTGTTATATGCTCACCACCAGGTCTAGTCTCCTTCCATCACCTCGTATGTGACCCCCTTGACCCTGTTTGTCCTCCTCCCAATTCCTTTTTCCTCTGGCAACTACCATTCTCTTGTCTGTGTCTGTGTGTTTGGTTTTTGATTTGTTTTGTTTGTTCATTTGTACCTTTTGGTTTTGTACCTGCACGGTGAGTGAGGTCATGTGGTTCCTGTCCTTTGTCCGACTTGTTCCATTTGGCACCATGCCCTCCAGGTTCGTCCGGGTTGCCACAGGTGGGAATATTTCATCTTTTGTGGCCAAGTAGTATCCCATTGTAGATATGTACTATATCTTTTTTTTTTTTTTTTTTTTCAGAAAAATATGTTTTTATTGATTTGAGAGAGGGAGGAGAGGAGAGAGAGAGAGAGAGAGAGAGAGAGATAGCAATGTGAGAAACATCGACTGGCTGCCTCCTGCACACCCCTACTGGATTGAATCCACAACCCTGGCATGTGCCCTGACTGGGAATCGAACCAGGTGACCTTTTGGTGCATGGGCCAACCCTCAGCCAGTGAGCCACAACGGCCTGGTGTACATCTTCTTTATCCATTCATTGGTTGGAGGCCACTTGGTTGTTTCCATGTCTTGGCTGTTGTAGAACGCATACAACTTACAAGGAAAAAGTCAATTGAAAATGAGCAGAGGGCCTGAATAGATTCTTTTCCAAGGAAGACATACGGAGGGCGAACAGATGGAAGGAAAAATCCTTAACATCTCTGGCTATAAGGGACATGCAAATAAAAGCTATAGTGAGATACCACCTTACACCTGTTAGAATGGCTGTTATCAGTAAGACAAGAAACAACCAGTGTTGGAGAGAATGTGGAGACAAGAGAGCCCTCCTGTGCTGCTGGTGGAATGGCAGCCTCCTTGAAAGCTGTTAAGTCCCATGCACTGAGATGGAACTGCTTTTTCCTGTGACTCCGTGGGCTTAGGCGCAACAGAAATGCGTCCATGTGTGCAGAGGATGTCTGCATGAACAACAGCATATAATTTGTAATGTCTAGAATTTGGAAGTCACCCAACTATTCAGCTGTTGCTTGGATAAATAAATGTGTATTTAAAAAATACTATTCAGTAGTGACCTTGGACATCGACAGTAAATGAATTGCAGGTACGCTCTGAAATGCCGATGAACCTAGTAAACAGATGTACAGAAGAAACCACAAAATAATACCTACGCTATGAGTTTATATGAATTTTGAAATCAGATAAAATTAGACTATTAGGGGTTAAAGCACTGGTAAACTTTGAGAGCGATGAAGTAGTGATAGGGAGGGGACACCAGGGAACTTTGAGAGACTGGCCTTGTATTTTTGTCCTGGGTGGTAGTTTTGTGGGTCTTTGCTTTGAAATAATTTATCTTTACATTTGTGTTTTGTACATTTTCTGTTAATTGACTTCACAGTGAAGAGGGTTAAAAGAAGGATCATTCTGGAGGTCTTGAGAAGGAATGGCAATATCATCTCTTGGTCTTTAGATTCTCAATTTAACTTACTTCTTGCCAAACAGTAAGAATGAAATAAAATGAAATCCAAAAATGACATCAGTAGGTTTTGCATCTTCCTCAATGAGGAGTAGTATGGTGTAAAAGTGCTCTTTGAAACTTTTTAGTCTAGAATGGTGTTTAATGTTTGTTATTTGTTTTCAATTAGGAGGTGCTAATGATGCTGGATAACTATGTCAGAGATTTCAAAGCATTGATTGACTGGATTCAACTTCAGGAGAAGCTAGAGAAGACAGATGCGCAAAGCAGGTAATGACTGGCCCTGTGTCCACAGCAGCCAGTGTTCTCCAGCAGACACCAGAGTTGACAGCAGATTGCCCTCAGCCCAGCGGCAGCTGCTCACTTGGTGCCCACTGATGCCACATGTAGGCACTTGGCTGCTGAGTGCTCACTGCTACGGACCAGAGTCTAAGGGGTGAGGTAGGGCTTACTGCTGCAGGAAACTTGCAGGTGCTCACACAAGGACTGGGCCATCTCTTTTGGGGGTAGACTAGGAAAGATCTCGTGGAGGCAGCAGATGTGTGTGGAGGGTGTGATGAATTTCAGCACGTGGTTGGCCTTTCGGAGGAAGGAAGTAGACTAAGTAGCTATGGTAGTGCAGAGCATGTGTGAAAGGGATGTAGTGTGGGGGAAGGCATAGTGTTTCTTCTTAATGTAGCAGGCAGTGAGGAAATGGGTGATTTTTAGGGGAATAATGAGAGATCAAAGCCACCCCACAGATGCTCACCTGGAATCAGCATGCAACATCTGAGAGCCTGCGCCAGGCTCTGGGACTGTTGTGGCAAAGGGAGCAGACTCAGCCCCTGCCCTCGTGAAGTGGGGGCATCCCCAGGAGAGCCTCATGCCACATTCCTAGCAGAGTGCAAAGCGGCGTCAAAGGAAGCACAGTGTGGTTTGGGAGTCTGAGAATATGCTCCTCAGCCGGTTTGCCGAGTCCAGGAAGGCTTCCCCAGGGAGGTTCTGTGTAAGTGAGACAGAACTACCAGGTTGGCCTTACCTTGACAAAGAGGAGAGAAGAGGCTTCGCATTGGAGGTGATGGTGTGCATGATATCCAGGAGGCGGAAGAGGGCACAGTGGAGTTGGGGCTGGAGTGAAGAGGACAGGGGAAGAGGAGCTTCAGGGGAGCCTAGACAGGTATCTGGGACCAGACAGGTATCTGGGGTACTGTAGACATGTCAGAACTGTACACTCTATTTTGAGCCATAAAAGGTTTTTATTAAAAACCTTTTTTTAAGTGAAACCTGATCCCTTTTGAGCTGGGCCAAGTCACGTGGAGCTACAATGATGTCTTTTTACCCAAAGAAAACAGGCCCAGGCTGCCCTTCCCTTGGATTTGACCTGGTTCAGCCTCAGTAAGGGGAACCAGCTGGTGGAGAATGCACCTTTTGTCCCATCCTCGTGTGTCTGCCCCGGGGGACCAGGAGAGTGAAGGGATCCCAAGAGAGGTCCAGGAAAGTTTGATTCCGCAGGAAACCAAATCCGGGAAACCATGATGTGTAGATCCTCAACATTTTTGTTTCTCCCAGTAAAAATTTTGACGTGGTTTTTTTTTGGAGTGTGGCTTTACTGAGAGCTCCTGGGCGGGTCAGGTTGAGCTGTCCTCTCAGCTGTTCCCCTCACCCCTTGCAGCCAGTGATCGGGTGTGGTACGCGGGGGTGCATTTCTTCACTGGGGGGAAGCAGGTTAAGAGGTCATGCTGGTTTGGGATGGGTGGCTGTATTGCCCTCGTGAAGATAAGCAAAGGGAGGCAGGTTAAAGAAACTGGACTAGACACTGAGAAGCAGAGAAAGGAAGCCGCGTGGTTTTTGAGAATTTAAGGGTGGTGCTTTAAAGCCCATCTCTTCCAGGTCTGACCCTCATGAACCCTGATTCTAGTCCCTCCTCCCCTTGGGTGTCCTTACCTTGTACAGTTTATATCCTTTCAGCAAATCTTTATTTTCTTTTTCTTTTTTATTTACCTTGATTGTCTGTGATGTGACCACCAGTGCATACGGAAAGCTAACTAGACTTGTTTTTTGCTTGTAAACTCCAGCCAGCCAGTGGTGGCTATGTTGGGTTCTGTATTGAGAAGATTGCGAGGCCAAGTCCAAGCGTGAGGGCTCTTCCATGGCTCACAACACACCTGGAGCATCTCTTCTTACCTGAGCCAGTTAGCACCATTTCTCCTCTGCCGCCTGAGGCAGCCCTCAGATACAGAGCAACCCTGAGTTTGCTGTGGACGGCAGCATTTCTCAGCTCACCTTCCTCAAATTGTGTGTCCAGATTCATTCCACCTAGTCTTGAGACTTACATATGAAATCGGAAATTATACATATTTAGAGAAAATATAGATACATATTTATATATTTTTATTGTGGGTAAGGAGTCTGCAAGACAAAATCACAGAGGAAAATATTGATAGACTTGATTTAATAGGAAGAAAATATGCTTTTCTACATAAAAAATTAAATTAAAAGTGAAATAGGCATATCATCTACCCCAAAGGATTTATAGCCATAATAGTAATAGGAGGAGTAGTAAACGATTTCAAATCAACTAAAAGATGATACGAATCACAGTGGAAAAAAATGGGCAAAAGATACCAACATGCAAATTCCAAAAGGAGAAATTAAAATAGTTGTAAAAAGTTCCACCTCAGTAGTAGTAATAATAAACACATAAAAATTTGATAAACAATCACAAATACCATTTTACTGATGGTTTTTCAAAAAGTTAAACACTGTCACTGAAATTCCTGTAGGAGAAGGAAGTCATTACAGGACGGAAAGTAGCACAGGAGTCAGGAAACTTCCTGTCGAGTGCAAGAGAGCAGATGGCTCAGACTGGGCTCCGTGCTGCCTCTCATAAGCCAGTGGACACCCTGCACAGGACACCACCTGCGGGCGAGCTCCCAGGGCAATGGGAAGTAGAAGTTGTGACCACCTTTGTGATTTGGCGGATGTTTTAGACTTCATTTGGATAATCTTTTATCTGAATTTTCTCGTCTAACAGTTCCATATCACAATGAAAGGAAAATATCAGAGTCGCTAGGTTGGACGGAGAGAGGGAGGCGCGGAGATCCTGGGCGTCATGGAGGTCTGACAGGCACGGAGCAGATAGGACAGTGCTTGAGGAGGACGTGTCAGGGGAGCTTGTACCACTGACGGATTGTGGGCCCATGAGGTCAGAGGTCAGCCTTCCCAGCAGAGCAGACGTGTTTGTGCGCTCACTCGCATGGGTGATAACAGGTGGAGGAAGGAGACGGCCTGCTTCCTGCGCATTCTTCATTTCACCCTCAACGCTGTGTGTCTGCCTTGACCCCAGTTCTGCACGCTTACTTCTCCAGGGCATTGCACACAAGTAGTCTGAATTAGTACCTCTGTATCACTTTTTTTTTAAGAAGCAATTTTTTTTTTCTTTTAAAAAAATATCCTCATCCAAGGATATGTTTTCATTGATTTTTAAAGGGGTGAAGGTGGGGAGAAAACATTGATGTGAGAGAGAAACATCGATCGGTTACCTCCCGCACATGCCCTGACTGTGAATGGAACCCTTAACCTTTTAGTGTATGGGACACCACTCCAACTACCTGAACCATCTGGCCAGGGCCATTATACCCCATTTTTAAATGTGTTTTTAGTTGGGTATGTGGAGGCTTATAAAATGTAAGTATACTGTATCTCATGTCTTTGCAGCCCCTGGCCCTTCTTAGTTAATTAAGTAGGGTTATTTGCTGTGCTGAAGTGCTTGGGAAATCCTGACCTTGCATCATCTGTGATTGCTTACTGGTAATACGGTAACTTTCTGGTCATCAGTGCTGCTGGGAAAACTTGTAACCTAAATGTGTTTTCATCCACTGGTAACTATGAGAAAAGATTAGGTTTTCCCCTCTTTTCTCTGTTTATTTAATCTGTATGTCTTGAACCAAAGAGAACAAGGAAGAAATAAAAAAAACTGCTTGGAAACAAATGAAAATGAACACATAACACAGCATCCGTGGGACACAGTGAAAGCAGCCCTGCCAGGAGAGGGAAGCCCCAACATGACAGGCCGGCTTCAGGAAACAGCTAATGTGTGTGTCTTGAATTTGCAGACCGACTTCATTGGCATGGGAAGTAAAGAAGATGTCTCCAGGACGTCATGTGATTCCAAGTCCATCAACGGACAGAATAAATGTGACCTCGAATGCTCGAAGAAGCTTAAATTTTGGGTGAGATGAACCTACTAAGGCTTTCATTACAGTAAATTATTTTCTGTGGTTAATATACTTAAAGTATTATAAAACTGATACTGTGTTAGAAAAATACCCATGTATATGGTAGTGTATCTGTTTTGAATTGTTTGAATAAAAAGTTTTATAAAAATTTAGAAGACGCCCTGGCCGGACTGGCTCAGCGGTTGGAGCGTCGGCCTGCAGTACAGAGAGATGCGGGTTCGGTTCCCACTGAGGGCACGTACCTCGGTTGCAGTTTGTCCCCGGCCCTGGTTGGTTGTGCGGATGGCAGCCATTCGATGTGTCCCTTCACTTCGATGTTTCTCTCTCTCTTTCTTCCTCTCTCCCCCTGAACAAAAAATGGAAAAATGTCCTCGGGTGAGGATAAAAAACAAAAAAAATTTAGGAGAGTACCCTGGTTGGTTTGTCTCAGTGGTTAGAGCATTGGCCGGACCAAAGAGTTGCAGGTTTGATTCCAGCCAAGGGAACGTGCCTCAGTTGCAGTTCATCCCTGGCCCTGGTCTGGGTTGTGTGGGAGGCAGCCAGTCAATGTGTCCCTCTCACATCAATGTTTCTCTCTCCCTCCTTCTCTGTCCCTCTCTCCTACTCTATCAGAAGATAAATAGAAAAATATCCTCGGGTGAGGATTAAAAAAAAAATTGCAGGAGAGTACAGTTTAGTTTAGGAAATATAATATATTCAGATATAATTAGGTTCCCAAAATTGAAACCCATGAACATATTTCATGCTAAATCACTAAAACATGAACTGGCAATTTCTTTCAAAACAAAAGATCTACATATTATCATTGTGTTAATGTCACAAAAATTACATCTTTATACATTATATCAGCACAGTTATATAATCATTGTTTTATGCATTTGTCTTTTATGTTATTTTATTTTTTTGTTTATTTTTAAATCCTCAACCCCAGGATATTTTTTCCATTGACTTTTTTTCAGATAGAGTGGGAAGGAGGGAGGGAGGGAGAGAGAGAAACATCGATGTGAGAGACACACATCGACTGGTTGCCTCCAGCACAACCCCAACGAGGACCAGTAATGAACCATAACTGAGGTACGTGCCTTTGGCCAGAATCGAACCCGTGACTCTTTGGTCCGTGGGCTGACGTTCTACCGCTGAGCCAAACCTGCCAGGGATGAACTATTAAAATAAATTTTGCTGTTATGTGAGACAGGACAATTGTGAAAGAGTGGGGAGCTGTTAACTAAAGTTGGGAAGGATTGTGCACTTAGAACATTTAGTAGATGTTGCTAACGTCTCACTCCATTTTAAAGAACCCAGTGCTGGACGTCAGTGACTCGGCTGCTGGTGTGCTATGAAAGAAATGTACACAAGGAAAAGCCTCTCTTAATAGTGTGTGTGTCAGTAGGGCGGCAAATTAATGCACATTCATTTTTTAAAAAGGTACGAGTTTTAAATGAGAAAAAGGTTTAGTTACATATGCATATTTTCTAAGATTCCCAATTTAACTGAAAATTTAAAAAAAATATTTTTTTTCTTTATTGATTTTTAGGGAGTGGAAGGGAGAGGGGGAGAGAGAGAGACACTGATGAGAGAGAACATCGATTGGCCACCTCCTGCATGCCCCCCACTGGGGATCGGGCCCACAACCTGGGCATGTGCCCTGACCGGGAATTGAGCTGGTGACCTCTTGCTGCATGGGTCGATGCTCAATCAGTGAGCTACACCAGCTGGGCTGAAATTTTCTTTTAAACTGAACTGAGAACTTCTGTATTATCTTGGTTCTTATAGAATATGCTATACTATATTAAGTTAATGAAGTATTAGAACAAGACAAATGTATGAATGTATTTGCCTTAAGTTGCTGTGGTAATATGTTCCTCGCCATTGTGGATACGCACAGATACAATAGTATAATTTATTTAGTATTTAAATCTATTAAGTATGTACTTAAAATTTAACCCATATATTTGATTTGGGATTAATGCAGCAGGCATTTTCCCCACAGGGCTTCACCTGGCACCGTGGCTGCCCCCCGTCTGGCTCCCGCAGGTGTTAGCTGGGCTGACAAAGTAAAGGCTCATCACACAGGGTCCACGGCTCCTTCCGACGTAGCGCCTGCACAGTCTCGCCCGCCAGTGACAGTGCCGAAGACTTCCTGCACAAATGGCAAGTGACTTTCAGTCCTTCTTTTTCATGTAGTGGACAGGTAGGTATATATGGGAATATTTGTTTTATATGGAATGGGAGCTAAGAGCATCATGTATCTTTTCATATCATTTATATAATACTAACCTGCTCTACTTAAAACCATAAATAACCGTGAGAACTGTGTGGAAGCATACGGAGGTCCTTCTAGTCTCAGTTTTGCCCCATGTAAAGTTTAAGGAGAATGAATTCTTTTGTCAATTCATTAATAAGGTAGGTCCTTTATAACTCTTTTGACTTAAAGAAAAATAGGCTATTCCATTCTCCAGGCAGTGCACATTTTTACATCATGCCACTATTTCCTTTCATTACTTTTTTTTTTTTTTATCCTCACCCGAGGACATTCTTCCATTTTTGTACAGATAGAGTGGGAGGGAGAGAGGAAGAGAGAGAGAGGGAAACATCGATGCGAAAGGGACACATCGAGCGGCTGCCACTGCACGACCAACCAGGGCCGGGGACAAACTGCAACCGAGGTACGTGCCCTTAGCGGGAACCGAACCCGGGTCTCTCCGGACCGCAGGTGGACGCTCTAACCGCTGAGCCAAACCGGCCAGGGCTCTTTCATTACTATTTGAATATTATTTTGGTACCAAATATTCTGTTTATCTTTGCTCACACCTCTGTATTCTATACCATCAGAATAATTAAGGGACACAAATAAATAGAAGGGCTGTTATTTTGAGGGCCCACCTGGAACTTATCCCATAAGAATTTCCTTCATAAAATGTTTTTATATAAATATCCAGAGCGGATTTTTTTATACATCTATTGAGGCTTAGATTTTAGAATGATAGTAAGTAATGAATTGTGTTATGAGTTTAAGAACATCTTAAAACGTATAAATAAAACACATAGACACACAACAGTGGTGATGGCTAGAGGGAAAGGGGGTGGGGCAGGTGGAGGTGGGTGGGGGAAATGGGGTGGAATGAGTGTGCTTGGGGCAGTGGGTGCAGGGTGCAGGTGACGTTTTATGGAGTTGTACACTTGAAACCTGTGTGGTTGTATTAACCAATCTCACCCCAGTACATTCAATAAAAAAAAATTTGAAATGAATGATATAATAAAAGAATACTGCTTTTTATGACAATGCCACCTTTACATGATGGCTATGCGTTTTTGTTTTGTTTTCCCACTGTGGTGTCAGTAAGTTGTAGTGATGTTTTTTCTCCTCCTCCTGAGTCTTTGGTTGGCTCTGTGACTTGACAGGATCAATAAAATGTGACAAGAGTGATGTTTGGTAAATTCCGACCCCAGCCCATTAAGAGGCCTTGCAGCTTCCATTTTCTCCTTCTTGGGAGCCACCTGCCTTGTAAGAAGCCCAGTTTAGGCCACTGAGTAACGAGAGATTGTAGGAAGAGAAACGGCCGTCAGAAAGAGAATGTAGCCGTCACAGCCCATGAGCAGTCCAAGGCTTCAGGCATTCGCCGGAGCTGCCCTGGACACTCAGCCTCCGCCGAGCCATCCAGGCTGACATCACGTTGAGATGAGATGGTCGTGACTACTGGGCACTCCTCAGATTCCTGACGGAAAGAATTGCATTGAAGTAATGTGGTTAGTGTTTTAAGATGCTAAATTTTGGGTTTGTCACATAACAATAATAAATAATGGGAATATTCAATATTTGAACAACATGGATTATAGAAAGAGACAAAAAGAAAAGGAGAAATCATTAAAGAGAGAATTAAAGGAAATTTTCTTTATCAGAAGGATTTGAATTTTTGCCCAGTAAGTGTCCATTATGATGGATGAGAATAGTGACACAGAACACATGGGGACATTTATGACGACTACAGGTGATGAGAGGCTCTAAGAAACTGGAGAAAATAATCAGTTTGTATTCAGAGGACCAAGAATCAGAATGGCATCTGCTTTTGCTAGACCATTACCAAAAGCCACAAGAAAATTGAACAATGTTTTCAAAATCCTGAAGAAAAAAATTTCCAATCTAAAATTCTATGTCGAGTCAAATTGTTCATTAATTGTGAGAGTAGGTGGAAGATACTTTGAAACACGCTAGGTCTCAGAAATGTCTTCCCCTCCATAGGCACTGCTGGCGGGACTCGCACAGAGAGGCAGAGTGATAGTTCTGTGGTGAGGGTCCCATGGCGTCAAGCTGTGTCCCAGGTCTAGAGATCAGCCACCCAGAGTGTTGACGGTCACAGTGCTCAGGAAGAGAGGAATCCAGAAAGATAAATGAAATTCTTAAAACATACGATGTGTTTGCATATATTAAGAAGAGATTTAAAATTTAGGAGAGTTGGGGTAGAGTTCATTCTAGTACAGTAGAAACTGGAGGCTAAATCAGGGAAAGGAGTGGGTGAGGAGACACAGAGAAGAGCCTGAGAGGCTCGGCCGCAGAGAAGCCTGTGCGGGGATGGAGTGAGGGGTGCAACGGAAACACTTGTCGACAGTCATTGAGAAGTTCTCAAACTGTTGAAAGATATTCACTCTCCTATTCAAGAAGCACTATAAACTCCAAGCAGGAAAAATAGGAAACAAATCTCATTTATATACAATATAATAAAAATACTGAAAATAAAAGAAAGGGGAAAATCTTACAAGTAGTTGGAGCTAATAAAAATAAAAGACTGTTCTTAAAGGAACAAGAGAAAGCTGATAGCTGATGGAGCTGGTTGACAGTGGAGTAGCATCATTAAGATGCTGAAGAAGATAACTGGCAAGACAGACTTCTGCATCCAGCAAAAATGTCCCTTAAAAGGGAAGGTGTAGCCCTGGCCAGTTTGGCTTAGTGGTCAGAATGGAGGCCCCCAGCCTCAAGGGTCTTGGGTTTGATTCCCAGTCAAGGGCACATACATGGGTTGCAGGTTCAGTCCTCAGCCCTGGTTGGGGCTGTGCAGGAGGCACCAGTCGATGTGTCTCTCTCACATCGATGTCTCTTTCTCTCACCCTTCCACTCCATGTAAAACTCAATGAAAAAATACCCTCGGCTGAGGATTAACAAAACAAACAAACAAACAAAGTGAAGGTGAAATAAAGAGAAATGAAGACAATTTGTAGTCAGCAGACCTGCACTAAAATAAGTGCTACAGAGAACTCTCGGGACGGGAGGAAAACGATCCTGATGGAAACCTGGAAACAAGCAGGAACCAACTGCACCAACAGTAAACGTGTGGGTGGCGTTAACGTGCATGCGCTGTGTGCGACCACATCATGTGGAGCTGGAGATGTGTGCAGACTGAAAATCATGACTAATCCAACAGATGAGAAGAATAGGTGGAGTTTATATTTTTTAGGGTCATAGCAGTGTCCCTGATGTTACGAAAGTAGTAATATGTATTAGACGTTGTAAGTCAGGAATGTGTGTTATAAAATCAAGTAAACCACAAGGAAGAGTAGAAGAGTGTTAATAAATTATAACCTTTCTGATTAAGCCAATGGGAGGCAAGAAATGAGAATAAAGAAAAAACAAATGAGACAAAACATTATTAGAATGTAGAAGTAAATGCGAATTTATTGATCTCTACATTATGTATAAATGGTCTAGGTATTAAATTGTAACCACAAAGATTATAGGACTGCTTTAAAAACAAAGCCCAACTATATTTTGCTTATAAGAGAGATACCTTTAATGGGAAAAAGTTAAAAGAAAAAGACAGGAGAAGATATTCTATGCACATCGTATTCAGATCTACCCTCATGTTGCTCTAATACCAGATAAGATAGACAAAGCAGAGAAGACACATTTTAAAGAGAGAAGAACATTGATGTGAGAGAGACACATCTATTGGCTGCATCCCACACGATCCCTACCGGGTCTGGGGATCAAACCCGAAACCAAGGTACTTGCCCTTGACCAGGAATCGAACCCACGACCCTTTGTTCCGTGGGCCAACACTAACCACTGTGAAAATCCAGCCAGGGAAAGAGAGGTACTTTTTAATTGTTAAAGGGTCATTTCAACAGAGGTAGAAAATCTAAATTTATATATACATATAAATAACATTTAAAAAAATTTTTTATCCTCACCCGAGGACATTTTTCCTTTTTTTTTTTGTTCAGATAGAGTGGGAGGGAGGGAGGGAGGGAGGGAGGGAGGGAGGGAGGGAGGGAGAGAGACATTGATGTGAAAGGGACACATTGAGTGGTTGCCACCCGCACAACCCAACCAGGGCTGGGGACAAACTGCAACTGAGATACGTGCCCTTAGTGGGAACCGAACCCTGTCTCTCTGGAATGCAGGCCAGTGCTCTAACCGCTGAGCCAAACCGGCCAGGGCTAAATAACATTTTTAAGACATGTAAAGTAACAAGTGACAAATGAGGGGGAAATTTTAAAAATATATACTCATACTGGGAGATTTTAACATAACTGTTTCAACAACTGATAATCCGAGTAGAAAAAAATCAGTAAAGATATAAACAACGTGATTAATGAACTTGATGTAATTGAAATGTCTAACAAATAATGCTTATTCTTTCCCTTTTTTCTTTTGATGCTTCAATCTGGAAACTTTTTACTGATATGTTTTCTCTGTTCTATATGTTGAATCCATATTATCTTAAATATATTAATAATGGTAATTTTTTTAAGTCTATCCAAAAAAAAGATCTGAACTACCTATGGATTTGTTACTTTATTTTATTTTTTTTATCCTTACCCAAGGACATTTTTGCATTTATCTTCAGATAGAGTGGGAGGGAGAGAGGGAGGAAGAGAGAGAGAGAAACATCGACATGAAAGAGACACATCTAGTGGTTGCCACCCACACGACCCCAACCGGGGCCGGGGACAAACTGCAACCGAGGCACGAGTCCCTAGCAGAAACTGAACCCAGGACTCTCTGGTCCTTGGGCTGACACTCTAACCGTTGAGCCAAACCAGCCAGGGCTGGATTTGTTACTTTAAAAACATTTTGTTGTGTTTTCAGTTACTTGATCCTGTTTTATAGCAAGCCACATAATATTTAATTAAATGCTTAATATAGTATATTAAAATTAAAGAGGTTTCTTCTAAAAATATATATGTTTTTCTTTTGGCAAGAAGATAAGAGTACAAGCAGATCACCTTATTTCTGTGAAAGTTTGGTTCGAGGTTTTATTAAAGTCGATATGTTTTAGTTTTGTCTTTATTCTTTTTGGGGTATCCCCCCAAAACCTGGGGTGTTTGCCAAGGCCACTACATTACTGTTTTCCAGTTGCTACAAGATCTGCTCAGCTCATTAGCATCCCAGCTGCTGCTTTCTGCGGGGAGCCTTGGAATCTTGCCCTGTATATGCAAAGTTTAGCTGTTGTCAGACTTCTTAGGGGAAGATTGAATGCAGGCTTTCTGGCTCACTTCCCTCCAGTTACCCCTCTCCAAGATTTTTGCCCCTGAAGTCCCAGTTGCTTTAGATTTATTGAACTCCAGTATCTTTCTCAGCCAGACAGGGCTGCTGGTTTCTGCAGGGGCTCACTTCCCTGCGCTGTGAATTCCAGATGTCTTCTGGGAAAATTCTGGGGTGAATATGCATCTCATGTTGTCTTTCCTTTTTCTCTGGGAATATAGTTCCTCAAGTCTTGCCTATGTTGCTTATTTTTCAAAGGCTTTAAACAGTTCATTTATATATTTTGTCTAGCTTTTATAGTTGTATTTGGAGGAAAGAAGGTTAATACTGATACAGGCTGCTTTGTCTGGCTGTAACTCTAATACATATTCAAACACACGGAACATTTACCAAGATTGACACATGCTGAGCCATTGCACAAGTGCAAATTTCAGATGATTGAACTCATTCTGTCTCTTCTGAACATAGTAGAATTAAGTTAGAAACCACTTACAAAAAGATAAGCATACAGTTCTCAAATTTTTGGAATTTTAGAATATATTCCTGAATAATCCATGAATAAGAAATCAAAATGAAATTTAGAAAATGTAATCGAATGAAAATGAAAATTTAAAAAAAAATCTCGAGATTAAGGTAAAGCTATACTTTGAGGAAAATTTCTAACCTCAGTTGCATATATTAGGAAAGAAGAAAACTTAAATTCACACTCTTTGTCCATCACAAGAGGTTAGAATATAACAACAAGTTAAGCCCAAGGAACGTAGAAGAAAGGAAAAAATATATATGTGAGAATAGAAAAATCCAAAAGGTTGTTCTTTAAATAGACGAATAAAATTAACGGACTTCTAGGAATGCTAATGAAGAAAAAGAAGAGACAGGTATAATGCCAGAAATGGAATGGGGGCATTGGTAGAGATCCCACAGAAATTTAAAAGATAATAGGATATTATGAACATCGTTACACAATACATTTAAAAACAGAAAAAATTGTTAAATTCTTTGAAACATAAAAACCTGCATAGCAAGAATTAGAAAATGTGAGTCTGTAAACATTTTTTTCCAAAGAAAATTCCAGGTAATGAAGACTTTGCCTGTGAAATCTGCCAAACATTTATGGTAAAATAACATCAATCTTATTAAACTCTTCCTGGGAGTAAAAAGTGGAGTTTGTTTTATGATGCCAGTGTAACCTTGATATCAAAACCTAACAAAGATATTACATAAAGCCAGAACGTTTCTCTTGAACATTGCTGTAAAGATCCTAAACATAATATTAGTGAATTAAGTACAGTGATAAATAAAAATGACAGCAAATCACAGTCAGGTGGGTTTTATTCCAGTGCTTTTCAGTTTTTGGTTGTGTTGACTTGAATTTAGTGATACTTCATTAGTGACATTTGTAAACTTTTAAAAAATTATACAAGTTCTGGAGTGTAAAAGTACGATACGAAATACAGTTTTGCACACTTCTAAATTCTCTAACATTTTTTCAATATAGTTTTATTGAAGATTCATAATAGAATATTCAAAATATAATTTGTCCTTAACTAATTTCTTAGTGTCTAGGGGCCTATTGTATAGCTTCTATTTTGATGTGCTCCTCTGGACTTGCTTCAGTCATTTCTCTCATCACATGACCGTGTTTGTGTTGGCACTGTGTTGGGGAATGGGCTGGGTCCAAGGAGAGGCACTGCACCTTTCCACAAGAAGCCTTCCGAGGGCTTGCTCTTTTCTCCTCTAGAAAGTGATCATCCTCATGCTCCTGAGGGTGAGCCACTTAGATGAACTGGAAATCAAAATTGTTTGTTCGGTTTGCTTTCATAATTTAGCTGTTTTTTCTTTTGGTATGTGAGGGTTTTATAAGGTGGATTTTGTAATTTTTCTTTTAATATCTACTGTATTTAAAGGATAAAACAAATGTATAACGTTGTTATGTACTAAACTTAAAAAAAAAATTAAACATGGATGAAAACTGAACACAGACTGGATAGTAAATGATTTAATGTATTATTATTAACTTGATTGTTTACCATAGTGATATTGTTATATTTACCAGACATACTGAATATTTACAGGAGAAATGATAACGATGTTTAGGATTTGCTTTAAAATATTTCAGAAGAGAGCAGGGAAGGGAAAATAGGCGAAGTAAGAGAAGAAGAATATTGGTAACTTTGAAGCTGGGACTGGGGCCCTGGGGCCATTAATACTGTTTTCTCTGTATTGTGTATTTTAAAATCCTCAGGCTAAAAAGTTAAAAAATTCCCCAATTTAAACATATCTTCCCCTTAGAGATTTCAAAATTCAGATGTTTGAAGTAAAATATTACAGGTTCTGTGTAATGTTTATTTTAAAATATAATATACAAAATGTAATATAGTTACTGTATTTTTAAAAATAGTAAGTTACAAGAATGAGCATTTTGTATTTTTTTCTTTGAAATAAAATTCCTTTTTTTTTTTAGTGAATCATTTGATACTCAGAAAAAAATGCACTTTTTACAGTAATGTAGATTGTCAGAAATAAACTTCAGAAATTTGCTTATTTTATTATATTAATTTATACCACCTTTGTTGAGATACAGTTCAGGGACTCAGCTATTTGTAGTGTATTCACAGATCTGTCCAACCATAACCACAGTCAGTTATAGAACATTTTCATGATCTCAAAAAGAAATGTTTTTCAATGATTTTTTTTTGTTTTTGTATTTGACATTAAAAGCAAAGGCAACAAAAACAAAAAGTGGGTTTATGTCAAACTAGAAAATGTCTGCACGGCAAAGGAAACCATCAACAGAAAGAAAAGGTAACCTACAAAATGGGAGAAAATATTTGAAAATTATGTATCTCTTTACGGGTTAATATCTAAAAACTATAAAGAACCCATACAACTCGATAGCAAAAAACAAGCAATTTGATTAAAAATAGGTAGAGAAACTGAATAGACATTTCCCCAAAGAAGATACCCAACTGGCCACAGGTGCATGAAAAGGTGCTCAGATCACTAATCATCAGGTAAATGCTCATCAGAACCACATCACCTCTCACTTGCTGAGTGGCTGTCGTGAAGAAGATGAGAGAGCTAGCTCTGGAGACCAGGGAACCCTCCTGCACTGTGAATTGGTGTGGCCACCACAGAAACAGTGCAGAGGTTCCTCAGGAAGTCAGAGTAGAACCACCATAGCATCTGTGTCTATACCCAAAGGAAGTAAAGTCACTGTCCCAAGGAGATAGCTGTACCACCATGTTTGTTGTAGCATTACTACAATAGTCAAGGCACGGAAATAACCTAAGTGTCCATCTGTGGATGAATGGATAAAGAGATTGTGATACACAACACACACCCAACTGAATGTTATTCTGCCATAATGATGGAAATCCTGCTGTTTGTGATGATATGGTTGGACCTTGAGTGTGTTACACTTAGTGAATTAGGTCAGAGAAAGACAAATAACTATGTGGTCTGATGTATATGGAATCTAAAAACAAGGAACTCATAGAAACAGATTAGATTGGTGATTGCTGGTGGGGGCAGTGAGAGAAATGGGTGAAGGCAGTTAAAAGGTGCAGACTTCCAGTTATAAAGGAATTAAGTTTGGCATGTATAATGTACAGAGAGTAAACCTTAAGTTCTTGTCCCAAGAAAAAAATTGGTAACTGTGAGGTGATAGATGTTAACTTGTCTTGGTAATCATTTCAATTTATATGCCTATATCAAGCATGTTGTATACCTTCAACTTATACCATGTTGTGTGTCAATTATATCAGTAAAACTGGAAAGAAAAATCTCATACCCTTTACTTAACACCCTTTAATCCCACATTCCCCTGCCCTTACCGATGTCGTGTTATCGCTGTATTTCATTCGGCCCTTCTGGTGGGTGAACCTCCCTGTGGTTCAGTGTTTGTCTCTGTGATGGCCAGTGGGGCCGCATTCCTTCACGGGCCCTCTTCCGTGCCATGTCTGCTCACGTCTCTGACCCATTTCTGCTTGGGTCGTTTGTCACATGCGTTGACTTTCAAGAGTTCTCTGTATATTCTAGACCTGAGTCCTTGGTGGGATTTTTCTACCTGTTTGCTGTTCGCTTTTTCATTCTCTTCACAGAGTCTTTGCAGATGGGATGGTCTATTTCGATGTGGTCCATGAGGTCTCTTATTGGTCGTGTTCTGGTGTCAAGTCTAAGAACTTACCGTCTAGCCATAGGTTCAAAGATACGTCTTTCGTGTTTCCTAAAAGTTGTATGTCTTTTTTTATATATATTTTATTCAGTTAGAGTGGGAGGGAGGGAGGGAGGGAGAGAGAGAGAGAGAGAGAGAGAGAGAGAGAGAAACATCGACGTGAAAGGGACACTTCAAGTAGTTGCCACCCTCACAACCCAACCAGGGCCGGGGACAAACTGCAACCGAGGTACATGCCCTTAGTGGGAACCGAACCCAGGTCTCTCTGGACCGCAGGCCGATGCTCTAACCGCTGAGCCAAACCGGCCAGGGCTAAAAGTTGTATGTCTTAGTGTGGGTTTCCTAGGATTTATTTCTTAGTTTCTTGAATCTGTAGTTTTATGTCTTTCACTGAGTTTGGGAAGTTTTCAGCCATTTTTTTTTTGATACGTTTTTATTGATTTTTTAGGGAGAGAGAGATAGAAACATCAATGTAAGAAAGAAACATCTATTGGCTGCCTTCTGCCCCCTACTGGGGATCGAGTTTGCACCCCATGCATGTGCCCTGACCGGGAATCCAACCAGTAACCTCCTGGTGCACGGGATGCTGCCCAGCCCACTGAGCCACACCGCTGGGCTGCTATCCTTACTTTGTGTGTTCTGTCCAGGGTCTTAGTTGTAAGGAGCAGGACCTAGATAGAGGTGGTGGGGCTACTCCATCTGGGCCAGACCTGGAAGTCTACAGTTAGCCTGTAAAATTTAAAAATTGTGGCTCGATATAGCTCTGTACACATCTGTGCTTCAGATTGTGACTTCCTGAAACATTTTACTGGAAGATTCTTACTTACTCGGGCCACTTTGCTGTGTGACTTGGGATGCAGGCCCTTCATTTCCTCGTTTGTGTGGTGAAATACTGAATAAGAGCCTTTAATTAATCTGTAATTTTATGATCATCAAAATAGTTTTTTTTCTAAGGCAGGTATGTTGTTAGTAGTGACACAGAGGAAAGAACTTGGACTTTGGAGCTGGGCCTGTGTTTGGATTCTGGAAGATGGGGAGGCAGCTTTCACTTAGCTACTGGGACATGGACACCAGAACCATTTTGCCTCGAGTTTGGGCAAATTTCTGAACCTCTGTTTGTCTCAGTTTTCATGTTGACAGCGGGGCCAGTAGTGCTCAGAGGGTGGTTGTGAGTTCAGTGCCATTATCTGCGAAGCCCTGGAAGAGTGGAGTCACGTGGTACACACTGCACCATGTCCATGTGGATTACTACCTCCTGACGGGCTGCACGTCAGTCTTAACTAAATCTCAGTCCTGTTGTTTGTAAAACGGGTGACAACAAACATGTTTGAGGGGTGGGATTAATCCCTGCCCCACAGTGCAGTTATAGGGATTAGAGACTCTGTGTGCACACAATCACCTTGCATGATAATTAGTGTCATATTTATTTATTGCTTATACTTAATGGGAAGTAGATTGGAAATATTTTATTTTACAGGTTTTTAAGAATGTTTATCATTTAAAGATGTCTTTATCATTTTCTTTCCTCAATGACACAGAACGGAAAGATGCTGAAGGATGGGAGACTGTTCAGAGAGGAAGGCCTGTTCGTTCACGGTCAACAGTGGTGATACCAAGAGTTTCAACACAGGCATTAAGGTCAAAGGATGACAGTGACAAAGAAAATGTACGTCTGTTACCAGACGAAGGCATCCGGAAAGGAGAATTGATTGGAGACGGACCTTCCAGTTCTGTAGAAGTTCGGCCCAAAGACTCACTGCCTTCCTGTGACCACCCTCTGGCTGAAAGAACCCAGGTAGTGCTTTTTGCACATCTTTTCACTGGATCCTTACAAGGGGTGTGTGCTGGGACGTCTCATTTTTCTCCTTTATTTTTAACCTTTTATTGTGAAAATTTTCAAATCTACAGAAAAGCTGCGAGAATAGAATAATGAACTGTCCTGTACCCTTTACCAAGTTTCGTAGGTTAGCTTTTTGCCACATTTTTTCTGTCTGTATTTACATGTCACACAAACACATTGTCTGCTAGACAGGTGAGAATATGCACACATCATAGCCATTCACCTTCAAATACTACAGCATGTATCTCCAAAGAAAGCAAACTTACGTGACTACGTTATGGTTATAAAATTGACGGAATTTGACAGTAATATATGATTACCTAACCTGTCAATATTCAAAATTTTCCAGTTGTCCCAGTAATTTCTTAATTAAAAAAATTTTTTCTTTATTGATTTCAGAGAGAGAAGAAGGGAGAGGGAGAGAGAACATCGATTCGCCTCCTGCCTGCCCCCCACTGGGGATTGGGCCCACAACCTTGGGCATGTGCCCTGACTGGGAATTGAACCGGCGACCTCTTGGTGCATGGGTTGACACTCAATCACTGAGCCACACCGGCCAGGCCTATACCTTGTGAAGTGATCCCCAGATTCCAGCACCCACCTGCACCACAGTCATCACAGTGTCACTGACTGTCCTATGCTGCACCCTCACCCTGCGGCTGTCAGACACATGGGGAGGGGTCGGCAGTGGGCCCAGGTGTGGTGTGGACATCCATGGCTTGGGTGCAGCGGTGCCCTCCTGTCTTTTTGGCTGGCTGACATGCTGAGGAAAGTCAGGATTGTCTTCAACCTGCTCTACTTGTAATGCCTGCATTTCAGATGTACAGTACTTTGCTAATATTTAATATAGTACTTCTTTAAAAGTAATAATTCCAGTGTTTCATGTTAGCCCATCTGAATTGTATTTTACATACTCGATGAAGGAATGCATTTTTTAGATATTTGTTTTCATAGAGATTCATGCTCAATGAGTATAATTCTATGTAAAATGAATAATGAGATATAAGAGGTATTCTTTGATATACAGGAGCTAAGTAAAAAAGTTGTAGACTGCCCTGGCCAGTGTGACTCAGCAGTAGAGTGTTGGCTTGCATACCAAAGAGTCGCGGTTCGATTCCGGCCAAGGGCACATGCCTTGGGTTACGGTTCATCCCCGGCCCTTGTTGGGTTGTGCGGGAGACAACCAGTAGATGTGTCTCTTTCATGTCGATGTTTCTCTCTCTCTCTCTCCTCCTCACATTCTATCTGAAGATAAATGGAAAAATATCTTTGGGTAAGGATAAAAAAAACAAAAAAACAAAAAAAAGTTGTAAAGTAGTAGTGATATTTCTGTCTAGAATGGCATCTTTTTAAAATTGTCTCCTTTTCCCAGTAGGGTGTTTATTTTGATTGGAAACAGTACTCAGCTTCCATGTTTTTTTCTTGACGATCGTGGCTCTTGGTCCCACATTGTTCGGATGCTCTGTGATTCTCTCATGGGTGTGTGGTTTAGTCCACGAGAGACCGGAAGCTCCTTGCAGGCAGTGTCTTGGGTTACCTTCTAATCCCACACTGCGGAGCCCAGGTACTTAGGAAATCATCGGCAGGTATTTGTTGGATGTACCTTTGAGAAACTTTTTAATGTAGGTAAACGTGGCAAAGAAATTACTTTCTATATCACTTAACAAACATCTAGCACTTTTGCTAATGCCCATGTTAACTATAAAATTTAACAATACAGTATAGAAATTTTGCTGGTTTTGTATAATGAATAAACTGATACGATTTTGGGATTTTAGGGATAATCCATACATAGGACTTTTGAGTAATTAAACTGTTGTTGAAATATTTCAGTATGAAAGTTCACTGCTGATAGTGGACAAGCTAACCATAATTGTTTTCTCCACTGTCATTCTAAAAATGAAATGAGCATATTTTTATATTTTTTTCAACATTACTTTATAGTGGGCTTTCAGTTTGTTTTATAAATGATACTGATTTTTTAGTAAATAAGGTTGACTGCATTATAAGCATCAGTAATGCTAATATAAATATTGTCAAGAAGGTTATAAACCATGGTGACTGATGTATAGATAATGTTGATAGCAGTATAAACATGTGATACAATTTAAATAATGCTTATGCTAAAATCAACACTTTGGGACACTTTAAGTTCTGACCAATAGAATTTTTAAAGTAGTTTATAAGACTTGGCCAAGTTTAATATTTATATAAATAATTAATCAAACTTGGGGTTTTATGGCCACTGCAGTATTTATCTAATGTTTATTTAAGTAGTGATGTGAGTTTTGAATTCAGAATTTTAAATTTCAGTCTATGTGGAGCTCATTTCTCTTGAGTGTAATTGGAAAACAGCAGAATTTTTTCTCTACTCTGAAGGTGAAAATAAAGGCTTCTTTCTAGTCACTGAAATAGACAGGTTTTAAGAAATGAGTATGTACTTGGCCTCATCCAACTGTGTTTTTGTTTAGACTGTTTTCACATTGTGTTGGCCGTGTGCTGAGTGTTCTTGCAGGGGAGTGGGAGGCTGTGGACGTGCAGAGAAGGTGAAGGCATGTGAGACCGTGTGCTTAGACGGACTGGGCTGTTTTATGCTATCTTTCTCTCGGTCTGAGATTGGTATCGTGTACTATGTTGGGCCTTCATGGAAGATGCTTAGAGGATGTTGTGATGTTATCGAAAGAGAGCATGCCTCATATTTTTTACTACAGTGCCCTCAAAGTATGTTTTGGTGAAAAGTGCCTTTATTTGATAATTGACAGTCTTCACAAAACCGTGTGGATACCTGTAGTTATTTGAAAGTAAGACAGAACATTGTACTTGTGACTAGATTTCTTCTGTGAGGCATGTCTCTGCGTCCTGCGCAGGCTGGGGAAGTCGACGATGGCTGCAGCATCTGTCACTCTATCTCAGTGCACGCAGACAGCTCCTTTGCAGGCAGGTGCAAGTAAGACGTGTGGCTGCTGGCCCACTGTTTCTACTCTCGAGACATACGAAACAGACCAGTGGCCCGGCCCGTGTGGCTCAGTGGACTGAGCATTGCCCCATGGGCTGAGAGGTCTCGGTTTGGTTCCCAGTCAGGGCACATGCCCAGGTTGTCAGTTTGATCCCTGGTGGGGGCGTGCAGGAGGCAGCTGATAGATGTTTCTCTCTCTAAAGAATAAATCAGCCCTGGCAGGTTTGGCTCAGTAGTTAGAGTGTCAGCCTGTAGACCAAAGAGTCTTGGGTTTGATTCCGGTCAAGGGCATATGCCTCGGTTGCCGTTTGGTCCTGGCCCTGGTCAGGGTTGTGCGGGAGTCAACCAGTTGATATGTCTCTCACATCGGTGTTTCTCTCTCTCTACCCCTCCCTCCCACTCTATCTGAAAATAAATGGAAAAATATCCTTGGGTGAGGATTTAAAAAAAATCAACAAAAACGTATTAAAAAAAAAGTGAATATTCTGCCAGCCAGGTAACAGCTGCTTCACAGTTGATAGGTTTAGCTGAATCCGCTTTTCTCAAGTGTAGCAGTTAGTGTATTTTATTATCTCTGACTCATTCTGTAAATATATTTTGCTAGTTCACATCGAGTACATTGGATGACACCAAGAACTCTGGCAGTAGTATCTCACAAGACAGTTCTGTGCGAAGTTCTGAAATGCCTGCTGTTCACGTGGACACAGAGTGTGTCTTAGTTACTCCGCGAGATGACACACCTCCTCTGCACCCCGATGAAGAACGGTTTTCTGTGGAGAAAGCAAGGACAGAGAGTGACATGGACTCTTCAGACATTTCAAATGTGAGTGCTGCTAACCTGGTAAGAGCAACTTAAAGAAGTCTCAGTACATATATTAAAGCAGTACCTATTATTGAGGCATAGACCTCAATACTAATAAATTGTCATTGTGTATTTATACTTTACAGAGCTTTTTTTTTTTTTTTTTTTTTACAAAGTATTCTGTGTAGTCTTTTAACATTTTATTCTTATCAACCTTTTGAATATGGTTAAGATTCTTCTTTTGTAGAGGGAGAAAATGAGACTGTGAGAGTTAAATAACTTACTCAAAATCATTTAATCTGTTATGTGCTTTGATCCAGTGCTTTTATTTTATTTTTTTAAATATTTTTTCTTTATTGATTTTGGAGAGAGAGAGAGAGAAACATCAATGAGAGAGAACATCATTTGGCCACCTCCTGCATGCCCCCCACTGGGGATCGGGCCCACAACCTGGGCATGTGCCCTGACCAGGAATCAAACTGGCGATCTCGTTGGTGCAGGGTTGATGCTCAGCCAGTGAGCCACACTGGCCAGGCTGATCTGGTGCTTTAGCCCAGCATTAAGAAACGGAGCCAAGCCCTGGCCGGTTTGGCTCAGCGGTTAGAGCGTCGGCCTGCAGTCCTGAGAGACCCGGGTTCGGTTCCCGCTAGGGGCGCGTACCTCGGTTGCAGTTTGTCCCCGGCCCTGGTTGGTCGTGCGGGTGGCAGCCACTCGATGTGTTCCTTTCACATCGATGTTTCTCTCTCTCTCTCTCCGTTCCTCTCTCTCCCTCCCACTCTATCTGAACAAAATATGGAAAAGTGTCCTCGGTGAGGATAAAAAACAAAACAAAAAAAGAAACGGAGCCAGTAGCGGGCCTCCCGTGCAGGTACAGCTGATGGGAAATGGCCGGTGGGAAATGCTGTCTACTGGCCTTAGTGCTAAGCATTCCCATCACGGTGCTGCAGACGGCTGCTTGGAGCTGGTGTTCAAGATGGAATTTATGTGCCATCCCCATTGTAGATTCTTTGAACATGTGTTGATTTGTGATTGTTTATAGGTTTATATTTTTTGGAAGAGTACTTATTTCTGTTCACGTCTTCCTATTTTCTACTCTTCAGTATTAAGATACTTGACCTGAGGATAATCTAGAATAGGTCATGCTAGTTTTGTTTCAAAAGTAACTTTCAGCCCTGGCTGGTTTGGCTCAGCGATTGGAGCATCAGCCTGCAGACCAAACAGTTGCGGGCTCAATTCTGGTCAAGGGCACGTACCTGGTTGCGGTTCGGTCCCCAGCCCTGGTTGCGTTGTGCGGGAGGCAGCCAGTCAATGTGTCTCTCTCACGTCAGTGTTTCTCTCTCTCTCTCCCCCACCTCTCTCTTTCCCACTCTATCTGAAGATGAATGGGAAAAAAGTATCCTCTGGTGAGGATAAAAAAAAAAAAGTAAGTTTCAGAAGAAATAGGCACATATAAGAAGTTGTTGAGAAAAATTATTCAAATTTGGTTTTCTCTATGGCCATCATATACTGTAATTTTTTCAAAACTGGGTGCCTTGTCACACCAAAGGCGCTGCAGCTGGTGCGGCAGTCAGACCGCACTTATGGTGGGGTACCCTGGGCGGGGCCGTGGCTGCGGGAGAGGGGTCCAGGGCATGGAGAGTGGACGCCTGGACCCTACAGGGAGGGATGGAGAGCAGTTGGTCTTTTGACTTAGGTGTTGTAGTGAGTGTTTTTAAAGGTTGAACATCATTATTCATATGAGTAGTGGATTTAATATATGGGGTAGAAATGGGTCATACTTATGTTTTTTTTTCATAGCTAGATATATTAAATTATTTATTTTGCAAATTGATTCTGTGAGAATCACATTTCAAAAGAGAATAAAGGTGCCATAGTTAAATAAGCATACAGGTAAAAATTCTTCTCTCCTCATTTTTATATTGATCACATATATAAATAAGTTTGGTAGAATAATGAAAATCCTTGGTTATTTTGAGGATCAAATATACATACTTGAAGGAAAGTAAGTTCTGCTTTAAATATGAATATTAGCATATCTTAGAGGTCTTAGAGGAATTTTGGGTCAAGATTTTAATATATTTTTATTTGTCTTGTCAGAGATACTTCTATGGGTGTGTCTAGATAAGCAGCTCATGTTTCAGGTTCTATGTGGAGGTACAGCGATGAGAGAACGGTTTTCTCTCTCGGTACAGTGTTGTCATATACATAGCTGGTTAAAGTAACAAAAACCTTAGTTCTCTTATTTAACAGAAACTTAAGCAAAAAATGACTGTGAGACCCTTTCTGTTTAAAAGTCATCTATTGCCAACACTGTAAAATGTGCTGATAGAAAACAGCTACCGTGGATCTGCTGTACAGATTCACTGAAGTCTCATTGTCACTGAAAACTCAGAAGAGGTGATGATGTAAACACATGGACTCTTGTCTGAACTCCCCGAACCCCTTTGCACTCCCCAGGGAGAGTCCTGTGTCCGGGGGTAAGAGCAGAGGGGGTGGGAAGGAGGGGGAGCTTTCAGGAAGGAGACAGTGCCTGGTCCACTCCAGACCAGTTCACGTGGGAATGTCTGCCGTGCCTTGTGGCCTCTTCCTGGCCATCTTTTCTGCTGTCACTGGGTATTAATTGGCATTTCAGAACTTTATGTAAGTGGAGTAGTGTGATCTCTGTGTGCTTCTGTCTCTCAGCATAAAGATCATGCGTTTCATCCATGTGGTTATGCATGTTTGTTCATTCTTTCCATTGTCTTCGGGCCTGTTCTGTCATGTGCAGCACAGTGTGTTCATCCGTTCAGTGGATGGCGTGTTTGAGGTCTTTCCAGGTTCTCTGTTATGAGCAAAGGCTCCATGAACATTTGTCTTTGTTTTAAACACATATTTTCATTCCTCTTGGGAAAACAGCGAGGTCAGTTTTGTTGATGATATTGTCCAGGTCTCCTCTCTCTGTGCCCATTTTGGTACTTTGTCAGTCAACCAAGGGACATGGAAATACCTGGATATAACTGGACTCTATTTGTGTATGTAATTAGCCTACTATAGGGATGTATAAATGAACGATTATGATGTATATTATTTGTAATACTTACAATGCATATATCTAACTTAGGTATCATCACCATTACTGCATATATTATTTCTGTGTTCCCTTTATAGTGTAATGCTTTTCTTTTGTTTTTAATATATTTGATCTATAACTTTAATTTTTTGCACGCAAATGAAAGGGACACCGTCATTAATAATAATACCTGTTATTTATACAACTTCACAGTTTCTCATGCACAGCAGTCTGGTGAAAAGGTAAGTCATGGATTACTGCACCATCTTATGGAATACAGAGTAGGCTCTTGGCTTTAAGAAACTTCCAGGTTACACAGCTAGTGAGTGGTTGAATCTGTACTGGACCCCAGCTTTTATAACTCTGGAACAAGGCTATCTTACGTATTCTGTTGAGTATGTGATCAGAATATAAAGAATGAGATGATTACTTAACTTTTCAGTCAGGTGATGATTCTTCGTTCTGTTTGTTTCTAACTCTACAGTCCATGGCAGAGGTTCTTGCTAAGAAGGAGGAGCTAGCAGATCGCCTGGAAAGGGCCAATGAGGAGGCCATCGCCAGTGCTATTGCCGAAGAGGAGCAGCTAACTAGAGAGATCGAAGCTGAAGAAAACAATGATATTAATATCGAAACTGACAACGACAGTGATTTTTCTGTGAGTCTTTAGAATTTTTTACTTAATTGTTCCAAAAATATATATTCAGAAATAAAATTCTTAGGGCCAGAAGGACCTAGAGTTCATCCTATTTAAAATTTCTTTAAAAACTTACGTGTAATAATGGTATCATTCTGTGTGATTGAGACACTCGATAAATAACAGCAGCCCTTCCTTGAGCACTTCATGTTACTAAGAGTTTCTACTGTAATGCAGTTGGCACGTTAGAAGTTGTTATTTTCCTTTTACAAGTTAAGAAATTGAATCTCAGAAAGTAAGAAGTCAGCATTACTTAGATTGTGATTGTAGAGACTGAGCAAGAGTCCACGGCATTTCGCTGTTTTAATTGTAATAAAAAGCAAACAGCACATCACCTTGCTATCGCTCAAGATACCTGTGTTGACGAGAGGTTTCTCAAAGAGTGAGAATAACTGTGAGTGTTTCAGATATGTTCTGTTAAACCTTAATGCCCAACAGGTAACCTAGATCTCTCCTGAGGTGTGCGTGAATATGTCAGTACTCGCGTAGCCCTGGCGTACAGTGTCCTCATGGCATGCAGCATTAGAGTAGACTGATGGTACAGGCCCATGCATTCCCTTTAAATGTACTTGACTTGTGTTTGCTATTCAATGGCAAACAGGCCTGTCTTCCTCTTAACATGTTCAGACTGGTATTTTCAGCTTGGTGGTTATTGTGACCACCAGGGGGTATGTCACTGAATTCTAGTTTTGAACTACCTGTTATATGAAATGTACTAGCATCAGGTAGGAAAATTTCACATATAGTTAATTGTTTAAGCTTATAATTGTGTTTAAATATTTGGTTTTGAATTTTCCTTATTACCTTTTAGACCAGCATGGGCAGTGGAAATGTATTTTTCTGTGGTATGTCTATGGACTGGAGCGATGTCCTAGCAGATTATGAAGGTAATGTTTGTGTGTGTGTGTGTGTGTGTGTGTGTGTGTGTGTGTGCTCGCGCGCGCACGCGCAGGCAGAAGGGCATGAAATAGATAATCTCATTACACGAGTTCTATGTAAAATGCATGGTTTGGAGTGGGAATGCTGATACCTTTTAAAAGTCTGCTCTCGGTTGTTAGTTTGATAGAACCATGTGGTTAAACAGTAATGGTGGTTTTCTCTTCGATGAACAGCTCGAGAGTCCTGGCGCCAGAACACATCCTGGGGGGACATCGTGGAGGAGGAGCCCGCGCGGCCTCCTGGACATGGGATTCACATGCACGAGAAGCTTTCCTCCCCCTCTCGTAAGAGGTCTGCTCCGAAAATCTGTTTAAAATGCTTCACAGGAGGGAAAGTGGCCACTTTTGACTGTTAAATAGAGTTGCTACATAGCATTAAGGCACGTTATTCAGGACAGTTCAGATCCACCGTAAAGGGACAGTCTGTACCTGGAATGTTGGGCCAAAATGAGTTTTATGTGCTTTTATATTAATTTTTAGAACTTTGAAGACTAAAGAAAGTTATTTTGGTTGTATCATGCACACATTCGTGTCCTGTTCATTTGCTTGTATTAATAGGACAATTGCAGAGTCTAAGAAGAAACATGAAGAGAAACAAATGAAGGCACAGCAGCTGAGGGAAAAGTTACGTGAAGAGAAAACATTGAAGCTTCAGAAATTGCTAGAAAGGGTGAGTTTTTAAATTTAGGGAACTATAATAGCCTTAAATCGATGGGCTTATTGAATTTTCCTCCTGGCAGAGAAGCTGAGGGAACTGTAAAAGCAGTGACACATTCTGGGAAACAGAGCTTTTGTGTCTGTTGACTCGCAGGAGGTTGGGTGTGATGAAAAGGTCTGTCATTCCTAACTTCGCGGGTGTGTTCTTGTTTCTGGTGTTGGCTTGTGGAAGCCGAAGTCTGTCTTTGGCAATTTTCACTGCAGGGTTTCCTTGGGGAGTCTTGTGCAAGGTGCAGAAGGACTTGGTAGGACAGTTCTGAGCCTCCCAGTATCAGATTTGTAGACGAGATTCTCAGAGCGTTTGCGGCAGTGGAAGGAACGTGGACCCTAGACCAGCCTGGCCTCATCCTGGTTTTGCTACCTAATAAGATACAATGCCGAGGGCAAGTTACTTTAACAGCACTGATTTCAGTTTCCTTATCTGTAAAATGACAATCACAACCATCAACCTGTTGCGATGACTAAACGTGGCAAGTGTGTAGAACAGGAGCACGCTTCTGGGACGCTGTTGCTGCGGCTCAGCGGTGGCCACATTGTTGCTACCTGCTTGTGACGACAGGCGAGTGCTGTGAGTGTGAGTCTGTGCGACCCGACTCCACACTTGGCAGCTGACATTCATTGGGTCACCGTTTCTGTGGGCTTGGGCGTGGCGCTCTCGTGATTTTTGTTCAGAGTCTCTCAGGAGGCGTAGCCAAGCCGTGGGCCCCGCAGCCGTCCCTGGGGCTTACAGATCCACTTGCAGACGCACTCAGAGTTGCTGCAGGCCTTGGGTTCGTGCCATGAGGGCCTTTCTTTGTGACATGGCCGCTAGCTCTCCTGGAAGTCCTAGAGGAGAGGAAGAAAGAGCAAGTGAGCTGCTCGAATGGAGCCACTGCCCTCAGAAGCGGTGTGCTGTGTCCTGTGGGTCACACTTCTGACACAGTGGGGGGTGGCTGGAGTCGGGAGTCGCCCTGGGGCTAGCAGCCAGAGCAGTGTGACAAAGATACGTGCCCTTCACCTCCATGTCACCTCTGGGGCCTGGAACGGGTGATGGTGTGCCTGGGTAAATGTGTTGTTAGCATCACTTACAGCACCTACTTGAAATCTGGGGGAGGACTGGGCCAGAGCTCCTAGCATTCGTAGAGCTGAGGCAGGCAGGCTCTCAGCGCAGCAGAGTTGACTGGGCAAGGAAGGTGACTGCTGCCGTTTCTCTGCCCGAATCTCAAGAGTGTGCCATGGCTTCTATTTTAATCATTAGAATGAGTAAGTCAAATAGAAAAATAGTCTCCACCTTGGGCTTTTCTAAAAGAGTTCATATATTAGTTCATTTTCAGCTTTAGAGAAATGCTCTAACCACCATAGTATATCCCCTCTCACTGTGGTTTTAATACAAGTGAAGTGACAGTTTATTTTCTCACTGTGATATAACCTCCAATTATTTGGTGATCAGGTCTAGAAATTGTGCAGAGAGGTTCTCTGGTTTAATTTTCCCATCCATTTAGCTACCTCTTCTATTAATTTTAGTGGTAAGTCCCACCTTGCATGTGCATAATGAGTATGGTTTCAGCACTGTGTTGCCTACGTGGTCTCACCTGGCCACCACGGTCACTGTGAGGCACAGAGCTGAACCATTTCTGAGCCCATCTGACAGGTGGAACACTGAATGCAGGAGAGGCTAAGTGCTGTCCCCAGTGCCACCACCTTCTTAGGGCCTTAAGGACCTGTCCTAACTCTGATATGCGCTATTCACGCGTCATATTATTCTAGGTGCTTCAACACATAGCTGTGTTGCTACAATTCAACAGAAATGTTAGTTTCTATTCCACTCACTTTGAGCCAACGTCTGATTTTCTATCATTGAATCTCATTGGTGCTGGATTTGATTTCCTGGAGCATAGAAGTAGTCTTTTACCTCTTTGATTTTATTTTAAGGAATTAGAAGCAACTATTCTATCTTTGTTCTTTTTATGAAAATAAATGTAGTTTTTCAGACTTCTCACCATTTTCCACCCTCCAGGGTGGAATTACTGAATTGTCCTGAGTGTGGTGAGTGAAGACGTTAGGTCTGTAAGGCTACCACGTACACACTGTTCTCATCTAAGTGGCTCAGTGCAGTGTGATGCGACAGCAGCCATTGCTGTGGCGCCAGGTCCGGTGCGCTCTTCCGAGTTGTACTGGGTGACTCGGTCTTGAACACAAGCCAGTAAGCTGCAGTGTGAGCTCAGCAGTCTGCTCCGTTGACTCTCCCCACACACGTCAGAGCTGCTCACCAGTATGCATGTCCGATGCACGGCTGTGTGTGTTGACAGTAACCATGTGGTGACTCACTACATGCAGGAAAAAGATGTCCGGAAGTGGAAGGAGGAGCTGCTGGACCAGCGGCGCAGGATGATGGAGGAGAAGCTGCTTCATGCTGAGTTCAAACGAGAAGTGCAGCTACAAGCAATTGTTAAAAAAGCCCAAGAGGAAGAAGCTAAGGTGGGTATGTCTTAGGTGCTTTGAACATTGAACTAGTTACCCAAGGCTTTTCTGCAATTGTTATATAAGAAGCTAATGTTTTGTTTTGTTTTTTAAATATATTTTTATTGATTTTTGAGAAAGAAAGGGAGAGGGGGAGAGAGAGAGAGATATTGATGAGAGAGAAGCATCAACATTGATCGACTGCCTCCTGCATGCCCCCCACCAGGGATGTAGCCCACAACCCTCCTGGTGCATGGTCGATGCTCAGCCACTGAGCCACACCATTTGGGCAGAAGCTAATGTCTATTCTGTTCAGAATAACAGAGCATTTTCACAGGTTCATTTAAAGCTTATTACAGGTACAGTATCTTATCTTTGCAATAATCCTCTGATACTTAGATATAGGTATTTACAGCTTTTCTGAGGTGTAACTGACAGACAATAGTAAGAGGTAGCCCTGGCCAGTTTGGCTCAGCGGTTGGAACGTCGGCCTGCGGATCAGAGAGTCCCGGGTTTGGTTCCTGCTAGGAGCATGTACCAAAAAAAAAAACAACCAAATAAAGACATCAATATGGAATTCATGGGGGGAGGGGAAAGCTTAAAAATAAAACAAAAACAAATGCCCTGGCCGGTTTGGCTCAGCGGTTGGAGCGTCGGCCTGCGGTCCAGAGAGACCCGGGTTCAGTTCCCGCTAAGGGCACGTACCTCGGTTGCAGTTTGTCCCCGGCCCTGGTTGGGTCGTGCGAGTGGCAGCCACTCGATGTGTCCCTTTCATATCAATGTTTCTCTCTCTCTCTCTGTTCCTCTCTCTCCTTCCCACTCTATCTGAACAAAAAATGGAAAAATGTCCTCGGGTGAGGATAAAAAAACAAACAAACAAAAATAGTAAGAGGTAAGGCCTCCGTCTGATGAGTTTGACGTGTGTGTTCCTGCAGCTGTCAGCGTCCTGAAGGTCGCGAGCAGCTCCGGCACCCCCAGACGCTTTTTCGTGCGTCCTTGCACTCTGTTCCTTCCTCCCACTGTTTCCATGAAATTTCTTTTCTGCTTTTTTGTCACTGGAGCTGCTGACATTGTCTGGAATTTCATATGAATGGAGTCATACAGGCGTGCTCTTTCCTCTGGGCTTCTCCCTCCACACAGCTGCTTCAGTCTCAGCCTTGCTATGTGTCGTTCACTGTCCCATCGCTGAGGGCACGCCCGCAGGGTGGCACCCCTGAGGTCTGTCCATTCGGTCACGTGTGCATGGACATTTGTGTTCAGCTGTAGCTGCGCTGGACGTGCACGTGCAACTCTTCATGCAGATGTGCGCTTTTGTTTTCTCGAGTAAATACCTGAGAATGGGTTGGCAGAGTCTTATGATGGGTTCATGTTTAACTTTTTTTTCTTTATTGATTTTAGAGAGAGAGGAAGGGAGAGGGAGAGAGAGGTAGAAACATCGATGAGAGAGAACATCAACTGGCCGCCTTCTACATGCCCCCCACTGGGGATCGGGCCCACAACCTGGGCATATGTCCTGATCAGGAATCAAACCAGTGACCTCCTGGTGCATGGGTCGATGCTCAACCACTGACCCACACCAGCCAGGCTAACTTTTCTTTCTTAGTCCTAATCCCAAGGATATGTTTATTGATTTGAGAGAGAGAAACATCGAAGTGAGAGGGACACATCAACTGGTTGCCTCCCACACAACACAACTAGGGCTGGGGACGAACTGCTACTGAGGCATGTGCCCTTGACCACAATTGAACCCACAACTCTTTGGTCCGAGGGCCAACACTCTAACCGCTGAGCCATACCTGCCAGGGCTAGTTCAGTACCTTGTACCTAATTGTCACTCAGTCAGTATATGTTAAAGAAGAATGACTTGTGCCCTGGCCGGTTTGGCTCAGCGGTTAGAGCGTAGGCCTGCGGTCTGGAGAGACCCGGGTTCGGTTCCCGCTAAGGGCACGTACCTCGGTTGCAGTTTGTCCCCGGCCCTGGTTGGTCGTGCGGGTGGCAGCCACTCGATGTGTTTCTTTCACATCGATGTTTCTCTCTCTCTCTGTTCCTCTCTCTCCCTCCCACTCTACCTGAACAAAAAAAATGGAAAAATGTCCTCGGGTGAGGATAAAAAAATAAAAAAATAAATAAAAAAAAAAGAAGAATGACTTGTTAGTTAAGGTTTGTTTAAACTCATTAGAATAACATGTATGTACCTCTTTAAATCTTAATGTGCATGTGTACATTGCAGATTATGGTGATATTGTGTCGAACTTGATAAGATGGTCTCTGGGAATCCTAATTTATTTCTTGACTTAAAAATTTTTTCTGTGGCAGACTTATTTATTCTAAATCAGTTCTTACTAAGGCCTGTGGATTATCTTAAAAGTGGATTATTATCCATGTTTGAGGAAAGTGTAGAAATAAAATATTCATAAACCATTAATTTTTTTTGTTTTATGCCTTACCACTGGTTTATGTTCTACTATAAAGACTGTTAAGTTTATTTTTGTGGTATTTTTAGAATTAACTTGATTTGAAATTCACTGTTTTGTTTCTACTGAAGGTAAATGAGATCGCCTTCATCAACACCCTGGAAGCTCAGAATAAACGCCATGACGTTCTATCGAAGTTGAAGGAATATGAGCAGAGGCTTAACGAGTTACAGGAGGAGCGTCAGCGGAGACAGGAAGAGAAGCAGGCCCGTGATGAAGCTGTTCAGGTAGGACTGGGTGGGGCACTACGGAGCGCCTGCCAGACCCTGGGCATGAAGACGGGCGCTGCATTCTTTCCTCAGCCGCGATGAACGCGTCGTGGCCAGGAAGCAAAGCACCTCGAAGTGTACCTAGGGACAAACCAGGGACCTGTTTGCTTTGAATACATGTGTTTATGTTAGAGCTACATCTCCTTCCATCACTGTTATTTCACACGTAATTCTAACATTTTTTAAAACGTTTCTGATATAGGAGCGTAAGAGAGCACTGGAGGCAGAGCGGCAGGCCCGCGTGGAAGAACTGCTGATGAGGAGGAAAGAGCAGGAAGCGCGCATCGAGCAGCATCGGCAGGAAAAGGAGAGAGCCCGGGAGGACGCGGCCAGGGAGAGAGCCAGGTACCTCCCGTGTGACTGGGTTCTGGTCCTGACAGACATGTCGCTGTAGGCGGATGAGCAAATCAAGTCTCAGAATAAAGCCATTGCTGTCGTGTTGAAGAAGTTATTCCAAATACAGAAACGTACTAAATTTGGTTTCCAGGCATTATGACATCATACTAAGATGAAAACGTTTTGAACATTTCTGTTTGATGGGAAACATATTTCAAGATTTTTTTTTTGGTTGCAAGAAATAGAGTTTGATTCTGGCTTGCTTACTAAGGAAAGGGAATTTTTAGGCACATATTGGGACCATAAGTGGGAGGAGGTTAATGGACCTGGCCTGGAGTGGTCAGGCATCAAAGGCCAGGCCACAGGGGCTCAGCAGTGGTTTTTTGGTGGAAACACTCTGGTCAGCATATTGTCACTCTGATATGATAAATGACCTTTAGCCATCCCTTCATTTTAAAATCACTTGTTTAAGATGTAAAGACCTAGGGAAAGGTATTTGATTGGCCAAGCCTGAAGTCCCTTTTGGTTGGTGTATACCTTGCTGGTGTAATTTTTTTTTTCATTATTTACTTTAGAGAGAACAAGGGGGAGAGAGATAGAAACATTGATGAGAGAGAACATTGATTGGCCACCTCCTGCATGCCACCCACTGGGGATCATGCCCACAACCTGGGCATGTGCCCTGACCGGGAATCGATCCGACAACCTCTTGGTGCAAGGTCGACGCTCAACCACTGAGCCACACTACCTGGGCAAAATTAAACTTTTGGAATACATAGGCCTATGAAGCCTAATCGTAGTCTCTAATCATGCGGTGTGTTCCTTGCTATTCTCCCAGGGACAGGGAAGAGCGGCTGGCCGCCCTCACTGCCGCTCAGCAGGAGGCCATGGAGGAGCTGCAGAAAAAGATCCAGCTCAAGGTGGGGGATTCTTCTCGGTGCAATATCCGAGCTAGCCGGGGGCGCGCAAGATTGGAGTTGTATTGACTGGATTCATTTCTATTTCTAATTCTTGATAATAAGACATCACACCGGCCCAACAGTCTAAAAGCTAAACTTCAGTGCGGTAGAGGAAACGATGGTTAACACAATGAAATGCATTTCAACACGTGTGTTCTTACTGAGCACTGGTTATTGTAACCGTTCACTTGATGTAGCCTCAGGAACTGCACGTTGTAGCTTGGAGATGATGACACTGATTTTGTTCTAGAAGCTTCACCGTCCGCACGGCAGTTTCCAGCAGGGTGAATCCTTCAGGTCATGTCTCAGTCACTTCCATGTGGGCTCCTTATACACAGCAAGCTCTGTGTGAGAGAGCCCACATTCCAGTTGTGGTCCTGGAACCCCGTTTAAACACGATACGGTCTGTGTTTGTTGAGCCTTGTGTAGGCGTGGGGATAGAGATGAGTAAGACATGGTTCTCAGTTTCGGAAAACTCCTACTCCAAATGCTAAGCAGACAACTTCCCTGTGGATAAAGGTTTGCACAGAATGCTTGGGGGGCACTTAGGTGGCCGTGAAGGGTGTCAGGGAAGTGCTTTCAGAGAAAATTCCTGATCTGAACCCTAAAAGGAAGATGAGTTATTTTAGGGTGGGATGCCACTCAGCCGTAGGGAATAGTGTGAGCGGAAGTCGGAGATGGTGTTTGTGACTTGTTTGGTTTTTGTTCTCTGGGAAGTCACTGGAGGTGCAGGGCCGCTGGGAATGCCGTTGGTGTGGGTAGGTCTGCGTCCTGACGGCCCTGTGTGCTGGGAAGATGAACTGGGACTGTATCTGTGGGTCACCATTTCCCACGGTGTGTTCCCAGAAGTGCTTCTCAAAGGTGTGCCATGTGTGATGAGTGTGCACAATGCGTAATGTAAGAGAGTCATAGCTCATGCACAGTGTATACTACAGGCTATATAAGGTTTACATTTTAAAAACCTTTTTAGCTTTCAGGAAGTATTTTTTTTCTTTATTGATTTTAGAGACAGAGGAAGGGAGAGGGAGAGAGAGAGAAACATCGATGAGAGAGAACATTGATTGGCCACCTCCTGCATGCCCCCCACTGGGATCAGGCCCACAACCTGGGCATGTGCCCTGACCGGGAATCGAACTGGCAACTTCTTGGTGCAGGGTCAACGCTCAAACACTTAGCCACATCGGCTGGGCTCACTTAGTAGTTTCCGAATGCATTGGACCATGGAGCCTCCTCCACAGGCATTCACTGATAGCCCGTGGTGTAGCTCCTGGGCGCACTCTCTAGGAAACGTGACTGTACGTGCAAGAGATACCAAAGGCTTCATGTATGTTCTTGTCCTCAGTGTTCCGGTTAACACTGGATGAAGACATTCCCCTATTATTTCGGAAGGTTTAATGGGAATATTTTATCAAGTTACCAGTATAATTGGGATACCGTTTGATATCTCGCACTCTGACTTCACCCACAGCACGATGAAAGCATCCGAAGGCACATGGAACAGATGGAGCAAAGAAAAGAGAAAGCTGCAGAGTTCAGCAGTGGACGGCACGCCAACACGGACTATGCCCCTAAGCTGACCCCTTACGAGAGGAAGAAGCAGTGTTCTCTGTGCGGTGTCCTGGTGGGTTGTCACTGTCAAAACGGTGAAGACACAATTCATTACCAGAGTTTATTAAGCTATGAAAATATACCCTCCCTGTTTTTAAAACTCACACTGAGGCCTCTGCTGAGTACCATGGACTCCTTTCCTGGTTTCCATGTGAAGTGAGCAGTGCAGGGTGGTGTCAGCGCTGAGGTGTGGAGTGCCAGGCACAGGAGCACACCTGCTGGCACAGCCTGCACCCATCAGTGCCCACGCAGGGAGGGCCGTCTGTGCACTGGGGCTCGAGCCTCCACGTCGCAGGATGGCGTCCTCTTGAGGCTGGCTTACTGGCCTGCCGCTTTGACCATGTCTGTCCCAGAGGATTCTCAGCACTGCCTCTGAAGAAACTGTAAGCAGATGCAGAGTGGTGTCAGCCTGCGTCCCGTGCGCTGGGCTGAGGGGACATGCGTCAGGCGTGGCCTGTGCTGAGGGCGCTGCTCTGACTGCTTTCAGATCTCTTCGGAGGTGTACCTGTTCAGCCATGTCAAAGGCAGGAAGCACCAGCAGGCCGTGCGAGAGAGCAGCAGCATCCAGGGGCGGGAGCTCTCAGACGAGGAGGTGGTGAGTTGCACCTTGTTTTTGTTTTTCTTAATCCTCACCCGAGGACACTTCTTTCCATATTTTATTCAGATAGAGTGGGACGGAGGGAGAGAAACATCGACGTGAAAGGGACACATCGAGTGGCTGCCACCTGCATGACCCAACCAGGGCCGGGGACAGACTGCAACCGAGGTACATGCCCTTAGTAGGAACCGAACCCGGGTCTCTCTGGACTGCAGACCGACACTCTAACCGCTGAGCCAAACCGACCAAACCTTTAAAAAAAATTTTTTTTTCTTTATTGATTTTAGAGAGAAGAGAGGAAGGTAGAGGGAGAGCAAGATAGAAACATCAATGAGAGAGAACATCGATTGGCTGCCTCCTGCATGCCCCCACTGGGGATTTGTCCCACAACATGGGTATGTGCCCTGACCAGGAATCGAACCGGTGACCTTTTGGTGCAGGGTCGACACTCAAACACTGAGCCACACCAGCCGGGCAGGTTTCCCTTTTCATTCACACATTTGTAGACAGGCTTTGTTGGCTATTTTCAATGTCCTCAAATAGATGTTTTGGATATTTCTGCAAATTTTGGAGTTAAAAGATTAATCCAGTATCAGTGAGTTCAGTATCAGTGAGTTCACTGTGGCTGGACTTGGAGCCTCCTGAAGTCTAACTCCTGGATAGTCATTGTCTGACGGAGCACTTGACATGCAGTAAGATTTTCAATACGAACTCATTGAGTTGCATTGAACTGATAGGTTATACAGATCGATTTCAGGTATTGTTAATAAAGGTGAAATAAAAAATAGAATTAGTCATTTATTTTGTTTACCTCAAATGATTTTTTGCCTTTTACATGCAAGTTGCCTTTGCCCTGCACGGTCTGGGTGTTTGGAGCGTGTGGGTCTTTCCCTGTGGAGTCATCCGTGTCCTGTCTCCATTCCTGCTCACGGGGCTGCTCAGAGCTGGAGTGCACGTGTGAGCCGCTTTGAGGGACCCTGCATGGCTCCGTTCATTAGAATGTAGTTCTCCCCATGGTAGAGGAGGGTCCTCCGTCTATAAAAATACCTATAATTAAGTTCTTTTTTATTTTCACTTTCACGTTTCAGTGACAGTTCATGTTCAGTGTGATTTTGTATCAGTCTCAGATGTGCAGCATAGTGGTTAGAGGAGCATCTACTGCGCATACTGTTCTCCCTGATCTTCCCAGCACCCCAGCACCACACATAGCGATGCCGCCCTGCTGGGCATTGGCTTCCTTGGCTGTCAGGCGGGTGCAGTGAGGGAAGTCATGTCCACGGTCACGCAGTGGGTCCAGGAGCCTTTTCAGACCTCAGCAAGCTCCTGGGAAAGTTTGAGAACATGGACCCCCGTGCCGAAGGTTTTCAGAAATAGAGAGGGGTGCTTGTGGTGTATTATCTGCTTATAAGCACACCGATGATAAAAAAAAAAAAAGGAACAAACCAAGCAAATCACCTTGGTTATAGTTCTGAAAGAGCGCAGCCTCCTCAAACAGAGCCCAGGCAGGTCCTTGAGGGGGTGTCCTGGAGATGAGTGATCATAGGCAACCTTCCAGGGGACAGACATGCCGGTGGGGACGGGACACAGACGGTCCTGACCCTGTGCCTTCGTGTGTCTTAGTGTTAACAAAAACATTTAAAGTACAAAAGAAATTGAAATAGAAAGAAAATCTTATAAAATACGGATATAAAGAAAGAAAGACTCTTCACAGCTGTTCAGTGTGTTTGTGTTCTAAGCTAAGTGTTATTACAGAAGAGTTGAGAAGATAAAAAAAAATTTTAAGTTTTTAAAGTACAAAAGCTACAGAAGCCCTGGCCGGTTTGGCTCATTGGTTAAGATGTCGGTCAATGGACCAATGAGTTGTGGGTTCGATTCCAGTCAAGGGCATGTACCTCGGTTGCATTTCATCCCAGGCCCTGGTCGGAGTCATGCGGGAGGCAACTAGTTGATGTGTCCCTTTCACATTGATGTTTCTCTCTCTCTCCCTCCCTCCCTCCCTCCCGCTCTGAGGATAAATGGAAAAAAAAAAATCCTCGGGTGAAGATTTAAAAAAAAAAAGAAAGCTAAGATTAATTTACTATGGAAGAAAGATAATTAAAAAAATAAATTTAGTGTAGGCCAAGTGTACAGCATGTCCTAGCTTCACACTCCCTCACCGCTCACCCTGACACCCAGAGCATCTTCCAGTCCTGCGTACGCTCCGTTCATGGTGAGTGCCCTGGACGGCATGCCGTTCTTCTATTTCGTGCCCCATTTTCACTGCCCCGGTCCATGTTTAGATGCACAAATACTTGCCCTTGTGCTACAGTTGCCTCCAGTAGTCAAGACAGTAGCCTGTGTCCCAGCGGTAGCCCGGCAGCTGTAGGTTGGTCCACACAGCCCGGTGGCATCGCTGAAAGGGACCCTGTGATGCTCACACAGCGGGGAGATCAACTCGCACCGCATTTCTCAGAGGGGGTCACCACTGTCACTTTTCAGCTACAGCCCGAACATGGCGTGCAGTGGGGCACATGGCTCCTTGGTACCAAAAGGCAATTTTGTATTTCTCACTAGGAAGTTCCATTTTTAATCAGTGACGGTATCTATAGTGAACACACTTGTTCTACTTAAAGTTATTACTTGTCATGTGTGATGTCTTTATGTTATGTACATCTGGTCTGTGACCCTACTTCTGTGACACACGAGACTTATTTATACCACCTCTGACCTAATGAAAGTGTACCTTTGACCTTATGCATCTGACATATCAGATAACTTACTCTTGATCTTTGACACATTTTGTTTTAAGCTTGTTAAACATAATAGGTAGCTGCCTGGCCAGAAAGGTTTGGTGTTTCTTGTTTTTATTTTAATTTGACCAGGAAATTTTTTATGTTTCTTGAGCCTTCACAAAAAGAGCTGTTAGAGGTTTGATTTGTTTTTCTCTTCCATCATCTTAGAATCCAGATGATAAAAGTTTTGATTTTTTAAAGGTCAAGACAAATGGGTGCTAGTTTAAAGACATCCCTAAATTTAATGTGTGTGTGTGTGAGCGCACGCACGTGCGCATGCATTGCCAGGGAGGTGATGAAGTTTGTCTTAAATAAAACTCAGGTTTCTTTGTAGTGGTCTTTGATTCATCTAAGGAAGCTGATAATGATTTTTGTGGGAGTTGTGTGAAGTACATTTAATCCTATATAAAGAATAAAGTAAAAAAGTTTTTATTTTGAATTTACGTATTTCTGTTTGTTAGAGCCCTTGGCTTTAAAAGCACGTAAACTGTCGTGCTCTGTTTGTTGGCTGACGTGTGTCTGGCCCTGAGGAGCAGGATGTCAGAGCATCTCCCAGAGATGGTGCTGTCTGGAAGGTCGTTGGTGATTCCTAGCAGATCATTCCTGTCCTCACTGCGCCTGCCTTTGTTAGCGGAAGCAGAAGCATGCACTCTGGTTATCATCATATTAAGAAGATACCCTGTTTGCTTTTCAACAGAAATGAAGCCAAGTGAAACGGCTAGGACTCCTTAAGAATGAATCCTTTTTCCCCAGTACCTCAGTAGGTTACATTTTAAGTGAGTTTGAGAAATAATCTAGGAAGTCTTACCCTTTCTTACAGGCCGAAGTGTCCATTGCTCTCATCTTCTCTTTCATGGGGTCCCTGGGGATGTTTGAAGTCGTGAGAGGGGGAGAACTGCATGTGTGTTCTGCCTCAGTGCACACACACAGCTGCTTGTCACTGATACGTTTCTTCCAGGTTTGGGATTCTTACGGTGGGAAATCCACTCACAGTGTAAGTAGGATGTCCATGGCTGACAGTCTCCTTCACTGGATCCAGAAAAAAGTTTTAACTAGGTGACATTTGTTCTGAACTGTAATTTGGTCCAGTAATTGACAAAGGTTCTCTAGGTGGTGGGCAGCCTCTTGAATAACCAGTCTCCGTCCCCAGCCACGTGCTCGTCCCCTTCTGATGCCGTGTGTGTGCTGGAGGGGGAGTATGGGCTCCGGGACCTCCCGTGAGGAGGGGGCTCCCTCTTACTGGATACATGGAGGGGAACTGTGTATCCTGACTCCAGCCCAGCATCTGATGTGCAGCTGGCAGTTTTAGAAACAGGCAAGGGGAGACCAGGAGCCATTTCTTTCCTTCTGGCTCCATCAACTCTGTGATGAGCAGAGGGTGTCCTAAGATAAAAGGCAAGGGGAGACCTGGATGTGAATTTTCCACCCTGGTCTAGGCTCTGTGTGTGAGGTAGAGGGTTCCCTGGGACAAGTGTTTGAGAACTAGAGGGAAGCCTTGGTGTGGGGACCCCTCAGTCAGTGGGAGTTCTGTGAGCACTTCCTTCAGGGTGTTTTCAAGTCCCACTTCCTCAGGCCAGACTCCTGGGGAGAGGCCTCCAGGTCCCAGTGGGCCTGCTTTTGGTGACCAACTCCCAGGACAGGATTCCAGACTGAACTACTTCCAAATAGACAAATAAATGGAACAGAATGGAAGGTGCACTCATACACCCAAATCCAAGGTGAATTTTGTACGATAACATGGCCTCGTCAGATCATCAGAGAAAATATGCATCATGTAATAAACGGTGTTGGGACGTGAGGGAGGCCGCAGGTCACAGATGAAAGGCCAGCAGCAGGGTGCTGTCCTGAGTGGAGAGGCCGGGCTAGGTGGGAGCAGAGGGCGGGTCCAGACTTGAGGGAGATTTGGGCGGAAGTTAGGTGAGTGGCCTTGCTGTGCACTGGAAGCAGAAAGCCCACCATGATGTGCGTGCAGAGGGAATGGAGGCGAGAGGCGGGCTTCACCTGAGGGGCCGGAGGTGTGAATGTGAGGAGAGGAGGGGCCCCCTTGAGCCTAGACGGGTGCTGGCGGCTGCAGACACGAGGCCTGAGGTGGCCTGGCAGCCACTTGGCCAGGTCCTGAGGTGTGAGGGGCAGCGGGGACCTGAGGGGGGTGGGAGTGAGGTGAGGGGCAGTGGGCAGCTCGCACGGTGGGGCCACAGGTGAGGCAGCCCCATTTCGGTCATTTCTGTCCCTGTGACTACTTTCTGTGAGCCAGAGCCGTCCCTCCTCTGCTCTGTTCCTCCTTCTATCCGAACCCTGTTTGTTTCACTGTCCCCAGCTTTAACGAACGTATTTAAAAAAAAAGATACTTTCTTTGAGCTATATGAAAGCACCATAGAGCCTGGCCCTGGGGCTTGGTGTTTGGAGCGCCTGGTCCTCGAGAAAGGCTGTGGGTGGAGCCAGGTCCCCAGCGCTTCCTGGAGGCAACCCGCTGTGTTTTTCTGCCTCGGGGATGTCTCTCTGTCTCTGTCTCTGTCTGTCTCTCTGTGTCTTTGTCTCTCTGTCTCTGTCTGTCTCTCTGTGTCTTTGTCTCTGTCTCTCTCTCCCTCTACCCACGTTCCTGTCTCTAAGATTAGTGAAGATTAAAGGGAAAACTGGGTGGATAGTTTAAGGTTGGAAACATGAAGAAATATAACGTGAGGAGGTAGAACAATTCTTTTTCTTAGTTTTTAGGGTTTTTTAAAATTATTTTTTAATCATCACCTGAAGATATTTTTTTAATTTTTTTTTTTTAATCCTCACCCGAGTGGGAGGGAGAGAGACGAACAGAGAGAGAGAGAGAAACATCGACGTGAAAGGGACACATCGAGTGGCTGCCACCCGCACAACCGACCAGGGCCGGGGACAAACTGCAACCGAGGTACGCGCCCCTAGCGGGAACCGAACCCGGGTCTCTCAGGACCGCAGGCTGACGCTCTAACCGCTGAGCCAAACCGGCCAGGGCTATTTTTTAAATTTTTGCTTAGACAAAGTAGGAGGGAGAAAGAAAGAAACATCAACATGAGAGGGAGACATTAACTGGTTGCCTCCCGCACGACTCCAAACCAGGCCAGAAACAAACCGCAACCGATGTACGTGCCCTTGCCCGGAATCGAACCCGCAACTCATTGGTCCTCTGGTCGACGCTCGAACTGCTGAGCCACACCGGCTAGGGCAGTTTTTAGTTTTTGAACAAGTAAATAAAATAGTACCAGCATTCTTAGTATTTAAAATGAGTTCAGGGTCTGGACGCTGGTGTTGTAGAAATCAGAAGTATTGTGTAAATAAAAGCGTGTCTCCCGTAGGAAATCTAAGAAACGCGGAATATGGCAAACGTTACAGTTCTAAAGAGGAAAACCTTAGGTAGTGAGTTCTGGCAGCTAAAAGTGCAGATGATTGATTCTTAGTTACAGTAAAGAACCATTTTTTAAAGAGTGATTTATCAGCCAGGAAAAGAGAAGCAATAATATTCAGAAGCCTACGGTGGTTCATCACACGATTTTGTTTCCGAGGGTGTCAGATACTTTTGCAGGGGGCCCCGAGTTTCCTCTCTGACCCAAGGGGCACCTGCGCCTTCAGCCTGTGGTGTTCGTGTCCAGTGAATGCCCAGGACAGTTAGCCTTGTTGGGAAGTGAGCCAGAGACACTTTTCACTGCTTAGGGGCTGCATTTTCTGAGGAGGTTCACTTCACCTCAGCAGACACCCAGGAGGCGTTGCCATGGGACCCAGAAGAGTCTCCACAAACCTTGAGAAAAAGATAAGGCAGGAAGGGTGTCAGTCTACAGAGGACCAGCAGAGGGAGGGCTTAGTGTGAAAAATTGTGTTTTTTTTTAAAGTTTGTTGTGTGTTGTAATATACTGAGAGTTTGGGTGAGGATTAGGGTTACTGAACATAGGTTTATTTATGCTTAGCTTCCTATTACAGAGGAACTGAAGACATGTGGAACTTAGAAAACATGTCCCATGAAACATTATATAAAATTGAACTATGAGAAACTATATTTCCAGTAATTAATTTTTCATAAATTTATCAATTGAATGAATGTTGTTGTCAGAGACAATCCACAGTTCTTTATGAAGGGATAAAAATTCTGCCACCCTGATGACGCTTTAAAATACTAATTTTAGCCCTGACCGGTTTGGCACAGCAGTTAGAGCATCGGTCCGCAGACCAGAGTCCTGGGTTTGGTTCCCGCTAAGGGCACGTACCTTGGTTGCAGTTTGTGCCTGGCCCTGGTTGGAATCGTGTGGGTGGCAGCCACTTGATGTGTTCCTGTCACGTCGATGTTTCTCTCTCTTCTTCCCTCTCTCCCTCCCGCTCTACCTGAAGATAAATGCGAAAATGTCCTCGGATGAGGATAAAGAAAAGAAAAGAAAGGTGACATAGATCATTTGCACTTTTAATTAATTAACAGGCTTTTACAAATGCCTTTTATCAAATTAAGGGAGTTCCCTTCAATCCCTACTTTTATAAGATCTTAAAAATAATAAACAGATTAATTTTTATTGGATTTTTCTGTATTTAATGGAAAAGTTGATTTGTCCTTTAATTTTTAAATGTAATGTATTACACTCATGGCTTTTCTGATAAATGTATTTGGTCATGATTTAAAACCACATAGTTGCATTTGTTTTGCAAGTGTTTAGGACTTTCCTAGTTTCTTTCTCTCGAGATTATGTTAGCTTCATAACACAAACATGCCAGTTCTCCTGTTGGTTAATTCCCGGGACAGGCAGCTCACCTGGGAGTAGCCTGAGGCGTCTGTTCACTGATCTGTAACACGTGTTTTCCTGGTGTGTGCTGTTTGGGGAAGTTGTCTTTTTGGGTTTTTTTTTTTATTTGTGGTAAAACATATATTACTTGAAATTTCTCATTTAAGCCATTTTAAAGTGCACAGTTCAATGGCATTAAGAGCCTTCATCCTGTCATGCTGCCGTCACCCACATCCAGCTGCAGAAATCTCGAAAAACTGAGCTCTGTACCTTTTTAACAGCCCCATCCTCCCTGGCGCTCGCCTTCACCACCCTATGTTCTGCTTGGGCTCCCGCCCCAACACCTCACAGGGGAGTCACCGGGCAGGGGTTTTGTGAAGGGCTTCTTTCATCCACGGGCACGATGTTCAGCTGTGTTGCACCATATGTCAGATTTTTACAAATTAATTGTTTTTTATTACAGATGTCCTTCCTTTTCCCCTCATTGACACCCTCCTTCCTTCACCACACTGTTGTCTGTGTCTATTGGGTGTGTATAGAAGTTCTTTGATTTATCTCTTCCCACCCTGCATCCCTCTGAGCTTCACCAGTCTGCTCCCTCTTCATGTCTCTGTATCTATTCTGTCCATCAGCTTATTTTGGTCCCTATGTCAGATTTTTTAAAGGGCTGAAGAGTACTACATTGCCTGTGTGTAACCGTGTGTGGTTTGTCCATTCCTGTGTCGAGCACTTGGGTTGCTCCTGCTGTTTGGCCGTTGCAGAGAGTGCTGCTGTGGACACGGGTGCTCCAGGGTCTGGTCCAGCATCTGGTCCAGCGTCTGCTTCAGTGTCTGCTCTAGTGTCTGGTCCAATGTCTGGTCCAGAGCCTGGTCCAGCGTCTGCTCCAGCGTCTGCTCCAGTGCTTCCTTCCAGCTGCTTGGGTGCACATCCAGAGTGGATTTCTGGGTCACGTGGTCCTTCTGTTTTTGACTTGGGGGAACATGACACTGTTCCACGGCAGCTGCACCATTTTACTTTCCCTCAGCCATGCACAGGGTCCAGACTTCTCCACGTCTTTCCGAACAGTGTTATTTTATGTCTTTCTGATCGTAGCCATCCTGCTGGGTTGGTCAGATTACAAATTAGTCCTCAGTCTCTGAGTGTGTTTCCATTTGCTGATTTACTACATCTGTTTTGGTAAATTTTCTAGGAAATTATATGTTTTCTTCTTAAGTTTTCAAAGGTCTTAGGAAAAATTTTTTTCATAGCATTCTTTGTGATTTTTCATAGCAAACACTTCTGTTTCTTTTTAAAACTTTTCAGCAGTTTTTATTTGTGCCTTTATTTTTGTGTGTGTCATTCTTGCAAGATGTTTATCTGTTTTATTAGTATTTCAAAGATTTGGGTTTTGGTTTTGTCAATTCTGTCTGTTGCCTCTTTGTTCTCTATTCCGTTAATGTCATTTCTTGGTTTTATTATTTCCTTTATATTTCTTTCTTGGAGTTTATTTTGCTATTATTTTTGTAACTCCTTATGGCGAATGCTTGGCTCATTAATGCCTTTCTTCTAAATGTTAAGTACATAAAGTTAGTAATTTCTAAGGTCCTCTTTCATGCAAAATATTTTCATTATTATTCACTCTATATATTTTTATTTCCCTTATCCTTTTTTTCTTTGACCCATTGGTTGTTTAGAATGTTGATTTGAAATTCCCAAACATAGACGTTTTACTTGTTGATGTCTAACTTAATTGCAGTAAGGTCAGAGAATATAGTCTGAAGTTTTCTGGAATCTGGCTTAGTATAGCACATGGTCATTTTTTTTTTGTAATGTTCTGTGTGCTTGAAGGGAATGTGTATTTTCCATTTATCCTATCCGGCATATTGATTTTGATATTACAATATTCTATATTCATAGTGATTTTTGTCTATTTTTTTCAGTTACGGAGGGCCTTGATATCTCCCATAGTAATGATGGGTTTGTTTCTTCTTCTGTCCGCTCTTGCTTATTTATTTTGAGGTTATGTTATTTAAAACATACACGTTTAAAATTGTGTATCTTCCTAGTGAATTCAGCCTTCTGCTGGGTGGAATGGCTTTTTATTAGCATGAGTAATGCTGTAGGTGAAGAGTTTTCCTTTTTTCTGCTCTTGCTTTTTGTTTTTAACATACAATTCATAGTAGGTTCATCAAAACAAATTTGGATCTTCTTTCTAACTCTGAAAAATGTTCTTACTTAAAGTGTATTTTGTTTGCTGGTAATAAAGGTATAGGTATCCCCGCTTTTTATATGAGATTGGGTGAGTTCTGGGTGGTGTGGCCATAGACTCTCCCTTTTCCCGCTGTTAGTTCCCGTTGTGCCACCTCACTTTCACGAGAGACCTACATTCGTACGTGTTTCTACTTAAATATGTTGGGGAAATTTATTATAAATACATAAGCGCATTAGATGTATATATACTGGTGGTATAAAATAGTGAAAAAATGATCTGTGTACCCACTGCTCAGATTAGAGAGAATCTCCTGGTAGGAAATTCTAGGGTTTTTGGTTTGTATGTGCTTTTGTTGTAAAAGACATTTTCACTGGGTGTAGATGTGTGGCTTGACATGATCGTGTCCAAGGATCAGGCAGGGCTCACTTATTCTCGATCAGAGTGGCCTTGGCTATTCCTCTGCTTCCCTATTTGTACATGACCTAAGGAATTAACTTGTTAAGCTAAGAAAATTCTGTTTGAATTTTGGTTGGGATTGCAGTGAAATTATAGATTAGATTAAATTAATAAGAGTAGACATCTTTTAAATATTAGTTCTTTTGCATTCTAACCGCTGAGCCAAACTGGCCAGGGCTCACTTTTTATTTCCTTTTAAACAAAGAGGTATTTCTAAGGCTATAGATTAGAAGGGTGGCAGAGCCTTTTGTTTTGTTTCGTGTGTACAAGTGGATGTGTTTGAACGTGTGAAGTGGTGCGTGGATCTGACCGACGTTGTGCGTAGGGGCCGTGCCGACCCGTGCTCAGTTTTAAAGTATGTGCTGCCCAGACAAGTGCTAGTCTTTCTCTTTAATTTCAGCTTTTATTGCGTATGGCTAGATAGGTTCTACTTTGGGGAGTTTATTGATTTTCTTTATAGCTTACTACATTATAAAATTTTTTAAATAATGTTTCCTCTCTGGGTATGTATAATATATTAGATCAGACTTGTTCATTGTTACACAAATATTTTTACTCTTTTAACTCTTTTTTCTGTGCTCATTAATATCCTTTTCTCAAAAGTGGAAAGACTGCAAACATACTATTATTTATTTATGTCTCGATTTTTTTGTATACATAGTTTTATCATCATGATCATAACTATTTACATATTTTATCCTACTAATGAATTTTATTTCTAAGAATATGGAACATCTCTGTTTTCTCTTTAAATATCACGTTTGCATGGTATCAATATTGCAACCTCGTTCTGGTCAGTGATGTGTGGTGAGTCCTCCCTCCCTTCTCCCCCTTCTCTACTGTCCCCTCCATAGTTTTATTTTTGCATCTAGATTGATCCTTAAAAGGTATGTTTTTATTTTAGTTATTTTCTATTCTTATAAAGCACCTTGCTATATGTGATCTTTTTGGACTTCACTTTTTCTGCTCAGTATTATAGTGCCCAGATTCACACCAAGTGGAAATGTATTGCTGTTTTTAAAGAACTTTGAGGTATACCTGTGATACATTCAACTGTAGGTGTTTTAAATCTACAGCATAGTGTTGGTCTGTTCGTACATCTATGACACCATCATGATCATGACAGTGAGCATATTTCGCACCTCGTCTAGGTGTGCGGGAAACATAGGCACATATGGTCACATTCTGCAGTTGTCTAGGTGTGCGGGAAACAGGCACATTCGGTCACATTCTGCATTTGTCTAGGTGTGTGGGAAACAGGCACATACGGTCACATTATGCATGTTTAGGTGTGCGGGAAACAGGCGCATTCGGTCACATTCTGTATTCGTCTAGGTGTGTGGGAAACAGGCACATACGGTCACAATAGCCACCTCTTCCATCCGCTCACTCTGATGGATTCGTGGTGTCAGGGTCTTTAAACACTCATTTAATATAAATGAACTAGGTTTTGTATGTGGTGCTTTTATTTTCAGACAGTCCTGGATGACAGCAGAGGCTTCGTTCAATGGGCTGATGCCATCCAGCAGATCGGTAGGTGCACATCAGCACCCCCCTTGGCTGTCTGGAGGACAGTCTGCTGGACTCGTTTTATGGAGTAGTGATATTAGTCAAAATAATCGTTTTCCACACATTCTGTTTTTTTTCTTTATTGATTTTAGAGAGAGAGGGAGATAGAAACATCGATGAGAGAGAACATCCATTGGTTGCCTTCTGCATTGGTTGCCCACTGGGGGTCGGGCCCACAACCTGGGCATGTGCCCTGACTGGGAACTGAACTGGCGACCTCTTGGTGCAGGGTCGACGCCCAACCACTGAGCCACACCAGCCGGGCGACCACACATTCTTTTGGTGTTATTCTGAGTAAAATTGACACCCAGAGAACTGTACCTCTTTCACATCAGCGGTTATCGCAAGCCCTTAGCACATAGTAAACTGAGAAAGTACAGAATGATGTTGAGAGAAAAATGGGTTTTCCAAACAAAGTGTGAAAACCCTGCCTTATTTTCTCCTCTGTTTACTAACTTGTATCCACCCTGCGCTCAAAAGTAAACTTATGCCTCCAGAGAAATAAGCCTCTGGAGCATGACCCTGGATTTGTATTAAAAAAACACCTTTAGGTTTTCAAATAAAAATACATTTGTTATTATTGTAATGAAGCTTTGGTCCTATTTAGAAAGGAGACCTTTAAACCCTTTTGATCTGGGGAGAAATAACATCCTTAACAATTCTCAGTTCTTATTCTAATATTTCAGAATAATGGGAAGCAGACTGTTTCCTTCAATGTGCCACGTGTTCTGAATGTGTTGATTCTGAGGGAACACTTGAGCTCAAAAATGGAAGGAACACTGCACTATGTCCTTCGTATCCCTGTAGCTCCTATTTTTAGAACTTTTACATTCTTTCCCAAAGATCATGAACCTGTCTACAGCTTAATTTTTTCATGTCTCTTTTACAAAATAAGGAGTTATGAGAACCTTTAGGAGGAGTTTGATAGAATATCAGAATCATAAACCTCAGTATTTAATACAGTAAATTACGTTAGAAAGGCCAGAGCTTTGGTCTAGTAGGCCATAAAAGGTAATTAAAAGAATAAGAGGGGTATAAACTCTGATGAGATCATGTCTGTATAGTATTAGTTTTCTTCTATACGTTTATTAGTACAGCACATTGTGGCCATGTTGCTGAAATGAGAAGCCACAACTGTGAGTTGAAAACTAGACTTACGTTTCTCAGTGTGCATGTGAATCAGCCATCCCTAACTAGCTTTGGTCTTTCACATCGACTCTGAGAATGTTAGAAAGGGGGAACTGAGAATTTATTGTCTAAGGCCATTACGGTACTGGTGAGGAAACTGAGGACCAGAGAAGTCTCTCTGTTACGAGTTGCAGGATGGATCCTGGCGTAGACACCTTGACTCACAGTTCAGGGCGGTTTCTAATGCGTCATCTGTGCGTTTGCCTGGGGGAAGCTGTCTGCTTTCGATGCTTATGTGAAATGAACAGTGTTCAGTAGAGTGCCCAACAGAGTATTTTCTCTATATGTATGTATATTTTTAATTGAATTTATCGGGTGACATTGGTCAGTGAGATTATACAGGTTCCAGGGGCACAGTTCTGTGACACATCCTTTGTGCGTGGACTGTGCGCACCACCCCGTCGTGTCTCCCTCTGTGCATGGACTGTGTGTTCACCTCTCTATCGTGTCTCCGTCCACCCTCATGTACCCCCTTTGACAAGAGTCTTCTTTCACTTGTTAGGAGGGCAGGACTCCGTGAGGCCAGGCATGCGATTTGTGAATGGTGTTAGGAAGGAAGGAGATTCTGGGGCCTTGCAAGTGATTTTTGGTCCTGATTGATTCATATTTTGAAAAGGACTAAGTGAATCATAGATTCTGTGTCTCAAGAGTATATTTTGCTTTTTCTTGTGCCCAAGGCATAGGAATTAGAATCTGGAGTACATACAAAAAGATGACTGCATTTTACACAGTTGTACTCCTTCTTTCCTAGCACATGTTGCCCGGAGCAACTGGAACAAATCGACCCTCTTTCTTTCTTTCTTTCTTTCTTTTTTTCTTTATTGATTTTAGAGAGAGAGGAAGGGAGAAGGGGGGAGAGAGAGAGAGGTATCAATGAGAGAGAACATCAACTGGCGGCCTCCTGCATGCCTCCTGCTGGGGATCGGGCCCACAACCTGGGCATTTGCCCTGATCTGGATTCGAACCAGCAACCTCCCTGAGCCACACCGGCTGGGCTCGACCCTCATTTCTTTAAAGAGCTTGCTTTTCCTTGCATTTTCTATTCATGTTAATTTTGCAATAAAACTAAGAATACATATTAATTGTCCAATATTTGAGAACGAATAATTTGCACTGTTAACATTTTGATGCAATTACTTTCTGCTTTTTTTATACAATATAAATTTACACGTATTTGCATATAAACCGCACTGCATGGATTTGAATCCTGAGTTGTTTGTTATTATACGATGAATGCTTTTTAATGTTACTGTTGTTCAACATTAGTGAAGTCTGTGTGGTCTGTCTCATATTGATGCATGGACCAAAATTTACGGAGTCAACACCCTACTGCTGATATTTCATTGTAAATCTCACTGCAGTGGACATATTTGCAGAGATTTAGCACTTCTCTACTTCCTTTTGGTGATTTTACAGAAGTAAAATTATATAAAATGTCTTTACTTTTTCTCCTGAGCATTTTATTAAATATTAGGCAGACGGGGGCTCTGACAGTGGGCTGTTGGTTGGGAAAGAAGCAGGGATGCCTGTGTCTGAGAAAGGTCGTGCCCCCTTGGGGAGATGAGATTCTGTGCACAGACCTAGCCAGCTCCAGGGATTAAGAAAGGGCGTGACCACGGCCTGGGGCTAAAGGTTAGGTTCTAGGGCAGGGCAGGGCTCAAACCACATCAGGAATCTAGAACAATGAGTAGGAAGGAAACATAATTAAGCAACCAAATTACATGGATTCTACTATAGCTGAGGATAGCTTGAGGGAGAGGGTCTAAACTAATATCTGGGAAGGAGAGTGCAGATAAAAGATCTAAGGTTGCTTGATTGCCTGGCAATGCTAGAACCATCTGAGCTGTGATGTCATGAGTTTAAGCCCAGAATGGTCAGCATGGTCTGTAATTATAACCGCGTTGGTCTGTCAGGTACGAGCACCGTAGGGAGAGACTGGGTTTTGGGTTGGGATGTGGGCACGCAAGTGTGAGAGGAGAGGGCAAGGGAGCTGCGAGCCTGGGAGGAGGTCATAGTGATGGGCCGTAAGATTATGGATGGATGCAGAGACTGGGCCCCGCTGTGCTGCAGCCAGCCCGGTTGTGCTTGCTGCTACCTGTCCCCTCCTCCCTCCTGTCCCAGCTCCCAGCCCAAACACACACGCCCAGTTCAGACTCCCAGTGTGGGTAGCAGGCGTGGCACTTCCTTCTTGAAGTCTTTCCTTTTCACCCCAGGGAGCAGGGACCCTTTCCCTCTGCCCTCTCTCAGCCTCTAACTCCCCTATGGACACCAGTGTCTGTGCTGCACCCCTCCTGCATGTGCCGGCACCCTGGGCACTTGGCTGATGTGCGCACAGGTTTGCCGAGTCGATGGAAACCTCAAATGAAACAGTCTCATCCAAAGTAACCGTGGAAACCAGTGTTTCTTGAAGACGGCTTTTATTTTTACCTACATCATCTTTTCTGTGCACTGCAGTCTAGCAGCGGTATGTTAATTTTCATTTGTCACTGTCATGATCTTTATTATTTCACTCATTTTTCTTGCAGGAGCACCTTTCGTTGAAGAAGTACATTATTGACATTGTGGTCGAAAGCACAGCCCCCGCAGAGCCTCTCAGAGATGGAGAAGAGCGGCAGAGAAGTAAAAGGAAAGCCAAGAAGATAAAGGCCCGCATGAACTCCAGGTACCCAAACATCCTCAAACAGCACGAAGGCAAAACTGCTAGTGCTGTATTCTTGTCTATGTAAATTCGAGGAAGACCTCCACCCTCCAAAAAAGTTTGAAGTTGTTTACTTCCAGAATAGCTTGAAAACAACACTGATGAGCCTAATTTATAGCCACTCTTCCTGATTGAGAAGGAGCGGATCGATCGCAGCCCTCCCTCGCTGCTGAGAGCTCTCGCTGTAATTGGACGCCAAGGCCTGCCAAGCGTGTGCCTCCTCCAGCAGTGGTTTGTCTGAGTGTGTGTAAACCAAGCCTGCTTTTCTTTCCAAGTATTGATTTTTAAATGAATTATTAGAGAAAATCAATAGCAATCAACAAATAGGAGTCTGCTGCTGTGGTGTCAAGTTCCATGACTAGGTTTAATCAATGTGGTTGCCTGTCACAACAAGAAAAAGTTCAAGAAATATCTGGAAATGGAAAGTGAGTTGTCAGACCTGTAGTTTGTCATCCGCCTCAAAGGGACAGCAGAGGACCAGGCCGCCATGCGGCACTTCCCGAGCTCACAGGCTCCGCGTCCCCTGGTGACCAGCGAGTCTTGTTCAGGCACATGCCGTTCCTCCTGAGCAGGTACTGAGAGAAGGTAGTCTGAGCATGGCCTCGTGCCTTTGTTTCCAGCGTCTCGGAAGAGGCAGACGCTGGGCACGTGGGAACGCAGACATGTGGGTCTAGAGAATGGTGAGGGGGGGTCATCTCCAGAGTTCCCAGTGTCAGATTGTGATCAATGAGAGGATCCCTTTCATCGTACAGAATCGGTGAGAACTTTAGAGTAGTCACTGAAGCAAAGGATAGCAGAAGAGGCTTTTCTTCATGTCTTTTCTGAGGTCCCTCCAACTTTCTAAAGACCGTTCCACAGTCAATTTCAGGAGGTGACAGGCCTTCATTCTAGTTTATGCAGGGACCCTGCTGACCTGCTGACTGTGGGGTACTGTGGACCCCGACCTTTGGACGTCTTTGTTTGCCCTCCTGTGCACATTCACTAGGTTAATATCCTCCCCTTCCCAATTGCATATGTTCACTGTACCTCCAAGTCGGTGTGTCCCCAATAAGGTCCTGCTCTTTCCTCCCATCCCCAGCCCCTTCGCTTTCTCCCTGTAACCTCACATCCGGTTCAACCACAAATAATGTGAGCTTTGCTTTAATATATACTAGGCACCTAACTGTGAACTTCATGCTGGCCCTGTCGGCCTCCCTCTTCCCCCTGGATGGCTGCTGGCCTCTGCGGTACCCTTGTCCCACCCTGGCCGTGCTGTCTGCTGTGGGCACTGGTCAGAGCGAGCCTGGTAAAGTGCACGTCAGAGCGTGTCTGTCCTCTTCCCGGAGGCCTCTTCCCGCAGGTGTCCACACAGCCAGTTCTTGCTCCCCTGTCTCCACTCCAGCCCCACAGAAGTGTATGTTTTGATGGGGCAGACATCTTCCTGAGCCGCAGCTCCTTTGGAAATGGAGAGGATGCCATGTTAATTTTTAGACGGTACGGCACGGCTGTCATGCAGCCCCTGTCGCCATGCTTGGGGCACACTCAACCTGCCTACTGTCATTTTCTCCACCTTTCGTAGGAAGTCAAGTACTTGCAACTACAAAGGGGTTATTTCCCCATTTTGATACGTCTTAATACTTTGACTGATAGCATTGGACAAGAGTAGGTTTAACTGATACATGATTTAGTGTTTAATTTATGTAGTTGTTCACTGTGTCCCCAGGTGGGACGTGTGCTAGTGTGCTTTTCCTTATCGGGCCTGCTGTGGCTTGTGTTCTGCACGTTTCATGAAGTGGAGTTTATTCCCCTCGTCGCCGTCTGCGTTGCTTCGTACATGTGACTGGTTCTTCATAGGTTGCTGAACTAAAGCTTTGAGCCTAGGAACCTTGGCGGGAGCAGCTACATTTTAAAGTAGCTTTTTCCTCCCAAAGGGGAAGTTGACAAGTTCAGTCACCGTGCGTGGATGCTGTAGGCCCCAGGGTGAGGCTCAGGGCCTGTGGGTGCGTCACCTGGCTGGTTGGGGCAAGCTGGCACCAGTCACAGGGCGGGCAAGCGCTATCTCAAATTGTTCCAGACACTTGGCATTGTGTCATACGTGACAAGTGCAAACCAAAACAAATCTTTGAGTGTCTGGTCAAATTATTTCTGCTGACATTTAAATCATTTCTAAAGTGAAATGATCATTCTTTGCCTGTATTTACTTTTACATATTAAGTACCTTTTGAGTTCATAGATGCTCAGCCACCTCAGCTCCCCTGTGGGAACGTAACGTGGTTCTGTACGTAACGACCGTGACTGACACCCGTCAGCCCAGGAGTGCTTTATGTCACTTTCTCTCCATGAGGAAATGCGCAGTTGTAGTCTATGTTGGCAGCGTCCGTACTGTTTTAAAGAAGTCGCAGGGTCACTGACAGCGATGGTGCCTTCCCCCAGGGCCAAGGAGTACGAACGTCTGATGGAAGCAAAAGGCTCCGGCTCCGACTCACCCCACAAGGCCAAGTGAGTACCCTGCTTTCGGCGTCCTCCTTGGTCTCTGCCTGCAGCTGCCTCAGTCTGAACCCCCACGTACCTGTCCCCGTGGGACTTGTGTCTGGTGCCTAGGACTGGGTTCTCCTGACACGGTGGTGTCCCACTGGGGACGATTTGCCAGGGACTTTTGTCCCTGATAACATGTTGGTCATCACAACTCGGCAGACGGTGCCCACGGCCACCCAGTGGGTGGGCGCCAGGGGTCCGTCAAAGGCCTTCAGTACACAGACAGGCCCCCACCACCTGCACTTGAACGTCACTGTTCTGACAGCGGGTTCTGGCAACTCTGCCAGCTCCTGCTGGGGGGCCTCCTTCAGGACCCTTGTGGCGGCTGCCCTGGACAGCTGAGGCTGCAGACTCCAGGGCTGGTGTGAGTGTGATGACACCACGCTGTCCTGGGCGTGCTGCCCCCATGCTTGTCGGCTGGACTGTGGGGTCTGACACCAAGAGTTCATGACATAATGTGCCCGCAGCTCGAAGGCTTGAGTCGGGACGGGAACACCTGCGCAGGTGGCTCCACGCATCTTTCTGCTGTGCTCTCGCCTCCCCACTGCCAACTCCGTTCTGTTTGAAACGCCACCCAGGAGGCGATGGCCAGCTGCCCCCCGCCCTGTGCACAGTGCCTCCCTCCGCTTCCTTCGGGCCGGGCTAGGTGGTTGTGGGGACAGAAAGCCGGGCCTGGGGAGTGGTGGCTTTTTACATTTCTCCCCCCAGAAGCTCTTTGAAGCAGTTTCTAATACGATAATGGAAGTAATTTGTACTTCAGTATGTTTAGAAAAATGAAACGTCGTAGTCTAGTCACGAATGTCAGCAGTCCCTTTCACTCATTCCTTTTCCTCTCATTTTGTATTGAAGGCTTCAGCGATTAGCCAAAGATCTCCTGAAGCAACTGCAGGTCCAAGACAGTGGGTCGTGGGCAAACAATAAGGTTTCTGCATTGGATCGGACCCTAGGAGAGATTGCTAGAATATTGGAAAAAGAGGTATGTAACACATGTCTGGCCTCTGGCCTCTATCTTTGGAGCTCTTTCTCGCAGAGACAGGGAAGGCTACCAGGCTGAGGCTCCTTGGTGCATTTCTTTCGTGTTTCCAAGGGCAGTCGGCCACTGAGGGATAATTTCCTTTTGTTCTTGATTAGATTGAGCTTGTTTTCAGTTGTTTTAATGGAAGTCCTCAATAACAACAATATGCTCCTTAGGTCATGGTTTTCGCAGTCATATTTTTCTCCACACAAACAAAATGAAATTATTTTAAATGGAATTAAACCAATAAAGATATACAGTTTTATGGTAGAAAATATAAAGCTTTGAATCATAAAACTCATAAATCATAGATTTTCTCAAAATACCAGTTTTCTTCCTGTTTTCAGACGATTTGGCAGTTTTCTTTAATGACTTGGTCGTTAAATATTTCAGTGACAACTGAAAAAAATCCTTAATCATTTTAAAAGTATTCACTATAGAAAATTTTAAATGTACAAAGAAGAAACAGAACTGCCTCTAATGCCCACTATTGACATTTTAATTGTTCCTGTTGAAGGTAGTGGCCGTGCTGTTTATCACCTGCACTTTCTATTTCTTATTCTCTGGGCTTAAAACTTAGTATAGAGCCTTTTCTACATAAAAAATACTGCAGTGACAAAAGCGGCAGGAATGAGCAGTGGTGAAGCCGCACCTTGCTGCCGAGCGCGCTGCCCAGTGCAGTCCTGGGCGAGCGCTGCCCGGAGGAGGGGTGGCCCTGGCTGGTGTCCGGAGCAGCTTCACTGCTCGTCACACAGGTGTATTGTCAGTCAGTATCCTGCTTAGTCTTGCTTGTATTGTGCCTTCATAAAATATTATACTTTAAACTTTCATGAACTATAACATTCAAAATGATGGTTCTGAGTTTTATTTGAGCTCATAGATGTAGCTGTTTTCTCTGTTGTATAGTGACTGCTTCATTGTGTGAACACCTCGGGTTTTTTTCATGCCCTCTCCTGGGGTGGACGTTGTTTTCAGGAATTGGATGTGCATGGTTGGGGGGTTAGAGACTGCCGCACACGTCCCTGCCCTGGCGCATATGGATGAGAGTGTGTGCCAAGGGGGGCCTCAGACTCCAGTCTGCATCAGAATTGCCTCAGGGACTTTGGAGAACACAGATTGCTGGCCGCCCTGGGCTTTCTGACTCAGTGGGTGTGGGGACTTAATGCTTCTGGCAGGTTCCCAGGTGCCCTGCACTGGTGGTCACGGCGTGTGCCTCGGGGTCACAGCCAGTTCTGTTTATACCGTTGTGCTTCGCCACATTGTGGCCCCAGACGGTACAGGCCCCTGTGCAGCTGGGGGCAGCAGGTTCGCTGTGGCACGGGGGGGGGGGGGGGGAGGGGGGCGGGGGCAGAGTTCAGACCTGGCCCTGTGGGACATGTGCTGAAGGGTGTGGAGGTTTGATGTTCTGTGGGAAAGCTCTTTAATGATTGTGAAATAATTCTAAAGGGTTTTATAAAGGTGCTTACAGTGTGAAGTAGAAGGTCATTGCTTGAAAATACCACCATGTGCCTTGGCCAGTTTGGCTCAATGGTTATAGTGTTGGCCCAGAGACCAAAGAGTCATGGGTTCAATTCCAGTCAAGGGCACACACCTCAGTGGCGGTTTAGTCCCCGGTTCTGGTTGGGGTCGTGTGGGAGGCAGCCAGTTGAGGTGTCTCTCTCACATCGATGTTTCTCACTGTCTCTACCCCAACCCCCTCGACTCTGTCTGAAGATAAATGGGAAAATATCTTCGGGGAGGATTTAAAAAGAAAAGAAAATACCACCATGTGCATCTTTTTCTCATGAATATTGTTTTAGATTGAAGTAATCACAAAATTTTTGAGGAAAAAGTAAAAGGATCTTTGTAAGAAGGGTATTTATTATGAAAGTGTAAGTCAAGTCATTTCATTCACAAAGGGGCAATTTACTGGACTACCACCGATGCCTTATGATTTGGGGAGAAGTGGAGTCTGGCTCCCAGTGTAAATGGGCTGTGTCCGAGCCTCTCTGGAAAGTGGAGCACGCACTGCAGGGCCACCTACCAGGGTCGATGGATGCGCAGGAGGGTCTTTCTCCTACCGTATAGCCGAGATCCTCTTTACCAGCCAGGCAGACTCACTTTGTGTGGAATTCTGTTTGGAGAGTTACACTGACATTTCAGTGAAATTCAGCTGATGATATTTATGATCTCAGTTTAGGAATTGTAAATAATCACTTCTTTTTGTTTGGAAACTGCCTGAAGTAGCACAATCCTTATAGCTGAAGCCAAGTAGCCAGGGAAGGTTGGAGGGCAGCCTGGGTGGGAGGTGGGCAGCTTGCGCTGAGGGATGGGGGCAGGGCGCCTGGGGGCTCTGCCCTCTTGGCTGAGAGCTCAGCATAGGCTGCTTCCTCTGGTCGTTCGGCGGTTTCCTTAGGTAATTTTCAGGGAGTTCTGAGACCTGCTGCAGAGCAAAAGGGTGAGCTGGTGCACAGAAACACTCATGATGGAGATGAGAACACAGGCCTTCTGCTGTGTCTCAGGCTCCTCTGGTGCCTGAGCTCTGTGATCTGCTCAGAAATAGAGCTTGTGAGCTTGGTTACGTATGTGGGCTGGGCTTGTATAACTCTGCAAGCAGAAACATCTAGACATGCTGCAGAACAATAAAAAAATAAATTCTTAAAAGCATCCAAGAGCTGAGAAGAAGTAAAGTAATCACCAGTTAAAGAAAAAGCCTGAGTTGTGCTCATTGTGCTCTCCACTGAATTGCCAGGGAGCGTCAGCCAGGCGGGCGGGTCCTGGTGTGTAGGGCACAGAGTGAGGGCACAGAGTACAGCCTGAGGCTGCCCGAGGCCGGACTGGAGGTGCAGGCTCTCCCTTCACAGAGCCCCTGGGCACTTGCCCCTGGGGCGGATTTGCAGCCTGAATCCATAGCACTGTGTTATCTCCAATGCTGCATGAGTTTAAATGACTCCCTGGTTGAGGACTGATGTCCTCAGGCACCTGGCAGAAGGAAAGCAAGTCCCGATGGGAGGAGGACACCTTTCTCCTAGGCCTCAGATAACTGCTCAAGTCTTTTTACAAGAACAAGTAGCACAGTCAGAAAACAAGCACAGTCAGTAAAGAAGTCATACCCTGGCTGATTTGGCTCAGCGGTTAGAGTGTCGGCCTGCGGTCCAGAGAGACCCGCATTTGGTTCCCACTAAGGGCACGTACCTTGGTTGCAGTTTGTCCCTGTCCTGGTTGGGTTGTGCCGGCGTCAGCCACTCGATGTGTCCCTTTCACGTTGATGTTCCCCCCCCCCCCCCCACTCTGTCTGAACAAAATATGGAAAGATGTCCTTGGGTAAGGATTAAAAAAAAAAGAAGAAGTCATGAGTAAGAGCAGAGATTAGAACTACAAATGTTAGTCACAGAGCCTAAAACTGTATTTCTTATCTTTTAAGGAAACAAAAGAACTTCAAGTGTCTATAGTCACAGATCTAGCAGTAGTAACAGGTGATTCAGAATGGTCCTGTTACTGACGACCGTCAGAAAAGCTGGAGAAGACACGGCCAGGAACTGGATTTCTGACTGAGGAGTGAAGAAGTACTGGGCCAGGATCAGCAAACATGGCATTCTGGGGTGGGCATAGTTGGTGATCCAAAGCGGTGATAGGAAGCACTGAGTAGTGCCTTTGACATGGTGGAACTGGTGGGGAAGGTAGAGACTGGGACCCCAGCATAACCCCAGGAGTGCACCAGTCCCTGAACTGACTGCTGCTGGACTCCAGGTCCCCGGGGAAATCCCAGTCACCGAAGATTGTCAGGTTCCCAGGTGCCTAACGGCAGCAAATGGAAAATCCACTCTGGAGGATGGGAACATCAACCCAAGCCTCAAATTATTTCAACAAAATGACTCAAATGTCTGACAGAGAAAGGGAAGTAGGCAAGACAGCGTGGATAAAAAGTCAATAAAGATTGACGAACAGGGTCTCCAGAACTATGCTTACCACCTTCAAGAATATTAAGTATTCATTATGTTTTAGTGATTGCACAATTGAAAGAGATGGAAGTGTGAGAACTGAACATTATGTAATCAAACTTAGGAAGACAGCTAGTGAGCTAACAGCAGAGTGGAAGCTGAAGAGAGCATCAGTGACCACAGAAGGGCCGCAAGGAGGACTCCGGTTATGTAGCCAGATGGAAACCACACTGGGTGGTGAGCACAGGGTCACATCGTGAACATTGAATCGTAATGTTTGTATACCTGAAGGCGACCCAGTGTGAACCAGTGCCACCTAAATAAAAAATAACAGGAAATTAAAACCATAAAAATGAAAGAATTCATACTGAGACATGGAGAAAGAAGACTGAAATACAGAAAAGATTCTAAGAGGCATGCGATGGATTGTGAAAAGGCCTAGTTTATGTATAATTACTCAGAAGGAGAAGAAAGAAGGTAATAGGCAGAAACAGTGTTTGAGGAGATCGGCATTGAGGACTCTCCTGCGTAGCCGAGCAGCCAGGGCAGACCCAGGGGGGAGCAGGGGTCTGCACCTGCAGACGTCACAGTGGAACTGGAGACAAGAAAATCAGAGGCCAGTCTCATTAGTGGATTTGGACTCCAGGTTCCTGAACACAGTTTTGGCAAACGAAATCATGCAGTGTATAAAAGAATAATGCATCCCAACAAAGTTGGATTTATTCAAGATCTTCAAGATTGGTTTAACATTGAAAGATGAATCATTGCTTTTTCTTTTTTAAAAAAAATTTTTTATCCTACTCAAAGAAAAGAGAAAGGATATGTTCATCTCGAAAAATGCTGCCAAAGCATCTGCTAAGGTCAGTAGTAAATGAGTTTACAGTGGGAAACCAGGAATAGAATGAAATATCCTTAATCTGACAAATTATATCTACAAAAAGAAGAATACCTAGCATCAAAAAAATAATTGAGTTTTTCAGGATTACTAGATACAAGGATAGTAAATAAAATCAATTGTATTCATAAAATCAAAATATTCAGTATCTAGAAGTAACTCTGTTATGCTCATGGATTGGAAAGCTCACTATAGTAAACACTTCTCTTCCCAAACTGATTTATAGTTCAGTGCAGTCCCAATTAAAATTCTTCTTTTTAAAGATCTCACATATTTATTACTGAACCAACCTGCTAGTACAGAAAAATATTCACAAAGAGAAATACCACTTTCCCAATAATTTCCCCATAAGACCCGCCCAGCTGTCAGGTGGCAGTGGTCCTTTCAGCGAGAGGGTGAGATGCCGGCAGCCCAGACGTAGCACCGATGTGTGAACCCACTGGATGCAAGTCCTCGTGGACCCAGCCCCCCTCTTCCCCAGGGACCTCTCGGAGTCGTTCCTGCTCGTGTTTCCAGTCCCGTCCACGGCCCTGCGGGTGGCCGGTCCTCTCTTGTTTCTTGGCCAGGAACCTCTTGATCCTGAAAGTCTGGTGAGAAGACACCGCCAAGAAGAGAACCCCATGAACTGCAATGGCACAGGAGCAAACCCAGTTAAAACTCTTTATGTTGTGAAGTTAAAACTTTATTTTGTGGAAGTTGAAATGGAGATTCTAACTTAAAATATAGAATTTTAATGAACCAGTAATGACCAAGACACTGCATGGGAGGGTTTGCTGTACCAGGTATCAAACTTATTATAAACTCACAGTAATTAAGGTGCAAAGATGGAGAAAAGCGACAGAGTTGAGTTCACAAGTCCTGTCCGGTGGGCACTCCAGTGGTATCCAGGGAATGTAAGGAATTCCTACAATTTAAAGAGAAAAAGACAGACAACCCAGTAGGAAAATGGTCAAGAGAATGGGCATTCCAAAAGAACAGATCCAAAGAGCCAATAAATAAATGCAAAGACGATCTGTTTAGTAATCAGAAAAAATTCGAATTAAAAACTCAGTGTGACACCGTGCTTTGCCTACGAAGTGGCAGGAATCATGGACTGAAAACACCTCACTCCAGGGCAGTGGAGGCTCCTGCGGTTTGTGGTCAGCGGTCGGTGCTGCCTCTGGAAAGCAGGTTGCTGTTGCAGCTGCAGGTGCAGACACGTATCATGTCACACCTCAGTCTGTACCCAAGAGGAGCCAGCCCCAGGTGCACCAGGACATGTGCACACACGTGGGGTAGCAGCGTGGTTTGTAATTGCCAATATGGAAGGCAGCCCGAGCGCCCGCCAGCACCGGATGTGTGCATTATGGTACCTACGTATAATGGAATATTATTCGACAGTAAAAATGAGTGAACTACCACTGTGGATAACAGCATGGGTGTATCTGACAGTGTTAAGTGAGCAAAACAAATTACTAAAACATTCAAACGTACGCATACATACATATATACTGTTACAGGTCCAGTTCTATAAATTTCACAAACAACCCCGGCTGGTTTGGCTCAGCAGTTAGAGCGTCAGCCATCGGACCAAGGGGTCAGTGGTTTGATTCCCAGTCAAGTGCATGTACCTGGGTTGCAGGTTCAATCCTTTCGGGGTCATGTGGGAGGCAACCAGTTGGTGTGTGTCTCACATCGATGCTTCTCTCTCTCTCCCTCCCTCCCTCCCTCCCTTCCACGCTCTCTCAAAATCAATAGGAAAATCCCGGGGTGAGGATTAACAAACAAACAAACAAAAAAAATAAGTTAAAATCAAACAGTGTCTTCTCCAAAGACCCTGTTCTTGCAGAAATATTTAATTATTTCAAATAAGAGTTTGTAAAACATTCTTGTACATTCACAAGCATTTTCCTCATTCTTGCCATGGTATTGCATTTGGTCCAAATGAGTGTGAGATGCATTTCATTGGCTTTTCTCATTACTTTGTGATGATCAACATCATCCTTAAGTTTGGATAGTAACAGCATCCCAAATAGCACTCTGTGAATGATCAGAAACACAAGACATTTGTGTGCTGTTCCTGTAAGTAAACAGTTGAAGCAGATGGATCAGACACGGAGGTTTTCCAGTTGCCTTCCGTGTGTTTTTAGAATCCTGCCAAGTTTAAATAGAGACTCGGCTGTGAATGTCTTGACCCTGAGGAAGCAAACCACGCAGCTGGCTGCAGCCATAGTCTGAAATGAATCCGGACTGGCCACGTCACGTGATGTGTGGCAGCCACAGCAAAGCTTGTACTCCAGTGTATTTGGAATTCGTCTTGGGAAATCCCAGCAGATGCAGTGGGAGGTGGAGAGGCAGACGCTCCTCCCCCACCTCTCCCACCCCCGCCCCCTGCTTCTTGCCAGGTGAGGTCTGTGGCTGCTTTACACAGGCCTAGACCCAGGAGAAAAGTCGCTGATCCCTGAGAGCTCTTCCACCCAAGTGTGCCCAGGTCCCTGTGTCAGGTCCTGCTGGACGCGGCCTGTCCTGTGGCCTGTCCTGGGGCCTCCGGGCTGCATCGGCCCTTGCGTCTGCTGCTCTCAGCTGGGACTCTTCAGTGGAGAGGAGCTGGGAACATGCCATGCCGGGACCCCATGCTAAGTTCTGTCTCCTCATGGCAGTTGATAGACCACTGTGCACAGCTGTACGACACCACGTCGTGTCGGCAGGTGACAGGCCTATTGATGGCCCAAAGTAAAATGCAAATGTTTTCATACGTCTTTAGCTAGCTTGCATTAGAAGGCAAATGGACAATGGAATTATTTCAAGAACCTCACAGAGGTTTATATATGGTTTGTAATTTTTATTTTTTCCCTTTATTGATTTTAGAGAGAGGAAGGGTGGGAAGAGAAACATTGATGTTAGAGAGAAGTATTGATCGGCTGTCTCCCACACATGCCCCAACCAAAGAGCAAACCCGCCACCTTTTGGTATGGGAGATGGTGGTCCCACCCTCTGAGCCACACTGGCCAGGACTCTCTGGTTTGTAATTTAAAAAAAAAAGAAACAATGAAGGAAAAGAAAGAAAGAAGTTTTTGTGTGTTCTGTGTTAGGTGTTGGTTGCATAGGTGTGTGCAGTTACCCAAACACATGAAACTGAAACCCTAACTCTATGCATTTTGTTACATGTTAACCTCTCAGGAAGAAAAACCAATCCTATTAGTTAATAATTATTTCTAGGTAGTTTTTATTATGTTTTAGATGTGAGTCTTGCCTTTATAAAAACACACTGTTTTAGCACTGGCCAGTTTTGCTCAGTGGTTAGAGCGTCAGCCCTTTTAGTGACGAGTCTCAGGTTTGATTCCTGGTCAAGGGCATGTATTTGGGTTGAAGGTTTGATCCCCGGCCCTAACTAGGGTGTGCAGGAGGCAGCCAGTCGATGTGTCTCTTTCACATCGATGTTTCTCTCTCTCTCTCTCTTTCTCTCTCTCCCTCCCTCCCTCCCTTTTCTCTGTAAAAATCAATGGAAAGTAAATCTTTTTTAAAAAGAAACACACTGTTTTAGTCGCTTACCCTGGTGTCTTTGAGAAAAGCACTATTTTAAAAGCAAGTAAATTTGTCATAACTCAATAATGAATATTGATAGTGCTGGTTTATAGAAACATGGTTCACACAATTTGTAATATTTTCAATGATAATTATGCAAATTAACTTTTTAAAACTTTTTTGTGGACTATTTAAAAATTACTTTTCAAACCTTTTGCTCTGTGTAACATGATACACAAAAGTTTACATAAAACTCTAGTTCAGAAGAATGAGTAATTGTAACAGCAAAAACCCCAGTGACTGGGCGACTTTGCCAGCCTCCCAGAACCCCCTGTCCCCACCTGTATTTCGCCAGTCACACCTCTCTCTTAATATTTGGATAAACTATTACTTTGACTTTCTGGAAACTGCTTTTATTCTTTTCTTTATAGTTTTATCCCCTAAGGGTCCATCCCTAGATATTATATGTTAATTTAAACATGTCTGGTTTCGGACTTGATGTGAATGGGATGCTGTAACTCAGTGTCGGTCTCTGTGGGTGTGTTTAGGAATTCAGGTCATTATGCGTTTCCTCCCGTTGCTGTGCACTGTGTCACTGTGCAGTGCACCGTAGGGTGTTCATCCCACCACTGCTGGGCTTTTTGACGAACATGTTCTCGTGTGTAGGAGGGCGGGACGTCCCTGCTCACTTCTGGTCTTAGTCACTGACTCTTGTCTTCGTGTAGCTGCGGTTTGCCAGTTTTGTTGGTCTTTCAAATAACTGATGTCTACTTTCATTGGTGTCCCTCTATTTTCCATTCTCTGTTTTGTTCACCCCCTTCGGTTTGCCAGTTTTGTTGGTCTTTCAAATAACTGATGTCTACTTTCATTGGTGTCCCTCTATTTTCCATTCTCTGTTTTGTTCACCCCCTTCAAGGTCCATCCGTGTTGTTGTGAGTACTGGGGTCCCCTCCTTTTCGTGGCGGAACCACATTTCACTGTGGGTGTGCACCAGGGCTTCTGTGAGCATTCAGGCATCGTGGGCACTGGGGCCGTGCCGTGGCCGCCACATGTCATGCTGCTGTGAACACGGAGGTGCAGATGTCTTGTTGGTCAGTGTCTCCTTCCCCTTTGGACAGACACCCAGACCTGGAGCTGCTAGGTCATGTGGTTGTGTTTTTAACTTTTGAGGATCCTGTGTGCTGTGTCATGGTGGCTGCCCCAACTTACAGCCCCACCAGCAATGCCCAGGGGTTCCCTTCTCCACGTCCTCCGCACGCGTCGTCGCTCATCTTCCCGGTGGCCACGTGGACGGCGTGAGGTCACACCTCTCGTGGTGTTAATCTGCATTCCCGGTGCCCAGTGACGTTGAGCATCTTTTCCTTACTTGTCGGCCTTCCCTGTATCTTCTCTGGAAAGATGTCTGTTCAGGTTCTTTACCCAAGTTTTTTTTTTTTCTTTTTTTGATATTAGCGCTCATCACATACATGATTTGCAGGCATTTTTCCCATTCCAGAGGCTGTGGTCCCACCAGTTTAGTTTTGGTTTGTTGTCTGTGTCTTAGCTGTCATCCAAAGCTTATTACCAAGGCCCCTAGAAGGAGCTCCCTTTCTGGTTTCCCATAGTCTCATGGTTTCAGGTCTTGCTGTTGTCGTTAATCCATTTTGAGTTCTAGTTTGTCAGTAATGCATGACGGTCCAGATTCAGCCTTTTGATGTGACTGTCCATTCGTCCCAGAAAAGAGCCTGTTTCTTCTCTGTATTCTTGGCTCTGTTGTCAAACATCAATTGGCCATACAGGTGTGGGTTTATTTCTGGGCTCTCGATTCTGTTCTGTTGGTCTGTTTTTATGCCAGAACCATGTTGTTTCAAGCACAAGCCTTCCCAAAATAGAAGCCAGAAAACTTTTTTGTTTTGTTAATCCTCACCCAAGGATGTTTTTCCTTTTTTTTTTTTAGAAAGAGTGGAAGGGAGGGAGGGAGGGAGAAAAAGAGAGAAACATGGATGTAAGAGAGACACATCCATTGGTTGCCTCCCACATGACCCCGGCCAGGGCCTGGGATAAAACCTGAAACCCAGGTACGTATGCCCTTGACTGGGAATCAAACCTGTGACCCCTCTGTCCACAGGCCGATACTGTAACCACTGAGCCAAACAGGCCGAGGCTTCAAGCCCATATTTTATTTATTTATTTTATTTTATTTTATTTTTTTTATATCCTCACCCGAGGACACTTTCCCATTTTTTGTTCAGGTAGAGTGGGAGGGAGAGAGAGGAACAGAGAGAGAGAGAAACATCGACGTGAAAGGGACACATCGAGTGGCTGCCACCCGCACAACCGACCAGGGCCGGGGACAAACTGCAACCGAGGTACGCGCCCTTAGCGGGAACCGAACCTGGGTCTCTCAGGACCGCAGGTCGACGCTCTAACCACTGAGCCAAACCGGCCAGGGCCAAGCCCATATTTTAAATAAAACATGGTTGTGTGTCCTAACCCTGTTCCAGGTACCATAAGACTTATATAGAGGGGTTAAAAAAAAAAATGTAGGTCTTTTCTTTAACCTGATAAGCTCTTCCGACCTCCTCACTTTGTGGGAAATTGTAAAACATATCCGTTGAGTTATGGATTCTGAACCATGGCTCTGTTCGGATACATTCCTAGGCAGATAACTCCCCAGCTAGGATTTCTTTGTAATGTGGGAAGTAGATTGAATTAGAGGATCTCTAGGGTTCTGGCCACCTCTAAAATTATTTCGTATTTTGTTCGAAACATCACATATGCACATCATACAGAAAAGATGCAAACGAGTGAAACAGTGCTTGAAGCTTCTCTGTTCTAGAATGTTCAGACTTTTCTTAAGAGTTATATCCTATAACCACTCTTGGAGAACCCACGTGTTCCTGTGGGAAATTACGTACTTACCTTACAGGTGGGCAGACAGTAAAAGAAAAATAGTTTTTATTTCTTTAGAGTGAAACATATTTATTTATTTATTTACTTTTTAAGCCTCACCCGAGGACATTTTTCCATTTTTTGTTCAGCTAGAGTGGGAGGGAGAGAGAGACAGAGAGAAACATCGACATGGAAGGGATACACTGAATCGTTGCCACCCGCACAACCCAACCAGGGCTGGGGACCAACTGCAACCAAGGTACGTGCCCTTAGCAGGAACCAACCCGGGTCTCTCTGGATCACAGGCCAACCTCTAACCGCTGAGCCAAACCAGCCAGGGCTAGAGTGAAACATATTTAATGGGAATACTAAAATAATCATAAATTTGAGAATTCTGTGTTTAGTATTTGTTTGTCAAATGACCACATAGTATGTTCCATGAAGGTCTCTCTTAGGCTTTCCAGTTTATATTTCAATTTTCATTCTCGCTGGTGAACTGACTGTACTTTGGTTACCTCCCAAATTGTTCTTAAATCTGTTTATTTTGTTAAAATATGTTACAGTTGCCCGGCCGGTGTGGCTCGGTGGTTGAGGGTTGACCCATGCTCCAAGAGGTCGCCCGTTTGATTCCCAGTCAGGGCACATGCCCAGGTTGTGGGCCCGATCCCCAGTGGGGGCCATGCAGGATGCGGCCAATCGATGTTTCTATCTCCCTCTCCCTTCTCTCTAAAATCAATAAAGACAAAAAATGTTACAGCAAATATTAAGAAAAAGCACGTCAACCACCAAATTCAGTTTTCACCATGCCTGCTTCTCGGGCAGTGTGAGCGGGAAGGGCCCCGGAAGATGGATCTGGCAGTGTTAATAGGCACGCCCTCGCCGGGGCATTTTTTTCTCTTTGCAAGCATTACTCTGCCTCCAGTGAAGTCTCATTATTTCTAAGTGTCCTAATCAATAAGGTCATGAAAGATTGATTTCAGGAGCTGCCACTGTGTTTATGACAAGAAGCATATAGAGTCATTTATAGGAGTGGGCAGTAATTCTCCTGTTAACTAGCAAGTCAGGGACTCAGCAAGCCCATCTTACATGTCTTCAGTGGTGAGGAAAATCTCAATGGCGTCCATCACTGACAGAGGAGGAGACTCATATTGCTAATTGAATTTCCCTAAAGAGAGCAAAAATATACTGTCCTATGGGGGCAGGGGAGAATGAGCAGATCCATCCCAGCCTCCACTATGTAAGAGTCGGTCGCATTGATTTTCCTCTGCTGATAGTCTGGGGTGGAGACAGAAAACATGACGTTGACCAGCAGCTCTGTTTCACTGAACGCTTTCAGAATTGCAGCTGCCAGTACTTCAAATAAAAATATGTTTTGGAATATTTTTAAAATAAACATTTTAGGTCAGATAGAGGCCTGTGTGTTGTAGAAAATGTGTAAACAGCCCTGGCCGGTTTGGCTCAGAGGTTAGAGCATTGGCCTGAGGTCCAGAGAGTCCCGGGTTCAGTTCCCACTAGGGGCACATATCTCGGTTGCAGTTTGTCCCTGTCCCTGGTTGGTCGTGAGGGTGGCAGCCACTCGATGTGTCCCTTTCACGTCCATGTTTCTCTCTCTCTCTTCCTTCCACTCTATCTGAACAAAAAATGGAAAAATGTCCTCGGGTGAGGATAAAAAAAAGAAAGAAAATGAGTAAAACAGTTCTCGTTCCTGTGGACGTGGTGGAGGGACCACACCGTGTTCTGTTACGGGGGCTCGTGCTCTGTCTGCCTGGCCTGTAGGGCCGCACCTCCCAGTCCGGCGCCGGCCCATCTCCATGTGCAGGTCAGGACCTGTGTTTCTCTACGCAGGTTTACGAAGTCTTTTTGAAAGAAAAATAATCTTTATTACTATGATATGTGTTCATTGTTAACAAAATTAAGCAGTACAGAAATATATAATTGAATGAGTGAGAGCTCCTCATTTTCCCTCCTTCCCTCTTTGCAGATACAACTGAGAATCAGTCCTTTGACTTTCAGCCCCTCCCCCAGTGTTCTCACTTCTCTTACGCCTGGTTTGTAGGTGGTTTTGTGCAGTTTTGTGTAGCAGGTCCCATTATTGGATCTTTCTGAAGCGTTTGACTTCGTTTGCATGGACACGTATTTCCTAGTGTGTCACTAGTTTTACTTGACATTACATCATACAGTGGAGAGTCCTTTGGCGTGTGCTTGTTTGGGGAAAGGTAGACTCTGTCCGTGGTAGCACCAGAGCAGAAATAAGAATGTTCACTGGGACATAGGGAAGATAGAGGGGTGGGTCCCTTAAACCATGCTCTTGGCTGAGCAGAGCCCCAGCATAGGTTCGCACTGGACTGAGCAAGTGTCCATGTGCGGTTGCAAGGTCCCACACGTCCTCACCACAGTGTGCACTGTCGATCATGATGTTTATCACTGGGAAGTGTGTGTCAGTGAACAACCAAAACCCTCGGACTCACTGAGCATCTGCTCTTGGAACACGTTCCGGTGTTGTCTCGTGAACTCGTCATAGTGACTCCGTAACCTTATCTCATGTTACCCTCTCTAAGAACGAGGACATCGCCCTGGCCAGTTTGGCTCAGCAGTTAGAGCGTCGGCCTGCGGTCCTGAGAGACCCGGGTTCGGTTCCCGCTAAGGGCGCGTACCTCGGTTGCAGTTTGTCCCCGGCCCTGGTCGGTCGTGCGGGTGGCGGCCACTCGATGTGTCCCTTTCACATCGATGTTTCTCTCTCTCTCTCTCTCTGTCCCCCCCCCCCCCCCACTCTACCTGAACAAAAAATGGAAAAATGTCCTCGGGTGAGGATAAAAAAAAAAAAGAACGAGGACATCAGGACACACAGAGGTGAACTAAGTCGGCCAGGATCTCCCCATAAGGGGCAGAACAAAAACTCAGAAATGCCTTTAGGGTTTTATTTGGCATGAAAAGTGATTTCCCCGAATGAAGGAACCGTCCGGATTTTCAATGTCATGTGCTCACACAGTGCGTTTGAGCACAGATAGTCTCTGTGGTCTACAAGATGCATTTTTCTTTCATGACTTGTGCTCTCAGAATGGTTTGTAAAATTTACTCATTAATTATACGTTGAGCATACAGGTACTTTCCTGTCTTTACAAATTATTGGAAGAGAACCATAGAATGTCAGAAGTTGAGTAACCTTCACAGTCATGTAGCCAACTCTCTCATTCTCTTGTTTGTGAGACATGTGAGCGAAAGTGCTGATGCTTCATGCTGGCAACGGCTGTGGCTGTCCAGGTGGAGCTGGAGTGCCCTGTGCCGTGGAGGAAGGTGCCCTGGTGCACATGGCACCATGGACTCGGCGGTGGGCAGGATGAGGCCGGAGGCGTTTCTTTGGCCTCGAATGTGTTGCTCTGAATGTCTGCATGGCGCAGGTCAGGCCTGCGTTTCTCCTCACATGGAGCTGTAGCTTCTTAAAGGCAGTCCCCACCACGAGGAAGACACACATGCCCCGACTCTGCGCCATGGTTTCTGGAGATGTTTTGTTGAATGACACCCCTCATTGGGGGGTCACCTGGGATCGTCACTCTATCCACAAGGTGACGTTGGCGGCGTCGCGCTCCTGAGGAGGAGACGCCGCTGTTGACCCTCTGCTCTGACAACTGTTCTGAGCAGAAACTGCCGGTGAAGCAGACTGTGCAAGATGCAGGTGGTCGCAGGTCTTGCAGGGATGCAGGTTCAAAGGAGAACTAGGAGTGCTCGCGGCATCAGCCTTCATGAGCTGCTCTTCCTGTGTCTGGAGAGCCCTGGTCAGGTGAGGTGCTGCTCAGCTAAGTGCGGAGGGAGGGCTATGGGCCCAGCCAGGTTGAGAGGAGGGAAGCTGGAGAGGAAAGGACTGTAGCAGTAAAGGCATGACGGGTCTCAGTTTTCTGATTGGAAATCTCTGGCAAAATAAAAGATTGGAAATTCCATTATTAAAAGACCCACTGTGTGTCCTGTCCTCTGGAAGGCTCCCTGAGCAGGCCACCCCTTTTGCACGCACACCTCGTCCCCCACCCGACGGAAGGATGGCCTTCCTCTGAGGCCCAGGGTCGCCTCTCCCTTTCGGCACCTGCGTCCGCATGTCGTGGTGCTGCTCCCCGTGCCTCGGACTGCTTCGGCTTTAGAAAGTAAATACAGGTAACTGGGTGTTCTGTCTTCTTTGTTGTTGTGTACTTTTTTTTTTCTTTATTGATTTTAGCGAGAGAGGAAGGGAGAGGGAGAGAGACAGAAACATCAATGAGAGGGAACATCAACTGGCCACCTCCTGTGTGCTCCCCACTGGAGATCGGGCCCACAACCTTGGCACGTGCCCTGACCGGGAATCAAACTTGGTGACCTCTTGGTGCATGGGTGGACGCTCAAGCACTGAGCCACACTGGTTGGGCTTTTTTACATTTTTTATCCTAAAAATTAAAAAGGAAAAGATGCTTTGGAACCACCACAGACTTAGTAAAATCTTCCCGCAGTGATTTTGAGCCGGAGCAGAGTCATTGCACGGACAGGGCAGGTCATCTGCTGTGTGTATTCTCGTTAGGTCGTGAGTCTGTGAGGGTCCGTGTGTCCCCGTGTTCCCTCAGGATGCCCATTGTCTGACCTATCACTAGTGCTCAGTGAAGACTCGGAGAAATTACATCATTCACAAGTGGATGAGATTGTTCAGCTAACTAGAGAAAGGATAAAGAGTAAGCTAATGGAGTTGGTATACGTAAAAGGTTTTTATGAAAAGGTCTAAGATACACTGTTGCAGTTTCTTTGACAATGAGAAATGCACTGCAGAGACATTCTTGCCTATAGGTATTACTGAGCTGTGTCAGCAGATGATTTATGAAGGTTGTGGACTTCCTTTCGTAAGATGGTAGCTAAAGTGTTGATCTGTACACTGGAGATTTAAGCCAAAGTCCTCCATGATGTGTGTGGTTCTGGGCTTTGGGGCCTGGACAGAGTTGGTGGGAAAGTTAGAACAATCCGGTCCCAGGTGAACCAACTAAGACTATAAAGTTTTTACTGAGGCTGTTCCAGGCTGCTCTGGGCTGTAGGTGTGAAAATGGAGCCGAGCATCCTGACTGGAGGCAGGAATGGGCAGTGATGCTCCGAGGCCACTGCCTGAAACAGGGCAGGTGCCGCTAGGTCCAGAGGTGAGCTGGCACCGGCTGGAACTGACTGTGCGGCGGAACTTCCTCTCTCCCTGGTGTTGGGGTAGGCCCAGCTGTTTACACGAAACTGTGGAGGGCTTAGCATGTAAGGGCTCGTTCTAGGAAAACAGCACTGAGCTGACCTGTGGGAAGAACGGAGGAGGCACACAGACCCATGCTTTTGTCCTGGACTCTGTAATTGCATGTTGCACAAAATGAATCTAGTGGTTTTGCCTTAAAATAGAATAGTGCATTATGAATGAAGGCAGGTCAGTTTTTATTTTAGCTGACCATGTTCAAAGTAAAATAAACCGATTCTTTTGTTTTCATTTGTACAGTAGAGCTATCTCCCTTCTCTAGTCTTTAAAAAAGGTCTTTGCAATGCAGTTTACATATTCAAAATATTGGCAGAATGGCTAAAGATTAGTCATAATAAATTCAGTAGAAAAGGTGAAGACTGACTCCTTAACAGTGGGCACGCATTGCCTCGTGAGGGCGCGGCACAGGCCGTGTTCGCTGTGGACCGTGAGGAGCCAGGCCTTCGACTTGGGCTCTGAGCTCATGTACCTGTCACCACACCTCAAAGTGACCTCCCTTCTGTTCTGTAATCACTTCTTTACATATTTAGAAATTTAAAAAACCAACGTATCTGTCCTTCATGTTACAAGTCTTCGTTAAGCTCTCAGTACGTGAGACCCACGACACAGATGTAGGAGCTGTAAACACTACTGAACTGTCATCCAAGTTCAGCCAGCATGTCCTAGCCTAGTAATGTATAAATGTAGAGTGAGGCAACTTTACTGCATAATTTATGATGACAAAGTAACAGAATTTGGTCTGCGGTGCCATCTTTATAGAAAGTCAGAGTTATACATGTTATTCCATACTCTGCCACTTAAAATCCCTGAAAACCCAGAAGTAAGGTTAACAGATCTTAAAATCCTGCTCTAATTAAAAACTGTCCTTTAGAGGAAAGAGAAGTTTGCCTTTTCTGTGCAGGTTTCTGATTCTTCTGTCTCTCATGGCTCACTTTTGCCGCGACTATGGTAGACGTCTCTTCGCTGCGCATGTGTGATGACAGACAGACAGACAGATGACCCTGCGGCCTCCCAGCGCTGCCCGTGGTGACCACTGATGGTTTATCTGGTGTCAGACAGGATCTGTGTTCTCTTGATTTTAGATGAATGTGCAGCCCACTGCCTTACCAGTCATGATGTCAGTTGTTTACATTTCAGCAAAATGTTTGTCGTAGCTTTCAAATACGGGGAGCTGTGGACAGACGGTATTTGTCACGCTGTGGAGACTGTCAGGAGGGTTGGCCTCAGCACTGCGGAGTGAGCGCAGCGTCTGTGTTTTAATCTGCAGAGTGTCAGGCCTGCTCACTGCGTGACCACTTGCGGCAGGAGACAAATAGCACAGCTTTTCTATTCTGGTGGCCATGCGCTGCTCTCAGTCAGTCTTTCAGAAAGTGTTTCACAGATGAAGGCTGAAGGTTGGGAGGACCATGCAGCAGTGGAAGTGGCAGCATTAGGCTTCCAAAGCGAGCTGTAGGAACTGGTGTGCGAGCTGTTTCCCGGTGACCCTCTTCCCCGGCATCTGCAGGTCCAGTCAGAGAAGTGCTGACCAGTGGACGGCATGAGCGGCCCTCTGCCTGCACTGGGACCATGTCAACCTTCCGGCCAGTGAAAGCCTCTCACGTCCAGAGCTTTGCCCGACCTGTCACTGAGCAGCAGGGATGGGGGCGTGTCACTGAACTCCATGTTGCTTAAGAGGTGCGCATGCCTAGTGGGCACTGCATAAGTGCTGAGTTGTCTAATTTAGGACACAGAGTTTCTGCTCTAGAGTCTTGGCATCTGTGGCCTCCTGCCCCTCTAAGGGCATCCTCCTTCCTGAGGAGAACAGCCCCTTCCATCCTGCCTGCCCATCGTCCTGGCTGCGTGGCCTGTGGTCTTGCCTCTGCTGTAGGTCCCACTTCTGTGTGGCTGTCTAATGTGTCTCCAGGATGCACTTCATACGACCTGGGCTACCTCAGTCCTTGATGCTTGGAGAGGACGGTGAGAGGGGTCGGTCCTTGAGAAATAAATGGAAAGTCAGCATTTGCCTACTCTGTTAACAGAGAAAAAATAGGGCAAACAGTAAAATAAGTGATGGGAAGTTCCTCTGAATGGGCCTGATGCCTGGTCACATACTCGTCTTCCTGGTAGTGCAGACTCCTTCCGACCAGGGAGAGCAGACAGGAGTGAGAAGCCCCGGCTACTTCCCCAGGGGTGCCCTCCCCAGTGGGTGTGCTTGGGGGTGACAGCCTTTCAGCCCCATTCCTCTCTGTGAGGCATTGGCTCTGAGGTTCCCCAGCATACAGGCTCGGACTCAGAGGTAAGTGCGAGTGCAAACTGCCTCCTGGTGGGCTGCTCGGGAGGCCAGCAGGAACCTACTGGCGAGCTGGCAGCCCCCCGGAAGCCCCTCCTCAGGTCATGGCAAAGAAGTGTGCGATGTCACTAACTGCAGAGCACACGCTTTGTGGGATTTGAAGACCACGCTTACATCATTCAAAGAGAATCTAAACATTTTGTTTTTCTCTGATTGCTGCAACGCATGATCATGGAGAAGTAGACTGAAGTGGGAAGTCCCGGCAGAGCCAGGAGTGGGCGGACTCAGAGCAGATACCCCGGGTCCCCGCCCTTGGTAGTCACAGGACTGGTGCTTGTATGTTCGTGATGCTTGGTGGTTGCCGAAGAATCTTCTTTACCCCATTTGTCCTGTGACAACGGCTGATGGCCAGTGCGTGCTGCAGCGAGACAGGGAAGCCCAGCGGGCGGGGTGGCAGGTTGGAGGAACTTGCATCTGCACACCACGCAGGGACAGGAGGGCTGCTGCTCGGGGCACTTGGTGCCATTTTTCTGCCCTCCCTGTGGGAAAGGGCAAGGAGCCTGCCGAGCAGGCGGACCTGGACACGGGCATCCCGCGGTTCCGTGACTTGACTGAAGGTGACAGGCGGCCCAGCTGTCTGCACACAGGCTGCCGCTTCTCGGAGCCAGGAAAAACCGGACACGAGGAGAGATGTGCAGACTGACAACGAAGCAACTCTGTGCCAGTCACCATCCCAATTCCTAACACGTGAACACATTTCATCCTCACAGTAACCCTGCGACTTTTCTCAGCCACATTTACTAGGGTGCAAACAGACACTTGTCCAAGGTTGCACAGCCAGTCACGGTGAGCAGGAGTTGAGAACAGGAGCTGGCTGCCAGGGTCCGTGCCGGCCATCACCGCAGCACACGACGAGCAGTTGCACGCACCTCTGGCCGCCACTCGTGTGCCTGAGCCCACACCTGGTGGACACCCAGAGCCTGGGGACGTCCACACCCGCTCCCGCAGCCTAACTGGGACTGTCCTGTGCGTCTGAGAGAGGCGTCTTCCAGGGAGTGCATCCAGCCCAGTGAGGAGAGCCGGCCTCATCTGCAGGTGACTCACCGATGGAGGCGCTTTCTGTAAGGTGCCCTGACTTTCGCTTTGGGGAGTGTTTTGTCTCTCTGCTGAGAGGTGTGCAGTGTTCATTACTTGTTCTTAAGAGTATGTGTTCTACATTCCTGAAAGTAGGTTAAAAAACAAAGCCTTAGGCCCTGGCCAATTTGGCTCAGCAGTTTGAGCAGTTTGGTTCCCATCAGGGCACATACCTGTGTTGTTCAATCCCAGCCACAGGCAGGGTTGTGTAGGAGGCAGCCAATCGGGGTGTCTTTCTCACGTTGATGTTTCTCTCTCTGTCTCCCCCACCCCTTCCCTCACACTCTCTCTTAAAAAAATTGATGGAAAATATCCTCAGATGAGGATTACCAAAACCAAACAAAGCCATAGGAAGTAGATCAGGGAACAACCATGAACACCCAAGTGACGTACCCCTGCCCACAAGTGCCTCAGTGTGACCCCTGATGCGAGGTAAGGAGGCGGTCAGCACGCAGCCCGCTGCACAGTGACAGGTCTTCCTGCTTCCATCCTGCTGCTGCCCCTGTGCTCAGTCAGACACTCTCCCCAGCCTGCCGAGCACACTGAGGAGGCCGCAGCTTTGCCTCCCGCGCGTCTCTGACCCTCTCTGGCTGTTCCATCTCCCTCCCTCGGCGGCGGCGGCGGCCTGCTCAGGTCTTTGCTCGGGTGTCCCCTTCTCAGGACGCCTCTCAGCTCCCAGCCCTGCCCCAGCCCCGTGCTCTGTGGTCCTCGGCACCATCTGCTGTGCTGTCCGTGTCACTCCTGGCACTTGCCCCACTGCAGCAGTCGTCAGGGAAGGGGGTCTGTCTGCTCGTGGACTCGTGGACTCTATCAGTGAGTAAAAATGCAAGGTGTGCCGAGAGCGTGTGATGCGGCAGTGGACTGCTGAGGAAACTGTCAGTCTTCGTGAAGCTTGGGTTTCACAGATAAGGGTCGTTCTGCCAAGAGTGTTTCAGGCAGAGGGCAGCACCTGCAAGGACCAGAGAAGCAGGGCAGATGTGCACTCCAGTCCTCGCACCCGGGACGCAGCAGGGCCCGGGTGGGTGGGGAGGTAGGGAGAGAGTTGGACCAGGCTGCCGAGCGTTTCAGACCAGATCTGCTGCTGCTTGGGAGAGGTGCCTGGCTGCAGTGGTGAGGAGACTGCAGGAGGCCAGGCTGGGGCCACAGTGCCTTGGGAGGCTGTCTGGATGTGGCATGAGGTGGGCAGGTGGCGGCAGATGGAACGAGAGACAGACAGACACCTGTGAAAGTGACTGAGAGACAAAGCCATTCTCGGTGTGAGGAGTGAGGGGAAGGAAGATGCTAAAAGTGCAGTGGGTGATGGTGGCTTTCGGTCAAGTTTATAACAGAAAAGTAACAGCTTTGTTTATGTGCTTGAGCATCATCCAGATGGTGCCTCAGACTCTTAGAGCGTTAGCTGTGAAGACACGGGGCATGGACACCTGGCTGGAGACACCGGTGTGGGACACGGTGGAAATGGTTCACAGTCCACAGAGTGCGGAGCGGAGAGACCCCAGGAGAGAACCCGCGGAGCAGCAGTGTTTACTGTGGAGATTGACAAACTGCAGCGTGTGGACCGGAGCTGGCCCACTGCCATGCTTCTGTGCTACAGACTGAGAGCGGCCTTCACACTGACAGATGCTGTGCTGTGCTGTGCATCACAGCCTCCGTTGTACCTCAGCCTGGAAACCTCAAGTCTTCACTCTCCGGTCTTTCAAGAAGTTTCCTGACCCTGATCCTGGCGGAGGAAGACACACCTCCGAAAGCAGAGATGGACATGAGGAGAGAGAAGGCGAGGTCGGAGGTTGGAGAGCAGCCTGGGGAGCCTGGGCAGGGGCGGGTCAGCCAGGAACAGGGTGTTGCTGGCACAGTGTGTTTATGCTCAGACACATCTGCTCCGCTTCAAATGCTCTGCGGTAGTAAAAATATATTATTTTAAAAGAAAACTAAGGACATAACCAGGTTAAAAACAAAACTGGGATTTCTGTGGCCCAGAAATGGAATGAAGAGAAACACAGTCGTGAGAAGGACAGAAGCCCCAGTTTGTGCCCCCCACACACACACACACAGGGTATGCAGGGTGGGCTGCTGCGGGCCACGGGCCCAGTGCCCCACAAACCAGGGTCACAGCTGCGGTCCACTCCAGAAACGAGGTTCAGTAGAAACTGCCAACCACTCCCCAGTGCGGCCGCTTGTGGTAAGTGTGCCTCAGGCCTCGGCAGGAGCAGAACACACAGCCTCCACGGCCAGTGCGCGCCCACCGGTGGAGCCCAGCTTCTGAGGCCCTGGTGTAGCCAAGGGCAAGCAGGGAGCATGTGGGAAGCTGCCAAGAGCCAGGAGGGGAGACGGGGATGCACTGTAAGCCCACTGGGCGCAGACCGAAGGCACAGGAGTCACTAAGCTGACTGCCCAGGAAGACAGCTCTGAAACTGCTTGTCTAATGGAACGAGAGTTTATAACCAATAAAATCAACTTTACAGAGCCATCTGAGAAACATTTTAAAGACATATGTAGTATTATCAAGGAGATGGATGAAAATATCCATTTAAAATCAGAAGGAAATGAGAGGTAGACAGAGATGAAATAATGGGTAATATGAAAAGAACTAAAATCTAGGAAATAAGAATATAGTTTTTGAAATTCAAAATAAACTTCACAAGATATGCCTGGCCAGTGTAGCTCAGTGGTTGAGTGTCGACCCACGCACCAAGAGGTTGCCGGTTCAATTCCTGGTCAGGGCACGTGCCCAGGTTGTGGACCTGATCCCCAGTGGGGGGCAGGCAGGAGGCGGCCAGTCAGTGTTCTCTTTCACCGATGTTTCTATCTCTTTTCCTGTCCCTTCCTCTCTCTTTAAAACCAATAAAGAAAAAATATTTTTAAAAAAACTCAACAAGGTATAATAGAGACTGCAAGTACACGGAGAGAGAATTAACTGCTTGGGAGCTGATATCGAGGAATATAACCAAAACACACAGCAGAAACACAGCATGAAAGGGTGAAAGTGGTTGAGAGTCACTGCATGTAGACTGAGGGTCCTCACTGTGTCTGGAGGTGTAGTGCGGCATTCATGTTGGACGCTGACATCTGGAAACTTCAGGAAGTGAGGAAAGGCACGCATCGATGTCACAGTGAAACCCCAGGAGACCAGAGAAGAAACGTTCAGGAGCAGAGACGCAGGGTCTGCAAAGTCCGTTACCCTGAGCAAGCTTCTCGTCAGCAGCATAGGTGCCAAGGGAACAGAGGGGCCCCCAGCATGTGTGCTCTCCACCGAGAATGCTGTGCCCAGTGAGACGTGATTCAGGAACGAAGACAGGTGGAGATGTGTCCAGACCCTTGAAGGCAGAGTGAGGACTCCTCCAGGACCTCCTGAGAGGACAAGGACACGACGCACTGCAGCCCTGGCCAGTCGGGCTCAGCGGTTAGAGCGTCAGCTCGAGGACAGACAGTCGCGGGTTCGATCCCCGGCCCTGGTTGGGGTCGTGCGGGAGGCAGCCAATTGGTGTGTCTCTCACATCGATGTTTCCCTTCCTCCCTCCCTCCCACTCTATCTGAAGATAAATGGAAAAGTGTTCTCAGGTGAGGATTAAAAAAAAGACCACACACATGGCTGCGGCAAGGACGCAAACTGAGGGAGAAGGCAGGGGTGGAGCGGCGAGCCTGACTGTGTCGGTGCCTCCTGACCCACAGACGGGCACAGCCCTTCAGTCATGATACATGGGGAGTGACTGGGGGTTGAAACCTGCTGAGGGCCTTACGATAGAAATGGTAAGGTACGACTGCAGGAAAGAAGGTTTTTCATTAGGTTACTATTCCTGTGAATCGAAATTACTGCAAGGGAATGATCTCAGTTTGTCATTCTAGACCAGGGACTCAAAATCAGATGAACCCTACATCAAGCTTGATCTAGCCTTGGAAAAAATTTAAGTACACACAGAAAAACCAGCTTTACCAAAAAATAAATTCAACCTTACAGTCATATGTTAGCTTACCCATATTAGTGTGACCAATGATTGTGTTCAGTTTCTCATGATTCAGTGGGCCTATGACGGATTATTTGAAGGCCACCATGTAAACCTGTAGTTAACCAGAGCCATTTGTATTTATTTCTGAGGTCTTTCAGAACTAAGTTGCAGTTCTCATTTCATTTCATAGCTGCGCTCTCATTTGTAGGTAAGTGTCTAGTCTACATCAGTGATACAAAACTCCAGAAGCTGTTAACAGCTGTCTCAAATGTCCTAAAGAAGGAACATTTTTAAGGAGAGAGTGAGACTGTCCTTGTGTTTCTGAGTATCTTTTAAAAAAGCACACAGGGCCCAGCCAGTATGGCTCAGTGGGTTGAGCATTGCCCCTGCTCTAGGAGATGGTCTGTGTGGGGGCACATGGCCAGGTGGTGGGCTCAGGCCCCAGTAGGGGGTGTGCAGGAGGCAGCCGACCCATGCTTCGTTCTCACATAAATGTTTCTCTCCCTCTTTCTCTCAAATCAATTAAAAATCCTTTTTAAAAAGTATAGAGGGAAAAATAACAGCAGGAAGTTGTCAATAATAAGTGAATTCACTTAGATATATGTTGGTTTTGTTTTCCAAGTGAAAATACCTCCCAGGAGTAAGGGTCTCTCTTCTTTGAGCTGGCTGGACACGCTGATCTCTCTCAGGGCAGGGTCCAGCATCTGTCTGACTTGTTTCTCACCTTGTGGACACTGGTCTTGGGGTCCTGCACCCTGACCATCCTCGCGGGGCAGGCTCCCACCATCTGCACTTGGCACACAGAGTGGGCAGGAGCAACCGTTTCACGATCGGAGCTTTTTTTTTTTTTTACTATAGCATCAAAGTCTTTATGGTTTGTTACTGCATGTCTTACGAAGCTGTGAAACTTTTACAGATTTGCTGGTAAAGTGTCTCTTTGAATAATCAGGCTGTTCAGATAGGTGAGCTTTGTGTGACGCTCATCGCACTGCTGTTTCCAAGGAACCTCAGACTGTATTGAACAAGACAGGGTATTATTTAAGTCCTGACAGCCGTTCAGTCTCTCGAGTCCGGGATTAATAGCATGTGTGAGGTAAGGAAGGTGGGGGAGGTTAAGTGAGTTCACCCTGCACACATGGAGCAGTCGAGAGTTTTGATGGTTGATTTATGCCCTTTTCTTACTAAGATACTGAAGTGGAAGGTGTATCATCGTCAGCATCCGTGGTTAACATGCTGTACTTGTTGTTTCATACCGAAAGCATGTGTTTTCTTTGAAAAAGGAGTAAACAGCAGTGTGTCCTGCCTGTGCTCTCAGACCTCTGATGTACTTTGGCTGCACCTCCTTGTAAGTCTTTTGTCTTCCTGAGAGACCCTCGTGCTGCTCTGGGCAGTGCCCACCTGCTTATGGCTTATCAAAGGGAGGGAGAAAGGAGGGCAGGAAGGGAGGGGGGAGGGGAGAGGAGGGGGGAGGAAGGAAGGAAGGAAGGAAGGAAGGAAGGAAGGAAGGAAGGAAGGAAGGAGTGGAGTTGAATTATCTTTGCAATTTGGGTCCTTAGGGGTTTTTTACATTGCACATTTTCTGAAGCACATGAATTCTGAATTTGTTAATTATTTGTTGGCTCTATATCAGAGTCTCATAAAGGGTAATCAGAGACTGTCCTCGAAGCCAGAAATTCGGAACTTCTGTGGCCTGCATCTTGGAGTGTGGTGCTTCTGTGAGGTGCATGCCCAGCCTGTCAGAGCCCATAGTCAGACGGGTCTGATTTCAGGTTTTCCTTGCTCTGTGCACATGCCAATGCCTGACCTCTCGTCCAGTAGGAAATATTTTCATAGAGTATTTCAGTAAGTCATGTTTTTAATGTTTTTATTGATTTTTTTAGAGAGAGGGGAAGGAAGAGAGAGAGAGAAACATTGATGTGAGAGAGAAACATTGATTGGCTGCCTCCTGCACACCATCTACTGGGGATTGAACCCGAAACCTGGGCAAGTGCCCTGATCGGAAATCGAACCCAGACCTCTCAGTCCATGGGACGACGCTCAGTCCACTGAGGCATATGGCCGGGCGTAAGTTGTGTTTTTTAATTAAATCATTTTCTTAACATTCTTAACTGCTTTATTGAGATAGAATTCACATAACATGCAGTCTACTCATTCCAAGTGTGTAGTTCGCAGTTTGTTCTTAGTGTGGTCACCGAGCTGTGCAGCCATCACTATGGTCAACTTGGAAACATTTTCATCACCTGGAAAGAAACCGAGCGCCAGTGGTCACCACCCTAACCCCCACCCTGGCATTGTGTCAACACTTACACTTATGGTTGGAATGCTCACTTTCTACCTTGTCTTAGTGTGAAATCCCAGGTTCACATGCTGTGCGCGTTTCACCCGTCTATTTCTCTGTACCATCCCAGTTCTCACAGGTCACTGCATCTGCGTATGTTTACATGAGCTCCAAATTCAGTAATTTGAAATGACCATTTTGCTCTTTCCCCTCCCAAGTATAAAACTTAAAAATTAGTGTTTTATTTAAAGAGCAACCATTGCTTTATTGACAGAACTAAAACGCAGTCTTAAATGGCTCGCTGCCGTGAACCAGTGACTGTGGTGCAAAGACTCCGCGGTTCAAGTCAGAGTAGGCGACAGCGGGTGACTCTGTCTCGTAGTTTGGAGTGTGCGTTCAGTTCGTTCTTCTGGACCAAAATTGCTCTTTGTTGTGGATTTAGACAATTATAAGAGCATTAAGTTAACTCACGAAGCACTGGTGTCTTCAGAATAGGAAAGTCTGTGTGAATAACCAGAGTTATGCTATTCCCTAGTAGGCCATTTTGATGAATAGAAATATTTTGTGCATCACTTGTCAGGACGACATGGAATGATTTTTCACCTGTGTAATTTCCACTCAGCTCTGGTGGGCACAGAGCCTCTTCTGGATTAAAATCTCTGACATGTAGTGAACTGCGTAGTAGGCTGTGAGTGACAAGGACAGTCAGCACCCGTGGGCACAGGCTGGGGTGCCCGCGTGTCTGGCAGTCAGCACCCGTGGGCACGGGCTGGGGTACCCGTGTGTCTGGCCACATCACACTGCTCAGTCCGATCGAGGGCGGCCTCTCAGTTTCTCTACCTACTTTGTGTCGGATGACAGCTCCTTCAAACAAGGATTTGGGTGAATCTGTGGTGCGTTTCTGTAGCTCTTCTGAGATCCTGACACTTTGTATCATTTGTGTTCTTGTGCCTGGCAGATACACTGGGGACAGAAATGCAGACTAAAATGTAACTGCTAAGGGCAAACTCCCCTTCTCATTTTGATTTATTACGTAATAAAAGTTACTTTTATAGTTTGCTTAACTTAAATCAATGCACTTAATTTCAGAGCTCCTTTCTGATGTAAGCATTCACCAGTGAGAACTGAGTAGCAGCCATGATCTGACTTTCTCAAAGTTTGTAACCTCCCTTTTACGCACCGGCTGCGAGACTGTGACCTCCGAGAAGGTGTGCACGTCTTTATCTGTCCGCACACCCGACGTTCCTGATGGTTGCTGGAGCAGTGGTGGTTGCATCAGTGAAGGACAGTGGTGAGCACCGCGGGCGACAGGAGCCGTGCAAAGGTGCTGGAGGATGAATGGCTTGTGCAGCATCCAGTCAGGAACATAGTAGCTACTCCAGGTGATTTCAGAAAAAGCAGAATTTAAAACAAGGGTTTTGACACTTCCGGTCAAGATGGTGGCGTAGGTAAATGCGGTATCACGTCCTCCCACAACGACATCAAAGTTACAACTAAACTACAGAACAACCATCATTCAAAACCACCTGAAATCAAGCTGAATGGAAGTCCTACAACTACGGAATTAAAGCAGCAGCCACGTCCAGACTGGTAGGAGGGGTGGAGGCGCAAGGGGCGGAGGCGCGACAGGCTGGTCCCACACCCATGTGTGGCAGATAAAAATCAGGAGGCTACCTCGGCTGGGAAGGTCCTCCCTGAGGACTGAGGGGTCCCCATCCCACACCAGGTGCCCCGCTCAGGGTTCCAGTGCCAGGAAGAGAAGTCTCCATAACTTCTGGCTGGAAAAACCAGCAGGAACAGAGGCTCAGGGAAGCTAACTCGGCTAGAGCCCCAGGCAGCTCCTTAAAGGCCCCGCGCACGGATTTATCGGACTCTCTCCCTCTAAGCTAGGAGGGGAGGCAGCTTGAGGGGCACCAGAGACATACAGGGAATAACTGAGCTGTTTGGCACTGGAGCGAGGGCTGGAGAGGGGGCTTTCTCTGGGACAAACGTGCTGTCAGCCCTTCCCTGGGGCGGCAGACAGCCACCATATCTGGGACTCCAGCAACCTGGCTCACACTGGTAGCCCCACCCTAGTGATTCCCTGAGGCCCGGCCCCACCCAATTTTCAGGCCCACCCAAGCTGTTGCCACTTTTTTAACCATAGGATTGGCCTGTCTTGGATCCTGCTTCAGGTTTTCCTAAATTCTTTCAAACAAGCAGCATCTGGTCTCAGATAGCCCTATACCTCTCGTTAAGTAATACACAGAAACAAACACAGAGAGGCAGCCAAAATGAGGAACAAACAGGTCCCAAATGAAAGAACAGAACAAAACCCCAAGAAAAGAACTAAGCGAAATGGAGATAAGCAACCTAACAGATGCTGAGTTCAAAATACTGCTTATAAGGATGCTCAATGAACTTAGAACCTCAGTGAACTTAGTGAGGGCCTCAAGAGCATAAAAAAGGACCAGTCAGAAATGATGGATGCACAGTCAGAAATAAAGGAGGCATTAACTGAAATAAAGAATAATTTACACAGATTCAACAGTAGAATAGGTAAAGCCAAGAAGCAAACCATCGATTTGGAATATAAGGAAGCAAAAAAACACCCAATCAGAACAGCAAAAAGAAAAAAGAATCCAAAAAAAATGAGGATAGTGTAAGGAGCCTGTGGGACAACTTCAAGCATGCCAACATTCACATCTTGGGGGTGCCAGAAGGAGAAGACCGAGAACAAGAAATCGAAAACCTGTTTGAAACAATAATGGCAGAAAAATTCCCTAACTTGGTGAAGGAAACAGACATACAAGTCCAGGAAGCACAGAGAGTCCCAAACAAGATGAACCCCAAGAGGCCCACACCAAGACACATCATCATCAAAATGCAAAAGGTTCAAGACAAAGAGAGAATCTTAAGAGCAGCAAGAGAAAGGCAGCTAGTTACCTACAAGGGAGTTCCCATAAGGCTGTCAGCTGATTTCTCAAAAGAAACTTTCCAGGCCAGAAGGGAGTGGCAAGAAATATTCAGAGTGATGAAAAGCAACAACCTACAACCAAGATTACTCTATCCTGCAAAGCTGTCATTTAGAATCGATGGCCATATAAAGACTTTCCCAGGCAAGAAAAAGTTAAAGGAGTTCATCACCATCAAACCATTATTATATTAAATGATGAAGGGTCTTTTTGAAGAAAAAGATAAAATATATGAACAAACAAAATGGCAATGAATACATATCTATCGACAATGGAATCTACAAACAAAATGAACAGGTAGAACAGAAACATTCTCATAGATACAGAGAACATTTTGTTGGTTGCCAGATGGGAGGGGTTTGGGGGAATGGGTGAAAAAGGTGAAGGGATTAAGAAGTACAAATTCATTGCTAGACTGACAAACCTCAAAGGGAAAGGAGTTGGAGGGTGGGAAGAAATAAACCAAAGAACTTCTATGCATAACCAATGGACACAGACAATAGTGTGGGAAAAGGCGGGAGGGGGGCGGGAGTAGGGAGGAGGGGGTCAATGGGGGAAAAATGAGGAACATCTGTAATACATTCTACATTCAACAATAAAGATTAAAAAAAATAAATAAATAAAACTTTAAAAAAAATAAATAAAACAAGGGTTTTGTTACAAAAAGGAATGAATTGGAAGGCTGGCGGAGCAAAACGCCCTGAGGTGGACGCCAGGGAGGGCCCTGTTCCTGCCTGCCCTGCAGCACCCCAGCGGAGGACGAGGGTGTGGCCTCACCTGCTCAGGAGCACACTGCGCATGTTGGTACTGCCTGTGCCTAGGGCCTGCAGTCCTCCGACCTATTCCTTTGTAGGCTATTTTAGATACTCCGATTAAACAAATTTCAAACTGCAACTTGTTATATGTATAAATGTATCTCTTTTTCAAGCACATGTTCACGTAAATACATTCAGACTGTGTGTATGGTGTTCAACCTGGTACAGAACATTTTGACCTCACAGTTTTGACCTGCCAGCTTGCCTTGATATTGCCCTCCTTCCTGTCACGGCTCAAGTGCTAGAGGGCCGGAGGGATGGGTTGGGCTGCTGCTCGGGCCTCGGAGTCCCTCCTCACCTGCCCCCCTTCCTGTTCCCAGAGAGTCAGCTCTGCCTCTAGTCACTCTCATTTTACATCCTCTGAGTCCGGATTACTTCAAAATGTTTTCTTTCTTTCTTTTGTTTTTAGTTGATAGAGTTCAGTATCCCTCTTCTGATGCTGAAAATTACTTCACCTTGTGTTCAAAATAGCATTGAGCTGAATACTGTGTGGCATTTAGCTCTGACATGGGAACAGAAAAAGGATGTCAGTGGGAAAACTAGGGGAAATCCAAACAAAGGCTGGAGTTGGGTTAACAGCTTTGCTTTAGCAGTTTTTTAGTTTTGATAAATGTATCACGGTTAACACATGAAGGAAAGCTGCATTAAGGCATACGAAAACTCTTCAATAAATCTAAAGTTATTTCAAAATAAAATTTTCTGTAAATGTTTTAAATAGTGTCGAGTCTAAGACTGCAGACTTGGGATGTTGAGTGATGAGGGTGCTGGACATCCAGCGTGTTCCCACAGCACACACTGGATGTTCCCATGGCTTCTCCTTGTGGGAGCATCGTGTCCTCAGAGTCAGATGACTGGGACTCAGTGCCCTGCTGCACCATTTACCAGTGAAAATGTAAGTCAGTGACGAGTCCTGTGTGAGGGGTTCTCTCCTCCGCATGATGGGATGGTGGGCCCAGCCTCACAGGGATGTTGTGGGCTCGGATCTGGTGGCGGCCTCGGGCAACCCCCCGGGCCACCCTGGAGCACTGCTCTGAGGAACAGTCAAGTTTGGGTTCTTGCTCCCTCAGGTTCCTTCTCACGTCTTCGGACTGTACTCTCCTCCCTCCTCAAGGACATAAAGGGTCTGGTTCACTGCTTTCCTTGAGAATTGGGCAAAATACTGGTATCAAGAGGAGTAGGGCGGGAAATAAGCAAGGGTGGTTAGCAAAGGCCCTGCACTTGGCCCTCACTTCTGGCCTCTCCTCCCGGGCGTGTTTCTCCAGGTGGCCGGACTTCCCCAGGCCCATGTATTTCTGACCGTTTCTTGTGCATTTGTGGGTTTTTGTTCTTTTTAAGAGAATTTCTGATATCATAACCCCCAGAAAGTAGACTGTACTTTTATTCTTTGATTCAGCAACTCTTTTGAATACTAATTTTTACCCTGTGTAAACCTTATCCCAGCTGTCAGAGCTCACACAGTATACTTCGTCAATACGTAAATAGGTCATCAGTATGATGTGGTTTACAATGAACTAATAGAGAAACCAGTCAGTGACCCCGGGTGTGGGATGGCACTTTCCCTGAGGGTGGAGAGGGGCCTGCCCTGCCAGCCCCTGGACCCGAGGCGGTCTGTCCACGGTCTGGCTTCTGTCCATAGCACTTCCTTGTCCAAAATGGGTCCTGAGTTCCTTTGCTCCCCAATTTTAAAATGTGCAGTTAGGATGCAGGAACGGGGGGGCGGGGCAGAACTGCTGTGTGAGACCGAGACCCTGACCCTGTCTGCCGTAACCCTGCCGGTGACTAGCTAGTGGAGACAGGGGAGAACAGAGGAGTTGAAGGAGCCTCCCATGTGGGTCGTTTGTCTTTCACTCTGGTAGAAGTCGTCCGTGCTACCCGTGAGTCCTGAAGCACCGAGGCAGGATCCACTCCTCAGCTGTGCGCAGCTCCCGCACACCCCCCCTGTGCACTTGTCCGCATGCTCTGCATCCTCCCGCTCTCCCTCCCTCGCGCTCGCCTGAGTGCTGGGCCTGGCCTGCCCTGGGCAGTGCCTTGGAGCTGAGGTGACTGACAGAGATAAGAATGAATTGCCCGTGACCCTGTTGCATTGCAGGAGTGTGCACTGATCTCCGTCCTCTGCTGCACGAGGGCCTAGAGAAGGGACGGGGGCACTTAGGTCTCGTGTCCTGCATGCCAGTCCCCACCCCACCCTGCCCCATCTTGGTCCAGGCCGGTCAAGGCACAGGATGCAGTCCAAAGGGCCCAGGTTCTGATTCTCATCACAGAGGAATTATTCCTCTCCCCTTGAGAAAGCCTCTCCAGCCCTTTAGCCCCACTGACCTCGTTACCCAAGCCACCAACTGTGGGCTACGGTTTACTTTTCTAGGCACCACAATCCCACAAGTTTATAATTCCCTCGTGACATTCTCAACCCTGGAGCCTGGGTCCTTCGAGGGCAAGTGTGTCAGCTCAGAAGCTGGGCCTGGGCCTTGTGTGGACTGTGGACGGCGGGCCGGGGAAGTCCTACAGCAGAACAAGAAGGCGTGTGCTTCCTTTACGTCAACAACAGGTGCAGATGGTCGATTGTCAAGAGGATGTCCTCTGAGTGTTTGGAAGGTGTTCCAAGTGGGAACAACCAGCCACAAAAAAATCACTCCTGGATCTTCTCGTCTTAGTTCGAAATGTACGGACTTGCTAAACCTACTTGTATCGTCTCTGAACAGGTGTGAAGGTGCCTCCAGATGCACAGAGCAGCTCTTACCTCTCCTGCTAATGAACAGGCAGAGTTCCCCCATCTGCCACCTCTGCCTGGGAGGCTCGGGAAGCCCCTCCCTGTGCACAGAGAGCATAATCACTGTCTGGAGAAGTCAGGTACAAAGGCCACCCGCCTTTGCTGGCCACCAGAGAGTAACAGCTGCGCTCTTTTGATTGGGAAAGGTAATAACAGTTACTCTGGTTAATAACTGAATGGAGTCCCAGGCCGTGTAATTCAGACTGAAGCTGTCATTCTGTGCTGGCCTTTAGCTAAGCTGGGTTATTGGGATGGAGCTGCTAATCCTATTAGTCCGTTGTCAGTCCCCGGGGTGGAAGGCAGAGGAAGGCCGTGTGGACGGCATTCTGCCGGCTGCGTTCGCAAAGCCACACGTTCTATCTGCAGAGGTATTCTCCTCACTCGGATCGTGATGACGTCCTTTGTGGGAGCTCTGCACCCACATGCCTGAATGTAGTGCATCTGCGAAATACGTGGAAGGAGAGAGAAGCTAACCTTCCAGATGAGACATTTCTTTCATCGAGCAGACTTGGCTTGGTGCCTCCGGCAGGTGGTCCTGAGCCCGTCCTGAGCCCATCCTCCTCCAGGGTGCAGGCAGGGTGTGTGGGCTGTCCAGTGCGGTGCGTGGGCACATAAGCCTGGACCGTGAAGGACGTGGCCAGGCTCAGACACGCAGGGCACACGGGCTGTGGTCAGGGGCTCAGACACATGCAGGGCACATGAGCTGTGTCAGGGGCTTGGGAAGCGGCCACCTGGATGTGTGTCTTACAGGCCGAGGTCGCATTTGGACGTCACACGTGGGGAGGGTGGCAGTGCGGACGGAGAGATCAGTCACCGCAAAGCACTGCAGCATGCTTTCCCTACACGCAGGGCAAGGATGGGCACACGGCGGTGTCTGCGGAGCACCCAGACTCAGGTGGCGTTGACACGTCCACAGAGAGAGCAGGGTGAGGAAGGCTGGTGATCGGCAGGGGACATCCACGTGGGAGTGGGCGGGAAGGGGATGCTTAGCCGTCTGCTCCTTTCTGCCTGGGCTGTGGTGGGAAGTGACACCCCTTTTGACACACAGACTGTTTAATGCCAGGTGCTTCAGAAGAGGGTTTAGTTCTAACATTAGGAAGCTCGTCATTGAGCCCACTTAACTTTCCCCTTCTGTCCACATTTGTGCGGGCAGAATGGGGTCCAACGGGAGGTGTTTCTCCTTGTCATGCTCACAGGCTTGTTCTCTCGTTCGTCTGCCTCACCTCTCAGGACATGGTTGCTGTCTGAGAGACATGTTTTTATCTGTCCATCCTTCTGTGGAGCCCTCACCCACCCTGTCCTGTGCTCGCAGAGAGCGGCCCTGGGAGGGCATGAAGAGTCAGGAGGGCTGAGCGGGGTTTCCGCCTGGCCAGCTCTGGGGGGTGCAGGAGTGGGTTGTCTCCTCTCCAGCCCGAGTCCCCAAACCAGAGCCCCTGCTGCAGGGGAGGGGGCAACTTTGTTATTTCACAGTTCATTTTGCTATTTGCTTTATTTCTTTGAAAAGCTACAAATGTTACATTGAAATTTCAGTTTTCAATGGTACATTAGTAAAATGTGGCTTTGAATGGCCTTTATCTTCTGAAATTGGCTTTTTTTTTTTCCTGCTTAATGTCGAGGAGAGCCTGTGTCTTACGTTTTCCAGGGTCACATCCATGTTGTTGGAACCACATGAGAGCTTTGGTTTTGTTTGGTTTTGTTTTGGAGGCGGAGATGTATACATTGAGGTCGTCTGCTTTCCCTCAGCGCTCCCCCGGACTGTGCGTCGCCCCCCCCCCCCCCTCCCCGTCGTGGGAACGGCCTCCTTTCCGCTGGACAGGTCGCCTCCTGGAGTATCTGCCTGGCTGGAGGCTCCCGTCTGTTCTGAGCAGGAGGAGCTGAGCTCCACTCACACTGCATCCCCGCGGAAAGCCTGGGGTGGTCACTCAGGAGGCTCAGGGCATGTCCTTTGATCCTGAGAAGTTTTCATTCCTTGGGCACAGAATTCAGTCCCAGTGAAAAACCCTTGTACTCTTGTCCGGCCGGTCTGGCTCAGTGGACTGAACGACATGCCAGGGACTGGGAGGTCCGATTCCATTCCTGGTCAGGGCACAGGCCCTGGTTTCTGGCTCGATCCCCAGCAGGGGGCGTGCAGGAGGCAGCCGACTGATGTTTCTCTCTAAAAAATCAATGAAAAAAAATATATCTGAGCCCTGGCCGGTTTGGCTCAGCGGTTAGAGCATCAGCCTGCGGTCTGGAGAGACCCGGGTTCGGTTCCCGCTAAGGGCATGTACCTCGGTTGCAGTTTGTCCCTGGCCCTGGTTGGTCGTGCGGGTGGCAGCCACTCGATGTGTCCCTTTCACATCGATGTTTCCCTCTCTCTCTCTTCCCCTCTCTCCTTCCCACTCTGTCTGTACAAAAAATGGAAAAATGTCCTTGGATGAGGATTAAAAAATATATATATATATATATTTGAAAAACTCTTGTTCTCTTGCACACAGTCACGGGAACGGGTTGTCCTGGGACCCAACCCAAGGAGTGACTGTCTGTGCCTCTGCAGTCGAAGCTCGGGGGAGAGCCTTTGTCAGCAGCTTTCTTGCATTTGCACTGACAAGCAGCGACCCAGCACTGCAGAGCCATCCCCTCTCGGTGCCAGGGAGGCTGTGACACAGCCGGCGAGGCCCTGACCTCAGGAGCTGTGGGTTCAGTGAGGATACAGAGCGGGGAGGCTGACCCCTCTGGGAAGGAGCAGCATGCGCAGGAGCAGAGGCAGGAGGGCCGCCTGGGGTCTGTGGGGCTTGGTCTTTCCCCGGAGCCTCAGCTGGGTGTGAGTGGCTGGCTTCTCCCTGCACCTGCCTTCCTGTGTCTTCCTTCCCTGTGAGAGCACCAGCCCTGCTGGACCAGGACCCTCCCTAACAGCCTTTTGTAATGTGTTCACCTCTGCAAAGACTTTACATTTGAATAGACTTACATAATGAGGGGCGAGGGGTTGGGACTTCTGCCTGAGTCTGGGAGGGGCACACGCTTTGGCCCATAACAGTTGCTAATTCTGCTTCGTCCCTGTGGGTGCAGTGACTCTGCACCCTTACAACTCACACTTGCCCGGGGTCACACTTGCCTTCCGCAGGCCAGAGGCGTGCGGAAAGCTCAGAGAAGTGTCTTCCCACAGGAACTGCACACAGTCCAGAAGATGGACAGACACGATTAGGGCGGAGTTCTAAAATGGTCCAGTTTCTTCCTGTGGATTATCTCCTATGACTGAAGAAAATTTCTAGGAGAGGAAATCTTTGTGGAAGTCGATTTGTCTTGTTAGGTCATAATGAATGTTAGAAAATCATCTGGTTTTTCAAAGTATTGTTAGAAACATGTGACTGAAATGGTTTTCCCTCTTCTTGTACCGTAATTGTCCACTGGTGTGGATCACCGTCCCCTCCCACTTTCTCAGGGACCTGTCACTGAAGTCACCTGGGTCCTGGGTACAGGGGAGTGTTGTGTCACCCCCTGGGTCCCAGGCTTCGTGGGGGCAGCAGTGGTGTCGCCTGTGCTCCCCCTTGGCCTGCAGCCCTGCTGGACCGACAGGGCGTGTCCTGCTGCCCCTCGTGTCTCCCTGGCTGCGGTGTGTGCTTCAATGCTGAGCTGACTTTCTGTTTGCACTTCCGTCTAGAACGTGGCCGACCAGATCGCATTCCACGTGGCCGGTGGATTGACAGCCCTAGAACACATTCTCCAAGGCGTGGTCCCAGCTGCAAATATGAGCACAGCTTCACGAGTTCCTCCGAAGTAAGTGTCATTTTTACATCCGTCCGTCATGTTCTGTTTGTCAGCCGTCTGTGCCCTGGGTTCCTAGGGGAGACCACAGGAGACCCGGAGTGCGTTCGGGCTTGACGGGTGGTGCACACTCCCCGTTAGGAGGAAAACAAGGGTGCTCAGCTTTGCTTGCAAAGCTCAAACTGGGCCTGCGAAGCCTTGTGAAGGAGAACTCTCTGGTCTACAAATTCTCCAGCCCTAAATCCAGAAGCGCTGATAAACCCCTGGGAGGTTCTAACTGCTCCCAGGATTGGAGCGGAAACGAATAGTCATGAGAGAACACTGATGTTTTGTGCTGTGCACAGGGCAGCGGCGAGTAGGCACCTTGACAAGGCTTGCATGTGACCCGATGCCCCTCATGCCCAGAGGCCCAGCTGGGTCACCCCGTGCCCAGCACACTCCCAGGCGGTGCACCTCCTGCCCCTCGGCCCCTGCATCCCAAGTTGTTGTGTGCACCCTTTCTCTATGTTCAGAGTTTAAGTGAGGACTTCTGGTAAGTTTATTTACATCACTAAGAACACGTTTAAGTATTTAGCCCAACAAAAGTGAGCACTTCGTTTGTCCATTGGATGCAACAGAAGAACCACTTCAGAAGTGTGCTGTCTTTTTTCCTGAGACATTGGTGAAACAGAAGTTGCACCAGCTGTGGAGCCAGCCCGAGCTGGGCCCCACTGTCCCTCGCCGGTGCCCATCGGGGGAGTCTGAGCGGGCGCCTGGGTCTCCCCCCGGCTCACGTGGGTGTGGGCAGTGCGGCTGTGTGTCAGTTGGAATGAGGTGCAAGCTCTGGTGAACAGCAAGCGTTATAAAGAGGGTAGGTGACCGTTTTGGGGCCGTCCCTCCTGTGACAGTGCTGCAGACACGGGCTCTGCCACCGGCTCCTTGTGTCGCTGCCGTTTGTGGTACATCGCAGCAGTTTCCACGCAAACTCTGATACTGAAGTTGGCTTGGTTTTCTGGCTGTACCACAAAGTGGGGGGTGATGAAAGGAGGTGTGGGTGCCCTTGTTGGAGGCGTTTCCCTGTGGCAGGGAGTCCCGTGTAGCAGTTCCGGCACGAGAACAGTTTTCCCCTCAGAGTGGAAAGGGGAACCGAACCACTCGCAGCTCTTCGTATGTGTGGGGCCGAAAGACCAGGGAAGACCTGGCAATGGAGCTTGAAAAAGAACCACGGCATCTCCACCTTGCCTTAAACTCTTTCCAGAGCTAACCCCAGGTGGCAGGCTGGGTGAGTCAGCCATGGGACTGACTTCCATCAGCCGGGGGTGCTGTGGCGTGGAGGCCCCTGCACCCTACGTGTCTCCTCTGTCAGGGCTCCAGACAGCATTTGCCAGTGTGGCGAATGCATTGTTAACAATTTCTAAGCGGATGATTGTAATATAATTCTAAATATCTGTTTTTAGATCAAGGTTTACTGAAAGTGAGTGACTTTCCCCTGCACAATAAAAGTGGAAACACTGCTTGGCAAGCTAATCAGCCATAGTGGTTGCTCCACAGTCCTCCCCTTTGACTTATGGCCGCACTCTGTCTGTGTCTCAAAGGCTGCACACAGAGGGTTACGGTTGACAGCTGCCGAACCACTAATAAGATTAAAGTAAAGAAATTAGTCGTGTCGACGTTAATCTGCTGTTTGGCACGTCGAGCCACCTGGGCCTTCTCCAGAGCCCGTGGGTGAGGCTGAATCTCAGCTGCAGTGCCGAGTCCTGCCAAAGGCGTGTCTGAGGCTGTGCTCACCGCGGCCGTCTTTCCCAGACACACAGGATTCATGTTCTGTTCCATGCTCCCCTGCGTTTAAAAAAGTATGTGATACAATCTTTGAAATGTAACATCTCGGGGGAGGTTAATGTTAGGAAATACAGAAAGTCTAATTAGGTGGATGCCTAAAATATATGTGGTTTCCTGTCTGAAATCAAATGTGTCTCCGTGGAATAATTAAATTGCCTATTCTAATCATACCAGGTTTACCAATTACACAAAAACCCTTGAAATAACTCATCTAGTTGTAGATTTCTCACTCCTTCCTCTGAGGTGTCATTATAATGAGGAAAATTGTTTAATTTAAAAGTTAATTTGGGTGTTATTAAAGTGTTACATTATAAAGTATGATATGCAGTGTGATAACCACTTATTATTTCACTTGTGATTATTACATTGACTTCGATGGAAACCAAAGTGTAGAAGGCATGTAACTTGTATGCCTGCAGTGGAGACGGGTGGTGCAGCAGTGTCATCGGCATCCCCTGGAGACACACTCACACACACTGACACACATACACACTCACACCCCCACATACACGCACACCCACGTTCTCTTACGCACACACACACAAACACTCTCTCTCTCTCACATACACATACACCCTCCCCCGTGCCCAGCCCGTGTGCTCTCGCATCACAAGGTGGAGTGGAGACAGGCGGAGGTACAGATTGGACACCAGCCATCATATGCCAGTGGGAGAGACTGTCCTTTTTATCCACGGCACACACAGATCCGCATGTTTCACTGTCCACTGCAGATGTAAACATCTGTCGCAAGTCCACCTCTGTGGTCACAAAAATGTCAAAACTGAATAATCTCTCCCTGTTAAATTTCCTGCATCATTCTTTCCCCAAATTTCTTGCTGAGAAGACATTTTTTTATTAACCAAGACTTGTTTATCTAATTGTACTAATTTAATCTCTTATAATTTTATTAATGAAATAGTAACAGTTTAAAAATACTTCCATACATGAAAGACCACAGATAGAACTTCTTGCAAATACATTTTACATGTCAGGTACTCTTTTCTCTGCTTTTATTCAGTATATTTTGTTCTGACCAGTATCATACATCTAAAATCTACTTGTTGCACCAGACCCATTGAATAGTGTTAAAATGAGATTCCACTGGAAAATTTTTTCCCTTGTGACAATAAATAACTTTATAAACATAATCAGGTAAGACTTTTTCTCTTAGCAGTCTATAAGCACCCCATGTTGTTCTGTCATCTGAAATTCATTGGTTCAATAATACATATACTGTCTTTCTACTTTGTGGAGAGGTGAGCTAAAACAGATCTGATACTATCCTCTCTGCAAATGAGAGTAGATTTTACTTGTTTTAAAATTTAAAATCATAAACTTTTCACATGTCTTCTAAGCTGGATAGTGTCATTTTTTTACCTGTTCTAGGTGAGGAAGAGAGTGTCAGGGTCATCCTTCTGCCAGTTGGGGTGTGTGCTTCAGTTCCTACTCTGGACCAACAACTGTGTTAGGTGCTCCACTTATGTCACAGAATAAAGTTAATAAATGTGCAAAAGATGTGACTAGATACTTCACCAAAGAAGATACACAGATGGCAAATAAACATGAAAAGATCTCAACATCATTAGGAAATACACATTAAAACCACTCTAGCCCTGGCCGGTTTGGCTCAGTGGTTAGAGCGTTGGCCTGCAGTCCAGAGAGACCCGGGTTCGGTTCCCGCTAAGGGCATGTACCTCGGTTGCAGTTTGTCCCCGGCCCTGGTTGGGTCGTGCGAATGGCAGCCACTTGATGTGTCCCTTTCACGTCGATGTTCTCTTTTTTTTTTTTTTTAATTCATTAATTTATTTTTTATCTTTATTGTTGAATGTATTACAGATGTTCCTCATTTTCCCCCCATTGACCCCTTCCTCCCCACTCTTGCCCCCCTCCTGCCTTTTGCCATTGTTGTCTGTGTCCATTGATTATGCATATAAGTTCTTGGGTTTATTTCCTCCCACCCCCAACCCCCTTCTCTTTGAGGTTTGTCAGTCTAGCAACCAATTTGTTCTTCTTAATCCCTTCACCTTTTTCACCCATTCCGCCAAACCCCCTCCCATCTGGCAACCAACAAAATGTTCTCTGTATCTATGAGAATGTTTCTGTTCTGCCTGTTCAATTTGTTTGTGGATTCCATTGTCGATAGATATGTATTCATTGCCATTTTGTTTGTTCATATATTTTATCTTTTTCTTCAAAAAGACCCTTCATCATTTAATATAATAATGGTTTGATGGTGATGAACTCCTTTAACTTTTTCTTGCCTGGGAAAGTCTTTATATGGCCATCGATTCTAAATGACAGCTTTGCAGGATAGAGTAATCTTGGTTGTAGGTTGTTGCTTTTCATCACTCTGAATATTTCTTGCCACTCCCTTCTGGCCTGGAAAGTTTCTTTTGAGAAATCAGCTGACAGCCTTATGGGAACTCCCTTGTAGGTAATTATCTGCTTTTCTCTTGCTGCTCTTAAGATTCTCTCTTTGTCTTGAACCTTTTTCATTTTGATGATGATGTGTCTTGGTGTGGGCCTCTTGGGGTTCATCTTGTTTGGGACTCTCTGTGCTTCCTGGACTTGTATGTCTGTTTCCTTCACCAAGTTAGGGAATTTTTCTGCCATTATTGTTTCAAACAGGTTTTCGATTTCTTGTTCTCGGTCTTCTCCTTCTGGCACCCCCAAGATGTGAATGTTGGCATGCTTGAAGTTGTCCCACAGGCTCCTTACACTATCCTCATTTTTTTTGGATTCTTTTTTCTTTTTGCTGTTCTGATTGGGTGTTTTTTTGCTTCCTTATATTCCAAATCGATGGTTTGCTTCTTGGCTTTACCTATTCTACTGTTGAATCTGTGTAAATTATTCTTTATTTCAGTTAATGCCTCCTTTATTTCTGACTGTGCATCCATCATTTCTGACTGGTCCTTTTTTATGCTCTTGAGGCCCTCACTAAGTTCACTGAGCATCCTTATAAGCAGTATTTTGAACTCAGCATCTGTTAGGTTGCTTATCTCCATTTTGCTTAGTTCTTTTCTTGGGGTTTTGTTCTGTTCTTTCATTTGGGACCTGTTTCTTTGTCTTCTCATTACAGCTGCCTCCCTGTGTTTGTTTCTGTGTATTATTTATCGAGAGATGTGGAGCTATCTGAGACCAGATGCTGCTTGTTTGAAAGAATTTAGGAAAACCTGAAGCAGGATCCAAGACAGGCCAATCCTGTGGTCAAGCAACTAGCAACAGCTTGGATGGGCCTGAACGTTGGGTGGGGCCGGGTCTCAGGGAATCACTAGGGCGGGGCTACCAGTGTGAGCCAGGTTGCTGGAGTCCCAGATATGGTGGCTGTCTGCCGCCCCAGGGAAGGGCTGACAGCATGTTTGCCCCGGAGAAAGCCCCCTCTCCAGCCCTCGCTCCAGTGCCAAACAGCTCAGTTCTTCCCTGTATGTCTCTGGTGCCCCTGAAGCTGCCTCCCCTCCAAGCTTAGAGGGAGTGAGTCCGAGTAAGTTCGTGTGCGGGCCCTTTAAGGAGCTGCCTGGGGCTCCAGCCGAGTCAGCTTCCCTGAGCCTGAGTTCCTGCTGGTTTTTCTAGCCAGAAGTTATAGGGACTTCTCTTCCTGGCACTGGAGCCCTGCGCTGGGCGCCTAGTGTGGGATGGGGACCCCTCAGTCCTCAGGGAGGACCTTCCCAGCTGAGGTAGCCTCCTGATTTTTATCTGCCACACATGGGTGTGGGACCAGCCCGTTCACCTCCGCCCTTCCTACCAGTCTCCATGTGGCTGCTTCTTTAATTTCTCTTTAATTCCGTAGTGGTAGGACTTCCATTCAGCTTGATTTCAGGCAGTTTTGAATGATGGTTGTCCTGTAGTTTAGTTGTAACTTTGATGTGGTTGTGGGAGGACGTGATACCGTGTTTACCTACCTGCCATCTTGACCGGAAGTCACGTCGATGTTTCTCTCTCTGTCTCTTTCTCTCTCTCCCTTCCGCTCTATCTGAACAAAAAATGAAAAAATGTCCTCGAGTGAGGATAAAAACAAAATAATAAAATAAAATAAAACCACTCTAAGTTACTTTCTCATATCTATTAAAATTGCTTAACATGCCAAAGTGAAGCTGCCCAGTCCCGGAGAGCCCGTGGAGCAGTGGAACGCATTGACCCTCCTGGTGGGAATGCAGGATTGTCCCAGCCTCTTCGGAGAGCAGTCCGCGAGGGTCTTGTGAGGTGACGGGCACACTCGCAGTGTGGCCCAGCACCCCAGCCCTGCGTCGTTACTCAGAGACATAACAGTGTTCCTACAGAACCTGTGCGTGACATGTGCAGCAACTTCACTCTTCATTGCCCCAGACCAGCGGCAACCCCAGTGTCAACCGGTGAACGATTTAGCGACCCACGCTTAGAAAGTGTCAGCCATGAAGCACTCCTCAGGTGTGAAGGAGCAGACCGGTAACTGCGCACAGCACGGGGGAACCTCAGGTGCTTGGCGCTCAGTGGGAGAGCCCATCTCAAAGGCTGCGTAATGGATGCTTCCATGTACACAACCTTCCGAAAAAGGCGAAATGAGAAGAACACAGACCCATGTTGTCGAGGTTGGGGAGGAGTTGGCCGGAAAGGGGCCACTGGGGAAGTTTTGGGTGGAAGTTTGGGGAGCCCCTGCCTCAGTATCATTATTCCAGTAGTTTCACTGCCGAGTGCATTTGCTAAAACTCCAGACATTAACAAGCGTAAGCATTCACTGTGTATCATTTGTACTTCGACTTTTATTTATTATTATTTTTTTATCCTCACCCGAGGACATTTTTCATTTTTTTGTTCAGATAGAGTGGGAAGGAGAGAGAGAGAGAAACATCGACATGAAAGGGACACATCGAGTGGTTGCCTCCCACAGGACCCAACCAGGGCCAGGACAAACTGCAACCGAGGTACGTGCCCCTAGCGCGAACGAACCCGGGACTCTCTGGATCACAGGCCAACGCTCTAACCACAGAGCCAAACCAGCCAGAGCTGTACTTCAATTTTTAAAGTTATATAATGAAAGAGCAAAAAGACCATATGATTTATGATTTATAAGGGAAAGAAAATTAATTTATTATGAAACTTTTCAATAGCAATGCTTTATATCAGAATAAAAGGCAGTAACATTTTTAATATACTTTGGAAAGTAAGATGTACGCCAAGGACTTTATATCCAGCAAAATTACCATCCTTTATAAAGGGCACAGGCACAGTTACCAACAAGCAAGAACGCAGGAGCATTTTCCCACCAGACGATTCCAAGCAATCTTGTAGAGAACCACTTCAGGTGACGACAGATACATCAGCGCATGGATTGGTCGTGAGCATTGCATGTATCATTATACCACAAGAACGAAGGGTTCGGAGGGAGACTGGAGACAGCGTGGCCTGCACAGCCTCCCTTGGTGAGGAACGCTGTGCCAGTCTGCTTGGAGCCGTTCTCAGTGGTCATCGGTGGTGCTAGTACTCATGTTGTTATTCAGGAAATGCCGTGTGTGGTAATGCAGCACAAAGCAAATGAGTAATTTTGGAGATTCTAACTTAGTCATTCTTGGTGCCCTTGAGGACGGATAAAAGAGAGATGTTATAAGAGAGATGTTATATAGAACAGTTCAAAGAAAAAAATTCCTTACTCCTCATTTTTAATTTGAAATATCAATATGAATTCCCAAGATGTTTTATTTTTAAGTAGGGAGTAGAGTTCCTACTTGTTTATTCTAATGAGGGTGTAGAAAGTAGAATAGTGGGCGATCTGGTTAATCTGTGTTAGTGCATTCCACAGTGGTGCGTTCCACAGTGGTCTGTTCCACAGTGGTGCGTTCCATAGTGGTCCCACAGTGGCTCATTCCACAGTGGCCCATTCCATAGTGGTCCGTTCCACAGTGGTCTGTTCCACAGCCGTCCGTTCTTGTACATTCTGCGTCCTCAGACATCTCTGTGCTTCATGCTGTGAGGATTCCAGAAAGGATGGGCCTGTCGAGGGCCTTGCCTAGGTTAGCTGTGGAATAGAATAATGCTTCTTGTGCTGTCTCACGAGGCTCAGTTTTCAGCCTCAGGATTGGTCTGCTGCTTTCAGTTGGGCACCCCACAGGCTGGCCTGGACCCTGGCCCTTTCTGTGTGGGACTGCTCACTGGTGGGTCCAGGGTATCGAAACAAGTTAGTCTGGAGCTTTACAAAGGCAAAGCATGATCTGAGAATGATTATGCAAATAAACTATATGCCACTTATTAAAGGCTTGCTGTGGACAAGAGAGACGTGGTGAATTGTAATGCATGCGACTGGGCACTGGCTTTTCAGTGCCCGTGGCAGTTGCTTTAAAATGTCTGCCTCTTGATGCCAGGGCGAGACAGTGGGCTTGTGGACAGTGTTTCCCAATGACTTAGCTGCTGCAAACTGCATCAGGTGTAAACTTTTGCTTACTAAGCTGTGCCAGACCAGCGGGGCTTCTCTGGAACTGTGTGTCTTAGGCACTACCCTCAGCGTCTGAGCTGCACCCCACTTGCGTTCCATTACTGTGCTTTCTGTAGGCACACGTGTTCCTGTTCTCATGACCAGAACCCCCAGTTCTGTGATGTCTTTGCTGTCCTCTGTTTTCAGAGGAAACGTTCAGTGAGAAGACACTCAGGTCATCATGATTACTGGGGCAGAAAGGCTTTATTTACTTCAACCCGGTCACAGTGCATTTTTGACAGAATGGACAGTAGGATTTTAATGTCTTCCGAGAAGATAATTTTAAAATCCGGGGCTTTCTGTTTGATGTTATAAGAAGTGTTTCCAACCCTGGCCGTTTTGGCTCAGCGGTTAGAGTGTTGGCCTGCGGTCTGGAGAGACCTGGGTTCAGTTCTCGGTAAGAGCACGTACCTCGGTTGCAGTTTGTTCCAGGCCCTGATTGGGTCGTGTGGGTGGCAACTGCTCGATGTGTCCCTTTCACGTCGATGTTTCTCTCTCTTTCTCTCTCTCCCACTCTATCTGAACAAAATATCAAAAAATGTCCTTGGGTGAGGATTAAAAAAAAAAAAGAAGAAGAAGTGTTTCCAGTCCTTTGAATCTTAAGTTACAGGGCGGCTTGGGCAGATCACCCAGACTGGGTTCGAAGAGTCTGTTCTTAGGCAGGTGCTCTTCAGTGAGCTTGTCTTTCAAACCGTTTTTGCTGAGTGGACGAGTTCTCCTGACCCCGAGGTTTTTGTCCCCTCCCCATTCTTCTATCATCAGAAAGTCATTTCTTTGTGCAGCTCCTTGGGAGAGTTTGTGAGCTGAAGGGATACACATTGTATCACACACTGGACCACTGTGCCCACATTCTTTCTTTAAAGCGCAGAGGAGTCAGGACGACACCCTTCCCCATGTCCTTTGCTCTTTTGTGTGTATGTGTGTTTATGCCTTGTGATGTTCCACAGCAGATTTTAGACAAGTTTTAGGGATTATATTGGATGAAACAAAGAAATGGACATTAAAACCAAGCTGATGAAAGTGTGCTCTAAGCCGAAGGGAAGCGGTGCAGTTATGAAGCTGTTAGGGCCACATGTCATTCCAGGACAGTGCAGTGCTTCGTTTTCTCTGTCTGTCGGGGCTCAGTTTTACCTGTTGATTCTGTGGGGCTGCAGCATACAGAACAGTGTGATTTGGGCACAGTGCTTGACAGAGTCACCAGTGAGACAGGAAAACAGGGAACATACCCTGTGTGTTACGGCAAAGGTGGCTTTCAAACTAGTAGGGAAAAGGTGGATTAGTCAGTACTGTCTTTGAGGTGGGGATAAATGTAGGCTCCTGCTCACACCAAAGTAAAATCTGATGTTTTGACAGTGAATTATAAAACCATAAACGACCACACAGGGAAAACAAGTGGCTGGATACAGATGTACAGTTACCTCATCTCATAATAAGGAAGATTTTAAAGGAAGAGAAGAAAAAATAAAATTCCAAAGGAAAAATTGTCAGACTATGTAAAATTATGTAGTTTTCATACATAAAAAATGAGAGAATTCTTTTTTTTTTTTTTTTAATAAATCCTTACCCAAGGATATTTTTTCATTTATTTTCAGATAGAGTGGTAGGGAGGAGAGACATCAATGTGAGAGCGACCCATCAATTGGTTGCCTCCTGCACGACTCTGACCAGGGCTGGGGATGAACCACAACCAAGGCATGTGCCACTGGCCGGAATTGAAACCACGATTCATTGGTCCGTGGGCCGACGCTGTAACTGCTGAGCCAAACCAGCCAGGGCCTAATGAGAGAATTCTTATAATTTATTAGAAGGCCTGGCCGGTTTGTCTCAGCAGTTAGAGCGTCGGCCTATGGACTAAAGGGTCTCGGGTTTAATTCCCGGCCCCAGTAGAGGTTGTGCAGGAGGCAGCCAATTGCTGTGTTTCTCTCACATCGATGTTTCTCTCCCAGCCCCCTTCCTCCCTCTCTTCCACTCTGTAAAAAAAAAATCGACTAAAATATATCCTCTATGAGGATTACCAAGAAAACAGAAAAAGATGAAAGCCTCCAATAAAAAGTTTTTGTTTGTTTTTTGTTTTTTTATCCTCACCCGAGGATACTTTTTGCATTCATCTTCATATAGAGTGAGAAAAAGAGAGGGAGGAAGAGAGAGAGAGAAACATCGATGTGAGAGAGACACCTCGACTGGCTGCCACCCACACGACCCCTACCCAGGGCGGAGGACAAACTGAAACTGAGGTACGTGCCCTTAGCGGGAACCGAACCCGAGTCTCTCGGGACCACAGGCCGACGCTCTAACCGCTGAGCCAAATCGGCCAGGGCACCAATAAAAATTTTTAAATAGAGGACAAAAAATAATTAACAAAAAGACAAGTATAAATGGCAACTTTACTTTGAAAAAGGTAAACTAAATCCATTTAAAAGAATATTTTTATACTCTCAAAGTGGGATGGGAAGGTCCTTCTGAATTTGACACAAGATCCAGATGTACTAAAAGAAAAGTGATAGGTTTTAAAATAAAAGTGAAAACATTCTTTATGACCAAAAAAAAAATTTAGATAAGCAACAAATGGAAAATTTATTTGCAACATATTATGATCATAAGTTAACATACTTATTATTATTAAAGAGCCTTATAGATCAATGAGAGAGAAAAGACAAACCTCTTCCAACAGAAAAGTGGGTAAAAGGGTCACTGTGATAATCCAAGAAAAGGCAAACACACATGGCCAATAAGTATATAAAACGGTATTTAATTATACCAGTAATAAAAGAAATGCAGCTTTTACTGATATCATTTTTAGCTGTCGAATTGGTAAAGATTTTTAAAAATGAGATTATCCATTGTTTGCAAAAGTGCAGAGAAACTTTTTCTAGGACTATAAATTGGTTTAAAATATTTCTTCTGGAGGGCAATTTGAATTTGGCAGTGTCTGTCAAAATTCTTGAAATGGTTTTATCCTTTGGTCAAAATGATTGTACCTAGAAGTTTATCCTCAGAGAGAGGAGGATGTGTTCCATACAGCTGTCTGTGAGCTTGGCTTTGCTCTTGAATACCTCCTATGTTTCGGGGTCCAGTCTGCCTATGTCTTTCATGTGGACTATGACCTCAGCTTCATGACCCATCATCTCCACTCCAGACCTTTATTACATTGTCTCTACTCTTAACCAATGTATTCAATGAGACCCAGTTTTTAGGAATCTATTAATTATGTGACTAAGGTACAACTATACAGACAAGTGGATGGTTACAACCGGCTCCCTTCACCATCTCCCCTAGACTCAGGGCATCAGGAAACCATGGGCACCTGGCTGCTTGTTGAATGAAGGAGTGCTCACGTTAGACCTGTGCTCCTCATCCCTGGCTGCCCGTCAGAACTGCCCACATCTCGCATCTCCTGGGGAGGAACGTACAGCGATCGCTTTTGAAGATGTGCAGGTGGTTCTGCTGCTGACACTGTAGGACCCCTGCTGTAGCTGTCCCAGACCCACCTGCAGAACTTGTGAGAGTGGCTGGACCCCACCCGAGCTTCTGCTGAGTGGGGATGGGCCAGGGCCTGGGAGTTTGCATTTCTACAGCGTTCCCAAGTGACACTGATGCCATGGGTTCCTGGTTCAGTATGGAGAACGGCTGTCCTAAGGACTGGCTGCAGGGACCAGATCAAAACATGTCCATGCAGGGTTTATGCAGCGATGTAGCCAGACCCACCTCACAGGCAACGCAGCTTTTACCAGTCCCCAGAGCACCCAGAAGAGCGCCTGTGGAGTCCGCGTTCCCAGATGCTTTGCTTTCTTTAATCCTCACCTGAGGATATTTTCCCATTCATCTTCAGATAGAGTGAGAGGGAGGGGAGAGAGAGAGAGAGAGAAAGACAGAAACATCGATGTGAGAAAAACGTCAGCCAGCTGCCTCCTGCACGATCCCGACCAGGGCCAGGGATGAACTGCAACCGAGATACGTGCCCTTGAGTGGAATTGAACCTGAGACTCATTGGTCCTCGAGCTAATGCTCTAACTGCTGAGCCAAACTGGCCAGGGCCCAAACACTTTTTTTAAACAGTGGCATATATATGTTTTAATCCCTAAGAGAAAAACATTTCTTTGATCAACTTGACCTTAGACTGTGTACTCTGGTTGCTCCTCTGTGGGGCTCACTGTCCGTGTCCATGCCGTCTCCCAGCTGCTGGGGTGCCCACTCCCCAGATGTCTGCGGTTCCGTCTCCCAGGGAAGGTGTTCCTCCTGTGGGCTCCCTTCTCCCGTCATCTCACTTCCTAGGCCAGGACGTCTGGCAACGGGAGCTTTGACAGACCCCTTTCCTGGGTGTTAGTCAAAGACTTTCAGATCCACAAGTTCCCAGGTGTTATCTAGTCTTCGGCTATTAAGGCATCATCAGACAGACTGGTAAGTCTGTTCCATTGTCTGCGGCTGCGACTGAGAAGTTGGTGGCAAGTGTGGGTTCACGGGTGTGGTCTTCCTGTAGGTCACAGCCTGCTTGTCTGGTGTGGGCCTTGCTGAGGTCACAGCCTGCTCTGGTGTGGGCCTTCCTGCGGATCACACCCTTTGTCTGGTGTAGGCCTTGCGCCTCATGCGTGGCTTCTTCCTAGTGAATTCCAGTCCATGCCGGTTGCTTTGTGCCACTCATTTTACGTATTTTAATTGTTTGGAGAGGAGCTGCTGAGGTTTTATAAATGGTGTTTTCTCCTCCTGTTAGGTCTCTCTGCAATGCAATCAATGTTTACAACCTCACCTGCAATAACTGTTCAGAAAACTGCACCGATGTTCTGTTTAGTAACAAGATTACCTTCTTAATGGACCTCCTGATACACCAGTTGACGGTATGTAATATTGTTGCTTTGAGTTAGAAGCCGTTAAGGTCTGAGAAATATTCCCTGTGGAGAAAACGAAAGAATTCAGCTTGCTTCCTCTCCAGATGGGAAGAAAAAAGTGGAGACGACTGGGAGAGTGAAACAGGGACCAGCAGAGAAATCTCTGATTTGAAAATCTCATACTGGATTCTCCTGAGTTCCAATATTTAATGATAATGCGTTTGTAACACTTGCCAAGACTGTAAGTGTCCGTGGTTGGACTGGGGCTTTGCAGTCGTTTGGAGTCAGCCAGACCTGGGAGGCCCAGAGTGAGTGCTGTGGAGGGAGAGAGCTGGGACGCCTCGACCTCTCTTGCCAGCTCAGTTTAACAGGGTCAGTTTAAAGAGGAATTTTTGATGGCCATTGACTTTTTTTTCCAAGCAAGGAAGTCCTCTGTCAGTTGTACTTTTGAAATGGGAACAAGCAGCAATTATAGCCTGAGTGTTACTTCAGCCCATAGAGGCTGGAACAGGGAAGCTTGTGTAATGTTCCGAGGCTTCAGTCTGTTGACTGTGGTCTCCAGAACACAGCCCAGAGCCAGAGGTTCCTGGTGAAGTTTCTGAGTCCCCGGGGCATTGGCACCAGCCACTCTGAACTGTGAGTTACAACCAGGAGATTTATTTCTCAGACTGATTAATTTTCACTCGGCACGCTGTTCCAATACCTCTCTCGGCTGCGTGCCTGCTGCTCCCCCGCCCTCCGCCTGGTTCATGTCTACACACCATGCAGACCCTGGCTGACACGTAATGGCGCCTTCTTCCTGACCTTCCCAACCTCGCTGCTCCTGAGTCAGGGCAGGTCTTTGTTTTTGTTTGTTAGTACTCACCCAAGGATATTTTTTTAATGATTTTTAGAGAGAGTGGAAGGGAGAGAGGGAGAGAGAGAAACATTGATGTGAGAGAGACACATCAGTTAGTTGCCTCCCATACAACCCTGACCAGGGCCAGGGATCAAACCTGCAACCCTAGTAATGTGCCCTGGACCGGAATCAAAACCGCAACCGCAACCGCAACTGCAACCCTTCGGTCCACGGGCCGCGCTCTAACTGCTGAGCCAAACCAGCCAGGACTGGGTAGGTGTTCTTATGTGCTCCTTGACCTACCTCTTTCATAGAACTGATCACATTGAATTGTCATTAACTATTTAATGACAATTAAATATGGCTCTCCCCTGGAAGCCATACAGTCAGCAAGGAGGACTTATCACTGTCTCTGAGACCCAGACACAGGGCCTGTCGGTGGAGCATGTCAGTGACGGACGCACGCATGGAGGAACGGTGCACCCGCACACGTCTCCCCGGCAGTGAGGTGTGAGATCACGGGGTCAGCATGTGAGGCTACGTTATATGTGGTTTCATCTATGAAAGTAGGCGTTGCAGAAAACTCTGTCAGAAATAGTTGAAAGGCAAGGACAAGGAGAAAAGACGTAGCGTTTGTTGTATGGCCTTTATTCCAATCATCTCATTATATATTGCCTCATTTAATTTAAAAACATAAAGTCAGCATTATTATCCCATTTCACAAATGATGAAACTTGAGTCTCAGTGGGATTGTCTGCCAAACGCTACACAGGTGGTAAATCCCAGAGCCCAAGTTAAACCCAGATTCTACACGACTGACGGGCCTTCTCAACACTGTCAATGTCACGAGAGACAGATTGGGGAGCTGTTACAGGTTGGGGAGACCAAGAAGATCTGACCATTAAATTAATGTGAACCCTGGCTGATATTGCTCAGTGGTTAGAGCGTCGGCCCACACACTGAAGGGTCAGGGGTTTGATTCCTGGTCAAGGGCACATACCTGGGTTGCAGGTTCAATCCCTGGGCCCCAGTCGGGGTCGTGCAGGAGGCAGCCAGTTGATGTATCTCTCTCACACTGATGTTTCTCTCTCTCTCCCCGCCTCTCCCTTCCACTCTCTCTAAAAAAAAATCAATGGAAAAATATCCTCAGGTGAGAACTAACAAACAAAAAACTTTCCCAGATAAACAAAAGTGGAGGGAATTCATCACCAGGAGCCCTGCCTTACAAGACATTGTAAAAGGAGCTCTCCCGGTAGGAACAAGAGACACCGAGCCGCACCAAAGCACGTGAGAGTATGAGGCCTGAGGTGAGTGTCGGACAGACACAGAGCACCCAGGGTTCGATGGGGGTCAGTTCTGGTGTGGTAACTGTTACAGTATCTTAATATGACTACAATATGAAAATACACACTTTGTAACAACAACATAGGGGTGAGAAAAAATGTAGAGTATTTGTGTATGATTAAAGTTAAGTCGTTATCAGCTTAAAATAGGTTATTATAACTATACGATGTTTTATGTAAGCCAATGGTCCCCAAGAAGAAAATACCCGTAATAGATACGCAAAAGAAATGGGAAATTCAACCGTGTCACCGCAAACGTCAGCAGCAATGAAGACCACAGCAGTGGGCTTCGGTGCCCACCGCACTCATGCATGGGCATCCAGAAGAAAGTTGGTGAGGAGACGGTTCGAGTAACAGTGTTTCTAGTATCCCACCCAGCTGCACCAAAATGCACATTCTTCTCCAGTACACCTGGGATGTTCTCCAGGGCAGATCACACACTAGGTCACAAGAAGAGTCAACAGATTGAAGAAGATTGATGCCATACCAAGTATGTTTTCTGTCCACATTAACATGAAAACATATCAGTGGCAGAGGAAAAACTGGCAATATTACAAATACGTGAAAATTAAACAGTATACGCAGAAAAAAACCAGTGAGTCAGAGAAGAAATTATAGGAGCAATTAAGTAATTTCTTGAGACCAATGAGAACATAACTCACCAAATGATGGGGCTGCGCAGCGAGAAACACCTGTGTCAGAAGGGGGAGGTCTCAAATATACCACCCAGCTCCCCGCTGTGAGGAACCAGAGAAGGAAAAGCTCACCAAGCCCAGGATTTGCAGATGGAAGGAAGCAATTAAGATTGGAGCAGACTAGAGGATACAACGGACAGGCCAGCAGAACAGAAGAGGACCCAGCCATGAGCCCAGGCGTGCCCAGCCAGCACTTGACGAACGCGGCGAGAACACACAGAAGGAAGAGGATGGCCCCTCCGTGCATGCTGGTGGAGAGACGGTACTCACACAGAATAGTGCAACTGGACCCTGGGCTTACACCATCCCAATACCAAGTCAGAATGAATTAGACTGACATCCTAGGAGAGAATATTAGGAAAAAACTCCTTGGCGGGGTTCCTAGCGATGGCTATTTTGGATGTGACACCAAAGGCACGAGCAACAGAAGCGGCGAAAGACCCAACCCCAGTGGGACTCCATCAAACTGAAAACCTCCGTGCAACAAGGAGACCGTGCACACGGTGAAAAAGCAGCCTACGAGATGAGGGAAAGTACTTGAAAACCAGATATCTGATAAGGGGTTCATACCCACAATATGTAGAACACGTCCCTACAAAACAGTTACTCATCACACAGTGAGAGTAGCTTCCCATTGGAGAAGCCTAGTCAAGGGTCATGGGAACAGCATCTGTGATGACAGCTGACAGGGTCTGCGTCTGATAGGCTGCAGGGGAACCAGCCTGCTTCTGGGTCGCTCTTGCCAGAGCCGCACGGTCCGAGTCTGATTGGACGTGTCTAGCAGCCATACTGGGACATGCCTTAGAGTAACCTGCAGTCTTCAAACAGTGCGAGTTCAGGGAGTTATAGGAATAGCCGGATGGGCAGAGGCAGGCCCAGCAGATGCAGCGTTTATCTGGGTATTCCCCCACCTTTCCTGAACTTAAGACTCTGTACATGCACAAACACGTATTTTAAAGAAGTACAGAGGTACGAGTTCTATAAACCTCGAATGATTTGCTAAGTTATGTGGTTTCAACCAGCTCCGTGCGTGGGCCACAGTAGCTGAAACACTTGGTAATTTAAACACCGGGGCTTGTTTCTGAGGGCTTGAGTATGGCCTTCAACTTAAAAACATTTCCTTATTGGAAAATGGTTGTTCTTATAAAAGGAAAGTGAAGCTTGCATTGTGGCCTGTATACCTATAGCCGTATAATTGAAACACCTTTAAAATATTTGCAGAGGAATTTGTAAAACAGCTCTTTAACTTCAGTTATTAAAGTTCCTTAAAGGCGATGGCAGCTGTTCACTGTACGTCTTGTTCCAGTTTGAACAGTGTGCTGTCATTTCACACGAAGATTTGGGAAAGTGTGTTCGTGGTTGCGGACGGGAGCCTATCGTCTCCGAGTTGTCGGTGGTAAAATGTAGCTGCAGGAAGAAAGCGGCAGCTGACAGCACAGAGGTGATCGTCAGCAACTGAAGGGAACAACTCTCTCTCCCTTTGCGTCTCGGGAAGAGAGGCTGCGAACAGAAGCCCAGCATGGGCAAGACTCACACTGTGTGCACGCAAATCCACGAATTGGAAAGCAGAGACGAGAGGGAGACCTGGGAGGAGACCCGAGGCAGAGACGGAAGGGGCCAAGGAAGGAGCCAGCTCAGACCCTCCCTGCAGCAGTACCTGTGTCTGTCCTGAAGCCCAATGCAGCGCCCTCAAGCTGGCTGCGGGCCTCCGGCTTTCCAGTGAGTGGAAGGAGCAGACGTGAAAAGGGGCACATATGCCTCTGAGTTCTCGGGTTCTACAAGAGGTGGGAAGTGGGCTCACCCATCCGCTGTGGTTGGCCTCTGTGTGCTCAGCACGCTCCCCCTTGACAGCAGAGAGCTGGGGACCAGCAGCAGCCCTGGGCCTCCCGAACGCCTCTGGCCGCAGCAGATGCATCGCGGTCGTCTGGAGACAACACTGCGGGTGCAGTTGTCCCTGAAGGGCACCTGACTTCCCCTTGAGTCTGACAGCACTGCCAGGCAACCCCTGACTCTGAGGCTGTGCGTCAGGTTTGGAGGGTTCTGACGAGCATGTGCCCTGCATCCTGCAACCTCTCTCCAGGCTCTTGACCCAAGGGAAAGGAGACCCTTCCCCTCAAAGACTATAGGCACGGTCCTCTAAGCTTTGTTCACGAGGAACTGAATTCTCTAACAGCAAAGGTGAAGTGAGAGGCAGGTGTGGCAGTCCACATGGTGGGGTAATATTTGTCAACACACAGGCTAGACCATGACCCTTGTAGCATGGGCGAGTTACCCAGAATCCGCGGAAGCAGCTTGGCGGGGGGGCAGATTCAGAGTCTGCCGGCTTCCATGACTCGGCAATCGGAAACTCGAGAGCAGTGGAGCAACCCCTGCAAAGCAGACGAGCCCTCCCTGGGCCCTGTGAGTGGGAGCTGCGTTGTGAGGTGCACAGGGAGCTTCCTGGCAAGGACAGTGTTCTGGTTCTTGACCATGACGGTCCTTACACAGGCGCACACATTTGTCGGAATTTATCAATGCACACACTTAACACAGTGCGGTTTGCAGTAGTTTATTTCTAAAACACACTTTTGCAAATGCGGCCAAAGGACATCAACTGGTGAATCTGGGTAAAGACTGAAGGGCTCGGGTTTGATTCCCAGCAAAGGGCACATACCTGGGTTGCAGGTTTGCTTCCCAGCCCCCAGTCGGGGTCCTTTGGGAGGCAATCAATCGGGGTGTGGGTGTGGGTGTGTGTGTGTATGTGTGTCTCCCTCTCCTTCCCTCCTTTCCACAAGATCTAAAAAAAAAGAAAAGGTAGTTTGGAAAAGCTTATAGATACGGTGGCATTTCAGACCTGGAGATGTGGGTCACGAGGATGCCCAGAGAAGAGCATTCCAGGGGCACATGGACGGAGTGTGGTATGTGAGAGTGGAGGGGATCAGACCAGCGACACATCAGGAAGGGCCTCACTGGGTCTCACAAGGTTTGGGCTTTTCCTGAGCAGGAGAGGAGGCGCCCATGGGATAGTGTGATTCAATATTCATACCACAGATCTGAAAGCATCATACTTACAAAGCTTTTTCAAATTATGTTATTTGGGACTTAGGCTGCATAAAATAGATACACAGACTGGAAGGCATAATAAATATATTTAAAAGGGTAATGACATTGGGATAGGATATAATGCCCTCTTTAGTATTAATTGTAGAAATTTTACAAAGATGGTGTTGAAAACCTGTTAGCCGTTCCTATGCATTTTCTTTTTACACTTTCAAACCAAGTAAGTCATCACGGTTACTGCCTGTGATGAGTCGTGTGTTTATGTACCACATAACATGGACACCGGTGTTTTATAACCATCACTGGTGAGAAGACTGTTGCGTGTCTAAGGACACTTTGGCTAATGGACATACACTAGTGACAACGGCGTGGAAACCGCTCTCTGCGCCGGGCCCTCCCCTGGGTGGGGCGCTCTTCCCTGCACTCACGGCACTGTTCCGGAGCCTTCCGCATCATCAGCTCTCGGCTCTAAGTGAACACACTGCCACGTAAGAAGCAGTGAGCCCAGCTTCACACTGAAAGTCAGTTCGGCAGGGTCACCACTGCTCACCGAGGTGGCCCTCTCGGGGAGCAGTGTTGCAGGGCTGGATGTGCACCACTGATAAAAACATCTCCCTGTATTGCGAAACAGAGAGCAGGATGTTTTTGAGACCACTTTGATGTTAGGAAGTAGTGGAGAGAAAAGAATATGAGTTTGTCTTTTAAAAGCGATGATGCTTAATCATTTAATTTTGCTAAAACACTTTGCCTCAAGGGCTTGGTCCCATAAATACTGAGTTTCTCCTGGGAATCCTAGTAAGAAGAGCCATGGTAGGTGCAGGTAGCACTTCTGTGGGGCTGACCTGTGTCCCAGATGCTGCTTTAGGAATTCATATGTGTTGATTCAGCAGGAACTGAGGCACAGGAAGGTTAAGGAACTTGTGCCCAAGCTCCGGTTCTGGCTCCCCATCCCAGCTTTTCATGACCTAGTCAGTACTTCCTGCAGACTACACAGAGATCCGAACGTGACCCTCATTAGGAGAAACTGTTTTACCACTTTGTAATAAGAAATATAAATGTCATCCTAACAGAGGAATTTACATTTGACAGTGCTGTCAGTTTATCAATTGGCTTGTTTTCTGAATTCATACCTATTTTTAATATAATGTATTCAATTGAATAAATAATATTTATTAAGCACTTACTGTATGCCTAGGTATGAGCCAAATTTTGTATATGTACTAGTTCATTTAGGCCTCCCAAGAGCCCCATGGTTTAGGTACTGTTGTTACCCCATTTTACAGATGGGGCAGTTAAAAGGGTGGAGGTAGACCTACCCAGGGTCCCCCAGCGAGCGGGGCAAAGCTGAGGTGTGAATTGGCAGTCCCACCTCACGACAGACACCTGCATGTTCAGATGCCACCTGCAGACCTTCAAGAATTACTCATGGGTCCCATCATCTCTGTCCCTTTTTGGTGGTTTTATTTAAACACAATTACTGTATTTATTTCCACTTAGGTTTATGTTCCAGATGAAAATAATGCTGTTTTGGGAAGAAATACAAATAGGCAAGTTTTTGAAGGCTTGACAATGGGACTTCTGAAAGTCAGTGCTGTGGTTTTTGGCTGCCTGGTTGCCAGTCGACCAAATGGAAACAGCCAGCCCGCTGCACCGAAAAACGCTACAGAGGAAATGAAAAACAGACCCTCGCAAGGTGATGCTTTCAACAGTCGCGTTCAGGACCTCATCAGGTAAAACTGTCAGGTTTTTTTAAACTTTCTTCTATGTTACAAAAAAAATGTATGTGAAGAACATTTGACTCTCGGGGCCCACGTGACGGCAGGGGTTCTCCCAGCGCCACCCGCAGGTTCCTGCCGGAGCAGACACCACCTCTGTAGAGGAGGGAACTCTTGTTGATGGAAAGTAGTTAGCCTCCTCTGTCGTTCTGGATATGTAGGTATTTGAGATGCATGAGTCGTGTCCGAGCTTTTATGACTTTCTTGCTCTCGTCCCTTTTCCACTCAGAATTCCTGAGAATTCTTCTACCCAAGATCATCTCTGGTTATAAATATGGTTCAGACCTAAACAATAACAACAACTACCGTTTCTGGAGCAGCCGTTATGTGCAAGGTGCTGCTGGACGCTGTCCAGCCCTGTGCTCACAGGGCTCCAGCTCAGGCTCTGGGCAAGGAGCTGGCTCCGGAAGGGGAGGGGCTTTGCCCAGGCTCCTGTCATAAATGAGGTCTGAAGGGAGAGGTGAGACTGGAACTTAGGTCTTGCTGTTCTTCCAACTCACGTGGCAACTTCTGCCACCTGTTCGTCAGGCCTGCTTCCTTCTAAGGTCACCTGTTCCCCAGGGAAATCCCCTCTTACTGTGGCATCTAAACTCTTTCTCATTTGTGAGTCTGGAATCGGGTAGGACGTTCGGTTTCCCGTCCGCGTCTGTCTGGTGTTACTCAGTCACCTGTCCCACGTACCAACCTCTCTGTGCTCTGTGCTGATATCAGGCTTCTAGACTGCGTGTGTTTTTCGGATCTGAGGCCAGGGGGGCAGGGGATTAACTAGGAGAAAGACAGTTTGGGTTTGTTCTTCTGCATTTACTTCTGCATGTCACCAAGCTCCCTCTGGTTTCTCAGGAAAAGCTGTTTTGTTAAGGATCGTTCTTACCCTGGTTACTGAGCTCACTTATTCCTCCCTCCGCCTGCCCTCCTTCCCTGAGAATGTTTATTGCTGGAGAGTGTGGGCCCTTGGGTCACACCATTTATCTTACCGCACTTGACTCCTGCCCTCCTGCCTCATCGCAGCTGCTGGATCCCATTTGGTGTCCTCTTGGTCATCGTGAAACCTCCCTCTCTGCTGACAGGCACCCTCTTGTCCCTGCTCCTCCCTGGGCCCTGTGACGCCGAAGGCCCAGCCGGATGCTTTCGTGTAGTTCCAGGGGCTTCCAGGGAAGCGACCTTCCTTCGCCACACACACTGTCATAGCTCGAGCTCCTTTGTGAAGGAAGGAGGTCCTGGGGAGAGACCCATGCTGCTCTCGGCCTCGAACCACTTCCGGTGCGTGTCAGGTTCTGTAGACGGTGCCTGGCTATGGACCCTCGGGCTACATCGCAGATCTGCCTGAAGGAGCAGCAGAGCATGTTTGATACTCATGCTCTCTCCTCGGACGGGCAGCCACAAGGCCACTGTGCTCCCTGCACGACCCGGCCTCTGTGCAGTGCGTACAGCGGGGCAGGGAGTCCCTGCCTGCGCCCCTGGCGGCAGAGCTGCAGCAGGACTCCCCTCCATGACGGGCGTCACCGCCTTCTCATCGGGTGTTGTGCCTTTTCAGAAGCTTTTCTGGTCGGTCGAGCTGACCACATGATGCTCGTTCTCTAGTAGCTTCTGTGCGGTGTTGTGTGCACTGGTTTGCGGTGCTGAACGTCCTTGCACCCCTGGAACGACCACTGGGCTGTGCTGAGATCCTCTGGATGTGCTGGTGCCTTGGATTTGCTAGTATTGTGCTGCAGGGGTTTGCATCTGTGTTCCTCAGCGATATTGGCCTATAATTTGAGTGTGTGTGTGGTCCTTGCCTGGCTCTGGTATCTGTGAAGTGAATTGGAAGCATTTCCTCCTCTTCAGTATTTCGGTGGAGTTTGAGAAAGATATTCAGCTTTTGAATGTGTGGTAGGATTGACCAATGAAGCTATATTGTCCCGGACTTTTGTTTTTTAGGAGGTTTTTTATTACTATTTTACTTTCAAATGGACAAGAACTCATCCGTTTCTTCTAGGTTGTCCACTTGGGCGGCGTGTGGCCTTTCCTCGTGTCCTTCTGTGCTGCTTTGTGCTCCCACGTGTCCACTGCGACCTCTCCTTCGCTTCCTCGCTTATTCATCTGAGTCTTTTCCCTTCCTGTGGGGCCTAAAGGTTGTCAGCCTTATCTTTTCAAAGAATTAGCTTTGTTTTGTTTTCTCTTTGGTCTCTGTTTCTGCTCTGATTTTATCCGTTTCTTCTACTGGCTTCAGGCTTCATCTGCTGCTTTTCTAGTCCCGGGAAGTTTGCTGTGAGGTCGTGTGTTGGGATTCTTGTTCCCAGAGCAAGGCCTGTGCTGCTCTGAGCTCCCCTCCGAAAGCTGCTTTGCTGCATCCCATAGATGTTGGTATGTCATGTGTCCAACGACTCCATGGGGTTTTTGTTATCTTGTTTGATAGCTTTGTTGACCCCATGATTGTTAGCATATTGTTGAATTTCCACATATTTGTGATTTTTCCATCACTCTTGTAGTTGATTCTGATTTAATACCATTGTGGCTGGGAAAGATGATTGCTATAATTCCAGTCTTCCTAAATTACTGGGCCAGTGTGGCTCAGTGGATTGAGCGTCGTCCCGTGGACTGATAGGTTCGATTTCCCGTCAGAGCACAGGCCCGGGTTGCGAGCTCAATCCCCAGTAGGGGGCTTGCAGGAGTCAGGCAAGTAATGTGTCTCTCATGTCGATGTTTCTCTCTCTAAAAAATGAATAAAAACAGCCCTGGCTGGTTTGGCTCAGCGGTTAGAGCATTGGCCTGCGGTCTGGAGAGACCCGGGTTCGGTTTCCGCTAAGGGCACGTACCTCGGTTGCAGTTTGTCCCCGGCCCTGGTTGGGTCGTGTGGGTGGCGACCACTCGATGTGTCCCTTTCACGTCAATGTTTCTCTCTCTCTCTCTTCCTCCCACTCTATCTGAATAAAATATCAAAAAATGTCCTCGGGTGAGGATAAGGAAAAAAAAAAGAATAAAAACATATTTTTTAATCCTCACCTGAGGATATTTTTCCATTTATCTTCAGAGAGAGTGGGAGGGAGGGAGGGAGGGAGGGAGGGAGAAACATCAGTGTGAGAGAGGCACATCAACTGGTTGCCTCCTGAATGACCCCGACCAGGGCCGGGGACCAAACCGCAACCGAGGTACATGCCCTTGGCTGGAGTCGAACCCTCTTTGGTCTGCTGTCCGATGCTCTAACTACTGAGCCAAACTGGCCAGGGCACAAAAACCATTTTTTGTTTTTAATTTTTATTTTTTTATCCTTACCCGAGGACATTTTTCCATTTTTTGTTCAGATGGAGTAGGAGGGAGGGAGGGAGGGAGGGAGACACCGATGTGAGAGACACACATCAAGTGGTTGCCACCCACACAACCCCAACCAGGGCGGAGGACAAACTGCAACCGAGGCACATACCTTTAGCAGGAACCAAACCCAGGTCTCTCTGGACCACAGACCGATGCTCTAACTGTTGAGCCAAACCGGCCAGGGCATGAAAAACATTTTTTAAAAAATGTATTAAGACCTGTTATATGTCCCAACGCATGGCCCATCCTTGAGAAGGTTACATGTGTACTGAGAAGAGTACATGTTCTGTCACTTTGGGTGGAAAGTTTTGTGTACGTTTGTTATGTCCATGTGCTTCGATGTGTCATTAAGGCCGGTGTAACCACGGTGACTGCGTGACCTGCCCATTGGTGTGAGTGTGCTGCATCTGTTTTTCCTTGTAGGTGTGTTGCTTTGTGTAATCGCCTCAGTTGGGTGCACACATATTAGTAAGTGTGTGTCTTCTTGATGGATTGTTCTTTTCATTGTTATGAAATGCTCTTCTTTGTCTTAAAACGTATGTGTCGGACATAGGAATGGCTCTGCCTACTCGTCTCGGGTCCCATTTCATGGAGCATTGTCCCCACGTCTTCACGCAGATCCTGTGTTGTCTTAGGGGCTGAGATGGGTCTCCTGAAGGCAGCACACAGTTGGGTCTTGTTTTTTAATCCATCAAACTGCTCTGTGCCTGTGGGTTGGTGAGTTCAGCCCATTTACGTTCAGGACGACTTGACGGGGAGGCCTTACAGCCGCCACTGTGTCCCACTGTTTCTTTCCTTTGTGTTTCCGTTTGGTGACTTTCTGTGGTGTTTTTCTTTCTCTCCTTTTTTTCAAATGTTCCATGTCTCAGATCTGGTTTTTTGTTTTATAGTTACCATAGGTTTATAGGAAACATCTGAGAAAGAAAGTCTGATAGCATCTTATCTTCATTTGCTTACACAGGCTTAGTTCTTTCTTCTCCCCTTTTATGTTTGTGTCACAAACTGTCCTTATTTACCTTGAGTGTTCTTTACCAAATTCAAGTGACTACAGTTGTTTTAAGGTTTTTTTTCCCCTTTAACCTCTTTGGCCCATCATTGTTTAACATCCTGTTCTGATACAGAGTTGCAGCTTTCTGTTTCTGTGTATTGGTCACCTTATCCACAATTCTGTGTGCTGCTTTTGTTTCAGGTAGTGTAATGGCTCCTTTTAACATTTCTTGTAGCTTTTGTTCATCTGGGAAAGCCTGCATTTCTCCTTCGTGTCTAAGGGATAAGAACAGTCTTGGCTGCTAAGCCCGTCTTGCAGTATTTCAGTGTCATCCAGGTTCTTCTGGCCTGGGGAGTGTCTGCTGGGAAATCTGACCATAGCTAGTGGGTTTCCTATGCAGGTCACTGTCTTTGCTCCATGGCTGCCTTTAGATTCTTTATCATTGACTTGACAACTTCAATAATGTGTTGAGCAAAATCTTTCAGCGTTGAGATAATGACTGGTTCTATCAGCTTCTTGTACTTTTATGTGTAGCATGTTTGGGAAGTTCTCATCTATTAATTTTTTAAGTAGGCACTCTGTTCCCAACCCCCTTCTCATCTGGAATGCCCACCATCCGACGTTGCCCTTTTCTGTGGAGGCAGGTAGTTCCCACAGAGTTCTTTCTTTTTTTTTTTTTTTTTTATCCTCACCTGAGGATATTTTTCCATTTTTTGTACAGATAGAGTGGGAGGGAGAGAGAGGAAGGGAGAGAGAGAGAGAAACATCGACGTGACGGGACACATCGAGTGGCTGCCACCCGCACGACCAACCAGGGCCAGGGACAAACTGCAACCGAAGTACGTGCCCTTAGCGGGAACCGAACCCGGGTCTCTCCGGACCGCAGGCCGACGCTCTAACCGCTGAGCCAAACTGGCCAGGGTGGTCTTTCGTTTTTAAAAAACTGTAGGTCTCTCTTTCACGGGATCATTTGTAGACTTCTGTCTTCTCTCCCGAGTGGTCTGCTCCGTTCCTGGGGCTGTCTAATGCAGTTTCCTCTCATTGTGTTCTGCTCCAGGATTTGCTTGGTTCTTCCCTGTAGTTTCAACCTTGTGGTGGAGTACTCGTTCTGATCCTTAACTTTATTCCTGAGCTCACCGAGCTGCCTTTCTGAGTTTCTTACATCTTGTCGAGCTTCCTTGTGATAATCACTGTGAATTCTCTGTCATTTTTATCACAGTGTCACTTGACTCTGAGTCTGGGTGCTGGAGAACTGTCATTTTCTCTCTGTATGACTGTGTTACTTGGTTTTTATCATGCTCAATGGGCTGTTCCCTGGGGCCCGTTTGAAGGGATGAACCCCACATTTGGGTACTGTTTTGATTATGACAGCAGAGCAGGTAGATATTTAGGCATCTTCCTTCTGTTTTCCAGTAGATGGTGCTGTAGCACAAGCTTCTGTTTTCTCTCACCTGAGCTGCTAGCACCTGGGGGCCAGGCGGCACCATAGTTATGAGGGTTGCCGCCTGGGTGATGGGGAGGCAGGGTGGTGGTTGCCTCTGTTGTATGTGGGTCGCTCGGGTCTCACAGCACCGGCCAGGGGAAAGGGAGATCTGGGTTCATGAGCCTTTCACATGGCTCCCTGGTTCCCCGTGGCTGTTGGCCCTGCTGTGCTCCAGGTGCTCTGGACCCACCTGCCCTGCTGCCTGTCATCCTCCACAGGTCACAGTGCGGGCTGCTCCCGACCCCGCCTCTGTAGGGGTCGCTGGCTCAGCATGGCAGCCAGGGAACAGGGCTGGGTGCCCCGTTCCTGTCTTTCCTCTGCCCCGCCTCCCCCAACAACTCAGCACCCTGCCTTCAGGATGCTTCTCGAGCATCCTGGTGTGTTGGTCAGGGGGACCTTTGTGGGTCCCCTACCAGCTGTCAATTTAAGGGACATACAAAGGGGTCATCTCACTGCACCATCATGCTGCTGTCCCATGTGTCTGTGTTCATGCCAGGACCATCCTGTTTCTATTCCAATAGCTTTGTAATATAGTTTGAAATCAGAGAGCATGACGCCTCTGGCTCTGTACTTGTTTGTCAGGACTGCTTTGGCTATTTGATGTGTTTTGTGGCCCCATGCAATTATTTATTCTATTCCTTCCAAAAAACACCATTGGCATTTTTGTTGAGGGATTGCACAGAACCTGTGGAGTGGAGCCTACAGTCATACCGGCTGGGCTCCCCTCACTCTCCTGCCTGTGCTCGGCTCCCTGCTGTAGCAAGTGTTCTCCGTGGCACATGGGGACGGGCCGGCAAGCCCCACACCAGCACCTCTCATTGCAGACACCATGCAGAGCCTTCCTGTGGTGCCTGCTCATTCCACAGGAAATGCCGGTGGCCCTCCCTGGGCCCTGCCTGTCCTGGAGCAGAGGCTGCTGCTCCCGCAGGAGGGCACCCTCTCAGCACCCACGGCGCATGGAGGCGTAGTGGGGACACACCGTGGGGCAGAGACAAAGCCAGTGTTGGAAGGTTTTGTTCCATTAGGTCAGAGTATCCTGGGACCCTCCGTGTGCCTGTGTCAGTCTGTGAGTGTTTCTCGTGGTGAGAGGACAGGGCCGGTGGCCATCGTGTTCCACCTCCCGCTGTGGAAATGGGAGCGGCGGCTCAAGAGCTCGGGGGACCCACTCCCGGTGCCAAAGAGGGAAGCGGACAGGACCCTGCGCCTCTGTGAGCGCAGAAGAGGCTCCGACACGGGTGATCCCTCTGCCTCGCCACCTCCTTACACAGGTGATGGGGTGGCGGGGGCAGGCGTGTCCACCCCACGCACAGGAACTGAGTGGGCGGCCTGCTCCAAGCCCCGCCCTTTCCACACCTGTGAGGTAGGAGCACCGAGTCAGAATGAAGCGTCTGAGCGAAGGTGGTCCTACACGTTAGGTGTAGTCTTGCGGCATCATTTCCATTGACCACTACTCTGCAGACTCATAAAGAGCTGCTGCTGTTCACTCACTGGGATGAACGGCCCGGGGAGCTGACGGACTGAAAGACGGAGGTGACTCCTCAGATGTCCCTGTCCACGCTCAGGGCCAGTGCTTCTCACAGAAAGCAGGTCCCTCCTCTGGATGGCCCGTAGTTGGCACGACAGGCCTCCGTTTGCAGAGTGGGCAGCTGGCTGCTCGCAGGGTCCTTGTGTGTGAGCGTGGCTGCGTCTCCAGAGTGGAGGGTCACTACAGATCTCTCCAGCTGTGTCAGGCTCTTCAGACCAGTGAGAACGAACAGGTAGTCATTTCCGGTCATCGTTCTAGAAAACCCACGTTAGAAGAATCAAGAGCTGGAGGCCATTTCCAGAAATAGCTGGTGGTTCAGGGCTACACCCTGAGGGAGTTGTCACTGAGATGCTGGACTCAGACCTGTCTGTGTTTGCTCCCTGGAGGTCCGGGCTGTCTGGTGAGAGTCACCTTTGAAGGTGACCGTGCTGCCACCGCTGTTCAATAACACATCTCTCCTTGCACGCAGCTACGTGGTAAGCGCCGGGCTGATCGACAAGCTGTGCGGCTGCTTCCTATCGGTGCAAGGACCGGTGGAGGAGAGCCCCAGGCTGGCCGCCCTGCTGCAGCACGCCACGGGACTCCTGCAGGGCGCCTGCGCGCTGTGCTGGGCCGTCACCGCCAGGTAAGCGCCTCTCTGGTCCTCCCACGGATCCTGTGAGTGTCTCCCACAATGTGCCCTCCCTGCTCACTTCCTAAGGAGACAGGGGTCACCTTGACTCTTCTCGTCTTCCTCCTGCTTCTGTCCTTATTGGCTTCCATGTTGACATTTGGCTACAGCCTCCCATCAGAGTCTTTTCTCCTGGTTGGTGTCATGAACTTGACTGTCATGGCTGGAGAAGATGTGAGAGGCCAGGCCCTCCTGCACCGGGATGGAGAGGGTCCCTAGTTCTGAGTCAGCGGGTCCGTGACAGAGCCTCGGCCAGGCCTCCTGCACCAGGATGGAGAGGGTCCGTAGTTCTGAGTCAGCGGGTCCATGACAGACCTAGGCCAGGCCTCCTGCACTGGGATGGAGAGGGTCCCTAGTTCTGAGTCAGCGGGTCTGTGACAGAGCCTCGGCCAGGCCTCCTGCACCAGGATGGAGAGGGTCCGTAGTTCTGAGTCAGCGGGTCCGTGACAGAGCCTCGGCCAGGCCTCCTTTACCAGGATGGAGAGGGTCCGTAGTTCTGAGTCAGCGGGTCCGTGACAGAGCCTTGGCCAGGCCTCCTGCGCTGGGATGGAGAGGGTCCCTAGTTCTGAGTCAGCGGGTCCGTGACAGAGCCTCGGCCAGGCCTCCTTTACCAGGATGGAGAGGGTCCGTAGTTCTGAGTCAGCGGGTCCGTGACAGACCTAGGCCAGGCCTCCTGCACTGGGATGGAGAGGGTCCCTAGTTCTGAGTCAGCGGGTCCATGACAGACCTAGGCCAGGCCCTCCTGCACCAGGATGGAGAGGGTCCGTAGTTCTGAGTCAGCGGGTCTGTGACAGACCTAGGCCAGGCCCTCGTGCACCAGGATGGAGAGGGTCCCTAGTTCTGAGTCAGCGGGTCCGTGACAGACCTAGGCCAGGCCCTCCTGCACTGGGATGGAGAGGGTCCGTAGTTCTGAGTCAGCGGGTCCGTGACAGAGCCTAGGCCAGGCCTCCTGCACTGGGATGGAGAGGGTCCGTAGTTCTGAGTCAGCGGGTCCGTGACAGACCTAGGCCAGGCCTCCTTTACCAGGATGGAGAGGGTCCGTAGTTCTGAGTCAGCGGGTCCGTGACAGAGCCTCGGTCAGGCCTCCTGCACCAGGATGGAGAGGGTCCGTAGTTCTGAGTCAGCGGGTCCGTGACAGACCTAGGCCAGGCCTCCTGCACTGGGATGGAGAGGGTCCCTAGTTCTGAGTCAGCGGGTCTGTGACAGACCTAGGCCAGGCCCTCCTTTACCAGGATGGAGAGGGTCTCTAGTTCTGAGTCAGCGGGTCCGTGATAGAGCCTTGGTCAGGCCCGGCCAGGCCCTCACCACCACAAAAGCATAGCTCCTCGGACACACGTGTCCCATGGGCATAAGTGCAGTTAGTGTGCCCGGGACTTCTGCTGGCTGGTTGGCTCTTCAGACGCCAACCTGTGGACTATCCTCAAAACAGCAGTTGTCCAGGAGGGCCTGTGCCCAGAGGGGTCATTGAAGGTGCCCGTGGGCGTCTCTCACAGGAGCGGGGGAGCGTGGCGGGAAGATGCTGAGAAAGGGCCTGGCAGGTGACGGTGCCCTCGGCCCCTGGAGGCCACCTGCAGCGCCTCCCTGCACCCCTCTGCTCGGTCTGAAAGCTGCACAGTGCAGAGCTGGGCGAGGGGCAGAGGAGCTGTCTGAGCGATGCAGGTGCACCTGGGGCCTTGAGAGAGACTGGAGCTGCGGAAGCTGCCGGGGTTGTTTCGGTGGAGTCACAGGACCACGTTTCCGTTACAACATGGCCAGTCCTGAGAAGTGAGCGCGGGACTGGTGGCAGGAGCCCAAGGTGGCAGGAATGCTGGGGCCCTGCAGGTGCAGGCTGGGCCCTGGGTGTGTGGGCCAGAGTGGATGTGGGGCCCTGGGGGCGTGGGGCAGAGTGGACGTGGGGACCTGGGGGCGTGGGGCAGAGTGGACGTGGGGACCTGGGGGCGGGGGGCAGAGTGGACTTGGGGGCGCTGGGGGCATGGGGCAGAGTGGACGTGGGGCCCTGGGGGTGTGGGGCAGAATGGACTTGGGGACCTGGGGGCAGGAGGCAGAGTGGACTTGGGGACCTGGGGGCGGGAGGCAGAGTGGACGTGGGGACCTGGGGGCGGGAGGCAGAGTGGACGTGGGGACCTGGCCTGGCTTGGGTGACAGGTGAAGGTGGGGGCAGTCCAGAATGACTCCCAGGTGTGTGACTTGGAATTTCAAGACAGTGTAAGGAGTTTTGCATAGAGGCCCTCCTGGACATGCCTACGGGTTATCCAAGCAGACTGAAGTCTGTACATACTTGTGTGCATGTATGTATGTATGTTTTATATATAAAAGTGAAGTGTGTGTGTGCACAGGTGCAGAGAGAAGTGTAATTGTGTTTGTGTACCCATGCAACTGGGTTTGTTTTTTTTTTATCCTCACCTGAGGACACCCTTTCATTTTTTTGTTGTTGTTGTTCAGATAGAGCAGGAGGGGGAGAGAGAGAGAGAGAGAGAGAGAGAAACATCGATGTGAAAGGGACACATCGAGTGGCTGCCACCCGCACGACCAACCAGGGCCGGGGACAAACTGCAACTGAGGCACGCGCCCCCAGCGGAAACCGAACCCGGGTCTCTCCAGATCGCAAGCCGACGCTCCAACCGCTGAGCCAAACCGGCCAGGGCGCAACTGGGTTTTTAAATAAATCAATAATTAACTCTTGGTGGTTGTTAAGAATTCTTACTTTTTTTAAATCCTCACCCAAGGATATTTTTCCATTTTTTGTTCAGATAGAGTGGGAGGGAGAAAGAGGAAGAGAGAGAGAGAGAAACATCGACGCGAAAGCTACACATGGAGTGGCTGCCACCCACACGACCCAACCGGGGCCAGGGTACCGAGGTACATGCTCTTAGTGGAAACCGAACCCGGGTCTCTCTGGACCGCAGACCGACGCTCTCACCGCTGAGCCAAACCGGCCAGGGCACCATTGATATTTTTTTTTAGAAAGAGTGAAAGGGAGAGAGGTAGGGAGGGAGAGAGCAAGAGAAACATCGATGTGAGAGAGACATATCAATTGGCTGCCTCCTGCACGACCCAGACTGGGGCCCAGGATCAAACCTGCAACCCAGATATGTGCCCCTGACCCGGGATCGGACCTGCAACACTTCAGTGCACAGGCCAGTGCTCCAACTGCTGAGCCACACCGGCCAGGGCTTAGGATTTCTTAATTTGTTCTTCCCAGTGTAATTTTCTTCTTTGACCTCAATTACTCAGCCAATTTCTGTTAGTAAGCCCTGCTGCAAAAGCAGATTATCCTAGAGAAAGGTCCAGGTGGTTTCCCGGCTTAATGTTCCTAGGAGAGTCTTAGCAGTGGCCCCTGGCGCTGCTCTCCTCTCCCTTCAGTCTCCAGCATTTCCTGAGCCCAGCAGCCCCGGAGAGCAACTCTGTCACTCACAGACCACGTTGCTCTGTTCCCCTTTCTTTGTGATGAATGTATTTCTGGACTGGACACTACAGCCACCTGTCGAAAGCACTTCCTTAGCGTGTGACACAGAGTCTCGGCACATCTGGGGAGAGACGAGTGTGGTGGTGATGTTAGGACAATTCACAGGACCCATTTGGGCTGCCGAGCTTGCAGAAAGTGTGTCCTCAAAGTCCGTTGGTGACCAGCCGGAATGAAAGACAAGGAGCCAGAGGCCTTCCAAAACCGCCTCTTGTGCGCTGGCCACTCCGAGATAATTGGGCGCCTACCTGAGAGCGAAGGGCTTTGAGTAAACACCGCCTCTGCTGGTGGCCGCCTTTGTGGCGAGATCACCGCAGGGCTGCCTCCGCGCTGCGCCATTGTGCCCTAATCCTCTCATTGCTGCCCGGTTTCCTGAGACACTTGGGTGTCGGGGCTCATCTGGTAATCCTTGCTGCAGGATGACGGGGCACTGCTTGGTTTTGAACAGTGAACTTGCATTTCTCTAAGTAAAAGTGGAAATTTTGATCTTCATATAGGAGGACTGATTTTGTGTTAGGATTACTCCATAATTTTATACAGGAATTATTCACAAACTATTCTTCTTCATCCCTTAAACAGATTTAACAATCTGCAATAGGGCTTTCAGAAACGCCTATTTCTTTGGCCTTCACTATTACCTGCTTTCCATTCTTGGTCCTACAAGAGGAAAGCATTGTTTTCAAATTCCAGGGAGGGCCTCGCAGAGGCACCCCACGGGCGGGCTCCTCAGCCCCACTGACAGGATCAGCTTGGTCCTGAGGGGTTGTGAATCACCGCCAACAAGGCCTTCCGCTCAGTCAGCACCAGGCTCCAGAGCAAATGGGCCAGCACCTGGGGTCCACCGTCAAGGAGGCCACAGCCTCCCAGGAGCAGCCTGGGAGTCCCAGCCCGTCTGACTGGTGAGGACTGTCCTGAATTCTGGAGATCTCTGCACATTTGTCACTGTGTGCATTTGTGGTTTTCATTTTCGTGTCCGTCAGCTACACTAACAGAAGGGGCTCTAGCCAGGACTCCTGGAAACCTGTGTCATAGAGGGAGAAGAGTGTCAGCTATCCCATCAATTACGTGGTGTACATGAGCGCCTCTCATGTGTTCAGGGGGCTGGAAATCCAGAAGGTAAACTTGGACTCTGCCGCCTGATGATTCATTCACGCACTGGACAGCGTTCGGCAGCGCTTGCTCTGTGCCAGGCCCTGTGCTGGGCGTGGAGAAGCCCGGTGACTCAGACAGCTGTCCCGTCCTCACGGACCTTGTGGGGCAGGGTGGAGCGGGAGGGGGCAGTGGGGCAGCTGCGGGCGGAGTGCGGAGGGGAGAGCCCTCTGTACTGAAGGAAGTGGCTGTTCTGTGGAGCAGCTGACACCTCACCTGGGCCTGGAGAGAGGAGGGCACATGTAGATGTGAGGAAAAGGTACACGGGGGAAAGACATAATGAAAGACATAATGAAAGACATCAAGCAGAAAAATGTGAAGAGTAAGCAGGTAGAGGACTGACTTAGCTGGGCTTTGAGATGTGTGTCGTGTGATTTGGTGCCTCCCAGGTGGCTGTGAGGTTCAGCGAGATGTAAATGTGGAAACAGCGCACGAGCTGCTGAAAGTGACCGCGGAGATGAGCGGTAGTGTCACTAAACCCTCCATCGGGACCTGAGGTGCCAAGAACCACGCTTTGGGGGCCCGGATCCAGAATTGCGTGAAGCCTGGACTGCAGGGTGGGTAGAAGGGAGAAGGGACCACTGACTGTCACCTGGGCAGGAGGCAAAAGGAAGGGGAAGAACTTTTAAAATCCTCTCCTGGTCTCTGTAGAATGAGTGTCCATCTCCCAGGCGTCCGTGCAGTGTAGACTCGGCCTCTGGCTCGTCTCTCGTCCTCGTGCCCCAGATCTGGTCTGCCCCACGCCTTTCCCCGGAAGGTCTTACAGGCGCCTCGATCCAGACTTCCCTGCGGTTTGACTCTCAGTGACCTCGTCCACGGGGTGTGAGCGTGCGTGTCACGGGGAGCTTGTGACTGGCAAAGGGAGCCTGTTCGGTGGTCGATCGTTTCGTGCCTGAGCCGCCTCCCTGAGCCAAGCTGTGGGGGGCCCACTGCCGCCTGTCAGTGCCAGGCCCCCGGCTCCTCAGCCGTGAGCAGACTGTTCTGACCTCGCCCTGCCCCCCGAACTCCTCTAGTCTTCCCCGTTCTCTGCTTTCTCCTCCCGGCACTATGACTGGGAACAAAGTGCTCCAGGATTTAGAGATTCTTCTCTCAGCGTCTGTGCCAGGAATCCTGTCAGACCCAGGGAGCATGGCTCAGCTTTGTTCTCAGCTTTGTTCTCGGCGTCCGGCCTCTGCTGGAGGACTTGAAGGCTGGGGGCCGGACCATCAGGCCCTGCTCACACATTGGTGGTTCACGTGGCTCTTCGGTGGAGACTGTCCCGTATGGGGTCTTGCGTGTCTCCTTTGAGGACACGTGTACAGTGGCCCTGGTTCCGGAACCTCGGGGGCAGGACCTCAGGAGGGGAGCCTGTGTTCCTGTGTTGGAGACTCGGGAGACCTGGGCGCAGCTCCGCTCGCCAGCTCTCAGCCCTGGCGGACTCGAGCTTCAAGCCTGTTTCCGCTCCTATAAAGGAGATTGTCCATCTTCCCTCGTGGGCTGGGGCAGGGCAGGGCCAGGAGCGGACTGACCATGTCCCCAAATCTTTATAAAGGAGATTGTCCATCTTCCCTCATGGGCTGGGGCAGGGCAGGGCCAGGAGCGGACTGACCATGTCCCCAAATCTTTATAAAGGAGATTGTCCATCTTCCCTTGGGCTGGGACAGGGCAGGGCCAGGTGGGGACTGACCATGTCCCCAAATCTTTATAAAGGAGATTGTCCATCTTCCCTTGGGCTGGGACAGGGCAGGGCCAGGTGGGGACTGACCATGTCCCCAAATCTTTATAAAGGAGATTGTCCATCTTCCCTTGGGCTGGGACAGGGCAGGGCCAGGTGGGGGCTGACCATGTCCCTGACTCCTGCTGCAGGCGCTGTCTCCATGCCTGTCTGTGTGCCCACGGCGTCCAGAGAGGTGGACTGCCTCCTGGGGGGTGGGTGGCAAGGAGGGTTACGGTGTGCGTTTGAAGGTGGCACGATTGACCAATTATAACACAAGAATAAACCATTTCGCATACTCAGGTCTGTGAACTCCCTTTTGCCCCAGTCTGTATACACATTTTCTACTTTCTGTGTATTTTTAAAAGAAAACTTCATGCCTGATACGAATAAGGCCTTTTACCTTTTTTGTTATAAACATTCGGTTTAGAAGTGATGATGGCTGACAGTTAACGGCCAGCAGAAGCCAGCGGCCTCTTAGTGGACAAATTATCTGTATTTCAGACAAAATCAAAAGTAAACACTCTCCCAAGTCCCTTCAGGGCTGCATCAGTCCTGGGGAGTCCAACGCTGCAGCCGGGCCCTGCCCCCACCCCGCACTGGGGGACCGGCAGCCTCTTCGGGGGGCGCACTCTGCCTTGGGACCGGTTGCTTCCACGGCTGGGTTCCTGCTTAAGGAACTGGTTCTTCTGAGAGCCTTTTCCTTTCCTCAAGGGAGGGCCTTGTCCTCTCTGACCGGTGGTGTTTCCCTGACCAGTGGGAGCACTCTGATGACTTTGCTTACTGTTTCTATGCATTATTTTCAAGAGTCACAGCAGTGAGTTCCCGTGTGTAGGTCAAGGACCACAGAGCCTCAGATGTCCAGGCTGTGCTCCCGAGGTCTGCGTGCGCGGGCCTCAGCCACGGGGCAGTGACACTGTCCCTCCTCCCCGTCCCGAAGCCTGTTGGGAACTGGCTTCAGGGAGAAACGTCTCCTGACTTGTCACTGGTTCTCAGAGGCCGTCAGTGCTAAGCAAACACAGACCCCGTTCTGGAACCTGTATAATAAACTCAGACACATTAGCTTCTGCTCACGTCTCCAGTCAGGGCCTGACCCCTAACCCTTGGGCTGTGGGGGAGGGGCAGCGGACGTGCCCACGTGCCCATGAGCAAGTACATGTTATTTCTTAACTTTCTGTGTTCGCTGAGTGCCAGACGGTAGACGGTGTCTCTCCATGGTGGCGCGAGATGACGTTGCAGTCTGTGCGCTTTAATCGTTCAGTTCATCTGAGATCAATGGACCAGAAGGCGTGGAGGGGAAAGTGAGGTCACACTCACAGTCCTCGGTGGGGGTTCCCCGCTTGAGCCACCAGCCAGTCTGTGTGGCCTGGAGCCTGTCGCCTAATCTCTCGGGGTCTCAGACGCGTCGTGTCTGCAGGAAGAGACAGACAGAATGCCAGTGAGGCTGTGACAGACGGAGGGCTGAGGTGAGAGCTGGGGACACCCAGGCCCCGCCGTAGAAGGGGTTACAGTGCGTCCTGGGACCATGGATGTTCAGGAGTCAGTGCTCACTGTGGCTTTGGCTACAACTCTGCCTGGTGCACCTCACAGATCACAGTGAACTGAGTAACCCCTTTGGAGAAAATAAGTTATGATTTAAAAAACAGACAGGATGGACAAACTTGCCGCTGGGACTTCCAGATTTTTAATGAGTGGCAGCTCTTGGGTGCCTCTGGCAAGCTGGCGAGATCTGTCTAGATCTCCACGGCCTCTCCCCCCATCCAGCTTCCAGCTGACTGGACAGCACCAGGGAAGGGAAGTGGGGGAGCCTGTGCGCTGGTAGGGAGCGGACAGGGACCCTTCGTGCCCAGAACAGGAAGACCCCTCTGCGCACACTCGCAGATCAGAGCAGGTTAAGATCCCAAGCAGGGCCTGGTACCTCCGCCCTGAGAAAATGCCTTGTCCCGCGAAGGAAGGGACCGGCCCTCGGAGCTGCACCCAGAGGCCTGAGTGCAGTGCAGGGCTGGGTGCTGGCACAGCTGTAGTCCCCACCGTCAGGCTCAGACTCGGGGAGAACACAAGGGCTTCTAAGTATTTCAGCAGAAGGCTCTCCTTCCATCCTTTGGCTTCAACTGTGACCGTGGTGTCCCTGAACCCCGTGGCGCAGGCAGGGGGCTGAACTGTGCAGAGTACCGGGGGCCTCCACACCTGGAGCCCGCTGGCTAGGAGATGGCAGAGGTGGTTCCTTGGGGAGCAAGCGGGGTGCGGCTTCCAGGAAGCACAGGTGAGTGAGGGTGGGTGCCACTTGTATGGCACTGCAGGTCCTTGGTCAGCAGCTGCTTCCTGTGCCCTGCGTTCGGGATGAGGTGGCCATCTAACCCTGGGGCTGCATGGTGGACCCCAGGAGTTCATGTCCCACCTGCTGGCTCACCCTTGGTGCTGCCCATGGCTGCTCAGCGGACCTCCTGGTCATCTGCGGTTCATGCCGCAGTTGCTTGTTCCAGGGGTCTGCTCCCTCCCGCTAGAGCTCCCTGATGGCGGGCTGCCCGGAGCTACAGTGTCTCCCTGCCACAGGGCCCCGCCACTGGGGCTTTGAAGCCTCGTGCTTTCCTGGCAGCTGCCTCCCCTCAGATTCCCTCTGTGTCCAGAAAGGAAACTGTTGTCTGTGGGCTCCGCATCCCGGCAGTGCTCGTGGACTCTGTTCCTGCAGACCTGCCATCGAAGCCAAGTAGGGCCGCCCGGGCTGTGTCCTCAGCAGCACTCGGGCCTTGAGGGGCTGTTCCCTTCTCCCACAGCTCAGCTGTGTGCTGTTGACAGTCTGCCTGTCTCGTTCCACGTGACCTGTGCACGCGCCAACAGCCTTGGAACAGATTTACACTCGAATGTTTCTTTGTCAGGTCGTACAGCGTGTTTGACAATAACCGCCAGGACCCCACGGGACTGACAGCTGCGCTTCAGGCCACGGACCTCGCTGGAGTTCTGCACATGCTCTACTGCGTGCTCCTCCACGGCGGTGTCTCGGACCCCACCACTGCCAGCCCCAAGGAGACCTACTCCCAGAACACCGTGCAGGTGGCCATCCAGAGTCTGCGTTTCTTCAACAGCTTTGCAGCTCTCGACCTGCCCGCTTTCCAGGTAAGAGCACAGGCTGATGTCGGTGTTGGCCATCCACGCCTTCACGCCTCAGGGCGGACGCCATGTGAGGGTCCCCAGGCTGGGCGTGAGGAGGGGACTGCGATGGGGATGTGTATGTGCCGTTGATCAAACTGTCCCCCGGGAGCTGTGTTGGATGCTCTCCCTGTGTATTTCCGTGAATTCTCGTGACTGTCCTGCAGGTCCTTGTGCACCCATTTCACAGACGGGGAGCTGAGGGCCTGCATGTGGCTGAGTAGGTTGCTGCTCTGATTCTGTCTCTGCCACGTACAAGCCTCTGTCTCGATTTCTTTAGATGAGGGTGTGATCATCCCATCAACTTTTTTTTTTTTTTTTTATCCTCACCCGAGGACATTTTTTCTATTTTTTGTTCAGATAGAGTGTGGGAGGGAGAGAGAGAGAGAGAGAGAAACATCGACGTGAAAGGGACACGTTGAGTGGTTGCCACCCACACGACCCAACCAGGGCCGGGGACAAACTGCAACCGAGGTATGTGCCCTTAGCGGGAACCGAACCCGGGTCTCTCAGGACCGCAGGCTGACGCTCTAACCGCTGAGCCAAACCGGCCAGGGCCCATCAACTTTTAATATTAAGGAAAGTAATGGTGTTTTTATATACACAGAACCAGAATTAGATAAATTGTTTTGATTGATAAGACTTCCTATGGATGATTTAATTGATTGTGTCCAGTGTGCAGGGCCTGTGTAGTTAAATGTGCAAACCCCTGTAAAGTTTTATAGCTAAAGAAAGAAAAATTGCTTTATGCTAGAACATCAGACTATCAACTTAGAAACAGTTTTTTTTTAATGTAGGAAATTTAATTTTCAAAAACACTGAGGCTTTAGAACAGAGCAAGCCCCAAGGAGTAGACTTTCTCTTTCAGTTTATTAACTGTCAAGTGATTTCATTAAAAAAGGAGTACGCTTGGCAGATGATGGACCCATAATGTAGATGGATTGCTTTGCTAGAGGGAGAGGTTATGGAGATACAAATGTGTGGAAAGTGGTCTTGCCATTCTGAGAGAGACTTCTGTTTTGTAGCCAGTGACAGATGTGCCGTCCTGGTCTTCCTGTCTTGGTGTCACCACAGGAAATTGGCAGATTTGTTGTACCATCAGATTCGGCACCCTTTCACTTGGCAGAGTTCGCTTATCCACCAGGAGAACTGGAATCTCTTCCTCGGGGGTCAGTGCTTCTCCGTTTTCAGAGCAATGGCAGCAGCCATAGGTGGTAACCACGCAGTACAGGCCATTCTGAGGTTATAGCCCCGCACAGACGGGCTCCTCCGCTCGAGGGTCCTCCCTGGACGGAGCGTAGCATCCGTGGTTTATGAAGACCAAGCCCATTGTGTTTGTGCTGCCTGGAAACAGTCTGGAAACCAGGAAACACCAGTTTCATGTCCTCGGAGTGCAGAGACCAGCAGTCTCTCCACCACTTTGCTCCAACTGGGGTGACTTCCTTTGTCACCAGGCATTAGGAAAAGCAAATACCTAAGAGCTGTCCCTTAGCTTCTTGTTTCACGGGTCCTGTAGCGAGGATTAACGGCCTTGGTGTGCCCCCCACAGATGAGCTTGGTGACCACATCGGTCGTTCCTCTAAGCGCCAGGGCTGCAGACCCCGCCTCCGGAGCTCTGGGTGCGTGCAGCCTGCCCCACGGGCGCACCAAGCCCCACCAGCTGACTGAGTGGCCTTCGGGCACAATGGCCAGTAATACTAGAAAAACCGAAAGCTTACTTCCAGAGCCCTTGTGCCAAAGTAAGATAAACACCAAGATTTCTCCTCGCTAGCTCTTTGCCATGTCCGGCCCAAAATGTAGGCCCTGCTTGGGCCTCTTTTGCCAGAATCGGCGGGGAGCCCCAGGTGACTAATGGTTCCCGAGGTGCCCCCGTGTGCCGAGTGCCATCCAGCCTGGTTCCCAGCAGCCTCTGCACCGCCGCTGTCCTCCGGGCAGCTCCGCTGTTCTCGTCGCCCTTCCTCCTGCCTTTCTTCCTGTGCTCTGACTCTGGTCTCTTTCAGTCACCTTTGCTGTCAGTGTCTCCTCTCCCCGTGCTGTTCCCAGGTGCCTTTCCCCCAACCGCTGATGGTCGGGAGGCCTACGGGTCGTTGGCCTGGCTGCCACCCTGTTGGTGCCCAGGCCCAGTGTGTGTTCTCTCTTGGCCCCTCAGCCTGTGGGGACCCAGGTGCCCGTACTTCTAGCATCAAGGCCTTGGGTGCATCTGCCAACAGTTACCTGATTGTTGCCGTTTCTTTTGCATGTTTAGAAAAAACAAACAAACTTTTAGTGGGATAAACAGCGGCTTCTGCTGAGGGGCCTGAGCGATGGGAGTGTGGACGGGGCGGTGGACTCCAGGGCAGGAGCTGGAGTTTCGTGGAGGCCCCTTCATGTGCAAGCTTGATCCCTGGGTGACTCCGAGCTGGGTTCACTGCGGTCTGTTGGCCAGAGACTCGACATACAGCTTCCTGTGTGACACGGCTTCTCAGAGCATCGTGGCTCTGGGTTCCAAGTGGAGTGTCCTGAGAGGAAGGGTCCGGAAAGCAGGTGTTCTAAGACAGGCGTACAGACGCGCATGGCTCTTTGGGACCTGGCCCGGCCATCAGGTGGTTACCTAGCCATCATGCCCTCCCTCGTGGTTGTTCATCCTAAGCCTTCTGGAAGACAGAGGCCCATGTCTCGGTGCAGGGACTGTCACAGATGTCGTCCTCTCCCACCACAGCTGTCTGCTAAGCTAAAGCAGAACATCAGTCCGCACAGAACGCCCTGATGTGGGCATTGCCCCGCAGGCAGAACTCAAGTGCATGGACACAGATCAGAGCACTGGAGAGCAGTGGGGATGTGGGGGAGAAAAGCGCCGTGTTCACGACAGCTGGGGCCAGAGGCACTGGTCTTCTAGTCCTCCGAGCAATGGGCACATCCAGTGTGGGCATTCTCGGAACTGCCTGTGACGGACAGGGGGACGGTGGTGCCGCGTGGGGCCGACCTCAGAGGAGCCGGGAGACCACATAGGAGGGCTGGCAGGGTCCGGGACTGCAGATCTGACCTGCTGCACAGTCAGCCCGGATGGTGTCCGCCTCGGTGCCCAGGAGGAGGCAGGCCCAGCACAGCAGGACCTGGACGCTGCCAGCCCTGGCCCTGAGCCGTCAGCGCCGGGTCGGACAGCCTCAGACAGCTCACCTGAGCCCTTAAGGCTCAGATTCTCACCTGAGAAGAGGGGGCAGAAACATCTAACTCCCCAGTCGGAGGGTCGCATGGAATGACATCAGGGGCCGAGCTGCCAGCAGAGTAGGCCCTGACGGCTCGCAAGGTGCTGTGTGCCTGGCTGAGGGATGGTCATCGGGACTCCGGCCGTGACTCTCCCAGCTGGCCCCAGCCCTGAGCATTGAGAGGCTGTCGGCGCGGGATCCTCAGCAACACGGGATTCATGTCGGCACAGCTGGCCCGAGAGCCCGGATGCTGTATATTGCGTAGTCTGACATTTTCACAATTGAACGTGGTCTCAAGAAACAAATCAGTGTACTGACAAGACCATTAATTCTGGCTAAAAAGGAAATATAGGTTCCCTGAAAAATTGGTTTAATTTTTATATCCACACTTTCGTGCCCCTTGACCTACTCTTATCAGTGAAGGTTAAACAGAGGGTGCTGGGTCACAGCATGCTGGACGTCACTAATTAAATAAGGGCTGAGCTGAGAAGGTGTCACTGCTTGATTTAAAGGAGCAAAGGCCTGCTGAAGTCTCTCCAGGGCCCGGAAACCTTTGTCTCGGGCCGTGACGCTGGGACGGGGGACGGGTCAGCAGTGGTTCTGTTTCCACAAGAAGGACTGCGCTCCGCCCCCCGCCAGGCAGTGTGTCCCTGAAACTCAAGCCGCCACTCCTCTGACCTCTCCAGCCAGCTGAGCCCTCGAGCCCTCATTTGAGACAGGGGTTTCCAGCGCTGCCCTCTGCCCCCAGCCGTGTTCCCCCGCGCTGCGAGCTCCCGTCGTCTGCCCTCCTGTCCCGTCTGTCGTGTTTATTAAATAGAAGCTCCTCCCGCGTGCCCACTGCCCACCGCGTGCCCACTGCCCACCGCCTGCGCCTATCTGCAGAAAGGGCCTGGGAGCCCAGAGCTGGGGTCGTGGTTTGTTGGGGGGACAGGTGGGTGAGCCGTGGGTTTACAGATGTGTGTGTATCTGAATCGGAGCTGGTTATTTCTGTTTCCTTCCTATTTGAACAGAAGTAAATAATTAGAACTGTATGTGTATCCCTGTGTACAAGAAAACATTTTCTTCTCTAGAGGAAAAAAAGTATTGGAAGTCAGCTAAATGGTAGATTTACAGGTGATCTTTAGTATTTTGATATTTTTCTCATTTTTTTCACAGTGAGATTATTTGCACAATGAAGGAAAAAAAATTGGGTCTGCTATGCTCCATTTACTGTCCTTTTCAGGTTAAGCTTTGTGATTAGCGTACTCATGTGTTAGCACAGTGAGCCCTGAAGTGCTGCGCTCTGGAACCTGGGAGCAGGCGGGGGGAGGGGGTGTCACACTGTGCGTGGGGTCCCTGCCCCTGCGGGGTTCTCATGGCTCCTCCTCTTCCAGTCCGTCCTAGGGGCCGAGGGCCTGTCCCTTGCGTTCCGGCACATCGCCAGCTCCCTCCTGGGCCACTGCAGCCAGGTCTCCTGCGAAAGCCTGCTCCACGAGGTCATCGTCTGCGTGGGTTACTTCACTGTCAACCACCCCGATAACCAGGTAAGAGGCCGGGGGTTCCTGAGCCTGGCTGCCAGCGCTGAGAGCGTGAGGTACGGTTCTCGAGTCCCTGACTTCTCCCAGAGACTGGGTCGGCACTCGGTCGGCACCAGCCTGCTCGTGCAGCTGTGGAAGTGAGACACTTGAGTGAGGTTCTCGAGCCACCCAGCATCTGCTCCCCGCACGTGGACCCCATGTGTCCGTGCAGGTGTCCTTCTGAGGGCAGAGTGCGTCTTTCTGCTGTGGTCACTTTGCAGGAAGTCCAGTCGGGTGCTTTATGACGCTCCCAGCCCAGGCCTCAGCCTGACGTGGAGGCTGCCGGGGGTGGGGGGGCGCCTGGGAAGGGGGCCTGGAGCTCTCCCCCTCAGTCACCAGAGCAGTGTTGTTTTTAATTCTTTTGACTATTTGGTTTTTGAGCAGAATTTCATGCGTACATTGGGCTCTGCTGCTGTAAGAAGTAGGGTCTGTGTTACTGTGTGAGAGAGTCATGAAGTTCTGTGTTTCACTTTCTTTGAACTAGAGTTATGGCATAAAGAACATCAAATAGTAATCACCGGCATGCTCATTTATCTATCTTTCTTTAAATACTGTTACTGACTTTCATTTTTTAGAGAGGGAGAGAGAGAAAAACATCGATCAGCTGCCTCCTGCACGCCCCTCATGGGGGATTGCGCCTGTAACCCGGGTACGTGCCTTGACTGGGAGTCGCACCGGGACCGCTCAGTCCATAGGACAGCGCCCAGTCCACTGAGCCACACCGGCCTGGAAATCGTTTTTCATCTTACACCTGGAAGGTCACACTTTCCACCCACCCGCCACCCCTCTGCGAATGTCGACGCAGCTGAGGTCGCACCGCATACGCACTCACGTCCAGCTTCACACGGCCTTTTGTCGAAATCGTTCTTTGTGAATGTCACTTCTAACGTTTGGCTGGCCTGTGGCTGACCAAGCAGCTTCCTGGTGCAGCTGGCTCCGTGTCACCGGGACGCAGTTGTGAAGAGGCGAGGGGTCAGTATGTGAAACTGCTGGTTGTTCTGTCAGCAGAGAAGTGCAGTTCTGGGTAAGCGTGCTGTAGCAAACACCACAGGTGAGTTGAGCAGACAGATGCGAGGAAGGTCATTTCACAGGGAAACGGGCGGAGGCGGGAGGTGTGCTTTGAAGAAAAGCCCACTGGAGACCAAGAGCTCAGGTGGCGATGCTTCTCCATGCGGAGCTGCGAGGTTCCCATTGGCTGGCTTGTTGCTGGGCGAGGAGGAAACCTTCCTTCTGCTGGTGTGGCGGACACTCCACGGGCAGCACAGGGTCTGTGCATGGTGCTGAGCAGTGGTGAGGCTGCCCCCAGGCCGCAGACGCCCCTGCACGTGAGGTTCCTTCACTGCGGCCAGCACGAGGACAGGTTCCAGCTGCGCGCAGACAACTCCAGTGATGATCTGCTGAGCTTGACCTGTGTGGGCTTTCAGTTTTCTGCCGACGCTGGGTCCTAGACGGACCCGTCCTGTAGCGAAAGGCTTTTCACCCTGAGCGCTGAGCTCGCCAGAGAGGACGAGAAGTGGGATGGGGTGCTGGTGTTTGCAAGTGCCTGTGACAGCCGACCTGTGGCTATGGAACAGGTGGGCATGTGGGGACAGAACACGAGCACATGAACAGCGCGAGGAGACGGCCCTGTGCTGGCCAGGTGGAGTTGGGGTCGTTGTTGAGAGCTGAGCTCACTGTGAGGAAGAAATCAGAGAGGAGAAAAAAGCCAGAGGACTGAAGACTAAGCTGACAGCACTTCTGACTGGGGGAGGGCAGAGAAGCCAGTTCTGCCCTGAGGCAGTTGCTGGGCTGAGACGCCACACCTCATGGAGATCTGCTTCTGAGATAACCCGAGGTCTGGGATGTTCTCCCGTCCGCTGTCTCCCTCCTTTCAGTGGGCGTGAGTGCAGGCGTCCGTGTGCCTGTGGACAGCTGCGCAGTCGGGACCGAGGGGTGACGCAGCCCTGAGGACAGAAGGACACTGAGACCAGGACTCGACCCCGGTCTTTCACAGCCCAGCTGTGCAGTCCTTTCTTGTGGCCACGTCGATCGGATGTGCCACAGCCCCATCTCCTGGTAGACCCTGAAGTGCACCCGGGCGGGAGGGGCATAGCCGGCAGTGCCTGTGTGCCCAGACCTGGAGAAGCTGCCATTCTGCAAGCCCGTGCTGACTGGGAGCTTCCGGGGCACGCTGTGCCTGGCCCATGGCTCAGAGACCCTGGGGACGGTGAGTGTGTGTATGACGAGACAGAGGCCCAGGCTCCAACCCCAGCTCCGTCACTAGCTGTGTGGTCTCCGAAGTCGTGCTCCCTTCCAGGCCTGAGCACTGCAACAAAACTGAGAGGCAGATGGTCTGGAAGTGGCGGTGATGGGGGCACAGTGTTGTGACTGTTCCAAGATTACTGAATCGTAGGCTTGACCGTGCTGAGAATGGTGAGGTCCGTGTTGCATATCCTCACCACAGCAAAAGAGGCTTTAAACAGTGGGTACAGGACCGTCTCCGCCGTGAGCTCTGATGTTTTAAAGGCTGTGGCTGGCACCACAGACGGGCCAGCATTCTGGTCTCCCAGGGACTCGCACCCCATGGGTGTTCAGGTACTGCCGTGCTCCAGGTCCTGCCCGCCTGTGGCCCTCGTTCTTACAGGCCAGATGCCTCTCGGCTGCCCTGTTAAGAGAGGGGTGAGCGCAGGCGGGTGAGATGGCAGGTGCCTGGTCCTGTGATGCCCTCTGGAGCCACCGCGGACTCACCCGCCCTCTGGACTGCATTGAAGAGCGAGAGCGGGAGTAGCCTGAAGCTTGCTGAGGGGTCGCTGCTCGTGTCCCAGGAGAGCTGGGGAGTTTTCCATAACTGAAAAGCTGATGGTTCATTCTCCTTCTAAAACCTTGTCTCACTGAACTCTGTGTGCTCCCCCAAACCCAGCAATTCGCGAGTGTTTGTGGGGGCGTGCAATGAGTGCAGACTCAGTCCCGGGCGGCTGCACCTCCCCCTGCACGAGCCTGGTTGGGTCCCTGGCGCTGCGGGTGGACAGACAGGCCCGCCTCGCCTGTCTCTGTACAAGTGAGGGTCCAGCTACGCACTCTAGAAAAGAGGGATTTTAGAGAGAGTGCAGCACTCGGCGTGTGTGGCGTTTCTGTGCGTTTGCCAGCAGTCTCGTCTCTGCAGTCTGTCCATAGGAGAGCCTGTTTCCTGTGTGGAAACAGAGTGGCCCCACGGACCGGGCGCCCTGGGCTCCTACGCGGCCCCACTGACAGGACTGGGCGCCCTGGGCTCCTGCGCGGCCCGTGCTGCACAGGGTCAGCCCCCGTTCAGTCTTAACTGGCAGGGTGGAGTTCCTGATGCCCAGGGAGACCACCAGACAGCCCTGGGGGGCAGAAGGCCCCTGCGTGTGGGACAGTCCCCTCTCCTCGGGGCAGCAGTTTCTGATGAAAACACTCACTTAAATCAAAAGCGTGCTTCTACTCGATGGCACTGTCAGGACCCTTTGTTTCTTCCCGTTTAATTATTATAATGAATCCACTTAGCATGTAGCGTGAGCCCTTCGCTCATTTACATTTTATATTGGACGATTAAATGTGGCCTGATAATTAAATTAGCTGCAGTGACAAATGGTGGCCCTGCCTGCGCACTGCCACGCGGGGATGAGCGCTCCGCACGTTCACGCCAGGCAGCGGCTGGCGGGCTCCCGTGGGAAGACCCTGGGCTCGCAGCTGTCGGCGGATCTCAGGAGAGAGGCAGGGAAGGGCCCACCATGAGCCCATCCTGCACGGCGGCTCTGCCGGCCAGGGGCTTCTGCAGGCTGCTGCAGGCAGCCAGGGAGCTGGACCGGAGGCTCTGACCGTGACGGGCATTTTCCAGATCTTTGTAATTTGGTAATTTAGTAAGAAAACCCAAACATTCATCAATGAACTGTCCCTACAATGTCTGTTCTCGCCCCAGCCGTTGCCCTGCAGACGCACACACGGCCCCTGCCCATCACCCCGTCACTGCACGCACGCACGGCCCCTCCCTGTCACCCACGCACGCAGGGCCGCTCCCCGTCACCAGCGCTCTACTGTCGGGCAGCCGGGGCCTGCTCAGACATTCCTCCTGCACCTTTTTGCTCTCAAAGGTGGAGCATCCTGGTGAACCGTTAGGTGAACCGCCAGCTCTGTGCACGCTGCAGGGAGTTGCCATGGGCTCAGTGGGGCCAGCGGCAGGCCGTGCTGCTCTCACCGTGAGCGTGGGTGGCGCCCTGGTGCCGGCACACAGGCACTGCTGTCTTCTCTCCGTGTGCACACATCCCGTCCCGTTCATGTCAAACATCATGTCTGCGGAAGGGCCCACAGGTTCAACGACAGAACCATTTGGGAGTTACTCTCACTATTATAGCACCAAAGAAAAATGTGAGTTTCTTCCCCAAAGTAATGCAGTAAATTGCCTAATTAAAAATAGCTTCTGCTTACACATTTATTTTAAGACTTCAGGTGAGCGGCCTGGCTGGTGTTAGGATGGAGAAATTTGCCAGTTAGCAACTTTGGCTGATTGTAGTAAAGTCAGCCGTGTCACAGAGCCTGATGAAAGACCCTCTTCCCTCGTCTCTTTGGTGACTTTCCCAGCACAGGACCAGCTGGAAGGCCGCGGGCTCCCTCCAATGCCTCTGCGCTGCACAGGCCAGCGAGAGGTGAGGGCTCGCACTCTGCCCTGAGACCTGGCGGGAGCCCGCACCCCGGGACCAGCATGGCCAGGGTCCTTGTGCACCTGCCCAGAAGGGAAGTCCCACAGACCCTCCTGCGTGCAGACGCGTGGCCAAGCTTGCAGCGCCCAGACTGACTGACCGCCTGGGCCATCTGCGGCTGGGATTTGAACTTGCCTTTGACAGCACTGAGGGTCATGGCTAGAGGACGAGAGCATAGGCTCTGAGTGAGCAGGCTTGGCCAACCTCTCAGCACTGTGACCTGGGTCCAGTGCTTATGTGGAGGAGGGGGGACAGTGCAGGGCTGGACTTGTGGGGTGCTGGGGAGGCCGCTGCTGCCCCTTCTCGTCCTGTCCTCACAGCTGCTGGGCACCAAGCGATGCCCCGGAGTCACGCAGAGCCCCGAAGCACAGGGTTGTACAGAGAAGCCCTCTTCTTCTGCCAGCCTTGGCCATTCTCGACTCCGAAAGTTCTGGTGTGACATGGTCGTAGAATCCAACAATGAATCCGTGAGGTTGGAGGCTGGCCACAGCTGCATCTCAGTGGTGCGACAGCAAGTGGGGGGTCCACTGAGCTGCTCTGGCAGGTTGAGAGCACCGGCCAGGGCTCTGTCAGCCCAGGGACCTGGCGGAACCGTCCCCGCCAGCTCCATCCCAGGACTGGGCAGAGCAGCAGAAGACACATGGGGAGCCGCCCAGTCCTCAGCAAAAGGCTGAGGGCGGGTGTGCCCGGGAAATCTGCGGCGGGGCTGGAGACGCACAGGAAAATGACATGAGCTCCTGACCAGGTGCTGCCTCTGGCCTGCTCTATGCCTTGGTCGTGGACAGACCTTCTTAATACATCACGGAGATCGACCGTAATCCCAGAGAAAGGAGATGTCTACAAGATCCCACGGGTCATGTGCCGACTGGTATGGAATGGTCACTGGTGCAGCCGCCATGGTGGCTGGGCCCTTCCCTGCTCATAGCTGTGACCCTGGGTGACTCGCTGCCCCGCGTGTTAAGAGTCGGCTGGGCTCGCCCTGGCTGGTTTGGCTCAGCGGTTAGAGCGTCAGCCTGCGGTCCTGAGAGACCCGGGTTCGGTTCCCGCTAAGGGCATGTACCTCGGCTGCAGTTTGTCCCCGGCCCTGGTCGGTCGTGCGGGTGGCAGCCACTCGATGTGTCCCTTCACGTCGATGTTTCTCTCTCTCTCTCTGTTCCTCTCCCTCCCACTCTACCTGAACAAAAAATGGTAAAATGTCCTCGGGTGAGGATAAGATAAAAAAAAAAAAAAAAAAAAACTAAAAAAAAAAAAAGAGTCGGCTGGGCTCTGGGCCCTTCCAGCTCACGTAGGGGGTGAGCATACCCTGTCAGATATGGGAGGTCACAGCCAGGCCACCAGGCCCTTTGTGTCCACCGCCAGCTCCCCTTCCCAGAGCCCCGCCTCTCAAGCTGGACACATTGACCATGACCCTCGGTTCCTGTCGAGGAGGCAGGGAGGGCGTCTCCACGCAGCACCAAGGGCCGCAGGAGCAGGAGAAAGGGGGACCTCACGTCAAGTAGTTCTCTCTGAGTGGCAACCCAGAACCCAAAGCGCCGCGAGCCAGAGTGTGGGGGCTGCTGCGAGGAGAGCCCGGGAAGTGCCTGCGTGAGTCCCGGGGCGGCAGTGACCTTAATTGGAACCTTCTCCAACTGTACTCACAGCAGAGACGTGAAAGCCGGGAAATCTGAGAGACCCTGTATTTCGCTGTGAGAGCAGTGAATGGACTACAAAGAGACTGCACTACTGCTACGTTCTGAGGTTAAACGAAATTGTCACAGACCGGTGCTGGGGGCCGTAAGTGCTCTGTGGAGTGCCTGCCGCTCCCTCTGCTGCTGGGGTCGCCCCGCGACTCCCGCTGCTCACTGTGCTCTGAGGGAGGAAGCTCAGCCCCAGCTCTCCTGCAGGGAAGGTCCCGGCCCACCGCACCTTCGGGCAGGTTAAATGTGCACCTGCCCAGCTCTCTGCCCTGAGAGCCCCGTCGCCCGCCCTGGTCAGGGTCATTCTGGGATCACACGTGCGTGCTGAGAGCGTGAGTCTCTGTTCAGGCAGAACTCGGGTCAGGATGCCAGGATCACCGCTGGGGAAAGGCCTGGGGTTCGCACTCTCTGTGATGACTCTTCGTTCTTTCTTCAGAAAAAGTATTTTAAGTTTTGTCTCTCGATACATTATGCAGGACTGTCTGTGACCAGCCTGTACTGGACAGGCCACAGATAACGCAAATGAACAAGAACCCAGAACGGAGCCCCTCACAGGTGATGTGCTCAGTCTGCATCACCCACAGCCGTGCTCCGGCTCCTTCTCGGACATAATCATGGCGGGGGGGGGGGGGCACATCACAGCGGTGGCGTCTAATCCTGACAAAGCAGAGTCTGTTAGGCAGTCCTGCCTCCTTGTGTCTGCGGGAATTGGGACCCGCTTCGGTGTGAAAGGTAGCAGAGGGCGCTGGATGAGGGCCCTGAACCCCCTTTGCCTCCCGGTGCTGGTGCCCAGCTCACAGCCTCGCCCAAAGGAAGCAGAGAGCAGCATGTCTGGCTCAAGTTCCCTGGAGGGACATGCGGGCACTACGCATGCCTTGATTTCCTGGGACCCCTGGATCTCCAAAGACTGATTTCCTGGCATCTGGCTTCCGCCTCTGGCCTTGGCTCCCTCCCCCCAGGAGGCCACGCTGCTGCTGCTTCCACAGGAGGGTCCGCCCCCATACTGGCCAGAGCTCTGCCCCGGATGCAGCCTGGGGCAGCCCAGGGTCCCTGCTCCCCCGGGTATGTGTCTGGGATGATCCTTAGAGGTCACTGGCCTCCAGGCCTGGGCCTGGGCTTCAGGTGTCATGAGACTTGTCAGGGCCGAGGTGCACTTGCCTGGCCATCCGGCTGCCGCCCTTGGCCGGAGTTCGGTAGCAGGACCTGTTCTGCGAGAGGAATCAGCCAACCACTGTGTTCCTGCTACAGAGACTCGCTCTCTTGGCCGTCTCAGTGCATTTAGATGTCTAGACACCTGTTTTTGTCCTCTGTTGAGGACAGCTCGTCTCTGACAAGAAAAGGAAGAGACAAACGAGAATTCCTGGGCAGAAAGACTTGGCCTCGGTGAGGTGCAGCTGTCTGTACACATTGTCCAGCTTCATCGCCGTGCACACTGGCAGACCGCGCCTGTGGCCTTGGGGTTGACAGGCGGCCCCGGGCTTCCAGGGTAGCTGCGCCCACCTGTCCCTGTGCTCGGCCGGGTGCCAGGAGACCGGGACACACAGGGGCGGGCGAGGGACACAGCCGGCTCCTGTTCCTGTAGATGCAGAGAGGGTGTCATCTCAGGCCCTGGGACGGAGACTTCGCAACTTGAGCTCTGGCCTCGCCCCTTCCTTCCCCAGACGGGTGCCAAGAGCATGTGTCAGGAACACCGGGCGCCCTGTCAGCTGCGGGGGCGCCGCAGCGTTGAGAGGCAGCCCGTCCCTGTTGAGCAGCGGCCTCGTGCATGAGCCGGCCACTTCCCTTAGACGTGCTTCTGACTGGGCGGGCGCTGGAGGAGCAGGCGGTTGGTCTTGTGGGCCGAAACGGCTCTCCCTCATGGCACCCCGTGCCGGCCTCGACCCTCCAGCCGGCAGAGCTCGTGAACGTGCTCAATGGACCATGTGTCTGCTCGCTCCATCCTGGCCGCTGGCTGCCCTCCAGGCCCTCTCGGTCTGTCCGGGAGACGCAGCTCTGGGCCAGGACGGTCGGCCAGTTACGGTTGTAATGTGACAGAACCCCCTAGGGAAGCGCGTGGGGCCTTGGCAGACGGGGTTGCACCCTCTGCCTGGGCCTGTTGCATGTCTACCAGACTTAGGGTGAGGTGTACGTGACCCCCACTTCCCTTCCTTCCTCCTTCGCATTGCACTGTTGGGAGAGCACTTGGGTCTCCCGTCGTAAGTACAGAAATGTGAGACCCGAGCTGCGGACATTCAGAACCCGCAGGCAGCGCCAGCAGGGCCCCCCGGACGCCCAGCCTGTCACCCCTCGTTTCGCATGGCTCACAGCTGCTCATTGGAGACGAGCCCTTGGCAGGCCCTGCACTGGCCAGGAACTGGCTGCTTGACCCCTCACCAGAATGTGGCTTTCAGGAGAAAGGCCTCTTGTGTGGGTTTGATGGGAGTGGCCAGTGGGCTGTGCCTGTTGGAAGGGCAGCGTGTCCTCCTCCTCCTCATGGGACAGGCAGAGCTGTGTGAGGAGCTGGCTGGGGGCTGGGCACAGTGCAGGGAGCCCCATGGCCCAGGGAGGGGCCCCCCGTGTCCAGTGGCCCTGGAGGGCCTGAGAGGTGGGCAAGAAGCCAACCCTCAGTGTCCTGTGACAGCCTGGGGACCGGGGACAAGTCTTTCGAAGCTTCTGAGTGTCCGGTTTTCAATCATGAAAGGGGACGGGCAGAGTGGAGGATGTAGGCGGGGGCCTTGGCGCACAGACTGGAGTGGAGGCCTCCCAGGCAGTGACCTGAAGACGAACTCTTTCACCCCAAGTGAGACCAGTATCAGCAGCACCCACCCAAGGGGAGGTCTTTTCCAGAAACTGGGCCAGGGAGCCCTGAGGACCCCGAGTCCCGCCCCGCTCCCTCGTAGGGTAGGAGACAGTTCATCACAAACCCGTTCTCTAGGGGTGTCTCCGTCTATTTAGGGTGCAGAAGGAGCCCCCCCCCCAGCCGGGCTCGGTGGTTTGTAAAGCACACACACTTGTTCCCGGCGTCCTGTAGGCTGTAAGTCCCAGATCAGAGTGCCTGTGTGGTCCGGTTCGGGAGGGGTCTCTCCCAGGTTACAGATGGCCCCCTTCTCGTCCTCAAACGGCAGAGAAGCCTGGGGGCTGTCTGGAGTCTCCCAGGGCACCGGTCCCAGCCGTGGGGCCCAGACGCCTCCACATCACGTTAGGTTCCGCTCTGAGCCGGGCTCAGGGCTCGGGGCAGGAGATGTGGTTTGACCCCCAGTCGTGGACGGGGTGAGGACGCAGCCTGTCCGTCGGGGTCGGGCTGTGTGATCCCTGCTTTCCTGTCTGCTGTGCTGCCCGGGGCAGGACCTCCTGAAGGGCTTCGAAGGACTCACGCTGGGTCAGGGTCAGGAGACAGCTGCAGCCTGAGCTCCGGCCCTACCGCTGGATGCGTCCCGCACCTTCTGTGCCTCTCACCTGTGTGCCTTGGGTTGCACTCCTGCTGGGACCGTTGTCCTCAGAGCTGTCAGGGTGCGCTTCCTGCCCTCCCCGCCAGCGCCCCCTCCTGGGGCCTAGCTGGCACCCCACTGTGTGCAGAGCTCTGTGCTGAGCAGGCTGGGGAGAGGCCAAGCAGTGGCCCCGGGCTGCAGCCAGAGGGGAGGGCCAGCCCCTGCCCGAGTGCATGGCCTGTGGAGATGGGGTGGGTGATGGAGCCGCACACGGGGGGGCTTCTGGTCCTGCAAGTGTGTGGGAGCCAGATGGGGGTGGGGCTCGGAGCAGCAGAGCTCATTTCACACTGTGGTCACAGCCCCGTCGAAGTCCTGAGCCACCCAGACCTGCTCTGTAGGAAGGACCCTTTGAACTGACCAGAGCCAGGGCTCCCTGACACCTGCGCCCTTGGCCCCCAGATCCATGGCGTACGGCCATGGGCAACGGTCATCCATCAGCTCCAACACTGCTGGTGCGTGTTGGACATCGTCCCGGCCGGGTGACGAGGAATCACACGCGGACCTAACTGTGTGGCCCCTCCCCTGGTTCACGTTCGACATAACCCCCGATACGACTACTTGGAGACGGGGTTCTTGGGAGGTCACTGAGGTCAAGTGAGGTCCTGAGGGTGGGGCCCTGATGTGGTGGGATGGGGCTCAGGAGACAGGGAGAGAGCTGTCTTCCTACGCGAGGGGAGGCTGCGAGGGCCAGTGAGGGCTGCAGACGGGGAGAGCTCACCAGGCCCGGCCACCCAGCCCGGGTCTCGGACTCCAGGCTCCGGGACTGCGAGAGGGAAGGTCCTGGGCTGAAGGTGTCCAGCCTGTGACCTTCTGTGTGGCAGCCTGAGCCGGCCAGACGGACAGCAGAGTCTAGGAGCTTCTCCCTCCCGAGAGGTTTGCAGGGCCCAGGTCAGACAGCCCTGAAGGTCCCCAGCGCCCTAACTGAGGAGTGGCCAGTGCTCGGTCTGCCCCCCCTCCCCCCCCATGCTCTCCTACAACCTCGTCCTGCTTCTCTGACACGAGGGCTCCTCTGACCATCCTCCTTGGTCTCACCTGGCCCCGCTCTGTCCCCACACTTGACCCCGGGACTCAGTGCTGAATTCATCTCCGGCTGCCTGGCCTCCCTCCGTAGGTGCACTCAGCTCATCCTTCCTCTGCGGAAGCACAGAGCCCCGTGGGTGGCCGGGGTGGGCAGAGGAGAGAACAGCAGCCCCCTTTCTGGGCGTGTTCCTGTGCCCAGTCCTCTCCACCCTCTCCATGGGCACTGCTCACACACCAGCCTGAGCCGCCCCTTCTGAAGGCTTTCTTCCCAGACCGTTGACAGTTCCCAGAAGAGGGAGCAGGGTCTCTCCCCCTCCTTCCCTACCCCGCGAAACTAGAAGCAGTGTGAGGGCCCCTTCTCGGTGGGTCCTGCCCCAGCCTCTCAGAGAAGGATGGACAGTGGTCCAGCCCTGGCTACTGAGGCTCAGGGTGAGAGCCTCGGCCCCGGACCAAAGAGTCACAGGTTCGATTCCGGTCAAGGGCACATGCCTGGGTTGCAGGTTTGTCCCTGGCCCTGGCTGGGGTTGTTTGGGAGGCAGCCAGTCGCTGTGTCTCTCTCTCTCCCCCTCAACCCCATATTCTATTTGAAGACAAATGGGAAAACGTACCCTCTGGTGAAGAATGGGCCCAAGAAGGCTACCCTAATGCCAGCACGGGCGGTGGTGTCTGCAGGGCGTGTCTTAGCCTCAAGCAGGAACGTGACTTCCAGTGACACAGGATGTTTCTGAAGACCCTGCACCTGGTCATGTGTGCGTCCTTTGTTTGGGGACCCACAGTGTAGGACTTCAGCAGTTTGCTTAAGGGGTGTGTCTGTGTGTACGTCAGCGATCTCATCCTTTTCCATCTCACGGCACATGAACTAATCGCTGAAATTCCGCAGCACCCCAAAAATATAGATTTTGCCAATCTCACACAATTTTGATTCGTTCCCACCAGATGGCTATTGTGTTGGCCGTTGTCATCGTTTAGTTTTTGTTTTTAATTTTTTTTCCTTATTGATTTTAGAGAGAGAGGAAGGGAGAGATAAACATAGATGAGAGAGAACATCGACTGGCCACCTCCTGCACGCCCCCCCACTGGGGATCGGGCCCACAACCTGGGCATGTGCCCTGACCTGGAGACCTCCTGGTACAGGGTCGACGCTCAGCCATGGAGCCACACCAGCTGGGTATCGTATTTTTTATTTGACAGCCTAAGGGGAAAGAGGTCAGTGTCCCTGACTAAATAGTCGGGTACGGCCTGTTTTTAAAAATCTGTGGCGCCCAGGCTGACGGCTGCTGGTGCACGGCAGTGAGATGTTCACCTGCTAAGAAACTGCACCTTCCAGCCCAGACCAGTGGGCGGTTTGCCTGGGGTCACGTTAGCATCTGACCAGGCATCATGCCTGAGGCGGGTCCTCAGTGTGATGGGCCCTTGCAGACACCTGCCGGCTGCCGGCCCGCCGTCCAGGCTCCTCCCGGCCCCCGCCATCCAGTCCCCTGTGGGAGGCCCCTCCGGGCCCTGGGTGTGTGCCCTCAGAGAGGGCAGGGCCTGGCAGGCCCACGGGGTGCCCACCTTTACAAGCAGGTGCCAGCCCCGCAGTCACTGACTTGGGTGCAGCTCCGTCGGGAAAGCAGACAGAAAGCGCCACATCGCACGTCTGAGCTTTCCCTGAACATACACATTCCTGTCGTTCCGCAAGGCTTCCGTGGCCGTGGGAACACCAGCAGTCCAGGGTGACGGGAGCCCTGGGGCTGGTGTGAGCGACGGCATAGTCACCCAGCCCTGGCCTCACCCCTACCTGTCCACAGCCTCTTGGGAACTCGTTCCGGGAGCCCGAAGCCCAAGCACCCAGGGGTCGTGGGCATCTCACCTTCTCCCTGCCCCTGGGGGAGCGCTCCGCAGGGTCCAGCGGATGGACCTCAGCTTCCGTGGTCCGCGCCACAGGCGTTCTGAGTCACCCAGTGGCAGTCTCACCCAGGCCTCAATGCTGCAGGTCAGCCCCTCCCCGGACTCCCCGCCCTGTCTGCCCGTGTGTGACATGTGGTTCAACCAGGTGTCCTGTTCTGCTCACAGCCAGGCTGGCTGCGGCTCTCACTGCCCACATGGACCCCTGGCCTGTACCCGGGGTCTGTCCTAGAGGGCCCTGGGGTAGCTCCTTACCCCACGGTAACCAGACTGCTTACATCCATCCATATCTGCACCGTTCAGTGACTTAAAAGTAGTGGCCGCTAGCAGGTCATCTCACTACACTGCCAGCAACCTCTGCAGACGGACTTCACCCCTCGTGAAGTCTGGGGCCGTAGCCAGTCGCTCCCAGGCCCTGCGCTCATTTGCTGGGAACCAGGAGTTTACGCCTGGACTGCCGTGCCTGTGCCGGTCAGATAGGCCTGGAAAGAGCTTTCTGGTCAGTGTGTGTTCTCGTAGTGTTTGAACCACGAGGTTCCGAAGAGGCTTGTTCTCAGTCTTGGTCCACAGCAGGGAAATGGCTAACGGTGTGTCATTGTGAACTGCGACGGGGCTGTCTGGCCACACCACACAACCTGTAGCTAATGATCAAGATAAAGATGTGGGCCCACTAGTGTGGCTCCGTGGTTGAGTGTTGGCCCTGCACCAAGGGGTTGCTGGTTCTGTTCCAGGTCAGGGCACATGCCCAGGTTGTGGGCCCGATCCCCAGGGGGGGGCGTGCGGAGGTGGCCAGTCGATGTTCTCTCTCATCGATGATTCTGGGTTTTTTTCCCTCTCCCTTCCTCTCTCTCTAAAATCAATAAAGAAAAAATGTTTTTTTTTTAAATGTTTAAAATATAAGATAAAGATGTAAGAAAATGCTTCCTCAGTGAGGTGGCCGGCAGGACACCCTGTTCCCAGCGGCCAGGCTGCACCTCTGACATTCCTGCGGGATCTGCAGGATCTGAGGGTATTAGCAGGTCCCCATCAGCCTCCTCGGAGGTTTTTCATGTCACTTCAGCTATTGAACTAAAATATGTGAACTATTACTTTGTTGATTTTGTCCTTAAACCAAACTGCATTATCATCTGGGAGTTTGTCCTTAAAGTATTGTTAAAAGGACTTTGAAACCTTGTAAATCCCTGTAATTTATGTTTCTCCTGCCCCGGCTGTTTCTTCCCCTCTGGTTTTAATCTGAACACAGTCCCGCCTGGTGTGTACCTGTGCTGCTGTTTTCAAGCAGGATTTACAGTCCCACCGTGGGACCTGACAGCGCCCTACCTGTGGGCCCCCTCCCGCCTGTGGGCCCCCCTTCCCCTGTGGGCCCCCCTTCCCCTGTGGGCTCCCCATCCCTCCGCCGGTGGGCTCCCCCAGGCCGGGAAGTGGCCTGGGTCACGAGCTCCCCCAGGACGGTGCAGTCAGAGGTACTCGAAGCAGCTCTGATGTGGACGTTTCTTAGTCGGCGGTGAAGGCCCAGGGAGTCCATTGGGAGGGTCCTGCCAGCCCGTGAACCGCGTTGCCCGTGTCCTAAAGCGCACACGCTGTGAACAGACTGCTCCAAGGCAGCGTCTCAATTATCTAAACAACCCCCTTTTAGACTCAGTGGCACTGATGGAAACAGACAAGGAGTCAGCTTGGGGGAGGGGCCTCGCCGCCTGTGCAGAACTGCTCATTCCCTCACAGATGCACCCGCACGGCCGACTGCGGTGGGCCGGCCAGGAGGGTGCTCACGGGCTGGGTGCTGTGCAACCGTGTGTGCGCTTGCGGTCCGGCCCCGCCCCCCAGGTGTGTGCGTGTGTGCGTGCAGTCCTGCCCCCCCAGGCATGTGCGGTCCTGCTTCCCAGGCGTGTGCAGTCCTGCCCCCCAGGTGTGTGCGTGTGTGCGTGCGGTCTTGCCCCCCAGGTGTGTGCGTGTGTGCGTGCGGTCCTGCCCCCCCCAGGCATGTGCGGTCCTGCTTCCCAGGCGTGTGCAGTCCTGCCCCCCAGGCGTGTGCGGTGTGGTCCGGTCCCCAGGCGTGTGCAGTCCTGCCCCCCAGGTGTGTGTGTGTGTGCGTGCAGTCCTGCCCCCCCAGGCGTGTGCGGTCCTGGCCCCCAGGCGTGTGCGTTCCTGCTCCCCAGGCATGTGCGGTCCTGCCCCCCAGGTGTGTGCGTGTGCGGTGCGGTGCGGGCCCCCCCCAGGCGTGTGCGGTCCTGCCCCCCAGGTGTGTGCGTGTGCCGTGCGGTGCCCCCCCCCAGGCGTGTGCGGTCCTGCCCCCCAGGTGTGTGCGGTGCGGTGCGGCCTCCCCCAGGCGGGCTCTCTCAGGGCAGCCCCACCTGCAGCGCAGATTCTGTTCCCTTTCGAATGGCTGTGGGACTTGAGGAATCTTTGCCTTGAGTCAGGAGAGGAAATTATTTTATGCTCTTTTCAAATCTCACTTAAATTCAGCTCAGGTAAGGAGTTCAGAGTCGTCTTTTCCTCCCACGCTCAGCATGTTCTCCCTGGTTCTTCCGGACAGTCGGCGAGGGGCAGGGGCGGGGCTGCTGGCTGCTGACCCAGTGTCCCCTTCCCAGGGCATCGTGCAGTCGGGCCGCCACCCCACGGTGCTGCAGCGGCTGGCGCAGCTGCCCTTCCAGTACTTCAGCGACCCCCGGCTGGTCAGGGTGCTGTTCCCCGCCCTCATCGCCGCCTGTCACAACAACCGGCAGAACAAGGCCGCCCTGGAGCAGGAGATGAGCTGCGCCCTGCTGGCCACGTTCATCCAGGTACCTGCTGCCTCTGGGGAGGGAGCCCCCCAGGAATGTCACAGGTCGCTGTGAACCTCAGGGTGGGAAGGGGTTGCTCTTGTTCAGTTTGTGCGGGGAGGGTTCAGGGAAACGGCTTTTCTCCAGTGAGTGAGCCCCAATAAGGGGCTGGTTTTTTCTTATTATTTTTTTAATCCTTGCCCAAGGACATTATTTCCACCCGAGGATATTATTTTCCATTTACCTTATATAGAGTGGAAGGGAGGGAGAAGGGGGTGCGGGTAGAGAGAGAGAAACATCGATGTGAGAGGGACACACCAATTGGTTGCCTCCCGCACGACAGGACCAGGGCCAGGGACGAACCGCAACCAACCGAGGTACATGGTGGGAATTGAACCCTCAGCTCATTGGTCCTCAGGCCAACACTCTAGCGCTGAGCCAAACCAGCCAAGGCCATTTTACATATATTTTAACACAAATTATGTTAATGCTGCACAGATTTCTTAGAATGCTTATTTGGGATAGAAGGTTAGACGCGGGTACTTAAATCAGGCATGTTTTCCTATAGATAATGGTGCTCAAGGGAATGAATAGACATTGCATTTTAGTTAATAAAATGGTTCTGCAAGGTCCTCATGTATTAGATTATGAATAGTCACTAGAAAATTATATTAAAAGTAGGAGCTGGTCATTTTTGAAATTTGATATATTATTCTGCATTTTTTATTTTCTATATAAAAGTAAAATTACCAGACTTTAAGATTCAGCTGCAGAATACCTAAGAGCTCTTATAGTTGTGCTTTTAAAAAAATGTTAAAAATCTGAAAAAAAATCCGTCAGTATTTTAAGACACTAAATTTTATTAAAATGTTCAGTTTGTTAGATGTAAAATAAAATTGTATTTTCCACAGTAGGCAGCAACCTGGCCCTGGGATTAGTTGAGCAAAATGTAAGAGTTATCACAGTTCGGTGTAAAATTACAAGAATCTGGAGTCCATAATGTGCATGTGTTCAGCTTTCATATTTGGTCTCCAAAATATTCGTGCAAAAGTCATCTCAGAATTCAGAAGCATTTTTAAAGCCGCCCTCAGTGAAACTCCCTGCTTGTCACATTGGCATAAAAACACTTTTCTCGTCCACATAGGACTTCGCGCAGACTCAAGGTCAGGCGGATCACCGGTCTCACCAGCCCAAAGGTATGTCTGTGCAGTGAACGCCGTGTGTGCGCTGAGCAGATGTGTTTCTAACCCACCTTCTGGGACTGACAGGAATGAATGTGTTCCATGGCCCGCAGTGTTCAGTCTGTGAGCACCAGGTGCATTTCAGTGTAAAGAAATCCACCTTGTCGCCCTGGCCGGTTTTGCTCAGCGGTTAGAGCATCGGCCTGCGGTCCGGAGGGACCCGGGTTCGGTTTCCGCTGGGGGCGCGTACCTCGGTTGCAGTTTGTCCCCAGCCCTGGTCGGTTGTGCGGGCGGCGACCACTCGATGTGTCCCTTCACGTCGATGTTTCTTTCTCTCTCTCTTCCTTTCTCTCCCTCCCGCTCTATCTGAACAAAAAATGGAAAAATGTCCTCGGGTGAGGATGATAAAAAAAAACAAAAAAAAAACAGAAATCCACCTTGTCATCAGGCTGAGTGTCAGGACACAGAGAAGTCTATGGGCGTAGGAGAAGAGCATGAAACCTCTGTGTGTAACTCGCACTCGCCTCACGCAAGGTCCAGGAAACTCACAGACCCACTCAGCAGTGCAGGAGCCGGCCGGGTCCTGAACACAGGCCGATGTGACCCAAGATGCTGACTCACATGGAATGAAACTACCAGTGACCGCAGCCCCGTCTCCCCCTAAGTTCCAGGACCTGAATTTCTCTCATTGAAAAGGCCATCGGAGTACGAGGTTTCCCTGTCCTACTCCTGTGAGGTGTGTCTGGATCAGAGCTGGAGACGGGAATTGTAAAGGGCATTTTCGCTGTGAAAGGTTTGCGGCCTGACCGTGACGAGAAGGACAGCCACTCTTCGACGGCTGTGCCAGCATCTCTGAGTGGGACCCTGAGCCACATCCCTCGATTCTTCCATGAGCTGGATCGTCTTTACAGTGGCCAGAGGCCCACTTGCAGCAGGCCCGGGGCAGTTGCCTGGCTCCTTCTCTCTCTCTCTCTCTCTCTCTCTCTCTCACTCACTCTCACTCTCTCACACACACACGCGCGCACATATCTCTAGTGGGCAGGTGTTGAAAGGTACATAGACGAGAATATAACTAAACCTGTAACAATACCTTGCAAGCATGGCATGTCTCATTGACCTGGGGCTCTGAGGAGTAAACAGAAAGCTGTGCCCCGTTTAGACAGGAGCGTCAACATCACAGTCGGTACCGTTTGTCTAAGCAAGTTCAGTTCTGCCCTGACTCCGTCTTCAGAGGAAAAAAAGAAGCTATTGGAGGCTACTTGGGAAAAATCAGTGTAATTTATTACTGTTTCTTACAAAACAATTTTAAAATTTTTGAATATGTAAAAATACCCCCAGAAATCTTTCATTGTTTTCCATTTTTCTCCCAGGAAAATGCCTTGGGTCCCAAGACTACCTGGAGCTGGCTAACAGGTTTCCTCAGCAGGCCTGGGAAGAAGCACGACAGTTTTTCTTAAAAAAAGAAAAATAAAAAATGTTTTGGTTGGTTCTGTGTTTGAGTGCCCTCATTAATAATTTAAGTTGTTCAAGCAAACGTTCTAATTGTTCCTTGAGAACCTCGTTTCATGTGCACCCCACTCCTGACTGGAGGTATGCTGACCTATTTATAGGCTGCAGATCCTCTCCTGGTCTGCTTGCCAAGTCTGTACATTGAGTTTATTTCATTTTTGCACAGAACTTTGCGTTTTGGTAACTTCCGTCTTATAATATGTACTTTGCATTTGTAATATGGGTGAAATTAGACACAAAATTAGCAAGTTTGTTTTGTTCTTACAATAAAATAACTTATTCTGTTTGCAATGTCGAGTTTTCTTATTCAGACACTACAACATTGAAAGAAAATGCTAACTCCGACTCTGAAGTATCTTCATCAGAGACTCAGTTGAAGTCTACCAGCTCTGAATGCCCCTATTCAGGGCTCGGAGCACATTCTAGTGACACGTATGTTTTCGAGGCGTTTGAAATGAATGTAGAGCACTGATCACTGTCTGCGACCCACTCCCGGCAGACAGCACAGGCCTCCCCTGCAGCGAGTTGAAGTCCTCCTCCAGAATAAAGTCCAGAGCCAAACGAGCCCACAGCAAACCACCCCAAACGTTTTCTGGAAGACAGGAGAGCAGCAGGCCCCTGGCCTGTTCCGCACCTGAGGCCCCGTGGCCGGTGTTAAGCCGAGCACTGAGTGACATCGGTAATCACTTCTGTCCGATAAGGATCAAACACTACCAAGAACAAAGATCTAGTTGGAAAAATTGTTCCCAATATGTATCAGATTCAAGGCTGGGGGTGGGGGCTGGGAAAGAAGTTTCTTCAGTTTGTTAGAAGCAAACCAACCCACGTGGCTTTTACTGCTTTACAAAGCGAGAGAAAGTGGACGTCCAACCTTGAAGCCCAAAACAAATGGCAACTCACCCCAGTGCCCATGTCCACACCTGAGCCTCGGCCGGCCCACGGGCTCAGAGAGGGAAAGTCAGATATTTGTAAGATTCACTGCAAGACACTTCTCGATAAAATGTGTTCATCTAGTCAGAAATTTGTCCAAAATTTTTAGGTAATGGAGACAGCTGGGATTATCCTCCCAGAAACCATCCACACTGGCAAGTAGAAGTTTGATCAGATGGTTTTTCTGCCCCAGTGGCCCAGGGGCTCCACCCTCCCCGGGGCGCTGTGACCCAAACTGGCCTCCCCACTGCCCTTCCCCACCCACCCCCAGCACAGCTGCAGACCTGGGGGTCCTTTCTTCCGGAGCTCCCTGCCAGCCTTAAATCCTTGGGAAGGGATCACCCCCCACCACCCTGTTCTTCCACTTCCCTCTTCCTGCCCCTGCACCCCGACACGGGAGTCTCCCACCTGTGGTCTGCCTGCCGGTGGGCACACACCAGGCGCTCTGTTCATTCCCAGACCCGCTCTCCCACCAGAGGCTGACCTGCTTGACCAGCAGGTGCCCTCCTCCAAAGGCATGCCTGCCTTTCTGACAGGACTGCTGCAGGGGCCCCAAACTTGCTCTTTAAATCAGGTCACTCCCCCCGAAACCCACACCGGATTGCAGTGCAGTAGGTCCTGTGCCTGGTTCCCATGACCAGGCTGACTGCATGCATCTGCACCCCCCTGCACAGCCTCTGTCAACAAGGTGCTACTTGGTAATTGCTTACATAGTCCTCGTTACTGCCTCCAACCCCTGTATCTTGAAGAAAGTTTACCTTTACATCAATCAGACCTACATTTAAAAGCCTCTAATCTTCCCCACATCAGCTTAATAAACTCTGAATTTCCTGCTTTTATCACAACTCCATTGCAACCTCTCTGCAAACAGTTTATTGCTCATTGTTTCCTCTCGCCAGCACGCCGCTGTCTTTCCGAAGACTTGCTGGTATGGGAAACTGCCAACCAAATGTGTGTGGGGGGGTGCCCCTCCCCCAAAGCAGCAGCAGCAGCATCTTAGGTTTTCTTGAGAACACGTTAGATAATGCCTCACTCCGTATTTGCTGCTCTAAAAAAAAGGGGGGGGGGACTTTAAAGCTATTCCATATTCAAAACTGAAAGGCTGATTTCTGTCCCACAATCCAAACATTAAAGTTTGTTGAGAATACTGGCACAGGGGCTCTGAGTTTCCCAGAAGTGTGCAGCCTTTCAATGTGCATTAAATATTGTGGTATAATAAATAGCCAGAAACCTTTTCCAACTCTGGGAATCCCTTTCCTGCCTCAATTTCATAGAGCCATCCAAATTATTAGATAAACAGAGAATGAATGTCTGATTCTAAAGTGACTCAAATAACTAACTTCCATTTTCCATCTATGGCCTCGTAAGTGACTTTTTTATTACACAACTGGGTGTCTGTCTCACTTTAAAAGTTTAGTAAACAAAAAACACAACGCGTGTAATTGTTACAGGTAATTTCATTTACCAGAAAATCCCTACTGTATTACAGAAGATGTTTGTTTAAAGATGACCTGGGAACCATTAAAACTAATACGTGTTAATGTAACCAACCGACTGTAGGCCTGACACCTCACCAGGGACCATTGTAAGAAAGCTTCCGAGTCGAACCCTGTCCCTGGAAACCACGCGGGAGAGCCAGTCCCTGTGCCTGGCCAGCAGCAGAAGTCTGTGCTGCTACACAGCCCCGCAGGCCCACGCAGGCCTCCGTTGAACAGTAACCGCTCTCATTTCCCAGCGTCCAAACACGGACATGCTCGTGTCACTACCAAGAGGAGTTAGACTGATCCCTGGGTGAGAAGAGGAGGTGCTGCAGCTGGATGTTCCCACTCGCGGCATTACGATACCAGGCTGTCAGAGGCACACATTCAGAGCTAATTAACAACATTCCTGAAATTCTTTATTCAAAAACCCATTTTCTTTTTCTTAAGTGACAAATCCCAATATTCTGGATAAATCAAAAGTTTCGACGAGCAAGAGTCGCTGGAAGTTGAGCCACCCACTCAGGGCAGCCCGGAGGTGAAGGAGGTCCCCAGACTTCCGTTTGGGGGGCACCGGCCCACGCGAGGGATGAAGCCTCAAAGCCGTGTCTGGGTGCTGGGAGGTAAAGCTGGTCCTCATTAGCCCCCCTGCCTCTCCCTCGTCTGTGCGTTTCCTCAACCCCGAAGGGGAAGGTTCTCGTTAATTTTGGTGCTTAGCGTCACCCCTTCAGGAAGCAAAACAGAAACGTGGCTTCACTTCCACGTCGCCTCCCATTTTCTTTCGGTCACTGAAAGCCCGGACCCCCCCTTCCTCCTCCAGGGGGGCAGAGGCGACGCCATCCGCCGGGTGCTCTGTGGGACCGGCGGGGCCGCCCCACCCGGGCCGGTCATCACGGAGGCGCGAACCCGCGTCCCTCGGACACATTCTCGCCAGCAGACTCCCCCCACGGGAGGACAGCTGGCCCCACTCAGGGGCGTCGCCTCTTTCAACACCAGCCCGGGTGGAGCAGGACGTGCCCGTGGGTCCGTAACTGCGGGGACCGGAGGCGGGAGCCAGAGGCTCCTCGGCGGGTGCTGGCGGCCGCCGAAGGGTTAACACTCGGGGCAACCTGAGCTTGCGCCTGTGCGCTCGCCCGCGGCTGCGGGAGATTCGGTATCTCTCGGCTATTTCCTGCGACCTCGAAAGCCAGTTTTCAAGAAAACAAGTGGCAGGTTTGAAATGTCACACCGAGTGACCCGGGCCATCCCCGCCCCCGCACTCGGGTCTGGAAGGAAAATAAACCCAGGACACGCCAGACTGGTTCTGGGGGCGCGCCGGCGGGGCCCGCGGCTCCCGCGCTGGCTCGCTTGCAGGTGATGCCGGCGCCGATAAGGGCGTCGCGCGCCCGTCCTGCGTCTAGACGGGAATGAATAGCCCAGGCCCGACGGGAAGGCCAGGGGCTCCGGCCACCCAGGGGCCACGGGAACCGCGGGCCCTCGCGATCCTGACCTCGGGCGAGACCGCCCCACGGCGGCCACCGAGAGGCGCAGCTTCCCGCCCACACCCGAGGGGTCGGCCGCGGCGGGCGCAGCTCCGCCCCCGCCGCGGCGCCCAATCTCCGCCGGGCCCGCCCCCGCGCGGTGCCCAATGCCCGTCGGGCCGGCCTCGCGGGGACACGAGGGGCAGCGGGGCACGAAGCGCCGCGCGTGGCCGTGCGAGGCCCCGACCCCCTGCGGCGCCGGCAGCACATGGGAGCAGATCGCATCCGGTTATTATTTTTTTATTAAGATGAAAATATTCGTCCCGCTATGAACTGGCTGTTCTTACAATAAATAACAATAACTTACGTTCTGTTCGGCAAAGGCTCACACGCTCTGTCCTCCGTCGACGGATAATTTAAACATTTTCAAGGTAAGTCTGTTTCTACTTTTTCCGGCAATCATGCGCTTTGGGGGACTGAGGTCTGTTCCTCGCGGGTGTCCTGTCCTCTCCCCGCTGGAGCCCCGGAGCCGCGGGGGCGTGGACGCAGGGAGAGGAGAGGGCAGGGCTGACGCTAGCCAACCCCAAATTCTGAGTCTGAGAACACACAAGTCCTCGGAGCAGGGCTCTCCAGCCTGGCGAAAGCAGGTGCGTCCTGCCGCTCTTAGCCGTCCTGACGCTTCTCTCTGTCCTCTCTCTTTAAATAACAACAACAACAATTACAAAGGCGAGAGCTTTCAGCAGGCAAGGCTTGAGCACGGGCGAGTCTCATGCAGGGAGCATGCGCGGTCCGCGGATTGGGGGGTCTCCTCACGTCTCCACCGGGCTCGGCACCATGCTGTTGGGCGTGTCGGGGAGCTGCGAGGACAAGGAGGTCACGTCGCTGCCGGAGGAGTTGCCCAGGGAGCCAGACTCGGAGAAGGAGACCTGGAGGCACCAGGTAGGAGCGGTGAAGACGCGTCCGGGCGGGGGCTCCGAGATGGATGCCCCTTAGGAACGTGCCTCCCGCCGAGAGCAAGCCCTTCGGAGATGGCGGCCAGGTCCCCAAGCGCACGCAGGGGTATTAGGGCAGGGGCGCAGGCTGGTTAGTCCCTGACCTCTCCTGCAAACGCGTTAATCCAGGGAGACCTGGCTTAGAGCGAATTACAGGCTGGGTGAGGTTGCAGCGCTGCCCCCCCCCCCCTCCAACCACCCGATTGCCTAGAGCTGTCCCAGCCGGTCACCTACGGGAAGGCTCCCCTCCCCTGGCTAAATCGTTAAATCCCAACCGGAGTCCTGAGGTCGTGCGGGCTGGCCAGGGCCTCACCAGCTGCTGGAAGGCGGGTTGGTCCAGGTCACTCTGCAGCGCGAACTCGCTGAGCGTTTTCCACGGCGGCTGGTACGTCTGCACCTCCACCGCGCTGCCCTGCACCGCGCTCTCGTGGCGGATGGGGCTGCCCGCTACCAGAGGTGTCCCGGTCAGTCCCTGCAGGCTCTTGGGGACAAGCAGAAGTAGGGAGTGGGGCGCGCTCGATTTAGGTCTTCAGTTTCCCGCCACCTTTGAGACTGGGGTCCCCGGCACTGGCGCGCGATTTGCGGCCTGAAGCGGTTTGAGGAGAAGCGCTCAGGCGACCGCACCCGGGTGAGCCCTCCTTCCCCAGCGAGGATACCTCAGACCCGCAAACCCACCACCACGGGCCGGCCTCAGTGTTGGGAGTCACAGAGCAGGGGAACGCTAGGCCTGGGTCCTGGTCCCCGCCAGATACGCGGGACATGACCGGCCCCAACTCAGGTCTGCACAAGCCATCTGGAGATTCCCGTCGTCCCCCCCCCCCCCAGTCTCCCCAGAGCCCGCCCAGATGCGGGAGTCGAGACCCACTCGCCCCTCTGGCCACGATCCCTCACCGTCTTGTCGTTATGCTGCTGCTGCTGCAGCTGCTTCATGAGGATGGATTTCTTCTTGTCCTTGCAACGCTTGTTCTGGAACCAGACGCGGATGACCCGCGGGCTCAGGCCGGTCATCTCAACCAGCTGCTCCTTCATGAGTGCGTCGGGCCGCGGGTTGGCGGCGTAGCAGGTCCGCAGGGTGTGCAGTTGCTTCTCGTTGAGCACCGTCCGCACGCGGGTCGTCTTCTCCGCCTGCTTGTGCACGTGGGGGCGCAGCGCGGGCTGCCGGCCGGACCCGGGCTCTGCACGGATGGGGCGCGCGGTGAGCCAGAGGCCCCGTCCACCCGCCGCCCCCTGCCCACCCCGTTGAGCCCTCGGCCCAACTTCGTTTCTTTTATCGTTTCTTTTGTAACCTTCATCTCCCTTTGTTAGTTCGCCCCACCCGGAGGGCGGTTCGCATTGTAATCCCTTCCCAAGTCTCCCCGGAGGGCGGTTCGCATTGTAATCCCTTCCCAAGTCTCCGACCCCCCTCAGCGCAGGGACCTCCCTGGAACACGGGAGTGGTCACCCTCCGCCGAGCCTCCTGCAGTTACTGGACCCCCGGATGCTCACAGGGGCCCGCGCGACCGGGAACAGGAGACCGGGGTCGCCTTCCGGAAGAAGTCTGTGTTTCGGAGGTGGAGGAAGGAGGCACCCTCTCGGCTCTGGAGTGGGAGGGAAAGGGGGCCTCTGCGGACCCCAGCGCCGCACTGCTCGAATTTAGGGGTTTATCTCCCGCGTCCTGGGGCCCTCGAGAGGCCTATCCCGTCGTTCAGGGGCCACTCCGACCAGGACATGCACACTGGCCTGGGCTCGGCTTCTCCCTCAAGCCTCCAGGATTCCCTTAACCCTCCCCAATTTGGGGTTCTCTCCACCCGGGAAAGAGGCCCGGATCCCCGCCCATGGCAAACCAAAGAGAGATCCCAGCCCCTGGTGCACCGGAACCGGCTTCAGCCGGTTTCACACTCCGGTCCGCAGCGGGCCTGCACACCCACGAATGCCTGTGCACTGATTTAACTATAACCCCCGCCTGGGATTTCTGGATAAATATTTACAAACAGCCCATCCAGCCCAGTTTCCTCATTCTATAGAGGAGGAAGCGGAAGGCCAGCGAGGGGAGGGGCATTGCCAGACCACAAAGAACCCGCAGGCACTGCCTGGCCGGGACTGGTGCGTCTGCAGCGGCCCCCCAGGCAACATCGTACCCTAACCGCGCACTCAGCCCCCTGGGGACTCACAACATCCCCTGCGGGAGTGTTTCCTAGGATCCCAGAGTCCACTGTGCCCCACTCCCTCCCCCCCATGAGCTTGTGGCTAAATTGTTCATCAAACTGGGCCTCAAAACACAAACACAGACATCGCTCTTCGTTGAGTGGTTTGGTCTTCAGAGCCAGGCTCGCGCTCACCCTTACACCCCCGGCAGCCACCACTGGGGAGTCCCTGTTGTCATTCCCATTCCTGCCCCTGGCACGGTGTCCCATGTGTCCTGACCATGGAGGACACAATTCTCCACAATCTCTCCGCACCCCGCACGCACACGCCCATACACACTGGCTCACTGGAACCCACAGATGGTTTCTCGCACAAACGCCCTACTGTGTTCCTAGCACGCTGCAGTCACAGAAACACACAGGGGACAACTTTCTGTCCCGTGTCAGCAGCCCTGCACACGACCGTCCCCTCGCGCGGACGCAGCTCACCGGGCAGATGCAGGCCACGCGCAGAGAGCGGGCCGGGGCTCCGCGGGCTGCCGGCCCCTGTGCGCTCGAGCAGGAGGCCGTGGTCGGCGCGGCACAGCAGCTCGTGTTCACGCAGCGAGAACTCGTCGCCGGGCAGCAGCTGGCGGCTGCACACTGAGCAGCGGAAGCACTCGATGTGGTACACGCTGTCCCGCGCCCGCATCACCAGGTCGCTGCTGCTGAAGCCCACCTGGCACTTGGCGCACTTGATGCCGAACAGCCTGCAGGCGCGGGGCAGCCGTCAGCGGGGCTGGGGCAGCGGCCCGCGGGGACTCCGTGCTCGCTTGGGTGGGGGTCGCTGTCGCTGAGCCTCACCTGAAGTAGTCCCGCTTGCAGTAGGTTTTCCCGTCTCTCACGAAGCACGTGCACGTCTCGTCCAGGTACTGGCTGCACTCGGCGCACTTGAGGCACGCGGCGTGCCACTCGAGGTCCGGAGACACCCTCAGGATAAACTGGTCGTGGATCTGACTCCCGCAGCCCACGCACGTGGCCGTGCCTGGCTTCTCTGCGGGGAAGTGCGCAAGTCAGGCCCTGCTGCAGACCCGCTTCGGCTGCCCCCGGCCGGCCCAGCCGCCTTGCTCTCCAGCACGAATTGTAACCACAAGGAGAAGGGAGCGGACTTTCTAAAGGTCCAGACAATTTGGACATGGAAAAACAAAAGCAGAATTTGTAAAGTCCTTTTGTCTCCCCTCCCCCTGCCCCCTCGAAATTTAATAACATTCATTTGGACACAGCCGTTTTATCGATTTGTGTTGTAGCTAAAAGCTAATGTCGTGAGAAGAAAGTAAATGGACATGTAGGCTCTGCGGCCCCACCGCGTCCACACCGAGCCGGCCTCCCTCCCATGGCGGTGCCCACCAGCCCCGACCACACATTGGCTTCAGCGCGGGCTCCTCGCATCCTCGCTGACATTTCTTGGTTTAAACGCCCCAGATCAAGCTAGAGGAATAGTCCTTATTTTGAAATAACCGAAAGACCGGCGAGCAAACCAGAGCCCCACACCCCTAAATCACCTAATTGCCTTAGCGCAAAACAGAAGCAGGTTTCACAGCCTGGGGCCAGCCTCGCAGGCTTGAGAAAGAAGACTCAGTTATAAATTAAAACATCAGATGCCAACGGGTAAGTCGTCCTGCAGGAGAAAGGCATTCGTTTTGCTTTTTGTCGCCCAGTGTCCTGTCAAATAGAAGCCACTTGTAGAATCCGGTCAGCATTCTCCTGCAGCAGAAATATCGCGCATTAAGCACAAACACACCCACACCCACACCCAGAGAAGACTTACTCTTGGAAGAATCCCCCATAGCACCCAGGAAAGGATAATGGAAAATAATATCCACCATGCAGACAGAGGCGTGCGCCAAGTGTGCGCCGGGCGGAGGACGAGGGTCGCGCGCCCCGCCGGCTCTTTGCTAACTAACTCGTACCCCGCGGACTTGCAGGACCCACCGCACCGGCCCGCACGCAGCATGACGTCAGCACGCATTCGCCGGTGCCTGGCGGGGGCGGGACCTGCGGCGTCACCAGCCTCCCCCGAACCGGGGTGCGGGGGAGGTGATGGGGTCCCGCGGCCGGTGGGCGGGCGCGCTGGATGGAAGGCGGGGGTGACGCGGGATTGGCTGCAAGGAAAGGGGCGACCCTGATTGGCCGGAGTGAACAATGGAGTGCAGCCCCCTCCCCAAAATCTGCCAGGAGCCTTCGCGGCTGGGGCCGGGTGTCTAGGCTGAACCCCGAGGCACCGCGCAGCTCTCCAGAGGCTCCCACTACCCTGCGCTGTCTCCTGGACTTTCAGCGAGGCTTCCTAGGCGCACCCGAGCGCGGAGATGGATATCTGGGGAGTGGAGGGTATTTAAATGCCCCGTTTCTTAAATAAAAAATAATAAATCCACATTCCTGGCACCAGATCAGGGAAAAGTGTGATCTGTTTGGAAAGGACTATCACTATCCAGCCGGTCACCTTTCTCCTTCCGTGCGCCTTTGTTCTCAGGGTCTAGGCTAGAGAGAGAAAGAGAGGTTAGGGACTGAGCACTGGGTTTGGATGAATTGTTCTGACTTCCCACCCGCTGTCTGGGGAGAACTTCAAGTCGGAGCACTAGTTGGGGAGCGTCCGAGCGCAGAATCGGAGGACGCTCCCGGATCCTGATTCGAGCCTTGACGTGCATATTTTTGGCGGGGGGTGGGGGCATTTTGGCATTGCTCCCCCCATTCTTCCCTGCCCCCTTCAATAGCACAGCCCCTTCTAGAAACAATTCTGGGGTCAAAAGTGTGTCCCACTTCCAGAATTAATGATATTTATAAACTCTTGTTTCATTTCACAAACCAAGTTAAAAGCAAATAATGCAGAAACAGTTGTGGTGCGCTGGCTGTGCGGAGGACGGTCTGTCCTTAGAAAACCCGTGCTCGTTGCAGAGTCCAGGCATTTCTTTCTTTCAAAGAAATCGCTGTGGGTTTTGTTTGAAAGGGTTCGAAGACTGGCCCATAAATTATAAAGACTGGCCCTTGAGGCTGCTGTTGTCTTCCCATTAAAAAGGGTGCGGCGGACTTGGTGCGCACTTGGATGGGGCACGGTGAGTGCTTGGAATTGAACCTTCTCCTCCGGATCCCAGATCGGGCCCAGGTCTCTGTAGGCCCCTCGGCCTTTCTGCTAAAAACCGAAGGCTAAAAACCTAAGGCCGGTCGGCCTCAAGGTCTGGGCTGCGCGCCGGGAAAAGCTGTAGCCAAGGGCGCAGGGAGAGTCTTTGCGGAGAGCCAGGGCCAGGCCTCATTGCGCACAAAATCTTTGCTCTGTGGTGATCTGCCGCACAGCCGGTAAACGGCGGTCCGACCGCGCTGTGCCCCGCGCTTCTCGCCAACCGGCCTGTAGTCTCAAGGCTTCTCACACACCGTCACCGTCACCGCCAACGCCACCGCCTTTGGAATGCCCTGTCTTCTCGGGTCCAGCTCTTCCGCACGGCGTCCCAGCGCTGTGCCAACAGGCCGGTCCCTGCGTCTTTGGCTACTAGAGCTCATCTTAACTGTTGCAGCAGGGTCGGTTGGGGAGAATGCTGCGTTTGAATAGATTTGTCTATGTAAAAAAAGAACGGGAAAAAAACAGGGTTGAGCCAAGGGCGGCATCTGTGCGGTGTCTGCGCCAGGCCACTGTGACCTCAGGCATCTTATTTTACTTTTCTGTTACCCAGCCTCCTCATCTATAAAATGGGAAATAATATTAATAGCTACCTCTAGTATTATGAGAATTAGACCATTTTCTGGACAAGGCTTAGAACATAATTATCATTATGGCTGTATCTTCATGTTGGGGAGCCTCTGGATGAGTTATGCCTTCCCTGCGTGCGGTGCCTGTGTGCTGGGGCCCAGGCAACTCCTACAGGCTCACACGTGTGTACACACAGGCGCACCTTCCAGTTTTCACCCACCCAGGAGACTTTCCCCTACACGGAGATGTTTGGTCTCCTGTTTCTCAAGGAATCATGTGTGTGGAGGAGCGCTGGGCCTAACCTAGGTCCTCTGCATCAGCATCATCATGTTTAACATACTAGATTCCAATGGGGCCACTTTCACAAACGTGACTGGATTTATCCTCAGCAATTCTAGGAAGGAGTTACTGTTGCTAAAATTATCCCTATTTCTCCCCCCGCCGATTTTGCTCAGTGGTTAGAGTTTTGGCCCGTGGACCAATGAATCTGGGTTTGATTCAGGTTCAAGGGCACGGGCCTCAGTTGGGGTTCCTCCCTGGCCCTGGTAGGTCATGCGGGAGGCAACCAGTCCATTTGGCTCTATCACATTGATGTTTCTCTCTCTCTCTCTCTCCCTTCCTGCCACTCTATCTCTGATAACAAGTGGAAAAATATCCTTGGATGAGGAAAAATGTCTCTGTTTCACAGATGAGGAAACAGGCTGGGAGAGGGCAGGTCGTTTGTCAAAGGTTACACACCTCATGGAGCCAGGCCTTGAAGCAGGTGCTCTGCTTCCAGAGACTGCCGTGGAGTCCTCACCCCATCTCGCCTCCTGGACACTCACACAGGGGGTTCCACAGGCACAACATGCACCCCACACAAGGAAGCTCCTGCAATAATCCTCACCATGCGTGTCAGAGAGGAAATGGGGCCCAGTGACCTGTTCCCCAGCATGTAAGTGACAGCGATGGAGCTGGAAGCCACATTGCCAGGCCTGGATCAGGGCCCTTCCTGGTGGAGTTCCTGGGGATGGGAAGGCCAGGCCTCTCCTCTGGCTCATGCCTCCACCCTCCTCCTACTTCACACCCATAGGCCCCCACTTTTCTCCAAAGGAAATTGGAGATGTTGTATTGTACAGGTCATAAGGGCCTGGGCATCCTCATCATCACCTGCCAGAGGCTTCTGAAAACTGGATTGGGCCCTGGCCGGTTTGGCTCAGCGGTTAGAGCATTGGCCTTCAGTCCAGAGAGACTCGGGTTCGGTTCCCGCTAAGGGCATGTATGTAGGTTGCAGTTTGTCCCCTGCCCAGGTTGGGGTTGTGTGGGTGGCAGCCACTCGATGTGTACCTTTCATGTCGATGTTTCTCTCTCTCTTTCTTCCTCTCCCTCCCTCCCACTCTATCGGAACAAAAAATGAAAAAATGTCCTCGGGTAAAGATAAAAAAAAAGAAAAGAAAACTGGATTGGGGGGTGGGTGCCACCATGTTTCAGAGAAAGCAGCTGAGGCCTGGGAAAAGGAAGAAACTGGGCAAGTCAGAGTCAGCATCCAGGCCTCCTGATATCCAAGCCCCTGCTTCCTCCAGGTACTCTTGCCTGCCCCCTACCTCAAAGGAGTTCCCTTTGAGCAAACAGGTCCCAGTACACTGCTGGGCCCTTCTCCCTTCTCCCTGAGCCCCTCCCTGCATGCACAGAGTACTTGCTTCAGGCGGGGCTCTGGGCTAAGCCATCTAGCTGGTCTCATTGAAAGCACAGGCTGCATGCCGAGCGTCCCAGAAATGAATAAATTAACCACCTTCACAAATCAATACAGCTACTAAGAGGTGGGACTGAGAGTCACACCCACTAGTCCAGGAGACTAGTTATGAACTTGTGCTACTTGAGTCTGTCCAGAGGGGAATGGCCTTGCTCACTCATTTGTCACTGTTTATACTGGACATGTGTCAAAGTCATTCTGGTTAAGAAACGCGCCATCTACAGCACTTTTGTCCTTGGGGGATCAATGGGTTCATTATACAAGGGTGACAAAATGAACCCCCACCTCTGTTTCTTTTTCAATCCCCCGCTGGAGGGAGCTGCCAGGATAACCCACCAGGCCTGGGTCTTGGGAGGAGGGGATGTGGGATGGAGCTATGCCTGGTGGCTTCTGGGAAATTTTCATTTTTCCTGTCTTTCCAGAAGGCGGAACCCCAGCCCGCTGGCCTGGGAGTGGTTCTGCATGGTCTGATTCCTCCATCTGCGCAGATGTGTGTGGATTTAGGTTTTTGCAGACTTTGCAGCCAGCTGCAGCCCCCGATCCTGCTTTCATGTCCCATCCTAAAACAAATGGAAAATGGTTTCTCATATATCCTCAACGTGAAGGTGCCCCTTCATAAACTTATGCTCATAATCTTTTAAAGGTTTGGAAGGATGTCTTTCATTCTTTCTGATATTCGTGAGAAGCTAAATATGTGTGTTTTTTTCCTTCATCCTGAGGACCAACAAACTCTATCCTATTTGGTCTGTTTGTCACCTTGAAACAAATCAGAATTATAAACCACTCCAAATGCTTGGCTCTGTTGAAAGCCCACCAGGCAACAATGTTTCAGAAGAACCTACAAAGTATCCTCTTTCACAGGGAAACATCTTTTGGAGGCTAGAGCTACTGGCAGATTCCAAAAATAGATAATAAATGAGATAATAGAATCTGGGTTGTCAGCTCTTGTCCGGAGGGATTATCTGATGTCTAATTATGCACAGATTGTGATCAATGTGATTTTGGAGGGGTCCTTAATCCGATTCAGGATGGAATCCAGTCAGATTTTCATCTGTTCTGAATGTGTAATTGGTTTGGAGGCAGCAGAAAAGCAGCTTGTACCAGATTTTGCCGCATCACCATGATGAGGTCTATTTTGATCAGCTTGAGTTATGGACAATATAAATTATTTATAGCCACTTTAGATATGCCGTACACTTGTAAAGACCTTCAGAACAAAATAATAACACTCCTCTCGCTGTTGCAGGACTCTCACTTAGCTGAATCCTGGTGCCCACAACTGTAAAAAGCGAGGGAGAGATGAGATTAAAGGCTGGTAGGCTCATCGACCACTGACTGAATATTACGAGGGACAAGAGGTTGAGCCAGGCTGGTAGAGGAGGCTGCCTGATGCTCACAGAACCGGGCGGGTCCTGAGGGATTCGCCTGAGATGGGAAGATGGACTCACACTCAGGAAGCCTCGGGAATCACAGTGTGTGCTGAGGTTCAGACAGTTGAGCACAAATTCCCATGAACTAAACAGGGTTCCACTTAACCAAACAGCTGATAGAAAATAACTCTATATTTGTTAAAAAACTGAAATGGTAAACTCAAAAAATGGAAGAGAAGGCCATGTCTCAGGCTAAGTTTATTTTCTCTGAGAAGTAGGACTGTAGCAGTTTTCTATTTTCTTATTTGCACGTTTTTAATTTACTAATTGTTGTGACTCTATGAGTTTAGAGGGAACACACCCAAACTGATTTTTTTTTATTTTTTATCCTCACCCGAGGACATTTTTCCATATTTTGTTCAGATAGAGTGGGAGGGAAAGAGAGAGAGAGAGAGAGAAACATCACATCAAATGTTTGCCACACGCACGACCCAACCAGGGCCGGGGACAAACTGCAACCCAGGTATGTGCTCTTAGCGGGAACTGAACCCGGGTCTCTCTGGACCTAAGGCCGACATTCTAACCGCTGAGCCAAACCGGCCAGGGCTGGTTTTTTTTTTTCTTTTTTAAGAAAAGAAAAGAAATAAAGGTAAAGCGAGCCCTGGAAACCCAGGGAAGGCCTCGAGAGCGAGGTGGGGAATTCACTGGTCTATATGACCGTGGTTCTCACACGTTTGGAGTTCAAGGACCAAGAGAAAAACAGCAGGAACATCACGCGGCACTGCACTATTCCATGATGCCAAGTGAGACACGAAAAACAACTAAGATCTATTATCATCATTTCGTATAAGAAAGGAAAACCCAGCTTCAGAATAGAGTCCTTTCCATTAGGCTTAGTGAAAAACTCATTGCATCATCCTGATTTTTCTCATTTGCCTTCAAAATGCTAAAAACTTCCTCTTGGGCTGAAGATTGGGAACCACTGAGATAGAGTCCTGGACATGAGGAGGGTGCACCGGCAGCAGGGGGACAGGACCAAGCCTGAAATGTGGGGACCATGGAAGGTCTGGAGCATCTGGTGGCTCCAGTGCTCTCATCATAGTTTCATGGTGTGTGTGGTTGAGTGTGGAGACACCTGGGGTCCAAGTGACAATCGAGTTCTTAAGGATTCCCTCATGGACATCACCTGAAGTCCTCTTTCTACTAAGTAAGGTGACATCACCCCTGCTGTTTCTCATGGAGCAGCAGACTCTGGGACAAGTGCCTTTTATTAAATTTGTGAGACCAGAGGGTATCAGTCCCCTCAGCCAAGAGCTCCTGAACCACAAAGTTTTCAGTGCCCTGAAAAGGCGGGTCAAGGGCATTAGAGGGATGGACAACCATCCACTGGGACCTGAGTTAGTGAAGTCCTAGTGTCCATTTCTGTCTGTGGTTATTTGTGACGATAGCTATGTTTTATTAAGCTCAGAATAAGACTTCAATATTTATGCATAAATCTCCAGCTTCACTTCAGCATTCTGAAGGTTAATTTGTTAATATAGGCAAGTTCCTTTGCCATTCATCCCATGAATCATACACGTCTCTTCTAAGAGCCTGAAATATGAATATTTTAACACAAGTAAAGTATCAGGAGAGTAAAATGTCACTAATTAGGACAAACCAGGAGAAGGTCAGAGTGCATTCTATAAGATGTGAAACTCAAGGTCACCTTATATATTGTACATACATTATATTAACCATCAACAAATTTGACAGTGGATGAGTCATCGGCAAATAGAGGTCCCACCTTAGTCGCTTTCACAAAGAAATGAGAAGCCCAAGGCTTCAGAGTCTGATTTGTAGTAAACCTGTGGATACCGCCAAGGTCTGAAAGAATGATTTTGGAAATAATTACCTTTGCATGACTGTGGTAACATCAATTTGCTTACTACTCTTTTCTGACAGTTACTTTAGGTAGATCCTTAATGTAAATTCTCAGCTTCTAAACTGAAAATTGCAAAGAATGCTCCAATTTGTAATTGTCACATTTTGGGAGGATTTCCCTACTTTCTCAAGTGGCAATTCCTTGAATTGTGTCTGTACCTCTGATTAACAGGGTCTCCTTTTATGAAGTTTTAAAAATTTGTTTGTTTCTTTCTCATAGGGAGAAAGCATATATATATTTGTTGTTGTTGTTGTTGTTAATCCTCACTGGAGGACATGTTTTTCTATCGATTTTTAGAGAGAATGGAAGGGAGGGAGGGGTAGAGAGAGAGAGAGAGAGGAACATTGATGAGAGACACATAGATTGATTGTCTCCCCCACACACCCAGTCTGGGGCCAAGGATCAAACCTGCAACCCAGGTCCATGCCCTTGACTGTGAGTCGAACCTGTGAATCTTTGGAAGGTGGGCCGGTGCTCTAACCACAGGTATGGCCCAGTTTTTTTAAACAGTGAAATGTTGTTTATTCCTTTAAATTTTATTTTTCAATTACAGTCTGCATTCAACATTATTGTGTATTAGTTTCAGGTGTACAGTGTAATGGTTAGACCATCATATACTTTATAAAGTGCCCCCCTCCTGCCAGGATTCTCAGCACTCACCAGGCACCATACGTAGTTATTACAATACTATTGACTATATTCCTTCTGTATTTATATCCCAGGACTGTTTTGTAACTACCAATTAGTACTTCTTTATTAAAAATATGTTTTTATTGATTCTTTAGAGAGAGAGAGAAACATTGATGTGAGAGAGAAACATTGAGCCCATAACCCAGGCATGTGCCCTGACCGGGAATCAAACTAGGACCTTGCAGTCCATGGGATGATGTTCAATCCACTGAGCCTCACCAGCTGGGCAGTACTTCTTAATCTCTTCACCTTTTTCACCCAGCCCCCCAACGCATCTCCCCTCTGGAAACCATATGTCTGTTCTCTGTATTTATGAGTCTGTTTCCATTGTGTTTGTTTGTTGTTTGTTTTTTATCTTCAGATTCCATATATAATAAAATCATATGTTATTTGTCTTTCCCTTTCACTTAGCGTACTAATCTGTAGGTTCATCCATGTTGTCACAAATGGTAAGATTTATTATTTATGGCCTAGTAATATTGCATTGTATGTATGTACCACCACTTTTGTATTTACTTGTCTATTGATGGGCACTCGTGTTGTTTCTATATCTTGGCTATTGTAAATAATGCTGCAGTGAATACAGAGGTGCATATACTCTTTCAAATTAGTGTTTTGGATTTCTTTGGATATATACCCAGAAGTGGAATTGCTGGGTCATAACATAGTTCCATTATGAAATTTTTGAGAAGCCTCCATAGTGGCTGCACCAGTCTGCATTCCCACCAACATTGCAGGAGGGTTTCCTTTTCTCCACACCCTCACGGACACTATTGTTCATTAATTTATTGATGATAGCCATTCTGAATTTGCATCTCTCTGATGATTAGTGACACTGAGCATCTTTTCCTGTGTTTTTTTGCCTTCTGTATGTCCTCTTTGGAGAGGTTTGCTGTTTGTTGTTGAGTTGTATGAGCTCTTTATACATTTTGGATATTAACTCCTTATTGGATGTATTGTTGGCAAATATCTTCCATTCAGTAGATTGTCTTTTGTTTTTATGTCAGAAGAAAATATTGCTAAGAGAAATGTCAGATTTTACTGCCTATGGAAAACAAATTTTTGAGCACCTACTATGGGCTTCTAGAATGGAAGCTCTTGAGGGAAAGGACTGTGTCTATTTTATAATTCCTGGGCCTAGAAGAGGGCCTGCACCTAGTAAGTGCTCAATAAATGGCTGTGGAATTAGTGGTATCCAGATATCCCTGCTGGGTGCTTTATACATAGGTGGCAATCAGCCTCCAAGATGCCTTTGAATTTTCCCTGCCTTTGGTTATTTCCACCCTGTGTGGTCCACTCCCACATTGTATCAGCAGTGGTTAGTGTGACCAGTAGAGTGTAGCAGTCATGATGGTTTGTCACCACTGAGTTGAAGGATGTAAAAGGCTGCAGCTTATGTCTCTGTGTCGGTCTCTCTGATCCAGTCTTTGGGAGAAGCCATATGATTAGGTCCCTGTGGCAAGGAACTGAAGTCTCCTGCCAACAGCCACATGAGTAAGCTTGGAAGCGAATCCTCAGTCCCCCTGAAGTCACCAGAGACTGCAGCTCTGCCAGTAGTTGGCAACTTGTGAGAGACTCTGAGCCAGAACCACCCACCGAAGCCACACCATGATTTCTAACTCTGAGAAACTGTGAAAGATAATAAATGTTGTTTCAAGCTGCTACATTTTGGAGGTAATTTCTTACACAGCAAGAGATAACTAATACAACATATAATCTCTCATATTTGTCCCCAGGTGGCTATAAGGAAGGCATTACCAGTGTGCTGACCAACGAAGGCACAGTGAATCAGTGAAATTAAGGAGTTTCTCTATGATGTCTTAGCTAAAAGTAGAAAAAACTTGAAACAAACCCAGGCCAGACACTTGTTATCTCAGAATAAAAACGCTACATTTCTCCTGCTCAAATAATCTTACCGTTGAAGTTTGTCACTCTGTTATCATTGGGGATTTCAACATCTGGTAATAATAAGTGCAGAGATTATTAAAAATATACCAGAGGAAGCTGTTTGCATAACCCATAAATGTTCGAGGTTTTACGGTCATGATTTTCAAACAGAGAAATGACAACACTTGGGAAGGAACAGATAAGTTGAAAGGGGAATCTGAAATTGGCACTATTAAAATCACCTGTAGGTATTTTTAGCATGAAGAAAGAAATCTGGCCCTGGCCGGTATGGTTCAGCAGATAGAGCATCGGCCCATGGACCAGAGAGTTCCGGGTTTGGTTCCTGCTAAGGGCACATACCTCGGTTGCAATTTGTTCCCAGCCCCGGTTGGGGTCGTGTGGGTGGCAACCACTCGATGTGTTCCTCTCACACTGATGTTTCTCTCTCTCGTTACCTCTTTCTCTCCCTCCTGCTCTATCTGAAGATAAATGCCCCCCCCCCCCAAAAAAAATGTCCTTGGGTGAGGATAAAAAAGAAAGAAAGAAAGAAAGCTGTTGGCAGACATTACTAAGAAGGTTGGTTCATTTTCATGTTCTCTATTTAGAAAGGCAGACTATTGTTGCAAAATAATTTCTTCTTGAGAACACAGACGAGCCTTGAAAGTATAAAGCAGGTTTTAAGAATATAGGTTCATTTCTACACAGCCCATGTTGAAGCAGAGGTGGAGAGCACCCAGAAGCAGTACCCTGGGGTTCAATCTCCATCAGCTTCCAAATTTAAGTGGAAAAAGTGGGTTTGCTATGCAAATGCAGCCTGAAGACAAACCCCTGGGCCTCCCGTCTAACCAGATTGCTGCCCCCAAAACACTTACCCAGAAATTCTGGGGCAGTTCTGGAATTTGAACCATATAGATAGCTAACAGAGAGAATCAAAGGACTGTTAAGCATGTTAAAGCACTGTTTGAAGCAGCAGTTCTCATCCATGGAGTCCTAAAACAGGGGTGGGTCAAGGTTGGTGTGTGAGATGTAGTATTACAAGACCTTTGTAAATATTATCAGTTAAATTGCTGACTTTTTCAAATGATGTACTTTTTAAAAAGAAAAGTAATGAGAGGATTTATGCTGTGGACATGTGGGTTTGAGGTGTTTAGGGACATCCTGAGGAGATGCTGGGAGAAGGTGGTTTTGTGGACCCAAAGGTCAGCAGAGATTTGGCTTGGCCGGCAGGATTTGGTGGGACTGCCCAGGGATAGCAGAGTGGTGACAGAAGGGGTCTAGGGTGGGGCCCCAAATCACACCTGGTTCATGGTCTTTTCCAGTCTGATCTTCCAGCTGCATCTCCAGTCCTGTCTCCAGCCATTCTGCCTTCTACCAGCAGCACAGAGTCCTGCCCCTTGTCCTTGCACATTCGTGACATGATCCTTCCATGTTTGTGTCCACAAGTTTCCTTGCCCTGGAACACAGCTCAAATATCTTTCATTCGGTGAATCCCTCCTCTCATAGCAGCAATATGTCTGCTTGTATGTTTTGTCCAGAGTCTGGTGAGGGCAACATCTTTTAATTTTAATTAAACTTATTGGGGTTATGTTGATTAGAAGATTATATAGGTTTCGAGAGTACAGTTCTTTTTAATATTATTTTTATTTAATTTTTTCCCATTGATTTGTAGAGAGTGGAAAGGAGAGAGTGAGGGGAGGAGAGAGAGAGAAACATCGATGTGGGACAGACACATATCTTTTGGTGCCTCCTGCAGGCGCCCGACCAGGCGGATGGAACCTGTCATCCAGGGACAGTGCCCTTAACCGGGAATCGAACCCACGACCCTCCGGGGCCACGGAGCCACAGGGCCAAAGCTCAAGTGTACAATTCTGTCTCACATCATCCGTACATTGTATTGTGCGTTCGCCACCCAAAGGGCAACGCCTTCTGCATTCTCGTAGAGCATCCCGGGGACCTGGAAAACGTGTTCAGTGCATTACAGGTGTAGCGCTGGGGAACGCAGGGGGCTGGGCGTCCGGAGAGTGACGTCATCAGCGCAGAGGCGGGGCGGGGCGTTGTGGAGAACAGCCTCCCGCGCGCCCCACTCCTGAGCCCCGCCCCTAACCTTACGCCGTCCCCATTGGCTGCGAGACCGCCCAATGTTGGGGCAGAAACCGCGAGCTCTCGCTCCTCGGCCGGGGCGTCCGCTCTCGTTCGCGCGTCTCGCGAGCGTTGCCGCGACGAGCTGAGGAGGCGCGACCTGGGGCGCTCGGCTGCCGGAGACCGAGGCTACCTGAGGCGCCGCGAGCCGAGACCATGTTCCGAGCGGTGTCGACGAGGCGGCTGCAGCGGGCGGTGAGACTCGGCCGGCCGGGAGGAGGCGGGGAGGCCGCCCGGCGACGGCCCCTGGAATCGTCCCCGTGTCGGCGTCGGCGAAGGTCATCGGCTCCCGCTGACGTGACCGCCCTCCGCGGGGGGCTCGGCGGCCAGGGTCAGGGGCCGGGTGACCCCAGGGGTGACCTCGGCGCCGGGGGTGCACGGCGGCGGGCGGGCGGGCGGACCCCGAGGGCGGCCTGGGTCTCGCTGCGGGACAGCGCCTGGGGGCCGGTTCCGGGCGGGGCCCGCGGCCGCAGGGGGGCCGCTGAGGCTGGAGGCCCCTCGGGTTCCCGCGGCCCGGCCCGGGCCCGCTCCTCGCCGCCGGCGGTCTCCGGCCTCCGTGGGCCCCTGTCTTCGGCGCCCTTTTCCTCCCGCCGCCCCGCCGCCTTCCAGCCCTCCTGCCCCGGGCCGAGCCCCTCCGCTTCCCCCAGGCCAGAGCCCCAGCGGAGACCCGCGGAGGCCGGCCTGGTGGGGGTCAGGTCTCCGCGGTCTCCCCGCTAATTACTTAACACCCGCGGGGAGGCTTGCGGGCCGTGGGTTTGGGGACAGCACAGGTGTGAGGCCGACGTGGGGGAAGCCGGCCGGCGTGGTCAGCGCCCAGGTCCGCGGCCCGGCGCCGGGGAGGGAGGTGGTGGGGAGCCCGCGGCTCGCCTGTGCCGCTCGCGCCGTGGGCTGTCGGCCTCCGGGCCTGGCCGCTGGCGGTGGCAGGGCGCGTCCTGTGCCCTCCGTGTTCGGGGCGGGCCCGGGGGCGGGCCGCCGTGGACCGAGTGCTGTTCCCCAGGCGCCCCTTCCCCTGTGACTTGCGCATTTTAAGTAATTAGCGGGGAGACCGCGGAGACCTGTGACCCCCACCAGGCCGGCCCCCGCGGGTCTTCCCGGGGCTCTGGGGCTGTCGGTGGGGGGGACGGGTGCGTTTTCCGAACCCAGGCGCGAGCCTTCTTTCGCACGGCGGTTCCGTGCGAGCCCGGGCCGGTCCCAGCCTGCACTTGTCTGGTGCTCCGGCCCCTTCGCCGGCTGCTGTCGCCCTTGTGACGTCTCGGGAGTCAGGACTGCTTGACACGACTCAGCCCTGCACTTAGAAATGGTTAAGGTGGTACATTTTGTTTTTGTTTTATCCTCACCCGAGGACATTTTTCCATTTTTGTTCAGATAGAGCGGGAGGGAGGGAGAGAGAGAGAGGAAGAGAGAGAGAGAGAGAAACATCGACGTGAAAGGGACACATCGAGTGGCTGCCACCCGCACGACCCACCAGGGCCGGGGACACACTGCAACCGAGGTACATGCCCTTAGCGGAACCGAACCCGGGTCACTGGACCGCAGGCCGACGCTCCAACCGCTGAGCCAAACCGGCCAGGGCGGTACATTTTGTTTTTTACTACAGTTATTGTTTTTAAAAAAAGGAAACCCACCTTAAACCCTTTGCATGAAATTTAGTGGCTTGCATTTGGTATCTTAAGTTCATTTCCAGTTTTGACACATTTGTGCCCTCAGTGCCCTCTAGTCCCGAAGGGTGTGTTTTGTATCTACCAAGGAGCTGGAGGACACGCCGAAAGGAGAGTCGGTGGGCATTTGCAGCTAGTTAACATTCTCGTGGGTGCAGTGATCTGAATTACTAGTATTCTTGTGTTTATTTGCATTTGGAATGAATTTGTTGACAAATAAGATACCAAAGAAACATGTGGAGAGTAAAGCAACTTTCCAAGGTCGTCTCAGTGTCCCTGTTACCGTGTCACTGCCAGATGGAAGGCCGGCAGTCAGGGTTCGGAAGCTGTGAAGCCCATGTGGAGAAGGAACACCGCGTTTTTCAGAGACCATGGTCTAGTGTTGATGAATGAGAGTGATTCACATACAAATTTTAGTTTCTTTTGAAAGAAGAAAGAGCCCATTTTGATGTGGTTTTAAAGAGATTTATTGCATAAGGTGAATTCCATAAAGTTATGCTACCTGCCAGTGTGTCTACTAAGGGTCCTGTTTTTAAAGTGAAGTAAAATCGACTGTGTTTTTAATATTATAATCACTGTCATATGACATTTCTACTCATGATTAAAAGTTACCATATTTTATTATTAAAGAGGTTAAAGTAAGTTAATTAGTACAGAAGTATAGTATATATTTTATTACAAAAGGTATGTTAAAATAGGGATAGGTGACTTTAGTGGGTGGCAGCCAGTCGATGTGTCTCTCTTACATCGAGGTTTCTCTCTCTTCCCCCCTCTCTCCTTCCTGTTCTATCTGAAGATAAATACAAAAATATCCTCGGGTGAAGATTTAAAAACAAAAAATAGGGATAGGTGACTTTAGTTATATATTTATCTTTTCCAGTAGAACTTGATGAGACTTTATTGCTTGTTCCTGCTTTTAAATTTTTGAGCAAAGAAGCAAAAGACCTTCATGCCCACCCCCTCATTACCCTTACCCCACTTTTTTAAAAATTTATTTTTTTATCCTCACCCGAGGACATTTTCCCATTTTTTATTCAGATAGAGTGGGAGAGAGAGAGAGAGAAACATCGATGTGAAAGGGACACATCGAGTGGCTGCCACCTGCACGACCAACCAGGGCCGGGGACAAACTGCAACCGAGGCACATGCCCTTAGCGGAAACTGAACCTGGGTCTCTCTGGACCGCAGGCCGACTCTCTAGCAGGCGGATGCTCTAACAGCTGAGCCAAACTGGCCAGGGCAACCCTTACCCCACTTTTTTATCCTCACCCGAGGGCATTTTTCCATTTTTTTGTTCAGATTGAGTTGGAGGGAGAGAGAGAAAGGGGGGGGGGGGGAGACATAGACGTGAAAGAGACACATCGAGTGGCTGGCACCCGCACGACCCAACCAGGGCCGCTTACCCCACTTTTTAAAAAATGGTAGGGGACATGTGTTTAAATTATTCTTACTACTTAAGGTTTTTTTTTTTCTTTTTGGTATGTGCCCCTAGCAGGAACCGAACCCGGGACTCTGGTCCGCAGGCCGACGTTCCAACCGCTGAGGAACCGGCCAGGGCTCTACTTAAGGTTTTGAGTGTGTTTGTAAGGGTAAAATGGGGAGTTAAAGTATAGCTTTTGTCTTTTTTTGGTCTTCTAATACCTGTGGTAGTTGACTACATACAGTTAAGTCTCAGGAACTCCTGAGCAGTAAATCTCCTTGGTTGCTCCTAAAAGAATGAAAAGCTAAAGCAGTGTCAAAACCTGTTAAGGGTGATAAGAGAAGGACCAAAATGTGTTCACTGAGCTTAGCTGTGACATGGTTGTTGGTGACTTTGGAGAGGTTGGGTTCAGTGTTATAGTAGAGGTGGAAAATCAGTTTGCTGCGAGTCAAGGAGAAAAGGAGGTGTAGGTAAGGCAGTAGAGTTGGTGTGTATTGATATTATTGTCAAGACGTTTGGCTCGGAAAGTGGAGAGAGTATAGTAATCTCTTTTAAACCCAACCCTCAGGAAGTATACTGCAGGCAGACTTCAGAAATACTGTCAGTTCAGTTCCAGAGTTTGGCAATAAAGCTGGTTGTTATCTTTTTGCTAGTGGAGGGTCTTGCCTTCAATATGTAAACATACACATCTGTGAAGTGAGGCATGCCTGTATCTCATAAAGGCCAATCATCTTAAAGAAGGGTATGTGGCTGGTATGTGAAAGAACAAACGCTTTTCATGTTTTACTTTTTGGAACTCAGTTTAGACGGTAGTCTAGACAAGTTCTCTAAAAGCATGGTGGGGTAGCTGCTTCAGTGATTAGACATGTCTGTGCACTGTTCTTGGTAGGTACACATAAGTGCTTAGAAAGCTTCTATTGTGATAGGGCAGGAATTTCTGTGTTGAATATCAGGAAGGTCCTTTCTGATGGCTTCAGTTTTCATTGTGAAGCAGGAAGTGAAGCACTTTTCTGAGTAGGGAGCAGACTGTTCAGGCAGTTTGAGAAATATCAGAAGAGGATATTTGAAACAGTGGCTATGGAGAGTAAAAGAGAGTAATATTGCCAGGTAGTTTTGAGGGCCCAGATAAGGTTGAGGACCAAGACTTTATAGTGACACAGTCTGCAGTTGTTAATCTTGATTTAAATAGCAGTGATTAGAAGAGATTGGGATTCCTTTCTGGGTAGTTACTTTATTAAGTATTTCAGTAGTTAGCTTTAAATATTTAAGATTTTGGTTCCTTTTCTCCATTAAAAAAAAAGAGGACTCTAAATGGTGCATAAGATAAAATAACAAAATGACTTTTACTTAAAAACTTTTTCAGTAATGGGCCTGTACTTTTTGAATCGTTAGTGGTATTCTATACCACTGTTCTATTTAACGTAGGAATTTAGGGTTGTGGAACTTTTGAGCTGGAAAGAGGCCTTTGATGCCCGCCCCCCTTCCCTTTTTGACCAGTGCTTTTTTTTTTTTTTTTTCTTAAACAAAGCAGGGGAATATTTGCAAAGTGAAATCTTAGGAATGACCCATATATAAAACTGCTAAAAATGATGGTGCTTTGATGTGAATGGGTAATTGAGAACCAAAATTCTGGGATCTGATAACCTGGACTTTTAACTTGCCTCTGCTTCCTAGCTACGTATCCACTAAATTTCACTTTCGTCATCTTAAAGTCAGGGTAGTAATAGTACCTACATCATAGAGTTGTTACGAGTTTTAAATAAGATTTTATATCTACACACATACAGACACACAAGTCCCCGTGGAAGTTCTAAAAAGCATGAGGATTCCTTAGGAGAACTACCTAAATAATCTGTTGTTAGAACTATAATTTACAGAAAAGATGGGTCTTATGAGGAAAACCATGAGAAGTGTCATCCACTGATACCAATGCAAGGGTTCCTTCCTCTGGCACATCCCTCCTGTGCTGTCCTCTTCCTCTTCCAACACTCAGGTTGGTGTGGCTCTAGAAGTATTTCCATACCTGGAAGGCTTGTCCTGGAGTCCTTGACCCCTAGCTCTGGGATTGTGTTCATTAAGGATAAGATGGAGTTTAGAGGACTGAGGAGTAGTTTGGGGGGATCTGGGTGGGCATGCTAGAGTGGGGAGCATGAAGAGCAAGATAGCGGGCAAGCTACAGGGGTGAGAAGTAGAGGTAGGAACTTGCGGGGTTTGGGGGAGGCAGGGAGAGGCCCCTATCTTGTTGAAGGTTCAGCATAATCTGGTTTAGTCTTCTGTGGAAGCAGAGCAGCTATAGTCTGGCCAGGTTCCAATCAGAAGGGTCTTTCTAGAACTAGAAGGAACCCTCCATCTATTGAGGATGAATGCAGAGATTTAGCTATAAGGAGGGTCTTTGCATTGTTTTTAATAATATATTATTAATAACGCAAGTTACTACAGAGACTGGTTGAATTGGTATGTTCATATCTTATGTTCTAAGGTGAAGAATATGAAAATAGAGCAATTGATAGTTACAGTATAGTAAATGGGGGGGAAAAAAGGTGTTTTGTAAATTTAGTTGTTAACCAGCATTATAGACCTGTGGCTGACTTCCCTTCATTTATACCCTTATTGAAAATTTCCAGCTGTGGGTAAAAATTTTGTTATGCTTTTCTCTGCACCTTCAGATTATGAAGGTTATTGCTGAACGAAGCCACACAACCATGCCATTAGATCATCAGTCTCTTTTTCTCATTTCTCTTTGCTGTTTCCCACAAGGATAGTTCCAACACTTGCTCCTTTCCTCATGTCTAAACTTCCTTCTTTGTTTTTGATTCTCTACTTCAGCACCTCCACCATTTTGGATATCTTTGTTAATGGAGAAACTTCCATTTTATAATTGTGTGTGAACACATATTGTTTACCTTGAAAATTTTTTTTTTTTTTTTTATCCTCACCCGAGGATATTTTTCCATTTTTTGTACGGATAGAGTGGGAGGGAGAGAGAGGATCAGAGAGAGAGAGAGAGAGAGAGACATCGACGTGAAGGGACACATCGAGTGGCTGCCACCTGCACGACCAACCAGGGCCGGGGACAAACTGCAACCGAAGTACGTGCCCTTAGCGGGAACCGAACCCGGGTCTCTCCGGACCGCAGGCCGACGCTCTAACCACTGAGCCAAACTGGCCAGGGCTACCTTGAAATTTTTGAGTGCAGGGACTATTCTTGTTCATCTTTGTGTTCCTGATGTTTGAAGTCATTCTAGATGACCATGAACTATTAGTGGTCTCTTGATAGTCTACAGTAGATATGGGTAGATACTGATTGTTTCGAAGAACTTGTCTATAAGCTGCTTTTTTGAATTCAGAAGCATAGTTGAACAGTTGAAACCCCAGCAAAATTGCTGTGTGTTTTATTTTAAAGACAGATTTACATTATCAGTTATTTTGATTATTGATTGTATTTTGCCTAAAGCAAAAGGAATCAGCTTGAGTAACTGATGTCAGAGTCATTATTTCTGAATATATTGTACTGTTGAGCAGCATTGCTGCAAGTGAATGTAATTGGTAGTTTGTTTCCTACTTTGATACTAACATGTTCCGCTTAAGGTTTAAAATTTATATATATTGAGTGTCTCATTGAACATAGATTAGTGGGAAAATTGTTTTGAAATAATTTTTTAAATTTTCTAACAGTAGAACATTAATTTGCATTTTTGTTCTTATTAGCTATGAATAATAATAATATAGTGATAGACACAATGGCCTAATTTTTGCTATTGAGCAAAGTGTTTTATGAATATATTTATAGCAGTGAGTATTGTGTACAGTTTTCTTTAAAGCGCACATGCTTAACAATCATTAAAAAAACAAAAACAAAAAAAAAACCTGTGTGTTTTGTAAGATTCTTTTCCATTTTTTTCCCTCTTTTTAGGCCTTATTGCTGCGATTTCAGAGTACCCTGGTAATAGCTGAGCATGCAAACGATACCGTAGCACCCATTACATTAAATACCGTCACTGCAGCCAAACGTCTTGGAGGTGAAGTGTCTTGCTTAATAGCTGGAACCAAATGTGACAAGGTGAGAAATTTTTAAGGTCAATCATAGCAAATATAATCTCCATCAAGAGACAGGGAAAGATGGCAACAGAGAATTATGGTGAGGACTGTAACCCAAACTGGGCTCTAATCCTCATTAAATGGCCAATGTCACAACCATTACTATGTGTGAAAAAAACTAAGTTTGCTCACTAAGCATTTCATCTTTGAAATGAGGTGGAATACTGATTTAGTTTCACTGGCACCGTTGGGTGCCATCAGGTACCAAGTGGACTGATCATATCTGAGTCCCCTTAGAGGTTAATAGCCGATTCCTTTTTTGTATTGATGAATATACTTACTAATTGCTTTTAATTCCTTAAAGTGGTATATCTGAACAAAGTATCATGAGTGCTACTTTTTAATTGTTGTAAGAACTCAAATGGAAGTAGTACTATGCTTTAGTACTGTGAAAGTAGTGGTGTGAAAAGATGTTCTTCGTTTTTGTTGTTGTTGTTGGAATAAGACTGTGACAGCCGTGTACACTCACCTCCTGGTTTGCAGGGTCTGTTCCCCTGGGCTGCAGTGCATTTGAAATCTTGCTTCAATCAAGTGTAGGTAGCTTGAGCCTCCAATTTCCTCCCACACCACATGGGTTGCTGTGTGTGTGGTTGGGGTCTTGGACTTTAGAGGAAGAAATCTGGAAACAGCATGTTCCCTTTACTTTTTATAGAAATTTAGTTTTAACTAAATGGTATTGATGCAGACCGTGTTTTATAATGAGGTTCAGGATGATAGTGTCACTTCCAATTTCTTACAGGACACTGATATCTTAAAAGAATGTATTCTAGCCTGGCCAGTATGGCTCAGTGGTTGAGTGTCAACCCATGCGCCAAGAGGTCGCCGGTTCTATTCCCAGTCAGGGCACATGCCCATGTTGTGGGCCTGATCCCCAGTGCAGACATGCAGGAGGCAGCCAGTTGATTTTTTCTCTCATCGATGTTTCTCTCTCTCTCTAAAAACCAATAAAAGAAAAAAAAAGAATGTATTCTAGTTGGTTTGGGGTACATTATGTGCATTTCTCTTCTGAAAGCCTGCCAACAACTACTGAATTTTATGTAGTTGATACCACAGTATATGAGGATAGGACTGTGCTATGTTTTTTGGTTGCCTGGCTTTCAGATATACAAGTTCTGGGTTTGATTGTTTATTTGCTGTGATTTTAAGTAATTATTCTAATATTACTTTTAAATATTTGAAATGTTATTTTATTTTTATTATTTTTAGAAAAATCAAAGCAGAAACCATCTTCTGTTCAGTTAAATTTTATTACCCTGTCACATTCTATTTTTTTTTTTTTTTTTTTTTTATCCTCACCTGAGGACATTTTTCCATTTTTTGTTCAGATAGAGTGAGAGGGAGAGAGAGAGAGAAACATCGACGTGAGAGCGACACATCGAGTGGTTGCCACCCACACGACCCGACCAGGGCCGGGGACAAACTGCAACCAAGGTACGTGCCCTTAGCGGGAACCGAACCTGGGTCTCTCCGGACCGCAGGCCAACACTCTAACCGCTGAGCCAAACCGGCCAGGGCGCACATTCTATTCTTAAAGAAAAACAATTACTGTATGGGAGACTGTTAATAGCCCAGGCAGATTTCAGATCTGCACTGTTTTATATAGCTATTTATCGTAAGCAGCCAGTGATTTTTCTGTGTAGTGCAAGAAGCTTTTACTGGTAATAAAGAGATAGTTTTGCTAGAACAAGGTATCCTGCCAGTGATGACTTGATTCAGCAGAGATACTTGTGCACTGCATCCTTTCTTCAGTGAAAATTGTTGCAGCCTTACCGTCCTTTGAGGTGAGCAGGAGGCGCAACCTTTTATGCCTACTCATCAGTGAATCAGCATGGAGGTAAACAAGAAGACAGAAGACTATAGTATGATTGCCATGTTTCTGCTAAAGTGGAAGCCAGCCATGCCGTAATTAAAGAGACTGTAAAGGGGGGAATTCTACTTGCCTCTGTATACAGGAAATATGAGTGGTCAGAAGGCTTTCCCAGAACTCCTTCCTGAACCAAACAGGGAAAATGAGGAATTAAAATATATAAATTTCTTATAGATAAATACATAGAGGTGGTCAGGAACTCAGTGGTTGACAATGAAGGGACTGCTATAAGATTTTGGTCTTGCCCAGATTCACTAGTTTTATTATCAGCAGAAATTATTGCCAAATAAAGTGCCGTGGACTGTAAACCAGTGTGGCTGGGTCCTGTTTTTTTTTATCCCTAGGAAACCCTAGGTCTGAAATGTATTGGCTATGTTGTTATTATGAGAGACGAACATTGCCTCGTTTTCACTATTTTCTAAAATGATGAACTTGCATTTGCAGTGATCGAAAGATAAAGAGCACAGTGTACAACTCAGTTTGACTAGAGAGCTTTGTTGATTTATCATTTAGTACTTTCCTTTTTCAGGGCAGGAATTTTTGTTCAAGGTCATTTTGTAGTAAGATCAATTGACATAAGATTTTCATTTCCCTCTAAGATATTTTTTCCCTCTAAGTAGCCCTTTTTCTGATAAGAACAGTTCTTACAGTTGCCTGTTAAGGTTTTATGGTCTGATATTTGTAGTGGTGACTACATTTGCATCTCTCTGTTAGATGGATAATTAAAAACTCTTTTAATCATAGGTGGCACAAGATCTCTGCAAAGTATCAGGTATAACAAAAGTTCTGGTGGCTCAGCATGATGCATACAAGGGCCTTCTTCCAGGTAAGTTTTTCCTGTGGGAAAAGTGAAAGGTCTAAATGATTCTTGAGTATATGAACATGAAAATATTATAAAACATATTTATCAGCTGTGTTTGATTTTCAGAGGAACTGACACCATTGATTTTGGCAACTCAGAAGCAGTTTGGTTACACACACATCTGTGCTGGAGCATCTGCCTTTGGAAAGGTGAGAAGATGGAGGGTGTGGGCTCTTATGTCACTACTCAGAAGGGCTAGATTTCATTGTGCTGAAACTGTACAATATACTTTGTTTCTATAGCTAATCTTGGCTTTCTGAATTAATGTAGTTTTTAAAAATTTATTTCAAGATTCTGTTATAATTTCTGTTAAAACGTGATCTCCAGGTTTTCAAATTTTGTCAGAGACAACTGTATTCTTTTAAGATTTTGTCATAATTTATTAGAATGCAACTTCCAGATTTTCAAGTTTTGTCAGGCAGGCTAGTCAAAAAAATTATGTTTTTAGAGAACATGTTCAATTATCTTTGTGTCTGTAAATGTCATTTGTATTTTTAACCTATCTAAAGAGATGGTCTAGTCAGGTGGCTGATGGATATTTAGAAAGGCCAAAATCTATCTCCTGCTTCAATTTCATTGCCAGTAATCAGTCTGGTTAGATTTTCTAATTCTTCCTGGTTCACTCTTGGAAGGTTGTATGCCTCTATAAATTTATTCATTTCTTCTAGATTGTCAAATTTGTTTCCATACAATCGTTTGTAGCAATCTTTAGTGTTTCTTTGTATTTCTATGGTGTCAGTTGTCACTCTCTTTTAAGTTTTGAACTCTCCTTTCTTGATGAGTTTGGTTAAAGGTTGGTCAATTTTATCTTTTCAAACAACTAGCTCTTGGTTTCATTGATTTTTATTATTATTATTATTATTATTTATCCTTACCCGAGGACATTTTTCCATTTTTTGTTCAGATAGAGTGGGAGGGAAAGAGAGAAAGAGAGAGAGAGAGAAACATTGACGTGAAAGGGACACATCGAGTGGCTGCCTCTCGCATGACCCAACAAGGGCCGGAGACAAGCCGCAACCGATGTACGTGCCCTTAGCGGGAACCGAACCTGGGTCTCTCTGGACCGCAGGCCAATGCTCTAAGTGCTGAGCCAAACCTGCCAGGGCGATTTTAATTTTTTTAAGTCTCTATTTACTTCTGCTCTGGTATTTATTATTTCCTTCCTTTTCAATTTGGGCTTTGTTCTTCCTTTTTTTGTTCCTGTAGGTGTAAAGTTAGATTGTTTATTTGGGATTTTTTCTTGTTTCTTGAGACAGGCCTGTATGTATGAACTTCCCTCTTAGAACTGCTTTTTCTGCATCACATAAATTCATACCCTCTGTTTTCTAGGAGATCTCAATGTTTTCTAATTGTAGTTGTATAAACCATAGTACTTTTTAGTTTACTTGAAAGAGGATTACTATATAATGTAGGTAACAAACCGAAAATTAGGAAACCTTTCCTCTTGGAAATATGACAGCAAGAAAATTGACCTAAGCTATCAACACTTTTTAGTATCAATCTATTTAGAAACACTTACTAGATGTGGATTAGGGACACAAGAGACATCGAGTATATAAACCTCTGCCCTTGGGGTGCTTAAACATTTAGTTGAGGGTCATATAGTATGTGTGTTACAAATTATTTTAAAACAATAGACTTACTGCCATATAAGTAGTGTAATTGTACATGTGTGTGGAAGGATGCAGAATTAAAGGAGTAATCAGAAGATAATCCTGGGAGAAGTCTTAGAGACAGGGTTTGGGGATGGAATGTGGAGAGGAACTTGAATCCTGCTGTCGTGAGAGTTTGTCCTTGCAGAGAGGGGGTTCATTGACCAAGTTCAGGAGATGCCATAGAGGAAGCTCTGTAGAAAGTAGTGCAGAATTCAGCTTTACTATTTGTGTGATGAAAGCAACACTGCACTTTTGATTAATTTAGATGATGTCGTCATCTAAGAGAGTCTTTGAGTCTAGAAAGTAAGGATAGTCAGTCTTCACTAACCGAGAGTCTCTGGGTGAGAGCCCTAGAATCTTAGAATTTTGGACTGGAAGCATAGGGATTCTCTTCCTCTCATTGTGAGATAAGGTAACTGCGACCTGGGGATGTTGTGGTTTCCCCAGTGACCCCTGCTAGTGAGAGTGAAGTTATCACATACATCTATTCTGGAGATTTTATATGTGATACAAGGAAGAACATGCACATTAATTTTTTTGCTCTTCTTATACATGCTATACAGGCTGTGCTTCAGCTTTCTCATTTTATTTGTATGATAACATAGGGCTCCATTACATGGATGATTTATAATCCTATCTATCCCCTGTTGACTGATATTTAGGTTGGTTTTGATTTTTCATATGCAATATCAATTTTTTAAAAGGTGAAATGTCTGCTTTGAAGTCTTTTATATACATCAGGTAAATAAATATATACAAGTATATTTTTGGTACTTGAGAATTTTACTATTCTAAATATTTTCTATCTTTCTCATCTGAATTTAGTAATACATGTCACACTTTGTAAGTGATGTTTATTAAAGCCTACATCATTTCATAATTCAACATATTGATTTAAGGTGGTTTATAAACATGTAAAACTCATACATTCTTAATATAGTTAGAGCAATGATAGACCTACTTAATCTCAAAGACTATCTAAAAAGTTGTGCTTCCAGTTGTAGTGTCTAAAGCTGTATGTGAAATGGAAAATATTTGAATTAAAATTTCTACAGAATATGCATTTAGAGAATGTTATTGCTGGTAGTTTATAGCCATTCATCAGATGTATCTTTGTTACTTACTGCTTATTTTACTTTTAGAACCTTTTGCCCAGAATAGCAGCCAAACTCGATGTTGCCCCAATTTCTGACATTATTGCGATCAAGTCACCTGACACGTTTGTGAGAACTATTTATGCAGGTGAGTACCCAAGGAAAATAAATAATTAAAATGTTTGCCCTGGCCGGTTTGGTTTGGCGATTAGAGCCTCAGCCCGAGAGAGACCCGGGTTCAGTTTCCGCTAAGGGCACGTACCTTGGTTGCAGTTTGTCCCTGGCCCTGGTTGGGGTTGTGCAGGAGGCAGCCACTCGATGTGTCCCTTTTAGGTTGATGTTTCTCTCTCTTTCTCTCTTCCTCTCTCTCCCTCCCACTCTATCTGAACAAAAATGGAAAAATGTCCTCGGGTGAGGATAAAAAAAAACAAACAAAACTAAATTTTTGGCTGTGGCTGATTCCCAGTCAAGGGCACATACCTGGGCTGCAGGTTCAGTCCCGGGCCCTGGTCCAGGCTGTGCTGGAGGTAAGCAATCTACGTGTCTCTCTCACATTGGTGTTTCTCTCTCTCCCCCCACCCCCCTTCCAGTCTCTCTAAAGAAATGGAAAAATATCCTCGGGTAAGGATCAACAACACCACAACAAAAAGTTAAATTTTTGTAAATTTAAAAGCAGAAATTAATCTCAAAGTTAATATTTTTAAAAAATGTCATACAGTTGTTTTGAATGGACCATCTTAAAGGTTTCTGACAAAAATCTTAGTATTGCTGCTAGACCATGATAAGACATTCTTTCTGACAGATCCAGGGCACAGTTCTTTGCATCCTGGTCATTCAGTTTACAGAGTGAGATTTTTCCAGCAATCAATAGAAATTGGATTCACTATTCAACATATTTTGTAAGTGGCATTTGGAAAAGAAAAACTTCCTTTTTTTTTTTTTTTTAAATAGCATTCTGAGTCTTCTTTGCTGCTTCTCTTCCATTTCCATCTGTGTCTTGATCTTTGGTGTGTGGTGGGGTAGGAGAAGGTTGTGAATTCTTTCTGATTGAAGTGTGTTTCAAGATAAATAGTCACCCTTAAATCAGATCTTCAGACTTTAGTAGTCTGAGGGGAAATATTTGGTCATACTTTAGGTCATTCTTTTTTTTTTTTTTTATCCTCACCCGAGGACATTTTTTCATTTTTTGTTCAGATAGAGTGGGAAGGAGAGAGAGGAAGGGAGAAAGAGAGAGAAACATCGATGTGAAAAGGACACAGCGAGTGGTTGCTACCCGCACAACCCAACCGGGGCCAGGCACAAACTGCAACTAAGGTATGTGCCCTTAGCGGGAACCGAACCCGGGTCTCTCTGAACCGCAGGCTGACGCTCTAATCACTGAGCCAAACTGGCCAGGGCTGTTTAGGTTATTCTTAATGTGATTGCTAATTCATAAGAAATGTCTCAAAACCTTTTAAAATCTCAGTGCATTGCAAATTTTTTTTTACGTTTTTTTTTTTTTTTTGGTATGTGCCCCTAGTGGTAACTGAACACAGCCGAACACAGGACTCTCTGGTCCGCAGGCCAATGCTCCAACCACTGAGCCAAACCTGCCAGGGCTCTTTATTGATTTTAGAGAGAAAGGAAGGAAGGAAGGGGGAGAGAGATAGAAACATCAATGAGAGAACATTGATAGGCTGCCTCCTGCATGCTCTGCACTGGGGATTTGGCCCACTACCTGGGCATGTGCCATGACCAGGAATTGAACTGGCCACCTCTTAGTATATGGGTCGACACTCAACCACTGAGCCACACCAGCCAGGCAGCACTTCTTATTCTTTGTGCCCTATCATCCTTTCACTTTTCCTCCCCTAGCATGCATAGTAGCTTCATTCCTATTAAGTTGCAGCTCATACTGTTGAGTTACTGATTGTGTTGTTTTTAGAGAAGGACTTTTTTTTTATATTCGTTTTAGGGAAGAGTGGGCCAAATTTGTGTGGTTTCCTTGTCCACTCACTTAATTTTTGGCAGGTCAGCACTAGTCCTATTTTTCAAGATATCCAAGGTTAAACAAATGTGGACTGATAATGTTTCTTCGGTGTTATGGTCCTTTTTTCCTGTGCTTCGTAGAGGTAGGACACAAGTGGCCCAATTATTTCTGCCTTGTGTTTATGAAGTAAATTCTGAACCAAAGGAATACTACTTTGTTGCCTTTCCTATATATATATATATATATATATATATATATATATATGTTTTTTAAGTAAACCGTGTATTTCAGGAAATGCTTTATGTACAGTGAAGTGTGATGAAAAAGTGAAGGTGTTCTCTGTCCGAGGAACAGCTTTTGAAGCTGCAGCAACAAGTGGAGGTAATGCCAGCTCAGAAAAAGGTAAGAGTTTATTTATAGTTTGTATTTGGTTTTGTTGCTTGTTTTTCTGTTCATGGAAGAGTATAAGAGATGGTCTCCAGTTACATTTCTAATGCAGTTAACTTGAGAGCTCAATCTAAATGTTATTCTTAATCTTACACAAAAATAAAAAATATTTGTAATGATTTTTTTTCATATCATTTTGGGTACTAGGATAGCCGCTTAGGTAGATCAAAGGGGTGAGAGAGGATCCATTAAAATTAATGTGTTATGTTGAGGTTAAGATTTTTGCTTTCCTCTCACTGTTTCCTATTATGATACTTAGGAGATTCTGTATAATAGAAGAATGTGAAAGTATTGTGAGTGTTACACTTTAACAAATACAGTATCTTATTTGAACTGCGTAGACAGGGTTGTTTCAGTTTTAAAGGTAGACTCAGAATTAAATGACTTCTCAAAAGTCATACAGCTAATGAGGTGAAGGCTGGAATCTAGTCCCTTTAAGACTTTTAAAAAATCAAAGAGAAGGAAAGTGGGAGCACAAAAAATTTACAGCAACCAATAAGCTTAAATTTCATGGAATTCTTTGTGTGTTTTTCTTAAAATTATTGTTATTTTAGAACTTGGACTCATAGTCATTGGTTTATTATATCAATGTATATAGCATCAAGTATCTCTCCGGTGGGGATATCAGAATGGCTTGACCAGAAATTAACGAAAAGTGATCGACCAGAGCTAACTGGTGCCAAAGTGGTGGTATCTGGTGGTAAGTGAGATTTGTAATGTGTTAATTTTAAAGGATGATGTCAAGTTAAAATACTTTGATTTTATTAATGTTTATTTAAGAGGAGCACAGATTTTATTTGAAACATAAGACATAGGTAAGTTGAAAGTATTATTCCCATTTTACTAATTAGGAAAGTGAAATCATGAACTTTTTCCATAATTTGGGCTTTCTGTTGTAAATATGTGTCCCTTGCACAAGCAGGAGCATAGTACACATCTCATCAACATAACTTTGCAACTTAGTATCTTTGTTTTATTGACTGACTTCCATGTTATTCTGAAGATAAGTATGGTTGTCTTCAGAAACATGGAAAGAATTCCTGGGAATCTCAGGGCCATGTTGTATGATTCCCACCCTTCACACTACTTTGTTTCAGCTTGTAGTGTTTTACAGGTCGGTCTCTAAAGAATAACTCTTTGCAAGTTTCTTCACAATTAATATCAAAGCTATTGATATTGCTTCTTTTTGTATATCATTCTCCTTTTTTAGGAAAAAATATTTTTTTTATACTCTGCTATGATTTTAAAATCTTTCCAAAGTAAACATCAGATAAAATGATTACGCTTCCAAACAGCCTTGCATTGGCATGGGGCATTGAGAGGAAATAATTTAATATTTTGCCCAGCTGGTTTGGCTCCGTAGATTGAGTGCCGACCCATGGACTGGGAGGTCCCAGTTCGATTTCTGGTCAGGGCACATGCCCCGGATGCGTCCTCGATCCCCAGTAGGGGGCGTGCAGGAGGCAGCCGATTGGCGTTTCTCACATCAATGTTTCAATCTCTTTCTCCCTAAAAATTCAATAAAAACATTATAAAATAATTTAACATTTTGAAAAGGTAGTTGTGACTCGTTTAATCACTTATTTTTTGAAAAAATGTTTCCTGGGTATCTGTTCCGTGGCGGGCCCATTGCAAAGTGCTGGAGGAACAAAGAGGAAAAGCAGGGATTCTTGCTATTAAGGAGTTGAAGTCTAGGGGGATGACTTCCATGCAAATAAATAACTTCAGTCATTCAGTGAGGTTTTGCTAAATGCTGTGGATATAGCAGTGACCAAGATAGATGTGGATCCTACAGTTAGAGTTTTAGCTCTTATGGGGAAGACTGATTTCAAGATCTATTATATCATTAGTTAACTTGTTAGTTAATTACAGCAGTATTGAATGCTTTTACAGAAGAACAAGAGCATCACTGGGGACATCAGGAAAGGCTTTTTGGAGGAGGTGGCTTGCTTAATATGACAGTTGTGTAATGCGAATATCACTCAGGTATATAAAGTTGCAAAATTTTTGTAGAATGGAGTTTATATTTGCCTAATTTTTTTTTTCTTTTTTTTAAAAATGAGGTCGGGGTTTAAAGAGTGGAGAGAACTTTAAGTTGCTATATGATTTGGCAGATCAACTACATGCTGCAGGTAAGTTGTTTTCCTTAGCAGAAAAATGTTCCCTTTTTGTTGGAGATTTTTTTTAAATCTATATACCACTCAAGGCTGAAACTTATTTTACTTTTTCTGGTTTTTAGGTTTTCTCTCTGAAACAGTTTTTCTTAGTCTCCAAGTAAATGGTATAGCATTCAGTGAGAGTGGGAGTCTTCATTCTTTTTTTTTTTAATCCTCACCCGAGGCTATTTTTCTATATATCTTCAGATAGAATGGGAGGGAGGGAGAGGGAGAGAGAGAGAGAAACATCAATGTGAGAGGGTCACAATCGACTGGTTGCCTCCTGCATGACCCCAACTAGGACCAGGGACGAACTGCAACCAAGATATGTGCCCTTGACCAGAATCGAACCCACGACCCTTTAGTCTGCGGGCTGATGCTCTAACCACTGAGCCAAACCAGCCAGGTGATTCTTTTTCACTATTTATGTGACACTCTTACATTTGTCAAATCTTAGTAGATTTTTCCATTTTTAAGAAAATTTGAGCCCTGGCCGGTTTTGGTCAGCGGTTGGAGCGTCCGCCTGCGGTCCGGAGAGACCCGGGTTTGGTCTCCCGCTAAGGGCATGTACCTCGGTTGCAGTTTGTCCCCGGCCCTGGTTGGTCGTGTGGGTGGCAGCCACTCGGTGTGTCCCTTTCACATCGATGTTTCCCTCTCTCTCTCTTCCTCTCTCTCCCTCCTACACTGTCTGTACAAAAAATGGAAAAATGTCCTCGGATGAGGATTAAAAAAAAAAAAAAGAAAATTTGAATGTAGCTTCAGTGGCTACGTCAGATTCAGGAATGCCCTTATTTTTCTCTTTATTGGTGGTCTGATATAAATCATACAAATTGAAATGAACATTTAATGTTATTTTGAAATCATAATTAACCATTTCTAGGAATGACAGAACTTGCTTTAAATGTATATTGATGAATTACTGAGCCATAAAATAGTATGAAATCTTGCCATTTGTAACAGTGTGCTTGGACCTACAGAGTATTAAATAAGTCACAGGATTGTAAAGTACAGCATAGGGGATATAGTCAATAACATAGTAATAACCATGCATGGGGACAGATCGGTACTAGACTTACTGTGGTGATTACTTCGTGAGGTATAAAAATGTTGAATCACTATGTTGTACACCTGAAATTAATATAACATGTCAACTGTAATTAAAAATAAGTTTTTTAGCCCAGCCAGTGTGGCTCAGTAGATTGAGCATAGTCCCTGTTCAATTCCTAGGCAGGGCACATGCTCAGTTTGCAGGCTCGATCCCCAGTAGGGGGGGGGTGCAGGAGGCAGCCAGTTGATGTTTCTCTCACATTGATGTTTCTGTCTTTCTCTGCCTCCCCCCCCCCCAAAAAAAGACATATTTAAGCTCAGCTGGTGTGGCTCAGTGGTTGAGCATTGACCCATGTACCAAGAGGTCACCAGTTCGATTCCCGGTCAGGGCACATGCCCAGGTTGTGGGTGCCCGATCCCCAGTGGGGGGCATGAAGGAGGCAGCCATTCGATGTTCTTGCTCATTGATGTTTCTCTCTCTCTCTTCCTCTCCCTCTCTCTAACATCAATAAAGAGGGTAGGGAGAAAAAACATTTAAATTACAAAATAAAATAAAAATAGAGATAGGGGATAATGAAGACCAAAAAGGGGTGGTAAGTAAGGCAGGAAAACCAGGACAGAGATTTTAGTGAAGTATTTTTAAAATTTATTTATTTATTTATTTAATCCTCACCTGAGGACATTTTTCCATATTTTGTTCAGATATAGTGGGAGGGAGAGAGAGAGAGAAACATCGATGTGAAAAGGACATATTGAGTGGTCGCCACCCACATGACCCAAACAGGGCCTGGGACAAACTGCGACTGAGGTACGGTGCCCTCAGCGGAAACCGAACCCGGGTCTCTCCGGACTGCAGGCCTACGCTCTAACTGCTGAGCCAAACCGACCAGGGCCAAGTGAAGTATTTTAGTAAGGGAAAGAGTGATCAACTATGTCAAATGCTGCTACTAGGTCAAGGAAAATGAGGACTGAAAGGTGACTAATAGATTTTACCACTTAAGGTTCATTGGTAACTTTGAGCATTTTTAGTGGAGTAGTTGGGGCAGAAACCTGACTGGAGTGGGTTTAAAATATTGGTCTTAGGCAATGGTTACATGGCTGCATTCACTTTTTGATAAACTATGTGTGATTTGTGTGATTTTCTATGTGTGTGTTATGTTTCAATAAAAATGTTTTTAAACATAGAATGAGAGGCCTGGGATTGGAGACAGTTGATATAAACAACTCTTTAGAGGGATTTTGATATAGGAGGGTAGAGAGATGGATGGTAGGTAGGGAGGTAGTGGGACCAACAGGGATTTTTTTTAGAGGTGGGACAGATAATAGGTTGTTTGTATGCTGATGGAAACACTCCATTGGGAGGAACACTGGTCACACAGGAGAGAGGGAGAGTGCTGGAGCGATGTCCTTGAGTGGACAGTAGGGCATATGGATACAGTTGCAGATTGACAACTGTATGTGACCTGGAGCAAGTGAAAGGTTTCTTATGATTGTTCCAGTTCTTTCCATGAAATAGGAAGCAAGGCCATCAGCTGAAAGGATATTAAAGAGTACTGGAAGTTTGAAGGGAGAAGGTATGAAATTATACTTTAGGAATGAGTGAGAGAATTAGACCTGGTTATTTAAAGTGGCCTGGCCAATGTGGCTCAGTGGTTGAGCATTGACCCATGCACCAAGAGGTTGCCGGTTCAATTCTCAGTCAGGGCACATGCCCAGGTTGTGGGCCCACTCCGCAGTGGGGGGCATGCAGAAGGCATGTTCTCATTGATGTTTCTCTCTCTAAAATCAAAAAAGACAAAGAATATAAATAAAAATAAAGTAAAACCCAGTTAACATGGCTGAGTGTTGGGGATTTTCTCTAATCATGCAGAACAGGTATGGAGAAGGGGGAGAGATTGCTTAATTAGTTTAACAGAGTGCAGGTTTTCTGTTTGTGAGAGATGATGTAGGACGAGGCAAGGAACTTGAAGGTGTATACAAAGGGGTTAGTAGAGTCACTTGGCCTAGAGTTTAAGCTGGGTAAAGAAAGAGAGAATATGTGAGGGGGGAGAGAGACAGGGAATAGGATTGTAAGGCCCTGTTAGGTCAGAGAATTGTTGGAATTGGGTACTAAAGGAAGTCATCTAGAAAGAGGAGGTCACAGGAGACGTTGGAATTGGAAATTATCAAGGGATGTTGATAGTGGAAAGGTTGGGGATATAGCTATGGGTGTAGCTGAAGTAACACAGAGGACCGGATGACTGGAGGAGATTGTTCAAGAAACTAAGCAAAAATTAAGGCTAGTGTTGGAGAAAGTGACAGTGACCCAGAACCTAAAAATCATTGAGAAATGAAGAGGGTTTACCTAGTGGTTGATAAAGTAAGACCTTAATAAAATAAATCCTTAACTATACTATATCAGTGTTGGGGTTTTTTGGATTTTACAATTACCAGTGAACATCCCAACTAGCTGAATAATTGCGCTTTAAAAAAACATTTCTTTCTCCCTTAGTTGGTGCTTCTCGTGCTGCTGTGGATGCTGGCTTTGTTCCCAATGACATGCAAGTTGGACAGACAGGAAAAATAGTAGCACCAGTAAGTATTGCAATAAAATATGCTGTTCAAAGTTATATGGGGATAAGAACTGTATATATTTGTTGAACACTCATCTCAGTGATTTATGTCCTGTTCCATGTACTTAAGCAGTTAGTCATTACCATGGTGAATGTGTTCTTTTCACAAGGTCTGTGGATGTCTTGGTCTCAATAAAATGCTTAGCTGTTCTTAAACCCACCATTGTTTTTTTTTGTTTTGTTTTGTTTTTCTTTTATTGATCTTAGAGAGAGAGGAACTGAGAGTGAGAGAGAGAAAGAAACATCAATGAGAGAGAATACTGATTGGCCACCTCCCTTACACCCCCAGCTGGGGACCCGGCCCACAACCTGGGCATGTGTCCTAACTGGGAATCGAACCGGCGACCCCTTGGTGCATGGGTCGATGCTCAACCACTGACCCACACTGGCTGGACAAATCCACCATTGTTTTAAAAATTTTTGTTTTTTATTTTTATTTATTTATTTTTTTATCCTCACCCGAGGACATTTTTCCATTTTTTGTACAGATAGAGCGGGGGGGGAGAGAGAGGAAGAGAGAGAGAGAGAGAAACATCGATGTGAAAGGGACACATCAAGTTGCTGCCACCGCACGACCAATCAGGGCCGGGGACAAACTGCAACCGAGGTACGTGCCCTTAGCGGGAACTGAACCCGGGTCTCTCCAGACCGCAGGCCAACGCTCTAACCACTGAGCCAAACTGGCCAGGGCTGTTTTAAAATTTTTTAAAGCAATGGAACACTTGTCAAATTCATATTATAACACGAAATATAAAATTGGTAAAAGCATTTTATTGTTAAATGGACTTTATAAGTTTACACTGACATTTACCCTAAAGCCTATATATTATTAAATCTATCAGTAAAAATAATGAATATATAGTAATGAATACAGAATCTTGACATTGGGAGCTATGAATGACAGTTGTAGTTTTACATCTGCCTGAAAACCTACTTTATTTCTTTATTTTGTCCAGTTGCAGAAAATTCTGATTCATACAGTAAGTAATATTAGAAAGTCCTTCAGTTAAACCTGTCCAAGACTTAAAAAAGGGATGCTTTGGTTTCAAGGTTGATTCAGTAAGAATACCTAATGATTATTCACATTTCTTAGATGATGCAAGTATTCATTGAGTAGGTTTCTCAGCCACTTGAAATTGTGTGGAGGGAAATGAGTTTTTCTTTATGTATATCAAATCAAGATAAAGGTATCTCCGGCTTTTTGAAAGTTTGCATCAAGCCACTTTGCTGAAAGAAATCTGAAAATTATTTTTGGCTGTTATGAAGGAAAGTGAAAAGCGAAAACCACATTCATTGTTTGTTCTGTAGTTACAGAGGCAGTGGCATACTGAGTAGCGAGAGTGGCATTGCTTCTACTACATGTTAGAGTTGCTTTATTATTATAATTTTTTTAATCCTCACTGGAGGATATTTTTTTCATTGAGGGAAGAAGGGAGGGAGAAAGAGAGAGGGAGAGGGAGGGGGAGAGGGAGAGACAAACATCAATGTGAGAAGCACATCAATTTGTTGTCTCCCACATGACCCCAACCAGGACTGGGGATTGGACCTGCAACCGAGGTGTACTTGCCCTTGACTGGGAATCAAACCTGAGACTCTTTGGTTCCCAGGCTGACATTCTAACTCCTGAGCCAAACAGGTCAGGGCTGTACCACAGGTTTTTTTTTTTTTTGTATGTGCTCCTAGCGGAAACCGAACCCAGGACTCTGGTCCACAGGCCATCGCTCCAACTGCTGAGCCAAACCGGCCAGGGCACCACAGCCTTTTTATCCACTCATCTACTGATGGGCACTTTGGCTGTTTTCAGATCTTGGCTATTGTAAATAATGCTGCTATTAACATATCAGGGTGCTCTGTAGATTTTTGAATTGGTGTTTTTGAATCATTCTCAGAAATGTGATTTGTAGATCAACAGGCAGTTCCATTGTTAATTTTTTGAGGACACGCCATACTGTTTTCCATAGTGGCTGCACCAGTCTGCATTCCCACCAACATTGCATGAGCGTTTCTTTTTCTCCACATCCTCACCAGTACTTGTTGTTTGTTGATTTATTGATGATGGCCATTATGGCAGATGTGAGGTGATATTTCCTTGTGGTTTTAATTTGCATCTCTGATGACTAGTGATGTTGAGTAATTTTTCATAGGTCTATTGCCATCTGTATGTCATGGAGAAGTGTCTGTTCATGTCCTCTTTGGAGAAGTGTCTGTTCATGTACTCCGGATTTTTTTTGGTGTGTGTGTGTGTGTTCTTTATAAATTTTGAACATTCACTCCTTGTTGGATGTGTCATTGGCGAATATCGTCCCCCATTCAGTAGGTTGTCTTTGTGTTTTGTTGATGTTTTCCTTTGCTGTGAAAACACTATTTAGTTTGATGTGGTTTCATTTGCTAATTTTGTTTTTCTGTTTGTTTTCCTTGCCAGAGGAGGTATATCAGAAAAAAAATATTGCTAAGAGAAATGTCAAAGATACTATTGCCTATGTTTTCTTTTAGGAGTTTTATGGTTTCAAAATTTACATTTAAGTCTTTAATCCAGTTAGAGTTTATTCTTATATATGGTATAAGAAGTTGGTCTCGTTTCATTTTTTTGCATGTATCTGTCCAGTTTTCCCAACACCATTTATTAAATAGACTGTCTTCATACTCCATTGTATGTTCTTCCCTCGTTATATACTAATTGACCGTATAGATGTGGGTTTGTTTCTGAGCTCTGTATTCTGTCCATTGTTCAATCGGTGTGTCTGTTTTTATGACAGTACCGTGTAGTTTGGATTACTGTGGCCTTGTAGTATAGTTTGATATCAGGTAGTGTGACCTCCAACTTTGTTCTTTTTTGTCAAGATTGCTATAGCTCTTCAGGGTCTTTTGTGGTTTTATGTAAATTTTTGGATTATTTATTTTAGTTTTGTGAAAAACACCATTGGTGAGAGGAGTATTTTAATAGCAATTTCAGAAAATTGTGGATGTTCTTCTACGCTACACCAAAACTTGACAAGTAGTCATTTCTGAAAGGTTATTTCAAGTGTGGATCTGAAACCATATCAATGAACTTTTCTTTCTCTTACATTAAAATCTGTTGGCCTGCATTGCACTTTGAATGGATCTTGCAACATTATGCATTGTCTATTTAGAAAGTAATGGTTTACTGAGTCTTGCACATCTTCCAAATGTTGACATATTTTATCAATATCAAAAAAAATCACATTTACTAATATCACTCACTACTCATCTTGTTAGAAGAGTCTGTGAAGCTTATTTTGTGGGTACAAGTTCTTTAGAATTCTAATTATTTACCTAAAAGCTCAAATTTTTTTTAAATTTTTAAAATTTTATTTTTGTTACAGATGTTTCTCCTTTTTTACCCATTGACACCCTCCTCCCCATCCCCCCTGCCCGTCCCTGGCTTTGTTGTCCATGTCCATTGGTTATGCATACATGCATATAATTTCTGTGGTTTATCTCTTACCACCCCCCGCCACCCCCTCTTCTGAGCATTGTCAGTCTGTACACTACTTCCGTGTTTCTGGGTCTACCCTATTCCTCAGACTGTTATATTATATTCCATATATAAGTGAGATCATGTGTAGAAGCTCAAATTTTGTCCTTGGCAACAAAAACTTTCAGATTTCTCAGAATTGATAAGCTGACTTCATTCATATTCAAACAAATATCTTGCAAAACCCCAAATATCTGTTCATTGTTCTTTGAAGTAAAAATGGTTTCACACCTATCTTAGACCATCAAACAAGTGAGTTTCCTTAGGACTAGCACTGTGCTTTGGTTGCAGTGGAAGTACTTTCTGCATATTTCAGTTTGTCACACAGAATACTAAAAAGATGTGTTACTAAAAGGTCAGGAGCTAATAAAACTAATACTTGTTAATACTTCATTGAGGACATTCCTAAGTGAAATCAGCTTTTTATTTTTTGTGAACTGTACGCGGCCTTGAAGAATTCAGTGTCAACCAGTACAGTTTGGTGCACTTTGTTGATCAGGCTAAGTCACTATGGTTTTTCCAGGATAAACCATGATATTCAAAAGAGGTTATTTAACACTGAGTTTTTCATTGCCAGTTTTATTTCTTGCCATGTATTCACATCTTTGATGATTAGTTGATATTGATACTGGACAAATACAACTAAAACACAGAGCCTAACTATGTGGATTTGCGCCTTTGTTAGGCAGAAGTACAATTTCACAAATGATATATTAATTTAGTATTCGTGTTTACAGTTCAGTCTTTTTTTTTTTCTTTTAATATGTTTTTATTGATTTTTTTTTTTTTTTCTTTTTAGAGAAGGCGGAAGGGAGAGATAGAAACACCTGTGTGAGAGAGAAACATACATCGGCTGCCTCCTGCACGCCCCCTACTGGGGAATAGGGCCGCAATCCGGGCACGTGCTTTGACCAGGAATTGAGTGGAACCTCTCAGTCCATGGGATGGCGCTTAATCCACTGAGCCACACAGGGCTAGCACAGTTAAATCTTTTATTCAACAAATTAATGTATCATTGGAATGTGGCAATGCCATAGTTTCTTTTACTGACTTTTCATGCTGCAGGTTTTCAACGATGTCACCTTTCATTAGTCTCACAGCAACTATGCCTCTCTAGCTAATGCAATGTGATAAACCCGTAAGATGCTTCAGTGACTTTTTCCTTTCCGGTCTGAAATGCTAAAATAAATAATTGTTAGGCTTTTAAACTCATCACATCTATGTTTTTAAAGAATCTAGTTAATTTTTTTCTAAACTATAAATTAATTTTTTTCAAATGGCCATTGTTTCTGTTGCGTAATACACAATAACATAACTTATTAACATCCATACAACCAAGAGAAAAATAACTTTCACATTTTCACTTATTTTTAATTTGACACAGTATTGTTTAGAATAGATTCCTCTTTTCAGTAAGTTAAGGAATTCTGCTATCAGTTTATCTTTTTCAGCATATTTTGATGGTGATGTTGCAGCTGTGGGTTGAGAAACTGAGTCTTCTATATTTTAGTCTAAATATCTGAAAAATGTAAAATAGGTTTACATTTCAAAATATATCAAATTTTTCAAAATTGAAGTGTGATTGCTATACAAGACAACAAATAGTGTGTTTGCTTATGGGCTCAAGGAAATCTGTGGGATTTCAGGTATCAATATATTGGATGATAATGAGGTTAAAGACATTATAGCAGTTGTAACTGTAAGAACACCACTACTGTACTGAAAACAAATTGAGTTAATCTCTATAAACATTAAAATTTATACTTAAAAACCTACCACCTTAAAAGTTTTTAGGAAACACAAAAATACAGGTACATTCTAGTAGTTATTGAAGTAATGATTTCCTCAAAAGTCATTTAGCCACTGGAAGACTCCACTATACACTTGTCACAGGATGAGAGAAAAGGGCAAATAACATTTTAGTGTTAGTGTGAAACAGTCTTGACCTTGGAGATCCCTGAAAGGGTCTTGGGGCTTCCAGGGATGTGCAGATCATATTTTGAGAATCATTGTCCTAGTACCTTTTGGATTATAGACATTGAATAATGAGTAGAGATGATTGATTCTGTTATATTCCTATTAAGGCTATTAATTTTTTGTTTTAGCAGGCAGTTAACTTGGCAGAACTCCAAATTCCAAACTCTGTCTTCTCTTTTAGTCCTAGCCGGGTGGCTTAGAGGCCACCTTGCACATGTCAAATGCTGGGGTCAGTCAGAGTTTGGAGCAGAGTTTGTGGTTCTCCCTCTGGGATTTTTCCCCTTCCTTTCTAGCTAATGTGGCAGTCACAAATACTGTGTATTTCCTCAACTAATAAGACCGCAGGTTTCTATCCAAAGTGGCTACTTTCTGATTGGGAACAAGTAGAGGTATGTATGGTGGGCTCATCTCATGCATCCCTCCCTACAGAATGCTGGCCTGTCAAATGCTGCATGTCTTGGTTGATCTCCAGTGTTCTTAAACAGTTCCTGTCTGTATTTTAACCAAGTTTTCATAGTTTTCTCCACAGGAAGGTTAGTCTGATACAGTTATTCTCTCAGAGCTATAAGCAGGTGTGCTGAGGCCCAGAATTGAATGCATTACTGCACATTGCTCTGACTAGTACAGAGTTGGATTATCTTCCTAAATAATATTTTAATTAATGCAACTAAATATTGCATTAGGTTCTTGGCAGCCATATCCCATTATTGGCATGCATTACATCCAAAAGCTCTGTTTTCTCTCCCCTACACTTTAATGTCTGCTATTAAACCTAGTCTACGAATAATAGTGGTTTTTTTGTGTTTAAAGCTGAACACAGTACTTTCATTTATCTTTATTAAATTTGGATCTGTGTTCTCTACTAGAAGACTCTTGTTGGCATTTTGCAATAGTTCTGAAAAGCATTACTGCAAATATTAAGAAGTTCCCTATTCAAGTAAGGGGACACATTTTATTATACTCACAAGATAATTTTTCTTTTATTATCAGTTTTTTGAGAAAACGTGTATTATCCACAAGATTCTGTGAATTCAGTTACAGCTTTAAATACCTTTTTTTTTTTTGGAGTTTCTGTTACATGAATGCTGAATTTATTCTTTTTAAAAATTTATGTTTATTGCCCTGGCTGGTTTGTCTCAGTGGTTGGAGCGTTGGCCTGCAGTCCAGAGAGACCCGGATTTGGTTCCCACTTAGGGTGCGTGCCTCAGTTGCAGTTTGTCCCCGGCCCTGGTTGGTCGTGCTGGTGGCAGCCACTCAGTGTGTCTCTTTCACATCAATGTTTCTCTCTCTCTCTCTCTCTCTCCCTCTCTCTCTCTCTCTCTCTCTCTCTCTCTCCCACTCTATCTGAACAAAAAATGGAAAAATGTCCTCAGGTGAGGATAAAAAAAAAGAAATTTATCTTTATTGTTGAAAGTATTATAGACGCCTCCCCTTTTTTCCCTCATTGACCCTTTCCTCCCCATTCCTGTCCCCCTCCTGGCTTCCCTACACTATTGTCTGTGTCCATTGGTTATGCATATATGTATATGTTATTTGGTTTATCTCTTCCCACCCCTTTACCCCCTTCCCTATGAGGTACATCAGTCTAGCAACCAATTTGTATTTCTTAGTCCCTTCACCTTTTTTTGCCCATCCCCTTAAGCCCCCTCGCAACTGGCAAACAACAAAAGTTCTCTGTATCTATCTGCGAGTCGGTTTCTGTTCTGCTTGCTCTTTTTGTTTGTAGATTCAATTGTTGATAGGTATGTATTAATTGCCATTTTATTGTTCATATTTTTGTTTTTCTCCTTCAAGAAGACCCTTCAACATTTCATATTAATACTGGTTTAATGGTGATGAACTCCTTTAGCCTTTTCTTATCTGAGAAGCTCTTTATGTGTCCATTGATTCTAAACGATAGCTTTGCAGGATAGAATAATTTTGGTTGTAGGTCCTTGCTTTTCATCACTTTGAATATTTCTTGCCACTCCCTTCTGGTCTGCAGTTTCTTTTGAGAAATCAGCAACCGCGAGGTATCAGCAACCGAGGTATGTACCAGAATCAAACCCGCAACTCATTGGTCTGCAGGTTGATGCTCTAACCACTGAGCAAAAACGGCCAGGGCTACTTGATTTGGTTTTCATGTTTGATGTTAAACGGGTATTCAGTTTTTTCCTCATATGGGTAATTACTTGTTACACATTCCCTTTCTCCTCCATTGATCTATAGTGTTGGCTCTTACATATCAAGTTACACATATGCACAGCTCACTGCTGGCTCTCTGCTTGTCCTGTCAGGCAGTTGTGTGTGTATCACTGTAACAACACTATGCCTAAAGCTTCATAGTAATGTTTTCTAGTTGAGCTGGACTCTGCACTTCTCTGCAGTTTCAGAATTAGTTTGTCAAGCTCCACAGTTGGTTTTGATTGGAAATAGGTTTTGATTGGAAATATAGGTATATTTTATCCAAATTTAGTCTGTTCCTGAAGTTGTATAGATACTAAAGCTTCAGAGAACCAAGTCTGCATTTGAAGAAGAAAAATTAAAATTAGTAAATCCTAAAACCTTAAATAATCTCCCTTCAGTTATAGTCTTCCATATAAACACTTAGGTAAGAAATTCCCAATATTTTCTGAGTAATAAAATAAGCTTTTTAGACACCAATTACTTAGATATTTCACCGTTAGTAAACTCATTAGTTGCTGTATTTCTAGACAGAATGCAGTGATAATGGACAGTATCAGATATTCTACAGTGCTCCAAACATGGACTACAATGTGAATAATTAGCAAGAAAATTTGCTAAACATACATGATGAATGCAAGTAATTTTTTTTTTTAAAGTATGTTTTTGGTTTTTCAGAGAGAGAGATAGAAACATCATTGTCGGAGAGAAACATCTATTGTCTGCCTCCTGCATGCCCCCTACTGGGGGTCAAGCCTACAACCTGGGCATGTGCCCCATTTGGGAATTGAACTGGGACCCCTCAGTCTGCGGGATGAGCTCAGTCCACCAAGCCACACTGGCTGGGCTAATTCTTTTTTTTTTGATCCTCACCAGAGGATCTTTTTCTGTTTATCTTAAGATAGAGTGAGAGGGAGGGGGAGAGAGAAAAACATTGATGTGAGAGAAATACATCAACTGGCTGCCTCCTGCTCAACCCCAACCAGGGCCAGGAACCAACTGCAACCGAGGTACGTGCCCTTGATTAGAATCAAACCCGCGACTCATTGGTCTGCACAGGTCGATGCTCTGTCTGCTGAGCTAAACCAGCCACGGCAAATGCAAATAATTCTTACCTAATAACTAAAAACATTTAAAAATGATAGTTTACTTATTGAAGACTTGATGGGTGACACTTGCTAGTGAGTCACGATGTGTGGGAAGGGCCTGGTGAAGGGGCTCGCATGCAGATCCCAAGAGGTGATGGACAGTTTTTTCTTCTTGACCCCTGGGACTCCAGAAATGCATGCTGTGAATCATTGTTTGAAGCCTTAGATTAAGCAGTGATATTTTAAAAACCTCAAAATGACTAACTTTTGGCCTTTTTATTACTTGTAGTTATGCAGTGTGAATGAAAGATATGATTCTGTCAGGGAAATACTTGAGATACAATTGCTGAGTGGTCAGGACAGTCTCTCTTGACTCCTAAGCACCTTAAATGTGCACTCATACAAATTCATTATAATGTTTTTTATTTGATAGTGACAAATGGGTTTAAAAAGTACAAGTTGTGCCTGGCCGGTGTGGCTCAGTGGTTGAGCATTCACCCATGCACCAAGAGTTCGCCGGTTCAATTCCCAGTCAGGGCACATGCCCAAGTTGTGGGCCTGATCCCCAATAAGGGCATGCAGGAGGCGGCCTGTCAGTGTTCCCTGTCATCGATGTTTATCTCCCTTTCCCCATCCTTTCCTCTCTCTCTTTAACATCATTAAAGAAAAAATAATAATTTTGTAAAAGTACAAGTTGTAATAGCAAAAATTCTTCAAGTGAGGATATATAGATTAATTTGGGGAGAGTCAACATCTTTATAATATTTAGTCTATAACCATGATTTTATTTCTCCATTTATTTAGATGGTTTCATAATTTCTTTATAAAGGTATATAGATAAATAGGGATGCAATTTATATATATATATATATATATATATATATATATATATATATATATATTGCTGTTAATGATTTTTCTGTAGATCCTCTTGGGTGTTACATACATAGTCTCTCTCTGGGAATACTGGACTTTTGTGTAATTTTATTTTATTACTTTGTCAGCTATGGCTTCTAGCACATTGTTAAATAGAAGTGGTGATGATAACCATCCTTATCTTTATTTTCAAGGCTATCTAGTGTTATACCACTAGGTATGGTGTTTGCTGTCTGGTCTTGGTAGATATTTTTTATCAGATTAAAGAAGTTCCCTGCAATAGACTGTGTATAATGTTTGAAAAGGGTTAAGAGTTTGGACATTCTAACCAGGTTTCCTGAGTCCAGCTCTTAGTGTTACCACTTGCTTACTGTGTGACCTTGGACACGTCACTCAATTTCTCTGAACTCTACGGTATTCTCACTGTATAGTGATGATACCAGTCTCTGTTTCATTTGGTAGTTATACTTACTGAGTTAATATGTGTAAAACACTTAAAACTGTGCCCAACATATAGTATAAGTGCTATCATGTTACTATTACAAATCCTCATTTGCTAAGAGACTTTTTTCTTTTGAAGTCATGAACAGATATTGCTGAATTCTTATTTCTTTAACTGATGTCTGATAATATCATTGGGTTTTGTTAGCACGTTAACTAGTATTTGTTGAGCTTAATACAGTGTCAGATTTATGCCATGACTAAAATTAGTATGCTTTTGAAGCCTTGGCTGGTGGTAGGTCCCAGTGTACATTTTTTTTGGATTGCCTTTAGAAACTGTTGATGACTTTACCTTCCTAACCATCCAGACATAGACACATATTGCAATCATTAAAGAATCTGTTACCTGTTTCCAGGGAGATGGGTTTTCACATAGTGCATCTTCTTTGTGGTAGTATATTACTTTGTCTACATTTTGGCATTTTACTAACATATTAGTGATTTATTTATAATTCTTATAAGTATGTGAATAGTTACTAGATGAAGAAACAGTTCTGGGAGAATTTCCCAACACAAGATATTTCGAATCTGAGATTCTCTTTTGAAAACTCACTAATGTTGGAAAGTCTGTGTAGGAACAAACTTTATAGAGCTATTTGTATACATACAGCTGGGACTGAATTTATGGACTGCTTTTCTGACTTGCTAAAAAGCTACAGATTGACAACCCTTTTCATATTGCATTATCTAGCTTGGCTTTTAACTCCCAGAGAACAGTGTTCACAAATTGATGCTTTATTCCTTTGGGTTTGGTATAGAAGCATTAAATTGTACTAAAATATTCATATGTGAGTGCATTTAGCTGAAAGCAATTGATGTTCTATTCTCAAGAGGACAAAGAGAAATGCTGTATGGACCTGTAGTCCACAAAACACCCTAAGCATGCTTCTTAAAGGTAATTACATGGCCTGAATGATCCATGTCCTTACAGCGAAGCTTAAAACAACAAAGGAGAAATTGCGGAATTTATAAACTGTGGTTTGGATATATAAATTGGTTGAGCAGTAGTTAAAAACTTTTTTGCTAAAAATTTGTTGTATCTTTGAGTTCTAATTTTATCTTTGATTTATTTCTTAGCTAATTTTTATTAGACTGATTTCTCTAAACATTTATTCCAAAGAACTAGATCAATGAGGGTTTTAATACATTACCATTTTATATATAAAGTTAAAAACTGTTAAGTTTTATAACTTTATTTTTTTTTTTAGTTTTATTTTTTTGCTGCAAAAAGCTTTATTGTTTCCATTTAGTCCAATGCATGGGAGAGGGCTCCAGGGTGGTTAAGGAATGGCTAGTAGTTTCAGGGAGAGGCTCAGGCAAAAGCCAGACACAAGGGGAATGCAGAGGGGCCCCTCAGAGGCCTCTGGGCTCCAAAGGCTCCTAGTCATGCTTGAGGGTGAGCCTTTCGAAGAGATACTCGCCCAGCCCAGCCTGGGGGCCAGCCAGCCTGCGGAGGTTAGTCAGGTGGTCGCCCATCTTCTTGATGCACCTCCTCCTCCAGGAAGCTGTTCTCTAGGAAGTCACAGAGATGAAGGTCTGCACAAGTAGAACCCAGGGCATGCATATCCAAAAGGGCTTGGTTCAGGTTCTTCTCCAAGGCCAAAGCGGCTTCCATGGCGTCCTGAGTTTTGCCCCATTCATCATGGGAAGGCTTCACCACATCCTGGAAGAGAACACGGTCACCGCGCTGGTTTTGCAGCTTTAAGAGATGCTCAGCGCCCTTGCGCTTCTTCTCTGCCAACTCATGGAATAAGTGGCCCATGTCCTCCAGAGCCACATCTGTCACGGTCGAAATAGAAAGCCAGAGAGAGTTAGGTGTAGGAGGCCCGCAGGTGCAGGCTGGCCAGGCGGTTGACTGCAGCCTCCACCTTGGTGGAATAGGTCTGACGAATTTGGTAGCTCATGGTTGTTCCGCAGTAAAGCGTTAAGGTCAGAAAATGGTGTTGGCTGGTCTCGGAGACTGAGGCGGTTCCGAAGGTGGTGCTTGAAAAAACAGGTTGGAAAGTGGTTAGATGCTGGAAGATGGGGCGCCCCTGGGTCTATTCCGTCCAAACACTGTTGAAGCCAGACACAGATCTGGAGGACACTGAGGGCACTGTGCAAGTTTTGTAACTTTAAAAGCGTTCTACTGATAATGCTATATTGACATGTCTTGTCAATCCAGTTTCATAGCTGGCATGAAAATCAATAAGAGTAGACAGAAAATCTTTGTTGTAGCTATCTTGGTGTGGTAACTTGAAAGGAATAAAACTATTATTCATCTTTATTCTTATTCTAACTGTATTTTTGGTTCTTTCATATAAAAGCTAGTTTACTTTCTCTTGAATCATTTCAGATAGAAACATGCACATGAATGTCAGAGAACATGAGACGTATTGGAAGGGAGTGTGCTCAGTGGGTAGCTGGTTGTTGCGCACACGCAGTTCCATCCCTGTGTTCACGTTGGGGCCTAAGACTGGAGCACTAACCTTGTACAAAAGAACATTTTATAACTTAATTAAAATTCTTATCACTATAGAAGGTGCTTCAAGAAATCTTTCTGTTTCTTGGGCTGAACTTTACAACTCTGGTTGGCTTTTTAAAAAAGAGACTTTTTTTAAGAACAATTTTAGATTTACAGAAAATTTACCAAAACAGGACAGAGAATTCACATAGGTCATTCTCTGGCTTCTCCTGTTGTTGTTATTTTTTAAATATGTTTATTGATTTTTTTAGAGAGAGAGAAACATCAATTGGCTGTTTCCTGCACGCCTCCTACTGGGGATCAAATCTGAAATCTGGGCATGTGCCCTGACTAGGAATCAAACCGGGACCTTTCAGTCCATGGGACAATGCTCAATCCACTGAGCTACTCCGGCCAGGCTGTTGTTATTTTTTAAAAATTATATGAACTCCTTATTTTTTTGTAATGGTCAAAACCACATGATTCTAGAATTAACTTTTCTGAAGATGGAGAATTGTGTGAAGTTTTCTGACAAGGTGATAACTTTCTAATGACATTTTTATTGTGTGAAATTGTAACAAAATGTGCCACTGAATCCTTTTTAGGTGTACAGTTCAGCGGCATTAATGACATTCAGTGTTGTGCAACCATCATCACTATACCCCAAATTTTTCAGCACTCCAAACAGAATCTCCATGCCCATTAAGCAGTAGCTCCCCCTCCCTTACACCCAGCCCCTGTTCATTCCTGGTCTACTACTGCTTGTCTGATTTTGCCTGTGGTAGTTATTTCATAAAGGTAGACTCATACATTATTTGTCCTTTTGTGACTGTCTTATTTCACATATTTTCAGATTTCATCTGTATTTGTAGCATGTGTAAACTTTATTTCTTTTTATTGCTGAAAAATGTCCCAATAATATTTCATAATATTTTGTTTATTCATTTATCTATTTACAGACATGTGAATTGTTTTGTTTTCAATTTTAAAATATTTTTAAATTTATTTTTGAGAGAGAGAGGAAGGGAGAGAGAGAGAGAGATAGAAACATTGATGTGAGAAACATCGATCGGCTGCCTCCTGCACCCCCCCCCCCCCGCCCCCACTGGGGACCAAGCCTGCAACCCAGGCATGTGCCCTGACCAGTATTTGAACTGGCAGTCCATGGGACTGGGAATTTTGTAATATGGGAAGGGAGCTGTTTGAGGAAAGAACCACAGGTCACTGTACTTTGTATTTTGGGTCCTCTTCCAGAAAGAAGAGATTTAAACTCATGTTGTCAAACATAAGAAATAGTTTGGCCTTTTAAATGAGCAGCAGGATGAAATATAGCAATATTAATGCACAGGAGACTTGCAGTAATTAGAAAATATAGTTAGATTAATCTACTCCTCAAAAAGACATTCATTATCTGCTGTGATATATTCCGTTTAACTCCTAACCTGGCTTTGGCCTGCGTATGTGTATTGTGTTTCAGCTGGAAGAGTTGCTATTGAAGGCTATGCTCTAGTCCTTTGAGTAGGGAAGGTTGAGAGAGAGCTGGCCCTTTTGTAGAACTGCTGTCCTGCTGAAATAGTGATAGGGTATTGTTTTTGAGAATATAACATTGGATCTCTGAACTTAATTTTTTTAAATTTTTCATTTTTTTATCCTCACCCGAGGATATTTGCATTTATCTTCCTATAGAGCGGGAGGGAGAGAGGGAGGAAGAGAGAGAGAGAAACATTGATGCGAGAGAGACATATCGACTGATTGCCACCTGCACAACCCCAGCCGGGGCTGGGGAAGAACTGCAGCCCAGGTATGTGCCCCTAGCAGGAACCGAACTCAGGACTCTCTGGTCCGCAAGCCGATGCTCTAACCGCTGAGCACAACTGGCCAGGGTGGATCTCTGAACTTTAGTTAGAACTGCTTACATGATGTCTGTTTTAATTTTCATCTTCGAAGAAATTTAGTTTTCTATATTCCTTCCCCAACTCTGTCTAGAAATGGGGGAGGCTATTGGTGGAAAAGAAATTTTAAACCTGATTTTTAAAGACATGAAGCAATGTTGGCTTGGCTTTTCTGCTCTGAAAGCTGCAGATTTAACCACTCCACTCATATTCATGTTTCATATAAACAAAAAACTAAATGTTTAAATCTTTCTACTTTGTTTAAAGTAAAGCGGATCTGAAGTTTCTACAGGCAGACTACTGTTTCAATTCCGGAACAAAGTCAGTGTATGAGTTTATGTCATAAACTTACATAATTTAAACCTCTTATATATTTTTATATGACCAATTTGATGTCTTGATAACCTGTACCTGAGATATGTATTCCTGTATGAAAATTGTGTTAGAATTTTGTAAAGAAATTTACCCCAAATTCAGTCAGCACTGTCTAGGAAGTCAGGCAGAAATGCTAACTTTATAGCTTACTAAATTCAGCAAAGGAACTAAGAGGTATTGATGAATTTTTTCCAGTACATTATCCCAGGAGAATTGTGTCAAGGTAATAACAACTTTCTTTGAGATAGTTAATAGTTTAAACTACTCAAGTAGTTTAAAGTGGAATTCATATGATAGTTGGCTGTCTTATTATACCTTTTAGTTTAAATATTTTGTGGTTATTAAAATATTTTGAGCTCTACACATGCATGGTGTTATTAATAATCACACAATTCTATTAGCTGCTGGTATTTACCTCGATTTTACACAAGTTGAACCCTTGAGAGGTTAACTCCCCAAAGAACACTGTGGTAAGTAGAAGAGTCAGAACCTGAACCCATCTCTCTCTGATCTTATTTATTTGTTATATTAGTGACTGAATAAATGGTTTCTTACAGTTGCTCATTTTTAACTTTCTTGAGTTGAGATCTTAGTTCATTAATTTTCTATCATCTTAAGTATTATTTTACGTGCATCACACATTTTCTGTAATACAGTTGTCCCCCATTATCTACAGGGGGTACCTTTCAAGACCTCCAGTGGATGCCTGAAGTCAGTGATAATACCAAACCCTATATACAGGGAGGGAAAGTAATACAATAATAAATAGTAATACAGAAATAAATTCTGGCCCAGTCGGTGTGGCTCTGTGGTTGAGCGTCGACCCATGGTCGCCAGTTTGATTCCCAGTCAGGGCACATGCCAGGGTTATGGGCTTGATCTCCAGTAGGGGGCAAGCAGGAGGCGGCCAGTCGATGTTCTCTCTCATCAATGTTTCTATCTCTCTCTCCCTCTCCCTTCCTCTTTCTCTAAAAATCAATAAAGAAAAAAATATTTTTGGACTCCAGTTGACCACAGGTAACTGAAACTGTGGGAAGGGAAATTGCGGATAAGGACCCCAGCTGTATTCTGCCTTTTTGGTGTTTTGTTCCAGGTATTTTTAAATTTTAATTTATTGACTGAGATTATTTTGTTTTTTGGGTGATGGTGGTGGTGGTTCTTTTTTTGTTAATCCTCACTCAAGACTACTTTTTTCAATTTTCAATTGATTTTTAGAGAGAGAAAGGAAGGTGGGTGGGAGAGAGAGAGAGAGAGAGAGTGAGAAATATCCATGTGAGAGAGAAACATCAATCAATTGCCTCCTGCATGACCCCTACTGGAGATCGAGCCCATAACCCTGGCATGTGCCCTGACCGAGAATTGCACCAGGAACTTTCAGTCCATAGGACAATGGTCAATCCACTGAGCCTTACTGGCCAGGCAAGGATACTTTTTCCTTTGATTAAGTAGGGATTCTTATTATCCGATTTTTCTGATGGGCAAGCTGAGTCATCGAGGTTAAAGAAAAGTCCCTGGCCCGTTTGGCTCAGCTGCTGTTTTGCATCGGCCTACAGACCAGTGAGTCGAGGGTTTGATTCTGGCCAAGGGCACATACTTTAGTTGTAGGGTTGTGCGGGAGGCAACCAGTCGATGAATCCCTCTCACATAGATGTTTTCCTCTCTCCCTTTCTCTCTTTCTCTCTCCCTCCCACTCTATCTGAAGATAAATAGAAAAATATCACCGGTTAAAGATTAAACAAAAAAAACGGCCACAGTCATTTGTCTGGCAGGTGGCTGAGCTGAGATTTAAGCCGAGGCAGTGAGATTCTGGAGCCTGGTTCTCAACCACAGTGATATGTTGCTCTTGCAAGTCTCTGTGAAGCCACACTGGACATGGCGGCTCTGAATCTCAGCTGCTGTAGGTATTTAGACTCTGCCCTTGTTCTGTGGGTGAGTCTACAGCTGCAGTGTTTTTCCAGTTTTGACAGAGGAAGAGAGATTTGTGCCTTTTTCTGCTGGTCTTTTTTATATTTCAGAATAACTTCTGGTCCTCTTGCTGCCCTGTAATTTTACTTTTCGCCACCAGTTCCCATTCCTTTTTTTAAATACATTTTTATTGATTTCAGAGAGAGAGGAAGGGAGCTGGGAGAGAGAGATAGAAACATTGATGAGAGAGAAACATCGATCGGCTGCCTCCTGCATGATCCCTACTGGGGATCGAGCCTACAACCCAGGCATGTGCCCTGACTGGGAACAAACTGGCGACCTCCTGGTGCATGGGACAGTGTTCAACCAACTGAGCCACACAGGCCAGGCCCAGACCAGCTGTGTTGGTTGTCCTAGTCTCCCCTTCCCTCCTTTACTATGGTTGTTGGGGTTCTAGCTCACCTGTAATACCTCTCTTTCCTTCTGTGCCTGTTCCTTTCTTTAACCCCACCACTTTTTGAATTCTTAATTGTTGTTCTCCCCTCCAGCATGCTTCTTATTTTCTCTCCAAACTATTTGTCTTGTTCAGTATCTGATTTTGAAGGAAAGTGCCTCAGGGCAGGGATTGCCTTGTTGTGTTGTTTGTCAGTGTCTAGTGCTGCATGAATTAGCATCTGTGGAGAGTTTTGTGCATACTGATTATTATTATTGAGATACAAAAATGCTTCCTGAACTATGAGGAAGCATATTATTAGTCTAATTGCCAGTACATGTTCTTTAAAAAAGAAGCCGCCTCCCTTTCTGCCAAGAGAGGATCAGATCTTAGAAAGAAGCCATAATTTAGGACTCATTCTTGGCTATTGTTTTAATGCTTGTTTGCAAGACAGTAAGGTCCTGTTGGTCATGAGGACCTATTTGGACTATTTGTGCCAGTGATCAGAAAGGCAGGAGTGATCTTGGAACCACCTGCTTTGGTTTGCTTTGGCCCAGAATCTGTTATTTCCTCGGTGGCATGGTTAAAGTCAGCAAACGGTATTCATTTCTCAGGAGGTTTAAAGTAAATTTCATTCATATTTATGTGGATGTTTACTGCTGGAATGAATCAACAACTTTATTAGCATTTTAGGATGTAAAAGGAGAGGCTTTTAAGACTTGTTGAATGTTAATGTGGACGTGTGTGTCACAAAGACTTGTTATGGAGCTATGATCCTTTCCACTGCTGGCTTTGAGACAGTTTCTTGGGTTAAAGTTCTTTATAACTTGTTGGCCAGGTTACCCTGAATGTGAGATTTAGTAAGTACATGTTGATTAACAATTTAATGAATGTCCTTTGAAGGAAATGTAACTCAGAATAAACTGAAATGATGTTAAACTTATCCATTGAAGTTACCTGCAGGTTTTCAATAGACTATAGTGGTGCTTTTTCTAAGGAAAGAAGCTTGTTTATCACTTACTGAGTATCCATGTCTAATGAGACAGTATAATGAGCGTTGCTCAACTGTGTAGCCATAATTGATATAGCCGAGGTGTTTGAGATGGACTCAGGGAATACGGGACTACTTTCCATCTTCAGCTACACTTGTGTGCATTGCCCCTCCCAACCCTGGGACCCAGTGTCTTCCTTGCCTTCAGGCTTTTGATGATTACTGTAGAGCAAGTTGAATCAGACAACAAGCACAGCTCTTTTTTCAGATGGTTAACTCCCTTTGGGGAGGGACTAGGTTTCCTTTTCCAGGGCACCCAGTGGTGTCCTGCTACTCTAGTACCTGAGGCCCAGGAATAGATAGCCCATCATGTGCTGGACAGTTACAGGTCTGAGGAATGCCCTGTTTGCACGGTTCTCAGGTCTGGCTGCACTTTAGAATGTCCTGGGAGCCTCTTTAAAAAGCTCCGGTGCTGGAGCTGTACCCCAGTTTACAACTGGGGAAATGGGGGAATGACTCCTGTACGGCCGTGCACACTTATATGTTATTAAAATCATAGCATTAGGTGGCAGGGACAGATCTCAGTTGAAATGCCCATTGATTTTGGACTGAGCAGTGGAGAAAAAAGGTGGGACACCTGACATTCACTGACTTTTGAAGGATCTGCCATGTAGTACAATGGTGTGTGACGGAGCCCTCTTTAGTGCCTTCCACGCTGTTAATATTGAGGAGGGACTGTGTTGTCAACGCACAGTCTGGATAGCTTGCACCCCTTACCCAAGCCAGGACTTGTTAGTTCAGTGTATGTGGCTAGTGGACAGAATGGAACAGTTAAGCCCTTTTATATTTTGATAATAGATATTTAATTACCCTTTTGATGTCTTTTTTAATTTAACTTATATTTTTCAATTACAGTTTACATTCAGTGTTATTTTGTATTAGTTTCAGGTGTACAACATAGTGGTTTGACAGTCTTATACTTTACCAAGTGTTCCCCTGATCTTTCTAGTACCCAATGATGAAAGTGAATTTTAATTTTCAAACGTGGTTACAGTACTTTAAAATTTTTAGATAGACAGACAGAGAGCAGCATTCAGTTGTCATTTCCTTTGTAATTATTGGGGGCAGAGGGATAGAAAGAGGTGCAACTGTCATCATCAACATTTACTTAGAAACTATAGTGTGTGGGCCCTTTTTTTTTTCATTATTGATTTTAGAGAGAGTAAGGGAGACGGAGAGAGAGATAGAAACATTGATGAAAGAGAACATCAACTGGCCACCTCCTGCATGCCCCCTACTGGGGATCAGACCCTTAACCTGGGCATGTGCCCTGACCGGTAATTGAACCAGTGACCTGTTGGTGCATGGGTCGATGCTCTACCACTGAGCCATACTAGCAGGGCATTGGGGCCCTGAAATACAAAGGTTGAGCCTATGTCTTCCAGAAGTTGTTCTCTCGGAGGGAGGGGAGGATGGGAGGGTGGATGGATCACAACATCCTGAGATTAATTTTATTTTATTTACTTTTCTAAGTAGGAAATTTAATAAACGTATCCTGATGACCATTTTAACAAATATCCTTTTATAAGAAGGCGAACAACTAAGAATAACCTCAGGCTGTGTGCATATATCGGTGCTTGTGTATTACTGTGCAATGTGTAGGCTGAGTAAGTAGGGACCGAATGACAAGTCGCACAGACTGAAGTGCTGCCTCAGAAACTGAGATTAAGTGAAACAGTAAACGTGAAATTATTAGCACAGTGGTTGACACATAGTTAATGCTCAATAGTTTTCATTATCCTTACTTATTATATCACTACTGCTATAGGAATTCAGAGAGAAAAGATGACTATGGGTTAGGGAGATCAGGGAAGGAGGATAGCATTGTTTAAATAATACTTATTGCATTTTTTTTTTATTTCGATATCTTTTACCTAAGACTTGAATTGCAAATGGCAAATACTTTGGAAGGTACCATATCACATAAGTACACATTAACAATACGTTCTCTTTTATTTCAGGAACTTTATATCGCTGTAGGAATATCTGGGGCCATCCAACATTTAGCTGGCATGAAGGACAGCAAGGTAATCACACAACAGCCTTGATGCTGGGGGGCTGGTCCTTATAGTTTTGGGTTTTACTGTGTGTTCTGTACCGTGCGAGGCCCACCGCTCACAGGTCTGGAGGCTGGCAGCGTGTGTTCTGTGCGCTGCCTGAAGACGCAGGAGGGTGGCCTATGCCGTGGGAAAGGCCTGATTTCCAGCTCCAGCGCTAGCTCACCTGTTTGCACCTCAGTTCCTTGCCTGTCCAATGCAATTTTGAGGTCCCTTTCAACTCTGTGGATAGAAAATGTGGGGTGAAAACAACTCGATGAGGTTCTGACTATGTAACTAATGTGTGAGCTTCTGATCTCTCATTCTCTGTCTGCTTCCCCCTGGTGCCTAACAGTCCCCTCTCCTTTGTTAGAAAGACCCCTCTTCTTGGGTTGTTACTGACGGACACATTTTGAGTTGGAGTGTCTTAAGACTACAGTAATTAAAAATAATACATTATACATAGGAAACATTTGATTTTAACTTGCTGCTTGGACTGTATCTAGAAGTCCTGTGTAATGACTCTGCGAACATATATTTCAGAATATGACACAATAATCCATGCATAACAGTGTACAGTTTGAATTATGAACTTAGTCTTTCATGAATTCAGAGGTACTTCTGACACTCCTGCTTTTATCCATTTGGATGGAATTTTGATATAAAAGCTAATAAAACTTTAACAGACTTAACTTCTGTCTTGAAAAGATGCCTGCACTACCTTCTTGTAACCTGTAAATAAATTGCCTCAGAAGCAGTCAGATTTCACAGTTGGATGGCAGGTTTCAGTTCTGAAAACAGCAGTGCCAGTGGGGAGAATGTTATTGCTGTCTTAAAGGGAAAACACGCAACACCATCAACCTTAAAAAAATATTCTTAGCTGGGTCATTTCAGACATATCTAGACTTCTGCTTCTCGAAAATAAGAGAGTCTGCCTGCCATGATGATCCTGGTGAGAATTCTCATTCCATGCCAACAGGGCTGGGTTGGGGAAGAGATGGACTAGATAGTGCACGTCAAAGCAAAAAGGGAACAACTGGAATGAGGAAACCAGTGTTGGGAGCAATGCACAAGCACCACCTTGAGCCAAGAGTTTGTCCAGTCAACAGATATTCAGCACATGTACTACATGCAGGGGAAGCTTAAATGAAAAAGACACTGCCCCTGTGATCATCACTGTCTAGTGTGGGAGACAAAGCAATCTCTGGTTGTAATTTTCAGAGCTTTGGTTAAGCTCTGAAACAGGATTTTAGAGTGACTGATTTAAATCTAAAAGTTGCATTCATAAACCTGATAGCTGCATTTAAAAAACAATAAGTTTTGCCCTGACCACTTTGGCTCGGCGGTTTGTCGGCCTGCGGTCCAGAGAGACCCGGGTTCGGTTTCCGCTAGGGGCATGTGCCTCGGTTGCAGTTTGTCCCCGACCCTGGTCCAACCAGGGTCGTGCGGGTGGCGGCCACTCGATGTGTCTCTTTCACATTGATGTTTCTATCTCTCTCTTCCTCTCTCTCCCTCCTGCTCTATCTGAAAAATGAGAATATATCCTTGGGTGAGGATTAAAAAAAAACAAAACTAAAAAACAATAAGTTTTTATAGATTTTTTTTTTAGAGAGAGATGGAAACATCAATCAGCTGCCCCCCCCCCCCCCGTTTGATTTCAGACCAGGAATCAAACGGGGACCTCTCAGTCCAAGGGATGCTGCTCAATCTTCTGAGCCACACCAGCTGGGCTGATAACTATAGGGTTTTTAAATTTTTATTTTATTTTTAATTCTCACCTGAGGATTTTTTTTTTTTTACATTTATCTTTAGACAGAGTGGGAGGGAGGAGAGAGAGAGAGAGAGAGAGAGAGAGAGAAACATTGATGTGAAAGAGACACATCAATTGGTTGCCACCTACACCACCCCAGCCAGGGCCAGGGACAAACTGCGACCGAGGTACGTGCCCTTGGCCGGAATCGAACCCGGGACTCTTTGGTCCACAGGCTGATGCTCTAACTGCTGAGCCAAACGGCCAAGGCTGATAGCTACAGTTTTAATTAGCATTGTGGTATAGTTGAAAGAATATGACGTGATTATTATATCAAATGAATCAATGTAATGTGTTTTTGAAGTATATGCATATTGATAAGGTTGAACACAATCTGTACTTTTAAAACTCTGTAACGAAGAATTGTTAAGAACATATAGAGAGCTCTACAGTGTAAGCAAGATTTTATCATAGTTATGTACATACATTTGATAATTCAGGAATATTCTTTTAGTAATCTGAAAAACTATAACCATCCCAAGTCTTTTTTTCTTAAATACTTTTGTGGTTCTTTGCCCACAGTTATGTGCTGTTTCTTTAAAAATAACTTTTATATAGTGGGATGAAAAAGCTTTCAGATGATTAAACTGTTAGATGTTTAAATAGGTGGCCTCCAGGAAAATCATTACCCATCCGTAATTAAATAAATCTTTGCTAGTAGCTGTGGGCCAGGCTACATATGCCTAGAGGAGGAACACCTCCATGCAGATCTGAGCCTGTGACTCAGAGTGTTTGTCTTTGGGACTTTGGGTTTGAGGCTCAGATGGAAACCATGGTTTATATTCTCTGACCACACATCTTTCAGTATATATGGCCCGTTCCTCTGTATGGGTAGTTTCCCATACTGCACTGTGCTCCAGTCTTTGGTATTCTAAAAGATTGTGCCCATCGTTTTGAGGGGCTCCTCAGGGGCTCCTGTAGGGGATAACATGTGTTGTGTGGCCTGTATTTTAAGTCAAACTATATAAAAATACTTTAAAAATACGTTCTAGCTGTTTTCATGTGACAGAGTAATAGGCAGGTAGAAACTTAATTTTGCTTCTAGAGATTTGAATTACTATAACCTATAAAATTTAAACTCTGACTTTAATTGCAGTGGTGTTAGAAGTCATCTATGGGGAATACCAAGTTATATATCTTTGCTGTTAATAAAAGAATAATTGGTGCCCTGGCCGGTTTTGCTCAGCGGTTAGAGCGTCGGCATGTGGTCCAGAGAGACCCAGGTTCGGTTCCCGCTAAGGGCATGTACCTTGGTTGGTCGTGCGGGTGGCAGCCACTCGATGTGTCCCTTTCACATCGATGTTTCTCTCTCTCTCTCTCTCTCTCTCTCTCTCTCTCTCTCTCCCTCCCACCATCAAATAATGGAAAAATGTCCTCAGGTGAGGATTAAAAAAGAAAAGAATAATTGATAGACACAGCACCTCCTTGAGTGACTATTTTCCCTGATCTGTTACTAATCTGTCATTATAACCAGTCACATTTAAAAATTTTATAGGAGAAAAGAAAGATTTTTGGTAGTTTTTGAAGGAGATGCAGTAAATTACTTGTTTTATTATATTTATAAGCTACATACATAAGATCTTAAACTTTTGTATTTTAAAGTTCTTCTTTACTAACAGGCTGACTAGTTAATGTATATTCTCACACTAGACCCAGGATAATAATTTTGAAATACAAAGTGGAATGCAGTATATAGAGGGTAAATTGTTTGAGCTACGAAGGCTATAAGTTTTCTTATTTGAAATATAACATTTATAATCACAAGTTTAAATTTATATGTTAATAGGAATAGAAAATATTGATCTTTTGACAAGTGAAATGGGCTGAGGATTGACTCTAAGCATAAGAAATATCTCATGATGACTGATAAAGTCTTACTAAACAAAGCACACCAAATATAAAATAATTTAATTTTTAATCCATGGTTTTTGTTTTATTCAGTGTATCTAAAATTTTTCATTGACCTGCATAACTTTCCAGTTATATTTTGTTTAAGTAAGATTATTAAGGTATAAATGATATACCGTAAAATTAAACATTTTTAGCATACTCAACTTAAAATTTTTTTTTATTAAAATACACACAAAATTTACCATCTTAACCATTTTAGGTATATAATTAAAAATTGTGGCCCGCCTGGTGTGGTTCAGTGGTTGAGCGTTGACCCATACACCAAGAGGTCCCCTGGTTTGATTCCCGGTCAGGGCACATGTCCAGGTTGTGGGCCAAATCCCCAGTGGTGGGCATATAGGAGGTGGCCAGTCCATGTTCTCTCATCAGTGTCTCTCTCTCTCTCTCTCTCTCTCTCTCTCTCTCTCTCTCTCTCTCTCTCCCCCCCCCAAAATCAATAAAGAAAAAAATATTTTTAATTGTGTAAACATTACGTAGTCAATGTGTATAAAGTAAATTCAGAATGTTGTGCACCTACCTACCACCCTTTATCTCCAGAACTCTTCATTTTGTATAACTCTTTCCATTCCCCGCAACCACCATTCTGCTTTCTGTCTCTCTGATTTGAGTACTCTGAGTACCTCATATAAATGGAATCATCATACACATTTGTCTTTTTGTGACTGTTTTATTTCACTTAGCATATGTCCTCAAGGTTCATCCATGTTGTAGCCTGTGTCAGAATTTCCACCCTTTAATTTCCTGCCTTTTTAGGCCGAATCATATTTTATTGTATGTATATGTACCATATTTTGTGTATCCACTAATCCATGGATAGATATTTGGATTACTTTCCCATTTTAGTTATTGTAAATAATGCTGCTATGAACGTATACAACTATGTGTTTGAAACCCTCTTTTCAAATCTTTAGGTTGTATACCAAGAAATAGAATTGCCAGTTCATATAGTAATTCTATTATTAATTTTTTGAGGAACTGCCATAATATTTTCCTCAGTGGCTATACCAGCAGTCATTCACAAGGGTTCTAATTATTCCACCTCCTCACCAACACTTACTTTCTTTTTATTTTAACAAGATGACGTTTATTATTATTTTTATATTTTTGGTTAATCCTCACACGAGGACATTTTTTAATTGATTTTTAGAGTGGGAGGGAAGGATGGAGGGGAAGAGAGAGAGAAAAAAACATCAATATGATTGTGACACATCGATTGGTTGTCTCCCGCAGGACCCCGACCAGGGCTGGAGATTGAACCTGCAACCCAGGCACGTGCCTTGACCGGGAATCAAACCCATGACCCTTCAGTTCGGGGGGGGGGCGACTGCAGTTCAGTTGCAGTGCCAAACTGGCCAGGTCTATTCTCGCTCTGTGATGGTTGTAGGCTGTGTCTGTCTTCTCTAGACTCCTGAGCCACACCTTTCCCTGGACACTATGGTCACTCATTAGTTTCTCCACGTCTGCAGTTGCTTTTGAACTTCCTAGTCTGGTCCCAAAAAAGTGGAAAAAGCAGAAATGAAGGGACCAGAAAAAGCACAATGTCCTTTTTATCTCCTGCAAATAACTTTAGCCAGAGGGTGAGGGGCTTGCAACAGTGGGGGAGGTGTGGCATCAGTGGCCTCCCTCCTCTTTGCCTTTCCTCCTGTGATCTGAGCAGCAGTCAGTGACGTCAGCACTGATCCCCAGTATTTGGAGGACAGGGTCCCTTCTGCCACCTCACTTCTGCAAGATGTGTGCAAGCTTCTCCAGGAAGGTGCACAGTGGCCTGCTGCCAGGGATGCGCGGGGAAGATGGGATGGGGAGCTGCTCTGTGCTAAGGGCTGCAGTTCACCCACGAGCCTTCCATAGACCCCGGAGTTCTGAGATGGTTACATCACACAGATTCCGCCGTTGCAGTTTTTGTGTAGTTGGGGAGACAGATTCCTGATGCTCCCCGCAGTCCTCTGATTTGTCACTTCTCTAAAATCAAACATTGGTTTATAAGTAAAATAATAATCTTAAAAATAATTATTTAAAACCTTTTTATTACTGTGATGGGTTGATGGTGAGGGTGGAAGATAACTTTATGTTCCAACACAGAAAGTTCAAATGTATTGTATTGGCACAAATGCGTCTTATCTGGTAGACATTTCTAACACTGTGGATTTGTTATTAGGGAAGTTAAAGTAGAAATATCAATTTATGTGTTATGTTTTCTTGACAAAGGTCAAACTCCTTGTTTATATTTCACAGACAATTGTGGCAATTAACAAAGACCCAGAAGCTCCAATTTTTCAGGTGGCGGATTATGGAATAGTTGCTGATTTATTCAAGGTAAGCTGGCGTGGAGCGTGATGGTTGTTACCTAGATTGTCATCTGAGAACCTCTCAGAATTAGGGAGGAAGCTGTTATAGGGAGACATTGTGTGTTTGTATATCTATGTGTCTGTCTGTGTATGAATATATGAACATATATGCCCATTTTGAACTACTTAACTTGAAGTTGTCCTAGTGAATACATGATGTTTATGTAGAGCATTCGAACTTTCCCTTTAAGGAGTCTATGTTGTCTTTAAAATATCCATATGGCTCTTGGCATCTCAAGTGCTGAGTTGGTACACAGTGTGAACCTATCGTCCTGTTTGGCATGTACTGTAAAGTTTGCATCAGACTCCCTCATCTGGAGATTTATCATCATGCTATAGCTTTTCAGGAAAAGAGTGGACACTCAAGTCCAGCTTACCTTATTCAACAGGTCTGCTCCACTAGTGTGCTTGAGAGTTAAAGCCTTTCTAACGAGCCAGATATAGGGAGAGCACTACTTTCCCCTGTCACACTCTTCACTCTTTCAGTGTTCTTTCTGCTCTGCTGCTACCTCCATTATTTGTCCTCCCCATGAAATAGATTATTTTAGTGGTATTGATGAGCGCCTGATAACCATTAGATCACATTTAAAGGTTACAGTTTATGCATGACCTGGCCTCTTTTTGTCCCTCAGGGCCTGCCTACAAGCTTCTAGGTTACCTTGTGCAGAAATCACTCATGCAGGGATGGAGGTTCTGAGAGTAGCATCCAACCCTGGGGAAGCCGGTTTGCCGCAGTAAGGAAGCCCTCTATGCAGGGGGCTCCATGGGGAGTCTGCACCCCGAGGACAGAACTGTGGGTGGTCCGCCCAGCAAGGGGGTTGGCTTGTTACTGTGGCCTTACCAGCATTATATACAATCCAGATGAACTAATAGGTGCACATCTGTACTCTGAAGTGCACGTCTATGTTCAGTGAAGGATGTACCCCATAGTGGTTCACTAATTGCTCCGTAAGTAGTGCAGACCTAGAGTAGGGCTGTTGTCTTAGGTGAGCATGGGACATCCTTCCCCAAAGAGCCTATATCTTGCCTTGGGGTCCTGTTACCTGGCCTAACTGTGTAAGGACAAAACAATGGCAGTCATTTGATTGCAAAGCTATCCCAATAAAAGTTACTATGAAAAGGGGGAGCTTTTTGTATTTCTGTACAAGGATGACTTTGTGCAAATTAAGTAGTAAGCATTTAGTTCAGTGAGATCCAATTAACAGGTTAAAAGCTTTTAATTTAATTGAGAGAGCTCAGAGAGGTCTCTTGGTGAAAGTCCTAGGACAGTGAAGTGGAAAGGGACCTGAGAAGTCATCCAGTCAGCGGAGATTCTTAAGCTATTTTTGATGTTTCAAGAAGCCCACACTTGACTACAGTGAGGTTGCACAAAGACAGTGTTTGCTCTTAGGTAGAATTGTATTAAGGTAGTGACTATCTCTTGCCAATCAGAAGCTCTGAAGCAAAATTGTATATGTCTTTGATTAGTACAAAGGGAGAGGAGTTAACTGGTCCTTAAAAATGCAGTCTGGGAAAAAATAGTTAAAGAATGTGAAAATAGCCCTGGCCAGTTTGGCTCAGCAGTTAGAGCATCAGCCTGCGGAGTGAAGGGCCGTGGGTTCAGTTCCGGTCAAGGGTACATGCCTGGGTTGCATGTTCGATCCATGGCCTTGGTAGGAGTTGGACAGGAGGCAACCAGGCCATGTCTCTCTCACATCGATGTTTCTTTCCCTCTCTCCCTCTCTATATAAAAATCAATGAAAAAAAAATCCTTGGGTGTGAGGGTTAACAAGAACAAACAAATAAATAAATAATAAATATAATCACCTAAAAAATGTGAAAATATTGCTTAACTTGCAGCCTCCCATTTGTTTCTACAAGCAAGGTGCGTTCTTTTTAATTTGCCTGTGTTCCCGAGAGATGTAATTTGGGGAAATTACTCAGCAAGTTATTGGCACAACTACACCAGGCTCCTGATTCTGTCCTTTTTCTCATCACTTTGCCTTCCCAGTTCACCAGGTGCTACAGCTGGGATATCCACCACTATGTGACTTTAGATAGGTTGCAGTAAAAAAAAGAACCACATCTTTGACAGACTCGAGGAGCCTAGAGTTTTTTCACACATTGTTTTCTCAGTTGAAATCAGAATCAGTGTAACATAGATGATTATCACAGTAATTCTGACGGAAGAGTGGACACGGTTGTTTAGTGAATGTACTTACTGGGAACACGCTCTGTCTTTTAAAAATCAAATATTTGGCCTGGTGGGCGAGGCTCAGTGGATTGAACATCATCCCATGGACTGAGAGGTCCCAGTTCGATTCCCGGTCAGGGCACATGCCTGGGTTGCAGGCTCGATCCATGCAGGAGACAGCAATCGATGTTTCTATCTATCTCTCCCTTCCTCTCTCTAAAAAATTGATAAAAACATTTAAAAATAGCCCTGGCCAGTTTGGCTCAGCGGTTGGAGCGTCGGCCTGCAGACCAGAGAGTCCCAGGTTTGGCTCCCGCTAGGAGCATGTACCCCCCCCCCCCAAAAAGGCATTTAAAAATAAAAAATTTAAAAGTATAACAACATTTAAAATGTGAATATACCACATTTTGTTTACCCATTCATCATTTGATGGACCTTCTGGTTGTTTCCACGTCTTGGCTGTTATAAATAATGCTGCTGTGAGCATTCATGTCTAAGTTTCTGTAATTTCATCTTGTTGGGGTATATATTGAGGCATGGAATTGCTGGGTCCCTTGATAACTCTACCTTTTGAAGAATTGCCTGTTTTCCAAAGTGGCTGCCCTATTTTACAATTCCACTAGTAATATATGAGGGTCCCAATTTCTCCTAACACTTATTATTGTCTGTCTTTTTTTATTATAGCCATTCCAGGGGGAGCGAAGTAATATTTCATTGTGGTTGTGATTTGCATTATTGGCCATTTGTATATTTTCTTTGGAGAAATGTCTATTCAAGTTCTTTGCCCATTTAAAAATTGTACTGTCTTTTGTTGTTGTAGAGTTACAAGAATTCTTTAGGTATTCTGTAAACAAGTTCCTTATCAAGTATATAACTTGCAAATTTTTCTTCCCATTCTGTGGGTTGGCTTTGCACTTACTTGATAATGTCATTTGATGCACAAAATGCTTAACATTCTGAGGAAGTTCAGTTTATCTGTTTCTCATTTTATAACTTGTGTGGTAGGCATCATTTATATGAAGCTTTTGTGCTTAATCCAGTGCACCGAATACTAGCCTACAAGTATCTGTTAAGTCCTTGCTTCCAGTTCCTTTGGGTATGTACCTTAGGGTGGAATTGCTGGATAATATGGTAATTCTGTGTTTAGCTTTTTGAAGAACCTGCAAACTGCTTTCTTCAGTGGGTGTCCCACTTTACATTCCCACCAGTAGTGTTCCAGTTTCTTCACATCTTTTCAAACATTTTTTATTTACCGTTTTAAAAACCATAGCCCTCCTAGTGGTTGTGAAGTGGTATCTCATGTGGTTTTATTTCCCTAAAGACTAATGATGTTGAGCATCTTTCATGTGTTTATTCGCCATTAGTATATCTTCTTTGGAGATATTGAATTGAGATATTAAATTGAATTGTTTGTATTTTTCTTGTTGGATTTTTTGTTTTGTTTTTTTATCCCCACCCGAGGACATTTTTCCATTTTTTGTACAGATAGAATGGGAGGGAGAGAGAGGAAGGGAGAGAGAGAGAGAAACATCGACGTGAAGGGACATATCGAGTGGCTGCCACCCACACGACCAACCAGGGCCGGGGACAAACTGCAACCGAGGTACGTGCCCTTAGCGGGAACCGAACCCGGGTCTCTCCGGACCACAGGCCGACGCTCTAACCGCTGAGCCAAACTGGCCAGGGCTGTATTTTTCTTGTTGGATTTTAGGAGTTCATATATTGTGGATATTAAAACCTTATCAGAGATATGATTTTCAAATATTTTCTCCCATTTTGAAGGTTGCCTTGCTTTCTTGATTATGTCCTTTGATGCACAGCATTTTAAAGTTTTGACGAAATCAAATTTAAGTTTATTCTTTTGTTTTTGTTCTTGGTGGCATACATACCTAACATCCATTGCCAAATTCCAAGGTCATAACGATTTACCCTTATGGTTTCCTCTAGGAGTTTTATGCTTTTAGCTTTTATAGTTACATTGTTGATCCATTTTGAATTAATTTTTGTATAGGATGTGAGGTGAGGGTCTAGCTTCATTTTTTTGGCATGTGACTGCCCAGGTGTTTCAGCACCATTTTTGTTGTAGAGACTGTTCTGTTTCCCATTGATTGGACATGGCACACTGTTACTGCAAAGGAGACCTGGCCCTGAGCAGGTTTGCCTAGGGCCAGCCAGAAGTGTGTGGGTTTTCAACTTTGTGCAGGAATATTTTCACAACATGAATCCAAGTAACTATGAAGGAATGCTTATTAAAGCTGGGGACAGTGAAATAAGGAAGGGTTTAGCATAGAAGAAGCAACAGGAACCTAGACTGGGCTCCCCAGGTCTCTGGGAAGTCGGAGAAAAAGGGGGTCATTGGGAACAGGTTCAACGTTAGCCTGCAGATGAGTTGCCACTGCCCAGTGCTCCCCTGGTTGCAGTTCTTGTGGGGCCCCTAGAGTTTAGGAGGTACCTCCCTGTAGAGGAAGAAGAGAGAGAAGAAGGGAAAAGGGACTGGTGGGGTTGCTCCCCAGAGGGAGAGCACACTAGGTCCTTTGTCTTGAGGTTTTCTGGGTGTGTTCCTTCAAGGTCGTGGTCCTCACTGATAGGTCAGTGTCAGGGCAGGGCGTTGTTAGTCATTGTGTCTGGCCCTGGTGTCATCCATCTGGTTTTGCTGCTCTTCTGGGTCTGGAGCTGAAATAGATGTTGTTATCTCCAGGGAGGTGACCTTCTGTATCTGCTGTAAATTGCTCTGCCAGTTTGTTCAGCTCTGTCTCAGTCTCCCTGTATCACTTGTCCTGGTGACTGGCCTGTCTCAGTACCACCTGTGTCTTTCAGCTTGCACCAGTCCCAGCACAGCTATAGACCAGAGTGGGAGGAGTGCTGCCAGTGCTGGGTGTTGCCTGAGCTAGTGCCTGCTGGCTCCGTGGCGAACGGCCTTTCAGTGGGCTGCAGACAGTGACGTTTGGAAGAAACAACATGTCGACAATCTCCTTAATAAATTTTGTACGAACACATTATTTCCACATAATGGAAATGTAGCTCTCTTAAATAATTGAACGGCTGTGTTCATCAGGGGGTGTGCAGCTGGGATCTTGGTGCGCTAGGATGGTTGACAGCCCCTTGGAAGCCTGGGTAACTGATATTTTACACAAGTGGCTCCTGGTGCTTAGGTGGGCCGTGGGATGCCCCCCCGCAGTCCCCACACACAGCTCGCCACCATTGCCCAGGCTGTCGCAAGGAGCTCCACACTAAAAGCTGCAGTTGCAGCCACTGAACTGCGAAGACTCAAGGGTTGGTAAATAGTCCTTTTTAACATGGGCGCCACCTCGATCAGTTTCTCTCGCTGTGCTTTCTCACTCTGTCCCTCTGTCTGCTAGCCAGCCACTGCATTAGCAGAAGGCTTTGATTTCACAGAGGGAGGATCTTCAGTGTTCAGCATACAGCTCGTTGTGCATGTGCCAGAAGATAGTGACGAGCTGCGTGTGTAGCAGCAGTGTTTGTGAGTGGTGAGTGAGCAAGAGAGGTTTGAGGAGGCTGACAGGAGTCATAACTGAGCTAGAGACAGTGTGAGGCCTTTGAACGAAAGGCGGGAGTGCAGTGTGGAAGGGGGTGCTGAGAAACTCAGGTACCTGGGCACGCACAAAAAGCACTGCGCTTCCTGTTTTGTGAGGAACCTTTCTGAGGTTTGTGATTGTGTCAGAAAGGCTCCCAGGCAATGAGTTGGTTCTTGGCCCTGCCCAGGGGTCTCTCCCTCCAAGGTGTGTAGGTGCCCATGATGGAGGAGAGACAAGGAGGACGGAGTGCCTGGGGGGAGAGCAGGCAGGTGGGCCTCTAGAGGGTTCTTCCCTCTGTTGGCCCCGAGGGCTTCCTGGGGGTGGTGATGTGTGAAGGCTCTAGTGGCTTCATCACTGTACTTATTTTTTTTTTTTTTTAATTTGCAGGTAGTTCCTGAAATGACCGAGCTATTGAAGAAAAAATGAGTCGTGATCATGTCTTAAGAAGAAAAATTATGAGAGTATTCAGCTGAAATGATAGATATTCATGGCTTTTATAACAATCAGTGGGAAGCTGCATTTCTGACAGATGCCAGAAGGCTTGTTTATGGGGCTGTCATGTTTCTTTTTAAGTGTGATTCCAAACAATTATTTTTGAAATTTTCTAATTCTATAATAAAATACATAATAAAATCTTTCCACAGCTTTAAAACGACTACCAGAAATATGCCTAGCTTCATGAAGAGAGAGAGAAATTGAAGAAAGGGAGTAAGGATTCATTTATTTTTTCCTTCACCTGACTTGTTCATGAGGGCTCTGTGAGGCAGGATGGTAAACATGGTGTAGCCACCATCCTAATGCACCTCTCCTAGTCAGGAGGAGGGAAGTGGGCTGGCAGAGGCAGAGGTGAGAAAGCGCGGCCCAAAGCATGAAGGTGTCTCAGTACCCGTCTTCAGAAACCACAGCTGGCGTGACAGAAGCACTGCAGAGCTCAGCCCGACCCTGCTGAACGTGCGTGCTGACTGAAGTGAATTACTTCCCATGTCACCTCACGGTTTTGTCAGCTTACAGCTCTTTGCGACTGTGAAGGAGGGGAGTGGAGGGGAGAGGCAGCCTCCAGACAGTGCGGCAGGTAGTCCGACAATTTGTGATTGGTCAGTGTTGAGTCCCACTCCGGGACGCTCTGCTGTGTTTGCCCCTCATGGCTTCCTTTGCTTTCAGAGAGCAGCCAGGCCTGCGAGTCACCACACGTGTGCTCAGCCCAGCACTCAGCTGCCCTAGAGTGTGGCTGAGATCGAGTCTCTCACAAGAAGCTAGAAGTTGTGAGAGCAAGCCCAGGACAAGTCGGAGAGGCTTAGGCCAGGCCTGCAGGAGGGTGTGGGCTGCTGGAGGGCCAGCATAGCGGTGCACTGAGATGGAGCTGTCGCCTGATGGCCGGTCTGCAGCAGTCACAGGACTTCAAGCACAAGGGGCAGCAGGGAGGAGCTGGGAAGTGGCCGGTGATACATGAGGGAGGGGCGGAGGGACCAGCTGGAGCTGATGCGCCGAACCTTTTTGATCTGTGTCATAATCAGTCCCTTGCTGTGAAACACTTTTTAAAATTAAATGTCTGGCATTTCAACCTTCCGTCAACAAGGTGAGAGGAGGGGGGTGATGCTTTTGTGGGAGCCATAGGTCCTAGTGCATCCGAGCTGCGCAGTCCCCGGTCCAGCCCCTGTACAGAGAGAGTGCTGTGGAAGAAGTGAGGAAGGTAAAGTGACTTGTCCAGGGCTACGTGGATTGAATCGCCCTCGGGAAAGTGATTCTGGTTACAGTCCTTGAAGCTCCTCCCAAGGGAGCTCCTGACCTTGCTCAGGGTCGTCCCCATGTACCCCCCCCCATCCCTGTTGGACATGATAACGGGGAATAGGAGAGACAGCAAAGGGAGGACTGTCCCAGGTGGTACCAGCATGGTTCCTAGACTCAGAGTTGAACTGGGTCTGTCTCCACTTTGACTTCTTCCTGTCGTGACTACTCCAGCCACAAGCAGCTGTTCATTTAACATTTACCGGGTGCAACTTATCGCTCTCATAATACATAAGTGTGGTGCTTACCGTATGGCAGGCGCTGTTCTAACACTTCATACACATTAAACCCCTCAGTCCTCATAACACCCAGTGAAATAGATGCTATTAAATATCCCTATTTTACAGATGGGGAGGCTGAGTTACAAAGAGGTAATATAACTTGCCAAATTCAGTTTAGAAATGAGAACCCGGATTTTAAACCAGGAAACCTGGCTTCAGAGTGGTGGCATCACCAGTGTGAGCTTCAGGCTTGCCTCGGCTGCAGGAGCAGGGAGACGCTGCACAGTGCCCTCAGGTAAAGTTCATTGAGTGCTGGGTCCTCCGGGCGGGGTGGGGCACACAGGATCCTCGTGGAGAAGGAGATACGGCATTCTGGGCTTGTCTTTACAGCAGCACTTTATTCAACTCCAAAACCCCTCTGTGCCCACTTAGACTTTTCCTTTAGAAGGCAGTGGTGTGAAGTGGGGACAAATTGTTAAAAATGTTACATGTGCCAGAAGGTGTGGTGTCATTGTCCTTTTTACCCATGTGTTTTATTGGAAACAAGCTGTCAGTTCCTAAGGACTCTGCCCTGCATCTGTCTTGAGGGCCCAGAGCTGCAGCTTGGGAAGCAGTGTGGGCAAAGGGCAGGGGCAACTTTTTTTGGCGTGTGCTTTCCCTGCCTTTCTCCCAGGTCTTTTGAGGTCTCTGGCCAGCCCCATACAGCTCCTGGGAATTCGATGGCCTGGTCACTTGGGCAGAAATCTGCATGGAGAAAGGAAGCCCAGAGAGGGCATCTGGCTCAGGAGGATGACCCTTCACTCAGCTTTCCAGTGGTCGAGAAAGCACAGGGTCCAGCTTTTCTCCTGGTGCTACAGGCTCAGCAGTTCTTACAGCATGTCCCTGCTGGACACCCTGGTCACCCGCTGTGCTGTGGGCTCTGGAGCAAACACCCAGGAGAGTGTGGCCCAGCCCTCCCTGGAATGGAGAGAGTGTGGTCCTGAGGGAAAGCAGCACCCACTGGGCTCTGAAAATACAGGCATCTGGGGCCCTGCGCTCAAGATTTCACAGCAAGCAGGAAAGACGAGACGAGACGCGGTGGTCAGAAAGCAGGCGGCCTGAAGTCAGCATGAACAAGCGCGTCAGCATGAACAGGGCCCTTCCGGAAGCCTGCCTGTCACCCCATGTGGGGCAGAGGTGGAAACTGACATCAGAGCTCACATAGATGATGGAGGCATGAGGGGCAGGAACATGGGGGTGTGCATACCAGGAAGGGGTTTTGAAGGAGATTGATGGACTGAGGAGTTTTGCCTTTTACCTCATAGGTGAGTGGTTCTCAGAGTTTGCCCTCTAGTAGTACTGCCGTTTCAGGAGCCAGACCAGAGGTGCTTCTGTGAAAGGCATATGTCTTTCTGATTTGCAGGAAAAATTAATAGAATTTTCGCAATTTTAGGTCTTCCTTACATGTGTTTTCTAAAACTTTGATAGCTGCTATTCCTTAGGAATGTAAACAGATTGCAAAGTGAGTGGACAAATAGCTGGTGAGTTTTGTTTTTAATCCTCACCTGAGGATATTTTTCCATTGATTTTCAGATAGAGTAGGAGGGAAGGGGGGAGGGGGAGAGAGAAAGAGAGGGAGAAACATCGATGTGAGACAGACATATTGTTTGGTTGCCTCCCACACAACTTGGACCAGGGCTGGGGACCGAACTGCAACTGAGGTACGTGCCCTTGACTGGAATTGAGCCTGCGAGTTTTTGGTCAGAGGGCCAAAGCGCTAACCCCTGAGCAAAACTGGCCAGGGCAGCAAATGTGTATGAACTGAGGTGGTCAGCAGCCACAGGCCCTGCACCGCTTGTTCAGTGGGCATGTTGATTACTGTTCCTTGTTTGTGTGTTAGAATTAAATATATTAGTACATCAGGAATGTTCCACAAAGAGCTGCATGACTTTTTGAGGCCCTGCCTTCCTCCTGGCAACAGGGGCCATGGACATTTTGTGAGGAAGGCTGGGACCTGACCTAGAGGAGTAACCTGACCCTGCAAGGAAGGGATGTGATTAGGAGGCTATTGCAGGAATCCTGTGGCCTTGTGCCCTGGATGGGTTTGGCTGAGAGCTCTTTGGTTACAGAATGTGTCCCCAGAGACCGGAAATGGTCCAGAGCTGTGGGTGAGGCTGGCAGAGAGGTGGGCGGGCCCTTCCTCCCAGGCTCCTGGGAGTGTGCTGCCTGCAGAGCCTGGGTGTGTCTGTGCTGGGGTTTGAAACCCCAGCTGTAAGTGCTCTCTCTCCTGTCTTTCTGAAAGGGATGGTCGGACAGGCTGCATTTCACACTGTCTCTCCTGAAGGGTGGTGGTTTTGATCTGCGTCACAGTAGGGTTAGGAGCCTGAAACACCCAGAGGACACTCTTTTGATTATAACAGGTGGATTTGACCAGCTGAAGGGGACTTGACTGATAACCTTGTAGAAAGCCCGTTAGGGTGATACACTGCTACAATTTCGTATATCTCTAGGTTTTTAAAAACATTTTGCGGGAAACCTAAATGTCGAAGAGTTGCTGATAACCCTTGGTTTATAAAGTAATTTCATTTAAGGTACTGCATCAGGGTGGAAAGGGTAGGAAACCAGGCTGTCAGTGGAGAATGCGATTTGCCCAGTCACGAAGTAAGTGGTAGAACTGAAACACAAACGAGAACTGGCCAATATCACCAATAAGAACCTACTAGGCGCATTGTCTATCCTTTTCTAATGTGGCGACCCAAAAAGTGGGTGTCATTGCCCCGCTTTCTGGATGAAGAAGTTGGCTGAGAGGTGACTGACCAGAGAAGTAGTCAATGAGATGTGGAACCTGACCTGGACTCCAGGTCTGGGCAGTTTACGCTGTGCCAAGCTGTCCCCTACATCTTCCAGCTTCTGCATGACTCCATTCTCTGGTTTGTCATCAGAAGCATGGAGCAGTGACTGAAGGAGGAATCTCGTGGGAAGGAAGCTGGCATTTCCTTCCTGTGGGCCTGGGTTGGTGAGCAGTCAGGCCCCGGTGAGGCTCACATGTCTCGGCCTCCCGCCACTCACTGGTCACATGGTTAAAGGGAGGTTCCTGCTGCACTGTGCACTTGTCCCCAGTCCCCAGCTTGCAGGGCTTCTCCGCTTCCCAGTGCGGGCTGCACGGGGACCTGGGACCACAGGGAGGGCTGAGCACTGAGCGGGTTGGTCACCAGGACACTTGGATTTTTGCTCTGGTTCTCTCATTGCTACAGACGCAGCCTAGTGTTATTTTCCATCTCCTTTACACATCATTTCCATCATGTATAAAATGGCAAGTTGGACTTGGTAGTCTTTTAAGATGTCTTCAAGTTTTAACCTGTGATTGTGCAGGCAGATCTCAAACAGCCATGGTGATGGTAATTATTTTTGAGAGCTTTTTATGCTCAAGATTCTGTGCTGAATCTTCTACATATATTTTCTCTTGTAAGCCTCATAACCCTGCAAGGTGTAGTGTTATTCCCCACTGTCCTATGAGAAAATGAAAAGGATGCACAGCCAGTACCACATTCCATATCCCGAGTCCCTCTTTGGGAGAACAGGGGAGGCACCTAACTTAGCCTGGCACAGTGGAGGGAGTGACATGAGACAGGAGCTGAATTCAGAAGGGGCAGCAAAATCAGGCAGTGAGGAAGTGTGCCCCAGGAAGAAGACCAGTGTGGACAAAGCCCAGAAGCACCAGGAACGTGATGGACTGTGGACCCTGATCCCCAGGGTCCTAGCCTGGCCTCCCTCTGTTCTGAACCACGCTGTTGAGGGAAGCAGGGCTCTGTGCTGCACTCTGGGTTTGGTTGCACATGGCTGTCCCTTGTGGCATTTAGCAAACTCTAGCCCCAGAGCCCATGCCCCTTCTTTATGCAGCAGAGGCCGAGGGGAGCCTACCTAGTTAGGAGGCCTAATGGATATTGGGGAGGCCCTTAGAGCGCTGAAAGGTACCCAGTGAAAGGTGCTCTATAAGTCTCGGGTACTGAAAAGTTCATTCATCCCAGTGTTTAATGTCCTGATTGATCTCCAAGTAGTGGATTTAATTCATTTGCTTGTATCAGGCCGAGTAATCAGCCTTCCCCATTGTGCTGCAGCCGAGGCCTCTGCATGACATGATGCCAGCCTGCAATACATTCAGTGGCAAATGTCCCATAATTTTCTTTGGATAATTATTTGCCAGGAGACAGCACCAAACTCTTCAGCACTGGAGGCCTTCCCCTGCCCCCCCTCAAAGGTCCAGAGTAGTTACGAATTCCTTGCTCAGTTTGTGTCAGGGAAATGTAGGTTTTTGACCTACACTGGAAAAGGCAAAGGAACACTGATAAGGTGCCTCCTGTCTGGGGAACAGCAGCGCTTTCTTCCCTAACTCGGGGACTTACCTGTTTGCATCAGGGAACCTACAGGGATGTGTGAGCAGGGATCGATTCAGAGGAGGAGGCAGTGCCTGGGCTGGGGACATGCCACATGTCTTCTCAGCCTCACAACCACCCTCTCCACCCCAAACTGTCAGCATTAGCTGGTGAGATAACAGCATCTCCTGGGCAGCTTTCCATGGGAGTGCCCAGCGTGGGCAGGCACTGCAGCATCCCAGGCATCTGTTATTAATGAGGATGGTTTCTGCTGTGTCTCCCTTGAAGCATTCTCAAAGGGCTTTCCCTCCATTATGTCATTAGCCGTCCCAGCAGCCCTCACAGGGGTGGGGAGGCCCAGGAGCTGTTATTCTTGTTGGGCGTGGGAGGAGAGTGGGGCCATGCAGCAACCATAAACGGCTTGGCTGAGTGCAGGTGCCTGGGCATGACAGCCTGCGTGCACAGCACACTTCTCCACCCCGAGATGTCTCCTGAAACCTGGGGTTGTCTGCGTCACTCCAGAGCTGTTAGTGTCCTTGTTAAGCACAAGTATCCTGTTGACTTATTCGTGAGATACTGTCCTTTTCAACCTTATCTGGGCGCGCATTCCACAACCCTGCTCCTGTCCTGTTAGAGACGAGGAAATGGCACTGCATGGGGCTGTGGGAGCCGTGCCAGGACCAGACTTCAGGCGTTCCTGAGCTGAGGGTCACAGAGGGAGTGAAGACCGCCACGCCTGTCCCATGGTCTGTGAGGCCTTGCCCAGGGCCGGCCTCATTCAGGGAAGGCGGACTGTGAGCCAGGCTGGCTGGGCTCTGGCCCAGCTCTGGCCCAGCTCTCTTGGGGACTGGCCCCCAGCACTGCTGGCTTGAGCCTTGCCCCCACTGCCAGGGTTGGCATGTCAAGGTGGCACCCTGGCCACAAGATCGGCACCTCTCCAGCTCCAGTGCTGAGACTGAGCAGGGAGGTTGGCCTGCGGGAGGGCCCGCGGGACGCATGGAGAGGGTGGTGGAGGGGTGGCACTGCGGGAGGGCTGGAGGCCTGACTTCTGTCTCTGGCTATGTCACTGGGTTTCATTCCAGTTGGCTCATTTCTCCTTACCCGGTACGGCATCGGACCCGGACAGACCTAGATTTGAATCCTCCCACTCACTTACTGGTTAGCTGTGTGCTTTTGGGAAGGTCATTCAGTGAATCGCTCTGTGCCTGAGTTTGTCCTCTAAATCAGGGAAACAGCCACCCTGCAGGGTTATGATAGAGTGGGAGGACGGCAAAGAGGGAGTGAAGAGAGGGGAGCCCTGTTGTCATCGCTCTCTTACTGCAGTGACCCAGACCCTCCTTCTGGGAGGGCACCCGAGGGGGCTGCAAAAGACTGGACGAGCAAGGGGGAGCCGTTCCCCAGAGCTGCAGGCCTCCCAGGGGTGCTCCTGCTCCATCTCCACCTGCCCCAGCTGCCCGCCAGCGATATTCTGGGCTGTGGGTCCCAGGGGAGCCGTGAAAGCCAGAGCTGTCACTTTCGCCTCCTGTACTCCAGGCCCCACGGCTCCATTCCACTCTGTGCCCTGGCATGTGCCCTTTAAAGCTGCCACCGTGACCTGTCCTTGCAGAGGTGGCGACCACCTCTTGGTATCTTTCCCCCGAGTGTGAGTATGTTCTAACACAGAGACTGCCAGTTCAGGCATGAAGACCACAGTGAGTGGCAGGATTTCACCTCCCAGCAATGTGTGAGTACCCTAAGCAACCAGCTTGTGAAAGTGACCCTATTTCTAGGTGGCAAAACTGAGGCTCAGAGCGGGAGACACTTGCCTAGCATCACCCCCATTGCCGTCCTTCCAGTCGTCTGGTTCTCTGCAGTGGGAGTCCACAGCAGAGGTGAGTGCTGCCTAGCAGTTGGGTCTTGCCTCTTGCTCAGGACAGGCCCATTTTACCCGTTGGGGCACTTGGATGGTGGGCACTTAGCCAGCTGGGCCTGACCAAGGACTGGCTGTACCTAGTCGAGCCTGCAGACCACTAATGAAGGACCCTCCTGGCTCTTGCTCTAATATTGTAAGTCATGAAACGCCCTCCAGCCCTTCAAACGGAGAGCTCCCAAAAGCTGTAAGCCTGGGAGCACTGCACCCAGCACACTGCCAGGTGGCTCTGGGGTTCAGCATTGGTGCCCCTCAGTGTGTGACCTTAGGAGGGATTCTGAAATCTCTCTCAACCTTGGGCTCTTCATCTGTGAAACGGAACTAGTGACGTCCCTCACAGGGTCGTCGTGGATGGAAAGAGCCCGTGTGTGGAGGCCTTAGCAGAGCTCTCAGTGGTGGGAGCTGTGATTCGGCTGTTGGGAGCCCAAGATGCCTCCGATGACATCCCCAAACCAGCTCAGTTAGCAGTGTCCTTTAACAATCTGAATAGCTGCTAATCTCCCTGTGAATCAGGAGGATGCTCTCTGCCTTGCATGTGCTCATGTCCCTCCCTTTCTTCCAGTTCAGCTCTCTGTCCCCAGTGACTCCCACTCCTGTGGCCTCACGCAGGATTCTGGGCTCGAGGACCCAAAGGGAGGCAGGCAGGGAAGTAGGTGCTGACAGCCATGGGTCACTGTGCTGCCAGGTGATTCCACGGTGCACAGAAGCCTGAGACTCCGTGACCTTTCCCGTGAGGGTTGTGTGAGACGTTCACACACTGAGGACACTGGGAAAGAGGCGGAGGGGAAGTGGCAGGTAAGCCAGGTAGGTCATGAAGGACTGACCATGCCAAGGAGTCCAGGTGAGACAGTGGGAGTCCAATCCTCCCACTCCCTTTTTTGGATATGTGAAACTACACAGTGGTTATCAACACAACACACCTTGGAAGCTTTTCAGCAAGGGAGATGCACCAGGCTCTGCAGCCTGGAGGCCGCACGAAGGGGGTAGGACCTGAGGTTGAGCCCGAGCCTGGGCCAGGCCATGGTGGGGTCTGGGCAGGTGATCTGGAGGGCAGAATGGCCAGGATTTGTGAGTGCTTGTAGAAGAAGAGCAGGGAGCCACCAATGGCGTGCACCTGCTGAGTTCGGGTCCCAGGGATGGAGCCCCCAGTTTGGGAGCTGGTTCTGGAAGTTGTCAGCAGGGAAGGTGGATTCTGACCTCCCTCTTGTGGGGAGATGAGAGAAGGGAAGGGACTCGTCCAGAGTCACACACCTAGCAGTGTGAGCGCTTCCTGCCCGGGCCCATGGTGCTCTCTACTCCAAAAAGGCCTCAAAGCTGCCAGAGGGGTTGGGGTCACGGGTGGGTTTTCACCAGGCCAACCCCAACCCTAGTGAAGTACTGCAGACTCTTCACCTAGGGCAGCAACCAAAAGTGCCAACCTGAAGTCTCAGTGCAGACACTGGGTTGTCTCCTGACACCTCTCGTTCTGGGGTTCTCTCCTAGCCCAGGGCTCCTCATTGCCTGGGGCTGGGAAAGGGGGACATGGGACTTCGAGGCCAGGTGCAAGCTTAGGATTCCTGGGCCTGTTCCCTCGCTGGGCCTCAGTTTCTCCACCTATCACCTAAGAGAGAGACTAAAACCTGTCCGAATTCCTCCCAGCTCCATACATTCTGCGATCCTCATCTTAGGCCTTTACGGGGGCTTGTTAGCTTCCTAAAATAGAGCAAGCTGCTTCCAATCTAACAAAAAGAACCAAGAAATTTGGGAGATGGAAAATGACAGTTGGAACATTGGAAATGTGTGGAGGTGAGGGCGGGGCACATGGGTTCTCTTTGCTGTGGATTGTTACATTTCTTTCATGCTAGAATGATTTTTTTTTTTTTAATTTTTTTTTTTTTTTTATCCTCACCCGAGGACATTTTTTGATATTTTATTCAGATAGAGTGGGAGGGAGAGAGAGAGAGAGAAACATCAATGTGAAAGGGACACATCGAGTGGTTGCCACCCACATGACCTAACCAGGGCTGGGGACAAACTTCAACCAAGGTACGTGCCCCCAGCGGGAACCGAACCCAGGTCTCTCCGTACCGCAGGCTGATGCTATAACCGCTGAGCCAAACCGGCCAGGGCTAGAATGATTTTTTAAAGAAGCGGAAGTGTGCCCAGCCAGTGTGGCTCAGTGGTTGAGCAATGACCTATGCACCAGGAGGTTGCTAGTTCGATTCCCAGTCAGGGCACATGTCTGGGTTGTGGGCTCCATCCCCAGAAGGGGATGTGCAGGAGGCAGCCGATTGATGTCGAGGTTTCTCTCTCTCTCTCTTACTCCTTTCCTCTTTCTGTAAAATAAGAACACATCTTAAAAAAAAGAAATAGAAGTATTGTTATGCCCTGCATTTCCTAGTACCCTGGAAAATCACCCTCCCACTAAGGTACCTTCCAAAGGTACCTCCTTCCCGTAGCCCTTTCTCCTGACTGAGCTTCAGCAGCCTTTCTGCTCCCGTGTTAGCAAACCTGGGGGGTTTCCAGAATCTATTCCCACTTCCCATTTCTCCATTGCATTAAACTATCACATGTGTAAAGAAAAAGTCACAGATGGGAAAAATGCACACTCTTGGCCGGGGGTGGGGGGGCGCTTTAGAGAGACCCAGTGGGCACTGAACCCCTCCCTCTGGAGCTGAGTCTCCACTGGGGACCTATGGGGATTGTGTCTGGGGTGCTCTGGGCGGGATGAAGACCTCGTGTGAAGACCTCAACGCCAGTGCACAGCCATTTCCCCACCGGTGAGCTGGTCATACTGCCCAGTCTGGCTCAGGTCTCCTCTCAACCAGAGGAGACTTGGGGTCACTCCCCTTTTCCTGCCTGAAGGCCCGGGAAACCTGAAGGAGTGTGCACTCCCCAGGCCTAGGGAGAGCCGCTCAGGGGAGATGCCTGCCCCTCCCCTAGGAAGAGAGGGGCTGGCAGGGTGACAGGGATGCAGACAGAACCCCAAATGGAGGCAGAGTGATCCCAGTGCACCCGCCCTTTTCTGTCTCTGCGTCCTCCCTGCCTGCCAGCCGGGTGGCAGGTCCCACCCTGCCTGTGACACAGGTGATCCTGTGTGGACCTGAGGATCCCCCTCCCCCTCATCACAGCCCCAGGAGGCCACCTTTCTAACGGCAGGACTGCAGCACTGCGACCAGGCTGGCTCCTTCCAGCCCCTCCAGATGGCCCACAGGCAGACCATCCTCGGGTCCCTGACGGCACAAGACCAGTTCAGGTTTGACCAGATTTCTCCAAGTGTGTTTTATACCAAAACAGCTGAGAACTTTGATCTGAATAACTTGGGTTTCTGTCTGGGGTGGAGGTGAGGGTGGAGGTGTCCTCAGTCATCATCCTCTAGTGGAGTTGACCGAGTGCCACCGCGTGTACCCAGCTCTAGGCTGTGTGCTGAATACAGAGAAAACCGGACGAGTCCCCAGCCTGGAGTCAGGAGCAACCAGACAGATGAGAAGCTGTTGTAAAACAGAACAGAGAGCAAGGGATGTCAAGGACACACAGAAGCTGAGACAAGGATTTTAGAGGGAAAAGTGAGTATCTATTGGACATCTAGGATGCTGGCAACTCTGGAAAACCTCATCTCATTGAAACTCCCCGAAGGATGAACTCTGTTCCACACAGGAGGAATCCGACACCCAGAACCTGACGTCCCACCGCTAGATGTAGCAGAGCCAGGAAGGAAAGCTGGGAGTATTTGACCCCAAAATACATAAAATGCAAGTTATAAATGTTCCCTACATTCACCTATGGACACGCATGAATAAATGCAAGCATCCGTGAGCTCTGTTCACCATCAGAAATCCCGTAGCAATGAATTGCCTGGATTAGCCAGGCTCCTGCTGCGGGGCTGCGTGCGCACGCTGAGCGCCCAGCGCCCACTTCATAGGCGTCCACAGGGCGCCACCTCGTGTTCACAAGCGGAAGTGCAGCAAGGTCCCCACCCTTGCAATCAGGAGCCCCTTTCTCCCAGGGCTTCATGTCTGGGTGGAAATGGCTACAGGCACCATCACCAAGTTTGGCCTGGATTGAGAAAGCCAGAGGCCCCTGCAACTCCTGTCGGGGAAACACCTGCAAGTCAGAGAGGCTGCATCTGTTGTGTTTGCAGTAAATCCCTTCCTGTTCTGAGGAATTCCTTGTGTGCAACACCCTTTCCCGGGCACTGGAGATTGGGCGGGAAGGTGCCTCTGACTTGCTCACAGTTTAGTGGAGGAGACAGCCCCGTGCATGACGCTCACAATCCCGCGTGGCAAGTGCTCTGGCGGACGGGAACACAGGGTGGGTTGGAGAGCCTCCCGGATGAGATTACAGTGGGGCAGACGTTGTAGCGTGTGTAGGGCTTTGCCAGGCTGAGGAGGAAGCCCTGATGGAGGGATGGGGCGGGGAAGACAACAGAAGCTGGGGGACTGCACGTTCAATATTAACCAGAGCCCAACGACCAGAGGAAAGCTGGCTGGCAGTGGGCAGGGGCCAGGTCACCAAGGGTCTTCAGTCATCCTAACGAGTAGACCTTATTCTGAGGACGGTGGGGTTGAAACAAGGCTTTGACTCAGCCACACCCGCATCTGAGAAAGGGCCTTCCAGGAACAGGCGTGTCCTCACGGGAGGGGGCGAACATGATGGAGGCTGGTTAGGATGTTCTGTAACCAGGGAGACATGCTCGGGACCCGAATGAAGGTCGAGACCATGAGGATGGAGAGAAGGATGAGAGGCATTAAGGAAGCAGAGCCACAGGGACTAGTGACCAGGGAATGAGGAAACTGCAGTTCAGTAACAAGGGACCAACTCACTGAGGTAAGGACCCATGTTTGGTGGCGAGGATGAGACTTGTCCAGGACAGGCTGAGTGTCAGATACAGACAGAACACTCAGGGGAGGCAGTCTAGTGAGTCTGGAGCTTTGGAGGGTATTTCAACTGGAGGGTGTGGTCAAAGGTTTGGAAAGCATTAGTTTACAGCTCTGAAGGAAGAATCTGAAATCACCCAGGGGAAGGGACAGTCTAGCCTAGGAAACGATAGGGCTGTGCCCCAGGGACACCCCTACGTGGTCCGTGAGCTGGCAGAACTGGACCCTCTGTACAAAGCCAAGAAGGAATACAAGCAGGCAGGCGGGGCACCTGAACACTATCCAGAGGGCAGCAGGCCCAGAGCCTCGGGGACTCTTCCTGAACATGAGCTGCTGGTGGTGGAAGGATCGTACTGGTGGGTTCCTTCTCCCCTTTCTGCTCCACAGTCCACGGTCTCCCACTGTGGTGCTTTCCCCAGGGGTAAGGAACCTCTGGGGGCCAGCCAACGGCCCACTCACAGGATTGATATGGAGCTCATCAAGTAGTCAGCCGAGAAATTCTTTAAGCCTGTTTGGATGCTAGATCACTATGTGACTGGGGTGGGGGGCAGATTACTAACTGAATAACTTACAAATCTTCCACTCCTATGTAAGTGTTTACTAAGAAAAATGTTTCTCAATGCTTATCGGCATTTAGTCATTTAAACAGCAGCAGGGACATCCCACGAGGTTTTGGTCACCTGGGCATAAATGTCACACAGGCTACAAAGTAAAGTAGGTTTAGACGTCATTTCCAGAGCTAAGGCACCTCACCCTAGCTGGGACAAGATGTCACATGGACTGGGGGGTCGGGACAGGAGCCCCTCACCTCCGTTATGACTGTAAGGGACCACCATGGTACGTCTGGTTCATCCCCGAGGAAACGTGCCCATGCAGGTATATAGTCCCTTCATTGTTTATTTTACAGGAGTGCACCCCTGCGACTCGGTGGGGACTGGAGCATCTGTACTTAAATGGAGGTGGGGTGAGACAGACACTGGTGGGGAAAAGCATTTAATTCTCAGCTCATGCTGTCCGTAAAAACACAGTGAGGTAGATCATAAAACTCAACGTGAATGTAGAACAGTAAAGCTGCACAAATGCAGAGGAATGTGTTTATGATGTCAGGGTAAGCAAATATTTAAACAGGATACAGAAAGCTCTATTCTAATATAATAAATTGATAGGTAAGTTGTTAATATTAAAAACTTCTGTTAATCAAAAAACACTATTAAAAGAATGAAAGACAAGCCATGGCCTGAAACATACGTTTGCAGAACATACACCGACAGAGGGCTCCTCACTGCAGCATGTAGAGAACTTCCACTCTCTACAGCTACACCCAGCAACCTCACCGAATCGCCCACGTGAACCTGAGCCAAAGAAGCAAAGCACGGGAGTTCACATTGCATTATTCCATCGATGAACAATACAAAACAGGTGAAACTAAACCATAGACTACAGGGTTGCATCCCTATGTGGTAAATAGAAGCATAGGTGTGGTTTTATGGAAAGTCAGACTGATGGAGGTAGAGGCTCCGGGGGAGGGAGAGGCTGGGAACATTCTATCTCTTTTAATATTTTTTTTCTGTATTGATTTTAAAGAGCAAAGAAGGAAGAGGGAGAGAGAGATAGAAACATCGATGAGAGAGAACATTGATTGGCCGCCTCCTGCATGCCCCCCACTGGGGATGTGCCCTAACCGGGAATCCAACCAGTGACATCTTGGTGTGGGTTTGACGCCCAACCACTGAGCCACATCGGCTGGACTGGGAATGTTCTATTTCTTGACCTGAGTACTGCTTACTTGGATATCAGCTTTGTAATAATCCATGGACCTGTGAATCTGTTTTCTACACTTTTCTGAGTGAGTGTTGCACTACAAAACATTGCAAAAGGAGGCTTTAAAGGGGAGAGGGGTACATAGGACTTCACAAGGTAGAGAAGGGATTGCATAGACCAGGAGCACAGCATGGGAGTGTGGTGCCTGCAGAATCAGGGCTGTGCTGGGCACAGGGCAGGGTGTCAGGCGTCCCACGGCGAGAAGAGAGCAATGGGACTGGAAGCCAGGACGGTGAGGCCAGGTCCTGAGGGGTGGGGAATGGATCTGCCCCCGGAGACTGGAGGACACAGTGTTGACCTTGGTATGTGCTGTGCCTGCTGGGGGAGGGGAAGTCCTTTCTCACTGTGCATGAATTTTACCTCCTGGAGGAGACACGATCTCCTTATTTCCTCCCCCGCCCCTATAATTTAAAAATATATTTTTTGAAGGTTTTTTTCTCTTTAATATTGTGAGGAAGTGGGACTTTATTCTGGAGGCTGAATGCATACGCCATGCATTTCCTCCATGACAGCGTTCCAAGTCTGTGCTTCCTACCCCGCCCAGTCCCAGGTTCAGGAAGACAAGCCAACACCATGTCTTTGCTTCTTTGCTGCCCCCGCCATCATCATTAGATGGTGGGCCAAGGATGGCAGAAAACGCAAACCATCACAGTAATTAGTGCCTCGAGATGATCTCACAACTGGGGAGGCTCCCAGCTGCTAGGGGATTCAAAATATGAAAAGGTCAGGCTGTCCCAGAGGTGTTCCGTAGGCAGGTTCAGCAGACGGTGGTGTCAAAGGACAGAGTCCACACCCATGCAAAGGCCCAGATGTCCAGGTGGGTTTCCTCACCTCTCGTCCCACTCACTCTTGTGACCTCTTTCCTTACCACAGAGTTCTTGGATTGGCTGAATAGCTTGCAACCCCCACACCCCACCACACATACACACACACACACACACACACACACACACACACCCTCTCATGAGCCGAGTAAGAACGAAGCATAAACAAATATCCTTCAAATGACCTGCAAGGTGAACTATGGAAGATGAGCCCATGCCAGTGAATAGGAGGCACGTTATACTGACTGCTTGTCTGGAGCACGTAAGCACCTGCTGGCCCCTAGCTGTCCTCTTCTCCTTTCCTGTCCGTGTGCTCTGATTGCCAACCGTCCAGGCTCCAAGAAGGGAGACCTAGGGGCCCCAGAGCATTGAGGGGCTTCAGCAGCAAGTCAGCCTGGCTGTGTCACAGGGGCCTGGATCTCTTTGCCTTATTTGTGACATGTGCTGCAATGTGTATGGGCTGTGTGTCCCCCCGCTGAGGTGTAACACTGTTCCCAAGGGCCAGCCACTCCCCTGGAACCACCCCCACCTTGACCTTGTGCAGAGAGACAGGGACAGAGACACACATTGATGTGAGACTGACAGATGGATTGGTGCTTCCCAGGATCTAACCTGCAAGCCAAGTCCCAGGTTTGTGCCCTTGGCTGGGAATCTAACCTGTGACCCTGTGGTGTGTGGGCCGAAGCTCTAACCACTGAGCACACTGGACAGGGCTGCATGTTGATCTTAAACTGGTGTGTAAGGAAAAAGAAGCTAAGATAGAACCTATAGTTCTCCCACATGCCATCCTAAAAGGTTTCAGTGAGAAAACCAGGTTTTTGGAAGGGAACATTAACATAATTGCATTAGCTGTAGACATTGAGACTCCAAACAGGAGGCTATTGACAACCCCCACATGCCCTATGGCTTTTGGGGTTGCCTCACAAAACATAACCTGCCAAGTGTGCTGCACTTTTCCCATATAACCTGCATTTCACCCTGCTTCTCCATTTCCTAAAATGTTTGACATACAAACATTACCTCATTGTTGTATTCATTCGTATGCTAGTTAATCAAACAGAATAGAAGGTTTGGTAATTAACTAAAATCCATCTGTAAATTTTGTATGATAAAGATATTTTCTTAAATCAGTTGCAAAAATGTGCTTTATAAAATAAATGGTGTTGGGACTTGAGGCTAGCAGTTGACCGGCAAGTTTTCTCTCCCCAAATCGAGACGTGTGGAGGACATGAGGGGAGCATTTCCTGTGGGACCACTTTTCGTGGCTCAATACCAGAATCCCAGAGCACAGTACTTCCCGGGTCAGTTCACCTGAGCATTGCAAGGTCCAACCTCACAGTCTCTCTGGAGGCTGAGTGCAGACCTCGCCTAGGTCCTCCAGCAATAAATATTCTGAGCTATATAAACAGGAAATTTTACAAGCGACAAAACAAAGACCCCGAGAAGTTTGTTTCATGTTAAAAAGAAAATACCTTGTAAATAGTAGAACCAGGCACAGAGAAATTCCAGAGACCCAAAGCTTGGGAGTTCCCTTTATAACAATAACATTTTCACATGAAGTGTGAATGAGGAAAATAGGTACTGAACTAAAGTAGAGAGTTTTTATTCTCTTCAGACGTTCAAGAGACCAGGCTGGGTGAGCAGAGAAGGTCTTCTGGTGTCACCACAACTGTCTAGGTTATTATTATTATTTTTTATCCTCACCCGAGGACATTTTTCCATCTTTTTGTTCAGATAGAGTGGGAGGGAGAGAGGAGAGAGAGAGAGAGAGAGAGAGAGAGAGAGAGAGAGAGAGATTGACGCGAAAGGGACACATTGAGTGGCACAACCAACCAGGTCCGGGGACAAACTGCAACGGAGGTACATGCCCAAATGAACCCGGGTCTCTCTGGACTGCAGGCTGAAGCTCTAACCGCTGAGCCAAACCGGCCAGGGCTAAGGGGGCATATTTTAAAAATGCAGATCAGCCCTCGCAGGTTTGGCTCAGCGGTTAGAGCGTCAGTCTGCGGTCTAGAGAGACCCAGGTTCGGTTCCCGCTGAGGGCATGTACCTTGGTTGCAGTTTGTCCCCGGCCCTGGTTGGTCGTGCGGGTGGCAGCCACTCGATGTGTCCCTTTCACATCGATGTTTCTCTCTCTCTCTTTCTCTCTCTCCCTACCACTCTGTCTGAACAAAAAAAATGGAAAAATGTCCTCGGGTGAGCATAAAAAAAATAAAAATGCAGATCATCTACAAATCGGGAACACAAGGTAAGAAGACGTCCTCATTCTTAGAAGTTATAAAATACACTTCAAAACTACCCGCAAAATAAATCACAGTTGGAGGCAGAAAATAATTTGAACTGAAAAATAAAAATACTACGTACCAAAACTTATTTTAAAAATATGCTCCCTTAGCCCTGGCCGGTTTGACTCCTGCCCACGATCAGACCTCAGAGCTGGTGCCGCAGGACTGCGCTCTCGCAGCGGAACCTCACACACAATCTTCTCTGCTGCCATCTAGTGAACACCTTGCGAATAGCTGGTATTTCCTAAGCCTGTGTTCTTAATCATTTTGAAACTCCCAGGGCATCGGACATCATCTCTAACATTCAGGAAGGAACACGTCCCCAGAAATCTCCATACAACCCGAGGTTCGACACCTCCCAACACTCAGAATCTAGGGTCGAAGAGACAGGACCCTCTGTGCCCTCAGACTGCAGTCCGAGGCTCACTGCAAAGAAAAGCTGTGCTCTGCTGCCCTCTCGTGGACAGTATTGGAACAGCAATCATTTACGAAACCTGTGCTGTCAGTCATTTGGCAAGGACCCCATGGATCCCAGGATCATCTGACCTCACCGCTAGTTCAGGATCCTTTATATAGCCATAGAGATATGAGCCAAAGGGCACGTGGCAGGACCTGACTCTTAGCTGGGACTTTTCCCGAAACGAACAGGACCCAGAAGTGATTTGACAGGACTGTCGATCTCCCAGGAAGAGATTGATTTCTCCACCCACTCCCAGGACACAGAGCTGATACGACAGGGCATAGCTTCTCAGGGAGAGTCTGTAGAGCAGAACACCTACACTCACTCCTCTGGGACACACTCTACGCGTACATGACCCTGAGGTGACGTGACACAGCTCCGTACTCTCTCACCAGTCAGACCCGGAACTGATGTCACAGGACCCACAAGTCTCTGTGCGACCCCTCCCCACAGTTAAAGGACCCAGAGCTGACGTGACAGGTTTCCCCATTTTCTGTGCGTCAAACTGCTCTTATCCATCAGACCCATCCCACAGTCACAGGCAAAGAGTGGATGTGTGAAGAGTCTGATGATCTGCGGATTCTGTAACAGAAAACTAGTCTGTCAGAACGAAACTCTCGTGCACAATGTCATCTAGTGTACATCTTTGGAATTACATTTACAGTGAGGATGTTATTCCTTTAGGGGACTTATAGGCTATAGTACCTATTTACTAAGCATCTGCTCTTACTATTTTGCAAGGATACTGATTCTCCAAGGCACCTTACATCCTCCCCAGCTAACAATGTGTTAAATACCCGCACTGATGGGACCCAGGCCTGATGTGACCAAAATCACTACTTAGGGAAAGACCTCTATCTTCAATCATGACAGTTGTAGCCTATATGACACGACCCCAATTGTCCCAGGGAGAATTTATCTCAAACTCGCAGGTCACATTTCTGATGCAACAGGACACCATACTCAGATGTTTCTCCTTTTTCCCCCAAAGACACCACTCTACCAATCCCCTCCCCACGGCATTATTGTGTATGTCCTTGTTTACGCATATTTGTGCATAAGTTCTGTGGTTCATGTTTTCCTTCCCCACACGTCGACCTCGGTTTGGGTTAGGGTTTGAGGTTTAGTGTTCAGGGTCAGTTAGGGCGAGGGCGAGGGTCAGGGTTAGGGTCAGGGTTTAGGGTCAGGGTCAGGGTCAGGGCCAGGAGGGCCAGGGCGGGGGCGGGAGTGGGGGCGGGGTCTGTCCAGTCTGTGGGCTGACGCTCTAACCGCTGAGCCAAACTGGCCAGGGCAGAGGTGAATTTTCATGTATTAATTTTTTTTTATTTATTTTTTCTTTATTGAATTGAGAGAGAGAGGAAGGAAGAGGGAGAAAGAGATAGAAACATCGATGAGAAAGAACATTGATTGGCCGCCTCCTGCATGCTTCCCGACTGGGGATCGGGCCCACAACCTGGGCATGTGCCCTGAACAGGAATTGAACTGGCGACCTCTTGGTACAGGGTTGATTCTCAACCACTGAGCCACAGCAACTGAGTTTACTGACTGATTTTAGAGACAGAGCTGTGGGGAGGGTGGAGAGAGGGAGAGAGAAACATGGGTTTGTTGTTTCACTTATTAATGCTCTCACTGGTTTATTCCTGTGTGTCTTGACTGGGGATCAAACCTGCAACCTTCACGAATCAGGATGGCGCTCAGGTGAGAGCTTGATGTAACGTATCTAACCAAGGAAGAAAGAGAAGCGGAGCCGCAAAGGCGGGCAAAAGTTTTATTGAAGCTCCCGGTCGAGGTTCAGTGGTCCACGTGGCGGGGGCCAGGGAAGTCGTGCTGCTACTTTCACCCGGGAAATATTTATAGGGACGTTAGGGACCTGGGTGGGGTGATTAGTGTGGCGTCAGGTGACTGGCTAGCTGCTGGGGATATTCGAACGTGGTGTTTGTTGATTAGCTGGGAAGGGTGGTGGGACATGACCAGGAGTGTCGCCTCAGCCACATCCGGGTAAGGCAGAGCCTCTCAAGTTAGGTTTCGATTTCTCCTCTGGCCATCCATTTCCGGGTTATGTGGCTTCCTGGTCATGTGACTCCCCGGAGCTCAAGAGGAGCGAGGGGCAAGGGGTGAGAAGTGAGAGGTGAGAGACGTGAGGTGAGAAGTGTGAGGTGCGAGGTGAGAGGCGAGAGGTGTGAGGTGCGAGGCGAGAGGCGAGAGGTGCGAGGTGAGAGGTGAGAGGTGAGAGGCGAGAGGTGTGAGGCGCGAGGTGCGAGGCGAGAGGTGTGAGGCGCGAGGTGCGAGGTGAGAGGTGAGAGGTGAGAGGTGAGAGGCGAGAGGTGTGAGGTGAGAGGTGAGAGGTGAGAGGTGAGAGGAGAGAGGCATGAGGTGAGAGGTGCGAGGCGAGAGGTGAGAGGTGCGAGGTGAGAGGTGTGAGGTGCGAGGTGAGAGGTGTGAGGTGAGAGGTGCGAGGTGAGAGGTGCGAGGCGAGAGGTGAGAGGTGCGAGGTGAGAGGCGAGAGGCGAGAGGAGTGAGGTGTGAGGTGCGAGGCGAGAGGTGTGAGGTGCGAGGTGAGAGGTGCGAGGTGAGAGGTGAGAGGTGAGAGGCGAGAGGTGTGAGGCGCGAGGTGAGAGGTGCGAGGTGAGAGGTGAGAGGTGAGAGGCGAGAGGTGTGAGGTGCGAGGTGCAAGGTGAGAGGTGAGAGGTGCGAGGTGAGAGGTGAGAGGTGAGAGGTGCGAGGTGCGAGGTGAGAGGTATGAGGTGAGAGGTGAGAGGTGCGAAGCGAGAGGTGAGAGGTGCGAGGTGAGAGGTGAGAGGTGAGAGGTGCGAGGTGAGAGGTGAGAGGTGAGAGGTGCGAGGTGAGAGGTGCGAGGTGCGAGGTGAGAGGTGAGAGGTGCGAGGTGAGAGGTGCGAGGTTTGAGGTGAGAGGTGCGAGGCGCGAGGTGAGAGGTGAGAGGTGCGAGGTGAGAGGTGAGAGGTGAGAGGTGCGAGGTGAGAGGTGTGAGGTGCGAGGTGAGAGGTGTGAGGTGAGAGGCGAGAGGTGAGAGGTGAGAGGTGCGAGGTGAGAGGTGTGAGGTGCGAGGCGAGAGGTGTGAGGTGCGAGGTGAGAGGTGAGAGGTGCGAGGTGAGAGGTGATAGGTGAGAGGTGCGAGGTGAGAGGTGTGAGGTGAGAGGTGCGAGGTGAGAGGTGAGAGGTGAGAGGCGAGAGGTGTGAGGCGCGAGGTGCGAGGCGAGAGGTGTGAGGCGCGAGGTGCGAGGTGAGAGGTGAGAGGTGAGAGGTGAGAGGCGAGAGGTGTGAGGTGAGAGGTGAGAGGTGAGAGGTGAGAGGAGAGAGGCATGAGGTGAGAGGTGCGAGGCGAGAGGTGAGAGGTGCGAGGTGAGAGGTGAGAGGTGCGAGGTGAGAGGTGATAGGTGAGAGGTGCGAGGTGAGAGGTGTGAGGTGAGAGGTGCGAGGTGAGAGGTGAGAGGTGAGAGGCGAGAGGTGTGAGGCGCGAGGTGCGAGGCGAGAGGTGTGAGGCGCGAGGTGCGAGGTGAGAGGTGAGAGGTGAGAGGTGAGAGGTGAGAGGTGTGAGGTGAGAGGTGAGAGGTGAGAGGTGAGAGGAGAGAGGCATGAGGTGAGAGGTGCGAGGCGAGAGGTGAGAGGTGCGAGGTGAGAGGTGTGAGGTGCGAGGTGAGAGGTGTGAGGTGAGAGGTGCGAGGTGAGAGGTGCGAGGCGAGAGGTGAGAGGTGCGAGGTGAGAGGCGAGAGGCGAGAGGAGTGAGGTGTGAGGTGCGAGGCGAGAGGTGTGAGGTGCGAGGTGAGAGGTGCGAGGTGAGAGGTGAGAGGCGAGAGGTGTGAGGCGCGAGGTGAGAGGTGAGAGGTGAGAGGTGAGAGGTGAGAGGCGAGAGGTGTGAGGTGCGAGGTGCAAGGTGAGAGGTGAGAGGTGAGAGGTGCGAGGTGAGAGGTGAGAGGTGAGAGGAGAGAGGCATGAGGTGCGAGGTGAGAGGTGCGAGGTGCGAGGTGAGAGGTGTGAGGTGAGAGGTGAGAGGTGAGAGGTGCGAGGTGTGAGGTGAGAGGCAGGTAGGGTGTGAGGTGTGGGGCAGAGGCCAGAATGAGCGGCTGGGGCATAGGTTAGGTCAGCACCTACTCTGCTTACTGCTGTGGCTGTGACTTTTATGTGCCCGTGAGCCAAAGCTGCCCTCCTCAGTTCTCCTAAGTCGCTTCTTCTAGGCTAAACCCAGGTGTGTGTCACTGGCCCGAGCTGTCATGACTGTCCTGTCAAAATAGGAAGATTTGCCCGAGCTGGAAAAAAAATAAGTAAAAAGCTTGGTTGGTTGGAGCCTCGACTGGCACATGGGAAGGTTGTGGGTTTGATCCCGGGTCGGGGAGCTTTTGGAGAGGGAACCCCTGGGTGTTTCCCATCATACAGATGTTTCTGTCTCTCCCCTTCTCTGCACTAAAATCAGTGAAGATTAAAGGGGAAAAATATATAGATAGGGTAAGCTTGGAAAGAACATGAAGAAATGTAATCTGAGTGGGAAGAAAATTATTTTCCTTAGTTTTAATAATATTAATGATTAAATAAAACAGTAACAGTATTCTTAGCATTTAAAGTGAGGTCAGGGTCTGGATAGCTGGTGTTCTAGAAATCAGAAGTGTTACATCAATGAAACTGTGTTCTCTGTACGAAATCAGAGAAACTCAGGATATGGCAAATATTAAGGTTTGCAAGACAGAAACTTTAGAGGGTGAATTCTGCAACGGAAAGAGCAAGATGATTGCTTCTTAGTTACGCTACAAAACAGCCTTTAAAGAGAGATTGATGAGCCATGAACAGAAGAGGTATAACATTCAGATGCCTGCAGTGGTTTATCACGTGATTCAATCTCCTAGGGTGTCAGATACTCTTTGCAGGGGCCCCCGAGTGTCCTCTCTGACCCACGGTGCTCTTGTGCCTTCAGACTGTGGTGTTGGCGTCCGGTGAATGGCCAGGACAGCGTAGCCTTGGCAGGACCCAGCCAGAGATAGTTCTCGCTGCTTAGGCGGCAGCATTTTGCCTGCGTGTTCAGTTCATCTCAGCAGACACCCAGGAGGCCTCACCATGAGCCCGGAGGAGTCCCCACAAACCTCAAGGAAAAGATGAGGCAGAAAAAGTGTCATTCTGCAGACGACTAGCAGAGGAAGGGCTTGATGTGGAAATTTATTTTTTATAGATCATTGTGTGTTGTAATATGGTGAGAGTTTGGGTGAGGATTGGGATTATTGAACATAGGTCTATTTATGCTTTGCTTTACATTATAGATGAGTTACAAATATTTGGGAGTGTTAGTCAACATGTCTGCTTGTAGAAAGAAACTTGTTAATAAATTTGCCAATAAGAATAATAATGGTGTCACAGATAATTCACACTTCCTTATGAAGGCATCAAAAATCAGCCCCCTAATGACGCTTTGTGGAATATTGAGTTAAAGCTCAATGACATGGTCCTGTGCTGCCATCTAGTGTACATTTTAGGAAATGGCACCTATGTACTAAGCATCTACTCATAACCTTTTTAAAAGATAATGTTATTTTCTTAAAATTTTTATTTATTAGTTTGTTTTTGTTACGGATGTTTCTCATTTTTCCCCATTGACACCCTCCTCCCCTTCCCACCCCCCATCCACAGCTTTGTTGTGTGTGTTCATTGGTCATGCATACATGCATGTAAGTTCTGTGGTTTATCTCCCCCCCCCAACCCCCTTTCTCTGAGGCTTGTCAGTCTGTACCCCACCTCTGTGTCTCTGGGTTAATTTTGTTCATCTGTTTGTTTAATTCATTATATTCTACAAATAAGTGAGATTATGTGATGTTTGTCTTTTCCTGCTTGGCTTGTTTTGCTTAGCATAACACTCTCCAGGTCCTTCCGTGCCATCTCGAAGAGATGTTTCTTTCTTACAGCTGCATAGTATTCCATTGTGTGCATGTACCACAGCTTTTTTATCAACTCATCTACTGATGAACACTTAGATTGTTTCCAGATCTTAGCAATTGTAAATAGTGCTGCTATGATCATAGGGGTACATATATTCTTTCTGATTGGTGTTTCAGGTTTCTTAGGATAGATTCCCAGAAGTGGGATCACTGGGTCAAATGGCAATTCAATTTTTAACTTTCTGAGGTAACACTGTAGTGTTTTCCACAGTGGCTGCACCACTTTGCATTCCCACCCTGCTCATAACATTTTGCAATGATTCTTTGAAGTCCTTCAAGGCACCTTGTATTCTGCCTAGTTCAGAATGTCTTATATACCCATGTTTTCTTTCTTTCTTTTTCTTTATTGTTTTTAGAGATAGCGGAAGGGAGAGGGAAAGACAGAAACATCGATAAGAGAGAACATCGATTGGCCGCCTCCTGCCTGACCCCACTGGGGATTTGGCCCATAACCTGGTCATGTGCCCTTATGGGGAATCAAACCGGCAACCTCTTGGTGCATGGGTCGATGCTCAACCACTGAGCCACACCAGGCAGGACCCATGTTTTCTTTCTATCTTTGAATCTCTCTTGCATATGGGGTTTGTGCGTTTCATGTATGTGAGGTTCCCATTCATATGTATGTCTAAAATTTGCTTATTTTCTGTTGCTAATCTGTGTTATAAGTATTTGATTAGTAAACAAGTGAAGAACCATTTAATTTAGAGGGAAGTTTCTCCCCCACAGAAGCAAGTAATCAGATGTTTAATGGAATGTACATTTTGGAAGTACATGTGTTTATTCCTTCGAAATTTAACAATTTATCTACAGCAACCTTTTTTGAACTGAAAGATTTAATTAGTGAAATTTGGAAAAGTCTCCTAATTTAGTTTCTGGATGTACAACTTTTTTTTTACAGATCAAGGACACAAGCAGGATTTTTACCCAAATCAGGAGGTGTGGGGGACATTCATTAGGTGAGCATTTCCTGTGGGACCACTTTTCATGAGACACCTTTTTGTCTGAAAATCAGAATTCCAGGACCACTACTTCCCTTGTGAGCTCACCTGAGCACTGAGAGGTCCAACCGCAGTCTCTCTGCAGGCTGAGTCCAGACCTATTCTAGGCTCTTCAGCAATGAATGTCCTAAGGCATAAAAATAGGAAATTTTACAAGTGACACAATAAAGACACTCAGAGCTTAGTTCCATGTTGTAAAGAACATACCTTGTAAATATTAGAACCAGGGTCAGATACTTTTCAGAGACCCAAAGCCTACAGGTTCTCTTTATCCACACTCCTGCAATGTCATATGAAGAAGTGCTATGAAATAGTCAGCCATGTTTCTCTCTCATCATGTTTGTATTTCTCTCTCTCTCCCTTTTTATCTCTATAAAAATATTACAAAAAGTAAAATTAGAAGAATAGCCACTTTGAGGTAGCCAGTTAGCAAGAGTTTTTATTCTTTTCAGATCGACAAGAGACCAGGCTGGAAGAGAAAAGAGAAGCTTCTGGTCTTGTCATCACAACAGTGTAGGTTATTATTTTTATTTATTTATTATTTATTTATTTTTTATCCTGACCCGAGGACATTTTTTTCCATTTTTTGTTCCGATAGAGTGGGAGGGAGAGAGAGGAAGAGAGAGAGAGAGAAACATCAATGTGAAAGGGACACATCGAGTGGCTGCCACCCGCACGACCAACCAGGGCCGGGGACAAACTGCAACCGAGGTACATGCCCTTAGCGGGAACCGAACCCGGGTATCTGTGGACTGCAGGCCGATGCTCTGACCGCTGAGCCAAACCGGCCAGGGCTAGGTTATTATTTTTAAATTATCTCATGTTTTCTCTAGTACTTTTTTCCTAAAGTGCAAATGGATTTGTTTTTTGTAGCTTACTCAATTCAGAAAAAGAAAATTTATTAAAAATTCTTCCCCAAGAAGTAAAAAATATACCTTTCCAGATATCTCTACATGCACATTTTCTTTCTTCTACTCATTTTATATCTCATGTACTATTTTAGGTTATTACTATTAATGAAAAACCTTTTGAATTTTCCCCTTTTCTAAAATGTGCATTTAAGGGTACATATGTTTTCAACACTTCTGAACTGCAGTTTAATTTTATATGTTTTAATAGATCTTTAGTGAGAGAAGAAGGGAGAAGGAGAAAGATAGAAACATCCATTTGCTGCCTTCTGCACACCCCTATAGGGGTCGAGCCCGAAATCCGGGCGTCTGCATTGACCATTGATCTCTTTGTGCATGGCTCAATGCTCAACCAGTGAGCCACATCAGCTGGGTGGCATGTAGTATTTTTATTATTATTAAGTTCAAATTATTTTCTAGCTCCAATGGTGGTTCCATTTTGTTATTCAGAAGTATATTTCATAACCTTTAAATATAAGGAGTTTCTAGTTACCTTCTAGTCATGGTTTATAGGTTAACTGCAATGACAACAATAAATATACCTGATATAATTTCAATCCTGTGAATTTTGTTGAAACTTGCTTTTTAATACAATGTAGTCACTTAAGAATGTCCTAAGTGCGTTCTCTGCTGCCATCTCGTGTGCATCTTGGGAATGACAACTCAGTGTGTGTCAGTGCACAGGGATTCCGTATTTAGGAATGCTGACTGCAGTTTGCTGCTCATGTTCAGTTTTTATATCATTACATATTTTTTGGAGTTTATTGTTTATAAAAGAGGTGTGTTCTGACCTTGAATGAGAGGTGTGTTCAATCTATTATGATTATAAATTTGTTTATTTTTCTAGTAGCTTTGTTCTATATAATTTGAGTGGGTGTTACAAAGTGCATAGCAATTTGGAACTTCCTGCTAAATTAAACTTACACATATGATGTGTTCTTCATTTTTAGTAATGGTTTTTGTCTTTAAGTCTATTGTATGTCATTCTATAATTTTCATTAGTTTATGTTTGTATGTAAAGGGTGTGTCAGCTCCGGAGTAATCAGTTCTCATGTTTGTTTGACAGTTAAACCTTGTCATTTGCTTAGTATGGGACCCTCAGTCAACACCTGGCCAAAGGGAACAGGTGCGAGAAGGATTGGATGCCGTCTGCATGACTGAGCAGGGCCGGGGATTGAATCTGCACCCCAGGTATGGATCTTTGACCAGGAATTAAACCTGTGACCCTTAGGTGTGTGGGTCTGTGCTCTAACTGCTGAGCCAACCATGGCCAGGGTTCGTTGTTGTTTTAATTTGTAATTCCTTGATGATGCATTATAATGTGCTGTTTTCATAAGCTTATCTACTATGTCTTGTTGAGATAAAAAAAATCAGAATCTTAGAGAATTTTTTTTTTTTTTTAATTCTTACATTTTTCCATTTTTTGTTCAGACAGAGTGGGAGGGAAAGTAAAAGAGAGAAACATCGACGTGGAAGGGACACATCGAGTGGTTGCCACCCACACGACCCACCCAGGGCCGGGTACAAAGTGCAACCGAGGTATGTGCCCTTGAGGGAACTGAACCTGGGTCTCTCTGGACTGTAGGCCGATGCTCTAACCGATGAGCCAAACCGGCCAGGGCAGAATCTTAGAGAATTTTCATAAGTTTATTTCAGTCAAACTGACCAGAGATGCTTGGCCATGAAGGTCTGAAATGCTCCAGAGAACATCAGTTTTACAGTTTTTATTCATTTAGAATTAAGGTGGAAATGAGCAAGAGTACATGAGGATGGAAGAAAATGAGATTAGTGTTGGATTACAAACTAGTTCAGAATGTAGCTCTCAAGGAGGAGGGAACTGCCAGGGGGTATTTCACAGGTGTGTTTATGTAGGTGCACACAAACACTGCACAGAGCTTGCTTAGCCCAATGTGTTTTGTCCTGTTCTGTGAGAAATTTATGATCACATCACCAAGAGGTTAATTTCTTTGGAACACCTTTTTGTCCACATTATATATCTTTATTGGCCAGGTGTTTGAAATCTTTACCAATATTTACTGAGGTTGCTTTACTATCATCCTTTGTGCATTTTCGGCGAACGCTTGTATTGGAAAAGTGTTTTCTAGAATTCTCTCCCAGGTGTGTGGCTTGTCTTCTTACTTATTGAACAAGTTATTTCACAGAGCATTATTTTAGTTTGCAAAGTCCACATGACGAATGCATTTATTACTTAAACCTCATGTATAGAAATACAGCTGTTTATGACTGTTTTCATTTAAGAGGACAGCTAAAACCTAAAGGAATTCATAAGAGGAGGGTCAGGTGTTTAGGTGAGAGGTGGGCCTTGGATGGAGGCGAGAGGCGGGTCTTGGATGGGGGCGGGAGGCGGGTCTTGGATGGGGCGAGAGGCGGGTCTTGGATGGGGCGGGAGGGGGCCAGGGCAAAGGTGTGAGGTGGGTGTGCTCCTGAGGTAAAAAGCAGCCTGTACCTGAGGTGAGAAGCTGGGACAGGATGAACCTCTGGGTCCACAGATCAGTTGAGCGATGAGGCCAAAGTCCGATGAACTGTCCATGCTAGCGGTGGAGCCTGGTTTGAAACCTGGGGCAAGGTGAGCAATGGGGTACAGAGCAAATTAGATGAGCATTGGGCTGGGGAAGGGCTTGAGGTGAGCAGGGCTGGGGAGCGGGCACAGCCAGGCAGAGAGGACCAGAAAAGGGTGCCCTGAGTGTTTCTGGAGTACAAGTCTCAGTTGCAGGTTCGCCTGAGGACTTCCTGTAGGATCCGCTTTCCTCAGCACGTCCTCTACACTGGACAAAGGATTTAGGGTGCGCCCCTTCTGGTCCCACTTTAAGTGAGCATGGTGAGGTCCAACTTCACAGGTTCCCAGTAGCAGAGCCAAGTCTGTCAGCAATAAATGCAGTGAGCTGTGAAAACGAGAGAGTTATCAGTTAGAAAGCAGAGGGCATGAGTGGGTTGTTCCATGTGCAAGAGAACATTGTACAAGTTAGACCCGGGCCCAGATCCATTTTATACCTGGAAAGGTGAGGAATTCCCTCCATCGGAATAGAAAGGGAGTGAAATTGGCTACATATCTCCAGATACCCCCCCCCCGACTGTGCAGAGACCGAGCTGGATGAGTAAAGAGAAGGTTCTGATTGTTGTCGCCATGACGATCGGTGTTATAAAATTTGTCAATATCACATGTTTTCCTCAAGTATTTATTTTCTGAAATGAAAAATACTTTATTTGTTGTAGCTTTCTTAAACAATACAGAAAATTAAAAGTAATGGAAAATCCCACCAGGTCAAAAACTGTTTTAATGTTAAGTACGTAGCACGTTTCCTTCAATTGTTTTAAACTTTACTCCTCTAGGTTATTAAGATGGGTGAAAAACTTTTAAATGTTCAGCTTTTCTCTTTTCCTGATATGTGTGATTGACGCTGAGCATTGTTCTTTAAATTTTGGTATGTAGTATCTTTATTATCATTCAGTTGTAAACTTTTTTCTGACTCCCATTGTGATTTATTTTTGGGGTTAATCAGAAGTGTATTCTTAGTTTTCAATATACAAACTTTCTAGTAAAGTTTTCATGCTGAATTCTGGACTAAATGCAATAAGATCAGGAAACACAGTTTAAATAATTTTAATCCTTTGAGGTTTGTTTAAACTTGCTTATCACAGTACAGTAGGGTCGTTTAAAAAATGCCCTTCTTTTCAAAGAGACTAAGTTAAGGTGGTTAATTCTGGACTAAGAGTAAGATTGTTGACTACGGGGAGCATTGAGAAGCAGTTTCATTAGAGAGCGCTTTATGGGCTATCGAAGGAGGCAGTGATGGATCAGAGTCCCGCTTTGGTGTCCTGGTGCGATTCTGTCTCCTGAAATGACAGACCCTCCTTGCTTCTGGAGGGTTGGTGGGTGTCTAGGACACTCTCTCCCAGTGTTGCCAGGTGGTGGCTTTGTTGTCCTTCAGGGTTCAGCCTCTTTGCTGTCTGCACAGAGGCAATTTCATGTCTGGGGTCAAAAATGACTCAATGTCTCCATTGTGTTTGACCACTTCTCAATGTCCCTATGGAGGAGGGTTTTTTGTTGTGGATGCTATTGACCTTTCAGGCAGGACAATTCTTTGTCCTGAGGGACTGTTCTCCGCATTGTGGGTGCTCATTGACATTCATTGTGTCTATTTCCTGTATGCATGTGACAGAAGCCCCTTACACCACCTGAGGACAATCTGAAGGGCCCACAAATCTGCAAATGTCCCCCGAGGCTCAACTGCCTTTGTTTTGTCTCTTGGGACTAAGACCTGAGGGCAAACCTTTCCTGTGCTGCCATCTAGTGTACAGAGTTTGAATCGCATCGTGTAGGGCTGTACCTGCGGGAATTTGCACGTTTCCTTTCAAAGGCCCCCAGGAAGGTTCTATCATCCCTGATGTCCAAAGTTTTGTAGATCCACGTTTATGTTCTGGTTCTGATCTCCTTCTGCTCTGGATCTCTGATTCCTTTATACAAGCGAAGTTGTTGTAGATATGTTTGTGTTCAATGTGTTTATCTTTTCTTTGTAACTTGTGCCATATCTTAATCCAAAGATTCCTGAGGTTACAGAGAGGTTTGTTCTCCCACACAAGCCACTGGAGAGATATCTGATAGGTACACTTCCAGAGTACGTGCATGTCACAATTTTCTGTAATAAGATTTAACAATTTATAAGAAGTAATTTGTTATCAACCGAATGATTATGCTGTTGAACTATGGAGCAGTCTACTAATTAAGCTTTATTTGCAAAACTTTTCGTTTTAAGTGTGAGAGGTGGGAATGAAGAGGGCTGAGTGTTTGCCTGTGACATGTTTATTTTAGGGCGGTTGTCAAGAAAAAAAACCAAACTTTTGCTTGTCGACCATTTTTCCTGGGAGACTTGGTTGGAAGATCCTGGCTCGGGGAGTGAGGTTGACTTTTATTCCTGAGGTTAGATGTTTAGACTCGAGCAGGAGTTTGTTGACTCCATTGCCTTAAATCCTTTCCGCTACAGCGTTGGTATTGCCTAACAGAAGGTAAAATGTCACATATGCTGCCCTCCTCCTGAATTACCTGCCTATCACCCATTTTATCTCTATAACCTAAGATCGTGTCCTCTTATTTTTCAAAATGTCCTAAATGCTCCATATTACCTCCTTGTCTTTGGTGATTTGTGAGATTCCTTTGTGTATATGTTAAACGTTGAAGATATCCTTTTAATCTTATTATGTTTATTTAATTATTAGCCCAGTTGTTAGAATTGACAAGGTATAAGGAAAGTAATTACATTATTATTATTTTTTTTAAATCACACAATTTTGAAACTAATGGCTAGGAAATTGCTGACTTCTGATGATGACAGATCATGAACCTCTGCTGACCCAGGTAGGTCTTCTTTTGGTTCCCTTAGTTGGCCTTTTTGATCTATTGATGCAGGGTTTGGTGGAATTCTGAAGTTCCGGGAGGTTTTTATTTCTTTTGTACGTTTACATTGGCCTGAAAATAGTATTGTTGTTAAGAATTTGGTGGAATTCTGAAGTTCTGGGAGGTTTTTATTTCTCTTGTACATTTACATTGACCTGAAAATAGTATTGTTAAGATAGCTTCTTGGAGTTACGCGTAAACCTTTTGTTGATTTTATGTTAATTATGGGTTTGTTCACAATGTGAGCATATGGTTATGTTTATGCATCTGGGGGTCTGGGGTCTGCCTCCAAGAGCAGATTGTGGCTACGGTGTTGTGGTTTTGGATCCAAGTTCCATGTCCAGCATCTGTATATTAAGGTAGAATCTCCATCAGGCTGTTTGTCTGGGGTTCAGTGCGTCTTTGGGTTTTAGTCTGTGTCCCGGGTTTGTATGTCGGGTCCATTGGCAGCCACAGATTCATTTTCTGGTGTGTAGAACCTGGCATTCAGAGTCCGGGGACAGTCTCTGTGCCTCCGTTTTCAGGATTTTGCACTGCTTGGTCTGTTTGGGTCTGGGAAACAGATTCAAGGTTGTGGCCCAGGGCCCGTGGGCACTGGTTTTGGTTTGTGGTCCAGTCTAGGGTGCAGGTTACAGTACCTAGGGTCTGTGTCTAGGATACTGATTTTGGCCCAGGTATCTGGTGTTTGTTAAATCATAGTCACTGTGCTCAGTTCAATACTAATAGGCGTCCCCAAGTTCATGGAGTTGAGTCAGGTTATTACAAACCTTGAAACATTTTTTGTCTAGTGGAATGGGAAACCTGAAACTCAAAAAGGTCTAGGAATTTATAGGCAGATTTGCAAGATTTTATGTTCCCCACACGGGAATCCTTGGAAACATTCCAGACCTCGCCCGGACAGAGCAGCCTCAGTTCAAGTCCCTTTCTGGTGACCTTTTTAAAGGTAAAACTGACCAAAACATGACCTTGATTACTGGATATGCTCCTTTTCATGCATCAAAGTGAGGAGACAGAGGCAGGTTCTGCAGTGAGGGATGGGACCATGGGAAGTGAGGGCTGAGTTTGATGATTTGGGGCTCAGCTCCCAGACAGGCAAGTCAGTACACAGCATATCAGGAGGTTTATTTGGACTCTACAAGTCTCAAAATACAACTGAAATCAACCTGTCAAATACTGCCCTCAAGGTCGGAAACACGTCGTCCCCATTTATCGAAAGACACAATAGAGGTTCTTAGAAGGAGTACAGGTTAATTACATAACAAAGAACCCCAGAAAGGTTGGTTTCCTTCAAGACAGGAACTGCAGTTGTATCTATTCCTTATTCTGACACCTCATGGGTCAGCAAAGGGTTTTTATTCACTGTTGGAGAACATCGTGTTGGTAATTCTGTCGTATGCCAAGTAACATACTGACCTGGGCCCTGAGGCTAAGGCAACTGGACTCCATTCTCATGTAGGCCCCTTGCCTAAGGCGGCTCAATGACTCCATTTTTTATCATCAGTGGACCTTCCTCAGTATTTTTCCAATAATAGGTTAATTAAGCCTAGAAGTAAAAGAATTTTGCCTAAGGTTATAGTTGCCCCACGTGTAGGGAGGCATTTGCAGCTACTTGTGAGCCCGGTGAATAATGCTCATTTTGACTTCTGTCATCACTGTCACACCCACTATTGTACTGGTCCACTGAAGGGGGGGGGGAGGAGGATGGGGTTTCCATCTTTAAAATTTGATGAGCAAGGCCCTGGCCGGTTTAGCTCAGCGGTTAGAGCATTGGCCTGCGGTCCGGAGAGACCCGGGTTCGGTTCCCGCTAAGGGCATGTACCTCGGTTGCAGTTTGTCCCCGGCCCTGGTTGGTCGTGTGGGTGGCAGCCACTCGATGTGCCTCTTTCACGTCGATGTTTGTCTCTTTCTCTGTCTTCCTCTCTCTCCTCCTCTCTCTCCCTCCCACTCTATCTGTGCAAAAAATGGAAAAATGTCCTCGGGTGAGGAGAAAAAAAAAAAAAAGAAGAATCATGGCTTCTGATCTCAGGGGAGACTATGCTCCCTGCAAGCCGCCGGCGAGAACGAAGCGCCCCTTTACAGACTGGCTGTGTGTCTCTGGTTATCTCACCGACACATTATAACAATACCTGCTTGTGTCTGGGAGCAAGGCAATAGGATTACTGAATGAGCTGTGCTGAGAAAAGTAGAGTGTTCCCACTGCAGGAAGTCAGGTCACCTGAAAAAAAAAATTGTAGAAGTAAAAGACTGGATTTGGGGGAGAAACCTAGAACAAGCACAGGGTTGCTCCCAGTGTGTTTCCTTTCCTGCTCACTCATAGCCTGGGATAAGTTAAAGTTGTCATGAAAAGAGAACCTGCTAAGGCCCCTATAGGTGACCTAGGACTGAACCCATTCAGTGAAACCACAAGCTTTAAAGTGTGTGGATATTATAGGCAGAATTCCTTGAAAGGACCAATTGTAGGCTTGCAAAGTATATGTCTGTCCCTGTACAACAAAGCCCCATGGGAAACACACTTGGTCCCTTCCCTGCTGTGGTGAGACTGTGTAGCTTTCAAGTCCACTTTTCTTTCACTTACCATTGGTGAACTCTCTGATTTTGTGAGACGACGCATCCGGACATTGCCGCTTGGTTTCATCTTTGGGGACCGCAAGATAAATGGACTCTCTATAGATTTGCTCTTTTCCTTTCTTTTGGGAGGACAAACATTTGGACCCTGTCAGCCACTCAGAAGTGACTAGTGCGACTGCCGTTCTTCAAGACACAGGGGACAGGCTTCCTTGGCAACGTTGAGCTCAATCCCTGTTGATGGGAAAGTTGTGCAGATTCCAAGCAAAATTCTCTCTCCAAAACCAGTACTTTGGGTCTCCCTGTGGGCTGTCTTGCAGGCAGGAGTCAGCCATTTAAGAGCCACCAGAGTGGCTGTCGCTTAAAGACTCCCATGATAGGATCAACTGGTCTCAGAACGATCAAGATTGCATTAGGCAGCCCCTGGGTGTCAAGCAAATATCTGAGCGACACAGGCACATTATGAAAAAGCAAACATTGATCTGTCTCCAGCCCTGATCACTCAGTAGGTTGTTTTCCCAGAGACCATAGTTCCTGTTTCTCCTCTCTTTCACCGTCCTTTCTGGTCATTCTGCACAGAATTGAATGGAAGTTGAAGACTGGACTCCCTACATTCTTACCTCTGTCAGTTGACCTGATGGCCAAGGGAACCCGTTCCCACAGGTGTCCAACTGAGCATGATCAAATAAATGCAACACATGCCTGACCGTTCTGGCACTGACTCCACAGGCCTGGCATTCCTCACCACTCTCTTTAGCCTGTTTCTGGGGGAAGAGGGCATAGGAACTCTATGTAGACTAGCAGGACAGGGGTATTCCTGTGATGGACAATTTGGGCAGACAGAACTCCTGAGGAGAATCACTGAACTCCCATGAACTCTGGGGATTTGTCCTTCTCTCCGAATCCTTTGTCTGCAGGCTGTCTCCCCTGAGTTCTGTTCCAAAAATGTCACCTTTTCCAAACAGATCAAACCCTTGAGATAAAGAATACAGTGTGCACTGTTCCTTGAGCATGCCTTCTCTGTTTTCCCTTCTCTTATTTCTTACCTCTGCTTTTTCTTTCCTACTCTAAAGGAGATTTACAACAAGGGGAGCATGGGCAGCAGCAGCTTTTCCTGGGCTAACCCCCTGAACCCGTCTCCAAAGACCCTCCTTGATCTTGCCTCTTTTACCTTAATTAAGCTCTACCTTTGTTTCACTTTGTGAACAAAAAGGGGCCACACATGCACCTGACAGGGTGAAGGGTTGACAGAATCTAGTCTGAGGGAAGGAAGGAGAGAAAATGGGTGGCTGGGTTTTGCATCTGGAATTTTCATTGAAATTGCTTTCTGAGAATCTGAGCAAAGACCTTTGTTGTATAAATGAGAACTGAATTCATTCACTGTGAAATAAGGGGAACGCCCTCCCTCCACCCCAAATCTCGGGTCTTCTTAGGTGACTAAGAATCTTTGTGGAGGTGGCAGAGGTCCTTCCTCACAATGTGCAGGGGCCCCAAAGGAAAATCCCACCCAACTTTACTTAAACAACTGCCTCATCCTGGGACGTGCATATGCAGAATGGTCACCTAGCACACCAAGTCCTCATGGCTGTATTAGACAGCGCGGAGAGAAACCGAGGCACATAACAGGGTTGAATGTGACTCGAAGGGTGAGAGCCTCATGGAGCTCAACCCATACGCAGCACACTGTGACCCAGCACATCCCGTCCCTAGAACATTAGCTCAGGCTCCGCAGATGTAAAAATACACTACAATTTACATGTAAACTTGTGTCTCCAAGTCCAGAAACTGCCAGCCCCCGGCCCCCATTAATACTCCTGTTTGGAAGCTATTTACTGGGAAGTGCTTTACAGACATGAGAGGATTGAACTAGAAAACATCTCCTTAAAATGGCCCTAATGCCATTGTCTTTGGGTGCTTGCATTAATTTTTTGCATGTAAAATTTAGAAACAGGTGTGTTCCAAAATTAAGCAGAATGAATGGTGTGGAAGCTTACCTTGATTTGGAAATAAGTTTTAGGATCAGCACAGAGAAATTACAAAAAAAAATAAAATACATTAATAAAGTTACAGACCATCTCTGAACTCTTGTGAAAGTAGTAAATGTGCACACGTCCATTCATCGACTTTCTGTACCTCCTCCACTCTATCTTTGGTGGTTTAGCTCCCTCGTTTGGCCTTATCCTTCCCCTCCCTCGTCCTTCCCCATCCATCTCCCCCTCTACTACTTCCTACTGACATAAGGGAACGTGAGAATAGGAGTTCCATCAGCTTCGTTTGGAGAACAGCTTGTCTTAGCCATAGAGGAACTAGCCATTTTCCCCATTTTCTCTGGGACCTTGATGAGTTCGCCAAGATTAACTGCTAGACTACGTAATCTGGGGTAGTCTAAATCCCGAAACTGCTGAAGCTGAGAGAAGCCGGATATCTGGCGGCAAAGGTAAGCCTTATGTATATATTTTTTGTTCATTTTGTTAGCATTTGTGATCTGTTATTGCAGGGTTTGGTGCTATTTTGAATTTCTGAAGGTTATTTTTGTTTTTTTTCTGCATTTACATTGGCATGAAAAAGGGTTTGTTAACCTAGCTGCTTGGAGTTAAAACAGCTTTATCGACTCATTGGCTTGTTCACAATGTGAGGATCTGGTTCAGTTCGTGCATTGGCAATCTGGTACCTGGGGTGCAGTCACTGGCTCCAACTCCTGATTGGGGCCATGGAGTGCTGCTTATGTATTAATGTTCCACGTCCAGGGTCTGTGGTTTTAGGTTAAATCTTTATTGTGTTGTGTGTGTGCAGTTTGGGGCCTTTTTAAGGTGTGAATTTGTGTTCTCAGTTCATGTGTGAGATCCATGTGCAGGTATAGAGTCCGATTCCAGTGTGTAAAATCTGGCAGTAACAACATTTCTGCAGCACCTTGTTGGTCTCTTAATGAAATTTAACTGTTAGAATATATAATCCTGGCTATTTCAACCTACTCCAATTACTATACCTATTTTTTTCTGGGAACAAAAGCCAGAGACTTACTACATAAGGTTTGCAGGAAAACTTTTGTAGACAAGTCTGTCCACTTAGAAAATTCTATAAATCTGAAATGAAAGTTTGAAAACAAAAACAAAAACAAAAAACACACGTAGAAATAAGCATAGGGCTGCTTTGAGTGTTATGAGTAGGATTTTCTGTTTCTCCTTATCAATACTTTAGAAAACGGAAAGTTCCGCTCTGGCCGGTTTGGCTCAGCGGTTAGAGCGTCGGCCTGTGGTCCTGAGAGACCCGGGTTCGGTTCCCGCTAAGGGCATGTACCTCGGTTGCAGTTTGTCCCCGGCCCTGGTCGGTTGAGCGGGTGGCAGCCACTCGATGTGTCCCTTTCACATCGATGTTTCTCTCTCTCTCTGTTCCTCTCTCTCCCTCCCACTCTACCTGAGCAAAAAATGGAAAAATGTCCTCGGGTGAGGATTTAAAAAAAAAAAAAAAAAAAAAGAAAACTTAAAGTTCCGATGAAAAGGTGGCATTACAGTTCCTGACGTGAGCCTCTGTGAGTCTCCCATCATCGCGTTAAAGAAACCAGTGGAAACAGTGGAGATCTGCACAGAACAGCATGACTGTAAACAAGGTGGTCGTCCCCAGACACCCTGTGCTCTCACACTCACCTGCGTTTATATCAGCTGTGCCTGGGTACTGCCGATACTGTTCAATAACAAATCCATAGTATGCCTTTTTCTAGCATTCCTGTACAATGCCAGTCAATACTTCCCTGGTTTTTCACGGGAAGATGACAAGTTGACTTGGACAGCAATGCTCCAGGGAAGGTACGAAGACTCCCACCTGTTGTGTCAGACACTATACGGTGATTGTAATGATGTTGAATTTCCTATGTATTCCAGGCTCATCCAATATGTGAACAATATTATTTTATACACCAGAAAATTACTGTACTCCCCAAAAGACACAATACACCTATCACAGCAATAGGTGTAAAAAGTCCTAGATATTGAACAAGCAGCTCTGATTCTGTATACCTCAGTTGATGTCCTTTGGGTATGTAATATCTAAAAATGGGCTGTTAATGAACCCTAAAGAGCCAGGGGAATCCTATCTTTTTCTCTCTCACAAAAAAGCAGTGTAGAGGATGCCTGGGTTTGGCTGAAAATTGTTACAAGTGGGTTTCATTCCTATCCCAGCCTTTCTCTGTCTTTTTAAAAAACTTATCTTTATTTTTGAATGTACTACAGATGTTCCTTATTTTTCCCATTGACCCCCTCCTCCTTATTCCTGCCCCCCTCCTGCCTTTCCCCACACTGTTGTCTGTATCCGTTGCTTATGCATATATATATACAAGTTCTTTGGTTCATTTCTTTCCACCCCCCAATCCCCTTTCCATTTGAGGTTTGTCAGTCTAACAAACAATTTGTACTTCCTTTTTTTTTTTTTAATCCTCACCTGAGGACATTTTTTGATATTTTGTTCAGATAGAGTGGGAGGGAGGGAGGGAGGGGGGGGGAGAGAGAGAGAGAGAGAGAGAGAGAGAGAGAGAGAGAGAGGAGAGAAACATCGACGTGAAAGTGACACATCGAGTAGTTTCCACCTGCACAACCTAACCAGGGCTGGGGACAAACTGCAATTGAGGTATGTGCCCTTAGCGGGAACTGAACCAGGGTCTCTGGGGATCACAGGCTGACGCTCTAACTGCTGAGCCAAAACGGCCAGGGCAAAAGTTTTATTGAAGTGTTCCTGGGCGAGGTTCAGTGGTCCCTGAGGCGGGGGCCAGGGGAAGATTTATAGGGACGTTAGGGACCTGGCTCGGGTGATTAGTGTGGTGTCAGGTGACTGGCTAGCTGCTGGGGAGATTCAAACGTGGCATTTGTTGATTAGCTGGGAAGGGTGGTGGGGCGTGATCAGGAGTGTTGCCTCAGCCACATCCGGGCAGGACGGAGCCTCCCAAGTTAGATTTTGATTTCTCCTCTGGCCATCCATTTCCGGGTCATTCGGCTTCCCGGTCATGTGACTTTCCGGAGTCCTCTGGCCTTATATTCCAACCATTTGTGTTAGATAGGGGCGCCGCTTTCTCTCTGGCTACTTCCTGCTGAATAGGGGCGTCGTTGGTGGGGAGGTCGGTGGCCAGCGGCTCAGTTGGGAGTTGCATGTAGGGATGAAGCAACATCTGGTTCACAGCCACTCGAGAAACCTCATGGATGCGGTTCTGCAAAACCCAGTCCCGTGTGGTTTAGGATGTTAGTCCCTTGGTGTATCAGGGCCAAGCAGGAGAACGGATTAGAGTGCGCATCCTGCCGGCGCCGCAGTTGCCCGTCCAGAGCAGCCTCATTGTGGAGGATGACGCAGGACACCTGGCCCAGTTGTCCTATGGCCTCTGAGATGACGCGGGCACAGGTCTGAGAAATTTTCAGGGTGCCTGATGGGGAAGCATCTGAGTGCCACTTACTGACTTTTCCCTCTACCCCATTTACCCATCTCTCACCCCAGGTCCTTGACAATGAGTTCAAAATCACTTGGCCCAAAGTAATTTCTTTTACATGAGCGTCAGGGACAACCTCCATATGTCTTAGGCCACCATCGGCAGTAGTCTCGAGTCTGATCGTAGATGAAGCAGACAGCAGAACTAACCACGTCAGTATACTTTTCATTTTAGAGTGTGGGGCTGTGACAATTACCGCTGCTTGATAGCCGCTGGGCTGGCAGTCCCCACTGCGAGCGGAAGTTACCGAATATTGTGTCCAGCTGTCTTGCATGTAGACCTGCCAGACATAGGCATTGATCTGGTTAGTTGTGGTGAAGTTTCCCTGAGGGAGGGTCAGGAGGACGAGGATCCAGAGGGCCCAGGTTCCGGGAAATCCGGAGGCAGGTGGGGCCCCAGGGCTCAGACCTCCAGTGATCCTGGTGTGGAGCCAGTTTGAGGTGAGAAACATGGTACCAGGGTGCCTGCCCCAGGAGCTTGGCTGCTGGGGGGGTGGTTCACATTACCATATGAGGTCCTGTCCACCTGGGTTGTAAGGAGCCAAGCTGGAGTTCCCGTAGGACACTGTCCCCTGGTTGGAGGGGAACTGTGGGCTGAGTGTCGTCGGGGCTCCCCACAGGCAGAAGGGTTTAGTCAGAATGTTCCCTGGAGAGATGTCGGAGCAATCATAGGAAGGGGAGACAGGTGGCGAGAGGTGGGGGGTTGACAGGTAAGTTGTGGTTAATAAGAAATGGTCTGCCATGCACCAGTTTGAAGGGGCCGAGTCCAGTGGGGCCCCATGGTGTAGCCCTAATCCTGGTGAGGGCTCAGGGAAGAAGAACCAGCCAGGAGAGTCTGGCCTCAATAGAGAGTTTGGTTAAGTGGTTTTTTAGGATGCCATGGGCCCGATCAACTTTACCAGATGATTGGGGTTTGGATGTGGAGTTTCCAGGTGATGTTGAGGGAGTTCGCCACCTGCTGAACCACCTGGGCAGTGAAGGCGGCCCGTTGTCTGATGGGATCGTGGTAGGCGGCCCAAATCGTGGGATGATCTGTTCCATGAGGATAGAGGTGAGGTGTCGGCTGTTTCCTGGGGGGTAGGAAAGGCCTCCATCCACCCTGAAAAGGTATCAACAAAGGTTAGGAGGTAGCGGAGTTTCTTGTGAGGAGACGTGTGAGTGAAGTCAATCTGCCAATCTCGGCCTGGTGATGTCCTCTCATTTGGTGAGTGGGAAGATGGGGGCGGAGACCCCCTTGCGGGGAGGTTTTGGAACAGACGGCTGCGTGTATCTTTTCTATTGTCTGTCGGAGGCCTGGAAAGAAAAAGTGGTTGCACAAACCCGTAAAGGGTTTTAGGTCCCATGTGTAGGGAACAGTGGATGTCAGAGAGGAGGGCTGTGGCCTATTTTCCCGGCAGAGCAATTTTGTCCCCAAGAAATATCCATCATTGATCGGATAGCCTTCCTCCTTTCTGAAGGAGGGTTTCTTCTTCCTGTGGAGTGTATGAGGGCTTGATGGGGGTGGAGAGAAGCATGACGGGGGCAGGGTAGTGCCTGCAGTGCGGCCTGAGCCGTCGCATCTGCCCGGGCATTCCCTCGGGCACAGGGTGTTGTGGGGTTTGCTGTCCCCTGCAATGTACCGCAGCCAGCTCGGCGGGTAACAGGAGAGCCTCCAGGAGCTGAGAGGTAAGGGCAGCATTTATCATGGGGGAGCCCTTGGTCGTGAGGAATCCCCGTTCTTTCCAGAGGGCAGGGTGGCTGTGGGCGATGAGGAAGGCATGTTTAGAGTCGGTGTAAGTGGTTGCCGTTTCCCGTGGGCTAGAGCGAGGGCCCGGGCAAGGCAGTGAGTCCTGCCCTGTGGGGAGTGGTGCCGTCGGGCAGGCGCTGGGCCTCTGGGAGGGGGAGATGGTGACCAGCGCCCAGGCCGCCGCCACAGTCCTTTGGGCCCCAGTGTTGAAGTCCCGTCCACACAGAGGGAAGTGGGTCCTCTGGAGGGGAATCCGATAGCCCCTCGCGAGGCCTGCTGAGAAAGTCTCTTCGTTCCCTTCAGGTGTGAGAGGTTCTGGTAGCTCGGCCGGAATTGGAGTAAGGCGGCTGGGTGGGGCCGGGGAAGGTGAAAGAGTGATGGGTTTTCTATGACTAGGAGATGAAATTCCTGTATCTGGGAAGGACCTAGTAGGGAAAGAGATTTATGTGAGACAAGGTCAGTGAGTCTATGTGACGAGAAAACAGATATGGGTTGGCATAGGGTCAGTTTAGTTGCTTCTTTTGCAAGTTCAGCTGTGCACCTAACGCTCGAAGGCAGGGCTGCCCCCTGGACAGCGGTGTCCAGCGGCTGGGAGGGGTACGCCACCGCGCAGTAGGTAGGCCCTATCGTTTGGGCCAGGACTCCCACTGCATTCCCGTGTTTCTCATCTGTGAAAGGTGAAAAGGGCATCTGGGATCAGGCAGAGCGAGAGAAGGGGAAGAGATTAGAGTGTCACGGAGGGGGGAGAAGGCCCTTTTCACGGTGCTGGGTGAAGTGGGAGGTCCTGCAGGGGCCTCTGGCTCTGCGTGGAGGGGCTCGGCCAGGAGGGCAGACATAGGTACCCAGTGCCCACAGACACTAATCAAGCCAAGGAAGGAGGAGATCTGTTCTGCAGCCTCAGGTGGTGGAGGTTGTGGAGGGCTTGGGCCCGGTCTAGAGTAAGGCCTCTGGTGGTAGGGGTTAGAGAAACACCCAGGTAAGGGACAGACTTGGATGTGAAGTTGGGCTTCAGCGGAGGAGACGCGGTGTCCCCTGGAGCCAAGGGAGTTAAGGAGAGAAGCAGTGTGCTGGCTCGAGGCGGACAGCGAAGGGCCGCAGAGGAGGAGGTCATCTACATACTGAAGGAGGGTGCTGGGCTCGAGTGAACAGGAAGCGAGATCCCGCGCCAGAGCCTGTCCAGATAGGTTGGGCTGTCTCAAACCCTCTGTGGCGAGAGTCCAGGTGAGTTGCTGAGCTATGTTGGTGTCCGGGTCAGTCCAGGTAAAGGCAAATAGGAAGTAGGAGTCCGGGTGAAGAGGAACAGTAAGGAAAGCATCTTTAAGGTTGAGGACAGTAAAGTGGGTGGTACCAGGGGGGATGTGTGAGAGTAGGGTGTCAGGGTTGGGGACTCCCGGACGGAGGGGGACGATTGCCTCATTTATCAGACGTAGGCCCTGGACGAGGCAGTAAGCCCCTGAGGGTTTTCGAACAGGAAGGATAGGGGTGTTGCAAAGTGAGTTGGTGGGGATCAGCAGACCCTGACTTAAGAGATGAGTAATTATAGGTTTGAGGCCCCGGTGGTGAGTCGCCGAAATGGGGAACTGGGGCCTCGATGGGTATTGTGAAGGGTCCTTCAGACAAATCTGAATGGGAGTGTGATGGGTGGCTATTATCAGGGTAGAGGTGTCCCAGACTTGAGGGTCGACAACGTCTGGGGAGATGGGTTCGAGAGAAGGAGGGTGGTCGGTGGTGGTGGGAGAGTCTTCGGTCATGAGAGGTAAGAGAAGATGAGAGGAAGCCGTTCGAAGTGATGTCATTTGGATAGTAGCCCCAAGACTTTGAGATATGTCTCGGCCCAGGAGGGGCACAGGGCAGGAGGGCATAACTAGGAAGGAGTGTGAAAAGGGGTGTCCGTCTAGACTCATGACAGAGGCTGCGTGTGAAGGGGAAAGCAGGGTGTCCCATCAGTTCCCATAAGTGAGACCTGAGAAGGGACTAGAGGCCCGGAGTGAGATGGCAGAACAGAGAAGGTGGCCCCGTGTCCACCAGGAGTGAGGTGTGCTTACCGGCTACCTGCAGCTTTACCCTGGGCTCGGCAGGGTTCTCGAGTCCAGGCCGCATCAGTCGTCCCTGAGGCCGAGGAGCTCAAGCGATGGGCCTGTTTGGCCGCCTGTCCTCCACGTGGAGGCGCAGAGGGTGAGCCCGTCGCCCGGAGAGGGCAGTCACTTCGCCAGTGACCAGGCTGTTTACAGTCTGGGCGTGATTTGTAGGTGGCCGTGGACATGGGCATTGACGGGCCTAGTGGCCTTCATTGCCACATTTGAAGCAGGCCCCTGGTGGGGTTCCCTTCGGTGGTCCAGAGACATTAAGTCCCTTAGGTCTGGCACCCCCGTGCCCTGCCCGTGCTGGGCTGCCGGCCTCAGGGCTGCCACTGGAGCCTGGGTTTGGAGGTTCACCTTCTGCTGCATTTGGGCCTGAGGAGTGGCCTCAGCCTTGTCCTTCGGGCATCAGAGACTTTAAATGCCATGTGCACCAGGTCTCGGGTAGGGGTCTGAGGGCCCTCTGCTGCCTCTTTAAGTTTCTTTCTAATATCTGAATATCTGGAGCTGACTAGGAGATAAAATGAGCAGCTAAGACTGTGGCCCCTGTGACTGAGGCAGGGTCCAGTCGGGTGTGGAGAACCACAGTCTCAGTCAGGCGGTTTAGGAAGAGAGCTGGTTCTCATCAGATTCCTGAGTGACCTCTCTTAGTCTGCCGTAGTTAACTACCTTTCGGGCTGCATTCTGCATGCCTGCCAAGAGGCATTGGACCATCTGATCTCACCTCTGTCTACCGTCCTGCCCTGCTTAATAAGTCCAATTGGGTTCTGATGGGCATCTGGTCGTCTATAAGATGCACCTGGTTAGCATGGGCTCGTGCCGCTGTTTGGATGCGATCGCGTTCATCAGAGGTGAGGGTAGAGGCCATAATGACATAGAGACCATGCCAGGTAAGGTCATAGCCTGAGTGAGATATCTGAACTCTTTGATAAAGGCTGTGGGATTGGTAGAATAAGATCCTAAATGCTTTTCAATAGTGGAGAAATCAGAGAGAGAAGGGGACATGGACCCACACAAGTCCCTCTGCTCCTGCTACCTCACGGAGAGGGCAGAGGAGGTCGGCTCCTTCCCGTGGGTCATGATGTGACCGCGTGTGGGCGCTGACAGGGGAGGGGAGAGTGGGAGTCGAGATGGAGGGTGGAGGAGAGTTAGAGGCGGGTGGGTCAGGATAAGGTGGAGGAGAGTTAGGAGTAGGGTCAGGCCGGGTGGGAGGCGAGGACAGTTCCTCTGGGTGGTCGGCAAATGAGAGGTCAGGAGCGAAGGGTCTGGAGGGGTGTCTCTAGCTAGGAGGACCTGTGCCGTGGAACAGGAGGCACAGAGGTTAGGACGGGATCGCAAATACCAAAAAGCCCGAATATATATGATTTCTGACCATTTCCCATTTCTTTGGCAAAAGTTTCCTAAGTCGGTGAGAATGGTAAAATCGAAAGTCTTTTCAGGAGGCCATCTTGACTGGTTGTCCAGTGGGTATTGTGGCCACAGTGACTGGCTAGCTGCTGGGGAGATTCGAACGTGGCGTTTGTTGATTGTCTGGGAAGGGTGGTGGGCCGTGACCCGGAGTGTTGCCTCAGCCACATCCGGGTAAGGGGGAGCCTCTCAAGTTAGGTTTTGATTTCTCCTCTGGCCATCCATTTCTGGGTCATTTGGCTTCCTGGTCATGTGACTCCCTGGAGCATACGGCGTTACAAGAGGGGTGAGGGGTGAGGGATGAGAGGTGAGAGGTGAGAGGTGAGAGGTGAGAGGCAGGTCGGGTGTGAGGTGTGGGGGGCGGTGGGCAGGATGAGTGGCTGGGGCCACAGGTGCAGCCAGGCCCTACTCTGCTCACTTCTGTCGCTGTGACTTTTATGTGCCCAGGAGCCAAAGCCGCCTCCTCGGTTCTCCTACGCTGCTTCTTCTAGGCTAAGCTCGTGTGTGTGTCACTGGCCCCAGCTGTCATGAATGTCCTGTCAAAATAGGAATATTTGCCCGAGCTTTCCAAAAAACCCAAAAACTAAAGAGCTTCGTTGGTAGGAGCCTCGACTGGCACACAGGAAGGTTTTGGATTTGATCCCGGGTTGGGGCACTTTTGGGGAGGCAACCCCTGGGTGTTTCCCGTCATACAGATGTTTCTGTGTCTCCCCCTTTCTGCACTAAAATCAGTGAAGATTAAAGGTGAAAAATATATAGACAGGCCAAGCTTGGAAAGAACATGAAGAAATGTATCTGGGTGGGAAGAAAATGATTTTCCTTAGTTTTAATAATATTAATGATTAGATAAAATAGGAACAGTATTCTTAGCATTTAAAATGAGGTCATGGTCTGGATGGCTGGTGTTCTAGGAATTAGAAGTGTTACGTCAATGAAACTGTGTTCTCTGTAGGAAATCAGAGAAACTCAGGACATGGCAGATGTTAAGGTTTGAGAGACAGAAACTTTAGAGGGTGAATTCTGGCATCGGAAAGAGCAAGATGATTGCTTCTTAGTTGTGTTATAGAACGGTTTTTAGAGAGAGATTTATGAGCCATGAACAGAAGAGGAATAATATTCAGATGCCTGCAGTGGTTCATCACGTGATTCAATCTCCTAAGGTGTCAGATACTCTTTGCAGGGGCCCCCGAGTGTCCTCTGACCCACGGCGCTCTTGTGCCTTCAGCCTGTGGTGTTAGCGTCCAGTGAATGCCCAGGACAGCGTAACCTTGGCAGGACCCAGCCAGAGACAGTTCTCGCTGCTTAGGCGGCATCATTTTGCCTTCGTGTTCAGTTCATCACAGCAGACATCCAGGAGGCCTCACCATGAGCCCGGAGGAGTCCCCACAAACCTCAAAGAAAAGATGAGTCAGAAAAAGTGTCAGTCTGCAGACGAGCAGCAGAGGAAGGGCTTGATGTGGAAATTTATTTTTTACAGATTATTGTGTGTTGTAATATGGTGAGAGTTTGGGTGAGGATTGGGATTATTGAACATAGGTTTATTTATGCTTTGTTTTACATTATAGATGAGTTACAGATATTTAGGAGTATTAGTCAACATGTCTACTTGTGGAAAGAAATTCGTTAATAAATTTGCCAATAAGAATAATAATGGTGTCACAGATAATTCACACTTCCTTATGAAGGCGTCAAAAATCAGCCCCCTAATGACGCTTTGTGGAATATTGAGTTAAAGCTCAATGACATGGTCCTGTGCTGCCATCTAGTGTACATTTTAGGAAATGGCACCTATGTACTAAGCATCTACTCATAACCTTTTTTTAAGATAATGTTAGTTTTTAAAATTTTTTATTTATTAGTTTGTTTTTGTTACAGATGTTTCTCATTTTTTTCCCATTGACACCCTCCTCCTCTTCCCCCGCCCCATCCACAGCTTCGTTGTGTGTGTTCATTGGTCATGCATACATGCATGCAAGTTCTGTGGTTTATCTCTCCCCCCAACCCCCTTTCTCTGGGGCTTGACAGTCTGTACCTCACCTCTGTGTCTCTGGGTTAA